>NC_059134.1:56612012-59487012 GCF_020740605.2 Lemur catta
TTTATTGAGCGTCTGCTATTCTTGGTCCTGGCTGGCCCTGGCGTTGCAGGAGCCGCACTCAGGCCCCCTAGAGCAGTGGGTCTCCAAGCGTGGCCCCACAGCAGTAGCAGGAGCATCACCTGGGAACATGCTAGACATTCTCAGGCCCCCGCCCAGACTTACTGACCTGGAAACTCTGGGGATTCTGATGCACACTAAGTTTGAGAATCACTACACTGCACTGCCTCAGTTTCCACATCTGTACTTTGGGGAAAATAACACACATCTCACAAGGTTGAGCCTAGTATTAGTTAACATACATGCTGGATGTGTCCCTGTGTCACACATCCTTCTAACCCTTTACAGATATTGACTCATTTCATTTCACAGCCACCCTATGAGATTGGGACTATTAACAATATCATCTTCATTTCACACAAGCGGAAGTGAAGGCACAGAGAGGTAAAGTAAGCTGGCCAGCGTCACACAGCTAGTAAGTAGCAGAACTCTAGAGCTCTTCACAACTAACCAATGGAAAGCCCTCAGCAGTGGGTCTGGCTCCCAGAATGTGTTCTGGGCATGGCTGAGAATGTGATGATGGCAATCAGCATTACCTCACCTGAACTTGAGGTGATGAGCCCCATTTTGTAAATGTGAAGTCTGCTGCCTTGTCAAGATTGAGGAGTGAGTCAGCTGCAAAGGCAGCTTCAGTGTCTGAAACCCCAGGGCAGCCACGGGCCCTCACCATTCCTGAAGCTTTGAGACCACAATATACCATTCTGGTCTTCCGAAAACATCCCAGAGAGCCTGGGCCCTGACAGAGGTGGGCTGGAACCCCAGTTTGGCCACTTGGGGGCTGTGTGACCTTGGGCAAGTTGCCTCACCACTCTGAGCCTCCGTTTCCTCGTCTGTAAAGTGGTGACAGTCCTAACTTTGCAGGCTTCCTGTGAGGGTTGGAGAAGATGACATTTGTGCCCAGCCCAGAATCGAATCATGCACAGCTGGCTCCCAACGAGCAGCCCACCCCTCTCTCCTCCCCTCCCCGCAGCAACCTCATGGGAAACAGCAGCAGCTCAGGACCAGTGAAAGGTTTGAGAGAAGAAGAATTAAGTTCCCAACTGATCAAAATGCGTTTGTCCTCCAGCCTCCCTGTCCTTTTCCAGATCTTGAAACAGCTGCCTGGCCGGAGTTTGGGGGTTTAAACGCTGGCACCTGCTGTGTCCAGTCCAAGTCGGGAGTTGGGAAGGGGAGAGGAGTCCTCACGCCGGCCGCACTGGCCAGGCGTCCTCAATCAGCCACAGCCTTCGAGCATCCGCCTGCCGCAAGGCCGGGTTTGGCCGAGACATCTGAAGCTCGTTAGCTGCCTGCTCCCGGGGGGCTGACCCCACTTGGTGAGAATTACCCCAGACAGAGCCGCAGAGCAAACGAAGACCAGGTGAGGTGTGGCCACGAGGCAGGAGAGGGAAGCACAGTGTAACAGCAGCCTCTGGGGACCTCTGGAGAGCCCAGGAGGATGGAGAAATAGCCACTGACTCCCTGGCTATGGAAAAGGGTGGGGAGGGCTTCCTCTTTGGGCCTCAGTTTCCCTATGTGTGCATGATTGGGGAAGGGGCAAACAAGACACACACTGAGGCCTTCCAGCCCTGACATTCTGGCGTCCCAGCCCGACCTAGAATTCCTGGCCTCTGAGGCCTTGCCCAGTGCTGGCGAGGGTGAGGGAGGGGTGGGGAGCTGGGATCCCCCCCTCAGGCCCGGAGATCAAAGGGGAGCTGCGAGGGGAAGACCGGGCAGGGTCACCACAGCTCAGAACATCCAGCGAGGTGCTTCCTCAGTGCCCATGAGCAGCAGAGACGACAGGCCGGTCAGAGGAGAGAGAGTGGGTGTGAGCTGAGTCTGCCTTCCAGAGACAGCTGAGCAGGACAGACGGGCCACATCAAGGTGTTGCTCCCCTTCTGGACTCACCGCTCCACCCTCCGTCCAGATAGCTACCGCTAACTTTCACCGCGCAGTTTGCAGTGCCCACTCGTGCTATGCAGGCGCTGTTCTAAACACGGCACACATATTAAAATCATTCAACCCTTTCACTGGCAGGTCCTGACACTGACCTTTATCCAAATACCTAGAGAGGTGAGACCAGCTAGCCCTAACCTTGTCACTCAAGATGACTCCTCCTCCCAACCCGTTACTGACACCAGACAGTCTTCCTTTCCACTGACAGAAGCGCTCTTGTCCCCTCCCCAGTCTCCTTCCCTCCCGGGAGCCAGGTCTCTGGGAGGCTGTTGCCTGGTGGGCTGGAATCTGAGCAATGGGGCAAGAAGGGCTGGTGGAGAAGTGATTCACACAGACCTTGGTGAAGCCTGAAGAACCATCTCCGTTCCCTGCAGGGAGGTCCTCTGTGGGGACTGGGATGGGTACATCTCTCAGACAACATCCCTGACTTTTCGGACAGCACTGGACATACACATGGCCAATCTGGGCTTCTCTGGACGCCCCACTCTTTGGCTGCTGCATTCCTTCCTTAGGCTGAAGTCTCTCGTGCATAGGTTGGAGAGCTGTTTCCGAGCCAGAGAGCCTTTTGATTCATTTACCTCTCACAGGGGAACCTTATTCCTGGCGTTTCCAAGAAAGGCCCAGAGAGGGGTGGGGACAAGTTCACACGGCACGTCAGGGCTAAGGCAACCCTGGCTCCCCAGACCATTCCTACTTAAATCAGTTTATCACTCCCAAATCTGAAAGATTACTTATATAACTGTAGAAAAATTAGAAAATACAGATAAGCAAAAGTAAAAATAAATAAATACACCTTTGGTTTTCCAGAGAAACTTCCACTGCCTTTCCCTGTCCCTTCTCTCCCCCTACTCCCCCCAAACCGCCCTCCCCAACCCCAGCCATAATCAATATCTCGCCTCCTTTTGCCAACAGCTGTTCCCTAAGGAGTGAGCCTTGACAGCACATCCTGGAAGACAGCCTGAGACCGGATTCTGGGAAGGCCTGGCGTCTCTTCCGGAACAGCAGAGCTTCCGCCCGGACGGAACTGTTTAAGTGCAGGATATTGTAAGAAACACTCCCAGCCAGGAATCTAGAGACTGCATCCAGCACTGCCTGGTCTGTGGATTGGCTGTGTGACCTTGGGCCAGTCCTGGCCCCTCTCTGAGCCTTGGGTTTCTTCAACTTTAAAATGAAGACTTGGACTTGATCAAGTGGTTTCCCCACAGCCAATCTCAGACTGTCAGCTTCTCTTGGGGAAGAACCACGCCTTCTCTTCTTAAGTAGACTATAGAATTTAGAACCAAAGGACAGGGGTTCAAGCCCAAAGCCGTCACTCCCTAACTGTGTGAGTGACATGGGCAGGTCACCACACCACTCTGAGCCTCTGCTCCGCTGCAGGAAGACACAGGTCAGGGTGCTCACCCTGCTGCCTGCCACAGATGCCATGAGAGGTGGACATCAAAGACCGCTGGACAGCAGAGCGAGGTGCTCTACTGGGCCATCAGCCCGAGTGTGCCCCCTCCCTGCCCAGTGCCTGGCTCCATCCTGACTCTGGGCATCTGGGCCTGGGCTTGTCAACAGAGCCACTGTCTGCCCGTGGCGCTTACACAGCTCTGGAAAGAGGAGTGTGGACCCTGGGTCCAGCCCACTGTATGAAGTGTCAGTAACGTTGCCCAGAGGGCCTCGGGGCCATGACATCATGGACAGCAGTTTCCATGTTGAAGCTTACAGATCTAAGGCCATTTTAAAAAATAGTACTGACTTTTTTTTCCTCTCTTTTTTTTTCCATTTTGGCTAAGGCATGGAATGTGAAAGCTGCTAAATTCCTGCAGGAAGTAGTAAAAGCTGGGTTCAGAAACTGACTCTGGTTTCTGGGGTCCTAAAACAATGGAAGACCCTGGAAGTCTGGCCCCTGCTTCCTCATGCCCACCTTGACCCCACTCCAGGCTCCCCGGACAGGACCAAGGTCGGGGAGACAAAGGCCTGCCTCTAGTTCCCAGACGTCCACCCTGGGCCTTAGTTTGTCATCAACAGAACAGGCATAGTAGCCCTTCCTCTGATTATTGCTGATAAGAATCAAATGCAATAATGGCCATTCATTCATTCATTCAACCAACATTTCCAAAACACCTTCTAGATGGCAGGCACCGTTCTAGAAGCTGGGGTACAGCAGTGAGCAAAGCAGACAAAATCCCTGCATCCTGGAGCTGACATTGTGGTGGGGGAAGACAGTCACCAGATAAGGAGGGACAGATACAGGACGTCAGCTGGTGATGGCTCCATCCAGAGGGGGCATGGAGAGTGCCAGCAGGGAGGGGCAGGGCCTGTTTGCAGTTTTAAATAGGGCGTCCAGGGCAGGCCTGGCCACGAAGGGGGCCTTTGAGAGGACACTGGAGGAGGTGCGGAGGCAGCCATGGGGTCATTTGGGGGAAGGACCTTCAGTTCTGAAAGGACCTTGGCTACCGTAGAAGCAGGGTGCAAGGTGGAGGTGACTCCTCAATGTCTATCCTGCACCTCACAGCCCCAGCTCTATTCTGAGCACGAGCAGGCTCTGCATGGTTAAGGGCATAACCACACACGGTGCGGTCACATCTGACCTGGGAGACTGCAGTCCACAGGCTTCGCCAAACTCCCGCCTCACGTCAGACAGCAGAGCACGCGGAGGGAGCCCGAGAGAGCGCAGACCTGCTGCCTGACTGCGGCGGGCTGGGCCTCAGGAGGCCTGGGCGCTAGTGCTGCCTCTGCTGCTGGCTGGGGATGTGATGTTAGAGAAGGCACTGCCCCTCTCTGGGCCTCAGTTTCCCTGTCTTTAAAATAGGATGATTGGTGTTTGCCAGGGGCTGAGGGGAGGGGAAAGGGGGGCATACCTGCTCTTGGGTATGGGTTTCTTTATGTGGTGATGGAAATGTCCTGGGATTAGACAGTAATGATGGTCGCACAACTTTGTGAATATACTAAAGTGAATTGTACACTCAAAACTTTTCTTTAAAGAAAGTGGTTGGTGAGACAAGATGACCTCTAAAGGGAGGAACACTCATATTTTTTGGTGCCTATAATAGCCGGGGGCCTAGACTCAGGACTTACATGCTATCTCAGGATCTCTAAAATTCCTTCCAGTTCTGACCCTCTATGAGCCACCGCAGTGAGACTCAGCGTTGCGATTACTCAGCATCAAATCCAGCCTGAGCCCCTGATTCAGGCCCCAGCCAGGCTAGAGTCCCTCCACGAAGGGGCTCAGAGTCTGTGGAACAAATCACAAGTACACATCGTGCCCAGGAGGTTATTTATTTTCATTAGGACTAGCTCCTTCCTTTCCTTTCCTGTCCTTTCCTTGTGTAGGAAAGAACCAAAAAACACAAGCGTGGGCACACTACTCTGTGGCAGTGCAGGGGACCTTGGGAGGTGATTTATTCATCCATACTGTAGGGCCTTTGGGCTGGGTGACCAGGATGCCCCAGTGCACAGGTCAGACCCAACCTGCCCTTAGGGAGGGAGACAGACTTTGAAACAAAGACACAATCAAGAATTTATTTCATTATTGTGACTGTCATTGGTGCCATGAAGGAAAAGCACACAGTGTCTTGAATAGCTTAACACGGGCACGGGCCTCACTGGAGCTGAGTTTGGAGGGTGTGTAGGAACAATGAAGAGGTGTGGAGAGGTATTGGGGGTGACGCAGGGTGGGCATCCCAGACAATACAGAAGACCTAAGCGTCCGCCAGGGAAGGCCAGTGCAGACGGTGGGCGGAGGGCTGGGGAGGCTGCCTGGCCGTGCAGGCCTTAGAGCTCGGGACCCATACATACCCGTTTATGCCTGCTGTCTGTCCCCTTGCACTCTTAAGTGTCCCAGTTTAAACAATAAACTATATAGTCACCCTACTACAAGCCACATGGAGGGATTTGTCCTAAGAACAACCAGCATTCCAGGAAGGCCCGGTCATCGCTCCCTCCGTTGGGCCTCCAGGCCTGCCGCTCTGCTCATCCAGGAGCAAGGGCCTGCCAGCCCGGGCGGCCACAGTGGTTATGAGAGCCGGATGATGGCCCTGCTTGGCAGCCCCTGGCCATCTGGCCCTGCTGCCCTCTTCCCAGGCAGACCCTGCTCCCCCCGTGCCAGCTTCCCCTCGCCAATATCTTGAGGTGAGAGCTTTTCCACCACGTCTCAGGCCAAGCATGTTTCTTGGCGCCAGGTTCGATGAGCCGATTTCCGGCCATCCCCGCCCTCCGCTAGTCCCCAAAGACCCACTCCAGGCCTCAGCTGGGCCACTGCCTCACGCGCTTTTCACTCTTGTTTTTTACTTGTGCCTCTCTTTATTTCCCTCTCCGTGTGACTCTGTCCCTCTGCTGGGCCTTCCTCTGTCTTGCCCTCTGTCTCTCTTTCTCTTCTCTAGGGTAGCTTGGCATTATGAGAAGTGCGTGTGCTTTAGGACAGAGGGGATGGGATTCAAATCCTAGCTCTGTCATCTGCTGGCTGTGTGTCCCCCATTTGATTCAGGTCGCTGTCCAGTTGCTGTCATAACTCTTGTTTCCCCGGGTGGCTGAAAGCTGAGATGAAGTTCACAAAGTGCCTCTGGCAAATAGTAGGTGCTCGACAAATGGGTTTCCTCTTAGCTTTTGCACATTCTTCTCCCTGACCTTCTGGACCTCTTGCTCACTTCCACACAAAGCAAGAAACCAAAGCCCCCCTGCTGGGCCCCACCCTCCATGCTCTCTAGGCACAGCCTCCCAGCCCCGGGCTTGAGTGGAGCCAGCAGTGTCACATGCAGCCTGCTCACGGCTAGCCGGCTAGCCCGTGGTGGAAGGCGTGTCTGGAGGTCATGGCTGGCCTCTCTACCATGGGGCTCCCTAGGGGGACATGGGAGTTGTCTTCTGAGCCGTGACTCAGGCACCAGAGTCTCTGTTATTTTTACCAACTGAAGGCCAAGAGAGGCAGCCTCTCTGCACCACTTCTTGGCCATCACGTTCCCAATCACACTCCCTGCACTTTGCAGCCTCCCAGCCACTGCTTGTGCCCTTGGCCTCAACTGGAATACCCTTCTGCTCCCTCCCCTCTCACTTTGGGCCTCACACCAGCTCTGGGGCTTAGATAGACAGAGGAAGAAACTGAGGCTCAGGAACATTCCAATACTGGTGTTTTTTATGAGACTGTGTTCAGTGTGATGCATTGTATCCTTTCTTAAAAGACAAAATGAAACAGCTTACCTGGGGTTACAGAGGATCTGGAATGGAAACACAGGTATGTATGCAGGACTCTAAATTTCTAATTCATGCTTTTCCCTCTGCCACACCACCTCTCACATTGTTGTCGCTACTTGAACCCTACTGTAACTTACTTCCTGGATGTCACTTAACAGGTAATTTTGTAAATAACCCCATACATTTATTTATGGTCAATTGATTTTTGACAAGCGTGCCAAGACAATTCAATGGAGAAAGAACAGTCTTTGTAACAAATGATGCTGGGACAACTGGATACTTACAAGCAAAAAACTAAAGTTGGACCCTTACCTCACACCATATACAAAAATTAACTCAAAATGGATCAAAGACCTGAATGTAAGAGCTAAAAACTAGAAAATTCTTTGAAGAAAACATAGGTATAAATCTTCTTCACCTTGAATTAGACAAAGATTTTTTTTTGATATGTGCCAAAAGCACAAGCAAACCAAGTTAAAAAATGGAGAAATTGAACTTCATCAAAATTAAAAACTTTGTGCTTCAAAGGACACTATCAAGATTGTGAAAAGACAACTCACAAAACAGGAGAAAATATTTACACATAAAGTATCTGGTAAGGCTCTAGTATCCAAAATATTAATACATACAAAACTCTTATAACTCAACAAGAAAAGGACAAATAACCCAATTTTTAAAATAGGTAAAAGATTTGAATAGGCATTTCTTCAAAATATGTACAAATGTAAATGGCCAGTTAGCACATGAAGAGATGCCCCACATCACTGGTAAAATGCAAATCAGAACCGCAGTGAGATATACCATTCACACTTACTAGGGTGGCTACAATAAAAAGACTGAAAATAACAAATGTTATTAAGAATGTGGAAAAATTGGAACCCTCATACATTGCTGATAATGTAAAATGTAAACTGGTACAGCCACTACGGAAAACAGTTTGGCAGTTCCCCCCAAAGACATACAGAGTTACCATATGATCCAGCAATTCTTTTCTTAGGTATATACACAAAAGAACTGAAAGCATATATTTCGTACAAATGCTTCCACATGATTGTTCATGGAAACATTATTTATAATAGCCAAAAAGTGGAAACAGCCCACATGGCCAACTGATGAACGGATAAACAAAAATGTGGTATATCCATACAGTGGAATATATCCAGCCATAAGAAGCAATGAAGAAATATTGCTACATGCTACAACATGGATGAACTTGAAAATGAACTTAAACTGTCTAGAATAGGAAAATCCATAGAGATCACAGAAAGGAGACTCACGGTTTCTAGGGGCTGGAGTGGTAGGTGAAATGGGGAATGACTGTTAATGGATATGGGGTTTCTTTGGGGAGTGATGGATGAAAATGTTCTGAAATTAGAAAGTAGTGATGATCACAGTACTTTGTAAATATATTAAAAACCACTGAACTGCACACTTTAAAAGGGTGAATGTATGGTATGTGAATTATATCTCTTTTTTGTTAAAAAAAGGTAGTTTTGTAGATCTGGAGATCTTGCAGAACATTGAGCCCAATGGTCCCTCCCCTCAATGCCTTCATGGTAAAGATGGAGACAGTAAAGCCCACAGAGTGAAAGGATCACACAGCATGCTTGAGCCAGAGCAGGGACTAGAACCCAGAACTGTCGCCACCCCCCTCTCTCCGGCCCAGATTCTTAGTTCTTAGAGGACAAGAACCTTTATTAATCTTGTACCTCCTGTAATGGCAGCACAGCACATTGCAGAGGTAATAGTCAGGATTGGATTGCTCCAATTACAAGAGTAGGTGGAGACCCAATTCCAATGGGTCTAAGGAAACATAGATTCATTGGCTCGATAACTGGGAAGGACAAGGATGTGCTCAAGGAGTCAAATGACCACCCCCCTCACACATACCTCTTCCTTCTCTTCCTTCTTCATTCTCCTTGTCTTCCTCACATGGCAGGGAGTACTGGGCTGGAAGCTCTGGGGGGGTCACACATTTAGAGCTTGCATTCCAAGGGGGAGCTAACTGCTTTCTCCCAGAACCCAATTATGCAATCCCAGGGAAGTGGCTCTGTTTGGTGCAGTTGGTCATATACTCTTCCTGGAACCACTATGTGGCTAGGAAGATGGAATTCTCTCCCAGGGGACTGGGCTCTGACAGGCAGCATCACCAGAACCTCAGAAAGTGGGGGGATGGAAGGGAGGGGTACTTATACCATCAGAAGTGGGAGGGAGGCTGGGCAGGCAGAAACTCAGGTGCCCCCTCCCATAGTGACTCAGGCCACTGTGGGATGACCCGCTAGCCAGGGAAGAAGGCAGTCACGGTGTTTGGGTGCAGCGAGAACTGGGGTCCAAGACCCAGCTTTTCTGCTTCCTGGCTGTGTATATATAGGCAAGTGCCCACCTAGAGCCTCAGTTTTCTGGACTGCAAAGTGAAAACAACCCCCAGCCCACAGAGTTGTAAATATCTGAGAGAAGGAGCCCAGAGCCTAGCACATGGTAGGGGCTGTGCTCAGGGTGGTCATTATCATTGTTATTGCTGCTTTGGGTAGATTGATGTTTAGCCTCAAGCCAGAAGCTGGGGTTCTGAGACAATGCTTCAGACAGTAAGGGCTTCCCAAGGCCCAGACCCCTGCAGCAGGATTGAGAGAAATGGCAGTGAGAGGGACCGCTTCTTCCCTGGTAAGCATTACATAGATGTCATATCCATGGAGATGAGAGGGAACTTGACCTTTGGGAGTCCCGGACTCAGGGTCAGCCCAGCACTGCCCCAACCTGCTAGGTGACCTTAACCTAGTGACCTGCTCTTTCTGAGTTCAGTGATCCCTGAGCCAGTGAAAGCTGCTTTGGGTGACTGCCCAGGGCTCCCGCTCATGTAAGGCTGTTAGGAATTCAGGTATCACCTCCCAGAGCGGCCAACACTCCCTATTTTGTAAAGGGAGCAAGCAGCCCTTGCTGCAGAGTTGAACATCTGCTTTTTGCAAGACCTTGTGCTGGGCACAGGGACCCACAGGTGACTCTGACCCAGTCGTGTCCTCAAGGTGCCTGCAGCCTGGCTGGATGAATAGACACAGCCACCTGAACAAGGATAGCTCAGGCACTGACTCCCTGTGTGACCTTGGCCAAGTCACCACCTCCCCTTCGAGCCCCCTTTTGCTCCATCTGTGAGGGAAGGGGTTAAACGTGAGGACGAGAGCCTGTAGCTAGGCTGACAACCCCAAAGAGGTGGACGGGTGGCCCATCCCCCCAGCTCCACCTCAGAGTCTAGTGACATCATCCCCAACCCTCTCCGGTTTCCCCAGCAACTGGGGTGCTGGCCCAGGCTCCCCAGGGGCCCAGACCGTCTGGATTTCCTTGCACATAACTATACCTCGTCCACATTTTCACAATTAAATTGTCAGTTTGGGTTAAGTGTTGTCTGCTGACAGCTGTCAGCCTCTCTCTGGCTCCCCTCAATCTTCACCCAGAGTGGGCAGGTGAGAACGTCTTGGATGTCTTGCACAGAGGCCGGGATGGGAATGGGAGGCAGGAGGCCTGGGTGACAGCACAGCTCTGCCACGCACTTGCTGTGTGGTCTTGGGCAAGTCACTTCCCTTCTGACTTAGGTCTCCCCATCTTAAAAATAGAGCTGACCCTCTCTGCCCAGCCTTGGTCCTTCCCAAGGCAGCTGCAGGGTTCAAAGGAGCTCACACCTGTCGTAGGGCTTAGAAAACTGTAACGCTCATCTCAAGGTCTGGGATGGTTAATAAAATGAATAAATAGACCTCGAGAGGAAATACTCTGAATCTTCACCAGAGAGATGGGAAGGTTAGTCCCCCCTCTTGTCTACCCTGCATTGCTCTGGCTGCAGATCTGGCCCAGGTCTTCTCCTCTGTCCTCCCTCACAGTCTGTTCCTAGGTTGCAAAGGACAGAAAAGGCGCTCTTCCTAACCAGGCCTCCCCTGAGGATGCAGAGCACCGGTGCTGGGCCAGAGGGAAGGGCGCTGCTTCCCGTGGCAGGTGTGCCCATGCCTCAGCTGCCGCCCCCGTGGCCAGGGTCTCCCAGCCGTGGGCCCAGGCCACTCCTGCCGCCACCCCAACTTTCCCCTCTCAGACTGCAGGAGTCCTCTCACCTCACCTCCTGATCAGCCCCAGACCTGCCCCAGACTTAACTCCCACACCTGACCTTGCCCCTCCCCTCTTCAGACCGCCTCCACGTCTCCCTTGGCAAAGCCCGTGCTCCCTCGCCCGGCATTCGAGGCCCTCCGTGGCGTGGGCCTGGCCTCCTCTCCCAGCATTTTTCCTCCTGCCGCTCTTTATGCTGGCACCCCTGAGCCACCCACTTACCCTTCTCTTAATCCAAACTTCTCCCCGCTGCCTTTACTGCTGTTCCCCGCCCCCCCCCCCCACTGGGAGCACCCTCCCCCCATCCCCAGCCACCCGACAGTCCCTCTCCCACCTGCACATTGTTTATATAGACACGAATGCTAAGTACAGATGAGCTCTCCATCTGGAACTGTTTATGTACCTGGCAGAAAAGGAACTAACCTTTATCAAGGACCGATTACGCGCTGAGCATTTTACATACATCATCTCCTCCTGAAGCCCCACGGCAACTCGGGGCAGTAAATTTCACTCCTCCTATTTTCCAGCTGAGAAAACTGAGGCTCAGAGACACGAAGTGTCCTTTCCGTACAGAGTCTGGGTTGGAGTTGAAACTCCAAACTGTGTGATCCCAGAGCCCAGCTTGTTTTAGGCCCTGGTGGAAACACTTCCCCTAAGGTCGTGTTCGTGGCCAGGGGCACTGTGTACATGACAAACTTGCCTATTAATAAGTGATATTGTGCTGCTTTGCGATGCCAGGGACCACTGCGATGTACCTAAGGCTGTCATATAGAAGGGGAGGCCCCAGGGGGAGCCACAGGTCTCTGCTCTGGGTGGAGGAGGATCTCCCACACACAGCCATCCCATAATGGAAGAGACCATCCTAGAGCGAGTGAGCTCCCATGCCTGGGCTTGTGCAAGCAGAGGCTGGGTGAGGAACATTCACTCATTCATTTGGCAACTTTGGAACAACTACTATTCATCCAGCCCCGATGCAGCACTGGGGACACAGCGGAGGAGGACAGAGCCATCGCTGACCATATGCCGCCCCAGATCAGGGGAAATGTGACAGGGGATACGGTGGGCAGAACCACCAGAGATTTTGAGAGGGGTGACCCAACCCTGAGATTCTAAGATTCTGAAATGACATTAGACAATAATTGCATGTTTTTAGCTTTTCCACTCTTTAAGCCTGGCTGCTTCGTGTCTCTATAGCTACATAACAAACCATGTCAAGATTTAATGGCTTAAAACAATGACTGAGTCTCCTGCTTCTGTGGGCTGAACTGGGCAGTTCTACTGACCTCGCTGGGCTTGCACATGCAGCTGCACTTGACTGGTGGGCCAGCCAGGGCTGGGTTCCGCAGGGACCGCAGGGCTGCTCTCTGTGCTGGCCTCTTATCATTTAGTTGTCCAGTCTGGGCGTCTGACCTTGCAGCTGCGCTGAGCCCCAAGATGGTAAGAGCAGAAGTAGCAAGATCCAGGCCCGAGATCCAGAACAGGCACAGCTTCCCTTTTGCCACACCCACTGGTCAAGCAAGCCATGAGGTCAGCCCAGATTAAGGCGGTGGGGACATAGCCTTCACCTTTGGATGCAGTCACATTCCAAAGGGTCTATGCATCCTGGGATGAGAGGAATCAGTGCCACTAAAATGCTGCCTCACTGGCCTTTCCAGAAATGTTTCAGAACCAGTGACAGATGACTGCATGGCTTATGGGTTGGGTGTCAGGAGACCTGACTTCTCTGTCTCCTGCAGCATTTACTGAGTGATGTATGACAAATTACTCCCTTCTCCCAGCCTCAGTTTCTCTGTGTGTACAATGGGGTACTGGGCACAGTGGGTCTCTGGCCCTATGCATGTTTTGGGGGATAAAACTTGGACAATGTCTTTCCTTTTCCCCCAGGTGCAGAGACACTGATCTGTACTCATACCAGGGAAGTGGGAGCCCAACCGCAGGAGGAACTGCCACCCAGGCACAAACACCCCGGTGGCTCACTGCTTCCTCCTTCTCCCCTTTAGGTGACAGGCGCTGCCCCCTGGCCATTCCCAGGGCCCCCTCCCATGGCAATAACAGCTGTCGATCAAAGGGAGGGCATGTGGCTCAAGCAGGGCCAACAGCCGCCTTCCCTGGGACTGGTACAGAGGCCCAAGGAGATAGAGGACTCATTTGACTGGAATTCCTAACGGGGGCTGCTGGTGGCCTCATCCAGGGGGGAGCAAGGAGGCCCAGACAAGCTCAAAGAGAGCAGCAAGAAGCAGAAATGAGTTTCTGAGTGCACATCATGCCGGGGGCCCAGAGCCCCAGCGCCAGCCCCAAGCTCTGGTGAGGGCAGCTCTTAGGTCACCAGCCACCCCGATTCCTCCTGCAGCTGTGTGAGCCAGTCAGTTTCCCTGGTATTTAAGCTAGCTGGGGTTGGGTTTCTCTCCTGGAGCGGAGAAAGGCCTGAGAAACACAAACATTGTCTCCTGAGCAGCCACCACCACGATTAAACAAGCAGCCTTTCAGAAGTGACGCCCTCAGCAGACATGACAGGTAGCATTTTGTTATGTGCACCCAGGAAAGAAACCTGACTGGCCCTGGCCCCCCAGGCCTGCTCCCTGAGCTCTGTAAAATAACAATACCTCCCTGAGGTAGCTGAGGAGGAGGAGAACATGCCCCCTCATGGGCAGTGGGCAGAGGCTCCCACAGCCACAGCCCTGGCTGTGCAGCCAGCCCACCCACTCACTGAGAGAGCTTGCCTAGGTCACCCGACACCTGGGGCCCCGTGTGCTCACCTGCAGAGCGAGGCCTGTCCCGCTCACAGGTACAGAAACCACTCGGCACACAGTAGGTGCTCACTCAACCAAGATCACCTCTTTCCTAGAACGTTACCCCCCAGTAACCTTGAGGAGTGGTGCAGAGGTTTTCCCATTTTGCAGATGATGAAAGCAAGGATCACAGAGGCTTCCCTCAGTGGGCAAGCAGAGGAGGGGAATCTGAAAGCCAGGCCCAGGTGCTCTGATGACAGGCCCACTGCTATTTGGTCCCTATCCCTGCCCTCTTGGGACATGCCAACCCCAGGGCAGGAGACAGCTGGGCTGGGCTACTCTGCTCAGAGCCCCTGTTCCTGTGCCTCCCAGGAAGGCCTACCTGAAAGCACTCGGTGCTAGAAACAGCACCCTTTTTTTCAGCATTCACTTGGGAAATGTGAGGGCCCCTACCCTGCCCTCACCCCAGGTTTGCCCAGGGCCAGGATGGGGGATCTCAAAAAGTGGTTCTGGGAAGCCAGCACCTGCCAGGTGGTCCAGGGTCCAGAGAGTATCCGTGGGCTTCCTTCATTCACATTCATGGCTCGTCCTCTTTGGTACGGGGGAGAGTCCGGAGGCCCAAGACCTGGGGTCTAGAGCTGGAAAGCCCTTGGGGGATGTCTAGTCCAATCTCCTCACTTACAGATGGGCGACTAGGGCTCAGGGAGAGCAAAATAACTACCTGCTGTCACACAGCAAACTAGTGACGGGGCCTAGGACTGCAACCAGTTCTCCTAGCCCCCCATCCAGGGTCCCTGGAAACAGCCGACTGGCCCCACCATCTCCACCAAAGCTTTGGCCCCAAGGGAAGGAAGCTGAGGTGGGTGGAAGGGTCAACAGAGGTCAGCAGGGCAAAGAGAACTGTGGCTGCCCTCACCCCCATGTCCCTTCAGTCAGGTGCCTCCCTGGACAGGGTGTGTGCAGGGGTGGGGGTGGGAAGGTGTGTGCCCAATAGGAAGCCTCCAGCACATCTGGGTGATCAGATAACCAGAATCTCTGGGGTGAATGAGGAGAAGGGAAATACATTCATGACCACAGTACCAGCAGCCAAGAGCCGGCCCACCCTGCCCTGCTTGGAGCCTGAAGAGGAGCCTGCAGCCCAAGTGGCCAGCACAGGCCTGACACACAGAGGCCCTTGAGGAGGACTGGACAGAGGGAAGGAGGAAGGGAAGGAAAGGAGGAAGGTCAGTTATTTCCAAAGATGAAAAAATAAATTCTCCTTGAGTTTTCCCTATTATACAAATGGGAAGACAAGGTGCAGCGAAGGACAGACCCTTGCCCCAGGTCTCCCTTGACTTTTAATCCAAGCTCTTGGCACTATTCCTCACACTCCAGGGCAGGCTTCCAACCCTAGCTGATGGCTGGGTCTTGACCCACAAGACAGAGCTAAGTGGATGGTAGGGGACAGGAGGGGCCTAAATGCCCCACCCAAAGCCCCACTATCTTCCCACTGCTTTGATAATGGGATTGGCTCAGTGCTCTGGGGTTGAAGATGGTGTCCCAACGAGTGTTGAGTGTTCGAAAGGATATTACTGTGACTGCGTGCAGGAGTATATGTTCAGTGTTGCATGCTTAGGAGCTGTATGTGCATTCTCGCTGTGTGCATGGAAGCACATGTGTGTTGTGCAGGAACTGTTTGGGGGTAGTCCGTGTGTTCAGCCTCATCTTAATGACACGTGTATAGCCATGTCACACCTATGTGCTACTGAGTGTGTGGCCAGATGATGTATTCAAGTATCCCTTGAATGTGTTTGTAACTATTTATGGGGTGGTATGTCCCTGTGTGCCAGGGAGACTGGCTCCCCATGTGTGGGAGTACTTGTATAGCTGGGAGGCTGCTGTGGACATTGTGGGCCCAGACGTTTGTGTTGTACGTGGGGGCACCTGTGGCCAGGTGTGGGGCAGCCTATGAGTGCCACTTCACTTGCAGCTGCCAAAAATGGGGAAGTGTATCAGGCATTTTGGTGGACCCAAGACAAGTTCCTTCTCCTCTTTAAGTCTCCATTTCCCTTTCTACTAACGTGGGATTGGGGCCCCTAGAAGGAGAGGGAGACAGAAGCCGATGAAACCACAGCACCTGATGGGCAGCTTGAAATCAAAGTGGTGGTGGGGCGGTGCAAGCAGTGGTCTAGCCAGGCAAGGGGGAAAGTGGACCCAGAAACATTGCCCCAGCCTGGGCTACACCGCATAGGAAGTGCCTCTTTAGTCCCCTTTGGCCTCCGAAACCCAGTCCTTTGCTGCCCGGAGCCCCGAGCCCCGTGTCCAGAAGACTCCCCCACAGTCACCCCAGCCACTAGGACGCCCGCCCGGCTCAGCGCCTAAGGTTTACAGCGCGCTCTGCAGCACCGAGTCCTCGTGCCTCCTTTCTCCTCTGAGAGGGCAGGATCATTGATCCCTTTTCCAGTACTGGAACCAGAGGCCTGGAGAGATGGCCCCCAAAGCACCAGGACGAAAGACCAGGACTGGGACATGAACTCAGGTCTCAGGACCCGCGACACCTATAGTAACAAAGCTGCGAGACGAACACCTGGCGACTTCGGGGCTCCAGACAGACCAGACTTCCCGCTGGCGAGTTGAGGTTCCTCGCCCGGCTGCTGCGAGGATTCGAGGTGGGCCTAACCCGGGCCCCACGCGCCACAGGCACGCAGGAGGCAGCGGGCAGGCACGCTTAGTAACGCCAGCTGTAGGGAGCATGCTCCCCCTTTGTAACTCAGCAGGGTGCGAAGTTCTCTGGAGCGGCGGGTGCGGGCGCAGCGGGTCAGTGGCGTCCGCAGGGACCCCGCCCCCGCCCCCCGCGTGCGTCCTGAGCCACCCGGTGGGGTTTCGGCGCGCTGACGTGGGCGGATCAAAGCGGCCGCCGGCGCCATATAAAGCAGTTTGGGCGGCCTGCGCTGCAGATCGCGCCGGGCGAGGGGTAGAGCTCCGGCGAACCGGCGAGCGCAGGCCGCGGGGAGCTGAGCGCAGCCGACAGCAGCCTGAGTCCTCGCTAGAGTCCGCGCGGGACCAGAGCCGGCCGCTGCTGGCCAGGATTCCCGGCGTTCTCGCGGCGCCGCTTCACGCAGAGGGCGCCCTCGCCGCTCGCCCAGCCGGAGTGCGCTCGGCCCGGCGGAACCGCGCTCGCCGCTCCCTGGGCCGGCCGGGGCAGCGGGCACGCAGGGCGCGCGGGTGAGCGCCCCGAGAGGTGAGCAGTGGTCGTGGGCAGCCGGAAGACGCTCAGCGGGGACGCGCCAGGGTGGGGGGCGCCCGAGTCCAAGGAGGACCGCGCTTCTCGCACCCGCCGCGACCCCCTTGGGCACCCACTCCCGGGTAAGCAAACCAAGCCCTCCCGCACACCTCTCCTCTGCAGCACTCCGAGGAATGACCCTTGCGGGGCGCAGCCGTAGGGGCCGGGGGACGCCGGCTTTAGGGACATTCGGGCTTTAGGGACACGCGGGGTGGGGGTGGGCTGTGCAGTTTCTGCGGCCCTCCCCGAGCTTTCCCGGCCCTGTCCCCACTCCCCAGTAGACCCCCTCCCTCCCGGTCGGCCCGCGGATGAGGTCATGCCCGAGCCATCCCGGGGGTGGCGGACTTGGATCCCGCGACAGAGGGTGTGCGTGTGGTGGGGCGGGAGAGGGTGGCAAAAGGCAGAGAAATTCGGCAGCTCCTACCAAATTGGGAGGCGAGGGGCGG
The DNA here is from genome assembly GCF_020740605.2 of Lemur catta. Classification (NCBI taxonomy): domain Eukaryota; kingdom Metazoa; phylum Chordata; class Mammalia; order Primates; family Lemuridae; genus Lemur; species Lemur catta. The sequence continues at coordinate 56,629,694 of NC_059134.1, forward strand.
ACGCCCTGCTTTGAGAACAGCTCCCCAAGGCGGCGGGGGAAGGGGGAGAACCGAGTTTGTTTACAGACCTGAGCTCCAGGCTGGGGGGTGGGGAGGAGAGGAGTTTTGTCCCCGGCCCCGCGGCACATCTGGAACCGCCCTGCACATCTGGCTGAGCTCGCGCACGAGCCCCACGGCTCCCAACGCGGACCCTGAGGTGCCTCCGTGTTCCTCACGGTCCTTGGGCGCGCGGAGTCGGGCTCCAGGGGGGTAGCGGGAGAGATCAGAGTTCCCCCCAACCCTTCCCACTTCCAAAACAATTGGTCTCCCGGGTGACCTGGCGCAGCGTCGGCAGCTGAGCAGACGCATCTCGAAAGACTCGTGGCTGAGGTCAAAGCCGGGTTGCGGGCCCGGCTTCGCTCCGCCTCACAGGTAACCTTGAAGCAGTCGCTCGGCGTCCCTGGCTCGCGAGGTCCGCTCTGAGAGCGGCGCTGCAGGAGGCTTCGGGACCGGCCGGCGCCGATCTGACGCGCGGCGTGGACACTCTGCCCCGGCGCGCAGTGCCCACTCCCGGCCCAGCACGGGAGCGTCGGGGGAGGGGAGCCTTGCAAGTCCCTGCCGGCTTGGCTCAGAGGGGAGGCCACCCCAAAGGCGAAGCTTCCAGAGACCTCCGCAGCCCAAACCTTATGGCCACCTGTTGGCGGTGCAGGGCTGCCGCGCTCGCGGCGCCCTGAGTGTGCACAGCCCGGGGCGGCTCCCTGCCCCGGCCCGCTGCAGGCGGGGTAGCTGGGACCTATTTCCCAGCGCGGGGAGGAGAGGACCGCTATTTCTCCAAAAACACTGCGCTTTGACGCGGGCCGCGCCCGTCCCCAAGGGAGGCTCCGCGCCGGGCCTGAAGCAAGGGGCTGGGCAGTTCAGGACTGACCACGGCAAGTGGACGTCCTATAGAACGACCGGGACAGAGAGGGCACTCTACACCTCAGCCCAACTACAGACGGGAACACCGGCCCGGGACACGGCGCGGAGGCAGCTGCAGATCGCAACTGGACCCTCGGCTTAGCGCCCCCTGGCGGGCCGGGGGCTCGGGGAGGCGAGGGCGCCCTGACCCGTGCGGCGCAGGCTGAGGGTGACCCAGCGGCCCTCTGGGCTGTCCCGGACGCTCTTACACAGGACAGGAATAATCTGTCAGGACCCAGAGGCTCAGGCCAGGCGCTGCCTCCCCCGGCGACGAGCTGGCGCGGCGGAGGGAGAAGCCTTTGTCCATCCGGGCTGCTCCGAAAGAGCCCCGAGTAGCTGGGGCCTGGGTGCCAGGCCGCTGGGTGACCTGGGCGTCCCCTCCCCTCCCTGGGAAAGTTGGGCTGGACACGGATCCCCCAGTGTGAGTCCGCGCGCCTCCTTCCTCGCTCAGCCCCTGTACCCTCCCCACGCAGGAATGCCGGGTGCCTTGGGGAGCCCACACTTTGCGGGGGAGCAAAGACAGTTACTAGAGTTTTGATCCTCCCCCCACCCCACCATATCGAGCAGATATTTTTCTTGTTCTGAGAAGTGCAGTAAACTTCAGGACTAGTAAGACAAAGGGTTTGCATACAGGCTAGTGGGAGGAGCGGACTCAGTTACCCCGAGAAACCCGCTGAGACCCCCCTGCCTAGACTTGGCACGTTTGTCGCAGGCACCCCATGTGCTGGGCGCCGAGCGGGGGGACTCTGCGAGCAGGAAAAAACTGTAATTCAGGATTTTCTCTGTGCCTTCTTCTGAGTTATGCCGGACGACTCCAAAAAAGAGTGGGGTTTCCAGTGTGTGTGTTGAGCCACACGCGTACGAGCACATATACACAGGTACACGTAATAGTGGAAACTTAGGCAGAGCGAGCTCGGGGACCCGCAGACTACCGGGAGGCTGGAAAGACCGCAGGGATGCGTGAAGTCCAGCCCCTTGTTTTTACAGAAGGGGAAACTGAGGCTGGGGATGGTTGAGGCTTGCCCAAGCTCACAGGGCCAGAGGAGGACGCCCTTTTCCGGCTCCAGCTCCCCCTCTACGGTGGCGCCTCCTTTTTCCAACTCCCCAAACCCTTTAGAAAGGAATCCCTTTGTCTGTGCTGCTCCCGAGGGGAGAGGGGCTGGGGCTGTGTGTGACTCCGCGCGAACGCCAGGTGTTGGTAAATTTGGGAGAAGCTGGGAAGGGAGTTAATGAGGTGAGAATGAAGAGCAAAAAGAAAAAAAAAAAGAAAAAGCCGGAGGAATGAGCTCTGCGGGCTGCCGGCGGGCGGGGAAGCGGTTCCTCCGCGGCCCGAGGGCGCCTCCTGGCGGCGGGAGGCGGCACGGCGCTGGCCCCGCGAGCTGGCCCGCTTCGCCCAGGCCCCGCTGCTCCGCCCCGGCTCCGCCCGCACCCCGGCCCTCCAAAATGGGGCGGCTAAAGGGGCACTCTCACTGCACAAAGAGACTTGCCATCCCATCTCTCATCCTCTTCTTCCCAGGCTGCGAAACCGATGCCCAGAGCAAGCCCCATTTCCTGCCTTCTCAGGGGCTTTGATCTCAACAGACACCCGATAGACGTGAGAGTAGAAAACCCGGCATGGACCTGCCACTACCTAGCTGACCACATCTCTGGGCCTCAGTTTTCTTATCCGTGAGATGGGGCAGTGATAGCACCCACCTCACAGGGTTGCTGGGAGGAGCAAATGCGATCATGTTACGTGAACGTTCTTTATAAAAGGTGAATTGTGCCCGAGTCACCCCAGTTTACAGAGGAGGTAAACTGAGGCGCAGTGGGGGAGGGGAACTGCCAAGGCCATAATAACTAATAATATTGTGGGCGTAAGAACCCAGCTGCTGAGCCCGGAATCTGCCGCCTGCGTCCGGACTCCTCGTTCCTCTCCTTTTGGTCCCTCTGTCTTCTGCCTCAGTGGCTTTCAGCCTCGTCCTTTGGGCATGTCTCTGTCCTGTCTCTCCTAGTGTCTCTGGTTCTGTCGCCTCCTGCCCTTCCTTCCGGCTGCCCGGGTCCCAGCCTGAGTGGCGCAAGGGCGCGGCCGGGCCGGGAGATGGCACTAGGTGGACAAGCCCTCTGCCGCGCTCCGTCCACAGCTACCTCGAACCCCGGGCCGGGTGGGAGGGGACGCCCGCCTCGCGCTCGGCCTCCCCGGGCCCCGACCCCTCCTTTGTAATTTGAATAAAACGCCTCCCCCGCCCCGCGCGCAGCCTTAACCCGCCGCCTCCGCTCTCCCCGACTGCAGGCGGCGTGCGCGCAGGACGAGCGGCGGTGGCGGTGCGGGCGGCTGGACTTCGGCGCGGCTCCTCCTGGGCGCGACCCTGAGCGCGCCCGCCGCGCGACGATGAGGGCGCGGCCGCAGGTCTGCGAGGCGCTGCTCTTCGCCCTGGCTCTCCAGACCGGCGTGTGCTATGGCATCAAGTGGCTGTAAGTAGGGACCCTGCGTCCAGGCGGACGGGCACGGGCGGCTGGGGCGGCGGAGGGCATTAAGGGGCTCCCCGGATGGGGCGAGCGCGCCAAGACCCAGGAGCCCAAGTTGGCTTGGCAATCACGAGCAAATCATTCTTCTTAAGACCCCGTTTCCTCCCCTGTAAAATGTCCTTACCTCCCTCGGGCTTGCAAAGAGGAAGCGAGACAGGGCGCGGAGGGCGATGGACTTGCCCGGTCCTGAGCTGACGGTTGCGCAAAGGCCGCTGAGTTGCGGGGAGACCTCCGCGGGGGCAGATGGAAACAGACATCTTGGCCAAGGGGCCTGGCACGGAGGCAGCTCAAGATTGTCAGCCTCCTTGACCCTAGCTGGACGTCCACAAAGACAGTCCTGACCCCTCCACCTGGGTGACCTTGGGGAGGTGTCACTCTACCTCTTGGCGCCTCCACGTCCTCCTCTGTCAAAGGAGGGTGACTCTCCAGGCCGCTCAGGTCAGCTGAGAAGAGGCCATGAAAGAGCCTCCCGAGCTGTCAGATGCTGTGCACATGTGCAGGGCGTTCCTTTAGACAGAAATTATTAATGGCGAGGTAGGTGGGAGAGAGGGGCCGCCTTGCCCAGCAGAAGGGAGTGCCTACTCTGTGCGGGCTGTGGGCAGGAGGGGAGAGGAGGAAAAGCCAACCCCTTCCCGGAGGAGCTGCCCTCTGGGCTGGGAGAGATAAGCCCAGGCCGTAAATAACTCCACAAGTGTCCGGTGCCCTAGGAGAGACCAGTGCGGGTCTTACGGGGGCCCAGAGGAGGGCAGACCACCTGGTGGGAGGGAGGCACAGACTTGGGACACTGGGGAACTTTTTCAGGGGCAGTGGCCTTAGGGCCTGAAGAGCTGTGGGGAGTTTGGCTGGTGGGGGCAGTGGGAAGGAGAGCACTTGGGTGGGGGGGGACTTCATGAGCAAAGGCCCAGATATGGGTGGAAAAGTCCAGGACAGGAGACAGGTCTGGAGTTTGGGGTGGGGGTGGGGAGCGGGGCAGATAAGACAGCAGGGGACAGATTATGGGGGCTGGGGAGGGGCCCTGAGGAGGGTTTGTGGATTAGCTGGAAGACAAGGCGATAGTGGCTGGGCCGCCAACAAACAGTCTGGAGGTCACTGGCCCTGCCCCTTCTGGGGCTGAGTTATCGATTAATTGATGATTCAAGAGGGAACCCCATCTTCCTGCGTTTCTTGTTTGCAAGGAGAAGCCTGGGCTCAGCGGTTGCCCAGCCCTGGCGCCCCAGCTCCTCCCAGCTGTCCCTGATGAGTTTTATGAGAAAGCAACCACCTTCCTTCTGCTGCTGGGTACCTGGCACTGTCCCAGCTGGCAGGGACCTCTGATCAGTGAGTCCAAGCCCCTCATCCACCACCGTTTTACAGATAAGAAAACTAAGGCCCAGAGAAGGAGAGGATTTGCTAGGGGGCACAAGGAGCATCAGAGACTGAGAACTAGGCTTGGGTGACATTTGCTGCTCATAAGAGCATTGTAGGGGACACAGCTATCATCCCTGCTCTACGGTGGCAATACTGAGGCTCTGAGAAGAGCATGACACACACAAGGCCCCAGGCTGGCATGTGGTGGGGTAGACGGCTCAGCCCAGCATCCATGTCCCCTATCCCCACTGCAGAGCGCAGGCCTCGACAGAAATGGGCACGACTTAGCGTTTGCCTTAAAGAAGCTCCCAGGCTCTTGGGGAAGACGGACACATAGAAAATACAAAGTGGACTGTGGTCCGTGTCCCCGGAGAGGGAGCATGGGCACACAGGGGAGGACTGGTCAGTGCCACCTCAGGGAGGGGAGGCACGTGGGCTGTGCTTGGAAGGACAGGTGGGATTTTGCTGGGCAGAGGTGCAGTGCAGAGCGGGCGTGCTAGGCAGGACGGTGCATGTGGACACATTCAGAGACACCAGGACAGCAAGAGCCTCCTCTCAAATGCCCCAACACTGCTCTCAGAGCTTTGGTCCTTTAATTTTGGTAATACTGTACTCCTTTGAGGCACGTGATAGTCTTACCACTACCATTTTACAAATGAGGAAAATGAGGTATGGAGAGGTTAAGCAGCTTCCCCAAGGTCACACAGCTAGTTAATGGTGGCTGTGGGATCAGAACCCAGGCAGACAGGCTCCATGAGGCCAAACCTCTAGATAATGGTTAAACTATTGGTGAGGCTTAAGATAGATGGGGAAGTGGGAGAAGGGGTGGAGTTTAAGAATAATGATGATATATGCGCGTGTGTGTGTATGTGTACATATGTGTATATAGGTGTATATATAGACACACCATATGAGCAGGCCATGTGTACACATGTATGTTGAGGTACATATAAGTATATACATGCATACACATGTATGCACACAAATGCACGGCCTTGTACATGCTAGGCACTGTTCTCAGTACTCTTTGTATATTGTTTCATTTAAATCTCCCAGCCACCCTGTGAGGTGGCTTCTGCTGTTCCCCCATTACTCAGAAGAGGAAACGGAGGCCAGGGGATTCTTTACCTAGCAGGGTGTCACAGCTAGCAGGTAGTAGAGGCAGAATTCGAATTGGGCTATCTGTCTCTGTGGCTGTTGGTCACAGGGAGCCACAGGACAGTTGGGAACAGCGGGGTGGGAGGCAGGGGCTCATCCAGGAGGCTTAGCTGTCCTGGGGATGTCCCAGGGGGCCATGTTGCCCTGGGCTTTGGAAAGTGACCTGGAGATGAAAGGGGCATTTGACACAGGAATGAAAGCAGATGTGGCTGAGTGACCTGGAATGCCCACCAGGTGGGCATCTGGGGCTCAGACGGAGCCAGTGGGGTGGGGGCCAGGGGAATGGGGTCAGAGCCTGGCTGTCCATGGAAGCACCTGCCCAGAAATAACCCGGGGACCCTTCCTGTACCTTACCTCCACCCCAGCCAGGCACTGGGAGACTCCCAACCCAGCAAGTGTTGGGGGAACCCAGGTCTGAGCCATCCACCCCCTTCCTGGCTGCCCCGGGTAGGGAAGGGACTAACGGTGTCCCCAGCCTGCTGTGAAGCACCGGGCCTGCCGGGTGAGAGGAAGGGCCCAGGCTGGCTGGGAGGGCCCATAAAGGCTAGCCCCTCCCTGGGCAGCCAAGCCTGCTGCTCACCGTAGGTGGGGCCTCTCTCCTGAGAGAGTCTACAAGGGACACAGCTGCTGCCAAGTGAAGCAGAAGGAGCACTGGACTGGGAGTCTGAGTCCCAGCCTGAGAGCTGCCAGTTCCTGAGCCATGGGCCAGGCCTCAGTCTGATCCATCACTTTAGCCTCTCTGAGCCTCAGTTTCCTCAGCTCCAAAATGCAAGTGGAAGGAGCCCTAGCCTGGGATCTGGGGTCGAGCTCAGCTCTGCCTCTGGTTGGCTGTGTACAGATCTGGGCAAGCCCTGCCCTTCTGGGCCTCAGTTTCCCCACTTGCACGATGACAGTAGGCGATGCTGTAGAAGCCGCCCTTTGGCTTTTTGGCTGACAAGTGTCCCACAAGGATGATCAGGGCTTCATCTTGCAGGATCGGATGGGGGGGGCAGGTGGGCAGGCTTCCATCTCTGAGGTCTGGGCAGTGTTGGGTGTGAAGGGTACCTGGTGTCACTTCTAGGCAGGCCCTTCACCAGCCTCAGTTTCCCTATCTATGGGGCAAGGGAACTTGATGGTCACTCTTGGTTCTGGAGTCCTGGAACAAAGCCTAGGAGAGAAGAGGAGGACCCTCAGACTGTAGAACCCCAGGAGTTCTCCTTCCTTGGCTGGCGGTTGCAGCCCCCAGCCTGGGGTGGCCGGTGAAGAAGGGGCAGTTCTGAGGGGAACCTGTTTCCTAGACCTGGGGCCTGATTGAGGAGTCATGACTTATCATGGAGGAGAGTTCCCCACAACTGCCCCAGGAGGGGTGGGATGGGAGGCCAGATTCCTGCTCCATCCTCCCTGCCACGTGGGCACCAGGATGATGTGGGGCCCAGGAGAGCCCAACAAGACTGTGGGCAGGGGTGGGGCAAAAGTCTGGCTTGGGGAATAGGGTCCCCTCAGACTCCATTACTCTCCCACCCTAGGGTCCGCAGCGTCCAGAGAGGCAGCACTACAGTGCTTCCCAGGGCAAGCCTTGTGGGCCCCTGTGCTGACCCCCAGCCCTGACAAGGGTCCTCTCCACCCTGGACGTGTAGCTATGGATGTGAGGTCTACCCCACCACCGACTTTTGACCTTACCCCATCGGTCCCCTGGTGGAAGGGTGCAGTGCCAGGCTGCATTCTAGGTGGTGTGGTGCAGGGGACCTTCTGAGCCCAGCTCTGCCAGACTCACCCGGTACCGAGTGGGCTGGTAGCACCGCTCAGCGCCGTGAGCAGCCGGGCTGCAGAACTGCCGAGCCGGACCTGGGGCTCAGGTCATGTGAAGGAGCCCACGCCTGGCTGCTGGGTCCTGGCCTGGAATTCGTCATATGCCCGACCCCATGCCTAGGGGCAGAGGGATGCTGTGGAGGGCAGGTCCAGGATGAAGGCCCTTCTTGGAAAGGGGCCTTACCTGGGCCAGGTACCCTGAGCTGCGGGAAAACACCTCAGTGATACACTGGGCAGGGAAGGCAGGGAGGAGGCTGTTTAGTGCACCGGGCAGGAGACGAAAGCCCTGCCTGGAGGCGTCGGGCGGGGAGGACCACCCAGGCATGAAGATGGCCTGGCGCAGTGGAAAGGGAGAGGGAGGATTGTGGCTCCCGCAGTGGGAAGGTGAAGTCATTTATCAGCTTGTGTTACCCTAAAATGTCCATGCCATTGGAGCCTACATTGGTTCTGGACATTGAGGGAATGGATGGGGAAACTGAGGCAGGGCAAGGGGCAGTGACCTGCCCGAGGTCATGCAGTGGGGGAGCAGCTGAGCCAGAGCTTGAACCCGGGTCTCTGCCCCAGCCAGCCCCAGGAGAGCCCCCGACTCCTGAGTGAGAAAGAAGGCTCGCCACCCCCGGAGCCCCGGGCACGCGCCTTGCCTGTGAACTCTGTGTTCCCTCCTGTCCTTTCCTCCACCCTCTCCCCCAGCCCCCGCCGCCAGATAAACTGAAATGTTTCCAATTAGGGGTCTGCTGGAGTGAGGCAAGCCGAGATGTCCACACGGGTAATTCCCCCGCCTCCCGCCCTAATCCTTGATTACCTCCCCAAGGGGGATTTAGTTAGAAACGGTCATTACCACTAATTACCAGATGACCGCATGGCCCTCCTCGGGAGTGGAATCTGCCGCCTCCGCCTCCTGCTCTCCGCCTGCACCCGTGGGCCGGCCTCCCCAGCGCCGGGGCTGGCTGCTCCCGCGGGCCCTGGGCCCTGGGCTCTGCCCTGCTCTGCGCCCACCAGGGGCCTCCGAAACAGCTTCCTACTTATCTGCTGGCCGCCCAGGGAGTCGGAGCCTCATCTGGGAGCTGCCCTTACGGCACCTTCTCTCTCAGCCAGCTGGGGAGGCTGAGACCCAGAGTGGCCCAGGGGTGGCCCAGGGTCCCAGCCAGTGAGACCTCTGGCACCAGGAGCACAGAGCTTCCCTCCCTGAGAGCCACGGCACCCAGCACTCAGGGACTGCCTGACCTGAGCCCCCAGTGTGAGGCTCGGCCCACCCCATCCCCTTCTTGGCTTGAGCAGGAGCCCAGGGGAGACAGGGAGGCAGCCCACGCGGCTTGAACACAGCTGCGCCTGCACTGGCCTGATGTTTGATTTGCTGTCGTTCACGTAACCCTTCCCACTTTCAAATGCTCAGAGGGGAAGGGAAGAACGTTGGGAGGGTGAAGAGCAGAGAGGGCTCAGGACAGGCTGAGTGGACTGCCCAGAACAGAGCAGACAGGGGACCAGGGACAGGGAGGCCACGCTGCATTCAGAGACTGACAGCCCAGCAGGGAGGAGGACTTGCCTTGCTGGGGGTGCAGCCAGCACAGCCCCTGGCCCTGCCTCCGCATCCTCACTGGTCCAAAGCAGGGATGATAATCTAGTCTAGGCCGCCCTCCACAGGGTGAAACGAGCAGCCCTATAAACTGGGAAGTGCTGTGTCCGTATGGGGGCTGTTACCTCGCAACAGCACCACACGTGTGAGTGGTGTTTGCTGGGTGGAGGTGGAGGGTGTTAACAGCCAAGAAACATGCCGAGGTGATGACATTTGCCTTTGTGTGGTCAGAGCCCACCCAGGAAGGGCCGCAGGGAATCAGGCAGCAGGTTCCCAGGAGGGAAGGCCAGGGAGGCCCGGACCAGATCCGTCTGGGTCAGGGACCACGTCTGAGATCTGCTGTGTGGAGTGCTCTGGGCAGGGTCCCGACGTCCAGGCACACCAAACTTTCCCTGCTCATAGTTTGGCGGTGGGGCTGGGCCAGGGGTTGCAGGGAGGGGAGACTGCCCGGGACACCCACAGTGATCTCAGGATGGGCTGTGCTGCCCTAACTGCAGACACCGGGCCATCCTCACTTGCCCTCGGCCTCTTCTGCATCTCTGGGAAGATTTCTATCTTTTGGGGTTATGGAGTGGGTGGGGCATGGCAGAGAATGAGAGGCAGGAGGAGGTAAACTAACCTACTGAGGACTTAATGAGGCACACAGTACTCAGCCCTGGCAAGACCCCAGGATCCCCATTTTGTAGTTGGTGCCCCCAGAGGGACAGCAATTTGCCCAAGTTTGCACAGCACATAGAGGGTGGAGCTGGAGTTAGAGTCCCAGTCTTCTTACTCCTTCTGGTTCAAGATTCACCTGGCCACGAATAGGGGACTTCATCTATGAAAGCTCCAAACACTTTGTATACATTTTGTTATTTAAGTCTTACCATAGCCTTTTGAAGGAGTACTTATCATTTCTTTATAGCGGATGAAGACCACGAGGCCCAGAGAGGTTGGGTAACTTACCTAGGTCACACAGCTGGTACTCAAACCTTGTGCTCTTCCCTGGACAAGCCCAGGAGGCAGAACAGCTGGGTCATTGACTTACAACTGTTAATAGGTTTATCCAGGCATTAGACTAGGGACACCTTGAGGAAAGGATCTATGTCATGTTCGTTACCAAATGAATTTGAGAAGAGTTGGTGCTTAGTAAATATTTCTTCCACAAGTAGATCAAGTTCATTTATTCACTCAGGTACAGGAGTAGGGGGAAAGGCACTCCTGGCATCAGGAAAAGCTTGGGCAAAGGCACGGTGGTAAGACAGTTCCTGCTGGAGAAGTCAGGAGGCTGGTGTGGACAGATATTAGGTTGAGGACAGGAGGCTGGGGAAAGCTGGGGGGCCAGGCTTCGAGGGGCCTTGAATGTCAGGTGGTAGCCCTTGCCCTTTACTGGGTGGGCACAGGGGGGCTGCCCGCAGGTGGGAAGAGACCACCAAGGCAGTAATTGTAGTAGCTCCCATCATTGAGCCCTGACCACAGCACTCAGCCCTGGGCAGAACATGTGATGCACATGTTTGGACACGCATTGTCTGGTTTAATCTCTCAGATAATGCTGGGAGGGTGGTGGGAGAGGAGGGGTTAAGTGTTTTGCCCAAGGTCGCAAGGGGAATGAGGGAGCCTGGAGTCTACCCAGGCCTGTGCTATTTTCTTAGCACCTGGCTGCCTCCTTCAGGACTCAGACCAGGAGTTCTGGGTCAAGCCTCACCAGGTGTCAGCCCCAGCCCTGGGTGGGGAACACTGAGGCCGCAGCAGGCAGGGCACTCAGCACTTGTGGCTGCAACTGGCTTCTTATTGCCCCTCTGTCCCCGCAGGATCTCTGCTGGGTTGCTGAGGGCCACCTGGCTCTGGTTCCAGACACCCTCCTGCTGTGGGGGGGGGGGGTTGGGGGCAGGTTGATGTGGAGTCCTTTAGGGCTGTGAAGTCCCTCTAGCCTGCAGTTAGGGGAAGTGCTGCCTGGTGCTGCCTGCTCCTCAGGGAAGGCCTGGGAGAGCAGCGGTTCCAGGATGGACCTGGCCCTAGAGTCTTAGAATCCTAGTACCCAGAGCCAGGATCTGGGGGGCTCATAGGTGCTATAACATCACCAACGGTCATAGAGACCCCCTCAGCTGACATTCCTCAAGCGAAAGGCTTAGTGCTCAACAGACTTTCTGAGTTAAATAAAACCAAGCCTGTTACTTCGCTGCAGGACTTCTCAGGACCTTTAAAATATTAATGTGCATGAAGACTCTCCAAGGGGGAACATAGCACATCTTGTTCCCCAAATGGATCCCTTTTTTCAGAGTGTCTCACTGGAACCCATTCTGGAAAATACAGTTTACAGGTACACATACTGAGACCCAGAGAGGGGCAGTGATTTATCTAAGGTCACACAGCAAGTTAATGGCCAAATCTGGATTAGATACTCAATTTTCCAAGTTCCAGGTCATCACAAAACTGAGTGGCTCTTTAAGCCTTTAATAACAATCCCTTGCATGGATACGGGACCTTATAACATAATAAATGGGTTTCGTAATTAGATGAAACAATGATGGAAAACTCCTAACTCATGCTGCGTATATGGTAAGAGCACAAGTAACAGTGTGCATAATTATTGTGGTTACAGTAATCTAGCAGTTAGCGTGGTTCCTGGCTGTGCGGTGTTGCATGAATGGTGAGTAAAGACTAATAATTCACAGCTGTGTGAGAACCTAACCGGGCCATGGATGTGTGTACTTTGTGAACTGGAACACTGGTTTTTGTTAGTTTAATCATAATAAAGCTTAGGTAAGATGGGGAGTGTGACCCTATGTTATGAAAGGGGCCTGAGGCCCAGAGAGGGACAGTGATGTGCCCAAGCTCACACAGGGACAGGAGGGAGATAATACTGCTCTGCCACGCGGCACTTCGGCTCCTGGTTTCCTGGTTTCTTCCAGAGACCGCCAAGGGGCAGGCTGGGGCCAGTGGCGCGGGTGGAGGCGGCGTGGCCCCTCACAGTCCCGTCTTTCCTTCCACCCCTTGCTGCCGTCCGGCGGCGTGCAGGGCGCTGTCGAAGACCCCGGCGGGCCTGGCGCTGAACCAGACGCAGCACTGCAAGCAGCTGGAGGGCCTGGTGTCCGCGCAGGTGCAGCTGTGCCGCAGCAACCTGGAGCTCATGCACACCATCGTGCACGCCGCCCGCGAGGTGACCAAGGCCTGCCGCAGGGCCTTCGCCGACATGCGCTGGAATTGCTCCTCCATCGAGCTCGCCCCCAACTACCTGCTTGACCTGGAGAGAGGTGGGGAGCCGGCGGGGCTGCTAGGGGCTGCCGCATGCACGCGGGTGGGGGTGGGTGAACTCAGGCGTAAATCTGCGTGTGTTTAGATAGGTGAGTGAATTCATGGACGGGTGGATTATGGATTCACGGTGGATGAGTGAATAGGTGGGTGATGGATGGATACACAGATGGATGGAGGAAGGGATGGATGGTGCATGGTGGATGAATTAATCATAGGTACGAGTATTCGAGCACGAATGAATGAATGAGTAAACATGCAGGCGAGTGAATGTGTCAGCACCGGAGAGTCCGAATGGCATTGCAAACACATGTGCTCCCTAATGCATGTGCGAGGGAATGACCAAGCTCTGCGGTGTGTGAGGCCACGTGTCAGGGGGGCTCTTGGGAGGGGAGCGTATGAAGGAGAACGCCAGAGCCCACCCGCAGGGGCAGACAGGTGTGCCACAGGTAATACCAGACCCGGCTGCTGAAATTGCTGCACGCTGCACAGAGTGGGGTAGAGACAGCAGAACATCTCCTGTGGAAAGACTTCCTGGAGGAGGTGGCTTGTGGGGTGGGTTTGGGGGGACCTGTGTACAACAGAGGTGATTTTGCCTGGCAGAAACATCCTAATGGGTCTAACCTCTCCCCTGCATGGTAGCAACTTCTCTCATGGGTCCTAAACGTAACAGCTAATGTTTGTGCAGCTCTTGCACCCCTTCCTTCCTTCCTGAATTGCTTGAACTCCAGAGCCAGCCTGTGAGGTAGGTGTTGTCACCCATGGTCTACACTTAAGGAAACTGAGGCTGGAGACTGGGAAGTGACTTGCTGGTTGAGAGATGGAACCGGGGCTCAGACCAAGGCCAGGACCCCCCACAGCTGGGGCACGTGGGGTCCGTATTAGTTTCCTAGGGCTGTTGTCACCGTGTACCACAAACCGGCTGGCTTCAAACCACAGAAATGTATTGTCTCACAGTTCCAGAGGCCAAAAGTCCAAAATCAAGGTGTGGGCAGGGCCAGGCTCCTACCCAAGGTGCTAGGGAAGGAGGCTTCCTCGCCTGTTCCCAGCTCTGGGTGGCTGCGGCAAGCCTTGGCGTTCCTTGGCTTGCAGCTGCGTCACTCAGTCTCTGCCTCCGTGGTCACATGGCGTTCTCCCCCTCTGTGTGTCTGTGGATCCAGAATTCCCTCTTACAAGGACATCAGCCACTGGCTTAGGGTCCACCCTGACCCAGTGTGACCTCGTCTCAGCTCTATTACATCTGCAAAGACCCTGTTTCTAAATAAGGTCATGCTCACAGGGACAGGGGTCAGAACTGGAACATATCTTTTTGGGGGACACAGCAGGCTCCTTGGACACTCATCTGGCCCGTCGGGAGCTCAGGGCCTGGGCCTTCGTGCCTGTAGAGCAGCCCCTAACCACAAGTGCAGGGCGAGCAGGGTCAAAGCCTTGTGGGGGAGGGTGTGCCTGTGGGTGTGTGGGTCGTGAGTGAGTGTGGCACGCAGCTGGTGTATTTAGGAGAAATTGAGGGAGAAGAAATTGTTGGCCCTAGTGCTGTCCTCTACCGGTACCACCCTGGTTGCAGAGGGTCGCGGTGAAGGAGGAGGGCCTCAGACCTGGCAGGGTTCTATCCCTGGATCCCTGCCCGGCTGACCCACCCTCCTGCCCCCAGGGACCCGGGAGTCGGCCTTCGTGTATGCGCTGTCGGCCGCCACCATCAGCCACGCCATCGCCCGGGCTTGCACCTCCGGCGACCTGCCCGGCTGCTCCTGCGGCCCCGTCCCAGGTGAGCCACCCGGGCCCGGGAACCGCTGGGGAGGATGTGCGGACAACCTCAGCTACGGGCTCCTCATGGGGGCCAAGTTTTCCGATGCTCCTATGAAGGTGAAAAAAACAGGATCCCAAGCCAATAAACTGATGCGTCTACACAACAGTGAAGTGGGGAGACAGGTAACCACCCACCCCACCCACCCCCAGATAGTTGTGCTTGTGCCATTGGCCGGAAAAGGGCCACCAGTGTGCCCCAGTGGAGGGGGGGGGTGTGGGAGATGGGCCCTGATTGGTCCACGCCTGATGGCTTCCACTTTCCTCAGCTTTTCCCTCTCCAGCTGCTTGGGGCTCTGCAGGCTCCTCCTCCTCCAGGGGGTCCACTGGGATTTGGGTTGTCCAAGTGGCAGGAGCCTGAACTAGGAGTCAGGAGCTCTAAATGCTGGCCTTGGCTCTGGCTTAGTGATGCTGGGCAAGTCACTTCCTCTCTGGCCTCAGCTGTTCCCATCTATGAAATGGGGGGGTGATCTGGTGCTAAGTCCCTGTCTGCCATGTTTCCCAGGCCCTGCCCCCGGGACGCGGAGAGGGCTGTGGGCAACAGAGCCTCATACTAAGGAGCCATCTCCTTGGATTAATGGGGACTCCCACCCAAACCTGCCCCAACCTCCAGAACACAGTTTCCCTCCAACATCTATTATCATCAGTTTCTCATTAATTCCTCACCTCATTGCACAAAAGGCTGGGTGAGTGAATGCATAAGTGAAGGAACAGACCTTTTTTTCCTTTGAAAATTATAAAAACACAACACTTTATACCAATCCATGTTGCCCTGTGCTCGGTACTCGACCCATTTTCTCTCCTGTGGTCCACGGAACAGCTCTGGGGCAGGTGCTATTGTCCCGTGTTCACAGAGAGGGCCCGGGCCCGTGAGGGGCAGGGCTGGCTGCTGGGCCAGAGCCATGTAAACAGACGGCGTCTTACCAGCCCCTGCCCGCACCTGTTAGCCACGTTTTACAGAGGCACCAGGGGAGGCCGGAAGAACTGAAGTGGCTCGGCCACAGGGCACGACGGAGCCCAGGTCCGTGGGAGTCCAAGTCCAGGGCTTCCGCGTCCTCACCGTCTCTCACTGGTCTCCCTCGAGTGAGGATTCTAGGATGTCCAGGCCATCCTTGGATAGTTAGGGAAACTGAGGCCGAATCACACTGTGGGTTTGTAGCAGACCCTGGCCAGGAGGGACTCAGGACTTCTGCCTCCCAGCCTGCCGACCTGCCCCTATTCACGGAAACCCCGCCCCCACGCCCACCACCAGGGCCAGGCCAGCCGGGGGCCTCCCTGCCAGGGGCACAGCCCGCCCCTCCCCCGGTGCAGTCCAAAGCGGATCCTCAGCCTCAGGGCACAGCAGGCGGGTCCCTGGGGCCATCTGCAAAAGGGGCGCAACATCCCCCAAGCTGCAGGGCTGTGTGAGGATTAAATGAGGTCGCGACCACGTTGCGGACCCAGTGGGCCTTGGGAAGCCCTGGGCCCCTTTCCTCACCTACGCTGAGGGACGGGAGCCAGGTTTCCTTTCCCTGAGGACTCCGTGTGCCTCGATGCCCCGGGGTCCTGACTTCACTCTGGGCCCTCCACAGGCTTCACTCAGCAAATTCCAGATTTTATACCCAAATGGACTCCCTCGGTCCCCACTTCCTGCCACTGGTGAGCTGGAAGGAGCCCTGGGACCTCGAGCAGCTACTCTCTAAGTGATCTGGGGCAAGTCCCTGCCCTCTGTGCCTCAGTTTCCCCATGTCTCTGATGGGGGGGTGGGGGCAGGGCCCAGGTGAACCATGACCCTTGCAGCTCTCTGTACAGGACAGGTGGGAGGGCAGGCCTGAGCGGGGGATCCCGAGTGGAAAGGAGTGTTTGAAAGGCAGAACTGTAAGGCCTTTAGAAAGCATCTAACTCCTGCCCCTTAGGTACAGTTGGGGAAACTGAGGCCCAGGGAAGCGGGTGGGCCTGAGTCCTTTCCAAAGCTGGGGCTAGAGTCTACCCACGCCCCTGAGCCCAAACCTCCCCACTGTCCACCTTAGTTATTACTTAAACCAATTTTTTAAAACCAAAATTGATTTAGCTTTCATAGTTCACAAAACCCTTTTGTGCATCTCATTTAATCCTCACAGCACTCTGTAAGGCAGGAACTGTGCGCCTGCTTTGCACAAAAGAACACAGAGGCCCTGAGTGGTGACGTGGCCGCTGAGGGTCGCCTGGCGGGAGCACTGGCAGTGGGGGGGTGGTGGGGGCATGCATTCCCCCTGCCTCTTCCTCTCTCCCTCCCTCTCCATTCCTACCCCACTCCCTTCCTTCTCTTCTTTCCCTCCCTTTTTTCCAGCAAGCATTAGTGAGCCCCAGTTTTGTGGGAAAGAAAAGCATGGAACAGCTAAAAGCCACCACTTTTGGAATCCCCCTTAGACTTGGGTTCAAATCCAGCTCCATGATTTTCTAGCTGTGCAATCTTGGGCATGAGACTTAGCCTCTCTGAGCCTGTGTTCCCTCTTTGTAAAATGGGGAAGATAAGGATACCTTCCTTGAAGGGCTGTTGTGTTGATTAACCCATATTATGTGTTAGAGCACTTGGTATATAGTAGGTGCTCAATAATGGCATCTCATACCTGGAAATGTCTCTCTTCCTGCCCCTCAGCTGCCCCCTAGGTTGGAGGAAGGCCCACAACACCTCCAAGCTTTAGAGAAAAAAGCTCCATCATTTGAGGCTTAAGTGGGTGATGACTCCCCGAGAGCACCCAGCCACGCGGCGGGTGGGGCCAGGGTGCCTGGGCAGGCCAGGGAGGGGGCTCCAGCCACCCAGCCCGACGCCCTCCCCTGTCCGCAGGCTCTGCGTGCCTCTCTGGAAATGAAGTGCAAGTGCCATGGGGTGTCTGGCTCCTGCTCCATCCGCACCTGCTGGAAGGGGCTGCAGGAGCTTCGGGACGTAGCCGCTGACCTCAAGACCCGCTACCTATCGGCCACCAAGGTAGTGCACCGACCCATGGGCACCCGCAAGCACCTGGTGCCTAAGGATCTTGATATCCGGCCTGTAAAGGACTCGGAACTTGTCTACCTGCAGAGTTCACCCGACTTCTGCATGAAGAACGAGAAGGTGGGCTCCCACGGGACGCAAGACAGGTAAGGTTCTGCTGCCACCCCGGCAGGAGAGGGCCAGCTGTGTTGCACAGGCTGCTTCCCAGCTCAGGGCCAGGCACACAGTTGGGACCCAGTTGGCATTAGGGGAATGGAGTCCCTGCCCGGTAGAGAGGTGGCCCCAGGAAAGCTGAGTGCAGATGCCAGGGTGCAAGGGTGCCCGCAGAGCCTCTGGGAGTGCCTGTTCTGCACCTCGCCCTGGCAGGGGCCCCTGGGGAATGGAGGCTGGTGGGAGCCCCCGCCCCACTCTGCCCTAGTGGGAGAGACAGATGAGAAGAGACAACGGCTCTACTGAGCGACGGGGGATAGGGAAGAGGCTGCCCAGCGTGAACTAGGTGCTCAGTAAATGTCAGATGAATAGATGAAGGGCGAATGTCACACAGCCTGTGCATTGGACAAAAGAGGACCTGAGGGCCCAGCGCACTGGCTCACACCTGTAATCCTAGCACTCTGGGAGGCTTAAGTGGGTGGCTTAAGGATCGCTCGAGCCCAGGAGTTGGAGGTTGCAGGGAGCCATGGTGATGCCACTGTACTGTTGCCGGGGCAACAGAGCAAGACTGTCTCAAAAAATAAAAAAAAAGAAAGAAAGAAAGAAAGTGGACCTGAGTGGCACAGGGGAGGTAGGGGCAGCAGCCAGCCCACAACCACACAGGGTCCACGTGGGGTCTACACAGAAAGAAAGAGGGTGCGGTCTGCCTGTGTTCTGTAGAGCAAGCGTGCGCCTGTGTACCCCGACGCACTCCAGGCCTCCTCCTGTGTCCTATCTTCTCCCATCTCCTCCTGGGGACCCCCTGCTCCCAGGTTCACAGCCAGCGCTGGGGTCCCTACAGCTGGCCCAGTTGCGGGGAGCCCGTGGTGACTGCAGACCTGTGAGCCAGGTGGGGCTGGTGGGGGTTCAGGCGAGCAGCATTTCCCAAAGACTGTTCTGGAGAAGGCTGGCCCTGACATACTATAATAGAAAGTTCTGCAATCAAGTATGTTGGAAAATTCTCTTTGGTAATTCACGAGGCACAAGAACATATTAAAGGCTCTGAGGAATCCCGTGGTAAAGGATCTGTTTAAGCCAGTGTTTCCCAGAGGTGTTTGGCCGTGGAACTCTTTTATTAGGGAGCCCCTAATAGCATTCCACAAAACTAGTGTTCTCGGGGTTAAAAGAATATTGAACCAGAGAGCGGGTGTCTGGGAACGTGTCTGGCACATAGTTGGTGCCCAGCCAGCATTTACTTCCTCCGCAGCCCACGTTCCTGTCTCCAGCAGAGGGAGGGGTGGTTTGGGGGCTCCGTCCCCGCAGGCCAGGGCGGCAGGCGCTGCGAGGAGGCCCAGGATCCCATCTGGAGGCCAGATTGAGGGGGTCGGCGGAATGAAGATGGAACTGGGTCAGGCCAGGGAGACAGGAAGGAGTGAGAGGCTGGGCCGAGGCAGATGGGGATGAGGGAGGGAGAGGAGGATTCTAGAACACAGGGCTGGGGGAAGCCCACGGAGGACCCCAGGGCAAAGAGAGGGTATCCCCAATGTGTGTGTGTGTGTGTGTGTGTGTGTGTGTGTGTGTGTGTGTGTCAGGGAAAGGCACAGTTCCCTGGCTGGGTGAACCCCGAGCAGGTCCCTCACTGATCTGAGACTCAGTCTCATCTTCCATACAATGGGGAGGACACCAGGCAGCTCACGGGGTTGACCAGTGATCTCCAGTTACAATTACCTAGCATCTCTCTGTGCCAGGCTGGCTCCCCCCTCCCTCTGCCCTCAGGCTGCCAGACCTCTCTCCCAGCTGCCCCTGCACCACTGGAGAGGAGCTGCCACCCCCCCCAGCACCACTCGCCCTCCTGGCATCCTTAGCATGCTGTTCCCCTGGGTGGGCCCTTGCCCGTGCCTGTATCAGTCAGCTTTTGCTGCAGTAACAAACACCCCCAATTTCTCAGTAGTTTACAACCACAAACACTTCTTGCACCCATTACGTGAGGCTGCAGGTCAGCTGTAGCTCTGCCTGGCTCTGGCAGGTGCTGGCGGGCAGGGGGACCTCAAGTGCTCAGGTTGTGACAGAGGGAATCCCAGTGCAAGAGGAGCCCAGAGGGGCACTGACCCAGCCTGGACATCAAAGAAGGCTTCCTGGAGGAGGGGGAATGTGAGGTGCATTGGGTTAGGATATGGAGTGCAGAGAGTTGGATATAAATGAGCTTTGTTAACTGTCATGTGCATAGGTGGTATCTGCCAGCTGGGGCAGACGCCTTGCAGCTCTCCTCAGATCTAACCTGGGGAAACTGAGGCCTAGCCAGCATTTGATATTCCAAACCTCAGCCCTTTTGTCATGTTTCTTCCAGAGGCCTGCACCCCTGAAACTCGTACCCCATGACCTGTGCCACCCTGTGCCCTGGGAGCCAGGCATCCCAGAGGCCCTTCCCTGGCCCACCCTCTCTGACTCCCCATCCCAGGTACCCTCTCAGGCCTGGTCTGGCTCTGATGTTGGAGGCCAGGTTTTCAGACACTGCATGTCAGGGATCTAGAAATAAAAAAGGAACTCTGTCCTCTTCCTCCGACTGAGGGCCAAGTGGTCAACTGCAGACCTTTAGGATAAGGCAGAGGGGAACTCATGGATGTTGAATGGCTAAACAAAACCCAGAAGGGTTAAGTGACTTTTCTTCAGTCACACAGCCTATAAGTGGCGAAGCTGGAGCTTGAACCCAGGTCTGCCTGGCCCTGGGGCATGTACTCTTCCTGCTGTTCTCCTGCCTCCCGAAGGCACTGCTTGTAGCCCACATGCAGGTCACTGACTCTCTCCAGGAGCTCCCCTCCTTCCCGCCCCTGCCCCGTCCCTGCTCAGGCCTGGGCCTCTCCCCAGCTGCTGCCCTGCCTCTGTCAGGCCTCCCTGCCTCCAGCCCTCCCCTGCCCTCTGCTCTCTCACTACTGTGGACCAGGCTGCGGCCTTGGCCTTTGCCCAGATGCTCCCTCCACCCCCTCTCCTGTCCTCCGCATGTTAGTCCTGAGATTCCTGCTCATCTTCTATCAAAATCCTGGGTGGCCTCCTCTTCCAGGAAGCCTTCCTGAGCTCTCACAAACCCCGTGCTCACCCTGGGAAAGACCCTCTCCATCTTTGCCTTAGTTTCCCCATCAGTAAATCTGAGGATTAGATTCAGTCATCTCTAGGGCTTGCCCATCTTAGACATTCTGGGATTCCTTTGTCCACACGACATGGGGACCCTTTTGTTCCTGCCCAGTGTTCCGAACCCTGCTGTTCTGTCCCCAACTACATCCCATTAAAAACACTCCCTTTCTAGCCTCAGCCCAGCTAGAGGAACCACCAATACGAACAGAGGTGTTCTCATCAGACAGAAGAACTGATAGCCACAGAAGGACATTTGCATTTTACAGGGACTGTCAATGTCCTCTTATCCCAGAGCAGTGATTCAGGAAGAAATGCAGCTCTGCCAGCCCCTGAGTCTCATGCCTTTAGGATGGAGAGAGTAGCAGTGGCCTTGGCCTCAGCAGCCCTGAGTTTAAGCCTCCGCCCTTGGTTTAGCCTGTGGTCACCAGTGTCATGGGCATAATAATTCCGCCCCCTCCCCAAGGACCCTGCCTGCCTCTAGTAAGATAAAGTACCGGAGGGACGCGCCTGCCCTGTGGGAGGCACGTGGCCGCCAGCCCCTCGCCCTCCACGGACAGTGTGCAGATGCTCACGTGGCCTCACAGCGTGTGCCATTTTGAGTGTTTCCGAATGTATCCTGGGATTCCGAAAGTGACAACGATCTTCACGTCTGTCACAATATAAGTACAGATTAAATATGACGGTAGGGTTATTAGACAGATTGGTTTTTGAAGGTCCCTTGAGTATTTAGAAGTAGAAGAAACAGAAAAAAGATACCTCCAAGAAAACAAAGCAACCTCATCATTTTGATAACTACTTATTAGAAATGGGAAAGGTAAAAGTAGCCTTAGATAAGAGAATTAGTTAAAATTCCCCAGATTGAGACACCTTCCAAGAGGGGCTGAGTAGCTGCCACAGGGGAGGCTGGGAGTTGCAGGGGGTGTGTGGGGGGGACAGGAACACTCACTGACCTCCTCCCCCCTCCACCAGGCAGTGCAACAAGACATCCAACGGCAGCGACAGCTGCGACCTCATGTGCTGTGGGCGCGGCTACAACCCCTACACAGACCGTGTGGTCGAGCGGTGCCACTGCAAGTACCACTGGTGCTGCTATGTCACCTGCCGCAGGTGTGAGCGCACCGTGGAGCGCTACGTGTGCAAGTGAGGCTGTGCCCTCCGCCCCACGCAGGGCTCAGACTCTGCCCGAGGACCCTCAGCAGCCAGGGCCAGGAGCCTGGAGACTCTCCGTGGAGTTTTGCTTGTGAATTCCAGATTCCTGGCGTGGGAGGTGGCCCGTGCTTTGCCTGCACTTGGAAGCCACCAGGAACAGAAGGCCTGGCCACCCTGGAAGGAGGGCCGGGACATCAAAGGAAACCGACAAGATTAAAAATAACCTGGCAGCCCGAGGCCCTGGAGTGCCCACAGGCTGGTTGAAGAATCCAGGGGCAGGGGGTTGGTGAGACTGGTGTGGACTTGACCTTCAGGGCCAGAGAGCCCAGCCTCCGGGAAGGGGTCTGCCTGCCCTCATCAGAACGTTCTGCGTGACCCCCAGCCCACCCCAGAGTCTGAACCTGCTGGGCCCACCACATGGAACCACTAGCTTGGGTTGTAAATGTGTTTTTATTTTTTGTTTTTTCTTCCTTTGGGATGTGGGAGCTACAGAAATATTTATAAACATAGCTTTGTCTTTGGGGCGGCTCTCCTCAATTCCTCTTTATATATTTTATATATATAAATATATATATAATGATCTATATTTTAAAACAAGCTTTTTAAACAGCCATATGAAATAAATGCTGAGCAAAGCCCAGCCCGCCCCTGCAGTTTCTGGCCTCCTCAAGTGAACTGTGCGGCTCGTGGCGCTGGCTGGGGGGAGCTCTCCGGTTTCCAGGCAAGGCGGCTCCGATTGATGTCCCTGCTCCCCCCGCACATGCCCATACCCGGCCCTGGCCCGGGTCTCCCTGTAAGATCTCCTGGTCAAGGGCGAGGACAGACGTCTTGAAACATAAACCCAGCTGGCAGCCTCTTGGCTCCTCGGGGACACACATGCAGGGGCTGTGCAGCAGGGCCCTGTCGTCAGGCCTGCCAGCGTGCTTCGGGAGCCGGGGGTGCGGGCCTCAGGGGGGTGGCAGACCCCGGCTGCAGCTAGCCCTGGTGGGTTTTCTGTGTGGCCCTGGGGAGGGCCCCCAGCCTCAGTTTCCCCATGTGTAGAGTGGGGGTGGTGGTGATGAAGGTAGGAGGTTGGGAAGGGCCACAGCCTGGTGCCTGGACCGGGCTGGCGGCAGTGGCCGTGGTAAGTGCTGGGATTCCAGTTCTGTTTTGAAGGTGGAGCCAGCAGATTTGTTCTGTCTCCGCGTGTGGGGCGTGAGGGGAAGGAGGCCCAGGAACGAATGCCAGGTTGGCCGGAGCACTTGGAAGGACAGAGGGGCCGAATGCCGAGATGCGGGTGGAGGGAGGACTGGGGTTCAGATGTGGACACTCAGGGACTGTGACACTGTTTAGGCTCCAAGTGGAAATACCGAGCAGCCAGGCAGATGCTCGAGGCTGGCACACGGGGGAAGCCAGGGCTGGGGGCGCACGTTTGGGCGCCGTCACTTAGGGAGTGGGCCGGGCCTGGGGCACTTGCGCCTTGGAGGTCCAGCAGGTGAGGAGGAAAAGAGGCAAAGGAGACAGAAATAACAGCCAGGGAGCTGCGAGGGGACCCAGATGGGGTCCAGCGATTGCCAAGTAGAGACAGGGTCCAAGAGGAGCAGGATCACTGCAGGCATGCCACTGTCCTCTCTGCGTTTTGGTGTCCCTCCCTGCGTGTGGGTGGCATCAGTAACCACGGGGTGAGCAAGTGGAGTCTCCTCGGCCTGGCCCACAGTAGGTGCCCCAAAATGGAAGCCGTTACTCCTCACCTGTGTCTTACAAGACAAAGGCTCTAAGAGAAGGTTATAAACGTGGGAAGAGACACAGACGCTGAGGGCAGGGCCACCTGGAGGGGCCAGGCATACCGGGGGTGGGATGGCAGGGAGGACCCTCAGGGGCTGGGCCAATCACGGGGGTGGGGGAAGGAGGGCTATTGTGGTCATCCTCCGACCCCTGCCTGGGAGCTTGCCGTGGGAGTGGCCCGAGTCACAGGGACTCCAGATAAGTCTTCTGGTCTGTTTTGCAGCTGAGGAAATTCAGAATGGGAGGGGCCTTTCCTGTGCTTGCGGAGCTGATAGGGCTGGGGGCCGTGGGGGGGTGGAGCCTCCCTGGGCGCCCCCGCCAGAGTGTGCTGTCTCCGGGCCCGGGGCCTCCGGCTCCACAGCCTCCGTCAGCCCCCCGCGGCCCACAGAACCGACCCCTGGGTCCCCAGCCTGGCACACAAGGCCTGGCCCCAGGCCCCAGGTGATCCTTCCAGGTGCACGTTTCCTGCATCTCCCCAGGTATTTGCTCACCCACATTGAAACTCGGCCACTCAGCCCACCTCGCCTCTGGGCATCTGCTGTTCTCTCTGGACCTGGAATGCTATTTTCCCTGCCGGAATCCCACTCCCAGCCCTCTCCACGAACCCTTCCCCCGCGCCCTTCTCAGCTCCTCACAGCCCTTCAAACCTTTAAAGCTGCCATTGTGTTCATCCTCAAGCCAATGCCCTCTCCTCCTTCAAAGCCCAGGTGAATGGCCCCCTCCCCCAGGAAGCCCTCCATGACAACCCTCAGGTCTCCTCTGGGTCCCCACAGCCTCTGTGCACCCTTCCAGTGTTGCACTGAGCCAAGGTGTTGTAGGGGCCTCTGTTGTGTGTGTCTCCCCCACCTGTCTGGGGCCTCCTCATGGGTTGGGATCAGCCCAACCCACCCATGGGGCCCTGGATCTGGGGGCAGTACCACAGGGCTGAGTACAAAACATACCTCAGAAATGTTGAATTTGGAGGTGTCCTTTGGTCCTTAATCAGGACAAGCAAATGGGGAAAAAGGACCCAGAATGACTGTCAGAAAGGGTGGTCATAATAATGTAAATGCTACCATTTATTATGCACCTGCTGAGTACCGTTCCAAACTCATTGTCCCAAGTAATCTTGACAGCAGCCCCCCCCCCCCAGGTGAGTATTGTTATCACCTCTGATGGAGGAGGAAGCGGAGGCTCTGAGAGGAGAGGGCCTGGATCCCAGGGAAGGTTCACAGGAGAGTGGGGCTCAGAGCCCAGGCACGCCCCTTCTCCCACATCCCCATTCCAGCCAGGCACAGGGAGGGCAGCGTGGAAGGCAGAAGGCCATTTGCTGGGCTAAGTGGGGGGCCTGGGCCAGGAGGGGTTCAGGATGGGAGACCCAGCTGTGCCCCTGACTCAGTGGGCCTTGTGTACCTGCCACTGGCCAATCCCGAGACCTGTGACGAAGGCCCGCACCCTTCTGTCTGTTCAGGGGCTGGACAACCAAGCGGCATGGGGGGCTGGTCCCCGGACTGCTCCTCACCCGCAGGTCAGGTTCTCAGGACGCAGCTGGATGGAGCCCCACTCGGTCAGATGTGGTGGGGTCTCCCCCAAGGTGGATCACAGGGTCCCAGAGGCTCCCAGAACCTCGGAGGTTTAGTAGTTCAGGATCTCATCGTGTTCGGATTTGGAACCCTAAGATCTTAGTCCCTGGAAACTATAGGGTGAAAACCCTGAAACCATTGCAGTAGCCTGTAGAGGCCCCTGGGCCAGTGGCCACCCCGAAAAATTCAAGGCCAGGTACTGTCCTGTGGGTGTTCAAATTCTCGTCACCAGCAGGATCTCCTACCCAGGCATGAGGGGCCAGCAGTCCCAGACAGGCCCTGAGAGGCTCGGGAGCCCCGAGGGACGGAAACTCCCCGGTGATGACAGCACCAGCCGCTCTGAGGCGGCCCGACCGAGTGTGGGAGGCTGGCTGGAGACACGGGAGAGACGGGCCGGGGAGAGACAAGAAGGCGGCAGAGAGGAAACAGGAACTCCTGAAAAGAGGGAGAGATTAGTTTGGTGGGAAAGGAGGGAACGGACAGATAAGGCCCGTGGGGAGGCCTGGTCAGACCAAAGGAACAACCGAGGGGCCCAAGCCCGGCCCCAAGCAAGCCGATGGGCTGCTGTTCCCGAGGCCACAGGGGACCCGCTGCCAGGCTCCACAGACCAGGCCCAACACGGGACCCCCGGAGAGGAGGGATGGGGGAAGGGGAGCATCTTTCCTACCCTCTCGCTGTGTGACTCCAGGCAGCCAGTGGCCCTCTCTGGGCCTCTGCGGCAGCTGTCTCATTCAATTCTCACAACCTTTCTGACGGATAGGGCCCAGTCTCTGTTTTATTGACAAGGAAACAGGCTCAGAGAGGGAAGCGACTGGGCCGAGATTACACAGTCATTAGTGTTGAGCCGGGATTCAAACCCGGACTGCCTGGCTCCAACTGCTGGGCCTGCTCTCAGCCTCCTTGAGGGGCATCCCAGGGACGAAGGTGGCCTTTGGCTAAGTGGGGGTTGACTCTGAGTCATCGGAGTGGTAGCGGCCGGCTGGGCATCACACATGAGGGAGAGGGGACAGTTCCGCACTGAGCGGTTTCTGACACCTGCCGCAGGGACGGGGAAGTGGGGGTGGGGGTGGCCATCAGGCCACAGCTTGGCCGACACTCGCCTGCCCTGCCCTCCCCAGGCGAGCTGCTCCGTGGCCGGGGTGCCTGGCCCAGGCCCACGTACATTGGGGGCAGGGGAGGGGCGAGCGAAGCACAGGTGCCCCCTGTGAGGGGCCCACAACTCTTCTTCAGGTATTATAGCAGAGGGGCAGGAGGCAGAAGGCAGGCAGAGCCCTGGCGGCTTCGGGGATTTGGGGAGGGAAAGCCCATTTCTCTCAAAATGTTGGGAGTAGGGAGTGGAAAATCAGGAAGATTTCGTGGAAGAGGTGCCATCTGCACTGCGTCCAGAAAGCTGAGCAGGATTCCGAGAGACGAGGGGCGTGCGCAGCATTGTGTGCTCAGAGGATGCCACGGAGTGGGTGCGGCCGGAGCGCAGGGGCCCGTGGGCACCGGGGCAGCAAAGGTCCAGCCAGGCTGGCTCAGGCCCCAGGGGGTGTCTAAGGCACCACGCCAGGGCGCTAGCCCTCGGCTGCTCTGTCCACCGCCTGCCCGCCAGGCCGCCCGCCCACCCGCAGAGCTGGCTGGCTTCAGGCAGAGCAATTTAACAGCCGCGTTTTAACGGGTCCCATTGCTCCCATAGACGGAATCAATATCCGCTTGGCTCCCCGGGCTCATGGCTGCTGAAGACATTCTCCCTCTTGGCCCCTGGGTCCCCCGTGCCTCACCTGCTGGGCTCCAGTGGGGGGCCGCAGGGCCAGGGCAGGGGGTGGCAGACCACGGCTACCATCCCAGACACCCCGATTCAGGCTGGCAGGTGAGAACAGGGGCTTGCGAGAGGCCCAGGCTCCAGTGCTCCTGGCCAGGGGCACAATGTAGTTAAAATCCAAGTGTTTATTTTATGTCTCCACTGTCTTTGCATCCATAAAAGCATGCGGTCCTCGAGGGGGCTGTGCAGTGGGAGGCTGTCTGAGAGCCGCGGGGACAGCAGCCTGTTTATGCTGTGACCTTGAAGGCTCCTTCACACTCAAGATTCTCAGAGTCAGGTTTTCGCAGGGTCTGGACCTCCATTCGGAAAGCTTCATAGTCCTGGGGTTTCAGGGCGCCAGGACTCAAGGATACGAACAGTCTGTCAGGGCCAGGATTTGAAGCATCCCAAATCTCCATCTGGAGTCTCCATGCTCCTTCCCTCCCCCTACCTCCCTCCCCCGAGAGGTGTCCCAACTTCCAGTCGCATCTGACCCAAGCGGGGAGTAGGGGCAGCGGGCAGGAAGCCGCTAGATGCAGACCCTGGCTCTGTTTAGCCCTGGTATTTCCCTGGATGTTTCTGGGTGAAAGGACAGGTAAGCTGGGCAACATACGATCCAAGGCCAACTCCTGGGACTGGCCATTTGTCCTGGGTGGTCTCCCTGCAGGTCTGTGACGGGCTCATCTGCAATGCCCTGAGTGACATCTGCCAGCAGGTGCCCGGCCCCTCAGATGTCAGCTTCGAGGCCAGTCCTCCCTGGCAGTTGCTGTGCTGCCCTCCTGCCATCGTGCAGGGTGGACCTGCGGGCCCCTGAGGGCGTCTCTCCCTGCAGAGACTCCATCGTCACCAGGGACAGCCCTGAGTCTCTGCCCTCAGCACTCCCTATTCAGACCAAAGCCCAGGCTTGGTTTGAAATCCATGTCATGAGCAAAGGAAACCCGATTCCAGCAGCTCCTGCACACACAGCACCTCCTACCCCAAAACACACGACCCACCCACCAGACACCGCTCTCCCCCCTCCCTCTCCCCCCCCCCAGGACACACTTGTAACGCACGAGCTACACGGCGGGGGGGGGGGGGGGGCTGCAGGTGTCGCAGGCAGGTGCATGGCCTGTTAGAGCTGCGCAAACAGGTTTTAATCCTGCCACTGCCCCTTACAAGCTGAGGGACCCATCACAGCACCCAAGACTCCATTTCCTCAGCTGTAAAATGGGGGTGAACACAGGCTTGCCCTAACCTGTCAGGGTTGTCCTGACACTAGGGAGGGGTCAAGTGTGTAAAGCCTCCAGTGCCAGCCAGAGCGAGGCTGGTGTCCCTATCACACACTCTGTCATTCCTTCCCCAAAGCTCCCCTGAGCTGGAGCTCCACGCCCCGCCCGGGGCTGCATGCTGGGGACACGGGAAGCCAGCCCCAGCTTCTGACTACATACCTGCTGTGGGGCGAGGGAGCACTGACTGGGGAGGACTCTGCCGCAGGAGAAGCTGGGAGCACTGCATGGTTAGGGGCACAGCGGTGTTAGCAGCAGGCCTGACTCGGCTCCTGGCTCTACCCTTGCTGTAAAGTAGGATTGACAGCAACACCCACCTCTGTGGATGGTTGTGAGGCTCAAACTAGGTAATGCACATCACGCACATAGTAAGTTATTCACTGGCAGCCCCTGTGATTAAAGAAGAATTCAGTCAAACAGTCAGTCAACAAACCTCCACTAAGCCAGGCTCTGCTGGACGCTGGGGAATCAGAGCTGAGGCTGACATGGCCCCAGCCCTCAGAGCCCACAGACCCCCCAGACACAGGGAAGAGACTGTGACCGAGGGGTGAGCCAAGTGGGCTGGGAACCGGGGCTGGGGGGCAGGGGAGGGAGTCAGGGCAGCACCTCCCGTGGGTGCTGTGACTGGACCCAGAAGGAGGAGGAGCAGGTGCCCAGGGGGACTGGAAGACGACACTCAGGCAGAGAGCGCCGTGTGGCCAAGGCTCAGGGGCAGAGAAGGCAAGGCCTCTCCAGGAGATACACCCACAGGGGCCTTGGGTTTATGGAAAAGCCTGGCTCTGGGCATCCCATGAGAGGCTGCAGGGAGGGCCCTGCAGGGGTGAAGCCCAGCCCCGCCCACCCACATGGCTCCTGTGGCGGCTGGCACGGAGTCCGAGTCCCTGGGGAAGCCCCACAGCCCTGCAGCCTCTTCTCCCCAGGAGGCTGTGGGCCTCTGCAAGGGCCTCTCCCACCATCCCGTCCACAGCGCCCCACCCACACTCCTGGGGTCCGGGGGGCAGTGAACACAGATGGCCCAGGGCCGCTGGACACTTTCTGTTCCTGCTGTCTCCCCCGACCCAACCCAGCCTGGCACAGAGACAGAGCAGAAGCACAAGGTGGCCCCCTGAGGCCTGAGGCCAACCTTCGGGTCCAGGCTCTAGGTGGGAGTCACCCTCCTGGCACACAAGGACACGTGCACCTCTAGGAGGACGAGACCCCGGCCTCCCCGGGTAACCTAATTACAGACGAGAGAACTGGGCGACAAGGCTCGCAGTGGTTCCCGCCTCAGCGGCCCGTGGCGGTGCCCAGCTCTGTGCCGAGGGCCTTCCCTCGTCATCGCGCCACGCTCATGCTTCCTGAGCACCTACTGTGTGCTGGGGGCTGCCCCTGTGCCTGTGTGTGCATAGGGACAGCTCTCAGAGCTCTCTGAGGACACGGCCCATGGAGGGATTGAGGCAGCAGTCGAAGAGGTCAGGGCCCCACACCTGTGCCCCAGGACCTGGCTGCTGGGGTGGCCTGGCTGCTCGAGGCAGGACATCTGTCCCCTGGAAGAAGCTCCCAAAGGGGGCGCTATTGGAAGGCACCATGATTAAGAATCAGATTCGTGGATTCTGGGCACCCAGACTCACATGCCACCACTGGGAATAGGACGCTTGTCCTGAGCCAGCGCCACTGCGCCTGGGCCCTGCGGTGGTGACAAGCCACAGCTGGCTCTTTTTTTTTTTTTTTTTGAGACAGAGTCTCACTTTGTTGCCTGGGCTAGAGTGAGTGCCGTGGCGTCAGTCTAGCTCACAGCAACCTCAAACTCCTGGGCTCAAGCGATCCTCCTGCCTCAGCCTCCCGAGTAGCTGGGACTACAGGCATGGGCCACCATGCTTGGCTAACTTTTTCTATATATATTTTTAGTTGTCCAGATAATTTTTATTTCTATTTTTAGTAGAGACGGGGTCTCACTCAGACTGGTCTCGAACTCCTGACGTTGAGCGATCCACCGGCCTCGGCCTCCCAGAGGGCTAGGATTACAGGCGTGAGCCACCGCGCCCGGCCCCACAGCTGGCTCTTACCCAGGGCTTCCCAGGCACGGGCAGGGGGCTGTCACACAGCCCGGTGGGGAGCGCACGGCATCGTTACCACTGACGAAGCAAGTATCTGCGAGTGACTCTAGAGCCAGGCCCAGGCTCAGCCCTACCACTCCTGGCGCCATGTCTCGGTGTCTTCAGCTTGTCACAGCCCGCCCCCCCTGGGGTGTCGAGAGAAGCCGGGAAGGTCAGGATCCTGGGACAGCCGTGCAGAGACACAGCCCCGACCGCCCACTTGGCTGGTCCCATCAGGCCGTGTCCACAGGACCCTGTCTCCCCGGGGGCTGGAGGCCTGGCCTCCTGCTGCAGCCCCTGCCCCAATGCCCGCAAGCACCAGGGGCTTATAGAAGGCCACCATTTTTATGATTTGGGGGAAGAGGGGGCATATGAGTGGCATTTGGGGGCACTGTCATGTAAGCCTGCCCCTCCCCCCATAAAGGCTACCCTGGCCTTCCATGCTTGGTAAAGGACATCCGTCCGTGCTGTCACCCTGCTCAGGAGGGATTGTCCCATTTAGCAGGTCCCCTTGGCCACCTCACTGAGGCCAGCTCTGCAGCAGGCGCCCCACGAGGGAGGCTTAGGGTGGCCATGGGCCCTGGAGGGCAGCCAGAAGGAATCTTGGAGGTCAGCCTGTGCACCCCTCCTGGCGGACCCCACTCTACAGGTGAGGAAACTGAGGCCCAGAGGGGCAGAGCTGCTCCACGTCCCACGTGTGTCAGAAGCAGACTCCCTGGCCGTGCTGGGGCCTCTGAGGGGCTGGTGGGTGGCGGGGCCCGGGCCAAGCAGGGACTGCTGCAATCCATCCCCGCCACCCCCGCCTGCCTTGCCCCGAGAGGCAGGGTCCTCCCCCTCCCCACCAGAGGGGGTCCCGGTCCCGGCAGGCTGGGGAAGGAGAAGCCCAAATATTTAGTCTGTGCGGAAGGGAACAGAGCTCAGATTCTGGCCCCGTGGCCCTGCCCCGGCCCTGCGCCAGGAGCCACGTCACAGGGGGCCATGAGCACCCACGTCCTAGGGCCCATCACAAACAATTAAAAAACCCATTATTTTGCCTGAAATGCCACCATTCATAACTCTTCCGGGTGACGGCATCATGTCCTCGCACTAGGTTCCCTTTCCCCGAGATAGCAGCAATAGTGACGACAGCAACTCGCGGGGGCGGGGCCAGCAGCTCTCCCAGGACTTTCACATCCCCAGCACCTCATAACAGCTCTGAGACGGGTACTGCTGTCACCATTTTAGATGGAAACTGGGATCAGAGGATGGTGTGACTTGCCCAGGGTCACAGAGAGAAGCAGAGTCGGCCAAGCGCACTGGCTCACACCTGTAATCCTAGCACTTTGGGAGGCTGAGGCGGGAGGATCGCTTGCGGTCAGGAGTTCGAGAGAGCAATGGGCTGGTTGAACGTGGGCCAGGTCTGACTGCAGAGCCCTCTCCCCGTCCCAGCCCCCCCTGGACAGTGGAACGCAGAGGTGGGGGGGCCTGGGGGCTTCCCGGAGGAGAAAGCCGTCTGCTGCCGAGCTGGGGCTCAGGCCAGCCACAGGCCTGCGATGGGCCTCTTCCCAGGTCGGTGCAGGGCCCAGGTGTATCCCAGGCTCCTCCCCTTTTCCTCTAAAGCCAGGCCCGGCCTCAAGCCCCAGACTTCCCCTCCCCTCCGCATGCCCCAGTCCTGAGCCCCTCTGGTTTCCTCTCTCCCCACCGGCTTGAGTGCCCCCACCCCGTGTGTTAACAATGCAAACTCCTGGGCCCCATCCCTGACTGACAGAATCAGAAGCTTGGGGTGGGGAGGCCCAGCAACCGGGGGGCTTCTGATGCGAGAGATCCAGAGGCCCTGCTGTAGTGTGATCCCAACCTCACCATGCCCCTGCCCACCGTGCTCCGTGGCTGCCCGCCACCTGCAGGCTAAATCCCAGCTCTGCACCTCGCGAGGACAGCCCCTGGGATCTGGCCACCGACCACTCCCCAGTCTCCTCTCCCAGCCTGCTGCTCTCTGCAGCCATGTGTGCACGGACCCCAGCTCCTCCCCTGCCCCCGTTCCACACCCCACACTTCTCACGCGCTGTCTTCTTTCAGGTCTCCAGGCCTTTGTGCGTGTCATCCCTCCTGCCTGTCCGTGGGTAGCCTGGAAGCTCTGTAATGCTGCTACTCCCTCGTTTCTGGGAAGTCCTCCCTGATTCCTCCACGCAGAAAGGGCCCCAGTTGGGTGCCCATAGCCCCTGGGCTCCTTCTGGGACAGCGTTAGTCACCCCGTGTGGTCCTGCGGGTACCGACCCCACCCGGTCGGTTTCAGTTCTCATACCGGCTGGCCCAGGGAGGGCCCCAGTACACGCTGAGACGAAAAGAACGAGAAAGTTTGGCTGCAGCAATCGGGGGCTGCATCTTCTATTTATTTTATTTTGTTTTTTTGAGACAGAGTCTTGCTCTGGGCTAGAGTGCCAAGCTCACAGCAACCTCAAACTCCTGGGCTCAAGCCATCCTCCTGCCTCAGCCTCCTGAGTAGCTGGGACTACAAACGCACACCATCACACCCGGCTAAATTTTTTTCTTTCTATTTTTAGTTGCCCAGCCAATTTCTTTCTATTTTTAATAGAGACGGGGGGTCTCACTTTTGCTGAGGCTGGTCTTGAACTCCTGACCTCTAGCAATCCTCCTGCTTCGGCCTCCCAGAGGAGAATTAGAGGCGTGAGCCACCATGCCTGGCCTGTATCTTCTAAACTGAGCCCAGCTGCCTTAGATCATCTGTGGGGACAGGCCCTGGGCTGCCCCCAGCCCCCGCCTCACGGTGGGCCCTCCCTTGCCCTTGGGCCTCTGCCTCCCCATGTGGGGGGGAGCAGGGCAGAGGCAGCCCCTTGCTGCAGGTCAGTGGCCCCCTGGGTCAAGGTCACAATGCTCCAGTTCTGCCCACTTGTTGCCCCCTCCGGGAGTGGTGACCACAGCACCTGCCCAGGTCCCTGCACCACCAGGGTGTCACCTACAACCCCCCTACCTCCCCTATGGTCCATTTTATGAGATGGAAAGTGGGGCTGGGGAAACAGAGCCTGGTGCCCAGCTTGATCTGCTGAGGGTTCAAGTCAGCCCTCACTGGGCCAGCTGGGAGGAGGGGAGCCAGCCCCCACAAGCCTCTGCTCACAGAGCCCAAGCAGACCTGGTGGAAATCCTCGAAACAGCCAAGTTGCACAGCCCCTCTGGTCCCTGATTCCTCTCCTCCCACATGGCCGTGCCCAGACCAAGCACACTTCATGGGTAAGGGTTGATGAGATGCTGGCTGTGAAGTGCCGGGCAGGGCTGTCTGTCTTCTCCCCCAGGACATCCGAACTGCTCTCTGCCCTGTGCCAGGGTGCTGGGGACAGAGTATGCCCTCCTGGCCATGGGGCCCCTTCATCTCTCCAACATTCCTGGTGTTCCAGTCACTCCTTCCTTCTCTGTCTACAAAGACGTTCTATCTCTGGTGCAATCAGAGGGGTCTGGGAGCCCCTCCTCCCCCCAGCCTTGAGGCCACCCTGCCTGAACTCCACCCTCACCGCTGCCTCTCTTTGGAGTCCGGCCCTTTCCCAGAAGAACTGCAGGTTCCCTGGAGGTGACTCCTCAGAACCCCTCCTTAGTGTAACCAGATTCACCTTGCCCTTCCCAGCTGCCCCTGATCCGGTGTGCACAGCCAGGCCTGGCCCCCAGCTGCTCCCCATGAGGCCCCACCCTCCTCCAACCTCTCTCCTATTCCGTGGTCATCCAGACGGCCCACAGATGGGAGACGCCAAGCCGGGAGGAGGCAGGGGAGATTCTGAAGGGGTTCATCTCCTCTGGGATTTCAGTGGTCACCTGTCTGACCACGTGGCCTCTGTCATCCTTTCTGGTCTTGAAGATGAACTGCTGGGCTGGAAGGTTTGTGCCTAGTTCCTCCAAATCACTAGAGGTGTGTGTGGCTGAGCTATTAGATGAGTAACGCATGGATAAACAGATGGGTACCTGGGTGGATGAATAAATTGATAAATGGAAATATTAATGCTTTCATGGTTGGATGGGTGGATGGTTGGATGGTGGTTGATTGGCTGGCTGGCTGGCTGGCTGGATGAATAGATGGATAGATGGATGTTCTTTAAGAGTTAGCTGAAGTTGGCTGGGCGCGGTGGCTCACACCTGTAATCCTAACACTCTGAGAGGCTGAGGTGGGAGGATCACTTGAGGTCAGGAGTTCGAGACCAGCTTGAGCAAGAGCGAGACCCTGTCTCTACTAAAAATAGAAAAAATTAGCAAGGCAACTAAAAATAGAAATCAAAAGTTAGCCGGGCATGGTGGCGAGCACCTGTAGTCCCAGCTACTCGGGAGGCTGAGGCAGGAGGTTCACTTGAGCTCAGGAGTTTGGGGTTGCTGTGAGCTAGACTGACGCCACAGCACTCAAGCCAGGGCAACGAAGTGAGACTCTGTCTCAAAAAAAAAAAAAAAAAAAAAGAGTTAACTGAAGTCTCACCTCCTGCAGGAAGCCTTCCTTGATCCTCTGGCCTCTATCAGGACTCCATAGCCCCTGGGCTTTTCTGTCTTGGGAGGCTGAGCACAAATTTCAGTTCCCCAAGAACAGGACAGGAGTCTGGATCATCTGTGTCCCCAAAACTCAATCCAGGGCTGCTCCAGAGAGGCCTTCAGGGAAGTTCTGGACATTGAATGAGAAATAAATGAATCGGTTCCAAATAGGTAAGTGGTCCAGTCCAACAGGAGAGGTCAGCAGGGGCCAGCCACACTGCTGCTCCTGCTGCGGCACAGAGGGCGGGCTGAGGAGGAAGGCACTGTAGTTAAAAGTAACCACTGTTGGCTGGGTGCGGTGGCTCACCACTTTGGGAGGCCGAGGCGGGAGGAAGGCTTGAGCCCAGGAGTTCGAAGTTGCTGTGAGCTATGATGATGCAGCTGCGCCCTAGCCCAGGTGCAACAGAGTGAGATCCTGTCTCAAAAAAAAAAAAAAAAAAAAAGTAACCACTGTTAATGTTTTCAGGGCACTTGCCGGTGCCAGGCATGTGCCAACACCTCTTACACACCATTCTATTTAAGCCTCCCAACAGATACTATTTGCGTCCCTATTTTTCAGAGGAAGGAACTGAAGCATCCTAGTGAGCTGTGGTAACTTGTCCAGGGTCACACAGTGAAGAGATGAGGGCCAAGGTTTGCACTCAGGTCTGGGTATGCCATGCTGCGTACTGCTGTGCGAACACCAGGCTGAAAAATTGGATCAGATCCAAGAGCAGTGGGGAGCCACAGGGGACTTTAGAGCAGAGGAGGGGAGTGGTCCAAACCTGTGTGAGGCTGTTACATGCACTCTCCATCTCAGTGGAGAAAAGCCACCTTGAAGGTGGCCACAGTCAGCTCCTCCAGTGAAGGAGCTGGGCCTCCCAGGCCTCGTCATGCCCCCACATTTACCGATCTTCTCCCTTCCACACAGTTTAGAGGCTGCAAGGTGTCTGTAGCTGAGAATCTTCCTGCCCCAGCTGTGGCTCCAGTGACCCATAAGAGTGGCAGCTGCTGCCCTGGAGGAGGACAGCCTCCGCCAGAAGCCTCCTGCATGGACGCCCTTCGCTCAGCCCTGGGCTTGTCCATCACCCCATCCCTCCCCACCCCTTCTCAGCCCCGGACACCCCACTGTGGTTACCCCTTCCCTCAGCCTTCAAAGTGGATCGTCCTTAGTTTGAATCCTAGCAGCTCACCTTACTAGCTGTGTGAGCTCAGCCAGTGACTTCACATCTCCGTGTCCCGGTTTTCCCAAATATTGTTGCTACATAATAAGAACACAGGGCCCACCACCAGTGTAAAGTGCGATGGGCTAGTGATGGTTCTAGAACTGCACCTGACTCTCAAGGGCTCCTTCAGCTCCTCTCCCCCTTCCCTCTACCAGCTAAACCACTCTTGGAACTTAGTATCAGGGACAAAAAGTCTTTTCTGAAGAACTGGCATGATTTCCTTACTCAGATGATGCAAAAAAAGTGTGTGACTCATCCTTATTTCCCTTATTGCTGTGGTTTCCAGGATGCTCAGAGCTAAATTTCATCTTAATCACAGCCATTACGTAGGTTACTGTGTGTGGACAAGTCACTCGCTACTCTGTCTAGGACTTTTGGTTAAGAACTCTATAGCATCCTCTCTTTTAAACTAGCCCTAATCTTTTTAAAGTTATGTGGGGAACACATTGCTATTTTTCAGTCCTGCCTGCCACATGCAACTCTCTGCTGTCGGGCCCCAACCTGGCTGGATCCTCCTCCAGGCCAGACTTCATCTCTTCTCCAGCCAGCCTGGCCTCCTGGCTTTCCCATGTCCCCTGGCCCCACCTGGCCCAGGTGTCTGGCTGTGTCCCACATGAGAGTGACTTCCGCCATCCGGCACATGCCGGTGCCACCCCCAGGATGAGCCCCTGGCTTCTCCAGCCCACACACATATGTCCCACGGCCTTCCCCCTCCTCCCGCCCATCCATGGCATTTCTTGAACATCTGCTTTGTCCCAATCACTGTTCTAGGGATTCCGCAGTGAATAAGAGGTAAAGCCCTCTGCCCCCGTGGAACGGACACTCCAGTTGGGGAGAATGACAGCAAACATATAAGTAAAAACTTGCTGTTTGGGGTTTTTTAGTCAGGTGGTGGCCAATATTAAGGAGGAACTTAATAAAAATGGCCTAAAGGGGGCAGAGTACTGGTGGGAGGGGAGGGGGTCTGTTCTGTCTAGGTCTGGGAAGACCTCACAATGGGGATGGCATTTCTGGGGGGCGGGGGCCGTGTTCCAGGCAGGGGGACCCGGGCCTGGGGGGACAGGAGGGGTGGGGAGGGGCAGGAGGTGCAGTCAGAGAGGGACAGGGTCAGACTCAGGCAGCGTGGGGGCCACTGCGGGTTTGGGAGCTGGGTCGTGACATGACCTGCTCCGCACCAGGCTCTGAGCTCAGAGTGTGGCAGCCAACTTCTCGCTCGATCCCCTGGCAATCCCAGAGCTGACCTCAGACCCATTTCGAAGGCAGCAGAGGCCCAGAGAGGGAAGGAGCCCGGCTGAGGTCACGCAGCAGCGCGGCCCCTGCCCTCTCCCCACTGCGGCGGGTGGTGGGTTGGCTGGCGCAGAGGGCCGGGCCCGGGACTGCTTATTCTCCTTGGCCTCTCCGCTCAGCATCTGCCCATAAATCACTCTGACATCCGACGAGGGGGGCACGGGCAGATTCAACATCACCTCTGTGGGCGAGTGGTTCCCAGGCCCCTGCGCTCGGCTGCGCTTGTGGTTCTTGGCGCTGGACGCCGGCTGCCCGGCCCAGGGCTCCAAACGCGGGCTCGGAACACCAGGGGAGCCGTGTTTTCCCTGGGCCGGGACGGGGTTCAGGAGAAAGGGAAGGGCCCCCCAGGGCTCGAGGATCTGGCTACCAGATGAAGGGCTGGAAAAACTCAAATCTGCTGCCCAAGGATCTGGGGGGGACCCGGTTTGCCCACGGGAGGGCTGGTGTGGCCAGAAGTGCACAGCGGGGGCCTCCTTCTCCCTGTGTCCCCGGCACCCCGAGTCTAGGCATCTGGGATCGTTTCGGAGCTGGCCCAGGAGCAGAGGCAGGTACAAGGTGGGGCTGTTTGCCAGAGACAGGGAAGGCCCCCTGAACCCCGACTACCTTCCACTCCCACCCCCACCGGTAAGGTGCCAAGTGCTTCTCACCTGGAAGTGGCCTGGGGGCTGTTTGGAGCAGGCCTTGCCACTTCCTGGGGCCCCTGCAGAAGTGGCCCTTGTCTGACCAAACCTTGGGGCTTTGGGGAGCACCTGCCCTGTGCAGGGCTCTGAGCTGTGCAGGGGCCACGTCACAACACGGCGTCCTGCCCTCAAGGGACTGCCGGTCTCCAGTGCAGCCCACTGCTCAGCCTGGCAGGGTCTTGGCAGTGGCCTGGCCCCCTCTCCTCCTCCCCTCCCCACCGCCAGGCCCCACCCATTGTCTTCTGCACCTGCCTTGGTTAGGAGCCCCTCCCTTCTTTCAGGCTGGCCCCTCTGTCGGCACTCGGGCCTGCCAGGGTCTCCCCCTCCTCCACGATCAGGGTCAGATCCCCGCCCCCCTCCCCTGCCCCTGGCGTGTCCTGGGCACCTACCCACACCACGCCTCACTTCCAGGTCAGCGGTCACAGTGCATGGGTCACACCACAGTGTGAGAGGCAGCGTGGGGCAGTGGGTGGATGGGACAGGAAATCACGGATTCTAGGCCCTGCCACCTACAAGGGGAAATGACTGGGCACATCTCTAACCTCTCTGGGCCCCACCTTACCGACAAGGACGCTGGTGACCACCTCTCGTGACTACGTGTGGGGTTGTGAAGGGTCAGCACGGGGTCATGCTGCTGGCGTCGCTGTGGAACCTCAGCAGGTCTAGCCCGGGGGGAGGCCCTGCCCATCCCCCTCCACTGAAGCTCCTGCCGTCCCCCGCAGGGTGGGCACCGTGAGGAGGGCCCCCGGGGGCTGGCAGGGGTCAGGGTAGCCCACACTACTCTTTTCTGAGGACGGGGGCTGCTCAGGGAGGGGAGGGTGGGCGCAATGACAGGATGAGGGGTGACAGGCTGCCGGCCAGGACTCAGGAAGATGAGGCCACGGTAGGTCCCTGCCCCATCTGGGCCCTTCTGGGGCTGTAGAGTTCTGGGAGGGTGGGGACGACCCGTCTGAATCCTCTTCCCTTCCAGAGTTGAGGGCGATTAGAGACTGATCCCCAACATTGCCTGTTCCCCACCCTCTCCTGTCCTGACTGGGGGGTCCCAGCTTTTTTCTGTAGCCCAGGTTTCTTCAGGCCCCTGGCCTCTCAGCAGGGGGCAGAGCAGGCTGTGCCCGGTGTCCTCACCTGCAGCCCAGCCCTGTGGCCTCTCTGGGGCTGGGGAAGGGGCTGGCCCGAGCCAGCCTCGCTGTGTGGCTTTGGACAAAATGCTGTCCCTCTCTGAGCCTCATTTTCCCTTTGGCCAGTGGAAGTGCCGGCCTCACAGGCTGTAGAGGAGTCCATCCAAGGTGACTGGGGCTGGAGAGGGATCAAGTCCCCAAGGGCTGCCTGTTCAGTTGACACTGTGAGCACCGGGGGTGGCGGGGAGGTAGAGGGGTGGGGGGTGGTACTGGCAGGGCCTGCTGAGGCCCAGTAGAGGGGACTATTGGGGGATGTGGAGTGAGCAGGAGGGGGGCAGGAGGGGGGCCATAAGTGAGGGTGGGCACTGGCAGGTGGCCAGCCTCATCACAGGCCTCCCCAGGGACCCCTAATGGGCCTACAGAGGCCACTTGTCAAGGCCTCCAGCCTAATTAGCAAATCGTTCCCAGATCCCCTCCCACGGCCTGCCCTCCTCCCAGCCCCGCCGGGGCCCTGCTCTGCTCCCACATTCCCGGGAGCTCTGCACCCCAGCCCAGCTCCCCAGCCCTGCAGACTCCTGCCCCATCCCAGCGTGGGGGCAAGTGTTTATGCAGGAGTCAGCCCTGCTGGGGGCCCTTGGCTGGGCTCCCTGGCTCCTGGTTTTGCCTCTGCAGAATGCAGATTTCAACCCCGACCTCACAGGCCCGTTAGATACTTTGTGCTGACTCTGGGGGAGACGGCACCCCCTACCCCTGAACCCCGCACCAGACTCTAGGAGGTGGAGTGTGGGCCAAGGCCTCACCGCCTTGCCCGGCCTTCACACGGGGCTCCCTTGCTCCCTTCCCTGCGTCCTCCCGAGACAGAGTCCCTGCATCTAGCACTGAGTGGGGCAGCTGGAGAGGGCACAGCGCAGAGCCCTGACGCTGCAGCACCCAGGCCTCGCTCTAAAGCGCACTGCTCAGGGCCCGTGGGGGACCTGGGCGGATGGGCAGGGACATCCCAGGCTCCCCTGTGAGTCCCAGCAGAGCCAGCCCCTCCCCTTCCCCCATGTGGCGCTTTCCCCACCTCCCACTGCAGTCTCACACGTGTGCACACACGCATGTGCACTCATGCAGGCCCGAGAGCGCACCCAGCCAGGGTGGTGGGAGCCGACATCTGCCCACCAGGTGCGCCCCAGCTGTTAATCAGCGCCTGGACGCAGCCGCTGCTACAGCGCCCCCCGGGGAGATGAGGGCAGCCAAAGGTCACCTGAGGTTCCCACAGCCCCTCACTGTGGCCACCCCTCCTCAGCTGCCCTCTCCCGTTTCCAGGTGGGGAAATAGGGCCCAGAGAGGGGCAGGGACTCGGTGGGGGCCACATCAGTGGCAAGTGGGGCTGGACTTCCTGCCCCACCCCTGTGGCCTGAGCCAGGGCTGTCCCCTCCCTAGGCTCCCCTGGTGCCTGCCCCATGCTGCCTGCCTGGGGGAGAGGACCCAGGGCCCTCGGCCACTGCCCCAGTCTCTGCTGGGCCTGGGGCGTGTGGGGCACTTTGCTCTGTGGGAGGAACGACATTCTTCCAGTCAGTGGTGTCCCACGAGGGCAGGCACGAGGCCACCAGTGGGGGGGAGGGAGCTCCCCGTCCCTGGGGGCGTTTAAGGAGGCGCTGGAGGCTACTGGGGAGTGGGGTGGGTGGGTTCAGTGACCACCAGGAGTTCTTACAGGCATGGGGTTCCTGAGATTCTGACTGTTGGTGACCTGAGCTGAGAATTCCTGTGAA
The DNA here is from genome assembly GCF_020740605.2 of Lemur catta. NCBI lineage: Eukaryota > Metazoa > Chordata > Mammalia > Primates > Lemuridae > Lemur > Lemur catta. Next base: position 56,670,391 of record NC_059134.1, read on the forward strand.
GTTCCAGCCCCCTGACTCCAGGGCTTTCTGAGCCGCTGGAATCCTCTCGGCCGAGCTCCACAGCCCGTGAACTCCAATCCCTGCACGCCTCAGTGGCTCCACCTGTAACATGGGAACCGTCACAATGGTTCCTGTCTCAGCACTGGTGGGGCTAAAGCGATCCGGCCACCTGTGACAGCCAGCTGCGAGCTAGGCCAGGAACTCGTGACCTTGACTCCAGCCTGGAGGGCTCTGCAGCAGGAGACAGCGGCAGCAGAGACGAGGTGGCCGGGGGTACGGGGGCTGGGTGTGGGCAAGGGAGCTGTGAGGGCCGAGGCAGAGGCCCCAGGTCCCGCGTGAGGGGACATGTGTTTCCCAGCGGGGCGCCAGGCGGGCACATCCATCACTGCCCGGGCCCTGCCAGCCCGGGCTCCAGCTACTGGAGGTGGCGGCAGATCAAAGGGCCTTGAGGGTGAGGCCGACAGCTGGGCCAGGCCCGCTGACCACGCTGACCCCAGCTGGAGGCCAAGGCCCTGGGAAAGGGGGCTGGGAGGGGCCTGAGGATGAGGCCGGAGGGAGGCAGATTCTGGCCCAGCAAACGGCATTTCCTGGGCGCCAGACTCGGACAGGGCGTTGCTCATGTTGAATCGGGTGCCCACATCATGATGACCCATCTTACAGCTGAGGACACCAAGGCTCAGAGGTCTCCTCCCTCTGGGTGTCCTCCTGCCCCTGTCCCCAGCCACAAAGGCGAGGTATAGCCAGGGAAACCAGTGGAAACATCCAGACTGATCGGGAGAGATGCTGGCAAGCTGGGACAGGGGCGGGGGCTTGAATACCAGGACAGTCTCTGGACCCAACACGCTCGGCTCAGGGAGCTCCAGGACCACAGCCCCTCCCCCCACCTTGGCCCTCCCAGGTCCCCAGCGACCACAGTGGCCTTGGAGAGATTCCTCCAGGCCTCGGTCTCCCCATCTGTAAAATGGGTGGGTTGGACTCACTGTTCTCCCAGGGGCCTTCCAGCCCTGAGGGGGGAGCTGAGGGCTGGAGAGGGGTTCCAGAAAGGAGGCCTTCAGCTCAGATTTAACGAGCTGTCTGTTCAGTTGGAACTGATCAAAACCAGACTTGAGCTGAGCTGCGTCTCTGATTCGCACGGACTGAAGCCGCCAAGAATTCATCCCTCACAGTTTCCAGTAAATGATTGAGCTCCCACAGGGTCCCCAGGGCGGGCTGCGTGTCTCACCTCCTCTCTTCACAGTGAACTTGACCAGGGGGGGCCTCCGAGTGTGCTCCTGCCACACCAACCTGGGGCGGGTGGGAGTTGGCTCGCAGGGAGCCCCCGTCACGTGGGCCCACATGCCGGGGAGTCTGGCCCTGTCATTTCCTTCATGCGTGCAGTCAACAAACCGTCACAGAGCTCCCGAGAGCTGCGATGGGGGCAGCAGCCCCTCAGGGGTCTGGAGGGGTGACCACCTCTTCCTCTGTCGTTCTTCCTGGCTTACGAAAGAGATGAGGAAGTGCCCAAACGGGTTTCAAATAGTGACGCTGTTAGTTGCGCAGTTCTGTGGGCTGCCCCCGTGATTACGTGAGTGCCAGCCCTGCTCGCCGTTCCCACAGGGCAAGGGCTGCGCTTAGTGGAAGTGATGCCAGGGCTGAAAAACCCTGCGCAACGCACACACACGCACACACACATACACACATGCCCCTTTGTGTCGGAATCTGATTTAAATAGGTAAAGGTAGACGGATGTGGACTCGATAGGGTGGCTGGGGTCTGGGAACCTGCGTTTTAGCAATGGTTCCGGGCGATTCTCCCAGCCCCCTGTGTTTGGGAACCCGGACTCTCAACCTGACCTTGATGGGGTACCCGCCCCTGTCTCTGGGGCTGCAACCTTGGGGTTCTCTGGGCCTCCAAGTTGCCATTTTTGCTCCAAAAAACTAAAACGCCACAGAAAATATCAAGATGTGGGTGGCGATGGGCTTGCATTTGCAGCCACTGCACACTGGGGTGCGAGCGGCTGGGTTTCACCCCACCGAGGGCGGTCTGCATCCGTAGGGCCACTGAGCAGCCAAGGTCGGCTGGCTGACCTCTCCGAGGACGGACTGGCTTCCTGCGTGAGTCTCAGGGATGCTGGCAGCCCCTGTACTGCAAGCCTGGGGTCTCTACCTCTTTGCCAATCTCCCTGCAGTGGTTCCCTGCAAAATGGGGCACGGCATGGTCCCCTTGCTCTCATTTGCATTTGGTCACTGGATTGAATTCCTTTTGAATTTCAAATAATATTAAGAGCTGGCATGAGATTTGTATGTTTACAAAAAGGGAACATGTTTCAGAAACATCTCGAGGGCTGGTGGCTGCCGTCCCGACCTGCCTGCCAGTCCTCACTCTGGGCTCCACATTTGAGTTTCAAATTCAGGTTCCAAGTTGTCGGTTTTGCTTCTGAGCTCTAGTGGGTCCAAACCAAGGTCTGACAGGTCCTGGGTGGCCCTCTGGGGCCCCAACAATGTTCTATGAATGAGCAGATGAAGCAGCTACAGAGGAATGAAGAGGGGACGGAGGGAGGGAAGGGAGGGAGGGGACGGAGGGAAAGGAGGCTCTGAGCACCTCCGCCCTCTGGCCGGCTGCCCAGCAGCCCCCCTGCCCCCCGGCCTGGTTATTTGTCCTCCCTTTGGGTCTACAGAACTCAGGTTGTGGGGAGGTGTCCCTGGGACTGGGCCCCTTGTTCCCCTGCATCCCTGGGAAAGGGATTTGTGCAGACAGATTTATCTCACCACCTGGACCCCTCTTGGCTCCGGCCTCCTCTCCCACGGCCTCCCAGGAGCCGTCAGCCCGGCTGGGAGAACAGCGCGTGGCCCTGCCTGCCCGCGCCCTGCCCAGCCCTGGAGGGCTTGTCTCTTGTACACAGCAGAGCTGGTCTGGGGGAGAAGGAGGGGACTCCAGCCACTGCCTCCCACCTCAGGTGGATCAGGGTCTGGAGATGAGTTTGCAACTGGAGGGGCCTTAAAAAACTTGGGCAGGGGAGTTAGTGGGTGTTGCCTCAGTCGGTCACTTGTTCCCTTAACCCACCAGCTGCAGGCCCACATTGGACATCCCTGGCTGTCCGCCACCCCAGACTGGGGGCGCCTCCCAGTAGGATCTGGGTCAAATCCTCTGGATCCCAGCCCCAGCCCAAACCCACACCCTCCACCGAAGCTCTGCCTGAGGGGTGGGGAGCCGGGAGGGTTCCCCCGGGGCCCTTGGTGAGGATGACACCTCGCACAGTGCTGCGGACGGAGGTTCAATGCCTGTGGGTGCTGGGTCCCACGTGTGCCCCGGCCCATGGACCCAGCACCCTCTGCCCAGAGTGCCCTCCCCTCTAGGGGAGCCCGTCATGCCTCTGGAAGGCTGCGCTGCCTGCCCCAAGCCATGCTGCTGGGGAGAGGGGACAGATTTCTGACGGAGGGCTGGTGATGAAGGTTGCCAGAGGACAGCTTGGCTTCTAAGGGGCCAGAAATCTCCGCCTGCCTCCCCCTCCCGTCCGGCACCTGCAGTAACAGGCGCGTGCCTGTGTGTCCCGGCTGTGGATGGCTATCCCGCTAGTGTGACAGATTAACGTGAGGGGACAGCGCCGAGGGACCGTGGGAAGGAGTGGCACAGCCCCAGCTCCTTTACTCCTCCCAGGCCAAGGGGCCTCGTGAGGCCACACCCAGGCATCCCACCCCACGAAGAGGAGACCACAGCCCAGAGGGGTCAGTGACTAATCACAGCGATAACAACCACCCACATGGACTGCCTGCTTCCTTCACGCCATTGGCTGGACTAAGTGCTTTGCATGTATTAACGTGTTTAACTTCAGGACACCCCTGAGTCTACTTACCCTCCTCACTACCCCTATTCTGCCCATAAGGAAACCAAGGCCCAGAGAGGTGAACCGATTTGCCCACAGCCACACAGCTTGTAAATTGTAGTGCTGGGATTGAGTCAGGACATGTGACACCCAGAGCAAATCTGTTGTAACCTGTCCCTGGCAAAACTCAAATCCAGCTGTGCCTGACCCCAAAGTTCCCCAGATGTGCCTGCCCGGCTGCCTCTCCAGGCCCACGTGGAGGAGGAGACCCCCAGGCTGAGAGGGCCTCTGCCGAGCGGGGCCAGCACCGGGACTCCCTCTCCTCGCCAAGTGCTTCCCAGCAGACAGTAGGGACCCAGCAGAGGGTGCCGCCTCCTGGGCCCCCCGGACGGCTCCAAAGCCCGCAGAGGCCAGGCCTGAGCACAGAGTGGTCAGGGGCCAAACAGTTCTCCCTGCCACCCTGCCCTTCCCTCGTGCCCGGGGATGGAGCGCCCTGGGCCCTCGTCATCTCTGGGCAAACGGAGGCAGCCGTCCTGGGAGGGGGCTCTGCTAGTTAAGAACCAGGAAGGATTTTAGAGGGAAGAGGGGAGAAGCTCACAGACCCAGGCAGAGTATCCAACCCCGCCTGTCCAGCCGGCACTGAGTGGACAGAGCTCCAAACCCAAACCCCCAAGCGCCAATGAAGTGCTGCCACCTGGTCCTCCGCTCGCCCTAGGTCTGCACCTGAGGACTGAGCCAGCCTGCCTGTTTCCACACCCTCCTTCTACCCTGGCCAGGCAGACCTGTCAAGCAAGTTAGGCAGGGAGGGTGACATTAGTGTCCCCATACTGCTGTGTGACCTTTGGTAAGTTGCTTGACCTCTCTGAGCCTCATCTGATCACATGGGGGTGTTTGCACAGACTTCCCAGGTGCCCCAGAGGCTTGAGTGTGAAAGGGGCTTCATTTAGTACCTGGTACACAGCAGGCACTCAGTTGTGCATCCATGTCATCTGCACCCCCAGCAGGCTGATGCAGGCTGGGTCTGTCACCTGGCACCTAGTCCTGTGCTGGCACTAGGAGAAGGAGGTCTGAGGGGTGTGGCTGCCGGGACAGCAAGGAGCCCCAGAGGGTATTTTATCCAACCCCTGCCCTGGCTTGTGGGGAAAGGGGTTCTAGCAACCTTGGGGGCCTCAGTTTCCTCATCTGTACAATGGTTCTTTTCTCCTGCTCACCCTTGAGGAGGTCAGCTGGGAAGGAGACAAGAGACGGGGACTTCTGAGGAGACCTGGAAACACGGAGGCCTCTCCCTGCTTCCCCTTTGGAACCACAGGCCTCAGGACCCAGGGCGGGTGATGGCGAATGTCTCAAGCCACGGCGCAGGTGCCCCCACCCCATGGAAGGAAGAGTGACCGGACAAGACCCGTGGAGGACCCGGTGCAGACTGGAGTGGGAGGAAGGACCTGCTCTCTCCCCACACTCCCCAGGCCTGCTGGGGGCGTTGAGGGGCCGGGACAGGGGTGGGCACCCCCCACAGTGCTCATGGCGATGCGCGTGCTCCCTGGAGGCTTCGGCCGGGCGTCCCCACCCGCTGCAAAGAGCAGCACGTATGCACACGGGTGCACACTCGCAGCTTCCACTGGGCGGGAGAGCCCTGCAGCGGGGACAGGGTCCTGGCCACACGGAGAGGGAACCCAGCCCTGGGAGAGGGAGGCCCAACCTGAAGGAGACGGAGAAAGAGCGAGAGATGGAGGGAGACAGACTGCAGCTCGCGCTCCTGCCGCGCCTGAGGGTGTGCGGTGCACGGCCGCCCTCCGGCCCAGCCTCGCTTCTTCCCGTGTGAAATGGGGATGTGGACTCTCCCTTGGTGGGAAGGTTTGACTGAGGCTTAGATGAGATCATGTGGGGGAGGGGGCCTCAATAATCTTAACAGCCAGACACGGGGCTGCCCACCCACCCCCGCTGCCTCCCTGGGTGTTTCTCCCTCTCGGCCTCCAGCTGTCCATCTGTCCAATGGGGGAGATTGCGTAGAAAGATCCAGAAGGCTGCCTCTGGCTTGTAAAGGTCACCTGTCACCTCCCCAGCTGGGGAGGGGCCCCCCGTTTGATTGAGGAGTGTCCACAGAACATTAAGAGGTTACCTAGGCCCCCAGGAGTGAGATTCCGGGGTCCCCCAAAAGCCTGCAGAGTCTAGCGGAGCCCCTGCCATCTGGAGCAGCCTGGAGCAGCGCCAGGCCTGCCGAGCTGGAGATGAAAACGGCCCCAGGGCCTGGGGTAAGGCGTGGGGGAGAGGGGGTCTGTCACCCGCCGGGCGGGCTGGCGGGATGAGCCGAGTCTAAATAAATCACTAACACACGGGTAGAGAATTCCTTGAACAGGCGCCCAGGATTATGGACAACAGAGGAGAGGGGCGGGGAGGGGGACGTTCAGGGGACCGTGCCTGCGGCCCCCTCGCTCTCACGCACCACGGCGGGCCCTCTCCAGCTTCACGGGCTGTGACTGTGCGAGGACTGGCTGTGCAGGATGGAGGCGCCTGGCCTGGGGGCCTCCTCTGCCAGGCCCAGCCCCTCCATCCATGTGTGAGAAACTCAAAGAGCCCCGCGCCTATCCGAGGGGAGGGAGGTGTTGAAAGCTGCATCCTGCTCGAGGCTGAGCCAAGGCCAGAGATAATATCATCGTGCCTGGCTGGATGGGGGACTGGGCCTCCCCCGCCGCCCCCTCCACACCCCCAGGCTCTGCACCCGGGCCTGGGCCGAGCCTGAGCTGTCAGGCTGGGGCTGGGACTGGGTTGCTGCCGGCCTGGGAAGTGGCCTGGCCCCTGTCCCACTGGACTCACTCCAGACCTGAGGGACCCCGAGCGCACCGTGGCAGGGTCCGAGATCGGCCTGGGGCCAGCGGGGGGGGGGGGGGCGCGGGAGTAGCCTGAGCTGAGGTCGCAGCAACCCAGGGTCCCCTCCTGCCCACTTCTGCACCTCAGTTTCCACGTTTGACAAAATGGAATTGGGGGACCCCAGGTCACCTCTGAGGGTCTCTAAGCACTTATAGGGCCTGTGCTGGGTCACAAAGCTCCTGGGGCAGGGATGGCTGTTGGACGGACAGACGGAAGGAAGAGTGACTGGACAAGACTGGTGGGGGACCCTACATCCTGCACTCTGGGGACGGGCTCCAGAGGAAAGCACCTGGTTCCCTGCTCAGTGATGATGCCACATGTCCTGCGCTTCACAGTTCACACGGGGCCTCTGCATTCACTCCGTGACCCTGGGAGGGAGACAAGGAAGGCCTGATGCCCCAGCAGAGGAGGAAACTAAGAAAGGCCCAGCTAAGCTGGTGCCAGGCTGTCTCTAGAGCCCCCATGCCCTTCGTCTCTGAGCCCCTAGGAGCCCCAGAACTGCAAATGGTGTGGGAACTGTCACCTGCTCAGTAGACGAGACATCCGAATCCAGGCAGGACTGACACAGGGGGTTAAAGAAGGCCAGCCAGGACCAGAGGGGGCTCAAGTGTCCGGGCCCGGCTCTAGCCTGCCATGTGCCAGCCCAGTCGGTGCCCTCAGCAATGTGGGCCGTGGAGGTGGGGCCCCAGGTCTCCATCCTGCCTAAAGCCCCTCCCTGCTCCGGCCCTGTGCCCTGCATTTGAGCCCCTCATGCCCGGCCCCTGCCAGCCTTTGTGGTGCCCCCTGCTGCCCGCTACCCCTTTTTACTTAGCCCTGACCGCATGCCAGGCAGTAGGGGGAGGCTTTCCCACAAATCTCTGACAAGCTCCAACACCCACAGCCTGAGCTACTCCAGACTACACCTCCCACCCCAACAACACACATCTGTTCTGGGGTCTGAAAGTGTCCCACCAAAGAGTGGCTCTGTTAGTTCATTTCCACTTCATCTACCACCCAAATCAGTGACTCAGACTTCGGGTTCCCTGCAAGACCCCAGGCCCCGCCAGGCCCCAGGAGGCGTGGAGAAGGCCAGAGCACTAGGACGATGCCCCTTACCACTGGGGTATCTTTGGCCCTTGCACCAGCCTTCCCTGAGCCTTCGTTTCTTCATCTGTGAAATGGATCACGACTCACGCCTCACAGGCCACGTGGTATTGCATGACTCACAGGAAAGGGGAGATGGGAATATACTTTGCAAATTGTGAAATGCTGTTCAAAATGTAACGAAACAAGATGGAGGAAGCTGGGTGGGGCTTTCCGGGGCCACACAGAGATGGGGGAGGATCTTCCCGTGCCAGGGCCCGGGGTGGACAAGCTCACTGTGGGCCCTGGGGCCAGCGATTCCACACTGGGGGCCGGGCCCGAGGGCACCTTATTCTGAAGGGAGCGGGGAGCCTCTCTGGGGGCATCTGACTAGTCCTCCCAGGGAGGACTCGCCCAGGGCCTTGGTCAAAACACTCCTTCTCTGAGAGCAGGGATGGGCCCTTTCCTGTGGACTGTTCAATGGCCCCACTTAACCTCCTAGAAAACAGAGGCTCAGGGAGGGAAGAAACCAACCCACAGTCACATGGCCACTCGGAGGGAGGGCCCAGGGTCAACCCCAGCGAGGTCGGCTTCCAGCTCTCTGGGGACCTCATGGGCACTCCCACCCCCTCAGGCTTAGGAGCCCAAGCCCCCCACCCCCTGCCACTGCCTCAGACTCCAACCTCCGGTGGCCTGACAGGGGGCGTGTGTGGAGGTAGGACGGGCAGGGAGGGTCTCCAGGGAAAAGCCAGGAGTGGTGGGTGCTGTGCGTGGTTTGGAGAAGCTGGTCTGGAAGAGCACAGGAGAGAACGGTCACGGCGCCAGAGGCCCACGGAGGGCTGCTCCGGGCCCCGTGCCCCTCGTCTCGGATGGCTCCACCTGGGAGACCCAGGCGGCCTGCAGCGGGGCTCACGCTGGCTCCCCGGCCACTGCCCAGCCGTCCCCATGCTGGGTGGTCCCTGCAGCAGAGGAGTCGGGGTGGCCAGTGCCTTGGGGATTGTGTGGTGCTTTGGAATGGGGCCGAGTGACGTTTGCTCCCCAGAAGAGTTTGCGAGGCTAACGGTCAACACGATCACTCAACCTGCTGAGAAGGTCCAGGAGTCGCCCAGGATCCAGATCAGCAAACGCGTTCCGTGTCTTCTCCTGGCCAGGGAGCGGCGAGGCCCTACGGGTCGGCACCTTCATGACACCTGTTTCATTTACTCTTCAAAAATCCCTGAGAGGAAACAAGCATTTCCTGACTTACAGATGAGGACACTAAAATTCAGAGAGGTTAAGTCACTTGCCCAAGGTCACATAGCCCACAAAGGACAGAGCAGGAGTGTGAGCTCAGGTCTATGGGCTTCAGGTCGGGAGGCTTTTCCAACTGCCCTGCCCCCGCCTCACCCCCTCTCCCCACCTCCAACACCCGACTCCCCTCACCTCCTTCTCTGGAGCAGCTGTCATTTTTTTGGAGCCTGGCTAAGGGGAAGTTGAGTTGAGGACACTGTCACTTGGGTTCGGGGGCTATATTTAAGCCGTGGCAGTCACTTGCATGTACACTTCTGTTATTGTCGGCCGCCTGGTGTGGGATGGCTTCCAGGGACACTCCCACTCCCACCCAGCATCGTGGCACCGTGGGGCAGGGCCCTGTGTCACTCTGGGACATCCACATGTCCTGCAGACGATGGCACTGGCAGCCTGTGGGCAGAGCCGGAGAAGCCGGAGAGGAAATGAACAGAGCCAGACCCCAGTCTGCGCAAAATTCCTCCCGTCATGAGACGGTACAAAATTGTCAGCGGGAGACTCGGTTCTCACGGATCCACACTCAGCGTGGAAGTGTTCTCCTGTCAGGGACACACCGAATAAAGCAGCAGGTTTAACTATAAATTTATCTTTCATTTTTTTCTCTTATGACAATAACACAAAATACAACTTACGAAAATTCTTGTTTTTGGCAAACGTGTAGCAGCACTACAAACAACAAACATATCTGCGTATTAAGGGGCATGTTTTATGAACCAACTGGTGGAACCAAGAGTTAGAGCACGGCTGACCCATCCTGATGCAGTCTGGCTGTTCTAGATGAAATGAAGCAAACATTTCTTTCTGAACAAGGGCTCTCCACATAAGCTTTCCATATAAGCTTCAGCCTCTCAAAACTCGAGCTGCCCTGGTCTACCCAAGAGGCCTCCCGGCCTCACTCGAAACCTGTGCATCACGGTCTCTGGCTGGAAGTCGTGTGACCAGAACCAGGGACTCTCCCAGGTCGAGGCACCCCCAGGCCTCACCTGTCCTCTTGGGACCTCTGTCTGCATGTTTTCCCCAGCCTTACTCACATCACAGCGTGAAGCACCCCCTTCCCAGGCCTCCCGCGTCAGGGATCATTTTGGCAGGTAGGGCCTCGGTGGTGGCGGTGGGGGGGTGGCCAGGAGAGCAGGGGCTCTGAAGGAGCAGATGCCGGGCTGCAGTCCCCGCCTGGCCTCAGCAGCCGGCCTGCACACGGCTGACAGTGACGCCAGGAGCGCAGCCTGCTCAGGAGACGAGGCTGCCAGCCCGTGTGCCGAGGACCCGTCGCCCGGGTGGGGGTGCTGACGCTGGCCAGACCCTCTGCAACCTCCCCCCTCACGGTGCCCAAGCCTCTGCTGCACCCCTACTACGGCTCCATAGATGAGGTGCTCACCCCGTCCAGGAAGCCCCTCGCACCCTGGCCAGCCACAGCTGGGAGAAACCTTGTGGGTGTGAGTGCCAGAAAGCCTCCCTGTGACCTCTGCCCATGGCTCTGGGGTGCACCACTTGGACCAAGCAGGACAAACTTCGCCAGCTGGGACACCACACTCCTACCCAGCCTTCACGGCCCAGGGCAAACGTTGCTCCTCTTTGAGCTTTTCCCTACTCACTGTCTCACCTCCAAAGCCCAGGAGCTCCCACACAGGGCTGTGCAATTACCCTCCTGTGTGTCCCAGGCTGGGAGCTCCAGGGGGCAGGGACCGGGGCAGGTCCACTCTGTGCCCAAGGACCAAGCAGCAGAGGGTGGTCACTGCGGCCGGGCTCAGAAAAGGTGTTCCAACTTCCCGCCTGCCCGGTGAGTGGGCCTGGCTGAGGGCAGGCGTGAGGAGGCCACGACTCTCCCCTGCGCTCCTCCCAGGCCTGCGGCCATCAGCCCTGGGCTGGCACCTGGCTCCTGGCTCCCGCCTCCCCACAGCCCAGGCGCAGACCTGCCTTCTCAGGTGCGTTTTTTTGGCTGGCAGCTACACCTTTTGCTCAGAGCACGCTTTCGCTTTGCTCTTCACTCCTTGGTTCCCTCCCACCTGTCTGGCATTTCCTCTCAGTCCCCCACGAGGGCTCTCCTCCTCTCTGCCCCCTCGACAGGCCCCAGGGCTCAGTTCTGAACCCGCTTCTCCCACCCTGCAGTCTCTCCCTGGCTGACGCCAACCCACTCTCACTGCCCCTCCAGCAGCTACCATCGTCTCCCTTGCGGGTGTGACAGCCTCTCAAACTACACGTCAGAGTCTAAAGTCCGTATTTCTCCTGCAAACCTGCCTTTCCCCTCAGCTCGTCATAGCCCCCATCCTGCCTCCGGCCCGTCCCTGTAACCGACAATTCCCACGTGGCTGGTGTAGTTTCCTCCTGCTCTTTCATTCCTCAGCGTCCAAGGCACTTCTTTTGGAAAGTTTGGGAATCCGCCAACCTTATTGGGGCATAATTCACATACAGTAAACTGTGGAATGTTCTTTATGTCTGGTGCCGTCCTTGTTCGCAGGCCTGCCCTACTGATGTCAGCAGACGCTGCAGTCGTCCTACGCTCACCGTCTGCCATCCTTTCACAGCCCGCCTGTTTGTATCCTTGTATTTTAAAAAAAAAAAAAAAAAAAGCAAGAACAGATTTCAGCAATTTAGAATTTGCTCTTGCTTTTTTAATATTTAGTCTAACAATGTCTACCTTTTAATTGCAATATTTATTCCATTTGCATTTACTAAACTTATTCAAATGGTTTTATTTTATGCCTACCACTTTATTATTTGTTTTCTATTTGTCTCATCTGGCTTTGGGCCCAAGTTCCTCCTTTTTGGCTTTCTTTTGTATTAATCAAATACTTTTTTTAGTATTCTATTGTGTTTCACTTCTACTGGCTTTCTAACCATATCTCTTTGCATAATTTTCAGTGGTTGCTATAGAGATTACCATGTGCATCTTTATTATATTCATATGCACGTGCTATGTGTATACATGCGTGTCATTATCATAGCCTACTTACAGCTAATGAATTAGTGTAGGTAAAATGCTGTAATACTATATTTCCATTTATTCCCCCAACTCTCCTTAATGCCATTATTGTCAAATATAGCACACATACACACACACTTTGTAACTCCCCCAAAATACATATGTAATCTTGTAACTGACCCACATAGTTAGAAATTCCAGTTCTCTTCTCTCCTTACTATAGGTCTGAGTTCCCTCAGCCTGAAGAATTTCCTTCATCCTTTCTTGTCATGCGGGTTTCCTGGTAATAAATTATGTCCTTCTCAGTTTATCTTAAAAGTGTCTCATGTTCACCTTTAGTTTTGAAGGATAGTTTTGCCAAATATAGAATTTTAGGTGACAAGTTGTTTTTTTCATCACGTTGAATGTGTTATTCCAATACCTTCTGGTCTCCCTTGTTTTTGCAGAGAAACCAGCATTAATGCAAATCGTGTCACTGTCCTGTGGTGGGTGAGGGTCTCCTCCACCCCCGTTCTCTGGCTGCTTCCAAGATTTCTCTTTATCTTTGGCTTTCATCGGTTTGACTTTTATGAGCCTGGAATTGGCTTTCTTTGTGTTTATCTTCCTTGAGATTTGTTGAGATTCTTAGCTCTTAAAGTTTTTCACCAAATTTGGGGAGTTTGGGGCCAGTGTGTATTCAAAATATCGTTTCCTAAATTTCTTCTCTTGCTACTCTCCTTCTGTTACTCCAGTTACACTCCAGTTTGGATCTCTTGATATTATTGCAGGTCTCCAAGGCTCTGTTCATTTTTCTCTATTTTCTCTCTTTTTTTCAGATTAAGTAATTTCTACTCATCTGTCTTCAGGGTCAGTGATTCTTTTTTCTGCCATCTCCAATGCGTTGTTGAACCCAGTGAGTTTTCCATTTCAATTATTGTACTATCAGCTTTGTCATTTCCACTCAGTGTGTGCGTGTGTGTGTGTGTGTGTGTGTGTGTGTACATATTCCCCTTCTCTGTAGAGAATCCCTTTCTTTTCACTCATTAAGACCACTGTTTCTTTGAAATTCTTGCCTGCCAAACCCAATGTTTGTGCCCAGAGTCAGCTGCTGTTGTTTGCATTTTTCCCCCTGAGTACGGGTCACATTTTCTTGTTCCTTTGCAGTTTCCAAACTGGGTATCATAGTAATTCCGGGTTTTCTTGTGCCCTTCTGGTGACTGTTGGTGCTTACTCTGGTGGGAAGTTGACTCCCCGGGATCCACGCTGCAAACCCCATACCCCTAGGGTGTGCAGCAGCAGATACCTCTGCTCAGTCCCGCGGTCGTGCTTCCTCAGTGTGGCTCCCAGGGATCTCCCTGCGCCTCTGCAATTTGGCAGTCATCCAAGGACGTGGGAAGTTTATTTTAGTTATTTATTTATTTTCTGACTACAAAGACCCAGGAGAGAATGGGAAGTTTATGTTCAGATTTCGGTGCTCATTTTTCTGTGGTTCCTTGGTTTCTGCGGGTTCTCCTCTAAATTTCCAGCTTCTCTGCCAGACTTAGACTGATACCGCAAGCCAGCAAGGCGTTAGCTTTCTGCCGTGTGAGCTGCGTCCAGGTTGGGAAATGAACCCGCTGTTTAAAAGCAGCCCGCTCAGTACGTTACCCAGGCCAGGGCAGCTCTGTCTGTCCAGCGCAGCTTCTCTCTGGCCCCTGCCTGCGTGTTCCACCAGGACCCCCGGCCTGGCTGAAGATCTGGACAGAGTTCGTGCTCAGATTTTGGGCAGTAGGTCTTCTGCAGTTCTCACACTTCCAGAATCTCCCTCTTAACACTTCAGCTGCTCTGAGGGGCTTGAGCTCTACTCTCTGCCACCTGCTCTAGCCCTGGGGGGTTGGGGAGCCCTGTCATGACCCCTCCCTCTTCTGCTTGCCATTTCTCAAGAGCAGACTTTCCTCTGGCTTCTGCCTTTTTGACACACTTCCCAGGGGCTTTAAATAATTATTTTTTGAAAAACGTCTTGTCCAGATTTCATAATATCTGCCGGAAGGTTCAGGCAGCCACTTCATACCACCAATAGAAGAAGCTTCTCCCACCGCACTCATTTTAAAACACCCCAGAGCACGTCACTCTGCATGCTCGCCGCCCTTCAAGGATCAAGTACAAACTCCCTAGTAAAACCTGTGACACCACACAAAAAGTACTGTGTGGATTCTTCCAAGGTTAAAATTCCTATAGACCCCCTAAGGTTGAAACTTATTTTCATTGTAATACTTTCTAAATAAGTCTGTGCCCGGATTGGATCTTTTCCTTCTCCACCTCCTTCCTGGGCCTGGCACGTGCTGAAGCCGGAAAGCAGAGGGGCATCAGGGAATGTAGCCAAGGTGAAGTGAGAGACAGAAACTTTTCGAATAATGTAGGCGGGTTCCCGTTTGTGCTCTGCAAACGGTCAGTCTGTCTGGCAGGCGCCCTGCCAGCAGGATCCAAAGCCCCCTTCCTTCTGCCCAGACCTTCTAGAAGAAAAGATGGAATCCAAAGAGTGAGGGAAACCCAGGGGTTAAGGCATCAAAGGAAATAGTCCAGAGGGCAGAGGGCCGAGGGCCTTGAAGGGAGGGGCTGGCCACCAAGGGCACCCAAGGATCTAGAACAAAGACTGAGGTTGGGGACAGGCGAATGCAGCTGCTCCTACTGCTCCCCCCTCCTACGGCAGGGATGGGCAGGTACCCCCCGGCCTGAAATAAAGACTGTTCATGTTTCCTCCCGGATCTGGTTCTTCTTGGCGAGTCAGAGTGGGCGCAGGTGGACAAGTGCAAGGAAGAATTGTTCAGTATAGACTGTTCCATACCCTCCATTTTTACTCTCAAGAACATTTTACAAACCAAAAACTAAGTATAAACTAACGTCTATAGTTCTCCTACAACCACCCAACCAAAACAAGTTTACAAATTAAAGCCACAATAAACTACTAAGCCAATTAAGTGCATATTAATGGTATTAATTTAATGCAATGGATGATGTTTTGCTGAAGCTAAATGTCCCTCCTTTGTGTGACCCTGGCACTCCCGTTGCACGGCAAGTTCCTCACCCTTCAATGTGTCACATGCCACGTGCCCATGACAACTCACTTCTCCCACCGTTTCCCTCCCTCTGAACTTCTGGGATTCTTTGTTTGGGCTGCAGGCCTGACATCATTCAGACATGGCTCAGCAGGGACGTTTCATCAGGTGTCCAGTCGCTGGCTTTGTCCCTGCCAGCAGGCTGGGAGTTGGCTAGGCGTTTGTCATTCCTGTGACCCCTTCGCTGACCACCCCACCATTTACCGCCTCCAGGTAGGAGTGGATACAGCCCAAAACAATAAGGGGAATTGAAGCACTGAATGTCTCCAAAGCCAAGCTTTTATGGTAAGGCCAGGCTTTGCTGAGCAAGAAAAGGATTTGTGAATTCTGACCAGACAGAGCCTGAGGATTTTGAATGTACAGCCATAGAAGAAGGAGGAGGAGGAAGAGGAGGAGGAAGGAGAAGAGGGAGGGAGGAGGAGGAAGGAGGAGGGAGGAGGAGGGGGGGCAGAGGAGGGGGAGGAGGAGGAGGAAGAAGAAGAAGAGGAGAAGAGCGTAGAGGACAGAGGCATGCAGGCTGGTGATGATGTAGGAATATTTTCTTACCTCTGAAAACAGAAGTGAAAGTTTGAACAGCTGCAGTGGGGGTATTTGGAAGAGGGGAAGCTAGACCCCAAAGTCAAAAGACTGGTGGGGCCTGAGAGAGGCCCTTCCTCCCCTGTCTCTGTCCCCTTCTGGGTTCTGAATGGGAAATAGAGACTTGACTGCCCATGTCCTGCCAGGCAGACCCAGGCGAGCCTTCACAGCAGTTCCGTGTTCCACAGGGTGCCGGGCAGCCGCCTAGCAGAGGGGAGACGTCCAGGCAGGGCCCCGGAGCAGCCTCACAGAGCAGGGGGGGCTGTGGGCCCAGGTGGCCTGAGCCCCAGGGGCTGAGCAGGGCTGAGAGGGGCTGGGCCTGGAGGGAGGGACACAGCGTGAGGTCATGTTAGGGCCTGGGCAGTGGACCGCAGCAGACACCCAGATGGGCCGCTGGTGCCTGCCCTCTGGGAGCTCACAGCCTACTGGGGGTGACACACAGGGCAGGTCAGAGGAGCTCTTGCCAGAAGCCCTAGACCCGGGGCTGGGGGAGTGAGGATGCAGGAATTTGAGCACTTACCCACAGAGGGTAAGTTTTAACCAGAGATGACAGTTGCTCTGAAGTGGCAAGAGTTTTCTGCCACCAGCTTAAAAGGGCACTCCTAACTTTGGTTGAGGACAGTTATGGGGAAATAAAGTTACATATCTGCACATCTGGGTTGTGGCTGTAAATTAAAATCTACCACCTGTGGTCGTATTCCTGTGCCAGTGGAGCGGGGGGGAGCAGCACTAAAGCTGAACGCTAAGGGGCCAGCCAGAGGGGCCAGGGGCTACTTTTACTGTTAAGCAAATTATCAGCACAAACATGCAAGATGCCACTGGAAGAAAGCAGCCCGGGTAGGGGAGGGGCGTTGTCTGCAGACCCGCGCAGACCCGGGGCCACCCTCCAGCACTCTCTGCGGCACCTTGGAGCCTTCACGGGGGCTGCGCTCCGTTCTGCTCCACGGCTTTGCACGCGCTGTCCCCTCGGCCTGGAATGGCTGTGTCTGGCTTCAAGTCTCAGTTTACATTTCACTCCCCCCAGGAGTGTTGCCTGAGATCCCAGGACAAAGCAGACCCTCCTGTCACACTCATGGTCGCCTGTGGTTTTCCCCCAGCCCTGCCCCGCGACTTGTCCAACCAGTGCCCGACCAACAGGGGGCGCCACTCAATGCCGCACGGCCGGCGGCTCTGGCGCAATGCGGGAAGCGACGCGCAGGTTCTGGTTTCAAGTCCTAGCTCTGTCTCGTTTTAGTTCTGTGAACTTGGCTAGATAGACTCTGACTTCCCTGGGCCTCAACTGCTTCATCTTTAAAATGGGCGCTCGACACACCAGTATTAACCTATCAAATTTCCTGAGCCCTAGCTGTGCCTTAACATCAGGCGCCTGCGCTCCGCGAGCTCGTAGCCTGCTGCGGTTGACAGACGGGAAACACGCTTGGCGGAAATGCAGGGAGGGCTGGGCTGGGAGCACACGCAGGTGGCGGGGCCCAGAAGAGGGAGGCCTGCCCACTGTGGGGTGCAGGTGGGCATGGAGATGGGAAGGTGTCAGGGACTTCAAAGAGGGAAGGAGGATGCCTGGACTCTGGCATATAGGCAAAAGAGAGGTTTGCCGTGGGTCAGGGAGAGGCATTCCTGGCACAGACGTCAGGGGCAAGGTCCCTAAGAGTCACAGGCAGGGGCCTTCTGGGGGTGACAAGTGCGCCCGCCTGGCTGGAGGGCGGGTGTGTGCTGGAAGGCACGGGGAGTGAATTGCTCCCAGGAGCAATCCTGTTTCATCCACCGCCCACTCACACCCCCCCCACCCCAGGACCCCAGACGTGTACATTTCAGCTATGAGTAGTTCAGTGTGTGTCTCTAAGCAATCAGGACTTTAAAAAACATAACCACAATGCTATTATCACACCTAAAAAAATAACAAGTCCTTAATATAGTACTTAGTCAATGTTCACATTTTGATTGTCCATTTTTTTGTTCAGTTTGTTTAGTTTATAGGAAACAAACAAGGTTCACATATATCTTTTTAGTCTCACTGTAATAGATTTTTCCCTTCTTTCCGTTTTTTCTTTCAATATATTTGTTGGCGAAACCAGGTTGTTTGTCCTGCAGAGTTTCTAACCGGCTGGATTTTTCTGATTGCATTTTCCAGGTGTTAACATGCTCACCTACCCTCTGAATTTCTTATAAACTGGTGGTTTGGTCCAGAGTAGTGCCAACCAATAGGTCATGTGAGTCACAAATGCAAGTCACATATGTAATCTAAAATTTTCTAGTAATCACATTTTAAGAAGCAAAAAGAAAACTGATATAATTAATTATAATAACACATTTTACTTAACTCAGTATATCTAAAATATTATCCTAACATAATCAATATAAAAATTAATATAAAATTATTTACATTCTTCTTTTGTACAAAGTTTCTGAAATTCAGTGTGTATTTTACATTTATATAGCACATCTGAATTTGGACTAGGCACTTTTCAGTACTCACGTGGCTAGTGTCTACTGTATTTGGACAGTACAGTTAGAAGTTTGATTATATTCAGGGTCAAACTTTTGTCAAGAATACGTCACGGGTGTTGTTTTCTCCATCGGGAGGCATAAAATGTCTGATTGCCTCTCTGTGATATCAGCAGCCACTGATGATCATTGTCTTAGATGCACTAAATCTTAAGACTTGCAAAGTGGAGATAGCCTAATTCTATTCTACTATTTCTTCTGAATCTTTTTTCTTTTTTCAAGAGACCTGGCCTTGCTGTGTCCCCCAGGCTGGAGTGTAGTGGCACAATCTTAGCTCACTGCAGCCTTGAACTCCTGCCCTCTAGTGATTCTCCTGCCTCAGCCTCCCACAGTGTTGGGAGTGTGGCATGAGCCACCGTGCTTTGTCCTTTCTGAATCTTTTTCCTTGGAATACTGCTATAAGAGAGACTCCCTCCTCACCAACTCTTTGGTTAGCTAATGCACACAATACATATAGCAGAGGGAGGGACATGCTCGATGCTTTCCTATAACAGTTCTTACCGGGTTAGAGCTGTGTAGGACAAGTCACTGCGTTTGCAGTGTGGAGAGTGGGCTGGAGGAAGAGGATGGCTGAATGGAGCCTGGGGAGGAGATGATTATAATCTAGCCATGGTGAACCCTTGGGCAGCCAGCCAAGCCCCTCTCCTAAGCCTCAGGAATCTCCTGCAGAAGGCCAAGAAGCTTAAGCCACCCTCCTGGTGCCCCTTCTGCCTGGCCTGTACCCTGGGACAGCCACTCCACTGAGGCCCCATCCCAGGCTGTCTCTCACCAGGGGCTGGGTGGGGAAGCCTGCAGCCTCCCACCCATACCCCTTGCTTCCTCACTGCCCCCCAAACCCTGCAAGAGCTCCCGCGAAGGTCACTAAGGGCCTGTCCTCACCTCCCATAGCTCCTGTGTCTTTCACCCTGGTGACCCTTCCCTGTCTCCATGGGCTCTCTCCTGTTTCTCTGCCCACCTTCTTCCTGTGCTCAGCCTGGGTAGAAGCTTCCTGGGCCTCTGTTTTGGCCCCTCTCCTGCTAACCCCGTGTGCAGACCCCGCCCCCAGCCCTGTCCTCTCCCCTCCCCCACTACCTTATACCCCAGCTCCTCTCCTCGCTGCAGCTCTTTGCCCTCTGCACTTTCCTGTCTCGGCCAGGTGCCTGGCAGCTTCCTGAGGGCAGGGACTGCGTCTGCCTTGTACATTTCTCACTCTGGAGCCTAGTCCAGTGCTGGGCATGCAGTAATGCAATCAGTAGGTAGTTGTTGAATGAATGAATGAACACAGGTTCCTGCAGTGCCTTGTTTTTGCTGGGAGCCTGGCCTCCATTTCAGCCCCTTTGACTACCTGTCAGACACAGCTAAGGTGAGTCCTCAAAGACGCCTCTCTGCCTCTATTGTCTGTTTGTGACTTACAGTTGACATGGCCAATTTCATGGACTTTTGAGTTATATCACATTCTAGAAGTTGCAGATACACATTTCCCCCTCTGAAAGCTGCACTACCCCCCACGACACAATGCTGTGAGGTACCAGGTTTTTCCATTCCTTGTGCAGAAATGTCCTCCAAGATTTATGCCTCCTTTTTATTTTTAGAGATGGGGTCTTGCCATGTTGCCCAGGCTGGAGTGGCTATTCACAGGAGCAATCAGACTCCCGGACTCAAGCTATCCTCCGGCCTCAGCCTCCTGAGTATTTGGGACTGCGGTGAACGCCACCACACCTGGCTTTGCTGCTTCTTAGTGGGAGGCTGCTGAATGGGGAAGAGCTGTCTACAGCTGGCAGGATGTTGTGGGGCAGCGGGAACAGGCTGTGGGGACTCAACAGGGTCAGGGGTGCAGTAGAAAGGGCCCCTGGGGAGGCATCAGGCTTGGTCCTGCCCCAGTGTGGCGTTGGGATGTATGTGACCTTGGCTAAGTCACCCTCACTGAGGGGCCTCCTGTGGGTTCCTGGGGCAGGTAGCCATAGAGACGCTTTGCTCACATCCCGAGTGCTGTCCTCGGGATCCCATGCAGTCACGTGGAGGACAGGAGACACATGTTTGAGGGGCCGCCGCGTTACCGGGAGCGACAGCAGACACTGCAGCGGAGATGTCCTCAGGCAGGGCAGCAGGGCCTCCGCGCTCCCCAGCTGGTGGCGGCCCCTTACCACTCGGGTGTTTACTGAGGCCCTGTGATAATCCTCCAATCTCGCACCTCTTCTTATTGTTTACAAAAGCCGGGTTCCACAGTTTTATTTGATCTTGGGTCAGTTCTGCCTCTAAAGGTCATGAATGATTTCCGATGCTGACTCTGGGAACGCCAGGCCCCACAGAGCTCCCCGAGGACCAAGAGACAGACACAGGCACGAGTCACAAAACGCTGGGGTCTGTGCTCTACCTTGTTCACGCTCCCACCCACCCCGTGGCGACACACATGCTTCATGAGCACCTACTGTGTGCCACTGAAGGTAAAGCTTAGGCAAGGGTGGGGGCAGAGAAGTCAAGGTGACTGGCAAGTTTCGGGGAGCAAAGGGCCTGGGCTCAAGGTCAGCGAGCTCCGGAGATGTCTGCTGCTTGAGTGAACGGTCACATGTCACTTGCATATGCAGTAGCCTGGGAGTCTCCTCACGTCATAATGAACCGTGCCTGAGCCCCAGACCCAAAGAGCAAACAGTCTGTGGAAACAGTGATGCTGGTTTGAGGAATAAGGTGTTCCCTACAAGTGAATTAAAACAAAAAAGTTTTTGCAAGTACATTTTTGTGAGAACAAGTTTAGCCCTTAAAGCATCAAAACTTATTTTAACCATTCTGCATATACTTCCTTAAACTATTTTATGCATTTTCCTATCAAACTAAAATCAATGTATTCTTTCTCTGATGGCTGGAATCTATCCTTAGGAAGAATAAAAGTCACATTCAAGCTGAATTTTTTAAGCTAGCTGTTTTATGGATTTTTATTACGTATTTTACAAGCCTTTGTGTCAGGGATTTTGAGTAGATGGCAGGGTGGTAGCTGTTCTGCTACATGCAAACCCTGATCAGAAGCAGGCTGTCATTAAATGGTCTGGCCTCAAGTTCTTCACAAACAGGTAGAGTGACAGGTGAGAGTCCTCTCTTGCCCTGCCATGCTCTGGACCCCAAGGCAATAACGGACAGGTTTTTAAAAATGAATACAAATTTGTTCCTAGGCCAAGAAAAGCCTCTGTCCAGCCTCAAAGGAAAACCTGAGCAAGGGGCTGACTTCACTTTATAGAGGAGCCAGTGGGCTCAGAGAAGTCCAGCACCTCACCAGGGTCACACAGCCAGTGAGCGGCAGCGCTGGGATTGGAATCCCCTTGACTTGTTCGCCTTGAGGGCCGTGTGCTCCTCACTCAAGAGCCCCGGACTGGACCGCTTCCTTCCTGAGTGCTTCTTTCTGCTTCTTAGGGTCAGGGGATCCGTTATTTCTGCCCCCTCCTGTTGGGAGCGGTCTCTGATTACGGGTGAGCACATAGCCAATAGAATCATTGCTGGGAGCCTTGTCAGGGCCCTCTACCAATCACTTCCCGCCACGACTACCTGCAATGGTATATAAGCCCACTGTCCTTCCTGTTCGGGGTCTCTCGCCATGTAACTAGACTAGATGCCTCATTAAACTGCTGTTGGAAGAACTCCAGTTTGTTGCGTCGTCCTTGCAGGCGAGTGCGGCGCGACAAGTGGTGCCGAAACCCGGGAACTTCTCGCACCGGCGGAGACGACCTCTTTGGAGGTGAGTTCAGAACCACAGCAGCTGGGGCGGCTTTATTTTGGACCCCTGCCCTCTTCTGACGCCGGCACCGGGTGCTTGTGACCTACCCCATGGGGAACTCTCCTAGTTGTCACCTGTTGCGGGCCCTGCGGGGTCTTCTGGCCGCCCGGGAGCTTCGTATCCCTGACCGTGTCCTGCGCCATTTTGTGCAGGACGTGGACCGGGTGGCCCCATGGTTTCTCCACTCGGGGTCTTTAACGATTCCGAGTTGGGATAAGCTAGAGCAGGACCTTCGCCGTGCCCGAGAGTCTGGTCCCCTTTGGGAGTGTGTTCTCCCTGTGTGGGCACTGGTGCGCTCCTGTTTAGAGGACGACCGTTGCAGCGGTCCGGTCCGGGAAGGTCAGCAAGTACTCAGTGATTATCAAGATAGTATGTCTGAGAGAGGCAAAGTGGGTCCGGCTCGGCCGGGGCGGCCGAGGGAAAGGCCGGAAAAGAAACGTAAGTCCGCGGGTAAACAGGAACGGCGGGGACGCCCGCCGCCTGAAAGGGACATGGAGGAGGTGGCTCTCAAAATGGCCTCCCTCCACATGTCGGCTTCCTCTTCTTCCTCTTCTTCCTCTCGTCCTTCTTCTTCCTGTTCTTCTTCATCGTCTCGCTCTTCTTCCCGTTCGCGTTCTCGCGAGGCGGAGGAGGGGCTGTCTCCGCAGGAGAAGGCGGAGCTGGAGGAGGCGGCGGCTAGATATGAGGCGGAGCGTAATCGCCCGCCCCCGTACGCTACTGCACCTCCTTTTCCCGTTGCGGGATCCGCCCCTCTAAATATGGAGGGCGGAACCTCGTTTGTGCCTCCCCGAGCTAGAAAGAAGATACAGAGGGAGTTTGCTTTCCCCGTCTTTGAGGACGCTAATCAACATCGCTTTCACGAACACCTAGATTACAAGCAACTAAAAGCTTTGGCTGAAGCTGTCAAGGCTTATGGGTGCAATGCCGCTTACACCCGTGGCCTACTGGAACGGCTAAGTGCGCATGCCATGACCCCCAGTGATTGGGCTGGTACCGCGCGGGCCTTCCCTACAACCCCCAGGCCCAGGGTATCATAGAGCGTGCCCATGGCACCTTAAAGGCCTATCTCAAAAAACAAAAGGGGGAGACGGGGACGAGCCCTTTGGGCTTACGTACCCCTAAGCCTGTGCTCTCTCTCACCTTGTTCACTTTAAATTTTCTTTTGCTGGATGATCAGGGGCGCTCTGCTGCGGACCACCACGCCAACCCCGGTTCCCCTTTATCAGAGCAGGTCTTGTGGAAGGATGTCCTGCTTAACAAATGGAAAGGCCCGGATCCGGTTGTGAGCCGGTCCAGGGGAGCTGTCTGTGTTTTCCCGCAGGACACTCCTGCTCCAGTGTGGGTCCCGGCACGCTTAACGCGGCGAGTGCAGCGGTTGGCGGATGTGGAGGATGCAGATGATGGGGCGTCCGCTGCCGGGGATGCTGCTGCTCCTGACCTTTCTGCTGCTGGCCGCATCGGTGACGACAGACCGGCGCTGGGCCATCCTGTCGGTGTTCCCGAGACCCATGCCGGTGACCCATGATGCCCAGATCTTCCCCCGGCTGTTCGCTACTAATGCCTCTTTGGGCCTTGCCAATCTTACATGGAACTCCTCCTCAACATTTGAGACGTCGGTCCACGCTATTCAGCAGCGTAATCTGTCTTTCCCCTCCACACCTGTTTGCCTCTGGCCCCCTTTTATCTGGATCACTGCTACTTCCTCTGGTCCTGGTGTTCTCAATTGCTCCATGGCAAACTTCTCCTATGCCCGTTGCTGGAATGCCTCCAGCCAGTCCATGGCAATTGTTGCCCGTATGCCTCGGCATATTCCTTGGCCGGTGGAGGCTCCTAGCTTCTTGACCCTTTTCCGACAGCGAAGAGATTTTGGCGTTACTGCAGCTGTAATTTCCACATTGGCAGTGACTGCCGCACTGGCAGCCGCTACGGCTGCAGCGGTAGGCTCTGTTCAGACAGCACAGACGCTGAACAACCTATCGGCATCTGTGGCTATAGCTCTGGACACACAATCCGCCGTCAACGCGCATCTGAAGGGTGGTATCATGATACTGAACCAACGTGTGGACTTGGTCCAGGAGCAAATAGATGCCTTATGGCAGCTGGCACAGCTGGGCTGCGAATGGCGTTTCACAGGACTATGCATTACCGCGGTACCGTTTGATAATGCTTCCGCCGCGGCCAACAAGTCTCGTCAAATATCTGCTATGTTGACAGGACACTGGTCTAGTCAATTTACCGCCTTGACCCGGCAGTTGGAATTGGAGATCACCCACATTAACTCCACACGCCTGGACTTGACAGTGACCAATGGTCTCTTTCCTACATTTCAGTCAATAGTCCGAGGACTTCGGGACTGGGCTGGCCTGGGGTCCCTAGGGTTCATGGGGATCCTGGGAGCAGGTTTCGTGATCTGGGGGTTCCTGCGCGTTCGTGCACAGCGCCGCAGGGACCGAGTGGTGGTTACCCAAGCCCTAGCCGCCCTCGAGTGTGGTCAATCCCCTGGCATCTGGCTACAAATGTTACGCTCCGAAGGTCAAGACCGCCTCCCCTCTCGCACAGCGTGACATGGCCCATGCACTCTGAGGGGTTTCCCCATTGCACCAGATTGTGGCGTGTCACCCCCTTACCAGCCGTTGCACCTCCCAGAGTCTCTGCTCATTGCACGGGAGACGGTGGCCTTTGCACCTGCTTCAGGGACTCCACCCCTGGATCCGGACCTTGAGGTTGGAGTCCCCAAAGCTTGTGTTGCAAAACAAAAGGGGGAGCTGTTGGGAGCGGTCTCTGATTACGGGTGAGCACATAGCCAATAGAATCATTGCTGGGAGCCTTGTCAGGGCCCTCTACCAATCACTTCCCGCCACGACTACCTGCAATGGTATATAAGCCCACTGTCCTTCCTGTTCGGGGTCTCTCGCCATGTAACTAGGCTAGATGCCTCATTAAACTGCTGTTGGAAGAACTCCAGTTTGTTGCGTCGTCCTTGCAGGCGAGTGCGGCGCGACACCCTCCCACCCTCCATGCCTTTCCCAATTGTGACTTGCAATTTAACAGGGGCTGAGGGCTCCTTAGAAGTGTGTTTTGCACAACCGAAAGGATCGGAGCCTGCCACTCTCCCCTTCGGAGTTCTGTGCCTGGGCTCGGCTATTTCACCAATTGGCTTTTTCATGTTTATCTAGACCCATTTTTATCGTTCTTTTTCTGAATTGCTGACATTGTTGGCCTCTAAAAAGTGTGGAATTATTTTATAGACATGTATTTTTCATTCATTTAAAATCCACAAGGCTGAGCTGTCTACCTACAAAAACTGTAATTAAATGTGCTAAGAGGAAAAAAAGGAAAAGACAGTTATCTACTTCAAGCAAAATCAAGGGTTCTGGGCACTAATTCAGCACTCAGTGAGGCCGCCAGAAGCTCGTGTTAGAGGATACTCACTCACGGGCCAGGGGGCCTGAACAAGCTCATCTGCCAGCTGTTAGAAACACAAAAATTAGGCCAATTAGGCTTACAGGCCATGTCTCGGCCTATGTCCAGGCCACCCACCACCAAAGCACCTTGAGACACTTCCCATTTGTTGAGAGCTTAGGTTTTTAAAAGACCAGTGTCTGCCCCCATACACATTCTCGGTGTGTACAGAGCGATCATCTGTAGTCAGTGACCCCGCCACAGCCTGCTGCCTAACCCTTGTTTGAGGACTAACTCCGCCCAGTGTGCACGGTGCTTCGTAAAGATCAGTAAGTGATTTCATTAATATGTTTATCTCTTCTGACACTATCAACCCCGGGAGAGGGGGGAGGCTGGGAGGGTATTATCCCTACTTCACAGATTAGGAGCCAAATTCAGAGAGGTTAAGTGGCTATGCTCAAGTGCTGGAACAGGAAACCTGATAACAATTCTCAGGGCTCCTTTCTGTCACGGCAAAGTGGCCTCCCACCGGACAAAAGGGAACCAACACTGACGGCGTACCCCCGATGTTTCGAGTCCCCTACCAACATAATTGGGTAGGGCAGAATCCTTTCCCATTTTTTCAGATTGAGACATGGGAGTTCTTAAAAGTTCAATGACTTGACCAAGGTCATAGCTTCAAAGTGGCAGAGTTACAAAGAGATGAAGAGTTGCCACGGGGCATTCAGAATCCATCTTCTAAAGAATGGACGCTGGCTGCGCTCCGTACCACACGGTAGAAAGCCAGATTTATTCAATATGTACCCTGGAAACATCAGGGACACAAGGATGCACCTCTTTTCCAGACAGACTTTTTCCCAAACAAAAAGGAAAGATGATTAAACAGACTCAAGTGAGTATCCCTGGAATCTAGACTCAATTTGGCTGCTAGTCATGATTCAGATCTGACCTTTTTCTTTAAAGCCTGGAAACGGTACCAACCAGTTGTCCCCTGTATTCATCCACATCTCTTTACTTGCCATAGTTGGTCCTTCCCATTGGCTGCAATTCAATTTCTCCTTTCACCTTTCTTCACGCCCATTCAGGCCCCAACCAGGGCAAACTCTTGCTGTTTTCCAAATACACACACACACACAAGGCCCTCCCTTGCCTCTGGGGCTTTGCCCATGCTGTTCTCCCCATCTCTAATGTGAACTCTTACTTATCTTTAATCTGCATTACCTCCACGATCTTTCTTGATCCTGACTCAGAATTAATGGCTTCCTCTGTATTCCACTGCATGGCTATACATCCCTCCATCATAGAATTCGTCACATCTAATTATCATTAATTACTAATATACCTGTGCCCCCACTAGAGATTGTGGCAGCAGAGGTCAAGGCTTATTAAACTCTGTATTAACCTTGTTTAGCCTAGTCCCTTGCGTGTTGAGTGTGTACACATAAACACACACACACACACACACACACACACACACACACACAGGGGGCGGGAGCAGCAGCAAACCCTCAATAAAGCCCGCATGGCTGGCTGTTTAAGAACAAGGTTTTCATAGTTAACCTGGCTTCACTATGAAATTCAAAACAATGAGGACAGGACTCAAACATAGCAGGGAAATAACATACACTTTTAACTCTCAAAATAAATACTAATCAATTTTATTTTATAAATACAGATGCTGAGTTTTCTTCCAATTACCAACAGATCAGTTTCACATGCCATTTATTACTGGTGGTGGTTTAAAAAATTATTTAAGTAACTGGTTAGGTCAGGATAAATGGGCACCATTAGAACTGCTAAAAAAATATAGCTGGATACAATCTTCCAAAACTAATATTCTGGGAGAAAAAAAAAATCTCTGGAATTTCTGAAGTGGTTAAAGGGAAGTGGAGAGAAAAAACACAATCAAATATTCATTTGATAACATTTGCCGGCTGTTAGAAGTGTCTCAGCTATGTGAAAACTGAAAAGGCTCTTAGCAGTTCAGAATTGGAGAGTAATGAGTTTCCATTTCAACTTATGTCTTCCTAGCAAATTTTATTTTCTTAGTGATTTACAAAACTAATTAAAAAGATTAGCAAGAGATAATAACTCATCCTCTATTTTGCAAGAGGCAAACTAATTCTGTAGCTTTGGAAAATGTCAAACAGAGTTATTCCAGGAGACATGTAATCCTGCAGGTTCTACCCAGGTCATGGCAGCAATTGCAGACATCAAACAAACCCCAAGCCCAAACTAAACAAACCCAAGTCTAAGCGGTGTTTGGAGGCACACATCACTGGACAGCGTGGGTCATGCAAGCATGGTGCCCACTGTTGACCAGTTCTGGGCAGTCTGATCACACTCGGGCACAGGGCTCCAGGAAGCCCAGAACCGGGGAGTCTACCCAGGGGAGACTCACAGATGGAACCCCAGAGCCCCAGGCTCTATCTGGTTGTGTGGAATCGAAGATGAACACTCTAATCATGAGTGGCCCTACTGCTTGGTGGTGCCACAGCCAGGCTGGAGGGCCTGTGATTAAACGCACCTAGTTTGAGGAGTTTGGCATGAAGTTTAAAGTGCACCCCGTGTCTGGGGAAATCACAAATCCATTATTCAATATTAACACTGACCTTCAAAAACTTTTTTTATTTGTTTGGTAAATGTTACTTGTTACTCTACGGGAGGAGCCCGCAGCATGATGCATACCCAGGACGGTGTCTCTCTCTGCCCTCTTTGACTCTAAAAGGAATGAGGGCACACTGCTTCTGCTCCAGGCTAAAGTAGCCCCATCTCTTCATGCGGAATGAGATGGATTTCTTCAGATCAAGTTAAAGCTTTCAGCTGCGTGAGAGTGGAGTTTGTCAGCTATGTAGTAATTCTATCATGTAGTAAGTTCTTTACGCAGAAAATAACAATGTAGCTGTAAATTAAAATGGAGCCCAGGAATGCTTGCACAAAATATGGAAATGATTATGAGACCTGTGAGTTCCGTTGTTATGCAGGACAAATGCAGCCACTGGAGAGCACACTTGTAAAGTGTTTGTGGTGCTAGACAATATGTCAATTCAAATGCAGTCAACAGCATCAGTTTAGATACAGCCCTGGCTTTTGTTCAGGCTAGGCCTGTCATGATGTAACATATGGAGACGCAGGTTCAAGAGGAATGTCAAAGCTGCAAAGAAAAAACATCAGGTCGGGCGAAGTAAACTCAATTTTTATTCTTCTATACAATACATGGATATATGGATAAAGTTTTCCTTAAAGAGTTGCAACCCTGAGGCAATGTCCTTGGGTACATAACGTATAAAGCAACAGTAAATGAAATCTGAATGCAGGAATGACAATTGGACTTCAAAAACATAATTTAATATTTATGAAATTGCACACATACCAATAGTATTCTATGCCTCATCTAGTCTCTTAATCCAACTATTTCAACTGCCTTGCAGTTTGCATATTGGACAGCCTGACTTTCTACATATATTTTGTCATATACAATGCCTTCCTTCTGACCAAAATTTAATAAATTAACATGGGATTTATATATAGGAATTTTTGTCTGGTGAGTGCATTGCCAGAAAGCCTGCCCAGTTTCTGACCACAGCATCTGCCCACATAAAAACTTTGGGCCCCAAAGGGAACTGGATGCCATCTGACTGCAATAACCTTGGAGTCCTTGAGGATCCCCTGAGATCTACCAGAGGCAAGTTTTTCATCAAATTTGAGGGCCACATTAAGGGTGTGGCAGAGGAGGTGGAAGGCAGGCCATAGCCGATTAGAAGAGATGGGACATCAAGCTACTGGGTTAAAGAACCAGTGAATGTGATGTCCTTAGTTTTCAGGACACACAGCCTGTCCACTGTGGAGATGGGGCAACAGTGGGGTCTACAGCTTGACTGTGGTCCCTGGGGGACAGGGACAGATGGGCCTGGGTACAAGGAGACCACACCATGCTTCTTATTCATGAACCTAATGGATGGCCACAGACCCTCCAGTAAATAGTGGAAACCTGTTTCTGAATATTCCATATTCCCAAAGTTTTATAAACTATGGTGAGGGCAAATGCTTATGAGAAACTAAAGGTGAGTTCATTATATTATTTATATATTATCATCTTCCCTTTGAGGATAACATAGAAGGGTAAATAAAAAGCACACAAATACCTAACAGGTGTGGAGCTATAAGCTCTTTCAACTAGAGGGTGACTTTTACCTTAAAATAATCACCAGGCCTGGAAAGCAAATCTTGAAAGCAAAATCTAACTTTGGCCCACTGATATACAATGATCCTGAGTCCCTCCTCTATTCCCAAAGTCTGTTTTCCCGAGTGAGGAATATCCTCCAATAATATTCATCTTGTGGCATAATTATTACAAAGGGTTAAGTGCAGCTTTATCCTCATTTTAGGCAGAGACTCTGCCCTGGTCCGACTGTCTGTCTGCTCACTTCACTTATCAGAACTCCTGCGCGGCCGGCGGAAGCTGGATACGTTTTCGTTTAGTGCATAGATCCTTCGGGAGAACTCTTCAAATTCTCCCAGCACTTGTTCGTCACACTCGACTGCCACGGCACTGTCCACTGGGATGCAGTTAAATGCTTCTAGCTGATCACCTGAGGTGAAACCTGTGGCTTCTAGCCCAATGATTTCTTCCGCTTGCTCCACGGCACAGCAGAGCTCGGCTTCCGAGACCGGGTGGAACTCACCTGGCAGCTGGATGCTGGCAGAGCCAGCCTGCTCGCTGGGCAGGAGAGTGCCATTCACTGTGGCCAGGTGCCCAGAGAGGGCTTCTGCTTGCTCTTGGCTAGTGTGCACGCTCACATGGCCTCCATTTAAGCTGTCACCCAGATCTACTCCTTTTTTCTTGTTTTCTTTGGAGAAGTCCAAGGAGGTATCCAAGGAGGAGGACAGAGACGTCTTTCTCTCGGACTCTCCTGTGGAAGGGACGGTGGTCGCAGGCTGGGCTAATGCTGAGTTGTAACTGGGAGGAGGGGTTTTGTACTGGAGTCTCTCATTCTCTGAGCTGGCCCGTTTCCGATGTCCTTTGTCTGGTGAAGGGATTCCCCCAGAGAAGCCTACATCTGCACCCCCAAATGCGGAGCTTTGTCTCTTTGGAACAGGGATTGCACTGGAAGTGTGATGTCTGTCGCTAGAAGAGAACCAAAAACAAGAAGTTACTTTCTGCTTCAGAACGTGGCTTACGCCTTTCGGATCCAGAGACAGAAAACAGAATATTCAGGTTTGAGATAATGAAAATAAATAATAATCAGTCTTAGACGGTATTTATTATAGCGTCTGAATGTATGAAACATGAGGTGTGCTGGGTCCACCTTTGGGACCTTCCTTCAAGAAGGATACAGACATGTTGCAATAGATTGAGAGAAGAGGACCCCGGGAAGGATGGGGGATGGAAGCCTGTCACCTGGGGAAGGTCTGAAGTAACTGGGTGGGCTGGTATGGAAGGAAAACCACATGAGGGACATAATTGCATATTTCTGAAGGGCTCCCAATATCCTTATTTTCATTTTTAATATTCAGTTCTTCCTTTGTCTTTGTAAAGCAATCACTCTACTCTCATTTGGCAGAGAAGTTAAATGACTTGCCCATGAAAACTCAGTGAGGCAGTGACAAGGCTAGACTAGAACACTTGACACATGATTTGCTGGCCAACGGCCTGTCCGACACCCAAATGCAAATCACCTTGCATTAGAGAATGGGCAGGGAGAGGATAAAGGGTACCTTTAAAAACATTTAAAAAATTTTTGTTTTTGGGGGGGGTGTATTTTTTTAAAATGAAAAATTAACTTGGGAAAATGTCTTCTCATTTATAAGGCTAGCCAATATTCGGTCTTCGGTTCCTTCTTTTGAGCCTGAGTTACTTCTCAGGAAGATATCTTTGGGCCAGCAAAAATAATCACTGTTCAGCTAAACAAAGCTTTATAGTTTCTGAAGTAATTCCATATACATCATTTTACTTGGTCCTTACAAAAACCCTGTCAAGAAAGCAGGACATGCATTATTACACTTAAGTCTGAAATAATAAATAATAATCAGTTAATTTAAATAGAGTAACTACCCCATGGAAATGATGGCTATGTTACACACTGGGCTAGTTAAGCCACCCTGGGAGCACTGATCACAGTTCTAGATATTGTATGTGCATGAAATTAGTTAGCTTCAATACAACTATATAAACAGACTGGGTCCGGAGGCAGAGGGAGGTACAAACAGAAGATCCGTTTGACTTGTGTTCTTCAGATGAGGAAACATGCACAGAGAAGTTAAGTAGCTTATAAAAGGGCAACCATCAGGCAGAAGTAGAGGCAGGACTTGAACCTATACACTCCTAGCAAATAGTTACTGTACGTGTCAGGCCTTGAAGAGGGGAGACAGATGCAAGACAGCAGGCCCTGCCTCCAAGGAGCTGCCAACCTTGCAGGAGAAAGACATCACCAATTATTCAAATAATACATTTTCAAATGACAATTGCACTAAGTGCCCTAAAAAAAGAGAAGGGTTCTAGGGTTCCTCTACCTGTGTCTATAGCCACAAGCCCTGGGGCCTCTCCCTGCTCCCTCTTCTCTGAGATATTCTTCTGATGCCGGATTATATCTGTGGTCTCAGACACCCAAGCAAGGGTTATTCTTCTTGGGAAAACGCAACCACAAGGCTTCTAATCTGTGGGCCTGCTGGGTTCCTTTGCTTGGCTGTAAGTATTGGTGCCAGGAGAGATTTCATAATGAGGGTGGTCACTGGGGTGCATATACAACTGGGAAAGCAGATCAGTAAATTACCGTTTTTAGTTCTCTAGATAAACAAAACAAACAGCAAAATCTGCTGGCTTTAATCTAGGTTTTCAGTTAATATGTTGTCAAAACTCACAGTAATTTGGTAAGCTAGGCATTTTTGCCGACCTTCTTGTTTTTACTCCACCACTTGCGGATAGCATCCCTCTCTAAATGATTTTGCAAGTTGACTAGGGAATCAAACCACAGCAGAGCATCAGTGCCACCCACAGTCTCTTCTGGGCAGACAAGCCAAGCTTTCACTTGCACCTCCGCTGCGACGGCTGGGAAGCACCAGGTGAATCAGCCTGGAACACTGAGGAGATGTCGTTGGTGTGTGGCCAGAGCCAGGTGCTTAACCACTCATGGCTGTGGACCCTGGCTGCCACCCTCGCCCTCCATCCAAGCATCCGGCTTTGGTTCTCAGCTGGGCCCCCAGTGGGCTGGTAAAAGGCAGGGCATGAGGAACAGGCCTGGGGCACACCTAGACGCACTTACTACACAAGAGGAAGAGGGGTTTTTGTACCCCTCACTGATTCTGAGACTCTGAAAGTTCTCCTCAGCTCTGCACACCAGAAAAGTAAAGTGTGACATCTCCCCACCCCCCAGGCAACTACAACGGGAAGGGAACGGCCATTTTCCCGAGCACTGATGATGATCTGAGCACTGCGGAAGGTGCCCTGCGCTCACAGGCCTTCGCACGTGCCCTGTGAAAAAGGCAGGCAGGTGGGTTGGTCACGTGGCTTGTTCACGGCTGAAGACCCACATCTGACCTAGATTTGGTCTAACTCCAGGGCCATGCTGTCTGTTTCGTCCCACATGGGAACATCACATTCAAATTCAACTAAGACTTGCTAAGTGCCAATAACGTGGCACACATCAAGCTAAATGCCATTGCACAGGCCTTCTCATTTATCCACAAGCTCTATCTAAGATGGCATGTTACTCCCATTTTCACAGGTGGATTCTAAGGCTTTGAGAGGTGGAGACTTCGGTATTTTCTGACATCCTGATTTTGTAACATTCTTTTCTAGTTCCCTTGAAGTTTTGTAAGAACGCAGGTAATGAGTTCAGATGCAAATTGGAAAATCCAAATACCAGTAAAATGGTCTCTCTTAAGAATGGTAAGAAAATGAGTTATTTTGGATAGGCAATAAAGAATTGTACATACCTGAGGTTTACCATTTTTTTTTCCCCCAGAGACAGGGTCTTATTCTTTCACCCAGGGTGGAGTACAATGGCATGATCATAGCTCACTGCAACCTCAACTCCCAGGCTCAAGCTAACCTCCTGCCTCAGCCTCCTGAGTAGTTAACACTACATGGGCATACCACCATGCCTGGCTAGTTTAAAAAAAATTTTTTTTTTTTTTTTTTTTTTTTTAGAAACAGGTCTCACTATGTTGCCCAGACTGGTCTTGATCTCCTGGGCTCAAGCAATCTGATCCTCCTGCCTTGGACTCCCAAAGTGCTAGGATTACAGGTGTGAGCCACCGCACCTGGCCAGGATTACCCTTTTATCATCACATTTTGTCTTTTTCCCCCATTTTTAGCTATGTGAGATGAAATTTTTCAAAAATTTTTATTAAAGCCTTTCTTATAACCTTAAAAAAGTTGAACAAAAAAGGTATTTTCTTGTTGCCTTTGGGCCATCAATATGAACATGTATCACTAAGTGATGACACAGTAAGGAGATCACAGGATTTTTCAGGGACATTTGTTTCTCAGGACATGAGTGTGGAGTTAAGTCTGAGTCTAAGCTGGGGTTTTTCTGTGTCCTCTCTCACTGTCAGATGGTCAGTGTGACTGTGTCGGTGCTCTGCCTGCAGTGGCTGCTCTAGTCTTCGTTAAATATTCTGCTGCTAGTTGGCCGTGTTCTGGTAAAGCAGATGTCCTAAGAATTGTGCGCAAAGTAAGAGTAAACAGGATTTGAGCGATGGGCCAGGAAATGTCCCAGGCACAATATGCTTTATTACATGAGTTTTGTAACATTAATTAGTTTTGGCTGCTTAGAATTAATTTTCTTATTACTTCCAGGATCTTAGCTGTACTTCAGCTTTTAAAGATAGGTGAGCTCTGAACAGCTGAAATATTAAATGGTTATCTTAAAATACATATAAACACACATGTATTTTAAATTATTACAATAGTTTATACTTATAGTAAAACCCCCCAAATATAAGCTATATAAAAAAATTAAAATCACAAGCTTATTACCTATCAAATACAAAGTAGGACCTTTTCCTCTTAAACTTTGATTTTATGTATGTATGCGTGTTTAATTTTTAAAAAGCCTTAAGGTTGTGTTTGTGGCATATATACATAATTCCATATACTGCTGTTGGATGCTATTAAAACCTCTTGGCAAACACAATTCTAAATGGCTGCTTCATTGAATGGAATATCATAATTTACTTAATTATTCCCTTAATTTTGTAGATTTAGGCAGTTTCTAAACTTTTACTATTAAAAAACAAACTGCTGTGAGCATCTCTGTATAAAAACATAGGTTTTAATAAAATAATGTTGATTTTCATATTTAATAGAAGGTTTTGAGAAAGACCCTTCATTATATAGTGTAGCACCAGCTAAAGAAAAAAAAGAGGATTTTATCTCTACTATTGGTGAAAAAAAGAAAGGTAGCAATTAAAAATGCAAATGCTAGATCAGAAGAGAAGAATGCTCAGCAGGTTTCAAGGTTCTTTTTGTCTGATTACAGTCTGGCCTCATGATTATTTCATCTAGATAAAGAGATTGAAAATTCATAGATTTACTAATTATATGACCAATTTTTAAAGGCTGGTGACAACTTACCAAATGAAATTGGTACGTTAATTTAGGTTGTGATGAAAAACTTATAGGGAGTTTCTATTCTTAAAAACAACCAAAAGCGCAGATGCGGGTGTTTTGGGAGGCGTGGACGCAGCAGGAAACGTGGTAGCTTTTCTTTATCCTCCGCTCCCACCAAGGGGCCCTGCGTGTGCTGAGGGTGCAGAGCCTGAGGTTCGAGCATCTGGACCGAGTCCACCAGTTCACTGCACGCCCTCTCCTCATCTACATTTGCCTTGAGAGGACGTTTCTTCCAGCTTGGCTCAGGTCCAAACTGGAAACATGACATCTGGGGTTTAATGCTGCGATTTATTAAAAAACAACAACCCAAAGATATCGTAATTGCAAATTTACTAGGCTACGGTTTAGTGAAACACAGCATAGATTGTTGAATAATTGAACCACACCAGAGACTGTTAAATTACTTAATAATAAACCTTTTGCTATAAGTAAAAAAGGATATCCTATGGTTACAAACAATAGCATGATGAGGGAGAAGCCAAGTGACTTGGAGTTTAGAGGTCAAGGAGAACAGTCTGGTTTAAATTTGGCTTCTTTAGATCAAGTTTTCTCTGAGCTCTCTGAATTAACGTGATTAATTTCTTTCTCATTCTGTGAGTCCTTATTTGTTGTTGTCAGTTACCTTTTCTTATCTCGTCAGCTCTCTCTGGGAGGGTGGAGGTAACAAGAAAAGATGTGCAAAGACCTGGGTTCTACTCTCAGCTCTGCCACTATGATTTGGAGTTACAGCTTAAGGTTAAGCTCATCATTTATTAGCTTTATGACTATGGGCAGTTTTCTCCTTTGTGAAATAGATCATTGGACTATGATAAGGATTAAATAAAATAATGCACTTAAAATCCTTGGCAGAATGCCTGGCATATACACTGATGGCAGCAGTAACTGTGGTTACTGTCATTATGATTAGCTTCCATGGGCTTCAAATTCTAAAAGTATTATCCCCATTTTATAGAAGGGACAACTGAGGCTCAAAGGCATTCATGTCTTGCACAGGAACACAGGGTAGGAGGCAGCAGAGGAAAGACTGGAATCTAGATCTCCTTTCCTCCACTGTTTTCCCCTACACAGCATATTATTTAAAGCAGGAACAAACAGAACTCTTCCCACCCAGCCACATCTCCATCTCTGTACATCAGGGAGCTAGCTGCAAGAAGCAAATAAAAAATTAAGGCAAGTGTGAAAGAATTTTGGAGAAAAAGTACCAAATCAATCAACAGATTTATTCTGTTCAATGTGAAACACCATTCCAGGTTTTTCCCCGTTTTTCTTGGGGGCATGAAGTAGGAAAGGCTTTGAATAAAGTAGAAGTGCTCAAAATGCCTCTACTTGCATGACCTACCGACTGCTTAGGGACTATAAGAACTTCCCAGAATCCTGTGAGGTACATTCCAATTGTCCCCAAACCCCTGATACATCATTTTTCTGTATGATTTTAGCTTCAGGGAGAGAGAATTTTTATAAGAGGGAGAAATCCTCTATTTCCCTGACCTGAATGAGGAAGACCATGTTCAGTCCTTTTATAACTGTTATACAAATGCCTTGCCATGAAGCCAGCCTGGAAAATGACAGGGCCCAGGTTCCTACTCCACCATCCTTGCTCCACCATCTCCTCCAACTCTTCCTCTTTCTTTTGCTTGTACTGCCTGAAGCTATAGCCTTGGGAAGAGAGAAAACAAAGTAAGAAAGCACTGATCCCCAGTGTGATTCCTGTTTCTGCATCTCCTGTATGTTACATTCCAGAGCTCCACATGTAGCTCCACCATTATGAAACATAGGACTTTGGTGATGCACTTACTTCACTGCTCTGAACCTAACCCTAACCCTAACCCTAACCCTAACCCTATGTCCCTTTCTGTAAAATGGGCATATCCACCTAATAGTTATTGCAGTAAGGATTAAATGAGATATACAAGTAAAATTCTTAGTACAATGGGTAGGTACTTGATAAATTATTATTACTAATAAAACAATAGCAACTAAAATGTAGTAAGTGCCATGGGCTGAGCGCTCTGTTAACAGCTTTATACATAGTCTCATTTAATCCTCAACAACTCTGTGAAGTATTACGAGCATTATCTTCCTTTTACAGATGAAGGAACTGAAGCACAGAGGTTAGGTAACTTGACCAAGGTCACAAAGCCACTAGGTAGAAAGCTGTGATTTAACCAAGCCAGTCTGACTATATAAATGCTAGTTTCCTTCTCTCTCCCAATCCCTAGGACCTTACGTTTTTTGTCGCCACTAAAACACTTATATTTGATCTCTATTTGTATTTGAGGGAGGGGTGAGAATCAGACGAGTAATTTTCAGATTAAGTAGATTGGTTTCTTTTCCTTCTCTTCTCTTCCTGCCTATGTTAAGTTTGTGTGGCTTTTTTTATTTTTTAGGACTTGTTATACAGTTAGGCATTCTAAGCATCACTTATGAACAGAAATAAATTCTGCCACAAAACGACATAAATGTGGAAACTTAGGGGAAAATGAAATAAATAAAAAGTGTAAAGATTTACCACATCAAGAGAGTTCTTGATGCTAGCGTCAGTTTTTAAGTATTTGAAAACAGGTGGCGTTTTTTTTTTTTTCCCTATTCTTTTTCAGATTCACTTGTGTTTGCTTTATCTGCCTACAACCAGGTCTCACACTGTAAAGTATTAGGAAAGAGTACAATTCACAGTCTCAAATATGTGTCTTTCCCTCCCTACAAAATGTTTCCTCTGAGGAACATTAGTAGATCACAGCTGGTCAAAATACTAAATCTTGATTGTCTGGATCTTGGCCAAACTCTGCAGCTACAACTCGGCGGAATAAGAATACTTAAAAAGAAAAAAAAAACCCTTTAAACAACATTTGATCTTCTTCTTTCTCCCCCCTTGTAGCAAGCTATGACCTCATGGCAGT
Organism: Lemur catta; assembly: GCF_020740605.2. NCBI lineage: Eukaryota > Metazoa > Chordata > Mammalia > Primates > Lemuridae > Lemur > Lemur catta. Next base: position 56,708,133 of record NC_059134.1, read on the forward strand.
GAGACCTCTACATGGAGGTGTTTAAGTTGGTTTACGGCCATTAGAAATGTTTGAAGCTCTAGGTACTACTCTGCGCCAATATCATGTCAACTGTGCTAAAAAGCAATAATAGTTTCTCACCTTCTTAAAGATTACTGCTTAAATAATGCAGAGCAACGACAGGGCTGCACAGAGTGCCAAAAGCTAGTTGCCAAGGCAAAGCTGAGGTAGAATTACGTCTTTTGGCAGCTGAGAAATTATGACATAAAGTTAGTTTTTTCAAAAAAACAACCTCCATAAATTAGACTACTATCCTCTTTCAAAATTCAGCAAAGTCTGGGACTTATCTTTCTTCTCTCCCTCTCTCAGATCAAGTAGAAACTCAGAGCCTCCTTTTGGGAAAGCCAAATTTAACAGCTAGATCTTATCTCCCAGGAGGTAGCTGGGGGTTAATAGTCATAAGCATGCAGTCTTTAGGCCACAGGCAAGCAATCTAAAGACCTCTCACTGTTACCAGATAAGTGTAAGTGCTTAATCTTCGCCCTGGATATTAACAAAAACACGCAACAAAATACTGGGCCAAAAGCACAGGCTAAAATCTGTGCCAATGGTCACTTTTCCCTTGGGCTCAGCTTGGAAAGTTTTCTGCCAAAGTCTGACTAAACAAAAACAGAATATAAAAAGGTACAACTGAACAAGGGGGCCTTTAGATTTTAGTTAAACTGAGTAGTGATGGAAAGATGAATTTGTGAACGAGAAAGTTCCATAGGCAAAGGACAAAATAAGCAAGCTGAGGAAATCCAGTTCCACCGGCTATGTGATGTGAGGGCCTAGCCCTCACAGCTCGGAGGAGTAGGCCCCAGCACGGGCCAGTGGTCAGAGGGCAAGGGGGGGCCTATGGTCCAGAGCCCACCTGGAGGCCCACTCAGTCTCCAGGTTGAGTTCCCTGGGCTCAGGGAATACAGAGTGATCCTCCAGGGAGTCGAAGAGAGGTCCTGGGAGGGGTCAAGTCAACCACTTCACTGATCAGCCTTCACTTTAAAAAATCATCATACAAATTAATGTACTGAAATCACAGTCAGGCAACCAACATTTTGAGGACTGTAAAATGGTCTGTAGGAACAGACATAGCCCATCTTGATGTCATTTATACAGAGCTTAAGTAACATCCTACAAGAAAACATGTAAAGAACAGGAAAGAGATGCCAGGAATGATACCTGGGGACCCACTTGGAGTGTCTGGACAGCACTTGAGACTTGGGAATAATAAACTGTTTATGCTGAAGACTAGGGGGGAAAAACTAAAAAAACTCTACCTTTGCCAGGGAAACCAGAGGAATAGCAATCTCACACAGCCCAGCCCCAGAAAGAACTCGATAGGGGAATTAAACCCCTGGTCAGAGAATGCTTTCAGAGTTTTAAAACTAGACTTGGAAGGGAGCTAAAGGAAGTGTTAGACTCCCGAGGCCCATGACAGAATCTGAGAAACGAAGTCTTTGAAAGATACTGCTAAAACTGAACTACCATCAAATTTCTAATAAACTCTGACATGAACCAAACCATGGGGCTTTAGTTGTTTGTTATTATATTTTAAAAGAAAAATGGATAGCTCTGCCACCATCTGCAGAGAGGCTGGAGGCCTTGGGCAGAAGTGCCTGAGTTACAGTTAGCTGCCATTTAATCACTGCTTAGTAAGAGACTGTGGGACTCTAAGGATGGCATCTAGGAAACCCTGTCTTTTGTGGTGCTGTGTGCTACTAAAAAGGTGTAATATAAAACTATATGCATATTAACAGAACATATTAACAAACTGATTTACTCCCTTATTCAAATATATATTGAGTGTCTATTACAAACTAGGTACTGTGCTAGAATCTGGGGGTACAATAATAATTGAAAAAAAAGCCATGGTTCGTGGAGAAGACATAATCACACACATAAATGTAAAACAACCTGTCACACACTGTGCAGAAGAGGACACGGACTAACAGAGCCTGCAGTGGAGAACAGACTCAGAAAAGGCCAAGATTCAAAGGGCTAATAAAGTTCCTCACCAGGTAAAGAATGGGTCGGTGGGTGAGAATATTTTCCAGGCAGAAGGAACAGCATATGGCAACAACTATGTCAAAAAGGAGAACAATGTTTGAGAATCCCAAAGGTCAGCAAGTGAAGAGTTGTATGGTAGAAGATGAAGCTGGAGAAGGAAAAAAGTCTAGACCACGCTGAAGCCCATAGGCCATGTTTAGAATGTTTGTCTTTCTCTAAGTCATTAAAGTGTTTTAGGCAAGGGTGTAAGGGTGTGTGTGTGTGTGTGTGTGTGTGTGTGTGTGTGTGTGTGTGTGTGGTGTGTGTGTGTGTGTGTGTGTGTGTGTGTGTGTGTGAGAGAGAAAGAGAGAGAGAGACAGAGAGAGAGAGAGAGAGAGAGAGAGAGAGAGAGAGAGAGAGAAAGAGATTGAGATTTGTATTTTAGAAAGTGCACTCTGGCTCCAGTTGGAAAACAGACTGGAGGTGGCCCAGAGTGGATGCTGGGAGCCTGCAGGCTGTGCAGCAGTATAGAAGAGAGATGATGGAGGCTTGGACCAGAATGGAAATGTATAGACACAGACAAATAGAGTAGGGAAAATTGGCAGGAGCTGCTAGGGTTAGATATAGGGCTGAAAGGGAAAAGGAGGAACAAAGGGTTATGCCTGGCTTCCTGGCTAGTGTAAACGAATGGGAAGAGGTTTCATTTACTGAAAACAGAGCACACTGGAAATCCATGAGGTTTATGGTGATTGGGATGGAAGACAGGTAGAAAAATAGGTGAGCATGTAGAATGTGTTGTGAAGATGTACAGGAAGCAACCTGAATACAGATCTGATATCAGAACTTATCTACACTAAGGATAAAGTGAGAGAAAAGAGGGCCCAGGACTGAGCCTTTAGGAGATCCAGCCTTTTACAATGAGGTAGAGGTAGAGGAACCTACAAATGAGATAAGGGGGAGTCAGAGATGAATGAAGAAAACCAGGAGAAGGCTGGAGTAATGAGATTCCTTTTCTGGAACCACCGGATGCTAAGTGATCCCTTGTGTAAAACACTTTATTCTTAACATGGTCATAAGAGAGGCTGTACTGTGTAACAGTTAAAGCAGGGGTTCTAAAACTGTCCTGCTGGGTTCAAATCCTCAGCTCCTCCATTTGATGGCTGTGCCACATTTAAATTATTTTAATCCTTTGGCTCCTCAGTTTCCTCATTTGTAAGATGGGAGAGGAAAATGGGTCCTAACTCGCAGGGTTGTTGTGAGGGTTAAATGAGTTAACTAAATAATACATTCAAAGTGCACTGGAAGAGTGCCCGGTTCGTAGTAAGTCATTTGATATTAGCTATAATGATATTATCTATCATTATATATTGCCATCTACTAACAGAAGAATCACTGAATAAACATATAAAGTGATCTTTAACAAATCCAAAATTGAAACACAGGAATTATATCTAAATTTAGCATAAACTCTAAGGTCATACTGAAGTAGCTAGTGATCATTTCTAATGCTGCAAACCCTTATCAGCTTTTGATGGGCAAAGACCATATTTCTAAGCTCTCCTGAAACTTCGCACAGTGCATTAGATTTAGAAGGATGCTTATCTACTGATACTTATTAGCATATGCTAAAGAATCTCTCCTGACATTTTAGCATAGAATATCTAAGTGGCTTTTCTACTAATTCCCTCCCCCTATTCATTTAAGTATGCCCATTTTCCAAAACCCAATTCAATTCATAACTCCTTATTAAACCTTCTTTAACCACGCCAATCTAAAGTGATTTCTCTGAACCCTGAAACAGTACTTGCTATTATATACCATCCAACTGATGCTTAATATGATTGCTTGGCATTTCAACACATATTTCAGTAGACATTGCTGAAATCCACATTCATTGCCTGACAGATTATGAGGCTCTGCAAATAAAGAGATGTATAAAATAAGGTTCTTATAATTTAAGGAGTTCCCACTCTAGTAGAGAAGACAGAGAGTAAGCCAGTAACCAGAATACCATAGTGCTTTGCACGGGAAGGACCTCGTCTTCTATTTCTTGAAAGCCACTCCTCCACTTTCCAATATAACTTAGTATAGAGCACACGATACTCAGTGAATACATCTGTTTTATAAATAAATGGGTTTAATCTGTTGTACTCAAAAGGAAAAAAAATAGGTTTTTTTGGGGGGGGCAATGTGTTGAGAAATAATTAATGTTAAAAAAAGTAAAAAGAAAAAAGAACACTACAGGGTTACTTACAACATGGAAAACAAAACTGTCTAAATATACAGTTATAGTAAATTTAAATGATGAAATGCTACATAGCCATTAAAATGATGCTAAAAAGTTTTTAATGACATTGATAAAATGCTTAACTTATGACATATAAAAAAAGCGGTACAGATAGCAGTACAGACAGTGCTGTCCAATATTGCAGCCACTAGGAACTGGCTGCTGGGACTTGAAATGTGCCAGTCTGATTTGAGATGCGCTGTAAGTATAAACCGCATTCAGAAGGGTTAGTATGAAGAAAGGGAATATTAAGATATTAATAATTTAAAAAAGATTATATGTGAGTAAGATATTTTGGATATATAATTTGGATTTTATTTGGGTTAAATAAAATATATTATTTAAATTAACTTACCTGTATCTTTTTACCTTTTAAAATGTGGCTGTCAGGAAATTTAAATTTACATATGTGGCTCACAATATATTCATATTTCTATTGTACAGTGCTGGTATAGATGATGAGATCTGAATTAGATACGAATACATGGAAAACTGACTAATATAATAGAGTTTTTTGTCCTTGAATTGTTGGGCTATTATTTCTCCCTCTTCTGCATATTTTTGCAACTTCCAAATTTTATTCATTGAGCATGTATTACTTCATAATCAAAAGGAGTTAACAGAAATAAAGATGACACAAATAAAAACAAAGAGAAAAGAAATCTCAGTTTCGTTCAAAGGCTTGGTTGCTGGAGGTGGAGAAAAGTGGGGGATAGTCGAGTGCCCTTCTGCCACTGGTGAGGGTTAGTGCACACGGATGTTGGCCAGCTGTTCTCCATCCTGACTGGAGACAGAAAAAAGGGGAAATGGGTGTTAACCACAGGAGGGGGCCTGTAAGTTAAATACAGGGAAGAATTTCCTGAAGTGAGGGTGTTTAAACTCTGGAATGAATTATGGAAGAAGTCTGGTCCCCCAGGTCTTTTAAAATACTACAGATACCCATATGCCTTGTGTGTTCCTGTCTAGAGGCAAGTAGATGACTTGTCGAGGTTCCTTCTAAAATAGCTATCTTAGAGTGAATAAGACCAATAAAACTTTCTTTTCCATTCATTGTTGACTAGGCCTCACTTTTCATATTAGGGATGCTGGCCTGCAAGAAATACTCTCACAGGCAAGCCTATCTGATGCAGCTACCTTAAATAGTACTCTTGAGACTTCAAAGACAACGTTATTTGATCTAAATTTAAAATCCAACATCAGCTAGACATGTTCTTTAAGCCCCTTGAGGGTCACCTGTCAGAATTCAGTTCTGAATTCAGCATAAGCATGATGGAGAGAAGGGAAGGGGGCAAATTTGTTTTTAAAAAGTCAGGTTTATTTCAAAGATTTTAATACCAGATGCTGCCTCATTTTTAAAGGTTTCGAATGGTTTGGCTTAAAAGCGGAACTATCATACCATTATTCTGATTTTAAAGAAAGTAGATTGGCTCACTTATTCTAGATTCTCATTATTCTCAGTTTACTGAAAAAAACAAAACAAAACAAAACAAAACATTTTCCTAAAATGTGCCAAAGTTCTTAGGTATTTTCTTTTTCTTCTACTTATGTTTAAAGCTGTTGAACTTGATTGTCTCTATCTACCAACATGGAAGACTAGATCAGAAATAGGTCAGCAGAAGCATTATTTGCATATTTTACCACTAAAGTAACATGGCCTTACATAAAGCCACAAGTTGCTTCTTCCAACATTGAACACTGGTGTTTGTTAAACACTAAAGAAATCTGGGGTAATATTCTAGCACACTGCTGAATGGCCGAGGACGCTTCTTCTCAGTGTTCTGTCCTTACTAAGGTCGCTGATACTGATTCGAGCTCTTTAAAAACGGCTTGCCTGGACCTAAACCATCAGATATGTCAGTCCACAGTTGTCCTCCTACACTGCACCAAGTGTCTGCTATAGTTGGGTCTCAGTCTCTGAGTACCAAACACAGTGAACAATGCATAGGAATATTTTTATAAGCCATGTCCTTCAAAATATTCAATTTGTCTTATCTAGTTTATAATAATTTAGATTATAAACTAAACAACTGTCAACTAAGCAAGGGCAGTGCAAATCTTCCACTTTTGAATCTTCCTCAGTCTCTTGAATAATGCTATACACATATGAGTCACTTAATGAATTGTCAAATACATGAATAATACATAATAATACTTTGTATAGCCTTTTCTAGTTTATAAACCAGTTTGATAGACATTGTCTCATATTTGCTCTATAAGACTATGCTTGGGAAATAGGGCTGGTGCTATTAACTCCATTTAAAAAACTGATACTCAAAACAATTTCTGAAAATTAAGTGATAGAGCTGAAATCAGAACCCACACTTTTTTAATTTATTTTTTTTATTTCAGCATATTATGGGTGTACAAATGTTTAGGTTACATATATTGCCCTTGCCCCACCTGAGTCAGAGCTTCAAGCATGTCTATCCCCTAGATGGTGAGCACTGCACCCATTAGATGTGTATATACCCATCCCCTCCTCCCCCCTCCCATCTGTCCGACACCTGATGAATGGTATTACTATATATGCACTTAAGTGTTGATCAGTTAATACCAATTTGATGGTGAGTACATGTGGTGCTTGTTTTTCCATTCTTGGGGAACCCACATCTTCTGATTCTTAAATCTAGTGTTTCTTCCTCTTGTATCACACTGCCTTGTATGAATTAAACCTTATAATTAGGAAAAATTAAACTTAGAATAAAAAATTCCATGAATAAAACAGGACAGATGTTTCTGAAATCCTGCCTTTATCATGTCTTGTTTGGAAAAAAGAATATGACATTCAAGGAAGACAAACACTATGGGCAAACACATTTTAGGCCACTTATCCAACCCGTGTGCTTCCTTCTTCAATTTTCTTTTTTTTCAATCAATGGAGCTGAAATATACTATCATTCTTGTTTCCTTTGCTCTTAAAGTTCTTACATTCTTCACAAAGTTTTATAACTCTTAGTCTCCTACCTCTCTGAGATAGAATAAGCAACAAAGAATGTTTCCAGCAGAACTGCTGCCTGAATTCTGCAGTTTATCTTTCCAGTGCTCTGGATCTGACTTCGGGGATTTCCCTGTGGAAGGTACTAGGTGTTAGAATATAGGTGGCACAGAGCTAGGAGGGCTGGGGTAGGGCACAGACAGAATAGAATATCTAATAAGAGCACTGTGATATGGTGAAAAGAACATGGGATTAGGAGTTAGACAACCTGGGTTTTGGGTCTCCGTTCCATCACTTATTATCATGTGATCATGGCAAGTCATTTCACGTTTCTGAGTCTTGGTTTTCTAATCTGTAAAATAGTGATCGTTATTCTTGCCTGGCTTCCCTCACAGGGTTTGTTGCAAGCCTAAGCAAAAATAACATTAGTTTTGCACCTAAGAGATTTTTATTACTCATAACTTTTAACGGTGGGTAGAGTTACCTAACCAAGCAGGTATCAAGAAAAGTTGGTTGGCAAACAGATTCGTAGGGTACATATCTCTAAGGCTTCAGAAGGGAGATAGTGAATATTTTGTACTATCAATGTACGAGAGCATAAGATATCATTTAAAAATGTGAACAAGAATCATAATCTATACCTATTTGTACAATGACTATGGATTTTAAAGGAAAAACAAAACACCTACAACAAAGAATGGATTTGATTTTTTAAAACAGAGACAGTGACTATGATTCATTTAGTCATTACATATTTATAATAATAGCTGCCATTTATTAAGTATTACTAAGTGCCAGGCGGTATGCTAGATACTTACATATTTAATATCCATATGGCAACACTATCAGGTAGGCACCAATATCCTCATTGTATAGATAAAGGAATTGAGGCAGACAGCTAAAACTTGCTGGAAGTCACAGAGACAGTAAGTGGTGGTGCTGCTATTCAAATTCATAGTTTATGTGGTTTTCTACTTAACTGGGCCACTGTTTCTTAACCTACTCTGCCCTATACACCAATCCTCACATGTCCAAATTCTTTTGCCTCAGGTCCACTCAAATGCTTGTCCACACCTCTTACACCAGGAAGTAAAGGGCTTTCTCTGAATGTTTGAAATAATTTATCTATCTTTCTTACAGCATTTGTACTTTCTATTATATATATTTTTGTTCCCATTTCATTGCATTAATTAGATGAAAAGCTCCTTGAATGCAAGTTCAAGGAGCATATTACATGACTAGAACAGGGCAGATGGCTGTCCCTAATGGTTCCCTAATGCCAGGCTGGGACCATAGAGAGGAAAGAGATGCAGTCCCTAACCCCAAGCTGCTCAAAAGCCTAGTGGATAAGACCCGGAGGGAGAAGTCAACCTAAGCTACTGAGGGACACATGTTTATATCTGCCACTGTGCTGTTGAGTGAGTGAATCAATGAGGTAGGATATGAGCTGGACCTTGAAGAGAGAGCAACATTTGGATAGGGCAGAGGAAGAGGCAGGCTGTTCTAGGTAGTGGGAACTTGTCAGAGTAAAGAACTGAGGTCAGAAATGAGCGTGCCATGTCTGAGGTCAGTGGAGGCAGGGTGGGAGAGTGACGGAGAGACAAAATTGAGACATTGTTTCAGGACCCGGATACTGTGGCCCCATCACACAGTGCATTCACAGCAACCATAGCACATAATCTCTTCAACTCAGTTCTAAACTTATCGTCTTACTGACAGCCATCAAGCAGCAGCTTGCGTGCACATTCTTCTCTGACCGTAACTCAGCACTAGCATCAGCTGTGCATGTGCATGTCAATTTGAGTCTGGGACCACTTTGTAGCCAGTAGTAAAAGAAAGAAAAATGAGATGTTTCAATGGCATTCTGGTGACTTTTAACCAAAGTATTCAAGAACACAGCCTCTGAGCTGAAATTCTGCTTTTTAAAATTGTGCTGCTTGGCAGTTACAACTGGGTTAGTGATCCTAGGATGAGAAAACGGGGACTTTTTTTTTGAAAGAGCTGGCATAAATCACTGAGACGTGTGCCCTATGCAACTGTGTTCATGAGGAAAAGGGGGTTCATTTTATGATTAATCAGGTAGAGCCTTATGATACTAGTTAAGAATTCTGTAATGTGCAAAGAAAAAAAAATTACTTCATTAAAAGAATTTTTATCACAATCTTTTCTTGAAAGTAAAACAAGCTGTCACATAACTTTGAAGCTTACCGTAAGAAGGAATTCAGTGAATGCACTAACCCTCAGCTAGTTTGAAGTCCTCGACACCAAAAGAACATACAGCAATCTGCTTCCATAGGGACCAGTCTGTGAATGGTAACAACCACACAGAAAATGGAAGTGTTTTCTCTTACAAAAGATGTAAGAGCCTCCCTTAGGAACGTGAGTTTTTTTACCCTTTGCCCTTAGGAGCACAGGCTTGGGAGGTAACTCCTCATTCCACAGTTGCTCTCGGAAATTCTCAGATTTCCTCCAAGGCTAAAAGTGCTTGTTCCGGCTTTGTTTAGCTTTGTGACTTCCAGCCTGGCTTCCTGCCGTGGTCTTTACTTGGAACCATTATGCAGCATTCATTTTGCCGTACTTTGCATCTACCTTAGTAGCCTATTTTTCATTAGAGTACCATAAAGTGGTACATTACTGTTCATTCAGTGTTAATGTGCTTGGCACAGCTGGCACAGAGGGGCACTACATAAATGAATGAGTTTGGAGCTTAATGGGTTTGCTGACATCAGTGCCAAGAGACCTAGATTCTAGTTTTATTGCTACAGGTTCATGGGTCAACCATGCCTGGAAAGTCATTTAATTTCTCTGTACCTTAGAACTGAGAGTTGCTGGAAATCAGAGTGTTGTAGGAGGGGAAAGGCAGTTAGGTTGCAATGAGGAAGCATTTCTACGTAAATATTTTTGCTAAATTGTCTAAAGAGATCTCAGAAGAAAGGGACCTAATCTCTAAAGTTCCAGTAATTTGTTGTGATTTGTTTCTTGTCCTAAGTTGTTTTTTTTTCCTAATATTGTATTTGTAATTTTGTATTCTTTTTCTTATAAAGGACTGGCAAAGAACCACAAAACCCAGATTCTCCTCATTCCTAAAATGAATCTGCATTCCAGCCAAGGTGGTCTATTCTTTGCCAATAAAGCTGCTGTGCCTTTTCTTAAACTATTCCCTCTATAAGAGGAGATGAGGATGGTGGTAGGAGAGAAGGAGCAGAGAGAGCACATTCTGGACAGAGGGAGCGGTGAGTGTGGTGACTCAGACAGGAAAGAGCTTGTTCACATAACTAAACAGAGGCCAGGAGAATACAGGAGACTGGAGGGGGAGTGAAATCAGACGAGCCAGAGGCCAGGGAGACCATGGAAGACAACTTTGATTTTATTCTAGCCACCGAAGCTGAAGAGTGATTAAGATATAGCCAAAATTAACAAAGATCACTCTGGCTATTATGGAGAATGGAGAGTGGCAGGACACAAGTGAAATCAGGGAGACAAATTACACTGGTACAGCTGTCTGGGTGAGAAAAGGTGGTGGCTTGGACTAGGGTGGCAATATTAGAGATGGTGAGAAGTAGTCAGATTGATATATCTTTTGCAGGTAGTGATGACAGGGTTTGCTGATGAATTAGATTAGATCTGGTGGGAGTAAAGAAGGAAGTCAAGGATGACTCCCTGGTTTGAGCAGCTGGGTAGACAGGGTGCCATTTGCTGAGAGGAAGATGAGTGGGAGGACAGTGTTAGATTACGTTGAGGCTGAGGTACCTGTGATACTCTGAGGGCTGGTGTCAGGTAGGTCTCTGGGTATCCAGAGCCTGCAGGAGAGGTTCATCCTGAAAACAAAACTTTGGGAGTCATAAGCATATAGATGGTTTTCAAAACTATAGGAATGAATAAGAACACACAAGAAGAGAGTTGAGAGAGAAAAAGAGAGGAGGACCAAAGGTGGGACCAGGGCAAGCTCCAATGTTTTATGAGTAAGTAGAAGGGGAAGAATATGCAAAACAGAAAAAGAGCAGCTAGAAGGAGAAAGCAGTACTGTGGAAAGTTTCAAGCTGGTAGGAAAAGCTGGCAAGGCCAAATACCACTGACACGCTGAGCAGGGTAAGGATAGAGAAGTGGCCTTTGGGTTTGGGTGTATGTTTAGAATTCAATAGGCACCTAGCTAGATAAAAGGAATTTCAGTATACCCACAGAACTAAAAATCAGACTGAAGAGAGTTAAGGAGGAATTAGAAAAACATATACAGACCTATAATCATTATAGAAATTAAATCAGTAGTAAAAATCTGCATTTTCTCCCTCAACAACAACAAAAAAAACCCACTAGGTTTTTGCTAAGTTCTATCAGATCTTCAAGATACAGATAATTCCTATTTTATATAAACTATTCCTGAGAATAGAAAAGAAGGGAAAGATCCTCAACGTATTTTATGAGGCTGTTACAACCTCAACATGTTTGGTCATGTTATAACCAAAATCAGAGAAGGTTTTAATGAGAAAAAAAAATTATAGGCCAGTCTCATTTCAGTTTGCAGATGTAAACATACTAAAAAATTAGCAAATCGATTCAATAATGTAGGAAAAAATAATACATGGCTAAGTAAAGTGTATCCTAGGGGGCAAAGATGGTTTAACATTAGAAAATGTATTAATAATTAATTAATACATTAACATGTTAAAGGAGAAAAAATATAGTATTTTATCAGCAGATTCAGAATAAGCATTTAGTAAATTCCGAATACACACATTCATGATTAAAAAAAAAACTCTTAGTAAGCTGGAAATAGAAACAATCTTTCTTTTGCTAATGAAGGATACCTACCTAAACCTGCAAAAAACATAACACTTAATGGTGAAAAGTTGGAAGCATTCTCTTTCAAGTCAGGAAGAAGAAAAGGATACCCACTATCGCTGTTCCTATGCCATAATAAAACATAATAAGACAAGAAAAACTAATGTAAGTTATAAAAATAGAAACAACACCATCATTCACTAAAAAATTAAAACAGCAAGCAAAACTGTACGGCACTAGGACTAAATATATCTAATAAAAAATGCGTGAAGAAAATTATAAAACTTCAAAGGTAGAAAAAAGGTAGAAAATAAATAAAGAGATGCCATGTTCAAAGGTAGGAAGACTCAGTATCATAAAGCCGTCAAATCACTCAAATAAGATTCACAAGTCAAGAAAAGCCAACAGTTTTGAAAAAGAACATTAAGTAGGAGCTTCTCCTTACCAGATAGCAGCATCTTCCTTTCCCCTTCCTATGAAGGAATATGGCTTAGGAGTAACACTCTTGGCTCTCTCCATCCTCTCACTCTGTCTCTTAGGAGAAGGGACTTTTCTGATTGGTGAACTTATAGGGCAAAACAGAAGCTGGGTATTTCTGGCTCAGCCCTATCTGAGTTCCTGCAAGAGTCAACTGATCAGTCTCTGCCAAGGTAGCAAGGGCCTGCCTCTTCAGGGACAAACAGCCTGTGGTTCGCCAGTCATACTGTGATTATGAGGGTAAGTTCGATTTTGAGTAGTATCTTTGCAAGTCCTTTTTATTACAGATCTTAAGCCAAGCAGCTTTATCAGTAGTAAAACTGACGTTTTGATTTGTATTGGTCTGTCTCTTTTATTCTCACACTCAAATGGTTCCAAATGTCAAGGTGGAAGAGGGATGCTATTTATTGGGCCTCCCCAAACCTCAACAAGACTTATAGAAATTACATCTTATAATATAAAATGTGGTACTAGCCTATGAATAGACAAATAGAACAATGGAGTAGAACACGGAGCCTGAAAACAGATCCATGTGTACAAAGGAACTTGGTATATGAAACAAATGGCAGTATCAATCAGTGGAGAAAAGACAGACCTTTCAATAAATGATACAGGGACAATTTGCTATCCATACTGAGTAAGATTCACTTAGTGATTATATAGTGTTGTGGGTTGCTTCTTTTTTCACTATTTTAGGTTATTTACCATTTGTGTTAGAAAACTTTTCATGAATTATATGCCTTGTTTCCAACTAGACCACAAACCCCCGAGGGCACAGCTTGAGCCTTATACTTCTTGCTACCCTCCAGGAGTGTGCATCACAGAGTTTTACACAGACACACTGTTCAATAAATGTCTGCTAGCTCACTTCTATTATTATTGTTTTACACTAAAACTGCATTCCTCAAGGCATCCAGGTCTATAACAACACCCAGCTTTGGTAATTATTTTGATATTTTGAGTAGAATTCTTTAAAAAATTGTGTGTCTGCTTAACAGGAAATTCTATCTAAGATCAGACTTCTTGAACTTGCCATTTTGAGGATCATATGGGACAAAAATCAAAACAGTCAAAGTAAGGACTAACCATAGATATCACTTTCTTATTATCTTCAAGGCCCACCCTTATGGCACAGAAGAAAATGAAGCCAATATTGTATTGATACCTCCCTCCCCACAAGCAGTTTTTCTATCTAACATCCAATTTCATCCTCACAACAAATAGGTGAGATGAGCTGGGCAGGGATTATGGACAAGGAATCAAATTTCAGAGAAGCAGGACTTCAAATCCACACAGTTCATCAGAAAAGACCTGGGATCAGAAGCCAGTGCTCTTCACAAAAGACCATTCCTGCCCTCCCCACTCCCCCTAACTCTAAAAGCCTGCTTCCCATTCACATGATTTTGTCAGTTATTGCTCATCACTCAAGGATTCAAACTTCCAGAATTACTAAACGGCTAAGCCAACAGACTTCCATTTATTTATTAATAAGTCAAGTTAATCAATCTAATGCCTTCTTTGTATCAGATTTCTCCTCTCCTCTTCTCTTTTTAAAAGGATCATGTCTATCCTGACAAAGCACTTTAAACAGCAGCTTGTCCTCAGGGTACAACAGGCACTGACATCAAATGTAAACAACATCTTAGAATGTAGCCCCTGGTCTCAGACTAGGTCCTAACAACCTGACCTACTCTTTGTCTGCTTTCTTCCTCCCTTGTCTGGATAGCCAACGATCCTGATGCTCATTCTATCTGCTTCGTCTTTGGAGAAGTCCTGGGGCTCCCTGTCTCCCTTCCCTGAATCATATTGGCCGTCTTCCAGTCTCCATCTTAGCAATGCACACCAGGAGTCCCTGCCATGCCAACTTCCCAATGTTCAAATAATACACCCTAAGCCCTCCTCCCCCCTCTAAGGGTGCTTCAACCTCCTTAGCCACACTAGAGCTTAGATCTATCCAGGTATGATGGGTGCCTTTTCTTTTCTTTAGATATCTTATTACAGAAGAAAACCCAGAGACAGTTATGGAGCAACATGGAAGTCAGGAAAGATTTTCAGGATCATTATCCACATTACAGTTTCTGGTTATCAGAGATACAGGTACTTACCACCTGACCATTAGTCCATGCTCCATGAAGTTTTTCAGGTTAGGAAGGGTTTGCCTCAAGTCTGGAGTCCCTAGTCCATGTTGGTATCTTAGCTGCAAAGGCAAAAGAATAGAATTACAGGAAATTTTGGCAGATTATAGGCAATGCTTCAGAAAAATGAAGCACTGACCAAGTTGATTTTTGAATTTTACAAGAGGAAATGTAAATGTATGATCTTGATATCAACCACATTGTGTTGTCCATGTACTGGGTATTTGATGTATGGATGAGGGTGTATATAAACATGCACATACATTTACCAGTTGAGATGGTTTTTAAAGGTAACCTCTTCTTTTTTTTTTTGTAGAGACAGGGTCTCGCTTTCGCTCAGGCTGGTCTTAAGCACCTGGCCTTAAGCGATCCTTCTGCCTTGGCCTCCCAAAGTGCTGGGATTACAGGCGTGAGCCCAGCTGTGGTAGCCCCTTCTACTGCTCCTTTGCCCCCTAAACTTGGAGAAGACTAAGAGTGACCAACTGTGGAATCAGGGTATTTCAAAGACCCCTGTATCTACCCTTCTTTTCTACTCCTAGACTCTGTCTGGTAGGGTTTGCTAACACCAATTCCAAGAATGTAGAGTAGGACTAAAACAATATTTTAGTTTGTTTGATGGTAACTTGTTTTTTTGCTCTTAGCTAACAGCCAAATTCCGCTTCTGTACACAAAGCTTGCTTGCTTATTGGTTGATTACGATAAAGAGCTAAAACCATGCTCAAATGCAGTTAAAAAAAAAAAAAAAAAACGCACCGCAGGTGGCTTCCTGATAGGGAGGCCGGCTGTGCAGGGCGAGTGTCCTTGGGGAGAGAATCTCCTGGGAGGGAATCTCTTGGGAAAGAGTCTCTTATCAGAAATAACTAGCAACAGACTCCAGCAAAAAAAATATAAAAGCTTTGTTTTTACCCCAGGGCGGGGTCCTGGTTCATAAAGAGACCACTGCGTTGGTGCTCTGGGACTTGGACCCTAGCTCGAGCTAGTAAATAAAACTCCTTTGCCTTTGCAGCCTCAGTGACTCTGTCTTTCTGTTCCCGGGACCAAGGGGAACCGGCTCTAACAGGATATATACCATAAACCAGTATTTCATTTTAGATACTGGCAGCTTCCCTTCTTTCACTGGCTCTTCCCTTTATATACACAAGGGTAAGGACCATATTGTACTCATCTCCGATTCCAACAGCATGTGGCATAGTGCTGGTACTCAGTCCATGCTATTAAACAAACAAATAGCAAGTCACTTTTGACAGAGGCTATATTCTATATTTCTCTCGAGTCTCTAACTTTCCTCTTCATCCAGAACCAGAGCACACAGCTGGAGAGCTAGTAAAGGAAACCACTGGCTTGTGGGCTAGATCTGCCCTTTATTTCTGCCAGAGGCTAATTTTCTAATAAATGTCCTTCTGTGTACTTTGGATAACTTGCTGAATGGTTTTCATGTGTCTGTTCCTTACCTCTATCTTTGATGCCACCATTTGCTTCCTTAACTGACCATCACAGAGAACGGAGGGAAGTATATGTGCACATTTATATACACACGCATCCTCACATCAAATACACAGTAAGTGGACAACATGGCTCCGAAAAATGTGTTTTCCAAATGACATAATATATATGAAGAAAGTTTATAAACTTTATAAATTGTATACTGGCATACAAATATGAAGGGGCATCAGTTTTTCAGCACTTAAAGAGTGGCAAAGTCAAACTTTTAAATGCTTTCCTCTCCTAAAAAATAAAACCACTACCAACAAAAAAAGGTAAGTTTTCTTCTGTTTGAATCTAGTATGCAACTGATTTTTCCCTGAGTGAGCGACACTTAACAGAGAAAGAGTTTACTCTCACTGACATTGAGCTTTTTAAGGAAAACTCCCAAACTTAAGTGGGTCTCATGAAAGGTCTAAGTGAAAACTCACAGAAAGTTTGGAGGTAGAAACATGCAATGTTAAAACTAAAAAGTACCTTGAATATTTAAGCCAATCCTTTCCTTTTGTAGATGGAGAAACTGAAGCCCAGAAAGGGGAAGTAAATTATCCAGGGCCACATGGTTCAATGGCAAATATATTATTAGCCAGGGTCTCCTTTTCAGAAATCATGCTACCTTACCATCCACCCCAAAGTCTGAGAAGAAAATTGTTAACAGTACTTGAAAAGACAAAAGGAAAATATTCTTTTCCTTTTTCAAACCTAGCTTGGTGACCTAAATCACCTCCTGAGATTTGTTGACCTTGAATTATAAGATCTACCCCATATGAAATGACATCATTTCTTGTATTAATATAAATGCATTTTTTCCATACATTGATAAAAGCAAAATGGCTGATATCCCAATATGACATTCCTGAATTCATTGTTTCAATAAAAAAGTGAAATTGTTTACACATGGAATGGAAATTTCACCTGTGATTCATACTGAAAAATATTAAATATCAAAAAAAACATACTGAAATAACACCAAGCTGTATGTCTCTGAGCCAGTGCACAGACAATTGCCTGCCCTAGACTCCACACTGGAAGGTGAGCGTTGAATTCTTTTCAGAGACCACAATGAAAATTTCTCTTCAAGTCTGATTTCAACCAAAAAAGGAAAATGTGGAAATTTTAAGTCTCTACTCAGGTCTTAACCCTTCATTTGCTGTATAGCACTATTATTTTTTTTTAATCATAAAATCTTAGAATTTCATAGCTTAAAGAGACTCTGGGGATCATCTTTCCAACCTTCTTCCTTTTATAAATGAAGAAACGAAGGGTCTGGAAGGCAAGTGTCCTGCCCAAAGTCACAGAGCTGATAAGGGACAAAGCCAAGGATAGACCCTCTTAATTATAGCTCCAAATTTTACCATATCACCCTTTTTATTTTCTACACAGAGAACTAAAAAAGAAATGCATACATAATACATATATATTAATTTAATTTTTATTAATAAAGTATAGGCGCTGTTTAACAAGTCTGAACTACTATAAGGTTTATGATGAAAGAACAGCAGTTCTCTGCTCTTCCATGCCAAGCACTTTTAACTGTTTCTTCTTTACCTTCATATTTCTAAATAATATGCTTATATTAATATTTCCTACCCCCCTCCTGTTTTAGACATGATCTACCATATTCCTACCATGAAAGATGAGAATTTAGCTCTCTTAAACCACTCCTCTCTCTCACAAACATTTCATCCCCTCTTCCATACATGATCTACTGGCTTTTTACTAAAGAATATGAGAATTTGACTCTCTACCCTCCCCCACACACTTCCCCTCCTAATCCTGTCAATATATTAAATATCACATTTTTTGTTAAATCAATATTTAGTGTGTTTACCTCTTTACACCCACATAAATACTGTTTACAGCCGAGCTATGTAACATACTATTCCTTTCTTGTATTTTGTTTGTTTGTTTTTCCAGAAGTGGTAACTCTTTCTTTTCCCTACCTGTTGAGTTTTTGGGGAGTATCTATCAGCAGATACTCCCCAAACTCTAACAAAACCTTAAAACTCTCTTCAATCTAATTAAATATACCATATAATCGATTGAGTTCATTTTTCCCTTAAAGATATATTATTATTTACTGAAGCCCCCTCTCTGCTCCAATCTGAACTGGCTGCTAGCTAGGCTTGCTGCACTGCCATTTTCCTAGAATGTCCCTTCACCACCATCCTAGAAATTTTATTTACTTCTCTCCTGTGTTGAAGCTGTTATTTCCTAGATCTCATGTCTTCTTCTTTCTTGATTTACTGCCTCATCTTGGTGGAGTGAATCCCATAATATCTTTCTGGGAAAGGGTAGCATGGGAGGTAACTTTTCTGACACCTTGAATATTTGAAAATATCTTTATTCTATTCTTACACTTGAATGATAGTTTGTCTAGGTATAGAATTCAAGACTGAAAATAATTTTCCTTAGATATTTCCAAAGTACTGCTTCACTGTCATTTAATTTTACATATGGCAATTGAGAAACCTGATAAGATTCTGATTCTTGATCCTTTGTATGTGAGCTGATTCTTCTCTCTGGAAGTTTTTAGAATTTTCTTCTTTAACCTTGGTATTTTGAAATTTCACAGTGATAACTCTTCTTTTTATTCATTGGGCTGGGCACTTACTGAGTCCTTTCAATATAAAAATGCTTAATTGCCTAATTCTAATAATTTTCTTATATTATTATTATCTCCTCTTCCTTCTTCATTTTCTGTTACCTCTGGGTTTGTTTCTTCTTTTTGTCCCTTTTCTCCTCTTCTTCTTTTTAAAAAAATTTCTAAAGCTTTAACTTGGCATAGATCTTTTTTGTTTTGTTTCAGACTTTTTTTTAATATTAGTATTAGAGGCTTTCCTTTAATGTCTAGTAATCTGTGGTTGTTCATCTTTACAAGAAAGACTGTGAGACTTCAAAGAGCTTTTAAGAAAGTCTACGCATTGGCAGTGTTTGATGACTGGATGTAGAATGAGTAGACAGAAACCTAGCCCTCCTCATGAGGGACATGTCAGCCCCAGTAGCTCTCATTGCTGGGACTATTTTTTCCAAGAGGGAGTCCTCCAATCTTCTGACTGGAAGGTATAATCTGGATCTCATTTTGGGAATCAAGTAGGAAAAAGCAGTTGGGAAACTTTGTATTGGTATGTTGTACTTTCACTTAATCCCCTTGTTTTTGGTAAGGCACCTTCCTTCTTGCCCAAGTATATCAGGCAGTTCAGAGTTCAGAGCTTCTTGAGTTCAATCTTTTTCAGAAAGTAAACCTCCTCCATCTTCCCACTGGGGTGTGTGGGAAGACAGCTGCTTAGCTGTGTAGGGTGGGGAAAGTGAACTGGGAGTCTTACTTCCCTTTCTATAGACTGTCAGTGAATCCTTCTAGTTTTAGCTCTACATACTGCTTCTATACTTTATGAAGTACATGGTACCTCCAAATCCTTCTGATATTCTATGGTTTGAGTCATGATGCTTTTTGAAGGCTTTAGGTTTTAGTTTTCTCCATTCTTCCAAGTCAGTTTATCATTCATTTATTTACTTGCAATTTTCTAAAATTTTGTCAACTCTATTACCTGTTCTTGTCTCTTCTGTTCTTTTCATCCTTGTGATTTTACAAATTTTAAATTATTTCATCTTTATTAGTAGCATTTCAGTAGGGAGGTGACATAAATTAGTATATTCAAATTATTTATGCTGAAGTCACTTCTATATATAACAACTTTCCAATATTAGCTAACTACTCTCCTTATAGTGTTTTACACAGTACTCACCACTCTGGCAGAGAGCTCTCTTTCCTTTCTCCATATCTCTTTCTAGGCATCCTACATCTGGTCATGTTCTATCCATTCTTAAGGAGTCAATACAAGTTCTGTTTCCTGTAGGAAGTTCTCTCTGATTACCTTAGGATAAGGGAGGCGTTTTCCTCGTCATCTCAAATTCCTTCGTATATTACCTTTCCATGTGCTCTCTTTGAAGAGCCTTAACTAATTGGGTAGGTACTTAATAAATAAATATCATTTGTTAATTAACAAGTTAAACTAATGCAGAATAGGAGGGAATGAAAGGCATCATGACACAATGGAAAGACCTTAGATACAGAAGATCTGGGTTTGAATACCAGTACTGTTACTTAGTAGCTGTTTGACTTTGGATAAGTCACTGCACTTCTCTGAGTTTCAGATTCCTTACTTGGAAAATGGGGATGTTACCTCCATTGCAGAGCTGTTGTACAGTTTAAATAAGATAAAGTATATAGAGTATCCAGGATAATATCTGATGCATAGAAGGGATCAATATATAATAACTGTTATCACTGTTAATACACATATAGTCTTTCTCTAAATCATCATCATCATAGCATCTACCACTATGCTAGACATATAACTGGTGCTCAATAATGGCTTATCACTTAACTAATTAGAATGGGAATCAGAATAGGAAGAAGGAAAGAGTTACTTAGAATTAAGGGGAAAATCTTAACTTTTTTTCTTTTTTTTGTTGAGACAGAGTCTCACTCTGTTGCCCAGGCTAGAGTGCAGTGGCATCATCACAGCTCACTGAAACCTCAAACTCCTGGGTTCCAGTGATCCTCCTGTCTCAGCCTCCTGAGTAGTTGGGACTACAGGTGTTTGCTACTGTGCCTGGCTAATTTTTCTATTTTTAGTAGAGATAGGGTCTCGCTCTTGCTCAGACTGTCTTGAACTCCTGAGCTCAGGTGATCCTCTCACCTCGGCCTCCCAGAGTGCTAGGATTACAGGTGTGAGCCACCAAGCCTGGCCTTAAATTCACTTTTTAAATGTTAATTTTTATTAAGCTTCTGACTGCAAGCACTCCAGAGAGGCAGCAATAAACACATACACATATCAAGTGAAATGGAGAGACTGATACATGATGTGAGCAGTCAGGAGACCTGGGTGACAGACCCTGCTCTGCTGTATGGCCATGCAAATTCCCTCCTTGCTTGCTTAGGCTAGTCAAATAATTTTTAAACTGTTTAAATTAAGAACTCTCTAACAAGTTAACACCCTGGTAAGATATTAGTAAAAACAGAAAGGAAAAGAAGGAACTAGGCCAAGGAGGAAAAGACAAGGATAGGGAAAGGTGAGAAAACTACATTTACTAAGTTCCTACATTCCTATTCATTGATTCAACAGATATTTATTGAGTGTCCACTAGGCCAGGCAATGTGAATCAGCTCTTTCTTTGGAACCACAGGCTTGGACTCATCATAGCCTATTCTCACCATATAATATGTATAACCCTGGGCAAGTTACATAAGCAATCTGTGCCTTATCTCTAAAACAAGACCAATATTTATCTCATAAGACTGTTGTAAGAGTTCAGTTAGAATTTTTATAGAGAATGGAAGCCCCTGAGGCCTGACTTTTAGAGGGCAGTCATTAAAACTGTTAAGGGCCTAGAGTGCTAAACTGAAGAGTTCCGACTTGCTTATCAGTAGTAAGGACCTACTCCAGGGTTTTAAGCAAGAGAGTGAATGAGAAAAACAACTGCAGAAGCAGCTATGAAGGACAGGTTAAAAGACTAAAGTACTCTGTTCTCTAAGAGATTGGGGAAGACAGAGGCCAAGAAATCCAGGCAAGTAAAATATTGCTTTGGGTCTAACTGCCTCAAATTAGCCTCTGAAATAAACACCTTTTGTATCAACTTCCTACTGCACCACCACCCAAAGAGTCTAAACAGTTTTTAAGTGGAATTTTGGTTTCAATTACCTTTTATTTCAGGTTTACTCTGATTGGTTTAGAACTCCATGGAGCAATTAAATTTTTGTTCAACTCCATGGCTAGTAGGCAACGAAGGTGAAAACTACCTACAGATACTATACTAGAAGGGAAGTGGGGAGAAACAAAGTTCAGTGGTTTCCCTGGAAAAATTAACAAATGGTATTGTCTACTAGCAAAAGAAAATCCATATACTAAAATAACCAGGAAGATCTGGCTTTCTAGTTAGTGGAGCAAGCAAAGATAAAGAAAACCAGAGCAAAGAGTACATTTAGACTGCCAACAGACAACTACAGTCGTGTCAATTCCATTCCTTATTTTCTCTCTGATTTCCTCTCCCACACCCCCTTTTTGTACAAAAATACAGTATTTTTCCAAAGCAACATGCTGGTTTCATCTCAAATCACTATATATTCACTTTGAGTTTCACCAGATAAGGCAGATGATGTTATAGCTCTTGCAGGTGGAATTAACTAGTTCATGCAGCTTGATAAATGCTGCTCCATTGACTAGGTAAGACTGTTTGCAGCTCTGGCGATCATATTTAAAAATGTAGTATGATTGTACTTTTGAGAAATAAATGCTGAGTTCTTGCACTCACTGAGCATCCTCCTACTGAGCTGAGAAGTCTAATTTAATATCAAAGTGCTCAATTTTATTTCTACTTTTTAAACACAATTTTTCCAGGCCAGGAAAGACGCGGGGGGTTCAGGAATCATTTTGTCATTTAGGTTTTGGCAGAGGAGAAATTCAGTTTAGACAACACTCTCTCTCTCTCTCTCTCTCTCTCTCTGCCTTCCAAACTACATTTATCTACACAAGGCCACTTATTGCATGGCTTATTAGTTCCATATGGGGCTTGAGCTAAGCTGCATGATATGTTTGATACAAACCGTCTGTTACCGTGAGGGAATGTGAATTAATGCAATACTTCGATAAAGGTTACTAAAAAGATCAACACTTTCGTGATGGGATTACAATGAATTTGACTACAAAGAGAGCTAGTCTGGAGGAACTGAAAATAAGAAATTAAAAACGCACATATACATCAAAGACTTTAGAATTTTGGCTTATGCAGTCAAAAATCTCTGTAGGACTAGTTACCATTATTTCAATTCATTTTTAAATATTACTAAAGTTTCACTGACATGAAAAGACCTAGATTACAAGCTTAAAAAAAAAGGGTACCACCATGTCAAAAACAAAATCTGCTTTCCTAGAAGAAAACACAACTCTTTCAAAGATGTGGAAAAGCTACTTAAAGAATATTTAATATGAGCAATAACATTGTTTCTTACAGTGAGTCACTGCAATATATACCTCTAAGGAAAAGTATAAAAACTCGATTATGGGCCTCTGGTTGCAAGAACAACCTAAGTACTTTTCCGACCCATCTATAAACACATGCCAGTCTTTTCCAAAGTAGATATGTTATAATGTAAACCCTGGACACAGCTGAGGCCTACTATTCTGACGTCTGATGCCTAAAGGTCAAGTCTAAAAGCTCTAAAGTCTAAGAAGTGGGAACGCTTCTTCCATTTCTTCTCCCAGTCATACTATCAACTGCTCTCAGAATCATGGAATTAATATTAGAGCTGAATGGCACATTTGAAAGAATCTAGCCCACCTGCTTCATTTACCCTGTAGCTAAGTGAGAGGTTAAATGGCCTATGTAAGGCTGAACAGGTTGAGTCCAGGGGCCAGAATCTAAGTTTGCTGAGTTTTAACCACAGTCTCTTTTCTTTACATCATAGGTTGCTTTGTTGTATTTATGAAGCATAGGTTATATTTGAATCACATTTACCATTATGAAATCTGTCATATTAAAAACATTTTAATTAAGATGGTCCTTTTACTTCAGAATCTCACATTAGCCAGAAAACAACTAGAAGCAGTGTTAAACTCATGCAAACTCTGGAGTCAACCTGACCTATTAGTGTAGTCTCTATCACTCCCAATCCTTGTGAGCTGCCAAAGAGAGTCAGTAATGCATATTGCAAATAGATAAGCAAAGCAGAACTGGAAATTTGTCAAAGGCAGGTAAACCATAACCTTGGCAGCAACTGCAATCAGTTTTAATTAACTATCATTGAAGGTTTATGTTCTCTGGAGGGTAAAGTTTATGTGAGGGGAAAAGCTTGTGTGGGATCCATTAGTGTAGATAGTTATGCTGTTCAGCAGGCCCGGCAGGCCCAATCTTTGCTCCCTGCCCTCATGTTGATAGTCCTGTGTACCCTGATTTACCGCAAACTACCTGCATTGACCTTTGACCCAATCTGAATCCCTGATTCCCTTCAGAGCTAAACCTTACTCCAGAAACTCACCAAATGTAGCATTTATGCTTCTAGTTCATTGACTCTGATGTAATCTTGGTGCAAGAAATTGCATATTAAGATGAAGATCAGTCTACTAGGACAGAGGCAGTTTTCTAGAACATTGTAGAAGTAAGAATCATAGAGTATATAGCCTCTAGTGTTTGCCTTCTTTCATATTTGAGATTCATCCAGGTTGTTGCATGTGTGAATAGTTTGTTCCTTTTTATTGCTGAGTAGTATTGTATTGTATGGATATACCACAAATTGTTTACCTATATGCCAGCTGATGGACATTTGGGTTGTTTCCAATTTTGGTTTTTGTGAATTAAGGCACTATAAATATTTGGGCACAGGTTTTTGTTTGGACTTGTATATTGTTTCTCTTGGACCAATACCCAGGAGTGGAATTGCTGGGATGAATGGTAGATATATGTACGACTTTATGAAAATTTTTTTTTAAATACCAAACTGTTTTCCAAAATGGCTATACAATTTGGCATTACCAGCAGCAATGTGTGAGTGTTTCAGTTGCTCTGCACTGTTGACAGCATTTGATGCTGTCAGCTTTAAAATTTTAGCCATTCTAGTAGCTGTGTAGTAGTATCTCATTACGGTTTTAATTTGCATATCTCTAATGACAAATAATATTGAGCATTTTTTTCATACGCTTATTTGCCATCTGTATCTCTTCTTCTGGTTCTTTCAGTTTTTGTGCGCTATTTAATGACAAATGTAAGCTACCTCTGATGAATACCTAATATATCTGATTAATACCCTCTGATTAATCTTAATACCTTCTAAGTAGTAAAACTAATTAATATCATTTCTGCTTACTCTAGCTAAAGTAGAGTCTGTTTACTGTAACAATAAAATCCTATATGCTGTGAAGAGTTACAGGGAGTTCCTATGTGTGAAAAGACAAAATGAAAATGCTATTATAAGTACAGGAATTCTTTAATAAAAATTCACATAAATCTGTGTCAGTTTTATTGGAATGAAAAATGCACTTAGATCTGTTCCTATAAATTTGATTACACATGGAACATAGGTAGAGGCACCTCCCCAGCCATGAACAAGTGACTACAAGTACCTGACATGATCATTAGTAGAAATTACTTAACTCAATTCAACAAATAATAAATACTGAGCTCTGTGTGTGTGGGGTGGTGGTGATGATGTCAGAAATGGAGATATGTATATGGCACTGTTTATAATAGGTGAAGTCTGAAAATAATTTGAATATATTAGACTTTTGGCCAGGTTCTGCAGCAGAATAATGATGGCGTTAATAATAATGAAAACAGTTCTACAGTTGCTAATATGTTTATTAAGTGATTAGTTATATGCCAGGAATTAGTCTAAGCATTGCATTATTTCATTCAGTCCTCATTATAACACTCATTGTTGAAGAAACTGAGACTTAGAGAACAAGTTAAATGGTAGAGTTTAAATTTGTACTCCAGGTCTGTTGGAACCCTAGTATTATGAAGTCTTAACCACGTAAGAATGATGGTAATAATGGTGATACCAATAGCAGCTACTACTGTTTTTCTGAAACTGCAATCTGTGCGAGGCGTGGAACTTGATGGTTTACTTATGTTACTTAATTTAATCTTCATAATAACCCTATAAGGTAGATGGTGTAGTTCCCATTCTACAAATGACAAGCTTAAAAGGTCAAAGGAATTGCCTGAAATGTCCCAGGTAGCAAATAGAGGAGTTGGGATCTGAATTCAACTCTGAGCATTTACATCACCACACACAGCCTAAATATTGCTTACAAGTTGGTTAGAAAAGACTTTTGTTTTCTTATTTCTCATTTAATTCCAATACTTATAAAGAAGACCCTTAAATTTTTATCAGAGAAACATATTACTTCTCTTGATTTCAGAAATTTGACAATAGCTACATCTCTACTTAGCTGCTGTTTAGCTAAGCAATACATATTTAGTCTTTTAAAATCTTTCTAAGTTAACCCCATGGCCTTTTAATCATTCTTGACATATCTGAACTTCCTCCAGATTCCCTTAAAGAATCTAGTAATGAGGTGCCTTAAATAGAACACAGTTTTCCAGAATGCTCTTTTCTCTCATTAATGATTTTTCCCTTAAAAATATTAATTTTACTATGATGGCTACTTCATGCTTTTTAAGTTTATAAGTTTGTGTGTGAATTGCAAAAGAGTTCAAGCCCATGAGTCCACTGTTTAGTCTCTCTGGGTGATCATAAATAAATGTAGCTTCAAAAAACAAAAACAAAAACAGCAATGGACTTTTGAGTACACATTGCTCCTCCAATTGGATAGACGCTCTTACAATTTGTTTTGAAATGATTTTAATCATTGCTTGATCTCAGAATTTGTTCAACAAAAAGTAATTAATTCATTAGATATGTACTGAATACTTATTACTTGCAAGGTACACCAGGTGTGATGGGGTATCACAAAATGACCCAGCCACAAATACTACCCTGAAGGAGGTGACCTCTTAATACAGTGACATCCAGGTGAACCTATAACGAAAGCATAACCTTCTATGAGAGTTTGAAGGGTAGGGCAGTAGGCCAAATTTAAAGATGGTCCCCATGACTTTCACTCCCTTCCATTATCCCCCTGATAATTTTATGTTTAAGGGAAAGGGAGATCATTTGGGTAAGTCTAATTTGATCACACAAACCCTTTAAAAGCAGAGAGTTTTCTCTGGCTGGTAGTAAAAGAAAAAGTCAGACAGACTTGATATAATGAGAAGGGCTTGATGGGACATTACCAGTCTGGAGATGGAGGGGCCATGGAAGAAGAAATGTGGATACCCTCTAGGAGTGAAGAGTGGCCCCTGGCTGAAAACCAGCAAGTAAATGGGAACCTCAGACCTACAGCTGCAAGAAATTGAATTCTGTCAAAATTCTGCCAAAAATGTAAACGTAGCTTAGAAGGGGATTATTCCCAAGAGCCTCCAGATAAGAGCAGAGCCTGGCCAACACCTTAATTTTGGCTTATGAGACCCTGAGCACAGAAACCAGCTGAGCCCACCCAGACTTCCAACCTACGTAACTGTGAGATAAAAATGGGTATTGTTTAAGCTGCTAAATTTGTTACAAAGCAATAGAAAACTAATTCAAGTAGAAAAGATTATGTCTACCTTTTGCTTGAAGATATTAGGGGTGAATTCATGGGGAGAACATGGCCTGAGTTAGATGTGGGAAGATTGGGGAAGAGCATTTCTAGAACATCATTCAACTCTCTGAGTAAACATTTTTGTGTATTTACTGTGCATCAGGCACAACAGGGGTTTTTAGGTAGGAAATAACATTGAACGCATGCTGGGACACAAGTCCCAATGGCTAATTTACAAGTGCTTGGGGGAAAGGGTTAGAGACACTGAAGAGTAATCCCAAATTCCTTTTGGGAGTCTGAATTTTTGTTCTCCATACATTATGGTTCTCTAAAATATTCTGGAAGATTTTTGCTGGGGTAAAAGTCAAATTTGGATGCTCAAGTTTATGGAAGACAGACTGGACAATTAAAAAACCCAGGAATAATTAGTTCAGAACAGGACAAATTCTTTGGTGGTTAAAGCAAAGAACAGTATTAAGTGGACCTTGTTTATATATAACAGTGCTTTTCAAGTAAAATAGCCACAAGTCAAAAATCACAACGTAAGACAGATGTTCACTACTACCATAAGCAGTTAATACTAATTAGACTAGATAAGAGAAAAAGTTAAAAGCTATAAAAATTGGAAAACAACAGGCAAAATGATACAGATGATATGATCATACACCTAGAAAATCCAAGCAAACCAAATGAAAGCTCATCACAAACCGTAAGATAATTCAGTACAAAATTTAAAAACAAAATTCAATGATCTTCCTTCATATAAATAACAATGAATGAGAATATCAACAATGAATGAGAATATCAATGCCATTTTAAACAGCAACAAAGATAAAATAACTAGAAATAAACATAACAAAAATAGCATGATCTATATGAAGAAAACCATAATATTCTATTGAAGGATATAAAGGAAGATATTAACAAGTGGAAACTCATACCCTGTCCTTGGATAGAAAGACTTGTTATTATAAAGATAACATATCTCTACAAATTAATCTATAAATTTACTGTGATCCTAGTAAAAATACCAATAGGATCTTTTTTTTAGAACTAGAAAACTGATTCAAAAGTTCAGTTTTGTTTTAGTAAATAAAAACACTTCTAAGGAATTTTCTGTCTGCTCGGCCCTATTTTAAGTACTTTATAAATATTAACTTGTTCAATTATTACAAGAACCCTAACAAAACAGGTACTATTATTATTCCCATATAACAGATGAAGAAACTCAGGCACAGAACAATTAAACAATTTATTCACATCGTCCCTACACAAGACTTACAAGGCAAATATAAATGCTTTAATGACAGAGAATCTATTTTACTTATTGTTAAATGCCTAGCACCTAACTTCATGCTAGGTACAAGGTAGTAGTTAATATACTTTTTTTGAGAATTGCATTGCAAATTGCAGGGATAAAATCCACACTTCCTTAGTTATAGTAAAGCCCATGAATATAAAATACTGCTGCTCCCACAACATTCTATTTACTTGCTTTATAGCATGTATACATAAACATTACAGAGACTAATTTTGGTTCAGCATGAAGAACACCATTTCTTTTTCTATCAGTTTTTTTTTTTTTTTGAGACAGAGTATGGCTCTGTTGCCCAGAGTAGAGTGCAGTGGTGTCCTCATGGCTCACAGCAACCTCAAACTCTCGGGCTCAAGCAATCCTCCTGCCTCAGCCTCCCGAGTAGCTGGGACTATAGGTGTGAGCCACCACTATAGGTGTGAGCCACTGCACCCAGCCTACATTTATTTTTGCAACCTCCTGAAACTCCAATAAAATGCCAGTAATGGGATTTTCTTTTATTTTTTTCTTTAGGATTTTAAAGATGTGTTTCTACTATCTTCACATTTCCATTGTTTCTAATGAAAAGACAGTCATATTTCAAACTGTTCTTCCCCTGTATGTATGTACGCAGTGTGTTGTTTTTCCTTGGCTGTTTTCAAGATCTTCCTTTATCTTTGATTTCAGCCATTTGACAATGATATGCCATCTGTGTGTGTGTGTGTATTTATCCTACTTGTGGTTCGTTGAGCTTTCTGAATCTATACATCTATGTCCTTTTAAAAAAGTAAAATTTAGAAAAATCAATCATTATATCTGTAAAAATTTTGTTCTGCCCCATTTTTTTCTCTCTTCTTTTAATTACATTTATGCTAGACCTTTTGATATTGTTCCACAGGCCCTTGGGAATCTATTCAGTTTTCGTTTTCGTTTTTTTTCATTTTCTTTTCTCTTCTAGTTGCACATAGGTTAGACTGTTTGATACTGCCCCACATGTCCCTGGGACTCCAATCATTTATTTTTTCAATCTTTTTCTTTTTCCTTCAGATTAGATACTCTTTATTTTATCATCTCTATTCTGCTGTTAAATCCATAAAGATATTTTACTTTTATTCCAGATATTATACTTTTCAGTTCTAGTATTTCTATTTGTTTCCTTTTTTATATATAGTTTGTTTCTCTGCTGAGATTTCCTATATTTTACATTAATTAAAGCATATTTCTTTTATATCATTGATCATAGTTATAAATAGCTGTTTTAAAATTCTTGTCAGCTAGTCCCAACATTCGGGTCATCTTGGGGTTGGTCTTTATTAATTTCTCTAGAAAATGGTTCACATTTTCTTGTTTCTTTGTATGTCAAACAATTTTGGGTTATATCCTGGACATTGTGAGAGTACTTATTTTGGGTTTTGTTTAGCAGGCAATTAACTTGGCTGGAATCAAACTACAAACTCTGTCTCCCCTATGGTGGGGAGAAGGGCTTTGCAGAGTCTACAGAATGTGCATGTGGGCTTCATGAATCAGTCAGAGATTTGGGCAAAGAATTTGGGGCTCCCCTCTCTAGTTCTCACCTTTATACATTTCTCCTTTCACTTTCCAGCAGCTGTAGTTCCCCAAATTCTGTTCTCTGATTTTTCAAGCCAGAAAGACCATGAGTATCTGTGAGAATTTTAGTTG
Organism: Lemur catta; assembly: GCF_020740605.2. Classification (NCBI taxonomy): domain Eukaryota; kingdom Metazoa; phylum Chordata; class Mammalia; order Primates; family Lemuridae; genus Lemur; species Lemur catta. The sequence continues at coordinate 56,738,347 of NC_059134.1, forward strand.
CCCTGCATGGTACAGACGGGGGCCTGCCCTCATGCTAAAAGCTATACAGATGTCACCCAACAAGTGTTGTTCCCTTCTTCCAAGTTGGGCTCTCCCCTAGTAATAGTCAGCTTTGGGTTATTCTCCAGTGCCTTTAGTTATTTTTTTAAATTACATTTTTACCCATAGTTTATGGTTTTTAATCTGTGGGAGAGTTGATCTGACAGGAGATACTCAGTACCAGAAGTGGAATTCCCATGTATATACATATTTCAAAGACAGAGAATAGAAGAAGATATAACAGCAACAACATTTTGCAAGCTAAAAAGCAGATGGACAAGTAGTAACTATGATAACTTAGCAGACTTGAAAAAGTTGAACTCAAAAGTTGTCTTCTTAGGGCAAGCTGAAAGGGAATCTAAGCTATACTCCAAAAGTCTCCAAAGCCTCAAGAATTGGTGGTCCCAGGTACCTATTGAAGTGGCAGTAAAGTTGGTGTTAAGAATAGGAAAAATGGTTGAAGATCTTTAACATAATTATATTCCTAGATTCCCCTCTCAACTCCATGAGCCAGACAACAACTCCTCTCCCACCCCGACAAATACTCTAGAATTTTATTCTTTGGAGAGGGAAACATCAGGTACAATTAAGGGCAAAGGTATTGTACTGAAAACAAGGTGATTACGTGAACATATGCATATTAAATGTTAGCTCTCCAGTCTCCTTCCCCCACACTGCTCTCAGAGTACAGGCAATAGGCTTGCACTTCACAGGGGGATGCTTGGAACATCCTTGACAAGCCTAAGAGGAAAGTCCTAAGAAGAATGACATTAGGTGCTTCCAAATGAAAGAGCCCAGCCAAATCACCCTGTCGTGACAACCCCTATCCACAGGCTCTGAGCTTCCAATTAGTTTTCTAGTTCTCTCCTCTTAAAAATAATTATGCAATCAAGTATCACCAAACTTCTAAGAAAAGCCTCTAACACAAATGATAAATCAAGACCAATACAAAAACAAGAATAAAAATCATAAAAATCATAAATATGCTGGGATAGAAAAGAAGATATTACACACATAAAACAGTAAGATGCTATTTAGAGAAAAAGAGCTGTTACAAATTAAAAACATGAAAGTAGAAATGGAAAACAGAGGGCAAGAAGATAAAGTTAAGGGAATCTCTCAGGAGGGAGAACAAAGAGACAGAAAATAGGAGAGAAGAGGTAAGGTGATTATAGGACCAGTCCAGAAAACCTAATTACTAAATAATAGTAGTCCAGAAAGAGATATAAGAAAAAATAAAGGGGAAAGAATCACTGACGAAAAAATTCAAGGAAATTTCCCAGAACTTAATGATTTGAATTTTCAGACTGAAAGGATCCACTGAGTACCTAGCACAACAGATAAAAATAAACCCATCAGTCTGAGATTTCAGAACACTGGGCACAAGTGCAGTTCCTACAAATTTCCAAAAAGATAAAGTAAAGCAAAACAAAATAAGTAAATAAGCAGATCACATACAAAAAAAAGGGAGGATCAAATGTCTCTAGATTTTTTAGTAACACTGGAAGCTAAAATATAATGGAACAATGACTTTAAAATTCTTAAGGAAAACTATTCCCAGCCTAAAATTCTGTATCTTACCAAAGAAGAATAAAAATATTTTCAGACTTATAAGGTCTCAAAAATTTACTTCCATATGCCCTTTCTTAGGAAGCTATAGAAGGATGTGATCCAATAAAAACAAGGGAGAAAACTGAGAAGAGGAAGACATGGAATCCACCCAGGAAACAGGGATTTCAACATAAGAGAAATTATGGGAATCCCTAGGATAACGGTAAAGGCACAGAGAATGGTATGACAGATTGGAGCAGATCAGAAGGTTCCAGGAGAGATGAAATTGTTTGAATACTGGACATGCAACTGTTTGTCTATCTGGTATGTCTGAACACCTTGAGAGGAGATTTAGATAACTAGTAGAAAGCTGAGATGGAATTAAGTTATAAGTACACTGAAAACTAGTCAAAGAAAAAATAAGAAAATAATAAACTCCAAAGGAAACAAAAAACATTAGATAGGAAAAATAATAATCATAGTATATTACATGGCTTATCTATGAGTGGGATTTGCATGGATGTAGTAACTTCAACAATAACCTCTACTGGTAGAATGGGGGAACAGAAAAGGGAAATGAATGTGCTGAAAGGGAACTAAATTCTCATCTCCTACTAAAGAAATCAGTGGTAACCCTAAAACAAAACCCAAGAAGTCTCAATATTATCAAGTTATTTAGTAATTTGGAGGCAAATACTAAGAGAATCTACTAAAATTGTCAAAAGTGGCTGCCTTTGGAGAACAAAGAGAAATACTATTTTTCATAATAAGCCTTAAGTAACTATTTCACTCTTTAAATTAGCAGCATGTATAACTATACGAAACTAAAAATAAAATGTTAATGGGCCAGAACTCTAGCATTGAGTTATCTAAAGACACATCCCTCTTCCTTCCATTTTCAATTCTTCATTTAAATGGCATCCTCTCATGCATCCTTGTGAGTTACTAACCATCTGTCCTGTATTGCCATTATGAATACATTAGCTGAATGATACATAAGGCAGTAATGCAGTTAGATCCAAAGACATTTCTGTATCTGAAATAATTAAATAGAATTGTCGGTGAAAGGAAAACTATTAGAAAACACTGATAACACTTTGAAAACATTTGTCAGCTCTGTTTGACTAGAAGAAGACAAAAAGGCACTCAATAACATATAACAACTTATTATCAAAGGCACATGTTTTGGGAAAAATGCTCATTTGCTATATAAGTTCTCTTTAGTCTCACCCCACTTCTAAAAGCCCTGCATTTATCTTGGCTTGGCTTTGCATACACATTTGTAAGTGAAGACAGTAATTCCATCTGATACAAATGTGAACTTCCCCTCTCCTTTTAAATGGTAGGCTATTCCTTTTGGTTTTGAGTTCTTAGTCTTTAATCCAAGTATTAATAGGAATGTTGCTGATTCAGTCTATCTTCCAGGAACAAACCTTTCCTGAGCCCATGTTATACGCTAGGCACTGTATTAGGATAAAAGGATGAATAAACTTTCAGTCTCGGGCCCTTAAGGAACTTAGTTTAGTAGGGGAGGCATATAAACAAAATAACAACAGAAATGTAAGAATATTGATATATTTGGTTAACTGCTTGTTTTTAAAACAAGTTTGGCAGGGACAGAAGGTTCAGGAGGGTAAAGAAAGGCTTCACAGGAGAGAAAATGGCCTGGTTGGATACTGGAGAGTTTACCACATGGATGATAATGGAGTTTACTAAATGGACAAAAGGGGGTGGAGATTTCATGCAAAGGAAGTAGAAAAGGAAAATTAGAAGATGGGCCTTTCAGTGAAGTAGTTCAACTTTCCTGTCAAAAAGGGATAGTGTCAGGGGTTTTGGGGTAAGTGGTAGCAGAAGCTGAGGCTGAAAAGTGAGGAAGACGATATTGTGAAGGCTTTCCCATGCTAAGGAGTTTTATTAGGGAGTGGTGTGGGAGAACGAGGGGACTGGGGAAGGGTCGCCTGTGAAAAACTTTTAAAAGATTACAAGCAGGGGGTTGACATGACAAGGCTGTATTTCTCCCCTGTTTCTTTTTCTTTTCTTTTTTTTTTGAGACAGAGTCTCACTCTGTTGCCTGGGCTAGAGTGCCATGGCGTCAGCCTAGCTCACAGCAACCTCAAACTCCTGGGCTCAAGTGATCCTCCTGCCTCAGCCTCCCGAGTAGCTGGGACTACAGGCATGCGCCACCATGCCCGGCTAATTTTTCTCTCTCTATATATTTTTAGTTGTCCAGCTAATTTCTTTCTATTTTTAGTAGAGACGGGGTCTCGCTCTTGGTCAGGCTGGTCTCAAACTCCTGAGCTCAAACAATCCACCCGCCTCGGCCTCCCAGAGTGCTAGGATCACAGGCATGAGCCACCGCACCCGGTCCTGTTCCTTTTTCTTATTACAAAAGTGTTTATTTCAATGCCGAGTATTTGAGCAGGGACTCTACTTTAGAGGCAATGAAGGATCTTTTAAGTTACAAAAATCAGCCAGTGGAAAACTACTACAGGGGCACTACAATGGTGTGATTAATGTCATTAATGGTCTACAAATTTTTATAAATGCCAAGTAATATCAGTGTTCAAAGGATAGTGCTGACTGAACCAGGCCCACTGCAGTGATCACGGCTAAGTTACTAAGCCTCTTCACTCAGCTCTAAGATGGGAATAGACAAGGATTTGTTCTGTCCACTTTAAGAAATGTTATAAGGATCAAATAAAATAATATACATAAAAATCTTTTGATAAAGTATTTTGATCCTTCATTTATAAACTGAATGCATTTGAGCAAGTTGATTAATTTTTCTGAGCTTCAAAATCCTATTGGTAAGGTAGGGATAATTCCATCTATATTACAGGGTGCTATGAAGACTGCCTTGTCTGACATACAATCATGATTATCACCTATAGCAGTATCTTAGCCATTTACATTGGTTTATGGAAAATTGACTAGTCAGTTATGCAGTCAATAAGTATTCACCGAGGACATGAAGTATACGGAGTCCTGATCAGTCAAAATCTCTGAGAAAAATAACCAAAACAGGGACAAATTTTAAAAACGCTACTATACTGCTCATGAACAGACCAATTTTAGAACATAGCAACTAGTACCTATAAGTTTAAGTATTTCTCCAGAATATCATGCAGGAATTAACTAAGAATATGTTTGACTCTCTCACTGGCATTCCTACATACCCACACACATTCATAAGCATGTGTATGTGTACGCACATGTAGAAACATTAGGACTCGCTAAGGAAAAATAAATCTCTCACACTTGAAAATTAAGGAACTGCATAGGCAGCAAATCTCCAAGTGAAGTTGATGCAGTGGGTTATACAAGCCAATAATTTATGTTAGGGCTTCACAAAATGTTAGACACTAGGAAAGGAACCAAAATAAGTTAAATTACATCAATAAAAAGGTATGACTAGCTGCGCTGCCTCAGCCGGGATGCTATTTCTTGCTATAAACAGCAATGGCTAGAATTCATATGACTAACTAAGCATTGCAATAATGAAAACAAAGCATGCTATAATAGCTACTGCTAGATCCACAACCTTGGGGATCAATGAAATAATGCCTGTTGCCATACATATACAATCTTGCGGGTTTTTGTTTTTTTGGGAAAAATAAGTTCAGATCCTTTCTAAACTAGCAATTTGTCTGCCTAGATTTTGTTAAGTCTGTTATGGTTACGATAAAATATGATCTTGCATATTAAATCACTTATGACCTTGGTAAAATATTACTTTATATTAACTGACTCTTGGGGCACTTTAATTTTATGAAACATGCACTTTAGTTTTTAAAAGCATGAAAGCAAAACTAGATATTCCTAGTCGACTGCATCATGTTAACAAGCCATCAAAGATCTGGGAACAAACAGGATAAAAATACACCAAATCTCTATCTAACTAGTTTCACATATGAAAGGATACCTACAATTAAAAACAAAATGCAGCCAATACTTTAAATCCTTAAGCATACAGGGAATAGGTCTGATTGGTTTCCTGTATTCATGTCTCCCTGCCCAAGGTTATTCCATGGAAGAAGGTTACCAAAAAAAGTAAAAGGCTGTGGGAAAATCCAACATCCATTTTAGGCAGGAGTCAGCAGTTTTACAGATGTATGATGACAAACATTTCCAGAATACATGATGAAAAGAACTAAAAGATTCAAGCTCATGGATTAAACAAGGGCATTCATGGTTCAAAAGTGTATTACAGAGTTCTATTAATAGGTCCAAATTATTAATTATTAATATAAATATGTAACTAAGTGGTAAGTTTCCTTTGTATTACCCATTTAAATCAGATTATTTCCCTTTTAATTAGTCACCTGTCTGCTTACTAAGGCAATGGGACTTTGAATACTCTGGAACTGTGAGGGAAAATGGATTTGGGGGGGGCTCCAATTTAAGGGTTCAAAGTTGTAACAGAGTATAATGAGGGCACTGAGAGTCAGCAGGCACATGGTATCTGACATGTACCAAGAGCTTAAGAAATACATTTTGACAAATGAGTTGCAAAAAGGACCTGGAAATATGACAATGACAAACCTGCCTACTCTGACATTTGGTCACAAGCCCTGGTGCTGACAAATGTTAAAGGTGCCATTGCCTGCCACTGACATAGGTAACATGATTTGCCAATGCCCAACTTAGAGTGGTTTCCCCTGTAGCAGCTAAGCAGAAGTACAGATGATAAGTCCCTGTATAGTGAAAAAGGAAATTTGATTTTTAAAAGGATATTATATTCTGCTTTTTATATCTGACTATACTTTCAATGCTTCTCAAAGTCCCAGGATGCAACAAAGAGGAGCTTGTGACAGAATATAAATAAATGCACTACTTCCTTCATTGAGAATGTCTTCATATGAAAGAAAAAAATCACATCTGAATTAAGCAGTGTGTTTAGTAATGGTTGATTTACAATTGGTACAAGTTCCTTATCTTTCTGCAAACTGCAACAAGCAGTTCTGTGGACTGCAGACTGCCTGATAGCCTGTAGACCACACTTTGAGCAGCACTGATACAACCTCAGCACAATTTTTACCTTGATGATTTTTTAAGGAGAAAAAAGTTAGACTATTAGACTATCTAAAAATAACCACAGGCTAATAAAAGGGGGACCAGAAAGGGAACTAATATTTATTATTACTATGTTCCAAGGCTTTTACATATATTATTTATATATATTTTATTTAATATTTTTATTGACATACATTTTATTTAATGTTTATAATAACCATGTGTTGGCAGTAGTCCATTTGAAACTGAGTTTCAGAGAGGTGCTATACTTTTCTAAAAGCTACAAGTATGGAAGCCATGAAATGTGCCCCGCAGACCTCGTGAAGCAGGGAGCATAATTTACTGATGGTTCCAGCTACTGCCCCTCTGGATCCTCACTGCATCCATGCCACCCTTCCCGCAGACTGCTCCCAGACAGTGAGTGTGCACAGCAGTGTTACTAAGGCAGGCCCATCTGGGTGACACATAGGACTCCTCCAATGGGCAACTTTGGCTTGGGGACTTCTTATCAAACCGGAAGAACCTTTCTTGAAACTGAGTTGCAGTCCAAGTCTCTTCCTACCTCGTCCTCCTTCCTTTCCTCTCTCCTTCTATCCGTATCATACCTGCATGGCAGTCTGAAGGCTCTTCCTACCTTTTTCCATTAACCTCCCTCAGTAAATCTTCTGTACGTCTAATCCCCTGTTGGAGTCTGCTTCTTATTGGACCCAAACTAATGCAGCTAGTAAATGTGAGTACTGGTATTGAACCATGTGATTATTTGGGAGGAAGAGAATGCTAATGTAGAATTAACTACAATGAGTCTAAGACATCATATTTTACTCACTGTAGGGAAGTCTAATACAATGAGAAAATTAAAAAGGCTCCACTGCCTTTCTCTTTCTGCACCTGGGATAACATACTTGGAGTGAGGACCAAAGGTAGAAGGCAATGATGCTGGAAGTGAGACTAATAGAAGTGTGAGTGCTATCAGATTTGTAAAACTGCTCCTTCCTGGTATTATAAACTTCATATTGCCCATTCTGAAAAAGCAATAACAGCAAAAACCCAACATAAAACAAAAAGGTACCACACTGCCATGGTGTTGCTATGGTCCCTGAAGGCAGTAATTTGTAGATTAGTGACTTTGCCAAATGTCTCAAAAAGATATGATAATGAATAAAGAGATAGTCACTAAATAACTATACTGGTTAAGGCAATGTAGTGGGGGAATTCAGCAGAACAGCTAGATTTTACACACACGTGGACTATTTTTCACATGGGGCAACTTCTTCTGTATCTCTGCACCACCACCATCCAAACCCTAGTATAGTACATTCAACTAATACTTTTTGGCTGGTATATTCAAAAGGTACACAAAACTCTGCATATATTCTCACTTTCTGATTAAAATTAGAAAACCAAGATAACTTATAAAGTACATGAAAACTAGGATAATACATCTTGTTTAAAAAAATATATAAAAGATACTAACTTCTAAAATAAGTGATATTGGCCAGGCGTGGTGGCTCACGCCTGTAATCCTAGCACTCTGGGAGGCCGAGGCAGGTGGATCGCTCAAGGTCAGGAGTTCGAGATCAGCCTGAGCAAGAGCGAGACCCCGTCTTTATTAAAAATAGAAAGAAATGATCTGGACAGCTAAAAATATACAGAAAAAAAAAATTAGCCGGGCATGGTGGCGCGTGCCTGTAGTCCCAGCTACTTGGGAGGCTGAGGCAGTAGGATTGCTTGAGCCCAGGAGTTTGAGGTTGCTGTGAGCTAGGCTGATGCCACGGCACTCTAGCCCAGGCAACAAAGCGAGACTCTGTCTCAAAAAAAAAAATAAAAAATAAAATAAAAAAAATAATAAAAATAAAATAAAATAAGTGATATTAAGTGTATTTTAATAGCTATATTTTATGGAGGAAAAGAGAATAAAAATGACAACATAATAATGAATGTCTTTGCTTTTCACATCTTCCATGTCTTAACAGAATAAAAGATCTTAGACCATTAATAAATGCTATGTATTCTCTTAGAGTCTTAAATTTGGATATTAATACTGCCTTTATAGAAATAAATAAAAAAGCACTGATGGAAGATGTAAAGTGCATTAGTGTTCATGTTATCTCTCCTGGTATGAATTTAATGGGTATCTTAATAAGGAAGATATAAACTAATGTCACTGATTAGGAAATATATCCAGTCACATCATTTAGTAGCCTCCAGTGGGGCCTGATGATGATGTCTGAGTGGAATTACTATAAAGCAAATGATGAATTAGCGTCAGGGGCAAAGGGACATACAAATGTGCCTCAGAGATGAAGCGATTACATTCTACATTACATGTTACAGGTCAAGTCAAAAGACAGTGCAGTCAGTCCTAAAGCAGCGCTAACCAACCTGGCTAAGCCCACTGCTTAGAACTTGCTGAAGCTAAGCTATTTTGATAGCTGGGCCACAGGCTTCCTTGGTTATAATAACCTGAAAGTAACATTTACGTGTTTTAAGTCTTTTTTAATCTCCTAAATACCATGAAGTGATGTTTATCAGATCTTAAGACACAGGCACATTCTGCTCAGATGACTTCATTCTCAGGGGACCTTGTCATTATGAAGGCTTATTAAAAGAAGGCAAAGGTTCACAAACCTTTAAGAAGAATCTTAAGTGACATTACAAACTAAATCTAAAAAGAAAACATTTTGGCTTGGCTATACAAAATAATTTCCTTTTTGTGGTTAGCTTAGCGGTCATAGTTCAGCAAACTTTGGATAGAGTGACCACCACAATTAGCGTATCAAAAATGTAGACATCATTTCTCTCACTTTCTCTTCTAATTAGGTTTGAGTTCAACACTCAGTGCGGGGGCTTGACCTACATGTGGTAAAGGCCCAAAGACTCACAAATTCATTTACTACTAGGCATTTGGGAAATCTTGCATACTTTTAGGTATATTTGAAAGAAAAGATAATCTATCCAAAACTCAGTCTATTCATTTGTTTAGAGCTTATTTTACATTACATATCCTTACAATGGTCACCAATGGTGTTTCCAATTTATCTTTCCATAACATGGAGAAAAAATGCCAAAAACGCTCCATACAGATTTGTTTCAGTGATTTCTTTAAAATTCTTCCTATGCCAAAAATTACTCTAAGCCTATTTCCTCATCTGTGAAATGAGGATAATAATAAAAACCTGAAAGGTTATTGTGAAGATTAGGGATAAAGAATAAAAAATACTTTGCATCAATAAAAGCAGAAATTATGTGCAAATCTAAGACAAATGAAGTGCTCTAGCTCAAAATTCTTTTTTTTCCTGGTGTATGATAATGAAACATGAAGTCCTTTGTAATGGCAACTATAATATTTCTCAACAGACTACAAGAATTCAATGAAATAGTGTCACTTTTTAAAATTGTTGTTACCCTATAATTTTTTAATGGCAAGACATAATATGCATATAGAATAATGCATAAAACACATATACGCATTGTTTAAAGGATCAGAATTATAAAGCAAACCCCTGGGTATCTCCCACTCAGTCAAGAAACAGAATGCTGCTGGTGCCCCAGGAGCTCCCCATGAGCCCCGTCTCCTTATAATTCCTTCCCCTTCCCAGAGGTAATCCCTATTCTTGTTTTTTGTATAGGTTTCATTCCTAAACAATATAGTTTAATCTTATTTGTTTTTGAGCCATGCATAAATAGAATAAGATTATGGAGATGTTTTGTTTTTTGCTTTGCTTCTTTTACTCAACATTATGTTTGTGAAATCTGTTCCTATCATTATTATGGTTTCATGGCTGCACAGTATTCCATTACATAAACACACCATGATTAATGGTGCACATATTGCTGATACATTTTAAGTTGTTTCTAATCTTTGGCTATTATAAATAGTGCTGCTATAAACATTCTCACATGCACATCTTCAATTTCACTGCATAATGCCAAATTATTTTCTAAAATGATCGATTTACACTCCCATTACCTCTACTTTAAAAGTAACCAATTTATTGTGGTTTTTATCATGCATGTGCTCAAAACAAGATTGGGAGAAATCGTAGAACATTATTGCTAGAAGAAAATGGAAATTATTTTTCCTTATTTTAGAAGAAGGATCCATGGCGTAGAAAGATTAAGAGACTGGCTCAATGTCATGGTTAGCAAGAGACACACTGAGAGAACCGAAGAGTTAGTGGCAACTCTGAAGCTAGAACACAATCTAGAGCTGTTTCCAAGACATTATGCTACCTTGCAAGGCACTCTAGAAGCAAGGAAGGGGAACAATGTTGTATTTTAGAAAGTAGGAAAAAAGTATCCATGCAAAGGAAGGGGCAAAAAAAAATGAAAAAATAACACTGACGTTGTTAATTGTACTATGAACTAATAATGAATCTTAAAGAGGAAGTACACACTATTAAGAAAAAAATATAGCTAGACAACCTCTTTAAAGCTGAAATTTCTACATCTGTTGAAATATCCTATAATTTGATGCTAGAAGCTATGTGCTAATGAATAGATAGAGAAATCTAGTTTTTAGTCCCAGGCTCACTGTTAAGCATTTGTGCCATTTTGAGAATGTCAAAAAACTTCACCAGGCCCCAATGTTTATCTGAAAAAATTATAATAATTATACACACACACACACTTTCTATACAAAGGCAATATGTGTTCAATAAAAAATCAGAAATAAAAAAATAAGTGGAAAGATTATCCAAGGTCCCATAAAACATACAACACAATTTTGGCATACATCTAGGCAGTCTTTCCCCCACTACATATAGGGTAGTTTGTTTGGTGCTTTTAAAGTTTCTATTTTAATAACTGTAATCAGAGTGTACATTCAACCCTATACTTTCCTTCTGACACTAATACCAAAGGTATTTCTATGGTACCTAATCTTCAGAAAAATTTTAATCACAGCAGATACTTGCTATGGTTTGAATGTTCCCTCCAAAACTCATACCCTGACTCAGCCTTAAAGGCCCAGCTTGGATGATTCCTCCAGGAATACTTCCCAAAGAAGTTTTCACATATCTCTATTATTTGCACATACTACACCATAATGTCATCCTGGCTAGCAAGTAAGTACCAGGTTCAGGAGCCAAGTCCTATCCATCCTTGTTTCCCCCCTGCCCAGCCCAGCATCTGACACAGAGTTAGTGAACAATCGGTCCTACTAGGAGCCACAGAAACACTTAGAGAATAAATAAGATAGTCACACCAGTCACAGGACTCAGGGATAAAAGAAACATTTTATGGCGACAAGAAGTGTCAAGCAGAGGAAAAGAATGAAGAAATGAGCCAGGTGGTGGGAGATGGGAGTTTAGATACTTCTTCTAAAATCTGTCTTCACTCTAGCCTTCTTCCTACTATCATAGGTTGCTTTTATATAGCAAGAAAACTGAGAATGCTGGAGAGGGCTTGGGGGAAAAAGGAGGTTAAAAATAGAGAAATAAAGACTAGCACAAGTCTGTGGCTTAGCAAATTCTTCACAATTAGTTGCAAGGCCTATGCCTTATTTCCTTAGATCTTAGGACTCTACAGTCTACCTATAGTTTTTAAAAAGGCATATTTATAAAAAGTATAATGGTTATTCAAAAAATAAATTAAAACAGCAAATAAATATATGAATTAACAATTAATAATCAAAGAGCTACAAATAAAAACAGAGATATCATATGAAAAAGGTTAATAACACAAAATATTGGCAAGAGGGTAAAAAGATAAAAATGTCAAACTTTAAAATGTATATATTCTTTGACCCAGCAAGTGAGTATTTACCATAAGGAAATAACCAAACACACATGCAATAATCTAAGAAGGATGCTTATTCACTGCAATGACGTTCACAATAGGGAAATATCAGAAATGATCTAAATGTTCATCAATAATGAAACTGTTAAATAAATAACAGTGTGTCCATGCAACAGAATGGAATGCACACAAAATGTTTTATAGCTTTATTTATCAACAGAAAACTATCATCACGATATAGTTTAATAAAAAAGAGCAGGGCATACAAGAGAATGCACTGTGTAAAACCATTTATGTAAAATGTTATTTATTTAACCTATGTATGTATATTTGCATAGACGTTTGGAAAGATGGTCTCCAAAATATTAACAATGGTTATCTGAGTACCGGAATCTCAAGTGATTTTTATTTTTTCTTAATGCTTTTCTGTATTAAAACATTATGCTAGATCAAATCATTTATGATAAGTTATTTCTATTTCAAAAAAATAAGAAAAAAATATTACCTTAACTTGAAACTAAAGGCTCAGTGACAATGAATAAGGGATCTGAATACTGTTCCTTCCCTTATACATAGTAATCTGACAGAAGCAGCCAAAAATGCAACCTTTCCTCCCCACTTCCTTACTTGTTCTTAACTTGAATTTAGCTTTCAATGTCCTTCCACATGTTTTCACCTCATTTCATATTTGTCGCATATGGGATTTCTTTCTTTCTTTTTTTCTGGAGACCGAGTCTTGCTCTGTTGCCCTGACTAGAGTGCCGTGGCATCAGCCTCGCTCACAGCAACCTCAAACTCCTGGGCTCAAGCAATCCTCCTGCCTCAGGCTCCCCTGTAGCTGGGACTACAGGCACGTGCCACTATGCCCGGCTAATTTTTTCTATTTTTAGTTGCCTGCCTAATGTTTTTGTTTTTATTTTTTTAATAGAAACAGGGTCTTGCTCTTGCTCAGGCTGGTCTCGAACTCCTGACCTCATGCAATCCTCCTGCCTTGGCCTCCCAGAGGCTAGGATTACAGGCGTGAGCTATTCAACTGCGCCCGGCCCACACATGGGATTTCTTAATCACAAAGAAAACACTGCACTTTGTGTTCTATATATTTAGCAAACACTTGTTTAGCACTTACTCTATTTCAGGTGCTATTGTAAGTGCTTTACAAATATCTAATCTTCACAACAACTCTAAGAGATAGGTATTATTATCACCTCCATTTCACTGATGATGACAATCAGGTACAGAGAGGTTAAGTAACTTATCCAAACCATATAGCTCAAGCGATAGAACTGGGATTTGAACCCAGACAGTCTAGAACCAGAGTACAATTAACCATTTGGCTATGATGCAATTATTTTATTTTAGGATTTTGGCCTTTCACTTAATAACTTTATATTAATTAGGATAATTTTATCCTGACTGGAATCCCAAGTCCACAAATTTAAAAATGCTCTTCTCAAGTAAGTATCAGAATTTGAATATAACAACGTTTTGGAGTCCATTTCTTCAAATAGCTTATACCTAAGCTATGCCGGTCACTTTAATGCCAACTAAAATCAGACCAAATCCATTTTTCATATAGCTCATAATTCATTTCATGAGGCTTAATCATAAAAAATATAGTTAGAATTTATATCCCACCCTCTCCGAACTAAGCATCACATATTTCATTTCAGTTGTGGTACATTCTTTAAATATTTTCCTCCTAGCAAAAGATGTCACTCATGATGGTGTTTCAGAAAAGGCTAAACTGATTGCTGAACAAGTAAAAAGACTAAAGTGAATCTTTTAAAACTACTAGGATAAAGGAAGAGATAGGTGTTATCATAGATGCTAAGCCAAGTAAGGTGCTAAATTTATACTTAGCTCTTAGCCACAGAAAAAAGGGGAAACCTGTTATGTAATATGTTTCTTTCTGTCTGATAAAAGGGAAGTGGCACGTATGGTCCCCTGATCTCAGAGTTAGATGATTAGAGTCTGCATTTCTTTGGTCATCTCACAGCTGTGTGACTGTGAACAAAGAACTTCCCCTTCAGAGGCTCAGTTTATCTAAATGTAAAATGAAGATAATACCACCAATACTTTTAGTGCTTTCGCAAAGGAGAAAAGAGATAATATACGTGAAAGGGCTCTTCATCCTAAAATAAGCTATATAAATATGCTACAATTGTTTTATTTTTCCCATGGAAAGACGCTTTTTGACATTGCATTTCTAGTTTTAGTTTAAAGGGAAAAAATGTCCAATTGAGGTAAAAATAAACTGTTTTATCTTGTCAATTTATTACTTCCAGTATTTGAAGAGTATAGTGAATACCTTCTGACTTGTACTGCATAGCATTACTGGAATTCAAATTGGTAGGTCTCTGATACAGTGTTTCCACATCTGGGGAACTGACACACGTGTCTTGGTTAATCAGACGATGAGCAACTTTAGAGTTTCATAGGAAATCTGATGGCCACATTCTCTAGGGCAGTAGTGCTCAAACATTTTAGTTTCAAGATCCCTTTAAACTCTTTTTTTTTTTTTTGAGACAGAGTGTCACTTTGTTGCCCTGGCTAGAGTGAGTGCCCTGGCGTCAGCCTAGCTCACAGCAACCTCAAACTCCTGGGCTCAAGCAATCCTACTGCCTCAGCCTCCTGAGTAGCTGGGACTACAGGCATGCGCCACCATGCCCGGCTAATTTTTTCTATATATATTTTAGTTGGCCAGCTAATTTGTTTCTATTTTTAGTAGAGACGGGGTCTCGCTCTTGCTCAGGCTGGTCTCGAACTCCTGACCTTGAGCGATCCACCGGCCTCGGCCTCCCAGAGTGCTAGGATTACAGGCGTGAGCCACCACGCCCGGCCCCTTTAAACTCTTAAAATTACTGAGGACTCCAAAGAGCTTTTGTTTATGTGGGTCATATATATCAATATTAACCATATCAGAAATTTAAATTAAGAAAACTTTTGGATATTCATTAATTCATTTAAAAATACCAACAGAAATCTATTACTTGTTAATATAAATATTTTGAATAAAAAACAAGCATATTTTCCAAAAAAATTTAGTGAGATAAGTGACATTGTTTTACATTTTTGCAAGTCTCTTTTGCAATGTCTAACTTAATAGAAGCCAGCTGGAGTCTCATATTTTCTCCTGCACTAACTTTTTCCCCATATGTTGTTATCAGAAAATCCAGCCTTATACGGATATTTAGCTGAAAAAGAAAGGGGCATCTTAATAGCTGAACTTTTCAGATAATTGTGAATATTCTTCTTTGATACTATTCCCAAACTCATCAAGTAATAGTTTTTTTAAGTTAGCAGCAATGTAGAATCTTCAGATTGAAACCCTATCAATAAATTTCTCATACTCTGTAACATTAAAATCCATTGGTCTTTCTTACACTTTGAAGGAATCTTTTACCCACACACGATTTCACAGAATCGATACAGTGGCCATTTGGGAACTACTGACTCACCGAGTTATATATATTTTAAATGATGACATATTCCATTATACAATATTTAAAATCACATGTGTTAATATCACTATCAATCTTATCAGAAATGTCATTAAGGATTGGGAAGCTGCCAATCTCTGGGTGGCAAACACAAGTGTTGTGAAATTCCTGAATTTTATCAGTTGATTTCCTTTAAGTGACAGGGTCATTTCATAAGTCTGAATAACTGTAGGCTGTCAGTCATTCTCTTAAGTAAAGATGATGCTCCATAAAAAAAAGCAGCTAGTTCAGGTAGCAACTCAATTGCACAAGTTCTTTTCCTCGAAACAACCACTATACTTCAGTATGCAGCAAAAGTGCTTTATGCATACTCTTTTCCCATCACACAGACTATTAAAAAGATGTGCACTCAAGGGTCAAGATTTGATATAATCAATAATTTTTACTGCTTCATCAAAGACATTCTTAAGTGAGACTGGCTTTTTTTTTTTAAAATATAAACTATGAGTACATGGTGTCACAGAAGGCAGAAACTACTAGGGTTTAGTGCCTCTGCCTTGATTTGTTCTAAGGGGCTAGCAGTTTTACCCATCACTGTTTTTCGTACCATCATGCAAATGTCAACATAGTGAAATAGGCAAAAAATGTCTTATATTGTATGAAAATACTTCTGCCCTCCCAGACGCACTGAGGGTCTCGGGGACCCCCAGGGAACCAGGGACTGATTACACTGCAGCTCTAAGAGGAAAAGAAATCTCCGTCACTCAGATTGTGAACAGTTGGCATACTCACATGAAACTCTTCAGAAAATCTATTAAAGGCTCAGTACTAACAACCCAGAAGAAAATTATTTAGTTTCATTATACTTGCTTGCTTTTATTCAAAAGTTAAACTAACTTAATGCTGGTACAAATGGCCTTCCTCACATTAAATGTATTCAGTGTGGTATAAACTATGGTAACAACTATACATTTAAGTTATACCTATCAAAGTCTTCATTTTATAAGATATATAATAAGCTGGACTTTCTCCCTGCTCTCTTCCTTATCCAGAGCCCATCACCCTTAATGCATCCGAAACAGGCAGTGTGGGATAAGTGGGAAGAGCAAAGGCTCACTCACATCAGCATATGGTATTTCCCATCTTAAAAAACAAAACTAACAAATAGTACCACATCGCCACAAAACAAACAGAATGAACAAACAAAAACCAAAGAAACTTCCCTTAATCCCACAGGCATATCCAATTATAAACCCGTAATTGGACATAGTTGATTACTTCCTCCTTCCAGCAATTTATTTTGCTTACTTTCCAAATTATTACTGTCTCCTTGTTTTTTCCCTACTCACTGGCCATTCATCCAAGTTTTTACTGGTTCTTCCTCCTCTATTTAACTTGTAAATATGATTTGCCATGGCTAAATCCCACTGCATGTGTGTGTCTGTTTCTATCTCTCCCTCTTTTCAGCTCTGTATTCTCTCCCTGGTTAATCTCAACTGGTTCCACCATCTTTAGGTTGATGATTCCCAAATTTCTATTTCCTGTACTGACCTCCAACCCTGAGCTCCAGACCTACATATCACTATATATCTTGTTATTTACTTAATGACTCTACTTAAATTTCTAAAAAGCAACTCAAACTTGACATCTCCAAAACAGATCTTTTAGTGCCCCCATCCCCATCTCCTGGATCCTTCCCCATCTCAATAAATGGCATTATCATCCAAGCAGTCACTCATACACAAAACCTAGGAGTTATTCTTCATATTCCTTCCCCCCTTATCTCCCACATTCAATCCATTAGTTCATGTGCCATAATATATTTCAAATCTGTTTACCTCTCTCCATCTCTACCCCTATCATCCTGGTCCAAGCCACCATCAACCTTCATCTGGTCTTCTGATACAGCTTCTAACTGGTAACTTTGTTTCAATCCTAGTTCTCTCCTGTAATCCATTAGAGTAGCTAGAGTGATTTTTTGAAAAAAAAAAAAAAAAAAAAAAAAAAAAAAAAATCAAAACATGCCACTTTTGCTTAAAGCTTTCATTCAATGGCTTCCCTGTGTATTTAGAATAAAATTAAAACTCTTTCCTATGATCTCTAAGGCTTCATATGATACACTCCCTGACTACCTCTGCCCCTCAACTACTGTGCTCCTGCCACACTAGCCTTCTACTTGTTATTTGAACACAACAAACTTTCCTACCTCAAGGCCTTTGCCCTTGCTATTCCCATGGCCTTAGGGAACTTTGAATTCCCTAGCTCTTTGCATGCATGGCTAGCTCCTTGCCATCATTCATGTCTTAGCAACAGTCACTTCAGTCACTTCCTCAATATGGCTTATCTGACAACTTTATCTAAAGTAGGTCCAGTTATTCTCTATTATATCACCTAATTAACTTCTATCACAGCACTTATCACAATCTGAAATTATCTTATTTGTTTACTGTATGTCTTTTCCCATTAGGTTATAAGCTCAATGAGGTAAGGATCTTCCTTTTTTTAAAAAAACTTTATTGATATGATTCACATACCATATAATTCACTCATTTAAAGCGAATAATCCAAATTTGCCATTTTAACCATTTTTAAGTGTACAATTCAGTGGAATTAATTATATAGACAATGTTATGCAACCATTATCAATCTATTCCCAAAACTATCACCCCAAACAGAAACTCTGTAACCATTAAGCAATAGCTCCCTCATTCTCCCTTTCCCCCAGACCCTAGTAACCTCTAACTTACTTTCCATCTCTATGAATTTGCCTATTGCAGATATTTCATATAAGTGGAATCATACAGTATTTGTCCTTTTGTATCTAGCTTATCAATAAGGCAGGGAGATCAGGGAGCTTGTGTGTCTTATTCACTGCTCTACCCATTGCAACCTTTATGAGGTCACGACATAAAGGCAAACCATTTCTACACCATATTGTTACATGTGCTGAAAAATGGATTCTTTTTGACAATTGCAAGCGTTTGGCACAATGACTGGATAAGATGAAGTGCCAAAACACAGTCAAAAACCAAATATTCATAAAAAAAGCTAAAGGTATCTGTTTGATGGTTCAGCATTGGTATTATTCACTGCAGCTTCATGAAATCTGGTCAATCGATTACAGCAGGTGTCTAATACAACCAAATGGATGAAATGATGAAGATGCTTGTGATTAAGCAACTGAGATTGGTCAATAGAGACAGGCCAATCATCTTGCAAGACAAAGCTTGACCACATGTCACAAAACAACGCTGCTCAAACTACAGAGGCTGGACTTGGAAACTCTCTGTCATCCACCGCATTCACTAGACCTTGCACCTGACTACCACTTCTTCCAGGCTTTGGACCACTTCTTATAAGGAAAAATATTCAATTCTCAACAAGCTGTGGAAAACGCCTTTTGCGATTTCATCGCCACTTGCTCTCCAGGCTTCCTTGCTGCTGGCATACAGTTAAAATGGCAAAACTGTATCAATAGTTTAGATGCATACTTTAACTATACTGCTTCTTATTTGGGCTATAATAAATTAAACTTTTGATTTGAAATCAGACATTTCACATTTAATGACCTAAAATAATTAATTAAATTTTAAGCAAGTCAGTTAATGGGTTTTTTTTTTTTGAGACAGAATTTTGCTCTTTCACCCAGTCTAGAGTGCAGTAGCATCATCATAGCTCACTGCAACCCCAAACTCCTGGGCTCAAGTGATCTTCCTGGCTCAGTCTCCCGAGTAGCTGGGAATACAAGTACATGTCTATGTTGCTTAGGCTAGTCTTGAACGCCTGGGCTCAAGCTATCCTCCTACCTCAGCCTCCCAAAGTGCTAGGGTTACAGGTGTGAGCCACTGCATCTGGCCTATACTTAACTTTTTTTAAAATTTATTTTTTATTGTATATATTTAAGGTGTACAACATGTTTTGAAGGTGTACATGACGTTTTGATATACATACACATAGGGAAATGATTACAACAAACATTAACATTCATTTTTCTGTGTTATAAAAATACCTAAAATCTATTTTCTTAGCAAATTTTCAGTATATAATACTTTATTACGAACTATAATTCTCATTCTGTATATTATATTGCTAGACTTATTCATTCTACATAACTGCAAATTTATACCCTTTAACCTACTTCTCCGCCCCTGGTAACTACCATCCTACTCTGTTATTCAACTACTTATTCAACTTTTTTTTTTTTTTAAGATTTTGCATATAAGTGAGATCAAAAAGTACTATTCTTTCTCTGTCCGGCTTATTTTACTTAGCATGATGTCCTCCAGGGTCATCCATGTTGTAACAAATGGCAGTATGTTGGTCTTTCTAGAGGCTGAGTAAATATTCCATTGTGTGTGTGTGTGTGTGTGTGTGTGTATACTTTATATATAAATTTCTTTAGCCATTCAAGTCACTCAACTTTTCTAGATCTGTTTCTTTACTTGTGTGATGGTGCTATATCATTATTCATTCATTATTAAGCATCTCTTCAGAACTTAGCATTTCTGGCACTGCTAATGGAATGCTTGCTAATAGGAATATCATGATGTACAAAATAGTCTCTGCTATCAAGGAACTTTTAGTTTCTTTTCTATCTGGGGATATCATCTTCTTTGATTTGGTACATTTTTAGGATGGAAATATATAGAACAATAAAACACATGGAAGTAAGGGGACCTCTGCCAAGCTTATCAAATTATGTAATATTACACCAGAGTGGCAGATGTCACAGCCAAACTGTCTTCAAATCCATTTCACATTATCTGCCTTTTTACTTTGCAGGGTGATGATGAGGATCAAATGAATATATATGCATGTAATTTACAAACTATAAAGCTCTCTACAAAGGCAAGGTAAAAGTTTTATAATTTTTGTTATACTACTTTTTATGCTCTGAGAATTAAAAGCAAACTACTGTGATGTACACAAATTCTAATACAACATACTTATAAACTTACTGACAATTATGGCAGGATCTGGATTTTAAAATCAATGTCAATTACATTGCACCCGAATTTTGGCAGGCCCATTCCTATAGCATTACACGCTGACCAACAAGGAAGGTTATTTCCAACCAAAGGGGCTGGCACTTGACAAATGTTAGCAAATGGTGCTGAAAACAGGCATTTTGCTTTACACACTTTCTATACCTAATCCAGCGCATACACACACACCTTTAGACAGCAGTGACATAAAAAGGGCAAGCAGGCCCTACCAACGCTCTCAGCTCTTCAAACAACACTTGAGGATTTCTACTTGAAGGCCTGTCTTTCTAAGCTTGTGCTTTTAAAACTTGGGCTGGACTGATCCCAAATACTGAAGTAACAAATATTACTAAGTTCTGTCATTTCCTCTACCAAAAAAGTGATTTTACTACTACTTCTGGTTATGATGAAAGGTCCTATTGACTATTCAAATCCTCAACCAAGTTATGGATGCAGTATTAAATGACTTCACTCCTTCTTCTCTGGCACTTTAACACATGCCAATGCTTTCATCCACCTCCACTAACGTGGCTTATAAATTACTGAGGTGAGGCCATTTTAACAGTATGATTTGTTCACATCTCTAGAGATGGGGTACAAATGAGACTGCCTGAGAATACAAACTCTCCTTTGACAACATGTATTAGTATGTCTGTATATAAAAATAAACCTTCAAAAGCTGGAAATATCTTATTGCTATAATACTTGGTTAGAAGCCATAATAATTAATGGTTCTTTGATTTGTTACAAACCAAAATGTGAAAAAGTGATGGTAGTAAGGTCAAAGACAAAATGAAACCTTCTCCAAGAAATAGCAAGAGATGGACTAGACAGAGCTGAAGCAAAAAAAGTTAAAGGTCACAAACTTGCTAAAAGTTTCTGTTTAAATGCTCAAGAGAAGCTTCCTAAATAAATTTTGAAATGTAAGAAAAGTCTCTTTTTAATAAGTTTATTGTTCCCTCCTTTTGAAACTGCAACAATAGTGATGAAAAAACACCAGAGAGCAAGAACTTGCTCCCTATAGAGTGGTTAAGCCTACTGATCTTACATACACACATACACTCTCTTCCTCAATTTTCAGAAAGAGCATAAAATTGGAAAGGATATAAAACTACTAGAAGCAACCCATTTCTTAAACAGATGAATAAAGCTAGTTCAGCATACTTGTGGTCTTGGTTCAGTTAAGAATAAAGGCAGAGGCCACTTGGGAAGTGCTTCCAAGTAGGGACCAAACAGATGCTAGAGCTAAGAGGCTGATGAGGGCTGACTTTCCTAAGTTTTCCACTGGACATAGTCAGCCTCCATCTTGGTCACACTCTCAAAGCAAGCTAGGGTATTCTTAGCAACTCTTTAAATCGTCCTGTGGTATTCCTATTGTGCTCTTGAGAAGAAAGAAGTATTTGTTTGAATCTGAGATTTATGAGGAAATCCAAGCATTTCGGCAGGAGCAGGTTTCACCTGGAAGCTTCTAACAGCCTTCTAACCTCTGGACCTATGTGCCTAGAGCAAGAAATACAAAGTGGGGCAAGGAAAAAAGAAGTTCTGAACTCAGATCAGAACTTAGTTCTATTAAATGATACCAATTTTACTCTCAGACTCTGTACCCTGTAGTATCCACGTGCTCTTTCCACCAAGGCTGACTTCACTGGAGATGCTCTCTAACTGACTTACTAATTTACCTCTTCCTTAATGCAGTCTTAGTCTGGGCATTTCTTGACCAGTTCTGTCTAGGCACTGCCTTTTCCATGGTATGACACAACTGTGATCAGCAGAGTATGAGCTAAGCAGCCTTGAAATTAAAGTACTGTTTCTGTGACTGAAATCTTATCTGCCAAAAATGGAGGGTGGGAAAGCATCAGTTGTGGGAAGAATGGTACATGGAAAGGTGAGTCATGGGCCAGAAACTGTGAGCAAGTCTGCCTGCCTGGAGCTGTAGCAGAAGTAACAGTAAAAGCAGTGTGATTGAGAGGGCAATGAGTATAAGGTTATGAAGCAAAGGATTAATTGAGGACTGCAAACTAGAAATCTGACTCAATTTCAGAAAAGGATAACAACCTTAACAGAAACCAAATTTTTAAAACCCACCATTAGACTAAGGTTGGTTGAAGGGAAGAAAGGCAAAGATGATACTATATGGAGGGGTAATTCTAGATTGATCAGACATGAATAAGGGAATTGTTCAGCAAGTCTTTAGTTTTATTTGGGTAGAAGGCAACTCAGGCTCATAAAAACAAAAGCATCACAAATTTTATTATTTCTATAAAACTGAAAGGTCTGGGGATACAGCCGATAGTGTCTTTAAACAACAGCCAACTTGTGGATACTCATCCATGTGATACTCCAATTGGAAGGATGTCCAAATAAAAACAAAAAAAGCATTTGTTATTTATAAAAACAAAGGAAGCTAGTCTTCCTTTAAACCTGAAAATTTATGGAACATCTACCTCTTGAAGTAGAGCCAAAAGTGCTAAAGAAACGCTACATATTTCTTTCAGGAAAATATAATACAAACCCAGGCATCTAATAGTCTTACTATGGCATGTGGAAAGACATTATTCAAGTGAGATACTAACAGATGTGATGCTGAGAGTGTGACAAAACCCTAAGATGGGCTGGGAGGACCATATGCTTGGTCTTTTCCTTTGGGCCATGAATAATAAAGTGAGGAGACCATGAAGGACCTGCAACGGCACTAAACTTTTACTCCATAAACAACAATGCAAAATGAGTCCCTAGAAGTGGTCTAAGAGAAGAAAGTTATTACCAGTCAAGCTGCAGAGGCAAGAGATTATAAAGCTCACATATCCAAGTATAGTCTAGCAGCAAATAAAAACACAAAAAAGGTTGAACCCTACATATATGGGGAGCAAAAAAATAAAAAATAATAAATAAATAAATAAATAAAAAGGGATTCTGAGTTTAATACGATTCTGATTTGTACCCATTGCTTCACTGTAGTCATTATAATGGCACGGAAGACACTGTGGCCAAAAAAGAACTATGTATTACTAATGTGTTACTACTTATTTAACTAGTTAAATAAACGGATCAACTGTAGTACATATGATAAAGAAAGAGAGTTGGCAATCTAAGGAAGTAGGTTGTATGTGGGAAGTAGGAGAAGAGTGAGTAAGAGTTACTTACCTGTGCTATATTTTTGTTCAGAAGATAGACACCATAATCAAATTGTAACTTCTCCCCTCCTTTTGGATACAGTGGAAACCTAAGAAAGATAAAGAAGGATCAGAAGTTTCCCAAAGTTCAGTAAATACAACCTCCAAGTTGTTGACAGAGGCTAAAGTTTCTTAGATAGGCACAAACATCTGAAGAACTGGACTCAATCATTTAGTTATAGTCACTGCAATCTACTGACATCTTCATACTATGAATCAAGTCAGAACAACGGCTGCCTTCTCTCAAAGGAAAAAGTGAACAGGTCACACAACAGGGTGCTAATATGTAATAAAGTGATCCACCAGCCCCAAGGAATTAAGGCCACTGTTTCTTACTTATATATTATGAGCTTGCCACCTTAGCTAGGATTAAGATCCCAAAATTTTTTCCTCTAATATCTTGGACCTGACATCTCAACTCCTCCTAAGTGGGAGAGGAAGATTAAGAAGAAATAAAAATCAGTCTTAGAAACAATATGTAACATTTCTGTTTCTTTTAAGGTGGCCAGTAGTGCCAGTATGAGCCAAAATGCATTCAAAAATTCATTCACATTTACAGTGATGGCCATTTGGATGCTACTTCTATAAGGCATTGTGCTCATGCCATAAAGTTCTTACAAATGACGTTCCATTTTAACCTGCCTCACTAAAGCAACAAAAGCATGAGATCTGGCTCTTCATAAAGATGAACAGTTATTTTAGGGAATAAGCTTCCTTCACCTATTTCCCTTTCCTTACCCCTGCAAATGAAGAAGAAAAGGTTAGAGCACACCTATAGTCTAGCCATTTTTCTGATTCTCAACATCATGTATAAGTTTTACCATCTGAAACAGATTTTTCTACAAACAGATCAATCACTGCTTAGATAGGGTCAAGAAGAAAACTTCATCTTTCTTAGTTCTGCATATACAATTACTCTCAAGAATAAAATAATTTTATTGAAATGAATGGTATATGACAATTACTGGATATTTTAAATTTCAATTGTCTTTTAATTGCCTGAGGAAAAGATACATTCCATAAAGCCTAGAGGATATTGTTTTCAAGGGAAAATAAAAGAAAGGAAATAGAATTTAAAAGCTTTATATAAAATTCTCTAGAGCTGTTGGTTATATAGTATCCAAAAGGTAAATTTTTTGCACTGTAAAATTATAGGCACTGGGGAGTCAGTAAGGTCATGAACTGTACTTATTCTCTACTAAAGGAATACCAAATGCTTCATACACCCATCAAGAAGATACAGCTTTGTATTTAATTGTAACAGTAAAAATAAACTAGGACATGTGGTTTGGTCCCAAATTGAGATGCATAAAAATGACAGCATAGCAAATTCAGGATAAGCAAAGTATAACACCAGGCTTTTGCAAGGTGTCTGGGAATCATTCAAATTCACATGGGGTAGCCTGCATAGAAACTACATATTTGCAAAGACATAATGACAGGGGTACATTAGAGGAATCTTACTATAGGCCTAAAGTTCTGTAATGTGCAATTGTTATTCTATAAGCCATCACATGTAGACTATCTGAAGAGTCCTCCAAACCCACAGCTATCTCCATTTTCATGTTATAGATCCAGAAACTGTTTCATATGTTGGAAGGGTAAATTGAGATCAGCATACATTGAAAACCAAGCCTCTACATTCCTAAAAAAATGGATCTCACAACATTTGACTTTATTATGACTTCATTGGGACTTATTTACAAAAAGATCCACAAGGTGTGTATGTAGCATTAAAATAAATCTAAAGAGATTTTAGAGCCAAAGATTCAAATAGGGCAATGCTAAGACAGATCAAATATTAGGACAGAATTCACATTTTATATTGCTTTGAAATTCTTAATGGGTCACTTCAAGTTGAATAGTATAATAGCTTATAACTATCACACATTCATCTTACTTTGCAAAAATACATGGATTTGTAGGTCTATCAAGCAATCTAGAAGAATGGAATCCATTTAAAGCTAAAAACTATTACCATCAGGACATAAGATACAAATCAATGATATTTTATTTTAATATAGATGGAAAATCACATTAATAAACTGTGGAAGGTTTAGACAAGAATGTGATCATTCAAGTACAACCAGAAAAATGTTCATAATACCACAAAGAAGACTCACTAAAGGAGTATTACATTAAATAAATGGAGGATGAACTAAATATTTCCTATGAAGATTCCATATAATTTATTACTACACTCAATTAAAATGGCCAATATTAAATTATTTTTCAAATTAAATTATATCCCAAATTATTTAAAACTTCATTGACTCTACACGGTCAAAAATACTAATGAATTAGAAAGCAATGAGTAGATTATGTGTGCGACAGAATCCCATCTGAGGCTTACTGTCACTGTGACTGACACCTGATGGTGAGGAGGTGAATGGGAGAGCCACACACCATTTATTGGAGCCCACCTTTATCTGGTATAAATAATCTTATCATTGTGAACTATCAAGTTGGCTTAGGTCAGTTTGCAACCCTTTCCTTTTCCAGTCCATCTCAGACTATAAATTTACATTCACTGTGTGATTATTTGGTTAATGTGTGTCTTCCCTGGTATACTGTAGGCCCCAAGAAGGCAGAAACAAGTTGTATTTTGTCCCTCTTTTACTTCTGTGGTCAAGTGTCTAAGCATTGTTACCAGTAGACAATAAATATTTGTTGAATGAGAAAACATGATTATGTGAAAAGATTTGGAGCTCTTTAGTACACAGCAATTTCAATATGAGTTAAGAATTATGACATGACTACCAAAAAAGCTAACGTGATCTCAGGCTATTTTAACAGAAGCAGAGCAGCTAAACTGGGGAATGTGCTAGTGACGGTGATTTGTACTAGGTTAGACTATAGTGAGAGACTTATTTAAAAGAAACTGATTTGCCTTGGTCACCTACTTGGTAAGTAGAAGAAACATGACCTCAACATTAGGTCTGCAATGATAGATTCAATATTCTTTCTATTGTCTCCTAATCATTTAGAGACATACACTGAGGATGATTAGAGAAATGGGAGCCACAGCACTGAGAAAAATGGTTGAAGGAACCAGAGGTGTTTAGCCTGGAGGACAGAAGTCTCAGGGACAACAAATGAAAGACTTTCAGAGAGAAAAAGAACTGGATTTATTCTGCATGGCTCCAAGCAGGGAGGACCAAAGTGAATGGTATGGAAAATTGATTTCACCACAGAGTTATTCAAACTCCAAAAGATCTTGGGTAGAGGCAGATAATCGGAGATGGGCAACAAGTAAATAAAGAACATGTACTCAGGGGGTGTAGTGGGTTCAATGGCGGCCTCCAAAAAGATTTGTCCATATTCTACTGCCTGGAACCTGTGAATGTGACCTTATTTGGCAAAAGGGTCTAAAATAGTTAAGGATCTTGGGATGAGATCAACCATAATTATGCAGGTGGCCCTAAATCCAGTAAGTATCACTGTTAAGGAATATGCAGAAGAGAGACAAAGAGAAGAGGAAAATGTCATGTGAAGATGGAGGCGGAAATCAGAGTTATGCAGCTACAAGCCAGACAATGCCTGGAGCCACCAGAAGCTGGAAAGCATAAAGAAAGGAAAGTGGTCCTGCTGATACCTTGATTTTGGACTTCTGGCCTCTAGAACTGTGAGATAGTAAATTTCTGCTGTTTTAAGCCATCAAGTTTGTGGTAACATATAGTAGCCTCAGAGACTAACATGGGAGGAATCAAATACTGGATTTGATTGTGCTAGATGACATTTAATATCTCCTCCAATTGTAAGACTATATAATTCTGAATATGTAAAACCAAATATACGGAACATAATTTCATTTTTCTCTCAGGAACCAAGAAAGCATTTTAAGACTATATAATGCCAAAGGGTCATCATGATAGGTATCAGCTAAGACTGACTGCAAAGCAGACCTACTAAAGTAGTGGTAAATGATGTGCCAGAAAAAGAAATTCATGTGTACAGGCTGAGAGTAGGAATTTTTAAAAACTAATTCACATATATAAATACACCCACAGAGATGTAATGCATGAAGAATATGACATATTCAACTTGGAAAAAAATCGCAAAAGAGACTGATTTTGAATCTTTAAATATTTAAAAAAGATAAAATTATTATAAGCACTACCCTCTCCCCACCAACCCAGACATTTTTAAAAAGCATTCCAAGCTGGTGACAGTTTCTTGCCTTCACCTTCAGAGCCTCACATCCATCCAGATCGAGTTCTTTAATGGCAACTGGAGATGAGGAATATGGCTGCTATTTATTCAAAAATTTTTACTGTACATACTAGGATCACTTCTGCCCACTGTATTTGTAGAATATGTAACAACACATGCTCAATATGTTCTGAGGCCGTCACTTTACCTCAAATTCAACACTTTCCCCTGCCCAGATTGGTTTTCCATCACAACGTTATCAATTACTCAGACTTAGAATGACATTTAATTTTTACCCACTTTATTTGCCTTTTATATAGGCAGCCATTGACTAAGTTGACAAGTCATTATCTCTCTACTCCCACTGTGGATAATTTTTTGTTGGGGGGGGCTGTCCTGTGCACTGCAGGATGGTAAGCAAGGACAGCATCTCCTGTCCTCCACCCACTAAAAGTCAACAGCACTCCATCCCCAGCTGTGACAACCAAAAATGTCTCTAGACATTGCCAAATGTTGCCTTTGTGGGAGGGGAAAGGGGATAAAACTGCCTCAGCTGAGTACAACTGGTTTAAGCTCTTATCAGTTTGATTACTACAATAGCTTCCTAGCCAGCATCCTTAATGCCAATTCATTCTCCATATCACTGCCAAATTGACTTAAGGCAGCCTAGTAAGTTTAAAAAAATTAACTTACGACAGTAAAGACAAAGTTTTTCTAGTCTTAGCTCCATTATGTACTTACTTGTTATATAAACTTGGGTAAATCATAACTGCTGTAACACTCAGTTCTTAAGCTGTAAAGTGGAGAAACTATCATCTTTCCTGCCTCCTTCACAAGTATCTTGTGAGGATAAAACAACACCAAGGATTGAGAAAGGACATTGAAAATGCAAAGCATAACATAAATTATTTTCTCTTAAGTTAGGCTTCTTATCATGTTACTTCTCAGGCCTGCTTCCCAATCAGTTATTGTTTTTTCAACTCCTCTGCCTAGCTTTTAAGGCCTAAGTGATCTGACCTGTCTGTCCAATTTATCTGCCGCCTTTTGCTCAAGTGGTTTCCTCACAGTATCACGAACACACCAAGTTCATTTCTCTTTCACTGCCTTTGCTCACTTCTTGGAAATGCACATCTTTCTTTCCTTCCTATCTAAATACTATTCCATCCTTTACAAAATCTAGTTCAAGTTGCCACATTCCTTTTAAAACCCTTCTTGACCACCACAGGCCTCACTATTCTCCCTTGACCTTCCTTTTATCTACTTAATGTCTAGAGATTGGTTGCTTGCTTCCATATTTGTTCATTTCATACTTTGGTGGCAGGGCATTAATTCTCCTACACTTCATAATTTACATGTGCACAATTCTTGTTCTTGCTGCCTCATGCTTTGAGGGCTATGTCACATTTAAAGAAGTAACCAAAATAAAATTGGAATATCTGCTAAAGAATATAAAACTCATTTTAAAAGACATTTTTCAATGTTTATTTTCCAAAAAAAGTCCCCCTAAAACAACTATAGTAAATTGTGAATCATCTATGGTATGCTTGGGATTCAGAAATTGAGATAGACTATTACATTAGTAACTACTGGACTTCTCCTGTTAAGAAGTTTAGAAGACCAGTCTTTATAACTGGTGGGATGACCTACTATCAGGAACAACCAGTTTTGGGTTGGCTTTGCTAGATTCTTTTTTTTTTTTTTTTTTTTTGAGACAGGGCCTAACTCTGTTGCTGGGGCTAGAGTGCAGTGGCATCATCATAGCTCACTGCAACCTGAAACTCCTGGGCTCAAGCAATCCTTCTGCCTCAGCCTCCTGAGTAGCTGGGACTACAGGCATGCACCACCATGCCCACCTAATTTTTCTATTTTTTTGTAGAGATGAGGTCTCACTCTTGCTCAGGCTGGTCTCCAACTCCTGGCCTCAAGGGATCCTCCCACCTCCGCCTCCCTAGGATTATGGGTGGAACCATAGCACTCTGGCCTGGCTTTGCTAAATCTTAAAGCTACATGGACTACAAAGAAGGAGTTTAGAAAACAAACAAACCACACTCAAGTCTTCCAGGGCAACAAGAACAACAAAATAATTGTGAAAGAATTTTAAATGTAAAATGCCACCAACTTGCTATATGCATCTAATCTTTTCCCTGTGATCAAGAAAGGGAACTGACTGAATATTATAGATTCATACTCAATTATTCAGCTTCAACACATGGACAATGTAAAGCACCTGGTGGAGTAAAAGGGATTATGTGTTCACTTTGTCAAGACTAAGAGAGGAAAAAAAAAACTCTCACATATTTCTTCTAAGTTGTATAACGTCACTGAAGCTTTAACTGTAAGTCATTGCAAGTTGACAATAATACAGTAAAACCATAAGGCAGCCCATAGGAATATGAGATGGAAAATGGCCCTTCACTGGAGACTGAAAATATTTGAGCTTCTATTTTCATGTCAAAAAGTCACATTTATTCACCAGCCCAAAATTAAAAATTTAAAAATTAGTCACTTTCAAAGAACATTTCCATTTTCATTTACCACTTCCTATTCTAATTGTATTCAAATTTAGTTTTAAGTTTCAATTCTTCTTTGGTTTAAAAACTTTAAGGATCATTTAACATTACCCCATAAGTGATATCTCATTTTAAGAATCATAACCAATTTAAAGTGACAGAGAAAATAGATATCCATTGGTCTGGGCTAAAGTTACAATTCATGAAGACCATAACTAAGAATGGACATTTATTTCCCCCCCTTTTCCTATAGTCAAAGTGAACTTTGAAAAATCAAATCTGATCATGGCACCCATTTTCCTACATAAAACCACCGAAAGATGTTCCACTGTACTTGGAATAAAATTTAAACTACACAGAGTAGCCTACAGGGCCTTAACAGGTCTAATCCATTGCTACCTTTTTGGCTATATACCTCATATCATTCTCCTCTGCCTCACTACGCTCAAGTCATGCTGGCATTTTCTGTTCCCTGAACATGCCAACCTTAGTCCCCACTTTGGGGCTTTTGAACTTACTGTTCGCTGTTTTTTAAGCATTTTCTCCTTAAATCTTCACAGAGCTTACTCCTTTCTTGCCATTCAGGCCTTTGATTAAGGTGACCCTTAGAGAGACTACCCCAGGTCACTCAGTCTAAAATCATTCCTTAGAAATATTACAACAAACAGATTAGACTAAGAGCAGCCAGGTGTACTACTCAGTTTTAACCAGATGTCATACAACAGGAAGCACCAGTAATGCCTATGAAATATTCTTGCCAAAAAAACCTGAATCTGAATATGATCACCTAAATTTTTATCTCAAGTTTACAGGACATGCAGGGGAAAGAGAAACATATTAAATAATAACACAGGAATGCAGGGAATTCCACAGGAAACTATAGAATAAACTTAATTTATTCGATAAGGAAAACAATGCAAGGAAAAATGCAAAAGGAGAGAACCTTTAGATTTAAAGAAACTCAAGATGTGGAGCAACTGGAACTCTTATACATTGTTGGTAGAAGTATAAAATGTACACACTATGTTAAAAAGTCTGGCAGTTACTTATAAAGTTAAACATACACCTACGCTATGATGTAGCAATTCTATTTCTGGGTATTTACCCAAGAAAAATGAAAACATTTGCCCACAAAAATATCATGTACAAAACATGTTCATAGCAACTTTATTCATAATGGTAAAAAACTGAAAACAACCTCAGTGTTCATCATTAGGAGAATGGATAAACAAACTGTGGCATATTTATACAGTAGATACCACTCAATAAAAGGAAATAAACTATTGATACACACAACATGGATGAACCTACAAACATGCCAAGTGAAAGAAGGCTTACACAAAAAAGTTCCTATTGCATGCTTCCATTTATGTGACATTCTAGAACTGGTAAAACTAATTTACGGTTGAACAATGGTTGTCTAGAGGACCAGGGAAGGCAGTGATTTCTCGAAAGGAGACACAGGGAAGTTTCTGGGGAGATTCAATAATCTGTATCTTGACAGGGGTTGGATTGCACAGATATGCATCTGATAGAACTCACAGAACGGTTCATTTAAGATATATTTCATTGTATGTAAATTTTACCTCAAAAGAAAAAAAGAACCATAAACAAATACTGAGCTCTGGTTAATCATACGCATGATGAAATACTGGGGTGAAATGTACTGATACTTAGAGATTGATCAAAATAAGTAGGTTGACAGATAAACAGAAGGATGGATAAATGGAAAGATATATAATGAAGCAAGCACAGTAAAAGGTTAATTGTAGCATCTAGGTGGTAGATATAAGTAAGATTCCTTCAGCATTTCTGTATGTTTGAAAATTTTCATAATAAAATCTTGGGACAAAATATAAATAAAAAGTTTAGCTAAAGTGATAACAGAAAAATAGAGTGTAATAGAGAATGGCAGTCTCCAAACTTTTTTATTTCATACCTCTGTCAGTAGAAAATTGTGAACACATGCCCCATTAATTATGTAAGAAATAAAATATTTTAATAAATGATATCCAGGTATTATAGTACAAATACATTATAAATTATATGCAAAGTAGAAATTAAGATGATGATATAATAAATAGAAATGGAAATGTTTTAAAAAAAGACTTAAAAGACAACAATTAAAGGAACAGTGAGTACTGTTTAGATTCTGATTTTAAGAAATCAATTATAAAAAAGGTCACGAAACAATTGGAGAAATGTGAACACTAATTATTTGATAACATTAAGGAACTGATATTATTTTTTAAGTGTGATAATGGTATAGTCATGATGTTAAAAAAACTTACCTTTTAGAGATACATAGTGAAGTATTTACAGATAAAATTTTATGATATCCAGAATTAACTTAAAAATAATCTACTGGGATGAAGCGAGTAGAAGGAATATAAATAAGATTAATGATTGTTTCTAATTATTAAAGCTGGGTCATACGGTTTCATTTTCTCTACTTTTGTATATGCTTAAAATTTTCCATAATAAAAGTTAATTAAAAAGAAAAAAGAAAATCATAGTCCCTTGGTCTCTACCACGTATCTGTTTCTCATTTGTTTTCGGTCTGTTTTCTCCAGCTAGAATGTTAACCCCAAGAGGGCACAGATTTTTATCTTTGTTGTTTACTATGGTATTCCAAGTATTTAGAACATTGTCTGCTATAGTACAAAAATTCAATAGTTGTTTTTGAATAAATGAAAGCATCAAAAGTCATTTATACTACAATTAACTCCTATACTATATCACAGTCTTTTCTCTAAACTTCATAATTATATTTCTCATCACATGCTGGGTATCATCTTCTCCTATGTGTCCCATACGCATTTCAAATTCTACATGTTCAAAATTAAGAGTATTATCTTTGAGATCTGCTTTTACAATATGCCATGCAAACACTAATCAAAGAGAGTTGAAATAGCTGTACTATTAATGATATCAAATCTACTTTTTCTAATTCTATCCACCTATATGCTCAAGCTAGAAAATTCTGGTTCCCTTTGTCAAGAATGACCTTTTCTCTATTCTCACTTGGCTAATTCTTACTCCTCTTTAAATAATTAATCCAGGTATCACCTATTCCAGGAAGCCTTCTCTGACATCCCTGAGCTATGGGCTTTTCTTTTCCTTTAGTACCTTGTGAATACTTCGTTATTCACATACCTTATAATGAAATAGCCTATTACATGTCTATTTTAAATATTTTCAGATGAAGAACAGTACTCTTGTAGGCCCCAGCATATACATTCTTTTGTTAAACTGAATAAAACTGTCTTTGATTATTCTTTCTTCCCTACATCTAATTGGTCAGAAAATCTCACTTACAATTTAACAAGTTAAAAACAATGGCTAGGAACTGCTAAGTAGAGAGATGGGGTAGGAGGAACCAGAGAAAGAGAAATAATTAATCCTTGGCAGTTTCCAAGAGGTAGAAAATTTAAAACTAGTTTTAATGAAAGTAAAGGTCAGAAATTTGAAAGAGATGAAAGAGCATTAGAAAATTATAGTAAAATAACTGATCCAATCAACAATTTATTTACTTCGTACCAGAGACTCTGATGAGCACTGGGCAAATAAGGCAAATATCATTCTACTTCACTTACTTATTCATCAAATAGTTACTGTGTAATCCACCTTGTGCTAAGCACTGCTCTAGGTGCTGAGCTAACACAGTGAACAAAACAAAAAAATTTGTTCTCATGAAGCTTACATTTCAATGAGGGAGATATGACAACAGAAGGTTTACTGAGAAAGTGACATTTGAGTAAAAACCTGAAGGAAGTGAGAAAGTCTTGAAGCTATCACGCAGGGGGCGCTGAGGCAGGAATGTCTGGCATATTCATGTTGGAGGAACTGAAAGGAGGTCAGAGTGGCTGGGGCAAAGCGAGGGGGAAAGGAACAGGAGATGAGGTCAGCAGTGTAACAGGTTCAGATGGTGCAGGCTCTGGTAGGACACAGTAAGGATTTTGGTTTTTACGCTGAATGACGGGAAGCACTGGAGGGTTTAATGGCTGTGAGAATAAATTACAGGAGAGCAAGAAAGGAAACATGGAGAAGCTACTGCAAAAATTCAGACAAGACAGTGGTGTGAACCGGGATTGTGGCTGTGGAGGTGGTTGAATTCTCACATTTTCAAGATAGTGCCAACATGATTTGCTGACAGATCTTACGTAAGGTGTGAGAGGCAGAGGAGTAAACGATGATTTCAATGTTTTGGGCCACGTCACAGAATAGAGTTGCCATGTTATGACAAAAGTACAGATGATGTTAAAATAAACAGCTAGAGGCTAGGGCAAGAAATCGAGTGTGAGGGGCTAAATCCTATAAGATAAGGCTGCAAAGGTCAGCAGGCACCAGACTGCGCAAGGTTTTATAAATCACAAGAAATCTAGACTATAGCCTTTAGGATAATGGGAGGGTATCAAAACATTTTTAAAGCATGGGTGTGGCAGGATTGGGGTTTATATTTTTAAAGACCACTCTAGCTAGCTACAGTGTGGTAAATAAAGGAGAACAAGACCTGGTTTGGAGTCTGTTGCAATGTTCCAGGTCAGAAATGATGACAGTTTTGATTAGGGTTTCCAGTTCTAGAGGGGAAGATATGTGAATAGATTTGACCCAAAATTTGTAAACTGAAAGGATTTTGTAGTGGATTGGTTGGTATAATGAAGAGGGAGGAGTTAAAGATGACCCTTTGGTTTCTTGACTGAGGAACTAGATAGATAGTGGTATCTGTGAATTGAGATACAGAGCACTGGAGGAGGAGTAGATATGTGTAGTATAATACATATATTGTACATATATAAAGTATATTAATTATATGTAAATAGAGTTAGGAGGGAATTTGGGGACTAAAATATCAATTAAGGAATTTATAAACATTTAGATGGAAACTGCAGTCATAGGTAGGAAGGAGACGACCTAAAGAAATCATACAGAAGAAGACTGCTTCACAGTCTTGAGAATATCAGCAAAAAATGGGGAAATGAAATGGAGACAGAAAAGGATGGGTCAAAAGATAGGAGGAAAATGAAGAAGTGTCTCATCAGAAAAGCTCAGAGAAAGTGTTAATCTAAGAAGGAAGATATCATCAATAGTTAAATGTTGCTGACAGGTCAAGCAAAATAGAGACTAAAACCTGTCTATTAGATTTAATTATGTAAGTTCATTGGTAGGTAGCTCTGGTAACATGGTAAATACAGATTTAAATGAAGTGGTGGGAGATAAATAGGCAGACTGGTGTGGGTTGAGGAGTGACCAGAGGTGAGGAAACTAACATGAGAAGCGTGGCATAGAAAGAGGAGAGCTCAGCCACTGGGGGAAACGGTGAAGCACAGCAGAAAGGATGTACCGCGGTGAGAGGGATATGCTCTTTATCCTCCAGGTGAGAGCACAGATGAGTCTGTCTTAGATAGCAGGAGGGACAACTCTCTCATCATAATAGGAAGGATGAAAGAAAATGAACACTGTGGATGTAGTTTATTCATCCAACAAATTTTCAACGAAAAATTTGTTTCAATGAAAAATTCGGGGAGGAAGCAGCAGATTAGGTAGGGCCCTCTAGCCCATGTCAGATGATTGGCTGATCTCTAAGAGAAATAGCAAAAGGTGGCAAATGTCCCCACAAGAGAATAAAAAGAACAGTGATTGTCTTTTCCTCCTCCTTTGGGGGAAGAAAAGAGAGAGAAAATATATAATGGGAGATCATATGTGCTAACCAAAAGAGACTAAATTTGATACGACAGGTAATAAAATGCCACCCCAAAGTTTTTAAAGGAGAAATCATGTAATGAAAAGATTTACATCAGAACATTCTCTTTGCCAATATTAAATATGATTTTATAGAGACAGCTGTACTAAAAAGAGAATGGAATTTCAGGGAATTAGAATTCCAGATAATTTCAGTAAGGTTAAAAATAATCCCTATTTTTTTAACTTAGTAAGTTGCAGGGTTGTGGAAATTGTTAAAGAACTCAATATCAATTTCCTTATAGAAACCTTCCAGTTTTTCCATACCTTTTTTGTAACTGTTGAAAAATAGTCTATAGGCAAATTTCAGTGAACAGAGCAAAATTAAAGAATGGAAACCATGTCTTTTTTAATAGTCAATTTTGTAAAATAAAAATTCTGCCAAGTAAATCAAAATCACATTCCACAACATTAACAGCCATCCTGCATTTGCCTGGGTTTAACAGCACCTGTTTCCCACAAAAATCTGTAAATGTTAAAAAAAAAAAAACAACCTAAACCTATAATTAAGCATGCAAGGTGCATAAATACTTGGTAATACCAGAAGATATTTCCATCTGGAACATAAATTTGGAAGAAAAACTATTCACCTTTTTGAATTTCTAAAGACAATCCTTCACAATGTGTGCACATATTAATAATATACATTTGGTTAAATATATCAGCACATCTAATGATATATTCTCTATAAACTTACACCGTGCTGGGGACTTAGATGCTCAATCCTTTATAACAAAAATAAAACACCTATTTTGGGGTGATAGAAGGAGAAAAGCAAAGGGGCTATTTAGGCATAATAAGTTAAGGCTTTGAAGTCAGAGAGGCAAGGGCTCAGATCCCACCTTTGTTATCTGCTTGTGGGGTGATCTGGAGTATCCTACTCTGAACCTGTTTTTAAAACTCTAAAATGGGTTTAATAATATTAATCTTTCAGGATTGCTATGAAAATTAAACAAGAAAATCTATGATCCAACCTCAAATATACGAAATAAAATTTATTTTAAAAAAATCTATGACCCAGCAGTTATTAGGATATTGTAGCCATTCAATTATTATTATCTTTCATAAGGATATGTATGCTTTATTTCCCTCCTCTTTCCCCCCACTCCTATCTGTAAGTGCCTCAAGGAGAGAGATCATATTTTATTCATATTGTTGCCTCCTGAAATAACAAAGCATTCTTATGAACATGGCACTTTCTATCCATTTTATTTTTTTATTTCATTTCATTTCATTTTTTGAGACAGAGTGTGACTGTCACCCCAAGTAGAGTGCAGTGGCATCATCATAGCTCACTGCAACCTCAAACTCCTGGGCTCAAGTGATTCCTGCCTTGGTCTCCTGAGTAGCTGGGAATACAGGCACATGCCACCATGCCTGGCTAATTTTTTCTATTTTTGGTTTTGCTCTTGCTCAGGCCGGTCTTGAACTCCTGATCTTAAGTGATCCTCCTGCCTTGGCCTCCCAGAGTGCTAGCATTACAGGCATGGGCCACTGTGCCCGGCACTACCATATATTATAGTTGTCCATACAAATGTCTTATTTCCTCAATTAGAATGTAATTTCTTTGAGGACATAGGTGTTAAGCTCAGATTCTTATTCACAGTGGGTATTCAATAAATATCTGCAAATGAATGATCAAAGAAATGAATAAATTAATTAAATATTGAATGAGAAATATCTAAGTGACATAGTCCTTTTTAATTTCTATGAATTACAAAACAAAACAAGACACAGGAATCAATTAGAAAGATTTCAAGATTCAGAAATATTCTCATCATTCCTTCTGCCTTAGTTTTGATACACCTAGACAACCAACTCTTATTTTTAGAAAGTGCTTTGAGTTCTGCTCAAAAGAAAAATTCTTTGGTGGAGAAGAAATCCCAAGTTACAGAATGGTGTTTGCTATAATTAATAGCAGGTAGAGCCCTCTACCATTAGAGGAAAAGCCAATGAGCACTGCCAAAATGACAGCAATAACAATGATGATGCTGGGTTGCATTTATGGAATATCTATTATGCATCAGGTATCACACTTAGCATATGTTATTTATGCAAGTAGCAATTGTCCTATAGGCACTATTATTAAAGTGCCCATGGTCATACAGTCTTTCCTAATATATTCCATGAAGGGCCACCAATCCCACTCCATTCCACCTCAACCATGCTCCTAGTTTGGATTATTTTCCCCCATGTGCCCTCACAGAACTTCATACAATCCTTAACACAGTACTGTTCACACTGTATTGTAATTGCTTGTTTATTCTTTTGAATCTTCCACAGGAATGTAAACTATCAGCCTGAGCCTCACTGATATTATATCCCAGTTCCTAAAGCACTATGTCTGGAACATATTTATTTGTGGAATGGAGAGAGGAGTGAATGTATGGGTGAAGTGGCAGAGCTAGAATTCCAACCCATGTCCGACTCCTAAGCCTCTGTTTTTTATTCTATGCCATGTTACCTCACAAGTAATATCCCCATTTTGTAAATTTGTATTATTTTGTAAATTTCATGTCATTCAAGATTTCTATAAAAATTATAGAAAATAGTGTTCATAAACCAAATTATTAATATTAACAAATTCATCAATTGATTTGATAAGCTGGCACTCTGAAAATCACCAAATTTAGCTTTTATGACAACATTTTGGGCTTAGATGTAAGTCAGAAAGGCAGAGATTGTCAACACCAATAACTGTAGACCTCATTAAAGTCCAAAATGTGATTTCGAAAGTCCTACTCACAATATTACATACATTATTACTTTGGGGATTTATATAAATAAAAGTGGATAAAAGATTTGGAAATAAATCCACAAGTTTTTGAAAAATCCACTTAATTCCACCAAATCAACTTTTCAATAACTATGTACATAAATCTATTAACTACTTAGGTTTTAAAAGCTAACTTTAGACCATCTATCATAAAGCCTAAAAACTTTTACCTGCTTTCTGGATGTCAAAGCTCAAAATTATAAACATAAGTTAGCTAAAGTCAGTTTTCTAAAGTGAATATGCTGTCTAGGAATTCCATATATTCAAAATGTATTTGAGAAAGACATATTTCAGCTATGAAACTGCAAAGGAATCACCTCAACTCATCATCTTCCCCAATTTCAGGGCACAAAAAGACAATTTAGAGGCCCCTGAGTCATTCTGTTAAGTATGGACTTCAAAGGAGGAGGAAACTCCAAGGATCATTGATATGACAGCAACCAATGTAAACATCTAGCTTGTCATAATCAATCTGCTTTAATTATCAACAAGTTTTTACCATTTCTGACCAGTCATTTGGAGCTGACCTCTGACAAGTACTTACAAGTCACTGAAATCTAATTTTATTTTATAGCCTTATATTTGTTATTGGGCTAATCTTTACCTGTTCTACATCACACAACAGCTTAAATATTTGAATGGCCCAGCAATAAATTTCCATGATCCCCCTGGGTCAGTCAGATGTTAGCTGTTAAGTAAAGCTAAAAGGATCTAGGCTTCATAAATTTCCTTCAGGGTCCACATTTGCTCTTACAGGCTAGGCTTTCAAGCCCAAACATCTTTATTGCTATGTGCAGTGATTTATTAACTCCTCCTTGTTTTTATCCAAAAAGATCAATCACATATGTATCAATAAGCCAGTGTGCTGGTGACTGCTTTTTATTGTACATATAACCACCTGCCTTTAATACAAACTTGTGTCTAAAGCTTTTTTAAGTGCTTGCTGGATTTTAACAACCTTCACCTGTTTCTAATTTGGTATAAAACATATGGTTTAGCTCTGCTATTTAGTTCTAAGCCAGCCTTTCCTCTTTTGGACCCAACAAAATAAAAGAAAACAAATCCAGGGCACAAAACCCTAAATTTGGAGGATGTTACACACACACACACACACACACACACACACACACACACACACTCTCTCTCTCTCTCTCTCTCTCTCTCTCTCTCTCTCACTTGCCCAATTACTTCTGAAAAGCATTTTCACAGAGGAATAAATATTTTATAGAATGAAATTATTACACATTTTTAAAAAATTGGTTGTTTCCTACATTACTCTTGAGGGTTTCTGAAAATTATGTTCAAACTGTGAAAATGACTGTTTCATCTTAGCACCTCAAAAAAGATAACAGCTATATCTAGCTGCCTATAAGAACAGAGAAGAGAGCTCCTATCTTCATATACAGGAATTTACATCTGGTCAGGTGAAACCAAAATTTTCTTTTCCCTTCCCTTATCCTTCTCTAAATTAGACCAAAAGTTTAAGAGGCAGGGTGCCAGCAGAGAGAGAACCACAATCTAACTCAGCATGGTAAAGTCAATACTAAAATTAAGTGTCTGGGTGATAGGGTAGGGAGGAGAAAATCCTCAGGAAGAAATGACTAATAGAAATGTCTAGCAAAGGCAGAGAAGTCAACACAGCCTCCCACAGCTCGACTAGAGTTCTTTCCTACACACATCTCCTTTTCCAGTCAGGTGGGAGCTGACAGCCCTGGCCACAGCTGGCATTGAATCTCCTATTCAAATTCCTCTCATCCTTTGAGGCCCAATGCAAATGCTCTCCACCCTCTGAAGCCTTCCCCTAGACTCAAAACAGAATTAAGGTGCTTCCATAAGATTTATCAGTATTTATCCATCATTTGGGAGCATGTAATCACATTGGGCTTTGTTTTACAACCATGCATTTACATGTCTGTCTCTTGTACAATGATCTTACAGAGCAGGTATTGAATAAATGTTCCCTGAACTATATTAAGTTGGTTTACAAAGACTTTGTATGAATTAAGCCACAAAAAGCACACTTAAAAAGTTAATGCTTAATTTTATCAAAACAATACACATACATGGTTTAAAAAGTCAAATTGTTTTATAAGCCTGATAGTAAAACATCAGTTTACATGTTTATTAGCTAAAATAGCCTAGCTCTATCTCAATTCCTAGATCTCAGAGCCAATTATTCTCAGCACTTTAAGCTGCTTTCCCCCCCTAGTATTTACCCTACATGTTTCTAGTGAATATCCTTATATTCCTGTTTCTTGATTCTATAGTTTTAAAAATGATCTACTGACAACCTCCTGGGGAAGATGAGGATATAGCTCTCTTACACATTGCTTCCTTTGCCTCTCCCAAAATATCCACACCTCCCCTTCCTCCCAACCTCTCAGTAGGGTCAAGACCATAATTTCTGGTTAAATCAATATGCCACATTACTGTATTATAATCATGGAATTATTATTTTGAGGTGAACCATATAATGTTTCATATATATATTTTAATTCTCTTAAACTTGGTTTTCCCTGGAGTTAATAACTACCTGGCTTTTTCATTTGCTAAATTTATTTATGTACTTCTCACTAATTTATTTCCAGGCTTCCTGAAAGCAATGAAAATTCCCTCTCAATGTAGTTAAATCCATCAGATAATCTATCAGTTTCACTCTTTCTTGGAGCCCTTCATCCTCTTGCTCTAAGGGCCAGTTGAGAAGCTGGTTTTTTGACTTCGCTTCTCTGCTGTGTTGGATCCCTTCTTTTCCTTAAATGATATTTTCTTTTGGTTTATTCCCTTGTGTTAACAGAGCACATCCTCCAGCATCTCCCTAGGAAAGGTGTCCAGATAGATTTTTTTTTAAAGGACTATCATGTCTAAAAAGTCTTTTTTCTGCTCTCCTATTGACTGACAGTTTGACAGATATATAAATCTAAGTTATAAAAATAATTTTTCTCAATGCCTTAAGTACTTTGAAGGCATTGTTTCACTGCTTTCCAGCTTTCAGTGCCACCTTTGAGTAGTCAGATACATTATGATTCCTATTCCTTTGTATGTTTTTTTTTCTCTGCAAGGTTTTAGAATCTTTGCTTTACCTCCAGAATTCCACAATTTCACAGTGATGTGCCTTATAGTATGGGCCATTTAAAATTCTTTGTGCTGGGCACTCACTGGGCTCTTTCACTTTGAAATCATGTCTTCCAATTATTAGAATTTTTCTTATATTATTTCTTAGATAATTTCCTATCTTCCATTTTCTGTTTCTTTTTTTGCACTCACTGCTATTTAGATGTTGGATCATCAAATATTTGAGGAATTCCTCCAATTTCTTACCTTTTTTTCCCTATTTTTGATATCTGTCTGTGGCTTTTTTTCCCTAGGAGATTTCCTCAACTTTACCTTCCAACCTTCTGTTGAATTTTTTTAAAATTCTATAGTTTTAATTTTCTAAACATTGTTTATCTTTTAATGAATATTCATTTTTATGCCATTTTGTTTTTGTTCTTGGACATAGTACTTTCCCTTGTCTCTTTGAGGATATCATTAGTAGTAGCCTTTAAAAAAAAAACTTTTGCTTTTT
Organism: Lemur catta; assembly: GCF_020740605.2. Lineage (NCBI taxonomy): Eukaryota > Metazoa > Chordata > Mammalia > Primates > Lemuridae > Lemur > Lemur catta. The sequence continues at coordinate 56,781,032 of NC_059134.1, forward strand.
ACTGATCCCTATATTCTTTCCTTCACATTTCTTTTTTGATTATTTTGGCTTCTATATTTCATGTGAGAGGTCTCCTTAAATCTCTGGTGATTCCTTGACTGATCAATAATTTTTAAAAGTGAGGAACTAAAAGGTACACATATTGAAAACTGTGCCTGGACAGGACTGGTTAAGAGGCAAGTGTTACTCTAGGATCATTAGCTGAGGCCTGGCAGTTTCATTTGTGGAGGTACAATTGTACATAGCTATAGGTATTTTCTCTTGGATCAATCTGTTTTTCCATACCTTGTATAGATATTCACTTAATTCCTCTTTTTAGCTGGCACCTCTGCCCTCAGTTTTGCTAGCTGTCTCTGAATCCAGGGTTAGTCTGGTTCAACTTCTTAAGAGTAAAATGCAAGTTTTCTGCTGGTGTAGGGAGAGGTAGTTGCACGAGAGAGAGATTAGCAGGGTATAGTGACTTCTAATACAGACTTCCAGACATACCCAACTCATCTTCAATGACACCTAGCCTCTAATTCTGAACTTCTCTGGATTTTTCAGTGTGAATTAGTTTGCTTCTTACCTTTACCCCTTGTAGGCTTTTAGATTTTCATTTTTCTAGCATGCTAAATCAGTTGCTACTCCTCCACCTGTTCTCTAGTTTCTACAATTTTGTTGATATCTCTTTTCTCTGGAGATTGCCTCTCCTGTTCCTTTTGTCACTATGGGATTTATGCTTTTAAAATTTTGTACTGTTATTTTAGTGGCATGTAGGAGGAAAAAGATAAGCACACTTGTTCAGTTGGAAGTTTGAAGTTCATTATTAATGATTAAAATAGTAGCTTTCTTTGCTTGTTTCCATGTCAGGCTCTGTGTGCTATGCTTTATACATATTTAATTATTAAAACAATCCTGTGGCAGAGACTGCTGATTGCTCCCAAACACCCATTCTCCTCTTCTTCTGTGGTTAACAGAACCCCTGAAGTTTAGTAGGCCACCCAGAAAAAACACATTTCTCAACCTCCTATGGATGCTGGAGAATCCAGAAGTCCATAGAGGGAAGACTGCCCATTTCCCTGCTGGCTGCATAAGGAATGATGTCTCAACAACCACCTTGACCATGAGGACCATGCACCCCAGGGATGGCAGATGAGAGATCTTGACCCAGATACCCTATTATTTTTGGTCAAACTCATTTCTGATATATTTTCATATAATTGGCTAATTTTCCTAGAGTTGTAGTAATGTGTATATTTCTGATAATGTCAAAAACTTCTACCAAATCCTTCTTACCTAATTTTATCCTGTGTTTTCTCATTATTTCCATTTTAACACTTAAATTTTAAAATTCAGTGTATTGTATTAATACTACCTCTATTTTTTGGGGGCAGATCTAGTGTTATTTGCATACTTTTAGTCAGCCATTATGGCCCAAAGCCCTTCTATTTGGTTACTGGCAGAGAGTATGTGATAATGCATGGGGGAAAAGAGATTTACAATACACTGCAATGGATTATTTCAAAATAAAAAACAATTTTGAGGAAAAATATTACAAATAATGTTATGACAAATCAGAGTAGCATAAGGCATAGCTGAACAAGGTATGTATATAAGTGTGTACCATGATTTATTAAGATCTTTTGTTTCATTATCTTTATGATGTTCTATATTTTTCTTTGATAAACATCTTTCACCCTTTTTATTAAACATATTGCTAAGTACTTATATTGATATTGTATTCATTTTCTATTTGGTTATTGCTGGTATATAGAATCTAACTGATAATCTTGTTGATCTTATATCAAAAAATGTGCTTGATTTTCTAATTCTAATAGTTTCAAGTTCTCTCCCATTTTCTATGTAACATTCACATCTGCAAAAGACAGTTTGTCCCTTTTTTCAAATATTTATACTGAATCTTTTTTTATATAATTATACTGGCCAGGATCTCAAGTATAATGTTTTATTGCAAAGCTAATAACTGGCATCCTTATCTGCTTTCTGCCTTTAATGGGAATACTTACAAAGTTTCACCATTAAGTCTAATGCTGGCTGTAGGTTTGTGATAATCATCCTTTAGCATTTTAAGGACATTCTCTTCATTTTCTGCTTTGCAAAGAATTTTTATAACAACTGCTACTATATTATTGGCCAACATTTGAAGTTTTACCATGTGCCACATATATTTCACATGTATTGACTCATTTAATACACCCAGATACCCTATGAAATAGGTACTATTATTCTCTCCATTTAATATTGAAAGTAAAGCATATGGAGATCAAGTAACTTGTCCAAAGTCACACAATGTATTAGTTTTCTATTACTGCTTTAAAAAAATAAAATAAATTTAAAATAAATTTAATAGCTTAAAATAACACCTATTTACTATCTCATCGTTTCTATAGGTCAGAAGTCCAGGCACAGCATAGTTGGGTTCTCTGCTAAGAAGCTAAGAAGTCTGAAATCAAGATGTTAGCCAGGTTGTGGTCTCTGTGCAGCTCAGGATCCTTTTCCAGGCTCATCTGGGTTACTGGAAGAATTTAAATTTAGTTCCTTGTGGTTGTAGGGCTGAGCTAGTTCTCTGCTAGCTGTCAGCACATTTCACTCTTAGTTCTCAGAGGCCATCCTCAGGTCCTAGCCACATGGCCCCCTCCATAAGCAGTTCACAGCCTGGCTGCTTGCTTTCTTGCAGGCTAGCAGAACATCTGCTACTGCCTCTTGGCTCTCAAGGGCTCACTTGATTTGGTCAGGTCTACCTAGATAATCTCCCTTTATGTTAACTCAAAGTCAAATGATTAGGATTTTACTCAATCATGGGAGTAAAATCCTATTAGAGATGTCCCTTGGTATCTGTGGGGGATTGATTCCAGGACCCCCATGGATACCAAAATCTGAGGATGCTCAATTCCCCGATATAAAGGTATAGTATTTGCATATAACCTACACACAACCTCCTATATACTTTAAATCATCTCTATATTATTTATAATACCTAATATAAATGCTATGTAAATAGTTGTTATGTTTTGTTTTTTAATTTGTATTATGTATTATTGTTGTATCATTTTTTATTGTTTTATTTTAATATTTTCGACCTGTGGTTGGTTGAATTAGCAGATTCAGAAGGCTGACTGTATATTTCCAAGTTCTGTCCACGCTGAAGGGGGGGATATACAAGGTATGTACTCCAGGATAGTAGGAATCTTATGTGACATTTCAAATTCTGCCTACCATATACATTAAATATTAATAACAACCTGGATTTAAACTTGGGCCACCTGGTTTCAGAGTTTATACTCCTAATCAAAACCTATATTACCTTTCTAAATAAGTGTTCAATTTTATTGAATGGTTTTTCGCATCTATCAAAATGACAATGATATTTCTCTTAATCTGTTAATGAGTGAGTTATGTGGAAAGGTTTTTAACATTGAGCCACTTTTCCTGAATTGCTAGATTCAGCTGGCATACACTTTGTTTTGCATGTTTGTATTTATGTCCATAAATGAGTTTGTCTATAATTTTTATTTTTCCTATTGTCCTGTTTAGGTTGTTTTATCAAATTCACATTTGTTTGCTTTTTTAAATATTTTGAAGGCAAAAGCTGGCTTCAGTGCTCACCTTATCTCTATACGTTCTTGCCTTCACTCAGTTTTTGACCTAAATATTCTTTATTTTCTGTTAACTAATAGACACATTAAATAATTTTTTTTCCCTAGCAGTTTCAGTATTGGTCAAGATACCCACGCTACTATACTCAGGAAACAGAGCCTATTCAGTCTTCCCATTTGGGGGATCAATTTCGTTGTTTTATATTTGTTTTTTTAAAAGGCCATTCTAGCTACCTTCTAAAAATTGTTCACAGTATGTTCTTATGATTTTTCAATCTCTGCTGTATCTGTGTCTTCTTTTTTGTTCTTAATATTATCTGTATTTTTAAACTCAGCCATTACTTTTTGAATATCTCTTTCTTGCCATTCCTAATCTTTATTCCTAGGATTACTATTAGATATATGTTGATACTCTCAATCATCCCCCATGTCCCGTAACTTCTTTAATGCCCATCTATGTGTGAAACTCATGACAATGAGCCATGGTATTTCTAATTTAATGTTTTAACCTTTTATTTCATTGGCTAGATTTGGGTGGATAAACACTATTGCTCCTCTGCTTCAATCTGTGAAATAGGTCTTGACTTAGCATATTTTTATAGCAGTGAGCACTAAACACTAATTAGATATTCTCAGCAAAGTAATTTTTAAGTTGGCCCTAAAATGTTAAAAAGTACTTTTTAGTCAATTATTGGGCCTTTACTCTTTTTTTTTTTCTTTGGGACAGAGTCTCACTCTGTTGCCCAGGCTAGAGTGCCGTGGCATCAGCCTAGCTCACAGCAACCTCAAACTTCCTGGCCTTAAGCAATCCTTCTGCCTCAGCCTCCCGAGTAGCTGGGACTACAGGCATGTGTCACCATGCCCAGCTAATTTTTTCTCTATATATTTTTAGTTGTCCAGATACTTTCTTTCTGTTTTCAGTTGAGATGGGGTCTTGCTCTTGCTCAGGCTGGTCTCAAACTCCTGAGCTCAAACGATCCACCCGCCTCGGCCTCCCAGAGTGCTAGGATTACAGCCACCACGTCTGGCCGGGCCTTTACTCTTAATGACAAATTGCCACTTGAGTCTGGTCCCAAACCACCTATCAACCAACACTATCTTTCTCTGCTCAAAATCAGACTGTAATTCTTTCTATCCCTAAGGATAGCAATGCAATGTGTTCATGAGACATGGGCATGCCAGGTAAAGAAAGGAGTGTTACTGAATAAAAGGCATGAAACAAGGTGATTTGTATTTCTGAAACTGAATAATAAGCTTAAATAATATGCTCACTTTCTAAGTATATTGTGTAAAAACATCTAGCATAAAGTCTATTCATATGGTAGACATTCACTAGTATTTACAGAATTGATTTTAAACTGACCATTTCTTTTAAAGAGAGAAAATAATTTTAATTGTTGTTATTGTTCATTACTATATCACAAAGACCTAGGCCAATGTCTGTCACACAGTATGTACTAATTAAACATTTGATGAATACATGAATAAACAGGTTCATTTGTGCATTTATAATTCTGATACTATTAACCTTGATTTTGAATTAGCATTTGAGGACACAAAATAGAGTTAAGTATCTATTCCAAATTGCACACTAAGAAGACAGGGTAGGTTCCAATAAAAATGATACAAAATGGGAAAGGAAACTTCTTCCAGTGAAATGTGACCAACCTGCATTCTCTTAGAAAGGAATACTAACTATCATTTTCCCATGGAAATCATTGAGAGAAAATAACATGCTATTTACCAAATTTCTTTTCAACCAACTTATGAACCTCCCATTTTGTGATTTATACAGTAACCACAAATATAGAAACCAGTCTATGATAAAGAATTCTTATATCTCTCACACAAAATATTATTCAGCAAATTCAATATTGGGAGGTGGCTTCTTAAAAGCTTTTCCTCTTTAATTAAATTTTTAAAGCTGGAAATGACAAAATTATGCACTACATACTCAAAAATAAATATTCCCTGTATGGAATATCTTACAACAGAAGTTGTCCCAATAAATTCATCATCTACACATTTAAGAGTTTAAGTATAGGTGTCAATCAAACTCCAAGAGACCTGCCACTTCTCATTAGCTTACCAACCTTATATTTATATAAATTAAAATAATAAAATGCTTCAGTTGCTTGCTTATTGGTGTGTTTAATTAACTTACAACAGTAAATTCCTATAACTAACTACAGTTAACACTTCTAGTATTTCATCACTAGACTCTCCACATCATGAACCTGGGAACCTGGGAGCCATCATTTATATTAATGGGAGTTACTAACAAGCATCATGGGAAGAATTAATTCTTTTGTAAGTCTTAGTTTCTAATAATATAAGTGAATAGCACTCAAAATTCTAGGCATTATTAACACCAATCATTGCTCAAAAGGAAATATGGAGAACTGCTACTATAAATTTAAAACCAATCAAGAAGCAAGAACTTGTATATGAAAATGATATGAATTATGAGAAAAGTAACCACAGAAACATGTAGTCTTTAAAAAAAGTAGCTTTTAAAAAATGTTAAAGAAAATAGCCGGGCGCGGTGGCTCACGCCTGTAATCCTAGCTCTGGGAGGCCGAGGCGGGTGGATCGCTCGAGGTCAGGAGTTCGAGACCAGCCTGAGCAAGAGTGAGACCCCGTCTCTACTAAAAATAGAAAGAAATTATCTGGCCAACTAAAAATATATATACAAAAAAATTAGCCGGGCATGGTGGCTCATGCCTGTAGTCCCAGCTACTCGGGAGGCTGAGGCAGTAGGATCGCTTAAGCCCAGGAGTCTGAGGTTGCTGTGTGCTAGGCTGATGCCACGGCACTCACTCTAGCCGGGGCAACAAAGTGAGACTCTGTCTCAAAAAAAAAAAAAAAAAAAAAAAAAAAAGAAAATAATGTTGCACAGAAATAAAGGCTTGAAAGGGATATATTGCAAAAGGATAGAGCCACTTTAAAAAATTAAATATTAGCTATATAACTGTGGATAATTCCAAAACAGAAGAGGTAACTAAGAGATAATTTGATTAAATATCTGTATAATATAGACACAATAAACATTTCTAGAATGCATACATGGAAAAGAGTCTAGCATATAACCAGGAGTGGGGTTGTTAGGTTGAATAGAGTTTGTACAGATTTAACTGTATTGTTAAACTGCTCTATGAAGTAGAATAATTGAAATTCTCAACAAGGATTAGAGTTTCTTTTCTTCTATATGCTCACTAAATTTGGTACGAAATAGACATTCTAATTTTGGTCACTTTGATGGATATAAAAAAAACAGTATCTCCTTCTGGTTTTATTTGCATTTTTGATTACTAGTGAGGCCAAATATTTTTCATGTTATTAAATATTTAGGCTTTGTTTTTCTGTAATAGCTTCTTTATATATTTCTATTATTTCCATATTTCTATTAGGTTGATTGCTCTTTTACTTATTGATATATAAAGACTTTTAAAAATATATTCTAGATCCCAAACTTTGGTTAATCAATGTGCTATAAATTATCTTCCTGGCCGGGCGTGGTGGCTCACGCCTGTAATCCTAGCACTCTGGGAGGCTGAGGCGGGCGGATCATTTGAGCTCAGGAGTTCGAGGACAGCCTGAGCAACAGCGAGACCCCGTCTCTACTAAAAATAGAAAAGAAATTATACGGACAGCTAAAAACATATATATATATATATATACATATATATATATATATATATATATATATACACAAAAACTTAGCCGGGCATGGTGGTACATGCCTGTAGTCCCAGCTACTCAGGAGGCTGAGGCAGGAGGATTACTTGAGCCCAGGAGTTTGAGGTTGCTGTGAGCTAGGCTGACGCCACGGCACTCTAGCCTGGGCAACAGAGTGAGACTCTGTCTCAAAAAAAAAAAAAAAAAAAAAAAAAAAATTATCTTCCGATCTGTGGCTTGCCTTTTCATTTTGTTTATGTTTTCTTTTGTTATAAACAAGTTTTTTTTTCTTAAATGAAATCAAACTTATGGCCCATTTCTCATATTATTGTCTATGTGTTTCTGTGATTTATTTAAGAAATCCTTTCCAAATTCAAAGCCAAGGATTTTCAAATTCTAAAAACCTAGGAGTCTCATTTCTACTGAAATGAAATAAGATTTAAAAATTCAACCTGAAATGAAAAAAATTAATGTTGTGACTATGTTCATTTATTCAGTGTACAAATATTTACTGAGTGACTATTATTTGCAAAGGTCATTTTACATAAATTCTCTCTTTTATGACCCACATTTCTATGAAGCCGCTATTTTTGTTTTTCAGATGAGTATACTAAAGCTACAGAGGTGAAGTAAATTGGTTCAAGGTGTATCTGATGCCAAAGTTCTTTCAGGAGTGAAATGGGAAAGCCATGGTTTCTCCTTTCCTAAGTCAGAATACACAATTACTATTATTTAAAAGCCGATATGTTAGACAGTTACATGTGGAAGTAATTCTATCTTTAAGTCAAATGAGTCATATGTTTATTATAAGCAATTTATGATCTAAAACATGTTAAAGATATATCCCTATGCTTTGAATAAATGTATTTCATATTAACCACTTAAAGCTAATAATCTTTGAAAAGAATTTTAAACTGATGAGAACAGATACTATACTTGATCTTAGTCTAAAGGCCGAGAAGATGTAAGAATAATTTTAATATTTACTTAGACTAAAGATTAAATTATAAACTTACTCTTCTTTTAATCTATGCCTAAATGTAAACTGCTGAGCAACTTCAAGTGAATTCACGTACGGGGCAGTGTGAGAAACTGGAAGCTTTGGTCCACGGAAGGTGCAATATCTGTTTTGTGCCAGTGTATATGTATATGTCCTTCTGTTGCTTCTAGCCTTTGCTTGGACAGCTCCTAATCTTGTTCCAAACTCAGGAGCTCAGATGTTTCGGGACCACCTTCTCGAGTATGCTTTTGCTGGTTACTTCCAACCCAACCCTGTGCTGATCTCTAACATGGCCCTTACTGAAGTGGGGTGGAGAAGATGGCCAGATGGAAACCTCCAGCGATCATCCCTCCGCACAAACACCAAATTTAACAACTATCCATACAGGGAAGCAACTTCAGAAGAACCAAAAATCAGGTGAGTGCTCACAGTACCTGGTTTTAACACTGTATCTATCATGGCCATTATTATGCTGAGAATGACTGTCTGCTGACTTGCTGTCCCCTCCTCTCCATTCAGACCAGTCCTCAGTACATGGATGACTTTCTTGTGATGTAACCCTCCTGTAATTTAACTCTTTTGTGACTTAATTATTAAATGTATGTGAATTAAATACCATATTGGTTTTTCATTTTCAAGGAATTAGAGCAGAAAAACAACTATTAAAACAAATTGATCATTTAATATGATGCAGAAATTACTTTTGATAATCATCTTTATTAACTAAATCATCTAGGTTAGAGGTATAAAAATATGGCAGTTAACAGAATTATCTGGATAAAAGAATGACATAGATTTATTTTACAATAATACTATTATCCAGGACATAAGTGTTATAATCTTTAGAAAACTGTCTAGAGAACTTTTATAATAAGATGCTTTGGGGGAAGTTAAAATAATTTCACATCTACCTAAAAATAATTTTCTTACTCTTTCCATCATTTATTTTTTCAGAAAACCAAAATATTCTACAAATCACCTACTGCAAATTCTTTGGCTTGATATAATTACCTTCTTCTCCCCTATTCTTTGTCTACCAAAAAAATCCAACATATAAGAATTAAAAGAAAGAGCAGAGCTATGTTCAATGCAACATCAATAAAATTCTTATTTATGAAAGTAAACAATTAATTCATATAACAATGTAAAGTATCTATGTGTCCTATGACAAATACTAAAAGACTGCAAAAGGCCAGTCCATGAACAAACTGGAGAGCTCACTGATGCTCTGGGGACCTTTTGTTGAGAAACACTGATCTCACACATTCTAATAATGTAACAACACTGAACTCATGACATAGCCCACTGTTAACTGAATATATTATTCCTCTGTCCCATCCCCCCCAAGCACTATACTGAATCTTTATTCTGATGATTTGAGTATATTGAAAACTAGAAAAGCAGTAAGTTCAGGTTGGGGTTACATGTCAGAGTCATCTGGTTTTCTTTCTTATCCCACTGTCCCATTACATTACTGTATTTTAATTTAGTTGGTTGCAGAAAGCTGAGATGACAATAATACTAGTGAAGACTTCCTCATCCAGATAATAACATCAGCACTATAAAAGCACACTTCATTAAAAACAACACACACAACAATACACTTCCAAAGTGTCAGTGATGAAATAGCTGCACAATTACTTTTGACTCATTTTCCACATTTCCCCTCTCTCAGTGGAATGCCTAATCTTCATAAGGTGTTCATTTCCTGTCTCACCCAGCAACCACCTTCTGCATTTTTATTTGGTTGATCTCTTTTGCCTGAATTTCCATGGGGATTCCTCATTTTAAAACATGCTCTTTGCTCTCACTCCTAAACACAACCCCATCAGCACTGATGCCTGTGCCTTGGATTACAACAAGTACAGAAGTTAATAGCTTGCCATGGTCCTAAGGGATTCTGAAATAATGATTGCCCTGACCAGAGCATCTAGAGTTAAAACTAGGGGCCATGGTGTGGAGTATCAGATTACCTAATAGCATTTGCAAAAACTGAACATCCCTTTTGCTCTAATTCAATTCAAGAAATATTTATTTTCTACACAACATAAGTCTTTCTGCAAGGCATGGAAGAAGTTTAATCCTGAGTAAGATGTAGTTGAAAATATTTCAGACAAGAATAAGACAACTCAAATACACCACTTGCATTACTGAACTGGGCTGTTGTGAAAATTAAATAAGAGTATATATAAAAGCACCTCGTTTCTGAGATATCATATAGAGAGAGTTGTTCATAGGACTACAAAGACTGAGAGTACAACAAACTATGGGAAATCAAGAAAGAACTTATAAGGAAAGTTTTAGACAATAATGGAAGGGCGTTATGCACAACTACAATTTTGTTCCTAGTGATGGCTAGGGAAGGCATTCCAGATAAATAGAATAGCATGGACAATGAGTATCAAGGTAGGAAATAATGTGATATATTTGGAAAACAACCAATTGTTCGGTTTCACTAAAGCACAGGCTATGAACTGGGAGGGAACTGGGGATAAGACTAAAAAAGTAAGTAGCAGGCCAGGCTGGAAACCATTTAGTTTGAACATTCTCTACACTCCTTTTAAGAATAAGGGCTTCTGGTCTGGTGCAGTGGCTCATGCCTGTATTCCTAGCACTGTGGGTGGCTGAAACAGGAGGATCGCTTGAGGTCAGGAGTTTGAGACCAGCCTGACCAAGAGCAAGAGCCTGTCTCTACCAAAAACAGAAAAAATTGGCTGGCTGTTGTGCACCTATAATCCCAGCTACTCAGCAGGCTGAGGCAGGAGGATCGCATGACCTCAGGAGTTTGAGGTTGCAGTGAGCTATGATGATGCCATTGTACTATACCCAGAGCAACGGAGTGAGACCCTATCTCAAGAAGAAGACATTTTCACCTCCTCCCATGAATCACAAATGTTCCAAATGGCATCTAGAATGGTGAATCCTTTCCAAAAGGTTTTCAGTTGACTGCTCAAATTCATCAGAGGTACCACTATCTATGGCAGCTATAGCCTTACAGAATGTATTTCTTAAATAATAAGACTTGAGGGCCAGGCACGGTGGCTCACGCCTGTAATCCTAGCACTCTGGGAGGCCGAGGCGGGTGGATCGCTCGAGGTCAGGAGTTAGAGTCCAGCCCGAGCAAGAGCGAGACCCCCGTCTCTACTAAAAATAGAAAGAAATTATCTGGCCAACTAAAAATATATATAGAAAAAAATTAGCAGGGCATGGTGGCGCATGCCTGTAGTCCCAGCTACTCGGGAGGCTGAGGCAGTAGGATTGTTTAAGCCCAGGAGTTTGAGGTTGCTGTGAGCTAGGCTGACGTGACGGCACTCACTCTAGCCCAGGCGACAGAGCGAGATTCTGTCTCAAAAAAAAAAAAAAAAATAGGACTTGAAAGTTGAAATTATGCCTTCATCCATGGGCTGCAGAATAGATGTTGTGTTAACAGGCATGAAAACAACTTTAATCTTCTTGTACATCTCCATCAGGGCTCCCAGGTGACCAGGTGCAGTGTCAATGAGCAGTTAATATTTTGAAAGGAATCTTTTTTTCTGAGGAGCAGGTCTCAACAGGAGGCTTAAAACATTCAGTAAGCCATGCTATAAACAGATGTGCTGTCATCCGGACTTTGTTGTTCAATTTATAGAGCACAGGCAGAGTAAATTTAGCAAAATTTTTAAGGGTCCTAGGATTTTAAGTTGAAGCCCTGGCTTCAAGTTAAAGTCAGCAGCTGCATTAGCCCCTAACGAGAGAGTCAGCCTACCCTTTGAAGCCAGGCATATGACTTCTCTAGCTATGAACATCCTAGATGGCATCTTCTTCCCATAGAAGGCTGTTTTGTCTACATTGAAAATCTGTTGTTTAGTGTAGCCACCTTCGTGAATGATCTTAGCTAGATCTTCTGGATAACTTGCTACAGCTTCTAAACATCAGCATTTGCTGCTTCACCTTGCATCTTTGTGTTCTGGAGATGGCTTCTTTGTTTAAGCCTCATGAACGAACTTCTGCTAGCTTCCAACTTTTCTTCTACAACTTCTTCACCTTCATATAACTGAAGAGAGTTAGAGCTTTGCTCTGGATTAAGGATAAGGGAATGTTGTAGCTGCTCTGATCTTCTATCCAGACCAGTAAAACTTTCTCCATATCAGCAATAAGGCTGTTTCACTGTCTTATCATTCATGCATTCACTGGAGTCACACTTGTCATTTCCTTCAAGAACTTTTCTTTTGCATTCACAATTTGGCTAACTCTTTGGCACAAGAGGCCTAGCTTTCAACTGATCTCAGCTTTCAACATGCTTTTCTCACTTAAGCTAATAATTTCTAGCTTTTGACTTAAATTGAGAGACATGGGACTCTTCCCTTTCACTTGAACACTTAGAGGCCACTTTAGGGTTATTATTAGTTGGCCCAATTTCAATATTGTTGTGTCTCAGGGAATACAGAGGCCCAAGGAGAGGGAGAAAGATGGGGGAATGTCCAGTGAGTGGAACAGTTAGAACACATATACCGTTTATTAAGTTTGCTGTCTTACACGGGCATGGTCCATGGCACCCCAAACAATTACAATGGTAACATCAAAGATCACTCATCACAAATCACCGTAATAGATATAATAATATTGGAAAAGTTTGAAATATTTTGAGAATTACCAAAATGTGATACAAGGAAAGGCACAAAGTGAGCATATATTATTTGAAAAATGGCACCAACAAACTTGCTTGAGGCAAGGTTGGCACAAATCTTAAATTTGTAAAAAATGCAGTATCTGCAAAGCTCAATAAAACAAAGCATAATAAAACAAGGCATGCCTATAAAAGAGACAAGCCTTCAGACCTACAACAGTTTTTTTTTACCTCTGTACTCCAGGAACTTCACTAATCTTCTACATTTACACCACTGGCAAAGATAATATATCTCACAGCCTTATTACAACACATTGCCACTGGATTGCATTTTTAATTCTCATTAACCCTTTCTTAGGCCCATCCTTCCTCCTAGCACCTAACAACTTACATGGTTGCCTGGAATTCCTGTTGCAAGGTTAATGTATACATAATATAGTTGTAAAATTTTGTTAGGCGTCTTCCTTATCCAAGCACTATGCTTTATTTGATCATCTTAACAACTTAGTAGCATAATGACATAGGTCTAGGAGAAGCAAGACTCAGAGAAGGGAATATTTCCACAGTCACTCAGCGATAAGAGAAGTCAACATGATTCCAGAGCCTTAAATAATTGGAAATAAAAAACAAAAAACAAACTCTATCAAATTTAAATAATTTGAAGCAAGAGAGAAGATGTGTTTTGCATTGTACCTTTTAGAGAAAAAACACATGTCAAGTGAATCAACTGATGCTAAATATGACTTAAATAATTAACATTTTCAGTGAGAACTTAACAACACAGAGACTTTAGTTAACACATAGGGATTCACAACATAGCATTTTTCACAAGGGTGCTTTCCCTAAATCAGGAAAAGGGGTATTTCTGTCTCAAATATGGATCCATTTTGATAAACACACTTCTTCTATCTCCTGTATGTTTGCTTTAAAAGAACTACACTTGAGATCCAACACTCCATCTTCTGGGCTTGCCTTTCTTCAGTGGGCCACATCAAAGTATATGCTTAGTTAACTTGTATGACCTCATTTCATCTCTCAACTTGTTTTTCCATTTGTGAAATGAAGGGTTCAATCAGATGATATAATAATATTCTGCCTGCTTCTAAAACACAGTAAGTCTACAATTCTGCATGGACACTTTTATTTCATCTTTATTTCTGTTCCATGGAGTACTGTCAGGTAATTAGAAAGAGTTAAACTACAGACATTGTAGAAAATTTTCACATGAACAGATATTTCTCAACTTAGGTCAAATTTCTGTAATCAAGTGGGAAATCCAAAAGAACTAAAAATTTCATTCACTTCAGCAATATTAGTCACCCTGAAAAATATTTGTTTGATTATACTTTTTAAACTACAGACATTGTAGAAAATTTTCACATGAACAGATATTTCTCAACTTAGGTCAAATTTCTGTAATCAAGTGGGAAATCCAAAAGAACTAAAAATTTCATTCACTTCAGCAATATTAGTCACCCTGAAAAATATTTGTTTGATTATACTTTTAAGTTACACAGCAAAGAAAAACAGAAAACCAATCATTTGGTCCACCCTTTTTCACTGCAAGTCATCACATTCATCCATCGTTCAACTTAAAGCTTTGGGGTCTGGGTCTACTGAGTGCTCTAAATGCCAACATCTTAGCAACAACCTATAATAAAATGAAGATGAAAGGTTATAAGAAATGTTCTAATTTACAGGATACACAGTAGAGAGTTGAAAATTAAAGCCATAGCACTTAAGTCTAAGCACAATGTGAAAATCTCCCACTTCTGGAAGGAGGCCATCAGATTTAATTGGATGCCATGAAAGCAAACAGATGCTAATTTAGTGGAAACAGCAATAATTTCTGAACTCTGCATTAAAACAGCTTGATTAACAAACAGAAGCTGAGAATTTTTATAGGAAGGAATATATAATTCTTAATATAAGGTGTTGTCAACAGGTGTTTAAGTATGCCTGAAACACATAATAATAGAAATGAGGAGTCAGAATTATAGCAGTCTGAAAACTAGAGCTCTGGAATTTTCATTTCTGTTTTCAATGTAAGTGCTTTATACCAACAAAATCCCAGGTGCCAGTCACTATTTTAGGGAAAATTTAATACTTACAGAAATAAAGTTCAAGATATTCTAATTACTTCAAGAAGATGCCATTAGAAAAAAATCCTCATTCATTTATTTAACAAGTCAGTTATTGCTAGGCCAGGAGATAGGTTGAGGGAATACAGAGATAAGGAATCAGTCTGCTCACTGCTACTCTGCAAATCTTGTCTCTTCCCTCCTGGGGAGGGAATCTAGTTATGTTGAAGGGGAAGATCCATAAACCTCTAGACTTGCCTAGGCGACTATAAGAAAAACAAAAGATGGCAGGTCACAAGACCTGGGGACTTGTCTGGTCAGCCCATTTATTTAAGGATACATGACTGCTTTATGCACCTTGTCACAAAAAAGGTGGTAGATCATTAAAACAGACCATTCCACTCTCATGAGAATCAGATCCACAGGCAATGACTATGATCTCAGCCCAATATTATCTGATTTTGGACACACTGCAATTTCTTTGTACTTTAGAAATTCTGTCTCTAAAAGAAATCAGAATCAATCAAGAAAAAAGGGCGATTCTTGGGGTTTTGGTCAGGATCCGCCATAGGAATTTAAGTACACAAAATCAAGGAAATGGGAAAAACGACATTAGCATTTCTCTAGGTTCCAATAATTCCACTGCAGAAAAACGGCTGACCATCTTTTAGAGATTTGTAAAAGTCTTGTAAACAGGCCAGGAAGTTTCAAAAGTGCCTGCCAATTATACCACCCTCTATTTCTCCCTCTGAGAATAAAACAAAAAATTTCAGACATCTTTTGATGGCTTGAAAAAGCCATATGCTCTAACCGGCTAGGCCTAACTCAAGGACTATTTTACTAATCCATTCTGAATGTATTATCTACCAGACAGTTAAGTAGCCCAATAACAATGAATAATAAATTTCATTTCAAAAATCACTTTAAAACCTACTTTTCAGTCCTCAGTGAAAGAAGTGCTGGAAGTGGGGGGTGCACTGCAGCTGGACTCTGGTTACATTCCTTCGTGTTTTGTGGTCTGAACCTCACAGTGAAATGCAGCAAAGATTTCAGAGTTTCCCTTTACAGTGTGCAGGTGCACAAGTAATGGTTTAGGCAAGGCATCAGTCCAGACCCGTGTTTCCAACAGGCTAGACAAAGGAAAAAATAGCTTTTTTTTTTCTTCCAGCAAAACTGGAAGGGATTTGAACTCTAAAATCTCATGTGCCAACAGTCAGATGAGACAGGTAATCAGAGAGAGCAGAGGCTGAGAATTCCTAGGGCTACTACATTAGGTATAATTTGTCCAATGAGCCATTTAATTCCTATTTTCTATCTCCCATGAAGACCTGATTCCATCTAATACCCTGGGCAAGGTTTACATCAAAATCGAAAATTCAGGGGCCAGGCTTGGTGGCTCACACCTATAATCCTAGCACTCTGGGAGGCCAAGACAGAAGGATCGCTTGAGCCCAGGAGTTTGACATTGCTGTGAGCTAGGCTGACGCCATGGCACTCTAGCCCAGGCAACAGAGTGAAACTCTGTCTCATTCATAAATAAATAAATAAATAAATAAATAAATAAATAAATAAATAAATAAATGCAGATGAAGTTATGCAACCAAGGTTGAGAATAACTTATCTACAGTATTGTATATTACCTTATCTTTCTTATTTTTCTTCCTTTTACTTTTCCAGGGCTTCACTAACTGTTCCTTAGAGGCTTCAGATGGAGACTTAGATGATTTACTTTCACAACTTTCTTTTTTTTTTCTGATGTATGCACTTAAGGGTATAAATTTCCCTCTGAGCACAGATATAGCTGCACCTTATAAGCTTTGATATGCCATATTCTCATTATCATTCAGTTAAAAATAATTTTAAACTTTCATTATGTTTTTTTCCTTGATCCATTGGTTACACAGAAGTATATTGTTTAATATTCATACATTTGTGAATTTTATTATTAGATTCTAGTAAATTCCACTATTGTCAGAGCACAAATTCTGAATTATTTCAATCTTTTGAAATTTGTTGAGGACTGGCATATCCAATTTTGGTAAATATGCCACATGTACCAGAAAAGAACATGTATCCTGTAAATATTTAGTACAATGTTCTTTACACTACTCAGATTTAGTTTATTAATTGTACTGCTATGCCTTTTAGATACTGATTCTTTTGTCTACTTGTTCTAATTGTTAGTTAAATAAAATTTAAAGTCCTCTGCCATTGGATTTCCTTGTAGTTCTGTGAATTTTTGTCTCTACCTTTGAGTTTATGTTTTTAGGGGTGTGTGTGTATAAATAATTGTCTTTATTATAATAAAATGTTCTACTTTATTATAATTGCTTTAAATTTTACTTTAATATTAGTATAGTTTTATTAGTTCTCATTTCAATAATATTTGCATAATGTATCTTTATTCACTCTTATACTTTCAATATTTCTGTGTCCTTATATTTAAGGTATCTCTTGAATGCAAGATGAGTTTGGTTTTTTATTCAGTCTGACAATCTTTGTTTTTAAAAATAATATTAACACCATTTACATTTAATGTAATTATAGAATAAGTTTGAGTTCATATCTGCAAATGTACTAGTTTGCTCTTTATCCCACTTATTTAATGTTCATCTTCCTTTCGTTTCTTGCCTTCTTTTGGATTAATCAAGTATTTTTGATTTTTTTCCACTTATCACCTCTATTAATTTTTTGCTTGCACAAAACAACTCTTTTAGTGGTCATGAGATTATAACATGCATCCTTGATTTATTAAAGTCTAATATAAATTAGTGCCTTTAACATTTTCCAGATGATGCTAGGATCTTGGAGCACTTTCACTCCATTTGACCCTTCCCATCTTTTGTATTAGAATCACACATTATAATCCTACATATATTTTATGCATATGTATCTTATATTTAATAAGACATTACTATTTATTTGATAGTCAAAATTAATTTAGGTATACACATATTTAATCTTTCTACTGTTCTTTGCTTCTTCCTGCATTTCATGTTTCTGTATGAGATTATTTTTATCCTGCCCTTAGTATTTCCTTTAGTGTAGTTCTGCTGGAATGAACTTTTCCAGTTTTGATGGTCTAAAATTCTTTATTTTGCCCTTACTTATGAAAGATATTTTCACTGGGTATAGAATTCTAAGTTGACAGTTATTTTCTTTCAGGCCTTTAACACACTGACTGCCACACTAGAAAAATAATTTTTCCCTTGGGGCCACAGTGTTTTATTACAAAAATAGAATAAAAACTTTGAAAACAAAATGATCCTTTTTAATTTAATGAAAAATTTGTTATTTTTTATTATTTTCTGTGTGTAAGTTATATAAAACTTGAAAAATAGTTCACGTGGCTCCCAAGGTGGAGAGTTGTGAGTTACATATGTTTCACAAGGCCCTAGGCTCAAAACTAGCCTGAGTTAAATACAACTCACAGGGCAGTTAATGTGTTAAAATGTCATTGCATCACCTTTTGGCTGTCATTGTTTTGTTGAGAAATCAGCTCCCAGTCTTAATCTTTTGATGCTAACCTGTCTTTTTTCTCTAGCTGCTTTTAATATTTTCACTTTGTCTTTGATTTTCAGCATTTAATTTCCTCAGGAATGTTTTCTTCATAGCTATTCTGCTTTGTATTTAACGTTTCTTAAATTAATAGCTTAATGTCTTTTGTTAAATTTGGAAAATTCTCAGTCATTATCTCTTAAAATATTGTGTTCACCCTATGCTCTTTATAACCTTTCTGTGATGGCAATTATATGTATATTAGACATTTGTGTTGTATCCTACATATGTCTAGCATTTTTCTCTACATACCATCTCTCTTGGCTTTGGTTAGAGTATTTTCTATTGGCCTATCTTCTAGTCCAGTAATCCACTTTTCAGCTGTGTTCAATCTGCTATTAAGCCTTTTATCCTTTTCCTGGTTGGCTCTCTGACAAATCTTTTAACTATTTCACTTGCTGAATGGCAGGCAACAGATGCTATATGAATATTTGCAGAACATATGACAGATGTCCTCACAAAAGTGAAAGGAAAGTAAATTAAATGGAGTAAATTTTGCTATCATTAGCAATTTTTGGAAGTGTAGGAGTTAAACCAATAACATCTAAATGAATAATTACATTTGATTTAAAAGAAATTGAGCACTTTACAAAGGTTATATAAAAGTTGCCACATTTTATATTTTTAATATACCCCATGTTTTATACTGGCTTGATGTTAGAAGCATTAAAAAAAAAGACACTTACTCTCTCTCCTTTTCAGTCAGCTTGTCATTGATATTATCTTTGATTGTTGATCTAGATCCCTTATGAATTATAGGATATCTGAGGGGCACTTGTAGGAAAAAGGAAATCATGGAGACCAAATGTGCAGTATAACCAAGGGCAACAGCAATGCTTCCATCATCTTTTGCTGTAAATTCAAAAGCAGAGGAAAAGAAAACAACTATTTACCTTAGAAATGTAGCTATGAAATAACATATCAATTTCAAAGGAGATCTAAATATTAATCACTTATCTAAATTATATGAATTTTATACAAATCTAAACATATTAACGACTTGAAATTTCATCTACTAACTATATTTAAAACTATTTCCCAATAATTAATGTGAAGAGATTAACATTTGATATATTCCTCAAGCAAGAGTTCTTAGTGCACCCAAATATCCATTACTTTCCTTTCCAGCATTTTTAAAGGGGGAATTAATACTTGAGTCTATTACATGACATGAAAATTAGTTTCAGAGGTTTAAATGTAACACACTATATAATCATACATTTTATTCATTAATAACTTTCTAGGCAATATAGTTGTACTATTGTACAACATTATTAGTTCTAAAGTGAAGTGAAATAGCATAATGCATTCTTACGGGATATGTTCTTGATATTTATAAAGACAGTGTTACATGAATAAGCCTGTGAAATCTGAATGGGATAAGTGAGATAAATGTTTTAAACAGTAAAAGCAAAAGGTCAAAAACTACAATGTTCATACACCATCCTATTTATACAATTTAGGTGGAAGCAATTACTAGGGGAAAAATGCATTTATGCTAGAGTCAAACATAAGCATCTACCTTTTAAAAAGCCACAGATAATTACATTTAAAAACCCATTCAGATTTCTGGCACTACCTATGAAGTGATAAATGATTCATGTACTCAGAACTGAGAGTAGCAAAACAGAAAGTTTTAAACTTCTTCCAGAACAAAGGAAGAAGGAACTGTTTGGTATATACTATTCCTAAAATGCTCTAAAAAGTGCACAAGTACATGTGTGTGCACGCGCACGCGCACACACACACGCGTGCACACACACACACACTCTCTCTCTCTCTCTAAAAGATTTAACACACACTCTGGAATACCTTAGCCAGCTTGAGAATAAGGACTGAAATGATCGAGATGACCATGGCTTAATGATTTCCTCACTTCTAGGGGTGTTTTTAACCTCAATTGTTAATAGTATTTTTCACATTCTTCTTTTATATTTATACTTAATTATCTAAGCACTACCTTCTTATTGTGAGAATGCCACAACAGGCATCTAACTATTCCTCAGTGAGTTCCCCACCCTTGACTATCATAATAGATTCTTTTCTCTTTAATCATCCTATAAAAATAGGTAACTTTTATTATTAAATATTTTTCTTCTTAGAATTATCTGTAGTACTTTATATATAACATTCATTCACCAGCAATTACTAAACTGGACACCTTTTTTATGCTGTCATTCATTTTACAGATAAAGAAAGTGAGGTTCAAAGAGATTAAGGAACCTGTCTAAAGTAATGTAGGTAGTAAATAGGTTGGCCTGACACTAAATCCTCCATCTTTAACCACTGTACAATATTGTCTCAGAACTTCATTTTTAAAAAATTAATACGTAACAATTTTTAACTTGGGACCCTAGAATGTACCAATCATATAACATACATGTACTACCTTGGTTTCTTCAGTTTTCTAGTGAGGGCAAAGAAAACAAAAATTCTGTGAGTCCTCAATGACTTGTATAGTGCTTGATGGAAAATAAGCTCAATTAATGCTTGCTGCTCTCTCAAAACAAACTCATGGAAAAAAAAAAAATCAAACAGCATGCATTTTGACTGACTACTGAGTCATGCCCTAACTAACTGGAATCCTAATTGTTTTTAGAGACCATGTCCTGTAGCCCCAGTTCTGCCCAAGTACTTTGAGCACTATTATAACACTCTACTTCTGTTGAAACCTGTACATCATGTTACCTTAGGGGCTAAAAATACTTTACATTATAAATTCATCATCTTATAATATTATAATGTTATAATATTAGAGATAGGAGAAACCTTAGAAATCACTGAATCCGATGCCATCAACTTAGAGATAAGAAAAATGAGATCCAGGTGGTATCAGTGGCTTGATAAAAGTTACATAAGTAAAAACTGTTTAAAAGGTTTAAATATAACACAGTATATAATCACACATTTAAAAACTGTGAGTGATGAAATAAGTGGGTAAATTGTGTCCACACCCCAGCTCCCAAGATATCTGTGTCTGGAGTCATAGCTGGGACTGTGAGTACCTTCACACGTCACTGAATTCTGCCTCCTGCTTTCTGTAAAGATTAGGGCTTACCAAATTTAAAATATTCCTATCAGTAAAAGGACTTAGTTTTAAAGAACCTCCTTTTGAAGGGAAGGAGGCAAAAGAAAGAAAAAGAGGACTTAAAGATGGTTACTACTATATTGAGACTTTCCCACACATGCTTTATACTAAGCTTTTCCCTTCCTATATGACCTGACAGAAAATGACTTGAAAACTTCCAGAAAGCAGCAGGTCTCCTAATTAGCCTTTCAGACTGGTCAAATGCAAACTATGAATGTTAAAAAAGTCTATCTAATGCTAAACACTCAAGCACCTACATTTCCCCCATATTACTAAAGGAATGCTGAAGAATTTTATTTGCATATTTCAAGACTACATCCTTATCTCTATTAAAAGAACAAAAAATTGGTCTTCTAAGATCACCTTCCACCAATGAACAAAACAATTTTGCTTAAATTTAATGATAAAAAAGGCATCTCTACAAGAAGCCTATTCAAAGAAATAAAAAACCAAAAAGAAACAGCAAACACTGAAAATTGAATAATATTGGAAATCAGCTTTGATTCAGGTTATTCACACTCACCATTCTTGCCACCACAAGACTCCCCATTCGACCTATTAAAAATTCTAGGTTGTTTCCCATTCCAGCCCATAGTGCTCCGTGACAGTGTTAAACACTGTGGTGTTGGATTTCCAATATTGAAGCTTTATATTAAAAAGCATTTTAAAAGGACCACGAGTGAAGCATTACAGGACCCAAGGGTATTCCAATACCCTCAAAAGGAAAACCACCTCCAGGTAGGGAAGTCACTTTCATCACCCAAGACCACTGAACCTCCAGTGGGAAAATGTGAGCTCATGTGGTTAATTATGGCTATTGCAGACCATGCAACCTCAGATGTCACATTCTGTTGCCAATCACTTTAGCTAAAAAACCAAAAGGTTTAAGGTTTCCAGCATTATAAGATCTGAAAGACTCTTTACCTGCCAAAGCCAAAACCTTGCTCTCTGGGGTGTGCTTTTCCAGTAAGCATTAATGACGTCCCTAACACCTAAGCAGAGCAGAGGTTTGCGTTCCTTATGCTGCTCTGGGGGTTACAAAGGTTACACAGATGATAGTTTTATTAGTGCAAAGTTGGAGGGGGAGTGGAGGGTTCAGGGAGGAACAGGAATGAACTATAAGACTCAGGTATATGAAAAAGATGCTAATTCAAACCAAGTTTTAAGGGGCTCAAAAACAGAATAAAAACCTGCGGTTTCCTCATAATAAATATATCTGATTGTTTTTTAAATGTAGGTAGCCACTCAAGACTACAGCTTTTGTGTAATTTTTATGGCAATAAATTCCACAAACATGCAATGGCCATGACACAACATCATAAATTAATTCAAATGTTCCTTTGATTTACATGTTGGACAAACTGTCAATATTCAAATGCATCCAAGTACAATAAGTGATCTAAAAGCTCTTACCATCCTGCCTTCCCAATCACTGAGGCAGCTGATTTGTTAAGGAACCAAGCACCCACTGATCCAGACAGGACAAAATATTTAAGACTCTAATCACTGCCACAGCATCTATGGAATCATTCCATGTTCTCAATGAGACACTGTTTGACATATGGACTCTCCTTTCCAAGAAATCATGCCTGCATAAAGGGATACAGACACAGAAGGAAATCTGGGTCTCATTACCACAAAAGGCTCTCGTGTTATGGATTACTTAAAAAACACACACGCACAAACATTTTTTTTTTTAAAGCTAAATTTCTTGGTCAACGGAACTCAGATGAACACCCTTCACTGGACGATTTTCTCCCATTGTGTCCAGGTCACTTTGGTATACTCTAACACAACTTACCCATTTAGAAAAGCACAGTAAATGCTGGGGCACTATGGTGGAGTTTCCCAAACAGTATCCACCCATGCAGTGTAAAGTCTATCCCAGCAAAGTCTCATGAATATCACAGAATAACCAGTTTGGTGTTCCTTCACTAGAGTCTTTCCCAGAATGCAGCTGCTATAGAATACTAGAAAGTTGTCAGAGGTTTAGAAGAGGTTATTATTCAAAACAAGGAGGAAAGATGCATCAGGACAGCAGTAATATGGACCTTAGAATCAAGCAGAACAGGGATAACCTTAGTTTTATCACTGGCTAATATGAGTCCTTCGAAAAATTAACTAATCTCTCAGAGCCTCAATTCTCTTGTCTTTAAAAAAAAAAATTAAAGGTAATTGTTTTCCTCACAGAAGGGGTTAATTCTCACCACTGTGAGAATCAAAGTAATAAACGTGATAACATCATGCATGATGTTCCATGGTACCATATTTCTACTTACCTACCCAACCTAAAATGTCCACCTACTCTTCTTTCAACAGGGAAACACCATTTTATCTTTTAAAACAGTGCAAGCATCCTCTCCTCTATAAAGGTTTTCCTGATCCCCTCCTGATATGACTGATTATTCCCACTTCTTTGAGTCTCATGCAGCACCTGGTATAAACTTCTAAGTGCCTAACACAGAGTATGAATTAAATAACTATTTCTTGATTAGCTTGATGACTAATCTGATACCCTCCACTGGACTGTAATCTCACTGAGGTAGGATCAATGTCTTGATCACTCTTGTATATTCTCAGCACCTGGCACAGTAGATGACATACACAAGGCACTCAATACATTTAGTATACAGAAGTATCTTGCCAGATGCTAACCTAAGATTTTTAAAGTTCAATACTACTCTAGATGTTTTTTAAAATTTCAGATTCTTAGGGGTCATGGGGAGTGAATAGGACCTTGGAGTAAAATTAAACATTTATGTCATTTTGTCTCTCATTTCATTTTTCAGCAAATGCACTAAAAATTGTATCACCTTTTTAAAGAATAAAGACAATGTATTCAGCTTGTTGGGCATTCTAAGTGTAGATAGCTATAAAAGCTATTTGAAGAACTAGGAAACAAGGAACTTCAAAGAAAACAAAAACTGAATCAAGAAACATCCCAGTGTGGATTAAAGCAACACACTACCACTACTGATATTCCTGCTTCCATTACTGCCTCCCTTCAAATCATTCTGTATTGAGCAACCAGAGTGACTTTCAAAAAAGCCTAACTCAGCTCAGGCCATCCCCTTTCTTGAAGCCCTTTAGGTATTTCCCACTTCATTGAGAATAAAATATAAAATCCTTACAGAGGCCTCAAGGCCCTGGCTGTCCTCTCCCACCTCCTTCAGCGTAACTCTTCCCCCTTGCTCACTATACTCTAACCACACAGGTCTCGTCTTTTCTGTTCTTCCTTCCTTCTTTCCTCTCTCCTCTGCAACTAATTCCAATTATATTTATTGAGTACCTCCTATATGAAAAGCTCTTTCAAATGTTATCTCATTCAATCATTACAATGAATTAGGGATACATTCATAGATAATATCTCATTTCACAAGTAAAGGAAGTAAGCTGAAAGATTACATGATTTACCCAGAATACAGGTCTCTTCTCCCATATCCTGACCTTGAGTTTTTTCATATATGCCAAGCTCATTCCTCTCCTATCATAACCTTTGTACTTGCTGTCCCTTCTCACAGGCATGCTCTTGCCCCAGCTGTAGCATAGCTGGCTCCTTTCAGCCTTCAAATTTTCTGTTAAATGTTTCTCCTTAGAGAGAGGTCTTCTCTTACTGCTTTATTTAAAGTAGTTTCTCGCATTCTCTATGATAGCACATTCTTTTGTTAAATACTTGTTAATATCTTATTTTCTTATTTATTGGCTGTCTCTCTCAATAGACATACGTTCCATGAAAGGAGAGAACATGTTTGCCATTTTTTGATATTGTATCCTCAAAACCCAGCACAGTGTCTGGCATAAAGGTGTTCAATAAGTATTTTTTCAATGAAAAAATGTTCTGTATCATAGGAACTTGGCACAGGGCTCAAGGTACTCAATATGTTTATTAAATGAGTGAGGAAAATGATGTACCATGGGCTTTAAGACACCACAACTTTGCCTAAAATTAACACCAAAGCACATTTTTGTGACTCAGAGATTTGAGGGAGCATTGTGCAGTGGAAACCAGACAAATCCCAGCTCGATTATTACCTAGCTTTGTAGTCTTGAGCAAGTCATTGAATACTGCTTTCTTCATAAGGTTTCCTTTCTTTGTTTTTGTCAGGATTAAAGATAAGGCAAAATCCCCTGCTTTTACAGATACTGGTATACCTCACTTAATTTTCACAAAAATCATGTCAGACAGGCAAGAAGACATAATATGTTCACATATCGCTTAGGAAGTCAACTCAAAGATTACATGACTTGCTCCAAATTACATGGTTTATAGAGGGGAACCAGGACTTGAACATAGTTCTTCAACTCCTGGTTTAACACTGACGTTATACCATGTCCCAACTACTTATTTGTTATAAGGGCCAAAGGTAATTCATTAAAATTGTCTTAAATGTAAAAGAGCAGGAATAACAATAAGTCTGTTTAAAGGAAAATGGAAGAAAGTCCTGATCAAAGCTAGTAATTTTCTTTTGTTGAATAACAGACAGATAATATGCTAGCTTTGGGAATCATCTATAAAGATAATTAATAGGCTTCAAAGCATGTTTAGGCTAAGGGAAAAGAATCCACTTTGCTAATAATAAAAATAATCTCTTTACCAATATGCTAAAAAAATAATAAATTCAAAGAGATTAGGAAAAATAAGAGATTTTAAAATATAGAAATTACTATGAATCATATTCTATAATACCTTTAATGTAATTTTTTTAGTTAAAAGAGAAGAGAAATGATACAAATTAAACCTATAGTAGTGAAAATGTCACAAAATTACATTTTCAGGTCAGCAAGAAAATGACTTACTAAATAACAACAGAATAGTTTAATGTTTATTGTTCCTCTGCTCCCAAACACACACAAATTTTTCACAAAAATCAAAACAAAAAGATAGGCAGATTATTTGTATTCTTAACCTTACTCCTGATTTGCTTAAAGCCCATTTAAAAACTATTTTCTTTTAAATTTTAAATATAAGTTTCAGTAATTATTTTTCTATGATTAGACCCAATATTCTATTATATCTCCCATCAGGGAATCTGACTTCACGTACTTGCAATTGGGAGGAGACAGAAGGTCCAAAAACCCTTGTATAAAAGTGCTAGACAACCAACATTTCAAGATAACTCTATTCCTATATATTATATACACCAAATCTTTGTAAGTATAAAAGAAATAAAATACCTTGGAAGTCTTCAGAATTGGGCAACTTGACACCACATACAAAATAATCCTTATGCTCATTCTGTGAATTTAATCAAAGAATGAAATTAATTACATTTTTACATTAATTATATATAAAACAAAGAAACTTTAAGTCGAATCTCAAAACATTCAGCATTGCCTTGTTCAAAGACAATACTGTCCTAAACTCAAAATATTATAATTGCTGAAGCTGGAAGACGAGTACACGATTCAGTATACTACTCTCCCACATTTACATATGCTTGAAATTTCTTATCCTTGGCTAATTCACATCTATAAGTGATTTAACAAAATTCTATAGGCAAACTCAAATCTGATTAGCTTTCTTGAAAATTAGTCTTTAAGATTACTTTTCCTTATCAAGAAAACCAGCAAATTTAACAGATTTGGTTCTCTAAAAAGGAATCCTAATCAGTTTTATTAAAGTTTTACTTTTTGCATTTATCCTAAGAAACTAAGTTAAAAAATTTAACATCCTGATAGTTATCCCATGAATATCTTAAGTAACATTAATATGTGTAAATTAATTGGCAATTATATTTTTAAAGTAGTACACATGTATCTGCACATATATGTCAGAAATGGTAGTGGATAATTGGGTTGAGTAAAAACAACCAAAAATAATTTGACATTCTTTCAGATGATAAGTGCATCCCACCACCAAACTGATATAAAAAATCAAACTGTGGAACCGAAGGCTAAGTCTAAACCTACATTTTATGTGCACATTAGCCCTGAATGATAACAGAGTATATGATTAAGACTACAGTGTGAGTTTTTTCATTGAGAGGAAATTTCAAACAGAAATAATCTTTTTGAAAAGAAAAACCTTTTCAGAAAATTTGTAACTTACCAAATCAATAGGGTAAATATAGGAAAGCTCAGAGAGTAACTGCCTGCAACGAATTGTCAACTGAGCATTAGTCTTCAGAAAGAGTTCTCTAAAGAGGAAGGAAAAACAGTAAATTTACTAAAAAAAAAAATGCTTCCTAACATTTATTTCCACATAATTAATGTAGATGTAAAAGGTACAGATAGTAATTCACTGAGCACCTACAAGTGGCTTTATTTAATTATTACAATCATTTTAGTAGGTCGATATTATTATACACATTTATAAACAAGGAAACAAGATTTAGACAGGGTGAGTAATCTGACCAAGATTTCATAGCCAATATTTAATAAGGCAAATTTGATTTCAAGAAAGATCCATATGGTATTTCCTTCAAAAAAGTATTATATCTTACATTCACAATTACATGCTATCATTATCTCAAAACAATCTATTGCAGTGTAAGTAAAATAATAAAGTAAAACGAACAAATAAACAAAAAGCTGTAGCATGAGATGACCCAACTCTTTTTTCTTTTCTTTTCTTTTTTTTTTGAGACAGAGTTTCACTCTGTTACCCAGGCTAGAGTGCCATGGCATAAGCCCAGCTCACAGCAACCTCAGACTCCTGGGCTTAAGCAATCCTTCTGCCTTAGCCTCCTGAGTAGCTGGGACCACAGGCATGCAACACCATGCCCGGCTAATTTTTTCTATATATTTTTAGTTGCCCAGCTAATTTCTTTCAATTTTTTTTAGTAGAGATGGGATCTCACACTTGCTCAGGCTGGTCTCCAACTCCTGACCTCAAACGATCCTCCCACTTCGGTCTTCCAGAGTGCTAGGATTACAGGCATGAGCCAACATGCCTGCCCCAACTCTTCTCTTGAACTATTTAAGAAACATGACCTTTGATTGGCATTGGGATTCTTAAGGAGAAAAAAAGGAAGGAAGGAAGGAAGGAAGGAAGGAAGGAAGGAAGGAAGGAAGGAAGGGAGGAAGGAAGGAAGGGAGGAAGGGAGGAAGGGAGGAAGGGAGGAAGGGAGGAAGGGAGGAAGGGAGGGAGGGAGGGAAGGAGGAAGGAAGGAAGGGAAAAGAAAAAAGAGAAGAGAAGAGAAGAGAAGAGAAGAGAAGAGAAGAGAAGAGAAGAGAAGAGAAGAGAAGAAGAGAAAAGAGAAGAGAAGAGAAAGAAACATGACCAACAGATAAAATACCCATAGAATAAATTACCTGCTCAATTGTGTTAACAATTTAAAAACAAAGGGAATTTAAGGGAAATTGTATATCAAAGTGGAATGAATAAGTTGTAGAAAAGAGCATTTGTGGTATAATATGGAATATATATGGTCTTTGTCCAGTATTCCTACCATAGAGCACCTAAAACCCTTGGAATTTCCTGAGTGGTAAGTGTCTTTTGTTATTCATAATGAGCCGCTTTTGATCACACCAGAGTTTAAGCTAATGAATGACTTTGGCTAGGCCCCCTAGGCCACCTCAGGACGGAACTGGCCACTACAAAAACCAAGTGATTAGAGGGTTAGAACTCTCAGCCCCACCCACCAACCTCTGGGAAGAAGATTAGGGGAAGGGGAATGGAGATCAAGAGCTATGAAAACTCTTCAACGACAAGATTTGAGGAGCCTCCACATTGTGGAGGAGCCTGGAGTGTGGTGTACCCAGAGAAGGCATGGAAGCTCCACATTCCCTCTCCCAAACCTTGACCTATGCATCTTATCCATCTGGCTGTTCATCTGTGTCCTTTGTAATATCCTTTATATAAACCAGCAAATGTTCAGTAAATGCTTCCCTGAGTTTTGTGACCCACTCTAGCAAGTTATTCAAACCGGAGGTGAGGATTGTGGGAACCCCTATTTAAAGCAGGTGGGTCAGAAGCACAGGTCACAACCTGGGGCTTACCATTGGCACCTGATGTGATGGGGAGTGGTCTTGTGGGACTGAGCCTGTGGAATCTGATACTATCTCCAGGTTGATTATATCAGAACTGAATTAAATTATAAGATATCCAAAGAGTGTCTGCTTGAGAATCTGATGTCAAAAGTGTTGAATGGTGTGTAACAGTAGAAAAAACACTTTGGTTTTTCTTATCTAAAATAGCACTGAAGGCCGGGCGCGGTGGCTCACGCCTGTAATCCTAGCACTCTGGGAGGCCGAGGCAGGTGGATTGCTTGAGCTCAGGAGTTCAAGACCAGCCTAAGCAAGAGCGAGACCCCGTCTCTACTAAAAATAGAAAGAAATTATCTGGCCAACTAAAATATATATATAGAAAAAATTAGCCAGGCATGGTGACGCATGCCTGTAGTCCCAGCTACTCGGGAGGCTGAGGCAGTAGGATGGCTTAAGCCCAGGAGTCTGAGGTTGCTGTGAGCTAGGCTGACGCCATGGCACTCACTGTAGCCTGGGCAAGAAAGCAAAACTCTGTCTCAAAAAAAATAAAATAAAATAAAATAAAATAAAATAGCACTGAAGACCTAATGGGATCTAGTTCTGGCTTTGCTGGTGAGCTAGACAAATAACAACTTCCCAGAGCCTTGCTTTTAGGGGATTAGAATAGATAATATCTCTATGGTTCTTTCAAGGTCTAACATTCTTGAATCCTCAATTCCTAAGGTTTCTTGAAGAAAAATGCAGGATGGCAGGACTTTGCAGGGAAAGTGAGTGAAGATGAGCAAAAGAACAGAAATGGCAATGAATCAAGCGTGTGTTGGAAAAAAACCAAAAAGAGAAAAACTATTAGCATTTGTTTGATGAATATTGAGGTAATGACTAAAATTAACTACCGTTGTATAGTGCCAACTTATTGTTGGCTATCTGAAAGTTAAGCAAAAGGACTGCCATGTATTTAGAGGACAAAAAATAACATCAAAATGGTATTTTAAGACGAGAGGTCTAATAGCAGCACAGAGGGTGAACTGAAAACATAGACTGATGTAAGAGAGATCATCTACAAGCTGTTGAGGTAATCTAAACGGGCCAAGAAGAAACAGGAGTAATTATTGAAAAACAACTATAAGCTAAATTACATGTAGAAGACAGGAGGAGGGGAAGATTCAAACATTAAGCCATAGTGCTGTGGCCTAGGAAACCAGAGGAGTGTTCATGTTTCTGATTATGACTACATACTCGGAGCTTTCATAACTGGCCTCTAGCCCAGTGTATGACACATAGTAGTTGCTTAATAAATATTTGTTGAATAAATGAATGTGGTACCAACGTGTATGGAATCAATAAAAGCAGTTTTTAAGAATGCTACTTTTGCAAATCTATTCTCACAGTAACCTCAACACTCACAGCAATTATTCTCAGTGTTGCATTTACCTTTTTGCAGTGCACTCCTTCCTCAACTCATTTAGAGATTCCTTCTGGAGTTGAAGCTTAAGGTGCTCAGTTGAAAATGCACTTCCTGGAAAGAGATGAAAGGAGACAATTCCGGATGCAACACTGTAGATAGGTCTGCTTTAATTATAACCAAACAGGCCAAGCCCCGTCCCTTGACTATGAGAGAGAAATAAAAATAGGCCAAGTGGATTGAGTACAGAGAACTTCTAGTGGGATTAACTAGAATAAACTTCCCTATTGGTTCACTTCTCACACAAGTCCAACCTCTAGTAGGAGCCAAAGACTAGGCACCCCAAGACTCTGCCTACAGAGACTTCTGGATTGCTGACCCAGAGACTGTGATGAGATTTCAAAATTCAGACTTCACTTAAAAAAAAAAAAGTGCTTAATTTCTTTTCAACCACAAATGCTATACAACATTACTGAAAGTATAACAAGCATAGCAAAGAAATTTACCTGCATTGTGACTACCATAATATAGTTCATAAATATAAGTAGTTTTTATGAACTTTCATCTTGCTCATAAATATTAGAAGCTTTAGTGAAAATCATTATGTATAGGAGATGTGTACTCTGATTTTTCTATATTATGTCACAAGCATTTTTCTATGTTGACAGTGTAAGTTATGGCTGTATAAAATCCAACTCCATGAATGTGAATTATAGGAATATTCCACATTTTAACTGATACCCTCATACCCCAATTCCATTACAAGACATTTCCTTTAAGTGTTTTTGAGTATTCTAATTATTGATATTTGTGTTTATGTGCCTGATGTTTGTGTTTATATCAACTTTAAGAACCTCCATTTCTGTTATCATAAAATCCTTTTACATCTTCCTACTCTGAGAAAATGATAGCTTCCTATGTTCCTTGACAATCCAGGCCTGATTACAACTCCAGAGGTCCTGAAGCACAGAGATACAGTTTTAGATACTGACACATTAAGTTTTAGTTCTTACAAAGGAGCTTACTTTCAGAAACTATGATCCAGTAAGAAAAAGTGCCTTAAACTCTTCTGTATACCTCCTACAGGGAGGAACACAAAGTAGGTTAATAGACCAAAATACAGAGTTTGGGCCTTAGCACTAAATCCACCAACCTAAGCAATTTTACCAACGTATTTCCCAGTACCTTTCTCATCTCTCTCAACTGTACTATAAAGATCAATAAGTTGGGAACTCTGCCCCCAAAATAGAACTTAAGGAATGCCACTTATCTTCTTTAGCCTACAATACAGTTCCTCCCCAAATCTTCACCTTTGTAAGACATTTTAGTTGACCCTCTCCCCCATATTTTCACCAGAAAGTATATAAATTCTTCCACCACTACAGAAATTTGCAATATTATTCTTCATCCTAGATAAACTAGGCTGCCTCAACTCTAACAGAGCTAGCAAAACCACAAATAGGGATCCAAGACAGATCTGGGCTTCAGCATATAAATGTATGTCCCCTCCTCAGTTTTCAAGACTCTGTAGAACATGTTATTGCATGACCAAAAGAAAAAAATCCTTGCAATGTGATAAAAAGGAAAATGTAATTTAAAAAAATATCCTCACCAGTTAACAAATAGGTTAAAATGTTAACAATAGGTAAATCTGGGTGAAGAATATGAGTGTTTTTGGTACTCTTCTTATTCTCATCTAAAATGATCTCCATTTAAAATGTAACAGAGTAGATCCGAATCCAGAATGGGGTCACCTGAAAGGTTATGGTTGTCGAAAGGCTTGGTCAGAACCAAGGATTTAGAAATCACATCGGCACCATCTCTCTAAAACCACGGTAGTGGTCCATGGCTTGATGGGAACCAGGTGAGCAGCAGGGTGTGTGAAGGAAGGTTCATCTGTATTTACAGCCACTCTCCATCACTGGCATCACCGCATAAGCTCCACTTCCTGTCAGATCAGCTGCTGCATTAGATTCTCATAGGAGCATGAACTCTACTGTAAACTGCACATGTGAGGGATCTAGGTTGCTCTCCTTATGAGAATCTAGTGCCTGATGATCTGAGCTGAAGCTGAGGTGGTGATGCTAGCACTAGTGAGCAGCTGCAAATACAGATTAGCAGAGAGGTTTGACTGAACAATAAATGTAATGTGCTTCAATCATCCCAAAACCATACCCCTCACCCCAGTCATTGGAAAAATTGTCTTCCATGAAACAGCTCCCTGGTGCCAAAAGGTTGGGGACCACTGCTCTAAAACATACCAGGTTCATTTTTCTCTTTTTATTCCTTTCCTTTTTTTTTTTTGGAGACAGAGTCTTGCTCTGTCGCCCAGGCTAGAGTGCACTTGCACAATCATAGCTTTCTGTAGCCTCAAACTCCTGGGCTCAAGCGATCCTCCCACCTCAGCCACCTGAGTAGCTGGGACTACAAGCACGCACCACCACGCCCAGCTAATTTTTTTATTTTTTGTAAAGACAGGGTCTTGCTCTTTCTTGCTCAGGTTGGTCTTGAACCCCTGACCTCAAGCAATCCTCTCACCTTGGCCTCCCAGAGTGCTAAGATTATAGGCATGAGCCACCATACCCGGCCCAGGTTGATTTTTCTATCAAAAGGTAACAACACAGCTTACTGATTACAGGGGTGGGCTCTATAATAAAACTGAATGAGTTTGGGGTAGTTAGGCTCAGGTGGAGAAGAACTAAGTATTTAATGATACCTCAGAAAACTCAACCTAAATTCTAAAAGTTACTTCAAAGTAAGTAACAGTACCAAGGCAAGGGTATACTTGATCTCTACAGGGGTTGTTCAGGTTTCATATTACCAACTTGAATACTATATGACTGCTGTTATGTCCATCTAAGGATATCACAACTGGAATCAATGGTGTCCATCTTTAAAATCATGCATACATCCTGCTTCTCATCTAAATTTCTCCCCAGATTTAGCATTGGTTGGTGATTTCTGTTTGAATCAATCTTGACTATGATGCTTGAAACATAATATTCCAACTCCAGTACTTCCTCCATAATTATCAGTCAGCACATAGCATTCTTCTGAAAGCAAGAGCCCCTCCTCCATTCCCCATTAACTATTATCAGTGTGGAATCATGGATTCTTTTTCATTTTTCAGTGATTTATAATTCATTACTGCACCTAATTATTTTGTGTTGAAGTGGTCCTAGATTCAGCTAGTGGAACTCTCCTCAACCTGCCTCCACTGTCCTTGTGATATGCTACCATGATGTTATTTAAAATACATTATAATTTTAATTTCTATAGAATCTGGAGTGATGTCCCCTCTCATTCCTGATATCGGTAATTTGTGATTTCTCTCTTTATTTGGTCAGTCTGGATCCAGGCTTATCAGTTTTAGTGGTTATTACAAGGAACCACCTTTTAGTTTCAATGATATTGTCTACTCTTTATTTTCAATTCCATTGATTTCTGATATTTATTATTTCCTTCCTTCTGCTTGATTTGCTCTTCTTTTCTAGTTTGTTAAAGTACAAACTTAGATTACTGATCGGAGACTTTTCTTCTTTTGTAATATAAGATTTCCCTCTAAGCTTGCATGCCTTTTGGTGTTTACACTATATTTTCATTTTCATTCAGTTCAAAATATTTTCTGATTTGCCTTATTTCTTCTTTGACCCATGGTTTATTGTATGTGTGCTGAGTAACTTCCAAATATTTGGAATTTTCCTATCTTTCTGTTAGTGACTTCTAGTTTATTTCTGTTTTGGTAAGAGAACATATTTTGTGTGATTTTTATTATTTTGTACTTATTTGTTTATGGTACAAAATATGGTCTAACTGAATGTTCCATGTACTTGAAAAAAATGTGTATTTTACTAGTGTTCAGTGGAGTCAATTGGGTCAAGTAAGTTGATAGTGCTGTTGAGGTCTTTTATCCTTACTTATTTTCTCTCTACTTGTTCTATCAATTACTAAGAGATGAGTGTTGCATTAGTTATTTCTCCTTTCAGGTCTATCAATTTTTACTTTACATATATTGAAGTTCTGTTGTTATGTTCATACATATTTAGAATTGTTATGTCTTTTGGTGAACAGACCTCTTCACAAAGAGGCAATAGTCCTCTTTATCCCAGGTAATATTCCTTATTCCCAAGTCTACTTTGCCAGATATTAATACAGCCACTCAGTTTTTCTTCTGATTGCTATTTTACATGGTACATCTTTTTCCATCCTTTTACTTTTTATCTATTTATCTTTATATTTAAAGTGGTTTTCCTATAGATAGCATTTATTAGGGTCTTGTTTTTTGTTTTATTTTAAATCAATAATCTCTATTTTTTTAACTGTTCAAACCATTTACACTTAATATAATCATTGATATGGTTGAATTTAAAATCTACCAGCTTGCTAATTGTTTTCAGTATGTTCCATCTATTCTTTGATCTTTTTTCCCTCTTTTTTATGCTTTTGGGTTGAGTATTTTTTATATTTTTCTTTGCTATTGGCTTATTTTTACCTCTTTTAAATTCTTTAGTGGTTGCCCAGGAGTTTAAAATATATAACTTTAAATAATCAAAATCTACCTTCAAATACAGGTTGAATACCCCTTACCCAATATACTTGGGACTAGAAGTGTTTCAGATATAAGGTTTTTTTTTTTTAATTTTGGAATATTTACATTATACTTACCAATTCAGCACCCCCAATCCACAAATCTGAAATCTGAAATGCTCCAATGAGCATTTCCTTTGAGGATCATATAAGCATTCAAAAGTTTCAAATTTTGGAACATTTTGGATTTCAGATTTTCAGATTAGGGATACTCAATCTGTAATATTATATCACTTCATGTAGAGTGTAAAAAAATTGAAAATAGTATACTCCCAATTCTTCCCTTCCTCAGTCTTCAAATTCTTTATACATTTTCCTTTGTGCATACTATAAACCCACAAACATCGTTATTTTTGCGGTAGAAAGCCAATTATCTTTTAAAGCAACTAAAAATAAAACATGTCTTCATATATATACCTTCATTTCTGGAGATTTCAATTTCTTTGTGTAGAGTTCTACTGAAGAAATTTCTTTAACATTTCTTGAAGTACAGGTTGCTGTTAATGATTCTCTTAGTTTTGTCTGAAAAAGTCTTTTATTTCACATTCACTTTTTTTTTTTTTCTTTTGAGACCGGGTCTCACTCTTGCCCAGGCTGGTCTTGAACTCCTGGCCTCCAGCAATCCTCTCTCTCGCCATGGCCTCCCAGAATGCTAGTAGTACAGATGTGAGCCACCACACCCGGCTCTTCGTGTTCACTTCTAGAAGATATTTTTCCTGAAGATACAATTCTGGGTTGGTAATTTTGTCTTTCAGTGTTTAAAAAAAGTCACTTCATTATCTTCTGTCTTGAATGGTTTTTGTTGAGAAGTCTGCTATAATTCTCATCATCATTCTTCTGTAGGATATCTGTCTTTTTTCTATGGCAACCTTTAAGATCTTATCTTCATTTCTGGTTTTCAGTAGTTTGAATATTATGGTCTAGGTGTGTTGGTTGGTTATTCCAATGGCACTCTCTCTTTTGTTTTCACCATCACCAAGAATTTATTCTTTACATACATATATATATATATCTTTACTATCATATCAATGGGATATTGGGAGAGAGGGAAAGCAAATGCATGTGCTTGGTTTATCATCTTCCAAAACTGCTTTCTGAAATATTTGGCTCTGTCTAGGCATATACCAATGTTCCACTCTGTTAAATAAGATAGCCCCTATGTTCAGCAAGAACATAAGTCAGAAACTAATCTTAACAACCAAATGTCAATGTTGGCTCTTATAAATCTAATGGCTAAAGAGTATGAATCTTGCTTCCATCAATAAAACAAAACACAGATGCTTTAGGTTCTCTCTCACCAGAGAGTTTGGGCTCAAGACTGGCCAATTGCCAGCTCCTGTCAAAATTACAGTTAAAACCAATAAATTGACATTCTTCTGGGTTTTCTACATAAAGTCAGATAACCAAAAAGCAATATACTTAGAGTACTTTAGCTTCCCTCCCTGTAGAAATGTCTTTTCTGTACTATGATTTATGATGCTGCCCTTCTCAAGGGTTAACAGATATTTCTTGCCATAACTTTTGCAAAATTGCAATCGACTTTATTTCATTATGATATTTAATATCGTCCACATAAGAAACTACATGCTAAATTTTTCTCAGAATTTAGTGCTAAGAGAATTTTTTTTCTCACTTTAAAGAACAGATAGGCTTTCTCATAACAGGCAATGTGAAACAAATTATAACTTTCATATATAATTGGCTTGACTGCTGAGATCAGAACTAATTTTAGTCTTAAGAACAATAGGCAGATCCTGTGGGAGAAGAGTGTACTGTATTTGGAAAGCCCATGGACTTAGGAATCACAAAGATCTGGGCTGAAATTCTACCTATGCTACTTTCAAAATTCTAGAACTAAAGTCTCAACTTCTCTGAGCTTCATTTTCTCCATCTATAAAATGGGAATAATTTCACTTTTGTTCAGTATTTGCATTCTTGTGTCTGCCCCCATGAAGCTCCAAGTGGGTAGAAAAAATTATATAACTGCTCTGATTGTTTTTACTTTAAAATAACAGACACAAAGCACAAATAGGCATATTGTCCAGCAATTCTACTATAATTCACTAACTAGTTTGCTTTCCCACTCTTACAGATGACTACTCTACACATTCCCCACAACCCTTAAACCCTCCCCTAACTCCAATAATTGGATAATGACCTCACCTCACAGTATCCTGAAATAATAGGATTCCTTCAGGCTCCTGTCTACTACTAATACGTAAGCTCACCTGCTCCTATGCCATTTTCTCAGCGTTCTCCTGTTAAATGGATAAGACAGATACGCTGAATTCCTTCTCATTCCAACCTTATCTCTCATGCTACCCTAAACACATATGTTCCAGCTACAGTGCTTGTTTTTTATTCCATAGGTGAAGTCCTATCTACATCCAGGCCTTTTCACTTGCTCTTCCCTCTGCTAGCTCCCAGCTTTTCTTACCTCGCAAGGCTGAGCTCCTTAAGCAAACATTTTCTGAGCCATCTCTGTAAAAATGGTCTCTCATAGTTATCTTCCATCACCACAGCTTGTTTCTAGTACTTGTCACAATATGACATTATCTAGTTTATTTGTTGGTTTCTTGTTTACTGTCTCACCCAAACAAGGTAAATATCCAAAATTGGAAATCTTGGCCTGGAGTGGTGGCTCATGCCTGTAATCATAGCACTTTGGGAGGTCAAGGCAGGAAGCAGGAGGATCACTTGAGCCCAGGAGTTCAAGACCAGCCAGACAACATAGTGAGACTCTGTCTCTACATAAAAAATTTAAAAAGTAGCTGGGTGTGATGTCACATGCCTGTAATCCCAACTACTTGGGAGGCTGAGGCAGAAGCATCATGGGAGCCCAGGGGTTCAAGGCTGCAGTGAGCTATGATCATGCCACTGCACTCTAGCCTGGGTGACAGAGCGAGACCCTGTCTCAAAGAAATGAATAAATGAATGAATGAATAAATATTGGAAACCTTAATTCTTCCTTTTTCCCTCTTCACCCCAATACCTGTTTCTCTTCCAGTATTTGTCTTACCAGATGGTTCAACCATCCATCCAGTTGTCCAAACCAGAAATTAGAGGGCATCCTAACCTGTCTCTCTTCCCCTCTTCTCCAATCTAGTAAACTATTAACAATAGGATCTATCATATAAATATCGCTTGAACCTATATACTCTCTCCTTTATTTATATTCCCAATTTGTTTTGATTTAAATTATGTATTGCTTAGATTACTGTAATAACTTCCTAACTGGCAATTCTCTACCCTCAACTGTGCAAAGATAACTTTTTAAAACACACATCTAATCTGCATTCTGTATTATATTTCTCAATTCAGTCCTATCTCCTTTTTGTCTTTGACAAATTTGCATGTTATTTCAACACATCTCCAAACCTTTCAGTATAAAGTTTATTGACACCCCTAGCCTCTCCAATGGACACTTACTCAAACAAATTCTTAGTTGAAGAAATTACCTTCTTTTACTGGAATTACTTGCAGTCCCCTAATCTTACTTCATGCCTCTGTGTAAACTGTTCCTTTTACTGGAAGGTCTCACCTTCTCCCTCTAGGTATCTAGTACATATTCTTGACTCAGTGTGTCACCTCCTTTACCTGTTATTCTGATTTTCAGATGTTTATCTTCTGTGTTTCTATAACACACTGTATATATTTCTGTCATATACTTATCACACCTGTGATTATGATTCTAACATCTTATACAGTGTCTGGTTCATTTTAAGTGTTCCATAAATAATAAAGGTACACATATAGAAAAAAAAAAAATCAATGCTCTGTCCACTTACTTTACTTGCCTTATGATTTTTTTTACCTCTATGTTGAACCATCTAATTGTAAACAAATTTTTTTAAATGCCACTTCTAGTGCTCTTTGGGAGTAAGTTGAGAAAAAGATATGAGAAACCAAAATATAATTCTGTCAGGTAACATATTAATATTTCTATATATCTATACCTTCCATTGCAAAAGGGGGAGATTAAAATATGACAGTCTGCCTTTCCTATAATCCAAATAAGATATTACTGGAATAAATCATTACAATTATATGGAAATTGAAATGAAATTAGAAGTTTACTTAAGACTCATATTTGCACCACCCCTTCACCTTGCCCCTGGCCAGAAGTTGTCTGGCTTTTATTGCAATTAGCATAAATCCTAGGTAAAAATTGTTCTCAGATCTAGAAATTTTTAAAAGATATTAGTAATTTTGAAGGAATTCATATACAGTATTTCTTATTTTGATAATAACTTCTTATTTGCTGAAATTACCAAGAGTAATTTCTTTCCCCAAATCTGAACAATGAAATCTGACATATCTGACCTCTGCTACATACTATGTCACCAAAAGAATGTGTCTGGTTTTGTGCTTGCTTACTAAAGGGAATCGAAAAATCTAAGTAAAACAGAAGAGTATGGCTAGTTAGGAGATTCTAATAGGTCATTTCTACCAACTAGCTTTACAGTTACACAGACGACAGCTATAGACACATTTGGGTCAGAGAATTTTTTTTAATCTTTTATAAAATGCTGGGAAATATGTCATTGATATTAAAATTTGAATCATAAAGAGATTTATAAAAAAGGTGAACAGACAGACCCTATCTTTCTGCCAATCCTACCCTTCTGAGATAACCAGAATCTTCAAGCTAGAAGAAACCTTGATTGTATAATTCAGAATTTTTTTGTTTTGTTTTGGTCTGTTTGTTTGTGAGAGAAAATAAGCCCCAAAAGGTCAAATGACATGTTTAAGGACAAACTGAGAAAATGGCAAATCTTTAATCCAGATCTCTTAATTAATTTAAGGTTCTATCAAATCAAAGCAATCTTTGGGGAAAAATTCACTTCACCTATCCTATAATAAAAAGGGATTTAGCAAAATTCTCTAGCTAATGTTTCAAAGGCCAAATGGAAAAATAGCAAACTGTCAGTTTACCTGTTGGATAGATACTGAAGAAAGCAGTAATAATATTTTGCTTATTGGAAACAGGACAGACTTTGGAGTAAGAGAGACCTACATTTGAATTCAGATCGGTCACTTAATTGTGACCTTGAGAAGTTTCTCTGAGCCCCAGTTTTCCTCTTTTGGAAAAGGGAGTAAAAATGATCTCTTATGACTATTTTAAGAATTAAATACTATACAATAACTAAAATATCTGACAT
Organism: Lemur catta; assembly: GCF_020740605.2. Lineage (NCBI taxonomy): Eukaryota > Metazoa > Chordata > Mammalia > Primates > Lemuridae > Lemur > Lemur catta. Next base: position 56,821,719 of record NC_059134.1, read on the forward strand.
GTTTCAGGATTTCAATAAAATCCTGTGGGATTCAAATCAATGTATTTTACAACGTTTTAGGTGGTACAGAATAATGAGAAAAGCACAGAATTTGGAGTCTAAGGTCTGGGTCCACATCTCAACTTTGCTCCTAATTGTCTGCGTGTTCCTGGCCAAGTTACTCACCTTCCCAGCACCTCATACATAAAATGAAGATAACAACACTCTGCCCTATTTAGCTTTAAGAATCAAATGAGATAATCTTTGTACAAGTACTTTCTAACTGTAAAGTAATACATTTATGCTTGCTCTTACTATCAAGAAACTAACTGCATTAAAAAGTTGCTTATTCCTACAGAGATTTTTGTAGAACTTTCTTTTATAAAGTTAATACCACTTCCCAGGCACCACTGAAGTATTCTTGGATTTTTATAAACATCTATTTACAAAAAACTAGATTCTACTGAACACATTTCCTTAAAATCAATGTTTCATACCCTTTTTTGAGCCAAATTTCCAGCAAACTAATTTTGATAGTGTTGCTTGTCAAAGATTTGGAGGATGAGTTAGGACAAAAGACCCAGTAAAACAACATAGAATTAGTTATTGAAAGGTTAGTTGGCCTGAGATACTAATCTGTTTTTTATTAAACACCGTAAGTTAAACTACTACTATCTTCCACAAATGAGAATATATACACTATTAAATAGCTCATGACTCAGCTGGAAGTTCCTGCAGACCACAAGTTGAGAACCACTGCCTTTGAGGTATCAGAAGGGAAAACTTATGGGCATAGAGTAATGAGACCCGTTGGAGTTATGTGGCCACTCAGCAAGTCAGAAGCATGGACTGAAATTATCTCTTTGCTACTTAAATCATCCTGCTGCCAATGAATTTTCATAAACAAAAACACAGACACCTGGTTTCTTGCAAATATTTACATAAATTAATTCCTATGGCACAATTATGAGCAGCTATCTTTACTGAACAGATGTGTAAAAAGATGCAGAAGTTAAGTAATTCCTTTACGGTCATTCAGAAGACTCAGTAGCAAAGTCAAGATTAAATATCATAGATTATTGGCTGATCCAAAGGTAGTGAGTTGTCTGAAATGATTGTTCATAATCAGTTACAGGGGAACTATGTTCTACTCTTTCCTCCCTTCTAACTACTGTACTTAACTAGTCTTAAAAAAAAAATCATAGATTACTGACTTTGCATCCTAACTGAGCCTTTGGGCTCAGAACCAAATGTCTAGATATGCACCAAGTACTAAAGTCATAATATGTAAGAAATAGCAATATTCATATTAGCAAATCATTTCACTACTGCTTAGCAAACACACTAAATTAAAGCTGCAAATGTTAAGTGAAAAATACATTTTTCTCCTTCATGTGAGAAAACACCAGTGGCTCGGGTGCTTCTAAAATATTTTAACTTGGCTCAAGATGTACGTTCATGTAACTGTACAAGAATAATGTTCAATAAAAATATACAACAGATATGTTTAGAATAGAATATACAAGAATAAACATGTCTCTGGTTACTTAGCACAACCACTATGAAAAACAGGGATCTCAAAAAAGTTACTTAGGATCTACTAGTAAATAAATTTGGTTATGTGTATCCAGCCATCCTGTCTTTCCCATCTCCAATGCTGATCACCACAGTCTATAAAGATTCCCAGTGGGCATAAAAGTGAAGCCAACAGCAGCCCTCCTTCTCCTACTTGGATTAGGAACCAGAGTGTCAACATTAGATTCTAACCTTCTAATAATTCTAATAGTTCAAAGGAATACAAAATAATTCTCATCTCAAAAACATATATATTAATAAAAGTGAGAAAAGGGCTCCTGAAGTACAAAGTCACTATTAAAAATCAACAATTTGGATCCTTCATGGCAAATAAGTAATTTTAAACTTGAGTATTACCATTCTTTCTCTATATAATGTGCAACTGACTTGACTGTCAGAATTAAAACACTAGAACAGACATCTACAAAATTCTGTAACCTTCCTTTACAGTATAGTTAGACTCCAGTAACTTTGAACACAGGCTCTGTCATAACATGCTAGGTGGCTTTGGACAAATCATCCAACTGGATAATAATATATAATATCTTTATTATTAGGAAGATAATACAAATTTTTAACTCATAGGGCTATTAGTAAAGACTGAATGAAATCAAGAATAGGAAACACGATATTACCTGACACTAATCTTCTCTTATATCTGCTTATATTAATACAGCAATTAATATAAGCTTGTATTCTATAAAATGTAAATACAACCTTGTATTCTATAAATATTAGCAATTATTATTATACCTCAGTCTTTTAAATGGAATACAATCACTGTTTAGAGGTTTACTTGCTTATGGGCTGACGACACACATCTTGGAACTTCCTTCTATTGTAATGGGCAAAAATGCAACCAGGAACACAGTTGAAGAACGACATCTTCCTATTTTTTTTTTTTTTACCATATGCTAGAATAATATATATTCCATGAGCTTGACACATCATACTACTCATAAAAGGGTAGTATTATACAGTGATTGAGAGTTTGGGAATAAATAGAAAGATTTTAATACCAACATTACCTCTAATTAGCTACATGAATTTAAGTAAGTTACTAAACCTCTCTGACCTTACCTAGAGTTTCCTCAACTGTAAAAGGTAAAGAATGATAGCATCTACCTCATATAGTTATTGTGGTGATTAAATAATATCACATCTTTTATAGTGATAAGCACTGTACTTGAAACATTATAGCTATTATTATTACTTTTCTTTTTAGAAAAGGGCAAAATAATCTAAACCTTGTAAAACTTTATAGTGTTTTTACTCTCAAAACTGATGACCTTGAAAAAGGTAAGATATGCAGAAATACATGCTACCGATAGCAGGCAATGTCAGTACAGTAAAAGTTAATGGTACTTCCAAAGCATTATTAGAAATGTGTCTTTTCACAAAAGATGAAATCTTTTGAGACAGGTCTTATATATACACAACTGTCTGTTTGTTTGCAGTTATTCTAACAGATACTTTATGAAAATGAACTTTATTCACAATGTCTTATGATTTTAAATGTCATCATTCCCTCAGACTCTCATTTATGTATGTCAATATGCAAACTGTATTGGAACACAGTTTCTCATTGCCAAACAATATATACTTTTTATGTAGTATTTCTCAAAAGAATATCAGTCTTCCCAAATGACCGCTAAAGTAGAAGCTACAGAAGTCTATCTGTGACATGACACTGATAACTATGAGTATGACTCACTCATTCAAAAATACTTACTCAATGCTTAATATATCCAGATACTATACCATGCCCCAAAGATATGGGTATATAATGTAGTACTTGGGCAGTGCCTGCCCTCAGAGTCTGTCTAGACGAGGAGAGATAGACTAACAATCACAGTGCTATAATGGGAAAAACACAGAATGCTATGAAAACGCACAGTAGTACATCTAACTTGGGGGTAGAGGTGGGAGGAGAAGGAGAAGGGAGCTAGTGAGGGTTTCCTAGAGAAAGCAACGTTTAAGCCAAGGCTTTTTCTGTGCGGCTGAAGCATTCAGAATGAGTTGAACCATAGGAGGCCTTTGTAAGTCATCTTGAGTCAAGACTTTATCTTAAATGGCACAGAAACCCACCAAAGCAAGATACAGGAATAAAACAGATAGTCTTATTTTTTATAAGATCCTTTCATTTGATCATTAGATCACACACATCCTTGATATACAAAATGTGGTCCACAGACCAGTAACAACAGCAGAACTTCAGAGCCTGTTAAAACTCAGTGAGATATAGTTATAAGTAGCATTATTAACACCATTACAGAGATGAAGCTAAGTAACTGGATAAGGTTACATAGCTGGGAAACAATGAAGCCAGGCATGAAATAAAAATATTCTGAATTAAAGCCTGTTCCTTTAAATTTAATTATTTTCTAAAATTATTGAAATGAAGAAAAATCACATTTATAAAATTATTCTTTGAATCTAACCTATATTTCACATAAGTCAAAATTAAAAAGCTTGCTAAAAATGACCTAATTTATTCCCATTCCAAATACACTCTTGCCATAACAGATTTTCTCTGCCATTACATCTCATTTATCCGCCAATCTCAATTATGTGAAATATACTGAAAACCAACCAGGAAGCCACAAAAAGATGCAACACAAATAAAACAAAGATAAATAGTTCATGTACTATATCTAATACACATTACCTAGATGAAAGCCCCTCAGAGACTCATTCTGTGCTAATACTGAGTGGCCTCTATGTTGGACACTGAGAAGGATACTAAAATAAAAGTGCAAAGTCCCTGCCCTCTAAGGGCTTACCAACTAATTGGGAAGATAAAATGGCATCAAAAAATGCTATGAGGTGAGCAAGAAACTTCTAATTGAGGGAGAAAAAAAGCCTCAAGGAGAGGTAGTCTTTGGAGAAGCAAAAGAACGGAACCAGAGAGAGATAAGAAAAGCATGTTCTCATAAAAGCAGGCATAGAGGTGAAAAGCACAGGAAAAAGACTCCTATTTCTTTCTTTCTTTTCTTCTCTCTCTTTCCTTCCTTCCTCCTTTCCTTTTCCCTTTCCTTTTTCCTTTCCCCTTTCCTTTCCTTTTTCCTTTCCCCTTTGCCTTTTCCTTTTCCTTTCCTTTTCTTTTCAAGACAGAGTCTTACTCTGTTGCCCAACCTAGAATGCAGTGGTATCAGCCTAGATCACAGCAACCTCAAACTCCAGGGCTCAAGCAACCCTCCTGCCTCGGCCTCCTAAGTAGCTGGGAATATCAGTATGCCACGACACCCAGCTAATTTTTTCTATTTTTAGTAGAGACTGGGTTTCACTCTTGCTCAGGCTGGTCTGGAACTCCTGAGCTCAAGCGATCCTCCCGCCTTGGCCTCCCAGAGTGCTAGGATTACAAGTGTGAGTCACCGTGCCCAGCCAAGACTTCTATTTCTGACTGATGGAATAACATACATGAGATTTATCCTCCCACTACAAACAACTAGAAAATCATACCAAATTATATGTAACAATAGTTTTCAAACATTGTGTAATAGGCAGCCCATTATAGTGACCCCCAAGAAAGGAAAACAAACAAAGTGAGCCCTACAATTGCTCTAATTTGTTGTGTGGTGAGTGTTTCCAGGACACAATGCAGAGTGTGAACAAACACAAAGAGAGTCCCAGAAGTATCACTGGGCTGAGGAGATCTCTAACCTCATATTGTACACAAAAACCATAAAAATTAACCCAAAATAAATCAGGCATATAAGAACTAAAATGATAAAAACTCTAGAAGAAAACATAGGAGAAAATCTTAACTAAACTTGGGTTAAGCAAAGAGTTCTAAAATGAGACAAAGTTTAAAAGAAATGATGGATTAACTCAAAAGACATTGTTAAAATAGGAAGCAAAAATATGTAAAACATATACCTGATAAAGGATATATATCCTGAATATAAAAAGAACTCTTACAACTCAATAATAAGATTACCATCCACCCAACCACCAAAAAAAAAAAAACACTCAAAAAGATTTAAACAGACATTTCATCAGAAGAAAGAGATAGTAACAGATAAGCATAAGAAAAGATGTTCAACCTTATTAGTTATCAGGGAAATACAAATTAAAACCACAATGAGAGTCCATTAAATTACCCACTAGCATGGCTAAAATTAAAAATGTTTGGATGTGGAATAAATGGAACTCTCATATATTGTTAGTAGAAATGCAAAACAGCTTAGCAGATCTTATAAACACATACTTACTATACATCCAGCAATCCCACCCCTAGTTATTTAACCAAGAGAACATATCCACACAAGGGCTTGTACTAAAATATCAATAGCAGTTTACTGGAAAGAAGTCTAATGTCCATCAGCAGGTAAATGCATAAACAAATTGTACATACAGTGGAATACTAGTCAGCAATAGAAAGATGAATTCCGGACACATGCAACCACATAGACAAATCTCAAAGCTATTATGCTAAGTGAAAAAGAACCAGCTGTGAAAAAGTATACATTGTATGATTCAATTCATATGAAATTATAGAAAAGGCAAATGATGTCAGAAAGCAGATCAGTAATTGCCAGTGGTCAATGGGTGAGGGAAGGAACTGACCACAATGAAGCAAGAGGGAATTTTTAGGGTGATTGAAATGTTCTCTATCATTGACTGTAGTGGTAGTTACTTGTCTGAATATATTAGTTAAACTCATCAAACTGTATATTTAAAATGCATTAATTTGATTATTTGTTAAATAGACCTCAATAAAACTGATTTTTAACAAGATAAAGAAAAGCAATGAAAGCTCACATACTGAGCTCTTATAAATACATTAAAAAATAGTTAATGCAAAAATAACAAAATGGGTAAAAGACTTGAAAAGGGCAAACCACAAAATAAAAACTACTAAAAGTTATATGGTACATATCATATCTAATGGTGAAGTATTGAAAGTTTTTGTCCTAAGACTGGAAATGAGACAAGAACATTCACTGTCACCACTTTATTTATTAACAGTATTGTACTATATGTCCTAGGTAGCACAATCAGGCAAGAAAAAAATTTAAGGGCATATATATATATATATATATATATATATATATATATATATATATATATTAGGAAATGAGAAATAAAAATGCCATTATGTGCAGGTGAGCTGACTATGCATAGAAAATTCAAAAGAATCTAACAATTATTAGAATTAAGTTCCTTGGATATAAAATTAATACATAAAAATCAGCCGTAATAAGGATATTAGTCATTAGGTAAATGTGAAGCATAACTCTATATTCACTAGGATGGCTATAATAAAAAAGAGACAATAACAAGTATTGTTGAGAATATGGAGAAACTGGAAGCCTCATACATTGCTGGCGAGACTGTAAAACAGTACAGCTGCTGTGGAAAATAGTTGGCAGTTGCTCAAAAAGTTAAAAATAGAGTTACTATATGACCCAGTAATCTCACTTGCAGGTGTATCCAAGAGAAATGAAAACATACATCCCTATAAAAACGTGTACATGGATGTTCATAGCAGCATTATTCATGATAGCCAAAAAGTAGAAGCAATCCAAATGTTCATCAGCTGATGAATGGATAAATGTGATATATTCATAAAGCTAAATATATTATTCGGCAAGAAAAAAATGAAGTACTGATACATGATACAACATGGATGAACCTCTAAATTATTATGTTAAAAGAAGTTGGTCATAAAAGACCACCTATTGCATGATTCTATTTATATTAAATGTCCAGAATAGGCAAATCTGTAGACAGAAAGTAGATTAGTGGTTACTTAGAATTACTTAGAAGATGAGAAATGTGGAATGACTGCTAATGGGTATGTATTTTCTTTTAGCGAGAGACAATCAGAATGTGGTGATCACTGTACTACCCTGTGAATAAACTAAAAAAGACTAAATTATATACTTTAAAATGGCAAATTATATGGTATATGAATTATATCTCAACAAATCTGTTTTTAAAGCTTTATTGCAATTTTATCTTCAGAACATAATCAAATAATTTAATTATAATTTAATTAAATTTAATTCTTATGTGGCTAAATTATAATGTAAATAAATAAATGAATAATCATAATGACAACTGCAGCTGTAGGGCCTTAACCCTAACATTAACTATTGCTAATCTGTCTATAAGGCTTCTGGGCCAGGCATGGTGTTTCAAACCTGTAATCCCAGAACTTTGGGAGGCCAAGGCAGTAGGATCACTTGAGGACAAGAGTTTGAGACCAGCCTAGGCAACATAGTGAGACCCTATATCTACAAAAGATTTAAAAATTAGCTGGGCGTGGTGGCACTCAGAAGGCTGAGGAAAGAGGATCCCTTGAGCCCAGGAGTTCAAGGCTGCAGTGAGCTATGATCGCACCACAGCACTCCAGCCTGGGCAACAGAGCAAGATGACTCTATTTTAAGAAAGAAAAAAAAAAAAAGCTTCTGGTGAATTTTTCTTTGAACATAATATATTAAAAATCAATATCACAGCCAGGCGCAGTGGCTCACGCCTGTAATCCTAGCACTCTGGGAGGCCAAGGCGGGCAGATTGCTTGAGCTCAGGAGTTCGAGACCAGCCTGAGCAAGAGTGAGACCCTGTCTCTACTAAAAATAGAAAGAAATTATATGGACAGCTAAAAATATATATAGAAAAATTAGCCAGCCATGGTGGCGCATGCCTATAGTCCCAGCTACTTGGGTGGCTGAGGCAGGGGGATTGCTTGAGCCCAGGAGTTTGAGGTTGCTGTGAGTTAGGCTGATGCCACGGCACTCTAGCCCGGGCAACAGAGTGAGACGCTGTCTCAAAAAAAAAAAAAGAAAAAGAAAAAAAAATCACTATCACTTTAAAAAATCAATTGTGTATCTATACATCAGCAATTAGTAGAAAATAAAACTTAAAGCTATTTACGATAGTATAAAACATCAAAGACAGAAATAAATTCAACAAATCATGGGGAAGATCCATATGTAACAACTATTTTATTACAATAATGTTATAAAAAAGATCTAACAAACAAAGGCATACACCATTTTATTGGGATAGAAGACTCTATGTTATAAAGATGTCTATTATCCCCAATTATATTTGATAAGTATATTCAATGCAGTTCTATAAAATTCTAGCAAGGTTTTCTTTTCTGTATAAAAATTCACATGAAAATGCAAAAGGACAATAACAACCAAGGTGATCTTGAAGAAAAACAACTACGCTAAAGAACTTTAATAGATATCAACACCTATTATAACATGGTAAAAATTTTTATTTTATTTTATTTTCTATTTTTTTAAATTTTTTTCTAGAGATGGGGTCTTGCTATGTTGCCCAGGCTGGTTTTGAACTTCTGGCCTCAAGCGATTAGGTAGAATACTGCCTAAACATTTGTTCCCTTGTAATATTCTGAAATTTTAAAAAGATATAAGAAACAAACGAATGAATCACTGATACATTCAACATGGGTAATATTTTTGAAAAATTATGTTGGGCGAAAAAAGTCAGATCCAAAAGAGAACTTTAAAAAAAATGAATCCATTTATACAAAGTTCAAGAACAGGCAAAAATAATCTATGGTGATAAAAGTCAGAATAGAGGTACCTACGGGACGATGTTGAATGGGAAGAGGTCCAAGGGAATCTGTGAAGTGATAAAATGTTCTATATACTGATTAGGGTAGGGGTAATAGATGTATACATACATAAACATTTATTGAGATGTACATTCAAAATATGTACAACTTTCTGTATCAACCAAATTTTTAAAAAATGGGCAAAAGACTTCAACAGGTACTTCATAAAAAAGTTGTATCTCAATCAGCATGAAACATGGTGCAAAAAATGGTGGTCAACTTCATTAGTCTTCAGGAAAATAAAAACTGAAACTAGGCTGGGCACAGTGGCTCACGCCTGTAATCCTAGTACTCTGGGAGGCCTAGGCGGGTGTATCCTTTGAGCTCAGGAGTTTGAGACCAGCCTGAGCAAGAGCGAGACTCTGTCTCTACTAAAAATAGAAAGAAATTACATGGACAGCTAAAAATATATATATAGAAAAAATGAGCTGGGCATGGTGGCACATGCCTGTAGTCCCAGCTACTCGGGAGGCTGAGGCAGGAGGATTGCTTGAGGCCAGGAGCTGGAGGTTGCTGTGAGCTAGGCTGACGCCACAGCACTCTAGCCCGGGCAACAGAGTGAGACTCTGTCTCAATCAATCAATCAGTAAATAAATAAATAAATAAATAAATAAATAAATAAATAAATAAATAAATAAATAAATAAATAAATAAAAACTGAAACTGCAAAAGGAAACTTTGACATACCCAACAGAAAGGCTAAAATAAAAAAGATAAAGTACCAAATGCTGACAGTGATGTAGGAGAAGAACATTACTGAATAGAGGGAGGTAAACCGGTACAACCATTCTAGAAAAATTTTGGACACAGTCTACTAAAGCTGAAGATATGTACACCTTGTGACTGTGTAATTGTACTCCTAGGTTTCTATCCAACTGAAATACATAAAAATCTTCAATAAGAAATGTACTACAACATTCATGGAAGCATTAACTATGATAGCCCCAAACTGGAAATTACTGAAACCAATGGTAAATAATTGAATTAATATTTATATTATGAAATACTATTTGGCATTAAGAACAATACAAAGGTAAGAATGAACAAAAGCCAGCACACAGAATGTACAAATATGATTCTATTTCTATAAAGGTCAAAATTCGGCAAGTCCTATCTTTGGCTTAGTAAGTCAAGGTAGTGGTTAGTCTGCCTGGAAATGAAGTGAATGGAAGGGAGCATGAGGAAGCTTCTGAGGTTTTGAAGCTTTGTTTCTTGATTGAGATTCTGCTTCCATGGGTGTGTTCATTTTGTGAAAATTCAAGCTGTACATATACAGATTCTCCTCAAATTAGCATGGGGTTACATCACAATAAATCCACCATAAATTGAAAATATCACTAAGTTGACAATGCAATTAATAGACCTAACATCATAGCTTACCCTAGCCTACCTTAAAGGTGTTCAGAACTTATATAAGCCTACAGTTGGGCAAAATCATGTAACACAAAGCCTATCTATCTATTTATTTATTTTTGAGACAGAAGTCTTGCTCTGTTGCCCTGACTAGGGTGCAGTGGCATCATCCCAGTTCACTGCAACCTCAAACTCCTGGGCTCAACTGGTCCTCCTGCCTCAGCCTCCCAAGTAGCTGGGACTACAGGCATGTGCCACCATGCCCAGCTAATTTTTTCTATTTTTGGTAGAGATGGGCTTCACTCATGGTCAGGCTGGTCTCAAATTCCTGACCTCAAGTGATCCTCCTGCCTCGGCCTCCCAGTGAAGTATGATCTACTGAATGCAGACTGCTTTCATACATTGTAAAGTTGAAAAATTTTAAGTCAAGCCATCATAAGTCAGGGACCATCTGTATATGGATTTGTACGCTTGTCTCTATGTACTGACTTTAAAATACTTAAAATATTTCTTTTAAATTAAAGAAAATTCTATCAGCATATAGTCATGTACCACATAACAGAGTTTTAGTCAACAATGGACCACATATACAACAATGGTCCCATAAGATTATGATACCATATTTTATTGTGCCTTTTCTATGTTTAGATACACAAATATCATACTTACCACTGTGTTACAACTAGAGTATTCAGTATAGTAACATGCTATACAGGTCTGTAGCCTAGGAGCATTAGGCTATACCATATAGAATAGGTGTATAGTAGGCTATACCATCTAGGTTTGTGAAAGTACACTCTATGATATTTGCATAAGATCACCTAACAATGTATTTCTCAGAACACATTCCTGTCATGAAGTGAGGTATGACTATATTTATACAGAAAAGACTATTTGAGCCTGTGAAGAAGAAGAAAGGAAAACTACTGAATGTGGAAATTAGGTTGTTTGGTGTTTCTACTCACCTTTGTCCTGTAATGCAATTTGTTGCTTATGCAGTAATGCCACCTCCCGTCCCAAAGCTTTCTTCTGTCTTTCCAGTTCATTTTGAAGCACCAAAATTTTTAATTGCAGACATTCACTTTGTTTTTTCTAAATAAATAAAATAACAGGTAAATCTATAAATATAAAAGTCATTACTGTAAATAATTATACATTCACAATGTTTCAAAATAAATAATGGTTTAGCATGTTAATACTCATCAAATCTATGGATCTTTTAACTTAATTATCAGTTGCCATCGTTTTACTGGAAAGAATATAAAAACAAGCAAAGAATAAGAGTAGAAATAAATCTTAAGTAATAACAACAGAAACTCTCATTCACTGCTGGTAGGAATTCAAAATGGTACAGACACTTTGGAAGATAGTCTAGCAGTTTCTTAAAAAGCTAAATATAGGCATACTATATTACATAAGAGCAATCACACTCTTACTTTTTGTTTTGTTTTTGTTTTATGAGACAGGGTCTCGCTCTGTCACCCAGGGTGTAGTGCAGTGGCATTATCATAGCTCACTGCCACATCTAACACGTGGGCTAAAGTGATCCTCCTGCCTCAGCCTCCTGAGTAGCTAGGACTATAGGTGTGTACCACCAAGCCCTCCCACTTTAAAATTTAGGTTTTTTTGTTTTTTGTAGAGATGAGGTCTTGCTATGTTGCCCAGGCTGGTCTCAAACACCTAGGCTCAAGCGATCCTCCTGCCTCAGCCCCTCAAAGTGCTGGGATTACACACAGGAGCCATTGCTCCTGCCCTACACATTCCTAGATATTAACCTGGATGAGTTGAAAACTTACGTCCACACAAAAACTGACACATGAATGTCTATAGAAACTTTATTCATAATTGCCAAGACTTGGAAGCAACCAAGATATACTGCAATAGGTCAACAGAGGAACAAACTGTGGTATATATACAATGAAGTATTATTCAGTGATAAAAAGAAATGTGCTATCAACCTATAAAAAATGCACATTGCTAAGTGGAAGAAGCCAGGGGGTAAAAACTACATACTATATGATTCCTACTGTATGACATTCTGGAAAAGATAAAACTATGGGGACAGTAAAAGGATCAATGGTTGCTAGGGGTTCAGGGGGGAGGAAGAAAGGGATGAACAGGTAGAGCACAGGGTATTTTTAGGGCAATGAAACTATTCTATACAATACTGTAATGGTGGATACATGACATAATGCATTTATCAAAACTCATTGAACTGTATAACACAAAGAGTAAATCCTAAGATAAACTAGAACTTTAGTTAATAATTATGTATTAATATTAATTCACCAATTATAATAAATGTGCCACATTAGTAAAAGATGTCAATAATAGAAAAAATTGGGGACAGGGACAGAGTGTACGGGAACTCTGTACTTTCTGCACAGCTTTTCTGTTAACCTAAAATTTCCTTAAAAAAGAAAGTTTATTTTCTAAAAAGTTATAGAACTGTATACCAAAGAAGTCAATTTTACTGAATGTTCATTTAATACAACAAAATCCTTGACACATTCTACCAGCAGAGATACAATTAAATTTGTTAAATAAGTTTGTTAACATCTTTCCATAAAAATATTTCCTACTTAAACCTCAATCAAACCATGGTTTAAACTTTCTTTACTCAGACTCCTTTTTACTCAAAATACTTTGCTTGAATTTGCCTACAGTACAGATCTGAAATCCTGCCCCCATAATGAATATAAATATATAAATATGTGCCTGAACATGTATGCACACACACAATTACTACACTACAAATGTATGTGCCCGTCTCTCCTGGTCTTTATCAAATAGTGTCAATAATATACTTTTCATGATTTTCGATGATATAAATCTTAACCAAATAGCAATACCTAGTGAATTGGCTATACCTAGTAAATTCTTGTCTCTTTTCTAACATATATAGTAGCTAACTAAAATTGTAATAAAAAATCCATTCATTAAATAAATTAAATAGGCTACCAAGATCTGGAATAAGCTGGTAGGAAAGGAAAAAGTATCTGGATCTGACTCACAGACAATGAGGAAGTCTGGGAACTCAGTGAGATGCATCATGGTATGGCCTTTTTGAAGCAATAGGCATTAAAAAATGATTTTTGGCAGTTGTGGTAAAAGTACATCACAGCAACGATTTTTCACCCAAAATGTTTTCCTACTCATCCCTGAAATACTGATTCTAAACAGATGGCATAATCATCTGTTAGAGACATTCAAGCCAAGAAAACAAGCAGAAAAGCTTATTTCCAATTGTTATATTTGGCTTGAAAAGTCTATATGAAATCTGCCTTTACAAGGAATGTTCCTAAACAGTTTTTCTGAACAAAGCAAATGCTTATAAAGAGTCTACTATGTGCTTCTACATGAATGAGAAATGGTCTCTGCTTTCTATAAATTTAGGTCCACTTAAGACAAATGCCATTTTGCCTTGCCAACCTGCTGTAAAAACAAAGAACAAAAGTCAATGAGGGCTGGGCACAGTGGTTCACGCCTGTAATCTCAGCACTTTGGGAGGCTGAGGTAGGAGGATCCCTTGAGGTCAGGAGTTCTAGACCAGCCTGGGCAACATAGTGAGACCCCATCTCTACAAAAAATTTAAAAAATTAGCCAGGTATGGTGGCATGCACCTGTAGTCCTAGCTACTTGGGAGGCTGAGGCAGGAGAATTATTCGAGCCCAGGAGATGGAGGCTGCAGCCACTGCACTCCAGCCTAGGTGACAAAGTGAGACCCTGTTTCTTAAAAATAAATCAAACAAAAAGTCAATGATGTTCTAAAATGCAGAAGCAATTCAAGTGTCCATCAACAGATGAACGGATAAGCAAATGTGGTATATACATACATAAGGTACAATATTATTCAGCCTTAAAAAGGAAGGAAATTCTGTAATATGGTATAACATGAGTGAACTTTGAGGACACTGTGCTAAGTGCAATAAGCCTGTCATAAAAAGGCTTATTATATACTGCATGATTCCACTTAAACAAGATTGTTAGAGTACAGTAGTCACAATCACAGACACAGAAGGTAGAATGGTGGTTATCAGGGCCTGGGAATAGTGGGGAATGGGGAGTTAGTGTTTAATGGGTATAAAGTTTCAGTTTTACAAGATGAAAAGAGTTTTGGAGATGGCTGGTGGTTATGGTTGTATGACATTATGAATGCATTAATACCACTGAATTGTACATTTAAAAATGAGATCACAGATCTTCCATGTATTTTACAATTTAAAAAACTGGGGAAAAAAAATCAATGAGGTTGCTTATCACGAAAGAAAAAGGAACCAAAAAAAATTGAGGTTTCCTTTAGCAATAAAATAGTGTGATCAAGAAGCCTACAGTGTTCTTACATCACTGAGGAAAAAAAAATAGGTAAAGTCTTAAGAAGCAATCTTTTCCCACAAAGAGCGAGGTGTTCAATTACCTCAACTTGATTTTCTCACAAAATATGTAAATTAAATGCCACCTGGGCAGAGAAAGAAAATAGAGGGGAAAAAAATCTAGTCTTCAGAGAACAGAGGGATATGCCTGGCTAGAGGATTAACCTGCTTTATTCCAAAAATACACTCAAATCAGGATATGTTTTCTAGAGTCTAAGAACTAAGGTGACAAGTTAATCTAAATTCTAAGCTAATACAGGAAGGCATGTATACAATGTTTGTATTATGGTCCGTGTATGGAAAATGGCCCATTTATAGAATATATCAAGTCATTCAAAACCACGATTGTTGGCTCTAATTTCTGATGAGTAAACAAACCCTGTCCATGTGGGATCTATTTCTGGTTCCTTTCTAGTGCATCAAAGATAAGTTGCTCAAATATCTTAATATCCCATAAGTATATTCTAATGGGTTTCTGCATTCTATTTATCTGCTTACTCCAAGCAAGTGTAGTTAATGTCACATATATAACTCCAATGGATCACTGTTAATTAAATTATAGTGTGTTTATATAACACTGTCCCTGAACTGAAAATTACACACACATTCATCACAGATACACACATTCCTACTAATGAGTCTTTACCAAAAAAATCATGAGAAATGCTAAATATTCATTTCAGAATGATAAACTAATCTATAAATAATATGTTACAGGTTGAGTATCCCAAATCCAAAAATCTGAAATCTTCTAATAGATCATTCTGGAGCTAAAAAGCCTCAGGTAAAAGTTCTGAAAGCATGGTCCCAGAAATCATGAGAGTTCCTGAGACCTTTTCAGAGTCTGTGAGATAAAAAACATTTTCATAATAATACTAAACTGTCATGCCCCCTTTTCATTCTCATTTTCTCATAATTGTAAAGTATACCAGAGTCTGTGAGATTTACAATATTTCAGCAGATTTACAATAAAAGCACATGTGAGAATCCAGTTATCTTTTATTAAGCTGGACATTGGCTCTTATTAAGCTTATGCCTAGTTTAATAGAGGTTAAATTCACAAAAGTTAAAAAAAAGCAACTCTAATTAAATTTTGTTTAGAAAAACATACTTATTTTTCATAAAAATGTATTATATGAACATGTAAAGAATTTATTATTGGTACTTTAAAGTGAATCAGGAAATTAAATATCAATAGATATAACCTAAATTCTTTGGAATTATCACAATTTTTAAGAGTGTAAAGGGATGCAAAAGATTTAGGATTATGAGAAAAAGAAAAAAAGAGTATAAAGGGGTCGAGATTAAAAAGTTTGAGAATCATTGCTTAGGGCATTATTTTATCTTTACTTATAGTAGTTTTCCCTTCAAAATTGGAAATAATTAACAATCTGAAAAAAGGTTTTTAAAAAAAATTTTTTTAAACCTGGTCAAATTTAGCAGTGGGGGGTTGTACACCAATTTTAGTGATACTAATGTTAATAAGTTCTGATAACCCACTACCATTAGATCAGCCTGAAAAAGGTTGTAGAACTATGGCAGTTGTCCTAAAGGTAATAAATTTGCTTTTAAATGTCATTTATAAGTTGTTTCTATTGCACTTACACCTAGTCAACCACTAAGAAAAGGAAAAGATTTCCTTATAAAATATTTCATCCAATCCATTAATTTCATAGACTTAGTGGCAATATCAGTCCTAAAATCCAGGACTAGCTAGGAAGATACAGCAAAAAATATATGATAATAAAATGTACAGGAGTTCTGCTTCTAGTATAAGAGAATAAGCACCTGGCAAGCTGGTCCTCCCATAAATAACAGCTATAGACTCTAGATAAAACTATTACTTGAGAGTTCTGGAGATTGACTAATGGTAGACATATATGGGAAGGGAGTCAGAAATTGGCATAAGCAACCAACATAGTGAATTTCCCCCTTTTCATGGCTAAAAACGTCAACAGAAAGCCAACTGTCTTTCAGGCCAGAAGAACCAGGTAAAGAGATCCAGTAATCCAGTTTTAGAATGGAGGAAGCCAGACAATGGGTGCCTTAAATTCTGTTTAAACTCAATCTAAGTCTCTGACTGAACCCTACACCACACACGCACGAGATAAACAGAAAGCAGCTTGTGCCTAAGGGTAAAAGAACCTAAACTAAAATCTGAGCCAATGTCCACTGCAGGCATGACAGTTTGAGCCTAACAAGGTTGCCTACCTGCTAAAACAAAAACATCAACATTCTTTGGAGCAAAGTAACAAAATCCAGAAATTCTCCCAAATTACATTCACAATATCCATGATACTATGCAATATTACCTAATATATGAAGAGTCAGGAAAATGTGACTCACTCTTCAACATACGCCAACCCCAAGATGATCCAGATGTTAGAATTACCAGACAAATATTTTAAAGCCACTCTTCTAAATATGCTAAGTGATGAAAAGTAAAATATTCTCATAATGAATAAAAAGATACGAAATCAGCAGAGAACTAGAAAATATTAAAACGATCCAGGAAACTTCTGCTTCTGGGCAAGATGGAGTAGGAAAAACACTACTGCCCAACAAATTTTACCAGGCTACCATAATCCTAATACCAAAATCTGACAAAATAATTTAAAACATTGTATCCCAATATATAATATTATAATAAACATAGGTATAAAAATCCTTAAATTATTACAAGATCAAATCCAGTAAGATACAAAAACAATTATATATTATAATCAATTTGGGTTTATTCCAAAAATGCAATGTTAAACATCTGAAACTAAATCAATGTAGTTCACCATATTAAGAGAATAAAGAAGATAATCAAATGATCATTTCCATAGATGTAGAAAAACCATTTGACAAAATTCAACATCCATTCATGATTAAAAAAACCCTCAGAAACTAGGAATAAGAGGGAACTTCCTAAAACCAATAAAGGGCATTGCTAACATTATATTTAATGGAGAAAGGATGAATTGTTTCTTCCTAAATCCAGGAACAAGGCAAAGATACCCATTCTTACCACTTCTTTCTACATTGTAGTAGATGTCTGAAATAAGATAGAAAAATTAAATAAAGGGCATAAAACTGTTCAAATTTACAGATATTATTTACATAGAAAATCCAAAAAAATCTACAAAATAACTAGTATAACTAATGCAGATAAAACAAGATTGCAATATACAAGATGAATAAATTAAAATTAATTATAGTTGTACACACTAGGAGCAAAAAACTGGGAAATGAAAATTCAAAAACAATTCCATTTGCAATAATGCCTTCCCTGCCCCAAATTCCCATAAAACATTTAGGAATAATTCTAACAAAAAAATGTCCAAAATCTCTACAGTGAAAGCTACAAGACATTATTGAGAGATCTGAAGAAAAATCTAAATAAAAGAGATATACACCACATCATGGATTGGAGGACTCAATATTGTTAAGATGGCAATTCTCCATAATTTTATCTACAAATCCTTATCAAAATTCCAGCAGGCTTTTTTAAAAATAGAAATTGACAAATTGATTCTAAAATTCACTTGGAAATACAAAGAACCTAGAAAAAACACAGGAATTTTAAAAAAGAACAAACTTGGAAGACGTACTCTATCTGGTTTTAAGACAACAAATCTACAATAATAACAGAGGTTGGTATTGGTGAAAGACAGTTATACACATATAGATCAGTGGAACAGAACAGAGAATCCAGAAATAGATGCACATGTATATGGTCAATTGACTCTAGGCAAATATGTCAAGGCAACTAAATGGGTAAAGGAAAGACTGTTCAATAAATGATGCTAAATCAACTGGATAGCCATACAAGGGAAAAGAAAAACTTTACCCTTACTTTACCTGGTAGAAAAAAATTAACTTGAAATGGATCATAGATCTAAACGTAAAGCCCAAAACTATAAAACTGCGAGAACAAAACATGGGAGAAAATTCCTGCATCCTAGGGTTAGGCAAAGATTTCTTATAAAAAACAAAAAAAGCTCTAAACATAAAATAAAATAAAATTTATTAGATTTCATCAAACTTAAAAGCTCTTTAGAAAACACCATCAAATACACAGAAAGTACCAGGCATGGTGCCTCATGCCTGTAATCCTAGCTCTTTGGGAGGCCGAGGCAGGAGGATCACTTGAGGCCAGGAGTTCAAGACTAATCTGAGTAACACAGCAAGATCCTGTCTCTACAAAAACAGAAAAATTAGCCAGGTGTGGTGGTGTGCACTTGTAGTCTCAGCTACTTGGGAGGCTGAGGCAGGAGGATCACTTGAGTGCAGGAGTTTGAGGTTACAATGAGCTATGATGATTCCACTGCACTCCAGTCTAGGTGAAGCAAGACTTTTCTTTTTTCTCAAAAAAAAAAAGGCAAGTCAGACGAAGAAAATATTCCCAATACATATACCAGAAAAAGGATTTGTATGCAGAAACACACACATACTCTTCAACCCCAAATAAGAAGACAAAAATGTTAACTAAAAATAAGAAAAGAAATCTGAAACTACTTTTTACATATATCAGGACTGAATAAATAAGTAAAACGAATTATAATGGGAGCCAAGTTTCCCACTCTCAGAAAAAGATAATACAAATAGGCAAAGTGAGGGGTAAGGCTACAATGAACCTTGTGGTATTAGAGTTGAAATCATTAGTATGAACTCACGTTTATTTTAATATATGTAGAGATAAACAGGTACATAGCTCTGTCCACTAAGAGGGCCTAGAAGTCACAACCAAGTAACAACAAGCACATCCAATGCCCAGAACTTGTTTCTAAATACCATTATTCAATGAAAGCCAACCAATGGCTGATTTTAGGGCTGGGACAGGGAAAAACAAGATGAGCCTGGACGATATAGTGCCAAAGGGTAAGAAAGTACTTTAAAAACAAACAAAAAAAGAGACAGAAGCACATCAAAAGGACACTAGAGCCAACTTGAAAGATCTCTCAATGGCCAAAGCCACAAGTCAAGCAAGAAAATAAATAATATAGCACTGGATTATAACCCAAAGTATAAAACAAATATGCTTAAGTCCATTCTGGTAAATAAATGATTAAATAAATAAATGGGGATAGGGTCAAATCTTCCTCACAAAGAATTCCAAATAATGTATATAGATACTCTCCTCTCCAGGAGGTAGAACTTAATTCCCTTCCTTTTGATTTTCGGCCGGACTTAGTAACTTGCCTTCAAAAAGTGTAGAAAGGGAACTTTATAGCCAAGAAACTTGGGAGATACTACCTTAACCAAATGATCAAGGTTAACATTAACATGATTAGTCATGTAGATTTAAAAAAGGAAAGACAGAGATCAGAGAAGACTAAGAAGACACAACGATTAAATCCAGTGCGGTAATCTGAACTGAACACTGAAACAAAAAAAAAGGCCTTAGAACCCTGCCTAATCAAGAGGGAAACATGAGACAAATCGTAATCAAGGAATATTCTATAAAATACCTAACCTGTCAAGGTCCCCAAAACTGTCAAGGTCATGAAAACAAGAAAAGCCTGAGAAATTTTCACAACCAAGAAGAGTCTAAGGAAGCACGACTATGAAATGTAGTATGGTTTCCTGGATAGGATTATGTAATAGAAAAGGGACATTAGGTAAAAGCTAAGGAAATCTGAATAAAGCATGAACTTTGGTAAACGATAATTTATCAATATAGGTTCATTAATTGTAACAAATGTACCATACCAAGGTAAGATGTTAATAATAGGAGAAATTGGGCATGGAGTATATAAGGTAAGCCCCTCTACTATCTTTGTGATAATTCTATCAATCTAAAACGGTTCTAAAATAAAAAGTTTATTCATTTAATAAAAGACATTAGTGGAAACACTGGTAAGACTCAAATAAAGTCCATAGCTAACGGTAATATATCAATGTTAACTTTTTGGTTTCAACCATGTACCACCATGTCAAATGTACCAC
This sequence comes from Lemur catta, assembly GCF_020740605.2. NCBI lineage: Eukaryota > Metazoa > Chordata > Mammalia > Primates > Lemuridae > Lemur > Lemur catta. Next base: position 56,842,530 of record NC_059134.1, read on the forward strand.
GATTACGTAAGATGTTAACATTAGGGAAAACTGAATGAAAGGTATATGGGAACTCTCAAAATTATCTTTGTAAGTTTCCTATAATTCTAAAATAAAGAGCTTATTTTTTAAAGGGCAAAAATACTTGAACTGACATTTTTTAAAAGAAGCACATGTGATCAACAGGATATGAAACGTGCTCATTATAAAAATATAATTGGGAACCAAAACAAGAAAACACTACAGAAACATTACAATGGCTAAAATTAAAAAGACTGACCTCTTAAATGAAATGGACAAATCTTTGAAAGACACAAGTTACCAAAGCTCATTCAAGAAGTAGATACCTTGAATAACCCTGTAACTATTAAAGAAATTGAATTTCTAGTTCAAAATCTTCTCACTAAGAAAACTCCAGGCCAGATGTCTTCAATAGTAAATTCATCCAAACATTTAAGAAATAATTCCAATTCTACATATATTCTTCCAAAAAATAAAAAAGGAGGAAACACTTCCCCAAAGTGAGTTGAGACCAACATTATCCTGACAAAAAAACCAGGGCAAAGAGATTACAAGAAAACAAAACTACAGACCAATATTCCTTATGGGAGAAAAAAAAAAATATATATATATATATATGTAAATCCTTTAAAATTTTTTAACAGATTAAATCCAGTAATATATGTAAAAAATAAATAAATAAATTCACCATGCCCAAGAAGGAATTCCCCAAGAATGCAAAGTTGGGTTAACATTCAAAAATCAACCAATGTATTTCACCATAATACTAGAAAAAAAAGAAAAAGTATACAATTATCTCAACAGATACAGGAAAGGCATTTGGCAAAATCTAAAACATATAAGTAAAAATTCAAGGTGACAAAAGCAGAAATTTCATGAGAAATATAATTAAATGCCCCCCCAAAATGTTGGGCATTGATGTTATATGAGAAGATGTCAAATCTTTGAAAGTCGTTAAGTGTGAACCCAATTTCTTATAACACAGTTAGTTACACATGGTCTTAGAAGGTAGGTAATCTGATTTCTTTCAACATCAAATATGCCTTCTCATATTTTTACTTAGGCTAAAAATAAAATTAATTCTTATATATTGAAAATGCTTGGGTTGGAGTATGATGGCCTTGGGCTAATCTGAAAAGGCAATGATGAAAAAAAGATAATAGTAAATGTTTGTAATATGTAACAGGTAAACCTTAAGGTGACTAACACATAGATGGCATTATTCCCTAAAAGGGAACAAGTAAACCAAACTCTCTGTCTCTATTTGTGAAATGATTATGGGAAAATTGCTTCCCTTCTTCAAGCTTCATATTCTTCTCCTATTACAAGAGGACATTATGTGGCCAGGCACAGTGGCTCATGCCTATAATCCTAGTACTCTGGGAGGCCTAGGTGGGAGGATCGCTTGAGGTCTGGAGTTCAAGACCAGCCTGAGCAAGAACCACATTCATCTCTAGGAAAAAAAAAAAAAAAAATTAGCTGGGCACAGTGGCACATGCCTATAGTCCCAGCTACTAAGGAGGCCGAGACAGGAGGATGGCTTGAGCCCAGGAGTTTGAGGTTTCAGTGAGGTATGATTGACACCACTGCACTCTAGCCAGGGCAACCGAAAGACACAATGTCTCAAAAAAAAAGAAAAAGAAAAAAAAAGAGGACATTATGCTAGATTCATTCTTAAATTCAACAAATATTTATTGAACACCTACTATGTGTCAAATACCTTTCTAGATGTTGGGGATACAGCAATGAAAAAAAAGGCAAAAATCCCTCCCATTATAGTTTCAAAAATCTCTCTCATTATAGAGTTTGGAGAGACAGAAAAATATGTAAAATATATATCATAAATAACAATAAATACTATGGAAAAAAATAAAGCTGGAAAGAGGACAGAATGTACTGAGAGGATGGGTGTATTTTTAAATGGGGTTATTAGAGAACTAGATGATTTCTAGGTTCACGTTCAGTTCAAAAATCCAATGATAGTCTACTATGTAGACTATGCAGAATAAAAACACACAATGAACCTCTGAACTTGACCTCTTTAAACTCATACATTCTATCACCTTGTTTTGTGTGTCATCACTTATATTTTTAAAAAACAGGAATAAAAATACACTTTTTCATACTGAAATAAAGCATATGTTGTCATTTAATGAAACAAGTAATCTCCCAGTCTTGCTTTGGGAGACGAAAATAAAAAAATTAATAAAACCTAGCAATTTCTCTCCAGACAAAGGTTCTAAACATTTAGCAGTTTTGTATACCACAGAAAGGATTAAAATTAGCTATTTTTTCTCCCTCTGCAATATATTTATGGTCTGGAATTTGGTCCTTCACTTCAACTGAATTACAACAAAAGGTTGGTTTAACAGTGTCTCTAAAATGGAAGAATTTTTTATAGACAAGGAAAGTAATACAAATAATAAGAATTACTACATAGTTATTGTGGCCACCATATTTTGTATGGCTGCTATGTGCCAGGTATAGCACAAGCTATTTTATATATTAGGTTGAACTACATGAAATTGTCATTTATAGGTCAAGATCAGTAATTTCATACAGTTTGAGCTAATATATTAATTTCAAATTCCACAACAGAGATGTCTATGTAGGTTAAGTGAACTGCTACTTTTCTATAGTTCTGCTATTATATTAATATTATTATCTTGGGCAAACCTTCAAGGTAACAAGGAGCTTTTCTTTGGGGATATAAAGGCCCTCTGCCAAGCTGACAGTGGTATACATGACAACAGGAAGATGCTGCTTATCTGTGATAATGAGTCTGTGGAAACAAATACTTACAAAATTTTATTTAGAACTTAAAGATTTGGATTTCAAGTATCATAATCCATAGCACAAATTTCATCCAAAGCTATTCATAGCCATGTGGCTTTATTTTAAGAAAAGTTCAATTTATTAGTCATACCCACTATTCTGTTTACAAAAGCAGAATTTTCATCCCAAAATAGATATTTTTTTCTTCCACTAGGAAAAGTATAAAGCAACCCAAAATTACCCTAATATCTCAAATCTGTCCTTTTGGGTTGAGATTTCTATTTGTTTGGAAATGCCTCCTTTCAAGAGTATTTCCCAAAAGAGAACACTGTCCACAAACCAGCCTATTATACTCCATCCAAATAATTATTACATTCATCTTTTTAAAAGTAGATTAGGCTCTATAGTTTATTATTTTTTTTCTCCTGGCAGCTATTTTTCATTCACTATACAGTTCAGTTTAGAGTTCACATTTATAATACGTTAATAAAATAGCCTGTTAATTATATTCTAAGTAATTGTATGTAATCTAACCTTTCATCTAGCAGAATGAGGCAGGCACTTTGTATGTAACATTATTAGCAGATGGGAAAGTTTATTTCCAACATTTAAATGGCAACAGAAGTCTCAGTGAAACATTAAGAAAATAATATATTATCATAACTACCTAAAGTTTTCTGGAAAAAAAAATTAATCCTAGAAGAATATGATACTCCCCTTTAGAAAATAAGGAGAGTAACAGGTAAATACATAAAAACCTACCAGCTCATTGCTTGTAGATGTGAGTCTTAATTTTTCTTCAATTTCCTTTCCAATTTTCTGAACAGTTACCTGAGTCTGTTTAATTGCACACTGGGCTCTATGAAGCCTAGAAATATAAGTTATAAAAAAATATAAGTGAGTTAACTGTAAACACAGAGCCACAGATATAAATGACAAACCTTCCAGGATAAACATAATTAATAATGAACTCAACTGATTATTTCTCAATTCTCTAGCATTTATTTACAATGAAATAATGCGGATTACAATAAGTCTTAAAACAATAATGCTCTAAAACACCCTTTCCATTTCTGCCTCTCTGCTTCGGATGTATTGAGAGCTGGGATGAAGAACTCACAGGAGTCTGGAAGAGCCATTAGAAAATAATATGGTCAAATCCTATCATTTTACAGATGCAGAAACTGAGACCCAGAGAATTAAGTGGATGGCTAAAGCCACCGAGAGAGTATCCTACTATCGAGGCTGACTATACTACTTGATATCCATAAATACACAAAGAATTCACAATAATCTCAGTTAGGAAGGTTAAATCAAAGCAGCCAGCACTCTGAAACAGATGAGAAAAAACCAAAAGACTATAGAAAGACAAAGTAATAGAATGATTTAAATATCGGACCAGGGTCTAATATTAATAGCAACTACATTCTCAGTAAGGTCTCTTTCAAGGAACACTGAAAAAATTAAGAGCTATTTTTCTTCTTTGCTTTAGTTATGGCTTTGTGGGGTTTTTCTTTTTGGTCTCCTCTGTCTTTAAATCTAGCTCACATATTTCTTATACATTTAATAACAAAAAAATGGTCACACTGTCTTCATTTGCAGATGACATGATTGTCATGTAGAAAATCATTAAGAATCTACAAAATAACTACTAGAATTAATAAGTAAATTTAGCAAGGTCATAGCATATAAGGTCAATACATAAAAAAACCAATTATATTTCTGTATGCAGGCGTATCTCATTTTATTGTACTTTGCTTTATTGTGCTTCTCAGATATTGTGTTTTTTTGTATAAACTGAAAGCTTGTAACAACTCTGCACTGAGAAAGTCTATCAGCCCCATTTTTCTAACAGCATGTGCTTACTTCATATCTCGTTGTCACACTTTGGTAATCAATCCTTGCAGTATTTCAATTATTTTCATTATTATATCTGTTTTGGTGATCTGTGATCAGTGATCTTTGATGTTACTATTGTCATTGTTTTGGGGTACCACAAACCACAACCATATAAAATGGTTAACTTAATTGATAAATGTTGCATATGTTCTGACTGTGCCTCTGACTGGTCATTTCCCAGTCTTTTTCTTGTTGGGCCTCCGTATGTCCTGAGGTACAATGTTACTGAAATCAGGCCAATTAATAACCCTAAAATGGCATCCAAGTGTTCAAGTGAAAGGAAGAGTCCTGTGTCGCTCACTTTGAACCAAAAGCTAGAAATGATTAAGCTTAGTAAGAAATTCATGTAGTGAGAAATTCGTGTTACCTGAAAGCCAGGTAAGCTGAAAGCTAGATCACTTGGGCCAGTTAGACAAGTTCTTGAAGGAAATGAAAGTGCGACTACAGTGAACAAATGAATGGTAAGTGAAACAGCCTTACTGCTGATATGGAGAAAGTTTTAGTGGTCTGGATATAAGATCAAAACAACCACAACATTCCCTTACACCAAAACCTAATCCAGAGCAAGGCTCTAACTCTTTTTAGTTATATGAAGGTGAGGAAGTTATAGAAGAAAAGTTGGAAGCTAGCAGAGGTTGGTTCATGAGGTTTAAGGAAAGAAGCCATCTCCAGAACATAAAGATGCAAGGTGAAGCAGCAAACGCTGATGTAGAGAAGCTGTAGCAAGTTATTCAGAAGTTCTAGCTAAGATCATTCATGAAGGTGGCTACACCAGCAAAAATATTATGACTTGCTGAAGGCTCAGATGATCATTAGTGGTTTTGTTAGCAATAAAGGATTTTTATTAAGATATATACGTTGTTGTAGACATGATGCTATTGCATACTTAATAGACTACAGTATAAAATAAATACAACTTTTATATTCACTAGGAAATAAGAAAATTCATGTGACTTGCTTTATTTCAATATGCACTTTATTGAGGTAGCCTGGAACCAAATCTGCAATATCTTCAAGGTATTCCTGTATTAGCCACAAACAATTGGGATACGAAATTTAAAAATAATACCTTTATGATAGCATCAAAAAACATAAAAGACAGGAATAAAATGAACAAGATGTGCAAGACCCAATCCTGAAATTACAAAACACTGGTAAGATAAAGTAAAGAAGAATTAAATAAATGGAAAAATATACCATGTTCAAGGACTGGAAGATCTGGCATTAAGATGTCAGTTTTCCCCAAATGGGTAAACAGTTTCACAATCCCAATCAAAATCCCAGTAGGCTTCATTTTATTACAGAAATTAAGAAACTGATGCTATAATTTATATTCAAAGTAAAGAATCTAGAAGTCACAAACCATTCTTGAAATCTGCCATATTTCAAGACTTTCTATAAAATTATTAGTACATAATCAAGACAAGATAGTATGGGCATAAGGATCAGAAAACAAATCAATGGAACAGAATAAAGAGCATAGAAATAGAACTACACATAGAGAGCGTGTTGATTTTTGACAATGAAATCAAGGCAAATCTGTGGAGAAAACAAAGTTTTTAAAGCAAGAGTACTAGAAAACTAAATAAACATAGAAAAAACTGAAACTCGCCCCCTTCCTCACAGCATACACAACAAATTTAAGGAGGATCATAGTAAACATAAAATATAAAATCATAACACTTCTAGCAGAAAAAATTAGGAGTATCTCTTGCAACCTTGGGGTAAAAAAAGATTTACTAGAGAAGATACAAAAGAATCATAAAATTAAAAATGGATAAATTAGACTTCACCAAAGTTAGAAATGTCTGTTCATTTAAAGAAGACATTAAGATTCTAAGCTGTAACCCAGGACCTAGAAAAAATTTAAAAAGTAAAAATAAACAATAAATTTTTTTTAAAAAAGATACCATTAAGAAAATGAAAAGGCAGGTTAGGTGTGGTGGCTCACTTCAGCTCAGGAGTTCAAGACCAGCCTGAGTAAGAGCAAGACCCCATCTCTACTAAAATAGAAAAACTAGCCAGGTGCAGTGGCACATGCTTGTAGTCCCAGCTACTTGGGCAGCTGAGATAGAAGGATAGCTTGAGCCCAGTGAGGTTGCAGTGAGCTATGACGACGATGCCGCACTGTATCCAGGGCGACAGAACAAGACTCTGTCTCAAAAAAAAGTGGGGGGAGAAGGGAAAGGGAAAGGGAAAGGGAAGGAAAAAGGAAAGGAAAAAGGAGCGGAGAGGAGAGGAGAGGAGAGGAGAGGAGAGGAGAGGAGAGGAGAGGAGAGGAGAGGAGAGGAGAGGAGAGGGGAGAGAAGAGGAGAGGAGAGGAGAGGAGAGGAGAGGAGAGGAGAGGGGAAAGGAAAGGTTTGTCCTTGGAAAAAAAAACAGAAGAGAAAGAAGAAAGGGAGGGAGGGAGGGAAAAGAGAGAAAGAGATAAAGAAAGAAGAAAAAGCAGTCCACTGACTGGGAGAAAATATTTGCAAAACACCTATCAAACAAAGGACTATGTCTGGAATATATTAACACATAAAGAACGCTTACAAATCAGTAACAGAAAGACACCCAATTATTAATAAAAATGGACACAAGAGTGAAATAAGCACTTCACAAAAGAAGATATAAGAATGGCCAAAAAGCATAGGAAAATGTGCTCAACATCACAGTCATCAGAGAAATGCAAATTGAACTCATGAGATACTATTTCACACCATTATAATAGCTAAAATTAAAAGGACAACATGAAATGCTGACAAGGATATGGAGCAACTGCAACTTGCATGCATTGCTGGTAGAAGTGTAAAATAATAGAACCATGTTGAGAAATTTTTTCTTATAAAGTTAAACATACATCTAACCTATGGCCCATGTTGAGAAATTTTTTCTCATAAAGTTAAACATACATCTAACCTATGGCCCAGCAATTCTATTGCTAGATATTTACCCAAGAAAAATAAAACTATATGTCCACAAGAAGATTTGTATAAGAATGTTCGTAGAAAACTACCAAAAAGGAGAATTAATAAACAAACTGAGGTATACTCATACCACAAAAGTCTACTCAGCAATAAAAAGGAACACACCACTGATATATACACCAATATGGATGGATCTCAAAAACAATAGGCTGAGTGAAAAAAGCCAGAAACAAAAAAGTACAGACTGTAAGATTCCTTTTATACAAAGTTCAAGAATAGATAAAACCAATCTGTAGTGACAAATCAAAAGAGTGGCTAGTTGCCTACATGGGGTGGAAATAACTGATAGGGAGCAGGGAGAACAAAGGAACTATCTTAGGTGATGGACATATTCTGTCTTGACTGGAGTGAGGAGTAAACCAAAACTCACAGAATTTACACTTAAGATCTGCACATTTCACTGTGTGTAAATTTTACCTCAGTTTTTAAAAACTGGTCATCAATCCTAACCTGAAAGGCATCATATATATGGGGAGGTTCATTTTATTAAGGATTTGGTGGCATCAATACCTCTGCCAACATTATCATTATTATTATGACACTACACGCTAAAAATATTCATGACATATTCTGTACTTTTGGAAATTGTCTGATAGCTACTGAGGATTTCTTAGGTCATCTAAAAGGGACTATTTTACACATGAGATCAGTAATTCAACAAAGCTCTCAGGGCTCCTAAGGAAACCACTAGAGGAGATTATACTCCATTCTATTGCCTCTGGCTCCAGGTGTGTTTGCGTGTTAGACAGTAATATTCTCTTACAAATGCAGCTCTAAAGCAGTTTAAAGCACGGTAAGGTCCTTTGTGATATGGTCCTTGCCTACATCTCCAGCCTCATTTCCTGATATTTTTTACCTTGCACCCTCAATTCCAGCAATATTGAACAACTGGCAGTTCTCCAAACATATCATGCCATTTCTTCCTTTTGTAACCTTTTATGAGCTGTTCTATCTCCCTACAAGTTCTCCCTGTCCCTTAACAGGTAAGTAAACTCCTAATCCATTAAGAGGCAGCTCAAACATAACCTCTTCTTCAAAGGCCTTCCCTGACAATTCTAGACAGGGAGAGGCATTCTTTTCCCTGGAAATCATCATGTATATGACACTACCACAAATATTATAGAATTACATTTTATAGCAACTGTTTATTTCCTTGCCTATTTCCTCACTAGATCTTTGTTAGGAAAAGAAAAAAAAAAAAGAAAATCTCTGGCCGGGCGTGGTGGCTCATGCCTGTCATCCTAGCACTCTGGGAGGCCGAGGTGGGTGGATCGATCAACATCAGGAGTTAGAGACCAGCCTGAGCAAGAGTGAGACCCCGTCTCTACTAAAAATAGAAATTATCTGGCCAACTAAAATATATATAGAAAAAATTAGCTGGGCATGGTGGTGCATGCCTGTAGTCCCAGCTACTTGGGAGGCTGAGGCAGTAGGATCGCTTAAGCCCAAGAGTTTGAGGTTGCTGTGAGCTAGGCTGACGCCACGGCACTCACTCTAGCCCGGGCAACAAAGCGAGACTCTGTCTCAAAAAAAAAAAAAAATCTCATTTTTTCATATATATTCCAAATGCTTACAAAGAAAGGTGGCACAAAGGAAGCACTGAAAATAACGTTTGCTGGCTAAATGTCTAATGTCTGAACATAAAAGCACAGTTCCAAGATTTGATATTTGTGATTGATATCAGTGGGACACTGATTGCAAGATCAATGTGATAGTGTTTTATATTTGTAATTTCAAAATAGTATATCAAAACAAAAATCACAAAAATGAAAGACCACTCATTCAGGAAGGGAAACAAGCAATTTTTACTAAAAATGTTACCAGAATTCTAAAAATGATAGGTATTATCAACCCAGAGGAGAAATCAACAAAATAGCCTGTTACTTTAAGAGGAGGAAAATGCTGCCTCAAAACTTCACTGGTACTATGCAAACAACCTTGTCAAATGGTAAAGACTTTAAAAATAAAAATGATTCATGACCATAATTAATGTATGACTTCAACTATTTGGCTCTCACTGCCCCAGACGCTTTCTGATCTTACCTTAGGGGCTTAAAACACACAGACAGAGTCACATTTCCTCCAATCTTCAGTGTTATCCAAACAGACTTTCAGAGCCCCTGCTACATCAAGACAGAGCTAATAACATCCCCCTTTCAAATCCAACAGAATAAAAGTTTGAAGTGTTTAGGCTATTAAAATAACATGGGACATCCTGATTCCCCAGGGGGTGAGGAGGTGAAGGACTAACAAGAAAAGAAACAACTGCTTTAACTCCAAACTGGCTGGCCAGTTCAGAAGAATGTTTCTTGATTTTGCAAACTATGGAAAGAATCTATAAAGAAAGAAATATACATCATGTAGTCATTTGGATGACTGGTCAATACCAAACTAACACTCTCAAACTGAAATAAAACTCATCATCACTGGTATCGGGGAACAGAGATCAAGTAGCTATCTATAGGTATTCTGGTGATAGGAAATAGATGCACCCCTGTTACTTAATATGATTTGAGAGAATAATAAATTGAAACTGGGCTAAAAGAAAGTGCTTTGAGGTTAGATATTTCTGTGAATGTAAAGATACAATGAATAAGAAGTATTACTTCAAATAAATATTAATAAAAAATTGAGATCATACCAATAAGATATTAACAATAAGTAAAGGAGAAGATAGACAATAATTTTGTCTAGTTGATATTGATCACGTCACATCAGAAACACTGCATTCAAGGTTAAGACAGAGAAAGACAAATTAGAACATCCAGAAAGGCAGTGAAGTACAGTTCCCTATTGCTTGCAGGAAGAGATACAAAGAAGAAAATACAGGAAAGATAGGAGTCTACTGAGACACATAGATACATTATCATTAATGACTTTGTTTTCCATATGAGGAAGCTTAGATTTTTATTCTGAAGGCATTAGGAAACTATTAAAAACTTTTAAGCTGAGAAAGATTTAATTATAGTTGCCTTTTAGAAAGATCTTTCTTCTTGTAAAAAGGTGAATGGAACAGAGAAAAAAGACTGCAAATAGGAAAGCTATTTGCTGTGAGGTTATTTCAACAGTCCAAGCAACAGATGCTATTATCTTAAACTTTAGTGACAGGAAAGATGGTTGTAGATGTGAAAAGTGAGAGAGAGGAAAGATAAAGAATGAAGCTAGAAAACAAATTACCAATATCAAGATGAAAGAGAAGATATGACTACAGACTCTACAGACATTTAAAGGGAATTAAGGGGAAATTACGAGCAACTATATGCCAATCAATTCAACTTACGTGAAATAGTAAAGCTGCCTAAAAACCACAAGTTTCTAAAACAAACAAAATAAACAAAATCTGAATCACTAACTATTAAAGAAATTAAATTTATAATTAACCTTCTCACACAGAAAACTCTAGGCTCAGCTAGCTTCACTGGTGAAATACCAGTCACATCAAAACTCTTTCCAAGAAGAAGAGGGAATGCTTTTCAATTTGTTTTATGAGGCCAGTATAACCCAGACACCAAAGCATGACAAGAACACTACAAGAAAAAAAAATTACAGACCAATATGACACATGAACATAAATGCAAAAATTAACAAAATGATAACAAATCAACTCTAGTAATATATGAAAAGGATAATATTTCTTGATCAAGTGGGTTTATCTGAGCCGTGCAAGGTTGGTATAATACTTGAAAATCGATACATGACAGAATGAAGGAGAAAAATCATATGATTATCTTAAAAGATGCAAAAAAAAGCATTTGATAAAATTCAGTATCTATTAATGATTAAAAACAAAAAACCCTCAACAAGGAGAAAGGGAGCTTCCTCAATCTGAAAAAGCGTTTATACAAAAAATCTACAGCTAATATTATACTTAAGACCAGGAATAAGACAAAGATGTCCACCTTCAAAATTCTATTCAACACTTTGCTTGAGGTCCATACCATTAAAATAAGGAAATAAAAAGAAATAAAAGTCAAAGCTATAGGAAAGGAAGAAGCAAAAATGTCTACTCACAGATGCTATGATGTGTATGTAGAAAAACCCAAAGAAATCTATTAATATAATTCAGCTACTAAAACTAATAAATTTAGCAAATCACAAGATTCCAGATTAACATATAAGATCGATTGGCGTTTCTATATGTCATCAACAAATAACTAAGGAAAAATCTAATAAAGATGTGATTCTGCTGTACATTGGGCATCATAAAACATTAAGAGATATTAAAGAACACCTAAATAAATGGAGACATATACCATTTCAAGGACTGAAGTCAATATCGTTAAGAGGTCCAGTCTCTTCAAACTGATCTATGGAGTCAAAGCAATCTCAATTAAAACCCCAACAATTTTTTTGTAAAACTTGGCCAGCTGATTCTAAAATTGATAGAAAAATGCAAAAGACCTAGAATAGCTAAGAAAATATTAAAGAACAAAGTTGCAGGGCTTCCACTACCAAATTTTACAACTTCTCATAAAACTGCAGTAAGGCAGTAGTAGTTGCATGAGACTAAACAAATAGATTAATGAAATATAATTCAGATTATAAAAATAGACCACTTCATATACAGTCAATTTATTTATTTTTCATTAGGAAAAGAAAAGCTTTGTCAACAAATGGCCCTGGAATAACTGAATATCCATATAGAAAAAAAAAAATGAATCTTAACCTCTACCCTCACCTCATATGCAAAAATTAATCTGAGATGGATTAGAGACACAAATGTAAAAGCTAAGACTATAAAGCTTCTACAATAACAAGTAGGAAAATATATTCATAACCTTTGATTAGGCAAAGATTTAAAGATTTCTTAAATAGGATTCATCAAAAAGCATTATTGGGAAAAAGAAAAAAAATCAAGGCATGACTGGGAAAAAAACATTTTATATAAAATATATATAATATATATAGAGAGATCTCTATCTATAGGTATACCTATATATCTGACAAAGGACTTATAGCCAGAATATACAAAGAACTCCTACATATCAACAATAAAAATAAAAACCACCCAATAAATTATAAATAAATAATGGGCAAAATATCTGAACAAACACTTCAAAAAAGAAAAGAATGGCAGATAAGCACCTGAAATGGTATTCAATATCTTTAGTCATTATAGAATTAAAAATCCAAATGAAAATAATATACCACCACAAGCCTATTATAATGAATAGAATATTACAAAACTGACAATACCACATGTTGGAAAGAAGTATAGCAATTGGAACTTCCAAACACTGTTAGTGGGACTATAAAAATGTATAACTACTTTGGAAAACTGTGTGGCAGTATCTAATAAGTTAAATGTACACCTCTTGTATGAGCCAGCAGCACCACTCTTAGGCATAATAAAATAAATGAAAGCATGTGACCATAAAAGACTTTATATGTAAGGTGTTCTTATCAGTTTTATTCATAGCAGCCAAAAAGGGGAAACAACCCAAATGTCCATCCACAGAATAATGAATAAGCAAATCATAGTATATTCATAAAAGGAAACATCACTTAGCAATAAAAAAGAATAAACTACTGATCTATACAACAATATGGATAAGTTTCAAAAACTATATGTTGAACAAAAAAAGCCAGAAACCAAAAGAGTGCACTGTATGACTCCATGTATAAGAAGTTCAAGAACAGGAAAAGCTAATAAATGATGAGGTAGTAAGAAATGTGTTTGATTCAGCCAGGAGTAGGAATGAGGGTGTCAGAATGACTGGCAAATGGGAATGAAAGAATTTTCTGGATCATGAAAATATCTTATACCTTGTTTAAATGATGATAACATGAGTATGAGTAGGTTTGTCAAAACTAATCAAATTGTACACTTAAGTTCTCTGCATTTTATTGTATACAAATTACACTGCAAAATAGAAAAAAGGGAATGATTGCTGGTATATGGCTTGGAGAACCAGGAAAAAGGATGATGTCATTTATTGAGATGGGGAACACAGGAGGAGTAGTTTGAGAAGAAAGTTCTATTTTCAGTTTGAGATGCCTGTGCAACATCCAAGAGGATGTGTTGAATATGAGTTGAGTATAAGGATCTGTTGCTCAGGAAACAGATCTTGGCCAGAGATAAAAATGTGGCAATCATTAGCACACAGATGGTTATTAATGAAAGTGAATGAGATCACCCTGGAAGACTGTGAGAATGAGAGAGAACAGAGCCTAGAACAAAATCCAGAGGAACATCAATATTTAAGGAATTAGAAAAAAAGAAATAAAAACCTGCAAAAAAAAAAAAAATTGTGAACCAGAATATCCAGAAGTAGAAAGACAGATGGGAGACCTGTTGTTACAGCAGTTAAAGGAATAAAATGTCTCAAGGAAGAAATGACTACTGTCACAATTATAAAGTAACCTAAGGCCTAGACAGTATCTATATATTTAGGAACAAGGACTTGATTAAAAGCCATTTCAAATCTGTTCACCTCTCTCCAAATCCACTGCCACCACCATCTTTCACATAGCCAATAGCCTCCTAACTGGTTTCTTAGCCCCAATTCTTGCTCTTCTCAATTCCATTCACTACTTAGTACCAAAGTACCCCTATTCTTCATTTGCTCAGTTTTTAATTATAGCTTTTCTGCCCCAACAGCCTCCAGAATGCCTGCCTTGTAAATACATAGTCTGCTTTCAACTATGCCACTAGGTGCGTTACCATATGTCAACAATCTTCCTGGTGGAAAAAGGAAAACAGGCATAAAGACTTTGCCCCAACCAGCAACACAGTCCAGTACTCCACATTTTTCTTCTCATAGGCTAAGAAATTTTAAAAAGCTCTCACTTATGTTCCAATTACAGAGGATCTGACACATATCCCTTGGAGACAATTAGAAGTATCACAATTCACAAATTTACAATTTAAAAGATGAGTACAGCTATACCTAACCACTTTATCTTTCTTCATTTCTGATAGACACTAAATGTGTTAGGTACTCTAGGCCCTCTAACACCTAGCATCTGATTGCCTACAACTATGTAGGCAATTCTATTTTGTATACTTACATTATGTAATGTGTCTGAAGGTAGTTAATACACAAGTACTTCTAGCTTTGTTGATAACACCTTCCATCAATGATAAAAGGATTTTTCTGGTAACTAGAAACTCTGGGATCTATAATTTTTCCACACTAAATATAATTTTCAATATTTGAAAGAATTCTATTCAAATAAGTCCATCTACTCAAATAAATTCCATCTAATAAATCCACTCCATAATAGTCATGAATCACCACAGTGCTGCAGAACTGTTAACTGGTGGCACTATCATGTAACACTAGTACCTGCCTTTTCCCTCATTCTTCCTTCCCATATTCAATCAACTAAACCTGTTGATTCTTCTTTTCCAATGCTCTTATGTACATCATTTCCTTTTCATTATTCCCACTATAAGCCCCCTGGTTCAGCACTAATAAAAGGCCTTCCTCTTTCTAATTTCTGCCCTCTTCAATCCATTTGCAATACTGCCATCAGAATACTCTCCTAAAACACATATTTCAAGAGTGTCCTTCAGAAAATCAAAACACTGAAATGGGGCTATGAAGACCTTTCAAGTCTTCATGTATCAATAATTAGGATGACTACAGGTAAATTAGAATTCCATATACAAAAAAAAAAAAAAGAACCATGTACTACAACTAAATGATCACAAATTCTAAAATTCTATGAGTAGATATTATTTCTTGCTTGAAAACATTCCATGGCTATTTAAATACAGACTAAAACTCTGTCATGTTAGCCTGATAATTCAAAGTCCAATGAAATCTAGCTAGGCATAATATTATAATATTAATATTTATTAAAACCCTGAGGCTTAATGCAGTGTCTGGCACATAATATATATTTATTTAATAAATCGTTGAATGAATAAACACGTATTTAGTTATTGCTATGTGCCAGGCACTGGGTTAAAAACTTGAAATGCATATTTCATTTAATCCTCACACCAATCCATACATTTTGTACATCATCATTCCTATTCTACATGTGAGAAAACTGAAGCCACTAAGCGGTAGAATCAGGATTCAAACCCATGTCTAACTCCAAAGCCCATAGTGTCCACTGCTACCCTATTTTGCACCCATAAACCCATCATTCCCAAGCTAATCTTACCACCATCTCTCCAACCACCTCAGCATCAGTAACACATTACATGTAAAATAACTTTCAGTTTCCAAATAATTTTTTCACAAATGCATTCTGTAGGTTAAACTTTCCAAATATGTGTGTCCCGGTTCAGTGCTCCTCCCCTCATACCAGGCTGCTGTGTGCTTTTCCCTTCCATTATTCTACTACTCTACTCACAATATACTTCATATCTCAACTAAATCGGCTGCTGCTTTCTATCCTACAACCTTTGTGCTAGGCAAAATTCTAAAGTGTCCCCCCAAGATTCCCACCTCCTGGTATATATTCCCTACATAATCTCCTCCCTTTGGGTATTATCGCAGGACTTTGTGAACATGATAGGATACTACTTCCAGAAATGTGACTTTATAAGATGAAGAGATTTAGGGGATATAATTAAGGCCTCAAATCAGCTGACTCTGAATTAATCAAAAGGGAGATTAGCTGGGTGCTGTGGACTGAAGTGAGTCTCTTCCCCAAAAATTCTTATGTTGAAGTGCCCCAACCCCTAATGTTATTGTATTTGGAGACAGGGCATTTAGGAGGCAATTAAAGTTAAACAAGGTCATAAGGGTGATGCCCTAATCCTATAGGAGTGGTGGCTTCATAAGAATAAGAAAAGAGACAGATCTCTCTCCACATGCATGCACCAAGAAAGGCTCTGGGAGGTCACAAGGAGAAGGCAGCCATCTGCAAGCAAGGGAGAGAGCCCTCACCAGAAACTGAACTATGCTGCCTCCTTGATCTCAACTTCTGGCCTTCAGATCTGTGAGAAAATAAATTTCTGTTGTTAAAGCAACCCAGTCTATGGTATTTTATTATGGCAGCCCAAGCTGACGAATACACTGGGTAGGTCTGATCTAGTCAGGTAAGCCCTTAAAAGGACTAGCCCTCCTGAGAGAAGAGATCTGAAGCATGAGAGGGCCTATGGAGTAGGCCACATGGCGAGGAACTGCAGGCAGCCTCCATGGAGCTGACAGAGGGCCCCAGACAACAACCAGCAAAAGAACAGGGGCCTTACTTAGCCCTACAAACCACAAGGAAGTGAACTCTGCCAACAACCATGTGAGGCTGAATAAGGACCTGAGCCCCAGAAAGGAACAGCAGCACAGCTGACACTATGATTTCAGCCATGTGAGACCATGAGCAGAAAATCCAGGTCATCTGTCCCCAAATTTGTGACCTAAAGAAACCACAAGATAATAAACGAGTATTGTTTTAAGCCACTAAATTTTTGATAATTTATTATGTAGCTCTTCTTCAATCTAACCCTTGGCTACCCTTCTTTCAAGGCCAGCTCAAATACCATCTCTTCATGATTCCATCAACTGAGCACATTATCACATTAGTCAAGATAACATCTGCATTTTATAAATCTTTAGCCTATTTCCTTATTTGATAATGGTCAACAGATCCTTAAATTTATCCATTCATCCTATCCTCACACTGAGCACTTTCTATGTTGCTAATACTATCGTTAAGAGAAAAAAACATGAGAGTCTATGCTCTCCAGAACCATATTCTTTATTTACACAGTCATAAAATAAACATTTATTGAATGCCTAAATGTTAGCCATGCCCTCTGTTAGGTAATGGAAATATAGAGATAAAAGCATTATCTTCATAATGCTCAAATTTTGTAGAGAAAAGAATATGTAGGCTATAATAGAGGCCTGCACAGTGTACGGGCTGAGCATAAAAAAGGAGCACCTACTCCAGGGGTGGGGTTGAGTGGAAGCAAAAGTCTTCTGGCCCATGGTAAAAACTGAGCTGACATTAGAAGGAAAAGTAGGAATTAGCTATGTAAAAAGGGAGAAAGGTATTCCAGACAAAAACAGAAAAAAGGTAGCATAACCTTCTCAAGAACTGCAAGTACCTTGGCAAGGCTGAATCACAGGTTTATATCGGAGAAGTGACAAGAGATAAGGGTAAAAAGGTAGACAGGGGTCAGATTAAGACCTGGCATGTATCAGAGCTAAGGAGCTTTATTCCCAAGGCAAAGGAATAAGTTTTAAACTGGAGACCTGACCGAATGTATGTTTTAAACTTAAGACTACCTGGGCTGCAATGCAAAATGACCAGGTACAAAACAAACCCAGAAATTCTTTTGGAAGAGGAGGAACTCAATTAGAAGCCCAGGAATAGTTAGTATTTGGTAGAGGTACCCCCTAATCTGAGTTGTGGTCCCCCTCAACAGCACTGGGAGCATGGCTCAATCTAAATTCATATCATTCTGTGATCACCTGTTTATTGGCTTTTTCTGGCACCAGATTCCATACTCCTTGAAAATCTAGACCTGTATCTTATTAGTGTTTGGGCTCCTGAGCTTCCCCATATTACCTCATACATACAGGCCTTCCATAACAGACCTTCTATAAATATTACATTCCCTCCCTCACAAATAGGGAGGGGCCCACGTCATCCTTCTCTTAGACCCTCACAGCACAGTAGACAATAAATAATAGATGACTATTTTAAGATTTCTTCTGATTCTATTTTTCTCAGATTCTATGAAATATTTACTGACTGATAAATTTGTTTTCTTATAAGTGTATTAAGCACAGAAGAACTCCTGGAAAACTGCCTTGAGAAAATTTTTTAAAGTTTGCAAAGCAGAAGAAGTATATCATTTCTCATTCTAGATACTACATGTCTGTCAAGATAACCCATCATTTTCTGGCAATCACATCCCAATGATTACTAACACTGACTTGACTACTAAAGGTTTTATATCCTTTTTTACTTAGACTGTTCCCCATATGTCAAGCCTCCTGCTTCTCATACAGTTGGTTTTAGGAGTCAAATATAAGACTATATCCTTGTCCCAATTAAATTTCATCTTCAAACTTAAGGTGAGCTGAATACATTTCCACCTTTCCAGTCCCCAGAGATCTTTTTATATACTGATTCTATTATGCAAATAATCACAGTGTTTATAAGCTCCATATTACCACTGCATTAGCTTGGTAGGTTTTCTACATCTCCATTCATATGCTTAGATTGTAATGCCCTCCAAGGGACCATATTCCTTATTTACCATTATATGCCTGACATGTTACAGCTTCCAACATGTAGTACTCAATAAACATTTGACAGGTAAGTAATTGAATGAATGGACATGTTGAACAAGATTAGATCAAGAACAGAGTCTTATGCCATGCTGCTAAAAATTTCCCTCTAGATTGATAGCAAGTCATTAAGCAGTTATCAATCTACTTATCTTTTCTGTCATTTATCTTATACTTCTTCATCTTGCTCCCAAAGCTGTCATAACACACCTTGTCAAACACCTTACTAAAGTTATCTCTATCTACAAATCTAATTATCCTTTAAAAATGGATACATTACTCTGAGACAACTTGTTCTCAGGAAAGGCTCACTAAAGGGGTTAGGATTTAAGCTTCAATATCAAGGAAAGGTAGGTAAGATCCTGACAGCTGTATGCAATGGAATTGCCATTTAGAGTATCGGGAATGGCTTTTCAAAGTCATTAAAAAAGCAGAGTACACTGCATATTCAGAACAGAAAGTAGGTGGTGTGCTAAAGCAAAGGGAGTATGAGAGTCAAGTCATAAGAGGCAGGCTAGAAAGGTTGATCAGAGCTACACTGCTGCAGACTTTAAGTGCCCAAGAAACCTGCATCTCTATAGCATCTACAGCAGTTTCAGATACATGGCAATCAGTTAAATACTTGTTGATCAGTTCATTAAATATGATAGTTTCCTAAAAGATCAGGGGTCTACCCTAAAGCCTGCTTCTACATTCCTCTGTCTAGACCATACACATAGTTGAGAAGTCTCATGGTAATGGCATCAAATAAGACAATACTACTGCTACTTATAAAATTAACATGCTTTCATGGAAAAGTAAATGGTGGCATTGTGGGTGGGTAAGTTATATTGAGGAGATGGTAGGTGGTGTGAAAGTATGTGATAAAGAATGCGTCAGGTCTAAGCAAGATGTACCCTCAAAAACTAACAAAAGACACTGATGAAGCAATAGTTATAGAAAAATAATCAACCCTTTGCATTGCCAATTTACATCTCAAGTAACTCAGTTCAGGCAAGAAGAACCACATTTGGCATAAGAGCAAGCTAAATCATTCCCAGATTTTTCCCTAATACTATTCATGTGCATTTTAGCAAGTTTAATTTAAAATGTATTCGTTGTATAACAAACACACTTAAGGAAGCACACATAAAAGTACTTCAGAATTAGAACAAAAAAAAGGAAAAACTACAGATATGAACAAGATCTTTAGAGATCTTTAGAATTTTAAAGGAATATTATATACAATTTCAGGCCGATAAATTTATTAAAAAAACATTAAAAGTAAATGATTTTCTAGCAAACCATAAATTACCACATTGTCTCAACAAAAAGTTGAACTGAATACATCGATAACCACAAAGAAACCAAAAAGTCATCCAAAGCAGGGGGCAGGAGGGAGTTGTGGGCCCTGATGGTTTTATAGGTGCTATGATATGAATATTTGTCCCCTCTAAAACTCACGTTGAAATTTAATTGCCATTGTGACAGTATTGGGAGGTGGGACCTTTAAGAAGTATTTAGGTCATGAAAGCTCCACTCTCAAGAATGATTAATAAGGCCGAGCGCGGTGGCACACGCCTATAATCCCGGCACTTGGGAGACCGAGGCGGGCAGACTGTGTGAGCTCAGGAGTTCGAGACCAGCCTGAGCAAGAGCGAGACCCCTTCTCTACTAAAAATAGAAAGAAACTATATGGACAGCTAAAAAATATATATATAGAAAAAATTAGCTGGGCATGGTGGCGCATGGCTGTAGTCCCAGCTACTCGGGAGGCAGAAGGATTGCTTGAGCCCAGGAGTTTGAGGTTGCTGTGAGCTAGGCTGACGCCACAGCACTCACTCTAGCCCGGGCAACAGAGTGAGACTCTGTCTCAAAAAAAAAAAAAAAAAAAAAAGAATGATTAATGCCATTATTGCGCGAGTATTTGGTATCATAGTAATGGGTTCATTACAAAAGGGTGAGTTCAGCCTCCTTCTCTCTCTCTTGCCCTCTCTTTGCCCTTCCACATTATGCCTTCTTCCATGTACAACATAACAAGGCCTCCTTGATCTTGAATTTTTCAGCCTCCAAAACTGTGAGAAATAAATTTCTGTTCATTATAAATTGCTGTATCTCAGGTATTCTGTTATAATAGCACAAAATGGACCAAGAAAATTGGTACCAGGAATGGGGTGTTCTTAAAACAAATACCTGAAAATGTGGAAGCAGCTTTGTAACTGGGTAATGGATTGAGGCTGGGAGAATTTGGAGGAGCAGGCTAGAAAAAGCTTAGATTGCCATGGAGCATTAGGGGTGATTCTAGAGAAGGCTCAGAAGAAGAAAGCTACAAGAAGATCTGGATCTTCTTAGAGATTACTTAAGAGATCATGACCAGAATGCTGGTAGGAATATAGACAGTAAAGATAATTCTGATGAGGTCTCAGGTGGAAATAAGGAAAAAAGTATTGGAAACTGGAAGAAAGGCCACCTTTGCTATAACATGGCAAAGAACTTGGCTGAATTGTGTCCATGCTCTGGGGGTTTATGGAAGGTAGAACTTAAGAGGGATGAACTAGGGTATATGGTGGAAGAAATGCCTAAGCAGCAAAGCATTCAAGGTGCTGTGTGCCTTCTTTTAACTGCATATAGTAAAACAGGAGAAGAGATAAATGGTTTAAGGACAGAATTTATCATTAAAATGGAAGCAGAACAAAAAGATTTTAGTATTGTTTGACCTGTTTGGTTTTAGATTTGCTTGTGACCTGTTACTCCTTTCCTCTTTACTATTTCTCCCTTTTGGAATGAAAATGTCTATTCTAAGCCTGTCCTACCACTGTATTTTGGAAGCACATTACTTGTTTGATTTTACATGCTCATACCTACAGGGAAATGTGCCTCAGGATGAATCATGCCTTGAGTCTCCCTCATATCTGATTTAGATGAAATTTTGGACTTTTGAGTTGATGTTAGAAGAAGTTAAAACTTTTGGGGCTCCTGAGATAGAATAAACATATTTTGAATGTGAGAAGGAGATGAGTTTGGGGGACCAGGGGCAGAATGCTATGGTTTGAATGACTGTCTCAGGTATTTTGTCATGGCAGCACAAAACAGACTAATACAATAAGAGAGAAATATCACCTAGATCTAAATTATATAAACTGTCTTAAATCATGAGAAAATATAGAGAGCTTCTCAATTCATTTTAGGCTATTATAACCTTTACCAGTTCTGATATAGACAGGAACAGCACATAAAAAAAATAAAACTATAGGCTAAACTCACTTATAAAGAATTGCAAAATGCTAAATGTAAGCAAATCTAACCCAGTGCTGTAATTTGGAAAAAAACAAAACAAAGCACCATAAGCAAGCAAAACTTATCCCAGGAATATAAGGATGGTTTAACATTATTAAGTCTGTTTAATACCTACATTAAAAGAAGAAAGGAAAAAAACTAAAAGATCATCTCAACAGATACAGAAAATACATTTGATAAAATTCAAGACTTGTTCCTGAGGAAAATCCTTAGTTATATTAGGCACAGAAACTGTCTTAATTTTATAAAAGTAACCTATCAAAAAATTCCAACATATATCATAATCAATGGTAAAATGTCAGAATAGCAAGGATGCCCTTGTGACAGAATTTTCCCAATATGACTATATCAATATCTTCCATCCCAAATGATCTGCAATGTGGCCTTAACAGTCCCCAACCAAGAGGGAGAATCTATTTTTTTACCCCCTTGAATCTGGGCAGGACCTGTAACTGTTCTGACAAATAGAATATGGCAGAAGTAACCTTGTGCTGGTCTTAGGTCATTGCCCTTAACTGCCCTGGAAACTTCTACTTCTTCTCTGACACTCACTCTAGAGGAAACTATCCTCCATGCAAGAAATCTGAACTACCCTGAGAATGCCACATGCAAGGAAACTCAAGCCAGCCATGCAGAGAGGCTGCTTGGAGAAAGAAAGAGAGAGATGCCCACTAGCCTCCATTGTTCTAGCCATTTCAGCTCAGGCACCAAACATGTGAGTGAAGAAGCATTCAGATGTCTAACCCAGTCGAATCTTCAGATGACTGCGGCCACAGTTGCCATCTGATTACAATGGCATAGAATGCTTCTAGTGAAAACCACCCAGTTGAGTCCAAGCCATCACATAGAACTGTAAGGACATGAGGATAATAAACTGTTTTGGACCACTAAGTTTTGAGGTGGTTTAATATGTAACAATAGAAAACCCACTATGGAGGACTTAGCCAATGTAATAAAGTGAAAAAAAAAGAAACAAGTGTACACTTAAAAAAAGTTGTCATTTGCAAAAGGCAAATATTATCTACCTAACAAATCCAAAAGAGTCCGTTAAAAAGTATTAAAGAGTTCAATAAAGTAAATGGATGCAAAATCAACCAACATGCACAATATCAAATGTCTTCAATTTTAAGAGTTTCTCCATTAAACTTATACCATATATTGAACAAACAAGTTATCTCAATTGGTGAAACTATGGTACCAGTGCAGTATAAAACTTGATTTCATTATCACAAACTAGCTGTTTGGTTTTGCTTTGGCTCCTGGCTATAGATTGAATCTTTAACCCTGGTTAACCAACTTATAAATCTGAATTTTAGATTGCAAGAAAGATGGGGCAAGAGGATTGTATTTGAACCAGCATACAGTCATTCCTAAAAGACTGTTTAGATCTCATCACTCTCAAGGCTCATTAATAACAATCCACTGCCTCCATACATTCTATCCTACCAAACCAACACTTCTCAATCTAAATTTCACTCTGTTTTGCACTCTGATGCAGACGGGTTGTTTTTGGCCATGTTCCTAGGTATGCACAGACTTCAGGTAATTTGCAAAAGTAAAGTTAGCAGGGTATTTTTATGGAGTTTGCTCCCAAGTGTAAATCAATGAATGACTGCTTCCTTCCTTGAGAAAATCTTGCTACAAAAAAAGTCAGCTGAATTCAACAAGTGCTTATAAATAACATAGCTCAAAACATTTGGTGCAAACTCATTTTTTTTGTAGAATGGTAACAAGCAGTTCAGACTGACAGACAATCCAGAGACCACCCAACAATTCATTATCAGGGCACACATCAGAATCACCTGAGTCACAATACAAAATGATTCATTCTCAATCAGAATCCAGAATAATTAAAATAGTGTTTATAAACATGAAAAAATATATATATAAAGTCATGATTTTTTTAAAGGCAGAATTTTTACAACTAATGAGTATTGTCTACTTGTGAAAATACAACAGGCATTTGATACACTTGAATTTTATAAATACAATGAGCAGTATAGCCTTGTAGGCTGTGGTGTCAGTGATGGTTCAAATCCCAGCCCCCTTGCTTATTAACTGTGATCTTGTGAAAATTACCAAACTTTCCTGTACTTATCAAGCATTCAAATATTAGCAATGATTCTAATTATTACTATCTCCTTAAAACCTATGTATTTATCCCAACAAAAATGCCATTGTCCAAAGCACTTTGAGAAGCTGCCCACAAAACTTATGGTACAGTCTCTGAATATCCTCAATAACAGCAAATCTCCACCTTTGCTTGAGGACTTGATATTCTAGGAATCATCAAAATTAATCTGAGCCAAATTTTTGTGAAATCGATGGGCAGTCAGACTGAATAATAAACTTTTAAGAAGAAAAGAAAATATGGTATGGTAAAATGATTTTTTTAAATATTCTTAGTTCTAGGAATAATCAAGAAACTGACTCTTACATCAAAGTCAACTTTACAGTCAAAGGACCATGAATGATATAATGTTAGTACTCGGAGTTATCTTAGAGGTCTTTTAATTCAGTGTTTTCATTTTAAATATGAAAACAAAACTCCAGTTAGATTAAGTGACTGTCCAAAGTCTCAAAGCTATGCCAGTCATAAAGCTGGGACTAAAGCCTTAAATTCCAATTCCTTTCTGCTTCTTCTGCACCACTCTGCATTGTTCTTTGTCCCATTTGCATGGCTACATTTATAGTTATGCAAATGGTCTTGTTACTAGTACTAGAAAGTAAAAACATTGCTCCCAGAAATGGAACATTTTCATGGAATCCCCTATTGCCAATACATGTGATTAAATGTGCTCATTTTGGGTTTTGGTATATTGTTTCAGAATTGGCTTAACAGATTTCTCCATTTGGCCTACTATCTGAAGAAAATGAGCAAACACAGAATTCCTTCTATATTGGCAGTTTTGTTGTAGTTTTAACTGGACACAAATCAAAATTACTACAGTGCCTCCAAAGGCAAGTTTCTACTAGCATATTAGTAATTACAATTCTTGGAGTCTGCTCCAAAAAATAAACCACCATACTCTCCTTTTTCCTCCCTTTTCATCCCATTGGACCTTCAGTTCATTACCAGCCTCTCACATTCCAAATGCCTCACAAGTCTTTTAATCATTGATAAGCAAAAAAGAATCTGAAGAGGGTGAAAACTTTATATGCTCATGAGGCTTCCTGAGTTATACAGGGTATGTATGTGTATATGTATGTATATATGCATATGCATGTACATATGTACATAAATGTGTTTATGTCTGTGTATATGTTTTTACTATAATGAAAAAGACATTCAACTGGAAAGCCAAAAGATCTGATTCAAAACTCAATTCTACCAATTTAAGAGCTATAATTTAGAGGATATTATGTAACCTTTCTGATCATCTCTAAGCTCTGAGTTATGTATGGGAAGGAATCAGATCATATGAATCTAAATCCCATACTGTGCCTGGCCTATAGGAGGGTTTCCATAAAACTGGCTCAATTCAAACATGAATGGGAACAAAGGGAGACAAAGAAAATTAAACAGAAAATAAGATAAGGTCTACACCTTCCACTAAAGTATAGTACAGAGACAGGTTATTTTTCACCCTGAAGTTACTAAAATCCTCTTCAAGACATCAAAATGCTTAGGACAAGCATAATTTATTCTACTTCTGGCCAAAACAGAACAACAGAGACAGGATTTAATTCCCACCTGAAATAACTTTAAAAAAAAACAACTATGAAAACACATGAAAAGATGGATCTTCAGACTTTAGCCATCAGGCAACAAAGGATAGTAATGTTTGGGAGTAGGGAAATATATGAGGTAAACCTTATGATCACTCTATCTTACTGTTTGGGGAAAGTTTCCAGGATGAGGAGCAGGGAGGAGGATCCCAGAAAAACAAGGTGTTCTACTTGAGTGGAAGAAAAAGACTTGGGAGTCCAGGGAAACCATGAGTGTCAGAGTTCTCAGGGCACAGTACTAAAGAAGACAGAGTTACACACAGAAAACTCCAGACATCTGCAGAGGGTCATACTCAACTTTAGTTGATCAGTGAATCATCTGAGGAAATGATCCAAGGCTAGAAAAAGAACCAACCAAAAGAACTAAAAGAAACAGTAAGCAGAGATTTCAAAGGGCCAGAAGTAATGCCCATTCCCAGCAGACAGAGTATGGCCCATAACTCAGAAGAGTTCTGTTTCAGAGGTAGATAAAATTAACCCTAGACTAAATGATGCTCTAGTCCAAGAGCATTAAAAGTAAGAACTGAAAGGAATAAAATTTTTCCAAGTAACATAACTGTATCTCAGAATAATCTCAAGAAGATTTATAGGAATACAAAAATACCCAACAAACAATAAGATGAAATTTACAATGTCTAGCATCCAATTAAAAATTACCGTACATGCAGGGAAGCAGGAAAATACAATCCAAAAGGAGTAGCAAAATCAATCAAAACTGACCCAGAATTGTCAGAGATTATAGAATTAGTAAATAGGGCCATTAATATGGTTATCATTAATATATGCAAAAGCTAGAAAATAGAATGAACATATTAAATAGAGACAGAAAATTTCTGAAAGACTCAAACTGAACTTCTAGAGATCAAAATTACAATGTCTGAAATGAGAAAAAACAATATATATATATATATGGAGGATGGATGAACAAATTAGATATTAAAGGAAAAAACAGTAAACCTGATGACATACTAAGTATCTATGGACATTTGGGTAGAAACAATTAAAAATGAAACACAGAAAGAAGACAGACTAAAACAAAAACAAAAACAAAGCATCAATGTATGGTGGCACAACTTCTGAAGGCCCAATATACACCTAATTAGAGTCGAAAAAGTATAAAATAATGGAGGAAGAGAAAGAAAAAAATACTTGAAAATTTAATAATTATAAAATTTCCCAAGTGGATGAATATTAACAAATCTATAGATCCAAGAATCCCAACAATTCCTAACAGGAAAACACACACACACACACACACACACACACACACACACACACACACACACAAAGAAAACCAAAATAAATTGCTTACAACAATGATAAAGACAAAATCTTAAAAAGCAGCCTGAGAAAAAGACACTCTGCACAAAGGGAAGAGAATTCCAACAAGAGAATTTCTCATTGGAAAACAATGCAAACTAGAAAACAGAGCAGCAACATCTTTAAAGAATTAAAAGGGGGAAAAAATTCAACCTAGATTTCCATACCCAAAGAAAATATCTAAGACAATAAAGAGATGTTTTCAGACATGAAATGCACCATGAGAAATGCAAAAGGAAATACCTCAGACACAAGAAAATGATGCCAGATGAAAATGTGGATCCATAACAAGGGAATGAAGAACACCAGAAATGGTAATTATGTGAGCAAACATAAAGACTTTTCTTATTATTTAAATTGCATTAAAGTTAATCAAGTGTTTAAAGCAAAAATAATAGCAATGTATTATGGGGTTATAGCATACCTACAAGTAAAACATATGACAACAACAGCAAAAAGGCTGGTAAGAGAAAAATGGCAGAAAACTGATGTGAGGTACATTATAAGCCCTAAAGCAACCACTACAAGAATAAAACAAAAAATTGTAGCTAATAAGCCAACAAAGGAAATAAAATCCAAAAGAGAAAGAAGATAAAGGGAACAAAGAATAGATGGGACAAATTCAATACAAATAGCAAGATAGAAGATTTAAACTCAATAACAGTAATTAATATAAATCAAAAATAGTACCAATACCCCAATTAAAGGATAAAGATTTTCATAACAAAACCTAACTTCACGCTATCTACAAAGAACCACCTTTAAATATGAAGATGCAAACAGATGAACAGTAAAAGGCTGGGAAAACATGCACCATGCTAACAACACTATTCACAAGAAAGAGTGGCTATATTAATGTAAGACAAAGTAGACTTTAGAAAAAAGAATATTATCAGAGATAAAGAAGGCAATTTCATAAAAAAAGAGGACATAATTCTAAATGTTTATGTACCTAATCACAGAACCTGAAAATGCATGAAGCAAAATGTGATAGAATTTTAAGGAGAAATAGACAAATTCACAATTATAATAGGAAATTTCAATACCCCTCTTTCAACAAGTAATAGAACAAATAGAAAATAAGGGTACAAAAAAACACTTGAATAAATTATCTACAAATCTGACCTAAATAACATTTATAGAACACTCCACTCTGTTAACAATAGCAGAATATATATCCCTTTCAAGCACACAGGGAACATTTAACATTAAAGAACATATTCTAGGCCGGGCGCGGTGGCTCACGCCTGTAATCCTAGCTCTGGGAGGCCGAGGCGGGTGGATCGCTCGAGGTCAGGAGTTCGAGACCAGCCTGAGCAAGAGTGAGACCCCGTCTCTACTAAAAATAGAAAGAAATTATCTGGCCAACTAAAAATATATATACAAAAAAAATTAGCCGGGCATGGTGGCTCATGCCTGTAGTCCCAGCTACTCGGGAGGCTGAGGCAGTAGGATCGCTTAAGCCCAGGAGTTTGAGGTTGCTGTGAGCTAGGCTGATGCCACGGCACTCACTCTAGCCCGGGCAACAAAGTGAGACTCTGTCTCAAAAAAAAAAAAAAAAAAAAAAAAAAAAAAGAACATATTCTAAGCCATAACACAAGTTTCAATAAATTTAAAAGGATTCCAGTTATGCAATATTAACTTTTCCTATCACAATAAGATTTAATTAGAAATTAATAAAAAAAAATCTGGAAAATATCCAGATATGTGAAAAATAAATAACATACTTCTAAATAACCCATGAGTCAAAGAAAAAAAATCAAAAGAAAAATTGGTATTTTGAGATTAATAAAAATTAAAACCCAACATATCAAAATGTATGGAATGTAGCTAAAGCACTGTTTAGAGAAAAATTTATAGTACTGAAAGCATGTATTTAGAAGAAAACTCTCAAATCAATGACCTCAGCTTTCACCCTAAGACACTAGAAGGACAAATTAAACTCAAAGTTAATAGGAGAAAAGAAATAATAAATATCAGAGCTGAGATCAATGAAACAAACCCCAAAACACTAGAGAAAATCAATGATACAAAGGCTGTTTCTGTGAGGAGATCAATAATATTGGTAAACATCTAGCCAGACTAAACAGGAAAGAGATGGAGAGATAGAGACAGAGGAAGAAGATCCAAATTACCAACAGCAGGTATAGTAGTAATAAAAGTACTGCAAATTCTACAAATATTAAATTTTACCACTTAGATGAAATGGACAAATTCTTTGCAAGACACTATCAAAGCTCACCCAAGAAGAAACAGATAACCCAAATAGTCCTATACCTTTAAAAGAAACTTAATTTTAGTCAAAAGTCTTCCTAGAAAGAAAACTTTAGGCCCTGCTGGCTTCATTGTGAATTCTACCAAACATGTAAAGAAGAAAGAATACCAATTCAACACAATCTCTTCCAGAAAACTGAAAAGGGAACATTTCTCAATTCATTCTATGATCTTTTTTAGAGGGGTAACTATTTATGGACATTTGGATTATTTCTGGGTTTGACTATTACAAATAAAGATCTTATAAACATTTGTATACAAGTATTTTTTGAACATAGGCCTTCATTTCTCTTGGCTAAAATACCTAGGAGTAAAATGGCTGGGTCATATGATAGGTATACATATTGTGGAATATCCATACAGTGGAATAAAACTTAACAACAAAAAGGAATGAACCTTTTTTTTTTAATAGCTGACAATCCAAGACAGAGAATGAACTATTGATACACACAACAACATGGATGAATCTCAAAATAATTATCTTGAGACATAAAAGGCAGACAAAAAAGAACACATATTGTATGACTGTATTTAAATAAAATTCTAGAAAACTCAAACTAATGTATAGTGACAAAAAGCATGATCAGCGGTTGCCTGGGGATGGGGAAAGAATGAGTTGGAGGAAAGGATTATAAGGGGGCATGAGGAAACTTTGGGGACTATTGAATATGTTTGTTATTTTGATTGTGGTGTCAGTTTCATGGATACATGAATATCAAAACTTAATCAAATTTCATACCTTAGCTATATGAAGTTTATTATATTAATTATATCATAATAAAGCTATTTTTAAAGAAATCTTAGCATCAGAACCCACAACCCTTATCTCCATTAATTCTTACACAGGTACACAGCTAGGCCTGTAGGTAAGGATACTATGGTACTTTCTTAAAAGCTACAGTAGAAAATTCACCAAGTATTTATTAGGCACACTCAAACATTAGATGCATTCATTCTTTCAGCCAATATTTATTTGGAACCTACAATGTAGAACAGTGCTGAGCCAGATGTTAAAGTAGTACAAAGATAAATTAGATCTGATGTTCTCCAACAATCTCTTTTAAAAATTCAACTATATGTAGGCCAGGAGCAGTGGCTCACTCCTGTAATTGTAACACTTTGGGAGGTCGAGGCCAGAGGATTGCTTGAGTCCAGGAGTACAAGACCAGCCTGAGCAAGAAGAGTGAGACCCCCCCGCCCATCTCTACAAAAAATATAAAAATTAGCCTCGCATGGTGGCATGCACCAGTAGTCCCAGCTACTCTGGAGGCTGACGCAGGAGGATCACCTGAGCCCAGGAGTTTGAGGTTGCAATGAGCTATGATGACACCACTGTACTCTAGCCCAGGAGACAGAGCAGGTCCCTGTCTCAAAAAAAAAAAACAAAAAAAAACAACAAAAAAAAAACACTAAATGTTTACTGATAATAGAAAATAATGATATTTCTCATTTTCTGGTCCCTCATTTATAGACATACACACAAACAAGCACACACGTGGACTATGAGATAACACATCTCACTATGAGATATTCACATCTCGCTATAGAATTGATGCAATGTTTTGCTCTACATTTTAAATATACTTGATCACCATGCTGGTAGAAAACATCAGTGTTAGTATGCACATTATGAACATGTGAAGTGAGAGTTTTACCATTCCCATATATTTTGAGATACCAGTCTTCAGCAGCATGCCTTTCACTACAGTATATAGTTGTGGCATTCATGAACATTTGCTAGTACCTATCTACAATTCCTTAAAAATCACAGTAATGTTTCTAATGAAAATATCAATATTTCAGATTTAAAAAAAAAAAACCTGGGTAAAAGTAAAGCAATGGTCAGGCCAGGTGTGGTGGCTCACACCTGTAATTCCAGCACTTTGGGAGGCGAAGGTGGGAGAATCACTTGAGGCCAGGAGTTTGAGACCAGCCGGGGCAATATAGAGACACTCTGTCTCTACAAACAATAAAAAATAAAAAAATTAGTTGGGCATCGTGACATGTGCCTATAGTCCTAGCTACTCAGAAGGTTGAGGCAGGAGGATCACTTGAGCCCAGGAGTTTGAGGTTACAGTAAGCTATGATTGCATCACTGCACTCTGGCCTGGGCAATAGAGCAAGACCTTGTCTTTAAGAAAAAGTAAAAGAAAAAATAATAATGATAATAATAAATATAAATCAGGATTTATTATAATTACGTTAGCCCATGTTAACTACCATCACTATCCTAGTAGACTGCTTTACCCACACCTACTTCTGGTATAGGATTATACAATGAGAATAATCTGTTTTAAAGAAAAAACCCACTAAAATATGAACCTCCCTTTTTCCCTTCCATTCTTCTTTCCCTCCTGAATAATTTAGTCTGGAAGCATTAGGTGAAGCCAAACAAGACAGATTTCCATAAAGAATAGGAGATAGGGGGAGGGGTGGCAGCTTGGCACAGGGATAAGAGCCTGAACAAGGTCACAGGGAGCACAACTGAGGGTAAGGAGATGCGACTCATTGCAAGTATAGAGCCTCAGAGTGGTGAGGATGATGCCAGAGTGGTGGTGGTAGCATGACAACAGCAACAGAAGATTGATTACAGAGGGAACAGATCTAATAAATAAATATATTGAAGATAATGGGGGGGGCGCATATTTCTCACTGTTAGAGAAGGGAGTCACAAATACAGAAAGGAAAACAACAAAAATGAACCTATGGTGTTAGATTAGAATTGAAGGTACCTGTGTGAATGAATTCATGGTTTTCAACATAGGTAAATGATTGGATAGGCAAATAGATGATATAAAAATATAGGTGTGTATGTGTATGTCTATATGTATACATGTATATACACACAAATACACATTTTCTAGCTCTGAAAATGTATCAGCTCTGTTGATAGGGCCTGGGAGCAATGATACACCAGTCACATAGACCCATATCTTGGTGTCTAAAACACTATTCTTTAATAAAAGAAACCAAAGCTCCTTAGAGAAATGACTAATTCTAATGTAGGGGCAAAGGCACTATGAGCCTGGAATACACTGTACCAGAAAGTAAGGAAATACTCAAAGAGTGCTGGAACTATATCATAAGAACACAGAAGCCAGCTTGAGTGGTTTCCATGACCAAATCTGGAATTATTCGAGTAACAAAATAAATAATTTTAGTACCAAATTATAACCTACTAGATAAAATAGGAATCCATGTGTCCATATTAATAAAAAATAAGGAAGAGAAGAAAACTTTTCCTTGCAGTGGAATGTCAACTGATAAATGCAGAAGAGATGATGGAATTAGAATATAACCATTTGGCAACCCTCATTTTAAACACTAATTTGGCCAAGAAACATCAATATATGCTATTATTAATATAAGTGGGTAGAAATTTGATGAAAAATGAGATGTTTATATAATCTAAAAATAGCTCCCCACAAACTACTTATTGATTGCAAAGCATAAAAGTTAACTTCACAGAGGAAAAACTTGGGAGACACCAGTCTAAATAAGGGTTCAAAGTTAACAGCACTAATGGCACAAATCAGAATGTGTAGCACCTGATAGGATGCAAGAACAACACAACATCACTTCTACATTATTCCTTCCAAAAATGTATAACCTAAATCTAAATCTCTTCATGAGGAAACATCAGACAAAACCAAAATTGAGGAACATGTAGAAATAATTGGCCTAAAAATCTCTTAAAATGTTAAGGAAATACTCAGGAATTATTTCAGTTTGACAGAGAATAAAGACACATGACAAATAAATGCAATGTGTGGTCCTAGATAGAATCCTTTTGGTATAAAGGACATTGAAACAGCTGGAGAAACTTTAATGGGGTGTGTGGATTAGATGGCAGTAACATGTCAAGGTTAATGTTCTGATTTTAATGGTTATACTATGCTTAACCAGGAGGATGTTCTTATTTGTAGAAAATATGTACTAATTTATTTGGGGGTGCTAAGGGATCATCTTTCTAATTTACTTTCAAATGGTTAAAAGCTCTTTACGCTATTTCTGCAATGTTTCTGTAAGTTTGGAAATATTTCAAAGGAAAATGACATACAACACTCAAGAAATAAAGGCAGGGAGTATTAAGGTTGCAGCATGGCAAACCAAGACTCTTCCACAAGGAAGTATATTCACTTATACCCAGTGTCAACCTGTCCAATTCCTTATTCTCTGGAAATAAAGGTCAAGGCAGTGACATTATATGAGATAGAATAAGAGAGAGAGAGAAAGAGAGAGAGAGAGAGAGAAACTGTCCTTTTTTCTGATATATTTCACAGCAAGGTCAACAGCTGCATCACAGTAGTAATTCACATGGTAGCTAATTTGTTAGGACTGAATTTTCAATAATTAATGAAGTAATTCTCACTCATGTCACAACTACAAAAATAACTGTACAATTCCACTGACATGGGAGATCTCCTACACAAATTAACTTTCCAGATAACTGTCACATGCTTTTTTTTTTAATTGTCAAAAACAATTTTTCAAAATTTAACCATTTTGGAAAGGAATATATCTTCAATGTATTACTTACTTCCCTGGCTTCTGACACTGTGTACAATGAAAATCATGGTACGTTTTTGTAAGACTGATGATCATTATGAACATGATTATGGCCAGTATCAAATTGCCTTACATCATAATACTTTTTAAATTATGAAGTCAGCTTTTAATAGTTTTTCTGCCTTTCTTCTCTACAAGGTTCTCAAAAGACATTTCTCAGGGCTTTCGATGTTCTTGCCAGTGGAATCAGTAGTATTACAATTAATCTATTATGGAGTTGGAGACTAGATCATTATGATTTGTAGAATGACAGACAAAATGAGCATATTACAGCTTCTGAATGAGGCCTATAAATTCTTCCTACGCATAAAATGTAGAACATTGTAGGTATGAGATGTTTTTGTTGCTTAATGAATTTTTTTTCTGAATTACTTCTTGTGTTCATGTAGATGCTTAATGAATTTTTGATGCTAACTTTGAGGTTATTGTTTGGCTGTTTTAAATTGATATTGGCAAATAATCAGGCACTATTCTATTTCAATTTTCAAGCAACACATTAAATGTTATTCAAAAAGAAAGTTGGAATTCATGTACCCAATAAGAGGAAACAGAACTTTATGCTTTAATAAAAAGCCAACAAAACAAACAACGAAAAGTCCATCCATTGGACCTTGACTCTTGGGAAATTCTTTTGGTGTTAGCATATTATACTACTTGAATCTACAGTAATATTATGAAGGGTGTTTCTCTGTGGCTCAATTTTTTAAGCTATCCTACAGACAAAAGTTGATTATAACATAGCGAGACAAAAATTTTTTAAAAACTTGATCATGTAAAAATGAGACAGCTAACAAAAACAGAGGTAGAGGGAGAGAGAGAAGGTATTACAAATGCAGTAAATTTCTCATCTTTCATTATCTAAAGCCAAGAGTCACACTTTAAAGTTTATTTATCAAATAACAGAAACAAAGTACATTGTTTCAAGTTTTAACGATAGCGACCATAAGGAAAAACAAAAAGGTGGTTATTGCTAAGGAGTGGGACTGGGGCAAGGTTAGGGAAGTTAGAACAAGAACATTTACTTTAGAGTTTGATTTTTTTTTTTTAAGCAGGTTTCGCTTTAATTTTTTAAAATGTGGCTGATTGCAGTGGCTCATGCCTGTCATCCCAGCACTCTGCGAAGCCAAGGCAGGAGGATCACTTGAGCTCAGGAGATCCCACCTCTACTAAAAACAGAAAAAAATTGCCAGGCGTAGTGGTGAACACCTATAGTCCCAGCTACTAGGGAGGCTGAGGCAGGAGGATCGCTTGAGCCCAGGGGTTTGAGGTTGCTGTGAGCTAGACTGATGCCACAGCACTCTAGCCCAGGCAACAGAGTAAGACTCTACCTCAAAAAAAAAAAAATTTTTTTTAATGTGCTGGGTGGGGTGGAATGGGGGCGGTATGGAGTAAAGGAAAGGCAGCATCACTTTCTCCAGAAAGTTTCCCGTGACTACCTTAGGGCCTCTTTTCCCTCTGTTCCCAGAGAAGCAAGCATGGGACACTATCAGAGCATTTACTGTATGGTACTGTTTTTGCATGCTTAGTTATCTAAATAACTCACTAGATTGAACCTTGAAGGCTGGGGTCATAAGTTATTTACACTTGTATACCCAGCACATAACCAGTACAATAACTAGTAGAAGAGCAATAAACATCTGCTGAATGAATAAACAACATATGAATGATGATCATAGTGAATAGAACTGATCATATAAATTCTTTATTTGGAAAATAGCATTGAAAAAAGAAAAAAACAAACCAAAAAAAATCATAAAATGAACATCAATATTTATAGTTGTGTCACACTAGCTGTATCTCACCAAAAAATTCATTTTGAAAAGAAACTTTTGATGAATTCTCAGGAAAGGTTAAAAAAAATTAAAAAGCGGGGGAAAAAAAAGAAAATAAAATTCCAATTCCAATGCCTTGACTTTTCCATTTGCTTTCTATCAGAGGCCCTTTTCGCCACCTTCCGTGAATAGTGAAAACTCAATATCAAATACAGGATGGCTTACAGATGCTAGCACATACCATGCCTTGTTAGAATATTTTTCAGAGTGGTACATTTATTTATGTATAAATAATGTTTCAAGTCCATTCAAATGGCTCCACAGAGTAATTCCACATGACAACTTCTTTCTACCATCAAAATCTACTTACATTAAAAAGAAAACCATAGTTTCAAAACAAGCATTGAGAAGTCTCCAAGGCTACAGAGGGCAGCTTAGTGTTGAAGCATCAAAACTGGAATGCCTAACACACTTTGAATAAGTATATTTTTTCTCAGAGCAATTATAAAACTTTCTTTTTCCTTTTGCTCCTCTATATAAAAACAGTTCTATAGTAACAGTTTATCATATGAGGAATAAATAAGTTAGACATTCATTTTTAGCCTTGAAAATGCAATATTTGAAGTTAGCTGTTTCACCAGTTCAGCTCCAAAGTTTGAAAAAGTGTTAGGATTACACGTTGATCAAATAAACAAAAACAGAATGGAATTGTGGTGAGGTCTAAAAAGTGTAAAAGATCTTCATTAAACATATAAATTCTACTGATGTAATGTATCCCGTTAAAAACAGCATGGAGCAGTAGAAGAGGCCTCAAGCTTTTGCAGGATGTCAAGAAAGCATCATACAATCTTGGACAAGTCATCAAACGTTCCTGAGCCTCAATTTACTCATTTGTCTATCATCCCAGATTGTTGAAAGGATTAAATAGGATAATAAAATATATATACACCTAGCACAATATTTGCAGATAACAGGGATTTAAAAAAGTAGTGACTTTATCATTTTATCATAGAAGATGAC
Organism: Lemur catta; assembly: GCF_020740605.2. Classification (NCBI taxonomy): domain Eukaryota; kingdom Metazoa; phylum Chordata; class Mammalia; order Primates; family Lemuridae; genus Lemur; species Lemur catta. Next base: position 56,879,334 of record NC_059134.1, read on the forward strand.
AAGGCATAAAACAAAATTTTTTTAATTTAAAAAATTAATAAAAAAGATGACAAGGTGCTTGACTTTTTTCCCTCACCAACATATACTCCAAAATAAAAACATGACTAAGCATGCTAAGGCCAAGATTTAGATTTAGGGGTAATGTAGGAGGCTCCCTTAGGCATAAAGCTACCTGTTTTAACACAGCCCTTTTCCAGAGATTCACACTGATTGCATTCTTCCTTTGGGCAGTTACTCATAAAGCAGCACTCTGATTTTCATTCTGCTATTATTCTGTGCAGAGCTCCCACTGGAACTGATAGAATGGAGAGATGACTGACAGAGTAGCACAAGGCTCTATGAATAATAGCAGTTTCTAAAAGATTTGTTATTAGTGACATTTTATTTCAAATATTAATAATTAACCAGCATTCTTTTTCCAGATTACTGGATTACTAAATCCTGCACCTAATTCATCCTAATCTTCTCAACTACAAAGTTCATCACATAGCACACTTCATGATTCATAAGGATAATGTATGATAAAATTCTTGAGCCTGAGTATTTATACACAGTCTCACAATCATATAATCATAAATGTTCAATCATCAAAAATGTTGGAAAACCTAAGAAACTAATCTATCAATGAAAAAAACATCTAACATCTCAACTAAGGAATAGTCTACAAAATACCTGACCAATAATCCTCAAAATTGTGAAGGTCATCAACAAGAAAAGTCTGAGAGACTGTGCCAGCCCAGAGGTGCCGAAGGAGTCATGATGACTAAATGTAACATGGCATCCAGGATGAGATCCTGGAAGAGGACATCTGAATAAAACATAGACTTTAGTTAATAATAACAAATCAATACTGGTCCATTAATTGTAATAAATGTACCATACTAATGAAAGATAGTAAGAATAAGAGAAACTAAGCACAGTATATATGGGAATTCTCTGTACTATCTTAGCAATGTTTCTGTAAGACTGTTCTAAAAATTAAAGTTTTTTTAATGTTAGAAAATGCATTTGGCTGGCACCCCCTTCTCTTTCTTTGGGATGCCACGCCATCTCCCTGCTCTCTCCCCCTGCTTTTTCCCTCCCTCCCTCCTCCCTGCACCCTGAAGATAAACTTCTTTTACTTTTATATCTTAAAAAAAAAAAAGAAAAATGCATTTGGTACAATAGTAACAGTTTGCTGAAATTCCAAGCTAATTTTGTAAAATAAGAACAGATACAGTCATCCCTCAGTATCTGTGGGGAACAGAGGACTTCCTAGGGACACCAAAATCTGAGGATGCTCAAGTCCCTAACATAAACCTACATATAACCTGCACATAACCTACACATATCCTCTGCATACTTTAAATAATCTCTAGATTACTTATAATACCTAATGCAACATGAACGCTATATAAGTAAGTGTTGTATTATTTAGGGAATAATGAAAAAAAAAAGTCTGTACATGTTCCAGCTAATTTATCATAACAACAGACTTAGGATGCTTATGACACCATTGTGAAAAATCAATACCTAAAATACTAATAGAAATTAACCAACAAAACCTGAACCAATAGTCCTTTTTATTTAAACAAGGAATATGTTTTCAAAAGAATTCTATCAGACTGTAATCAAGCCTAATAAAAATACAACAATCCTCCCAATATCAACAATCCTGTATTTTTGCCACTCGGTCCTTTTCCAGGGAATTTAATCGACAAGAGCGTTTTTTAAAATATCAACCTAATCCTCCCCCACAAATTTTTGAACTGATATCACAGTTCAAGCTTGAGGATCTTGAAAACTGAGCAAATCAGGCTGTCTCAAATTCTAACACTAGAGAAAACAGGACAACTAGAAAGATATGTTTTGTGTCAAGGACACATAGGAACTCAAGTGAGCTCTTCCTCCTCAGAAGTCCAGCAGCAATTATTCCACACCATTTTTTTTCTTGGCATTTAAGATTTGCCACCTTGTATGACCAGTTGTTTCTTCAGACACACACCCAAACTCTAAATTCCACAAAAGCTAAGAACTACCTTTCTACTTTTATACCCAAGGTGCCTCACATGTAATATTCTGAATGGTGAATTGCCAACAGAATGAAATGGAAATAACCAGCTTAATCATAGGGGTTTTTAAATTGAGGTGAAATTTACATAAAATACAATTAATCATTTTAAAATATACAATTCAGTGACATTTAGTACATTCACAATGTTGCACAACCACCATCAAATAATCAAAGACTCTTAGAGATAATTCAACTATCTCCTTCCCTGCCCCCCTTTTCAATAGCTAATAAATATCAGTTTCCTTCCTCCTTTACTATATGCTGGTTATCTCCTTATATCATCCTGTAATTAGTTTGCAACGGTGACTATGGCAGGCAGACATCCATTCCATGATAGGGAGCTCACCCTCTTCCCCAAACACTTCCACTGGTGCATACCTCTAATTACTAAAACGTACCTTCTTACATTGACTCATCATCTGTGTTCCTCTGGCTTCCACTAAACTCACACGATGCCACCTTCAGTATTCACAAGCTATGACTGTCAGGTCAGTTATTTTAAGCCTCCGTTTCCTAATCTGTGGGGATAACACCATCTTACTGTTACCAAGTTGTTGCTAGAACTAAATAAGATCATGTATGCCTCAAGTGGGGCTCAAGTGTTTTTTCCAGTCCCTGTATACCACTGAGCTTGGATGAAGACAATCTTGTCAAATAAATCCCCTGGGAAAGGGCTGAGTGGCAAAAAATACAGGATTGTCGATCTTGTGGAGGATTATTGAGGATTGTCTTCTATGCAACTCTGCTGCTTTCCAGACTACTGGAATCCTCCACTCCCTAAACACCTTCAGTCCCTTTACTGTACATAATTGATCCTGCCACTTTCCCTTCTTGCTGCTATCTACAGTCCTTTCAGTGACTAATCTGGCTTAGTAACTGAAGATTTTACCACCTAACTCACCATCTCTCTCTCCCTCTCTACTCCTCCTCCTCCTGCCATTCTCTTAGTGATTTCTACATCCATGTAGAAGATCTACCTGATACTCCCTCTAAGATTTTTTTTTTTTAAAAGACAGGGTCTTGCTCTGTTGCCTAGACTGGGCTGCAGTGGCATGATCATATTTCGCTGCAGCCTCAAGATCAGGCATCTTCCTGCCTCAGCCTCCCGAGTAGCGGGGATTACAGGGATGTGCCTCTGTGCTTGGCCTCCCAGATTCTTGACCTCCATCCAGAATTCAACCACTTCTGCTCGTACTTTAAATCATTATCTATAAATTCAGCAGCTTTAAAATCTTCATTTCAAGCATGCCAACCTCTGACTATCATGTTCCATCTTTCCAGATCACTTCTAGTACCTGACTCAAACAATTTGTCTTCATCATTAGAATTTCCAATCCATTGATCCTACTACATTTTCACCACTCATCACTTCCTTCATGTCCTCACTTCTCTTATTTTCCAGCTTAGATTCCAAGGGCCATCATTATAAATCATCCTTTGGTGTCTCTTCTTCCCTTTGAACTCATGTGGAAAATCCCAGTTCTGATTAAATTCAACTCACTGCCTTCTCCACCTTTGTACGCAAGTAGCTGGATATAGCTGGAGAAATAATACTCAACATGCTGAATGGTCTCCCTTAAATTTACAACCAAAGTATGGTCCCATGGACCAACAAGATCACTTGGGAGACTTAGAAAAGCAAATTCTCAGGTTCCACCCCAGACCTAATGATTCAGAAACTCCGAGGGATAGGCACAGCACTGTTATACCAAGCTTTCCAGCTGATTCTGAGTGGGCTGACTGGTTTGGTTAATTAACGCTCTCATTCTCCAAGATGGCTATTTTACACCTTCTCTTTTTCTCCTCAAATCTTATACATTCCCTCTACCTTCCTGATACCTGGCTGATGACCCTACTGAAAAACAGAAGCAATCAGAGGACTACTCATTCATTCTCTCATCACCAAATTTACCAAGTAATTCTGTATCTGTGCCCATATATTCTGCCCTCTGTTATGATAACACATGTATAGCACTTCTTCCTGAGGCCAAGCCAACCACTTGTATGCTGGATTCCACTGTCTCTCACTTGATTTGGGGCCTACTATTATCACCTCTCTTTCTTACACAGCCACAAATTTTCCTGCAGTACATAAATATGCTAACTACCTCCCACCTTAAAACAAAAAACACTTCCCATGATCCCTCATTTTCCTCCAGCATTAGCACCATTTCCTTGCCCCTCTGTATGAAAAAATTCACAACAGTAGTCTTTACTTTCTTGTCTTCATTTCCTCACTCCCATTGTCCCCTTAATCCACTCCCACCACACCACCAAAACAGTTCTCATATATGTCACCAGTGAGCTCCAAGTTGCTGAATTGAGTATTCAATTATCGGCCCTCACCTTACTCAATCAATCAGCAACATTTGATTCAATTGATTCCTTTCTTCAAAATCCTTAATTTACTTTGGCTTCTTGGATACCACCATACTAGATTTTCCCCAACCTCATTAGTTACCCTTCTCCTCTGCTATATTCCCCTTTCTTAAATGTTGGAGTGCCTTGAGCAAAATCTGGAAGATAGAAGGCGTAGAGGCCATTCTTCCTGTAGCAGTGACAAGCTCTCTCAGGTGTGAGTTTTTGCAAGAGACAGTTTCCTCACTCAGGTGTCTGGTGGGTATGGGATGGCTATTTCACTAGCAGCAGTTTTCTGATTGCTGGGTCACAGCTGTGGTGGGTTGACCTTGAAGCCTAGTGGTAGTGTCCCCCTAAGGCTAGTGGCCGCCTAGACTTCCTACTCCTCTAGCCTTCTAATGATTTTATAAATAGCCAATTCCCTGTATTAAATCTCTTTCTGAATAAAATATCTAGAGTGGTTTATGTTTACTATACTGAACCTAGACTGATACAATTCCCAAATTCATATCTCTAGCCCCTGAGATCAAAACTATAGCTCTAACTGCCTTCTCAGTTTCCTACCTTCATAACTAATAAATATATCAAACCTAACATGTCCCAAATATGCTCAATTCCTTAATATGTGCTCCACCTTTCCCCCCAGGAATCTCAAAGCGTTTGCTTTCATACATACCACTACAATTTACTAGTTACTCAGGCTAAATACCTGGGAGTTATCCCTAAGTCTAATTTCTCACACACACCCACATCTAATCCATTAGCAAGTCTGGTTAGCTCTATCTTCTTTCCTTTTAAGAGGCAGAATTGGGGAGAGAAGGGGAGGGGAGAGGGAGGTGGGGAGGAAGGGACTCCTTCTTCAAAATACGTCAGGAATCTGACCACTTCTCTTCATTTACCTCAACTGTGACCAGACCAGCCTAAGCCACTGTCATCTCTTGCCTGGACTACTACAATAATCTCTTAACTGATCTCCCTCTTGTCACTCTCCCTCTGCCCTATTCTCCATGCCAGAGTCATTTTTTTAACTAAAAATCAGATCACATCACTCCCTTGCTCAAAACCTTCCAACAGCTTCCTATTGTGCTTGGAAAAAAAATCTAAAACTCCACACAAGCTGGCCTCAGCCAACTTTGCTCACTATGTTCATACTAGACCGTCCTCTCCTGGCTGTTCTTGCAACAAACCAAACTCACTCCTACCTCAGGGCTTTTATACCCGCTATCTCTTTCTCTCTGTAATGTTCTTTCTCCAGATGCCCATAGAACTTGCTGCCTTATCTTTTTCTAGTCTTTGTTCAAATATTTTCTTCTCAGTGAGCTCTTCCTAATCTAAAATAACTCATCCATACCATCCTCAATACCTACCATCCTCTATCCCTCTCCCCTTGCTTTATTTTTCTTTACAGCAATTATCACTAGCAAAACATTTTAAATTAATGGATTTATGTCTAAATTTCCCACTAGAATGTAATTTCCCACTCCATGAAGACAGGAACTTTTCCTTTCTTCTTCATAAAAAATGCCTGGTGCATAAAAAACACTCAATAAATGTAGCTATCATTATATTTTACTCTCAGGAACAACAACCTATAGACTTTTTCTCTTCCAAATTATAGCCCTTCAGGAAGAACCCAAATTTAATAGAATGTGGGTGGCAGCATGAGAAAAAAGGAGGGGTGGGGATGAAGTCAAAAAATCCTGGCTCTGCCACAAGGCAACCTTAAGCAAGTCAATTCCTCTTTCTGGAGCTCAGTTTCCTCCTTAGTAAAATAGAGATAACAAAGAATAGCAGCAATCCCGTAAGTTTGTGAGGATTAAATGGATAAAGCATGTAAAAGACTCACCTGGCAGATAATATATATTCAACAAATGTGTCTTTTACTCTTATTACCCAAAAATTGTTTGCCAAGTTAACTAAATAACTGTTTAAAGACAGCAACTATATCCCCAAAGTCTTCTCTTCTCCAGGCTAAATATTCTCTATTCCCAACTGGTCTTTATATGACTGCTTTAAAACCATTCATTATCCTGGCTATCTCCCCTGGCTCTTTCTCATCAAAGTAAACTGGGACTCAAATTAAATGGAATATTCCAAATATGATCTAATGAACACAAAGTGCGGAAAGACTATTACTTCCTTTGATCTGGACAATATATTTTAATTAATGCAATATAAGATCATCTTAGCTCCTTTTTTAATGCTGCTGAGTCAATTTCTTGGCTTACACTGAATTTTCATAAATTTAAATCTCCAGATGGTCTCTTCATAAACTGTTCAAAGTCAGTTCTCCTCCACAGCTCAAATCTAACTCTGTCACTAGAATCAAAGAATAGAATAGAAAAATCACTACTACTGTGGAAAAGTCATTTTACCTCCATGGCATTAGTATGCTTCTTGCAGAGTCCAAATTTAAGGAATAGAGAAGTCTGAGAACAGTCAGGGATATCAACTAAAGAAAAATTGTACAAATCACTTCATACTCAACATATTAAGGGAAAAGAAGTAAAAGGAACCACAGAGTTATAGAAACACTTCTCACTAGCAAACTTCATACTCAACATATTAAGGGAAAAGAAGTAAAAGGAACCACAGAGTTATAGAAACACTTCTCACTAGCAAACCTATAGGCGTTAGTTAACTAACACCTCCTCTGTGGGGAGGCACAGAAGTGAATATATTAAGCAGACTTTGGAGGTCTCTAGGAAAGCCTATAAGTCTCCATATGTGGGTGCCACAATACTCTGAGAAATGCCTGGCCCATTTTACGTTCAGGGGCACCACCAAGAAATTTCAACTGGAAGGAGTATGGGTGCTATGAGGCAGCCTCAACAAGAAAAAGGAATGTCACACGGAATTCCTCCACTTGAGATGAAGAAAGGCTATTGAAACTCTGCATGACTAACCACCTGAATACCTTGGGACCAAGGTGCTCAACTTTTCCAAGTTTTGGTTTGTTCATGAGTAAAACAGCATTATAACAGTAGCATGACTATTGTGAATATCACAAAAAGATGTATGTTAAATTTCTGGCATTTAAGTGAAATAGCATTAATAACATTAATGCATTTAAGTGAGAATTTTAGGCACTCAAGTCTTACTTTCCTTCTCTATCCCCTCTGTAGGCCTTTGTAGAAAACGAAGGGCTTCTGACTTACTTTTAGAACACGAAATATTTAGAAATTAATATTAACTTCTCAATAAATGAAAGACCCCTTTGCTTGCCGTATCTGTTAATCTGTCCTACTAGAGTATAAATCCATAAGTTAGTAATCTGGCTTCTCAATTTAATAGAATATTTCCAGTCACAAAGAATCAACTGTAGAATTAAGGTTATTATGAAGTCCACTCTCAACAGATAAACATGTGAAGTCTCAGATTCTTCAAAAGTCAAATATCCCACTTTTAGAACAAAAGTTACTCCAAGGGCCAGGTGGTATCTTGATGAGCATAATGTATTAATTCTCCTAAAATCTTTGATAAGTTCTCTTAATAAAACAGCATGTAAAAATCAAGTTATGGGTGGGGTAGGTGTTTAATGGTAACTGGTTATTTATATTGGCAGAGACATCAGGGTGAAATCACTAAACTCTGGAAAGCTGCCTTGGAACATGCCTGGCACCAGTGAGAATGTAGAAGTTACAAGGCAGCAATGAAGGGTGTGATGGTAAAGCCTTAATTTGCAGTGACATCTTAAACAAAGCAGTCTTAGTAAAGTAACCTTGTGAATTCAAGCCAGAATTGAAGGACAGGGACAGAGACAGAGAACATCTCTTGGGCATAAAACTACACATACATAACTGCCCTCAAAGAATGCTCTTTACTTCTTTATTCTGATTTTATTCTTCCTATTTTATTATTCACTCACCATTTCAAAAACATTTGAAAACTGAATTTTACTCTAAGCCAGGAGCTTCGAATATTGTTTTGGGTAGGGGTCAATTTAATTTACCCATTATGTTCCCACTCTCTACTAAACACTCAGTAAACTAGGGAAACTGAACTTAGCAGTATGAATAGCCGTAAAGACTATGAGATCTATCAGTAAGCATTGACTACTGGCTCACTCATTTACTGGAGTTCATTTAATATTTTGTTTTAGCTCACACAAAGAAGGTATTATAATTTCAATATCAGAAAGCATCCTGTCCAAAAAGAGTTCACAATATACCAGTATTTCTAACTGAAATACTAGAATGGTTTCTGGGCTTAATTAGAAAATATGCTATAAATTATTGACATGATTAAGAGTTAATTATGAGATGAAACTGCATGCATTGCTTTGGCAATAATTTTTAAAATCTAGAGGAAATAGATGGTTTCCTACTAAAAAAACATTGCCAACAATAAAACAAGGAAAAATAGTAAAAAATCGATAGAGCAAATACCACTACAGGGATTAGAATGATAAGATTTACCATTATAAAAAGCACCTGAACTGGATGATTTAACACTTACGTTCTAACAAACCTTTAAAAAACTAAAAATTCCCCAAATTATTTCACGTGTTTGAGATGGCCATGATGCTAATAGCTGATACGTGATTCAGGCACTGTACTAAGCCCTTTACATTAATTCATTTAATCCTCCCAACAACCTGATGAGGCAGATCCTATTATTATCATCATTTTACAGATTAGAATCATAGAATAAGACAGAAAGCTTCACAATACAACTTTAAGATCTTGGGAGAGATGGTTACTTAACCCTCTCCCCCCAAAACACAACAACTACTACTACAACAAATACTATGCACTAATCTCACGTATAGTAATGATCAAAAGAATAATCTATAATTAATCAGTAATACAATTAGAGGAAATCTAAATACTTTACTACAATTATACATTAAAGGAAGAAAAATATAATATTAATACATGTGGAAAGGCATTTCAAAAAATTCAGCATCCATTCCTAATAAAAAACATTAAGAGGAAGAATTATTTAAAATATTTTTCAAAATTAACAGAAAATACTCTGAAGAGCAAAACACTAATATTTTCAATTAAAATAAGGAAATGGGATGTTCATTATACCTATTACTTTTCAACATTATTTTGAAAGTTCTAGAAGTAAGTTTAGTAAATGCAGTAAGACTAGAAAATAAATATAAACATTACAGAAGACAAGCATTTTACTGATGATAATAAGGGTATGCAAAAAAAAAAACTTTCCTAAAAAAACAACAATAAAAATAATTCAATATAGTCACAGAATATAAGATTTTCTGAAAACCATAGTTTTTCCTTATAATAGCAATAAGCACACAGGAATGGAAATGGAAGACTTGTTTTATACAAAATAGTGTAAAAACTGTAATATACTTAAGGACAAATTTAATAGAAAGGCAATTAACCATATAAAGAAAACTACAAAATCTTGTTGAAGGGATAAAATAAAATATGAACAAATGTAAAGACATACTATGTTCTTGGATGGGAATACTAATATAAAATGATAGCTCTCCCAAAATTAATATAAAATTCAATTCATACAAAAATTTCCATTAAAATTCCAATAAGGTTGATGTTTTACAATAGGATAAAATAATCTTCAAGTTCACATAAAAGAAATAAGTTGTGAGAATAGTCAAAAATAGAATTTAAAAAACAAAAAAAGGAGTAGCAAAAGGGGAACTTGCCTTACTTGATATTAGAACATACCAAAAAACCACTGTAATTATATGAATCTGAAAGTAATAAAAGAATAGACAAAAAGATTAGAAAACAAAAGAGAATCCAGAAATAGGTCCCAGTGTATGCCACTTTTAATATATGACTAAGGTAGTATTTAAATTTAGTGGGAAAAGGAAAGTGCTGGCACACTGAATACAACTGTGAAGAAAATTAATCTCTACTTCACCAGATATGGAATAGCTATAAAATATATTTAAGAATAAGTTCCAAATTTCATTAAATTTAAAAAGTAAAATAATATAAATCTTAAAGATGACTTAGAAAATATTGGTAGGAGCATGGTATAGGAGAATTATACAATATAACACACATAAACTTTTGTATAAGGTATAGTAAGTTAAGAAGTAATTGATAGGTTTGGGAAAAAATACAAAGGACTCTTAAAAATTTATTTAAAAAATGCAAGCAAGTCAATTTTTTAAAAATAGGTAGAGTATACAAATAGGCAAATTCAGAGAAGAATACACTAAATAGCTAACAAACTCAAGAAAAGATGTTAAATTCCACTTGCAGCTCAAGGTAAGAATTTGTACTAGACTAATAAAAATGAAAACAACACTGAAGTGTTATTTACATTCATCAGAATAGTAAAAATCACAAAAAATAATGATGCTTACTGCCAACAGGGATTCAGGGTAAAAAGTAAGGCCATATATTATTTATGCCCTTTGTGAAAACAATCTGGTATCTCTGAAAATTAAAACTACATATACCCTTTGACTCAGAAATCCCACTCTCGGGAATTTAACCCATGGAAATAAAATCATCATAAAAATAAGGGTATATATATATATACACACACACACATACATATACATACATATATATACCTATACACATACATAATTATTACAGTATTGTTCATACTTTCAAAACAAACAAACATAAAAAGCCAGAGTTAATATTAAATGCCTATCAACAGGGTAACAGCTGAATAAATATGGTATAGCCCCACCATAGACTATTATTAAGCCATTAAAAGAGTGAATTGGAGGGATTTGTACATGGAATGTTGAACAAGAAAAACAAGATATAGAGTCACGTATAAAAGATCGACTCCAATTTTATAAAATAATTAAAACCATATTTATATAGTAATAATTATACTTTTAATATAAAGTCATATACTAAAAAACATATATTAAACTATAAATATAAATAGCCATATATAAAACCATACATATATATAAAAATCATATCTATGACATATACATAAAGACCTTGGGAAAAATACAGATGGATAGAATTCAGATTGTTAACATGGGTGAATGAGTGACTAGGGGTTGTATGGACATATGTTCTGTGTTTGGGTGGTTTTTGGCAGAAGAATGGGGGAGATTGGTTTAAGGAAGATGGCAAGCCAAAAAAGTAAAAGAGTTCACCTTTAGAAAGATGAAAGGGTTTTAGAAAGGTTATCTTTTTTCTTCCCCCATTTATTTGCATATATTCATGGGGTACACATGCAATTTTGCTACACTGATATATTATATGGTGCTGAAGTCAGGGCCTTCAGTGCATATGTCACTGAAGCAACACACATTGTACCCACCAAGCAATCTCTCATCATCTACCTTCCACCCCTCCAAGTCTCCACTGTCCATCATTCCACACTCTGCTACCATGTGGACACATTATTTAGCTCCCACTTATAAGTAAGAACATGTGGTATTTGTCCTTCTGTGTCTGAGTTGTTTCACTTAAGATAACGGCCTCCAGTTCTATCCATGCCAGATATATTCACCTAAATTTACTCTGGTATTTTGTTTAAATCGTATTTTTGTAAAAATGTATGTGTGTATGTTTGTGTGTGTTTATGTATGTATACATACATAAATGTATCTACATTATATGTAGAGAGACACAGATAAATAAATAAGAATAAAATGTGCTACTACACATAAATGCAAATTTTGTTTAACCAAAACTTATATTAAATACCAAAACTACCTTATTTTAAACTTTGATTGAAATCCTTTCTAAAATAAAATACCTAGGAATGTATTTAACAAAGGAAGTGAAAGATCTCTACAAGGAAAACTACAAAACACTGATGAAAGAAATTGCAGATGACACAAACAAATGGAAAAATGTCCCATGCTCATAGATCAGAAGAATTAATACTGTTAAAATGACCATACTGCCTAAAGGAATTTACAGGTTCAATGCAATCCCTATCAAAATACCAATGTAATTTTTCTAAAGCTCATATGGAACCAAAAAGAGAACCCAAATAGCCAAAGCAATCTTGAGCACAACTAACAAAACTGGAGGCATCACATTGCTTGACTTTAAATTATACTACTAGGCTATGGTTACCAAAAGAGCATGGTTCTGGTAAATAGAGACATAGATCAATGGAACAGAAGAGAGCACTCAGAAATAAAGCCACATACTTATAGCCAACTGATTTTGACAAAGTCAACAAGAACATACATTAGGGAAATGACACCCTTTCAATAAACAGCGCTAGGAAAACTGGATTGCCACATGCAGAAGAATAAAACTGGTGGACCCCTATCTCATACCATATACAAAAATCAATGCAAGATGTATTAAAGACTTGAATATAAGACCTGAAACTACAAAAATACTAGAAGAAAACCTGGGGAAAACTCTTCTGGACATTGTCTAGGTAGAGAACGAATAACTAAGACCTCAAAAGCACAGGGAACAAAAACAAAATTAAACAAATAGAACTTAATTAACTACAAAGCTTCTGTACAGCAAAAGAAATAATCAACAGAGTGAACAGACAACCTACAGAATGAGAGAAAATATTTGCAAACTATACATCAGACAGGGGGCTAATATCTAGAATATACAAGGAACTCAAACAATTAAATAACAACCAAAGAACCCAATTAACCCCATTAAAAAGTGAGCTAAGGACATGAACAGACATCTTTCAAAAGAAGACAAACAAACGCCAACAAGTGAGAGCATTTTTAGCTCCCACTTGTAAGTAAGAACACATAGTATTTGTCTTTCTGTGTCTGAGGTGTTTCACTTAAGATAATGGCCTGCAGTTCCATCCATGCTGATGCAAAAGACATGATTTCATTCTTTTTTACAGCCAAATAATATTCCATTGTATATATATATATATACCACATTTTCTTTATCCAGTCCTCTGTTGATGGACACCTAGGTTGACTCCATACCTTTGCTATTGTGAATAGTGCTGCAATAAAAATGTGGACAAAAAAATGTTCAATATCACTAATCATCAGAGAATTGTAAATTAAAACCAAATTGAGATATCATCTTACACCAATCAGAATGGCTATTATTAAATAGACAAAAATAACAGAAGTTGGCAAGGATGTGAGAAAAGGGAACTCTTATACAGTGTTGGTAGGAATATAAATTAGCACAACCTCTATGAAAAACAGTATTGAAATTTCTCAAACTACTAAAAATAGAACTACCATATGATAAAGCAATCCCACTTCTGGGTATCTACCCAAGGGAAAATAAAACAATATATAAAAAAGACACTTGCACTCATACATTTATTGTACTACTAGTGAGACAGAGCAATATGAGAATCCAAACATAGCGACTATAAAGGTAGGACGGTAGCTAAATGATTTATCACTCAGCTATATTCCAGAATCAAAGAGTATATCACAAATATAGCAAATTATCAGCTTTCACTTCTTGCTATCAGTGTGTCTATCTCAATGGTAACCCTCTTAATTCCTCTCCTAACGTATTTAAAATGCAAACAAAGAAACTGGGTAAGAGCCTAGTCTCTACTATGAAAAGAAAACTATACGAGTTTTAGTACAAAAACTTTGTGACATCTTCTGCTTACAGCTGGGTTCTTAGCTGTAGTCTATAGAATTGCAATTACCACTTAGAGAAAGTTCATTAAGTGGAGAGAAAAAAAAACTCTTCCTGCAACCTAAAAGTTGGTTATCACATCCATAATTTAAAGATTATAGTTATGCCCTTATACTTTTCATCCATCTGTTTTCTAAACATTACCCTAAGAATAATTTGTGAGTATTTTCCTTTTAAAATTGAATTTTTATAGGTCAAAGTATTTTCTATTAAAGCAGGAAAAGGAGACTTTGCTTCTAAAGAGCCAAATAAAGATCTTCCAGAAAAACCCACATAAAGAGTAGGATTAAAAGTCCCAAAATCCTGAAAAATCTCACAACATGTTGTGTGGAGGGCAGTGGCAGAAGGAAAGAAGCAGCTGAAGGTTCACAGATCTGATTGCATTTTCAACACTTTTTTGATACTAACCTAAAAATGTTTTTTAACTCTCATTTTACCAGATGCAAACCAACTGGAATAACAAAACCTTAGTCCTCTGTAACCTGAAGAAACCAATAAGGAATAACAAAACCTTACTTCTCTATAACCTGAACAATAGTTCAATTTGATCAAGAAAAATAACATTACCTGCTTGATATATATCATATGCACTGTGATAGGGCTAAAACAAAGGTCAATAAAACAAGTTTCTTGCCTGAAAGAATTCCCAGGTTGGGGGTGTTGAGAGGAGGGGAGGGAGAAACAGACAATGAAGAACTGATTATAACACCTTACGTCCTCCATAAATGATAGCTATTAATTAATTACATAGATAGCAGGTGGAAAGACTTCAAATAAAGACAATAGTCCCTATGAAAGTGTTTTGAACAATGTCTTTTGAACACCACATTAAGAAGTGTGAAACTTTATCCAGTACATGACAGCTCAAAGATTTCCAAGCCCGATTAGTGGCAAAATTGATATATCTTTTGAAACATCACTCTGACAGCAGTATGGCAGATGAATTGTATTAAAGCAGTATAAAAGATTATAAGGCCGGTTTTAGATATAGATATAGACATAGATATAGATATAGATATATACTGGTTAAGAATATAGGCTCTGGAGCTAGACTGCCTGGGTTTGAATGTACACTTTAACACTAGTAGAAAGACCTTGGGTAAACTACTTAACTGCTTTGTGCCTCAATTTCCTCATCTGTAAATAAGAATAGGAACAATTCTTACCACATAGGTTTTTTTTTAAGAATTAAAAGAGTTAATTACTGTAAAGCACTAAGAATGGCTCCTGGCACACACTCAGTGCTCAATAAATAGCAGCTATTAATTGCATGAAAGAAAAACTAGAAGTAGGGAGACTAGCTAGGAGGTCAGGAAATAGTCCAGGAAAATAGAGATAAGAATAGAGAAGGGTAGATGGACGAGACACTTTACCAAAGAATTAATAGGACTTATAGCCAATTATGTATATCACAGAGGAAAGAAGAATGAGAGAAACCAAAATGATTATCAGCTTGGGAGACTAGGATGGTGATAATACCAATAGACAAACCAGGGAAATAAAAAGGAAGAAGAGGATTAAATTAATGAGTATGGCTCTGTACATGTTAGGGTTAAGGGTCCTCAAAGACAAGAAAGTATAATTGCCCAATGGTCACTGGAAAATACAGATTGGAAATCCAGAAGAGCAGTGGGAACTAGAGATACAGATTTGAGAGTTATTCACATGTAGATGTGTCAGTTGCAGCTGTGGTTACAGAAGAGAGTATGCAGGGAGACAGAATAATGCAGAAGAGTCCTAATAAGTACAAGAGCCAAAGCAACTCCACCATTAACCAAGAATTGTTGCTAAGACAGAAAGAAAGAAGAAAATACAGCCATATGAAATAATCCCTTCACTCAATAAGCTCTTTACGTCATCAGGGAGAAAATACACAAACATGTTAAACATTTTTTTATTATAACTGTTTAGAATTAACAAAGGTAACTTTGAAAGCAGAGGTAGTATGTATATACCAGCACGGCAAGAAGAGAAAGGGAAATTATGCTGAAAGTAGAAAAACTAGTAGTAACTAAAAAAGGAACACTGGCTTAGAGGAGAAAGCTAAGTCCAAGATGGGGGACGTAAAGAGGAAGAAGAAAACTATATTTACTGCATGTCTATACCAGTAACTGTCCTAGGATCTTTCAAATATTTTATCTTATTTAATTCTCACAATATTCCTAAAAGTATGAGACAAATACTACCCTCACTTTACAAAAGTCAGCTGAAGCATACAAAAGTTCAGTAAATTGCCCAAAGTCTTGCATTCAGTCTGCCTGCATACGGCAGTTTTAGCATTGGAACCTAGGTGGAGGACCAAAGCCCTTGATTTTTCCACTGTACTTCCACTTATTAAACTGGCAAAAACAGGACATTTCAAAGGGGAAAGGGGAAAAAATCATACCAGAAGAAATCCAGAATTATTATCACTTATCATAACAGAGCTACCTCTTTTATGAAGTATGAAAGGAAAAATTAAAAAACGAGTTTTATGACATCAAAAATAATCTTTTATTCTCAGAGAATAGGTAGAATTAGGGATGACTCCTTGCTTGCAGTTTCATCCCTCAGGTCTATTCCACACTGTCACCACGGTTAGAATTCTAAATTGCAAACCTGACCATGTCACCCCTCTTCTCTTTATATTCTCTCAATAACTCCCTTTCGCCAACAGGATAAAAAAAAAAACAAAAAACAATGGAATCTAAAGGAAAAAGCCTATTTAGAAATCTATCTAATAAGCCTTTATTCCTTAACCTAGAATAAATAATAGTAGAGCCTTTTAAAAGTTAACCTCTAAAAACAAATGTTTACTTATAATTTATAACACTGCTTTATACTCCATTAAAGTCTCCTACTTTTCTCACCCCAAAACTGTAAAATAAAATAAAATCTCAAATGCCAGTTAAAGAACAATATTGACACCTTGTGGTGAACATCCTAAAGTATCAAATACAACGAGTAAAGTGACTCATAATTACATGTCTGTTCACCTAAAAACAAACCCTTAATCCAGGGATTTCCAAGGGTTAAGAAGCAAAACTTCAATTATCATCACATACTGAATGTAAATTGGGAAGAGCTGCTAATACATTGGCACCACTGAAATCAGCCTACATTTTTAACTATTGGCCAAGGAGGTATCTGAGTAAAATCCCAAGTCACTGTTTTCCTATAAAACAGTAAAACACATCCATCTGAAGGAGCTTTAACACCCTGGTTTTAGGTACTCCAAAGTCCTTGCCTTAGACAACATTTCCTATTTTTCTGTGACACTCCCACACAAAAAGTAGAGGAAATATATGCATGCTAGTGGCACAACAGTACAATGAAAGTTATTAACTACAATATACTCTGAAAAAACAGAATCAGGAGACCTGGGTTCTAATTCTGACTCTAAGCAGCACTGAGAATTTTATAGAGTTAAGTGATCATAAAGAATTCAGACTGTGTGTTTTTACTTATAATGACAGATCAAGTAGCAGCAATTTTATAACCAAAAAAGTGGGCCGGCACAGTGGCTCACGCCTATAATTCTAGCACTCTGGGAGGCCCAGGTGGGAGATCTGTTGAGCTCAGGAGTTCAAGACCAGCCTGGGCAAGAGCAAAACCAGCCTGGGCAAGAGCAAAACCAGCCTGGGCAAGAGCAAGATCCCACCTCTACTAAAAATAGAAAAACTAGCCAGGCAAACGGGTGCATGCGCCCTGTAGTCGCAGCTACTCAGCACTATGGGAGGTTGACACAAGAGGATCGCTTGAGCCCAGGAGTTTGAGGTTGCAGTGAGCTATAAAGATGCCACTGCACTCTAGCCTGGGTGACAGAGTGAGACTGTCTTAGGAAAAACAAAAAAAGGAAAGAAAGAAAGAAAAGAAAATGAAAAAGCAGTCCACCAACTGGGAGAAAACATTTGCAAAACACCAATCAGACAAAGGACTACGGAATATATAAAGAACTCTTACAAATCAGTAACAGAATGACAACCCAATCAAAAGAGTGAAATAAACACTAAATTAAATTTAAAAAGACAAAAAAGCATCAGGAAAAGAAAAGGTGTATTTTAAAAAATTATTCCACCCAGGGACAATGTTGCCTGACTTAGAGAAGAAACTATGAACAGATTAATGTGATAGGCACAAAATTAAGTTTCCCAGCAGCACTTCACATATATCATGGCAAACACTGGGAAAAGAAGATCATTTAATAGAGCAGATGATGGGTACTCTTTACTAATGTATGGGAGAACTACCACAGAAAGCTCCATTTTACCCATTAACTCTGACAAGTACAATTTAAAGTTTCCAGTTCCAGAGTAACTCCCTGAGTTCAAGTAATTTGGATGATAAACACTTGATCTGGTTCAGGAAAGCTATATCTGTGTTATTAGCTATAAATGAATTATACAGTGGTGATGGGGAGACCACTGTTAATGTACCAGTTTGAATTACTGACAAACCTGAGAAACCTGAAAGGTATCCTAGATATTAAACTCCCAAGAGCCAAAATCATCGTAAGATCAATGTTAAATAATTGAGCAACTACCGAATTAGCCTGATAATTTTGCATTTATGTAGGGCACTGTTTTTCAGAAAATTTCCTCTGTCATTATGTCATATGTACCTTATAACCACCAGTCTAGGACCATGAGACTGTCAAAAGGATCTACAAAATGTGCTTGTCAGAAAACATTGAAAACAACTTCTAGTATGGCTCTTAATTTGCTGTGTGCCTTCAGACAGATAAATCATAAATTCCCCTGGCCTCAGCTTCTACACTTACATTATCCCTGATGTATGAACACAAAAAAACTTATAAGAATAAGATAATAGCTGTGAAAATGCTCATTAATTACATAAATTTGTAACAACACTGCTTAAACTTTTCAGAAGAATCAGAGAGGTTAAATGAATTAGGATAAATCAGGGATAAGGCAGCATCCGATCAATCAAAGCATTTTCTATCATACATGTTGCTTCACAAGATCCAACAGTCTTTCTTCGGTTCCTGTTCTGTGTTATCACAGAGCTTTCGATGCTCCTTGGAACTACCCTCTTTTAGCTTCTATGATGCTACACTATCCTCAAATTCTATTCTCCTTGATTTATCATTTTTGAAAAAGTCTACTGGTTTCTCTAACAAGATGACACGATCTCAGAAAATATCTTTAAAATTATTGTATCTATACCCTCTTTTTATTGAGGGAAACAGAGGTCTAGAAATATTAGTGACTTACTCACATTTCAAACTATTTCTGGACATACCTCTTTTCAATATTTAAAACTCAATGTGTCCCAAACTGAACAGGCTTAAAAATATTTTGACAACTTCCGCTTTCTATCTCTACCCTCTAATTACTAAATCCTGTCTGTTCTGTTATACATCCTAAGCAGTCAAGGTGAAGGCATCTCTCAGATAAGAATCAAAAGTCATAAAATGTATGTGGTTACTTTAGTCAAAATCCTTGCTTCTTAAAAGCAATTTACACAGTCCATGTGACCAAACTCTGTATCACCGTGTATTTAATATAATAAATCTCAAGTTTCACAAAAGAAAGGCCAATTTTATAATGTTTATAAAATAACCATTTCTCCTAGCATCCTTCTGGACTCTTCCTCTAGTAGATATATAGAGGATGATATCTGAAATTTATGCATGTGTCACGTAAACATTAGAAAATACTGCTAAAATCTAATTTCAAGGAACAATCTGTCTGAGTAGGGTGACCACAGGTTGAGTGTAACTGTTTATTTTGCATTGTATTTACTTTAGTAGCTTGCCCCCTGGGAAAATGTCCTTGATGATCTAGCACATGCCAAATTTTCAAATGTTTCAAAATTAAGCCCAGACATTATGAAAATACAGAGCTGAGGCATTTAAGACTCTGAGCATTACATTCCTGCAAAGCTTTTTTGGCTTGCCAAACATGATTCTTTTAAGATGAAGAGCAGGTTAAAACTCTAAGACATGTTTGGGGCTGTTGGAGGGCTTTTCTAGTAATGCTGTGGTTGTTAAGACTTTGATAAGTCTAAATTTTTCTAGTTGGTGTTCTATAGAGTACAGAAGACCAGAAAATAGTTCATGGCCCTCTTTTAACATCACTGGCTTTCAAACACTGTCTCCCACTGTCCAGAGAAAGGAAATGGCTTTCCAACAACTTTGTAAAAGTGATAAACTTAAATCACTGTAACTACAAAATTTATGAAGCTTGCACTAAAAAATGCTAAGCCTGAATAACAACTTCTAAAGCTCCCATACATTTTCTCACATTGAAATGTCACAAACTCAAAATGAGGAAGATTCTTTAGAATTCAGGAGGACTCTTAAGAAGTTTCTTACCGTAGCAAAGAGAAGACATCATAAGAATTACGAACACAGTTCTGGTCCACATGAAGAAGAATGTTCTTCTGAGCATTTGAATAACCCTGAAAGACATTAATCAATAAATTCATAAAACTAAACAAAATCTGTGCACAAATTAATCATGCTTGTCTTTTTAAAAATATGACTTATTAACATCCAAGAAAATTTAAAATTTTAGAGATTCCAAAAAGTTAAGTATAATTTCCATACAAATGAAGTCTAATCCTTTCAGGCAAGCGAATTTAAATGAATTTCTTCTCACAGTATCCCACAGAAACAATGTTTCACATTATAAATTGTGTTGAACTTCCCAAAGAAGCTCCAGAAGTCTTTTTAACATATTATGTGACTGAAGAAGACTACTAACAATAATATTTCAACTATGCTTAGCCACCATATGTAATGTTTTTATGGGGGAAAAGGGCATGCCAAGTTCTGATTAAAAACATCAGAAAAAAATATTTCCACGCAGGGGTACAAAGAAACAAGGGCAGTTTCTAAAGAGAACATAGCACAATTCCATAAGAAGAACAGAATAGATATGTCTACCATTTAAGAAAGAAACAGTACACAGTAATTTAGAAAAAAAGACTCTAAACTGAAACCACCAGGACTGCAATTTAAGCCCTTAACACACCAGCTCTGTAATCTTAAGTAAGGCACCTAAGCTCTCTTAGTTTAACCGTAGTTTCTTCATCTGTAATATGGAGATGATAATAGTATCTGCCTGACAAATTGTTGTGGGAATTAAAAGAGTTAATATTTATAAAATGAAAGCTATGTAATAAGCACCATATAAGTGTTTGCTATAATGCTGGTATAAGCATTAAAAATTATGTTGCTACAGACATTAAATGGACATTAGGAGAATATTACGAACAAATTTATGCTAATAAATTTGACAAAGATTAATAAGACAAATTCCTTGAAAAAATACAAAGTGCCAAAACTGACACACTATGAAACAACAATATCTAAATAGCCCTGTATCTACTTTTTTAGTGAATAAGCAATTGAAAATCTTCCCCCCACACACACAAAAAAATTCTTTATGTCCAAATGAATTCTATCAAACATTTAAGAAATACCAATTTTACACAAACTCCTTCAATTCCCAACTCATAAGATCAGGAATACTGACACCAACACTTGACAAAGGCATCTCTCTTTCTCTCCCCGCCCCCCCACACACTCACAAAGGCAATTACAGACCAACATCCTTCATGAAAAGAGACACAAAAATCCTTAGCAAAATATTAGCACATTGAAACAGCAATACATTTACAAGGATAAAACAATAATATGTCATCATTAACTGGATGTATCCTAAGAATGTCTGCTTGGTTTAGCACTTAAAAATGAATCAATCACACAAATACATGAAACAATTATTATAAATCTGTTTGATGAGCATGCAATTATGAAGATGTAAACTGTGACAATAATAACATAAAGGTGGGTGAACACAACTATATAGAAGCAAAGTTTTTGTATGGCATTAAAACTAAGTTTGGCCGGACATGGTGGCTCCTGCCTGTAATCACATCACCTTCGAAGGCCAAGCCTAGAGGACTGCTTGAGGCCAGGAGTTTGAGACCAGCCTGAGCAAGAGCCAGACCCCATCTCTACAAAAAATAGAAAAATTAGCAGGGCATAGCGGCACATGTCTGTAGTCCCAGCTACTGAGCATATTGGGAGGCTGAGGCTGGAGGATCGCTTGAGCCCAGGAGCCTGAGGTTGCAGTGAGCTATGATGATGGACAATGGAATATTACTCAGCCCCAAAAGAGAAATGAAGTACTGATACATATGACATATGGATGCACTACAAAAACATTAGGTTAAATGAAAGAAGCCAGAAAAAAAGGTCACATACTGTATGATTCCATTTATTTGAGATACCCAAAATAGGTAAATCCATAGAGATGGAAAACAGATTGATGTTTGCCAGCAGGCTGCAGGACAGCAAAATGGAGAATGACTGCTTAATGGGTACAAAGTTTTCTTTTGGGATGATGAAAATGTTTTGCAACTTGACAGAGGTGGTAATTGCACAACATGTGAATGTCCCTAAGGCCACCAAATTGTACACTCCAAAATGGTTAATTTATGTTATGTGAATTTCACCTCAATTAGAAAAAAAGGGATGACTATGAAATAATCTATAATTTGAGAGCAGATGAGGAAAAAGAAGAAAGAGATATCCTAATACAATAAATTTGGATAACAATATCCAAATAATAAAAGACTATAGGTAGATTTAAGATTCTCAGGAGAAATGATTAATGATGTTCTACTCAGCTTTTCTTATTTTATGCAAAAAGCGCCAAATATTTTTTCTATTAAAAATTCTCCCACACCCACTAACATACAATTAAAAACAACATATTATAACAGGGAAAGAGCATTCCAATTAAAAGCCAAGATCCTGGGAATTAATTCACTGTGCCTATCACATAAGTGAGGAAAATCATTGAACTCTTCTGAGCCTCAGTTTCCTTAACTATAAAATGAGATGAAACTACTACTAATAAAAACGATAACAAAAAATGATAGCAATACAAACAAGAATAATGTTTATGAGCATTTACAGCGTGTCATACAGTATTGTATTTTATATGTCAATGTTAACCAAGTGTTAATGTTAAATGTTAACATATTTAATACTCACAAAACCCTGTGAAATAGATACTATTATTATCCCCACTTTAAAGGTGAGGAAACTGAGACACAGAGAGGATTAAGTAGAAGAGCCATGCAGTCTGGCTCCATAGCCCATGTTCTTAAGAACTGTGCTATACTTGATGATCTCTAAGACCTTTTCCAATTCCAAAATTCTGAGTCCATGTACATTTAAGGCAATTTAAGGACATTAAGCCCTTCTGTTTCAGCCATCACTTAGCAATTAACATTCTTCAAATATGCTAAGAGCCCAGTTCTGAATGACATCTTACTTCACCAGATGTTCAATCCCGACAGACCTCTGATGAAGGATTATAATTGGAAAGAAACGACTCATTTGTATCTGGTTATCTGTGTGAGATACTGCCAAGTGCCAAAGAGCCCAGAAGAGATTTACATGTCACTCAAATTCTTCTGAAGCCAGGCCTAACAATTCTTTTTCAAGGAAGGGAATAGTCACTGGTCTGGGTAAGCGCCTATTAAACTATTCAGGGAAATAGATAATTTCAATTATCCAATGAGCAGGAGTAATTATAGGCAAATCAGGTGTATTTCTAGATCAGTGGTCAGCAAAAACTTTTTCCATAATGGGCTAGATAGTAAATATTTTAGGCTTTACGGGCCACATGTCATCCCTGTTGCACATTCTTCTTTGTTTTTTCTTTCAAATTCTTTAAAAATGTAAAAACCACTCTTAATTGTGGGCCATACAAACTACATGGATTGTAGTTTGCTTACCCTGTACTAGCTCACTGGATGAATTACCTTTTAAAACCTGTTACTATACAGTGTGAGAGTTTTTAGCTACTACAGCAGTCACAAGACTGTCCCTAACTCCATTAAAACTACAAAAGGTATCATAGAAGTAACCCAATTGATAGGATAAATGGTTATGAAGCAAACAGCACTACACATATACTTATTCATTTTAGCGTTTACTGAACACCTAATATATAGATGGTATTAGGCAATTGCTACTAACCATCTTCATAAAGTACACAATTCCAGTTATGGTTCCAAGTGAAGTAAATAACACAAAGGCGGCATAAGAAAGGTTAAAAAAAAATAAGCCTGGGCACGGTGGCTCCCTCCTATAATCCTAGCACTCTGGGAGGTCAAGGTGGGAGGATTGTTTGAGCTCAGGAGACCAGCCTGAGCAAGAGCGAGACCCTGTCTCTACTAAAAACAGAAAAATTAGCCAGGTGTCGTAGCATGTACCTGTAGTCCCAGCTACTCAGGAGGCTGAGGCAGGAGGAACGCATGAGCCTAGGAGTTTGAGGTTGCAGAGAGCTATGATGATGCCACTGCACTCTAGCCTGGACAACAGGGCAGGACTGTGTCTCAAAAAAAAAAAAAAAAAAAAAAAAAGCTACAGGAGTTGGGATGTGGTAAAGATTCCATCCAGCAGAGAAGCAGGAACATCAAAGGCTGCAGGGGTGGCAGTATTTGAGATGGATTAAGTAGTACTGAAAAGCTGAATGACAGTGAAGGAAAGTCCCACACAGGCTGAACACCTTTAGCCAAAGCATGACAGTGGGAAAACACAAGCTGCATTCAGAGAAAATTAAATAGTGGTCCAATTTATTTACTTTACTGATGTAGAAATTATTTGGAACCCTGGAGAGGGAAGTAGTGGGAGATACAGCTGAGTAAGTAGGCTGGGAGGGCTGCAGCACAGAAAGTCTTCAATACCATGCTAAAAAATGAAGACAACTTATGGGCAACACAGACTCATGAAAGGTTTCTGACAGTGTAGGGTAATGATCAGAGCCGCATTTAAGCAAGGTTACTCTGGTATTGACAAATGTGATGAACTGGAGGGGGAAGAATATACAAATACCAGCTAGGAGGCTACTATAAAAATCCACACATAACAAACATAATGAGAGCTCAGAATGCACCAATAGCAACGGTAATGAAAAACAACAGAGAAGGGAGAGGGAGAAGGAAAATGAGAGGGAGAGGGAAGAAAAGGGTAGGGAGAGAAGGGAAGGAGAAAGGAAGAGGAGGAGAGATAAAAGCAGAGATAGAACCAAAAGTACGATACAACTGACTGAATTTGGGCTGATGGAGAGAAGGAATCAGGTCAGAGATTTGGAGACATGTAGCAGACAATGAAAATGTATTCTACACAACTTTTAAGCAAAAGAATAAAAAATGAAAGTATGCTTTAGCAAGATTAATCAGGCAACATAAGATAGGGTAGATACAAAGAGACTAGAGAGTCCATAGGTCTGCCAGGAAACCACTGCAGTAACCCAGCCCCCCTTTGGAGATGCTGGTCTGAGCCTGGGTCATGGAAATGGAGATGGGAAAGTAGCCACGGATACCAGAGTTATTTCAAAGAAAGACTCAAAAGAGTCTAGTGGCTGACTGAATACAATGGATAAAAGAAAGAAATCAAAACTATTAGGTTTGAGGCCTGGATAAATGAAAAAATAGTTAATAGAGACAAGGAAAACTGGAAGGGAAAGTAAGGCTAGAGAGAAAAATGAAGAGTTCCATTACAGTATAATAATTTGGAAATGATAGGTCTGCAGAAATGGTCAGAAACCACTGAGACACAGAGAGCTAGAATTTTGAGTAACAAGCCATACTACTGATGACAACCAAGTAGTGTATTCCAATAGAATTTCTAACATCTGCTGCTACAGAGTCTTCATTCACTCATTCAGTAAATATTTACTAAATTATTACTATATGCCAAACACAGTGCTAAGCATTAGGGATAAATTGGTAATGAAGACAGACATTGTCCCTGCCCTCACACAGTTTACAGTCTAGTAGGAAAGAAAGATGAACAAACCAGCAATCAGAATATAATAGGATACAGGTCAATGATGAGGAAAATGTAATGCAAGGTGCTATGGGAACACATAAAAGGGATATCTAAATGGGACTTACCTTCCTATATGGAAATGGAGTCTAAGCTAAAATGGACACAGATAAATTTTAGCATAAGAAAGTGTTAAAAAGGTGGGATGTTGAGAAATAAAGAACAGCAAGACCTTGTAAGCCATTAATTACTAAGGACAAATACTACTGACATGATTTGAATAAGGAGGAACATGATCAACATTTTAGAAAGATAAATATGGCTACAATGTCAGAACCAGGAAAGAAGTAAATATTAAGCAGCCACCATCAGTAGTGATTCAAAAATAGAGAAAGGGGTTTAGGACGACTCTTGTTCTGACTTGAGAAAGTAGGTGGATAGTTCTAGCATTCACTCCATTAAGGAACACACAGGAGGCAGTTTTGTGAGAGGGGAAGGGGAACGGAGCTCAGTTTGGACCATGTAGAGAATACGAGTCTCTGAAACATCTAAGCAATTTGACACATGTCTAGATTATGGAAATCTAGTGTGGAGATGTAGATTTATTTGGGAGGGATCTGAATCATCCAAATATAATGTGTTAATGAGAAGAGAAAAGGCCCAGGTGAATCCTGAGAACAATAGCTTAAGGGTGCCACTGAAAGCTTAACCCAGCCAGACCTGCCAGTGTTCCACATGTTATTCTTACAGCCGTAAGTGAGCTTTACAAATAGTCCTTCTACACAGTTAAGTAAAAAAAGAAATCATGATAGGCAAAGAAAAAAAATAACAGCTCATCTTACTACCTGACCACATTTTTCAGATGCAATGAATATATATTTTGAAATACAATACGTATTTGTATGACTACTCCTAAAATAGCTACCTGATGAATCAGACAGCCTGTGTTCCTATGTGTATGTGTTCACTTGGACATTAACACATTTTTAAGTGTCAGCCAAGCGTAAGCTGAGTAAAATTGTGCAAGTATCTCTGTTAAGCATAATCAAGCCTTGGACACCCCTTGGCTCTGAGATCTGATGAAGCCCAGATGCTGAGTTGTTAAGGAGTGAAGGTGAGACCTCTTCTTAGACACTAAACCTGAGCTGAATATGTATATTCTCTCAGATCTGGCCCAAGGTTTAAGAAAACAGAGGATGTTTTTCCTCTTCCTTAAAACAGTATGTAGCAGTGAGAAGTAAGAATAGTGTTATTAAGCAAAGGTATACGGATCCTGAAACTAAAATTCATTATTTTTAATTCAAATCCACAGGGATAAAGAAATTCTTGTTCACACTTCAATGTTTTAAGCTATCCTCAGAAAATAATCACAATCAGTCCCACACTCAAGTATGAAGTGGACTAAGTGTCTTCAATGCTACTCCATGACAGGAGGACTGAAAGGGACCCTGCTAAAGTAGCCACACCTTAAGTAAAAAGTCTACATTAGCACTGAGCAAAGTCTATGCTAAATCCTTAGACTATAAAAGTGAGTAAAGCATAACCTCAGCCCTAAAGAAGCATGTGCCCTAACAGAAGAAAGGATGTATACACAAATGAATGCAACTGTGAAAGAAGAGAGAAGTGGGAGAAAGAAGAGAAAGCAACAGTGAAAGTATGTTAACTAGCGTTAGTACAGAGACTGAAGACGGGATTGGGGGAGTCCCAGCTTTGTAGAACCATTTAAACTGAAATTGCTTATGGGGAGGGGGTCAAAAATGCCCTCATTACAAATCTAAAAAAGAATCGTAAAAACAAGTTTTCAAAATTTTAAGCTTTCTGAATCCCTGATGAGGACAAGTACAGAGCTCTGTTTCTGTTTACTCCTCAAGAATCTAAAACATCTATATGAAGAACCACATTTGGCTTTGAATTTTCCAATATTAAAATTCTCAAAAGCTCAAAAATTGTGCTAAGAAGACAAGATCCTCCAAATTCATAACAGGAAACATGGCACTTTCCCAGATTATTCTCTGGCTTCAATGAAGAGAGAGAAAGGGGACCACACTGCAGCAGCAGGATTTATAAATACGAATTACAGGATAAGATGATTTTCCAAACATCTGTCAAAAGTTAATTTGATCCAAAAAGGGGGGAGAAAAGACTCAGAGAGAAGCCAAATACAGTGACTAATGTATGGAACTTTTGTGGACTTCAGTGGGTTGATGGCCTCATGGGCATTGCATGCCCACTCTGCAATAATAAATACCCAGTCTGTAGAATAAAGCACTCTATACTGTTCAAAGCACTTGCCCATGTATTCTCTCATTTGATTCTCATAGCGTACAGCTAGTTGACATTTCTGGTTAAATGTAAAGATAGAGACTTGGTACTCTGACATGCTATATGAAGTGGGAAGAAATGCAGAGAGATGCCATCCACGTGGCATAGTGGTTAAGAGAACAAGCCATAGGCTGGGTGTTGCGGTTCACACCTATAATATTACCACTTTGGGAGGCCAAAGTGGGAAGATCACTTGAGGCCAGAAGTTTGAGACCAGCCTAGACCACATATAAGACCCCATCTCTAAAAATATTTAAAAATAAAAATTAGCTAGGCATAGTGGTACGTGTCTGTAGTCCCAGCTACTCAGGAGAGGCTGAGGTGGGAAGACAGCTTGAGCCCAGGAGTTCGAGGTTACAGTGAGCTCTGATCATGCCAGCTTGGGCAACAGAGCAAGACCCTTTCTCTTAAAAAACAAACAAACAAACAAACAAAAAACCCAAGCCTTCGAGTGAGTCAGATCTTCAAATGAATCATGGATTTGCTACCTACTACTTATGTAATCTTGAGTCAGTAGTTTAATGTTTCTTTCCAGGGTACTTCACTCATAAAATGATAATAACTACCTCATAGTTGTTACACAGATTAAATAAAAGCAAGTAAAATATCTGGTATAGTGTCTGACACATAGCAGACACTCAGTAAATAAAAACTAGCAATGGTAGCTATTAAAAGCTCTATACCTACCTGATATAATACATTTCTAGGCAATCACACCAGCTCAAAATAGTTCAGAAACAAAATTTTATCCTAGATTTAAACTGAGCTTGGATACCTAGATGTTTTATAATAAAGCAAGCAGCTATTACAAACAGCCCCTGAGGAGTTCTCCAGTATTTGTTTCTTCTATTTTGTAATGGGGGAAGGGGTGGTGAAGGGAAAGGAACACTGAATAGAATACACATAGGAACCAGCTATTTTTATGATTTTCCAACTTTTCCTTGATAATATACTGAAAGACCTGGACAGAAATTATACCATATCCAGCTCTCTGTTGTTAAAATATAGGCTCTACTCGGGACACTTAATCCCCAGTTCTGAATGTTCTGCTTGTGTACTGTGTGGGACGTGCTTTGGAAACAAGTTAGTATCCCTTAATATGACCAGCAAGAGGAAATAGCCATTTTTTTAATTTCTCAGTTCTACAAAGTTAACTAAACAGTAATCTCTTGTCTGGGTTTCAGCATCTTCATCCTAAAAATAAAAATACTACTACTTGCCTAACTGTGTTGCTATAAATTAAAGAAGCTATCTCTAACAGTATATGAAATTAAATGATGGAAGAAATTAAATGATGAAAATCATCTAGCCATCGCCTCTTCGTAGGTGATATGGTATAATGAAGAAAGTACACATCTGGAAAGAGATATGTTCTGATCCTGGTTCTGGTCCTAACTCATCCTGTTATCCTGGCCATTCCTTAGTATATAAGTACTTACTGTATAGCTAGTAGATGCCTCCTACTGAGCCTGGTATTAGAGACACAAAGTTAAGATAAAATCTGTGCCCTCTAAAAAGAGAGAGATATAGCATCCAAAAAATTATGACAAGCTGACACAACTACTAACAGAAGTATGTCTAAAGGACTTCAGAGCAAAGAGCAAGGAGCAATTCACTATATAAAAATGACTAAGTCACAGAGTGAAAGTCACTTTACCTCTCTATGACTCAATTTTCTTATAAAGCAAATAATGTTAATAATAGTTGCCCTATCTTTCTCCAAGATGTTGTAAGGATTGAAATTATTCATAGGTAAATCCATAAGAGTAAAGAGCTATAAAAGTATGTACATATATATGCACACATATAAAATAAGTATATATATATATACACACATATAATCATAGCTATATTTAAGTTATCATCTATAGCATGGAACTAACTTGTCCTGTCAAGTTCAACAGGTCTGTGAGCCTCAGTTTCTCCATCTATGAAATAATGATGTTGGGAGAGATAACTCTCATATCCCCTGTAGTATTATCCAGCTAATTAGGATTTTCTTACTTTTGAGATGAGAAACCCAAAACTAAGAGAGGTTAAGTAATTTGCTCAAGAAACATAGTACTGGAACAAATCTGGGATTAGATTTCAGATTTTCTACTTTCCAAAAGCACCATGACTTGAAAAATATAAAAGAAGAAAATTTCATTTGTATAGGCTCTCAAAACAGATCCTGAAACTTGCTGTTGTCCCTAAATTTTCAATCTCAGCCTATGTAGTTGAGATAATCAAGTTATATGGTTACTTTTGTGAAATCATCACTAAATTGCTATTTCAATCTCCTGAGAGTTTCTTTCATTCAAAAAGATTCTGTTTTTGACTTGGATTCTATTCTTGCTCTAATTTTTTTCCCATTAACATGAGAAAGCATTGCCATCTACTGGACTCTAAAGATATTGCTGTTATAGTTTATAGTCTGAGAAACGAATTACCAGTCTATTGCACTCTGTCAATAGCACAATAGTTAGAGTCATTATGCCAGTATGAGTTACATAAAAATAAATACCAAAAGTTGAGGCTGAGGGTAAAGTAGGGTGGGAGAAATACCATCTCCTCAAGATTTTTAGTCTCAATTATCACTATAATAATCCTAAACACAGTGAGCATTGACCTGTATTCATTAACAAAATTGTATCCAGCAACTACTACATACCAAGCATGTTCTAGGGATACAATGCTAATACAATGGTAAGCATTAAAAATGTAATTCCTCTTACCATAGGGTTTAGAGCCATGGAAGTAGTAGTTCCCAGTAGTGTCTGAATTAAACCCACATAATCCAAAACCCATATTCTTAACCACTGGGAGTATGTGTTCACTCAAAGTAGCTGTCAACAGTCCCCTAAAAAGAAGAGTGGTCACCAAAAGGAAATTCAGGCAAAGATGTATATATTAAAGGCAAAATCCTGACCTGGGATATGAAAGGTTTCCAGCTTATGGGGTAAACAACTGGCCCAACAGCCTTTTATTCCCCACCTTTCCCCAGTTGCCATTCTAGCAGTTAAACCTACCTAGAAAACATCTCTCCAGGCCACCTGGCCTTATTCACCAACTTCTATCCACCCCACCTTTAAGCTATAACACTGTTCCTCTTTGGTTCTCCACAGTCCCCAAACACTGAAACCTTTTCCTTAGGTACTCTTCCAATTATCTAAGGTTCTTCTATAATTCACCTGCATTATCTGCAAGACCCAAACAACTACCATCAAAAAAAATTTTCACACTAAACCTATTTGTAAACTGGAGATCTTCTGAAATATATGCTATCTTATCTCCTCAATGAAAAAAACACATTTGTTAATCTGTGTCTTAAAAATATTTTTATATCCCACAGTACCTAGTTTAATAATAGGCTTGTAGTAGGTGCTTGATTTTTTTTGACAGAAAACAAAATCATGAATCACTTTTATAACTAAGATAAAGATCTGGATCACCCCTTATTCAATCACTTTTTTTGTCTGTATTGCTGTTAAATACTTAAAAGTGCCATATTTGTGTGCCAAATAAAATTTTACTACAGAAAATTAACAACAACAAAAATCACTCCTTAATATTGCCAGCAAAGGTTTCTGAATAAAGGATTAAAATCCACAGTGTATGTTTTAGTCGAAGATTTTCAATGTATTAAATAGTTTCCAAACACAGGCCTGGAAGTGAGAATGAACTACTGATCTACTGTCATATATAGATGAGAGGTTTACTATCATATATAGTGGAGAGGTTTTAGGTTCCTAAAAACTCAACAGAAATGAGTAAAACCTTTCAAGAAGCAGATAAAGAAAGAGGGAAATGTTCGGGGCAAATAAGAAATAATTTCAGCTTTTAGAGCCATCATGGCTGAAGACACTAAGAGAATGTGGACACAGGCAGGATTAACATCAACATAATCAGCAGCAGCAATAATAAAAGTGTTTCTTGTCACAGCTAATATAAAAAAACAAGAATGCCAAATCGGTCAATAAAAATTTTAGTCACTATTTAAAAGTTGCTTTAAAACATACTTTGTTATTGCATCATGAGTGTAACTTTTCCTCTTCTGTATAGAACACACGTTCTTAATATTTAATCCCGTTCTCAAATCCTCCTTGCTGGCCAGGTGCAAAGGCTCACGCCTGTAATCCAAGCACTCTGGGAGGCCAAGGTGGGAGGATCATTTGAGCTCAGGAGTTCGACCCAGCCTGAGCAAGGGCAAGAGCCTATCTCTACTGAGAAAACAGAAAAAATTAGGTGGGCACAGTGGCACACACCTGTAGTCCCAGCTACTCAGGAGGCTGAGGCAGGAGGATTGCTTGAGCCCAGGAGTTTGAGCTTGCAGTGAAGCTAGGCTGATGCCACGGCACTCTAGCCTGGGTGACAGAGCAAGTCTGTCTCAAAAAAAAAAAAAAAAAACTTATTTACTTTAGCATTTTTTAAATTTTTATGAAATATTATCCATTTACAATTATTGTGATTACAAATACATTTGGACTTATTGCTACCCCCATACTACATGTTTCTGTTTGCCATTTGTTTTCTTTTTTGTTTCCTTTTCTGTCTCCTACCAAGTTGACAAAGCTTTCTATTCTTTCTATACTTTTTTTCCTCTGCTAATTAGAAATCCAAATTCTGCTTCTAGTCTTTACTAGGTATACTTAAATTTTTAACAAGCACACTTAGTCACAAATTTTTCTAACAAATTTTGGAGTTGTTTACTATCTCTATCTTCCTCCCAAACAAATCAATGACGTTAATGAGTCTTAACCCTCTAAATACCCACTCTCACCTTACACTGTTATCAGTGCTTCTCAAACTCTTTGTGGGGAAGGACCAGTTGTTTGGAGTTTTATCCTTTAATCCATTGTGAACTGATACTTTTGTAAATACAATAAAAAGTCACAGTAATGTCAAATTGCTATAAAAGTTTTAAAATTTTTACTCTCACTTTTTGTACTTAGCTTATCACAGACTGGTGACAGACAGTTCTTAGACTAGCACTGGTCCAGACCACACTTTGAATAAGAGTAGCCTAGTTTGTTTTACCTTATAACACTTACCAAATACTGGTTTGTTTGTTCCCTAGCTTAAATTAAATTCACTAATGTTTCATCCATTTTATACCCTTTGCTATTTTCTTACATCCTACATCCTTCCTGTGGGCTTACTTTTCTATTTGCATCATTTGGTATGAGTAAAAGGTCTGTGGTGATAAATTCTTAACTTTTGTGTCTTTAAAACTATCTCTCTCTCACCCTCTTAAAAAGTTTATTAGAAATAGAATTACACATTAATGATTAATAGTACTTTGAAGATATACTTCTTCTGGCATCCACTACTGCTGATGAGAAGTCCGCTATCAATCTAATCAGTAGGTAATACTTCCTTTCTCTCTGGTAGCTTTTAAATTTTTCCCTTTTAAGATTATACTTAAAGTTCTGCAGTTTC
Organism: Lemur catta; assembly: GCF_020740605.2. Classification (NCBI taxonomy): domain Eukaryota; kingdom Metazoa; phylum Chordata; class Mammalia; order Primates; family Lemuridae; genus Lemur; species Lemur catta. The sequence continues at coordinate 56,912,827 of NC_059134.1, forward strand.
TCTGTTTCAGGCTCCTTTTGTAATAGGGAGAACCCCCCCCCTCAGCTTTCAGTGCTCATCTCGTGCTCATTTTGCCCTGAAGAGCCCATCATCCTGCCTACTTCAGGGGTTTAGAAGGCTCAAGGCTTCTGTTTCTGCCCACTTCTTTGCATTTCTATTCCATTTCTGTTCCAGAGATGTTTACCTTGGTGTGTGTTTGTTTTAGCAAGATGCGACTCTTTAAATTTCTCTGATTTCATCAATCATTGCTTTTTGTTCGGAGCTGAGGAGGATCTCAAAGTGTACACTTACAATGCCATCTTGACTGAAAACCCTGCTTGTGGCTTTCTTTAGAAAGGCAATAACAAAAAACGCTTTTTAAGGTTCAACCTATATGTCAGGTGTTCATATGAAAGCTGGTAAACGGGCATGATAAGCTGGACTTATAAATTGACAAAGCTCGTTAACTGAAAGACTATAAATTGTACCACTTATTATGATCATATATATTCAATAAACATTCATTATCCATCTGGTTTTGAATTCCAGCTCTGCTACTTAGTAGCTGTGTAATTGCAGGAAAGTTACTTAACTTCTTCATGTCAGCTTCCCCTGCTATGAAAGGACAATTGTAAGGTTTAAATGAAGTGAAATATGTACAGCATTTAAAATAATTTCTGGTACATTAGTGCTCACTAAATATGAGCTATTTTAGTGTTAGAGGAAAACACTTACCTGCATCCCATGCTTCCACACAGGAGAAAAACAAAAAACATTCTACTCTACTTCCCAAAGGACAAGGTGATGAAAGGAAAGTTTCCAGTTTCTCTGTGTCCTTCACTCATTCTTCCCCAGGACCAGCAGATAACTTATGTGATTGTTGAGCTTCAGAGATGGAACTGGGCATGACTGGCTCAGTTCTTTCTAGAATGGTGCCCTCCCATGAGAAATACCCTGTCTGAAGCACACATACAAATTCTGCTTTTGGCTTGAAGGATCAGGCTTTGTTTCTGTATGGAGAAGACCTCAGTTTCATTTGCTTTGTTATTTTGGGGGGAGGTTCAGTTTGGGAGCAAGCCCTTTAGGTCATAACAAGCTCTTTTAGTCACAGAAATTAAACCACATTTGTCAATCAGATTCATTAGTAACAAAGCCAACATTCTGATCTCCATTTATCTATCACTTACCTTATTTCTGAACTTGCTCCAAACTTAGGAGGAGAACAAAGGAGTACTGTTATTGGCCTACCCAAAACCTCAGCAACTATTCGTATCTGGCTATAGGGTTCTTAAGGAATTAAATACAATAATAGATGTAAAGCTCTTAAAACAATGTTTGATACACAGTGATGATCAACAGATATTAGCTATTAATATTATTACTATGTCCCAGACACTGTGCTAAATGGTGAGTTAATTACCAGTTTCAGGAGGAACTTCATGCTTCACGAGTGTTGGGATAGCTAACCCTATAAACGGGACATTACAAACAGCAGCAGTAGCTGTCCCACGGTTCCCTCATTAAATCATAAACATTTTTACTAAGCAAATACCACGTCCCAAGAACTATGGTAGGTACTGGGAATTCAATAGTACATATGGAAATCTGTCCTTAAAAAGCTTACAGACTACAAAGGAAGAAAGACAAGCCTAGTTACAAGGTGGCATATCTTACATCAAAGCTATACACAGGAGGTTGATATACTATAGGAACTTAGAAGATAAGAGCTTTAAAATAAAGAAAGAAAAAAAGCCTATCAGAGTTTGAACTGAGTTTCAAAGAGGTCACCTTGAATAACTTCCATTTTGCTAAATCTAATGGACAATTTTCAATCCTTATCTTATTTGACCACTCTGTCCCCTTAAAAAACAAAACCCCAAAATAAACCACCCTTTTCCCCCCACAAAAAATAATTCTTTCTTTGGTCTCTGAAATTCTACATGAAACTTTACTCTTTCTCTTTTCCTCTGACCACTCCTTCTCAGTCACTTTTTCCAATGCTTTTTCTCTATTCAGCCTTTAAAAGTTGGATATCTTCAAGGCTTGGTTACTTAACACCTCTTATTCTTACTGTATTTGCCTGTTTCTAGTCTATCTTCTCTCTACTCATGATTTCAATGGTTCCATATTTATATTTCTAATCCAGTTCTCTCTTCTGAACTCCAGATTCCTATATCCAAATGCCTACTTACCATCTACATATGGCTATCTCGAAGGCATTGCAAACTCTGTATGATCAAATCTGAGCCCATATCTCCCTCCACCAAACCTGGTCTTCCTCCAGTGCTCCTTAGTTTTCTCAGTGCCTGGCACCTTTATCCAGCTAGTTACTTCAGCCAAGCCAGAAACCTAAAAGTCATCCTTGACACCTCCTTTTTTCTTATACCTTAAATTCAAACCATCACCAAGTCTTAATGATTTTATCTCCAAAAATTTTCTTAAATCTGTCTTTTCTCAGTTCTTTTATAATCCTGCTTCAAAGTATTGCATCTGTTACCTGATATACTGCAAGATCCTCCTTACTATTCTCCCACATATATTCTTGCCTCTTGTATAATCAGTCCTTACTACAACCACAGTACAACGATTAAAACACAAATCTGACTATATCACTGCCATGCTAAAAATCCTTCCACAGTCCCCTGTTCTTAGGGCAAAATACTTTAAAAGGTTCTGCATATGTGGTCTCTGCCTAGCTCTCCAACCTCATCTGGTATCACTCTCCCTCATAACTCTGACCTTGCTTCCATCTCTAAAACTCACCATGTTCCCTTCCACTTCATGACCTTCCAGCAAACAGGTTAACCTCCTCTGCCTGAACTGCTCTCTCTATTCAGTCCCCACTCTCTTCACACAGTTCACTTCTATTCCTCATCTGGAGTGTAGCTTTAAAAGTCACGTCCCCAAAACGACCTTTCTTGAGCCCCTACAATAGCTTAGGTTCTCATTATATGTTTTTATAGCACTTACTATCATTTGTGTTTACGTGTTTATCTGTTGGATTACTTTATCAGTATGTCTCTTCCATACACTCCATGATAGCAGGAAAATATTCATTTGCTCACCTCTATATTCTTAGCACTGGAGTACAGTGGCTGACATACAGCAGGTACTCAATAAAATGTTGAATGAATGGAGTACTCTAAGCGAAAGCATTTCAGACAACCAAGAATTACAAAGCAATATGATCACTAAGAGCAAATCATGTGTAGGCTTCAGAATTTGATAGGTAAAACACGACAATAGAGTAGAAAGGGCATGGGTTTTAGAGGCAGGCAACCTGAAATCTCAGCTCAGCTTTCCAGATGTATGATCCTATGAAGTTCATCCCTCACAACCTGTTTCCTTATCTATAAAATGGAGAGGACAAAACTTACTGCATTGGTTTGTGGCTAGTATTACATGGGAAAAAGAACCTGAATCACTGGGCACAGTATCACAGATAGTAGGTACTTGGTAAATATGAATTTTCTTCCCTCTCCTTTCTCTAATTACTTTTAGATATAGAGACAGTGCTGACTATAAAACAACTTGACTCATGGTTTCTTAAATTTATTGAAAGTCATAAAAGATAACCGAAACATTTAATAAAACTGTATTGCATTTAATCAAAATCACCACTGTTTCCCAATCCCCAAAGAATTATTTAGATTAAGAGAAAACAGCTAGCTCAGGTTTTCCTTTAGAAAAATTAATATAATCTGGATTTAGAAAAGATAAATTGGGGTGGTTATGTGCCTTACAAAATGAGTTCTCACCTTAAAAAGCATTCACACTAAGCCACACTAAACAATAAACTTACAATGATACTTAAAACATGATTCTATTTGCACAGAGCTTTCCAGGATTATATCTACCCTGTACACCTGCAAGGCACACCTGCACTAAACAAAACTCATAACAGCACGAGAATCCTCTTACCTTATGTTCAAATGGAGCACCATAGTAGCCATCATTCAGCCCAAAAATTATTTCATTTTGGTTGCGGGCATGAATCTAAGAGAGGAGGAAAACATACTATTAGTTCTTCTCATTCCCATAACGTTTTAATAGGACGCGAGAATGGCAGTTATAACAGGACCACTTCAATGCTGAGAAATAGGCTAACTACATTTAAACAAACTAGCAGAAAACAACTCACTGCTCAAAAGACCAAGTGATCAACTGAGCATTTCCTGCTTTAGTCAAGGGCTTCACAAAACCATCACATGAGAGCACAGGCACCATTATTCACACATTTTCCACAAACATCTCTTAAGGTTGTTATAGAACAGCTATTCTTGAAGGACAGGGGATTCAGAGGCATACTACACACTCTCTGATCTCAAAGAAAACACACTTTAGTAAGTCTATGAGAGTACTTTAAAAAATATGAAGCCCTAGAAAAAACACACAAGATAAATATTATTTTCTATTTTCAAAAAGACAGTTTAAAAATGAGAGTGCCCAATCCCTAAAGTCTTAAATATCTACTAAATGACTGTCTGCATGTCACTCTGTCTCACGTGATGGGGGGCTTCAGGCAGTGTCACCCCAGATTAAACTTCAACTAAAAGGCAAGAGGAATAAAACTTAAAAAATTGAAGAACTGAGATCTAAAATAACTCAAAATAGTATAATGTGCCTAACTGTGAAACATACGAATAGATTTAATTACTTCATCAGAAAGAGTTAGGCTAAAAAATAGAAAATAAAAATACGCTTCTGTGAAGATTCACAGAAGTGTAGGAAAGACAAGGATTACCAGAACAGAACGTGTGCTCCCTTCTTTCTCTAGCTAGAGACAAAGCCAGCAGCAGAATACTCCTGTGAACATTTACCTGACTTCCATATCTCCTACCTCTATTACTAAAGCAAAATTAATCACACTCTCCCTTTTAACATACATCATTTACTAAACTGAATACAATACCAAGATGAGTTTGCAATCACAAATTTATTACTATAATGAAAACTATAAATCAATCTCAAGAAGTTTTTCATCTTAGAAAGACAAAGCATTATGAAATCAGTTTCCAGAATAGAAGGGACCTGAAATTTTATAAACATAAAATATATATTCACCAAAATGTTAATAATAGTTGTAGATGGGCAGAGGATTATGTGTAATTTTTTATTCCCTTCTCTGTGCTTTTCAAAACTTTCCAAATGTTCCACAGAAAGAACATATATTACTTTTTAAATTTTAAGAAAATAAATATGTATACAGCATTAAAGAAAGAGGGAGGCAGTAGGGTGAGTATGGGCAGGAATGAATCTAACATGAAAGTGATCAAAGTATAAGCTTCATGAAGATGGGCATCAAATTAGTTTGTTGAAAAATAAGAGACAACATAGTTCTAGTACTTGAAAAAATATCAGGCTAAAAATAAGTGATCTGGGTTCTAATTCCCACTTTGTTTCATAAGGAGCTCTTCAGAGGAGGGAACTCTGACTTACTTATCTTTATAGCCCTGGTATCCAGCTCTCTACCCAACATACAGTAGTTAAGAAATATTAATGATACACACTTTAATTCCTTTATCAGCCAAACACAGAAAACACTCCCTGCTCTATTGTGCAGGCATGTCATAAAGATGGAAGGAAATAATTAGATAATTAGATGTGAAAGTTAGACATGAAAAATACTGGTAAAAAATCTAATAATGTATTAGAAATCAGGCAACCGTAAAGCTCAGGAAGATCCCTTTGTTCCTAAGAAAGAAAAAGAAAAATGTGCTTAACAAAACAGGCTATATTACATTGCACACTACCATATACAGTTCAGAACTGTTAAATTATGCTAAGAAGTAAGATATATACTATACTTTACTCATTAATTACAGGTTACTGGCCCAACAATAATTGTGTTGGAATTCTAATATGCAACCTACAGAATAAAGAACTCTATTAATCTAACCACAACCTCCTATTTTGATATCTTTATGAAAAACAGCATACTTTTAAAGATAGCTGATTTAGAGTTAGTGAAATGAATAATAAATACAGTCTGAGCCACGGAACAAGTATACAGCCTACATTCACCAATCACTGTGTGATCTTCAGAAAATCACTTAATCCTCTGATCTTCTGTTTTCTCCCTTAAATACTGAGGAAAATAACAATACTCGCTCACATGATCTTCAAAAGACCGCAGGTCATTGTGAACGTGTAAAAAGATACCCAAACACCACAGGGGTATACAATTACTGTTGTTATTAGTACAAAGTTCTAACCATTTAAACTTAAGCACAAGAATTTCCGCCATTGCACATAAGTTAAGATGCTGCCTGGCCCACATAAGCAATATCAACAAATTCTCCAAATTCCCATCTTAAATAGAACTATTTCCAAACTCCCCTGCTTCTTTGTCATCAAAATCTAAGTCAAGCTCAGCTTAGTTCAGATTTCTGGGAAAAAAACATCTGATTAACCCTGAAGGCCATTCAGGAAACTTGGTTTACATTTGCAGCTATGGCACAAGTATGTGACTTTGGACAAATTGTATCATCACTCATTTCCCTCGTTTCTTCAACTAAAATTGAAAGGATTAGATCATGCTCTGTTATATTACACTTCTGTGCCTATTCTCATCTTTTCTTCTCTGGCCAATTGCAATATATCATTCAAAATTCACTCATGACCAACTTAATAACTGATATTTGCAAAACATTCCATTTAATGACAGCAGAATAAACATCACATGTACATGAAACAGTCAACCAAAGCAGACCACATATTTTGGGCCAAAAAATAAATCTAAAAAAAGCTAAAACTATTAAAATCATACAAATGATTTTCTCTAAACTCAACAAAATTAAAGTAGAAATCAACAACAGAAAAATATCTGGAAAATCAACAAATATTTGAAAATTAAACAACATACTTCTAATTATTACATGGGTCAAAGAATAAATAAAAGGGAAATTAGAAAATATTTTACATTCAATAAAAACACAATACCAAAATTTGTGATATACAGCTAAAGTAATGTTTAGATGAAAATTTATAAAATGCTTATTTTAAAAAAGAAGAAAAATTACAAATCATTAATCCAGGTTCCCACCTTAAGAAACTTGCAAAGAAGAGCAAATTAAACCCAAGCAAGCAAAAGGAAGAAAATAATAAAGATTAAAAATAGAAATCAGGGCCGGGCGCGGTGGCTCACGCCTGTAATCCTAGCACTCTGGAAGGCCTAGGCGGGTGGATCACTCAAGGTCAGGAGTTCGAGACCAGCCTGAGCAAGAGTGAGACCCTGTCTCTACTAAAAATAGAAATAAATTATCTGGCCAACTAAAAAAATATATAGAGAGAAAAAATTAGCCGAGCATGGTGGCGCATGCCTGTAGTCCCAGCTACTTGGGAGGCTGAGGCAGTAGGATCGCTTAAGCCCAGGAATCTGAGGTTGCTGTGAGCTAGGCTGATGCCACGGCACTCACTCTAGCCCAGGCAACAGAGCAAGACTCTGTCTCAAAAATAAATAAATAAATAAATAAAATAAAAAATAGAAATCAGGCCGGGAAGGGTGGCTCACGCCTGTAATCCTAGCACTACGGGAGGCAAAGGCCGGCAAATTGTTTGAGCTCAGGAGTACGAGACCAGCCTGAGCAAGAGCGAGACCCTGTCTCTACTAAAAATAGAAAGAAATCATATGGACAGCTAAAAATATATATAGAAAAATTAGCCAGGCATGGTGGCGCATGCCTGTAGTCCCAGCTACTCGGGAGGCTGAGGCAGGAGGATTGCTTGAGCCCAGGAGCTTGAAGTTGCTGTGAGCTAGGCTGACACCACGGCACTCTAATCCAGGCAACAGAGTGAGACTCTGTCTCAAAAATAAAAAAAATAAAAATAAAAAAATAAATATAGAAATCAATGAAAATGAAAAAATTAACAAACATTATCAATGAAACCAAATACTAGTTTTTTAAAAAGCTAATAAAATTGATAACTCTCTAGTTAGAGTAATCAAAAGAGAGAAGACTAAAAATATCAATAGCAAGAATGAAAGAGGAAAGATCCTACATACATTAAAAGGATATAGTAATATTATGGAAAACTTTATAACAATAAATTTGAAATCTCAGAAGAATTAGACAACGTCTATGGAAGACAAATTATCAAAGCTCACTTAAGAAGACATAGATAACTTGAATGGTTCCATATCTAATAAAGTAATTGAAGTCATACTTTTAGACTTTCCCACAAAGAAATTGTAACCCCCAGACGGCTTCACTGAAGAATTCTGTCAAACATTTGTAGAATAATAACAACTCTACATAAATTTCTCCAGAAAATTAAACACTTCCCAGTCTATTTTAAAAGACATGCATTTCTATATACTAGCAAAAAAAATTGGAAATAAAAATATTTTAAAAAGAACCATTTAAATTAGCATAAAAAACATAGAACCCTAATAAAATACGTGCAAGATCTACATGCTGAAAACTACAAAACATTAATGTGTCAAACCAAAGATTTTCATAAATGGAGAGATATATTTTGTGTGTAAATTGAAAGACTCAATACTATTAAGATGTTAATTCTCCCCAAATTTTCTTAGATTCAACGCCTATTAAAATACCAACAGGACTTTTGTAGAAATTGACAATCTGATTCCAGAGTGTATATAGAAAGGCAAAAGATCCAGAATAGCTAGAAAAATTTTGAAAAAAGGACAAAGTTGGGGAGCTCATGTTACCCAAATTCAAGACACACTATAAAACTATAGTAATTAAAGTAATTTGTTGTTGGCATTGAGATAATATGAAATAGAACAGAGTCCAAAAACAGACTCATACAAATGATTTTCAACTACTGATTTTCAACAAAGATGACAAAGTAATTCAATGGAGAAATAATAGCTTTTGCAACAAAGAGTACAGGAACAACTGTTCATCTGCAAAACAATGAACCCTATTCTTTATATTAAAAATTCAAAGAGATCATAGATGTAAATGTAAAGTCTAAAAGCTGGAAAACTTCTAAAAGAAAACTTCTAAAAAACATAGAAGGAAATCTCTGTGACCTTGGGTTAAGCAAAGATATCTTAGATAAGACACAAAAAGCATGAAACACAATAGAAAACACTGATATAGTGGATTTCACCAACACTGAAAAAACTTCTGTCCTTTGACACTGTTAAGAAAATGAAAAGAAAATCCACAGACCGGCAGAAAATATTTGGAAAATACATATCTTATAAAGCACTGACTTATATCTAGAATACATAAAGAACTTTTATAATTCAATAATAGTAATTCAAGCAACCCAATAAAACATGGGCAAAAGATCTGTACAAATATTTCGCATGAGAGAGAGAGGGAAAGAGAGAGAGATACTGATCTCAAATAGATATATGTTTTACAAGGCTCAATTTAACTTTGTCATTAGGGAAATTCAAATTAAAACCACTTTAAACCCATTAGAATGGCTGAAATTAAAGACTGACAATAACAAGTGTTAGCAAAGATGTAAAACAAACAAAACTACTACACATTGCTGATCAGAATGCAGACTATTACAATCACTTTGGAAAACTGTTTGGAAGTTTCTTATAAATTTCAACACACACTTAACATTAGACCCAGAAATTCCATTCCTGGGTATTTACCAAAAAGAAATGACAACATATGTCAACACAAAGACCTATATTTAAATATTATACCAGCTTTGTTTTTTATGATGTTGGTTACTCAACTCTATATATTTGTCAAATTCACTCAACTATATACTTTAAAAAGATGAATTCTATTGTAAATTATACCTCAATAAACCTAACTTTAAAAAAACAATCTTTATTCAGAAGTCAGTCCTCCATGACTCTATGCAGGCTGGTCTAAATACCTCTTCCACATACTCTCATACCTTTCTATGAAGGTACTCATCAATCATCCGTTCATTAGGTCTAAGAATCTTGTCTTACACATCTCTGGATCCTTAACACTAAGTATAATGCTTGGTAAAAGCATATAATCAATCAATGAACCTAACTGATTGTGGCTATTATTCTAAAATATCTTAGTCTCATTTTCCCCTAAAAATCTGTAATTCTGAGGCAGAGGCAGGAGGATCGCTTGATGCCAGAAGTTCAAGACCACACTGGGCAACACAGCGAGAACCCATTTCTACAAAAAAATTAATTTAAAAAAATTGTAATTTTATTTGATCTATTTTTTTAAGAGACAGGGTCTCACTCTATCACTCAGGCTGGAGTGTAGTGGTGCAATCACAGCTCACTACAACCTTGAACTCCTGGGCTCAAGCAATTTTCCTACTTCACTCAGCCTCTAGAGAAGCTAGGACTACAGGTGCGCACCATCACACCTGGTTAATTTTATTTTTATTTTTTATAGAGACAGGGTTTTTGCTATGTTGCCCAGCCTGGTCTCAAACTCCTGGCCTCAAGTGATCCTCCCTCCTCAGCCTCCCAAAGTACTGGGATTACAGGCATGAGGTACCAGGGCTGGCCTGATCTAATTTTTACTAGTATATTACTTGTTATACCTATTCCAAATGTAAGTTTGACTTTCTACAATGATACTAAGTTTCTAGTTGGCTGAAAAAAAAAGTTTTCTCTTTTCTTTTTTTTTTATTTTCTGTTACACCAACATAACTAACTTTGTAAGAAGACACTTGAATGCCAACTCTCTGAAATTAGGGCAGGTTAGACATAAGCACGGTTGGGTATGTCAAGAAGACCACCACCTAAGGAATGTGGAAGTTGAAAAACATGATGAAGGACATCTTCACTGGCCTAAAAACTCCCCTATTGGCCTATAGCCCTGCAGTCACAGCATTAAGAAGCACCATCTTCCATGAAATGTAGATACTTTCAGATGAAAAATAAACAAGTACTTAATATCATAGTCTATGCACAGAGAGCCAAGTATAGCATATCAGAAGATACACAGGGCATGTGCCTCAGTGCAGGGATCTAGTTGGCCAGTCTAAAGGCAACAAGTATCTGGCAATAAGAGAGAGAAGAAAGGCCCTAAATGAAAAGTCATTATTTTCTAAGTTTTAATTAAGACCAACCCTAAAACAGAAAAAAAATAAAAAGATAAAAAAAGATTTGAAAATTGTAGGAGGTTAGAATTTAGTTAAGGAACACATATGTTACATATTGCTCTGGTCACTATAGAAAGACACAAAATAAATAAAAATATGGTAAGAGCATGGTCTCACTTGTATGTAGAATCTAAAAAAGTTGAACTCATAGAAGTAGAGAATAGAATGGTAGTTATCAAGAGCTGGGTGGAGGGGAAGAGGCTTGGTGAGACGCTGGTCAAAGGATAAAAAACTTCAGTTAGAAAAGAGGAATAAGTTTAAGAGACATACTGTACAACATCGTGACTACAGTTTAAAAATTAATAAATAAAAGTATCGTAAGCAAAATGAGGGCAGAGATTTTTTTAATCTGAAAAAATGCAGAACTAAATTGTTTCTTTAAAAAGAAACATCAGAAAGTATATAGTGAATAAACATTTTAAAAAATCAAGGATGTTTGTAGATAATCTATGACTAACATTTTTGGGTTATTGTTAACAGTAGTACCATAGGTATTACAAAACAGAAACGGCCCTCATTCCAATGTAGAGTGGAGGGTTACCAAGGACAACATGTATGTACCAGTGTTGCACAGCACAAAGAGAATGAATTTTTAAATCAGCCAGGCCTGAACTTAAATCTTAGCTCCACCTAACCGTGTGATCTTAAGTAGTTTCCTAAACTCTCTGAGGCTCAATTTTCCCATCTGGAAAATAAGGGCAATAATATCAACCTTCACAAGGCTGCTATAAACACTAATTAATTATAACTATGTTTGGTGATGGCAAATAGGTTTTCTTACATTCACCATTCTGATAGATTGCTAGTTGTGTCCTGGAACACTGTGTTAGTAAGGATTATGGAGCTACTTCCGAGTACAGCTAGAAGAGCACCGTGATCAATTAGCTACACCAGGCATGAGTACAGCAAAGGCAGATAACAGGTAGCAAGCAGTATATAAGCCAGGCATTTGTCATCCTGTGCTCAACAAAAGGTAGTTCTTATTCCTAGAATAAGCCAACTCTACTGGTCAAAAAAGAGGCATTTAATGGTATATTCTTTATTTCAATTTAATTTTCAGATTCTAACAGAGGACATCCAATATGATAGAAAAAGCAGAATGCTGTAAGAAAGCATATTCTTACACACACACACACACACACACACACACACAAATCCTCTTATATTAGCTGCTCAGGTTACTTCTTCATAAATGTCTTCAGTTAAAGTTATTTTTTAAACTGGGCAACAACTCAAACACAACAACATAAGTAACATGACATAAGCAAACAATCCTAAAGGTCTCTCTTAGTAACATAAGTAAACAGTCATAAAAGTTTCTCTTTATAACAGGAAATATAGTCAGAAGAATCAAAAGAAAGGTGAGACAGGTTAATTTGGAGATGACTACTTAAAACCACAGTCTAAAAATTACCTGCTGACCCAAGTATTTCAGCCCATCCAAACAGACTTTCCATTCAATCAACAGCTGGTAGGCATTCTCCTTTCCGCCCCATATCTTCACCACAAAACAAGACACAGATGTGTCAAGATGGTCTGGCATTATTCCAAAATCGAGACTCCGCCACGTTGGATTCTGTTGATGGAAATGAAAAACATGCTTTAGGAAGACTAACTTGTTCATAGTTATTTTCAGTTAGGTGGTAAATCATTTTGTTTTTAAAAAACAAAAGACCTTATAAATACATTAAATTGCAAACTTAAATGAACCAAGAAGACATTCTAATTAACTCAAAAGGGGTGATAATGGTACTTTTGAATTTCTCTGTTTACTTATTACAATCATTAGAAGAAGCACACATTCCCATCTCTCACTGGCATGGTTTCATATGGTAATTCATTCATTTTTTCAACACTTAATACATGATTATTAAGAGCCAACACATAATGCCCTCAAAGAGCCTTCAATTTATTGTTGGATTCAAACACTTATTTAAATAATTGCATTGTTTCATGAAAAGTTCAATAACAGAATTATGCAAAAGGTTACACAATAGCACAGGAAGGAATAATAAACTGAAGGATCAGAGGAAGATATCACAGATGCTGTAACATTTGGCTGTTAGTGGACAAGTAGTATTTTGCCAGGTTAAAATAAGGAATTTCAGCAAAAGGGAACTAACTCAGAGGTATGAAATCCCAAGGGGTGGTCAGGGAACTAAGAACAACTGCTAGAGCACACAGTACAATAGTGGCAGGACACAAAACTGGAGAGAGAAACAAGCGACTGAACTGAAGGATCTTTTATGCCTTGCTATACTTGTAATACTTTACTCTCTATAAGACATGAGGCCACTGAAATAAGTGTGTGACCAACCTAACAGCAATATCAATAAGTACCCTTTAGTGCCCATAATGGGTTTCTACAAACCATTTTTACTAAAAACAAAACAAAAAAACAGGACTCATTGAGGAAGTACCTAATTTCAGAACTGGATCAGAAAATGTACAAGATAAACCTGGAACATCGTGTCATGCCAAATAGCAAAGAAACTATCAAAGACTAGAAGGATAGGCCAGTGCAGTGGCTCACACTTGTAATCTCAGCAATTTGGGAGGCCAAGGCAGGAGGATCACTTGAGCCCAAGAGTTCAATGGTACAGCGAACTATAATTGTGCCAATGTACTCCCCCTGGCAACAGAGCAAGATTCTGTCTCTAGAAATAACAACATCAACAAAACACTAATTCACAGGTTCAAATACCCAAGAGGTCATAAGCAAGATAAATAAAAGTAAAACTGTATTAGGACACATAAAAGTGAAACTATAGAACACCAAAGCAAAGGTAATGATCCTAAGAGCTGTCTAAGTAAGATTACCTTCAAAGGAATCACAGACTAACCACTGACTTTCCAATGGCAAAATGGAAGCCAGAATGCACTAGAATTTTACTCTCAATATCCTGAAAAAAATCCAAATAACTGACAATCTAGAATTCTAGCCAATAAAAGTATTCTTCACAAATGAAAGTAAAATACACACATTTCAAACAAGAAAATTTGTGAGTGTGACACTAGCATATGCTCATTAAAGAAAATTTAGGCACGTGGAAAGTGAACCTAGATACAACATTTGTGCTGTATGAAAGAATGAATAGCCCACAAGTGGTGACTATAAGAGTAAATCTAAAGGAGGGGTGGGGCTTCTGACATGGCAGAATGAGTTGCTCAACAAATTTTTCCCAAAAAAAGCAACAATAAAACTAGACAAAATTGTCAAAAACAACCATTTTAGGACTCTGGAAATCAACCAAAAGCATACACCAAATTGAGAAGCAGTTATTCTGAAAAACCACTGACTTCAGGTAAGAACCAGTGAGTGTGTGGCATTTCTTGCCTTGGGCTACTTTTATCCTCAACCTCCATTCAGCCTGCAAAGTTGGTTCTGTTTGCGGGAAGGGGCCAAGTTGTAAAAACCTGCAGCTTCACTACTGGGGAGGACTGTCTTGATTTGGAATGGAGTATGGAAAAACTCCAAACCTAGCAATCCTGTCAATAACACTAGCGATCTCACCAGCAAATAAACGGGGCTGATCAGCAGCTCATCTAGCTGGAGGTTACAGTCCTGGCTGGGACACGCAATGGGCTGGAAAACTAGCCAGAAATTTAATAGGAAGATCTAGAAAAAATGAGATAGCTATAAAGAGCCTTGATAAGCAATCCATGTATCCACACAGGAGAGTCCAAAAAGAGTCTCGATGATCCACATGTCCCTGGGTTGACCATGAACTGGCGTGCACACACAGGAGACTTGAGTAGGCACAGTGGAAAAGAAAAGCTGGGGAAGGCTTAAAAACTGCCTGAACTTGAAATGTGCTGCTAATCCACTGGCAGAGGTTACTGGCTTAAAGTATCTGCGCACAAAGTCTGACCAATCACTGGGACCACTAAGCTATCCAGACACAGGAGTAATCACTAGAAATGTGCTTAGGAAGAGCAGCAGACAATCTACCATTTTAATATTTATTAGTGACAGGTACTATATAAAGTCAAATAATACGTGAAAAGGGCACAGAAGAATGCCTATTCTAACACATAGAAGTATCTTATCTGTTGAATAAAGTAAACCTGTTAATACCAGTAAGTCCACATGAAGTAAACAAGACAGTTGTTATTGTTAACCTCAATAGTTAAGAGGAAATACCTTATTTCATCAAATACAAATTACCAGCAATTGTTAAGATGCACCATTATTTTATAGATATGACTAAACAAAAAACAGAATTGATTTTAAGACACACCTAGATTTCAGGGATGTCAAATGGGAATATTTTGCATCTTAGAATCAATAAAACACAGAAGCTGAGTCTTCTTGTCTAAGGTCACTTAGTAAAAATGGTATCAGAATTCAAAGCTAGGTCTCTAGAATTTGTCTCATGTGTATTCGGGTTTTCGGGGTTTTTTTGGGGTTTTTTTTTTTTTTTTTTTGGAGACAGAGTGTCACTCCGATTCTCTGGCTAGAGTGCCGTGGTGTCAGCCTAGCTCACAGCAACCTCAAACTCCTGGGCTTAAGCAATCCTTCTGCCTCAGCCTCCCGAGTAACTGGGACTACAGGCATGCGCCACCATGCCCAGCTAATTTTTCTACATATTTTTAGTTCTCCAGCTAATTTCTTTCTATTTTTAGTAGAGATGGGGTCTCGCTCTTGCTTAAGCTGGTCTCAAACTTCTGACCTTGAGCAATCCCCCAGCCTCAGCCTCCCAGAGTGCTAGGATTACAAGCGTGAGCCACTGCGCCCGGCCCATTTGTTTTGTTTTGTTTTTCTCCCCACAAAATCACAGAAGACAGAATTTAGAACAAAAGAGACCCTAAGAGAATGTCACCGGAAGAGAGAACTCTCCCCTGTGCCTATGCCCTACTGTCTAGGAGAAAGGGACCGGAGAGACTTCACAGAACTCAAACTTGCTCTTGCTGCTCCATCACCACACTCTATAGCAGACAGGGCTGAGACACAAATAAGTGACTAAACGTGACAGCAAACGGTAGACAATTACTACAAGAATGAAGCATTCATTACAGATTAGCTAGGAAGGAACTGGCCTTTGCCAGTTCATCAAACCCTCCATCTCAGACTTTGAGAAACTGGTAACCAGGAATTATGGGGAAAAGCCCTCTAGTAGTTCTGGAGCTTGAGGACGTGCCTGCATTCCTTAGTCTGAGTCTCCTTCACACCCCAACCTTGTATGAACAACAGCAATCATTTGTGGACCATTTACTATGTACTGAGCATTATACTTGATTTAATTTAACATGGACTATAGTATAAATGAGGAAGCTAGGTACAACAGAGAGACAAAATGAGGGTGTCCTCTAGTTTACATAACCTAGGAATGTAAGAACTCAAAGGGACATTTGAACTTGGCTGGTCCAACTCCAGTTTTGAAATGAGGAAATTGAGGCCTCTGGCTAGAGCCGTTCCTGCCTCTACCCCCAACCATCCTTTTCCTGGTTAACGTTTCTCTCACCACCAGGTTTCAGTTCAAACATCTCTTCTGCAGAGAAGCCTTCCCTGATCTTCCCTTAACTGTCAGGCTTCTCTGCCTGCCACCCACTGTGACCATGGGTCTTTTTGCTGTTGCTTTCCCAAGTAGATAATATGGTACCCTAGAGACACAGTAAGCACTCGAATATTTGCTGAATAAACAAAGAAAAAATATCCTATTCCTGGCACTTTGCTGAAAGAAGACCTAATCATTTTAGGGTCAAAAACATTAAAATTTAAGGCAAAGACCAGAAAGCACAGCTTAAGATTCATTTGGAAAAAGTGATTCATTTTCTCACCTAATATGAATCATGCTTTATAAATACAGAATAAAAACCGTTTTACTCATTTTTACTACTGGTATAATTACAAGAAAGGGAGAGCAATGAATGTCCTTGGGGCTGACTGCTCCTCCTCTGTACGCCCATAGGAACCTGTGAGTAGTTAACTTTCTTGTGGCACCTGGCACTTGTCTGTCTTCCCCTCCAGAACGTGAGCTACTCAAAGGCAGGGATAAGCACTAGAGTGCTTATCCTCTACAGTATCCGGCACCTTGTTAGTGCAAGTTCAGTGTGCCAAGCACCATACTACCAGTTTGACTACATATTCTTTCTTAATCTTCACAAAATGCAAGAGAGTCCCGTGAAGTAGACATTATCCCAGTTCTTCAGAGAAACTGATGCTAGAAACCATTAAGTAACTTGCCTAAGGTCATATAGTTGGTTCTATCTGGAACAGGAAGAGAAAGTCTACATCTGACTCTAGAGACATAAAAGCACTGGATCACTTTAGTGTACGAGGTAGGCCATGTTGCTAGGGACCGTTTAGAGTAAAAGCAGTCTGTCTTTATGTCTGAGGCAGCCCCTGAAGGATAAGTCTAGTGTAATAATTGAGTTTCTCATGATAACCCTAAGTCATTGAGAAAAGGTTAAATAATTTTCTCTTATTTAAGGGGAGAAGACAGAAACCAAAAAAGGTAATATAGACATGAAAACTCAAAAAAACGTTTTACTAAACTGGAATTCAACAGACCATCAACGTCACATGTTATCCTTGAATAGTCAAAAGCAGAAAGCATGAAGAAGGACTTCTTAACTATCAAGTTAGATCAAATACGTCCCACAAAATTTTTTAGAAAGTCTTAAATGCCTGCACAGGATTTGTTTATTCTTAATTGGCATTAACTGGCATGTTTTTCCAGAAGAACACTTCATAGAAAAGAATATTTAAACAGCCAACACTTGAAAATGTGCTCAACTAGAACAGTCTATGAGGAAGTATAAATTAAATACCACTGTCCCACCAGAATGGCTAAAATTAAGACAGATAATACCCGTTTGGGCAAGGATAGGGAGCAAAAACCTCACACTGCTGGTAAGGCTATAATTGATACAAATACTTTGGCAAATGATTTGGCAATATCTACTAAAGCTGAATATAACCTACAACCCAGCAATTAATTCCACTCCTAAGTACATACCTCAGAGAATTACACACATATGTTCACCAAACAATATGTTTATTATAATAAACTACTACATGTAATATGGATGAATCTCACAATTATGCTGAGCAAAAGAGTATACACCACATAAAAGTTCAAAACCAGGCAGAACTAACCTATGGTATTAAAAGACAGAGAGTGGTAATGGTTCTCTTTGGGAAAAGCTAGTGACTGAAAGAACATGAGGTGCCGATCAGGTTCTATTTCTTGACCTGGTTACATTGATCTGTTCCCTTTCAAAAGTCATCAGGCTATTATTATTTGTGTACTTTACTCTGTGTGTGTGTTATATCTCAATAAAAAGTAATGAAAATATTTTTTTAAGGAGACCAAACAAGGGAAAATATAGGAGGTGACTTTTGAGATAAATTAAATGAAGTCATCTCTTCCTGATATAATTTCAGGCCCTAAAAGCCTAAAGGGCAGGAGCTGGAGGATCTTCCTGGCCTTCAAATTACACTACCTCAAAAGGTAACCACTTACTCCCCTATGTATAAGATCACCTCTTAACAAAAATACATGTGCTCTAGAATATGAAGTAACATAATTTCAAATTCTCACTATCAGTAACAAAGTGCCAGAAAAAGCATGAAATAACCACCCCTTTCCAACGTGGAAAATAGAAAAGACTTGGTGAATGTATCCGAAGGGTCGTACTGCATGGTGAGGAAGGGGGAATTTTGGGGGGGATTGTTGTATTTAATATTCTTAAATACTTCATTCTAAAATAAATCAAAAGCCTTTGGAGGAGAGAGGAGTTTTCTGAAGTTATTTCATGTGGCTGAATAGATGATCTGGGTGTTCTATCTAAGCCAATACAACATTAATACAGTAGAGCTATTGTCAGTCTTCCCATTACAAAGACTTTCTTTTATACTTTTACAAAATAGTTGTCAGACAACAAGCAATAATTTCTAAGTTGGTACATTCAGATACAGGCAGATACAGCCTGCCACACATCAAAGACTTTAATGCCCACTATTTTTACTGTATAGACCCAGATTATTTTTTATTTATATTCAACCTTATACATATTTGCCCAATTTCTAGTTAGAACAAATTATTCAAGTACTAACATCTAGGGACTTATACCACTTAAAGTGCAATAGCAGAATATCAGGATATTTATAAGCTTTGAAAAGTTCACTGCTTACTATTTACCCAGAAGAGGACCTAAAATAATTATTTATTACTGAACCTAAAATGATTACTTATTACCATTATTTATTACTGTAACATTGCTCGATATATAATCACAAGAAACACGGCCAGGAATTCATAAAAGTTGTTCTAACTTTCTGAAGACATACAACACATCTTGCTGGAATTGCATACTGATTTTATAATTAGTAGTAGCACAATAAGCTCTCTTTCCCCATCTTCTTCACCTGTATTCAGACTTCATGTCTCAACTTAGGACTTACTAATTGTTAGAAACCTTTCCTAACTCCTCCCTCCAACCTGAGATAAATAACACTTCTGCGTGTTTTCACAGCATCCTTTTCTTCCCTGGTATTATAACTGCACGAATTGATTATCTCCATCTCCTCAAATCATGTGGTTAATCAGACAGAAGTTAGAAAACCCTGAAAATGACGCAGTTTAACAGAGGGTAACATAATTTGACATAAACAACACACACACACACACACACACACATACACACACACACACAGAAATTAAATGTTAAATCATTCAGTCACAATTCAGTTGAAACACAAACTTGGTTTGGCTTGAGAATCACTCAGGCTAGTTACTCATAAAAAGTATTTGAACTGTTCAGTCAGCTTTTTCCACAAAGATTTAAAAACAGCTCAGTCACAATTCCAACAGAAGTTTATGGTTCTGATAAATTATGTCACATGCTTTCCCTAAAATATATGCTCTAGAACTCTGTTTATTTGATTATAAAGCCCATCATTAACCTCTATTAGACTTCAAGCAGACATTTAATCAGTTGTAAGAAGGTGTGATAGAAGGGAGGCAAAAAAGCAGGGCTCTTCAGCATCAGTTTTACCAGTCACTAGCTGTGTGACCTAGATCAAGTTCCTTAGCCTCGTTCCTTAGCTATAAAAGAGGCACATCTCTTACCTTCAGCATTGTTATGAGGAACATCCAACATGCTACTTAAATTGTAGGTGGGTACCAATTGATACCTCTTATTTACTAAAGAAACATACATGTACAGAGAAATTTCAAAACACATACAAATTAGCTATCACCATTCTTACTCCCACCATGAGATTTTTAATATTCTAATAAAAGTTAAAAACTCATTTTTGGAAAAACATGTAATGATTAGATTAACTCTACGAGTGTTAAAGACAAGGACATGTGTATTCATTACAAAAATAATTTGTCTCTACTTCTGTATATGCACAAAATAAAGTTTAGAGAATTTGGTCGTTTTCATTGTTATTGCATCAATCATTTTAGTTATTAACTAACCCAATGACCTTTCAACAATATCAAAGATCTAACCTCCCCCTGAACCCCAAAAAAGATAATTTGGAGGGTATGACTAGCTAAAGCCAGGAACATTAAAGTTGAAATACACATTCACCATTGTTTTTTTTATTTATTTTTTTTAATTTTTTATTTCAGAATATTATGGGGTACAAACGTTTTGGTTATATGAATTGCTTTTGTGCAGACCATTAATTGTTATACGCTAAATTTATCTGAGAAGAAACTATGACTCTGACCTATAACTTGAAGACATCTCTACCATGTAGCGTGTCAAAGGTGGATTATTCCAATTATTCAATGCAATAGACATTTATTGGTCTCCTCTGGGCAAAACATTATACTGGGGACTACAGAAAATAGAAAAATAAGTAGGGAGATCTTTGTCTACCAGATGCTCCCAATTTTGCATCACCTGTAACTGTATCCCTTTCAAAGTCTCATTCTCATGCCACCTAGCCCTTGACTATCACCTCCTATCGCTGTAGTCATTTCCTCTGCTGCCCTGATCCTCAATTCCCTTTGCCCTGTCTCTCTGTCATACTTGCCCTGCAAAACTTCAAACCACCCCTGCTCACTCCATTCCACTCATACTAACTTCTTAGCCATTTGAAAACCTCAATACACTCTTGTTTTTGTACTTCCCTGTTTCTTGCCCCAGAACAATACTCCCCAAAGAAATACACAGCTTGTTCCCTCACTTCTTTCTGCTCAAGTGATACCTTCTACATGACTGCCATGGAAAAACCACCACCACTCCTGGAAGACACTCCCTTTGTCTGATTTATTTTACTCTGTTATATTTGTTACCAGCTAACATATTCCCATTTATCATCAGTTCTAACATGTACCTTTTTTTTGCATTGTAAGATGAATTCTGATTTTAGAAAGAGTAAAATCAATAGGTCCTACACTCTTTGACCACCAGGTGGCAGTCATCAAGAGTCATGCACACCCTTAAAAATAGCTGTCTTTGATTTCAATTCTTTTAAGTTAGGCACAACTGTTGGAACTATATGTGCTGAGTTTAATTGCCACTTAAAATACCTCTCTTGATTTAGATTGAAACAATAAGTCCTGTATATAATATCTATCAACAATTTGAATTCAAAAGATTAAAAAAAAAAAATCAAGTGTCCACAACAATGTCAAGTAACCAGAACTCTCACAAACTGAGAGTGAGAGTATAAATGAAAGAATTTTGGAAAACTGGCAGCTTTAACTGACCATATGCATATCCTAGCAACTGCACTCCTAGATATATACCCAACAGAAATGCATGCATACATTTACCAAAAGACAAACAGGAGAGCGTTTGTAGCAGCACTATTCATATTAGCTCAAAACTAAAAACTAGCCAAATGCCTATCAACAAAAAAATGAATAAATTATGTTATAGTCACACAACAGAATGCTACAAAGCAAATAAACCACAAATACACCCCAGAATATAAATGACTCTTACAATATAAAATTGACACATGGAAGTTGGACCAAAAAGAGTGCATAATATATGATTTCCTTTACATAAAGCTCAAAAACAGGTAAAATTAATCTATGGTGTTAAAAGTCAGGATAGTATCCATGATGGAAGAGGGCATGAGGGGGCTTCTGGGGTGCTGAAAATATTCTATTTCTTGGTCTCTGTGCTGCTTATATGGGTGTATTCAATTTGAGAAAACTCATCAAGCTGTTTACGTATAATCTGTAAACCCTTCTATATGTATCAAACATCAATAAAAAGCATAATATTAAGTTTTTGTGTAGGCCGAAAAAGCACAGAACAGAGCAATGAGGCATGAATCATGAAATATTAGGGAAGCAAATATTTTCACTGGAGAAATTATCTCATCCAACCTTTTTATAAGACTTAAGGAAATAAATGTTTTATTGTTGATAGAATTCCTTATCACAGGTCAAGCAATGCACTTGAAAGAAAGACTGCTAAATATTCTAGAATGGATGAAAGAAATTTCCAAGTAACAAGAGGTTAGTAAAACTGAATCACAACTCACACAAGACTATTGCCAAGGCCCTGTGTTTCAGTTTAATTAGAACTGTTTATTACTTTCTGTGAACATAAAATAATGCTGAGTCTTAACAATGGACAATCTAGATTTGGATATGGATACATGGGGAGTATACTACACATATTTCCTTTCTTGACCAAGTCCAAGCAAATCACAATACAATGACTATAAAGTTTATAAAGATTATAAAGATTAAACACATGAGCTCCTTGCTTTCATGAAGTTTATTACAAATAAAAGAAGCTAAGACAACCATACAAACAACTATTATACTGATTTAGAATGGGACTAGTGGTATAAGTACAAAGTATTTTTTAAAAAAGAAAAAGGGTAAATGTCTTCCAGCTAATGATTGTAAGAAACCCTTTCACAAGCATCTAGATCTATGCTGTACAATGCAATAACCACTAGCTACATGTGGCTATTTAAATTTTTAAAAATTTAAAATTCAGTTCTGAAGTAGGACTCAACCACATTTCAATGCTCAATGGCCACAGGTGGCCAGTGGCAACTGTACTGGTTGGTGCATAGAACATTATCATCATTGCAGGAAGTTTTATTGGACAGTACTAATCTGAAGTATTCAGGAGTTAGAAAGAAGCACAGAATTGGCACATAACGACAGTTTATCTAGCTTTTGGGGGAAAATACTCTTTTTAATCTTGAGTTTATTTTTCCATGTCTCCTTTGACATCAGAGAGGCAAAACCAAGCCACTCTGGTCTAAGGATCAAGCTCAGACTATAAATTAAGATAAACAGTCTGCACCTTAAAGTTTTACGAATAAAAAAGAATACTAACAAGCCCATCAGAGTCCAGGCTTAGTTCACCAGAGTGAAAATTTACTTAAAGCCTTAGCTGGAAATAAAGTATTCAAATCTTTGCCTAATCCTTTTGTAGCTGAGGATTTGTGGTTTCAGAATATAACTTAGAAGACAATAAATACAGTTATACAAGAATTCGTGTATTCAAGAAACATTTGCGGAGCATCGTGTATGTGCCAGGCACAATGGTAACCAGTAAGATAAAAGCATTTAAACTGCTATTCAGCAAATATCAGCAAATAGCCTAAGAACTGCAAAATCTTAAACAAGGAAGAAACCAACAAATTCTGCTTGTCTGTGTGCCTGGCAGTGGTTCTTAAGAGACAGCAAGAAGGGAGATAACAATGTGCTGCCTCTGGTATATTCCCTGAGGGTTGTTGACTCCCATGGTGCCCAATGCCCATTAATCTGAACCAATCACAATGATCTAGCAAAAAGCTAAGAAAGAAGAGTTCCCTCAAAAAGAAAAGAATAAATGAATTTTATAGAACCTATATTAAGATATAAAAGAAACTAAACAGTATCCTTGCCAAAAATATCATAATCTCAAAGAACACCCTTAAAAGGAACATAACAAATCAGTATTTGTCAAATAACTACCAAACAGAAGTATACTGGGAACTAAGGGGACATAAAGATATGCAGACAATCTCTGACCTCCAGGAGCTTTCATCTACTTTGGAAAACAGAATGTTCATGAACAATTACAATGCAAACAAATGTTGTAAGTGGTATACTCAGGAAACAATTACAGTACAACTCTTGAGTTGAAATGGACCTTGTCTTTTAGGTCAACCCGCTCCCTTGTCTTGAATCTATTCTATGATACCCTTTGGAGACAGCATTCAACCTAAGTGCACAAGGGATGAATGTATCACAACTCACAGACACTAGCTTATTAAGAAACGTCTGATTTCCTTTAGTACTAAGCTTGACAGTTGATATCTCTGATATTTCACTTTGACACTTCCTGTTTTATTCTTATTGTGAAGGTACATCCTCAGTCTTTCAAATGCGTGTTTTGGCTTGTGAGTATCTTTCATATTTTTTTTAAGAGCAAGTTTTGTGAAACCATGGATAAATCAAAAATTTGTGTTATTTTCAAATATCAGTTCTGTCGTGGAGCCAATGCTGTAAAGACAGCTCGAAATATCAAGGAAGTGTTTGGGAAGGATGTGGCTAATGAACGCACAGTACGTCAATGGTTTGAGACGTTCTGTTCTGGTGATTTTAATCTTGAAAATGAGCCATGTGGAAGACCTGAGACTAAGGTAGAAAACAATGAGCTGAAAGTAGTGGAAACGAATCCATCTCAACCTATGCATGAATTAGCAGCAAGGTTTGACATTACTATTTCAACAATATTGGACCATTTGAAACTAATCAGCAAGGTAAAGAAGCTGGATAGGCCAGGCTCAGTGGCTCACGCCTGCAATCCTAGCACTCTGGGAGGCAGAGGCAGGTGGATTGTTTGACCTCAGGAGTTCGAGACCAGCCTGAGCAAAAGCAAGACCCCGTCACTACTAAACAAATAGAAAGAAATCATATGGACAACTAAAAATATGTATAGAAAAAGTTAACCGGGCATGGTGGCACATGCCTGTAGTCCTAGCTACTTGGGAGGCTGAGACAGGAAGACTGCTTGAGCCCAGGAGTTTGAGGTTGCTATGAGCTAGGCTGACGCCACAGCACTGTAGCCTGGACAACAGAGTGAGACTCTGTCTCAAAAAAAGAAAAAAAAAAGAAAAAGAAAAAAATAAAAAATAAAAAGCTGGATAGATGGGTACTGCATAAATTAAACGAGCATCAGAAGAGAAATCATCTCCAAGCGTGCCTTTCTTTGCTGTCATGACATAAAGGCGAAACATTTCTATACCATGTTGTTAAGTGTGATGAAAGATGGATTCTTTTTGACCATCGCAAGCGTTCGGCACAATAGTTGGATAAAGATGAAGTGCCGAAACACAGTCCAAAACCAAATATTCATGAAAAAAAGCTAATGGAGTCTGTTTGGTGGTCCAGCGCTGGTATTATCCACCACAGCTTCATGAAACCTGGTCAATTGATTACTGTGGATGTCTACTGCAAACAATTGCATGAAATAATGAGGCTGCTTGCAATTAAGCAGCCAAGATTGTTCAACAGAGACAGGCCAATCCTCTTGCAAGACAACGCTTGACCACATGTTGCCCAAACAACTCTGGTGAAACTACAGAAGCTAGACTTAGACACTCACTGTTCTCCACCGCATTCACCAGACCTTACACCAACTGACAACCACTTCTTCCAGACTTTGGATCACTTCTTGCAAGGAAAAACATTCAATTTTCAACAAGCTGTGGAAAATGCCTTTCGTAATTTCATCACCACTCGCTCTCCAGGCTTCTTCACTACTGGCATAAACAAGCTACCATTAAGATGGCAAAACTGTGTCGATAGTTTAGACACATACTTTGATTGATTATACTTCTTCTTGTTTGAGATATAATAAACTAGACTTTTGATTCGAAATCAGTCGTTTCATATTTAATGACCTATATAGTTCCAATGCAATTAAAGATAGGAGCCAAAAGGAAACCAAGGTAAGCATTAATATCCAGAGAGATGATGTTTAGAAATGCAGATGTGGAAATGAAGTGAATATCAAGTAAATCCAATACTATAACACAGAACAATACACTAAAGTACTACTATGGCATATGGTCCATTACGACACAAATCCAGGGGGAGGGAAAAAAAAAAATCAACGTGATGTTGTAAAACTATCCCCATCTACAGAAACATTTAACTATAGAAAAGGGGACAGAATATACGAATGCAAAATTCTACTCTATCTGCCCCCAAATCACCCCTAGCTCTGTCTGCGTACTACTACTGTTTCCACCTGAGCAGGAGAGAAGGCAAAACTAATATTCACTCAGTAGCTATTATATGTCAGGCATGGTGCAAGGCATTTATCATGTATCATTTAACATAAGTAGAACCAGAACTTTACTGGTGATTAGACCTCCCCAGAGATGGGATCAAGGAACTGTCTGGCCTGGGATCCAAATCTATTATGATATTTTAGAGACATTTAGAAGACAGCTTGATGAGGAAGAAAGTGTAGCAGGGACTTGAAGACAGAGGTCTGGACCGGGGTTTTGGTCATGCAGTTGTGACTCAGCAAAAGTCACAGGAACTCTCTAGATATCAGTGTCTAAAGATCTTCCCCATCTACCTTATAGGTTGTCCTAAGAATCAAAATGGGATAACATATGTAGACGGATTCTATAAATATAACCCATTACTGATACCCATTTATTCATTTAACAAGTACTTATTGAGCATCTATACTATTCTAGACTCCAAGGTTACAGTAGTGACAAGACTGGCAAGGTCCCCAATCTCATGGAACTTATGTTCTAGTAGGTGGAAGACAGTTAATAAATATAAACAAGTGAACAGCATTTCCAACAGTGATGAATGCTCTAAAGAAAATAAAACAGGGTGATATGAAAAAGAGTTACCAGGGAAAAGGGAACTACTTTAGATGAAATGGTCGTAGAAGGCCTTGCTGAAGTAACATAGCTGAGACCTCAAAGACCTCTTCAGTCAAGTGAGGAGCTAAGGAAACAAATGTTCTAGGCAAAAGGAACAAGACAAGCTTGGTGTGTTTGAAGCACTGAAAGAAGGAAGTATGCCTAGAACACAATGAGTGAGGAAAAGAGTGTTAGGAGATGAGGTTGAAAAAGTGGACAGGGGCCAAAACCAATGTGGTCTTGCACTATTAAAAGGATATTTCATTACCATTAAGTTCTTCCTTTTTTCAATGTGGCCTAATAAATTGAGCCATTTATGCAAATATCCAGTGTACACACTATCAAAAGTAGGACACTTCCAACTTTCTAAATGAACAATGGCATCACTAAGACACAAGTGGAAGTACCCTAACCCTATACAAAGGCCCTAGACATAAAATTCTTAAGAACTATATCTTGCACCCACCCTGTGCAGCAGAGTGAGACCCCAACTCTTAAAAAAAAACATATCTAAACAAAGGTATCATTTATTATGATCTTTGGCAAGTCAAACAGTCAAAAACTTCTTTATAGGCCGGGCGCGGTGGCTCATGCCTGTAATCCTAGCACTCTGGGAGGCGTACGGATCGTTTGAGCTCAGGAGTTCGAGACCAGCCTGAGCAAGAGTGAGATCCCATCTCTATTAAAAAAATAATAATAGTAAAAGAAAATAAAAAATAAAATAAAATAAAACTTCTTTACAGCAAATGGAAGTGAGAGAATTATAGAATTCGAGTTTTTAACAAAATTAAAGTTTTTAACCAAAAAAATATCAATTTTTTTCTGATATTTATCGAGCACCTACTATGTGCCAGGCATGTTCTAATCACTAGAGATTCATCAATGAAAAAATCAATGATGATTTAACAATAATTGAGCAGATCTGTCAAAGTATCATAAACCAGACTGAACCTCAACTTATTTTGTTTCTGCATTTCATGAAACAGGAGCTATATACTTAATCATATGTACCTGTCAGAAAGCAAACTTACCAAGGAATTCTTAATCACTTCACTTCTATAAAATTCTGGAAAAGAAGAAAAAGAACAATAAGTGATATGAAAGAAAATAAGCTCATTAACTAACTCTTAATCCTGTAAAACTTTAAACATATGTTCCAGTAAAATATTCAAAACATTGTTAAGAAATCTATTCTCTCTGTATCTTTATCTGTAAAAAAATTAATTAAAATAAAGATTAAATCAACGTGTTTTAAAGGGAAAAAGCATCAGTAAAGAAGGTTAAAACCTTTTCAAATTTAATTTCGTGATTGGACCCTTACTGGGTCCTTTTAATTTGAGCTCTGAAAAACTCAAACTTTCTTCTTCCTTCCCCACTTCCACTCTTGACAACTGATTCTATCTCCTCTGTTTTTCTCAAACATTTCTCACAATTATCCATCACAGTATCGTGGAATGAATACTGATCTATTCAGTAGCAACCAGTTAACCTAAGTTTTACATCTACCTTTGTCACTGACACTGTGTCTCTTTAATTTTCTTGGACCCATTTCTTCATTAGACAACTTAGAGAATTAACCTACTAATTGAAGGTTCTCTTATAAACATTAAAAAATTTCATGATTCTACAAACCTTCATATATGCTGAAAAATGTTACAAACCCCGAAGATATAATCAAAACGTGTCAGAGGTTCAGACAGACATTCCAAACAACCCTCCATCACTCCCTCTACTAACCCTGACCACCGTCACCTCCATGCTGTCCTGCCACTGCAGAGAAGAACCTTGTATCCTTATGTAGAACGTCAACTTATTTTATGTTTCTGCATTTTATGAAACAGGAGCTATATACTTATTCATATATACCTGTCAGAAAGCAAACTTACTTACAGGATACAAGGTTCCCAGTAGAACCTTGTATCCATATATTGTTATAGGGCAGTATTTCCCCAAGTGGTGTGACACACACACCACTGCTACTTGAGATGATTTTAGGCGATACATGGACAAACTTTTACTTTTTTTCTAATACATTGAACTTTCTGTCGAACATATCCAACCTGTAATTGAAAGCTCTATGAGGGAAGCAGTGTTTGTTTTTTCAACTGCTATTAATATCTCCTCAGCACCTAAAACCATTCCTGGCACAGGGTAGACACTCAATAAATATTTTTTTATTGAACAATTTCACAGATTATGCTTAGACATAAGTTTTAAAATAGTCAACTTAAAGAAAAATATTAAATATGTAACAATACAGATGGAACTCAAACATGGTACAACACATCAAAGTGGTCTACTAATGACCGAAGCTAGGGAATCTTCAAGCATTAAAAGAAAAGTGGACCTAGATACAAAATTCTTATGGGCAGGCTCTTTTGGTTAAAGAACTTCTTGACAAACATACCATCTACATTACTTTATTCATGTCTTCCTTTAAAAAAAGATAATTATTCTATTTTGTAAGAGATAATCACAATGTATTAAGTGAAAAAAATACAAGTTTTAAGAGAAGACTTACAACAAGGTCCCAATTTTTATAATTATGCTAACAATGCTTATCCGAGATGGTAGGATGAGGCCACTATGAACAATTATTTTTAAATAAGGGATAATTCCAATTTTTTAAAAAGGAATCTCCTACTGATGAACATTTAGGTTATTGCTAATTTTTAGAAATTTCAAATAATGCTATAAACAATTTTATAGATATGTATCCTAACACTTGAATCTATAGGACAAACTTTTAGAAGCAAAACTGTAAGATCAAAGAACAAGTACAGTTTCAACTACTTTGACAGATATTGCCAAATTGTTCTCTAAAAATATTATAACAATTTATAATATCACTTACGAAAATAACTGTTTCCCCAACAATTTGCAACCCTAAGTATTATTCTTCTCATTTCATCCCCAAACGGTTAACCAATTATTCCAAACATTAACGGATGATATACACATATAAATTTATATATGTATATAATGTGTATAGATATATATACGTATAATACTTTTTTCAGGAAATAAACTACAAAAAGGGATCTAAAAGTGTTATTTTTTTATTATAAAGGACTTTTATGTTATACTTAATATATTTTTGTATTGTGTGAATTCATTGCAAGTATGTATTACTTTTAAATCAGTAAAAAACACAAAAAAGACATTCCTTTTTCCTTGTGACAAAGAGAATTCCTTAGCTTAATCTGCAAAGTGTCTAAACAATTCTCAAAATATATATCTCTAGCTCTAAGAAGATTAATAGTATCATTATTTCTTCCAAAACTTTGATGACTGGCTGACCATATGAATTAACCAAACTGAACAATTCTCCTTATCCATTAGACCCTCAAAGTGTACCTGCCAATTTAAATGAAAAGAGGTCAACAAAGGAGCCATACAATTTGGAAAGAAATCACAGAGTATGAGGTAATTTCTAACAAGCTAAACTTGGGCCTATACTGTCTATCATTCTGTTGCATCTAAAATATCATCAATAAAATTTGCAGCAAGGTATAAAAAAATGAATAATGAATTTAGAGTAAAAGAAAAAGTTCCAGTCCCCAGTCCACCATGTGTAAGCTTTGTGACCCTGGACAGGTCAATTAACCTTTCTGGACCATAGTTTCTTCACCTTTCAAAGGAGAATGACACCTGCAACATAACAGGGCTATTATGAGGCTACAGTGAAATAGTGAATTAAAAACATTTTATAAACTATAATTTTTATTAATAAAATTTTATTACTTGTTATTCATTCAATTACAGCAAAATCATCACAAGTAAATTTTCAAAAAGATATCCAAGACCTATTGCTACATGAAAGGGATCATTAGATACAAATGCTTCTCTATGTATCCATGCTAAGACCTAAACACACAAAGCAATCACAGATTACAAAGCATGGTGTCAATGGCAAGTTTTGGCTGTTAAACAGCATTCCATTCATTCAACAAAGTCTTTATTACTGTTTTAACAACACTCATAACAGGACGAATACAAACTTAATACTGTAAAACTATTTTTCACCTAACAGTTTGGCAAAAATTCAAGTTTGCACAGTCTGTTGGTGAAGCTGTGGGGGAAAAAGGCACCCACACATAAAACTCCCACACAGGACAATTTTGCAATATCTACCAAAACTACAAGTACACACTGTCTTTATCCCAGTAATTTCACTTCTTAGAATTTACCCTATAAATACCCTAGCACTCATATAAAATAATATACTCATAAAGTTATTCATTGCAGTACTGTGTGCATAGTAAAAGACTGGAACAACCTAAATGCCTAGCAATAGGAGTCAGTTAAATAAATTATGGTACATCTGTTCGATACAAAACTGCATAAAGAAAATTAGGGGTGCTGTGTATGAACCAATATGGAAAAATCTCTAAGGCATATTAAGTGAAAAACACAAGGTATAGAAATATAAATAATACAGTACTCTTTGTGTAACAAAGAGAAAAATTGGGAGGAAAGAATAAGAATATTCCTATTTGTACTTGTATTTGCATAAAGAATCTCAGAAAAGCTGAGCAAGAAATGAATAACAGTGGTTATCAGGGTGAGGTGGAAAACTAGGGTGATGGGGGAAAGGTCAAATGGAGGCTTTAATATAAACCTTTATATATATTTTGAACCATGGACTGTAGTACCTATTCAAAAAATTAAATTATTAATACAAAGAAAAAAAATATTTGAGAGCCTAGCATGTGCCAAGCATTGTTCCAGGTACTGGGTACAGAGCAGTGGGCAAAACTGACCTAAAAGTCTCTGCCATGTCATGGAGCTTACATTCTAGCAGAAGGAGACATGCCATAACCAAATAGTTAAACACATAGTATGCCAGGTGATCT
This sequence comes from Lemur catta, assembly GCF_020740605.2. Taxonomy (NCBI): domain Eukaryota; kingdom Metazoa; phylum Chordata; class Mammalia; order Primates; family Lemuridae; genus Lemur; species Lemur catta. The sequence continues at coordinate 56,944,534 of NC_059134.1, forward strand.
TAAGAACCATGGAGAAAAGTAAAGCACAGAACACAGGGGAGGACAGTCACAATTTTTAAAAGGGTTAGTCAGTGGAACATTTGGAATAAAGACCTGCAAGAAGGTGGAAGGGCTAGTCATGTGGATATCTGAAGGAAGGAGTGCCCTAGGTCAAAGAAACACAAGTGGAGAGGCCATTAAGTTGAAGTCAACTTGATGTGTTCAAGGAACAGCCAGGTCAGTGTGGCTGAACAGAGAGAGCTGGAGGAGCACCAGGAGATGAGTTCTGAGACATATTAGGCGGCCAGATCATGAAAGGCCTTGTAGGAGCTAAATCATAAGGATTTTAGCTTTTACTCTGAATGAGATGGGAAGCCACTGCAGGGATTTGAGGAGAGGAATACAGGATCTGATGTTCATGTTAACAGGACCTTGGCTGAAAATAGACTGAGGGGGGTACACAGGCAGACTAACCTGTTACTTCAACAATTCAAGCAAGATGTGACAGTGATCTGGAGATAGAAAGAAGTGGTCAGATTATGAATATATTTTGATAGTTAGAGTGAAGAATATTTGCCAAAAGACAGGACATGGAATATAAGAGAAAGAGGATAATCCGGGATAATTCCAAGGTTTTTAGCCAAGGAAATGGAGTTGTCATTTTCTTACAGATGAAAGAATACAAGATTCAACAAGGCAAACTGCGTAGTTATAAAAAAATAAAAATAAAAGGCCGGGCACGGTGGCTCATGCCTGTAATCCTAGCATTTTGGGAGGCCGAGGCGGGTGGATTGCTCGAGGTCAGGAGTTCGAGACCAGCCTGAGCAAGAGCGAGACCCCGTCTCTACTAAAAATAGAAACAAATTATCCAACTAAAAATATATATAGAAAAAATTAGCCGGGTATGGTGGCGCATGCCTGTAGTCCCAGCTACTCAGGAGGCTGAGGCAGTAAGATCGCTTAAGCCCAGGAGTTTGAGGTTGCTGTGAGCTAGGCTGACGCCATGGCACTCACTCTAGCCGGGCAACAGAGCGAGACTCTGTCTCAATGAATGAATGAATGAATGAATAAATAAATAAATAAATAGAATATAAGAGATGAGTCAGAGCTAGAACATCAGAAATTCAGTTTTAAACATATCAAGTTTAAGTTACCTACTAGATTCCAAATGGAGATGCAGAATAGGCAACTGGATATAGGAGCATGAGTTCAGAGGAAAGATCAATAGGTGACATTTAAAACTATGAAACTTGGATGAGATCACCAAATTGGATTATCTTATGATATATTCAAGCTAGTTGGTATCACAGGAGAGGACATTTACATTTCACGGGTGAGACAACTCTCACTGAAGAACAAATTTGATTTTCTAAAAATTCCAACTTTAAGAGGCAACCAGGATCAGAACCTAGCTCCCCATCCAGTAACACAAGGCTTTGTTCTCTGGAGTTATAACAATTGATATTTGATTTGAACTACCTTAAAAAGTAAACAATCTCCTAAGAGCACTAAAAAGATGTTAAAAGTAAAAAAAAAAAAAAAAAATCACACATATCTTTTTTGGATCTGCCATGAATTCAGCTAAAATAAAAGAATAACTTAGAAATCAGCATTTCAGATGTTCTTCCAATAAAAAACTTTTTTGTAAATTAAGAAATGATACCACTAAACAGGTGGTACAGGTTTAGTGAGAAGAGCCAATTGGTCTTTTATTGTGGTCATTTTATAGCAAGAGCCAAATAATGATCATGACAAATATTTGTGTTTGCCATGACAGGTCCAATAAGATGAGGTGGTATTAACTAGAATTACTAAGGAAAGGGCTTCCCAGCTCCTCGTATGGTAGTTAAAAGTTATAAGGCCTAACAAAATTCATGAATAGACTTCATTCAACCGTGACATTTTGGAGCAGGAAAAAGTCTCAGAAATCATCAACCCCTTCATTTTAATGATAAATTAACTAAAGCTTACAAAAGGACTAAATGCCCTACCTAAGACGCTTGCCAGTTAGTGACAGATTCAACATCACTACCAGATCCTGGACTTCTCTGTCGTCTGTCACCAGTTATTCCCTAATTGTGTTAATGATCATCTCATGGAGATAACTTCTAGAAACAGTCTATGACAACTTCTAAATTCAAAATGTAATCTGAGCTAGAAGAAAACAAAAACAAAAACAAAAATAACTTTGCTTTCATCATATCTCTAGATAAGTTTTTACATCATGATCATCAACCAGTCCCATTACTACTCTCTTTTTAGAAACTGTTATGATTTACATTACAATACTAATAATAATTCCTATCATTTTCCAAATTCCTAATATGTACTAAGTACTATGTTGATTACTATTATCAGAGGTAACAATGGACAAGGATACAGAAGTTTTATTAAGATAATCAAGGATTGATTATATAGAAACCCACCAAAAATTAAAAATACTCCAGCACTGTTATATATTGCTAGTGATATAACCAATTAGTGAGTAGTAAACTAAATGTATTAAGGTCTACAGAAATGCTTATGTCCTTAGACCAAATAGTAACCAACTGTTTCATTTTCCTTCTGGATACATAGGAAGACCACATTTCCCAGTCCCCTCTCCATCTAAAAAGGACAATGCAATTGATTTTTGGCAAATGGAATGGGACAGAATTGATGTGGACCACTTAAATTTAAAAACCTACCACAAATAATCCCTCTCTCTCTTGTCATGCCAGAGGCCAAGTACTGAGGACAGCAGCAACCCAAAATAGAAAGAACCTGGTACCTGAGTCGCCACTTAGAGGAGAGCTGCCAAGGCAGCACCTGATAAAAAATATCTGCACTGGACCTAGGGTAAAAAATGTATTATATTAAGCCACTAAGATTTGTGGAATTTGTTATAGTAGCTAGCCTTAAACACTCAGATTAATAATTATTTTAAAAATAAGCAATGGTTACAATAAAAAATAGGACAAATAAAATTACATGTATATGGTAAAATTTAGAGTCCTTTTTTTCAATCTTAAAAATTATTTTAATGCTATTTATAATGGAGGGGTTTCTATGCTATGTATTTCTTTTTCTTTTTTTTTAAAGACAGGTTCTCTCTTTCTCTCTCTGTCACCCAGGCTAGAATAGAATGGAGAGATCATAGCTCACTGCAGACTCAAACACCTGGGCTCAAGCGACCCTCCTGCCTCACTCAGCCTCCTAAGTAGCTGGCACATGCCACCATGCCCAGCTAATTGTTTTGTTTTTTTTTTAAGAGACGGGGGTCTCACTGTATTGCCCAGGCTAGTCTCGAACTCCTAGCCTCAAGCAATCTTCATGCCTCAGCCTCCCAAAGAGCTGAGATTACAGGCATGAGCCACCACAGCAGGCCACTACGCTATATACTTCTTGACTGAGTTTTGTAATAACTAGGTATTATTACTGAAGTTTAAAAAAAGAAAAAGTTCTTAAACAATTACTGTTTTGATAATGATAATTAAAACTAAAAAGATAAAATGTCACTTGAATTTTTCACCTTTGCCACAGGACAAGATTCAAATAAGTCTCAGTACCTCTTATTAAAACAATGCCACCTTTTGTTAGCACAAATAGATCTTTTATCACACCTTACCAAGTGTTACCACACTATCTCAGTTGATTCTCATAAAAATCTGTCTTGCCAACTTCATAAGACATCATTATCTCCACTCCACATATGGGGAAAATGAGGTTCCAAAAACCATGATCTTTATCCAAAGTAATGAAGCTAGTAAGGCTAGTATTTTCACTCCTAATCCAATGTTCCTGTCATTTACCATGCTTTCTCTCTTATACCATCCCAAGGAAGCCAACTAATTTATATCTCAGGACTTTCATCTAATAATGTATCCCAAAGATGGCATGATTTTCAATCAAATATTTGGTCTACTCTTAGAATTCACAGAAGAATCCACAGTATAAAATATAAAACTGAATTAAAAGAAACCATGCCATTCTTCTGAAAATGACCCCACATACACAAGAAATTAGATATGAAAAGATATAAATTAGGTAACTATTTTACCATAATATTAAAGAAACTGATTATATTTTTTTAAAAAGTAAAATTAATACAGTATATTGGAGTCATATAATCTACTTTAAATGTTAGCTACTAAAACATTAATAGCTATCATTCATAACATTCATAAAGGAATGATAAATGTGTCAATATAAGGCTGTTATCTAAAGAATTATCTAATAGCCATGTTTCTTTAATATACATAAATGCTCATGAAATATTTTCAGACAGCATAACAATTTAGGTTTCCAATAAGCAATAACAGCAGGAGGCACTGAGAATCACTTATGTTACAAAAGAATAAAAATGAAATGTAACACTCTGTGGGTAGCAAGTCTACAGATTCCTTTACCTTTATATATCTTTTCAGTATTACACAAGTGAAGTGTGAAGTAGGTATCAAGGAGTTGATGGCCATTTCGATTAACAATGTTCCGGGCAGCAATGTTCCGAAGATGTCGAAGACGCCGCTAAAAAAATAATAACAAAAAGAGAGGGCATTCAGCCTTTTTCCACCTATAAAATTTTCTCAAAGTTACAGTTCAAATATGAAATATAATAGGCTGTCCCAGAGATTTATTTGTTGAGCCAGAAACCATAACCCAGTCTCTTATTTATGCCTCCACATCCCCTCTGTCGAATAAGAATTATATCTACCCTATCTCACTTATAAGGTTGTTGTGAGCACGAAATGACAATAGATGTGAAATATCTTTGAAAATCATAAATCTTATATAAGTGCTATATACCTGCATAATATAGTATTAGTATTCCCTGGAATTTAAACTAAGCAGTAATTTGCTTTTTTCCACAGAAGGATTCTGGTAGACATATGAAGTCCGTCTCATACCAACAGAAAATCAGCAGTTATTACATACATCTATCACTGTTGCTAGTTCAGTCTAGATGCCAAATTATTTGTACAACCAGGAAAAAGGCCAAAGCCAAAAAATAACAGTAGTAAGTCACTGGTCACTCTATCCAGCCAATAATTCAATTATTGTGAGTTTAAATTCTCACTTCATCAGTAGCCAACCAGTCTCTATTTCCTAACTAAGCCTCCTTCCTAGCAACTTCTCCAACCAGGATGCTTGAATTATTTGGAGTCACAAGTTTGGAAATGCAAAAGTTCCACAAGCAGCAGTAGAAATCAACAAAAATACAAGACAAGCTTAAGGGACAGCCAAATCATCTCATATCAAAAAGAGAATATTGGCAATGCTGAATGTTGGCAATGCACATCAGATTCATCCCCAAAACCTAGTTCCTTGTGTTAGATAATTATCTTCAGAGACTTAAAAATAGAAACCAAGTGCTTAGTTTTTAAAATATACCTAAAGTTCTCCCTTGGGAGGAAAGCCAGTCCTTTCTCCTGAAATAAATCCATCTTCAATCACATGTGCAATCAGCCAGAAGAGCCGGGTCTTTTTTCCATGCACATACCAACCCAATCCCTTCTCCCAATCTGGAGATTAAGATTCCTTGAGAGAGAAGGCTATTGTCTAATGAATTTGTTTAATCCTCTAAGTATGAAAAGCCCCAAACATATTTACAAGTTTTCTGGGCTTACTCTAAAAGATTCATTTTTCCACAATCTTCCAATGGTTTTCATTTCACACTTGGATCACAGCAACCATCTTTTCCTGCTATATAGTTTTCATTAGCCCTTTCAGTCAAAATTTTAAATTTTCTTAGCCCCATGCTTTTGCTCAAATAACATCGATTCCCAAAGCTGAATAGGAAATTTTAATTTTTAAATTGGAAATAACATGGCTTTAGAATATTTGAAATATTACCTATAAAACATTCTATGTAGAGTTTAAAAACATTCATTAATATATAAAATTAAAGGCTATACAGCTTTGATTTGGGGGATGGATGGATGTAATTAGCATACAATTCAACTACTTGAAATGTTGGCAAAAAAGCAGTATGACCCTAAATTCCTTAACTTTTTATAAATCTTTCAAATGTGAATTCTAACACAAGACTTAAATGGCATGCATAGTAAATCTGAAACATCTGTTTTAGTAAAAACAAAATCACTTATTAATATGATCATAAACTGGTGCTTCTAAAGAAACTAAGCTGCTTTAAAACTTAAGAGTAGTCTGCAAGAAATTTTTTTGTTGTGTCTTAGAATTTTGTTTGTTTGTATTGGCCTTGTAGAAACTACTCTCCCCTACTACCAGTCTTGTGGAGTTAATTCCACCTCCAGCATCAGGAATGTTCATATGATTTATTCAGGCCAATCAGCACATTCCATTCCCCTGATCACAAAATATGATCCAATTAGGGCTGGTAAAGGACCTAGAAATTGTAGTAAATTGTTGAGAGTTCTTTTTATCCCCCTACTGGCTCTGAACCTAGAAGAACACAGGGCTAGAGATACTGGCAGCCATCTTACCATCACAGTGAACTGTAAGAATGAAACCAACAAGGAAAAGAGCACAGTCCAGTGATGAAGAATTCAGGTCCTGCTGACACAATTTAAGTCTGTGGATCAAACCATACCTAAAATGGGCCCTGAGACAAGAGCCTAGAAGAGATATGAAAACCCCAAGCCAGGAGGCATGGTAGCTAAACCCAGAAGTGGCAAGGGAAGGATGGAGTCCATCTGCTGACTACTGGCTACAGCTGAAGTGGGAGTTTGAAGAAGAATTTTTTGAAACAAGAGAACAATATGAAAGGTTGCAGAAGGATGGATGCCTGCTTTTCAGCCAAGTGCCTTTGGTTGAAACTGATGGAATGGCGCTGACGCAGACTAGAGCCATCCTCAGCTACCTCGCTGCTAAGTACAACTTACATGGGAGGGACCTGAAGGAGAGCGTCAGGATGGACATGTACACTCATGGCAACATGGACCTGATGATGATGATGACAGTGCTGGGTGTGTCCAAATCCCCTGCAGAAAAAGGGGAAACCCTTGCTTCAGGAGTGAAGAATGCTAAAACCCAGTACTTTCCCGATCTTTGAAAACATTTTGAAAGACCACAGAGAGGATTTTCTCATTGGCAACAAATTCAGTTGGGCAGACATACAATTGCTGGAAGCTATTTTAATGGCAGAAGAACTCAATGTTTCTGTTCTTTCTCACTTCCTTCTGCTAAAGACATTTAAAAGAAGAATCAGCAACATCCCCACAATTAAGAAGTTCCTGCAGCCGGGGAGTCAAAGAAAGCCACCCTGATAGCCACTATGTTGAACTAGTCAGGAACATTCTGCAGTTCTAATGGCAGCAGGTCTCATGATGACAAAAGCAGTGATCCAACTGCAGCACCAGCACATGCCATCTAGAGTGAACAGTAGAAGCAAACTGTAGATTCTAGGAGGTAAGTGTCTGAAAACAACAAAGCCACGCTGCCATCAATGACAAATGCTGATTAAATGTAATATAAAACCAAAAACAAACAAACCATACCTAAAATGAGTGTTATAAGGACAAACATTAGCCATCAAAGATTACAACTAGAGAGAGGACTTATGCTATAACTGTTTATTAAGAATTTATCCCATGGCAGGTTAGTAGATGAAGAGTAACATTCTAACTTAGTGGCAAAGTACAAAGAAATGTTTTACTTTGTTAAACATACCCATTTTTAGAAAATAACCATTTCTGTTGGGTCAATCCATTTTTGTTCATAAATTTTAAACCTCAATATAGAGGACAGCAAGGCTTAAAATATAGTCAAATCACACACCAAAACTAACAGAACCCAAAGCAATTTTCAGTAGTGAAATATGCCACTGAAGCCAAGCACAGTGGCTTACACCTATAATCCTAGCACTTTGGGAGGCCAAGAAGGCAGAAGGGTCACTCGAGGCCAGGCGTTCAAGACCAACCTGGGCAACACAGTGAGGCCCTGTCTCTACAAAAAATTTAAAAATTAACCAGGTGTGGTGGCATGTCTCTATAATCCCAGCTACTCAGGAAGCTGAGGCAGGAGAATCACTAAAGCCCAGGAGTCTGAGGTTGCAGTGAGCTACGACGACACCACTGCACTCTAGCCCAGGTGACAAAGCAAGACCTTGTCTCAAAAAAAAAAAAAGAAAAAGAGAAGAGAAGAAAAGAAAGAAATGAAATTTACCACTGGGGTTCTATATTCCTCCCATGTTTTATCTTTCCCTTGTAGGCATCTAAAATTTTCTGGCTTCTGAGGTATAATAATGACCAAAGAGAACTGATGTGCCCTTGATCTGGTTCCACATCAGTGCAGGAAAGTGATTCAAGGAGGCTGACGACCAAAAGAAGGAGGAAATGGCTCCCATTCACCCTCCCTCCCTGTACCCCTCACTTAAAAAACAAAAGTACTATGGTTCTCAAATACAATTACCCCATGAAATCCCCACCATCACCAAACTAAACCATTCCACACACAACTTTTATGACTCCCAAGGCCACAGAGGTGGTGCCTTCAAAACAAATTTTGAGTCTAATTTGTTTAATCTACAAGAGGTATTATAGATTAATAATATAATCAATAACATAAAGCCCAATGGAAAAGAGGCTAAAGGATACAAAAAGACAGGTAACAGGAAAAGAAAAGGAAATGGTCAATGAACACATGAAAAGATGTATAATCACACCCATAATTTAAGATCCGCACATCAAAACAAACATTCTACCTTGTGGCAGATTATATTTTCCAAACATGGTTGCCCCAATACATCCCATCTCACATACTCTCCTACAATGTGATGTTGCTACTCCTCCATTAAAAAGTGAGGTCTATGTTCTCTCTCACTTAAATGTGGTAAGGCCTATGATTATGGCAGAAATGATGGTATGTGACTTCTGAGTCTAAATCATAAAAGGTGATATGGCTTCCACCTGGTCCTCTTAGGATGCTCCTCCTTGGAACCAAGTGACTATACTGTAATGGAGCCAGGCAGTTACACACATGTCACAGGTGTCCTCCACGGCCCCAGCAGGTAGCCAGACAGGTACATGACTGTGCCCTGAGCCCTCAAGCCTCCAGAAATGATATCAAATTGATAAGTAAAGATAAGTCATTTCCACAAAACCCAGATGAAACTGCAGACTCAGGAGAAAAATGAATGATGGTGTTGTTTTAAGGCATTAAATTTTTTGTTTGTTATGCAGCAATAGGTAACTGAAGAGATCTATCTGATTTAACAGTCAAACTATTTTAGTCTCTGTTGGGGCTGATACCAGAAAGGACAACTGGTCCAATTTGAAGCAAGGGCAATTTAGCAACAAGCATCAAATTTTAAAATGCATATAACATTTGACCAAGCAATTGGTCAAATCAAGTCACAAAAATGTATGCAAATATGTTTACTCCAGTATTGCTATAAAAGCAAAAACTGAATAACCACTCTTAAATTGTAGTATGTTCATACAATGAAAAACTATATAACCACTTTTTAAAAAGGCTACTGAAGTACTGGTATGAAACACAAACCACAAAGCTAAAAATTGTAAATGTTAATGTAGAGAAATATTACTATATGCCCTGAATGATATAGATCAGGGATTGGCAAATTTGACAAGGGTCAGAGAGTAAATATTTTAAGCTTTTCAGGGCACACCCATTTTCTGTCTGCATATTCTTCTTTTTTAGCTTACAATCTTCCAACAGTATAAAAATCATTCTTAGCTCATTGGTAGTTACAAAAACTAACCACTGTTAGCCACAGTTTGCTAACTCCTGATGTGGATAAAACATAGATATTATGAGACAATTTCTTAAACTAGCATTTACTTTGGAAACATAGTCAAACTTACCCGGACACCTATCATTCCTACTCTAACTCCTGGCTTCATTTCTTTTTCAGGTTAGGCACTTGTTCTTAGCCTGGGACCAGGCTCAATGGCAGGGAAGAATTAAGGCCCAGGTTATTTCAGCTAAATTTGGATTACTACTGCTTTTTTATAACTTGGGTAGGAGGACAACAAATGCAAACCTGGGGAAAACTGGCTTTCCACATTTCCTCAGAAGATAAAGATATTTAATTACTAAATCAAGAATTTAAGCTTGATAGATTCAAGTCAGTCTTTTTAAAAAATACAAAATCTGTTCTATTTTATAGCACTCTCAATCATCCATTTTTTCCTAATCCTTTAATCCTACCTGAAAGACTCACTATGAAAAAATTTTCAAAGAACACAAGAACACAAGTTCTTTTAAAACTAATGCTTGGTGTTAATAAGCAAATTATACCAACAGTCAATGTTACAGATTTAAACAAACAACCCAACAACTCTAATCTCTCGTGAAACACTGTATAGTTCTTGTGCATAATTGGGAGCTTTCTATGGCATGAATTACACACCTTGGAGTCAAAGCCTTTATTTGGATATAAACTCTGTTCTCTCCTGAGTTCAAATCACTCTAAGAATTTAATGCAGTCATTTAAGCACTACGATAATTGTAAAACAGGCCTCTCCACAAGAAAAGACAAAATACATCTTTGAACTTTCTATATTTCTTATACATTTGTCTCTGGGTTTCTTATCTCTACCCTATTTACCCCTAATCTTAAAGTAAGACCCAAACTAGCCCTTTTTCTTCCATGTTTCCTCCCAGGTAGTATTGCTTTAAGAAACAGGCCTGTGTAATGATAGACCCAGTATTGCCCTCTACATGTGTCTCTCCCTCTCCCTCTCTTGTTCCCTTCTTTCTTCTATTTTATTTTGATGGTACTTCCTTCACAGACTATGCTTAGGAACTGTGGGGCTACAAACATGGTATTACCTAATTTCAGAGTATGTAATCTTACTCTGGAGTTTGTACACATGAAAAGGGCAAATTTCAGATAAAATTATCCAGCAGTATTTAGAAATATAAAACCAAAGAAGACAGACACAGAGTTATACAGGATGACATAGAGAAGATAAAAATTGGAAAACAGTAGACAGCTTTCAGTGGTCCAAGTGTTAAGAGTAATCCATGCCTGTAATCTAGGGGGAGGAAGGGAAGACAAGTAGGTAGGCATATAGATTAAACAAAATCCACCATGAGTTAGTAATTATTGCAGCTAAATAATAGGTACCTGGGAGTTCATTATATTCGTCTCTTAATATCTCTCTCTCTCTATATATATATATATATGTTTGTGTGTGTCTGTATATATATGATATGACATATATTTGCATTTCAATACACATTGATATATTGATATATACAATACATATTGAAATTTCCATAATAAAAAAAATGTTTTAAAGTAATATCAATAGGAACAAAAAGAAAGGATAAGACCATACAGGAGCCTAAAGAAAAACTGACCTTAATGGTGCAACTAATTAGATAATGGATGTGGTTAGGAATGAAGAGAAGACTGACAAAAGAAACAAAGTTGTCAAAGATGACCTCTACGGAAATGAGAACTGATTGATAAAGGTGTTAGGGTAATAACAAATACAAAAAATACACACACATACACATACTCAATACCTTACATCAAATTCCAGAAGACTTAAAAACATTTAAATGTAAATAATTAAAGCATAAAAGTACCCAAAGAAACCACAAAGAATTATTTTATAACCTCAAAGGTCTAAAAATGACATATATTCAGAAGTTATAAAAGAAAAAAAAAGTTTACTATATGAAATGATCTAAAATTATGCATGGCAAAAACTACCATATGTAAGTAAAGTTAAAGGAAAATAGAGCCTAAGAAAAAAAATTTAACTCATATAAAAAAGATAATTTCACTAAAACATAAAGAATTCCTAGAAATCAAAAGTCCAACAACCCAATAGGAAAAGTGGCAAAGAAACTAACAGATAATTCACAGAAAAGGACATACAAATACCTCTTAAACATGAAAAGATCCTCAACCTCACTCATAGGAGAAATGCAAATTAAAACTATACTAAAACTGGCAGAGACCAAAAAATCTCATAACACATTCTGAGGCAAGGCAGTACCAAAAAAGGCACTTTCCTGAAAGGGGTGTCATTGGTACAAACTCTAGGGAGGTATCTTCATCTGTTTTCTGTTGCTTTTAACAGAATACTTGAAATTGAGTAATTTATAAAGAAAAGGAATTTATTTCCTACAGTTATGGTGGCTGAGAAGTCCAGGATCAAAGGGCTGCATCTGGTAAGAGCCTTTTTGCTGGTGGGACTCTGCAGGGTATCACGTGGCAAGGGAGCTGAGCACGCCAATATGCTAGCTTAGGTCTCTCTTCCTTTTCTTACAAAGCCACTGGTTCCCCTCCCATGATAACTCATTAACCTACTAATCTATTAATCTACTAATGGATTAATCCATTGATGAGGGCAGAAACCACATGATCCAATCACCTCTTAAAGGCTCCATCTCTCAATACTACCACATTGGGGATTAAATTTCAACATAAGTTTTGGTGAGGGCAAATATCCAAACCATAGCAGACGGTAATCTGACAATGTCTACCAAAATTACAAATGCACATACTCTTTGATCCAGCAATTACACTTCTGCATTTATGCTAAAAATACACTTGCAGATATGCAATATGATGTATGTAATGGAGTATTGCTTGTATTAGCAAAAAACTAGAAATAACTAAAATGTCCATCAATAGGGGATTAGCTAAATTATGGTATGTCCTACAGTGAAATACTATGTGGCCATAAAAGATAAATGACGCAGCAGCTCTTTGAGCAATGATATAGAACAATTTCCAAGATATACTATTAGTTAAAAAAAAAAAGCACTGTTTATATAGTTGGTATGTTTAGCATGATATCATTTGTGTTTAATAGGGAAAAAAGAATATAAATATGTAATTACTGGAGAGTCACAAACTATGACTGATAACACTGGTTGTCTCAGAGGAGAGTAAAGAGGTGTTTAGGGCACAGAGTAGTATGGACACTGTTCACTCTAACCTCTTACATATTATATCTTTTAAACTGTGAATCATATGAATATATTACCTCCTGTATTTTTTAAAATAAAATTAAATTTATATTTTAAAAAAACAGAGATGGCAACCAACCTTTAAATACAGGTATATGAGATATCCACTTCCAGAAGCACTGTGACACAGTGGTAAAAGCTTAAGCTAGAGTTTGAGCTGAACTCTAGGGCAGTTCTACTGTTCACTCGTGGACAAAGCCACTTACTCTCTCTGAGACTGTTTCCCCTCCCAAAAAATGGAGATATTTCCACCTGTCTACCTCTGTGGGTTACAGTAAGGATCAAATTAAATAATGCATATAAAAGCTCTCTGAAAAACTGTAAAAGTACTTTATAAACATAATGTATTACAAAAATAGAGATATCAAGAGAGGGATGTGGTTAACAGTGAAAGATGATGAATTGATTTAGGCAATTCTAATTTGAAGAAAAGAGACTGATTTAGAATTCATCTATATAAATAGAGGTGATAAAGTCACAAAAGTATAACAGATCTCTGAAGGAGAAACATTCAATAAATAGAATTGCAGAACTGCAGAACTAGAAAGGACCCAAAGGTCATCTAAGCCTTTGTTACTCTGCATCACCTGGGAATGTGTTGAAAATGCAGAATCTCAGGTCCTACCACAGACTTAATCAGAATCTGTACTTTAACAAGATCCCCAGGTAATTCACATGTGTATTTTAAGCTTAAGAAGTACTGATCTTTTCTCCTTGCAATTCTATCATTAAAAAAAAGAAAAAGAAAAAAGAAGAAGCACTGATCTAAGCCATCTTACTTATTTTTCAGATAATAAAACTGAGGCCCTAAGTAAAGAGTTCATACAGTCAATAAGCAGCAAAATCAAGATTTGAACCCAGGCCTAATCTCCTGGGCTGGGCACACCAAGTATTTGCTTCTCAGGTACCCTGTTTCAAAACCTTTGAGACAGCTTTCTTTGCCTTTCAGGCCTCCCATGTTTCCACCCCTATCTATTTCTAGTCAGCCATCTAGACCCATCACTTCTTTCTTTGCAATTACTTTAGCATATGCTTCTTCTTTTCCACATCTTTCACTGTCCTAAAACTACTGTTGTTCATACTATGAAAACCCAGCTTCCTCCTATTGTGCATATATCAATTTCCTCTTCAGAAAACAACACCTCATTTCCAAATAGCAAACTCTATATAATTGGTTAAGAAGGTACAAGTCATTAAAAACCATTAAATTTTAACTAGCTGATTTCAGGCAGAATCTGTATTTGAAACCTACCCAGACTAGAAAGGTATAATTTGGTAATTCTAACCCAGAGCCTCATGTCTTCATTTCCATTATTTCTTGCCTATTAACTCCTTTTCTTTGCCCTAGAACTAAGCCAGTTGCCTTTATGTAACAAGGTCCTTCCATTCTAATCAAGTTTTACCAAATACAGCCAGTCATCCTTTGGTATCTGCAGGGGATTCATTCCAGGAACACTTCCAGCCCCCTCATACCTCACCTTGGATACCAAACCGCAGATGCTTAAGTCCCTGATATAAAATGGTATAGTACTTGCATATAACCTATCCACATCCTCCTGCATAATTTCAATCATCTCTAGATTACTTATAATACCCAATACCACGTAAATGCTATGGAAATAGTTGTAATACTGTATTGAGTTTTTGTATTCTTTTTTATTGTTATATTGTTAATTTTTATTGTGGTTTTTTTTTTTTTTCAAAAATTTTCTATCCATGATTGGTTGAATCCGGAGCCCACAGATGCAGTGGGCGGACTAGAAATCCAAAGGCCCTAAATTTGCTTTCCATTACCATCTTCTGTCCCAATAAGCTCTTACCATCCACAAACATTCCCATATCTTCATAATTCTCTCCTATGCACTGTATCCTAACAAACTAAAGTACTTCAACATTTCTTGAATATCCACGATGTGCCAGGCACTACATAATAAAGCAGAAGTCTAAACACCTCTGAATACCTTTCCCACATAAATATAAGAAAATTAAAAGCCCTGCCCCATTTCCATTTCTGCAGCAAGAAGTTTTTTTACTTTTTAAGGGCAAATAATATGGGAAGACTTTTATAGGTGCTCAGCCCCAATAGGGATAATTGACCAGACAGACTAAGACACCCGCAACATGAAGGCTAACTCATATGCAACACCTGTACACCACAGCACTAGGGAAAGAGATTCCCTTGTACAAATTGAGCATTGAGTTCAATTAAATCTACCTGAAAAAATAAAGGGAGGGTACTTCAGTTCAAAATTCAATTGTGAGCTCCAGTGATTCCAAACACTGTTTTTGTGATATGGTATAAACTTGGCAGGATTGAGTTTGTGTGCCAGTTCTGCTATTTCACTTGAGAAAGCATTTAACCTCTCTCACCTTCAGATACCTCATCTGTAAAACAGAGCTAATAATAGTTTCAACTTCAGATAGTCATAATGGGGAGTAAATGGTGAAAGTGCAAAGTGCTTAGATCACAATGCTAGCACACATGACAGTTCAATAACGTTACTACTATTATCAATCACCCTAAAGTTTCCTTGCCTTTAGTGGTCAGTTTACCTGTAGTTTCAAACTCTATGCATCTAACTCGAACTATTACAGGTTTGTGAAGGTGGAGGCACAGATAAAATTGGAAAACTGTATTTTAAATCCAACAAGCAAACAGAGTAAGATAGTAGAAAAAGTTCTGAATTTAGAAACAGAATAGTTGGGTTTGAATTCTAGCTCTGCCATGTTCTCTTCTAGACTTAGTTTTCCACCTGTTAAATGGGGGATGGGAGAAGTTTCTAACTACTATGGCTAAAAATACTATGGGAATGGTTTTAAAGACATTAGCTACTCAAAACACAAGGCAGCACGCAGAAGTTAAAAAAGTTAAGGGCGGGAAACACATTCACAAATAATTTTTAAGGATATTTCTGAAATGGTATATAATGAGTCACAAATTTTGACTGCAAGAAAAAATGGCAGCAAAAGATAATCACAAAATTGGACTAAAATGAACACCTGTGTGAAAGTTGTTCATATGAATTGGGTCATTCTTGTCATATCTAACTAAAACCTGGTCAAGAGGCCAGGAGGGAAAAAAACACTCAAGGCAAATAACATTGCCCCAAGAATGTAATTCTCTGCAAGCCTGGGTGCTAAAACTGTCTGTTGTAACCTAGGATCAGCTTTATCTAGCAGCTACTGAAACAACCTGCTGCAACTCCTAAGACTAGTTTTACCCACCACAGTCAGTCACCAATCAGAGCTTGCCAGCTCCCCAAAACTTTACTAGTGCCAATAAACAACACATAACACTTCTGCTTTTAGTAAAACCTCCAACCTTCTCTTTGTTCTTTGGACATACTGAAGACCACCCAGCCTATGTGTATGTCCCAAATTGCAATTTTTGCTTCCCAAATAAAACATTTTATTAAAATTTAGAGATTTGTCTCTATATTTTATTTGACTTCAATACCTACAATTAAGTAAACAAACACCAAGTCATTCGTCACGACCCAGCTCCAGAATCTACACTTTTGAGACATCCTTCCTGACCTCCCTTCCCCACCAAGATGATCACTATCCCAAACCAAGATGATCATTTTTCCCTCTATGCTATGACTATACTGTGTACAAACACCATCGCACCACTTGCCACAATCATGCTTTATTGTGTTAAGGTGCCTGTGTTTCCCCAAATGAGGACTGATTCTTAAATACAGAAACCAAGTGTCATTCCTCTTTATACCCACACTACTTAGCACAGGCCCGGCACAACGTAGATAACTCAGTTAAGTGTCTGATGGACGAATCAATGAGTAAACCATAGATAAGATTAGATATATTACCGTGCCACGGAGAATAGTACCTACCTTTAAGTATTTAGTAACATTTAAGGTTATATTTCATACATAGCTCTTAACAGCACTTACATTTTATCACAACTCTTTGCCTTTCTGTCTCCTCACTGACTACAAGCTCCTTCAGAACCAAAATTGTGTCTTTTTATCCCAAGTGGCTATTGTGCAGCCACACAGACACTCAATAAATGTTTGCTGACAGAATGAAGGAATGGATGAACAAGTGTACAAACACCACCACTGCCTCACAGTTCAGGTCTCTATCTTCCCTTATTTAGAAACTTTCTCCGTAGCCTCATAATTACTCTTCTCACCATCATTTTCTCCATAAGACTGTCTTCATACACTTGCCTACCGTATAATGCAGATTGGTTACGGAGGGAGTGTCAAGAGTTGGGAAATCAGCCGGGCCTGGTGGCTCACGCCTGTAATCCTAGCACTCTGGGAGGCTAAGGCAGGAGGATTGCTTGAGGTCAGGAGTTAGAGACCAGCCTGAGCAAGAATGATACCCTATCTATAGCAAAAAGAAAAAAAATGAAAAAAATAAAAAATAAAAAACCCAGCCAGGCATTGTGGCATGCACCTATAGTTCCAGCTAGACAGGAGGTTGAGGCAGAAGGATCACTTAGAGGCCAGGAGTTGGAGGTTGCAGTGAGCTACAATGATGCCACCCAGGGCAATGGAATGAGACTCTGTCTCATCAACAACCAAAGGTCAGGTGTGGTGGCTCACGCCTGTAATCCTAGCACTCTGGGAGGCTGAGGCTGGAGGATTGCTCGAGGTCAGGAGTTCGAGACCAGCCTGAACAACAGCAAGATCCCGTCTCTACTAAAAATAGAAAGAAATGATCTGGACAGCTAAATATATATATAGAAAAAAAATTAGCCGGGCATGGTGGCACACACCTGT
This sequence comes from Lemur catta, assembly GCF_020740605.2. NCBI lineage: Eukaryota > Metazoa > Chordata > Mammalia > Primates > Lemuridae > Lemur > Lemur catta. The sequence continues at coordinate 56,962,179 of NC_059134.1, forward strand.
AGTCCCAGCTACTCGGGAGGCTGAGGCAGAAGGATTGCTTAAGCCCAGGAGTTTGAGGTTGCTGTGAGCTAGGCTGACACCACAACACTCTAGCCTGGGCAACAGAGCAAGACTCTGTCTCAAACAAAAAAAAAAAAAAAAACAAAGACCAAGGTATTTTTAGAGGATTATAAACTTCAGCTCCACCCCTTGACCTCCAGGGAAGGGAGAGGGGCTGAGGATTATTGAGCCAATCATCAATGGCCAGTGATTTAATCAAGCATGGCTATGTAATGGGGCCTCCAGGAAATCCTAAACAACAGAGTTTGGAGAGCTTGAGTTGGTGAATACATCAAGGTGCTGGATGGGGGTGCACCTAGAGGGCATGGAAGCTCCACACCGCTTCCCCTATTTATCACTTACATTTGGCTGTTCCTGAGTTGTATCCTTTATCATAAACCTATAATATTAATAGTTTAAGTAAACTGTTTTCCTGCGTTCTGTGAGCCATTCTAGCAAATTATTAAACCCGAGGAGGAGGTCATTGGAACCGATGATTATAGTTGATAGCTGAGAAGTACAGGAGGCCTGAGACTTTCAACTGACCTCTGAAGTGGGAGCAGTCTTGTGGGATTGAGCCCCTTAACCTGAGGGATCTGAGACTAGCTCCTAGTAGATACTATCAGAATTGAATTGAATCTCAGGACACCCAGCTGGTGTAGAACTGGTTTATACAGGTTTAAAAAGAAAAACCCACGCATTTGTTGTCAGGAATGTTGTAGGTAGAACAGGTACTACAGATATTCCCCACTTAGGAAGGTTTGACTTAGGATTTTATGATTTTTATGATGGTGCGAAAGCAATGCATGTTCAGTAAAAACCATACTTCAAGTACCCACAGAGACATTCTGTTTTTCACTTTTAGGTCAGCATTCAATAAATTACATGAGCTAGTCAAAAATTTATTAAAAAACAGGCTTTGTGTTGGATGATTTTGCCCAAGTATAGGCTAATGCAAGTGTTCTGAGCACATTTAAGGTAGGCTAAGCTAAGTTATGATGTTCAGTAGATTAGGTGTATTAAATGCATTTTCAATGGGTGTATGCCTACATGACGAGTGCGTTGCACACCCTCTGGGGAATGGTCATGCTTGAAGGTGCAGACCCGGGGAGGTGGGTGGGGAGGGGATGGAGGTATGACTACATGATGAGTGCCAGGCGCACTGTCTGGAGAATGAGAACGGACGCACTTGGGACTCTGACTCAGGGGGATGGGCAGGACATGGACAATGTATATGACCTAAACTTATGTACCCCCATGATGAGCTGAAATAAAAAAAATAAAAAATAAAATAAAAAAATAAAAAAATAAAAATAAATAAATGCATTTTCAACTTAAGATATTTTCTATTTACAATGGCTTTATTGGGACATAACCCCATGGTAAATCAAGGAGTGTCTGTACTCTCCAACTCATTTGTTTCCAACATTTTCCTCCAAGCTCCTTAAACTCTGGCCTCACTTAATTGTCTGCCATTCCCTTTTATACATACCTTTTTACGTTTTTGCTCAAGTTGGTCCCTTTGATAGCATGCATTTCCCATCTTTCTCACCTCAGCATTTTGTTCAAACCATCTCTTATATTACACTAAAATGGTTCGCTCACATATTTGCCTTACCCATTAGATTATTAGTCCCTCCAGGGAAAGGACGGTGCCGTTATTTATCCTGTATCTCCAGTGCCTGACAAATAGGAATAGTGATGTTAGCAGCAACAACTAACATTTCTTTAGTACTTACTATGTACCAAGCATCTTTGTAAGTGAATTTATGATTCATTTAATCCTCTCAACAACCCTTCAGGGTAGGCTATAACTATGCCCATTTTACCTGAGCCTCGCTAAAGCACAGGGAGATTAAATAACTTCCAGACTGCCTAGCTAGGAAATGGTGGGACAAGGATTTGAACACAAGCAGTCAGGCTTTAGCATCCATATTCTTAACCACTGTGGATACATGGTAGAAACTAAAAAAAATGTTCAACAAATGATGGTGTAGAACAGAGTAGAACACAATATTTGTAGAATGAAAATATGAAGGTCAAAAGTAAGGCATTTGGCAACTGAGGAAATGGAGGCACACAGAGGTTAAAAATGTACAGAGCTACACATAAGCTAGTCTTCTCACTGTAAAGGTTAAAAACCTGAGGACTAGAAAGAAGTACTTTTCCCAAAGTTACCTTAGTTATACCTAGAATCAGCCTTACAAGTCTTCGCACCACACCATATTAAAGGAATATTAATACTTGCTTTAACAGGCTGCAAAACTGTATTCAAAGATACTCTGAAATTACAACAATAACAGAAAATGGAAAAAGACATATACTAGGGCCTAATGCAATATCTGGTACACAGAAGGAATGTAATACCAATTAATTAATTTTTAATTTTTTAAAAGATCTTAAGTTTATTTCTAAGTATCAATTTCTTTTTATTCTTGTGATAAGTTTTCTAAAATGCACTACATATTTTGCTACATTAAAGAGGATATTGATGATTTAAACTTTTCTTGAAAATTCAAGAGTATATTAGTGAACAGTAATTATTATCTGTACTATAGCAGATAATAAGGCCATGGGGAACTACTGAGTTAAAGGACTATTTGCTCCTCCTCATGAAACTCCAGCTATTTTTGAAAACATCTTACTGTTTTTTCAGGTAATCAGCTACCATTCATTCCTTAGAACTGGCAGTGGCCTCCCTGTAGTAGACCCTTTTCCCTCTTCTAGTTATTTGCTTCTAGTCTGCTGGGACTTGAAAAATCTAAGTTTGTTGGAATAATTTCTAAAAGTTCAGAGTAAAAAGGCTCTGAGTAAAAGCCTCAGGGATACCCTGTAAGTTAAGTTTGTGCCTTTTACAGGATTCTGTGGCACTTTCAGAGCTCCCAAGTCTTTTTTGCTTACTTTATGATTGGTCGGTTATGGTAGGTTCCTGCTTCCCAAAAAAAGGTCTAGGAAAAGCTAGTCCCATGAGATACTCCATAGAAAAAGAATTCTATAAACAAATAAATTTGGGAAATACTTCATATTAACATCTGATCCCAATCCCAATCCCCACCTCAGCAACACACTTAAAGGTTGGGCTAACCTGCAGAGATAGTTAAAACTTGTTTTGTTTAATCTGTTGTTTACTAAACTTAATAAAGAGATCTCTGTGGCCAAATAACATCCATTAAACAGCCCTAGATGTAAGAATTCTGTGGAACAAATTCTGGTCTACATAATTTAATCTTCTTTTTTACAGAACTCACACTACCTGAATTTATGTTATTTAACTGTTTCTTATTTATAGTCTATCTCAGGGGTCAGTAAACTATGGCCCACAAACCAAAGATGCTGTCTGTTTTTGTATTGCCTGCAAGATAAAAACGGTCTTTACACGTTTAAATGTTCTTATTTGTTTGTTTGTTTTGTCACCTTTAGTAGAGTGCAGTGGCGCATACTAGCTCACTGCAACCTCAAGCTCCTGGGCTCAAGCAATCCACCTGCCTCAGCCTCCCAAGTAGCTGGGACTACAGGAGTGTGCAATGACGCCCAGCGAATTTTTCTATTTTTAGTAGAGCCGGGGTCTCGCTCTTGCTCAGGCTGGTCTCGAACTCCTGAGTTCAAGCGATCCTCCTGCCTCAGCCTCCCAGAATGCTAAAATAACAGGCGTGAGCCACCGCACCCGGCCCATGTTTAAATGTTTGATAAAAATAATTTCAGTATCCACAAATAAACTTTTTACTACAACACGCCATACTCATTTGTTTACATATTGTATAGGGCTATTTTCCCACTACAATAGCAGAGTTTGTACAATCTAGTTGCTACAAAGATTTTAGGGCCTGCTAAGACTGAAACATGTACTCCCTGGCATTTCACAGAAAAAGTGTGCTAACCCCTTATCTCTCACCCACTAGAAAGTAAGGCCCATGAGGGCAGGGCTTTTGTCTTGATCACTATTTTATTTCTATCACCTAGATGGTATATGGCATTTATAAGCATTCATATTTGTGGAATGTTGGTGAGGAATTCTTGAAATGAATTTTAAGAAGCCAAACAAAATGGGTCATTATTAAGAAAGTCCTTCAATTACACTGGTCCTTTCAGGATACCTTAATAAACAGAAGAATGTCATTGAGAAAAGTGATACTGCTTTCATCTACTAAAATGTTAACCTCTAGGTAAATATGAGAAACAGCTTTCCAATTTTTCTAGCAGATTTCAAATAGCTGAATTTACATATCAAAAATGCAGCTAATGTGCAATTAACAAATTCTGCAATTTGGCCAGGTGTACCCCCGTAGTCCCAGCTACTCAGGAGGCTGAGGCAGGAGGATCTGCTTGAGCCCAGAAGTTTAAGACTGTAGTGTGCCATGATTGCATCTATGAATAGACACCGTACTCTAGACTGGGCAACATGGCAGCACCCTATCTCCAAAAAAAGAAAAAAGAAAGAAAGAAATTATTTAATTCTACAATGTCTCCATCTAATATCAGATTGATGTCTTTTTTTTTTAAGAGATAGGGAGGGTCTTGCTATGTTGCCCAGGCTGGCCTCGAGCTCCTGGGCTCCAGAGCCCGCTGAGTAGCTCAGACTACAGGCCCACCACCACACCCAATTTAGACTGATGTCTGTCTTTTTTTTTTTTTCTTTTTTTAGAGACAGGGTCTCGCTCTTTCACCCAGCTTTGCATGCAGTGGCGAGATCACAGCTCACTGCAGTACAGCAGCCTTGAACTCCTGGGCTCAGGTGATCCTTCTGCCTCTGGCTCCTGTGTAGCTGGACTACATGTGCACGCCCCCATGCACAGATAATTTTTTCTTATTTTTTTATAGACAGGGTCTTGCTATGTCACCCAGGCTGGTCTGGAACTCCTGGCCCCAAGCAATCCTCCCACCTCAGCCTCCTGAGTCAGACTGATGCCTTTTGATATAAATGTATAAACTAGTCACTCCAGAGTACCTGGAGAGCTGCTCTTTATTTTTATATTTACATTAAACATCTTCCATGTAGCATAAATTCCATTAAGTCAATTCATAAAAACAGGTCTAAAATAACCTACTATATGCACAATACTATAATGACAACAACTCTATCCTGTAATGAATACAGTCCTGTAAAATATCCTAAACCTATATATAATGACTACCCCATAGCCTGCTTGTCTACCTTGCATTATGATTTATTTTCAGGATAAAAAAATAGAAAGCTTTCTCTATGTTGCTGTTTCTCATGTATACCTAGATATTAACATTTTAGTGGATGAAAGCAATACCAATTTTCTCAAGGATATTTGTCTTTTCATTAATGGAGACAAAGTTAAAAAATAGTTTTTTCAAAATCCTAAATAAGACTATTTTTATTTTGTATTTTTAAAAAGTTTAGTTTTCTGGATTAGCGCTTATACAAAAGAATGATTGGAATTGAGGAAGGAAATAATTCATATCCTCTGAAAGACATAAGTAGGTTGGCAGAAACATGACACACAGTTTTCAATCCTGTGCTTAACACAATTCAAAGGCACTTTGTAACAATCTATTGCATAAATGGCCGACTAGTTTTTCCTACCCTACACTTAGAATTCATTTTAACATAAGCTAACATGAACACATGAATTACTCATAATTCAGAGTTAAACCCTTCATCACAAAAATATATAGTATGTTAAAGATCACTGACCTTTTCCTGGAAAAAAATAGATCATAAGTCTATCACTTTTACTTTTATTTCTTCCCTTTTTTCTTACCCACGAGTCTAAGGAAAAAAGTCAAAGGTAGCTGCTAGTGTCAGCTTCCTTATATTCCTCATTTTCAAAAAAGTCTGACTCCATCTTTTGGGACATTATAAAAACCATGGTAGGAAAAACAATGCCAGGTACTTCATGGACAAACATACGAGTGAGACTCCAAAGTGCTGAGTTCTAATGCTCAACTTCAGCATTATCTATCTCAGCTCTTGATCAGTAAACACTTTATTAGAGTTTTCACAAAGAATAAAATGTCTAATAACATTACTACTAAATAGGGTCTACAGCAATCAGCACCAAATATTACATAGAATGAAACTCCTGCCATCAAAAAATCCATAATTACCAGAGGGTTGCTGTTTCAGAAGAGGAATCAGGAGTTTTCTGTGTTTTTGTTTGTTTGTTTTTTCTTTTTAGACAGGGTCTTACTCTGTCACCCATGTTTGAGTGCAACGGCACGATCATAGCTTACTGTAGCCTTGAACTCCTGGGCTCAAGCCACCCTCCTGCCCCAGCCTCCCAAGTAGCCAGGGCTAAAGGCATGTGCTATCACACCAAGCTAAATTTTTTTATTTTTGGAGGAGATGAGGGTCTCACTATGTTGCTCAGGCTGTTCTTAAACCCCTGACCTCAAATAACCCTCCCCGCCCACCTCTCAAAGTGCTGGGATTATAGGCATGAGTCACAACGCCTGGCCAGGAGTTCTTAAGTAAAATATTCAAAAAAGGATAGGCATGGTTAAGTACCCAGGGACAAAACAGGAAGACTGATCACTTCAACTCTGGAGGGACATTCCAAAGTTTCACTCTAATTCACACCATAAAAGTGGGGTGGGAGGGTGGAATCTGAGAGTTCTGCCCTTAAAGAGAAGTTTAAAATACAGCATCTCCCTCATTTTAATTCTAGCCTAAAATCTCCAAAACTGTAAAGCTAATGTGTCAAAGCATAGAGTGAAGTTTAAGAAACAAGTTCTCAACACACCCAGCCAAGCACAGTGGAACTGCTCACAAGACCCAGGTTCTGGTCATTTCTCTGCCACAAGCAGGAATATATTGCAAGACACTCAATACAGATCTGTTAAACTAATACTCTTTACTAAATCCTTGAGGGCAGGAATAAACAGATGGACCAAGTCTATGGCCAGGCAAATAGTTTCACCTCTGAGGGCTTCAGGTTTTGTATCAGTAAAATTCCATGATTCAGAATTCATGTTTCCATCTTAAGATGGAAAACAAGGTTATGTGCTACTAAACCAAAGTATACCACGAATTTTAAAATTTCAGTGTCTAGTTGTCCATGCTCCATGTGCTCTTCAACCTTTATAATCTAAGGAAGCAACTGGTAAAATACCAAACAAGGCAATGAAAAAATTTAACTAACAGTACAAGATGTCACTGTCATTAAACCTAAAACAAAGTATAAAACCTAAAATGTTTCAACCCCTCTCTTAAGATAGATCTGTCTTTAACTTTTCTAAAACACTTCTAGTTTGTACTGCACACATTCCAGTACACTAAAAATGGCAAATATCTCTTTCTCTCCCTAGCAATGTCTGACAGGTAAGAATACACAGCTTATCAAAAATATACATTTGGAAAATATGAAAATCTAAATTTTTTCATTTTACCACACACTTCAAGCCTAACTTATTAGTTTCAATTCTGCTCTTGCTCTATTTCCATTCAGTTTCACTTCTGACTTTTCTGCCACAAAGTTAAGAATTGTGATCCTGTGGAGAAATTTTAAAGTAAACACTAAATAAGAACATAGCTTTTCCTTTCAAAGGCAAACTAAACATTTTCACAGGGAAAACAAAGAAACAAACAATTTCCTGATGTAATTTTGTCACATAAAAATAATTATTTTAGGATGCTGATGTCTTCTTTAAGTTTCCAAAGCTTCCTCCTAGGGTATTTTTTGGGGTGGAGGGCTGGTTTAAAGACTAGTCAAGTGCAGTAGTGAGAAGGGGGAAAGAGCAGAACTGTAACTGACTGTGATCAATGGAGATAATTCACTACCTTCACACCAGCCCCTCAACGAGCGCCAGAGCAGCTCAAAAATTGCCATTTTATTTTGTAGGTACGCAACTATATATTACATTTTTGTCTTTCAGTCACAAGGGTCTTAATAAATATTTGTGGAAGGAATAAATGCACATGGCACGGTGCTATGCTGCATGGGCATATGTCCCCAATAAGATATAGCTTTTTTAATTTTTTTGCCTTTTTTAATTTTTTTTAAATTTTTTTGTTGGTAAGAGCACCCTTAACCAACAAAACATTTTTTTAAATACTTGAAAGATGATTAAATTGGATTAACAGAAGAGATCTAAATAAACATAACCATGTAAAGGGGGAAATATATAATATGTGCGGCTAAATTAAGCTTTTGATCTGGTTTTGTGCTTCTATCATTTTTTCCTCATATGTGTTTCAATCCCATTGAATCCAATCTTTCCTTCTCTTTACGCTGTAAAGGTCTTCAAAGGAAAGAGTCATGCAAAAAAAAGTTGAAAAATAAAAATATATTGCGTTCCTACTAAGTAATCAGCACAGCGCTAGGTGCAGGTGCTATGGGAAATAAAAAATAATGCATTATGGTCCCAAATCTTGAACTTAAAACTTTTCACCAGAACCGTTCAAAGACTGGATGCCTACAGCAAATGGGGAATCAAAGACCTAGACTGTAGTCCTTGTGTTGACATTCTGTATAACTTTAAGAGAGTTACCTAGACCTTAGATTGCACATCTGTTAAAGGAAGTGATTACTGATATAAATCTCCCATGCAGAATTCCAAATAATTTATATAGATACTCTGCCCACAAGGAGGGAGAGCATAAATGGGCTCTCCCGCATGTGCGCTACATAGTGACCTCCTTCCAAAGAGCACAACAGTATAGAGGGGTGAGGCGGAGAGAGTAACCGTACAGCAGAGAAACTTGACAAATACTACCTCTGGTATTGTCAATTATAGTAAGAAATATGTATTTCAGTCTTCGTCCCCAGTTCCTGGCACAGAGGTCCTAAAACCCTTGTAATTTCCTGAACAACTGGGGTGCTAGGAGAATCTTGTCTTCTAGTATTTGGTCTCTGACCTGGTTCCTGACACAGAATGCCTAATCTCTTGGAATTTCCTGGGTGATAAGAGCATATTTTGTTCTAATGAAGCAATTCTTGGTGGGACTCTGGACTGGGGCTGGTCACCATAAAGATGAAGCCATAATTAGGAGCTTGGAATGTTCAGCCCCACTCTCCACGCTTCCGGAAGGAGATTGAGTTAATAATAAATCATGCCTACATGATGAAGCCTCCAGAAAAAAATCCGGCTACTACAAGTTTTGGAGAGTTTCCTGGTTGCTTAACACAGAGAGTAGAGTGGCCCTGAGAGGGGCCACTTCCCCCAAACTGTTCCCTATGCATGTCTTCTATCCGGCTGTTCATATGTGTCCTTTGTAATATCTTTCATAAAAAACCAGTAAAAGTAAGCAAAGCGTTTTCCTGAGTTCTGCTTTCGCAAATGACTGAACCTGGGGAGTTGGTCACGGGAACCCCCAATTTACAGCCAGTTGGTCAGAAGTTCCAGGGGCCCAGACTTGAGATTGGCATGTGACGTGGTGGGGGCAGTTTTGTGGGAGTATAATCCTAACTCCAGGTAGACAGTGTCAGAATTGAATTGAATTATAGGACACCATATTGGTGTCCACTGGAGTACTGCTCAGTATGTGGGGGTAAACCCCCACACATCTGGTGTTAGAAATGCTATGCCTACAGTATTATAGGAGAAACAGCTAGTTTGTTTTTCGTGTCATATACTATTAATACCTCAGCTGGTGATGATGAAAGCTAACAACAACAGTGATAAATCACGTTATAGTATATATACTTGGTATGATATGATGAAAAGGGAACTTTACATCTGAAGCCTTGCTCTCAAACCAATACAACCCCAGTCTAATCATGAGGTGGGGAAAAAAAACAGACTAATTGCAATAGAGGACATCCTATAAAACTACAAAATACCTGACCAGTACTCAAAACTGTCAAGGGCATCAAAACCAAGGAAAGTCTAAGGAACTGTCACAGCTAAGAGGAGGCAAAGGAGACAGTACAACTAAATACAATGTGGTATTCAGGATAGGATCCTGGCATAGAAAAAGGACATCAGGTAAAAAACTAAGGCTCCATCAGAAGATGAATAGATAAATAAAATGTAGTATATACCTACAATGGAATACTATTCAGCCCTAAAAAGGAATGAAATTCTAATGTATGATACAACATGAATGATCCTTGAAAACATTATGCTAAGTGAAATAACACAGTCACAAAAAGACAAATACTGTATGATTCCATTTATAAGATGTACTCAGAATAGTCAAAATCATAGAGACAGAAAATAGAACAGAGTTTACCAGGGGCTGGTGAAAGGTGAGAATGGGGAGTTGGCTATTGAGTTCAGTTTCTATTTAGGATGATGAAAATGTTCTGGAAATAGATAGTGGTAATGATTATGCAACATTAAGTATGTTCTTAGTGCCACTAAATTGTACACTTAGAAATTATTAAAATAGCAAATTTTATGTTATGTATACATTTTACAATTTTTAAAAAACTAAGCCAATCTGAATACACTATGGACTTCAGTTAATAATATCCCAATATTGGCTCATTAATTATAAAAAATGTACCATATTAATGGCAAATGTTAAGAAAAGGAGAAAGTAGATGTAGAGTATATGGGAAATTTCTGTACTATCATCTCAATTTTTCCATAAATCTAAAGCTGTTTTAAAAAATAAAATCTGTTTTAAAAAATTCAAGGTAGACAAGGGCTAATAGCCCTAATATACTCCACTTTCTTCCAATAAAAAAAACAGGACAAGAAAAAAGGTTCTTCCAATCAATGAAAAACATGAGCAAGCAATCAGAAACGTTAATGCCAAGGGCATGAATAAGCAATTCACAAAAGAAGTTGTTAAAATGCTAAATAAACCCATGCAATATTCAAACTCATAGGGTTCTGTAAGGATAAAAGAGATCATGTACTTAGCATAGTGTCTGGTATACAATAAATGGAGCTGTTAAAATGTAACTAATAAAGAAATGCAAATTTAAGTAATAAAGATATATACACACATATATATGTATATGTATTGTGTGTGTGAATGTAATCTGTATACATAAAATTAGGTTGGAAAACATTGAGAAAACTTAATGATGCCCAAAATTCGCAAAAATATGGAGAAACAGTCCCTGTCATACATGATTGTAGGACTGTAAACAGGCACATACTTGTTGAGAAATCCTCTGCCAATATCTTCTAAAGTTAAAATATATATACACATATATATATCCCCTTTGATTGATTTCACTGCTCAAAATTTATTCTACAGAAATATTAGTGCAAGTATACAAAGATACCTATATATTGATATTCACTGCAACAACGTAATAAAGAAAAACTGGAAATAGTCCAAAAGTCCACCAATAGGGTGTTAGTTAAAAGTATAAGTGAGTTTTATCATGTAAAATGTGGTAAAGATATATATACACATATGTATACATACGCACACTGATGTGAAAAACCATACAAGAAAAATAATAAATTACAAAATTTTAAATTTTTTTAAAAGGAAGAGATTAAACCAGGTTAGGAACCAGGTTAATCTGAAGTCTTCCATTTATATTTCAAGGGATCAAACCCACATGAAAAAATGTGTATTTACGTATTCACGTAAGTGCACTAAGAAAACAGTCCACAGCTTGTACTGAATTGTTAAAAGAACAAACATATGACCCAAAAAAAGGGTCACTAACAACTACTAAAAAGCCTTCTGAGCTCTGGGTATCTGAGAAATGTATTATTAGTTAGGTAATACACAAGTGAGAAAGCCTTTGGGGAGGAAAAAAATGCTCTGAAGTAAGCTTTTAAGGACATATTAAATGCCTCTACCACAAAACACAAAAACTTATCTCAAGACTCCTAAATCTAAAAGTACGTAGGAAGTTATTCTTCAGATGAACCTATACTCACTCACTGGTTAATTACAAAACTCAACCAAAAATTAAAGAGCAACAGTCTTCAAAGTGTGTAACTAATCCATGCTTAAATTACAGTTAAAGATCACAGAGAAGCAAAAAGAGACAACGATTAAGTAGTAGTCCCATTTGCCACAGTCAAGGAGCTGATATGGACTACACTTAGTACTCATACATGTTAAGGACCAGGAGTTATGCAGTCTTAACTTTTTTCTTAAGTGGATAAAACAAATAAATTAAGTCTTATACATAGTATTGTGGGCTTTCTTTGAGAAAAAACAAATCTTTTTCCAGAGGCGGATGGGGCAGAGGAGTCCAGTACTTTGGGAATTAATGTTAATACATATAGTAAGTTAATATTTTAAACATACAGCCACTTTTAGAATCAATAGGACTTAATGAAGATTGGAATAAATGAGTAGATTAATAGCAGGGATATTCTCTATCCTAAAATGAAAATAAACCTTAGAATAGTGGTTATCAACCAGGGGTAGTTTTGCCCCTTAAGGGACACGTGGCCAAATCTGAACACATTTTTCATTGTCAGAATTGGAGAGATCCTGCTGGTATCTTGGGATGTGACTAAACATCTCACAACCTCATGCCCAGCCACTCTCCACATCCAAAATGTCAACAGTGCCAAAGTTGAGAAACCGTGCCTTAGAAGTAGGCTGGGGGACCACTGAATCTACTTTGACATAACTTTATCACAGAAATCCTAAATCAACAGTTTGTTTATTTGTTTAGAGATACTAACACCTTGCCAACTAGCATAGGATGTAGTGAAATGCATGAATGAATTTAAAAGTGTTATTTAAAAGAAAGTTAATAATTGGCTTTCCAATTTATCTAAACCTTTGAAATTTTGTAAAGCCATAGGCAAAAAAAAAAAAAAAAGACAACAGATTAACGCAAAAGCAAAAAGTTTTATACACACATATACACACACACATACCCTATGATTCTCACAAACAATACTGAATAAATGAAACTATACACAAAAGAATACATTTTGTATAACTCCATTTTATGTAAATCAAGAAAAGGGAAAAACTGATCTCTTGTGTTAGAAATCAAAGTGGTTCCTTTGTAGAGAAAGGTAAGGTAGAGATGGGAGAGAACATAAAAGAGGACTTCTGAGATGTTAATAATTTTCTATTTCTTAATCTGGGTAGTAGCTATATAACTGTGTTCACTTTGTGACAATTCATCAAGCTAGTCATCTGTGTACTTTACTATATACAGATAATACTTCAACAAAAAAAATTTAATATTATATATTTATATCCTAAAAAATCTGAGCATTTTTACCATTACCTAGGCAAGGCTAAAATGAAAAAAAAAGGAAAAAAGAAAAAAAAAACCAAATCTGAGCATTTTTACCCCAAAAGCTAAATTAATGTCAACTGCAAAAGTGTTTTGTTATACAGGCTGCCTTCCAAGAATTCAAGGATGACACCCCCAGAAAGCTGTAAATAGCACACTCAGCACTCATACAGCATTCAGCTGTACACTTAAGCCACTATATATCCCTCGGCACCAATCCAAAACTTTGACAAACACTAACAAATGCAGCTGAACTTATTCCATAGGCAGTTTGTTTGAATTATTTCCCCCAATTTTAAACTGTGAACTGTTATCAGAGAAGGCTCTGAGAAGTAAATGATGCTTTCTCTTTCCTAATCGCACATCTTCTCAAAGCTCCCCCAAACTGAATCCCTCTTGGTCTCTCAACTCCTTAGGATTTCTCTAGGCTGTTTCTAACAGTGCCCACCATTGCTTCTCCCAGTATCCACCCTCACATTCCCACCTCCGACACATACAAAAATTCACACTAATGCTCATTCCAGAGACTAGTACCCCCAGCCAGACTTGCACTCCCAGCATCTCATAATACAATGCAAACCTAAAACTCCTACTGTTCTCCACAAACTGCCTGTTCAACAGCATCACAAAACCAGGGCACATGCTATCCTGTCTTTTCAATCCTCTTCTACCACAAAAAAAGCCCTTGCTTCTACAAACACTTCAGCCTCTCTACTCAATGGCCACCACTGTGGCTATTATCTCCAACTCTTCCCTTCCCTTTAGCTCTCCCCCTCCTTTACTATATTCAAATTCATTCCATTTTCCTTCCACTCTCTTCCCACAACCTCTGCTTTCTTCTTTATGAATCCTTCTTAAGTCCCACTGGCAGGGATGGAAAGTTGGAGAAAGGGTATGAAGGAACTTACTCTGTCCCTTGTGAAGGTGGCACAGAAAAGGTCGCTCAAGTCTCAAGCAAAACCGCTACATGCATGGGCTACAGAGTCAGACTCTGGATTCTGAAACCCAGGCCCATCACTTTCTAACTGTAAGGCTTTGGACAAGCCTCCGTTTCCTCAACTGCAAGATGGAGACAGTAAAAACAGCTATCTCAAAAAGTTGTGAAGATTCAATGAACTAATGGCCTCTGAGCACTTAGCACAAATCCAAGACGGTAGGCTCTCAATAACTGACAGGTTCTCTTAGGTCCTCCTCTTGGAAGGAGGGATGAAGGGAGAGTGGGAAAGGTACTTATCTTTAAGTCTCTTTAATTCTAAGATTCCTACAAAGCGTCCCTTTGGGGGACAGAGGGAGAGCAAGGGATAGAAGGAGGTAAGAAGTACTCTTACAGATATGGGGGTGAAACAAAGAATTGTGTCGGATCCCCCAATGCAGTGTTTCCTCTTTCTTATCCCCCTACAATGTGGATCCAAGAAGCCCTCAAAGCCCTTGCTAAAGGATGGGAAGAGATGAATACATATATCATCAAATCCTCCTTCACAGAGACTCATTAGAGGGAATGAAGTAGGAAAGAGCCCCCCTAATTATTAAGATGCGTTCCTTGGGGGTGTGAGAATTAGGAAAGAAACCTCAAAGTCCCAAACATTAATATGTTTCTCTAGAGAGGCTGAGGGGAGCACTTCATAACCCGCAGAGACCTAAAGTAAATGCTGGAAACCCTGAAGTCTCTTCGCGGCTCCGCAGGAGAGTTCCAACTGGTTTCTCCGTGAGCGGGGATGGCCGGGTGGCGAGAGAAAGGGAAAGCACTTTCGCTGTCTCCTGGGACCCAAGGGCTTCCCCGTCCCTTCCCAGGAGAGATGAAGGGGAGGGTCTGCACAAGGGAATCCCCAGCTCCTACGGAGGAGAGGCGGCCTCGGGCCGGGGCCCCAGGGAGTCTCACTGGCTCCCTGCCTGTCTCCTCACAAGCCCGTCTCCTGTAACGGGACTCTTCCCGGGACGCGGCGAGGCTCAGCCATCCCTGGACCCCTGCCCGCACGAGACCTCCTGACAGCCTTCCCCAGTCCTGCGAGCTGCCCGGGCCACTTCTCTGGGTCTCCCGCCTTGCACAGGGTCAGCCCGGAGCCAACAGGGGCTCCACGCGGGCCTCCCCTGGGGCCCCCCGAGCGCCGCGAGCCCGTGGGCTTACCTGCTGAGACGGCAGCTCCACATGCAGGGCCCGCGCGGCAGAACCGGGCGGCAGCGCGGCGGCCGGGCCCAGGAGCGGCTGGGGGACCGGGCCCCCGACCGACGCTGAGGCGCTCATCGCGATCCGGGGGCCGCCGAGCGGCGGGGCGGGCTCTCCTTCGGCATCCGCCGCCGCGTCCTAGCCACTATCCGCTGAGCCCCTGCAGCCTAGAAACCCGCCACCCGAGAGGCAGGACTGCTCTATACCCCACTGGCCGCCGCCGCCGCTGGCTAAGGAAGAGCCATATTACCGCAGTGCAACCCCCTCCACCCCGCCGAGACCTGGCTCGCTCATTGGTCCTACTTTCACGAGGGCGGGACCCAACGACAGCCAAGGGACGTGCTATTGGGTAGAAGGTTTGCCCATCACCAGCTGGAATGGGCCGGGGGAGGAGGGACTCGAGAATGGCCTCAATTGCGTCTGTCAAACCGGGGTGAAACCTGGGGCGTTCCTTCTTTTTTTCCTAATGTAATTGGTTCTTTCATTACCAAGGGGCAGGGTTTCCTGGTGGAGCCGGAAGGGCCATTGCACGAGATCCCTGTCAATTCTCTGTAAAGGGAAAGAGGGGTGGGGTCTTGATTAGGTAGAGAACGCGCCTGGGCTCCGGTGTCACGTGCAAAAGGCTGGCGAGTCACCTGATTAGTGAGAATCAATCTTCTGAGCCACTTCCGCCCTAACTAGTTGCCATGGTAACGGGCCTCTGGTGGCGGGTGGGGACCCGCTTGGCGCCAGCTGGGTCGTGATTGCCGATCTGCCATTGCAGGCTCCTTGAGCAGTCTATTCCGGAGGTGTTCCCGTCAACGTTCCGGCATTGGAAAGGAGTGCTGTATGGTTCGGCAGAGAGCCACCACACAAGATGCTCTGAGACCAGAGAACCGTCCAGCAGTCCCACTTGCTCTTTCACGACCAACTCCAACCCACAAGTCCACGCTTCTCGCATTCATTCAGCTAACTAGTACGCTGAGCCACAAGGTGTGCCGGGCACCCAGGACGCCTTTTCACCTCTACCGGTGGGTTGCTTATGCTGTCCCTAGAAAGCGTTTGCTACTTTTCTCCTCCTCACTTGCTTTTTATCCATAAAATCTCAGCTGGGGCAAGAGTCCCTTCTTCCAAAAGGCTTCTCTGATCCTCACTGGGACCCTGAGTTAGGGACCTTGCCTCTACCATAGTCCAGATTATTCTCTTGCATTGTTGTTTAATAGGTGTGTAACTCACACAAGCAGCCACTCTCCCTCCTCCCCTCTCTCCTCACACACATACTGTGAATTCCTCAATTAAGCGGAACTTGTCTGAGTCATCTCTGGACCCCCAGTGCCTGATAGAGAAGAAAATCAGAAAATGTTTTTTTAAAGTGAAGCCCCTGCTCAAATGCCACCTCCTCCACGAATACTTCTTTGATTGTAATAAGAGTATCTATAATAATTGCTTCTATAATAAACAGCATTGAGTCATCCTGCAGGATATTGATCTGCCTCTTTTCCCACTGGACTGTGAGTTTCTCTACCACCTGGACTGATGTAGTGAAAGAACACAGTGTTTTAGAATCAGACACAACAGGAATCAGGCTCTGTCACCTTCTAGTTGTGTGTCCCTGAGCAAGACAGTTGCCCTCTCAGCTTTAGTTTTCCCATCTGTGAAATAGTAATAGGGTTGCTGTGGGAATTAATTAACATATTTCAAATGCTCATGCAGGACCTGGCATATAATAGTTGCATTTTTTTTAATCTAATGAAAGATAAGAGACTATCTTTCCAGGGTGTTCAGAAGCCTGGAAAATCCCGTGAATTTGATCTCAGAGCAGGATCATATGCATGTCACACTGTCTTCTATTCTGAAGCATTGAGAGCTTCCTCGTGGTTCAGAGCCTAGGGTCTGTGGTCAGGTGTTTGTTGAGAAGGGAGTAGCTGGGAAATCCCAAATCTTACCTGGTTCAACTCATGTAGTGCCAAGAAACACCTTTCTGTGTCTAAGCTGTATTAGTTTTCTGGGGCTGCCATAACAAATTACCACAAACTGAGTAGTTTAAAACAGAGGAAACGTATTCTCCCACAGTTCAGGAAACTAGAAGCCTGAAATCAAGGTGTCAGGAGGGCTGTGTCTCAGAGGGCTCTGGGAGAGAATACTACCTTGCCTACTTCAGCTTCTGGTGGCTCCAGGAGTTTCTTGGTTTGTGACTGCATAACGCCCATCTCTGCCTTTGTCCTCACATGGCCCTCTCCTCCTCTTCCCATGTCTTCTCTTCTTTCTCTTACAAAGACATTGTGTTTGGATTTAGGGCCAACCCAGATAACCGAGATTTCATCTTGAGATCCTTAATTTAATTACATCTACAAATATCCTTTTTTCAAATAAGGTCATATTCACAAGTTCCAGGGGTTAGAACACCGACATCTCTTTTGGGGGGGCCATCGTTCAGGCTACTACCCAAGTTAAAATGGGCCTAGAGAGGGAACATGGAATCACTTCTTCCTCCTTTGGGGATTAGCTCTGAATATTGGCTAACTTTATTACTTTATTCATTCAACAAATGTTCGCTGAGGGCTTCTCTGTGTCAAGGTCTTTGCTAGGTGCTGGGAAATCAGACCCAGATCCATCCCTAGAGATGTCAACTCCTTATATGGGAGTCGAATAAGTAAACAAAAAGTTATAATCCATTTGCTCAGCGCTGGGTCTGAGGGAAGCCTAGGGGCAGTGGGAGCCAGAGGAAATAGTTGAGGGTCAGATTTCACAGTTGAGGTAACATTTAAACAGGGTTTTGAAGAACCAATAAGAGTTCACCAGGTGGGGAGGGAGGGAGGAAAGGACATTCCAGCAGAGAGCAGGATCCATTCTTTCCACAAGCCTTTACTGAGGTTCAACTCTGCACAGGCTGACTACTGGGTCCTGGAAATGCAGAGCTGCAGTAAACAACCTTCTCAGACTTTTCCACCCACATGGCACACACACCAGGAGAACTGGAACTCCCACCCCTAGGGATATGGGGGAGAACTCAAATAGCCCACCGCTTGGTAAATATTCCAGATAACGTATTTAAAGTATTTAGCACAGTGTCTTAGGTGTAGTGTTCAATAAATGCTACCTATCATTATTTTCATATGTCCTATTTCATTCTAAAAAGTTTGTTAGTATTTGGATCGTATTTCATAATATAGTTGTTTCAACATAAAAATATCTTAAATCATTTAGAATTAAATTATAATATTTATACAGTGTTCTATATCCCCCAGAGAACTATGTGTCCAAGTTTAAAGGACATAGATTATACGGTGGCCAAATACAATATACACGCAGTGAGAGAAGGAGATTCAAGGTCAAGTGGTACCAGAGGGTGGTGACTCCTCAGGACGGGGTAGACAAGGTCAGAGCAGGCTTCACAAAAGTTTTAAAGGATGATTGGGAGTTTGAGAGATGAACAATAGGTGTTTAGATCTGTTTGGCTCAAGTGGTGTTTTAACAGCTAACTAAAACCATGTTGAATATTGAAATCAAACAAAAAAAGCCAAACCCACACCAATCCATTTTGCCTCCTATTTCTCCTCCCACCTCATGGGCCTGATGCATTGAGTAAGAGCAATATAGTGTCTTTCAGTGTCTCAAACTTTATTAAATTAAATTTATCCCCTTCCTTTCAACAGAGCCCTCTTTCTTTTATTCACTTTCTTGTTTAGTCAAACACCCATTAGACCTTTGCCAGGTGTCCAGCCAGGGCATTGCATTTTAAAAAATGATGCAGATAGAATGTCTGACTAAAAGGAGTACACAGATCATTTCAGTACTAAGTGGTAAGTACAATAATTGAGATGATATGTAAAGCACAATGGAAGCACATGAGTGGAAGTTACCATGTTGTCCAGGAAGGCTTCATAGGGGAGAAAGAGTACTCTAGGCAGAAGGAACAGCACAAGCAAAGATGCAAAAGGTATGGCATCAGCAAAGTCTAACATGGCTGAAACAAAGGCTGCCTGGGAGAGCAACAGGCAGAGAGGCTGGCAGGGGCCAGTGACAGCTGGGAAGAACCTGACTACCAGGCTGAAGAACTTGAGTTTGATCGTGGGCAACAGAAAGTCACTTAGAAAGATGGCTCGGGCAGCCCTGGAGAGGCATCTGGGAAGGGGCAGGACTAGAAGAGCAAGACTTGCAGAAGGCCAGGTGAGAACTGTAAAACAAATAAGAGGCAGGTCCCCAAAGAGCCTGCACACACCCAGCAAACCAGAAAAGCAGGTCGCTCGGCAGCATTTCTCCTCCCTTCGCAGCACTTCAAGGTCCCTTTCTCAAAAAAGCCTTCCCAGATCTGAATTAATTGTTAGCTCCTCTGAGCTCCCACAGCAGCTGTCCAACCTCTCTTCAGTACGTGTATCCCTGTGCCTAGTCATGTACTGAGTGGTTTATGTCTGTCTCTCCCACTCTGCTGTGAACCCCTGCTTTCCATTTCTCTCTGAATCCCCAGCACCCTGACACAGAAGACAGGCTCTGTAAGCTTCAATGAGCAAATGGCTGAATGAAAGAAGTCAACAAATGAATGGATAAATGCTTGAGTAAGTGAATATTTGGATCACTTGGGGGCCTCCATTGCACCCACACTGGACATAGTGCTAGAGAGAGGAAATGAGCTTGCCCAAGGCCACACAAAGTTTGTAGCAAAGCTGAGACAAACACTTGGGCCTCTTGTGCACTTGTGCCTCAATTCCAGTGGTTTTCACACTGCTACCAACTATATATAGGTGCCAACGTGAACACAGGAGCTTGTGAATTTATGGGCTAGCCAGGGTAACAGATACCAGATACAAGCACATCTAACCCAGGGGCTGATATAGTGAGACTCACCCAGAGAACACTTTCCTTGGGCACGGACTTTGACAGTAAGGTCTGAAGGATGAGTAGGAGTTAGCTGGACAAAGGCTAGTGAGAACAAGAGAAGCGGTTTGGGCAGACGGAACAGGAGGAACAGCCTGAAGAAGCAGCATGGAGCACTGCAGGAACTACAGAGAAGCCCAGGCTGGAGTGGGCAGAGAGAGGCACTGAGGCACTGAGGAGGAGAGGGAGCACCCTGGGTGTAAAGTGGTGTAAGCTGAAAGACTCCCAAGGCAGGGGTCAGCAGCTGGAGGTCTGTCTGGACCTGCAGCTTATTAGCAGCATGATTTTAGGCAAATTGACTTCCCTCTCTGAGCCTACAGGTTTCCTTGGGGGCTCGAGAGAACTAATATTTGCTGGTTACTTACATAAATTACTCTGATCCATCCTCATAGGATCCTGTGAAGTAGGTATTATTGTCTCTATTTTGCAGATGCCTAAAAAGAGGCTCAGCTATGGAAATGACCTGTCCAAAGTCTTATGGTTCTTAGTGGCCAATTGATGGTGTGAACCCATATCCCTTGCTTCCCAGGCCAGGGCTCTATTCCTTGTACCATACTTCTGGTTCATAAATAGAAGTTGCTCAGATCTTAGTTTCTAAATACTATCCTCCACTAAGAGGAACCAGGACTCTTTGGAGAAGTGGCTGATTCCAGGATTGGGCAAGAAAAAAGTACAAGATGATCCTGGAGCATCTAGTTGTGCCAGGAAGTAAGGAAGTGCTCAGAAAAATCATGGGGACAAATGGTGTCAAAAGGACACAGAAGCCAATTTGAAGGGGTTCCCATTGCCCAAATCTGAGGCAGTTTGGGCATCAGAATAAATAATGATAGAATGGCTTATAACCCAGTGAATAAAATAGGGATCCATGAGTCATCATTGATAGGAATAAATAATAAATGTTTTATAAGGGAGGAGATAGTTGCATAGTCTCAAAGTACAAAAAAAAAGTAACTTTATAGTGGAAAAGGTAGTCCTAATCAAGTGATCAAAGTGACCGTCATCAGTAATGGGACAAATTGAAATCACGTGCCACTTGATAGGATGTGGGGAGAAGAGCCCATCATCACATCTGTGCTATTTCTGCTGAAGGTGGATAACCTGAATCAATCATAAGGGAACAACAGTCAAAACAAAACTGAATGGCCTGTAATCGTCAAGATTGTCAAGGTCATGATAGTTAAGGAAAGACTGAGAAACTGTTTCAGATAAAAGGAGGTTGAAATAACATGTGACTCTGAACTTGATCCTTGTGCTAAAATGGACATTATTAAGACATGATGAAATTTGAGTAGGGTATGAGGACTAGATGGTAGTAAAGTTTCTATGCTAATTTCCTAGTCTTTATGATTTTACTGTGGTTATATAGGATAACATTCTTGTTTGTTGAGTGTGATGGGCAACTTATTCTCAAATAGTTTAGGGAAAAAAAATTCTTTGTATTTCAATGTAAGTGAGATTGTTTCTAAAAAATTATAAAGAAAACTAGTAATGTTCATTGCATAATAATCTATTTCCTATAAACAAAATGAAAATGTATTTTTTATAACATTCTTCCCATGGATGGATTAATTAATCCATTTACTTGTTTATTTATTAAAGAATGGTGAGGCAGACTTTACTGAAAGAGGGCTACAACAATGGGGTTTTGTAGCAGGAGAGAGAGATCATTTAATTCCTTAAAGCTTAGATTTTAAAAAACATCATAACTTATTGGGTGCTTGGATTGTGCCAGGCATTGTTGTAAGCAGTTTTTGTGTATCCTCACAACAGTGCTATGAGGTTAGAAAGCTAAAGCAGTCGGGTTACTTGCCCAGGGTCACATATGTCAAGTATCGAACTGGGATTCTAAAGCAGTCTAATTCCAATGTTGTTAATCCTACATTTTACTGCCTGTAATGAAAAAGTGATACTGCATCTATTTTAAATAAGTTTTATTTATACAGTGAGGTCATACTTATTTTTGGAATACACTTTATATCATATGTATTGAATGAAAAAATATGCTATTCATGTTTAATTAGAAGAAAAACACTTTGATATATCAGTTTTCATGAAAAGTAATTCTAAATCTCAAAAATCATTTGATATTTTAGAACTGAGAGAAGGAAATTTTTAACTGTGTGCTAGTGTGATTAAATGATATGTAAAAAACATAGGAAATACCAGCATGAGCAAGAGCAAGACCCCGTCTCTACTAAAAATAGAAAGAAATTATCTGGCCAACTAAAATATATATATAGAAAAAATTAGCCGGGCATGGTGGCGCATGCCTGTAGTCCCAGCTACTCGGGAGGCTGAGGCAGTAGGATCGCTTAAGCCCAGGAGTTTGAGGTTGCTGTGAGCTAGGCTGACGCCACGGCACTCACTCTAGCCTGGGCAACAGAGTGAGACTCTGTCTCAAAAAAAAACAAAAACCAAAAACAAACATAGGAAATAAAATTGTGTATGCATGATAAAAAACATTAGATGGAAATACATGAGCCAAAACTCCCTAAGTGGAAAGTGGTAAAAAATATTTTGAAAAAGAGTTTACAAAATAGGGAAACAGGAATATGAAAAACAAGTTTGAAATATATATGGGGCTTATTATGTTTGTTATAAAAATTGTGGTTGTAAAAGCTCAAACACGGGTTGGGGGAAGTCCCTATTTTTCTCCTTCTCTAGTGATCCTATTATAATTTGTTAAATGGGAACTTCTTCTACCCACTCAGAAGTATTAGGGAAGAGTGCCTTCCAAACTTGCAGTCTACTCCATGTAAAGAAAAATGAAATATCTGATTTGTGAGAAGACCAGAGTCTGCCACCAGTGGTACAACTTGTCTATCAAGTGGTAAAAACAATATTAAAGGTCACTATATTAAACCACAAACTGGGTGGCTTAAAACAACAGAAATGTATTTTCTTACAGTTCTGGAGGCCAGAAGTTCAAAATTAAGGTGTTGGAAGGGCTGTGCTCCCTTAGATGGTGCTAGGGGAGAGTCCTTCTTTGCCCCTTCCACCCTCTGGTGGCTCTGGGTGTCCCTTGGCTTGTTGACTGCATAACTCCAGCATCTGCCTCCATCTTCACTTGGATTTCTCCCCTTCTCCCTGTCTCTTGTAAGAACACTTGGCATTGGATTTAGGGCCCACCCCGATAATCCAGTGTTACCTCATCTTGAGATCCTTAACTTAATTACATCTGCAAAGACCCTTTTTTCCAAATAAGGTCAGATTCACAGGTTCCAGAGATTAGGACATGTACATATCATTTTGTGGGCTACCATTCAACCCACTGCGCCATTCCTAAATGTGGCCTGCCCCTCTTTTCTCTCAAGCCACCCTGCCCAAAAGATGGAGAAATTAAGATGGTATTAATCTGAGCTAGATTGTTTTAAATTAAGATGTTAATTGTAACCCCCAGGGTAATGACTAATAACTCAAAAACATACATTAAAAAAACAAGATAATTAAAATAGTATATTAGAAAGTACATGTTTAACACAAAAGAAGGCAGGAATGGAGAGAGAGCAACAAAAACAAAACATAAGACACACAGAAAACAGCAAAATGGCAGATGTAAATCCTACCTTACAAGTAATTACATTAATGTAGAGAATAAACAATCAGAAGGCAGAGAGAGTAGAAATATGGACTTTAAAAAAAGATCCAACACTATTATGTCTTCAAGAGTCACACTTTATATTCAAAGACACAAGTAGATAGGTTGAAGGAGAAAGGAGAGACAAAGACATTCCATGTAAATAAGAACCAAAAGAGCGCTGGGGTGGCTGCAATAACAGGCTACACATAATAGACTTCAAGACAAAAATTGTTACTACAAAGAGCATTTTATAATGATAAAAGGGTCAATCCATCAGGAAGAGGTAACAATGATAAACATGTATGCACCTAAGAGCAGAGTCTCAAAAAACATGAAGCAAAAACTGACAGAATAAAAGGGAGAAATAAACACTTCAGTAACAACGGTTGGAGAATTCAACACCCCACTTTGAATAATGGGCAGAACAACTAGGCAGAGTAGCAACAGAAATAGAAGATTTGAATAACATTATAAACCAACTTGACCACATAGACATCTTTATCTGCAAAACACTCCAGCTTCTAGCTCAGCATAGGAGCTGGATAAGGGTTGAAGTGTGAAAAGGAAGCGCAGGAAGCTGTGTGGCATTTGCCTGAGAACCACCCTCAGTGCCCCCTTGTGGCCACGTCCAGGAACCACAAGCAGAATCATGGAATTGGCGGTCCAGGCTGAGACCGCAGCCCCACCACCACCACCCAAGGGCAGAGGGGCTTCCAGTAAAGGAGGTTCCAGTTCCCTCTCCCGAGGTAACAGCTCCCAACCCAAGGCAATGTTCACAGCATTTACCTGGAGTCGCCCACACACAGGGACGGCTCTGGACGGTCTGCTGTGAGACATACATTGTCCTGGGTTGTTATTGCGGTTCTCCTTAGAGATGGCTGAGCTCCATAGTGCACAGTAGGTGTTCACTATTCACAAAACTGATGTTTGAGAATAATGGCCTTTATGGGGTGGCCTCACTTAGGGCCAGAGCTTGGTCTGAAGCCTGAAGCCAGACTGAGGCTGCAGCCCAGCATCGGGTCAGCCTTAGGCTGGGGCTGGGCTGGGGCTGAGACTCATCGAACAGGCCTTTTCTCCATCCTAAAGGACATGCCTGTCCTTTAAGCTGAGCTCTCTGGCCTGAGGCCTGCCTGGCACTACAGAATCCAGCCTCCGTTAGCCCCTCCAGAGCACTCCCTCTCACTGTGACTCCTCTGCCACCACCTCTCCCTCTTTCCAATCAGCAACATCTTTCAGTCAGGTCTCCCCCATCTGGGCACCTACTGCTCTGCCCGTCACTCCTTCCCTTCCTGGCAAACTTCATCCACCCTTCCAGGCCCAGCTCAGGCGTCATCTCCCCAGTGAGGCACCCCACGCTGGGTTAGAGGTACCTGCGTATCCTCAGCTGTTTCCAGTGTTTGTCTGTGCTCTCAAGCAGCCCCCTCGCAACTTCTGGCACAGTAACGAAGTTGGAATGGGGGCCTTTGGTCTCAACTGGGAAGGGTTCCCCGGTGCTCAGTACCCACCGAACTGAAGGGAACTAGAAAAGGGAGGAGAGGTACCTTATAATCACTAGGGTGACAGCAGGCCAGGCCTCCCCCTTTTTGTTGTAGCTGAGGCCAGGGGCAGGGAACACGGTTGGAGTGATCCAGTAGGACCCTTCCTGCTCAGCAGGGCCTTGCAGCTGGACAGCAGTCCTTTACCCCACGTGGCAGGCAGCCTGTGAAGTGGCTCCCAGCGACCCTTGCCTCCCCATACCCACTCCCCTGTTTAATCCCTGCCCTTCAGTGTGAGCCGGACCTCATGACTTGCATGTAATGAACAGAATATGGCACAAGTGATAGGGTATCACTTCCAAGATTAGGTTATAAAGGACTGTGACTTCCCTCTTCTATTCATACGCTGGCTCTTCTTACCTACGCTCTGAAGCCAGCTGCCATGCCATGAGCTACCCTAGGGAAAGGCCCATGTGGCAAGACACTGAGAGTGGCCTCTGGTCAGTAGCCAGTGAGGAAGTAAATCCTGCCAACTACCACTGAAACGGCCTTGAAGTGGATCCTCCCTCGGCTGAACTTTGAGATGCCTGCAGCCCGGCCAACGCCCGCATGGCCACCTTGGGAGACCCGGAGCAGAGGACCAGGCTAAGCCTCAACCCTTGCCTGGGAGAACTCTGAGACTATAGGTGTTGCTGGCAGCCACTAAGTTTCAACATAACCTGTTACACAGCCATAGATAACGGACGCACTACAGCAGGGCTATGTGGGCCAAAGGAACGAGGTGCAGAGGGCTCAGCGGGCAGCCCAGTGGGGCGGTGGTCTTCCCCAAGTGGCAGTGGCAGGGTGCAGATGCAGCTCCAGCAATAACTCAGAGAGTCTTCTCATTTCCATTTATTTGTCCAGGCATATACAAAAGTCTGACATGGTACAGTGATCTCATCGAGAGAAAACGACACACAGAGGCGGCGCTGGGTTTCCTGCCTGGCCCCACCCCCTCAAAAAGGCACAGATATGAGGCTTGGGGCGGGGGCCGCGTGTCCCGGAACCAGACCACCACTCAGAAGGCCAGGCCCCTCTGTGCACAGAAGAGGGACCCCTTCCTCACACCCAGACTTGGGGGTATGGGTTAGGTAAACCGAGGCCACCGGGAGGCATGTGATCTAGGCAAAGCCTGAGTCTGCGTCTTGTCCGTGTCATCAGCCTCTTGAGGAAAACCAGTCACTCCAACCAGAATGTGGTGGCTGACGATCCCCGAGATGGCAAACCCAGGGCAGCCCTGTGCCCAGCCCAGCATCACTGCCACCCCGTCCTCATCCTGAAGGCAGTCCAGGCTCAGATTTGAGAGACTGGGGTGGGGTGAGGGTGGCAGAAGGGAGCATCAAGCTGGAACATTCCAGCTGCTCACCATTATCCCCACAAAATGGGGCAACTGTACCCTCCGACTCTTCCCCTTGGCAAGAGGGACTAGTCCTGCAGTCAAGCATGGGGTGTGGGACTAGAGGTGTTTGCATTAGAAGCAGCTTCTGCCTCCCATCCCTAGGAGCCAAAAGTGAATAATCAAACTGTCCTGAGTCACTAAGGGCTCTGTCCTTCTTCCCCAATCAGCCAGGACTGACTTTTCTCTGTCATTTCAGGAGAGGAACAAGAGAGGTTGGTGGGGAAACCATAAAGGCCTAGATTTAGCCACCACCTAGAACAGGACAAACTGGAAGTGAAAAGAGCTTGAAATATTGACTTTTTCTTTCTTAAAAAAGACCTAACATGGTAATGGTTTAACAAAATTATTATAATTTCTTTTAAATAACCCACAGACACCCATGACGCTTCCAAATTTACAGAACAAAAAGCACTCGAGAACTTGGTAGAAAACGATTTGCAGCTGGTTCCTCAGAGGGCTGGCTCAGTTCACCTCCAGGACCTCCGTCTCGGGGAGGCCAAACTTGGTCTTGTGGTTGTCGAAGAGCTTCACCAGGGCCTCCATGTACATGGCGTGGTACAGGTCAATGTCCTGCTGGGTCGGGTGCTCCAGCTTGGGGATGGTGATGGGCTCGCCCACTGCAGGAACGGGGCAGAGGCCTCTGGTTAGTCACTGCCATTCCCCTGGGCGCCCGCCATGACGCTGATGGTGGTGACCCTGTGCTACTGGCCCACCACGTGTCACAAACTGTGCTGAGTGCTTTATGTGCTTCGTCTCTGACTGTTCCCTTTCACAGATGAAAATGCTGAGGCCCAGGGACATGGGAAGGGCCCCGCCCAGGGCCACACAGCCGCTAAGCAGATGGGGTCAAGGCTGATGGAAACTACTGCACTCCGCTATGAGTTCCTGCGAGAGCTGTGGGATCAAATAAACAGCTTTGCTTTTGCTCTGCTCTGGGCAAGCCATTTTGCCTCTCTGAGCCTCAGTTTCCTCATCTGTCACATGGGGATCCTCCTCAGAGGGCTGTTCTGAGGATTCTGTGAATAATGTGACACGCTTTAAACAGTGCGGTAAGGGTGGCAAAGGGAGGAGGAGACCAACATTTGTACATCTGTGCACTGCTTTATTTTCTTAGCCTGCTTCATCTCCGTACCCAGTCCATCCCTAATCCTGCCAATGCTGTCTGAAACTTCTCCCAAGTCCACGCACTCCTCTTCCATCTCCCACTACTCCTCCCTTGGTCCAAGCCACTGGCTACCGCAGAGCCTCTGGACTGGTCTTGGAGCTTCCACTTCTGTCCCTCCTAACCCATTTTCTACCCAGCAGCCCCAAGGATCACTTTAAAAAGCAAAACTGAACCTCCCTCGCAAAGACCCTCAAGCAGCTTTCCGTTCTCCTGGTGAACAGCAAACGCCTTCACACTGCCCACAGGACCCTGTCCCCACCCCAGCCACACCTGCCCACAGAAATGGTCCTGCTGCCTTACTGCTACGTTGTCCATCTAAAAGCATAAAGATACCTGGTGTGAGAACACAAAGTATCCGTGTGAGCTTCGGCCCCTCAAGTCCACTGCTGAGGGCCCACATGCTCTGCGGAATCTCTAGCTTATGACTCGTTAACACACACGTGCACGCACACACACACACATGCACGCACACACCTACAACAGGCAATTCTTTGGAATCCTCTGAACTGTCCCAAATATACCAAAAACAACACAGCAGAGGGCCAAGTGTAGCCAGTTTTTGGCTATACTTCTGTCCATACTTACGCTGCAATCATGTTGATGTTTTATTTCTATTCTTCAAAAATCTACACAATCTTGTTTCTGGAACTTTACCTTGGCTATTGTTTCTGATAGAAACTCTCCTGCTCCTTTCTTTTGCTGGATAATTCCTATCATTTTCCTCCCTGGGGTCCACCATGACCTCCGAGAGCACCCATATGTCCTCATCATTTCTCCCCTTGGTCTTGGCTGCAATGCAGTCTTCCCTGTAGACTAATGGGCACTGCAAACCCAGAGACTGAGGGTCTTGTTTTCTCAGCTGTCACAGTGCTTGGTTCATAGCAAAGGCCCTATTCCCCCACCCCCACCCCACCCCTACTGACCACTCCCATCAGCACCCAATACATCCAAGTCCTCATGGCTAAGAGCATGGCTGTCAGAGCCAGACCCACACTGGAATCCTGTCTCTTCTACCCACTAGCTGTGTGGCACTCTGCGTTCAGGACAGCCCTTGGGCTGGGGGCTCACCAACAGTGGTGATGGGCTTGGAGTAGGGCACCAGCCCCCAGGTGTCAGAGGAGAAGAGGCCTCGGCCATGGAAGATGCATGGGGCGAAGCCAATGTACTTCTGGAACTTCTTCTGGACCCATCGGCCCCAGGAGCCCTCCTGGAAGATCACCTGCTTGTACACCTCATTCTCCCCAAAGGAGTAGGTGGGAACCAGGTCAGCTCTGGAAGGGAGAAGGCAAGGTGTGTCACAGCATAATTACTGGTTTCAGTTCCTAAAGTCGGCCCTACAGGGCCTGGACACCAGACAAGCTCCCCGCTCCCCCAGGGGCATCAGAATCACCTAGGGGAGCCAAGCTCACATGTCCCCTCCCTACCCAGTTTTGCCCACCTGCTAGTGACTGGGGAGCACATCTGGGTTCTGGGACCCCAGGCAAAGGGAAGGCTGAGTGCCCTGCTCTGGAATTCCTGCTCTTTACCCTCCTCCCTCAGGCCCTGCCTCCACTGGGAAGTTCTCCTGTCCTACCCTCAACCCAGGCCACTCTCAGCCCTGGACTCACACCCCCCCACTTCACCCCACAGTCTCGGCAAACTGTGTCGTCACTATCTGTCCCTCCTCCCTCCCCTCCCCTTGGTGCTCCCTGAGGGCAGGGACTGGGTCTGATTTGACTGTGTCCCCAGGGGCTGGGCCAGAGCCAAACCCTCAGAGCAGCCTCTAATCCCAAAGCCTGACCTAAGGTCCTGAGGGGACAGAGAAGGGAGATGCTGTCCTGCGGCCACAGTCCAGGCTGTGTGGGGCCTGCCTGGCCGGCTCAGAGCCCTCCCTAACTCCTATAACTGCCCGCCGCACCTCTCCCACTCTGACCCCTGGCACTGCTGGAGGTCCGTCACCCCAGGATCCCGCTTCTTCTGGAGTCGCCCAGAGCCCACACATGGGAGGACAGCAGCAGACCTCAAGTCCAAAAAGCTTGGCTCTGCATCTCACCATGTGTCCCTGACCAGGTCACTTAGCCTCACTCAGTTTTCTCCAGTGGGAAATGGGGATGTCACCACCTGCTGGGTTGCTAGGGAACCAAAGGGGACTGTAGAGTGGATGCACTTTGTCAAATAGAACGTGCTGAACAGGTGGCTACATAGAATGTGTCCCTGGTTTTCTGGAAAGGGTCACAGAAAGCCGAGCCACCCAGCTCCTCTCCTCCTGTCCTTAGGGTGGCCCCTTCAAAAGCCCTCACTGCTGTTTCCAGCCATGCCAGCCTCCCCACTGTCCTTTTGCTCTCCTAGCAGCACGATCCATTTTTGCCCCAAGTGGCAATTCTTCGCACAGTCCCACATGTGAGCCTGCCTCTCAGCCCACCTGCAAGGACGCAGGTGCCACAGGCTGCATCTCTGTCCCACCCAGACACCCAGCCTACATGTGGGCAAACTAGGTCCAGACTGCCGTCTGGGCTTCAACTTCCCCTCCCTGACACTATGACAGACCCCTTCTAGGCCTTCCCAGGGTCTGGGCCCTGCCTTCAGGGGCCACGGGGCCTGCTGCCCAGGGCTGGGGAAAGCACTAGAGAGGTGTGTGTAGGGAGGCACTTACCCGTGGCGCAGGGCCAGTTTCACAAAGCCCTTGCGGTTCCGCAGGGTGACAGCATTCTTGCCAGGCATGGAGCTCAGGGACTCAGCTGCACCCCCCACCACGATGATGATGGCATTGCCACTCCCATTCTTTGACAGCAAGTAGTCTATGGTGTCCCGGTTGACAGGGCAGATGCCTGGCAGGGAGAGAACGACAGACAGTCAGGGGTGCCCACGGAGGCACTCCCCACCCCCTGCACACTGTCAAGTGTACAACGAAAGACCCCTGGACTTGGGCCCCAGACCTAACCCAGCCCCTTCGAAGTTGTCTGGTCCTGCATAAGCTACTCATTTTTCTGAGCTTCAGCTTACTTATCTAAGATGGCGATACTGACACCAGGTTGCTTTGGGAGCTCATTTATTTGACAAACATTTCCTGAGGTCCTAACTCTGCCAGGTTGGTGCTAGGTGCTGGGGATCCCAGTGAATCAGGCTGGTGGGAGGTCACAGGCAGGTGGACAATGACAGTGCCATGGACAACAATCAGGTTATGTGGAAGGCAACACAGGGGCTAGGGGTGCCCGGAAAAGGGGTCAGAGAAGGCTTCCTTGGCAAGATGTTATCCAGGTTGAATCCTGAAGACTGCAGGAATGGCCTTCCTGACCCACTGAGTCTCAGTAGGTGGCAACTCCCAGTGCAGGACCGGCACCAGGGCATGGCGTGTTGGCTCCCTGCATCACCCTGCTGGATGGAGAGGCTCAGATCTTGACGATGGCACCCAGCAGGGGGAGGCAGAGGTGGATTCTCACCTCCAGACATCAGGTACTCCCTCAGCACTGGCATCCGGAAGTTGCCAGCCAGTGTGGCCAGGTAAGGCCTTATGCCAGGGAACTTCTTGCTCACTTCTGTGGCTTCTGTGCTGAAGTTGCAGAAGGCACCCAGGCCCATGATGCCATGGGGGTGGTATCCGAAGATATAGTTCCTGGTGGTCAGCAGGTTGTGTGTCTTCACCAGCTGCAAGGAAAACTCCAGGTCAAAGGAAACTGGCTGGGACAGGGGTACTGGGGCATGCCCAGAAAGTAAGGGAGGGACTGGACGTGCCGGGTCCTCTGGGACTCTGTGGGCCTGAAGGATGGCAGTGACTCTCCGCACGTGACCTCAGACTCCCCTCACAGGGCCAGAGTGCTTGTGCTTGCCAGTCATCATTTGGACTTTGAGTCCCTGGGAATGGGTGGGTAATTTTCTCTCTCACTCCTTTATTCCCCAGCCAAGCACACACCATGTCTTATGCAAACTCTGCCAGCCTCCTGCCTTCCCTCCCTCTGGGCCCATCCTCCTGCCTTCCCTCCCTCTGGGCCCATCCTCCTGCCTTGCCTCCCTCTGGGCCCATCCTCCTTGCCACAGCCAGACTGACTCTTCTAAAACCCACATCCAACCCCTTCACTCTCAGACTGAAGAGGGTGTCCAGCTTCCATCAGGGTCAAGTCCAAGTTCCTGAGTTTGGCAAGTGGGGCGCTGGCTGCAAGCTCTGCAGCCACTGTCAGGCTCCCCACACTGTGAGCTCCTTGGAGGTAGGATTTATCCAGCCCTGTGGCCTGAGGGCTAACCAACAGCTCACAGAATGAGCCATGCAGCCTATCTAGTCCCCTGGCCCAAAGAAGGGACAGTGCAGTGGACCTGAATGGAAACTTCCTGCCAGCCAGCTGGGTTCAACTCAGGTTCTGAGGCAGGAAGGACAGGAGGACATGGCAAGTGACAGCCCTGTGCCAGCCAGCCTGGGGAGGGAGGGAGGGAGGAGCTCAGCTGTACGGCCGCAGCAGCCGAGGACCTGACCTATGGTACTATCAACAAAGCTGTGCTGGGATGCTCCAATGACTGGCTTCTGCAGGGGCCACCACCTGCCCTGCGGCTGGTGGCTTGGAGGGGTGGGGAGTGCAAAGTTTTCCTAAACCCTGAGCATGAGAGGCACTGAGCCTGGGACACCTGCCCGGCATTACAAGGAACATGATGAGGGTGGAGGGTGCTGGGAGGGTTGGAGAGGAAGGGTATTTTGTTCATAAAACAGCATTTTTTTTCTGATCAGAAAAATAATAAATACTTATGAAGAATTTTAAAAACATAGGAAAGTAAAAAGAAAATCAAAAACACCTGTAATGCCTCCATCCAGATAAAATACTCTGACACATTATGTCCTTTCTCTACTCAAATGTATACATGCTCTTTTTCAAAAGCCACAAAATTGAAGTTATATGGTTGGTAACATTTTTATATCATTTTCTACCAAATGTATCAGAGCTATTTGTCCTCACCAAAGTCCCTCAGTTACATGTCTTCTCACGGTGACATTAGCATTCGATCACACAGCTGTGCTACCTGCAACGGCACTGACTCAAAACCCCATTGCTGGACGTTTTAAAAGCTTCCACGTTTTCCCTCTTAGAAATAATGCTTCAATAAATACCTTATCTTTGTCCACATATCTGACTGTCTTCATGAGACAAACTTCTAGAAATACAATTCCTGGGTGAAAGGGTGTGAACATGTTGGTCTTTTTGGCTGCCTGGTCTCAAGACAGGGGGCATCAGCAACATTTCCACCTGAGTGCTCGGAAGTGCCCCTTTCCTGCACTTGTCCAGCTGGAAGCAGAGTCACTGGCCACTGGCAGAATGTCAAGAGCCTGCGTTTTCTGTGACTTTAGGCCTGGGGACCTCCTGGCTGAGTGAAGGACCTCGTGTGCAGTTTCAGGGGAGAAGGTGCTGGTGGCTGGCCTTGGAAAACTGAAATCCACATCTCCAGACGACAGAGGCCTGAGGGAGACAGAACAGGGTGCCTGACACCATTCCCAGCTCTGGGACTGCCGGTCTGTGTAAATGTGAGCAAGGCTCCCTCTGTCTCAGCCACTACTGCTTGGGACATTTGTACCCCTTCTCCCACTCTGCCTTTGGCAAGCAGATTAAAGCAGCTCAAAGACCCAGCTGTCCTCCACATAAATGGGGACCAGTACAGCCTCACCCGCAGCTGGTGGGGGCAGGGGCAGTGAGGGGATCTAAAAGTCGGGTTTTACATGAGCTTTGCAAGATTGTTGATCTGATGATGTTTTGCCTCCTAAAGAGCAGGTCTGCCCACCAAGTTGGCTCTCAGTGGAGCTAGAATTTAAAAGCACCTTGTGCTCATTTCCATAAAAAAGGAAGACATTGGGGTAAGGGCAAGGCAGCCAGCACCAGGCTAGAAACCTGCTCCTGACAGCTGGGCCCAGGCCTGTCTGATGCCCAGGAGCCCAACATGCAGAAAGGGCTGGCAGAGCCCTGAAAGGTCTAGGCCACTCCTTGGATGACATGGAGACTGCGGCCTAGAGAAAGGAGCTGCTGCTTCCCAAGGAGGTCACAGAGAATCATCCTCCACATCTGGACCAGGCCACCCCGCTGTGCTTTTCCCTGGGCTGCTGGGATGGAGGTGTCACCTGGTAGGGCCCTAGCTGGCTCTCTAAATGATTTCCTACCTCTTCAAGGCTCTGATGGGACATTTGGTTAAATGAGGTGCCCTGGGGCACGTGCAGGTTAATGTCCCCTGGTGCCATACCCAGAAGAAAGTAGGCATCTGACACAGCTTTGATCTGTTTTCATGTCACACCCCCCGCCCCCGAGGGCTGGACAGAATGTCCACTCTGGAGGGAGGGGGAAGGACACTGCTGATGAAGGCTCTGTTGACATGCCTGTTCTTGTGTCCTCTGACTATTTCCTGTGGCAAAGTCCCAGCCCAATGGGGTGGCCAGGCCAGGGCAGGCCTGCTGGCTAACGTGAGTCTGGGACACATTCCTGACAAGCCACTCCTCACCCCGTCTCCTAGGACAGGAAAGGTGCTCAATAGGCTTGTCCCACTCCAGCACCACACAGAGGAAGAAAGTCAGGCCCAGAGAACAGCAGGGACTCGCCCAGGCTTACCCAGCAGGGCACGGGGGCAGAGGAACATGGGCCTGAAGCAGACAGCCTGGTTCCCACACCTGTCCTGCTACTGACTTAAGCTTTGCGACCTTGGATAGTCCCTCTGCTCTGGGCTTCAGTCTGCTCACTGTAAATGAGGCAGGTGGAGAGACAGATGATGCTAAGCTCAGAGGGTCTTTTCTAGCCTCCTCTCCAAAGATCCTGCCTGTGCCTCAGGGAGAGGTGACCCAGGGCACTGTCCACTCCTCTTCCAGGCAGCCGGTGGTCTTGGTGGCTGCTGCTAACACATGAGCCCCACCTCTGCCAGGAGAAGGGATGCTCTGTGGCCAGCGGAGCTGCTCTGGTTGCAGAGCCCCACGAGGAGGGGAGTGGGACGGTTGGGGGTTACAGCTGGGATCCTCATGACATAATCATCAGCAAGAGGCCAGGAAAAGGGGGTGGGGCAGAAGTGTCACACACAACCCTATAGAGTGTCAGATCTGACATCAGATCACCGAGGGCAAAACCCTACACAGAAGGGGAGCCTGAGGCTCCGAGGGGCAGGGGCAGAGCCCAGCCTAGGCCTCAAACTGAGGCTCAACACCCCAGCCTGCCTCAGGCCCAGCCTGGTTCTGCTCCTGGTGGCCAGGAACCTTCAGAGGGCCAGCCTGCATGTGCCCTGTGGCTCCAATTCCTAGCTGACTCTTGGAACAGAGATGTGGTAAGGATATGGAGGCCTGTTTTTGGTTCTTTTGGAAGGTGAAGATCAGGTGGGGAAGGATGCCTGCCTGTCTCAGGTGTAACCAAAGGTCATCAGGTCATTCTGTTCTGGGTGAAGGGGCTACTGGCCTCCAGGTGGCTGCCTGAAGATCAGGCCACAGTGGCAAGAGAGATCACTGAGGCCTGGCCCCTGAGGTGAGAGAGAAAAGGCAGAGAGAACAGAGTCTATAATCACTCACATCCAACCATAATGTACCACATCAACAGCGCCATTTTGCAGATGAGGCAAATGAGGCTCGGCAAGTTTGAGAAAGTCTGCCATGGTCCCATAGGCAGAAAGTGACAAAGTCTAGCAGGATTCACTAGACAGGGAGCCCACCCCAAGGGCAGGGACCAGGGCTGGCTCTTGTCTCCTCCTGCCCAGCACTGGACAAGGAGCAATGACGGCAGGTCAGTTCACGGAGTGACAGAGCAGGAACTTACACCCAGGTCTCCAACAGCAAAGCGGGGAGAAGGAGACCCAGGAAGTTGGAATCAATCCAATGGGGAAATCCTGGATTGAATCTCTCCCAGAGAAACAGGCAGTAGGAATTCAGGGGAAAAGAGCCTAGGTCCCAGATCCAGGAAGCCTGGAATCTAGTACTGCCACTGCCACTGCACTAGACTGTGCAGCCTGGACAAACCCTTGACCCTCTTTTGGATGGAGTTTCTTTACCTCCAAAATGAGACTGTTGGATCCTCTATGATGCAACTTCCTCCCAGCAACAATAGCCTCGTATTTTTTGCAGCCAGAGAGATGGGATTGGGAAGAGAGAAGAAACCCTGACCCCAAGGAGCTGGAAGGTCCTGGGAAATCTGGGTTCAGGCTGGAGAGGAGGAGCTGGCCCTGGGCCACCCCTGCAATACCAGATGCAGCGGAGGAATGCACGGTTACCCAAGCACAGCTCCTAGGCAGTGTGCCAGGATGCCTCAGTCTCTGACTCACCACAGCAAAGGTACACCACGCTGCATCACGCACAGAGCATTTTCACACATACTGACGCCGCTCCACAGCCCTGCTGCCTTCTGCTCGGTTGCCCCAGCAGCCAGGGTGTGCCAGGGCTGCAGTGCAGAGTGAGCTGGACAGACAGGTCCTTCCCCTTCAGGGAAAACCTCCAGGATTCTGCCAGAGCTATCCACACTCCGCCAGCATCGCGCACACGCATCCGGGCCCAGATGGCTCTGCCTTACCAGTCCAGCTTGCAGACCAGGCAGAGGCCAGACAGAGCTGGGACAGAAAGCCACACTCAGCCACCATTTATCCCATCAGGACCTCAGGGTTAGCCCCAGAGAAGGCAGGTGCTCAGAAGAGCAGTGTAGGGTCCTAGAGTAGCCAATGGTGCAGCAGGAGGGAAACCCAAAGACCAGCTTGGGCTAAACTTGCTTCACGTGGGGAGGCTGTGCTCTGGAAGGGACAGCACCTCACCCAGGGTCATACTGGGCTTTTCCTGTCTGCATCCTCCAAGCCTGTGTGAAGCCCTGAATATCTGCCCAAATTTATTCCCACAGCTCTGCTGCACAGAAAGGCAACATGCTGTGGTGAGAAGAGCCCAGGCTTTCAGGCAGGACAACTGGAATCTCAGCTCAACCCCTCCCTAGTTTCATTCAGCTTTGCTACTCTCTGACCCTCAGTTTCCTCTTCTGTAAAAAGGGGATAAAGTTAATGCCTACCTTACAGGGTGCTATGAGGGTCAAAGGAGACTCCTTGGGGAAAGGAGCTGGCTCCTGGAAGGCCCCCGATAAATGGATATTCTCCCTCTTCTCTCTGCCTCCTCACCGTCTTCCCTACCCAAGGCTTCTTCTCACACAAGGGTGCCTATGCTCCCCTGTTGTCTCTGCCTCGTCAGTGCTGCTCATCCTTTAAGGCACAGTTCTAGGAGCACCTCCTCCAGGAACGTTCCCAAACCCCTTCAGCTCCCAGGGTCTCCCCCTTCTTTCACTGCATTTCAAATTACCTGGGCCCTTACTCACACAGCCATGACCCCCAGCAACTAGCTAAGAGAAGTGACATTTCCCTAAGACCTTTGGGAGGAAAGAAAGCCCCTTACACTAACTGTTTTAAGTTCTATCCCTGGTTCAGGGCAGATAAACGTGGACTACTTTAGTATCACTCTTGATAAATCATCTCCATTTCAAGTTATGCCCTTAATATTCACTGAAGGGCAGACATGCAATGGCCATTACATGTACTATTATACCTGCTCCTGACATCACTCAGGCTCAGTGTTTGTAACATCTTTTAGATCCAAATCCTAGAACAAGTCTTGTTTCCCCAAAGAACCAATACGCTTCTTCCTCTCCCAGAACAAAAACCTAACAACTATTATGTTTCCCTTTTTCCCCTGGCTGCCAGGAAGCTCAGAGCTGACTATGAAGCTCAACTGTAGCAACTTTATTGACCCTTCTGGCTGAAATACTAGTATTTCCTCCCCTAAGTCTTGACTTTTCTCTTTACCTTGTATGGCATTATGTGTGTCCTAAGTTGCCTCAAATCCTGCATAAAGCAGGGTGTGGTATGAACAGATGCTCATATGGGAGATCCCACATGGTTCAACTCAGCACTCATGGTCACTGTGAGTGGATGGGTTAAGTCCTGAGTTCATATTTCCCATCCATTCCCACCCTCCCAAGATAACACCCACCACACTTTACCTGGATGGGAAAGTAGTCTCGAAAGTAGCGCCACACAGCCCAGTTTCGGACCCACTGCGACCTCCTGCCACCTTCCAGGGAAGAAAAGAAGGTGTTGGGAAGAAGTGGGGGTGATTGGATATTTGGGCAAGGCAGACAAGACAGAGCCAGTTTGAAACCCTGAGGCAGGTGACTATCACCCGGCATCTTTGCCCCCTTCCCAGTGGGCCACTTCCACATCGTTCCCCCGCATTATGCAAACCTTTGATGGACTGTGAGCTCTTATGAGGACCAGAATGGTGCGCTTCAAGCTTTTAACCCCACACCCAAAACCACACACTGGACTAGCCAATGCTTTTCACAAAGTATGTGTTAAGTTAAAAGAAACAACATGCACAATGAACTTAACTCGTGCAGGAGGGAGCGGCCAGGGAGTAGGCAAGGGAGGCCTGCGTGCTTACCTTTCTTGGGCGTGTTCCAGTCAAACACCAGCCAGGTGAAGTAGAGCACAGCGATAAGCCAGCAATCAGTGCAGAACGTGTACATGAGGATGACACTGCAGGCCACTCCTGTGGGGAGGTAGATGGCCACACGTTAGCCCTGTCCTCCCTGGCAGGGCCCCATCTCCACTCTGGGCAATGGCGGAGTAACTGCTTACTGTGGCACTAAGCTAGGCACAGCTGAAGCCATGGGTGTGGGGGCCTGCAGCCCCTGAGAAGAAGCTAAGGGGACACTCGGCCCGGGAGGAGCAGGCTCAGGGTACACGAGCCTCACCTCCTAGACTCTGATGGGCTGTCGTGGTGCTGAGGGGCACACAGGTCCCACACTGTCTGGGCAGTAGTACCAGGGGAGGTAGTCTTTGGCTTCTTGTGAAACTGTTCTTACTGTCCCCTCCTTGTACACTCCACCTATGCCCAGTGCCCAGCACAACTGCTGTAGGTAAGGGGAAGGAACAGCCACCAAGCACCTCTGCATCTCAGGGGTGAGGCAGGGTGACTTTTACGCCATCTGAAAGATGAGAACACTGAGGCTCAAGGGGGAGGTAACTTGACCAAAGTCACCTGGCAGGACAGTGGCAGAGGCAGGATTCAAACTCAGGCCTGACTCTAAAGTCCATACTCTTGACCAGGCTTTAGAAGGTCACCAAAAACGAGAAGTCCCAGACTGCCACTAGAGGGACCTGAGAGAGGGGATTCCTGCCCCAGGAGGAGTGCTGGTCCCCTTCCAACGTAAACGGAGGCCCAGGAGTCCCAGGCCAAAGCTCAGAGCTTATCAACCTCCCCAGCGTGTCACTTGGAAGACTGGAGGCCAGCTTCCATGGGCGACCCCGCCTGGGCCCGCTGGCCATAGATGGAATAACCTAGCACAGAAGGGAAGGGAAGCTCGTGCCAAACCCGGTTTATCTCAGGGCTCACCCCTAGGTGCCCTCATCTTTCCCATTTTTTCCCAGCCTCCAAGGCCTAGCTCAGACCTCATCTCTTCAAGAAGCGCTCCCCAATATCATACTGTCCATGTGGATCTCTCACCCCTGAACTCCCCACACTAGGCGGGCCCATTTCTTTGCCCCTTGGCACTCAGCACAAGGCCAGCAGGCAGCAGGTACTCATGCCAGGTAGAAGCAGCATGGCCTCCTTCCAGTACCCTCTCCCCTGCCCAGGGCGGGAGGCCAACCCTTGCTGTGTGCCCACCCTCTGCAGGGCGGGAGCCGGTCACGGCGCTGCAGGGATGCCACACTCCGTTCTTTCCACCACACTGAGCCTCCTCTGCTTTCCCGTGAGAGAGGATGAGGCCAGATGCAGACTGTCCACGAGCCTAAGGGCAGGGAAATGGGGGTGCCCTGTTGCCCCCAACCCAGTCCTATTCTAGACTCCTGAGCCAGTCTCTCCCTGGATGGCTAAAAACAGGGTAACTCTCTGGGGAGCGGCAGTGAACACAGAGTGTCCAGATTTTCAGGACCAGCTTAGGAGTGTGACATCACAGACAGGGAAGCGTTGGCAGCCTACAAGACCCTGTTAAAGGCAAGCTGTGAACTGTTGAAGGCAGCTCGGTGAATAGCTATGTCTAAGTGTAGGCTGCTTACAAAGTTATACCATGTAGCAGTTTGCCACAGGTTCTCTTTCTTAGGCATGGAGAAGGGACCACTCTATCCCCCTGGACTTCACAGGTACCCAAGCTCCTGAGCAGCTCCAGGTGGGCCTGGGCAGGGCCTGTGAGGTTCGAACAGGTGAGGGTCTGAGCAGCCTGGAGACCTAGCTAGCAGGAAGCCCTGAACTCTCAAGGCTGAGCCCCAGGCCCCACGGCCTAGAGGCTGGTCTCTCTGTCCTTACTCTGCAGCTAAGGCAGCCTGGGTGGAGAAGAGACATGACTGGGAGTCCAGAGGCTGCATTCCAGTGCCAGCCTCCCTCAGCTAGGGGCCCACTCCCCCAGCCCTGTGCGACCACAGCCCGCTCTGACACTATTCATCTTATCTCTCATCAGCCTCTGCCTCTCCGCGTGGACGCCCTCCGGCAGACAGCCCTTCAGCCCCTGAGCTCCCTGGGAGCTCAGCTCCAGCCCCAGCAACCAACACAGGAAAGGTTTATTGAGCAAAATGATGAACTAAATCCACCGAATGACCTTCCTTTCTCAGAAGGTCATAGGCTCCCGGTTCTACCCACTCAGGTCATGGGACTGCAGCAGGAACCAACGCCGCTGAGTCCGTGAGACATAAGCAATGTGCTTAAAAGCCTCGCTTGCTCCATACGTGGAAGGCTGGGGACCACCTTCACACATCACCCCCTCCCCACATAGCATCATGGCCCACAAAGAAGCTTGTGATACAAACCCCTGGAGCCTGAGGCCCGTGGTGCAGGGCAGTCTGCAGACGCTCAGTGGCAGGGGAGGCCACAGCATGGACTCTGGGACTAAACAGACCTGCAGCCTTGGCCCTACCACTTACTGGCCATACCCCATCCCCTTAATTTTCTTACAGGATGTTGGGAATCTTAAATGAGATGATGCTTGAACTTAACGCAAAGCCTGGCATACAGTAAGTGTCTACGGACTTGGATGGGGAAACAAATGACATCTAAATTTTCATTCATCTCTTACGGAAGTTTAGTATTTCCTTCACTTATGAATGTGACGAACCACAGAAGTATTAGCAACACCTGTTGACATGACACCAACAGATAACAAAGGGTTTTCATGTGACAGTATAGCAGTTGCAAATATCTTGAATAGTCATTTATTCTCATCATTACTTAAGAATTATAGGAATTATTATAACTGCTGCTAGATCTATTTAATATAATAAAAAAGCACACGTGTTACTATGTCTGATTAGGTTTTCTAATGTGTATTTATATTTCAATATCACTTGTTTCCTTTGAAATCCGACGTACTTTGTACAACACATTTGAAAACACGGAGAAGGGCCATAGCCTTCATCAGAATGCCAGAGGGCTCCATGGCACAAAAATGGCAAAAAACCTGTGGTTCAAAGGGAGCTGCATGAGGCGACAGGTGAGCCTGTGCCCGCGGTTTGAGAGGCGGAGGGCGGGAGCAGCCGGGCGGTAATTAGCAGCGGCTGGCAGACCTGCCTGTCCAACCAGGCCTGGCTCCCGCCCACACCAGGGCGTTGGGAAGACGCTGGGCCGGTTTCTGGGCTGTGGTTCCACAAGCTGCTCAGCTCCCCACCAGCCAAGCCCTGAGCCACCAAGACGGGGACAGTGGCTTCTGGGTTCAACTGGGAACAAAGGGAGCTAGCATGGCAGACTAGGGGTCTGGGAGGCTGAAGTCCCTGGATTCTTGTCCTGGTCCCATTACTTTCTTCTCATGTGACCCTGAGCAAGCCTCTGTCCCCACTGCTCTTCTACTTCCTATTTGAACAAGGATGGGGTTGCCCTGTGCTCTCTACTCCAGGATCCTAATGAGAGGCCAACTGTAAGCCAAGTTGGGAGTTTGAGGGAGCCAGTTTAATTTGCTTTGTTCCCCAAACCACTGTTTCTTTGTCTTTTTAAGGCTGTATGTCCCTAAAAGAATCTGAGGACCCCCATGGCCCTTCTCTCCAGAAAAATGTGCATATAGCCTTATATTGTTTGCATTTAATTTTAGGGGTTCACAGGCCCCTCAAAGTCCCTTTGCACCTAAAGAGAAGACTGGCTGTTTCAGCCCAGGTCCACTAATGCTGGGATTCCAGTAAGGTGGGCTCCCTAGGGAGTGAAGTGGGCTTCTGCTCACAGCCCAACTCTGCCATTTAATGAGCTCCACAGTCTCAGGGAGTCAGTGAACTTCTGGGAGTTTCCATTTCCTCACCTGTGAAGTAGGGACGTGAGGACAGACACATCTCGGGCCTGGTATACTGTGGGGGGTTGATAAACAGAACCCTTGTCCCATCCCTCCACCCTGCAAATGAGGTCTCAGAGCCCCCCAGGTGCCTACGGCTGCTCAGCACTGACATGGTACCCTGGCAGTCCCCTACCAGACTGTCCAGGGTGCAAAAGTGGGCGGCCCAGAGGGACTTGCTCACAGGAACCGATGTGCACGCTATGATGCTCCACAGCAGGTTCGCCTGCCCTGACACGCTGAGGCTACTGGCTATGCTGAGGACACAGGGGCCTGGGGAAGGAGAAGCGGCATCTAGGAGAGCAGGGGGTGGCCCAGGCATGGGCCCTTCCCTCCTCCCAAACAATCCTTGTCATCTAGACCTTGGCCTGGGGGGCAATCCAAGGAGTGACTGGATTGGCACCTAGCCAGCGATCTGCCACCTAGCCAGACCTGCAGAAAAAGCAACAGAACACGACGTGGGCAGTGCTGAGAGACAGAAGGGAGCAGGCCTTGGGAGGCAGCTGGGGAATGTGTTCCGCAGAGGTGGGTGAGGGCTGGGGTGGGCACCACCCATGTAATGGGACCAGCACAGCCAGGTCCTGTGCCAGGTGCTCTCATTCCCTATCTTCAATCTCTACAAAAGCCATGTGAAGTAGGCATTTTCCTCACACTCAAGATGAGGAAACTAACATTCAGAGAGTGCAAATAACCTATGGAAGGCCAGAGAGCTTGTTTGCAGTAGATCAAGGACTACCTGGCACCATACCACCCTAAGGCAAAACGACATACCTGCTGGAAAATGTTTGTTGGTGGGCAGGTAGCACTGTGGGAAAAGCACAGGCTCTGGGGATCCTACAGACCTGGATTCAAACCTGCGTAGCCCTGGCCAAGTTACTTACCTTCTCTAAGACTTGAGTTTTCACATCTGTAAATGGGAACCACACCGCCACGTCCCACTGACTCTCACTGAGTGCTCATGCATGCCTAGGGGCAGAGCACTCACTCTGGGACCCAAAAGGTGGGAGTAAGTGGGAGGAGGCTGCGGGGCAGCCCGTGCAAGGGCTGCTCTTACCCCCTCACCTCCACAGAGCAGAGCTCCTGCTCTAACCTCTCTTGGAGAGGTGGCCCCTGCCTGCCCGCCCACGCTCCCTCGAAGCCCCAGCTTACCCAGCACAAGGAAGGACAGGACCCATTGTAGCACCGAGATGACCTGCAGCTGCTTTTCCACCTTGGACCTATTGAGCCAGGTGATGGAGAAGAGGTCCTGGAGGGCAGAGAGGATGCTGGAGCCAGTGCCTGCAGCAGAGGGGAGATGTCAGCCTATTGTCACCCTCCCCTCTGGCCGCAGGGTCCCCAACACCAACCAACGTCCCACAGGCTCCTTTCTAGATGTGAGAGGAGCGTGGGCCACAGAACCAGACAGGTTCAGATCCCAGCCCCACCACCCAATTGCTTTGTAACTCTGGGCTGTTCACATGCTTCCCTGTGGCCCAGTTTCTATATATGCACAACAGGAATGGTGTCTCCCTCATTG
Source organism: Lemur catta (assembly GCF_020740605.2). Classification (NCBI taxonomy): domain Eukaryota; kingdom Metazoa; phylum Chordata; class Mammalia; order Primates; family Lemuridae; genus Lemur; species Lemur catta. The sequence continues at coordinate 57,005,750 of NC_059134.1, forward strand.
GGTCATTTTGGAAACCAAATGAGGAATCTAAAGAGGCCAGCCCAGGGGCCGGCTTGGGGAGGGCCTCCATAATTGCCAGTTCTCTTCCCTCCCCTCCACCCAGTCAAACTCCTGTCCCTATCCTTTATCTGGATCTAGTACAAATATTTAATCTTTGCTAACTGTGTCTGTGAGGCCAAGGACAGAGGTTCAACATCCAATTTGCAATGTTTTTTTCACCAGGTGTACTTTGAGCATCCCCAATCCCTGCTCTGTCCCCCTTATGCCTGGAGCTGATATCCCTTCTCCAAGAAGCTGAGCCCCCCTGCTCCCCGCTATGACCCCCCACCGCTACCACCTTCAGAGAGATTTACACTTTCAGCTCCATCCCAGTGCCCAAAGGGAAGAGCGCAGAAAGGAGCCAGGTGGGAGCCTTTGCTTCCCCAAGGGGCCCAGTGGCCGGTGAGCTTCAGGCAGCCTGGAGGACACCGCGGGCTGTAATTACGTCCGCTACCAAGCAAAGGCCAAGCGCAGAAATGAGGACAAGATGTGCCCCCAGGATGACGCCCTGGACTCCAGCAGCTGATGGGCACTGGGACCGGGAGGTCTGGTGACTGCAGGAGAGGCAGCACTGGGGAAGAGCGTGGTGGAGGTCCCAATCCACACTCCACTCCTTCCAGCAGCTAGACTTCTGCTGAGCTCCCCCTGCACACCCTGTGCTCAGCCCGTCCTCACTGAGCGCCTGTTGTGTGCTGGTCAAACACTCCTTCACACTACCCACTCCGTGCAAAGCCCAGGGCACAGATGATTTAGTCACAATCTTGTCCTTGAGGGTCTCATGACCTTTCACCCTGGCCTACATGCTGGGAGCAAGGAGGCACAGGGGTTCAGAATTTGCTTATCTTCTCATGATAACTCAAGAATTTGCTTATCTTCAAAATCTAAAGAGCAACAAGGTCACACCAGAGTTTAGAGAAGGACATACCCTCATCAGTTGAAGGTTAACAATTGCCTCGACTTTTTCTTAGGAGGCAGGTAGGAAATGCTGGGCCTCAAGGTGGACACACCAGTCCCGTCTCCTTTACCTGGCCTGATGGATCAGAGGGAAGGGGCTTGGGGCAGTGGAAGAGTCAGACCCAGCTCCAAACCTCGGTTACACCCGCTATGTGACCTCTCACGCAAGCCCACAGGGCTCACGGCCATATCCTCAGTGCACGGCACATCCAGGGTGCTCGGTAGCATCTAACAACTCCACAGGCATGACTGGGGTGGAGGTGGGAGAATGTGAACTCACAAAAGCAAATAAAGAGGCTAGACCACAAGCCATTCCAGAGGTTTGGCTCATCACTGCCCCTGCACGCTCTCTATAAAAATCCTACCATCATAGGACCTTCCCACCTCCAGACTTGCCCAACAAACCATCCCGGAGCCCGAGGCCCTCTGGAGTCATCTAGAATAGCCTAACTGACAGCCAGGCAGACTGGGGTCTGGAGAGGGGCACTGAGTAGGCGGCAGAGCCAGGGCTGAAACCCGGATTCTTCCCTTTTCCCCACAGCAGCTGCTGAGCGCGAAGGGCTGTGCAAATGGGGCACAGCAGGGCCTGGTTAACCTGTGCAGCAGCGGGGCCTGGACAGATGACTTAGTCACACGCTTATCCTTGAGGGTCGCATGATCTTTCTCTCTGGCCTACATGTGGGACAGGGGTGCGTGAGTGTATGAGGGAGGGAAGTAAGGCCCAAGTACATGCCTAAACCCCTGATCCAAGGGCTGGCTGGCCAAGTCACCTTCCAGCAGCGGGCTCTGCCTCCTGAGCTGTGCAGAGTAAAGTGAAGCAGGAGCCGTGGCCACCAGGGGTAGGTGAGTCCCTGCTCTATCTGGGGCAGGCCGGGTGCCCTGGCCAGAGAGAAGACACAATGTATGCTAGCACTTTCCTGCTCAAAACGTGGTCTGGGAATGGCAGCAGCAGCATCACCTGTAAGCTGGCTGGAAACGCAGAATCTTGGGCCCCGCAGTGGGGCCCCACAGCCCCAGTCCCAGGGCCCAGCCCAGGGCTGCGGGCGGCGATGGTGTCCAAACACCGGCTTGCTCAACATCTGATATCAGACTGACCAAGAAGGCCACACTTCAGGGCTCATGAAACCAGCATTTCCTGGGGTTCCTCTCACACATGCCTGAGGGTGGCAGAGTCTGGGCCCCAAGGCCTTAAATCTGAGAAGGGCCCTGGGCCAGCTCTGTCCCTGCCAGGCTCTGTGACCTCGGGCAAGTCACTTAACCTCTCTCAGCTTCAGTTTTCTCCCAAGTAAAATGAGGGTAACAATCCCCATCTCCCAGGGCTTTCGGGAACATTCCATGTCGCAAATGTGTGTGAGGTACATTCGGTATTGGTCAGGTGACAAGGTGATAACCACTGTTGTTGCTCTTCCCGTCTGCCAGAGTGGGACGCGGTATAATGAGCAAAAACGGAGTTTTTCAAGAGGTGCCCAGTCATGGGTTGTGTCACAAGAAGAGGCAGCCGAGCAAGGGTGGTGCAAGAGAGGCTCCAAAAAGGCCACGAGGCCTTGCCAGGCCCTGAAGACAAGACCTGAGAGGCAGAGAGGAGGAGAGTGGGCGCTACGGTTTGGGGAACTGCTGGAACAAAGATGTGGCGTGCATGCTAATGGCGCAGGCCAAGTGCTCGACAGCCCGGAAATGGGGGTGCAACACTGCCCAACACAGAAGCTGAGAATAGAGAAGTCAGAATGAGTACGCAAAGGTGGCTTCCTGGAGGAGCAGGGTGGGGACAGAGATAAGACCCACAGCATGGAGCACTTACAAGGTGCCGAGCACTATTACCAGCCATGGGGGAAACAGCAGTGAACACAGCAGACACTGTCCTGTCTCTCAGGAAGCTTATATTCGGCTGAGGGAGAAATAAAACACTGATGGATTGATGTATGATGTCATGTCAGGCAGTGACGAGAACTAAGAAAAATAATTTGGGCCAATGAGATACAGGGGCAAGAGGATCCCTGGCTGTGGGGAGGCAGCTGCCTATAGAGTGGTGGGCAGGTCACGCCTCTGGACAGCCCCCTCTACTACTGGCACCTGGGAGGGCAGACGCCAGTCTGGAGAAGGTACAGAGAACAGGGTTGGGAGTCAGAACCTGGCCCCTAACTCACAGGAAGTGTGGCCTGGATGAGTCACTTCCTGTGCAAGCCTCGGTTTCCTCATCTGTGCAGTGGGGCTAATACCTACCTCGCCAGATTGTTGTGAGAATTAAGTGAGATAATGTATGGGCAAGAGCTTCATAAAAAGTAAAGATGTGCATGAATGCTGGTTAATTATCAAGGGAGCCTCGCTGTCCTCTCCTGCCTAATGCGTGTAACAACGTCTGCCCTGCCTTGGAGCAGAGGTGTAGGCGACAGACAGACTCTGGATTCAAACCCTGGCTCTGACTCTTACCTGCCGTGAGACCCTGCAAGAAATTTCCCCCTCCCTGAGAACCAATGTCCTCAGCTACGATCCAGGATTGCTGTGAGGAATTGAAATAACTTATGCAAGAGAGCCAAACAGCGTGTCTGGCATGTCAGAGAGCCAGAAAGATGCCGGTGAGGCAGCAGAGGTGTGAACAGCCTCTCCGGCTCCTTGAGTGAGGGGTTATCCTGCTCACAGCCCAGCTCTGAGGATGCCACACCTGGGCCCATCTGCACCTAATCTCTGCCCTAGGCTTAGGTGAATGAGGACGTCACCCCCAAGATCCCCCAAAGGGCTGGGTATGAGTTGCACGGAGACAGAAGGATGGCTATAATGACCCCTGGCATACCCTTCCAGCCTCAGAGGGGCCTAGGAAGCTAGGCCAAGTGCCAAAAGAGATGCCACTTCTTCAAGTTCAGAGGTGAACTCTCTTCCAGGCCCCCCAGACAGGCACATTTTAGCAGGAGTCCACACGTGATGACGAGAGGGCCATGGCAGAACTCCAGCCCCCGGGGGCCATGCCTGCTGCTATCAGAGTCCCAGTCTGGCCCTGCACATGAAACTGTCCCCATTCGGTGCCTCACCACATGCTCAGTCAGAGGCTCCTTCCCTCTAGGAAGTCTCCCACATGCCCTGCCCTGCCTGCAGTGCCCCAGGTAGAGTCCTGTTACCTCCAAGTCTAGTCTGGTCAGTCTCTTAGCACACACTCACCAGGCACCTGGCAGGCACTGAGCGCTGACCCTTCCTCTGGAAAGCCTTTCCCCCCACCAGGTTGGACTGATCACACCCCACATGCCTCCATCTTACCCCTGTACTCAGCCCTCTCTCATTATGGGAAAGGGGTGTGTGTGTCTGCAGGGGCCACGCCTCATTCCTCTGGGTCCCTGTGTCCAGCACAGGGTCAGGCACAGAGAATGTGCTTGGTCCATGTTTGCTGAATGACTGAATGCTCGAGGGGACTGTGATGATAAACAGGGCCTGGACAAGCACAGAGATAAGCCCATCTCACAGCTGACTGTCCTGCACCATGACAGAGGGTCAAACAGCTTCCTGGGCAATCGGGAAGGAAAAGTCTCCTCCAGCTGGAGGGGCTGGTTAATGTCAGGGGCAACAGTGGAAGGCGCCAGAGGAAGGGCAAGAAGGGTGGAGTCCAAACATTAACATTCATACCACAGTGCTTTCTAAGTACCCTTTACATGCCAGGCTCCGCATGGCAAGGGAGCTTCCAGGCCCTGCCTCTCCTCTGCTTCCTGGGCATCTGCTGGAGGCGGAGTTCTGCTCCTGGGCTGCCCTCCCCAGGTATGGCTGGGGAGACAAGGCTGCGAACAATCATGCACAGAGGGGCAGTCAGGGCCAGGAATCTGGGAGGCCCCCAATCCAGCCAGGAGGGTGTTCTTAGGGATGCCTTACTTAGGGGGAAGTAATAGCTCAGGTGAGATGCCAGGCTGGCAGGAGGAAAGTACAGGGACAGGACCCCAGGTAGTGGAGTCCCGCAAATGGCATCTGCAAAGACCTGGGAGGGAGAGAGTTTGATGAATTAACTGTGAGTAGTTAAGTCGGGCTGGAGCACAGAGACTGTGTGAGTCTAGCTGAGAAAGTGGAGGAGGCATGAAAGACTGGAATGTCAGGCCAGGGAGTCCTGTTCTCCACCCTGTCAGGCCAGGAAGAGAGCCAGCCAATGCCACCATGCCCTCCACCACCCTTCAGATGGTGCCTAAGAGCCCTGAGCCAGGTATCCAGCCACCTACCTGGTCCGTGTGAGTTCTTTTATAGAAAGACTAACAATCCCCTTTATGGGTTCTGTTTTGCAAATTAGGTATCCTTAAAGTGGGGCCCATTGGGATATTTGGCCCAAAGGGGAAGCCAAACTCCTGGAAAGCCAACACACAGCCATGCTGGGCGTGTTGGGTGGGAAGTACCTGACCCAGCCACGAGGACCCTGCAAGGGCTGTCGATCCTTGGGGCCTGTTGCAGGGAGCTGGGTATGCTGGGTATCCCATAGACTTATGGGAACTCTAGGCCTCTTCCTCCCCTCTCTAGGTTTCCCCACTGGCACTAAATTAGGGAGCTGGGGCAGATCAGCTGAATCTGAGGTCCTGCCAACTTGGGCTTTCTGTGTTTTGCTAGAATCCACTAATGAATTTTTATCCACAAAAGATCCCCCCAAAGGAAATATAAGCCCATCTTTGGGCTACTCCAGAGGCCCAGATTTTCACGTATTTGGTTTTTATGAAGTAGGGTATAGTCCTGAGAGGTAAGGCCAAGGAAGTGAGGATGTCAGGAAGCCATGTTCCTGATACTCTGGAGCTACAGCCAGCACCCTGGACATGACTGCCTTGGACCCCAGTGGCCTGCTTTCCCCACTCCCATCCCCTGACCTAGCACATTCAAATAGTTACTGAAGTGGGAGGGGTTGCCATGACAACACCACCAGCTTGTGGGTACATCACCAAGGAATCTCCAAAATAGGCCCCTATCACAAGACATGGGCAAGCGTGGGGAGATAGGTTCTTCTGGGGCACTTACCTTGGCTCCGAGCAGGATGAGAGCCCCATTTTCAGAAGAAGTTGAGGACAAGAATGAGGAGGGGGTTGACCTCAAGCACCTACAGCAGTCAGGGGCAAGACTGGAAATATGTTTCTCCAGCAGAGCTGGAAGGAACCCATGGGAGTCATCTCATGCAGTCCTCCTTACTGTATAGATGAGGAGGCTGAAGCCCCAAGAGGGCAGGGTCACACCCAAAGTCACACGGGAAACAGACGCAGAGCTCAGAACTGCTAACTCCGCTTGAATAAGAACAGGAGTTCACGTTTCCTGCTTCTGTTGATTTGCCCAAAGGATTCTCAGCCTCTTTGGGTCTGCACCATATCCTGGCAGACACGCTTATCACACTTTTGCCCATTTTATAGATGAGGAGACAGAGTCAGGAAGGAGTGGCTTTTGAGGCTGCAGGGCAGTTCAGTGGCAGAGCACGGGCTGGACAGAGCCCAGGCCTGACTCCTGGCCCCAGGGCCAGCAGCAGCTCCATACCAGGAGGCCCTAAAAGTGCTGGAGGCCAAGAAACTGACTGCACCAGGTTCCTTTCCCAGGAGCTCTCGAGTCTTCCTCCCAGGTGGAGGTAGGTGAGCCAGTGCACCCTCCCTGTCCCCCCATCTCTACCTCTCAGCACTCCAGGCTCTCGGCCCAGGTTGGTCACTCAGAGGCCTCCAGTAAGACTGACTCTTTCACTCAAATCTCATGCCTCTATTTATACTATTCGCTGCTCCTGAATGGTCTCGCCTGCCTTGCTAGCACCTATTCATTTTTCAAGACCCAAACTGAATGCCACCTCTTTCAGGAAGCCTTCCCTGACCCCAGGGTGATTAAGTTCCCCCACCCTCACCTTCCACAGTTATCCTTGCTTCCTTCCCTGTCATTGCTCGGATCACTCTGCACGGTCACCTTGTGAACATCATCCTGGTCTCACTTCCTCAAAAGCAAGGACTGCGGCTGACACATGGGAGGTGCTCAGTGAATAAACTGGAGGGCCCACAACCCAAGTCCCCACCTCAGTGAAGCCTTCCTGGATGCCCCAGAGCAGGGTCTGCCACTCTCCATAGTGCTGGGGGCCTGCTGCACATGTCATACAGGACAAATGACAAGGACTAACATGAGTGTCACAAGTTAGTTTATAAAGTACTTCCACTCACGTTAACTCAAATTCTTACATCCTTGAGAGCTCGAGGTTCCTGACCCTATTTTCCAGATAGGGAGAGTGAGATTCCCTGGAGAGGAAGTGAGCCACCGAGCAATGTCCCAGAAAAAAGGCAGGACTGGAATCCTGGCTCTCGGTCGTCTAAGCTCCGGAAGCAATGAGGGGGACCATGGTGAGCCTGGCTCCACCCACTTGGCACTCAGCCCCGGAGCCAGCTCCTTGCCAGACTGTGGGTGTCTCCAGGACAGGGACAGCTGCAACAACAGCACCCAGCACAGGAGGCTACAGGTACAGAGGAGGCCTGGGGAAGGCTCAAGGAATCACACCGAAGTTAAAAGCAGGGCTTCCTGCCAAGAGGAACAGGGCAGGCGCATTAATGATTCAATCATTCAACAAATATTTACTGAGTACCTACTCTCTGCCAGGCACTGTGCTGGGTGCTGGGGACTCAACACTGAGAAAGACTGACAAGGTCCCTGTTCCCAAGGGGCTGATAGTCTCACAGGGGAGACAATTAAACAGACAAGCACATATGATAATTTAGGTAGCAATGAAGGCTATAAAAGTAAACCAAGATGTGGTGATTGGGGGTGGTGGGCTTGATGGGAAAGGCCTCTGAGAGGAGACGGAACGTTCAGGAGCCAGCCACACAAAGATCTGGGCAGAAGCAGCCCACGCAAAGGCCCTGAGAGGAGACTGAATGGGGGCAAGGATAGAGGACCAGGCAGACCACCGTGTGTCTGCAGCATGGCGGGTGACATGGCAGGAAAGGGGGCTGTGGCAGCAGGGCTGCTCACGTGGGGCTTCACAGGGCACGAGGAGGAGCTTGAAGGCTTAGTCCACCTGGCAGCCTAAGTTCTGGGGGCTCTCGGTACGGCCATCCACTGGGGCAAGCTGGGGCAGCCTCCTCAAAAGGCTTGAGAAGGGATGAGCTGTCATCCCATCACGGAGACTGGGAGCAACCTCCACTCCTTCAGCAAACCGCTGAGCACCTACGGTATGCAGAGCCCTACGCTTAGCCCTTCACGGCCTCAACACGCTTCTCTTGGTTTAAGGAGGGAAGCCACAGACTGGGAGATGGATCTGGGTTCTAGCCTGGCTTTGCTAACCCTAGAAATGTCCCTTCACTCTGGGGACCTCAGTGTTCCCACCTGTAATGTGAAGGTTGAGCCAGATCCAGCACTAACAGATAGCTCTGTTTTTATGACTCAAGTACTTGCTGCTGAAGTTGGGGCGGGAGGGTAGTGGTGGGGCAGGATTTCCACATCGGCCACTGAGTCACCCAGCCTGCTAATAAAATATTACTCCTGGTCCTCCTTTCCCAGCCCAGATGAGCCCTTGGTAAGACAACCCAAAAGTGGCCACCGTATAGCTGGGAAAGAGATGTAGGGGAGGGAGGAAGCTACACAGAATTGGAAGACAGGGGGGCATGAGAGTGATGTTCTCACTCTGTGATCTAGGACTGGCTTAGGTGGCTGTCAACCCTCAGTTCCAGAGTTGCCCCAACAATCTAGCCGCTTAGCTTCAAGCATACCCATAGTGATGGGGAACTCCAGCCTCACCCACCCCAGGCTGCTGCAGTCCTCAACAGCTGTTAGAAAGGATTCCTCCATTACAACAAAACTTGCCCCCATAATCCCACCCTGTTCCTGGCCTTGCTCTTTGGGGCCACACACAATAAATCAGCTCAGAATTTTACTGGGACCACCACCATCTCATGCTAGGTCCCGTGCTAAGCCCTCAGGATACAGGCAGATGTCTGAATAAACAGCTCCCAGTCCAAGGGCAAAGGCAGGGATGCAGAAGCGACTAACTCTGAGGCCTCCACACCTGGCACAGGACAGTCCTTCAGAGACTAGAAAACACCAGCACTCCCCCTTGCACCAGCAGGCACCTGCCCATCATGTTCCCACAGCTGGCCTTTTCTTTTAGCCAAGAAACCAGACGCCAATATCTATTTCAATCTCTCACCCATCACAGGACTTCCCTTCACAGAATCCATGGTCTCTCCTTGAACACTGCCGCTGACAGGGTGTTCACCACCTCACAACAGTGGGACCTTATTTGCAGAGGCAAACTAGGCCACTGGGGAGTGTCTTCAAGGACCAAGGATGTAGAAAGCAGGTCTAATGGAGATGCCCAGATAACACAAAATCCTTCCCCACTCCACCCAGTCTTTTGCCAAAGTCGATCCCAGAAAGCTAAACTGACTGGTTTGCAATTCATACCAGCCCTTCAATGTATTCCATGATGTAATTCCTTGTACCCAGCAAGAAAAAAAAAATCATGTTTTCAGGATCTAATAACAACATGGGGAAATGCTCCTGATAAGACAGTAAGTGACTTGGTTAAAATCATTCGCTAGAGTACAAGTTCTCCCGAGTAACAAACTCTGAGTCAAAAACGTGAGAGCCAGGGTCACTGGCTCCTGGAAGACACATCTCACAGCCTGCGGACAGCAGAGCTAAGGGAAGGGGATCTCTAGGAAGGACCACCATATCCCTATATCATTACCTGAAGCAAAAACATTTCAAAAAGCAGGAACATGGGCAAGTCCCTTCCTTTCCTGTTAAGGACATCAAAGGGCACAAGGGAATAGAAAAGGACCCTTAAGTGAGAGAAGGGGCTGTCATAGGCTTTTGGGTTGGGGACTTGGGGCAGCTCAGGCTGCCTACCCTGAGATGGCCACAGCAGCTCGGTACCTCTCCAAGGGCCACGAGCAGTACCCAGACCAAGAGGGGCAGATAACCAGTGATAATCATATAAGGAGCAATGTCAATGCCGAGGACACAGTTACCCTGCGATACAGCTTCAGGGTGGGTTGCTCTGTAGCCACTAGTATGCATATTATCAATGATTTTTATTAACAGAAGGAAACACTCATGATATAACATTAAGAGGGAAAAAACAGGGCCGGGCGTGGTGGCTCATGCCCCTAATCCTAGCACCCTGGGAGGCCGAGGCGGGTGGATCGCTTGAGGTCAGGAGTTCGAGACCAGCCTGAGCAAGAGTGAGACCCCCGTCTCTACTAAAAATAGAAAGAAATTATATGGACAGCTAAAAATATATATATAGAGAAAAAATTAGCCAGGCATGGTGGCGTATGCCTGTAGTCCCAGCTACTCGGGAGGCTGAGGCAGAAGGATCGCTTAAGCCCAAGAGTTTGAGGTTGCTGTGAGCTAGGCTAACGCCACGGCACTCACTCTAGCCCGGGCAACAGAGCGAGACTGTGTCTCAAAAAAAAAAAAAAAAAAAAAAGAGGGAAAAAACAGGATTCAGAACAGCATATCCTCAACTTTATCTATATAATGTATATAAAGAAAATGACAAAGAAATGTATTAAATCGCTAATGGGAAGCTATCTTTGGATAGTCAGTTTACCAGCAATTTTCATTTTCTTCTTGTTTGTCTCTATTTTTCAAAATTTCCATAATTAGCATGTTTTATTTTTATAACAAAGGTGGGCAGACTAAGTGATTGTTAGTTACTAAAGAAAAATCCCAAGTCAGAGAGGTTCAGCAAGCAGAATTACGACTTAGGAGGGAGAGAGGCTTTATGCAAGACAAACACTGAGACCAGGACAGCAGTGATGACCTCCCAGGGTCTCCCATCTGGGATTTGTATTTAATCGTTTGGTAAAGGCTCCTGCTAAGAAAATCTTGGGCACACTTCCTCCCACCTCAGTTTCCCCAAACACAGGTAAGAGGTGTGGGGTGGGGGGTGGAAAGGATGTTCTTCCTTGTATGGGAAAAGCTGTGGAGTTTGATCCCAGTTCTGTCCCTGATCCACTGAGGGCCTCAGTTCCACCCGGAGGACACGCAGGGTCCCCTGCCCTGCCTTCTTAAGTATGCCAGGCTCGGATTTCCTGTGGAGTGGGCTCCAGAGGCTGGGCTGGAGGATGGGCATGGGGCAGAGCACAGGGAGGGCACACCTGTCCCAACCAGGTATGTCCCCAGTCTGGTGGCTGGAGATTGCAAAAGGCTTGCCACCTGCCCCATCCAGTCTCACTGCCAAAGCTTGCTCCACCTGCTGAGGGAAGAAGGTAGGGAACTGCCAGAAACAGCACTGGGGGTTGGAGAGGAGTTTTAGAATATCTCTAATAACTGAAAAGGGTGAGTGTCATCACTCCTACATGAAAGATGAGGGGAACAAGCTGGGGGATGGGAAGTAATGTAACAGGTAGCAAAAGCTGATGAATGCCAGGCTGCGTGGATCAGACTGGGTAGCGATCATTTTTCCCTCCCCCCAGACCCAGATGATGGGGAGGCGGGAGATGAGCGAGCTTCCCCGGAAGAAAAGGAATCCAGACCTCAGCCTGCACTGGCAATTTCTCCTGCGGCGTGCACTCTTCTGACGAACACCCCCCAGCCTGCCACAGAGCCCCTTCCCGAAAATCTTGCAGTTTCATAACCGCAGGATGAAAGCCCCAAGGCCCTGCAGCCCCCTGTGCGGTGACAACTCAGCCCACGGACACTCACCCCATCTCCCAGACCCCTCGCGTGACAGCGCGGATCCTCCATTCGAGCTCGTACTCCGGGCACCCTCGGCCCGACGCTCCCCTCGCAGGACCCCAGAGTAGGCGGCTATGAGGGTCTTCATGCTGAAGCCGGTTCAGGTCACGGCCCTGCCGGAAGCCGCCTTGCCCCGCGCCGCTGGCCCATGCCCCGGCCGCCGGGGCCAGGGCTTCGCGCAGAGCACGGGGCCCCGGGACGGCGCCGGAGCGAGGCCGGCTACGGTACCGGGAGCCGCAGCAGGCGGCCCGTTGCGGCGCCAGAAAAGCAGCCAAAAGCAGAGCGGAGGCGGCGGCCACCGCGCTCGCAGCGGAGCGCGGCACTTTATAACCTCACAACGGGGCGGGCCGCGACGCGGGCTGGGGGGTGTTCCAACCCGCCGCCCGCGCCACTTCCTCGCGGGGGGACAGCGGCTGAGTCGCAGCTCGGCGCGGGCCCAGGGCCGCACCGCGGGCCTGCTGTGCGCGGATTTGGCGGATGCGTGGGAGAAGCGGACCTCCGAGTCCTCCCTCCTGCGGCGTGCCTGGTTCCTCCCGCTGGGCCCTCAGGCCGCCCCGCCAGCGCTCCCCCGCCAGACTGGTACGGCCCGGCAGCTAGAACGTGGGCCGGGAAAAGCGAGCACGTGCAGGGCAAGCAGAGGGCGTGCGGGGGCTAGTATTTTTCTTCTTTTGGCAGGGTCCTCCTTTGGTTGCAGATGCAAAGGTTCTGCACCTGGTCAGTGGTGTCGGGATGAGTTAGGTTAGGACTGAGCTTCTGAACCTCCCCAAATGCCCCTGCCTTTCCATCTATTTATTAAGAAACCTCAACGACTATACCCTGCTGGGTGCTGGGGATCCAGCCAGATCAGCTCAGGCTCCGTCCTTGGGATGCTCACATTGGTGAGGGCCTTGGGGGGTGGCAGAAAGGCCCCACACGGGCACTGGCAGCAGAACAAGAGAGAAGCCAAGGGGCTATGGAACCACAGAGGAGAGAGGATCCTGCCCTGGGTTGGGGGCTGGGTGCACTTCCCAGAGGGGCTGATGCACAGCAGGTTTGGAATCAGACCTGGAGTCCAGTTCCTGCCCTACCTTTCTTGAGGCTCAGTTCCCATACCTGTAAAATGGAAATAATAATTATTTTGTGAGGTGTTTTGAGAAGTAAACAAGGTAAGGTATGAAAGAAAGAAGCCTAGGTAGTGTCTGGCACATAGAATGTGTTCCAGGATTATTTTTCACTGGCCACTAATGAGTAGGAATTTTGCAGATGGAGAATGTGAGGGCAAGGCAAAAGGATAGGCCAGCATGTTTGGGACAGGGCTGGGGGGGCCTGGCATGGCTGGAGCCCAGGCAACTGTGGGGAATGAGGCTGAAGTGAGAGGGGCTGGGGCTTGACCTGAGGAAGGCCTGTGAGTGCCACTCTTGAGATGTGGGGGTAGGAGTGGGGTTCTTGGGAGAGCTTTAGGGAAATGACGGTGGTGAGATGACTTCTAAGAGCCCTCTAGCTATAGTGTGGGAATGGACAGGACAGCACAGATTTCTTGGGCATAGCTTGAGCAAGCTAGCTGTGGGGCCACAGCATCAGGCAAGGGAGAGGTCTGCACCAGCTCTTTACAGGGAGGGGAGAATGACAGACACTGCAGTCATAGGGCAGCATCTGACATACGCCACTAGTGGGACCTAGAAACGCTTCCATTTGTTCAACTCTCTGAAGGCCACAGGATTAAATCTCATTGCAAAAATGTCACTGAGCCCTAAATTGGCCAAGAGTAGAAAGAAAAGCATCCTAGGCAGAGGGTCCAGTGTGTGGAGAGGCTGAGGGTGGAAAGAACTTAGTGCCTTTCAGGAAACTAAGGGAAGGCTAGTGGCCTACATGTGAGGGGGACTATGGGGGATTGCTATGTGCGAAGGCTGGGAGATGGAAACAGGTGTGGCATATTTTGGGGCAAACAGGAGTGTAGCCAGGTAGATATCAAAGGTACCAGTGAATTCTTGCATCTTCTCTTGAGAGAGGGTGCTGTTGGAGGCACCCAGCCAGCTTGGAAGACCCCAGTCAAGGTGTGGCTTGTGCCTGCTCCAGAAGGGCCTCCTGTAGAGAATGCCTTGGGCTGGAACCCATGGCCACCGGTTCACCTCATAGTATGATCTAAGGGCAAAGCTTGGGCTGGGAAGTAGGAGGCCTGGGTTCTGGCATCTCTTCTACCACTAACTTGCCAAGCGTCCTTGGGCAAGTCACCATCCCTGTCTTATCTGTGTTTCAGATGTTGTACCATGGAATGGAGGTGACAGTTCCTATTTTGCTGATTTCACTTGAGTATTTGAGGCTCAAGTGAAATCACAACACATAAAAGGATGTTACCACTATGCTACGAAAACTAAGAGATCTTTGTCTTAAATGGCAAGACTTTGGGTCACCAAAGCCTGTTTGAAACATTCAGATCCCAAGTTCATCTACTTCAGCCCATTTTTCCTGTGCACCTTCTCTGGGCCAGGCCCTGGTTCGGATACCAAAGGGAATCTGACCCCAAAGGGAATTGGACCTAGTCCCTGGCTTCAAGGAAATACAATCAAGAGATGGTGCCCTGGCCAGTGGTTGCAAGACAGCCAGGCTGTGGTACAGGGTAACATGGGAGGCTGTGCCAAGTTCAGCCCTTTCCTCCTGTGCTGTCACTGTCTGTCTGCAGTGTCTGCCTCTCTACTGGGCCAGGGGCTTCCAAAGAGCAGGAACCTCATCAGTCTACACCCTGGTGTGGGCATAGAAGCTTGGTCCCAGGTGGATGGAACCAATGAATGAGTACAATAGAGTCATGGAGGAAGAGGAGGGAATATAAATTGGGAAAGTCAAGAGGAGATGACACTGCCACAGGAGCTGAGATGATGAGTCTGATTTTGTGAGGCAGAGAGGAAGGGGAAAGGCATCAGGCAGAAGTTGCAGCATGGGCAAAGACCTGGAGGTGGGCACCATGAGCACATCCTGGTGTGGCTGGAAGAAGGATATAGGCAGAGGATGGATAGGAGATGAGGCTGGACAGGTTGACAGGGACCAGATCTGAAGACCTTTGTAGTGTTCCCTGGGAGGCCAGGGCTTCATCCTGTGGAAGGTGGGCCAAAGCAGGGGGTGGTGTGAGCAGCAGAGGCACCATGATCAGACTGGTGAGTTAGAAAGATCACGTGGGTTGGTGTTGTGGAGATGAGGGGTTGGGGAATAGGGCCATAAAGTCTGGTTCCTAGTTTGGGCCCTTCACATGTGGGAACATCCACCAAAGCAGGCAGAGGCAAGTCCCAGGTCTAAGAGGCACAGTCACTTGCATCTGTTCCACCTCACAGAGTGAGCAGCCTCTGGCATCTGGACTTCCAGAACACTCCCTCCCCTTGGTCTCTAGCTGCCACACCCACGGCTACTGCTTAAGCAGCTTGGTCCAAATTGGAATTGGATGGAAATCAGACCCAGGGTTAGAGTAGCCCAGAGTGGAAGTTTCTTGGGAGTTTTCTGTGTCCTAGTGCTGTTCTCCCCTATGTGAGGTGGGCGTGGGGGGTTCACATTAGGCGCTGACTTCTCCTGGCCCCTCCCCACACATCCTGACATCCCTAGGTCCTTGTAATGACTTGCCCTTCCCTTCCTGCAGGTGTGTGAGCAGGACGGCTATAAGATTGTGTTCCTGGGCCTGGTCACCTTTCCTTCATTGCCTCCCAACCCAGCCTGTGGGTCAAACCAGAGACAGGTCAAGTCATGCCTCCAAGAAGGGCTTCACTAGGGTGGGCTTTACTGAGAGTGGCTCATTCACTTCCCCTTCCAGTCGCCAGCACTGTACTGCCATTAGGGATTGTGTGTGCAGCTTTGCAGTTTGTGAGGGGCTAAGTTATGGGGATAGCAGCCTTATCCCCTCCGTTACACAGATGAGGAGGGTAAGTGACGGGCCTGCAAGGCAGACAGGACAGGTGCCTGAACAGAGGCACAGGGAGAAAGACAGAAACAAACATTTACCAAGCCCTGGTTTGCGGGAGCTCACCCAATCCTCACAGCCGCCCTGCAAGGGTGGTCACCACCCCCCTTAGCAAATGAGGTGCAGAGAAGTGCAGTGACTTGTGCAAGATCACACAGTGAGTAAGTAGTAAAGCTGGGATTCACACCCACGTCTTCCTGAGCCTCAAACCCATATGCTTTCCCTCCCTCACAAGGCTGGGGGAGGGACCACCCAGAACACCAGAACTACTTGACGAAAGCAAACTCCCACCCGTTGCCTCCTTTAAGCTTCCCCCACAGCCCTGTGAGGTTATTCCCATTCTGCTGTAGGGAAAATGAAAGCTCAGGGAATCAAAGATCTTGCCAGATGGCAGGGATGGGATTGGGATTTAGCCAGTTCTCATGCCCCAAGGCTAGAGCCCGTGGGGTTACAACTCATTCCAGTGCTCAATTCACTTGGAGAGTGGGTGGAAGTTCTGGCAAGGGTACCACAGCCTGGCATGGGCTTCTGGTCCAGAAACTCACCCCACTCCTTCCACATCCAGGAGTTCGCCAGCCAGAGCAGCTTTGTGGCATAGCTGCACCCTCCTGGCACTCCTTTCCTGCCATTTCCAAGCCCCCTACTGTCCCTCTTCTGGGTGCAGCCATGCTGCTTGGTCATCAGAGCCAGATAGTATACAGTCTGGGCTCCTAGGCTAAGGAGTCTGGACCTTATCCTCAGAGCAGTGGGAAACCGTAAAAACCGAAGCAGGGGTGAGGTATGGTTAGTTTGATGCGTTAGGTAGAGCATTGTCCAGGCAAGAACACCTTTAGCTGTCACCTCCATGGCACCCTTCCTGCAGGAAAGGTATTAGTTAGGGTCCCTGCAGGAAACAGCCCACTCAAATTGGGTAATTCAAGGAAAGTTTAATGCAAAGACTGTTTATAAAGATGTGGACAGGGTATATAGAGAGGGTTGGTGCAGTAGCCTGAGACTAGTAACCGTGTAGGGAGTGTGGCCTGAAGGACCCAGGGGAGGACAGTGGCAGAGTGGGGGCTCTGTGGAGAGGGCTGCCCAATGGAAAGTGTGGGCTTTGCTGAAGGGGCGCAGACAACCCACAGGGACTTGGCAGGGTCACTGTCTGCCCCTTCCTCCCTCCAGTCTTCTTCCAGGGCTTCCCATTGCCTGGGGGTAGGGCGACCTGCTGACGCAGTCTATACAGAGCATCCTGGGAGAGTACAGGTGGAGAAAGTGGAGAGGGGTCTGGGGTAAGTGGAAGGGAGGTAGCACATGGCCCTAGGAGGACCCTCCCCTCTGTGTCGGCTTCAGACTGTAGCTTCTCTCTTTCAGAACACCTGAAACTCTTAATGTTTATACACCTGTCCGTCCCTGGAGAGGCTGCTTGAGGGCCAAGGTAGAATGAGAGTCCTGTGTGTCCCAGGGTCCAACACTGAGCCTGACCCACAGAAGGGACTGGGGTGACGTTGGATAGAAGGGAGGGAGAGAGGCAGGCGGGGTTGGGGAGGAGAGAGATGACAATGTCATAGCTTAAACTAAAGTGGTGATAGGGCAAAGGAGAAGAAGGGGTGTTTTTGAGAGATAGTTTTGAGAGATGCTGAGGCCCTGGAGTCTCTAGGACTTGGTAACATGGATGTCGGGCAGAAAAGAAGGATGGGGGTTATTAAAGATGGCTCTGGATTTTAAACCAGAACCCAAAAGCACTGACCTCCCAGCTCTAAGGGCAGGCCTTAGCAGGGCTTGATAGTGACCTTTGGCCCTATCTTGTGTGACAACTCTGGCCAACAGGGGAGGAGTAGGGCAGGGCTGAGACCCTTGGGAACCAGCCATCAGAGGAGCCCCAGCCCATTTTAGAATGTTCTGTTGCAATATGTACAGAAACCTCCCCTTGCATCATTCTGTCTGCATGTTTCTTACTCAATTCTCCAAGGCCTTTTCCCAGCAGGGGCGCGGGGTGGTGGTGAGGAAACCTTACAGTGCACAGAGAGCTCCTGACACATTCATTCATCATCTGTCCGTCCATCTGGCCCACCTTTCCTGAGACCCCCTGTGCTGGGTGCTGGGGGTACGTTCCCTGCCCTCCAGGAGCCTGCATTCTGAGGGAAGAAACAAACACCTGGGAAGACAGGTACCCTTCAGCAGTAGTTTCCCCAGCTTTCTTCAGCAGTGAAACCCTTTCTTCAAATGCAGCCTCCTTTGGAAGCTCAAGAGGTGACATGGAAGACAGAGACCATTCTGGTTCAGCAGGGGTGGTCCCAGAGTTCCACATGGTCCGCTGCTCACTTGTCCAGCCCACTCACCCTCCTCTCCGGGGCTCTGGGGAACACAGTTCGAAACTCTCACTGTATAGAATAGTAGGTGCTGTGCCAGCGGGCACACTGGAGGCAGTGAGGCCGGCAATCCCTGCACACAGTGGAAAGTGCAGCCCCTGGTGGGCTGGCACCTGGTCAGACCCATCTTCCTGAGTTCAGGACAGGTTTGATGATGGATTATCTTTATAATAATTATGAGTATGCCTAGACAAGGCTCTTCTCCTAATCCATATGCACCCAGACACAGACCCCAGACTGAGTAAGCCCCAATCTTGCCACATGTTAATGTTACATACTGTGTTCGAGCCTCAGTTTCCCTATGCTCCAACCAAATGGGAATACGTAAAGTATCTTCCTCCTAGGGTTGTTGTAAAGACTAAAGTAATAAATGTAAAGTGTCCAGTACAGGGCCTGGCATATGTCACTTGACATCTGGTGTTATCAGTAGAAGTTTTATGATTGAAAATAAGAATTGGGAGGACAGATTTGCCTGGAGATGGGGCAACTTGTCCAAAGGGCTTTGAAGAAACACAAAGAAACAAAATGCCCAGAGAAACCAGTGGAACTGGAGGACGCTAGAAATGACAGAGAAACAGTCATCTTAGCATAGGAGAGAACCACCGTTCACAAAGGAAAACAGGTGAGCACGGGTCCTAGAAGGAATGGAGGCCCAGGAAGAGTAGTCTTAGAGGAAACTGGAAATGTCCCATGCTTGACTCGGCACATCTTTCCTAAGCAAAGCCCCCTGCGGTGGGCCCGGGGCTTCCCAGTGCAGTCACAGAGATGACGGAGACTCAACCCTGCTCTCGGGGAACTTGCAATCCAGGGGGGCACTTCTGGGCACAGATGATGGTAATACAGGAAGTAAGTTAGAGCTGTCAGTAACAGAGGGTTCTGGGGGATCAGGGACACTTTGTGAAGAAAGGAGGGCAGTTGAACTGGGTCACATTCACCTAAATAAACCACCGTGCAATACTATGCTGCCGTGGTTCTCAAACCTTAGCAGAGGACTGGATAAAACACGGCGTGCTGGGTCCTATGCCCAGAGTTTCTGATTCAGTAGGTCTAGAGTGTGGCTGAGAATTTGCCTTTCTAACACGTCTCCAGGAGATGCTGCTGCTGCCAGTTTGAAGCCCACATTTGGAGAATTGCTGAACTGCTTTGCAGTGAGTGGGACTACAGTAGAGCACGGGCTCGCGCTGCTGTGTTAAATTGCTCCAGCTGCAGCTCGGAGAACCTGCAGGAGAAAGCTGGAATCTCTAGGGAATGGGCTTCAGCTGGAGCAGGGTTGGGAGACTGGAGGTGGACTCCTGCCATCTGATTTTTTCAAAAGGAGAAGCATCAGTTGTCATGGACTACAGCAGGCAGTGACAGGTACTGAACTGCAGTGAGTACTTCTTATCTGCCAGTGTCGTTCTAGGTACTATACATGGGTGGATTTATTGAAGCCTCACAACAACCCTATGGAGTAGATACTGTATTAATCCATTTTTCAGATGAAGAAATGGCGACATAAAGAGGTCAGAAAACTTGCCCAGGATCACACAGCTAGTAAGTGGCAGAGCCAGGATGTAAACCAAGGTGATGTGATTCCAGAGACTATGCCATATAATAGCTGCAAAATCCTGGCCAGATTCTCAGGTCAATGGTATAAACTACTTTCTATAAAGGATATTCCATGGCCCTCAAGAGAAGGAAACATTGGTTATCAGGAGCTACGATTGAGTCACCAAGGAGGAGTGGTGTCAATGCATCAGTTCCCTCTTCAGTGGCCTCTCTAGGTACCCAAGCTGGTCTTGGCCCATGGTGTCAGCATGCTTCCTGAGCCAGAGGATGACCAGCAGGCCAGTGTAGGCCCTGCCAGGGAGGAAGAGCTGCCTCAGGTAGGAGCTAATTCTAGAGCGAGGTTTCCTGGCAACTCCAGGCTCCACCCTCAGCCTGGCCTTGTGGATTTTTTTTTTTTAATAAGTGACCTGAACAAGGATGTTGACACAAAGCTTGCACGATACACAAAGAAGGTCAGGAAAGCAAATATTTTGGATGAGATAACTAGGATTAGAAGTCCCTGGAAGCCTGAAAGTAGAAGAGTGTTGGATCTGTAGGATGATGTTGTAGAGGAGGAAGTATACAGTCAGGCTGTGGCTGAATGTCTCTCAGGCTCTTTCTTTGGTAACCTTGGGCTTCCCCAGGCTTTTGGGTATGGTGGGTCATGACACTGAATAGGGTTGGGATGTTTTATTAGCCTGCCCTGTGAGGAAGACAGCATGTGCTCATGGACACATGTAGAAACATACACACTGATACCTCTACCCCCAAAAATCAGGAAACAGTTCTCTTCATCCCTACTGCCCTGGGTCATGCCACTTTGCATAAACAGCTGTACCAGCCTCTTAACTTCCCTATCTCCAGACTCCCAGAATGATCACACAACCCAAACATTGCTTCCCTTTGCCCTCCCTAGCTCTTAGGATGCTGCCCAAGCTCCTTAAGTTGGCATTCAAGGCCTCACGTGATCCTGCCCTTGCCACCCTCTCCAGCGCCCTCCACTCCTCTCCCATCTCCTTTCTTTGATATGAGTCCAGCTTTCTGGTCCCATCAGGTCACTTGCTGTGTCCCTGAGGACTCAGAGGTGCTTTTCTACCTCTAGGTCTCTGCTCACACTGTGCTCTCTAACTGAAGTACCTTCCCCCAGCTTCCCCCTTTTCCATGCCCTGCCTATCCGTCCCATCTCTATGCATCTTCCTCCAAGAAGCCTTCTTTACAACTACACACACTCCCTGTTTCTAAACTTTCACTTAAATGTTAACACTCGGGTCTGGGCTGGGAATTTGGGGGGTATGGTAACTCCCTTCTGGAAGTTCACAGCTTGGAGAAGCAAACAGTTTGTAAAGCAATTTATCTGTCTATAGTCAGAGACAAGGCTGATTCCAAGATCTCAGCACCCAGCACAAGACCTAGCACAGGGAAGACATTAGAAAACATCTGTGGAATTCCTGAAGGGTAAGGACTGGATCTTATTCATCTCATCACCCACTCCTGCCTCTGCAATCATGTGCACTCTAGGAACTTGGCAAATACAGTGTGGCATCTGGGATTAAATCTCATGGTGCCCACAACAACTGATGTCATTCATTCATCCATGTATTCATACTCACTCACTCAATACATTTATCACATAAGTGTTCTTCACTAAGACCTAGTATAGATACTAGGGATACAACAGTGAGGAGAAAACAGACCCAGTTCCTGGCCTCCTGGAGCTTCTGAAGTTCAAGGTCAAATTGAGAGATGGGAGTAGTACAGTCTGCATTGGAGTTGAGAAGAGACCAGAGACTGATATGAATTAAGCCCTGACCTTGTGCATAAACTATATATACCTTGTTATTTAACCTTTACAACAACCTTAAAATAGAAATGAGTAAACTGAGGCATAGGGAAGTGGTAGCTAGTTAGAAGAAGAGCTGGGACTTGAATGCTGGTTGTTCTAATGCCAAAGCTCTTGCTTGTTTTTATTTACCTGAGCCTGATGGAAGAGGGTTGGGAGGGGGAGGGGGAGAGAACAGGAGCGGGGAGCAAGGGGGTGGGGTAGGGGGTGTGTGGAGAGAGAGCGTGAGCCTCCCTCTGTCCTTCTTCGGGATGGTGCTGTGGAGGGGGTGGCTCCACAGGAAGGAGAGTCTAAATTTGGAGATTTCCCAACACTACCATTGGGCAATCCCCAGAATTAAGTCCACAGCTGGTTAGAAATAGGCTCAGACCTGAGATAAACTCGGGGGAATTTGAACCTGGTCAACTAGCCCAGTGTAGCCTCTGCCAGGGCAACCCTGTCACACTTGGAACTGGAGGCTCATTCTCTACAGTGGTTTGAACATTCTGTAGCCCACACTTCCCCTCTTGTCTGCCTTAAGCTTCGCTATTATATAGAAGTGGAAGAAATGGCTTGGCCACGTCTGAGGGCCCTCCATTAGGACGTTTCAGCTAAGATACCAAATATATTGGCATAAAGTTGTTTATAATAGACACTTGTTATTCTTTTAATATCTGTAGGAGCTGTAGGAGCTCTCTTTTTCATTCCTGATATTGGTAATTTGTGTCTTTACATGTTTTTGGATCAACCTGACTAAAGGTTTATCAATCTTATTCATTTGTCTATTGTCAATTTCATTTACTTCTACTTTTATCTTTATTCCTTCCTTCTGCTTGCTTTGACTATATTTTGCTCTTTTTCTTAAGCTTAGATTATTAATTTGAAAACTTTCTTATTTTCTAATATAAACATTTAGTGCTACAAATTTCCCTTTAAAACTAACTGTATCCTGTAAATTTTGATATGTTGTGTTTTCATTTGCATTCAGTTTAAAATATAATATCTTAAAATTTCCTTTGTAATTTCTCTTTTGACCCATTGTTTTCTTTAGAAATGTGTTGTTTCCAAGTATTTGGGGATTTTTCAGCTATATTTTTGTTATGGATTTCTAGTTTAATTCCATTTTGATTGGAAACATACTTTATATGACTTCAGTTATTTTAAATTTATTGACCCTTGTTTCATGGACAGAATTATTCCTCCTTCTCTTCCTTCTGCAAATTTTTAATGTGCACTTGAAAAGAGTGTTTTTTCTGCTGTTGTTGTGTATAGTGTTCTGTAAATGTCAGGTCAAGTTGTTTGATAGTGTTATTCAGGTCTTTCATATCCTTCTGATTTTCTGTCTAATTCATTTTATCAATTACTGAACGAAGACATATTTGAAGTCTCCAAGTAGAATTGTGGATTTGTCTTTTTTCTTTCAATTCTATCAGGTTTTGTTTCATGTGTTTTGAAGATTTGTTATCAGGGTCTGTGTATTCAGGGTTATGTCTTCTTGAGGAATTTTCCCCTTTATTGTTATATGATATCCCTTTTTATTCTTGGTAATATTGTTCTGATACCTACTTTGTCTGTTGTTAATATAGCCACTCTAATTTTCTTTTGGTCAGTGTTTGATTAGTGTTTGTGTAATATAACTTTTTCCATCCTTTTAGTTTTAACTTGTGCTGTGTTTTTATATTTAAAGTGAGGCTCTTATAGGCAGCATGTAGTTGGGTCCTTTTTAAAAAATCTAATTTGACAATCTCTGCCTTTTAATTGGGTATTTAGACATTTCACCATTAATATGTTAATAATCATCGACACAACTGGATTTAAATCTGCCACCTTGCTAGTTATTTTCTGACTTTTTCCATCTGATCTTCTATCGTTTTTCCTCTTTTCACGTCTTCTTTTGTATTACTTTAGAATTTTACTATTATTCCATTTTATTCCACTACTGGGTTATTGGTTATACTTCTTTTTAAAAATTTTAGTGGTTGATCTAGGGTTTACAATATATATTGTAAACTTATTAGTCTACCTTTGAATGATAATGTACTACTTCATGTACAGGGTAGGAACTTCACAACAGTGTACAGTACTTGCATTTCTTCCTATCTTTTGTGCTATTTTATTATACATTTTATTTCTACAGGTGTTGTTGCTGTTTTGCTTTGGATAGTCAATTATCTTTCACAGTGATTAAAAATGAAAATACAGAGCTGAGGGGCAAGATGGAGGACGAGAAAAACCTCCAGCCAGAGTGTCTCTCCAAGAAAGATTTTAGAAGAAAATGAAAAATAAATAAATAAATAAACAGGCAGACGAACATAGATCAGACGAGGGTCGGAAGGAAGGGTGCCTGAAACTACAGGAGACTCCACAGGAAGAAGTTGTGGAGGAGAACTGGAAGAACAAAGGCCACAGAGAGGTTTGGAGACCAGCGACAAGGGTAGGTGGAGCAGCTACATTTCCCCTCCCTTGCACTTTGGACTGTGGGTGGGCTCCTGAGCAGAGAGACCTGCCCACACCAGCCCTGAGACGGCCACTGCCAGTGAGCCGTGAGCCTCTTGCGGACAGGGCACCAGGCTCCCAGCTCCCTCGGGGCACCTCCCAGTCTGCAGACCCAAGCTGATCTGTAGGCACCATATTGCTTCATTCTCCCCTCCCCTTCCCTACCAGTGGCTGCCCTGCCGAGAGAGACAATTTAACCACCACCCGGAGGCATCTGCATGGAACGGGACCTTTCCTTTTGGGGCCCTACAGCAGACTGAAGGGTACTCAGACTGTGAGCTTCCTACCCGCCAGCCCTCCCAGGTGCTGCTTGTCTGGTGACTCCAAGAGACTGGGGCAAATCCCGAGGCGGAGAGACATTGATCCACCTTGGGCACCCCATGGGTGACTTGAGACCAGCACTCCTTTCCCTGGAAGGGTCAGGGATTGATCTCCAGGGCCCAGGGGACAGGCCTGCAGACCAGATCCCGTACACTCAGGTCTCAATTGCATTGCCCTGGGGCACAGAAGGGATGTTTGTGAACCAGCCTACTGAGTTGTGTGTGCCTTAAGGGGCAGATCAGCATGCTTGAGGGGCAACCCTCCTCTCACAGGAAGGCTGTACGCTCAGCCCAGGCTGCGATCCTGGGCAGAGAACCTCCTGGCCTGCATGACAGCCAAGTAGATCCACTGTCCTGACGTCCTGCCTGCTGGCAGAGGCCTGGAAGAAACCGTGGAATAGGGGAGGGTGGAAAGGAGCGAGGCCTGCTCTAGACTGTAGGTCTCAGACAGCCCCAACCCCACATGAAGACTTTTCTGCTGAGTGGGGCCGTTCCAGCCCTTCCCTGGCAGCTTTCCCCAGAGGCAAAGAACAGACCTTTGACCCCTGCTAACAGCATTTGTGGAGCTTGAGGGCAGGCTCACCCCACCCAGCTCTGCCTAGACTCACTCTCTGACCTGCCCCCACTGAGGAGCAGAATAAGGACACATTTGGAAGTTCCAGGGCCCCACCCACCACGTGAGGCAATAGAGTGCCTCTCCAGAGGAACCAGAGCTGGTTACAGGACCCAAAAACAACACTGCAGCCTGCTCCTCCCAGCAAGCGCCACCTACTGACTGGGAGGTCATTCTGCACACCCTTTTACTGCATCTACTGACTCATCACACAGGGTGTGGTCGAATCTTACCCACAAACACCACCTGCTGGCTCAGAGACTAAATAGGGTCTGTCATTATCCAAACAAAAATCTACAGGTAAGAAGCAACAGCTGATCCAGATGGGAAGGAATCCATGAAAGAACTCTGCAAGTATGAAGAATCAAAAGGAAAGCACACCCCCAAAGAGGAACACCAGCTCTCTAGCAATGGACATTAACCAAATTCAGAACACTAAAATGACAGAAGAAGAATTTCAAACATGGATCATAAGAAAACTCAACAATATGCAAGAAAAAAATGGATAACCAACAAAAAGAAACCACAAAAAATATCCAGGACTTGGAAGAAAAATTCACTAAAGAAATCGAAATATTAAGGAAAAATCAAACCAAACTCCTGGAAATGAAGAATTTATTCAGGGAACTACAAAACACGATGAAAAGCCTCAAGAGCAGGGTAGATCAAACAGAAGAAAGAATCTCAGAGATTGAAGATAACACCTTCCAATTAAATAAGTCAGTCATAGAGATAGAGCAAAGAAATAAGAGAAAAGACCAAAGTCTGCAAGAATTGGGGACAGAAGAGATCAAACTCTCACTCTTTGCTGATGATATGATATTATATCTAGAAAACCCCAAGGATTCAACCAAGAGACTCCTGGAATTGATAAATGAATTCAATAAAGTCTCAGGATACAAAATCAATATACACAAATCAGAGGCATTCATATATGTCAATAACAGTCAAACTGAGAACCAAATCAAAGACTCAATACCCTTCACAATAGCAACAAAGAAAATAAAGTACCTAGGAATATATTTAACTAAGGAGGTAAAAGAACTCTACAGGGAGAACTATGAAACACTGAGGAAAGTGGTAGCAGAGCATGTAAACAGGTGGAAAACCATACCATGCTTGTGGATCAGAAGAATCAACATTGTTAAAATGTCTATACTACCCAAAGTGATCTACAGATTCAATGCAATCCCTATTAAATTACCAACATCATTTTTCACAGATATAGAAAAAATAATTTTATGCTTTGTATGGAAACAGAGAAGACCCCATTCAGCAAAAGCAATTTTAGGCAACAAGAACAAAATGGGAGGTATTAATTTGTCAGACTTCAAACTATACTACAAGGCTGTGGTTATTAAATCAGCTTGGTATTGGCACAAGAACAGAGACACAGACCAGTGGAACAGAACTGAGAATCCAGATATAAAACCATCCTCATATAGCCATCTAATCTTTGACAAAGCAGACAAAAACATACACTGGGGAAAAGACTCCTTATTCAATAAATGGTGCTGGGAAAACTGGATAGCCACATGTAGAAGACTGAAACAAGACCTGCACCTTTCATCTCTCACAAAAATCAAATCACGGTGGATAACAGACTTAAACTTAAGGTGTGAAACTATTAGAATTCTAGAAGAAAATATGGGAAAAACTCTTATAGACATTGGCCTAGGCAAAGAATTTATGAAGAAGACCCCAAAGGCAATCACAGCAACAACAAAAATAAATAAATGGGACCTGATTAACTTAAAAAGCTTCTGTACAGCCAAGGAAACTGTCACAAGAGCAAACAGATAATCTACAGAATGGGAAAAAATTTTCGCATGCTACACATCCAATAAAGGGCTGATAACTGGAATCTATTTAGAACTCAAGAAAATCAGCAAGAAAAAATCAAACAACACTATCAAAAAGTGGGCAAAGGACATGAATAGAAATTTTTCAAAAGAAGACAGAAGTATGGCCAACAAACATGAGAAAGTGCTCAACATCTCTAATCATCAGGGAAATGCAAATCGAAACCACAATGAGATAACACTTATGTCCAGTGAGAATGGCCTTTATCAAAAAGTCCCAAAACAATAAATGTTGGCATGGATGCAGAGAGATAGGAACACTCATACACTCTGGTGGGACTGCAAACTAGTGCAACCTTTGTGGAAAGCAATATGGAGATACCTTAAACATATACAAATAGACCTACCATTCAATCCAGCAATCCCATTATTGGGCATCTACCCAAAAGAACAAAAGACATTCTATAACAAAGACATCTGCACCCTAATGTTTATAGCAGCACAGTTCACAATTGCAAAGATGTGGAAACAACCCAAGTGCCCATCAATACATGAGTGGATTAATAAAATATGGCATATGTATACCATGGAGTATTACTCAGCTATAAGAAATAATGGGGATATAGAATCTCTTATGTTCTCCTGGATAGAGCTGGAACCCATTCTACTAAGTGAAGTATCCCAAGAATGGAAAATAAGCACCACATGTACTCACCATCAAATTGGTTTCACTGATCATCACGGAAGAGCACATTTAGGAATAACATTAATCAGGTGTTGGGCAGATGTAGAGGGGGGAGGGGATGGGTGTATACATACATAATGAGTGTGATGCGCACTGTCTAGGGGAAAGACACGCTTGAAGCTCTGATTCAGGGGTGGGGGAGGGGCAAGGGCAATATACGTAACCTCAACTTTTGTACCCCCATAATATGCTGAAATTAAAAAAATGAAAATACAATCTTTATATATTTACTTCCTCTTTTTTGTTTGTTTTCTTTTACAGTTCCCAGCATGCTTTTCATTTCTTTGTGTAAATTCAGATTTCCATCTGGTATTATATGCATTTCACCTAAACAGCTTTCTCTAACTTTTCTTATTGTGTAGGTCTACTGGCAATAATTCTCTGATCCTTTGTCTAAAAAAGTCCTTATTTGACCTTCATTCTTAAATGATGTTTTCACTGGGAATAGAATTCTGGGATGACAGCTTTTCTTTCCAGTACTTTAAAGATGTCATTCAGTTGGGCGCGGTGGCTCATGCCTGTAATCCTAGGACTCCGAGAGGCCAAGGTGGGTGGATCATTTGAGCTCAGGAGTTCAAGACCAGCCTGAGCAAGAACGAGACCCCGTCTCTACTAAAAATAGAAAGAAATTAGCCAGATATCTAAATATATATATAGAAAACATTAGCTGGGCATGGTGGCGCATGCCTGTAGTCCCAGCTACTCGGGAGGCTGAGGCAGGATTGCTTGAGTCCAGGGGTTTGAGGTTGCTGTGAGCTAGGCTGATGCCATGGCACTCACTCTAGCCTGGGCAACAGAGTGAGACTCTGTCTCAAAAAAAAAGTCATTCCATTGTCTTCTGGCTTACAAAAATTCTCACAAAATCTGCTGTAAATATTATCTTTGTTCTTTTGTAGATAATATTTCATTTTTTCTCAGGCTGCCTTTAACACTTTTTATCTCTGGTTTTTGACAGTTTGTATATCTAAGTGTATTCGTATTTAATTTTTATCCTGCTTGGGGTTCTCTAGAATTTTTGGATCTGGGATTTGTGTTGTCTTTCATTAAATGTGAAAAATTCTCACTATTATCTCTTTGAATATTTTGTTTCCTTTCTTTTTTCCTTCTGGGCTCCAGTTACATACGTATCCAGACTGACATTGTCCTATAGTTCTTGGATGCTCTGTTCTCCCCCTTGTCTATGCACACTTTTTTTATTCTTTGTGTTTCAGTTTGATAATTTCTATTGTGAATTCACTTATTCTTCCTTTTTTTAAAAAAAAAAAAAGACACATTTATTCAGCGTCATGATCAGACTATTACATTTGGCAATCAACAGCCTGGGTACAAAAAAAACTATGTTAAAACCCTTTGTTGGACTGTTTTACACTTTCCACAGAACAGAAACTTAAAATAACCTGTTATACAATTAGTCAAAATACAGTCTTCGAGTTTTTTGCCCATACACATGAGTATTGTCTAAAATACGTCTTCTCTGTAGCAGCTAGGCCCTGCCAGCACTGTGCTTGGCTGAGTTCACAAATCTGTTGTAACCTGTAGCTTCCCTGTCATTTCTCTGACTCTCCTCTCCTGCTAAGCTTTGTTTCCTGGGAGTAATTGAAACCTTCTGCCACTGCCATAGCTACTGCTGCTACTGGGACCACCATAGCAACCAGAGCGAGACTCTGTCTAAAAAAAAACCGATCCTCTCACCTCAGCCTCCCAGAGTGCTAGGATTACAGGCGTAAGACACCGCACCTGGCCGAGTAACTTCTTTAATGCCACCAACAAAGATCTTTTTCACAGTTAAGTGGGCACCTGGTCTTTGAGAATCCTCTCTGGAGACAGCTCTCTTTGGTTCCACAAGTCTTCTATCCACCTTGTGTGACCGTGCATTCATTGCTGTGTCCACCTCCTCCACAGTGGCGTATGTGACAAACCCGAAGCCCTTGGAGCACTCGGTGTTTGGATCTCTCATCCCCACACAGTCGGTGAGCGTTCCCCATTGCTCAAAATGGCTCCTCAGACGCTCATCGGCCGTTTCAAAGCTCAGCCCTCCGATGGATGAAGAGCTTCCGCAGCTGTGCGGATTCTTTAGGCGGCTCTGACTAAGACATGACGGCAGTGGGAAGAGAGACTTTAATGATGCTTTCTCTGCAGCGTCCACGGGCAGAAAGGTGAATTCACTTATTCCTTCCCCAGCTGTTTCCAGTTTGTCCGTGAGTGCATCAAAGGACTTCTTCATCTTTCTTTTTTTTTGGTATGATGGTTTTTATTTTTAGCATTTCATCTGACTCCTTTTTAAAAATAGTTTCCATCTCTCTGCTAAAATTCCCCATCGGTTTATACAGGTTGTCTATCTTTTCAACTAGATCCTTTCACTTATGAATCATAGTTATTTTAAAGTCTCTATCTTAAGAGTTCTAACATCATATAGTTTCACTCATCTTTCAGTCTGGTTCTGCTGTGTGTTTTATTTCTGGACGATGGATTTTTTCTTTTTCTTTTTTTAAATGAGTATCACCTATATTTGTAGAAATGCCAACCATCATGTGTAGAAAGAGAGGGGAAACAGAGGTGGATAGAATTAATGCCTGGAATGGGCATACCTCTTTTTCTCTTAGACAGAGTGGTGTTTGAGTCAATCTAGTCAGAGTGGAGCTGATATTGGTGATGTTGTTGCCATCATTGCAAATTTTTCCAGCGGTTGCCTGCTAATACCTTGTGCTTAGGGTTGACAGTGGGATATCAGAGGAGTCTTCTCAGTGTTTCTTGTTTGGTTTGGTTTTGGTTTAACAGGTTTATTGATATATAATTTGCATACCATACAATTTGTACATTTAAAGTGTACAGTGCAGTGGATTTTAGTATATTTACAGAGTTGTGCAACCATCACCACAGTCAGCTTTAGAACATTTCATCACCTCAAAAACAAAACAAAACACATCAAAAACCCTGTAGTTGCCAGGAGCTGGAGGGAAGGGAGAATAGGTACAAGGTCTCTCTTTGGGAGATTAAAAAGAGTTCCGGAACTAGGTAGTAGTGTTGTTTGTACAACATTGTGGATGTAATCAATACCACTGAACTGTACACTTGGAAATGGTGACAATGGTAAATTTTATGTTATGTGTACTTTACCACAATTAAAAATTTAAAAAAACACCTTTACCCTTTAGCTATCATTTCCCAATCACTCATCCCTTCCAGCTCTAAGCCACTACTACTTTACTTTCTGTATATATTTGCCTATTCTTAACATTTCATATAAATTGAGTCATGTAAAATGTGATCTTTTGTGTCTGGTTTCCTCTCACTTTGCATGTTTTCAAGGGTCATCTTTGCCGTACCATGTATCAATACTTTATTACTTTTTATGATCAAATAATATGGATTACATGGACACTACATTGTTTGTCCATTCCTCAGTTAATGGACATATAGGTTGTTTTCACCTTTTAGCTATCATGAATTATGGTGCCATGAACATTTGTGCACACATTTTTGTGTGAGCATGTTTTCATTTCTCTTTGTATATACCTAGGAGTGAAATTGCTGAATCCAGTGGTAACTGCGTGCTTAACTTTTTGAAGAACTTCCAAACTGTTTTTCAAATTGCCTGCACCATTTTACATTCCCACCAGCAGTGTTTGAGGATTCCAATTTCTCTACATGGTCAACAACACTTGTTATTATCTGACTTTTTTATTCTAGCCATGCTAGTTGGTGTGAAGTGATATCTCATTATCGTTCTGATTTGTATGTCCCTGATGGCCAACAACGGTGAGCATCTTTTCATGTGCTTATTGGCCATTTGTGTATCTCCTCTGGAGAAGAGCCTATTCAGATCCTTTGCCCATTTTTAATTAAGATGTCTTTTTATTATTGAGTTGTAAGAGTTCTTTATATATTATAGATACTAGTCCCTTGTCAGATATGTATTTTATAAATACTTTCTCCCATCTATGGGTTGTCTTAAATTTCTTGATGGTATCCTTTCAAGCATAAAAGTTTTAAATTTTGATGAAGTCTTCCTCAGCGTTCTTGTTCTATCCTTAATTTTCCATGGTCCCTGTACGCCTATGACATGCAGATCCTCTCTCTCCATGCTCCTGCCCTTCTTCATGGTAAACTGCCCTTGGCTTGTTACTGTGTGGTAGAGTCATGGTGGGCACGGTGGGTTCTCTATTAGGCAGGTCCAGCTGGGTCTTGAGCAGGCCTTGCACACCTTGGCCTTGCAGATAGGGCTTTGCTAAAAGAAAAACCTTAGACAAAATAAATTTAACAGAGTTTATCTGAGCATTAAAGAATTCATTAATTGGGCAACACTCAAAACTGGAAGAGGTTCAGAGAGCTCCACTCCAGCAGCATAGGTAGTGAGTGAGCTTTTAAAGGCTGAACACGGAACTAAAGTAAATAAATTACTTGATTGGCTACACCTGGGCACTTGCCGTATTTGAGTATGATCTAGTGGAAGGTCCCTAGTTAGAAGTGAGTTGGCAGTTTCTCATTCGTTACACTGAATTGGGTTTTGGTTTGCTGATGTAGGAACCCAAGACGCTGGAGCCCTCTTAGCCTAATGGTCTCTCAATTGTTATTTTAACAGTTTTCTCAGTATTCCTGAACCTCTTCCCCGTGGCAGCTATGTGCTGCCTTGTATCTATAGTTAGTCTTGGATGGAAAAGGGTTTCCTGGTCCTCTCCCAGCAGTAGCCCACCTTGGCTTGACATCAACACAGGATCCTACTCTGGAGACTATTTCCTGTCCGTCTCCAAGGCAAGGGTTTGTTTTTATCCTTCCTATAACACTGGCCTTCCTATAACGACAGGCCTGCATTCTAGGGGTGAGAGGGGTTCCTACCCCTCCCCAAAGGAGCAGATGACTTTTGCTTCTACTTCTCCCCCAGAGCCGTGTATAGTTGTTCCTTGAACAACATGGGTTTGAGCTGCATGAGTCTACTTACATGGGATTTTCTTCTGTCCCTGTCACTCCTCAGGCAGCAAGACCAACCCTTCCTCCTCCTCCTCCTCCTCCTCCTCTTCAGCCTGCTCAACATGAAGATGATGAGGATGAAGACCTCTAGGATGATCCATTTCCACTTAGTGAATAGTAAATGTATTTTTCTTCTTATGATTTTCTTATCTTCTTTTCTTTCTCTTTCTTTCTTTTTCTTTCTTTTCTTTCCTTTCTTTCCTTCTTTCTTCCTTCCTCCCTCCTTCCCTCCCTCACTCTCTCTCTCCCTTCCTCCCTCCCTCCCTCCCTCCTTCCTTCCTTTCTTTCTGTCTTTCTCTCTCTCTCTTTTTCTTTCTTTCTTTCAACAGAGTCTTATCACCCTGTCACCCAAGCTAGAGTGCAGTGGTGCAATCATAGCTCACTGCAGCCTTGAACTCCCGGGCTCAAGTGACCCTCCTGCCTCAGCCTCCCAGGTAGCTAGGGCTACAGGTTTGTGCCACCATGGCTGGCTACTTATTTAGAAAATTTTTTTACAGACAAAGTTTTCTATATTGCCCAGGCTGGTCTCAAACTCCTAGTCTCAAGCAATCCTCCTGCCTCAGCGTCCTGAGTCACTGTGATTGCAGGCATGAGCCACCACACCCAGATTTCCTTATGATTTTCTTAATAACATTTTCTTTCATCTAGCTTATGTTATTGCAAGAATACAGTATATAATACATGAAAGATACAGAATATGTGTTTGTAGATTATTTATGCTATTGCTGAGGCTTCCAGTCAATAGTAGGCTATTAGTTGCTGAGTCTGGGAGGACTCAAAAGTTACAAACGAATTTTTGACTGCACAAGCATCAGGGCCCCAACCCCTGCATTGTTCAAGAGTTGACTGTATCTTTGTGAACAGGATGGTTTTCTGTCCCTCTTCTAGAGGCTTAAGGCTTTTGCTTTGAGGGAGATGAGTCAGAGCAAGAGAGTGGGGTTTCTTGACTGCCCAAAGCAGTGTGGCCCCCCCCAGTCTCTCTTGTGAGTTCTTGGGGGAGGCCTGTGGAGGAGAGCTGGCAAGTGAGTCTGAACTCTGCTTTTATCTGAGGCTCTTAGTTATAGTCACGCACAGCATAAGGACAGTTGGTCCATGAAGAACCATGTACACAATGGTGGTCCCATAAGATTATAACAGAGCTGAGAAATTCCTAGCCGTTGTAATGTGGTATCGTAACCTGTTACACCCACATCTGTGGTGAGGCTGGTGTAAACAAACCTTCCAGTTGAACAAAATCATAGCACATACGGTCATATATAGTAGATAATACTCGACAATGATAATAAACGACTGTGTTAATGATTTATGTATTTACCATGCTATATTTTTTGTTGTTATTTCAGAGTGTACTCCTTCTACTTAAAAAAAAGGTTAACTGTCAAACAGCCTCAGGGAGCTTCTTCAGGGGATAATTCAGAATCAGGCATTGTTATCGTGGGAGGTGGCAGCTCTCTGGGTGTGATTGTACCTGAACACCTGCCAGTGGGACAAGATGTGGAGGTAGAAGACCGTGATATTGATGATCCTGACCCTGGCCCTATGCTAATGGGTGTGTTTGTGTCTTAGTTTTAACAAAAAAGTTTAAAAAGTAAAAAAAAAAAAAATCCCTCAACCTCCCCAGCTGTGCAGTGCAGCCCCACAGAAGAGTAACAAGGGCCGGGCTCCGGAGTCAGACTGCCTAGGTTTCCATTCCAGCCCCAGCCCCTACCAGCTTGTGGCCCTAGGCAAGTTACTTAACCTCTCGATGCCTCAGTTACCTCATCTATTTGATGTGGATAACAATAAAACCAACCTCATGGGGGTGAGTGAAGATGAAATGAGACTTATTAAGCTCTCACCATGATGCCTGGCACATAACGTTAGCTACTATCATCATGATCAGTAGAAGTAGTGATGGTAGTAGTAGTGGTAGTAGAGTACTATACTACTACTGCATAGTAGCAGTACCTCTACTATAACTATTACTCTTGATGGTCTCCAAGATTCCTTCCAGTACCAACTATTTGGATACTATAAAGTTTTAATTAATTAATTATTTTTTGAGACAGAGTCTCGCTCTTGTCACCCTGGACAGAGTGTAGTGGCATCATCATTGCTCACTGCAACCTCCAACTCCTGGGCTCAAGCAATCCTCCTGCCTCAGCCTCCCCAGTAGCTGGGACTACAGGCTCGGGCCACCACACCCAGCTAATTTTTCTATTTTTAGTAGAGACAGGGGTCTCACTCTTGCTCAGGCTGCTCTCAAACTCCTGAGCTCAAGCGATCTTCCTGCTTCAGCCTTCCAGAGTGCTAGGATTACAGGCATGAGCCACCGTGCCTAGCCAGTTTTATTTTATTTTATTTATTTATTTTGAGACAGAGTCTCTCTCTGTTGCCCAGGCTAGAGTGAGTGCCGTGGCATCAGCCTAGTTCACAGCAACCTCCAACTCCTGGGCTTAAGCCATCCTCCTGCCTCAGCCTCCTGAGTAGCTGGGACAACAGGCACACATCGCCATGCCTGGCTAATTTTTTTTTTCCTATTTTTGGTTGTCTGGCTAATTTCTTTCTATTTTTAGTAGAGACAGGGTCTTACTCTTGCTCAGGCTGGTCTTGAACTCCTGAGCTCAAGCAATCATTCCACCTCAGCCTCCCAGAGTACTAGGATTATAGGCGTGAGCCACTGAACCCAGCCAAGTTTTAATTTATTTACCTCGATATGAGGATCTGGGTAGGCCAGGTATTAAAGTGGCTCACCTGGGAGAGGAAGGGCAGGCCTCTGTTTGCTGTGTGACCTTTGGCTCAGTCCACAGCCAACTCTGGACCATAGTATTCCTCTGTTTAGTGGATGTTGAACTGACAGTCTGGGGCTGTTTGAATCTGTCAGGGAGCAGGGCAGGGAGGGAATCAGGAGACACCCTTAGAGCTGTGAGCCCACAGAGATGGTGTCTGCCTATTTATCTAAATTGCAGACCACAGAATGTGGGTAATCAGAGCCATCATGTTCACAGGTCACTTTTATTGTCAAAGTTTACACATATTCATGATCTGATTCAGCCATGACAAGGGTGTCTGGGGTGTGCATATTAGGGATTGTTAATTTCAATTTAACAGTTAGCAGAGTGAGA
Source organism: Lemur catta (assembly GCF_020740605.2). NCBI lineage: Eukaryota > Metazoa > Chordata > Mammalia > Primates > Lemuridae > Lemur > Lemur catta. Next base: position 57,041,048 of record NC_059134.1, read on the forward strand.
CCCAAGGAGGGGAGGGGATTAGGCCAAGGTCACCCAGTGAGATCAGGGTAGAGCTGGGCTGGATTCCAGGATCTAGATTCCCTGTGCAGTGCTCTTCCCACAAGCTCCCGTCGATGGGTTGCTTGTTCCCTGCCTTCCCACAGCAGCCTGTGCTTCCCTCTGCTAGAGGGTGGCTAGGATGTGGCTAAGCAAAAGGCACCAGGAGGGGAAGTCCAGATGGTTGCTGATCGGCTTTGCTCCTTTACCCTGGCATCAGACATGAGTACCTTCGGGTGGGGAGAGGCTATCTCCCATTCCTGTTTTCTAGCCCTGGGTCCTGATAGGGTCACGGGAGTTGTGTTGAATGAATAAATAAAAAAAAATTCTCCTCTTTTTTTTTTCTTTCCCCAGGCTTATTGAATCTGAAACCTTCAGAGCTGGCAATGAGCCTCAAGTTCCCTCAGCATTCCAGGCCTAGTACAGTGCCAGGCCAGGAAACTGTTGGTAAATATCTATTAAAGGGATCATACCACCTAAACCAAGTCTTGCACAGATCAAAAAAAAAAACAACGAGGGGGTGGGAGGGAGTAGAGAGGTTATTGTTTAATGGGTGCAGAGTTTAGCTTTTGCAAGATGAAAAGAGATCTGGAGACGGATGGTAGTGGTTGCTCAACAATGTGAACGTACTTTAAACCACTGAACTGTATACTTAAAAATGGTTGGCCGGGCGTGGAGGCTCACCCCTGTAATCCTAAGCACTCTGGGAAGCTGAGGCAGGAGGATCGCTTGAGGTCAGGAGCTTGAGACCAGCCTGAGCAAGAGCAAGACTCCATCTCTACTAAAAATAGAAAAAAAAATTAGCCGGGCATGGTGGCGCATGCCTGTAGTCCCAGCAACTCGGGAGGCTGAGGCAGGAGGATCACTTGAGCCCAGGAGTTTGAGGTTGCTGTGAGCGAGGCTGACACCACGGCCGGCACTCACTCTAGCCCCAGCAACAAAGCAAGACTCTGTTTCAAAAAAAAAAAAAAGGTTAAGATGGCAAACTTTGTTACTTACATTTCACCATAATTAAAGATTTTTTAAAAGAAATCTGACAAATACGTTTTCTAACCTGAAGAAACAAAATAAAACAACAACAACGATATTAACAACAAAACCCTTTCTGAATGAATGGTGGCAGGGAAAGGGGAAAAGGCTGAGCCTGCCTTATTTCCGTCCACCTCAAAAAACGGAAAGGAAACAGGCTTTGGCTGTGCCATTCAGACGCTGTCAGGATAGAGACACGCACTCAGTCCCACCCGGATTAGCTCACTGGCCTGGGCACCCACTGGCCACCCAGCCCTGTGCCTGGAGCCCCTGGGGAGTGTGTTTCTTCTTTTGGAAGCCAGGGGAGGCATCAGAGGCAGGGCAGATGGGACTGGCAGAAGGGAAGCCCTTTAAACTCTCCTTCCACCAGTGTCTCCTCTGTGCAACGTCCTTTGACTTTTACAAGGTATAGGAGTTGTGTCAAGTCGGTGAGGCTGCAGGACCAAGCCAGTTATTCCATCCTGGAGTGATACACAAGAGCAGAAATAGCCACCAGCTACCCAAGGCTGTCTGTGTGCCAGGGACTTGCCAAGTGCTCCACGTTCATTATCCCATTTAATCTTTACAACAGCCTCTGATGTCATTCCTGCAGTCATTGCCACTGAAAAATGAGGAAACTAAGATGCAGATGGGGTAAATAACTGACTCATCCTTTCAAAGAGAGTGTCATGTGCATAGGAAGTGGACTCGAGGCTTGACTCTCGTCTCTGAAAGGCTACGTACGCCCCACTGTGCTGCGCTGCTGCCAGTCCACACAGGGGGAAATGGAGCCCTTTAGGCTCCGAAGTTTTGACTCTTGAAACTCTTGAAGTTTCAGTTCGGAGCGGTTGACTCTTTTAAAGTTATTCAGCCAGGTGATAGAAGAGTGGAGGTTGGGATCCAGGTCTCTGGGTTTCCAGAATGGTGCCTTTTCTGCCACACAAGACCTCATCAGAGAATGAGAAGTCTAGATCTTGTCACCTGGAATGCCATCTGTCTCCTGGTCGCCCACCCCCGGAGGCAATGTGGTGACGGGTATTGGCAGAGGAAGGCTTGCTTCATTTACCCCCTATGCTGAAAGATTTCTCTCTTTTTTTGCTTTCTGACCCCCAGCGCTTCATTTTCCAAGGAGAGATGATGGTTTGGGGGACTGAAGCAGCTCAAGAAGGCTCCCTAACCCAGGGCTATTGGGGGGCATTGCAGAGAGGGCCTCGGCCTGCAGGGGGGTGGGGATCGTGGTGGCAACATGGGGCGATGAGACAAAGGGTAGGAGAGTAGCATGTGAAAGAGGGAGCCTCTGCAGACCACGTCCCCTCTGAGTCTCAGTGTCCTCTTTGTACAGTGGGAGTGCAGGGATTTCTAGGCCCCTCTCCAAGTCTTAGGCTGGATTCCCTAGAGGCGGGCCCTGGGATGACTGGCTTGTGGAGGAAATGCCGCAGGGGACACTGGCAGGGAGCTGGGGAAGGAGGGCAGGGCAGGGGACAGGCCAAAGGCCTCTGGCTCAGCAGCCTCAGCCTGATCACACACAGCCACCCTGCAGGGTGACTCATGCCCCAGTGTTTGTTCCACCCCAAAGCCAGGCAGCTGCCTTTCTCCAGTTAGTCTTGGCTGAGGGCCACCGGAGAGGAGAATGGGCGATGTAACTCCCAGGTGTTTACCATCTCTGCACATGGGGAAAAGTGACTTTAGTAGTCCAAGGCGAGCCAGGAGAGTTGCAGGGCAGGTGGTGGGAAGGAAGAGCTGACAGCAGCAGGAATGGTGTGCACAGATATGGTAAAAGGGAATCTGGAGGAGCACACCAGTATCCCCTGCAGCGACCTCAGGATTCACTCTTATTATCTCCGGATTCTAGGTCTCTCCCAGCAGCACTGAACTGATGGGAGAAGGAGTGAGGGTCCCTGTAGACTGGATGCCAGAGCTTGTTGCTCAGGTGGGAGCTGTGGAGTGTGCGAGGAGGGCACCGGGTCAGGGGAATCCCAAAGAAGCAGATGTTGCAGTTTGGCAGGGCTGAGGGTCCTGACTGTCCCCTCTCCTCTCAACTCTTGCCCATATACACACACAGGGTCACACACACAGCTATGCACACTCAGACACAGGGGCATGGGAACACATGGGTGTGAATATGCATGTGGAGCACACACACTGGTGCATACAGACATGTACCCACAGGCTCCTGCACAGGCATGTACACACTTCCACACAAGCCCACATACACACAGATACTCTTGCAGAAACACACCCATAGACATGAACACACGTTTGCACACACGTGTTCTAAACCCTGTGCCAGAAGCATGGCCAGCCAAGGTCCATTTTATTCCTGGCTCTCAGGGGACAGAAGGGTAGGGAGATGGGCTGGCAGGGTCCAGGGCCAGGCCAGTTGCAGCTGGCCACTGAGGACTGACCTTTGACTGGAATGGCCCAGATCACGCCCGTCCCAGAGCCCAGGCTCGTGTCTATCTGGGGTTGCCCGTAGAGGACTGATGATGGTGTCTGGTAGCTCAGTTGCTGCCCCTACCCTCAAGGTTTCACTCCCACCTTTTACCTGGGCCTAAGAGCATCAGCCAGCCAGGGGCCCCTGTCCCCATTGTACGGAGGAGGAACTGCAGTTCAGGCAAGGAAATGAGCCCGGCCTCCTGACATCCAGCCCTGGCCTGCTCCCTTCCCAAGTGGCAGGAGCCAGCAGGAGCCTTGCCATTGGGAAGCAGGGACATCAGTACAGAATCAGACCAAGTCCAGCTCTGACCGGCTCCCAGTCTGCTGGGGGCCACAGGCATTTTAAAAGTGTGATCGGTGCTGGTCTGGAAGGAAGCGGGAGATCATGGAAGCCCAGAGAGGGCCCCTAACTGCCTGGATGGGGGGCGGGGGCAGATCAGGGAAGGCTTTCTGGAGGAGATAATGTCTGAAATGACTTAAAAGACCAAGAGGAATTGGACTTGGGTGGTAAAAAGCATCTTAGGCAGAAGGAACAGCTTGTGCAAAATGCCATTGCTAGGGGAAGCAAGGTGAGAGCCTTAGAGAACCAGAAGTTTAGCATGGCTGGAGGACAGAGAGTGTCTGGGAAGGAAGACATGAACCAGACTATGATATGAGGGCTACATGCCAGCCAAGGAACTAGAGCATCCAGAGGCACAGACAAGCCTCTGGGAAGTTTGAATCAGGGAAACAGTATAGTCGGGCTTACATAGGCAACATCCTTCTGCTGCGAAGGGAAGGGTGGGTCTGGGGATGGCTTGACAGATTTTTTTTTTTTTTTTTTTTTTTGAGACAGAGTCTCGCTCTGTTGCCCGGCTAGAGTGAGTGCTGTGGCGTCAGCCTAGCTCACAGCAACCTCAAACTCCTGGGCTTAAGCGATCCTACTGCCCCAGCCTCCCGAGTAGCTGGGACTACAGACATGCGCCACCATGCCCGGCTAATTTTTTTCTATACATATATTTTAGTTGGCCAGATAATTTCTTTCTTTCTTTCTTTTTTTTTCTAGTAGAGACGGGGTCTCGTTCTTGCTCAGGCTGGTCTCGAACTCCTGACCTTGAGCGATCCACCCACCTCGGCCTCCCAGAGTGCTAGGATTACAGGCGGGAGCCACTGCACCCGACCTTAAGACAGATTTGAGATGAAGAATAGGACAACCAATTAAATGAGGACTGGGCTTTGCAGGCCACGAGGCAAAGTTGAGGATATTATGCAGGTACTTATATAACAAGAGACAAAACACATTTCTACAAATTTTTTTGTGTTTTGGGTTTTTGTTTTTTTTTTTTTTTTAAGAGGTGGGATCTCCCTGTGTTGCCCAGACTGAGTGAAGCGGCTGTCACAGGTGCGACCTCACTACTAATCAGTAGTTTTGACCTGCCGTTTCCGACCTGGGCTGGTTCACCCCTCCTCGGGCAACCTGGTGGTCGCCTGCTCCCGGGAGGTCACCACATTGATGCCAAACTTAGTGGGGACACCCCATCACGTAGCACACTACAGCCTAGGACTCCTGGGCTCAAGCCATCCTCCCGCCTCAGCCTCCTGAGTAGCTGGGACTACAGACACATGTCACTGCTCCTGGCTACAAAATTTTAATTGACAAAACTCAAATAACTGTGTATAATTTTCTGTAATACAGGTCTACTAATAAGAAGAATGGAATTCTTTTTTGGAGAATTATATTTCACTTATCTGGGGCTTAGTGTTCCCTATCATCAAATTGATTGCGAATATTCATCTGTAAAACCATTCTTAGCTCACAGGTTGTTCAGACAGAGGCTGTGGTTTGCTGACCCCTGGTCTAGACTAACGGGGCCCTGGTGGAAGCAAGTGAGAAACAAGGAGGCTCTGCCCTCCCCGCACCCTCCCACAAGCCACAGTGCCTGAACCTCCACCGTCAGCGCCGTTACTAAGCATTACCGCTTCAGAGGGCTCCAGTTACTAGGACGCTCTGAGATCCTGTACTCAACAGGAAGACACCAGGAGTATGAACATCCTGTGATCATGACATCTCAGGGCAAGAGGGACTCAGAGGTTCCCCTCCAGCCCTCTCCCAGAGCAGGATTAACATACGTATGCTTCTTGGAATTGCTTCTCTGTACATCCCAGGTACCGAAAGTGGCTTGCCTGGGTCATGCTGCAAGTTGCTGATAGAGCTGGGATTTGAACTCGGATCTCAGGATCCCCAGCCCTGGTTCCTTTGCGTATACCACCACGTCCTCACCGACCAATGCAGAGGGGAGGAGAATGTGGGGAAGGAATAGTGTCAGGTCTCATGTGCCCTGAACAAGGTGCTCTTCAAGCTTCTGCCTTCCCCTTCTACCGGATCAACCCTCCTAATTTACTTACATTTGCATAGATCACTTCCAGGTGAGGGATCTGAGGCTCAGAGAGATTGAATAACTTGCTTGGCATCTGTGGTAGGCTGAAAGATGGGCTCCCAAAAGATATCCACATCCTAGTCCTTAGAACTTGTGAATGTCACCTTATGTGGCAAAAAAGGGGGGTGTCTCTGCAAAGGTGATTATGTTAATGGTCTTGAGATGGGAAGTTTATCCCGGATTATCTGGAGGAGCTATAAATGCAATGACATGTATCCTTATGAGAGAGAAGCAGAGAGAGGGAGACTTTACTAGACACAGAGGGTAATAGAAGGTGATGTGATGGAAGCAGAGAGAAAGTTGCAGGTGATACTGGCTTTGAAGATGGAGGAAGGGTCCGTGGATCAGGGGATGTAGAAGCTCTAGAAGCTGGGAAGGCTAGAAAAGGCAAGGAAACAGCTTCTCCCTGAGAGCCTCTAGAGGTAACGTGGCCCTTCTAATATGTTGTAAAACTGACACTGCTGCCACTGATTTTAGACTTCTGGCCTCCAGAACTGTGAGAGAATACATTTCTGTTGTTTTAAATGACCAAGTTTGTAATTTGCTACAGCAGCCTCAGAAAACTAACATGGTATCCCATAGCAATTTTTCTTAATGTAATTAAACTGAATTTTAGGATATTTTGAGATTTACAGAAAAGTTGCAAAGAGAGTTCCTACCTACCCTTCACCCTAAAATGTTACCCTATGTAATATTTTCCATTACTATTGTATACTTGTCACAACTAAAGAGCCAGGATTGGTACGTTACTATCAACTAAACTCATATTCCATTCAAATTTCACTAATTTTTCCTAATGACTTCTATCTGTTCCAGGAGTCCATCAAGGATACCATGTGACATTTAGTTGTCATGTCTTCTTAGCCTCCTCTGGTCTGTGACAGTTTCTTAGACTTTCCTTGTTTTTGAAGACATTTAGTTTTGAGAAGTACAGGTCAAGTACTTTGTAGAATGTACCTCAATTTAGATTTATCTAACGTTTTTCTCCTGATTAGCCTGAGGTTATGGGGCTTGGGGAGGAAGATCACTGAAGTGACAAAGTGACTGCTATTCTCATCACATAGTATCAAGGGTACAGGACTCATCACTGGTGTTGTTAGCCTTGATCACCTGCCTGGGGTAGTGTTTGCCAGGTTTTTCCACTATGAAGTTACTCCCTGTCCCTCCCCCCATCCAACTCTTTCCATACCCTACTCTTGGACACATCCCAATTCAACTGAGAGAGGATTAAGCTCCACCTCCTTGAGGGGGAATTAGCTACATAAATTATTTGAGATTCTTCTGTAAGGGAGATTGGTCTCTTCTTCCCTCTTATTTATTGTTCAATCATTTATGTGAGTATGTACTCAATGGATGTTTATTTTACACTTTAGATTATAACCTCAGTACTACATTATGTATTTTGTTGCTCAGTTATTCCAGCCACGGACATTGGGGACTTTTTTCAGTGTGACTCCTGTGTCCGTTTGAGATGCCCTCATCATTTGGTTTTTGGAGTACTTCCTTACTTCCTGGCACTATAAGATTCTTCGGGCTCTGGCCGGGCGCGGTGGCTCATGCCTGTGATCCTAGCACTCTGGGAGGCCGAGGTGGGAGGATCGTTTGAGCTCAGGGGTTCGAGACCAGCCTGAGCAAGAGCGAGACCCTGTCTCTACTAAAAAAATAGAAAGAAATTAGCTGGACAACTAAAATATATATATATAAAAAAATTAGCCGGGCATGGTGGCGCATGCCTGCAGTCCCAGCTACTCGGGAGTCTGAGGCAGGAGGATCACTTGAGCCCAGGAGTTTGAGGTTGTTGTGAGCTAGGCTGACGCCTCGGCACTCTAGCCCAGGCAACAGAGTAAGACTCTGTTTCCAAAAAAAAAGAAAGAAAGAAAGATTCTTTTGATCTTTAATCATTGACATTAGATTGATAGGACCTAGGTTTTTATGCTATTTTTGCTCTTTCAAGGGCCCCTTTAAAAGGGGTTGCCAGGGAGGGTGTGCCTGCCCATCTGTTTCTATGCATTCTGTCACTGAGGGTGTAACTGGATGTGCTGGCACCAGTTCCACTGGCTGAAAGGGAAATACTCAGGTCGGTTTTCTGGCATGTGGTGAGGAGAAGATGTAGAACCTAAGAAATGCCCAAACCTATTCTGTAATAGGCGCACCCTCTCATGGGTCTTTCAGAAACCATTTCCTGGCATTTATGAAGGGGAGGAGGTTGAAGTAGAAGGTATTAAATACCCACTTATGGATGAACCATTTATGGGTGAAGAAACAGACTCACCAAGGGGTCGGGCTTTTTGTGGGGACACATGGCCAAGCAGCAGCCAGGTTGGACAGGGGCTGACTGCCGTTTCCTTCATGCCAATCTGCCAGGTCTGAGGCCAGAACCCAGCATGGTGGGAGCAGCATGTGACAGCTGTCTGGGCAGGCAGCCCACATGTTGGGGCCAGGACTCCAGAAAGTCCTTTAACCTCTCTGACAATTGAACCTCATCTGTTATAAAGAGGTCACTGTGGATATCATTGAGATAATGTATGTAGAGCATTGCACCCAGAGTCCAGCACATAGTAGATCCTCAGCAAATGGTTCAAGATGCAGACTCTGCCCTCCATGAAGTCATTAAGACAGATGCCCAGTTCAACCCAAGGCACCTTCTGCCCATGTGCTGGGCCCATGACCTACACCAGCTCAAGGACCTTCCAGGGCTCCTCCCTACCTCAGGAAGAAATTCCTGATTCCTTTACCGGGCATTTGAATTCTACCAGACGGTAGGCAAAGCAAAGTCGGGGACCCAGTCCCCCTTGGTCACCACTCTATCTCCAGCACCTGGCACATAGCAAGGGCTCAATGAATGTTTGCTGAACAAAGACCTAAGCATTTAGCCTCCTTTTCTTTGAACCTTACCCTTGCACCCTGAATCACACCAGGACTCTTGCCAACGTGTGTGCCCTGCACTTTCCCTCCCTTCTGTGTTTGCTGCTCAGCAGCCTCCCTCTGGATGTCGCCCCCCCCTTCTGAACCCAACAAAGCACAGTCCCTCGTGAACTTGAGTCTTGGCCCCTGCCACGTGGCTGCTGGTTGTGCTGTGCTGGCTGACCCCTGTGCCACCTGCCACCCAGTCACCATAAAGCAGTATCAGACAGACGGCCCCAGCAGGCCTTTGTCCCTTGGGTGATAATGTCTGAGAACTTCTCCCTAGGTCAAAAGGCAGCCTGATTTCCAGAGGAGACTGCAGTCATCCCCATCACTTGAGGGCCTCTGACCCTCTGCCACCACGGCTGACAAAGTCTGTGTCCTCTGTCTGCATCTGGATGTCCGGGGGGAGGAGGCTGCTCTCCCCACACAGTGGTGAGGCCCCCAGGAGGTATCGGTTAGGAGGTGCTAAATTAATAATTGAACGCTTGTATGTGTAGCTCCTGGCACATTAGTTGGGGAGGCCAGCTGCTGTAATGAACGCTCCCCAATCCCTGTGGCTTAACTCAGTAAAAAGGATGTTTTTTTTTTCTTTTTGCACACACAGAGTCCAGTGTGGATACTCCTGTTTGGGTGGCTCTCTTGGGCAGCCCTCCTCTGAGATTGGGGCTCTATACTCCTATCTTGTGCTGCTGATGTCTTCAACTTGGGGCCTCCACAGCTGCTATGAAGAAGGGAGAGTCCTCTTCCGTCTGGCCCCTCAAGTCCCTCCCCATCCCCCCATATCCCATCCTGGCATCCCCAAGTCTAACAGCTCCTTGTACTCCATCCCAGCCCAGGCCAAGGGCTCACAGCCACCATTCCTACCTCCAGTACCTCCAGCCTTTGCTCAAACTGTTGCCCCCCCCCATTTGGGCCCCCTCTATATGGCCAGCTCAGTCTCTGTCCTCCAAGGTGAGCTGCCCCATGCAGCAGCACACAGCATTGGCACAGCCCGGTCTAGTCCCTGAGGGGCCATCTACGGTCACTGTGACAGCCAGCTTCCAACTGGCCTCCAGTGGTCCCACCTCCTGCAGTCACACCCTGTATGGAGTGTGGGCTGGACTTAGTGACTCTCATCTAATCAATAGAATAGGGTAGAATTGCTGGCACATGACTCAGAGACCAGGTCATCAAAGGCAGGTGGCCTCTCTCCCTTGGCTCACTCGCTCTGGGAGGAGCCATGTCACTGGCAGCCCCATGGACAGGCCCACACAGCAAGGAACAAGCCTCCTGCCAACAGCCACATGAGGGAGCTTGGAAGTGAGTCTTCCAGCCTGACTCAAGCCTTCAGAGACCACAGCCCCCACCAGCTGCAACCTGGTGGAAACCACAAGCCAGAGCCACTTAGCTAAGCCACTCCCAGATTTCTGACCCTCGGAAACCGTGAGACAATAAATGTTTGCTGTTTAAAGCAGCTAAGCCTGGGAGTGATTTGTTATACAGCAACAGCCAACTAATTTAATCATCCTCCAAGGCAAGGCTTGGGTCTTCTCCCTGTCATCCCTGCCCCAGGCATGGCATGTGTGGATTGTGAAGAGCAGCCATGCGAGAATTCATTTACTCAGCCGATTCCCACTCCTTGGGGATGCTGAGGTGTGCCGGGGCTCGTGCTGTGAGGCTGGGGGCAGAGGGCAGCAAAGATTTACTGTTGACCCCTGGGGTTCCCAATCCGTTGGGAGACAGAGAAGCCCATTCACTCGTTAATGACCATGACCCTTTCACCCCCAAAGCTAGCCCAACAGAGGGGTACTAACTCTGACTCAGGGCAGAGGGCAGAGTTTGAGGGCAGGTGGGGTGGGATGAGGTTTGACAAAGGAGATGACCTTTGGGGGTGAGTGATGTTGACCAGGTCAGGGGAAAGTGTGTTCCAGGAGCAAGGGAACAGCATGCCCCAGACACAGCAAGTGCAAGAGCAGTGTGCATTCAGACAGCAGGGACCGGCGCAGGGGTGAGGGGTAGCAGAAGAGAGGGCCCAGGGGGTGAGGCTGGTGAGGCCTAGGGGATAGATGATAAAGGGTCAGGCTGAGGGGAGTTTAGGCATGACCCTGGGCATTGGAGACCATGTAAGGGAGTCCAGTTTTGTTTGTGAGAGAGGACGCAGGTGCTGCTTGTTGGGTAGGCTGGAGGGCGTGCACTAGAGGCAGGGGCATGATGCATAGGTTTACCCAGACAGCGTCCCCCCAGCAGGGTGCTAAGTGCTATGTGGAGGAAGGTGAAGTCTGGGGGACCCAGGGGAAACCCCTCTCAACCAGAGGCATTAGGGAAGCCATCTTTGAATAGTTCAGATCAGTACTGGAGGATGAGTAGGAATTCCTCAGACAAGGGGGAGGTAATAAGAGAGGGGGAGATGGCATTTCAGGCAGAGGGAACAGTGTGGGCAAAAGGCCAGAGGTGAGAGAGAGTGTGGCTGATACAAGGAACTGCCAAAGGTTCAGAGTGACGGAAGCATTAGGGGTGAGGGAGGAAGAGCGATGAGGATGGAGGAAACTGGGCCAGGTGGTGGAGCATGGCAGATGGCAGGCTGAGAAGCTTGGGCTTGGAGGGGGTCATGCTCTGTCTTCCGCTGACCCCTCCAAATCCACTGCCACCCATCTCTGCCCTGCTGTCTTTCCTGGGAGACCCACCTGCGTGGACTGCAGCCGCAGCCCTCTTTCCCTCCAGTTTCCAACTGAGTTCGGGCAATGTGCAATGGAGATTGAATGGAGGAAGGAGAGCGAAGCAAGAATACTCATTCCTGGCTCATCTCCCTCAGTCATGGGAGCTGCCTGTGCCCTTGACCAGCGATAGCCCTGCACGTGACTCTCCTGGCGTAGGTAACTGCTGCCTCCCTCTGTCCTTCCAGGCCTTAGGTGGTAACAGTGCCCACACCTTGGAAAATTGTTCCTGTATTAAACCCTCCTCAAATTCTCCTCTGGTTCCTGTTGGGATCCAGACTGGTACAAAGCCTAGCAGTGCAGAGCCACAGAAGGGTTTCGAGCAGGGAATGCTGCAGTCGGATCTGTTTTAGAACAGCGCACTGTGGCTGAGCATGGGGGGCGATGGGGGCCGGCGAGCAGGGAGACTGCCAGAGGTGTGGTGCCGAGCTGGGGCCCACGGGATACACAATGGCTTGGTCATGGTCACACAGGGAATGGCAGGGTGTGCGTGTGCACAGGGTTGGGGAGGCGGGGGGCATTCTGCTGCAGGCTTTCTGTTTTAAATTTTTGGTAGGTAGTTCGCAAAGATGGCCATAATAATCCCTCATGTGCCCACTCCCTTTTGTAATAGGGAGCTCTTCCCGTGCAGAGCTGAAGCCTATTTCTTACCCCTTGAATCTGGACTGGCCTTGTGACTTGCTTTGACCAACAGAAAGCAGCAGAAGTGACACTGCAAGTTGTGCAGCCTAGGACTTGAGTCCTTGGCTCTCATTCTTTTGGAATCAGCCGCCACTGTATGCTGAAAGTCAGTACAGAGAGAGGCCCAGCTGCACCAGCACCCCTGGCTGTCCCCACCCAGCTGACCCAGTGGCTGGATGCAGCTGCCTGAGAGCCCCAGCAGGACTCGAGGAGACCCGCCAGCAAACCCACAGAATTGTAAGAAATAAATCCTTGCTGTCTTCAGCCACTGGGTATTGAAGTGGCTCGATACACAGCAGCAGATAACTATTATGGGCCATTGTTTACCTCCTCTGCAAATCTCGCCCTTCGTTCAAAGCGCTGCCCATGGGTCACTTCCTCTAAGTCTTCCCCTTAGCTGGAAATCATCACTCCTTTCTCTGAACAACACTGCTTTTTTTTCTTTTAGAGATGGGATCTCACTCTGCCGCCCAGGCTGGAGTGCAGTGGCATGGCCCACTGTAACCTCAAACTCCTGGCCTCGAGTGATCCTCCCGCCTCGCCTCCCAGTGTGCTGGGACTACAGGCATGAACCACCGCACCAGGCCCCACTGTTCTTTATTCCTTCTCCTCTTGTGACCTTACGCCACGTTGCCTAATAAGATAATAACAGGCACCTTTGCAGGACCCTGGGAACGTTCATCACCTGGCTCCTAATTTACGTGGACTGCACATCATTACACAAAGGATGTGAGTGGCTTATTATCTCAGGAATTGCTCACAACACTGGAGGTGGATACTGCGATCCTTATTTCTTAGATGACAAAACTGAGGTTTGGGTCACTGCACAGGTGTGGAGCCAGGCCTGGACCTCAAATTTACACTTCTCCAAATGCTCCCCATGTGGTAGTCATTGGTGTGATCTGCTCCTAGTGGGGAAGTGTCTGTTTCCCTGCTACAGGGTGAGAGGGAGTCACAAGCCCTGGTCTGACCCAGCCATCCCCCGTTCCCTGACTACTGACACATGTGCCTAACCCAGAAATCCAGAATCCTCCGGGTGTCTGTCCCCATCTTACCCACCCTGCAGACACATGCAAACATGCACCTTATATGTGGTTTCATTCTCTGCTGGTCTGCCCTGTGTCTCAACAGAGCCTTCCCCCGTCTTTCCCAACAGATGGGGCCAGGGGTGGTGAGCTTAGGGCTGGAGGCTCAGGAAGGAAGACATTAACACGGTCTTCTCTGGCCCAGTCTGATCTGGCTCGTGGGAAGGTGAGACGGGGCCGCAGGGCCAGGCTGGGGCTCAAAGGTGAGGCTTTGCCCAGCCCCCTTGGTTGGAGAGCAGGAAGGAAGAGAAAAGGGCTAGAACAGAATCCTTTCCTTATTTATGGAGCCCCCCTTTTGCGCCAAGGTCAGGGGACGAAGTTACAAAGGACAAGTAAGAGGCACCCTCATGGAGCTCTCAGCCTACGTAATGTCAGAGCTGAGACTCAGAGATCACCTTAGTCAGTCGGGGAAACAGAGGCTCCAAGGGAGGGGGGAGAGGCCTGCCCACAGTCACATAGCCGGTCAGTGGCAGAGTGCAGTACCCACTTTCTGGGCCCCTCTGGCTGCCACTCCATCGCTCAGAGGACCCAGGAACTTGAAAGTGCCTAGGGCTTACTGGCTGCCCCTCCTCTCCAGCATTGGTATGGAGGAGCTGGGACATCCAGGGCACAGGACAAGGGGGCTTGTAGGAGAAGAGGCTGGAGCTGGTGGCTTCTTTGTGCTGTCACTCAAGGTTAGAGGAAGGGAAACCTTACTTCTCTCTTTTGCCTGTATTTTCTTTCAGACTGTTTGAGAGAGATTACAACAGAGGCCAGCAACCTCAGAAATCATTCTCTTCCAGCCCTCTCCCCCGTTTCACCAGTGGGCGGACAGAGGCCAAGGAGCAGGAGACTTGCAGAGGTTTTGCAGCAGCAATACAAATTGCGGATGCCAGAGTCTGATCTCCTCTTCCACATTGCCAGCTGTGACTTGTGGCCTGACATTGGTTGCATTTGCAGGAGTTTGGGAAGGCTCTGAAGATATGTCCAACAAACGCTTCCAGAAAGCCTTCTCAGATCACAGCACCTCCTGCCGGGCTCTCTGATGCTGGCCCTTCCCTTTGGGGCAGCCCTTCCTCTGGCTGGAGGTGCTCAGCAGAATTCCAGGTGTTGGTCAGAGGGGATGTTGAACTTGAGCTTGTGGGCCTCAAAGAGGTTGCACAGCTCCTTGATATAGTGCTGGTGCAGCTGGTTCACCTCCTTCTCTGAGGGCTGCAGCGTCTTCTGCACCTCAATGGGCTTCCCCACTGCAAGGCACAGAGGTGGACAGTGGCCCAGAGTGGGGACTGCTGGAATCACAGGAGCCTTTGGGGCAGGTGCCCACCCCCATGGTCATCCCTGCAGCAAAGCACTCTTACTGCCATCCCTTTGAACCCTAATTTCAGGAAACGGATTCTAAGATGTTAGGGCAACTCTAAGATTCTGATAGGATAACACCAGTAGGATAATACCCTACTTCAACGTGCCAGGCAATGTGCTAGGTACTTCACATGTGTTATATTCTTTGATCTTATGGAGATAAAAACCTGTCATTATTCCTATTTAACAGGTGATACAATGAGGCTCAGAGAGGTTAAGTAACTCATTCAAGGTCCCATAGCCAGGAAGAACCACTGCCAGGTTTTAAACCCCAGGAGTATGCCTTTCACCTTCAGGCTGCATGATTGGGGGAGTCTAAGGTGCCATGATTGGAAGTGCCTGTATTTCTAGGATGGGGCAGGTTCATAGCCCAGGCATCTCTTCGTCCCCTGACACACCTCCATGCTGACCTGCAGGCCCCCACCCCATTCTAGGGAGGAATCAGGAAGGCCCTAACCAACCTTCTTTTTGTGGTTCTGCCTGGCTGGGGGGGGGGGGCAGCTCCCCTGCCCTCTCCTCTTCAGAATAACTCTGTAGGCAGTAGCAGTATTAAAATTCATGAAAATATCACCACATGACACAGGGAAGGTCATTATGTTGGGGTGTACCAAGTCTGTGCTCAACTAACAAGTAAATGGATGGATAGAGATGAGATGAATGGACCGCTCTATATAAACTTTGTCAGAGGAACCTAGTTGAAATCTAAGAAGGCAAAAAAGATGTCCAAATAGCTGAAAAAGACGATGTTAAGTCCATGCTGTAAAGCTCATGCCCATTTCTTATAGGAATATCCCTCAGGCTCTAATTCAAAGCCTATTGACGGTCACTTTACACACAATTCTAACACACTTGGAATGCCCTTCCCTGGTATCCAGCTTCTCCAAATAAGCCTCATTAGATCCTCTGGGTTAGAATTAAACCCTCTTTCTCTGGCATGATAAAGAGTCAGATAGATCCTGATTCAAATCTCAACTTTGTTATTCAAGGCAGTGTGATCTTTTGGAAGTTATTTAACTTCTCTGAGTCTCAGTTTGTCATCAATGAAATGGGGACAATAATCCTTGCCTCAGAGGTTGTTAGGACAAACTGAGCTGCTTCATGTGGGGCAGCCAGTGCAGTGCCTGGCACACAGCAGGCGCTCAGCAATCAGCAGTTGACCATTGTTCTTTGTGCCTCTGCTATACTTCTACCCCCACACTGGGTTAGGGTGATCTGCTAGTGTGTGTGTTTCCCAGGCTAGAACATGAGCTCCATGAGGGCAGGGATGTGTCTGGCCCTTTTCCATGTCCCCTTGCAGTACACAGCCCAGGTCTCTATCTTTGTAGCCTACCCCCTCCCAGCCTGGGTCTTGACTCACCCACAGTGGTGATGGGCCGGCGGTAGGGCATGAGACCAAAGCTGTACTGGAAGATGCCACGGCCGTGGAATAGTGGGAGGGAGATGCCCATGATCTTCTGCAGCCGGTTCTGGACACAGCGCAGCCAGGAACCAGAAGAGTTCTCAACCTGGTCAAACAGGTCATTCTCCCCAAAGGAGAAGATCGGCACCAGGGGTACCCTGGAGGGAAACAGGAGAGGAGAGGAGAAGGCATGCGGGAGGCCCCAGAAGAGGCACAAGCTGAAAGCTCACCTAGCTTCCTGCAGGGACTGAGCAACCAGGAGGTGGAACACAGGACAGAGCCCTAGGCTGGAAGTAGGGGACTTTCATGGCCACTCCCTGACCTTGGGCAGGTCCCTTTCAGGGCCACAACTTCTCAGTTGCACCATGACAGGTAGACCAGAATACTTCAGAGAGTTCTCCCAGATATAAAAATCTGCATTTTTTTTCTCAAAGATGCTTCACCCCAAGATGGGAAAACAGCTCTGCAATATGCCCCAAATCCTGTTCTTCCAGATCCCATCAGTTTCTGGCCTAGTACCAGCTTTGGGGAATATGTCCATTCCTACCTAGGCCCTTTGATCACCCTGTCTCCTTTGTGCAAACTTTTCTAGGTATTTGGGCATGAAACGCCAAAATATAATCTTCATTGTGAATGGACCGAGAATCTCCCTGCCAGAATAGAACCCACATTACTCTCTGCCGTCTTCCCACCAAAATACAATCCTTGTCAATCTCCGGCTGAACTCAGAGGCTTGGTACCCGTGTGTCAGGGCGAGCCTGATGAAGCCTTTGCGGTTCCGCAGTAACAGCGTGAAGCCTCCAGGCCTGGCATCTAGTGCCTCCTGGGCACCCCCAACAATGATGGCCAGCAAGTTCCCGCCGCCCTTCCTGGTCAGAATGTGAGCAGCACTCTCCTTTTCGGATGTGACCAGCCCTGGAGAGAGAGGAAGGTGGATCAGGTGTGGGGTGAGGGAGCAGCGATTGCGAGGCTGGGTGTAGCCCAAGAAGGGGATCACCAGCCACACCCACAGAGGCCAGGGGTACCCCCGCTGCACCCCACTCCCGCTGGGAGTCCCCCGAGTCCTCTTCCTCCTCCCGACCTCCTCGCTGGGCTCGACGCTCAGCAAGGCGCTCTTCTGCTGCGCATGCTCTTGGGAAAAGCACAGAACTGCTGGCAGCCCTCCCTGAAGCTCCTTCTCCCACACCTCCAGCCTCCTCTTCCTGAGCTCCCCGGGGTGGGGAGACTCACCCGAGGTCATAATGTAATCCCTGAAGAAGGGGACCCGGAACCACAGGGTCAGCATCATCAGATGGGGGCGGATACCCGGGAAGAGCGACGAGAAGCCCGTGCTCTCAGTGCACAGGTTGAGAAAGGCTCCAGCCGCCAGGACCCCGTGGGGGTGGACGCCCGCAATGTAGTTCCGGGAGGGGTCCAGCTCGGCCGTCTTGACCAGCTGCAGGGACGGCAGCCTGGTGAGCCGGGGTGGGCCTGAGTGCCACAGCCCCGACTCTGCCACTCACTGTGCGACCTGGGAAAACCCGCCTCTGAGCCTCGGGGTCTTCATACGTCTGACCGCCCGGGGTCCTTGCGGAGGTTCAGGTACCGTGTGTGACTGCACCTGGCGACAGATGCCGTGGGGCTGGCTGTGCCACGGACTCGACTCTGGCTTTGGACGGATTACTTCCCTCTCAGGCCCCTCATCCGTAAAACGTCACTACAGTATTTGTCCCTGTGTCTGCTACCTGCGGGGCTGCTGAGCGGCTCAGGTTGGATGGTGCCTGGAATTCCCGGGGCTGCCGGACGCCATACACCGTGAAGGCATCGAAGGGCCACGCGGGGGCGCCACCGCGCCGGAAGAGCCCCGGTAACGGCGCTCAGCACCGCCCTCCGCGCCCGTGGGTTCCCCGTCCGCGGATGCGACCAGCCTCGGGCGCAAAATATTCAGGAAAAACAACGGATGATTGTGCTTGCACCGAACAGTACAGCTTTTTTCCTTGGTTGTTCCCTAAACAGTACAGTCCAGCAAATATTTCCATAGCATTTACACTGTATCAGGTATTGTAAGTAACCTAGGGATGGTTTGAAGAGTACGGGAGGGAGTGCTTAGGTTGTATGCAAATCCAATGCTATTTTATGTCACGGTCTTGAGCATCTTGGATTTTGGTATCTGCAGGGGTCCTGGAACCAATGCCCCACGGATACCGAGGGACGACTACAAGAAAAATCGGCCCTTCAGACCTGGGAGCAGCACCCCTAGGCTACATCAGGAGCGGGTTCCCGCTGGGTTGAGCGGCAGACCAGGGGGCTGGCTGCGGTCCCGTTCACCCCTGCACCATGGAGGCCCTCTGCCCCGCTTTCGCCACAGCTTCATTGCCCTCTGTGCACTCTTACCCCGGCCAGTGCAGCGACTTGCCCGGTCGCGGCCTGAGTGGGGGAGAGAGCCGCTGTCAGCAGCAGCTCCCGGGGGAAGTGGGGGGAAGGTGGGGGGGGGGGGCTGAGTTAACAAACGCCGCTCCCGGCTGGTCCCTGGACAGGCTGTGGTGCCAGGTAGTTGAGTCTGCAAAGATCACTGCTGTGGGCGGCGACCGTGCGGGTGGGGGCGACCAATCCTTTCCCCACTCCACTAGGAACTGCGGGGCCTACCCCGTTCAGTGCCCTGTGCTCCGGGAGCCCTGGCCATCAGAGTCCACAGGGCCCGTGGCCCCGCATCCAGTCCCCTGGCAGGAGGCCCCCTGATAGGCCTGCCCCGCCCTGAGATCTGCGTCCCCTCAGGACCTGGGCAGCCTTCTTAACCGCCGCAGCTTTGCCAGGCTGAAAGTTCTTGTCAGCAAGCTGCAGATTTCGGCTGGTGACTCCTGGAGCATTCTTACTGCTGCCTTGGGGACCGCAGAGGCCTGCCGGCCCCCCTCAGAGCAGCCTGCAGGCATCAACAGTGCCCTGAGCCCGTCGGCCCCATCCGGGCTTGACAGCTCCATCTTCTCCTGCCCACCTGGACATGGCCTCTGCAGTCCCCTGCCACACGCCCTCCAGGTTACCCACTGACCCTTTGCAGGAGGTCTGCAGGGACTACAGGTGGAGGGACAATTGCCTTCCCAGGCAAAGACAGACTTCTTCACTTCATATGTACTAGACATGAAAATGTAGACAGAGCAGAGCGGTCCCTGGTTATGCTCACTGGGAAAGGTACTTCCTCAGGAAGCCACGTGGGGGCGTTTCTTTAAACATATACCTTGCTGATGCACTGAAACACTTGCTTACATTTTCACTCACTGCTAGTGGGAAGGTAATTTTGTACCTCCCTAAGGGCAATTTGACAACATCTATTGAAACCAAGAAACACAACTGACCTTTTAACCCAGCAAATCCACCGCTGAGGAATTTAGCCAACAGAATTTCTCACACTTGCGCAAAATGACATCTAAACAAGGCTACTAACTGGAGCATCATGCTTTGGTAATATCAAAAACCTGTCATCCACTTAAATGTATGTCAACAGGGCCTCTTTAGACAAACTGTGAAACATCCATACGTGTTGCTATGGCCACAGAGAAGTGTGAAGTAGCCCTTCCTGTCTTATAGGGAAGATGGCCATGACAGCTTATTAGGTGAAAAAGCAAGAACCAGGACAATGCATGCAAAACATTGCAACTGTGCAGAGAAGGGAAAATTACATTTGCTAGTGTATGGATACAACAGACACTGGTAGTCATAACTGCCTCTGAGGACACGAACTGGGGAGATGGGAAGTGAAGTGGGGTGAGGACTTTTCAGAACTACACTTTTGTCCCTTTTTTGGGGGGGGGACAGCGTCCCTCTCTGTCACTCCAGCTAGAGTGCAGTGGCATCCTCATAGCTCACAGCAACCTCAAACTCCTGGGCTCAAGTGATCCTCCTGCCTCAGCCTCCCAAGTAGCTGGGACTACAGGCATGTGCCACCGTGCTCAGCTATTTTGGGGGGGGGGGAGATGAGATCTCGCTCTTGCTCAGGCTGGTGTTTAACTCCAGGCCTCAAGCAATCCTACCATTTCGGCCTCCTAAAGTGCTAGGATTACAGGCGTGGGCCACTGTACTCAGCCCCTTTTTGAATTTTGAACAAGAATGTATTACTTACTTTAAATAAATCAAGAAGTGAATGAATGAGTATTCCCTTAATAAAAAAGCACTCGTGTATAGAGAAATATCCTGGTGAGTGTGAGGGCCTGTGCCCAGGCAAGTGAGCCAACATTAGCCCAAGCATCTACACGCGCGTATCCTGTGTGTGCACTGTGGGGCCATCACTGGGCCACCTCCCCAGATGTGGTCTCTACTGGTATTTTTCTGTACTAACCTCTTCTATCTGTCCCTGTGCCCAAATCTATCACAACATCACTGTGAAGATTGGAGACCACGTGTCTGATGCATGTCTGTGTCCCCAGCATGGGCCTGGAACAGAGGAGATGCTCTGGAAAAAGTAGGGAATGAGGGAAGGAAGAATTGAACCCAGTGGATGAGGCTGATGCAGGCTGCTTCAGAAGGAAGGCTCCCTGACCCCAATCCTGTCCCGACATGTCACCAGGGTTCCACTAGTGGGGAAGGAGCCCTGAGCTGGAAGTCAGGAGACCCAGGTTCTGCCTCAGGCTTATCACATGACCTTCACCAAGTCCCTGTCCCCCAAGCCTCAGGTGTCTCTCTGTCCCACAGGACGGTGACAACGCCTCCCTAGCAGGCTTGCTACCAGGGTTCAGGTGAGGTAAAGGAAGAGGAGGGGAAGGTGTGTGAGGTGCCGTGGTCTCCATCTGGCTCCTTCAGTTCTGTTCAGCACAGATGGACGGACATCTGGGGAAACCCTGGCTGGGTGCACGCCCCGGTGGGTGGGGAGGGCCACTGGGCAGTGGGGGCTCAAGAAGGTGACAGTGAGGTCGCTATGTTCTGGGGGTTGCTATTTTTTTTTAATTGATGTAATTCATATACCATAAAATTCACCCTTTTAAAGTGTGCCATTCAGTGGTTTTGGTATATTTAAAAGGTGTGTAACCATCACCACTATGCAATTCCAGAGCATTTTCATCACCCCAAAAGGAAACCTCTACCCATTAGTACTCACTCCCCCTCTCCCCAGCCCCTGGCAACCACTAATCTACTTTCTGCCTCCATGGATTTGCCTGTTCTGGACGTTTCACACAAATGGAGTCATATAACATGTGGCCTTTGTGTCTGGCTTCTTTCACTTAGCATGTGTTCAGGGTTCATCCATGTTGTAGCCATGTGTCAGCACTGCATTCCTTTTAGGACTGAATACTATTCCATTACATGGATACGCCACATTTTGTTTGTCCATGCACCAGTCGATGGACATTTGAGTTATTTCCACCCTTTGGCCATTGCAAATAACGTGGCCATGAACACTTGTGTACAAGTCTTTGTGTGGACATGTTTTTAGTTCTTGCGGGGTGTGTTGTGCTACTTTTAACCCGAGACCCTCCTTGGTCCCTGCGCAGAAGATCACAGCACACTGCACAGGGCTCTTGGGGAGAGGGCAACTGGACCTGGGTGGGAGGGGGGACAGTGAGGGGCTGTGTCTCTACCCAGTCCCATCTCTCCTCAAATGACCTCGTGTCCTCAAGCATCCGTGGAACAACCAGGAGCCTCAAGAGCCAGTGTCCTGATGCTCCTTCATGGTTCACAAAGCAGCCACACCAGCAGCTGGCTTAACACTCGCCCGGCCCTGGGGAGGCTAGCTGTGGAGTGACAGGCCTATTTGACAGTGGAGCAAACTAGATGCAGAGGGATTAAGCGACTTGCCAAAGCCACACAGATGACTCAGGTCTGAGTTCTGCCATCTCCTGCAGAGAGCGTCAGAGAGAGCGAGCAGGCCAGGAAGCCTTTGTTCCAGACCCAGGGAGACATCCCGACACTCAGAACTATCTTTGGGGCTGTTTCCTTTCTAGTCAAACTTGGAAGGCCCCCAGCCCTCAGGCTTCCTCTCCCAGGAGAAAGCAGCTGCCGCAACAATACCTGCCTTGCGCTGCTCTTGGGCTGGCACAGGGAGGGCCTGTTCATGGCCTATTTATGTACCTTGATTACTTGGCAGGTTAAAAATGCTGGGCAAGCAAGTTCTGATTCTGGAACTTTCCCAGGGAATTCAGATACACATCAAAGTTTGAGAATCACTGCTCTAACCCAAAGGAATCCCCTTCTAGGTTCAGGTGGTTGGCTCTGGCGTGTGTGTGTGTGTGTGTGTGTGTGTGTGTGTGTGTGTGTGTGTCTAAGGACTGGGGTACTTCCCTGTCTCCTCCCACACGGCCGGCTAGACAGAAAGGCTTGGATACTCCCCCTGACACCGGCCGTAATTCCCCGTGTGGCCCTGTGTCAGGCTTTTGCCTCCCCAGGCCACTCAGTGGATAAGTTCTCAGCCGGCCCTCTCACCCTGCCATAGTCACACACTCACTGAACACCTACAAACACTTTCCCTGGAGTCTAAGACGCACCTTCCCATCACCCCTGATTTTAAACATTTTGAAATCAGGATGCATCTTGCAATTCTAATTGGAAGACTTTTTTCCCTTAGCAGTGCATAAAATACTGGTATGTTTTATCATTGAGGATATCTTAGAAACACAGTAAGTGCCAGGCCCTGAGGGCTGGAAAGAGTGCTAGAGGTGGCAAACACTCCCAGCACCTTCTATGTGCCAGGCACCTTGCGTACACCAACTTGCTTTATCCTCCATCAACCCTGTGAGAGAAGTATTGGCATCATTGCCCGCATTTAACAGATGAGGAAACTGAGTCACAAGTCATTAACTTGCTCTGGATCACAGTCAGTAAACAGGCAGAGCTGGGGTTTGAACCCAGCAGCCCAGCTCCATGTGTGTAACCAGCAGGCTGTGGTGCCCTGTAGGGGGCCCTAAGTGAAAGGTGGGGTGGTTGATGGGGTATGAGGGTGCACTCCAAGTAAGAGCACCAGCACAGGTAACAGGGCTCATGCCCGGCAACTCACATGGCAAAGGGAGGACAGGCAGGTGAGGGGTGGGCAGGGGCCCAGAGTGCAGGGACTTGCAGACTGTGGTGAAATTAGATTCTATTCTAAGAGCCATGGAAGTCATTACTGCTGATTTATCACTTTGTGAGGATTATTCTGGCCGCAGTAAGGAGGAGGGACTGCAGGGAGTGTTGGCAGAAGCGGAGCCCAGATAAAAAGATGATTGCAGTAAGGACTTTGCTAGACGGGAGGAGTTGGCAGGGGCAGAGCTACTGGTATTGAGTGGGTACATGCCAGGGGTGCAGACAGCCCCCACAGCAAAGGATGACATGGCCACAACACTACTGGTGCCCAGGTGGAGAAAGCCCCTGGAGAGCTGCCTGGCTGGGGGCACAGTGGAAGTCAAGAGGGTGGGAGGCCCTCAGTCCCTGTGGGGCTGCCCTAGGGTGGAGGGGACAGCTGTGCTCTGTGTCAGTTCTCCTGACTATGGCAGAGGAAGGACTTCTGGGAGGGTCCCTAGAGACAGGCCCCAGCTCTGTGTGAAGGAAGACCTTCTTACAGCCAGCGCCTTCCCGTAATGAAGGAAGCCATCTCAGGAGGAAGGGCGCATCCTAGACTGTGTAATCTAGAGTCCTGTCCTGGGTGACAGCTGGCCACCTGAGGCCTACTGACTCAGGCTAAGAGACCCCAGTGTGCTGAGGGTAGGGGCTGGAGATAGGGCACTAAGTCCCGAGTGATGCCTGGCAGGCTGCGGAAGAGCTGAGCGTTCGTCCCAGGAGTGGGTGGGGACGGGGTGTGTCCTGCACTGCCTCAAGCCTGGCTCTGACAATGACCAGCACTATGAGGGCAGCATTGCCTGATACCCGGTCCCAGCCCATGCCACGGCACTTTGTCCCTCCTAAGGCCTTGGTCTGCGTAGACAGTATTTGCTTGGGATGGTGAAATCTTCACAGTGGGGGAACCCAGCTCATGGGTGGGTCTTCGGCAGGAAGGGAAACGGACCTTGCCTGATGCTCCACCATTAGCTCCTTAGGAAGCTGACTAGGTGACTTATGTCAGGGGAGCTCAGAAGAACTAGGACTCCCTACTTTCTGCTCACCCACATACCTGCAGGGCCTGCCCGGTAAAGGTGCCTGGAAGGAGGCCGAGCGCGGTGGCTCATCCCTGTAATCCTAGCACTCTGGGAGGCTGAGGCGGGTGGATCGTTTGAGCTCAGGAGTGCGAGACCCCATCTTTACTAAAAATAGAAAACAAATTATACGGACAGCTAAAAACATATATATATATACATATATATATATGTGAATATATATATATGTATATATATAAAATTAGCTGGGCATGGTGGCGCATGCCTGTAGTCCCAGCTACTCGGGAGGCTGAGGCAGGAGGATTGCTTAAGCCCAGGAGTTTGAGGTTGCTGTGAGCTAGGCTGATGCCACGGCACTCTAGCCCAGGCAACAGAACAAGACTGTCTCAAAAAAAAAAAAAAAAAAAGGTGCCTGGAAGGGTGCTCGGAGGGCTTGCAGAACGGAGGCTGCAGGCAGCAGCCCCACCCCTGCAGGCTCCCAGCCTAGGACGCGCAAGTCTACGTGAACATCCTCTCGCCCTCTGCTGGCTACTCCTGGTACTGCCTACCCTTGGCAGGCGGCGCTGCAAGGGGCCTGCAGTGGGCCATAATCCTGCACGTAGGATTTCTGCCAATCAAGGCCAGCGTCCCACCAGGGTCAATAGTGCCAAGGTTGGGAAACCTTCCTTAAGAGCCACCTGGCTGGGGAAGGGGCAGAAAGGACAGTGGAGAGGGGAGGGGCACGGAGCTGCCTCAGCATCCTGTCTGCCAGACCTGCGACAGGAAGCACTCAGGTGTGAGGGGGGCCACATGCTGTCCTTTGGAGGCCCTGGGCTGCCTGGGGGACACCCCTGGAGAACGTTCAGTTGAGCAGCCCCAGTTCTGTGGAATGGTTTCCGGTGGGCTCCCCAGCCTCACCTGCAGGTGTCCCTTCTGCCTTAGTCACGCTGCACGTTGGGGCTCAGGACCCGCACCGTGGCAAGCTTCTGGGCCTGCGCTTGTGCACGTTCCTGTGTAGGTCGCCCTTCTTTCCGGGCGAGCCCAGGATTCAGCTCACAAGTTGGAGGAGAGACCAGAGCCAGAAGCTACAGAGCTCTACCAGGGGCCAGAACCTGCTTAAGGTTTTCTTGGCTTGGTACCTGATGCCCCATAGGCCTTCCCAGGCTGGCCACAGCACATTTTCCCAGGGAAACTCTGACCTTCCCAGCACAGAAGAGGGATCCCTAGGCCGGAAAGAGGAGAAGCAGGAAAGGGAGTTCAGAATCTCAAAGCTCAGAGGTCCTGGGGCGGGACGGGGGACTCTGCCCGTGACGTGCCCATGGCTGCTCTTGGAACCCAGCAAGCCCTGCTCGTCTTTGCTGACAAGACCCTGGAGGAAGCCCTGTGGAGGAAGCACATATGGAGAGTGTGGAAGACTGACCCCCACCTGGACCCCCCAGGCTAGATCTTGCTCTGCCTGTCAACATCTACCACCTACCGCCCTTCATGAGCATGACAGTCCCTGCCAGCAGCTTCCTGCCCTCTGCCCAGCCTGCCCCACCCTTGCCCTTTGCCCTGCAGGCCCTGCTCACTGGGGTGCTAGAGGCTCCAGCATTCCGGTTGTTACCCAGACTTTGCTAGTCCTTCTTGGCTCCAGGACTCTCTGAGGGGAGCAAGGCAGGGGCTGATTCTGCCGCTGAGTCCCCAAGACTCAGGCAAGTTGTTTAACTTCTGTGGGCTTGTTTCCTCCACCCCTTCCCCTTCATCAGCGGGGGACCTGATTTCTGGAGAGGCAGGAAGATGGGTGGGCTGGGAGAAGCCACGCAGGTGTGCAGGTCAGAGCAGCAGGGCCCTAGGCTCTCAGAGTCTTCCCCAGAACTACGGTCACATCCAAGGCTCCCCAGAGTCCCTGCTGACTCAGTAAAATAGTACTAGCTATTATACTAGTTTACAGAAAACCTGCAAGGTGCTTTACCTGCTTCTTCTCACTGAATCCACACAACCCAGTGAGGTGTGTGGCATCATCTCCATTGTACATGTGAGGAAGCTGAGGCTCAGAGAGGCTGTGTAACTTACCAAGGTCATCCAGCTGCTGTGGTATGTGGCAGAGCTGGGACTAGAATCTAGTCTGTCTAGCTCCAGTACCCTGTACTTCTCGCCTGTTTCCAGAGAGGACCACCTGCCTGTGCATGTCCCTCTCTGTGTCCCCGCTGCCTCCCCCATCCTATTTTCCATGGCCAATAAGCCATCTCTGCCTGGCTGCTTAGATCAAGGGTTTAGTCTGCCTAAGAGTCTGTTGAAGGGACCAAAAGTTCTGTTCAAACCCAGGGATCTGTTCTGCTCTGGACCAACCTTCAAGTTCCAGAGCCAAGTGTCTACAATGACCACGAGGTGACATGAGTCAGAATGGCAGAGATTTGGAGGCGCTCACAATAGGAGGGGTCAGTCTGCTTATTAGATATGTGGGGAAACTGAGCCCCAGAATGGGACAGGGCTTTGCCCAGGAGAACAGCTCAGGGCTCTTTCCCGTTCCTTTACCCGTAGTCACAATGTATGAACTTTAAACTCTGTACAAGGACTTGCTGTGTGACCTTGGTAACACCCCATCCTTCTCTGGGTGTCGGTCTCCTCATCTGATGAATTTAAGTGTGGGGTTAGATGGTCTCTGAGGACCTGTAAGTTTATTACCTTCACCCCTAAACCTGGGCTGTGATGGGTCTGTAGCTTTAAGGGACATATGTGCCACACTCCCTGCCCCACAGAGCTCCCCCAAATCCCGTGCACTCATCAGTCCTCAGATTGGCCCCACATCCCTACAGATGGGAAACCACCATCCAAGGACAGCTGGACTCTTCCCCAGGCCACATAGTAGCGGAAGCCTCCTGCCTCCCAGCCCGGTATCCTGTCACTGCACTCGGGGGCACACCCAGGATAGTTCCTCTCCCCACCCCAACCAGCCCCAACACTCACCGAGACAGGGAAGTAGTCCCTCATGTACTTCCATATGGTCCAGCACCTGAAGGCCTGGATGCGCCTGCCGCCCTGCCGTGGCTTGTCGATGTCCACGTACCACCAGGCCGCGTACAGGACGGCGAGGACCCAGAATCTTGTGAACAGGAGGCCTATGAAGCCCACAGTGCAGATCTGGGCTGGGGAGGGAAGCAGGAGCTGTCAGGGGACAGAGCTCTGAGCGGAAGGCAGGTGACACTGCCCAGACTGAGCTCTCCCCATATTCCCAGCACTAGCAGCACTGTCCTATCCAGCCCTTGCCCCCAGGAGGAAGAGATCCACTTTCCAGGCCTTCAAGGAGGAGATGAAGGCCCCGAGAGGGAATGCCGCCAGCCCAGTGTCACCCTGGGAGCGTGGGTTTGAGCCCAAGTGGGCCTGACTTCAAAGCTCATTTTTTCCCAGCAAACCAGGCTGCTTTATTCACTCCATCTCCCCTGCCGTACCTCTCTCTCCCCAGTAAAGTCCTCTGCGTTCACCAAGTGCTCAATAAATGGTGACAACTGATTGGATTAACTGTTCTAGTTTCTATCTTTCAGGATCTCAGAGCAAAGGGAGACCCCTTTCTGCCCAGCCGTCTTTCTGTCCATCCTCTATCCCATATCACCAAAGATAAATCCAGCTGGGTCCCTCCTCTTATTCAAGCCCTTCCGTGACTTCCTCACAACTTCCGGCACAGTCCAGAGAGCTCAGCCTGGCATTCAGCCTCCCCAGAGCTGGCCCTGTCCCCTCCTGCCCTGCCTCCCACTTCCCCCCACACACCCAGTGCTCAGTGTCCCTAAAACTCCCTGAGCTCTGTTTCCTTTACTGCCAATGCCCTTGTTGTCGAAAGGGGAGGCAAGAAGAGGCCAACCCCTGGCCACCCCATGGGTGATGGTACAGCAGGGCCGGGACCAGCCCCAGTGTGGAATTCTCCTCTGCTCTATGCTTTCACAGTCCTTGCTGCAGGTGAATCCTTAATTTCTCTGCTTATCTGTGTAATGGGGAGAGCCAGGGGTGTTTAAGATGTTTAACAACCATTAGAACAGAGATGCAGATCGGTTAGAAGGGATTCCAGGGCAGGGGCGAGGAGGGCCTGCTTTGCTAGGGATGAATCCTTTAGCTACAAAATTGCGGGGAGATTCTGAGAGAGCACCTGTGTGTGTGTGCATGCACGTGTGTGTGAAATGGCTGTCAATCAATGTGTACAGAGTACGTCAACATTTTCACAACCAGCACAATGGTATGTGTGTAGAGGCTGAGCCCTAGGCCCGGGGGTAGCAGTTCTTACCCAGGGTGGGGCCAGCAGGTGACATGAAGAATCCCACATACTCCCACTCGCTCTCCCTTCCCAATCCACAGCCCCAGGCCTTCCTCGAAAATATTCCCTTCAGCAGAGCTGGAGTTTAGGCAAGGGTGACCTCTCGGGCCACAAATCCATAGGATGGGGTGGGTGAGGGGATAGACTACGTCCGCCGTGTGAACCCAGCCCAGGGGCCAGGCCACATCTGTGCGGGGCAAAGGTAAACACATTTCCTCATTTCCTCCGCAACAGCCCTGTGAGGCCGGCATCGTTATCCCCATTCTGCAGATGACAAGGTAGAGGCTCGGAGAGATCAGGCATGGATCAGCTACGATCATGCACCTGGTCAGTCATCCAGCCAGGATCTGACCATGGGTCTGCCTGGAACCGGGCATGCACTCCCCGGTCCACTCTCAGCCTGCACCTTTTCTCCCCCTCCTGTTCCTCTTCTTCCCTGTTCCTCTCTCTTTCCCTACCACGAGTCCCAGTTCCTTCCTTTCTGGAAGGACAGAAGGAAATACCTCCTCTCTGAGCAGCCTGAGGAGCCTGGAACTTTCCCACTATCACCCAGAGGCTTCCACACACCACCCGGCAGCCTATGCATTGGTCTCTGTCCAAGTGGCAAGCTGGAACCCACAGCGCAGCCCAGGAAAATTAAGTAACCCACTCGAAGCCACAAGCAATGGCTTCTATCCCACCCCAACTCCAAAAGGCTTCTGGCAGGCTGAGGAAGTCTCTCAGGGCAGGGGCTCTGAGTGCAGCAAAGCCCCCTGCAGGACAAATGTCGTTCTACCATCAATGTGCTGTGTGCACCTGGCGTGTCTGCTCTGCCCCATCCAGGTGCCGAGGTCTCCCATCCCCCAGCGGCAGCCCACCTTACCCAAAGCCAAGAAGGAGAAGACCCATTGTAGGACTGCGAAGGTCTGCAGCCTGCGCTCCCACGGCACGGACAAGGGTGCAAACTCCACCATGCCGGCCTGTCTGCCTGGCTCCTGCAGCTTCTCTGAGCTCTGCAAGCTCTGCTGTGGCCCCAGGCACACACTGGTTTTTGTTCTTCCTGCCCAAGGTTGCACAAGCCTGGCGGGGAGGGTGCCACACCCAGCCCAGGCCAGCCCAGCCCGAAGGCCTCCCTGCCCCCACTGAGGCAAGTACCTGTTTCCCAGAAGAAACCTTTGAATCCACCCGGCTGACTGCAGTAGAAAGAGGAGTTGTACAGACTTTGTCAAGCTCCTCAGGCAATGCCTTATCTGCCAGGCCATCTTCCTCTGATTGTTTAAATCTTGTCCTTCCTATCACTTGGCACCTGAAGCCCCAAGTATAAAGCAATCTCATCCTCTTCCCACCCACTCAGTGACCGGGCCCCAACCCTTGTCTCTGCTCCTGCCATGTCCACTGCAACCTCTCCACGCTGTAAGAGCTGCCATCTAAACACCCTGACTCCGCCATCTCCTCCCACTCCTGCCCCATTTCTCCACTCACCTACACAGCAGAACTCTTGGAAGAGCTGTCTGTATGCCGTGCCTTCCCAACCTCACCTCCCATCTGTCCTCCCCTACTCCACACTTCAGATACCACCATTCCAAGAAACTGCCCTTGGCAAGTTCACCAGTGACCTCCATGCTGCTAAATCCAGTAGTCAATTCTAGGTCTTATCCTGACCTATCAGTGCCTCACGCACGGTTGATCACTCCCTCTTCTTGGAAACCCTTTGGCCTATGGACACCATGCTCTCCTGGTTTTCTTCCTAGCTCTCTGGCTGCTCCTTCCTGGTCTCCTTTGTGGCTCTAATCCTTTCCCAGACTAACTGTTTGAGTCCCCTTTTCCACCCTCTATCCTTGGAGCTTCTCTCCTCTCTACACACTCATGCTCTTGGAGATCTCATCCATGTTTATGGCCTGGTATTCTATCTACACAGCGAGAATTTCCAAATCTGCTTCTCTAGTCCCGACTTCTTCCTTGGGCTTTGAACTTGGATATCTAGGTGGCTACTTGACATCTGCACTTGAATGTCTGATAGACACCTCCATCCTGGCACATCTAAAGCTGAATGTGATTTTCCCCCACTTGCCATGCCAGTTCCTCCTCTGCTTTTCTGCATCTCAGGAAAGGGTAACTCCACTGACCAGTTGCTCAGGCCACAGCCTGGGTCACACTAGGTTCTTTCTGTTCCTCTCCAACCACACCTATCAGTCATCATATCCTATTGGTTCTTTGAATTCTCCTTATATCTATAATATATATATATGTATATATATATAGTTTTTGAGACAGGGTCCCACTCTGTCACCCAGGCTGGAGTGCAGTGGCATGATCACAGTTCACTGCAGCCTTGAACTTCTGGGTGTAAGGTTTTTGGATGGTCGGCGCCAGAGAAAAAAGACGAGCAGAGTAGAAAGGGGTAAGCAATGAGACTTTATTTAAGCGCTCCTGGGTGAGGGTAACAGGTCCAAAGAGAGGGGCCTGGGAGAGGTTCACGGGTCCCGAGAGAGGGGCCCCAAGAAGTTGCACCTCCCAGGAGTCTTATATGGGCTTATATATGTTTTAGAGCTGGGGGATGGGGGTCTTTCGGTTCTGTTACAGTTTTAGGGTGAGTATTGAGAACTAGGAGAGGCTAGTGGTATGTATGGATTTCAGGAATCCAGACCCTTATCAGGGTAACCATCCAGGTGTGGCTATTCTTTAACTTAGCTGGGCCCTGCAGGCATTGTTTTTGGCAGGTCTCCTGGGCTTCTTCTTTTTTTCATTAGGGAGGGGAGGGGACATCAGCCTTATACTGGGCTCAAGAGATACTCCTGCCTCAGGCTCCTGAGTAGCTGGGACTACAGGTACAAAAAAAATTTTTTTTGTAGAGACAGAGTCTTGCTATGTTGCCCAGGCTGGTAAATCTCTCCTTTTAAATGTAAACTTTGAATTGAAGCATATTATACACACAGAAAAACATGCAAATCCTATGTATACAGAGTGATGTATTTGCACAAAATAGAGGTTACGACCACCCTGATCAACAAACAGAACATGACTAGCACTCCTTCTGGCCTTGCCAGCCACTACTGTCCCCCCTGGAGGTACTACCACCCTCACCTCTGTTTTCAAACTTCATAGAAAGTGAATGGTGTAGTGTATACTCTCTTGATCCTGGTTTATTCGGTTCAAGATCATGTTTTTGAGAGTCACGCACATTGTGTGTATCTGTAGTGCATTTGTTCTCATTGCTGTATGGTATTTCATTTGTGAATGTGCCACAATTTATCCATTTTACTGCTCATGGATATTTGGGCTGTCACCTGTTTCTGGCTATTACGAATTGTGCTGCCATGAGCATTCTTCTATGTGTCTTTCAGGGCATGTTTCTACACATTTCTGTTGGGTATGTGCCTGGGAATAGACCTGATGGGTCTCACAGTATATGTTTATATAGTTTTCCAAAACGGCTGGACAAATTATATTCCCATATGAGAATTCTGGCTGCTGCACATCCTCCTCCACACTGCAACCATTGTAGTGAGTGTGTAGTGGCACTTGGTTGTAGTTAGAGTATTTTCCCAAAAACTAATATGGTTGAGCACATTTTAATATGTTTGCTGGCCATTTGGATGTTATTTTCTGTGACGTTCTTGTTCTAGTGTTTTGTTGATTTAAACAACTCTTGAACTGAAAAGCTGCCTTCCACCTCCATGGCCTGACTCCAGCTTGCTCACTGGTCTCTCTGTCACTCCCTAACCCTAGTCTCCTCTCGCAATCTCAGCACTGCCCAGGGGACTGCTGGGTCTAAGAGTATGTGAATGTTCAGGTTCGGGACTAGTGCCAAACTGTTTTCCAAAATGGTACACCAACTCACACTCTCCCCGGGAGTATACAAGAGACGTCCATGGATCCACATCTTCTCTGACACTGGGTGTGGTCAGACTTATTTTTTGCTAGGGCGTAAAATGATACCATGTTTTAGTCTTGATTGGCATTTCCTGATCACTAATGTTGAAAATCTCCTTATTTATAGGTATTTCCTCTTCTGCGAAAGACTTGCTCTTAATTTTTACCCATTTCTCTATAGTGTTGTTTGTGCTCTTTATATGCATTTGAAGAAGTTTTTTATGTTCTCATGATACTAATGCTTTGTGATGACACATATTGTAAATCTTTTCTCCCAATCTCTAGCTTGTCTTTTAAGGTGTCAATTGATCAATAAACATTTAAAATTTTAGTATATTCATATGTATCAGTCTTTTATTAAACAGACATTGCTTGGCTGGATTTAAAAAATCTTTTCCTACTTATATACTCCATTAAGAATTTTAAAGTTTGGTTTTTGATATGTAAGTCTTAATTAATCTGGATTTTTATAGAGTATGGGTTAGTTCCAATTTTATCTCTTAGCATATGGATAACCATGTTTCCCAAGCCCATTTGTTGAACATGCCTTCCTTTCCCCATGATATGCTATGCCACCACTGCCATGCAACATATATGGGCTGAGTCTGGGCTTTTATTCTTACCTGTTAGCCAATTTACCCATCTCTGACCGTGCCATACTGTTTTGAGAACTCAGAGCTACACCGGGGTTCTAGTACCAGAGGAGCTAGCAACATGCCCTAAAGGGAAATGAAGAAGAGCTGGATGAATGAGTCCCTCACATGGGACATTTGTTCATATTGGCAGATGCCACGTCCAGTTCATGCCTGTCTGACCATCGCCCTGACGCTGAGAGTCTGAGAAAAACTCACCCATGGGCAGGCCCTGGTTTTTCAGATAGATGGTGCAAATTCAATATGTCATCCCAATAAGAAATAAGTTCAATGATTTATTATTTTCAGATCATGGGCAGGGAGGGTGCCATGAGTTGGGAGGGCAGTTCTCCATCCCCTGGTCATGAAAGGCAGGAATGTAGAGTCAAGCTAAGAGAGAGACAGAGAGAGAAGGAGAAAGAAAGACACACACACACACACACACACACACACAGACAACTAGCAGGAGATATAAAAGAATAGGCTGTGGATCACTCTAATTTTGCGGGCAAATGCCTGAATGGTCCCTTTAAAGAAAGCAGCTGGAAAGCAGGAACCTAGTCTGCTAGGGAGGAAAGAGGGCGCTGTCCACTGGCTCCAGCCATTTGGGTGTGCTGTTCTCCTTCTAATGCCGAGGCAGCAACCTTTGCTGTGTCATTCCTGTTATAACTGACCCTGTGATGACTAGGCATTAGACCCTGTGCATGGTGACAAGTATTGCTGAATAGTGGAGACATCAAAGCCTACTTCAGAAATCAGGATCAGGCATTGAGTAAGGCATTTGGTGAGCATAATTAAACAGACAAACAATATGAAGATGCCCACTATGACCTAAAATCTCACCCACAGCCACCCATTCCACTGTGCAGGATCAGACCAAGTGAGCAGATCAACCCTTCAGTTAGAGAGGAGTGGGCATGTTGTTGTAAACCTGGGTGAGGTTGTGAAACGCCTGTGTCTGTTGAGCCGTGGCTTCTAGACTGCCTTGCACTTGGCTAGAGCTTTCTTTGGGTGTCGAAGTGTGGGGTGTACATTTGAGCAGAAAACAAGGAGTATACCAGGATCATGGGCTAAGCAGACAGTAAGTTCAGAGAGAAAAGCAGAAACGTCCCGTGTCCATCTGTGCGTTAGGAGAGCCAGTCCACGGGCATCACTGAAGTGGAGGTTTAGTGTAAGGAGTGAAGTTGTCTGGCACAAAGGGCAAAGTTGCCTTCAACATCAAGATCTTGGGTTGAGGGCATGTCATCTGAGGCAATGTTATCTCCAGGGGTGAGATATTGGGCAGGGACAATGTCATCTGGGATGTGGACAGGTGAATCCTTTTCAAGTGAGCACCCACTGCAGTTGATGTGGGCCTTAGCATTTGTCATCCTTGGTTGAAACAGTGGTTTGCTGGAGAGCTTGAAGCTCTCCTTGCAAACCAATGAAACCACCCAAGCCAGTAGTAGTAAGACCAACAAGCAACAGAAGAGGGTGCAGCTACCCCTGACAGAGTTTTGTTTTGGGTGGAAGTTTAGGTTCAAATGGGTCCCCTGTCAGAAGAACAGTTGCCTGACCTATGGGACAATCTATTGAGGTCCCCCATGGGTGGCCTGGAAGGGTATATTTGGAGACAAACTAGCTGGGAGGCTGTCAGAACAGGCACTAAACAGAACAGGTTCCTACAAAATGTAAGAGAAAAATATTTGTCGGTTCTCAATTGAATAGGACTAGCAATTTTAATATTAGATACTGGGTATGGGGGTCCTGCTGGCTGGGACCACAGTGTTAGGTTGTAGTTATCCATCCTAAAGTGCCCTTATGTCTTTGGTGCCACATATGTCTTAGCAGAGGTAATCCATGGACGTCACTGAAGTGGAGATTCAGTGTAAGTGTCCAGGCTATCGCTGATTCTTTACTCTTTCATACACATTTTAGAATTATCTTAAATTTCAAAAACATCTTTCTTTGGATGCTGGAATTCATTGAATGCACAGCTCATTTTGAGGAAACACATCTATGAACAAAAATGAAAGAAGAAGAGTGAATGAATTAAATTCCTAGGTCATAAAATCTAGAAAAAGAACAACAAAGAAACCCAAAATAAAGCACAAGGAATAGGCTGGGTGCAGTGGCTCACGCCTATAATCCCAGCACTCTGGGAGGCCGAGGCGGGTGGATTGTTTGAGCTCAGGAGTTCGAGACCAGCCTGAGCAACAGTGAGACTCCATCTCTACTAAAAAAAAAAAAAAAAAAAAAGTAGAAAGCAATTAGCTGGACAACTAAAAATATATAGAAAAAATTAGCTGGGCATGGTGGCGCATGCCTGTAGTCCCAGTTACTCGGAAGGCTGAGGCAGGAGGATCACTTGAGCCCAGGAGTTTGAGGTTGCTGTGAGCTATGAGGATGCCACTGCACTCTAGCTGGGGTGAAGAGTGAGGCTTTGTCTCAAAAAATAAAAAAAATAAAAATAAAAAATAAAGCACAAGGAAAAAAATAACACATATAAAAGCAGAAATGAGAGAGATTAGAATATGAATAGATATAATTAATTTAAAAAATTTAAATCATGAAAGATACAAAGCATTAGCAAATGTAATCAAGAATAAGGGGACAAATCGCACATACACAAAATAAGGAAGAGTGGAAAAAATAATTGAAAGAGAATAAATTTAAAAAATCATAAAAACTACTTTGTAAACTTCTATGCAAATAAATTTGCAAACTAAACTGAGGCAATTAAAGATAAAACACTTAACATATTAATTTCCATAGAAAGTCAGAGAAAGTTATCAAGAAATTACCCCACAAAAAAGCACCAGCCTTGATGGTTTCACAGGAGAATTTTAGCAAATGTGGAAAGACTAGGCAGCCCCAGTGCTCCATAAATTGTTCCAGAGCTTTCAAATGGAAGGAAAACTTCCAATTTCTTTCTTATATACCAAATATAACATTGATATTTAAACTAGATTTTTTGAAAAAAGAACAAAAAATTACACATTTATTGAATTGTTTATGAATATTAATGCAAAATATTCAAATGAAATATTATGTTAGAAAATATCAGAAAACAGAATTCAACAGCACATTATCATACATCATGAACAGGTGGGATTAGGGAGGACATCAGTATAATGCATTGAATTAATAGATTTAAGAAGAAAATCATGATTATCTCCGTAGACGTTTGAAAAGCCCTTGACAAAACTCATCACAGAGTGAAATTATGGGTGTTTTGTTAATACAATAAAAAATACACATCTTGTTCTTAAAGCTACAGTCTTACTTAATGCAGAATTACTAAAGGTGTTTCTGCTAAGAAAAGTAACAAACCAAGGAGATCCTCCACTATTCAAATTGTACTGGAGATATTGGGCAAGGCAGTTAGAGAAGAGAAATCAATACGAAGCATAAGAATTTGGGGGGAAAGGAGAAAATTTACCCCTTGCAGATGATATGATTGGATACCTGGAAAGCCCTAGAGAATGAATGATAAAATTAGCTAAAACAACAGAAAATTCAGTGAAGTAACAGAATATAAAACTAATATATGCAAGTGATATCTAGTTAGAGAATATAATGAAGGAGAAAACCCTATTTATACTGCAGCAAAGAAGATAAAATATTTAGGAATAAATTTAATAAGAAATATACAAGCCTACATAAGAATTTTAAAACACTCCTAAAAGATGCTGAAGTAGAAATGAAATAAATGGAAAGACATTCTGTGTTCCTATTTAGGATGTCTCAACATCAGTTTGATAAACAACATCTACAAATAACCTATAGTTAACATCATACTTAATGGTGAGATATAAGTTCCTTCTTATTTAATTTATAAATTTAATGCGATCCCAATAAACTTTGTTCTGGAACTAGACAAGTCGCTACTGAGCTTCATATGAAAAAGCAGGTATGAAAGAATAGCTAGGAAAACATTAAAGCATTAGCATCTTCCATATAAATTACATAAAGAGGAATTGACTTTCGTATATTGATTGTGTGTCTTAGGACCTTGCTATTTTTACTTATTAGTTCCAGGAGATCTTTTTGTAGCTTCTTTGGGGATTTTTTACATAGACAACCATGTCACCTGTGAGTAAGGACAGGTTTACTTCTTCCTCCCCAATGTGTATACCTTTATTTCTTTTTGTTTTATTGTGCTGGTGGATGAGAGAGGACATCTTTGCTTGGTTCTCAATCTTAAGGTGAAGATATACAGCTTCCCACCATTAAGCACGAGGTTGTTGCTATTAGTGTCACTAATTAATTTACACATACAAAAACTGACATGTCAGGTACCCCTCACACAACCCTACGATGCAGATGTTAGTCCTGTCAGGCTCTGAGAGGTGAAGTGACTTATCTGAGATCTCACAGTTAATAGGAGGCAGAATTAAGGTTCAGCTGAGTTTGAGTCTTTCTTACTCCAGAACTCTCTCACCTTCATCGCACTCTCCATTCACGATTTTACCTCGTGTCCTGTCTTGAACAGCTCATGAAATCCTAAGCTCAGAAACCCCATGTCCTCACCATGAGAGACAGCATCTAGAGCAGAGAAGAGAGGAAAGGTTTGAAGAGAGACCCAGAAGAAAGGGAAGTGGGTAGAGGGAAAGGGGAGGGAGAGGAGAGAGCCACCAAGCCCAGCAGTGGGGAGCTATTCCCCTGGTGGTCATTCTGTGAAGCCGTGGGCAAGCTGGACATGTTTCCCAGAGCGGGGCCTGCCTTACAGACCTGTTTGTCTTTTCCCAATAGGCTCTGCTCCTCCATTCCTACTCCTAGTGTCTCCAGTGTCCTGACAATCTGCAGAGGTGCAGAAGGCAGAATGTGGATCCTCTTGGCCAAGTTCCAAGCCACAGTCCCCCATATTCATCAAGAGCAAATTGATTCTAACTAAAAACTACTTCCCCTGACCATTGCACTTGACCCTACTATTGAAGCCCAGCGGGAAGGCATATCTTTTAAAATAGAAAACAATATAATCACTTAATTTTAGCACTCATCATGAAAGGTTTTGAGTCAGCAAACCCGTATAATGGATTGCAGCTAATGTGTTTTCCTTGCAGAAAGTGGATGGCTGGTGTCCAGTTTCCATACAAACTGCAGTCATCCTGCAAAAAGATGGCAGCATAGACGTGGCCTACCCTTCTCCTCTCCACTGGAACATCATGTGGTGTTCTCATAGCCAGGGGCAACCTCTCAAGAAATCCCAGAGTCGAATACTGCTCCACAGGCAGGGAGCAGCAGGGTCTCTAAAGTGCCTTCCAGTCACCACCTTCATGACCATTGTCATCACCACCACCACCATCACCACCATTACCATCCCCGCCATCCAAAAACCATCTATCTGTAAGCACCTACTGTGCATCAGGCAGGACCTAGCCCATAACATTGCTCTCAGCTTAGTACCATTATCTCTGTTTTCCAGAGAAGAAAACCAAGGCTAAGAGAGAATAAATCATTTCTCCAAAGTTAGCCAGCTGGTAACAGGGCTGGGTTTCAAAGTGTGGTCACTGTGACTCTAAAGCCCAGGATTTTCCTACTGTGATATAATTTCTCTCTTGTTTTTTCTTTATAGCCCTGACCCACTTCTTCCTTTGCTTGTCAGCTCTTGGAAGTTCCTCCTCCCTGAGGCTCTCTAATTTCTGGCATGCCCTCAAGACTAAATCTTCTATTTTCTCCTACATATTTTCAACTATGATTTGTGTAATGCACTGCGGCTCCCTCATAGAAGCACTTACTATTATAACTTTATGTTCACTACTCTCCCATTCCCTCCAGACTTACAGTCTTTGCGAGCAGGAACTGTCTACTGGTTAGTGTCTCCCCAGTGTTTAGGGCTTGGCTCACGATTTACTCAAAA
This sequence comes from Lemur catta, assembly GCF_020740605.2. Taxonomy (NCBI): domain Eukaryota; kingdom Metazoa; phylum Chordata; class Mammalia; order Primates; family Lemuridae; genus Lemur; species Lemur catta. The sequence goes on from NC_059134.1 coordinate 57,079,668, forward strand.
GTTGGTGGGGTGAATTGGTAACTAAATGCATGGATGCATGCATAGAGAGAGAACGTGGATGGAAAAGTGGATAGGTGAACAAGACATTAATAGATGGTTAAGAATAATTCTCAAATCTACATTCCTAACCCTCTCTCCATTTCTCTGCATCCTTATATCTCCTAATACCTGTCAGTACCTTCCACTTGGCTCCTTTGCTGTCATCTAAAACTAAACCTGTGCAAACCTGAACCTCATCAGTGCTAATTCCTGTTTATCCCTTTCCTGACAATAGTACAGTACTGCCATTCCTTCTGGTGTCCCCTTTGCTGGTCCTCTGATTGATTCATTCAGTCAACTTTTTTTTTTTTTTTTTTTTTTGGCTATCTGTTATATGCCAAACACAGTTCTAGGGAATAGAAACATAGTAAATAAGACAGGCAAGATCCTGAGGGAACTCAAAGGATTTTGCAGTTAACAATGGGTGGAAGGTGGGGTATCAAACAATAAGCAAGTACAAAAATTAGCAAAGTAGTTACAGAGCATAATGAGTGATACATGAAGGAAACTGAGTGAGGAAAGAGAACTAAGGGACCTCACACTAGCTCAGATGACTCGGGAGGGCTTGTTGGAAGATGTGATATTAAGCAAGACCTGAAGGAGAGAATAAGCTGTCAAGTGAAGGACAGAAAGAACATTCCAGGCAGAGGAGCCAGCAAATGCAAACTGCAGTCTGGGCTGGAAACAGCCTGGTGTGTTTCAGGACCAGAAAGGTGTCAGTGTGACTGGATGGCAGTGAACGGTGGGAGACTGAAGGTGAGGAGGTTGTTCGTAGACCTGAGGGAGGTCATGCAGGACAGTGGAATGCAGACAGTGGAATACTACTCACAGCAGAAAGGCACAAACTGTCGATGCATGCAAAAACCTGGATGGATCTTAAGGCATTATACTGAGTGGAAAAAAGTCAACCTCAAAATGTTACACGCTATATGATCCCACCCAAAGAACATTCTCAAACGTCAACATTTTAGAGATGGAGTGACAGATCAGGGGTTGCCAGGGGAAATCAGGGTAATCAGGGGAGGGTGTGACTATGAAGGGGTAGCACGAAGGAAGTCCCTTGTGATGGAACAGTTCTGTCTCTTGATTGTGGTGGTGGTTATATGAATCTATAGACAGAATACAATGTCATAGGACTATATGCAAAGATGTACTCAAAAAAATGAGTGCATGCAAAAACTGGTGAAATCCAAGTAAAGTCTGTAGTGTAGTTGATCATGTGGTGCTAATGTTAATCTCCTTATCTTGATAATGTGCTATAATTAAGATGTTACCATTGGAAAAACTTGGATGTTGGGTATAAGGGACCTCTCTGTGCTATTTTTGCAACTTATAAGTCTGTAATTATTTAAAAACAAAAAGCTAAAAGATATGCCATTTCTAATTACAAAAAAAACCACTACAGAAGAACAAAGAAGCACTGAATAAACAGAGAGCTTTGCCATCTTTGTGAGCAGAAAGTTTCAAAAGTCATCAAATGGAAATTCTTCTTAAATATTCAATAAATTCAATGCAATTCCACAAAACATTTCAGAAACGTTTTTTTCCAGAAGGGGTTTCAAAGAATTTGGCAAGCTAATTCTAAAATTAATATGGAAAGATTAAAGGTAAGACTCCCATGCAATGCAAGCACTATGAGAGCAGAGATATGTCAATTTTGTTAGATTTATATACCAAAGTACGGAACAGGGCCTGGTACCTAGTAGGTACTCAAAAAGTATTTGGGGAAAAAAATGAATGACACTTGGAAGAAAAGGAGAGGAGGAGGAGAAGATATTTACTTTGTCAAATAGTAAGACCACAAATAATTGTTGAGTATAATTTAGGCACGAGTAAATAAATAGACCAATATGAAGAGTTTAGAAACAGATCCACATACATACAAAATTTTTTATATACTAGAGCAGGGGCAGGGAACCCTTTCATGTTGGGAGGCTGCCTTAATTTAGCTGTAAGGAAGTAAGGCTGCATTCAAGAAACTTCAATTAGATACACTTAAAAATGCACATTATTTTGTAAAAATCTAACTACTATATACTTAATACTTTCAAAAAATGAAACCTATTTGTTAATTTTAAAGTTAATTAACCTTTTAGTGACTTTGTTGCGTCTGCTTTTTGTTGGAAAGCATTTGAATATTTGGTTGCAGCACGGAGATCTGTATTTTCAGTTGATCTTGTAGATGAGTATCTGTCATTTGTAATCTTAATGGTGTCTTGATTTGAGTTAGGTAGGAGAACATACATGCGCAGTAATAAGTGGTTGAAAAGCAAGAAAGCATTTTTGGGGGCATGTTGCTGGGTATTTTACTACATTTTTCCAGATTTCAATTGGATCTTTCTTGGCATCAAACAATGACTTTAAAATATCATCTACTGAGAGCTGAATCAATTCCATCTGAGTTCTTTAGGTACCTTGGTGATATCAGCTAGGCGAGGCTGAAATGCTAATTTGAGTGTGATGTCATGATTCTCAAAGTCAGCGAATCTTTCATTGTATTCTCCAATTAATAGGTCTATAACAGCTGCATATTCTTCGAAGGACTGGCATATATCATTCTGCCCATCGACATCCTTTGCTAACTAGGGAAAATGTTCATCCGAAATTTCCTTTTGAAGAAATGTTTGGAAGAAACATAACTTTTTTTGAAATGCTTGGATTTTTGGCCACATATCATATGTAGACTTAGTTTTACCTTGCAAAGAAATATTCAAGTTCGTTTTGATTTGGCATGATATCACACAAAAATGCTGCATTCCTATAGAAATCTTCATTCAATAATTCACATTGTTAATTCTCTTCTTCATAAAATGTAACTATCTGTTCTCACAGAGATAAAATTTTGGCTAACACCTGTCCCTGTGATAGCCAACGAACTTTAGAATGATAGGGCGAATCTACACTGGATACCTCATCGTTCAACTTTAGCATGTTACTGTTATGAATGCTGTGTTGCAATTGCACAAACATAGTTAACAGTACTTAAAAATTGTTGCAAAGTGTCACTTAAAATAATAGCTTTAGCACAAAGATTTTGCTAATGCAAGATATTAGTACAATGAAAAGAAATGAGAGCATCTGCATCTATTAAGATTTAGTTATCTATGCAATAAACCTTTCAGGTTTTCCTGTCATGGAAGGTGTACATACACTCTCTAATTTTACCAAATTCAGTCTAACTTCATGACATTTACCTTGAAAAGTTGTTGAAGATATCTATTCCCCGTGTTCTGTTTGCAAGAGGGCCCAAAGCGAGTAACTGTTCGTGTCAAAGAAAATATTCTGTTATGACCTGAATGAAGTATAAAACCTGTGCACCACGTCAGTAGTATCAGTGGATCCATCCAAAGTGATTGAATAATATATATTTTCCTTTTGAAGTATTGCATGAAGTTGTTCTGTGAAGTTGAAGGAGAATTCATGCTGCCAATCAGTTATGGTTTTCTTTGAAAGAGGCAGTTGTCTGTACTTTGAAACGTTACAGGGTCTAAGTATCCCACAGCTTCGACAGTGCATTCTTTCACAGTTTCTACATCACTGAATGGCTTCCCTTTTTTCCCAAGTACATAAGATACTTTATAAGTTGCTTCAGTGGCATTATTTCCAGGTCTTTTGCTGCTTGAAAGAATTGTCTTTGCTTTTGCTTTTCATCTTTTAATTTCTGCAATGCAATCTCTAGTGCCTCTCCCTCTAATTTAAAATATTTGTGGTCGTTATGAGTGTTATAATGCTGATGAGCATCGAATTTCTTTATTTTTGATATTGCAGCATCACAAAGTAAGCAAATCATCTTATCTTTAGCAAATGGTGGTAACATTGGAGGAAGGAAGGCAGGGGGTGTGTTCAGTAGGAAACCTTAAATGTATCTGTATCATTTTATTTAAGGGAACTGCAGAGCCATCACCAAGAGTCCCCCACTGGGGAAATCTGGAACAATTTGAGCATCAAAATAAAAAGTAAGAGTAATTGATTAAAACCATTGGAAAAAAATAAGAATTTATGAATCTGTACTGGTATAAACAAACATGCCAGTTATTAACAGTAAATGTAGAAGGAGTGATGGAGTTAGAAAATCACTATTTGGCAAACACTTTAATAATAATTGTTCCAGGCAAGAGCCACCAATAAATATTAAAACTAGTGGATGAAAGTTCAATGAGTAACAGGAGATCTACAGTGTCAAAATATCTTGCTTTAGTGTAATATTATACTAAATTTAAAAATTGGGAATGTTCAGCTTGAGCAGAGATTAGGGGATATGATAGCTGTTTTCAGATATGTTTTTAAAATGCTGTCATATGGTGGTCCTAGGAAAGATGGAAATTGCAAGAATTCTTACTTTGGTTCAATAAAAGGAAGACTTTTTTGGCCTGTGTCTTAGTTTGGGCTGCTATAACAGAATATCATAGACTGGATGCTTAAAGAACAAACATGTATTTCTCATGGTTCTGGAGCCTGGGAAGTTCAAAATCAAGGTGCTGGCAGTTAGTCTCATTATATCCTCACATGGTGGAGAGAGCAAGCTCTCATCTGTTTCTCTTCTTATAAAGACACCATTCCCATCATGGAGGCTCTACCCTCATGATCTCATCTATACCTAATTACTTTCCCAAAGCCCCACCTTCTAATACCATTCTAATGAGGGTTGGGGTTTCAACATATGAATTCTGGGGGGACAAAAGCATGCAGTCCATAACAATCTGCAAAAACAACCAACCAAAAAAAAAAAAAGAAGTTAAGAAAAATATTCTATAATTCCAAGATTCTAGGATTCTTAACATTCATTTATTTTAGGAGGCTATAGGTTATTAAGTATGAAATGTCCGATTTTCTTAAGTACTAAGTTTGACAGTTGATATCTCCGACATTTCACTTTGGCACTTCTTGTTTTATGTTTATTGTGAAGGTACATCCTCAGTCTTTCAAATACACATTTTGGCTTGTGATTATCTTTCAAATTTTTTAGAGCAATTTTTGTGAAACCACAGATAAGTCAAAAAGTCATGTTATTTTCGAATATGAGTTTCTGCTTATTTCTGACCTTAATAAAGTTTTTTTATTCCATTTTCTTTCTTTAAAGTGAATTTTTAGGTTAATAAACATTTTAGGGTAATAAGTTAACATTTCTACTCTCCTCACAAACAAATGAGGGCTTTGGAATATTTTAAACTCTGATCTTTCCTTCTCATCCTAACATGGTATTATTTGCTAGTATTTTATTTCTGTGCTGTTTTCACATACCTCAAATTTGTTCATGCATGGCCAGATTCACATGCTTAAATAACTAAAATACTAAGAGAGAGGACCCCAAAGCAGTGGTTCAAACAAAAGAGAAGTCTATTTCTTTCTCACATACAGTCCAGTAGTAAGCAGGTAGTCTAAGGTTGCTAGGCAGCTCTGCCCCATGGGATCATCCAATACAGATTTCTTCTGTCTTGTTCTTCTCTCCTCTCCTCCCCAGGGTTGAATCCTGGCACTAGAACATTCTTAACCACTACACCGTACTCTTAAGGACTGTCTTAACCACCCAAATGATAACTCACCGCTACCATGTCTGGATTCTATCCTATGGGGAGAAAGACAAAGTTGAACACAAGCAACTTCTTTTAAGGAAGTGACACACAAGTACATATGGTTGTTCTTTGCTGCGAGGAATTTTGGGAAATGTAGTTTCTGGCTGGGTAACCAAGAGTCCTGTTAAAATTTGGGGGATTTTGTTATTGCAAGGAAGAAGAGAAGATGGGCTTTGGGGCATAGACATCATCAGAATCCTGTATCCTCTTCCAATCTCTCTGTTTGCTTAAACCTTAGGCAGCCTCACCTCCATGATGGCAAAGATGGTCACCAACAAAAATAACTTCATGGTCTCCTATTTTAGCAATTCCAGTAAAAAAGACAGAAGGAGGCTTTAGGATAGTTCCAGCTGAAGTCTGGGATTTCTTGTAACTGGTCCAATGTGGATCTCAAACCCATCACTAAACAGCCACTTTGGCCAGGGAGATGTAGTCCCCTGGTAAACCCATGTGAGTCACCCCTGGAAGGCAGGTGGGGTAGGACTAACCCCACCCAAACCACATAGTCTGAGTAGGAGAGGAGTGGTTCTCAAAAGGCAAATAATGAGGTGCTGTTACCAGTAGAATGGATGCTGAATGAGCCATGTAGCAGATGACCATTAGACTTGTCTGCTCCATAGATGGGAATAGATTGGATGTTCCAAAGAGGTTGTACAATTGAATGTGTTTTTAAAACCCAAGTGAAAAAATGTGGAAGGTTATGCTGTGATAAAGTTATTTAGTACACTTTTACTTACACTTCTCCTGCTCTGAGTACTCCTACTTATCTCTCATTAATCATTCATTCAGCACCAGTGTTAACCTCTGTTATGCTGACCATGCTCTTTGCTAATTACTTATGTGTCTGTCTCTCAGTCCTCTCATAACACACCCCTACAATTGAGGGCTCCTCCAGAGCTAGAATCCATATGTGTCCCACAGCGCCCAAGGCACAGAGTAGGTAACAGGAGACTAGATTTGCTAAATTTAAGAAGGGTAAAGTCTCAATAACTTTCAAAATAAACATCCTCCCCTCCAATTTTTAGACCTTCTTTTTACCTTTAGAAATCATTATTAGACAGACATCAGCCAAATCTCAGGGAGTTCTGCAGGATTAGGGGGAGGAAGTATCAGACCAGATTATGTTGTTTATAGAAATGTAACTCCTAATGACTGGGAAAGCAGTGCCAGGCATCATTTTATTTATGGAACTCAAATCAAATCACCAAGAGGCAAAGACCCAAGTAGGAGGAAGTTCAGCAGATAATTGACTAATCAGAACTGTCATCTCATCCTATTTGATTCTAGGGTTTAAAAAAAGCTGTGTTTTGCAATCAATTCCTAATGTAAACACATTAATGACTTTCTCCCCGAGAAACACCAATACCCCCAGCTTAACTGATGTTGAAAACTCTTCCTATATTGGAGAGAAAATTGGTAGAATCTCCCACTTGGGCCCCTTTCAAGAATCTCCTTTTCACCACCTCTCCCCCAGTGTGGCCAACGGACTGAACAGAGACTGGGTGGTTCTTGAAAGAGTCTAGGACAGCCCTTCCCAAGGATCGCCTAGGAAAGGAACAGCCAGGGCACCACCGGCCTTGGGCCTCCCATTCCCACACATCTGAGCAAGGCCTGCGGGTAAGACTGGCAGGTGCTTGAACCAGGAGCCAGCCAAACAGGACTCAGACACAGCCTGGTGACTTTGACCACTAACAGCAGCTCCCCCTTTTAAAGCATCTATTCTGGGACAGATATTTCACTGGGAGTTTCCTCCATATTTTTAAATTTAATCACACCTCCCCCCCGCAGTGATTGGCCCTATTTTACAAAAGAGGAGCCTCGGGCTCCTGGAGTGAGGCGCCCAGCGCAAGGACATCGAGTAGTCACGAGCCTGGGTCTTGAACCCACCAAGGCCCCAGATTCCGCTGTTGCCCGGGAGCAGAGGAGGGAGGAGCTGCCAGAGCCGAGGGAGGAGAGAAGGCGAGCTCCCGGCAGCGTGCGCTGACGACAGCAGGTGATTTTTTTTTTTTCTGCAGCGGGCTTTCTCTCAGCATCTTTCCTGGATTTTTCCCCCCGCTGAGCGGCAGAAAAGGGTGGGGCCGCTTGCCTGCAGCAGAGGCGGCGGCGGCGGCAGGGGCTGCAGCATCATCGCCGGCAGCGGAGGAGACCCGAGCTGCAGAATAGGGTGGGGCCCCTTCCCAGCAGCAGAGGCGGCGGCGGCAGAAGCTGCAGCATCATCGAGGGCAGCGGCCGAGGCGGCAATGCTTGGTCTCCGCTGGCAGTGACGGCCTTCGGGCTCTGCTAGGTGGCCGGCTGCGACCAAACGCCGGCGGGAAGGAGAATCGAGCAGGGTCCGCGGATCCCGTGGCCACACCGCCCGGCTCCTCCTCTGCGCCATGGCTTAAGCCTGCGGCCACCTCCCCTCGCCTCTCCTCGCTTGGCCGGGGTCTGCGCGCCACCGCAGCCGCAGGGAGGGGCGCGTCCCAGACAGCCTCGCCAGGGACTCGGGGACGCCGTGCCTCTCGCCCTTCGGCGTCCGCTGCAGACTGCGCTCCCAGGCTGCCGGTAGCCGGTAATAGAGGGACTTTACAGACTATCCTAGCGATAGCTCTCCCAGGTGCTCTCCGAGGGAGGAGGGCGAAGTAGCTCAGGCTATCGGTGGTGGGAGAAAACGGTGGGAACCGCACTGGGCGGTCGGGGTCGGAGGCTGAAGGAAGATTAGAGACTTGCTTTAGAACCACAGAAAGAAAGAGGGAGGGCCAGCTTTGCAGCCAGCACCATGGCGTGGCCGTGCATCACACGGGCCTGCTGCATCGCCCGCTTCTGGAACCAGTTGGACAAGGCAGACATCGCCGTGCCGCTGGTTTTCACCAAGTACTCAGAGGCCACCGAGCACCCTGGCGCCCCGCCGCAGCCACAGCCGCCGCAACAGCAGCAGGCGCAGCCGGCTCTCGCACCCCCCTCGGCGCGCGCGGTTGCCATAGAGACGCAGCCGGCCCAGGGCGAGTTGGATGCAGTTGCCCGGGCAACAGGGCCGGCGCCCGGGCCTAGCGGCGAACGCGAGGCGGCGGCCCCGGGCCGGAGTGGGCCGGGCCCCGGCCTGGTCTCCGGCTCCACCTCCGGCGCGGGCCCCGCGGACTCGGTGATGCGGCAGGACTACCGCGCCTGGAAGGTGCAGCGGCCCGAGCCCAGCTGCCGGCCGCGCAGCGAGTACCAGCCCTCCGACGCGCCCTTCGAGCGCGAGACCCAGTACCAGAAGGATTTCCGTGCCTGGCCACTGCCGCGCCGCGGGGACCACCCGTGGATCCCCAAGCCCGTGCAGATTCCAGCGTCCTCCCAGGCGTCGGCGCCTATTTTCAGCGCTCCCAGGCGCCGGCCGCAGAGCCAGGAGCGCTGGCCGGTGCAGGCCGCGGCTGAGGCCCCGGAGCAGGAGGCGGCCCCTGGCGGAGCAGGGGGCCTGGCAGCCGGAAAGGCGTCCGGTGGGGACGAGCGCGACACACGCAGGAAGGTCGGACCCGCCTGGATGGTGCGACGCGCCGAGGGGCTGGGGCACGAGCAGACGCCGCTGCCTGAGGCCCAGGCCCAGGTCGGAGCTGGTGGTCTGGCGGCTGGAAAGGCGTCTGGTGGGGACGAGCGCGACACACGCAGGAAGGTCGGACCCGCCTGGATGGTGCGACGCGCTGAGGGGCTGGGGCACGAGCAGACGCCGCTGCCCTCGGCCCAGGCCCAGGCCCAGGCCACGGGCCCCGAGGGTAGCAAGGGGCGCGCAGCGGCGGACGCCCTCAACCGGCAAATCCGAGAGGAGGCGGCGAGTGCGGTGAGCAGCTCCTACAGGTGAGACGCGCCGAAGCTCCCGCGGCGGGACCAGCCACCCGTACCCTCTCCCGCGGACTGCCCAGGGCTCCTTCGCCCCAGCGCAGGCCTCCCATTCTGCCTCCCGTTCAGTTCCAGACCACACCCTCTCCCCAGCCGCAGCCCGGGCAACCTCCCATCGCAGACTTCTCTTCTGCCCGGACCTATGTGAAAGCTGTATTATCCACCCAGCCTGCCCAGCCCTTTGACTTTACCACGTTAACCACCTTTCCCCATCACTGCCCCACCTCAGATCCCTGCCTGCCCAGCAGAGACCCTTTGCAATTTCCACACAGGCTGTGCTTCCATCCTGCCCCACCCGACGCTGCACTGGGGGATGCTGCCCCTTGTTGGCTCAGCTGTCACCTGGCCGGGTCCAGCAGGGTCCTCATCCTTCTAAAAGAATTCTTTCCAAGTGACCGTTTTCCCTCCTCCCCAGCCCTCTTCACTTGGCCTTTCATGCTTCGCTCGCTCGCTCAGTCCCTGGGAATGCCCAAGCACAACCACCTTTTCTAGATTACCTGAAGAATCCTTACAAATCACCCGCTGCTTCCACTGGGGCTTTGAAGTCATTTTCCTTGTGCATTTTACTAGCTGTGACACATTGGGCAAGTTTCTTAACCTTTTTGAGCCTCAGATTCTTATCTGAAGATGTAATTGATAATAGATATCTCTTAGGATTATTCACTCATTTATTGATTTCATATTAAATATTCAACATATTTTTGAGTAGCTACTATAATGTATGCCAAGCACTGTGCTAGACATCGTGAGCATTAAATGAGCTGATTCAGGAGAACAGTTCATGCCTGGCATGTAGTGGTAATCAGTGTGTCTCAGTTCCATTCCTACCTTCTACTGGATGCCTCATTATTCTGATTTCCACTTTCTACCTGCCTCCAGCCTTCTTCCCATTGAGGCATCTCCTCTCTCTCTCCTTTCCTTCACGTTCTCCAGATGTGCTTTTCATTCTCTTGCCACAAAGAGCTCTCTCTCTGGTACATTCAATTCCTCGTAAATCAATGCCTTTAAGCACGGAAATCTATCTATCTATCACTCTCTCTTTCCTTCTATTTTCCCTCAGCTGCAGCCTCACCTTTCCAGTCTGCTTTCTTGCCCTTCATCCATCCAATATATATTTCTGAATGTTTAGCTGGCTGTCAATCCTGCCCTTATGTTTCAATCAACAGCATGTAGCCAGTGGTTCACAGTTGACTCGGAACATGTAACATTGGGTTCGGAGTCTCTGGGGAAGAAGATGTGTATGATTAGTAATTGAGCTAGAGGTGTTCCAATGTGGCTTATGGGCTCCTTCATCAATGCCACAGCCAGTTAGTTGCCTCCTTCCTGCAGGAGGGTGTGGTGAGGGGGGAGGAATGCAGAGTTAGTGTCCTTGGCCAAGATCCTGTATGCAGCTTCATGTCAGACTAATGTGCTTTTCCAGTGAACATGACAAGCACGCCCTCATATGCTGAGGAAGGACTGGCATATGCGGACATCCTCTCTTGTTAAGACAAAATCTGCCTCCCAGCCCAGCATGTCCCATCTTCCTGAATTCCATTTCCTGCTTGGCATCTCTCTCTTGGTTTATTGCTATCACAACCACACTGGCCCCGCAGGAGCACACTACTTCCTTTTAAAGGTCTGTGTCAAGCAAGGACATGTATCGTTTTCCTTGGATAGCCACACAGAGGTGGAATTTTCACCATATTTTTATGCTGCTACCAAAGGAGGATCAAAAGAAAAGTGGAAGCAAACAAGCAAGAGGCATAAAAAACAAGATGTAGTTTTCTGGTTCTTATTTACAAGGCCCTACTTCATTTCGTGATCTTCCTTCCCTGAGAACCCTAAGATTGGCCCAACATCACAGGTTCCTGGCCTGGCCTGTTTATCTTCCTACTCCTATTCTATCACCCTCTGACAGGTGGAACCTTATCACCCACCAGGCAGGAGCTATCTCTTCTCACCTCCATATAGTCAATGCCAATCAAGAGAGATTTCAGATTCTTAAACCTCTTTTTGTGATCCTATTCCATTTATGTTTCCAAGTTGGCAGGACTTGCTTTGTTCAGGGATGATTGGCCAGACAGTCAAGGAATGACCACATCTTTCAGATATAACTCACATTTTGGGTTGATATAAAAACACCTTAACTATTCAGTAAGCATGTCATGCTTCACACTTTGAATTACACACATATTGGAAATGATTGGATCAGGTGGGAGAATGCTATGCTTTTACAGCTGATGAAAATGATTATTTTTAGCAACTAGAAGAATTCTATCAATCTGCCCCCCAAAAATATTTGAACACCTAAAAAAATTTTTTTAATTCAGGTCTTCTGTAAAATGTAATTATACCTAGGACTTTGGGGCCAGCAGTACTATTTTGCATATAATCAGAAGGGTTTTGAACATTAAGATAATGAGTGTTGCTAAGAAACATCAATTTCTTTAATGGACAATTTAAGTGTATGACAAATTTGATGTGAAATTTAACATTATTTTTTGTTCCAGAAAAAAAAATTAACTAATAATAGGGCAATGTACTTTGGGTGAGAGTGGATATGAAGAAATAAGATGTTCAATAAGTTAAATATACTTAAATATAGGCCAGGCATGGTGGCCCATGCCTGTAATCCTAGCACTCTGGGAGGTGGAGGCAGGAGGTTGCTTGTGGTCAGGAGTTCAAAGCAGTCTGAGCAAGAGTGAGATCCCATCTCTACCAAAAATAGAAAAAGTTAGCTGTGCATGATGGTGCGTGCCTATAGTTCCAGCCAGCCACTTGGGAGGCTGAGGCAGGAGGATTGCTTGAGCCCAGGAGTTTGAGGTTGCAGTGAGCTATGATGATGCCACTGCACTCTAGCACAGGCAATAGAGACTCTGTCTCAAAAAAAAAAAAAAAAAAGCCGGGCGTGGTGGCTCATGCCTGTAATCCTAGCACTCTGGGAGGCTGAGGTGGGTGGATCGTTTGAGCTCAGGAGTTTGAGACCAGCCTGAGCAAGAGTGAGACCCCATCTCTACCAAAAATAGAAAGAAATTAGCTGGACAACTAAAAATATATAGAAAAAAATTAGCTGAGCATGGTGGCACGTGCCTGTAGTCTCAGCTACTCGGGAGGCTGAGGCAGAAGGATTGCTTGAGCCCAGGAGTTTGAGGTTGCTGTGAGCTAGGCTGACACCATGGCACTTTAGCTTGGGCAACAGAGTAAGACTCTGTCTCAGGGGAAAAAAAAACACTGTAAAGAAAAAATGCTTGGCAATTATAATCTTATTTAGAACATTGATTTTCCTTCCCCATTGTCTCACATTCTTTTCCTTGGATATTTCCTGAATTTAAGTATGCTCCATGTCCACTGTAGATGAGCTTTACATCACCTTAGAAGCCAAGATGGGCTCCATTTCAGTGATAATTTCATTTACCAACCTTTTTCTTCTGCCACTCTATGTAAATCATGGCATGTTTATATCATAGTGACTGGTTCATCTCATGGGCTTTACAAACTGACATCTGTCACATGACATCAAAATGAGCAATTCACTTACGGAAAGACACATATCCATCAGCTTAATATATTGGTATGTAATGTAAAATATATTAATACATTCAGCATTCAGAATCCTATACATGCTAATTGATTTTCCCCCTACAATATACATAAGATATCCTTTGACACTATGGCTTTGAGAAAACTTACCTATTCAGCAGTTCATCTGTGGCCAGGTGTGGTGGCTCCCTCCTGTCATCCTAGCACTCTGGGAGGCCAAGGTGGGAGGATCTCTTGAGGCCAAGAGTTCGAGACCAACCTGAGCAAGAGTGAGAAGCCCCTGTCTCTACAAAAAATAGAAAAATTAGCTGGGTGTGGTGGTGCACACCTGTAGTCCCAGCTACTCAGGAGACTGAGGCAGGAGGATGGCTTGAGCCCAGGAGTTTGAGAGTTTGAGGTTGTGCAGTGAGCTCTGATGACGACATTGCACTCTAGCTGGGTCCAACAGAGCGAGACACTGTCTCAAAAAAAAACAAACAAACAAAAAAAAAAAAAAACAGTTCATCTAATTCATAATCCATTCATACTAGCCTGGGATTTTTGCATTCAAGTGGTATCAGAGGTATCTTTACAATTATTCACAATCATGAGGTTGATTAATTTTTAATACATTCATTTTACATAGATGAAATTATAAAATTGAGAAGCATATCTTTATTTCCATTTTTAATGTTAAGGATGAATTGCACTGGGGAACCATTTGTGACTTTAGACCTGCCATTCTCAATTAGAAAATAGATGAGTCATAAGGAAGGGATTAAAATTCCTCTGCCAGTCAAGCCCATTGCCCTGGCCATCAGATTATTGGGATAGATAGGGTAGCAGGTGCTCCCTATAGAAATGCTAATGAGAAGCTTTTCCTAGAAGAAATCAGGTGAAGCACCAGAGGGTAGAATTAATAAACCAGAGGTAAAATACTTGATAAATGAGAGCAACAAGGAAGTTAGAAAGAAAAGGAGCCTTTAATGTCTGCCCTACAGCCTTGCGTGAAGGTCAGAGGAAGGTCCTTCCGACTTAGTTTATGCTGTGCAGAATTGTCCTATGCCCTAACTGCCCATTTTTCTAATTTCCTCCTGGGTAAGTCCCACTAATACTTCAAGTCTAACCTCGAACACTGAGTCTACAGTAATGCCTTCCTTGGTTCTGTCATTCAGAATTAATTTTTCTTCTATTCCCTTTTTACTTTCTGAACTCTTATCATTTTCTGCTTGATTATAAAACACTTTTGTCTATATCTACCTCCCCCACCATATTATGAACACTTGAAGAGAAAGGTTGTATTTTGTTTATTTCTGTACCTCTCACAGCCTAACATTGTGCCTAGGCACCATATAGATTTGTTGAACTCAATGGAATTTTTAGGGCTTGGGGAAATTAAAAATTTACCTACATATTGATTCATTCAGTTTCATTTATTTGAATTTATTTCAGAAAATGACTACCAAGCCCCTGCTATGTACCAGACAGGGCACTGAAGATACCAAAAGAATAAGTTATAATCCTGATATAAGGAAATTCCTTACAGGATTAAGTCCGCATCTTATTAGGTTAGCACTAGAAGTAAATGTTCAAATGGAAAAGGGCAGCAAACTTTATAGACCTGACTCTGGAGGCACCTTCACCTAGGGCAGTAGTAGTCCACGACCTTGGCTGTGCTTTGGAATCACTGGTGAACTTTAAAAAAATGGATGTATAGGTGCCTTGCCCAGAAAATCTGATTTAATTAGTCTGGATGTAGCCTGGGCATCTGAATTTTTAAAGCTATCTCAGGTGATTCTAATAGTCAACTCAGGTTATGACCTACTTCCATAAGGCTGGTTCTCAAAATTTAGTACACAAAGAAATCACCTGGAAAGCTTTCCAAAATGCAGGTTCCTGGGCCACATCCTCAGACATGTTTATATAGTAGGTTTAAAATGGAGCCTAAAAAAAATCTATTTTTCAAAAAGCACTCTAGATAACTTTGACGCAGATGAATGCTGGCTCTACTTGGGAAACAAAATACTTAGGGAGATTTGCTATCTTTAAGGTATTGAGTTTTCCCATGTACAAACATGGTAAAGCTTGCCATTTATTTAAGTCTTGTGTTTTTTACTTATATGTTGTAATTTTCTCCACAAAATTACATGCGTATAGTTTAAAATTTTATTTCTATATTTAACTCTTTAATAACCTAACTGGATTTTATCTTTAGGTATGGAATGAAGTAGGGATTACATTTCCTCCCTATATGGAGAATCATTTTAAAAATTTAACTTTTTTTAAAAGTTTAACTTTTCCCTACTAATTTATGATATTTCCTCTATCAAATAAGGGTCACAAATCCTTAGATATTATTTCTGGGCTGTCTGTTCTATTCCATTCGTCTGAGCTAATGCCATACTATGTTATTAATATTTTCTTTTTTTCTAAGCTATTATTAATATATCTTATAATTATTATTCCTATTGTGAAGAGTTTATTTTATTACATTATCTAATTAATTATTGCTTATATCCATTAATTTTTATGTGTTAATCTTGTATTCAGGAACCTTACAAGACTCCCTAATTAATTTTGTCTGTAGACCCTCTTGGATTGTTTGTGGAGATAATGTATATTTTTAGCAAATAGCAAGTTAGTGTCTTCGTTTCCAATATTTATATATCTCGTTTTCTGTGTGTTTCTGTATTGATTAGGACATCTGGCCTGGTTTTGAACAGTAGGTGATAACAGACGTCTTTGTTTTGGGAAATGGGAATGTTTCTAAACGTTTTATCATTAAATATGAGGTTTGCTTTATGTTTTTATGAGATCAGGTTAAGAAACTTCTCTTTATCCTCGTTTGCTAGTAGTTTCTAAAAATGAGGATGGGTGTTGAATTTTACTGAATGCTTTTTCTGCATCAACCAATATGATCATATGGTTTTCCTTTCCTTTTTTATCTGTTGACAGAATTTTTTTCTGATATTGAACCATCTTTGTATTCCTGGGATAAACCTTGCTTAGATAAAAATATATTCTATTATGCTTAATTTGGTTTGCTATTTTTATTTGAAATATTTTCATATATAATCATAAATTAAATTGGTCTATAATTTTTCCTTTTATATATTGTCTTCTATAATATTGGGATCAAGGTTATACCTATAAAATTAGATAAGTAGATTCCCCCCCTTTTTTTTTTTTTTAGTTGCTTGAACAATTTATATAAGAAGAACTTCTCCTTAAATATCTAATAAGATTCTCCTGTAAAACTTTCTGGACTTGATGTGTTTTTTATGGATTTTCCTTTTTACTACCAATCTGATGTCTTAGTGTTTCATTTATTCAGATTTTAGATTTCTTCTTGAGCCAATGTTATTTTTTCTGGAAATTTTATATTTCTTCTAACTTTGTAATTTATTGACAAAATCAATCATATCATTATCTTGTGAATTTAAAAATAATCTCTTCTTATCTGTAGTTATAGCCCTTTTTTCATACCTGATATTAATTTATGCCTTCTCTAGTTTTTCCGAATTTGTCATGTTGAGGCATGTTTTGTTTTTTAGTCTTTTCAAAGCATAAAATTTTGATTTTATTGTGCATCTTTTTCAGTCAATTTTACTCTTATTTTTACTATTCCCTTTCTTTTTATGCTCTGAGAAGTAGGCATAGGTCAGGTTAGCCTTGCATCCCTAGCTAAGGGGTTTGGATTTGCTCCTATAGACAATTATGTCACTGAAGTAATCTAAGCAAGGGAGCAACATAATTTGATAAAGCTCCCACTGGCTGAGTTACTTGGGGGATTAGAGAAAGAGGGGCCAGCCAGGAGGCTCTTGAAATAATTCAGAGAGAATGGCAAAGCTTTAACTGTGACTGTGTGACTGGAGATTTATAACATAGTATAGATACAAAGCAACTGATCTAATCGACCAACTGAGATGCAAGGAAGAGGATATGATCCAGGATGACTCTTGTGTTTCTGGTTTGGATACCTGGTAGTGGTGTTAGTCACCAGAACAGGGAATATAGAGGAGAAAAAGTCAGAAGTGGAAGTTGAGCTTGCTTTTTAGGATATAGAATTTGAGGTATTTATGTGATATATGACAAGAGGTGTTCAAAGGTTTCAGTTGAGTAAATGGATCTGAAACTTGGGGAGAGATCTGGGCTATAAATATAGAATTGTAAACAATCAGTGTGTGTTATTAAAGCCATGGGAAGAAGTGAAATCATCCCTGGAGAGGGAGTAGAGAAAATTAGCCATCAGAACATGAAGCCCTGGGGTATACAAGTATTTGGGGTCCTGTCAGCAGAAGGGACATCCATGAAAAAGTTATTGTGTCTATTTGGAAATTTTTACTGAAGACTACTGTAAGCAAGGCATTTTGTTAGATCGTTGATTGACCTGATGCAGTTAAAGATAACTTTCAGAGATATAATGTTGACTGAGACTAACCCACAAAGAAGATAAGATACATGCAATTAATTCTTGGTTGCTCTCCTAGGGAAAAATTGCATCTAATCCATATATGAACTTTAAAAAAAAAGTCAAGGCAGTGATAGTTCTAAATCTACACTCACTAAGAATCGTTCAATATCCCATATACAAAACTAAAATAATCTGGCAAATGTTCATTAGGATTAAGGGTCCATCTCTATAATGCAGCTTTGGATTTACAAATTGTGTCAACTGTACTAATGTAGACAGGTGCTAATTCTGTGCTGAATGAAGATAACTTCAAGATCGGCCGGAACCTGTAAACTAAAAACTCTAGTTTCACCATTAGAAATAATAATAATAGTAGCTAATTGAGTGCCTACTATGCCTGGCAGAAGGCCAGAAACCTTAGATACATTTCCTTCCTTACAGTAGCCCTGCAGGAACCATGCTGTTACTTCCATGTCAGCACTTAGGACCCACGGGCCTCTTATATGCTGTTAGGTTTTAAGACCATTGAAAGCAGACTTTGTCTACACTAGTCTTTCCCTACACTCGGCACTTCCTCAGTCTCATATTCACATGTGCTGTCTCAATTCGGTTTCAATCCAGTTAACATTTATTTGTAGCTACCATATATCAGGCCCTGAACTAAATCCTGGGATGACAAAGTTGTCCTTGGTCTCGGGATGTTTATTAGGCAGAGACAAATGTGCTGAAGAGTTATAGGTGCCCTGATAAAAAGTCTGTGCAGAGCACAGTGGAGGTCAGAGAAGAGAGGGGTTAAGTCTGCATGATTTGAGGGTTGTTGGGAAAGGGTCCAGTAGAGAGGGTAACTAGTAGGCTGAGTCTTGAAAGATGAGTGGGCATTAAATGTAGAATGGATCAATTTGAGTAAAAGTACAGGCAGAGAAACCAGAGGCAGTTGTGTGCAGGCAGAACTTGGAGGTATCATTGCATGGGGATAGAATGGTGAGAGGCAGACTGGGGAAGTAGGCTGGGGCCAGCATAGAGGAGACTCGGGATTAGGTTTTAGATTTTGGCAGCAGTGGGAAGAATGGATGGGGGTGCGGGATTAGGCTGGGAGCACAGAGTCCAGGGAGGAAACTATGGTCTAGGTGAGAGATGATGAATACCTCCAGCAAGGGAAGAATGTAAACAGACGCTGATGATATAGAATAAGACAATGTAGTGGCTGACTCAAAGTAGGCAGAAAGGCAGAGGAAAGAGTCTAGGCTCTTTCCCAGGTTTCATGCTTTGCATGTCTGGGGGAATAGTGGTATCCTTCATGAGCTAGATGGCACAATTTTGGACAAGTTAAGCTGGAGGTGTCTTTGGAAAATCTACATGGAGATGTTCAGTATAAAATGCAAATGGAAACTCACGCTGGTAAGGGTGTAAATTGGTATGATCATTTTATAAAATAATATTATTGCTTCAGATTAAACACATGTTTACCCTATGACCCAGCAATTCCATTCTTGAGTATCTACCAAAAATGAGTGCAGAAGACTTGTATTGGAATGTTTATAGCAGCATTATTAATAATAGCTAAAAACTAAAATAGCCCAAATGTCCATCAACAATAGGATATGTAAACTGTGGTATATTCATACACCAGTATTACATAGCAGGGTGTGGAAGGCAGAATAATGCCCCACCTCAAAGACATCCAAATCCTAATTCCAGGAACCTGTGAACATGTTATCTTACGTGGCAAAAGAGACTTTGCAGATGTCGTTATGAATCTTGGGAGAGTAGCCTGGATTACCCAGGTGGCCCAATGTAATCACAAAGTCCTTATAAAAGCAAGAGGAAGACAGAAGAGTCAATGTCAGAGTGATGCAGTGTGATAAAGACTGGGCTGGCTCTGAAGATGGACGGGCAAACGCACCTAGGAATGCAGGCAGCCTCTAAGAAGCTGGGAAAGGCAAGGAAATGGATTCTCCCAAAGAGCCTCCAGCGAGACCCACTCTGGACTCCTGCATTACAGAACTGTAAGATAACAAATTTGTGTGCCATTCAGTTTATAGTAATTTGTTACAGTAGCTATAGGAGATTGATACACAGGGTTTCTCAATTATTGACATTTTGCACCAGATAATTCTTTGTTGTGGGGAGCTGTCCTGTGCATTGTAGGATATTTAGCAGCATCCCTGGCATCTACCCATTCCATGCCCCATGGAGTAGTATGTCCCATCCCTCCCTGCCCTGAGTTGTAGCAATCAAAAATGTCTCTGGACATTGCCTAAAGCCCCTGGTCAGGGAACAAAATTGCTCCCAGTTGGGAGTCACTGTTATATTATATAGCAATGAAAAAGAACACATCACTGTGACACTCAATAATATGGATATTTCTCACAGATACAACGATGAGTGAAAGAAACCAGACACAAGTGCACTTACTGCATGATTTCATTTATATGAAGTTCAAAAACAGGCAAAGTAATTGATGATGTTGGAAGTTAGAACAGGGGTGACCCTGGGGTGGGGGGTAGTTGGCTCAGAAGGAGCTCAAGGGAATCTTCTGAGGTATTGGAAATGTTACATAACTTCATATGAGTGGTGGTTACGTGGGTTTATACATGACAGCAGTGGAGACTCATGGACTTTATTCTATGTATGTTATACTTCAACAAAAAATAAAAAACAATACAAGCGAGCTAAATGTAGATGTAGTTTGATGCTCAGGAGAAAGGGCAGAACAGAAAGAAAGTACTGGACATCAAGCTGCTGGTGGGAATTGAGCTCGTAGGTGTTAGGGTGGGTGGGGGATAATGAGGGTGGGAAGAAAAGAATGTTGAGGCCCGAGCCCAGAAAGTAGCACCGACATCTCAGGAACGGACAGGCTGATGGAGTCTGTGCTTGTCTCTCCCACTCGAAAGCAAGAGTGAGAGCACAGGCCCCACCGTGGTCTCAGCCTCTCACCTCTCCTGCATCTGGCCTTGTACATTACACACAGGAGCTGCCCCACATGTGTGTTAAGTAAGAGTACTCCTCGCTACCCCTCCTTTGTCCTAGCCTAGTCCACTGTCAATGTGTATTTGTTTTCAAACTGAATGAAGAGGCTTTTTGCAGGACTCAGCCTGGTATAACATCTTTTGGTGGGAAAATTGTGCCCAAGCCTCAAGCCACAAAACCCTCCACAAGTGCTTCCTGAAACACTGTTCCCTTGTGGTCACTGGCCATTTTGTACAGTGACTTCAAAACGTTAGCCCACATTGTGGCATATCCTAGAGTGCATGGTGCATTTTTGTAAGCCTCCTAGCCCTTAAGGATTGTTCACTATCGAATCATAATAATTAGGCAAAAGGTAGACAATGGCAGGATGCTAAAGAGCTGAATATTAGGAAGAACAGAGACATAATTGAGTTTCAACCTCATCTGCTGAGCATTTACTCTGTACCAACTGCTTTAACATATCTTTTTTTACAGACTTCGTAATGACCTTTTAAGGTAAACATATTTATCTTTAAAGATGAAAAATAGAATTAGGGAGGTTGGGGACTGAGGTCACGTAACCAGTCAGTGGCTGAGCTGGCTTGGGGATCTGGTTCTCCTTGTTCCAGCCCACAGCTGTGTCTTGCTTGTGCAGCTCAGGCAGACCCCTGCCACGTCCCCCCATGCCCACCCAGCCCAACAAGCCATTCTTGGGAGGGCTGCTGCCAACCTCTACCTTTCTGCTGCCTTTGTGGCCCCCTCTCTCCTAAACCCATGCCATCCTCCTCCAGCAAGCTTATTTCTGCAGTGAGGGGGGCAGGGTGTGAGTGGTCTCACCAATCCTTGTCCTAAGCTCTCCTCGGAGTCCCTTTCCGTCCAAGGCAAGACCCAGGCGCCTTGGCCTGCAGTCAAGGCCTTTCAGGATCTGACCTCTCTGGTCCTTCCAGCCTTTTTGCCCACTGCTCCCTGCACACACCTGATGCTTTTTCTGGGGGGTTCTCAAATCACAGCCTGAACTGGGCTCTCACAAGCCCCACACGTAACTACTGCTGGATTTTGCTCATAAATCCATAATTGTCCCTCCTTCCCTTCTCCCATCTTTCTAAATCCTTCCTATCCTCAGGCCTTTTAGTCCATTGAGAAAGAGGCTTATACTATAAAAGCAGGGAATTAGGTTGGATTTATTTGATTCTAATTCCATAATAATAATGCAGTGGGCCTAAAGTATTTTTATTCCATGTTCAGACAGCATCGTAAGAGCATGCAAAGGCTGGGACGATGGAATATGAGGATTGCTGGTGAAGAACATATGATCCCTGCTTGCAGGAGATTGCCATCTTAGGAGGAAGATAATATAGATGCAAGTACTGTGCCTAAAGTACCAGGCAGGCCCTAGTGAGAGTAAAAATCAGGGGCCAGAGTTCTCCAGGGACACAACAGGGGCTGGTTAATGCTGCTGGAAGATCGGTGGAAGGGATGGTTGTATGAGTGCTGGGAGGTGTCCTGGTGTCCTGTGAAGAACTCAGTGGATGATTAAGATTTGGTTTGAATCACTCCTCTTTAACTTAAAATCTGTATAATCTTGGGAAAGTTTTGATTCTTCTCATCAATAAGGTGGAGATAATTTCTGTGCTTACTAAAGTGATGAAGATGGAGGGAGATAATGCTTGTACACAGTGCATGCTCATTACAGCAAGTGCTTGCCACATTTATTATTATGATTGAAATAACGGAGTAGGGTAGGTTACCCATGAAAGTCTTTCATTTATTTATTCAAGAAGCATTGATCGCATCTTGTGTGAGGCACTACGTTAGGACCTGGGGGTAGAGAGATGGATTACACATAGCTAAAGGAGCTCCTGGTCTAGTGAGAGAAAAGCATATTAAAAATTGTAGTAGTAGAGTGAGTACAATAATAGAAAGATGCACCAGGTATTGAGGGGATGTGGAGGAAAGGGTCTGACTCTGAGTCACAGACCACTTCCTGGAGGGAGTGTACCTGTACACTGTGTCGAAAGCATAGGAGTTAGTTCCGTTGGGAAGGAAAAAGATTAGGAACTATGTATTCCTTTCTAGAGGTCTGTAACAATGAGATAAGAAGGCAGAAGGCCATTTAAAAGTACAATATTTAATTATAATTCCTGCTCCCCTCAGGTGTCTGACTTTATTTGGGACTTTGGTTTCAAGTTCTGCTCATATGTATTAACTAAATGATTTGGGGAAAGTTACTTAACCTCTCTTCTCTGATTTTGTTTCCTAACTGGTAAAATAGAACCACTAATATGTACCTTTCAAGGTTGTTGAAAGACTTAACATTCCATTAAGTCTGTTACTCTCTTATCTGTTTTATTTGTCGTTGTACCCTCACTATCTAGCTTTGTGTGTGGTATTTAATAGATGCTTAATAGATATTCATTGAAAAAAATGAATGAAAGGTGTATGTATGGTGCTTAGCATAGTGCCTGGCCTATAGGAAGCATTTAATAAATGGAAACTGTCTTCACCATTGTCCCTAGTGGGTTGAGTTCTACTTGGCAAATATAAACAGATCCTTTCGCCCTTCTGTTTGTACACATTCTGAATTTCTGAGAAAAGAACCATTAAATGCTCAGATGAGAGATTTTCCTATGAGTATTCTTTAGTCCAGCAAGCATCTCTGAGTCACCGTGTTATAATCTATCTGTGCAAATATGAATTGTATGGAGAGGCCCAGCTTTTGCCATTGTGTACACACAAAAACATTGCATGCATAAAACAGAAATTATAAAATTAGAATCTTAATGAAAGCAATTAGAAAATAACAAGTTTCAATTTGCTCTGAAAATGAATTCAGAGATGTTTCTGTGCTTACTAATGTGATGTTATCTAATTTTTACCAAAGTTTGAATTGTGGGTGGCACCTAGGTGCCATCAGTCAGAGAATGGGTTAATTGTGAATAAAATCGGGATAGAATTTTCCCCCTTGGACTTCCCAGCCAAGTATCTGTGCCTCTCTGACAGTGTTATGCCAGCATGTCCTCAAATCTCAGAGACCCCAAGGGCTCCTCCCAAGGATTTGGTATATTTCACATGATTTTTCAGGGATATACAAGAAAGTCCATTTAGCCTGATATCCTTATGGGCAGAGCCTGGGTGGGCCTTGTTTTTTGTTTTTGTTTTTGTTTGGCAGGGGAGACAAAGTCTCACTCTGCTGCCCTGGCTAGGGTGCAATGGCGTCATCAAAGCTCACTACAACCTCAGACTCCTGGGCTCAGTGATGCTCCTGCCTTAGCCTCCCTAGTAGCTGGGACTACAGGTGGGTGCTACCACACCCAGCTAATTTTTCTTTTTCTTTTTTTTTGTAGAGACGGGTCTCACTTGCTCAGGCTGGTGTCAAACTCCTGGCCTCAAGCCATCCTCCCACCTCTGCCTTCCAAAGTGCTAGGATTATAGGTGTGAGCCGCCATGCTGGGTAGTCTTGTCCTTTTATCCCTTTCCCACAGAAGAGAGTTCAACCAATGTTTGAAGAATGACTCTCAGGAAGTGAACAGGCCCATTGCAATTCTTCTCAGAGCTTCCCAATGCCCAAATCTCCCTTGTGGATTTAGTAAGCCACTGGATTAAATATGCAGTTCACTTGTAGCTGCTTTGTTACTGTTAATAAGAGAAAAAAAAGAAATGGATATGCAGTTCACATGCTGAGATTCTGCTTCGAGGGTATAGGGAGAGAGAAAATGAGGAGTCACGGATGTAATATAGGAGTGGGAGAGAAAAGTAAGTGGAGGATAAGGAGTAGGAATGGCAGTGGGAGTATTTCTGCCCATGTGCAGCACTGTGCCCAACAGCCTGATGGCTCTAGAAGATGGCAGTGTCAAGGTTTCCAAGGATTTATTTGCAGTATTTTTCTAAAAAAAAATACTTATTGTAGTATATGTGTCAGTATACCGCAGCTTTGCTGTGCAGAGGACACTTCTTCCTTAAGTTGAGCAAATACATAAGTCACTGGTAGAAATAAAAGCCAGAACTCAGTTGAGATCCCCCTTCCCACAGGAGTCAGGCTAGCTTTTCACTGTTTATTTCTTCATTTCCTGTTAGTGCAGCAGTCAATTATCCATCCATTCCACAGACATTTGTCAATCTCCTGCTATAGATATGTAACTTCCTGCCCAGGAGACACTTGCAATCTAGGAGGGAAGACAGCCATGGATATGAATTCCTAACCTTAGAAAAGTGAATTATGTTTTATAGGATGTCACATGCTTTTTGAGCAGAGGAACTTTATCAGTTCTGACTTGAAAGATCAGAGAAGACTTCAAAAAGGTGGGTAGCATCTGAGTTGGACCTAGAAGGACCAGGCTGATTTCAGTAGGCAAAACAATCAGGCAGGCAGGGAGGTGGCACATACCAGCGGAAGGGACAGCTGGGGCATGGAGAGCTAGATGTACATAAGGGGGACTACAGATATCCAGATATGACAAGTGTTCCAAGCACAGGAGTGATGCGGCAGGAGATGAGTTAGTCTAGACCAGTGGTTGGCAAACTTCCTGTAAAGGGACAGATGGTAAATATTTTAGGCTTTGCAGGCCAAGATGCAAAATTAAGGTTATGATGTAGTTACTTATATAACAAGAGAGAAAACAAATTTTCCCCAAAATTTTCATTGCTGAAATTCAAAATATAATAATAATAATTGAATATAATCTTTTATAATACAGGTCTGCTAATGAAAAAAATTTTTTTAGGGTAGTAACATTTGCTGAATCAGGGTTCAAAGTCAGTGTTCCCTTTCATCAAAGTTTCATCAAAACTATTCTTAGCTCACAGCTGAACAAAACAGGTAGATTTGGGTATATAGCTCACGAGCCATAATTTGCCAATCTCTGGCCTATGTAACTGAGGACAGAATGCTGTGCTGCCAAGTTTCAGACTCTGTGTTTAAGCAGCAAATAACCAGCTGAACAGCGTGCACGAGAATACTTGGTTTGACTGTGCCTTCCTAAGCACATCAGTTATTCTTCGAAAGTGACATAGTCTTTCTCTTGTTTCCTTACAATTGAAAAGCAACGGGAAGCTGATGTACATGTAAGAGTCTCTTTGTCTTAATATATAATGGATAACCAACGAATCTCTCATAGCAACCAAGAATACAAGGTACGAAGAGTCACCATTGTGAAATACTATTAGTCTCTGGCTGCTATGACCAGTTTGTGTGGGGTTCCCCTGGGAGCTGGAACAAAGATTTTTAAAAAATAGACAAGAAATAAGTGACATTGAAAGGTATACAGGGGGATAATCAACATGCCTAGGATCTAGCCCCCAAAAATAGCACAGAAGAGAGCTCTACCTTGAGAATCTCTGATCCAGCATTTCTCCAGAGTTGGCCAAAGGCAGGCTGTGAATTGGAGAGAGGCTTGGTGATTCTAACTGCTAAAAATCCAACATAACAACACCATTCTCTGGGAGCCTTTTAGCACGTCATAATAATCCTAATCCAAACTGCATTTGTGAGAAGGTAATTCTTTGTAAGCCCTTGGTAGAGCATATGAGTCATTCATTAATTCAATTCATATTTGTTGAGCTCTTCCTAGGAATAAGACACTGAGCTAGGCTCTGGCGATGTGACTGTGGGGTCCAAGGTTTGGGACATCCTGATTTACTCTGTGTCAGCTCCTACATCAATAATAGGGACAAATATGATGATGAAGATGATGACGATGATGATGCTTGTGGTGGTGGCGGAAGAGGGGGAGAGGATGTAGCAGCAGAAGCATGAATGCTTTTAAAATAAGAAAGGTCTTTAGGGCTAGGGGTTGGTGATGGAGGGGGAAGTGTTCTGAAGGAAGAGTGAGGAACACAAGGGTAATTATTAGTAGTAATCATAACTACTGATCTGGTAGCCATGGTGCAGTGGACCAATCAATCAGAAAACCTTAACTCAAATTCCAGCCTTTCCATTTACTATTTGTGTGACCTTCATAAAGTTATTTCAGGTCTCTGAGCCTCAATTTCTTCCTCCAGAAAACAGGGCAATATTATATATGTCCTAAGTTATAGGATGCGAGGATGTTTTGCAAACTGTTAGGTCCTTGCAGTTGTAATTTCTAAATACTAATACTCAGAAGTGTGCATGAAATCAGAACACACATCAGTCTAAACTCCTAGAGAGCAGTCACTCAGGGCACAGGCTCTGAACTAAGTTCTTGGATTACAGCCATGAACAAGACCAATGACACAGTTCATCATGGAATGGACAGTATAATGATAGATAAGGTGTTAAGCATGCAATCAATAACTAATGATTAAATACAGCTGTGATAAATTCTTGGTGGGGGAAGTACAGGTGCTATCAGAGCATTCAGTGGGAGCTGACAGGCTAACTTAGACCAGGGGCTGGAGCAGTCATCTGAGGAGCAGAGCCTGAGGGTTGAAGATGAGTGTTGGTTCTGGCTCTGCCTCCTGTGCGCCCTTGGACAAGTCCCTCCTTTTACCTGCTTCATTTTCCTTATCTGTCACGGGGGTTGGCCCAATCCCCTCTGAAGTCCTTCTTAGTGCTAAAGACCTTGGTGCATGACGCCAAAGCACGGTCTCATTCTGAAGTAGAGGACACAGGATGGAGGAGGGAGCATGACTGTGATCTGAAAATCTGATGACAATGAAAAGGGAGCTCATGGCCAAGATCCAATTTCATCCACTCGATACTGCTCTCATTCCCTTCTAAATATCTGATGGCACCTTGTCCAAGATATCTTCAAAGCGTTTTCTATTTTCTTTTTTTTTTTTTAAGAACTTTAAAAGATACACTACAAAGAACAGTAAAACACACATATTCTCACTGTCCAGAATTTTAAATATTAACATTTTATCATATTTGCCTCCAGTGTTTTTTTCCAGCATTTTTTATATTAAAATTTTTTTTTCAGGTAAAGTTATTTTTTGCTCACTAGACACAGACCCATTCTGCTTCTCTCCTCACCTCCTGGGAGGTCACCACTGTTACAACTTGGGTGTATTTACCTCTTTAGCCATAACTATGTAAGGCACTGCTCTATGCATGTTTTCTCACAAGGCATTCTATCCTGTGTATCATTCTGTGACTTTATTTTTTTTCACTAAACATTATATATCTTGAAAAAATACAAACACATATACATAAATACCCACACATACAAATCGTTCTCTGTGATGGCCATATAATCTGCCATCATATGAATATAATACATACTACTTATTTCTCTATTTGTATTTTGGTTTTCGTAATTTGTTACTATCACAAATAATGCTTCAGTGAATGTCGTTATACATGTCTCTCTGTGAATATGTTAAAGGGTAAGAAGTGAAATTGTTGGGTGTTGGATTATACACATTTTACATTTTACAAAATATTGGAAAATTGCTCTTTTTACTGGCTGGACCCATTTATGCTTCAACTAACATTGTATAAAAAGTACACTTTTCTTATAATTCAGATTTTTTTAATGTTGCCAATTTCATAGTGTGGAAATGTGTTGTTTAATTCATATTTCCCTGATTTTCAGTGAAATTAAGAAACTTTCCATGTATTTTTGACAATTTGCATTTCCCCTTCTGTGAGTTGCATATTCATATCCTATACCCATTATCTTATTAGGGAGTTATCTTTGTCTTATCTATATTGATTCTCGTTTATCTTTTTCTTGGCTTATCTTTACTTTAACCTTTGTTTACAGTGTCTTTTGTCATGCAGAATTTTTGCATTTTAATGTATTCAGTGTGGTTAGTCCTTGCCTTTATGGTTTGCTTTTTATTCCTAATTTAAGAAATACTTCACTATCCCAAAGTGGTAAAGGTACTACTTTCTTCTGATAGTTTTAAGGTTTATTTTTCACATTTAGATTTGTAATACATCTGGAATTTATTTTTTGTGTATAGTGTGAGAGAGGATACAATTAATTTCATGTTCTTCTATGTAGAAAGGCAATTATTGCAAACCCATTATTTGTTTGATTGTCATTCTTTTTCCTTTGATTTAAAATGTTCCCTGTTATCATATAGCAAGTTCCCTCATTTGTGTGGGTAGGTTTCTGGGTTCTCTATGTTGTTGCATTGATCCGTTTGTCTATTCCTAAACAAATGCCATGCTTACCTATTTGTTATAACCTTATAATATGTTTAGGTTTTTAACAGGGCAGGTCTCCCTTTTGGTTGTTCTTTTTCAGAATTGTCTTAGTCTTTCTCAGACATTTATCCTTCCTTATTTATTTTGGGCTTAGTTTTCAAGTACTATCAAAAATACTATTTATATTTTGATTGGACTTGGGTTAAATTTATAGATTAATCTGAGGATTAACATCTCTATAATACTGAGTCTTTCTATGCATAAACAAGATATGTCATTCCATTTATTCAGATCTTCTTTTATATCCTTCAAAAAGGTCTTTTTGTGAGACAGAGTCTCACTCTGTTGCCCAGGCTAGAGTACTGTGGTGTCAGCCTAGCTCACAGCAACCTCAAACTCCTGGGCTCAAGCAATCCTCCTGCCTCAGCCTCCCAAGTAACTGGGACTACTGGCATGCACCACCATGCCCAGCTAATTTTATATATATATATTTTTAGTTGTCCATATAATTTCTTTCTATTTTTAGTAGAGACGGGGTCTCACTCTTGCTCAGGCTGGTCTCGAACTCCCAAGCTCAAACAATCCGCCCGCCTTGGCCTCCCAGAGTGCTAGGATTACATATCCTTATTTTTTAATCTGTACACCTGACAAATTAATCAAGCTCTACTTCTGCCAACTTACATATTCTTGTTGTCTTATGTTTTAGCTCATCTGTGTTTTATAAGTCCTCAATTTAAAAATAATTAGTAATAAAATTTTTATAACCAATGCTTATTTAAACTTGCCCCCATATTTACTAATATTTTGCTCACCAGTATTTCTTGAATCCCACTCCTGCATTCTGAAAGTGTGTCCTTTGTCTGAAGTATCTTTATCTCATCCTCGTGCTTTAGAGATAGTTTAGCTGAGGGAAGAATTCTAGGTAGACAGTAGCACTTTGAAGATATCATTCCATTGTATGTTGGCACTGGTTTTGCCTACGAGAAATCTGTCACTCTAATAGTCATTCCTTCCTACATAATCTTTCCTCCTTATTTTTCATATATCTTATCTCTTTGTGCGTCATTCTGGGTAATTATGTCACCAATTTTCTCAAATGTGATATTTACTTCATTCACTGAGTTTTTCATTGCTATGATGTTTCATTTCTAGAAGTTCTATTTGATTTTTTCAAATATTTATATTCTTTTTTCATTGTGTCCTATTGTTTCATTATGATTTATTTTTCTTTTCTTAAGTCTTTAAACCTTTTAAACACATTTATATTTATTTTACAGTCTCCTTCAGGTCATGATATCATCTCAAATTCTTTGGATGCTAATCCTTATGGCAGATCATTTTCTCGTATGGCTTTAAGTTTTATTGTGGATTGTAAAAATGGCCCTCTGGGGCAACTGTGCTTTAGCTCCTGAGCGGTGTCTCAGGGTTTCACTGGCTCATTTTTGCCTTAATTCCTCAGCTTGGAAACTCTGTACTCTGCCGGTACTGCACATAGGGATTCCACACCCTTGTGTGACTCTCGCTTAGGGTACAGAGGGATTGTGGCAGATCCCCTTCCCCTCCGCCACCCAGATCCCTAACCAGAAAGGGGCATCCTTATACTTCCCTAAGCCAGCAACTCCCTTACACAGTGGGGCAGCTTTTGTGGCCCAGCTTTATGCAGGAATTTCAGTTCCCGGTTTCCAACCTGCAGAAGGCAGGGTCCCCTCCCCATGCCTTGCCGTCAGAGCTGATCTGTGGTCCAGCGTGCCCCTCCGCAGCAATGGAGTCACGTCCCAGGCTTCCTGCTCCGACTCAGGAGTGCCTTTGTTTCTGGAAGCTGAAGATTCTCTTTCTTTCTTTTGAGCTCACCTCTGAATGTAAAAAAGATTTTTATTTTATTTTACTGTAATTTATGCAGTATTTCTACAAATTTTTACAGGGAGCTTAGCTTGGTCAATCAAATTTTCTTTCTTAGATTTTCTATGTAAATGATCATATTATCTGCAAATAATGACAATATTGTCTCTGCCTTTGCAATCTTTCTTCCTCTTATTTCTTCAATTTTATCTTACATCACTGTCTAGGAATACCAATACAACATTGCAAAGCTTTTGTCATAGACTATTGTAGTGGATGAGGAAATATAATATAGTGGTAAACTTTGGTATTAGACACATCTGGATTGAACCCAGGCTCTGTGACTTAATACCTCTGGTTTTGTGCAGGTTGCCAACATTTTAAATCTGGTTTTCTCATTTATAAAATGGACATAACAATGGTATTTACCTTGAAAAATTATTTTTAGGGTCAAATGAATTACTACATAAACTACTTGGTGTAGTACATGATGCATAATAAAAGTACCATAAATATTAACTATTAGCAGTAGTAGTTGTTGTGGTACTAGAAATAATGGTAACAGCTTTGTATATGTTATATCTAGTCTTCACAACTGTGTTAGGTAGGTATTGTTATCTGAGGCTCAAAGAGGCTGAATATCTTGCCCAGTGTCACACAGCTAATAACTGAAGGCGTGATTCACACCCTTGAATGGGTCCTCTGAAGCCTGTCTTCCCTCCCTAGATCATGCTGACCCTTTATAATAGTAATTTGTACACTATTGCAAAATCAGGCCCTGGGAGGAGTATTTGCCAAGGCCCTCAGTCGGAAACTGGAGGACAGGGGTCTTGGAAGCAATGCCCAGTACTCCCAGAGCAGGCTGGGAGAAAAGCTTGGGACAAGACAGAATTCTGCCCTGTCTCAAGCCTGGAGAAGGACCTTGAATGAAAAATAAGTTTATAACCATGTGCCTCTAAGAATAAGAATTATTGTTTCCCAAGGTGTTGAAAATACAAACTGGCATATATAGAATCAGAAGCTGTCTAGGAGGGGGGGCTGTTTTTCAAATCATTCATCCATTCGTTCATCCATCCATTCATTCATTCACTGAGGCCTAGAGCTGGACTACCGGGGTTCTAATCCTGGCTCTCCTCCTTAACCTTGGACAAACTGTTTAACTTCTCTGGCCTCACATTTCTCATCTGTAAAGTGAGCATAATCCTAATGGTACCTACCTCACGGGGTGGGGATTAAATGACCTAATGAATGTAAAGCACTTAGAAAGTACCTGGCACATGCCACGTACTCAGGAAATGCCAGCATTTATTATTATTACTTTGTTTGCTATACAGTCAAGGGCTTTCTCTGAGCTCCATTTTTGGGACAGCCAGGATGGACTTGGGAGATATGTGGAATTGCTGTGGAGGAACAGAAGCAGCAAGTTCTTTCAGTTGTGGGTGTCAGGGAAGACGTCACAGACGAAGTGAGGTTTACCTTCCACACTTACTGAGGTCCTCTGTGCCAAGCTCCTTACTAATCACTGGGGTTATGAGGCTAGAAAGTCCAGGGTCCCTGCTGTCAAGGAACCTTCATTCTGGATGAAGAAACAAATATATAAATCAGGGACTTAGAATGCAGGCTCATAAACATACAAAACAAACAAGATTGGCTGCTGTAAAACACAAAGGCGGGACATCTGCAGTGGTGTGTGGGCAAATATTTAACAGCGAGCTATCCAAGAAAAAAATATATGCATAATAATAAATTTTATGGATATAACAGATGTGAACACACAATTTACAAATAATAATGAAATACACAGTATTCTCTATGTTAAATTCCAAACACCCATAACTTCAATGTGACTTTCTATTTCTTGCAAAGTTCACCATCAGTTTTTATATTTCTATTGCCAACAATGGTATCACAAAATAGACTATAATGACAAACAATGAAGAAGGGGGTATTCTCTTTGTCATCTTCCTCCTGTAGCCAAGACCAGAGAGTGTGAAATGAATATGGACTATAGTTTTGTGCCTATTAAGGAGAAAGTGAAAGAGATGCAATGATGATGAATGAAGACATGTGCCATAACTTTACTCATTAGTCGATGTTGTGGGCTTCTTTGTTCAATCAAATAATAGTTTCGAATACTGAAGAAATAGTTCCTCAATTTTTTATGCTATTCACAATGTAACAGCTACAGATACAACCCATTTTTAAGCTTAATCTGCATTATTAACATTTACTCCATCACTTTCTTAAATCCAGACAATCAGCAAAATGATAACCGTAGTGTTATTTTGTAGCATTTACTGATTTCCACGGTGTCAGTGCTCCCACCATGGTCAATTTCAGTCTGCCGACATGCTCACTGACCACAGCGCTGGGAAGATGGGAAGAGCTATGCAGCAGCACATCGTTAGGGAGCATTTTCATCCCAGGGATACAGTAGACCTAAAGCACCTCAAGAGCATAGCTAATAGTAAAATATGGTAAAAGAAGTAAGAAGTGAGCAGTGTTGAGCATTTGTTACCTTAATTTTTAATATAAGTTATTTAGTGTATATTTGTATAATTAATTTTTTAAATAATGGTTGTGTTTAATAACTGGCTTACAAAATTCCAGAAAAATTAACAGTTGGCTCTCTCAAGCCATTGTAAGCTGGCTCCAGCACACCACTGGCATCTGAAATACACATGGAGACCGAGAAATCTTCCTGAAGGACTGATGTTTGAGTGGGGTTCTGAGGGTTGGGTAGAAGTCTGCTAGGTAAAGTGCAGGGAGGCATCTCAGGCAGAGAGAATGAACAGAATGAGAAAAGGTACATCCCTGGCCTTCCAAGTAACATGTGTGGAAGGTGGTATAAGGGGCTAGAGAATTAGGCAGGGCTAAATCATGAAAGGTCTAGGAAACCACGGAAGGATGATAGAGAGGGAGTAACTAGATTTGCATTCTAAGAGGCCTGTCTGGAACTGTGTGGTGCGGTCTGGAGAGGGCCAGGGGTGGAGGCAGGGCATGCACTAATGCTGTGGTGCAGACATCAAGGTGCTAGGTAATGCAGGTGGAGTGGAGAAGGCAGTGCATTCAAGACAACCGAACAGAGTGTGCAAAGGCTTGGGGTGTGAGAAACCAAGCATGGGAAACAGGATAGTATGGGATGCCTGGACACAGACTTCCTGCCAGGAATGGGAGGGATGTGACTGCAAATCTGGGCACTGTTGGAGACAGTCCTGCTTATGGAGTGTACTGGCAGGAAGTGGGATCAGTGATCTATATTCTCTCTGAACCAATTATTGAACAATTGCTAAATCTTTTAGCTTACCTAATTGGCAGGCAAGTGCTGTATGAAACAGCCTCTGGGAGGCTGACCATCTTGGTTCTGGTTGCTCAAAGAGTGGCCCGTGGACCTATGGCATTAGCCTCATCTGGGAGCTTATCAAAAACACAGAATCTCAGGTCCTGCCCTGACCTACTGGGTCAGACTGCATTTTAACAGGACCCCATGGGCATTCTAAAGTCTGAGAACCCATACGCAAGCTAGAGCAGGCTGTCTCTCAAGTGGTCCAGACCTGTGGTCCCCAACCCCTGGGCCGAGGACCAGTACTGGTCCGTGGCCTGTTAGGGACTGGGCCACAGAGCTCTGCAGCCCCCCAACCCCCATCTGTGGAAAAATTGTCTTCCATGAAACTTAGGAAGCGGGCGCTGTACAGCAGGAGGTGAGCGATAGGCGAGTAGGTGAAGCTTCATCTGTATTTACAGCCACCCCCACCATGTCCATGGAAAAACTGTCTTCCGTGAAACCAGTCTCTGGTGCCAAAAAGGTTGGGGACCACTTGTCCAGACCACCTGCATTGGAATCACACAGACTAGTTGTTTACAATGCAGATTCCTGGGCCCCACCCAGACTCCTGGGTCTTACCCCAGACCTTCTAAATCAGAATTTCTAAGGTTGGGCCCAGGAAACTGAAATTTCAGTATGCTTTTGCAATTATTATTATTGTGCATACCAACAGTCCACGCTAATTCAAAAAAGACTTGGCCCCAAACAGTCCTGTTTGAATTGGGTCAGAAAAACTAAACTCCTTGAACTCTCCTAGTAAGTTATTTCCTCCCCTTTTTATGCAAAGCGCATAGGTCATCGTCTGGCAGACAGTAGGTACTCCACAAATGTTAGCGATTATTGTGATATTTGTGATATTGGAAACAGCATGGCCTCATCAAGGCCAGAACTAAGCATGATCTAGGGAAGGACATGTGCGCCTGCACGTGTGTGTGAGAGTGTGTGTGTGTGTGTGTGTGTGTGTGTGGTGTTGGGAAGGGGTGCACAGAAGGATGCAGGGCGCTGGATAACTCAGATGTCCCCTCAGCCTATTCCCCGCCCCCAGTGCCGGCAGCCATCTGCTGTAAGAGCCGCTTGTCTGGGAGTCGGGGGGTATCCATGGGAACCAGTGTGGAGGTTGCCAAGAGGACTCCGTGGCTGCCAGCCAGAGGGGAAAATGGAAATCAAGTGGAACCGAAAGTGACAGACTCGTGTGTGTTCAATGGAGTGGGAGGCAGTCAGCTGTGAGAGCCAGGGCGGGGCCGGGCACAGCCAAGCTAGCGTTTGGGCACCGGGAGGAAACCCCCAGACAGCTCCAGCGACTGCACAGCTGTGCCCAGGAGGCTCACTTTAAGCAATTTGAACAGTAATTTAGTAATTTCTCTCTCTCCCCCGCCCCGTTCCACACCCTCCCCTCTTTCCTCCCTTCCTTAATAGGATATTTAGTAAGTACAGAGGAGGAAAAGATGAAAACTTTGTTTACATTTTGAAAAGAAAATTTTAATTACCTCAAATCCTAGCACTCATAAGCAGATGCTTTAACTTTGTTGGTTCATCTTTTTTTCTATGCGTATTTTTTATGAATCTTAAAATCATGCATTTCCAATTCTGTATTCTTTTTTCTAAAAAGTTCTTTTGAGTCAGGCATTTAGCTTTGAGAAAAAAGTATGGGATTTGGAGTGGAATGGCTCCTGCATTTGCATCCCGTATCAGCCTGGTCAAAAGCTAACAACTGAGGCCAGAATGGCAGGTTGGTCCAAAATGGGTATTCCTAAGTGAATGCTATTGCGCGTCTTAGCCAGTTTTTGAATGGGGTATTTCTTGTGTGTTTAAGCAGTTTTGATAAAGCCTTGTGCATAAAGAAAAAAACACTTCCAACAGGGGGCAAGGAATGGGCAATTGTTTTGCTTAGATGTTTTTGAAAAGAGCATTAAGATTTAAAATGCTATATTGACTCTTGAATGTGACATAATCAAGCAAGAAATGTGTATCTGGGTCATTTCTCCTTATTTAGTGGTAGAGCAACCAGAGATCTCATTGTTCCTGTGACCCCGAGAGCACTGGGGGGTAACAGTTAGGGACGTTGGTGAAGAGCACCCAGGGGTCCCGGCTGACCAGTCATGTTAGAGGAGAAAACAGGCATTGCCTGTAGAGAGATCAAGATGCCATTTCCAGCAGATTGTTTCTCAGATTGATTCATGGGCTAGGCCAGTGCTTTTTCTGATCAGCTCATCTGGTTCTGTGTGACCTGGAGCAGGACACTTCATGGGGGTAATAACGGCCACCAGGAGAGCCATTTGACAGGCCAGAAGGGACAGCGGAGAGCTCAGCAGAGCACTGGGCAAATCAGGGCCCAATCAGGCCACCTCAGTATTCCTGTATTTTCCCCAAGGCATGACAAACTCTTCATTTATACCATTTAAAGAATTGCATACTATTCTGTCACACGGATATAGCTCATTTTATTTAACTATTCCCCTATTACTGAACATTTCACTTGTTTGCAGTTTTTCACCACTGTTAATTCGAAACACCACAATGAATATCATTTTCCCCTTCCTTCCTTCTTTTCTTCCTCCTTCCCTCCCTCCCTCCCTCCCTCCCTCCCTTCCTTCCTTCCTTCCTTCCTCCCTCCCTCCCTCCCTCCCTCCCTTCCTTCCTTCCTTCCTTCCTTCCTTCCTTCCTTCCTTCCTTCCTTCCTTCCTTCCTTCCCTCTCTCCCTCCCTCGTATCTATTTACTTCTTTCCCACTTCCTTCCTTAAGAAATAGCTCCATTCAAAGCCATAATTTTGATCTACTGATAATTTGGTGTCAGGAAAGAATTTTGTAAGAAATCTGTCTGCCCTCCCACTTTACAGATGTGACATCTGAGGCTGACAGCTGGGTTTGTGGTTTGTCCGGTGGCACGCAGAGGTAGGATTCAGAATAGGGAATTGAATCTAGGTCTTTTTGGACTCCTGGCTCAGTGCTCCATCCCTCTCACCAAGCAGCCTCCAGCTCCAGCCCTTCAGCCTGATCATATCTTTCACATCGCATCACACAGAAACACTGCAAAGTTGGCCCATTCAAGACATTATAAATGCCTAAGTTTGTTTTATTGGATGTGTTTCTACCCTTTTAAATGTTTCTTTATGAGTCAATACTGTCTGTTTTCATGGCAAACTAGAAAGCAGGGACTGTGTCCTTTTCAACTTGGTGTCAGTAACTACTTTTCTTGCACAGTTCAAAGAACCCTGTGATAACTTAGCCACTCCATATGGGCTGTCATTCACTTTTACTTTTTTTTTTGGATTACAAACAACAGAAATTTATTTCTCACAGTTCTGAAGGCTGGAAAGTCCAAGATCAGGGTGCCAGTAGACCTAGTGTCTGGTGAGGACCTGCTTCCTGGTTCATAGACGGTGCCTTCTCGCTGTGTCCTCACATGGTGGAAGAGCCACTTTTACATTTTTTGCTTGAGAAAAACAATGTAAGTTTGGGAGCATCTTGAAAACTGATTTAGAAATTCTAATCTCAGGCCTTGCACTATGGCTTCTACCTGTAATCCTAGCACTTTGGGAGGCCCAGGCAGGGGATGGCTGGAGGCCAGGAGTTCAAAATCAGCCTGGGCAACATAGCGGGACCCTGTCTCTACCAAAGAAAAAAAAAAAAAGGTGGGCACAGTGGTGCCTGCCTGTAGTTTCAGCTACTTGGGAGACTGAGCCGGGGGATCACTTGAGCTCAGGAAATTCAGGTTACTGTGAGCTATGATCATGCCACTCGCTGTCCTCCAGCCTGGGCAACAACAAGACCCTGTCTCGGAAAAAAAAAGAAAAAAAAAAGTTCTAACCCCAAAAGTGTACAAAATCACTGATAGATAGAAGGCTTCATTTAAGCTTCTTGACTAACTTTTTAAATTAATTCAACAAATACCTTTTTAACCCCTGCAGTGAACAAAACACGGGGTTAATCTAAGAGCTGTTTGAAAAGGAGAAAGAGTTTGTCCTCGGGTTGCTTCTAGATTTAGTATGGGAGCCTATTTTAAAGTGTAGGTTTCATTTTTATTGGTAGATGGTGAGGCCAACAGATCAGGAGACAACTGCCATTGAAAAGATAGTTTGGCCAGGCATGGTGGCTCACGCCTCTTGAGCCCAAGAGTGCAAGGCCAGCCTGAGCAACCTGGCGAGACTCAGTCCCTAAAAAAGAAAATAAAAGACAGTTTGTTCCCAAGAGGAATACCACACCACAACAGGGCCCCACAGGTCAGGCGGCAGAAGGAGTGAGGGGGAAATGTGGGCAGGAGACTTTATTGCGCTTTTGCAGGAAGGAATGGGTAAGGCAGGCTAAGCAGGCTAAGCGGGTTTAGGATTGCTAGTTTGAATAGTTTTGGTGGGTGCTGGGGCTATTACCCCCTAGACTAGGGGTGATAGTTGTCTGGTACCTGGCCCTGGGGTGATTAGGGCAGGGGGATAGTGGCCCAAGTGTGAGAGCCTGATAAAGGAGGTGGCTGGGGAATGGGCGTTGGATTGGCTGGTTTGCATATGAAAGGCGCCCTCAGGGGCAAGTTGTTTACTATCCCTAGGAACTGGCTAGCCCTGGCTTGGTGGTGGGGATACTTTCCCTGGAGGATCAGTAAGGCACCAGATGTCAACACATCAGAATAAAAAGACGCCTTTAACACAGAGAGACAAGGCAGGTGCTTAATGTTAGCATTGTATAATGTGGAAAGCACAAGAAACAAAGAGAAGCATACTCTGTGTGTTAAGAGGAAGAGATTATTTCAAGAATACTTGTTCTGGCACAGGCTTAATGGAAGAAATGGCTTTTCAGCAGGGCAGGCACGGGAAAGGAGCCCAGTTCCACCACTCATTGGCAAGTTGCCCACCCTGGGCAAATTCCTTAAACCCTCTGAACCATGTTATTCTGTTTATATCCCAAGGTTGCCGGGCAGACCAACTAAATATCTCAGTGTTTCTCCCAATGCTCACAGTCCGCGGACTTGCATCAGAATCACCGAGCTGCTCATTTAAAGTGCAGCTTCCTGGGGCCCAGAATCAGACTGTGAGGGTGGGGCCCAGGAATCTGCATCTTGACCAGCCCCTCGCTCCCAGCCTAGGTTATTCTTAGGAACACAAACTTTGGAGACCAGTGTGGAGAAAACAATGCTAGGTGTATTCTAGAATCTAAAGGGTAAAACACTGCACTTATGTAAGGAGATTTTTATGTACTTATTACCATTGTAGCCTTTACCGTGCTTCAGTATCTTACACACGTAAGCACCTTAAATGAGATTTATGTTTGGGTTGCCTGCCCTTTGTAGCACCAGCCAAGCTAGGTGTCAAACACACGGACAGCAATAAAGCTACGTCCCCAAAGCCCTGCCCCCTGCAGCTCTGGCTGTCTGAGCCAGCTGCTAGGGGAGGCTAACCTTACAGATGTTCTGATACGCTCAGAGGGGAATGAAGCCAAGGAACCAAGTCCTCAGACTGCGAGCAGGCTCAAATCACAGTGATGCCACTGTGTAATTTCAAATTCCTTAATCATCCCCATGGGTTTCTATTTTTTTCCTCAAATTTTAAAAGATACGAACTGAAAAACTAACTGAACGTCATTTTGGCAGGTTGATGGGAAAATATATGGGTATAAATTATTGAAAAATTGCCGAGCCTATTGGCCTTGCCTAATTGGGCTTTCAGGGGATGGGTGCCGCGTGACCTGGTGGGGACTGAAGGGGTTATGGAGACTAACGTGGAATCAGCACCAGAGGCCACTTGCTCTACCTTGGTGCTGGTGCTGACGTGTTTAATCCTCACAGCAGACCCAGCAGGTACATTTTTCCCATTTCACTGTAAGCTCAGACATGTTCAGTCACTCGCCCAAGGTTTCTCAGGACGTGAGGTGTGACGAGGATGTCAGGCCACTCCGCTTAAAGAGGCTCTTATTTCCCAGACAGGCTGCTCTGAGAAGACTGAGTCCCGGGGGAAGTGAGAAGGCTGCTTCTTTCCCTCCTAACTAATCACATTTACAGTAGCCCGGTGGTACAGAACAACCAAAATCCTGGCTGCCTGCTTGGCTCTGCATTTTCCTTCCCACCCTCCTAGTAATTATACAGTAATTATTATGTTGGTAATTACCTCATTAGTAATTTGGTGTGAGAAAGCTCAATGAAAGAATAATAAAAGGGCATCTCTTTACAGCTACCAGATTACAAACAAATAAAGTTGTAATAGCTCTTAAACTCTCATTAAAAGAAAAAGAAGTTTTCCTGCACAATATTTTGAAAGGTGTCAGCAACTCTCTTAATCAATATGTGTTTCTCTAAAAAGCATAAGTCTTTCTCGTCTGAAGAGCTCAGTCCAGGTA
Organism: Lemur catta; assembly: GCF_020740605.2. Taxonomy (NCBI): domain Eukaryota; kingdom Metazoa; phylum Chordata; class Mammalia; order Primates; family Lemuridae; genus Lemur; species Lemur catta. Next base: position 57,119,558 of record NC_059134.1, read on the forward strand.
AGCAAAGGTGCCCTGAAAGTTCTAGTAACAAAGAGCCGCCTCTGGAATTTGCTTTCACCATCCTTTGGCCGTAAAAAGCCCTGTGTCTCCCCTGCTTGGTGAATTCATGTCATAAAGATGAAACTCGTATCTTCTTTGACATTTTTTGCCACTGCCTACACTTCCATAAGGTAGCATAAATTTTCTCATTTATGTGCCCTTAGCACTTTTTACTACTTCCTGTGTAATGTTCTTCATTCATTCAGCAAGTATCTCTACTCAGAGTCCCTTGTGCCAAGCCTGGCGATAGGGACACAGCCACCCCACCATAATCTCTCATCTGGATTATTGAAGTAGCCTCCTGACGGGTCTCCCTGCTTTTTCCTTGCCCAAATAGTATCTGTGTTGATGCAGCAGCTGGAGCAAACCTCAACTGAGAGTCAAATCATGCCACTCAGAGCTAGATCGGGTCTGCTCACATCCTCCAGTGGCTCCGCATCTCACAGGGAATAAAACCAAATCCCTCACTCTGATGTGCAAGGGCCTCCCCCTCTGCCCTCCCTTCTCTGACCTCATCTGTGCTCCCCTGGCCCGTTAGCTCCCGTGCAGCCCCCTGCCTCCTGCCTCAGGGCTTCGCAGCCTGCCTGGAGTACTCTCCCCCCACAGGTCTCTGCTCAGAGTCACTTGGTCAGAGAGGCTGTCCTTGACCCTACGTAACACAACACACACATACACACACACAAGCACATGTGACTCTGTCACCTTCATTATTGTCAGAATTTACCACCACCTGACGTTGTAGAACTGCTTACTGGTTTGTAGTCCGTCTCCCTTCACTGGGATGTACGTTGCTGCTCTGGAAGAGAGCAGGGACTGCGTCTCTTCTGTACTGTTTTGTATTCCAGTGTCTTATCGATGGCACCTAGGTTAATTTATGTTGAATAAATGAATGAGTGAAATACTGAGCATCACTCGTTCAGTGATTCCTCGTTAAATACTTACTGACGGAAAATCTTAAGTTTGCTCAGAGTATCTGCCACACTTGAGATTTAATTTCAAGTTATACGAGGGTTAGCCTAAAGAACAAAAGGCATGTGGACCTGTTAGAAAGATCATTTGCCTTCATAAAGTCCCAGGGGATGGAAATTTATAAGCAAACCCAAGAAATTTGGAGGACACACTTAATGGAAAATTTTCTAATGTCCTATACATGATAATTCAAATGAAATGCTTATATAAAGGTAGGTTACAAACTATTAGGTTTTGTGAAGATATTATCTATTGTTGTTTTTAATAATAATATACTATTAGTAATTTTAAAATAATCACTATGAAATAATCTATCTATTCTGGTGGAAAAAAAAAAAAAACTGGACCAGGAATTGAGAGGCTGGTTCTGCCACTGGTTGCTATGTGACTTTAATGCAGTTATTCCCTTCCCTCTACCTCATTTTCCCGTCTGTAGAATTAACATATTGGGTTAAATTATTTCTAGGTTGTCTACCAGCTCTAAAATTGTAGGGTTCTAGGAACTGCTGGCTGGTTGGATGGCTGGATGGCTGGATGGGTCTAATTTCTACAACATTACCCAGTCTTAACAGTCCTGGTTGGTTCTAATCACTTCTTACCACTCCCTTCCCACTCTTTCTTGGTCCAGAAGAGCCCTGCCCTTTATCTGAAGTTAGGGACACCCTTATCCTTAGGTCCTTGTGTCTATCTTCTTTGAGTAGTAGACAGTTAGAAACCAGTAGATTATAGAATCATAACATTCAGAAGTAGTGGTAACTGAAGGATATTTATTCTGTGAGAAAGGAAGGAGGAAGATGGATATGTTAACTTACACTCAAGAAATTAGGGAAGCATACAAATAGTTCATGCAGTATACCTGTAACTGCTTTTCAGAGACATTTCTGTTTTTTTTTTTTTTGGAGACAGAGTCTCGCTCTGTTGCCAGCCTAGAGTGCCATGGTGTCAGCCTAGCTCACAGCAACCTCAAACTCCTGGGCTCAAGCAATCTTCCTGCCTCAGCCTCCCGAGTAGCTGGGACTGCAGGCATGCGCCACCATGCCGGGCTAATTTTTTTTTTATATATATATATTTAGTTGTCCAGCTAATTTCTTTCTATTTTTTAGTAGAGATGGGGTCTCACTCTTGCTCAGGCTGATCTCAAACTCCTGACCTCAAGCCTCGGCCTCCCAGAGTGCTAGGATTGTAGGCGTGAGCCACCACGCCCAGCCCAGAGACATTTCTTTACACACTTTTGCACAGGAATTACAGAGAATTATATAGACATTTAATCTTCTCTCTGGGATTATAATCTCAGATGACTGGACATGGAAAGACCCAGAAGAACATCTGAAAAAGAGATTTTGTCCCCGTAACTTGGTGTCCTTGGGGACATCTCCGAATTTTGGAATGGATGAGAACACGGAGGAAGCTCGACCTGGCTTCAGTTCTACTCCTTACTAGCTAGGTGACCTTGGGTAAGGAGCTCTCTCTACCCCATTTCCCTGGCAACAGAATAAAGCTTATAGAGTTGAAGTGAGGACTAAATAAGGAGCCTAAGGGAGATATAGTACCTTCCCCCCAACATCACAGAGCTAATCATTTGAATCCCAAAGCCCTAGTAGGAAATGGATATAAAAGGAATTGAAAGAGACTCATAATTTTAGATTCTCTGTTTATTAAATTAATGGATTTAAAGTAGGGGATGTCTATATATTGCTCACAGAGGTCATTGCTAGAAATTCACACTCACACACTTGGTGTCCATTCCAGCAAAATATACCAGAAATGCCTTCCCAGGTGGTATTTGCTGGATGAAATTGGATCATTCCATCTAAGTAACATAATTGGACACCCAGTGCCTATCTCCTGGGACAGCAGAAATGATCACTTTTTATTGTTCTCCTTTTAGACCTGACCTTGATATTTCCTCCTGTCTCCCTTTAAATATATCAAAGCACCTGAAGATGTAAGCATGCTCTCCTTCAATTGAATTTCACTGCTCTCGTGTTGAGCTTTGTGTTCAGAAGCAAGCACGTGATCCTCTAATCACCATCCTTTGAATCTGGCTCTTTTTCTTCCCTTTTCATGTTTGAGTTTTGTTATTCAGGACAGCCGTTTGACAGCCATCCATCATTGCAGCTGTGCAAATGCATTTGTGCCAGCTCCTGCTGGCCTCCTGTTCAATGATGCCCAAAGGGAGGGGCGTGGAAGAGGGTTAGGCAAAGGGCAAAGGGCAGTTCAGAAAAAAACTTCTGTGTTTCCTTAAATCCCCACACCACCACAGCAAGGTAGATGACATTATCCCTATTTTACAGATGAGGAAGCTGAGGTTTAGAAAGGACAGTTCTTGAAGTTACACAGCTGGTAAACCCAAGCTCTTTCCGATAGGCCATGCTTTGTTATTTTTGTTGAAAATGAGTGGAGATTGTAGGAGAGTGACCAAAAATACCTAGATATGCCTGCAGTCCTACCAACAGTTAAATTTTCACCCAGCTGAAACCTTCTTCAAGGTCATTCAAATTATACTGCTTATACTGGACGCACAGCATGTGGCCTTGAGCCACATAATGGTGCCAGGTACTTTACAGACACCATTTTCTTTATTTGTCACCTTTTATCCACATAGTCATAACAACTTTAAAGTGGTGTCTCTCAAAGTATGTTCCTGTGACCAATTGCATTAGAATCACCAAGGAACTTGTTAAAATACAGATGCCAGAGCTTCACCCCAGGGGTAGGAACAGTGGAATTTTCAGTATTAACAAATTCTCTGATGTGTTTGGCACTCAAAGTTTAATAATAGTTGTTTCTAAAAAGTAATAAATCCTTGTTACTAATGAAACATTTGAAATCACTACTTTACTGATTTGTGTACACTGACATTTGTAAATTAAAAAAAATAAAATCACTACCTTTTTTCAAGCCTTTGTAAATTAAGCATTTTGCATTTAAAACACAGTTGTGGATTCTTTTAATAAATAAGGAGCTTAGGGTACAGATAGGAAGCTGGAACTCAGTGTAGGGCTTAGCTGAATGAATTTTACCTGGCACGCAGAGAAATTTGAGGGAATTTATTTTTAGGACTGACTAGTAGGTCACAACTATAAAATTCGAGTCCTGTTATAAATAGTCTGAAATTTGACCTACAGTCTGGACTTTTGTAATATTCTATGATATATCAAATAAAAGCCTCTTTTACTATTAAAAATTTAAGTAAAATATTTATGATAAATTATATCAGACAAGACACAAAATTATATTAGACATCAAGACTCCAGAAAAGATAAAAAAAGGTACAAAATTATAGAAAGAGATTCATTTTAACTCAATATCCTTTAATGAACATCAACTGTGTGCTATGAGCACTGGGTTACAAAACAAACAAGCAGGTGATTCCTACCAAAAATTCAAAGAAATTTGAATTCAAAGAAAATACAGATTTATCACACACTCTTGCAAAAAATAGAAAAGGAAAGAACACTTCACAACTCATTCTGTAAGGTATTACCCTGATACCCAAACCAGACAGATACTAGAATTCACTAGTGAAGGTGGGAGGAGTTTAAGCCCCGGAGTCAGGCGCTGGTTCTCTGCCTCTGGCACATGGATTTCAGGGAGAAGGTAGAGATGAAAAGCTCAGAGGACCACAGTGAAGACAATGGTAATGATGGCAGTGGTGATGATGGTTACAGCAGCACGTGCACACACACTCGCATCACTCTGTACACAGATTTGAAATCCAAGTATGTTTTTTCAAGCATTCTTCTCTAAGGCAGGTCCTGGTCTTGTCCCTGCTCGTTGCTGTGGATATTAGGAAGAGATTAGAAATCAGTGTGTGGCTCATTGAACAGGAATCAAGACTTTGGCTCCTGTGTCAACAAGACATAGGCTCACTGCCTTCTTATTTTCTCTTCCCCCATCTTTCCCCCCTCAGCTGACACTCCCCTCCCCATATGCCCTCACTGTCCCTTAATGACAGCTTCCTCCAAATAACACCATCACCAGCCCCTGCCAGTGTGTCTACAGCCTTGTTTTACAAACTTGCATTCACATCTAGACGTAGTTGTTTGTATGGCTGCTGCAGTTTACACTAACCCTTTGACAAACAATCGAGTGACGGCAGCTGTGGGATAAACTTGTTCCAATCCCTGTGGTCTCAAAATAAAGGAATACATTTTGTGTCCATATTTAGAGCAAAGCCTTTTGCCCTTTGTAGTGAAATCTTTGTTGAATGCATGAGGGCAGAATTAATTCAGAAAAAATGTACTAAGGATGTCAAAAAAGCTCTCATCCTAAGAAGGGCAAGTTCCATCTGGGCAAGTCTCACAATTGGCAAATGTCAGTAAATAAAAGTTCTCCAATCATTAAAATGTCCAGTCCCATGTAATAGTCAAAACAGTCTGTTTAAAGTTAATTCTTTTCTCCCCCTAGCTGCTCTGGCCTGCTTCAGAGGAGAAGCCTACACGAGGCTTCCACCCCCCCCTACTCCCCCCGCCCCGTCCTCCTCCCTTCCCCCAGCTTCTACCCTTTCCAGGGTTGGCATTCAGGGGGCAAGAGTGGGAGGTGAGGGGAACAGGAGAGTTCTTGCTTGGACTAGTGTGGTCACGGTGATTGGTGCTCTTGGCCAGCAGGTGTTTAGGTGGACTCTCTTGGGGGCACTTTGCTGGGTTCTTTGGAGGCCCCCACCCATCACTAAGGATCTTATCCCACAGGTCCCTTGATAAATGTGAATCCCTCTGGCTGATTCCATACTTGCTCCTCACCCCTGAGCATCCTCCAGTCTCTCCAGCGTCTTTTTGGTGAGATCTGCCTGCCGCTTGAGTTGGCCCTCTTGACCCTGTCAGGTCCAGGGAAACGGCCCCTGCATTCTTTGCCCTAAGAAACAGAGAGTACCAGTCTCCCCCAACACAGCCATTTCTCCGTCACTCTCCTCCGTGGCCAGCTAGCCAGCCACCTCCTGACCCCTTATATTTCTCAGATGAGCCGGCTACTGGCCCAGCACAGCCCCCAAGACCCGGGTGTCCCTGAGCCTCTCTCTTGATTTCAGTGCCCTTCACAGCGCACAGAGCTCCCACCAGTGTCTCTCCCCCTGTGACTCTCAGCCTTTCCCTTGAAAATCCTGCGTTGTGATCTTGTGTCTTACTTTGGAACATGGTGTTACCTCGGTGCCTCAGCTGAATCTTCCATTTCATCCCTGGGACATGGCTATTAAGTGTCATATTCTTGTTTAATCCCAACATCTCCACTTACTGCCATCCAAGGTCAAGACACTTAACCCCCTCTGCTCCTGTTTCCTCATCTGTAAAATGGGAATGATAATAATAGTGCCTACCTTACGGGGTCTCTGCGAAAATGAAATGAGATGATGCATAAATGCACCTCCTGCAGTTCATGGCACTAAGAGCATTCTCTGTATGTCAGCCGCTTTCTCGATCATCACTGTTATCATGATGAATCTCAAAGCAAATCGATTTCTAACTGGGAAGGACCCCTTATTTTCATGTCCTTTTGTTACCAACCCTCCCTCCTCTTACCGTCTGTCCAGAGCACACACACAGACAGACGCATACAAATGTGGACGTACGTGCAAGCACAGCCAGTGCAGCACCGGGGTGTGGCCCTCCCGCAGCCGGCACCCTGGTGCCCTGTCCCTGCACTCCCGCTAATTGGTTTACCTCTGTGCACTGTCCTTCACAGGAACCTAATTAAGTGGTGGGCCTGTGTGGGGCCAGCTGCTGCTAGACCATCAGCCAGTCTCTCTTCCAGGACCCCTGGGGCTCCCCTAATGGCACAGAGTTTCCTGAGGCAGAAGGATGGGGTGATCCCATTGCTGGGAAATCACATGCAGGCGCGTCTGTGTTAAATGATTATAACCGTGAAGATGATTTTTGAATCTCATGCAATGTCGCTATGCTTATTTCCCCTTGCTTTCAGCTGTTTCTTCTTAGGTTTTACGCAGTTTGGCTTTGCTCCAAAGAGAGAAAAGACAGGTAATAGGATGGTGGGTCTGTTTTCAACTTGTAATGCATTTTTTTCCGTCACCCATCACAATAAGACTTCATCCATCGCCTGCGCCCATGGTAACAGGCCCTGCTTGGGCCTTTCTGCTCCCTGTGTTTCTCTGGGTCCTAGCACCCCTCATGCCAGACTCAAACCGTTTGTTTTTCTCCTCCACCCCTCACTAAACTGTGAGCTCCTTACCTTTTCTCCCCAGGTGCTAAAACAGTGCTGGATCAGTCTTTCTGAGGCCGTAGACAAGTATTTCCATCTTTCTGAGCTTAGATTCCTCATCTATAAAATGGAAAGTAATAGTGTCCATTTTAAAAGGTGGCTCTGAGGATTAAATTAAATAATGAATGCCAATGCCTGGTACACAGTAGGCCCTCAGCAAAGGGTAGCCATCTTATACTTGCTATAGGCACTCAATAAATGAATTAAATAATTCATTAGCAGAGTTGGCACTAAGTTTGTAATTCGGGTCATCATTAAATAAAGCACACATGAATCTGCAGCCTCCAGTCTCTTCCTATCTCCAGCCTCTCATTGTCCTCAAGTGGCCTGAGTCACCCAAACAAAGTACCTCTCAGGCCACACCATCATGTCATTCCTTTGCTCTGAGGTCTTGAGTGGCTCCTGCTGCTTCTGGAATCAAGTCTGAGCTCCAGTGCATGGCCCCAGCTCACCTCCCCACCTTATTTGCCTTCATTGCCCTTCGTATAACTCAGCTATGGAATAAGGTGAGAGTCTGCAGGTGCCTGTCCAGCTCTGCTACTCGGTGATGCCCATGCACTCAGGCTCACTCAGCAAGCCTTTTCTGAGTGCCTGCTCTGTGCTGGCCCTGGGGTAGGCTCTGGAGACCCAGGTGCAGCTCCTGTCCACTAGGAGGATATAGGCTCATCTAGAGATGGCTGCAACAGGGTGGGATGTACTATGGGAGCCGGGGTGAGAGTCCACAACCTGTTTAGGGGTCAACAATGGTTCACAGAGGTGACATTTGAGTGGGGCAAGCAAAGAGCAATGGGGACTGGGAAAGCATTCTAGAAACAGGGAACAGTATAAGCAAAGACCAGAGGTGCGCAGGGTTGTGGATAAGCTGCTCAGGGGACAGAGGTGGGCCATGCTGGACTGGAACTGATGTCTGGTCTTGATATTCCAGATGTGGAATTAGCAGAGGTCATTTAATCAGGCCAAGCATATCCTCCACCATGGCCGGAAGTGTGCCTGTCTTCTGGTAGTATAATTTGCATGTGCGATTAGGCACCAAATTTTATTTTGATACTTAAATTAAAAAATTGTAGGCTTGTTTTGTTTTTTTGTTTCCTATTCAGAAGATTATTAATATAGAATAATAGGAAAATGTCAGATCTGTAGTTAGTCATTCACTCTTGAATTTGATTTCTGGTCCTCCTGTTTGCTAGCTATGTGCCCTTGAGCAAATCACACATCTCTCTGAGCCTCGGTTTTCTCATTTATTAGAACGGGGGAAAGTCCTTGCCTTACGGCATGGCCCTGGGGATTGGGGCGAGGGCATGTCTTTGTGAAGCATCTGGCACACCGGGGGCCTCGGCATCCTCTTCTCCATGCCAGCCTGACGACCTGCACAGCTGACAAAGAATGCGGGGGAAATGATGTGAAGGAGACTTCCTTTGAAATATTAATTGCCTCCCCCAAAGACTAGGTGTTTTGAAGGGCTTTGTTTGCTCAGCTGAATGCTCATGACATGACCGGCTGGGACTTGCCGTTCCAGGCTGCCCAGGAAATGCGTCTAAAGACAACACCAGGCTGTGTTAATAAGTTTGTGGAGATGATTTTCTTCCTATGAATAGCTCTGGAAGGCTCAGAGGAGGGAAGGATTGCAGCAATATCAGTGCCTCCCCTTCCTGCCTGAAAACCCCTACTCAGATTCCTCTGCAAGGCCCTTGAACTCCATAGTGCTTGCTCTGGTCAGGCCTGGTGTGCACCGTTGTCCCTGTGTTTGGCAGGGCTCACTGCCCCACTCAGCTGAGCGCTTTTAAAGGCCAGTTCATATCTTTGTGTTACTCAAGGGTATGTCCTCAATGCTTATTGAACAGAATAGCCAGCAGCGGCTCAGAGGCGTGAAATAATATTTAAAGTGTTGGCTGAGCACTCTATGTGCAAGGTGTGTGTTTGGTAAGTGTTTGCTGCGCAGTGGAATGTGAGCCAGAAGACTTAGGCAGGGACTTGATATGCAGCTGATACATGTCTTTCTAACGAACACAGACCTTCTCCTGAGGGACCCATACATTGTGCTGGCTTGTGGCTTTAGCCTCTTTCTCTTTACTGCTTTCCTTGCCTGTGTTTGAGTTGCATCTTAAAGTAGCAGTTTCCGTGGTACAAAAAGAAAGAAAAAAAAATTCAAGGCAAGGGCAGGCCATGCAGACACAGACTAATGAAAGTGCTTTAAGCTTCTGCAGGGCAGCTTGTGGGGCTTGAGATGTGAAACTGGACAGGCCTGGGTTCCAACCTGGCCCTGACTGACTGTGACACCTTGCACCTCTCTGGGACCCAGGGAGCCTCTGGCCTTACCCAGCTGCACTGAAGGTGAAAGAGTGAGTGCATGTAAGTGCTGCCCACCCCTCGTGTAGAGACGGATTAAGGAAGCCACACAGCTGTGGCCCTGCTGTTGCCCCTGAGCAATTGGTCTCTCTAAAGGTGTCAGCCACACCGAATCACTGTCACCGTGGGTGCTGGCCCAGACAGGTGACTAACTGAGTTTTGTGCTACAGCCTCATGGTGAGATCTTACGTCTTATTTTTGAGGAAACCTCTCTGGATTTCATGGCCTGAAAAATTGTCTCACATTTTCTCAGACTCTGACACCTCTGAGTATGTCTCTTACTTCTCTTAGAGCTAGCAGGTTGCTGAAAGACTTGCTGAAAGTAAAACTACAATGTGAAAAAGAAAGAAAGATATTGAAGCCGTGAAAGGTTGGTTGTGCCTGACTAAATGAAGTCCGTATTCGCTCACCAGACCGCCCACACCCCATAGCCAGGCTGCGCTTCCTGTGACGTGCCCAGAGCTCCTCAGATGTGTCGGTGCGGGCAGCCACGTGGGCTTAACGGGCACACTCCCAGTGAATCATAAGAAACAAGAGTGACACAAAGTGCAACAAAAGTGGCACCATGGGGATCACTTATTCAGTATTTTTAGACTCAATATTATTTAGTAATTTTTGAGATTTAGTCATATCCCAGAGTATCAGAATTCATTAATATTTCCAAAGGAAAAATGTGCAGACTTCATACATAATGATAATCAAGAATTTGTAATACATGAAAAAATGTTTTCTTGTACAGTTATTACTAATATTTGTTGAATATGTGAGTTAGTAAATGAAGCATTTAATATTGCTATCCTTTGGTCTAGCAATGTTAAAGCCTTCATTCAGTAATTCAGATATACAACCAATAGTCATTGAGCACTCGTGATGTACCAGGTACTTTGCAGAGCCCTGGGGCTGCAGTGGCACCCGGCTGTGTTGGACCAGGCTACACTTTCCCCACATCTTTGCCAATAGTAGGTACCGTTATGCTTTTTCTACTCTTCCAGATGACATGAAAATAGTGATAATTCCCAATGGCTTAAAGATTTTAATGTAAATTAAATACATAAATGTGCAAAGAAAAAATTATGGATAAATATTTACATGATTATGGATTAGGGAAGGACTTTTAGAGCTTAACCTCGGGAGCACACATGACAAAGGAAAAGATAGATTAGGCCACATACAAATTTAAAGCTTATGTAGAGATATAACGCAAAAGACAAACTGGGAAATGTAATCACTAAGAATTATTTTATTTTTATCTCAAATACAGAGAATTCTTACAAATTAATAAGAAAAAGAGAAATGGACAGCTAACTGTAATTGTTATATGTCACTCTTACAATGAAAAAAATAAAGACAGGGGTGTTTATTCATTTGTTCAGCAACACTGATTAAATTTGTATTGAAATGTGCCCACTGCCGAACCAGGCACCAGGGACACAGAGATGGGTCAAATGCCACCTCTGCCTTCCTGGGCCCCACAGACGGGCTGGGAAACAATACGGAAGAACACAACATGGGAAGTCAGACAAAGAAGCTGGTACAAAGAAGGCCCAGGGCATCAAAGGAAGCAGAGATCACCTCCTTGCAGAGGGAAGAGGTGTCAGGGAAGGGGACATTCCAGCTGGATTTTTAAAGAGCTTTATTGAGGTTTAATTTACATAACATAAAACTAGCTGCTTTTAAGTGTATATTTTGATGAAATTTAGTAAATTTATATATTGGTGCAACCATCCCTGCAAGATAGTTTTAGAATCCTCCCTCTCACTCCCAGGCCTAGACAACCACTGATCTTCTTTCTGTTTCTGCAGTTTGCCTTTTCTAGAAACTTTATATAAATGGAATCACACAATATGTAGTATTTTCTGTTAGGCTTCTTTCATTTAGCATGATGTTTTTAAGATTCATCCATATTGGCTCATTTCTTTTTATTAAGTAGTATTCCATTATATGAATATACCCATTTTGTTTATTCACCCATTAGTTGACGGACATTTGGGTTGTTTTCAGCTTTTTAGCTACCATGAATAATGCTATTATTAACATTCACGTACAAGTTGTTTATAGATGTATGTTTTCATTTCTCTTTGGTACTTAGGAGTAGAATTGCTAGGTTTTATGGTAAATGTAAGGTTAACTTTAAAAAAAATTCTTTTCCAAAGTGGCTGTACCATTTTACATACCCATCAGCAATGTATGAGAGATCTAGTGGTTCCACATCTTTGGCAACATTTTTTATTGTCACTGTTCCTCATTTTAGCCATTTTAGTAGATACATAATGGTATCTTGCTGTGGTTTTATTTGTATTTTCCTAATTACTAATAGTATTGAGCATCTTTTCATGGGTTTATTTGCCATTATATATCTTCTTTGGTAAAGTGTTTAGTAATATTTTTCCCATTTTTAAATTGGGTTGTTTGTCTTCTTGTTTTGGAATTTTAAGAGATCTTCATATATTATGGATATAAATCCTTTATCAGACATATGTTTTGCAAATATTTTCTCTTGGACTATGACTTATCTTTTCATTATCTTAATGATATCTTTTGAAGAGTAAAAGTGTTTAATTTTGATGAACTTGAATTTATCATTTTTTTCCTTTTGCTATTTTTGGGTTGTATGTCATATCTAAGAAATCTTTGCCTACCCCAAGGTCACAAAGATTTTCTCCTATGTTTTCTTCTAGAAGTCTTATGATTTTAGGGTTTCCATTTAGATCTATAGTTCATTTTTAATTAGTTTTGTGTATGGTGTAAAGTAATAGCTGAGATTCATTTTCTTTTCATATGGATATCTATAAAATCCATATATGGATTTTTAAAATTTTTTATTTTCCCATTTTCTATTATTAGTATATAGACATATAATTGATTTTTGTATATTAATCTAGCATCCAGCAATCTTGCTAAACTCAGTCATTTGTTCTAGTAGCTTTTCTTTAGATTCTGAAGATTTTCTAGATGCAAGGTCATATTATATGCAAATAAAGACAGTTTTGCTGCTTCGTTGCTAATCTGTATGCCTTTAATTTTTTTTCTTGCTTGTTATACTGGCAGCCAGTACAATGCTGAATAAAAGTGATGAGAGTGGATGTCTTTGCTTTGTTCCTGATCTTGGGGTAAAGCAGTCTTTCACCACTGAGTGTCATGTTGACTGTAAGGTAACAACAGTTAGCCTCTATTAGATATAGATGTCCTCTATTAAGTTGAGGAAGTTCCTTTCTATTCCTAGTTCCATGAGATTTCTTTTTATCACGAGAAGATATAAGCTTTTGTCACATGGTTTTTCTGTGACTATTAAGATGATCATATGGTGTCTGTTCTTTTCATTCTGTTTATATAGTATCTTATGTTAATTGATTTGGAATGTTAACTAACTTCGTACTCCTGAGATAAACCTCACTCGGTCATGTTGTTTAAATCTTTTTATATGTTGTTAGATTTGATTTGCTAATATTTTAAGAGTTCTCACATCTGTGTTCATGAGAAATATTGATCTGTAGTTACCTTTTCTTTTGATGTCTTTGACTGGCTTGGTATCGGGGTATCTGGATAATACTGGCTTTTAAAATCAGTTGTTCAGTGTTCCCTCTTCCTCTATTTTCTAAAACAGGTTGTTAGGATCAGAATTTATTTTTTCCATAATGTTTGACCAGTGAAGCTATCTGGGGCTGGACTTTTTTTGTGAAGATTTTAAATTACTAATTCAATTTATTTATTTGATATAGATTTATTCAGATTTTTCTATTTCTTCTTGAGTCAGTTTTTGTAATTTGCATCTTTCTAAGAATTTGTCCATTTCATCTATATTGTCAAATTTATTGACATAAAGTTATTCCTAGTATTCCCTTATAATTGAACTATATTTTAATGAGTAAATTAGCTTTTCAAGACGTCATAAAATGATGTTATTTTTAGTACCAACTTTACTTGTTTAAAAAACATGAGTACTTTCTACACACACACACACACACACACACACACACACACACACACACACACAAAGAGTAAGGCAACTTTATTTACTGAGTACTTCACTAGATGTACCACACTGTGTCCTTGGTACTTTTTGTAGATCATCTTATAGGAGTGTACCCCGTGAAGGAGACAGCACTCTCTCCCTCCTTTCAGAGTACTCCCTCACCATTCCTATTTCCTATCCATCCTTCTGCAAGGGTGGACACAGATCACTGGGGACCTGACTAAGCAGAAGAGTGTAGCCTTCCCTCCTCAATCTCAACTGGATAATTCTATGGTCTGTGGCATTCCTGATGCCACTTCAGCATTTCTGGCACTGACAAACCCAGACAGTGATGGGGACATGATATGGGGGGTGATCTTCTTGTAACCTTATGACCTCTCATCTATCTCTTATTAGTTTCTATTTGAGGTATATTTGTTAGAGTACCAGTCTTAACCACCACACTCCCCTACTCTTATCCTCCACTTCTGACAACTGTAGTTTTCTTATTTGAACCCTTTTCTTCCTGCAGTTCCTAGTAAGTACTGCAACCTACATTAATTTGTGTAGAATTGAACTGACAGTTTTAATTTTTAACTATCCATTGTCATGATTCTGTACATATTGGGCATATGGGCTTTCTTTGTGTGAGACACTCTTTCCCAGGTACATGGGGGCTTAGGGGCTGCATGCCACCTGTGACTAGACTTTGATGGCAGCTACATGCAGAATGAGCCATTTACCTAATGCGGAGACCCAAGCCTTGACACCTATCATTGCCAGCTGTTAACCCATATCAGATCTTTCTATGTAAGAGAGAGGGAGGATTCTTTTCCATTAATTTTCTATCATATTAGATTAGCTTCAAACTTTTCTTTATATATTGACTCTTTTTTGTCCAAGTATGTGCTTTCCTCATTTTGGAAAACCATCATACATGGTGTGCATGTGCTTATTGGGTATTAATGAAGAAGAATGATCCTAAATGATAAGAATACTGACATTCTCTATATGATACTTTTTTCTCCCTTTCACACAAAACAAAAATTCATGCAGGCATACACCTATGCATAGACCTCAAAGCTCCTCCTTTGACCCAGTCATTTCTGGCCAGGAGGAAACAATCTCCACTACCTTTTGAAAGGACAGAAAAGGCTTTCTAAGCCACTTGCAATAGGCTCAGGGATGTTTTTTCTTTTCAATCTACAGATTCTACTTTCTCAACCACATCCTGACAATAGCTTGGCAACTGGCAGCATTCACTGACTGCCTCCATCAGAGTTCATGAAGGAGACTGCTTCCTTCTTCGAGAACAATGTAATAATAACAAATGTAGACAAGATTTTTGAACAGATTTAACGTTTCCATGACAACATAAATTACCTGTGAAACTCTGTAGGAAGATTTAAGACCATTAATAGTTAAAAGCACTGTGTTCTTCCTTCATAAAGCAGTCGAAGAATGTTGAAAATTTTTTTTATGAAGAGGATAGGGAAAGAATTTTATCTCCTAAGGATTTAGACACATGATAAATAATAAGTAAAAACTTAGACACATAATAAATAAAATTTTTACCCTTATGGAAAGAGAAATGGAATTTTTGTATGATCATAGTTGGCAGTAATCCATTATTCTAAGTCTCCATTTTTGTCAAGAAGTGATTGGTACCAATTAATGTATGTCTATATTCTTCACAGACGTAAAACTTGTTTCTTGCATAATTCTATTTCCTTGCTTCTTATAAATGTCAGTGTTTTGCAAATTAGAAAAGAAAGCATGGCCTCCATTCTGTTCTTTTACAACTCTTTCTTTCCCAGGCCAAACCCTCTCCCCCTGCTCCTGCTGCCTCCCCATCTCCCTCCCCTCCTCCTCCTTCTGGGACCCGGACTTCTTCAGTGTCTGGCGTTCGGCTGTCCTCAGTCTTCCCTCTATAATTGCCCTTTCGATATTTTCCCTGAATCACTGCATGCAAATGTGCTTAAGTGGGACAAGGCCTAAAAAAGGGAACATCTGTTTATAGTGGATACTCAGTATTGGAGATTCTCTTAATCAGATATTCACTGAATGCTGCTTTGTTAGAGTCTAACTTGAAATGCACTCAGAAATAAGCTTGGTGCTGGAAGCTGCTGCCCGAATTTTTCCCTCTCTGGACACCATAATGTTGACTGCAGTGGTCAGAAATATAACAATAGCTATCACAGAGGTTTGATTATCTGTGTAATTGTTTATGTCTCCCCACCTGACAACAGGGTCTCTGGCAGCAGGAGCTACATCTGCCTGTTCACATTGCATTTCTGGCTCCATCCCTGGAACAGAAGATACACAATGATTTTTCTTGAATAAACAGCTCTACAATGAAAACCAAATACATTTATTATACAGATATCCACCATTGGCTTTATAATTGTGATATGAATGTCTAGGTCCTCTTGAACTAAAGAACTGCTTTACATTATTTCTCATTTAACCCCTACATCATTCCTGTGAGTAGGCCTCGTGCAAATCCTTTACAAATGAGTTCACCAATGTTCAGAGCAGGTGAGACCTGACCCTCAGGTTACAGCTGGGATACAGCCCAGGTGTATCTTATTCCAGAACCCCATTCTCTTTCTAGGAACTCACCATCTCTGTTCCAGTCCAGGATCCATGCTTTTTCTCACCTTTTTTTTTTTTTTTGAGACAGGATCTCACTCTGTCACCCTGGCTACACTGCAGTGGCATCATCATAGCTCACTGCAACCTCAAAGTCCTGAGGCTCAAGTGATCCTCTTGCCTGAGCCTCCCGAGTACCTGGGACTACAGGCATGTGCCACCACATCCGGCTAATTTTTCTATTTTTAGTAGAGACAGGGGTCTCACTCCTGCTCAGGCTGGTCTTGAATTCCTGACCTCAAGCAATCCTCCCGCCTCTGCTTCCCAAAGTGCTAGGATTACAGGCGTGAGCTACCGCACTGGCCCTCACCCTGTTTAACCTCTGTCTGACCTTCCCTGAACTGCACATGTGTTATGTGCTCTGAGACATCATTTTCTCCTGTGATGGCCTGTGTTTCTTGGTTTCTGTTTATGACCTGGCCCGAAGGCAAGTGCATCTTTATCAGCCTGGCTGCATAGGAGGCTTTGCTCCCTTCTAATGAAGGCTGCTGTTCACCTTTGCTTTCTTATGCTCAAAGCATGACCTCTCTCCATTACCTTCATGCTACACCTCTGCTGGGGACTTGAATTTCTGTGCTCTGCTCACACTGGTGTTTTCTGCCTTGCTGAGCAAGAGTGTTTTAAACACTTTTTGGTGGGAAGGGAAATTTCTGATTGGAGTTTGTATTAGAATCTGTTGCTATGTAAAGAGTACTCCAAAATTTAGCAGCTTGAAACAATAATTATTATCTCGTATAGTTTATGAGGCTCAGAGATCCAGGAATAGCTTAGCTTGGTGGTTCCATTAATAGCTCAGGGTCTCTCATGAAGTCATGTGAAGGATTTCCTGGGCCTAGGATCCACTTCTAAGATTGCTCACCCCACAGCTTTTAGCAGGAAGCCTCAGTTCCTCCCCCACAGGCCTCTCCACAGAGGCTCCTTGAGTGTCCCCATGACATGGCAGCTTGTGGCCCCCAGAGAGAGTGATTCTAGAGGGAGAACAAGGAGGAGGCTACAATGCCTTTAATGGCTCACTCTCAGAAGTTACATACTACCACTTCCGCTATATTCTGTTTGTTAGACGGGAGGCACCAAATCCAACCACATTCAAGAGAAGGGAATTAAGTTCCACATAAAGTAGGAGTATCAAAGAATTTGTGAACATATTCTGGAAAATGATATGGGTGCCATGAGGTGCTGTGTTACAATTCTATATGTCCCCTCCCTAGCGGGGGGAGCCCAGGGGAGGTGGGAGGTGCACTCCACATGCCTGTCCTAGACACAGAGAGGGTTATATGGATGCGAAAGGACAGTCCTTATTCTCAGTGATTGCAGGGTCTGGCAGGGAAGAAAATTACCCACACAGGTAGGCTGCCGCAAGGCAGAGCACAGTGAGTGCTGCAGAGAGAGAAGGACGTGCTAATTCAGCTGGGGAGCTGGGGAGGCTCCCTAGAGGGGAGAGCACTTGCCTGGGGAGGGAGGTCATATAGTATTTCAGTAGTTGGAGGTGTGGAAAAAAAGAATGTGCCAGGCATCGAAGCAGCATGAGCAAAAACTTCAGTGGTAGAAAAACGCAGTGTGTGTTTGGGGAAGGGCAGCATGGGCCAGTGTTGTCACCAGCAAAATGTGAAAGTGCCAACTGCAAAGGGTTGTGGCGAGGATTACCTAAGATAATGCATTGAAAGAGCTCCATACAGTGCCTGGCACACAAAAAATGCTTCCTCAATGACTGATGAAGATAAAGAAATAAGGCTGAAAAGGTAACTTGGGGCCCAGTCACAGGGCCCTGCATGTCATCCTGAGGAATCACAGCATGTGGGAACTGGGAGGACTGGACTTTGGACTCCTTTCTGCAGGAAACTGGAATGTGTTGGAGTGTTTTAGTTGGGAAGCAGCTGCTCACAGCTGGCCTGAGGGAAGGTTTATCCTGTGCTGTGCCAGATAAATCAGAAGTAAGGAGATGGGATCGGGATTCTGATGGCGTGGTCCAGGGAGGGAGGTATTGAGGCCCCAAGTGAGGCAGGACAGAGAGATTGGACAGGAGGGGTTGAAGGTAGAGTGTTTGTTGACTCCTTTGAAAACTTGGCCTGGTCAGCAAGATCCCAAAGTCCTGCTTTATCAGCTGCTCTGAATGTGACTAAGCAGCTGTTCAAGGGTTCTAGGGGAGCAACCCCCAAAAATCTTGCCCACCAAGTCTCTCTGAGATGGCTCAAACAGGGCCTGGCTCTGCCATTCCTTGGTAGTGCATTGGGGGTCAGCCCAGCCTTTTCCCCATAGATTTTCCCAGCACAAATGAGTCTTCAGGGAGTCCTTTAAACCCAGATTGAAATATATTGATTGAGCCCACTTGGCTGCAGTTTACCCACCCACTGGGGGACATCATAGTCCCAGACCCTCCTCTGTTCCCACAGGGGTGGTGTAGGAGATAAGTCAGGCATCAAGTCTCAAATAGCAGGTTTCACCAGTGGATCTGCTGTGAGGGGACAGCGGGCCTTTGGTGATGCAGTTGGAGGTCATCCTGTCCCTGTGACTTGCACACTTCATGACACAAGAGAAGCTGTGACATGAGGAACATCTCTGGGAGGGCTGGCAGCCTGCAGATGTGGGGCCCTCCCAGTGTGCCCAGAGCCTCACTGTGGTGCACACCCAGACTGGCTGGGGGGAAGTGCTTTCTTGGGATTGCTGCCGCAAGCCAAAGTGGCCATGAGCTTGAGGGACCCCAAGGAAGCTTGGGTTACACACCCACCCCCAAGTGTGAGATGGTGGGAGGGGCAGGGCTTTGGAGTCAGGCATTCGTTTGCCACCTAGGAGTGAGTACCTGCCCCATATGGGGCAGGGAAGGAGGGCCCAGCAGGAGGTGGCATGAGCTGAGCAGAAATAAAATCAAATAATAGCTACTTGTGTAAACCACCCACTGAATTCCAAGACCTTAAATCCTGTGAAGAATGTAAGGAAGATACAGGGCGTGGCCCTGAGTGGCAGCCTGAGCGTGGGAAGAGCTCTGGTGGGACCACTGGGGATTGGGGTCCTAGTGCAGCTCCACCCCAAACCTGAGGTCTGATCTAGGATACCCCTTTGCAGCCATGCAAATGAGACTGGACTCAAAAGTAGGATTCTGTCACGAATTTTCAATTAAGCATTTTATCCCTTAAGAGAGACAAAATGGACTCATGAAAGAACTGAAGAACAGCACGAAACTGCACAGTGGCCACAAAGTTGGCCAGTACAGTAAAACGGCCAGGAACCGAGAGATGGGAAAGTTTGGGCTGAGTAACCCAGGAGAGGTTCCTGGAAGAGGAGAGCCCTTAAAGACTATTTAAAGGTGGGGCAGTCTGGTAGGAGGAGGGCTCCATCACTGGAGAACAGTGCTGCCTTGCTGGAAACCTTCAGTGTCTCCCAGGCCTACCACATGCATGCAAAGCTGGCATTCCAGGCTCTGTACAGCCTGGCCTCAGCTCCTACCCAGCCTGCTCACCTTACAGACCTCTCCAAGACCCCACCCTCTTGCACCCTACCCTGACCAGTTCACCTGCTGTCTGAACCTGCCACCCCGACTCAGACTGGTGCCTAAGTTCCCTTCCTCCAGTTCTCTGTCTACATCCTTCAATGCTCCTTTCCCCAGACCTCGCTCTTATCAGAATTAAGCATTCTTTTCCCTCTTTCCCTCTGAACTTGGTCCCATTTTATTCATTCTGTGTTTTCTTAGGATCATACATGGTCAGCTCCTGACTCACAAGACTGTAGACACAACAACCATGGCTTATCTATTCCTGTGGGCCACATGCCAAATGAATGAGTGAATGAATGAATGATCAAGCCGAAATGTGGTTGCACAGGAAGGGGAGATCATGTTACAGGGGGCCATGAACCCCTGGCAGAAGGCAAGGGGCATGACTGGCCCATACTGCTCTCAGTCAAGCATGTCAGGGTCATCTGGTCCAGTCTGTATCATATAACCCTCCACAGCATTGCAGACAGCAGGCTGGACCCCTGCACTAGCACCTCCCGTGAGGGCAGGCGGAGCACGCTGCAGCTCAGCATATTGCTGAAGTGCAGTGGGGAGGATGTGGGCTGTGGGGCCTGACTGACCTGAGCTCAGATCCCAGCTGCCCTGTTTGCCAGCTGTGTGGCCTTATGCAAGCCACTTAACCTCTCTGAGCCTTGGTTACCTCCTTTATAAAAGAGATATAATACTACCTCCTTCTCAAAGTTGTTATAAGCGTTATAGAGAATATACAAAAAAAAAAAGACAAAAAAAAAACCCTCCAGCTTATACAAGGCAACTAATGAATGATAGCTAATTTTATTTTTATGACATATGATAGTTGTTGCATGTGACTGTAGGAGGTTTTGTGGAGAGTTCAAAGAAAGTTCTAAGAGATGGAATTTGGGCTTAAACCTAAATCTATCATGATTACAGTGAACCTACTATGGAACTCATTAATAAGGTCTCATATGAAGATGATGTACCAGAGTTGTTCAAGATCAAGGGTTACCAAACTTCCGTCAGGGACACATCCCATGGATAACGCTTGTAAGTGAGACACTTCCCAGCCTACAGGGGCCGCTGCAGAGATGCTGAAGGCTGCAGAGTCTGGCCTGCAAAAGATGACCCAGAAAGAGTGCTTAGGGACAGTGTATACCTATCTCAGTCCTAATTCTGGAAACACGCAAGGGTAGGACAGAGAATCCAGGTTTCTGCCATCATATGTTTGGGAGCCCGGCTGTTACTGGTTTGGCACTGGGAGACCCAGGCCCAGGTATTAGGAGCCCATCTGACAGGCAGGGCTTTGGTTCTGAAGGGTAGGAGGAAGGAAGGAGGGCCTGGAGCCTTTGGCAGGTAGTGGTGGCCAGAGCCCCACAGGTACCCTGGGCCAGCCGTAGGGCTGCGTGTGGAGCCAAAATGGCTCAGAAGTCAGGTCAGGAAATCTGACTGAACCTAGAGAAGGTGGAGAAGGGAGGAGGAGAGGTGAGGAAAGACCCAAAAGCAGGCTTGCTGCCAGGGTGCAGGGGATGCCAGTAACAGGATCAGGAGGGTCTCAACCCTCGTCCCAAATCCCATTATCCCCCCAGGCTCCCCATCTCAGTGGGTGGCACCACCAGCCAAAGTCCTGGAGTCCCCCCAGCTCTCCTGGCCCTTGCCTCCCTCTGCTCATGAGCTTAAGTCCTGCCCATTCTCCCTCTCGAGCCAGTGCCCTCTTCTCCACACCCACTGGTTTCCCCCGCCGCACTGCACAGTCTCTTGCCTGGCCTCCCGCTTCCACTCTCCCCTCTGTCTACCATTTACACCAATGTTCTCTTCTCCAACACTAATCTGGCCTCACTCATGCTTGGCTTGGAATCATTTGGCAACTCCTTGTTATAGTGCAGACCATCCCCTCAGCGCGGCTGGCAGGACCTCCATGGTCTCTCTGGCCTCTTGTGCCCTTCGCCGCTAAACATGAACCCAGCCACCTGAACTGCCTGCTGGTCCCACAGGGGCCCTGCCACCTCTGACCCTCTGTATGTGTTACTCAGTCTGTCTTGAACCCACTCCCCACTTTCTGGCCAACTCTCTGTCAGCCTCTGTGACTGCACTCCAGAAACCCCGTTCCCCGCCCCCCCCCCGCCCACTCCTGGGCTGGGATAGGGGCTCCTCCTCTGTGCCCCCCACTGTCCCATCCTTCATGGCTTTCACCGTCTTGTCCGGCAGTAACCTCACTCATGTCCCTCTGCCTCCCACAGCCTGTGCTCAGGGCCTGTTCTTATGCACTTGGGCTCCGCAGTGCTCAGCATCCTGTCAGGTAGACCACAGGCTTTCAGGAAATGTTTTGTGAATGAATGAATGGATGGATGCATGAATGGGTAAAGATGAACAGTGAGAAAATCCAGGAAGAGAAGACAATTTGGTGGGAGAGACAAAACAATTTGGGTCTAGGGACATTGAGTCTGAATTGTTGGTACGTGGCTTAGTCCATCTTCTGTTGCTTATAACAAAATACCTGAAATTGGGTAATTTGTAAGAAATAACATATATTTAATACAGTTCTGGAGGCTGGGAAGTCCAAGGTTGAGGGGCCACGTCTGGTGAGGGCCTTCTTATTGCTAGGGACCCTCTGCAGAGTCCAGAGACAGTGCTGGCATCACATGGTGAGGGGACTGAGTGTGCAAACTCAGGTCTCTCGTCCTCTTCTTATAGAGCTACCAGTCCCAGTCCTGTGATAACCCATTATTCCATTAAAGCTGTAATTGATTAATCATCGGTGGATTAATCCATTCATAAGGGCACAGCCCTCATGACCCAATCACCTCTTAAAGGCCCCACTTCAATACTGCCACAGTGGGGATTAAGTTTCAACGTGAGTTTCAGAGGAGATAGACACTTAAACCGTAGCAGAGGGACATCTGGGTGGAGACCCAGGCTGCCTGGAAAGGGGGGGTTGAAGCTTAGAGGAAGGTCTCTGAAGAGACAGTGGTCTCTCCCTTCACATAGGAGCCCACTCCCCTACAGAAATCCAGAGAGCAGGAGGTCGAATGGCCAATAAGTGGCTCAGTGTTACCAAACCAGCCTCATCAACTAAGAGAGCCTCAGAGCTAGAAGGACATTATAAAGGCCTTGTCTAGCAATTCCTTTGTTTTACAAATGAGGAAACTGAAGCTCAGAGCAGGAGAGGACTGCTCCACAGCTAGTTGAGGCGGTGCTAGAGCCAGAACCCTCACGTCTCCCTCATGGTCTAAGTTCTTTCTACTGCTTCCTGGGCCTTCCTGTTCACAGCACTCCTGTCCCAGCCCTGAAGGAGGACTTGTCATGGGGGGTGGAAGGGGCCTTGGAAGGACCTAACTCCGCAGATACGCATCCACTAGCTCCTCTTTTCCCACAGCACAGCTTCTCATGGCCCCAAATGATAACAGGCCTGGTAAGACCTCGGGAGCCACAGAGCTTATGCACTGAATGTCATGCACTTGACAAACAGGATGGACCCCTGTGGCCTCCATCAGCAGCTACATTTATTTTACCCTGTTTTGAATGTCGTTGGCCATCTTGGCCATCAGCCCTATGACAGATCAGAAACAGCTGATGAGAAACCCAGAGAGGGATTGCTGAGAACAAGAAAACTGACACGTTGACTCAAAAAGCAGCAGATGAGGATCATTCAGGCTAAGGACCCACAGCCATTCACACCAAAGCACGACAAGACTCTCCTGGCCTGGTGCACTCAGGCCTATAATCCTGTAGCACTGTGGAGGATCGCTTGAGGTCAGGAGTTCGAGACCAGCTTGACCAAGAGTGAGACACTGTTTCTACAAAAAATAGAAAAAATTAGCTGGGCATTATGGCACGCACCTGTAAGTCCCGGCTACACGGGAGGCTGAGGCAGGAGGATTGCTTGAGCCCTGGAGTTTGAGGTTGCTGTGAGCTATGATGCCATAGCACTCTAGTTGGGGCAACAGAGGAGACTCTGTCTCAAAAAAAAAAAAAAAAAAATAGACTCTCCTACACATACATATCCCAACACTAGTCCTGGTTGTGGTAACCAAATTATATTCAGCACATTTTGCTTACTTAAGATCTGCAAACATTTAGACAAGATATTCGTCTAAAGTGATTAAGATTGTTAAAGTTCCAGCACTATAAGAAGCAAGCTCTCTGCTATTTAAAGGAAGGAATTATCCTTAAGGATTTTGGACAAGAAAAGTTCTTCATTATGAAAAAGTGGGGAAGGGAATTGGCATTTGTTGATAGGCCACAATATATCAGGCAGTGAATGTGCCTAATATATTATCTTATTTAATTTTACAACTCATTAACCTTATACATAGCAGACATTCAATATCTGTTGAACTCATGAATGACTGAATGGGTTGGGTTTTTTCAGCCTCATTTTAGAGAGTGGGAAAACAAGGCCTGAAGATAGAGTTGCCTGCCCACGATCACACGGCATGGAGCGGGGCGCCTGAGCTCTTTCTCCAAGCCACTGCTGCTATGGCCACAACCTGGGTCAGCTTTGCAAAAAGGAAAACTTGCACTTTCCATGATGAAAGAGATGCTAACCCTCTCGCCACACTTCAGTCAGTGCCACAAGCCCTAATTGTGAGCTTACTGTGTTTGCGGCCCTGTGTTAGGAGCACTGTTTCCAGGCATGTGATGTTTGACATCACTTATGCTTTCTTTGACTGACAGGAATGAATTCAAAGCATGGACGGACATCAAGCCTGTGAAACCAATAAAAGCCAAGCCCCAGTACAAGCCCCCAGACGATAAGATGGTTCACGAGACCAGCTACAGTGCCCAGTTCAAAGGGGAGGCCAACAAGCCAACAGCAGCTGACAATAAGGTCACTGACCGCAGAAGAATACGCAGCCTCTACAGCGAACCTTTCAAGGAACCCCCAAAGGTGAGACAGACCTTGTGGGAACCCATCCGCACTGTCCGGACTGGAGGGGTTAACCGCAGCAGAGCATGGGGGTGGGCTGCTGCCAGCTCTGGCCCAGCCCCCAGGGCTCCTTTAAAACATCCCTGGGTTCCTCTTTAGCACCCTGAGACCCAGGGGCCTCTTCAACAAAAAGCTTTGTTAAATTCAAAGGGAATGTTAAAAGGGAGCATTACCTAAATAAAAACAGCTTAAAGGCTGGCAGATTTCCAGAGAACTAGCTTCTGACTTTGAGAAATCCAGAAAAAGAGTGGCAGAAAATCTCACCTGAGCCCTAAATCCACTTGTCTGAACATAGCTGTGCTTCTGACCCCAAGGCCCGCCCAGTACTGCGGGCACCCTTGCCCGGTCCCACCCAGTCCCGCTCCAGCCACTGGACCCTTTCTTCCCTCCCCGGTCCTTGAAGAGTGCCTGCCCTCTCTCATCCGGGATAAACACCATTCACCAGCTGTTGCATCAGCTGCAAGATACGTTCCCAGTAATTTGTTACTAAAATAAACAGTGTGAGGAAGTGGACTGAGGGAGTTTCCTGTAATCACGCTACCCTGACTTACTTGCATCGCGGGATGAGTTCATGAGTGGGAGAAGTATGTTGGAGCTATAGCCAGAGAAGCCGAAGTCATACGTGCCAAGCAGCCCAGCTTATTCTCTGACGTCAGACCCATGGAACTGTGCACATAACCTCTCTCCTATGATAATAGCAGAAAATGTCTGAGAATTTAGACAGCTCTGCAAGCTAATTAGCCTTTTCTCTGCATTTGTCCTAAACTCTTGCACTTGACTGGAGTTTCCTGTTTGCCCCAGGGCCAGTTGATGGGTAAGGTAACAAACTAACCCAGTTTGCCTGAGACTCTTCCAGTTTTAGCACTGCAAGTTCCATGTTCCAGGAAACCTCTCAGTTCCAGGCAAACCAGGACAGCTGGTTACCTTACTACAGATCAGGGGCGATTGAAAACCACTGGCCCTCAGTGAGTGACCGAGCCAGCCGGCGAGGGCCAGCAATCAGCTCTGTCTATTCACAGATGTGGGGCCCGGGACATGGGGTTGGCATTGGGCAAAGGAAGGTTTAGGGGAGGAAGGAGGGACTAGTGGGGAAATCAGATCTAGATACGGACAGGGAGCATATTGAGGGATCACGCCCAGTGGCTACAGAGTTCTCTGAGGAAGGGAGGGTGAGGCCATCTCCTCAGGGTGAGGGGGCGGAGCTAGAGGGGAGAGCCTGGGGAGAGTGGAGTGGGTGCGGAACAGCTGCCCCGGGGGAACGGCCAGGGAGCCAGCCAGAGAGGACCGGAGGGCCTAGCTGAGGCTGGAGACCTCCCGGCACACCATCCTAGAGACAGAAACAGGGAAAGACCGGCTGGGGCTGTAGTAAGAAACCAGCCCAGAATCTCTGCCTCTTACGTCAACAGAGGTTTGCTTATTAATCCACGTCCACCATGGGATGGCTGCTGCTCTACTCCTCGTTGCCTCTTCCACCTGGGGCTCGGGGTGGTGGAGAAGCCTCTCTCTGTGGCGGAGGGAAACAGAGCAGCGGGAAGCACGGACTGACTCTGGAATCTTCTGCCTGGAGGTGACCCATGTCCCGTCTTACATTTCACTGACTACAGCAAATCATGTGCCTTTGCCTGAGCTGAACAAGGTGATGAGGTGTAGACTTCCCACAGGCGGGGGCATCGGACATTGCAGAATAGTGACAGAGCCCACTGCCCGGGGGGCTCCAGGGGAAGGACTGGCCGGGCAGGGGAACCAGTGTGGTCAGAACGTGGCCAACGTGACTGACCAGGGAGTTCAGACAGAAGCACCCAAATGCCCCAGTGTCACTGGAAATACTTTATACGCTGTGCTCCAGCAGTGCCAAACTCCCATTACTGTTATTTTTCATTAATAATGTCTCCTCTCTAAATTCTCTCTCCCACTCCCTTCTGTGTTTCTGTATTTGCGGTCTGTCTGTCTCTCCATGCAGGTGGAGAAACCTAGTGTTCAGAGTTCCAAACCAAAAAAGACCTCAGCGAGCCATAAGCCTCCGAGGAAGGCCAAAGACAAGCAGGCGGTGTCAGGCAAGGCCGACAAGAAAAAGAGCGCAGAGGGCCCCAGTGCCACCAAACCCGATGACAAGGAGCAAAGCAAAGAGATGAACAATAAACTGGCTGAGGCGAAAGAGTAAATTTCACTGCACTTTCCTTTTACTCTTCTCTCTCTCTCTCTCTCTTTTTTTTTAACCAACAAACAAAAAAAGGCCACAAAATTAATTAGAGGCTTCTCATCTGCCTTGGTCCTGAGTGTTCCAGGAGCTCTTTGGTTTGTTTTTTTAATGGAGGAATCCTGCTTCAAAGACCGAGTAGCATGCCTCCTCCTGAGGGTGGCCCGGGCACCCAGGCCACCAGCCCCAGGAACACCAGGCGGCTCTGCCCGCTGGCTGTGCCCTCCGCTGTGGGTGAGACTGCATGCTGGCCAGGAAGGCAGGCTGTCCCAGCGGGAGGCCACTCTGAGCCGGCTGGGAAGCAAATCTGGCAGTGCTCAGAAGTGTCTGCCGGGTCTCCTCCTATTCCTCCCTAAGGCCTGTGTCCCTGGACAATTTTGAACTTTAGGTAAATGTGTTCTTTTCCAAAATTCGGAAAATTATCATGTGCTAGAGAAGCTCAGCTTGGGCCGCAGCAGTTGACAGAATTTGTGGAAATATTAAAAACAAAAAAACAACCTTGGCCTTAATGTCAATAAAATGGAGTTGTGTCTGTTAAGTAATCTTTTCATAGAACCTTCTGTTAGGAATGTGTGTGTGTGTTTCCTATCAGTGGGCTGTGCCGAGTGATAGATATGCCACTGATAACTAAAACTAGGCCAGGGGTGGTAAAAGGGTTTGGTGTTTTAGGTGTATTGCAGATGTCATAGGAAGATCACGAAAATGAGATGTTCCTCTGTTTACTGCCTATCCAGTGCTGCTGATTTTGCAGAACAGCTGGTTAAAGGTGACTGAGGAAGACTGTTGAAGGTGTAGGGATAGTGTATTTAGGATGTGGCTTTCCGTTTCTGAGAAACCCAAGGGACACATAGACGTAGTGACAAGTGTGGCAATGTTTGCTGTCTCTTCCTGCGCTGCTGCTGCTCTGCTCCTCGGAGAGGACAGGGGTGTTGAGGGCATGTCAGGGGATTTCCTGTGACTTAGCTGCAGACTAGGAGAGTGCCCTGCTAAGTGATCGGCAAGCGTCTTTGACCTCATTAATGCATAAAAGCAGCTCTCAGTGTATTCTGTGTCGCGTGTCTATGTGGCCAAAGCCCCCAGGGGTGGCAAGTGCCACCTTAGCTGTGCTAAATTGTGTTGTAGGAATTAGTGGGGGAGTTGTTGTGAAAAGACCCCCAGTGCTTGTGAGGGAACCCAAAATATCTACCGGAAAAATTATATTTGCAAATGTAGATGTGTATATTGCTCAGCACACTTTATTTCTTCTGTCCTTAAAGTCCTTATTGTCCCCAGCATTCTGAAATTGCTGGGCTGCCAGACAGCACCAAGCCTCTGCTCAGGCAGGCTTTTCTTTTGTAATGAAAGTGGGGAAGGGTTTAGGTCTCACAATTCCTGCCCTCAAAAGTCCCTTTAGATCCTTCTGGTTTGGAGGAAGCGGAGCCTCCACAAGCTCTCTCTTATTCTGACCGTTCAGGCGGCAAAGTCTCCATTTACACCATTTGGTGTATCACTGTGGGCTGATTGAGAAGTCTTTTGCCAATTAGTTCAGCATATGCTACACGGGCCATAATTATTAACAGAACAGGAGGACTAGAAATGAAGTGCTTGGTCAGGCCCACTGCGACCTTCCTTTCTTTCTCAGGGTATGAAGCTGTGAGGGAGGAGAAGTATGGAAGAAGAGAGGAAATGCTAGCAAGCCTCAGTGTTTATGAATCACAACTTTTGAATGCCTATCTGGAAATGACTAGAGTATATCTCAGTACTCATTCCAGCTACTTGCTAGCTAATGTTAACATTTACCAGAGAACCCTGTCGACATGATCTTAACTGTATCCAGAGAATTTGCCAATGTTTGTCCATTTTCTCAGGATTTGGCATTAGTCAGACGTGTTGATGTTAACCACAATTTGGATTTCTCCATAGAATAACTGTATATTTTTTGGAGATCAAGTAAATCAGTTTACAATGCACAAAGGATCATTCATTCAGCATTCACTTAATGAGTGCTGTGTGCCAGGCACTGTGCTAGACTTGGTTGGCAGCATAAGTAAATCTGTCTCCATAGCCACGCAACCAGAAGGATGTACCTGACTTGATCCCTGTGGCTGAGTCAAGCTGGTGTTGCCCAAATCGTAGTTTGCCTGTCATAAGCTCCCAGAGGCTTTTCCCCCCCACCTTGCAGCCCCAGGGACTAGATTTCCCACCCTGCCCTGCCTGCGGCTTTTGATGACCTATATAATGTTTTTTTCAACCTGCCAGCATCTCTTCTTTTTAACACACCCACTGAGAAAACCCCGTTTGTGGTTCACTTTGACTCTTGAATGTGTCACTTCACTGACAAGAAACTTCCTTTGATTTCTACTGTTTACAAATAAAACTCAGCCAGTCTCGTTCTGTATGCTTAACATACTGAATGAAACTGATTTTGGTTCCACAAGCAGTGTTTTGATGTTGCCTTTCTGAAGGTGACCAAGCTTCCAATACCTGTCCTGCCCATTTCCGTATATTTCCCTGTGGCTTCCCCGTACCCGCCTTGGCGAGAAAGCTGGGGCCGAAGCTTTCCCGCTGTTGCCCCTGCCTGCAAAAGTAGCCCCTAAAGCTGTGCACTGGCTTCCCTCAGCTCTGTTCTCTGTCCTCACTCCCCTTCAGTCCACATGGCTTTGCCTGTCCAAGGCAGACAGGAAGTGTCTAATTAAGATTTTGTGGCCTGGGTTTTGTTGCATACCACAGATTGTCTATGTAACCTGTAGCGCACACCTCTCTTGGTGCTATTTCATTCCTGCTGTTAGTAAGAGAATGACAAAACTATTCCTGTATAGCCAATTGATTGTGACGTGCTTGTGGTCTGTGCTTGCTCAGAAAAACAAACAAACAAACAATTTTTCCAATTATAAATAAATGCTAAAGACAAACACCACTTTCTTGATCTTATTTCCTTGGTGAGGCCCAGCTGAGTAGGTGAAGGAACCAACCTTTGCCATTTGAGCCACTCTCCACAAGACGAGCTGTGCCCTGCAGTTTTCCTGGGGTCTCCATAATGCAGCTTGACTCTTGTAGATTGCCTCTCAGATACTAATTGCAAGCAGTCAGAGCTAAGTGTTGGGAAAGGCGAAGATGGACCGAGAGACGCACTGGCCAACAAGGTAGTGTAACGTTTTGATCCCGTGTTGCTGGGAAGAGTGACCGCCTGCACTCAGCACCGCCTTGCCACGCTGGGAGGCTGGGTTCTGGCTCTCTGTCCCTTCCTGTCTGCTGGCAGGACTGTTGGTTCTGGCTTTTTCTCCTGCCAAGGGATGGCAGAGGTGCCTTCACTTGCTTGTTTAATCTATGGTCATTTTGGAAGTTCCACCCTTGGGGGGCTGGTTCACTGTGTGGGTTATGGGGGTGACAGTCGTGTGTATGCCTAACATGGGGTGCTGAAACAGCCGTAAGAGAGACCCAAATAAGGTGACAACAGACCTTGTTGGGAATGCAGATGAAGGATAGGTTTCTTGCCACTGGGGGTAGGGAATCACAGACGGGGTCGTGGCAGAGGGAGCAGTGGAGAGTGGCAGGGCTGTGCAGGTGAGGGGCGGCCTGCAGCAGGTGAGCGGATCCAGGCATGGGAAAGTGTGGGAACTGGGTGGGACCTGAGAGCTGGGGCCAAGTTTTCCCACTTTGTTATCCTTCTGGTAAAGTGGGAAATGAGATCTTATACTCTTCGTTTTTCCAACATATGTTGCTTGAATACCTATTATGTGCCAGGCACTATGCTGGGCACTAGGGAAACCGGGATGCCTGAGACCCCGCCTCTGATCACAGTGGGGCGTGAAGGAGGAGTCCATTCTAGCTGGTTCCGTGGATCAGGGAGGACTTCAGCGGATGGGTAGGTGTTCCCCGGGCGAACAGAGCTGAGGGTGGCCGAGGCATGCCAGCCAGAGGGATCTACCCGAGCACAGGTGTGGGAGGGGTGAAACACTGGGTGAGCTCAGGTTCTCGCAGGTAGTTCTCTCGGGGAGGGTCAAGGCAAAGGCTGGAGAGTGGCAGAGCTCGGTGGTAGAGAGGGCCGGTGCCCCGTGACTGGGCGGTTGCTAAGGGGCCTCCATCCCACATGCCCAGACTGCACCCGCACCCTGCATGCTCCCTCGCCATGCTGCTCTCCCTCGCCAGGCGTCGGGCACACTGCAGATCCTCTCTTGCTCTAAGCTAGGAGCCCTAGGGTGGGACTATTATTGCTGGCCCTGATTTCTCAGGGTTTCTTGGGGGTGGGAAAGCAGTGGTAGGAATCGACTAAGATTCATATAAATAAAAACCCACTATGTATTTGTTTTCCAAATGAATAGATAACATCCCACCCACCTGTCTACTTTCATATGGGGCAGAAAACACAAAAACTGTTCAATAAGTAAAACAAACGTGTAAAAGTATATTATTCACTCTCTTTTGATCAGTTAAGGGAGAGAGACAAAACAGGGATTGGAAGAGGTGGTAAGAAAGGAGAGAAATACAAAGGTAGAAACAGAGCCACAAAGAGAAAACTCACAGAAAGCACACATATGAAGACATGGAGAATAACCCAAGGGAATGAGCGGAGGTGGAACACACTCAGGCCCAGACAGAGGGCCGGGAGGGGGGCCCTTGCCGGCTCCATCTGGGCTGCCCACCTGGTCAGGCTCGCACAGAGGCACAGAGGCGCACGCACCTGCGGTTCCTGCTGTGACTGCTGCTGCCCAGAGCCCGGGAGGCAACTCCGTAACCCACTCACACTGCCTCCCTCACACAGCAATCGAAACGAAAACCAGCCTTCTCTTTTTAAAATGGGCTGTTGTTGCTAAATTAATTATAAAAGTATTTTCATTCTTCCTTAAAGTTTGTGTGTTCTTAATGAAATTCTTTCCTCTTTTTTTTTTTCCCACTAGGGTTTAAAAATTTATAACCTGCTTCTTTCTCATAGATTTGGGAGTGTCAAGGCCCATCTCACAAGGGCTGTAGACTCCTTCCTTTAGCATGTCACAGTGGTTCCAGGTCCTTTTACTGCTAATACGTCTTAAGGCAGTTCACATTTTCAGAAACACAGGCACGAAAAGTTTCTTTTAGGATGTAGCCTGTGGACCATCTCTGCTAAAGCAAGGCTCCACCCCAGCCCTACGTGGGGACAGTGTCTGGGGCCGCTGAGGCCACTGAGA
Organism: Lemur catta; assembly: GCF_020740605.2. Taxonomy (NCBI): domain Eukaryota; kingdom Metazoa; phylum Chordata; class Mammalia; order Primates; family Lemuridae; genus Lemur; species Lemur catta. Next base: position 57,151,460 of record NC_059134.1, read on the forward strand.
CAGGAGAGGCAGCTGTCTCCAGTGAATGGAATCAACTCTGCCTCGGACTCCACCCTTGCAGAACCAAGCATGTGGTGCAAACCCCCCATCCCATTGCCAGCTGATGCATATATCCTCATAACACCTAGACCGTCCTAGAATACAACAACAGGGAAAACAGAATTCCCATCGTTACATGTTTTATTATTTACCGTGTGAACTGTTAACACTGGCAGTGCACGTAAGCATTTACAAGGTTCATGGCTAGAAATCAGTGCTGCTGGGCCACCTGTATATTTCATTAACCTCCTGGAGCCTTGGTGTCCTCTGAAAATGGGGACACAAATACCCACCTCAGAGGAGCAGAGTGAGGATGAAATGACATGACAGTTGTAGGCAACCCACAGTAGACACTAAACACATCATTTCGGGCCCTTCCCCTCCCTGTATGGTACTTGAAAGATATGTGTTTACTTTCTTTCTGATAGATAGACATATAGTTAACTATGAGTAATCTATAAAGTTTATTGAAGCAAACACTCTTAAGACGATCACTTTTAAAAAATTCCAGCTATTGAATTACCTTGGGTCCATGGACCTAAATATGAATTTTCTTACAATTTATGGATTGCTTACAAAGCATTTCTTTCTGTGTCGTTCCACTGAACCCTGCTAGGGTTGTGTGCAGGTGTTTGCCCCAGGTAACAGATGAGAAAGGGAAGCTCAAAGAGGAGGGCACCTGGCCAGCTTGGTCAGGCTGGGAAAACCGACGGAGGAGGCGCTGGAGCCCAGGCTCCTCTGGACTGTCTCTCCCTGTCACCTGAAGGAGTCTGGGTGGCCTGAAGTGAATCAGGTTTCAGACAAGTGGGACTCCTAACGAAAACTAAACCCAAGCCTCACAGTGCCACACCCTGGCTGGGCCTTCGCAGATCCCCCAGCGGGCTCACCTAGTACCCTGCTTATGTCTCGGGACCCAGACACCAATCCAGGGAAGATAAGAACGGCATCATGTCTTCACACAACTGGCACAAACATCTTGACTGTACTGACCAATCATCACAGCCAAATACATAGTTCTTCTCCTTTGAGTACTCAATTAACTGATTAGGTGCCTGAAATGTGTGGGTATTAAATTCAGAATGGTCCGACAGATTTTTCATTCATAAGGAATAAACTTGGTACTGGCGATTCCGAGATCAATCAATCCAGTACCTGAAGCGTGGATCAGAGACCACCATTTTGTGCATTTTACTTCTACCAATAGAATTCAGCTTAAATTCTGTCCCTTGTCCTCATATAAGTCGGGGGCTCAATCACTTGTTAACTTGATATTGTATATAAATATCTTAACAGATGGCTCCAGACCTCTTATCTGGGGCCAGGGGGGCTTCAGATGCCGTGACAAATTAGTTACCTCCACTGCTACTGGTTTAAGCTGCTAGAGGGATCTTTACTCTGCGAATCTGACCATGTCACACCCTGCTTTAAACCATCTTGGGCTCCTCGTGGCAGAAGCTTATTGTTCCCTCAGTGCACCATGCTGCTTCTCACCTCCATGCCTTTACCCACGCTGCCCCACCTGCCCAGAATGCCCTTCTCCTGCTTCTCCACCTGGCTAACTCATCCTTCAAGACTCCTCAGGGGACAGCTCCAGGAAGCCCTTCCTGCACCTCCCAGGCTGGGTAAGAAGCTCCCTGTGTCTTCATGATGGAACTTTCCATGTGTACTGTGTCATCTGCTCATGTGTGTGTGTCCCCCACCAGTCTGTGCTCCCCCAGGGCAAGGCCCAGGTCCTTCTGTCATCTTCATAGCCCTAGCTCCTGGCCTAATGCCTGCCACACAGAGTGTCTTCTGAAGTGTTTGTTGAATGAACAGTGAGTGAGTGAGTGATAATATTTACTGTCCACCTCCACATTCACCGTGATTCCTCCTCCACAAGGCTTTATTCTCCCCAACAACTGTCCTTGCTCATGTGAAAGGGGTGGTTTTGAGAGATGTCATGGCAACAGCAAAGAGAAGTCAATGGCTGGTTTTATAATGGGCAGCTCCTCTGTTCAGGCCAGCATATCTCTGTCCTTTTTTTCTAAATAGTCCTAACATCATAAACTCATGAGCTCTTGGTTATAGGGCAATCTTAAGAGGTTGGCTAATCCCACCCCTGCTCAGTGCAGAGTTCTTAATTCTAGCATAATAGAAAGGCATCCCCCACCCGTGGCCTGCCATAGGCACGTCTAATTCTAAGCAATAGGCCTGGTTCTAAATCCAGGCTCTATTGTTTACTAGTCATGTGACTTTGGCTGAGTCTCTTAATTCCTTTAAGCTTCAAAGAGAATACAAGTATGCGTCACTCTCCAAATGTATTTGGTTCCCAAATTCAGGAAGTAAGAGTTTGGCCAGCAAGGGATAGTGTGTTTTCCAAATGTTTACTTCCAGAGTTTGGGATAGCTGATGGCAAGAGCTCTGATAGCAAGGGATACCGGCTTCTGATTCCCAGGACTGTTGTGACAGCCCAGTGGGGACGCAGGCAAAAGTGCTCTGTAAACTGGAAAGGGGAGTGCCCCTGTCAGCAGTTCATTTCTTGGTGGTTTTGCTGACCACCACATCCCAGTTACTCACCACCCTTGGCCCCAGTGTAGCAGTGGAGCTACACGAGGTAAACCCATTCCCTGTGCTACACAGTGGCCTGAGATTAAGGCCATCTGGTGATGGCTCTTGCTGCCCTCCTCTCCTTCCCCAGCCCTTCGTCGGCCCCTCCTCCCTGAGCACACCCTATAAATCACCGGGTGCAGATTCCATTTCTGCAATTACACATTCATTTGAAGTGATTCCCTCTGGACACATGAAGCCATTTTGATTAATTGCTCAAGATCCTATCCTTTGCTTTAGATGGGGGTTGGGAGTGGACAAAAATTGATTTGCAAGTTCCCAGGAGCACAGACTTAGACAAGAACTGAGCCATTTTTGTCTGGCTGCCTTAATCCAGCACTTTACATTTCAAAAAGGGTCATTAGCAGGATTATCAGATTCCTGGCAGCCCACTGGGACAATCAACTGTGCCCTTGACTTCACCTTCCCGGTATTAAAACAACCAAGGATGCTTTTAAAAATATTTCTTATATAACTAGGAATTATTTAGTTCTTATCAGGTCAAATCTAGAAAGATATTTAAAAATGGCAAAAATAAATAAGTATATAACCAGGCAGAAAAGCAAAATCACCTAGCCACCTAGTGCGACCATTTTCCCTGCCTGGAAGCCCAGCGTGGTGAAGAAAGATCTGAACTAGGAACCAGCCCAGGTCTCTGGTTTGGCTTTTGTAACACGCAGAGTTGGCACAGCCTAGGGGAAGGGAATGAACATTTATTTGGCCTTTACACACTTGGTCTCATTTAATCTTCACAATAAGGTTAGAAAGTCTATAGGTATCATCTCCATTTATAGATAAAGAAATCAAAACTCAGTGATTGAGTAACAAAGTCACACGACTTGTACGGTGAGCCAGGATTTGAGCCCAGGTTTGAGTGACTCTAAAACCCACTCTTTGTCCAGTATTTGGAACCAGCTCTAGGGTTCCTATTGTAAAGACGTGCATTCTCCTGAAATAGCAGTCTCCTCAGCCTGTCCCTTGCTTGCACTGAAGCCATCAATGATTCTACATGCTCTGTCTATGGAAATGAGTCACAGGGAGGTCACAGATGCTGAGTTTGATCAGCACAATTCACTCTCCCCACCCCCTACCCAGAATTAAGCCTTGTGGTGGTGGAGTCTTTCCTCGCTGGTCTGAGCTGCTCTTTCTGTGGTGATGAGCCACATCTGGGTGGACTGTGTGGCCCTGGGCTGGTAGACCGATTGGCAGCCACACAGGTAGGGCTTACAGCTGTGAATGTAGATGAGCACTCTTAGGCCAGGATGCTACTGTTTTCTGGGGCTGTCTCTTTGCCAGAGCCTGCTGAATGCCGGGAGGTAAACCTGAGAGGGTCCTTGTACAGTGGACACAGGAAAGGCTGAGGGAAACGGGGGCTGGCCAGGCAGGTTGTAGGGGCTGGCCCCAGGGGGACAACTCTCAGGAGACGCAGCTGGGAGCTCTGAGCTGGGACCCGCAGAAGGCACTGGCTCCAGCCAGAACCAGTCAGGGCTGTCTCAAGCTGAACCCAGTTCAGGTGTCTGCAGACAACTTTGGAGTCTCTATATTTGAAGGCACATCCATGAGGGATGGTGTAGACAAGAAGGAGCTCCTCAGTTAAGGTTCTGACATTGGCTTGGCCCCTTTCTAGAGGTGGAAGTGAGGACCATCCCCATCTGCCTGGCTGATTCCAGTTGTGAGAATCAAATGCCATGTTGTATGTAAAGTCCTCTTAGAAAACCTTAAAGAGCTGTTATAATTTGGGGGGTACCAAAAAGGTGCTAAGGCAGTTGAAAATAGGGAAACATCTATACGTCAAGTGTATGTGGTTGTTAGAATTTGATCTTGTACGAGCTACTGGAAAAACTCCTCATGTAGATGGTGGGCCTCCTGCTATGTGCCAGCCCTGAGCTAGAGCTCCCTGGTTCTCCACTATAGCCAATGGCAGGGCACATAGGCGTTTACTAAATGTTTGTGGAAGCCAGGAAGGAAGCAGGGGTTGGGGAGGCAGAGAGAGAAGGGGAGGGAGAGAGGGCAGGAGAGAAACCGACGAAGCAGACATGGTCCCTGCACTCAAAGAGCCCAGTCCAGACAGGCAGCTACAAAACGGCTGAATCTGACGTGATGGGGGCTGCTGTGGGGGGTGCACTCGCTGGGGGCCGTGGGAACACAGAAGAAGGAAGTGGAGGGTCAGAGGTGGCTTCACTGAGGAAGTGGCCCTGGAGTTGAAGCTTCAGTCACTGAGAAAGGGTTTACTAGGCAGGCGGGGAGAGGTGGTGTTCTGGCAGCCAGCCCTGGTGTGCCTGAGAGACGGCGAGAGCAGCTGAGGGCCGATCCACGGAGGTATAGACTCCGGGGCAGAGAAGGTGTCCTGTTTGGAGATCACACTTGCAAAATGGCTTTCAGTTCTGGGGCTCTCACTTTCCAAGGTGGAGAGGGCAGCGGCTGGGCCGCCAGCCGACAGGGAGATTGACATGCAGGTCCAGGAGACCCACGGCCCTTCGGGTCTGTCCCTCCAGCCCCGCACGCCTCTGATTTGGCTCTATGGAGTTGCGCTTTCATGGAACGGAGAGGGAGGACTTCTCCAGCCAAGTGACGGCTTTGCCCCTAAAGAGACCTTTGAGCCTGTCTGGTTGAAGAGACCCAGGTTGATACGACTGCAGGCCTGGGCTGGCGGTGGTGCCTGCCCATGGCGGGAGGCATGGTGTTCGTGGAGTGTGTTTATAGGTCTGTCTCCTGCTCCACACTAGGGGCTCCTCAAGTCAGGGCCCAGCACAGAGCCTAACAGAACGGGGGCTCAGTAGATTTGTCCAATGAATGGATAAAAGAGAATAAAGAGAAAAAGCCACACACCAGCCATGAGTTACTCCCACACACATGTGCCAGGTACTCTATAAGGCAGACGCTGTGCTAGATACTTGCGATGCAAAGATGAACAAAACACAGCCCCACGGTCTAGCGGGAGAGGCAGATAATTACCAAACAACATGATAATTGCTAAAATTGAGGCTACTACAGAGTCCTGTGGGGCAGAGGCAGAGCAAGCGTTCTTGTTTTGAGAACTCCTTGTTTCCTGCAGATTCTTCGTAAGAATAATGAGCCTTTCAAAGGTGGTTTCCTTGGCAATCCCCCTTGGGCAGCTGCATTTCCCATCCCTGTTAGGAGCTTTGTTTGTATCCAAGAATCGTGGGCTGGTGTACAGCCCGTGGACGCAGGGAGAAAGGGAACAGAGCAGTGACATCACTGTCTGCTGTCGCCTCCTGCCAGGGCCCCTGTGGCACCATTGGCCTGCGTCTTGCTCCTCTCTCCTGCCATCTGTGCTCCAAGTGAGTTTGCTCCACCCCTTCTGCCCCCACACTGATGGATGGTGGAGAGGCCCACGTCTTAGTCCTGGACCTGCTATCCGTTAGCTACGTGGCTGTGGCAGAGTCACTCACCCACTCTGGGCCTCGTTTCCCATCTTAGAGCAAGACATTTGGGCCCGATCACTGAGTCTCTCTTTAGAACTAACATTACTAAATATCACCTGTATGCCAGGGGTCATGCCATGCGCATTTCCACAAGCTAATCCTCCCAGGAAGGTAGGCTGAGTAAGCCCCCTTTTATAGGTAAGGAAACTAGGGCCTAGAGATGCACAGCCACGATGCCATCGCCTAGCTAGGAAGGGTGGAGTCAGCTTTCAAACTCGGCTCTCTGGCCTCAAGCCCATCAGTGCGCTTTCTCTCCAGCAGGTTGCTTTTACATCATGCAAAATCACCTATGTTGAAACATCCAGCACCAAGCCTGGCACGTAATTATTGCTCAGAACATGTGGGAAGGCAGGGGATTCAAGGACAGGGTCCACAGGTTCCCTGACTTCTGAACAGGGCCCTATGCCAGGAGCATTGCCCTCGCTCTGGGCTGCTTGGATGGTGCAACAGGAGGCAATCTAGGGAGAAAAATAAACACCTGGGTGGATTATTGGATTAGAATTGTGTGCAAGGGCAGGAATCAGTGGGAGGGAATGAAGTCCTTTCTCCAGCTAGTCGAGAGCAGGGCTCGGTAACCCTGAGTCCAGACTCTATGAAGCATGGATGCAAGGCTAGCGGGTGTGCACTCAGGAGGCATTGCCTGTCTCCATGGAAACAGGCGGAAGGGCAGAAAATGAAGTGTCTAAGACTGAGTATGTCTCATGTAACTGTGGAACATTGAGTTTTGCAAATAGGACAGAGCCTGGCACAGAAAAAGCTCTCAGTTATTCATTCATTCGACAAGGCCTACCCTGGGGGAGATACTCTTTTAGGTACAGAGGATACAATAATGTGCAAAACTGCATGGTCCCTGCCCCTCGAACACTCAGTCTAGTAGGGAAAACATTAATCCAAAAGAATACAAGTTATTAGCTGTGATGAGGGAGAGGAAAGGTGCCAGAGACTAGGAGATCCTGTCGCAGGGGCTGGCCCCGACTGTGGGGTCAGGGAGGCCTTTCCCCAGCCAATGCCCCAGGGGGCTGCGAGATGCAGGCTGAGGAGGCACTGGCCAGGTGAAGGGGGAGCAAGAGAATATTCCAGGAGCAGGTAACAGAACGTGCAAAAGCTGTAAAGAGGGAAGGAGCAGGGCGTGCTGAAGGAACAGAATGAAACCCTGGGACAGGGAGGTGCTGGGGACATAAAGCCAGGGAGGGTTCCGGGCGGGGCAGGCTAGCAGGCTGGCCAGCTGGGTGGGGCCGTGTAACCCCTCTTAGTGCAAGGAGAAGACATTGAGGGCTTGCAAGCAGGGAAGGGACGGGATAAAGTTTGCTTTCTTGAAAGATCATTCTGATTTCTGCACGAACAATGGATTGGAGGAGAGGAAGAATAGAGGGAACAGGGGCTGCCAGGCAGGAGGCTGTGACAGTGGCCCAGAGAGATGATGGCATGGCAGGTGGTAAGGGAAGAGGGAAGGAAAGAAGTAGGAATATTCGAGAGAGAAATATTAGATGCAATAGATGGGACTTGATGGTTTGGGAGAGGGTTCTGAGGGACAGCGTGGTATCAAAGGCCACTCTCGGTGTCTGGCTGGGGCTGTGGAACAGAGAATGAACCAGGTGTCCGCAGCAGTAATTTGTAAATCTTTCTGTTTGTCCTCTTTGTTCCATACATGTGCTGGGCATTAGGGCTACAGGCGAGGAGGATGGCTCCTGCCTTCAGGGAGCTCACGGTCTATCAGGGAATCTGACAGCGATTGAGATACCTGTGAACGTGAGAGACTGAAATGGCTTTGCAAGGGGGATGTGCACAAAGCCAGACTGGAGAGACACAGGCAGGACGACCTTTGAGGAGGTGGGCGCTGAGCTCAGCCTTCAAGAACAGGCAGGGCTTTGATGGGGAGAAGGGGGTGAAGCAAAGATCCAGCACTGGGAGTGTGTAAACCAGTACGAGGGGCCAGTTGAAGTGGAGTGGGGTCCCAGGACAGCCTGCCGTGTCCCAGGGCTGCCATGAGGGTCAAGGGAGATAAAGTAACGAAGCTGTGAGCATTTAGTAAACTGTTATTACAGTTACTACAGTAATGGACTTATTTGTGTAATATACCCAAGAACTCTACAAATATTAAGAACTCTGACTTCAGATCCCTGCCTAACAGGATCCTCTGATCATCTGTCATAGGAGTCCCTGCCATTTATATTGTCATCCCCATTTTACAGGTGGGGAAACTGAGGTCTATCATGGTTGAGCAATTGCCCAAGCCCTCTCAGACAATAAGCAGCACAGAAGCCAAGATAAACCCAGCAGGTCATTCTAGTTTCTGAGAGGTTAGTGCTTTCAGGGCACACAGGCTGGGAGGTGGCAGGGGCCTGTGTCAAACGCTATCTTGAGAAGATTTGCAGCTGGCCCAGGGCACCAGATTCAGTTGTGCAGGTTGGGCCACGCCCAAGGACAGCTGGCCTGTGGCCTGAGTGGGGTTGAGTGCACCTTGTTTCTGCTCCCCAAGCTGTGCACCCAACTTCCAGCATGCGGGGGTAGCTTTGCCTCATTCACGTGGATGCACTGGGCATGCAGCCCCCACCAGCCTTATTAGAGGTGGTGGGGCATTTTACAGATGGGGAGACTGGCAGGGAACTGTGAGACCAAGTGACAACTAGTCAGTGTCAGCGAGGGTGCCATGGAGCCCTTGAGGAATGTTTTGTGCATAGAAAAACTGTCCAGGCTGCTTTGGTTTTAAAAGTGAATGCTTAATTGATAAAAGTCATAAAATAAAAAAATCTGGTAAAATGTAATAATCTGTTTTAAGGAGGATTTTCTAACTTAATTCAATTCTCTTAAATAATTTAAATTAAATTATAAGTAATTTAAAATAAATTAAGTTTAAAACTATGGTGACTCAGATTGTCATAAAAATTCCATCATTATTTTCGTAATTTGTAAAACTTTCTCTTTTCTGTAAAACTTTTCTACTTTAAATTTTGTCTAACTTAATTATTTCATTACACATTTTATATTGGGACCACAAAGCTAATTTTTTAGATATTCTAATATGCTAAATTATCCTAAATATTACAAATACTTTTTGTTTTTTTGAGACAGAGTCTCGCTCTGTTGCCTGGGCTAGAGTGCCGTGGCGTCAGCCTACCTCACAGCAACCTCAAACTCCTGGGCTCAAGCGATCCTTCTGCTTTAGCCTCCCGAGTAGCTGGGACTACAGGCATGCGCCACCATGGCCAGCTAATTTTTTCTATATAGTTTTAGTTGTCCAGATAATTTCATTCTATTTTTAGTAGAGATGGGGTCTCGCTCTTGCTCAGGCTGGTCTCGAACTCCTGAGCCCAAACTATCCTCCTGCCTCAGCCTCCCAGAGTGGTAGAATTACAGGCGTAAGCCACCGTGCCCAGCCAAAATATTACAAATACTTTTGAACTAAATCTATGTAGATTTTTCCCAAACTTAATACTCAAAAAAGGTAATACTTTGAGTTTGACTTAATTCATCATTTCTAATCTTAATTCTAAACCCTTCCATGATTAAAGACATTTACCCACTAAAGAAAACAGTTTACTAACCGAAGCAATATGAGGTTATGTGTCCTCACACATTTGGGGTTAGCTCACAGCTGGCTGGGGGCATCTCATTAAACAGAGACTTGGGGCATGGCCTGGAGGCCAAGGCTGCAAAAAGCCAGGGAAGCATGGCTGGCCTTTATGATCTCCGGGCCTGTGGGGGCTCTGAGTCCACGTCCTGCCAAGGGGCAGGTTCTGCAGCCCAAGCCCTGAGATCAGTTAAGCCCAGTCACCTTCTTTTATCCTCTCTCAGCTTGGTCACCCATAGGGATGACCCCACCCAGGTCACCTCAGGACCTGAGAGGACATATCTAATCAATTTCCTGCTTGACTGTATTCTGAAGTCGGTTCTTATTTTTCCTCTCTGGCCAGCCACCAATGACTGGAGGTGTTTGATGCCATCTTTGGATTCTGCAGGCTTCTCATGGCCTCGCCTGGCTCGCTCCTCAAACACTGAGGTCCTGCTGACGGCCGCGTCCGCCGGCCAGCGCAGCTGTGCCCCACGTCGTGCTGAGCCGAGAGCCGCCCTGGCCCTCTCGTGCCACTGCGACGCTTAGCGCCAGCAAGGGGGCTGGTGGATGGGCTGCCTGTGCTGCTGTGGTGTCCAGGTGCTAAATACAATCAAAAGCTTCTGCATGAGGATGACATGGCAGAATAAAAACAGTCCAAATATATGTAATTTTATGTCTAAGTAAATAGAAAAATAATCATAATACTACCTAATATTAATAATACCATAGTACAAGGTGCTCTGTGTATGTGGGCACTAATCATCATAAATTTCTGAGTAAATATCATTATGCCCAATCAACAGATGACAAGCTTGAGGCTCAGAGAGATTAAACCGTACTGAGATTAGGAACTATTACCAAGTAGAGGTCTTACCGGAGCAGCTTTAAGAAGCATATGAGACATATTCCTCTAAAAGCCTGATAGGAACTGTTAAAATGCTGAAAGACTGCGTTGCCACAGGTGTAAGAGTAATAATAACAGCTACCTTGGACTGAGCACCTACTATGTGCCAGGACTACAGGGGGAAAAGCAGAGGCTCCAGGAGTGGAAAGACCCAGAGTAGGCCATGTGGGTCCCCTCACTTTCCACGTCACCCGCCCTCTCAGAACCTCCTTTCTGTCATCAGACAAGCAGGGCTAATAAAATCCATCCTGTGTGCTTCACAGGGCTGCTGTGTTGCCGAAGTGAGCTATGAAAAGAAGTGATCTGGAAAGCAGAATGTGTTGTAGGCTGTGACGCCGGCTGAGCAACACTCCTTCTGAGTGGCCTGCAAGGAAGGGATGTGCACTCTAAACCCAGACCGGCTGGTCTGACTGTGGCAGTGTTTGCCCTCGGGAGTCCGTGTTGTCACATGCTCTCCACATGTGGGAGGGCCGAGGAACGGGGAGGATGGCTGCAGTGAGGCAGCTGGAGCAGCCCTTGAGGATTCTGGTGACAGGCTGGGACTCTTGGCTGCAGGGAAATAGGCCCAGGAGCCTTGGAGTTAGTGGGGGTAAGGGGGCAAGGTTCCCAGGAGAGTAGAGGGAACTGGAAATAGGGATGGAGTGAGGGGACCAGGGCCTCATCACTGCCTGAATGGGGAGTCCCAGCCAGTCACCTACCCAGGGTGGGGGGCAGTGGGAGTGGTGCAGGCAATAATGAGGGGCGTTGTCTCTAGAGAATGTAAAGCAATAATAAAGCTAGAAGCCAGTCTGCTTTTTATTATCACCATGTGCCGGCTGTTCTATACAATGTCAGTGACAAAAATGCTTTTTCCCTTTCCAGGGAGGGGGGAGAGGGAAATTCCCACTGCCCCCTTTCTTGGTATGCCATGAACCAACCCCTTGCCCCTCCCTGCAGTCAACCCTGAAAAAGGGGGTCAGGGAGGGAGAGGAACCTCAGGAGGCCCTGAGAACAAGGAAAGAGCCCCCTGGCCTGTAGGGTCATCTGAGTGGACAGCTAAGATGGGGCTCCCAGGATGGGCCCAGTGGTCCTGGAGGAAAAAGTAGGGGCCTGGATGGAGTGTGGGGTGGACGGGCTGCTGGGATGCCCACTGGCCGAGTCTGAGCCCAGTGACAGTACTGCCATTGTCACCAGGGCACCACCCCTGTGCCACGTGCAGGTTATAATCAATTGGCAAGCACACTGAATGACTGATTCCTGAGCCTGCCCCTCACCCCACCCCACGTTCTGTACTAAGAACACAGAAATCAGACTCTCCTGGCTCTCCAGCAAGAGCTGCCTGGCCCAGGCTCCCCTGGGCCAAGACTTATCAGGCAATCTGTGCTCTGCCCCCTCCCTGGCCTGAGCTCTACCCTCACAGTGACCACCTCTCTCTCCTTTGCAGGAGCCTGGTCCAACCCGCCAGTGATTCGAGTAAGAATCGAGGACCTGTAGCCACAGAGCCAGACAAGGATCAAAGTCCTGTGGTCCCAGGCCTTCTGAAAGGTCAAGGTCCTGTGGTCCAAGAGCCTCCAAAGGATCAAGGCCCCACGGTCCTGAGGCCTCCAAAGGATCAAGGTTCTGTGGTCCCAGGGCCTCTGAAGGATCTAGGTCCCGTGATCCCAGTACCAGTCAAGGATCAAGACCATGTTGTCCCTGAGCCTTTAAAGAATGAAGGTTCTGTGATCTCAGCACCAGTCAAGGACCAAAGTCCCTCGATCCCAGTGCCTCTAAAGAATCAAAGTCCTATGGTTCCAGCAAGAGTTAAGGATCAAAGTTCCGTGGTACCGGAGTCTCTGAAGGATCAAGGTCCTGTGGTCCCTGAGCCTGTCAAGAATCAAGTTCCTGTGGTCCCAGCACCTGTTAAGGATCAAGACTCCGTGGTCTCAGCATCTGTCAAGGATCAAGGTCCTGTGGTCCCAGAGCATCTAAAGGATCAAAGTGCCATGGTCACAGCACCTGTAAAGAATGAAGGTCTTGTGGTCTCCGAGCCTGCAAAGAATCGAGGTTTAGTGGCTCCAGAGCCAGTCAAGGATCAAGGCATAGTGGCCCCAGAGCACCTGAAGGTTCATGATCCTGTAAAGGATCAAGGTCCTGTGGTCCCTGAGCCTGTGAAGAATCAAGGCCCCACTCTCCCAGCACTGGTCAAGGATCAGGGTCCCCTGGTTCCAGAGATTCCAAAGAATCAAGGTCCTGTGGTCCGTGAGCCTGTGAAGAATCAAGTTCCTGTAATCCCAGTGCCTCTGAAAGATCAAGAGTCCCTGGTGCCAGCATCAGCAAAGGACCAAGGTCCTGCAGTCCCTGAACCTCTGAAGACTCAAGGTCCCAGGGGCCCTCAGCTGCCCGCTGTCTCACCTCCACCCCCAGTCATGATCCCAACCGTCCCCCATGCGGAGTATATTGAGGGTTCCCCTTGACACGCACCCTTCACATGCCAATGAAGGAGCTGGCAGTGAAAGTGCTCCCCTCCCAGGGGCAGTGAAGGCACATATTTAATCTGCATGAAACATGTACCGTAGTCTTGCTGGAGTCTAATAAATCTGGTCCCCTGGCTCAGCAGTGTCTCTCTCTGCCTGGGGGGTGGGGGGATATGTGTGCACATGTGTGCACGCCATGTACACTGAAGGTGGCATGCCAGGCTCTGCTTTCACCCATGGGGGCCAGAGGAGTCCGAGAAATGCCCAATTCCTGGGAGTTGTCAGCACGAGGTGGGAGTGGGCAGGCAATGCCAGGAGACTGAGAACAGGACCCCATCATGAAGGTGGGCGGCACGAGGCAAGGGTTGGATCCCATGAAAGCCCAGCAGGCTGAGCCCTCAGTGGGTCAGAGTTGAAGCCTGCAGAAGAAACAAGAGCAGGGACCCAGGTGGCCCAGGGTAACTCTGGGTGATAGTTGTTTGCTGAGAGCTGTCTTAAAGCTCATCCACAGGTCAAACTTCTTGAGAAAACCAGGCCTCTGGTCATAAGTCTCGGGACACTGCAGAACCTAACGTCTGCCGAGCCTCATCCAGCATCCGTGACACCTCAGCCAGGAGCTTCCAAAAATCCCTGGAGTCCCCGTTCATGCACATATGCAGCGGGCTTTCCCTGAGCACCCCCTTTGTACCAGGCTCAGTGCTGGGCACTGGGGCCACTGTGGTGAAGAATCCCAGTCTTAGGACAATAAAATGTGGTGTGGGATGAGGCCCTGGGACAAGTAAAGGCCTGGCTTTGAAAGTACGCCTGGCAAGGGCAGCCAGGTGGGCTTCGAAGAGAAAGTGCCTGTGGAGCTCCGACAGGCTCCAGAGAGCCCAGGCAGGAGCAGACAGGGGCAAAGGCCCCTCTGGAAGTCCCTAAATGAAAGAATCTGGCTTGCGTGAGGACTCAACCAGGGGTATGGCAGGTCTCTGAGGCAGAAAGCTGGGACCAGGCGGAGGCGGGGGAAGGGGGGGATCCGTTTTCTGAATCCCAGGACATCAGGGAAGGAGCAGGGGTCAGCCTCGTGGGCTGTGTGGTGCTGGCAGGTGAGGAAGAACCACAGCCGGGCTGTGGGGAAGAAGGCCGGGAGCTGTCCGCAGGCCTGAGCGCAGGCTTGGTCAGAGATGGGTCCTGCCAGGGTCCCACTGGTATGGGCCACAAGGCCACAGGGCAGCCTCCCTTTTAAAGCCCTCAGGGAGCTGGGGGGGCGGGGCTCCACCTGTTGCCCCCACCAACGCTGGCTCCCAAGGAACTCTCCTACCCCTTTTAAAGAACTTTGTTTTGAAAGGGCTTCTTTTAAAGGAGCTCAGCTCGGTTCTTACAGAAAATTCATCACAGGAGATACAACAATGATGACTCTCAAACAGCCCAGTTTTCTGTGCCAGCCTTCTCCATCCAGCTGGCCCCAAGCCTGCCTCCTCACCCCGTTCCCAACAGCACTAGACTTCTCTACCCCCAGAAGCCACCTCAATACACATGCACTGTGAGGTTTCTTCCTGGCCCAGCACAGAAGTAGCCCCCAGAGCCTGCTGCCACCTGAGCTGTGATAGACACGTGGAGGCTACAGGAGTGCTGTGTGTGGACAGAGGGACTGGACAGGGGCTACGGCCTGCAGCTCACCCCTGACCCCCACGGGTCCCATGACACACACGATCCCACAGGCCAGGCAGATGATAGTGCCATCTCTGAGATGCAGAGCAAGGTTCCCCGAGGGCCTCAGAGACAGCCAGGGGCAGATGTCCGGGAGGCCACTGGCTACCAGGGCTGGGCCTCTGAAGACAGCGGGCGGGAAGCAAGGTCTGGGAGTCAGCTGCGTTGCGGGTGGGCGTGCAGGAGGGTCACTGAGGCCCCACATCGGGGAAGCTGAGCTCCCTCAGAGACACACAGAAGAGAAGTGAGCCCAGTTCCAAGCTCCAGAGCCTTGTGAGAAGAGAAGTGCACAGAGGACGCTGAGAGGGGCTGGCCCAGAGCTGGAAGGAGGAACCAGGGGCCCCTGGTGCCAGGAGGCATTCGATAAGGAGACAGTGCCAGAAGCTGGCTGAGCACAGAGGAGGACTGGGCGGCCCTTAGATGTAGCAGTTTCTGCCAGGAGCCCAGCACCAGCGCCCTCAATAGCTTCATTTGTAAAACGGTCCTGACATTAGAGGAGGTCCAGAAACCTCAGCTCAGGGGTGAGCTGCAGGCCGTAGCCCCTGTCCAGTCCCTCTGTCCGCTGCAGAGAAAGGAGGCTGAGTGGCGGAGGCGAGGGGCTGGGGCAGGAAAAGGCGGGAAATGCCCTCTCTTGGCCCTTCCCGCATGCAGACTTGACTCGTGCCCCTGCTCCTCCCTGCCGCAGCCCTTTCCCAGCCCTCCCCGGCGACCCTCGCCTCCAGCCCTGCCCGCCCTCCCCTCCCCTCCCCTGGGGCGGCGGCCAAGCAGAACGAGGGAAAACGACCCACTGGGCAGCCCTGGCGCCCCGACTGGTGCGGCGGGCCTGGGGAGGGAGCGGACCGCTCCATTGCCCGGGCGCAAAGAAGGGCGCCCCTTCCCGGGCCCTGGCGCGCTGGACGCAGGGAGGGTGGGGAGATAGGGTCTCTGCAAGGGGAGGCTCTCCCCTCCTGGCCCAGGAGAAAATCCGGCCCAAAAATCCCGTCCCAAAGATGCCGAGGCTCGGGAGGGCGTCTCCACTCTCCTAGCCCCGACCCCGCGGCCGTGGCGCACTTGCAAACCTTCTCGCCCACAGGCTCACCCCTGCCCGGCCCCGGGCTCCACTGCCCGTGCGGCCTGGCCCCCCGAGACCTCGGGACAAGGGGTCGGGTTCGTGCGCAGGACAGTGCCCCACCGCGGGTGGGCCAAACAGGTCCCGGCCCCTGCCCTCTGCCCATCTGCGCTGGAGAAGGCGGGCACCACGTGGAGGCCAGGCTAGGAGACCCTCCCTGGGAGGTGGGCCGAGGCCTCGCTGGAGCCCCTGGTGGCTTAGCCGGGGAAAGGCCAGGATGTTACTCCTTTTCTCACACAATGACCCCCTCCCTTAACACCTGTCGGGTGCCCCGCACCGCCTCAGCACCTATGACACACTGAGGGGGAGGGAGGGGACGGTGTGTGTGGATAGGGGACAGGAACCAGGCCGGACTGGATTGACACCTTCAGGAGTCTTCATCGTGGGATGGATGCATCCTCTGGGAAGGGTGTGGGCAATGCACTCTGGCTGACCCAGTTGTCAGCTAGAAACCTGGCACCAATCTCCCACCCTCTACTTTCAATGCAGCACTAAGACCTGTCCACTCGCTAAATGGCGAATCTGCCCACTGTATCTATCTCTCTGGCTACCCCTTCTTACCTCACACCCATCACAATCTGCAATTCTTTATATGAATCACAACATGGCACCAAGAAATGCTATGTGTCTTTATTTTCATAAACCACATTAAATACAACTAGAGCTGCCTCCTTTCATTGCCAGGGCTGCAGGATATCTGGTATTAGTCATTTTCCCAATACCTCACCCTGTCTCTGAGGCTGGTCACAATTCCAGGAGGCTCAGGCCATCCTGGAAGACACACAGAGGGGATCACTGTGGCTACTCCAGCCCAAGCCAGGGGGACACTCTGCACCAAGCTTGGCTAGGACCTCCCAAAGCCTGCCCAGTTGTGGGGTCTGTGCCCAGTTTGCCCAGGCACCCTGCAGCCATCCTCTTCTGAGCCCATCCCTCAGAGGCCCTGCAACCCAGCCCCCTGCTCCCTCCCTTCCTACACACCTCCATTCCCCAAGCCAGGCCATGCTACCACTCATCTATCAGAGCACTTACACTTTAATCCCCTGTCCACCTCAGGCCAGCAGTGTAACATCTAACGTTCTCTATGGGCTTGCTCCTGGTTCTGGGTGGGTCAGAGCTCCATCATTTTACACCCCCACCAGCAACGTCTGGGGGTTCCAGTTTCTCCACTTACTCACAACACTGGCTATTGTCCAACTTTTTCATATAGCAGTCATTTCTTTTGCTTCTTCCAAAATCTTAAATTTTTTTCTTACACACATATTGATATCTAATAAATATAAGCAGACATTTATTGCTGAGTGGATGAATGGGAATGCAGGAAACAGCTGGTTTGGGCAGGAGAATGAACTCAGTCGGGGGAGAGGTGTCCGGGAGACTCCTGGACATACTGGGCTGAGCCTGGGAACGGGGTCTGGGCTCATTGAAATGTGGGCCTCACCAGCCCAGAGAAGGGATGTGAGGCCACGCGAGAGTATGAGTTTACCCAGCAAGAGTGTGGAAAGCCCAGGACAGAGTGCTGGGAAACACCAACATTTAAGGGACAGGCAGCAGAAGGAGGCATTGAGCGGAGCCTGCCGTGGAGCAGCAGAGCTGGAGGAAAATTAGAAAAGAATGTCACCATGGGAAGACATCAAGGGAGAAGTGGTCTACAGGATCAGAGATCGTGAGGGGCTTCCCTACAGCATGGATCTAGATGTCCATTGAACAAAATGGGCAAGATGTCCATACATATTAAAGTTTTGTGATGGGTACACAGAAGTTCTTTTAACTTTCATGTATGTTGGAAATTTTTCCCAACTATAAAGTAAGTTCTCTTAAAGTGTCCGTTGCAGTAGCAACAAAGAGATCACAGACCTTGGCAACTGCAGACTCTCTGGAGTGGAAGAAACAGAAGCCTGATCCCAGGGAACGAGGTATAAGAAAGGGGAGAAAGGGAGTGTGTTTCATACCCGACGCATGATTCACTGTCAACACATTTAGCAATAACTGAGCACAGAGACCCCAAGTATCCCCAAGAAAAGAGCAGATTGTGTGTAACAGTCAGTAATTACTTTCATAGTCCTGGTGCCTCCCACTCTCAGCCAGGCCCAGTGCTGAGCCAGGAGCTCTTCCTCAAAAGGAGGAAAGTTGCTTGCCAAGGAGCACTCGGCTTTGCCTCTAAATCCTAGATACTCCATTGTGATTCGTCTACCAGGATTTGCCCTGGGTTCAAACGTCATCCCCATCTGCTGCAGACACTTGAATCACCTTTGGATCTGCTGGGTCCTCAGGGCCACGTGGCAGAGCTGCTTGCCCTTCAGTCTGGACCACCTGGAAGCCGCCTTTTTCTCTGGGCCCCACTCAAACCTGGCAGCCTGACAGGTTACTCAGTAAACAGACCAGAGAAGCACACCAAAATGTGATATATGTTGCCTCCAAAATACATAGAAGCGCAAGTTCTGTACTTCTTATTACCAGTAAGAGGTAAAAAGCCCAGCAAGTTGTTTTTCTCTTTGCAAAGTCTTTCCTGGCATGATCCAGACCACTGAACACTCAAAAACTTAACTCAGGTAGTAATAGCAGGCCCTTATGTTCTCAAGGATTTATTTCCCATTCTCAGGCATGTTTGTATTTTATCGACGTATCTGAAGTACTTGCTGCTTCCCACTCTCCCAGTGCTAGCAACAGAAAGTAATCAATGTATGGACAAGTATGCTGGCCTATGATATGGGAGGATGATCAAAATCCCTGTAGGCTAAGTTGAAACGGAGAACCAGAGACTTGACAAGTTGCAAGACAGGATTAGAAAAGTGTACTGCTATCCCTGCCGAGAGAGAGAAAACTGCTACTGGGGCTTTCTATTGAGAAAAAAAAAAGAAAAAAAATTGTCAGAGAAATAGTTTCACACCAAGTATGACCAAAAAGAAAAAAAAAACCATAGTTCCCATATGAAGGCCACACCTAGAGTAGCATCTGCAGCTGAACTCGGCACCTGAGTAAGCTTCGGAAAATGCCCTGTCGTTCTCCAAGACCTGCACCTTCTGCACAGACCAGATAGGTGAGTTAATTGGGATGGGACAGAGACTGACCCTGTACCTTTCAAGTCTTTGCTGGTGGCACAGATTTCTGAGATTCCTCTAGAGTCACAGCATTACTTTCACTTTATTATTTTGGTAGTAAGAAGTAGATGGAGGGGGGCCGGGCGTGGTGGCTCACGCCTGTAATCCTAGCACTCTGGGAGGCTGAGGCGGGCGGATGGTTTGAGCTCAGGAGTTCAAGACCAGCCTGAGCAAGAGCAAGACCCCGTCTCTACTAAAAATAGAAAGAAATTATATGGACAGCTAAAAATATATATACAGAAAAAATTAGCCGGGGATGGTGACACATGCCTGTAGTCCCAGCTACTCGGGAGGCTGAGGCAGGAGGATTGCTCGAGCCCAGGAGTTTGAGATTGCTGTGAGCTAGGCTGACGTCATGGTACTCTAGCCCGGGTAACAGAATGAGACTTTGTTTCAAAAAAATAACAAAAAAAAATTGAAAAAAAAAAAAGAAGAAATAGACAGAGGGGCTTCCAATTGGTCCTTTCAACCATAACACCCCCTATTCCACAGGTCTGGAGGCTCGAGTGTGAATTCTGCCTGTAAATTCCAACCATGCACCATGAAACTAAACACATAACTGCAGGGTGAGTCCAGGTCCCACTGGGTTCACCACACCTGGAATTGAGTCGAAACTCCCATTACAATCTGACCCACCTGAGCCTCTACACAGCAGCTTCTGTGTCCTCAGGAATGAACATTAGAAAGACTCAACACCCACCAATCGCTAAAACGTGTGGATATTTTCCTTTCACAGAGCGCAGCTGGCAAATGACCCAGGACCCTTCGTGAAAGGCTGAAAGAATGACGCACCGTGTGTCTCTGTGGCGCTGCTGAAGGGGCCTTTCTGAAGGGTCTCTCTTTCATTCAAGGGACTTTTGGCCAGAGCCTGAGATCTCTTTCATGGTGGCTTACATCAGGCTTCTACTAGCCAGACCTGGAGGGTTTTTGTTTGTTTGTCGTTTTGTTTTGTCGTTTCTGTTGCAGAGGTTAAGGAGGGCCTCAAGGGCTACCCATCTGTTGGCCCCTTTGGTCCTGCTTGGCCCCTGATCCATTGTCCTTTGCTACAGACATCTGTCGGCCAGACACACTGATACCACTTGAGGTCTGATGTCCTGGGTGACCAAGGGCTGCTGCTTGTCCTCTGCTCCCCTGGGATCCCATCATTTCCGCTGAAATCATGGGGCCTGTTTCCATGGCAGCTCGCCTGGCCTGCAGGGGACAAGCACTGCAGCAGGTTTCAAAGGTGCTCCCTCACTGCTGTGTTTCTGGGTGCCTTGGTGAACGGGGTGTCTTCCAGGGATGTACAGGTGGGTCACACAGGGTAAGTCTACATCAACATTCCTCCCGCCCTGAGCCTTTGGGTTCCTTCTCCTATAATAAAGCAAGGAAATTCTGGCATCTCGACTCAAATGAGCATAGGCCATGTTTGAATCCATGTTCTAGTCAACCAGCTAAGCAAACAGAACCACTCCTAGCTGCTCAAACTGGCACATGAATCTAGAATCTCAGGTAAGTGCACCCATGTTAATAAACTCAGCCCAGTGAAAATGAGATTCCTCCATCCCTGGACTAGCATCCACAGAAAACATTCCCATAGCTATTATCTAGATTTTTGCTGACATTAGTATAAAAAGCAAAATCTTGAAATTCTTTTGCTGTGTGTACAGCCTCCTCCAAGACCTGACTCGGGAATTAGTCCCCTGTGGCAGGCCAGGATCTAACACCTGTGTGGGACTGCAGACATGGGCGTGGGGCATGAAGACAGCTGGCCTCCCCTCGGTGGCAGATTGAAACACGCCCACAATAATTTGCTGCTCCTGGTGGCAAACTAGAAGTGGAGTCTAGTTCTCACACCTTGAATCTGGGCTGGCCTTGTGCCTCACTTCCACCGGTAGAATGTGTCATAAGTGAAATGATGCAAGTGACAGACACCAGGTTCACAGGCCTAGCTCCTGTCTTCATCCTCCCAGAACCCTGAGGCCACCGTGCCTTAAGAAACCAGGGTGAAGCGGAGCCCAGCACCTAGTGACTGCTGTCAACTGGGCGAACACAGACAAGGCCAGCCACAGAACTGTGAAAAGAATAAACTGTGTGTTAAGCCTCTAAGTGTGGAGTGGCTTGTTACTCAGCAACCAACAACTAAAACACTTGCAGGGTAACTTCCAAGGCAAGGTCATTTCAAGGTCTTCGGGCAGGGCGGCAGCAACCTCATCAGGCAAAGGAGCAGGAGCAGGGACTGCTTCTGAGGCAAGGTGGCTCAGTGGGGGGCTCAGTCAGAGGGGCTCTGACTCATCCCAATCCTCCCATATGTCCCCTGTCTCATCCTCACCCTGACATCAGTGTGCTAAATTTCACCCAAAACCGAGCACTACTGTGAATCCACTGATAAATTGGCAATGTAATTTGGTGACAATGGCATCAAACTCCTGTCTTATGAAATCTCGTGATGTAGCCCCGCCCTACCCCGTCGTCCCCTCCCTTGTCCCCTGCTGAGTTTGTGATCTCTGGCCTACACCAAGAGTGGCGAAAGGGAGGAATGACATGGAAAAAAGGAAAGTAAAAGAGCTTTCTACCTCTCAGCATGTGCATTTTAAGTACAAAAACACCTCCTCCTTCTTGCTGGAATTGGGGGGGAGCCTGGGCCCCTGAACTTGGTGCTCCCCCACAAACGAGACACTGGCGAGTTCAGTGGTGGAGCTGCAGGACACATCAGGTCACACTGAGGAGGAGGAAAGACGGCAGCAAAGTGCTTGAAGGATCAAGTGTCCCCAGGAGCGCCTGGAGGGAAAATGCAGCACGGGCTGTCAGAGGTGCCCCCCCAGAGCGGTGGGAATAGGGAGGAAGCCACGCTGCTGACTGGGGGCCCAGGTTCCCTGAGGAAGGTGGTGACCTTTGAGACAGGCCTGGAAGGATGAGGAGGGGCTCAACAGGCAGCAATGGGAGAGGCGGAAGACCAAGCAGAGGAGACAGGGCAAAAGAGAAGGGGGAGGTGAGAAGCTGGTGCTACAGAGGGAGGCAGGGAGGAGGGGTGAGTGGCGACAGCCATCTGCTCTCCTCCTACAAATGCTCCCTGACTGCCATGTGCCTCGTCCTGGGGCCTGCCCGTCACCTGCACCCCCAGCCATCCTTGTAGCCATTCAACCCTCCATCTCCCGCCTCCACACTCCCCGCCAGCCCCTCACTGTGCTCCGAGCCACCCTGCCCACCCCAACAGCCACACCTCTGTGCCAGCTGTTCCCTGCATCTGGAAAGCCTCTTTCCCTTTTTGCCACCCAGCTCTAGCCCCTTCTTCCAGGAGTGTCCCCTGATACTTCAGCCCAGCCTGAACCCAAGGCACTGAGGCATAATGGAAAGAATCCGACTAAAGTTGCAGCGACGTGGGCTCAGACCCCAGTGCTGCTGTGTGCTCTGCAACTACCACCTTCTTCTATTAGTAGCGAATACTTACTGGCCACATATTTGCCAAGTACCGTGGATTGCCTCATTTAACTCTTACCACAACCTTATGAGGTAAGTACTGTTACCCTTCCCACCTTATTATTGAGGAAACTGAAGCTCAGAGAGGTTAAGTAACTGGCCTAAGGTCACACAGCTAGGGAGTGGCCAGAACTCCTGTCAGGTCTGTCAGGCTCCAACGCCTCTGTTGCTAAGCATCACAGCACCCACTGGACCGCTTCCTTTGAATGAGCGTTTATTAGGCACCTCCTGTGTGCCAGGCATTGTGCCAGGTATGGGATGCAGCAGGACACAGACAGACAAGGGCATGCTCTTGAGGTTACAGCGGGAGTCTTGGGAGGAGAAGCCCTCTGCTGCAGGACCAGGGTAAAGATGACAGACATAGCATCCCACTGGTGACAGCCCCCTGTTTGCTGTGGAGTGTGGAGCTCACGCATGTCACTAACTTCTCCTTCCTTCACAGCCCAGAGACCTGGGTTCCCATGTGGGCCAAGCTCTGCCACTGACCTGCTGGGTGGCCTTGAGCTGGTCACATCACCTCTGTGAGCCCCGTTTTCTCAACTATAACACAGGACAGTAATAGGCAGTCCTTAGGGACGCTCTGGAATTAAACGAGATCATAGGTGGCAGTGCCAGGCACGCAGAAGGTGCCCAGTAGAAGGTTAATGCCCATCTTCCCCACTTGCACCCACATCTGGGACCTTCGCAATGTAACCGGCTCACTGTGTCCTGAGACTTGAACATGTACCATGGTGGGAACAGGGCAATGCCTCCAGTGGCCTCCAGGCGGCAGGAAAGCTCCACCCAGGGCAGGGACGCGCCGCAGGGGGCGCTGGCACTGGCCGGACCAGCCTCTGGCCCCCACCCCACGCCTACCCGCCTGCCTCTGCCACCTGCACCGCCACCCTCCACCAGCGACTCCAGCCTCACTGTGGTGTGGGCACACAGACCTCTTTGCACTCTGCACCCGTGCCAGGACGGAGGCGCGTGGCCTCAAGGCCCCCTCTGGGTCATTTGTGTGGCCCCCACACCCAGGCCTGGCTTAGTTCATTGCCCATTCGCACCTGGTGGGGAGGCTGTTGCAGGCTGAACGTCAGGGGCAGGAGGCCTGGGTTCTAGTCTCTGAGCAGCACCTGCACCATGAGGATGACCTCCCACATGACAGGGCTGTTGCGGGGTGGAGACGAAACTAGACAGTGTGCTAGTCACACACCTGCGTTAGTAGCCGCTGCTTAGCACCTCTCCTGTGTGGCCTGGAGGCAGGAACGACCACCCACCTGACCAGGACCAAATCCCAGCTCAGCCCCCACTGGCTGTGGGGCCTCAGGCAGGTCACTTAACCTCTCTCAGCCTCAGTTATCTCACCTGTAAAATGGGGCTAATCCCTACCTAGCCAAGTTGTCATGAGACTTGGATAAAATTATACATATCAAGTATTTGGCACACAGTAGGAATAAAACCCAAAAGTAGCACCGGCTGGTGCTGCTAAAAGGATTATTCTGATCAAGAAATGATGACTCACCCTTCAAACAGCCCACGTCACTCCCACCTGGGAGCCTTCCTGGGTCTCCCCAGTCTGTCAAGGCTTCCTCCTCTGGACTCCCACAGCTCAGATCCCTGGTGCCCTTCTAGAACAGGCCTTTCACTTACTCAGCAAATCTGTATTTAGTGCCTTATGCATGCAGGGTGCTGAATCTAGGTGCAAGACACACAGCAGTGAGCAGACACGGCCCCTATTCTCATGGAGCTTCCATTCTAGCAGGGGAGACAGAGAACGTGCACAGCAAGTGGGCATTTGACAGTGCTGAGTCAGCAGAGTGAGAAAACACAGTAGAGAAACCGGGGTAGGGGAGCGGCTATGGTGGGTGGTCAGGGAAGGCTTCTCTCAGCCTTCTCTCAGATGACATTTGAGCTGAGTCCTAGAAGACAAAAAGCAGCCCTGCGAAGATCTAGAAGAAGCACTTACTAGGCAGAAAGGACAGCTAGTGCAAAGGCCCCGAGACAGCGGAACAGGCACGGCGTGTCTGGAACAGAATGAGCGAGGTGACTGAAACACAGCAAGTACTGAGCACACTTGCCACTGTTCCTAAGTCTCCACCTCTAGATGAAGCCCCTTGAGGGTAGAGATCTAAATTATTGAGTCCAGATGTGGGACTGGGACTCCGAACAGTTTTGCTAAAACTCCGTTGTGGTAAGAACCAGAGTGAATTGCCAGAGTCTTAGTGGACTCTGCTGGGTTGCCCAGCCAGGTAAGGGGTCCCCCCGGACCACCGACTCCTGGAAACCCAGAGAGGTGCCCAGAGAGAGGAAGTGACCTGCTTAAGGCCAGACAGCTGGCAGGCAGCAGAGATGGGGCTCAAACCCGGTTTCCTCTACTCCTCTGCCTCCCCGGCCGGCCACTGCTTTCCTGTCCTGTGCATCCCTCTCCCTCCCCGAGGCGTGGTGGCAGGACCAGGAGAGGCACCCAGACTGCAGACTGTGGCAGGTTCCCCTCGACCGCCCTGCTACAGACCCGCCACATCAGGCCACTGCTCCTTCCTTCCACAGTGAGGCCCAAAGTCAGGCAACCCACAACATGCCAGAGTTCGCACACCCTGGCTCTGGATGTGGAATGAGGTCGGCTGGCAAGGAAAGGCTAGGCGGCCGAAAGGCTGGGGCCCTGCACAGGACAGGGACACCCTGGGCTCTGGTCCAGTGCTGTCATTCAGGCCCTGCAGCCACAACCTTTCCAGGGCCACCAGCATTAGCACAGAGCAGGCTGATGCACCACACTACACAGCCACCTGCCACCAGTCCAGGGCCTGATATGGGCTGTCAGTAGCAAACCTGCTTAACAGGAGACCTTGTCCCCTGGGAAGAATGACATGCAAATCTCCTTCCATGCTCCAACAAAATTTCATTGGAAAAAATTTTATTGAAAAAAATTGTACAAATAAGTTCTCAATTTGACCGCAACAAAGGCTCATGTTTCCCCTTCCCTCCCCATCTTTGAAAAACTAAAGAAGGAAAAAACAAAAAAACAAAAAGTTCACCCCCGTGATGTCTGATGCGATGCTGTTGACCAGAGTCTGGCCTGCAGCCCCTGCTGCGAGCTCTTCCCGATGCCCCTCACTGGGGCCAGGGTCACTCTGGGGTGCCTGGTCCCAGGGCTGCAGCACCTAGTTCTGTAGTTGAGGGAAGTCGTGAGAGGTTGGGTAGAGCCGGGGAGGGGGCTGAGGTGGTGGCAGTGTCAGGAGAAGAGGCCAGCCTGAACCCCCAGCTAGGTCCCCTCTCGCAGCTGAGAAGGCACGTGGCTATAAATACGAACACTGATTGAGGCGGCCTGACCTAGGACTTCGAGGGCAGGCAGGACAACTGCCACCCACATCCCACAGGCTGTGGCCTCTCCGGGCTCAGCATCACGATCCCCGGGGGCCATGTCCCAGTGGAGTGAATTTCAGCGGGGAAGGTGTGCGCATACACACGGGAACTCTAGTCTGTTTCTCCACCCCCACCCCCTGGAATACCCGAGGCTGGTACCTCAGCTTCCCCCTCCCCAATAGCACCCATGATGTCTCAGGAGCCTTCGGCTGCCTCCTGCCATCCCATGCCGGCCCTGAGGCCCTACAACTCGTCTCGCATCTTGTCGCCCTTGGGCCGGACCAGGCGCCCGATGAACAGCAGGGAGCTGCTCTGGGTGTCTCGCACCAGGAAGATGAAGGGGTGGTCGGCGTAGAACAGCTTGGGGCTGCGCAGCTCCTCGCGCCCGTAGATGTCCTGGTCAAAGGGGTTGCCCTCTGTGTCCCACTCGAAGGCGGTGGCGTGGAACACGCTGGCCAGGTACAGGTCCTTCTTGCCCGACATGCGCGACAAGTCTGCCTTGTTCTTGTCGATGGCCTCGGTCAGGCCCAGCCCAGCCAGGTGTTTCTGGGGGACCAGGCGGGTGCCAGGTGAGGCTTCAGCACACCAGGCTCCTGCACCTCACCCTCTACCCGCACCACCCTGACTGCCCCTCAGAGAGCAGACAACCCTGCCCTGGCCACCGTCTGTGTGCCAGCCACGGCTCTGGGCACCTCAATCCTCGCTGCAACCCTGCAAGGGCTTCTAATGGCCACTGCACAGATGAGGAAACCGAGACTCAGAAAAACAAGTCAGAATCGAGCCCCAGCACTGGCCCGCAATCTTGCCCAGTGCTTCCCAGAGTGTGGCACCGCCGGGAGCTTGCCCGACCCTGGCCCCGAAGCTCAGATCTGCCGAATCAGAATCTCTGCGGCCCAGAGCCTTGCTAACAGCCGCCCAGGTGATTCTCAGCGTGCTCAAGTTTGAGAAGGACTGATCTAAGGACAGCTGTGTCTGCATCGCTTTAGGGCTTAAAATCTTTGCAGAGTGATACGATGCCTGGGGTTTGCTTCACAACAATCTGTCACAGGAGGAACAGGTGTAGGTGAATCACCGTTAGCCGTGGGCTGATGATGCCTGAAGCTGGGTGATGGGTACTTGGGGGCTCATTACACTAAGCTCTCTATTTTTAATATATTTTTACAATGTTCCACGTAAAAAGTTAAAACACACACACACACACACACACACACACACACACACACACACACACACACGCCTTCTCTATGGCTCTGCACTGCTCTCAGAAGCTGCACACAAGCTCTTTAATATGTGACCTGTGCCTACGCCACCGCCTCCAGCCACATCCCTTCGCACGCCCCACCCTGCTCTCCAGACAGCCTCGCTGAACAACCTGCATCCTAGATGACCTGCATCCTAGACGGCTCTCCCCTCTCCCCTGGGACTCTTCCAACACCACTTCTTCTGGGAAGCCTTCCCTAGCCCACCAGGTGAATGGTGCATCCCCTGGGTCTCAGCATCCCTGGACCTCCCGCCTATCAGCCTGGTCCTGTCTGTCTCTCCCACCTGGCCGGGAGCTCCCTGAAGGCAGGGCCATGTCCAGGGCTCTCCGTGGCTGTCAGTGCAGGACAGGCCAGTAAAGGACCAGACTTCTTTAGGCCCAGACTTCTGCAGGACAGTCTCTCTCCCCACAGCATGCCAAACAGGCACTAGGCCTGCCGTCCTGAGACTCACAGGGTCCTGGGATAGGCATTCTAGGCAGGCACAGCTACACCAGTCCCAGTGGGCTTGCGCAAGTCATCCACTTTGAATTTCCTGGCTCAATCTATCCCATGGACTGGCTGGTAGTGGCTCTACCGAGGTTCCAGACACGGGAGAAACAAGGGGAGGCAAGAGTCGGACAACGGCTATTCGAGAATGGGCTGGAGAAGGATCGGGGCCAGGCCCGGGAGGGAGACGGGGATGACCCCTCTCTGGAAACTCCCAATGTCTAAAACACAGACCAGTACAAGCCCCACTCGTCTCTGGTCTGGAGCCTAAGCCCCATGTCATTTGAAGCTTCCTCTCCCCAAGCTCTCTTGGCAGCAAATCTGAATTCATCCTGTGAGTGAGCAGCCCACCAAGGAACCATTTCTGGCATCCAAGGTGAGAATGAATGGACGTTTCCTCGTCTGGGTAGGCCAACCACCTCTCTCTCCTGTTTGACAGAAAGGCCACCATGTTTCCACCTTGAGGTCTCACCGTAGCCTACCGTTTACGAGCCAAGGGGACCTTAAGGGAGTCATTGCTTCTCTCCAAGCCTCTGCCCACCACCCCGGGTGGTCTTGAGCATGGGTGTTAAGTTTCTGGCCATCCTAGGTGACCCATGGTTACTAGTCTTATTACTGTATGGTGGACAATCCAGCTTGAACAATCTGTAACTGGGGCACTTCACACTTCAGAGGCAGCGCAGTGACTAAGGGCTAGCTCTGGAGCAGGATGTCTGAATTACTGGCTGTGTGACTTTGGACGGGTTATTTAACCTTTCTGAGCCTCAGTTTCCTCAACTGTTAGATAAAGTTTATAGTCCTACCTAAGAAAGTTGTTTTGAGGATTTGAAGAGTACAATACACATACAGAGCTGAGAAGAATGCCTGGCACACGGCAGGCGGTCAGGTCTACTCAGCTGCTGGTCTCGTCATCACCTTCCCAAGGGCAGGGCCCACGCCTCCTCCCCCTGCCCCCCGCAGCAGAGCCCAGCACCGCCTGGACAGCTGGGGGGCTCAGGACGGACCTGCTGAACTGGAGGACGGCTGCCCTGAGCACCTCCCCCGCCTCCAAGCCCTGCAGGCGCCCGAGTTGGGCCACCCCTCACCTGCAGGTCGTGGGTCACCTCCACCACACCCTTGGGCAGTGAGATGGCGACAGCCTTCTTCTGCATCTTCCCCATCCAGGCCTTCAGCTGCTCCTTGGTCAGCAGCTTTTCCAGGCGCTCGAGGGGCTCCACGTGGTGAGGCATGAGGATGATGAGGCTGGAGAGCTTGTGGGCCAGGGGCATCTCCACGATTTGCAGCTTTTCCTTCTCGTCGTCATAGTAGTTGTAGAGGCCTGGGAGCGGGCAGAGAGGGCGCTGGGCAGGCTGTGGGGTGGGGGCGGGCCAGACCCCGAGCGCCCTGGGACCCCTGCCTCGAGCCCCTGCTCGCAGGGCACCCACCTACCTGTCCTGTGCATCATCATGACGCCCACGGTATAGGAACGAGTCACCATGAAGCCGCGGTTGTCCACCATCTTGTGGTGGAACCTCTCATCCCAGTGTGCTGTGGCGGGGGCAGAACACAGGGTCAGAGACACGTGCCCCCCAGACACAATCACAGCCCACAGCCACCCGCAACTGCACAGCCTGGATGTATCCCTGCCATCGGCCTTCGTTCCATTCTTTGGGGCCCGGCTACAGCCTACCTTCCCCTGAGCACCCAGCCACAGAACACCTGATCCCTGCTTTGGGTGAGGGGCCTTGGCCCCAGGACACGCTGTCTGAGGGTGTGGTGTCTGGCTGATCCCACACGACAGAGAATTAATTCCACTCTCAGCTCAGCCACCTCCATGTCCAGCCCCTGCCCTGGTACTTGTCAGGTATTTGGGAAACGTGCTGAGCTGGAATTTCTACCCCACCCAGTAACTAAAGGATCTGTGCCCTGGCAAGGAGTGTCCCATGACCACCCTTCATTCTTGTCTGCAAGCTCTGTCTCTGTGGCCAGAAAGTAACCAAAAAATCAATGTATGGCAGCGGCCTGAGTGCTGCCCCTACTCACAACCAGACCTGTGTTCCCTCCAGGCTTAGCCACTGTCCTACCTTGGTCTCATCTGGAAAATGAGGGTCACCTCATCATCACAGCAAACTGTAAGAACAGCATCATCAACATAGGTACTCACAAACGCTAACGAAATATGAACCCTAAGTCTAACCTGCAATCCAATACAGACGCATCTGGCCTGAGGCCTGGCGCTGCCCCTCCTAGCTGAGCCTCAGTTTCCTCACCTGTGAAATGGAGGCCACACTGCCTGACCCCCAGGTAAGGATTACGGACCTTTCTCCAGCTCACTACTGAGGTAGACCTGATTGTCAAATTGTATCCATTCCAAGGCCTACAAGGAATAGCACTGTGATGGATGAGATTTCGTAGGAGCGAACTCTCTGGAGTCTCTGATCCCTGTGCCATTCTCTGCCTCTCTGAGTCCAGTTTCTGACACATAAAGAGGGTTCAGTGACAGTCCTGCCTCTGCAGGTTGTTATGAGCATAAAAAGAATCGAGCACAAGGAATGCTGTCCTGACTCTTGCGGGGGGGCTCCTGGGGAAAGGAGGAGGAGGAAGAAAAGGAGGAGGAGGAGGAAGGAAAGGAGGAGGAGCAGGTCCCACCTCCGCACCCCCAACTCACGCTTGAAGAACATGGCGTTGACGAGCAGGGCGCCGTCGGTGCGCTCCACGTCCTTGGTGACCTCGGGCAGCTTGCCGTCGGTGGTCTGCGAGGCCCACTCGTTGATGGACTGCAGCGCGCTGCGCTTGTCGCGGAAGTTGATCTTGGAGTGCTCACAGTTGTAGTGCTGCTTGCTGCTGCGCACGAAGTCGTCGGCGAAGCTCACGGAGCTGGGCCCGTACAGGCGGCTGCCCAGCTTCCAGGTCACGTTGCGCGCCGTGGAGTTGCTGAGCGAGCGCAGCAGCTCGCCCAGGCCCGTGTGCACCTCCTCGTCGCGCAGCTGCTCGGCGCTCAGCACCGCCTTGGCCTGCGACGCCGTGGCCGCCTTGCCGCCCAGCGACACGAGCCCCAGCGACGAGGCCACCACCACAGGTGACAGCAGGATGTTCTCCACCGCCTGGTCCTTGGCCATGGCCTGGTACAGGCTGAAGGCCAGGCCGGCGCTGCTCTCGGCCAGCGTGGTTGCTTTGGGGCTCAGCTTCTCCGAGGTGCCAGGGGCTGCCGCGGCTGCAGGTTTCTTCACCTCGGCCGCCAGGGCCAGGGCCAGGAGGCAGAAGGCGCTGAGGAGCGGCAGGGAGTGCATGGCTGGGAGGCGGGTTTCGTGCACCACAGTGGACCTGTGAGGGCTACACAGAGAGGGTGGCCGTGAAGCCCTAGGCCTTCCTCCCCAACAACCTCCCCAGCCTTGAGGCTGCCACCAAGTCCCTGGCAATGGGAGCAGGAGAGCCTGCAGTCCAGGAAGCCCAGACCTGACCCAGGGCCGCCAGCCTCTCAGAGGCCTTCTGTGACCTCCCTATCCAAAGCTGGGTTCCCAGCAAGTCCCGCCCCACCACCCTATTGATTTCCTACACTGGACATCTAACGATTAAATTTACCATGTGTTCTTTATGTATTCACTCTTGCTCCTAAGTAGGCTGTGGCCTCCAGGACAGAAAGCCTAGCCAGTCTGCTTCCCCACTGTGTCCCCCGTGCTTAGCACATAATAGGCCTTGGGGCCTCCTGAATGAAGGCAAAACAGGGCCACTCAGCCACACCTGGGGTGCTCAGTTTATACAGAGTTCAGCCCTGATCTCACATAACCCTGGGGCTGCTTTTCCAGTGAGAAAAAGCAGCAACTGGGCTGACTGTCTGCAGGAAGCCCAGATGCCTGGGCAAAGGATGTCCTGAGGGACAGAGTAGACAGAGTGACAGGCCTGCCCCGCCCCCATGCCGTTCATTCTGCGCTGGGATGTTAATGAGTCACTGGCTGGTTCACTCATTAAATGAGGGAGCCCAGATGCTCCACACTGCTGCCCCAAGGTGACCTTCAGTGAGTGCGGGTGTGTGTCCACCCAGCCTCGGTCTCCCTTCTCTAAGCTGCAGGGTCTAGGTCTCCATGTCCAAGGCCTCTGTCTG
This sequence comes from Lemur catta, assembly GCF_020740605.2. NCBI lineage: Eukaryota > Metazoa > Chordata > Mammalia > Primates > Lemuridae > Lemur > Lemur catta. The sequence goes on from NC_059134.1 coordinate 57,182,945, forward strand.
GGCAGGAAGTTGGCATGCCCATCCGCCCACAGCCCCTGCACCAGATGGGAAGTCCCCGGGACAAAAGCTCCTAGGACAAACTCCTGTGGCGGGTGGGGAGGTGTTCCTGACATAGCAGCAAGGACAGGATACTAGGGATGGGGGTGAGTCACAGCTCAACAGAGCAGTGTCCCACTCCCCCTCCACCAAGGCTAGCCAGATGTGTGTTCAGCCTCCCAGGGAGCTGGAGCCGCATCAGATTCCATTCTGCTCTCCCATCTGACAGCCTGCCACACAGGCCATCTGCTCCATGGCTTCAGGGCTACCCTCAGGCCCCCTCCCAAACCCAGTAGCAGCAGCAGTGAACCCCAGGACAAGTCCCACTCCTCTTCTCTGGGCCTCCAATCAGGACGGTCTCTGTTTGTGGGATATTTCCAAACTCCCTCCCCCATCAGGTCATTTTCCCCTCTCCTCCATGCAGCAGGACGGGAGATGACGGGAGAGATGACAGGGCACAGGGAAGGGTCAGAAGGAGCCCTGGTGGAGGCTGGAGCCCCGCTGCTCCAGCAGAGCCCATCTCAAAGTCCTCCTCGAGCAAGACCCTCAGGACTCGGCTACCTGCGGGAGCACTGGATTTCGGGTTAGATTCTACTGCTGCCACCCTGAAAACCAGGCAGATCCCCTCCCTCTCTGGGCTGCCCTCCTCCTTGGGGCCAGTGCAGTGCAAACGAGAAGCAAAGGGTCCAAGGAGGGAGCGGGGAGGAGAGCAGGGAGGGCCACCGAGAGCCACAGATACCTGGGGGAGGTGGGCAGGGAAGGAGAGGTCTGAGTCTCACCCTAAAGCATGAGTGCAGGGGCAAATCTCAGCCCCAGGCCATCTCCCTCCCAGCCCTGGCTCCTTCCCCACCAGGACTGGAGCCTCAAAGGCAGAGTTACAGTATAATTTATTGTACAAACAAGGACCCTTAGGAGTGTAAAATGGGCACTACTAATTATTATGCCAGGACAACAGGCACATGGCCACCCCACTTAAAGGCCACCTCTGATCCACACTGCTGGTGCTGGAGCTCAGATCACTGTGGAGGCCACCAGCATCCCCTCCCTGAGGAGGTAGCTGAAGAGCCCAGATCTGCCCTGCCACGTGGCAGGCTCCATCTCCACAGCCCCCACCCCCAGCCAGCCAGAACCTCAAAGGGCTGGGAGGGGCTTCTCCAGCAAGCTCCAAATGACTAGTTTGGGACTCCTCAGCCAGCCGGTGACGTGGCAGGCAGGAGGCTAAATTATCTCTGCCGGCTGGCGGAGGGGGGCTTCCACCTGGGAAGCAGGCCTAGGTTGAGGTCCCCGGAGGTGCCAGGGGTTTGCCAGGAGACTCTGGGAGCCCTCCTGGGCTTAGCTTTCCAGTCTTGTCCTGAAGAGACGCGTGCTGGGGGGCAGGGCTGCTGTTAAGGCAGCAGCAGGGGCAGAGGAAGGCAAGTTACTGCAGGCAAGCCGGCCTCCCGCAGCCCCGCCCATCTTGCCACGGAGAAATGCCAGCCCTCGGGCCAAGTTAGACAACTTACAGTCCCACAAAGAAAAATACAAGATCTCTTAGCCAGGGCTGTGCCCAAGGCTAGCCAGACTGAGTTGGGACCCGACAGGAAGGGGAGGAGATGCTGGGGGTCCCAAACACTGGGGAGGGGGGTCTAAAGTACCTGGAAACTGCCTCAGAGGGAGGTCAATGCCTGCCTTTTTCATTCTGAAAGAAAACAGAACAGTGAGGAGGATGGGACCCAGCAGAGGGGAGGTGGAGAAGAAGGGCCTGGAAGGCCCAGCTCCCAAAGGGCACCCTGTCTACACTGCCCCTGACACGGGGCACAGCCAGTCCCAGATCTTCAGTGACCTTGGAGGCCAACCACTTCGCTATACAGCGGGAAAGACTGAGGCCAGGGCAGGGAGCCACCCGGGTCCCTCAGGAATGAGCAGGAGTCAGGCTTCCGGGCACAGGGCTCCTTCCTCAGAAGCTCGCAGAGCCCCTCCTGTGGCGTCCCGTTACACAGCCAGCACAAAAAAATCTCTGCTGGGAATCCCAGTGACCAGAGGCAAAGGAGGGTACCAGAAGGGGGGACAAGTACATGAACCATCTGAGGACAGGAAGGTGGGGCCCCAGTTGCACTTCCAGAGAACCGAAGCCCCCTCATTTTCCCCAGGCCTCCATCCGGGCCCTGCAGCGCAGAAGGACCAGCCGGAAACCGGGAAGAGGAGGGGCCGAGACTTCAGGCCAGGCTGGAAGTGCTTTCAGTCTCTTTCCTCCCCTCCAGCCACCTCAGGAATGTCCCTAAGCTGGGGGCAGGGAATCTAGCCTCTGGAAGTGGCCTTAACCCTGCAGTTACTCCAGGAATCAGAGGGCAGGGCGGTGGACAGAGCAAGGGTGGCTGAGTCAAATCCTTCTAGTCAGCCCCTGGCAGCAGACGCAGCCCCTGCGACTCCTCACTACCTGCTTTTAGGAGGAGGAGGGAGGCTTGCTGCCCAGGTCTTTCCTCTGGCCGCCCCCATCCACCCAGCAGGCTGCTGATCAGAAATGCAGCCAGTGTCGGTGACTCCCCGCAAAGCACGTGCACCCCAGAAGCCAAGACTATTCCATCTCCTTTCCTACCACCCCACCTTCAGGAGGGTCAGATGTCCCCACCGAGCCTGGGGACGCATCCGAGGAGGCTGGGCCATCACTCGCTGCTGGCCCCTGGCCCTCAACCCCAGAACTGGAGTCACGTGGAACTGCAGAGCGGCCTGTCCTCCCTGTGGCTGCTGGGAGAGGCCCCAGCCCCTGTCTCCCTGTTTCTGCAGAGGGTCTGCTTACACCTCCCCGGCCCCCAGCCCCACTGTCTCCTAACTGCCACCGCCACCCCGCCCCATGCTCCTAGGGGACCGTGCACCCCCCCCACCCCGGCTCTGATCTCCCCGGAGGAGGCTTCAGTCACCAGCTAGCCCTGGTTCTCGATCCCAAACCCTCAAAGTGCCAGGGACTCCAGTATGCGCGCTCTGGCTGGGCCTGCAACCCCTCCCCGGGGCCATCCGCCCCCTCACTCCCTTGAACACCCCTCAGTTGCGCGGCGCTCCCCGGGCCGCCCCCGCCCCTCACCTGCGCCGGGCGGGCTGGCGCCGGACGGGACCGTCGCTCTCGAGCCGCGCGAACCGATTCCACTCTCCGCTCGCCCGCCCGCTCCCGGGATCTATATATGGCGGTCCCACCCCCTCCCGCCTGTCCCGAGAAACTTCTGGAAAGTTGGAAAGGCTTCCGGAGGGCGCCCCAGCTCCGCCAAAAAAAGCCAAAGACCTCCCCTAAATCTCCCCGGCCCCTGCCCCCTCCCTCTGCGGGCGCTCTCCCGCCCCTGGGTCCTACTGCCCCCCTCATCGGGCGGGCTGCAGGGCGCCGGCCGGGGAGCCCCCACCGGGACCAGCGTGTCCCCGAGCGCGCGCGGGCGTCGTTTCACTCAGCCGCGACTCAGGACCCTTGCGGTCCTGGAGGTGAGTGGACGGGGGTTCGGACCCCAGAGCTGGAGGGGACACCGGGCTCCAGGGGCCAGCTCCCCTGGACTGGACCCCCCTTCCATCCCGGCCCTCTGCTCAGGCCGGCCCACTCCTGGTCGCACATTCCCTCCGGCACCCTTTCCCTGCAGGGGCTCCCCGCGAGTGGATCTACCCTCTCCTCACCCCCCCCCCCCCCACTTACAGAGCTGAAACTTAATTGAATCCTCCTACATACACCTCCCTCCTCAGTCTGTGCCCCTCCCTTCGTCTCAGGGGAGGTGGTCAGACTTTGGGAGGCAGGGCCATTCTCCATGACGGGGGCGGGGGTCATTCTAAAAACCTCAGTTGAGCTCAACCTTAGTGACAGCCCCGGAGAGTGCGAGGAGTCAGACAGGACCCAGTACCTGACCCCACCTGCAAAGCCCAAGCCTTGGAGTGATAGAGGCAGAGACACCTGGGGAACATCAGGTGGTCTGGCTGGGCATGGAGAGGTGCACGGGAAGGAAACCCCTGGCTCTACACTAAGCACTGTGCTGTGTGACCCTGGGCAAGTTACTTTCCATTTCTGGGCCTTGGTTTCCTTGGCTGTGAAATGTGATGCTAAGTTATTCCTTGCTTCCCTCTTGCCTCTCTCTTCCTTTCTCAATCCTTGGTCATCCTTGCCCCCTTCCCTGCCTGGGTCCCCTCCCTGTCTGGGTCCCCTCCCACAGGCTCCAGGTCTCCCACCCCGCCCTTCCATAACTGATAGCTCCTTGAGCTCGGAGTTAAGCTGTTCTAGGTGCTGAGGACCCGGCTGGGAAGTGAACAAAGTCCTTGCCCTGGGGGGGGGGGACGGAAATGTATATTCTGAGGGGTATGCGCATGTTAGTGGGCAGTTCAGTAAGCCCAGTTACTTAGGACATCCTTTCAAACCTTCTTCAATAGTGAAATAATAGATAACAGTTGTACACAGTATGGAGAGGAAGGGACAGGGTAGAGAGACACTTTATTTACTCACTCATTCAATCAGTCAACAAACTGTGTTGTACATTATCTTTCTTCTTGGAACATACCTGGGAGCAAATGAATCCCAGCACCCAGCAAATGCATCAATCATCTGAGTCTCTGGCCTCAGTAAGTTGTGTGGGGTGGTGGCCTTTCTGGCCACCCCAGCCCGGTTGTGGTGACTAACTTCTCAGTCTGGGTTAGGGTGCTGCTGCTCAAATTCTTTTGATTACAAGGACTGTGGGAAATCGTAGATTCCAAAAGCTTCAGACTTTTCAAATCAAGGTCAAAGAATCAGAGGTTACGTGAATCCTAAAGTGATCACCATAGTATATGATGACCTTACACTCAAAGCCCTCATGGAATCTTTGAATCCAACTAAGGTATGTTAGCGTGTTAAAATCTTAGAGTCAAAGGATCTTAGAATAAAAGTATTAAAGTCTCCAGGCTACAAGACATCTCAGAGGTCATAGATTCCTGTCTGCGGCCCAGGGCAGAAGCCCTCTCTTCAGTATCCCCAAAAGGCAAGCACCCTGGCCCCTCTAAGACCAGGGAGCTCCCTCCTTCAGAGGCAGCCCAGGGTTCTTTTTGGGGGCAGGTCTGATCATTAACAAAACCTTCCAGCCTTGGAGTGGTGTCCTCTTCTTTGTGGTAGCCGTCCTGGTTCTCGTGTGCTTCCTCCTGCCTCAACTGTGTATTGCTTTTAAGGATAAGTCCTTGCTATCCAAGGACACCTCCTGGGTCCCAGGCCAGACCCCACTTTCCAGCCCCCACGCCCCCGACATTGGCCCCCAGCCTTCCTTCCTAACATGATCAGTGAGCCAAAGGCCTGGGCAGAAGCAAAGACCCATCAAGGCTGGCAGGATGGAGATGTTTGCCTTGGCTTTCAGCAGGTCCAGATGTCAAAATCCCACAGAGGCTTCCTTCCCTCCACGCTCTTACATCTCCTAGCTCTCATAGGCCTCACCAACACCTCGGGGGGAAGCTGAGAGTGCTATTACTGTCCCATTTTGCAAATGGGTAAACTGAGGCTCGTGCTGTTAGATAAGCCCAGAATCTTAGGAGGTCAGAGTAGAGAAGCCTGGGTCTGAAGGGCCCTCCCAGCCTCACCAGAGCCTGCTGTCACTCAGGCTGGGTCAGAAACCTCCTCCCTGACCTATCATGCTGCCTTATCTCTGCGTTATCACCCTGGATTGTCACTGGAGACTTTGGAAGGGCAGGACCTTTTCCTTCTCACTCCCAGACCCCAGCTCCCAGTACAGGGTATGGCACAGAGGAGGCATTTGGTACACATGGCCAGCGAATGAATGACAGGAAGTGGCTGCCTGAGTCTACTGTGCTCCAAGACTGGCCTTCCTGAGGGAAGAAAAGCAACGGCTCCTTTAAATTTCCAAGATCAGCAAAAATATTTCAAGAGCCTTTGCCACATTATTCTTAGTGCTGAACCCAGCCCTGGTGCTGGCTGTGGCCCTTCCCCCACATTCTGGGCTGCACATTCTGGAAAAAGCACTCTTTTGGAGGGGCTGGGGGAGGAGACTCTGAAGTGCAGAGAAACTCTCCAACATTTCTCGCCTGGATTGGTCCAGTGCCTTGGCTTCCTGCAGGAGGTGGTCCAGCTGCCGTGTGTACAGGAGCCCAGCTGGAAATCCTCTAGGTCCTGAGAGGTGTGGCCTGAAGCAGGAAATAGAAAACCACCAAGTCCAACTGCATCCATACTACAGAGAGGAAAACTGAGGCCCAGAGAGGGGCAGCACTTTACCCCAGGCCACACAGCAAATCAGAGGTGAAGCTGGGCTAGAGCCCATGCCCTGGACCCCAGCCCTCTTCCCTCCATACCACCCTCCAACCGGCCCAGCCAGGCACTGCAGAAACGGCTTTCTAGCCCCAGTAGCTAGATTCACTCTGTACCCACCCCATCGGGTCTTAGAACTAAGATTAGCCTGGGATTTAAGTGTCCAGCACAGTCACATTTACTGTCATATTTAGTCCTTCCAGATAAGTAGGAATTTTAGACATGAAGAAACTGAGGATCAGGGAGACTAAGCAGCATGTTCAAGGACACACAGCACGGGATTGGAATCAGGTCTGTCTGTGCCATATGGGCAGGGAGGGAGTGGAGGAGAGGAAAGTGACATTTATGGGACATTTTGCTGTTGCCAGGCCCTGTGCTGGGGACCCTCGCAGGATCTCACTTTTAATTATAGAACATTAATTGGAAGAAAGTTTAAGCCCCTCCTTCTTTTTACATGGGACCAGGGCCCAGAAAGGCTCTGACAACTGGTCTAGGGTCGGCCCCCTCCCTCCGGCAGCTCTTTGAGATGCTGTCCAGGAGCCAAGAATGTGCTCTCAGCCCAAGGCATGAGTCAGGAAAACACGATTTCTGCAATCTCTGATATTCTCTCTCTCTCTCTCTCTTTCTGAGTGTGGAGCCTTCCATCCAAAAGGGCTGTCTTGCATGCTGCCACGTTGGAGGGTGGGAGGCTGGTCGTCATGGGGGTAGGCGGGCACGTGGTTCCTCCCCTCCTCCTCCCAGAGCAGGCCTGCCGCTACCCCCACCCTCTGCAGTCCTGGCACTGTGGGAAGCCACATAGGACTCTAGTGACTTCACCCACATGCCTGACACAACACCCAGGAGACACAAGCCCATTGGCACACTGTATACACAAGTGTGTGTCCACCCACCCCTGTGCGTGTACACATATGACACTCAGGGGCAGCCCCTTCGGGCAATCCACGTACAACATGGCTGTGTAACTCTCCAGCAACCCAAATGCACCACACACGGTGCACATGCGTGCTCGATATTACATGTGCACACACACAGGCTCCCTACCTCCTCCCATTCTGCCTCTCCCAGGCCTCTGGCAACCCGTGGGACCGGCTCCAGTGCTGCAGGATGGAAGGGTGGCCGGTCACTGCTGCCTGCCCTTTCCCTTCCCTTCTTCACTCTCCTCTCCCCCAGGTGCTGCTGACATCTGTGGTAATCGTCATGCCCAGGTTGGCCAGAGGGCTGTCCTCCCTGTCTTGTCATCTCTGACTCTCAGGGAAGGTGCTCCTGAACTCTGACCACCCCCCAACTCAGCTCTAACCTGCTTCAGTCCAGTGGGGCACCCCCAGTGTTATGGAATGCAAAATGCCCTCACTTGGGGGTCAGGAGACCCCTCTGTAAAATAGGGATGAGAAGCACAGATAAGGTAATGAATGGGAAAGGACTTTGTGTGCCCTAAATGACGTTAGGATCGCCACTCCATACCCCTGCTCACCCCTTCACCAGTTGGTCAAATCCTACCCAACCTGAAGAAGCCGCCTGTGACCACTCCTGCTCTGTTCTCTGAGCACCGTGCTGCCGGGTCCCCGCACACCTAGCCTGGCACACACGAGGCTAGCAAAGGGCTGCGACTGCGGTGGGCCCTCCCTGGGGAGGCACAGGCAGATGATGGCAGCCTGGCAATGGGGAAAGAACCCAACCTGGGAGTCAGGAAGTCTGGGTGGGGACCTATCCCGGCCACCACTCATCAGCTACCTTGCAAAGTCACTGCACCTCTCTGCACCTCAGTTGCCTCATAACGTGGGATTTGAGCAGGATCTGGAGGATCTGAGGGATTTATTAATGATTTTAAACAGGAAGAAAGATTCACAAACACTCCTGGCAGGAGGAGAAATTGGCATGCTTTTCCTAGAAGACAGTTTGCACTGCAAGCTTTAAAAATGTGTTATTGAATAATGTCCTGCAACATTGTTTGTAATAGCAAAAATTGGAAACAACCTAACCGTCTATCAGTAGGAGGTGGGAATACCATGAAGCTGGAAAAAACAAAAAGGAAGGAAGTTCTTTATGTCTTGATACTGATTTGCTCTTAGAGTGGAAATGCAGAGTGAAGACGCGTATGTGTGGTGTGCTGTGTGCTGCCACAGCTTGTGTACCCACACTGTCTCTGGAAGGTCACATGAGAAGCTGGTAACATCGGTTGCAGGCAGGGGAAGAAGTGGATGGGAGCGAAGGGTGCGGAGAGAGACTTATCTTTCATTCCTGATGAATTTTTGGATTATATGTGTACATTACCTATTCACACACTTTTAGCATTTGAAATTATGTATGTTCTTTTTGGAAAAAAACCAATTTTTAGGAATTTAGCTTAAGGAAATGACTTTTAAAACTATGAGCATAGATACATGCAGAAGAACGTTCATTAGAGCATTCTTTGTAAATGGCAAAAATAAATTGGAGACAAAGTCAACAAGAGATGGAATATTGGCAGACATCAAAAAGGGGGAAGCTGTTGTAACCTTCAGGAAGAGAAAGATAGCTTGATGGATTGTTGGGTGAAAAATAAAGCAGTTATAAAACAGCATTTATGAAAATTCTATGTGCCGAGCTATAAGATATCTGGAAGGATGCTCATATTTCACCAAAAAGTCGATGCTCGTTATGGGGTGATTTTCACTTAATTTTTAAAACATTTCTTCTGTTAAGAGGTTTGGGTTTATTTTTTTAATGAATGTGTGTTATAAGTAATTAAGGCCGGGCTTGGTGGCTCACGCCTGTAATCTTAGCACTCTGGGAGGCTGAGGCAGGAGAATTGATTGAGGCCAGGAGTTCAAGACCAGCCTGAGCTAGAGCAAGACCCCGTATCTACTAAAAATAGAAAAATTAGCCAGGTGTGGTGGCATGCACCTGTAGTCCCAGCCACTTGGGAGGCTGAGGCAGGAGGATTGCTTGAGCCCATGAGTTGGAGGCTGCAGTGAGCTGTGATGACGCCACTGCACTATAGCCCAGGCAATGGAGCAAGACACTTGTCTCAAAAAAAATGTAATTAATAAAATATATAGATATATATAATATTCATGGACAATGGCTAGAAGGAAATACTCTTATATAACACATAGTGTTTATTAATCTTGGAGACAGAAATACATGTCATCTCTATTCTCTTTCCTCTGCTTCTCTGAATTTTTTTAATGGCATATATTACTTTTATAATCACCTAAAAAAATCAATAAAGTGAATAGAAAAAGAAACACCCAGCAGGAGGTCAAGCTCTGGCCTGAAAGGGTCCACATCTGAGTGGGGGGCTGGGGAACTGAGGGCTCAGGTCACCTCCCTGCAGCCCTGGGGGAGGGGGCAGGCTGGGGCTGAGGCCCCCCTGGCCAGGCCTGCCGGCTTTAGGCCTCAGGCTAAATGGAGCCAGATCCTGGCAGGATTTCGTGGGGAGCAGCCAGGGCGGGGTGAGAGAGATTCCCCAGAGAGGTCACTGTGTGAGGGGGCAGGGGTGTATGTGAGTGAAGCTGCGGAAGTCCGAGAGGCTGGTCTCGCAGGAGCCTGGGGGCCAGGGAGCTCGGAGCTTCCTCCTGAAGGCAACTTAACAGGGAAGCAACAGGTCACATTTTTTTTTTTAAATTTCAGCTTATTATGGGGGTACAAAAGTTCAGGTTATATATATTGCCCATGTCCCGCCCATCCCCCCGAGTCAGAACTTCAAGCGTGTCCATTCCCCAGACAGTGCGCATTGCACTCATCATGTAGTTATACCCCCATCCCCTCCCCCCACCCCCCATCCAAAAACAGGTCACATTTTTAAGAGTTCTCTTGCCTGCTGAGTGGGGAGTCAGAGAGGGAGGCTGAAGAGGAGAATCACACAGTGACCCAGAGTAAGGTGCGGGTGCCCGAACCCTGGCAGGGGCTGGAGCGGGCCAGTGGCCGTGGACTGGGTACGGAGGCCCCTGGAGAAGGAGGGAAGGAGGAGTCTCTGGCGTCTGGCCTCATGAACAGGGGCCAGCCGGTCCCTTTCCTGAGCTGGAGACTCTAGGGGAAGGCAATGAGCTTGGAGGGGAAGATGGTGGGCCCCACTGTCTGCAGATGGAGACATCCAGAAGGCTGTAGCATCATGAGTCTGGCACTCAGGAGAGGAGGGCAGTCTGGGGATGCCAACCTGGGAGTTCTGGCACAGGACAGTAATGGACACCATGGATGCGAGATGTGGATCAGAGCAAGTACAGTGCCCGGGAACAGAGGCTGGGGAGAAATAGGTCCACAACAGGCAAAGGGGAGACCTCGCCCCTCCAGGAAGGGAAACCAAGGCTGAGCTGGCAGGGCCACTGGCGGGGGCGGGGCAGAGAGGGCGGGCAGGGAAGGCCATGCTGGATGCCATGGAGCAGCAGTCCCCTCCCCCTCCCTTGCTGAGAATGCTGAGGGAGGACCAGGCTGCCGCAGGGTGATTCCGTGGCGGGTGGGCCGGGCCAGGGCTGGGGTCTGTACACTCGGCCAGGCCCCATTGGCTATTGGGGCTGCAGCCCGCACAGAGACAGGCTGAGCTGATGCAACGTGGGCCTATCATTGCAGGCCCTGCGAGGGGATGCAGCTGTGCTGGCCGCTGCCCAGAGGTTCCAGCAGGGAGGGGGCCTGGCTCCCAGGGCTGGCTGGGGCTCTGGGACTGCAGCCCAGCCAGGCTGTTCTGGGTCTGCTCTGACTCAGGAGGGAAACACGCCTTTCATGGAAGCACCAGAGCCTCTGGCTGTGTGTGTGTGTGTGTGTGTGTGTGTGTGTGTGTGTGTGTGTGTGTGTGTGTGTGTCTGCGTGCGCATGTGTGATGGGGGCGGGGCATTTCCAGGGCCAGATGGGGAAACGGGATGGGAGGAGCTGTGCACCCACAGAGCCCTCTGGGCAGCTCCTGGGTTGCAGTCTGCACTTGGCCTCTGACGCCACACGTGACTTCGGGCAAGTCCCTGATCCCTTTGAGCCTCAGTTTCCCCCTCTCTTAGCTGGGACCGAGAGTTGGGAAAAAGAACTGAGTCTGAGGGCTGGGTCTAAAGGGACTGATCAGAGCATAGGCTGGGGCTCAGGAACCACAAGCAGCTTCTTCAAGCTCCCTGACAGGGGGTCCCTGGAAGACCAGCAAGGGTGGGCTGAGTGTCAGAAGGGGTCTGTGCAGGTGCAAATCTAGACGCCAAGTCCTGGTCCCTGGAACAAGGGAGGGAGCCAGGTTATTGGAGCAAGACTGTGAGTCCCTGAGGTTAGGAGCCCCTCGGTACAGGGCTTGGCTCAGCAAGGTCTTGCAGTGAGCTAGCGGCTTAACTGCGAGCTGCAGGCTGGGGCAGTGCCAGCATCAGAGTTTCACAGCGCTGGCCCACCCCCATGTCATGCCAGATGTCTGCCCTGCCACCTGGAATAGGGCTGGGGCTGCCATGGGGCTCTGGGGTGGGGTGGGGTGGGGTGAGGGGTGAGCAGGTCCAGTGGCCACAAAGCTGGCTCTGCCACCACTGGGCATTTTCAGAGATGGAGCCTTGCTCGAGGGTTACCCCTGTAGGGGCTTTACCTAGGACCTTCTGGAAACAGAAGGACTTGACCCCAACACACCCTGTTGACATACAATTCCAAACAGTGGCAGACTACTCATTTTCACTCAAAACCAACTTTTCCTGGGCAACTGCTCCGAGCCAGGCCCTGTTCTGGGAACACAGAAGCAAACCAAATTCACTCCCTGTCCTTAAGCAACAGGGCTTGCACAGGGTGCTCAGGAGTGTGTCAGAGGGGAGGAAGCAGAGGGCTGCCGGAGCCCACAGGTACCTGACCCAGTGTGGGGCTTGGGGTCAGGGAAGACTTCCTGGAAGAGGCTGCCTGAGGTTAAGAAGTTCACACCAAGCAGAGAAGACTGACCCAGAGTAGGGAGAGTGAGAGAGGCACTCGCCTTGGGGGCACAATTAATGGGAGCATCAAACCCCTCAGTAATCAGAATAAATAACATTTCGTGCAATATTTTAAACAACCAAAATCAATGCAAATTTTCCATGATGAAAAAATATCAAAATCTTAAGTAAAGGTAGGATCAGGGCCGGCTTCGTGGGTGTACAGCCTGTGTAGTCTCACAGGGCCTCCCACGTGGGTCGCTGTTGCCATGCTGCAATTCCTGGTAATTTCTGAAGGCGGGGCCTGGCACTTCTGGCAGCCAGTCTCAGGCAGGATCAGTAAGGCAGAGCTGTGTCCAGCCATGTCGGAGCAAGAGGCAAAAGGAAAAATAAAAAGTCTCTATTTAAATTTTGATATTTTTTGCCTTAACTTTGATTTATAAAAGTATTACATGGAAATATTATTTATCTTGATTACTGAGGTTTTCGGTCCCTTTAAATCTACACCCGAGGTGAATGCCTTGGTTGTGTCACCCTCATCCCAGCCCTGAGGGAAGGCAAGGAGAGGAAGGTGGCACCGGGCTGGGCACAGCACGGGCAGAGCGGGCCTGGGCGGCTGGACAGTCAGGAGGGTTTGGGGAGCAGGCAGAGCCTTCAGGCACCTCCTCGGTCCCACCGACGCTTGCTGGAGAGGCACCAGACGTTCCCCACGCCCCAATCACTCTCCTAAGCCTCAGTGCGAGTGGAGAGAAATGGTAGTTCCTTTCAACACCCTGTCTTCCATGTAGTTCTGAGGGACCAAAAAAAAAAAAAAAAAAGAAGAAGAAGAAGACAACACTGGGTTTGAAGCAGCCTTGTAAACTGGACAGTGCATGCCCACACTCGTGACAGGTGCCATGCCAGCTCCCACAGGCATGCACACGGACACCTCCCCAAGCCCGTCTCGATTCTCACAGTTGTGAGACTCCCTGGCCAGCCTAACTGCCCCCTTCCCTGCCCTCAGTGTGCACGTGAGAGGGAACCAGAGTAAATTCTTCTTTTACTCCTTCGTTTTTTATTTATTATTTATTTATTTATTAGAGATGGGGTCTTGCTCTGTCGCCCAGGCTGGAGTAGTGCAGAGGCTCGATCATAGCTCGCTGTAACCTCAAACTCCTTGGCTCAGGCGACCCTCCTGCCTCAGCCTCCCGAGTAGCTAGGACTACAGGCACGCGCCACCACATCTGGCTAATTTTTAAAATTTATTCAGATGGGGTCTGGCTATGTTGCCCAGGCTGGTCTTGAACTCCTGGCCTCAAGTGATCCTCCTATCCTGGCCTCCCAAAGCGCTGGGATTATAGGCATAAGCCACCATGAATTTTACTCTTTCATTCTCTTTTATGTAGCAAGTATTTATTGAGAACCCTCTATGTGCCAGGTGCTGGGACACAAGAGTGAACAAAACCAGGCCTCCAGGAGCCTGGCACGCTGGCTAGAGGGGACAGGGAGGAAACTACAAAACAAATATGATCATTTCGGATAATAAGGGCTAGGCAGGAACAAACATGGGTGGAGGAGATGGGGGAAGACTACATTACACCAGGTAGCCTGAGACCTGAGAATGAGAAGCTGTATTCGTTTCCTATGGCTGCTGTGACAATGACCAAGATAAATTTATTATCTTATGGCTCTGGAAGTCAGAAGACTTAAATGGGCTGGCAGTTCCTTCTGGAGGCTCTAGGGGCAAATCTGTTTCCTTGCTCTTTCCAGCTTCTGAGGGTCACCTGCATGCTTTGGTGCATGGCCCCTGCCTCCACCTTCAACGCCAGCAGCTCTCCCTGACTTTTGCTTCTATCACCACATCTCTCTGACTCTGGGCTCTCTGCCTCCCTCTTATAAGGACCCTTCTGATGACATGGGGCCACCAGTACAATCTCCCTATCTTGAGATCCATAATTTAATCACATCTGCAAAGTCCCTTGTGCCATGCAAGGTAACGCATTCACAGGCTCCAGGGATTGGGATGTGGACGTCTTTGGGGAGCCATTCTTCTCCCTACCACAGAAGCCAACCTGTGAAGACCTCGTGCTGGGAGGAGAGCATCCCAAGCGGAGGGAGCTGCACGCGCAAAGTCCCCGAGGCTGGAATGAACTAGGCATGTTCTAGGAACAGCAAGCTCAGCTGCCTAGAAAGTGACGCTCCAGTGGCTTGATTTTAGTCATCAGCCACGAGGCCAATACCACCTCTGTAGACAAATGTCCGCAGTGTGCTCCAGGAGCCCTGCAAGTCCAGGACAACCCCAACAGGTCATGCCCTTGGCATTTCAGGTCATCTCCTGCTTCCCGCTGCTTCTAGCTGTCAGGCTCTTCACACGCTTAGAATAAGAGCCCTGGGTGTCTGAAAAGGTGCCTGCCTGGGCACTCACCTGGGCCGTGCCCGGCTGGCTCTGGCTGAGGAGCAGGTCCTGCCCCTGGTACCTGAGTATAATCCTGCTCTTTCTTCCCCGCTGAAGGCCAGGATTGTGTGGCTGACGGAGAACGGGGGCAGGAAAGCTGGACCTCAGGCGGTGGCAGAAGCCTTCAATGGCCATATTGTTAGCTGTGGGCTGTGGCGGGGAGGCGCCAGGGCAGGGCTGAATGAGGCGTCTGTGTTTGCTAGGTCAGGATGCCCAGGTCAGGGGTTCTCTTGGGAGATGCCTTCCACCCTCACCCTACCCCAACTCTGCCCAGACCCTGCCATTTGGCTTCCTTGGCATCTCTTGTACCCATCCCTCAGGGACCACAGCGGTAACTTGCTGCATCCCTGTGCCACCCACGAACTCTGTCTTGATCACCATGGAGTCCCAGCACCCAGCACCCAACCCAGGGTGGCTCAGAGAAGGTGTTCCACGTAAGCGTGTGATGAACAGCTGCATGGCAGATTGGTGGAATGAGAGGCTGCTGTCACCCTCGCTTCACCTGGTCTCTTTCCTTGACCCCTGCACCCTTCTGCTCACTAGCCTCCCCGCCCCTGGTCTCTCCTCCTCCACATTGTTGCCAGGGGATCATTCCGGCACAACATCTAGTTAAAACCCTCCTAGGGCTTCCTGCAGCCCCCAGGACCCAGCCAAGCCCCCAGCCTGGAGTCAAAGCCCTTCTTGGCCCCACCATCCTCGCCCGCTACCCAACAGCCAATTCTCTGGTCTACCCCTGCACCACTCCTGGAGCACACCCGGCATTTTCCAGCCTGTGTGCCCTGGTACTTTCGTATTCCTGTACCCAGAACGTCCTTCCCCCTCTTCTCCCCACATGGATGACTCCTACACGTGGCTCAGGCGACCAGCTCCTGCAGGAAGCCTGCCCTGACCACCCCCAGCCTCCTCCGGGTTCCCACTGCCCCTGTGCTTCCCTCATCTCAGCACCAGTTGTGACTGTCACTTAACACGTCTGTCTCCCTTCCCATACCCTGAGCCCCTCGAGGGCAGAGACAGATTCTGTCCCATATATTTGTTATCTCCAGGGGCCTGGACGTGGTCAGGCACAGAACAAACGCTGAGCAAAGGTGTGAGCCCAGCCCAGGGAGAGTGGGCGGGCCCCGCGGCCTGACTCGCGGGCGCTTCTGCCCTCTGGTGTCCACTTTGGGTCATTACGCTTTTCTGTCTTTCATGGGCTCACCAGGGTGAGAAGCCCCCTAGTGGTTCTCAGCGTGTGGTTCCAAGACCAGTAGGATCAGCATCACCTTGGAACTTGTAAGAAATGAAAGTGCTTGGGCGGGACGGGGTGGCTCATGCCTGTAATCCTAGCACTTCAGGAGGCTGAGGCGGAAGGATCGCTGGAGGCCAGGAGTTTGAGAAATGAAAGTGCTTGGACTCCACCCTAGACATGAATCAGAAACTCCGGGGGTGGGCCCAGCAATCTGTGTTTTAACAGTCCCTCCAGGTGTTTCTGATGCAGGCTGGTGTTTGAGAACCTCCTGCTAGAAGAACCTTGAGCCTGAGCCACTCCCAGGAGCACCAGGTAACAGAGGAGACAGGACCCACCTGGTAGGTTGCCAGATAAAATACAGGATTCCCAGTTACCTTTGACTTTTAGGAAACAATAGAACATTTAGGGGGTATGTACCTAACAGTGGAAAAAGATTCATTGTTTGTCTGAAATTCAACTGTAACTCTATCTCCTATTTTTTTTTTTTTCTTTCTAAATCTGGCAGTTCTGTGCAAAGGACTCTGCTCTTGGTTTAATGGTCGGGTGTTGTCATCTTGAAATTCTTAGTAATTTTACACAAGAAGCCCTGTGTTTTCATCTTGCACTGAGTTCTGTGAAATGTAGCCGGTGCTAGGAAGGACCCTTGCAAAGCCTCACTGGGGACATTCGGGATCCAGAGCCCAGCGGTGGGAGGGTGGGACCTACAGCAGCTGAGTGGTGCCCCTGAGTCTTCCCAGCACCTGCCTCTTCCATGTGCCCTGGCTCCTATCCCAGGTGGGTCAGACCTTCATCCTGCTTGCCACATTGCAGGCCCTGTCTCCTCCCTGTCTCCCGCCTCCATTCTCGCCCCTTCTAATCTACCTTCCACAGTAACGTGAAGTTCCAAAACAGTCTACCCATGTCACCCTCCTGCTCAAAACTTTTCTCTGGGTGTCTCCTTACCCCTGCTTTCATGACAACTGGTAGCTGCCATTACAGATGGAACAAGATTGGTGTGACCCAACCACTGCTGAAGCTGAGTGATGGGTACACTATACTAAGTACCCATTAAACTAAGTACTGAGTGGGGGTTCATTATACTAATCTGATTTCATGTATGTTTGAAATCATCCATACATTTTTTTTTCACTTTTTTTTTTTTTTTTTTTTTTTGAGACACAGTCTCACTCTGTTGCCCAGGCTAGAATGAGTGCCGTGGCGTCAGCCTAGCTCACAGCAACCTCAAACTCCTGGGCTCAAGCGATCCTACTGTCTCAGCCTCCCGAGTAGCTGGGACTACAGGCATGCGCCACCATGCCCGGCTAATTTTTTCTATATATTTAGTTGTCCATATAATTTCTTTCTATTTTTAGTAGAGACAGGGTCTCGCTCTTGCTCAGGCTGGTCTCGAACTCCTGAGCTCAAACCATCCACCCTCCTCGGCCTCCCAGAATGCTAGGATTACAGGCGTGAGACACTGCGACCGGCCCATACATTTATTTTTTAAAGTATAGTGCAAAGTAATATTAAAGCTCCAAAATCTCATCCAACGTAGAAGAGCCTTTTCTGGGGCTGGGCTCCTCAGGAACTAGAGGCCGGCAGAGGGCACTGACCACCTCCTTGCTCTCCCCCGACGGCCATCCCTGGCTGCTACCTGTGGGTACGGTGCAGAGTGGGACACAGGGCAGAAAGGGCCCTCCTTGCCTGAAACGGTTGTAACCTGGCCTGGGGACCTTGTGGGACAAGATAGAGTCCACAGTGGACTCTAACCCCCAGGATTCTCTAGGAGATTTTTCAGGGAACCTCCTCTGGGGACTCCTAGCCTAGATTTCCCCGACAGAAACAACGCTGCCCACTCTGGTTGGCAGCCTCTCCCTGCAGGCATCGGTTCCAGCTGTTCCCCCTCTGTTAGGATCCCTTCATCTCCCCATCCAACTCCTCCCACAGGCCCTCATCTGGGTCACTAGAAAATTAGGCACCCTCTGTCCAATGTAGCCTGGCAGTGTGAGCCATCCCAGCCTGCCCCCACCTCTCCCCATTCCACCACCCCACACCCTGTAGACTCTGCAGTGTGGGAGGACAATTCTGGTCCCAGATCCCCCAGAGTCTAGACTTGCTCCTCACTTGGCTTAAAGGAGGGAGGGGAAGCTCAGAGCCGAATGACAATGCTCTCCAAAACAGTCTTTCAGCATGGTGGGTGATGGGCAGGGGCTGGTGGGGCAGGTCTGGGAGGGGTGGTGGGATGGGCTGACACTCCGTGTAGGAAGAGAGGAGCTTGGGCCTCCAGTCCTCAGCCTCTAGAGCTCCTGCTGAGATACTAACCAACAGGAAGAGCCTTATCCCTGCCTCTGCACACACAACTAGAGAATCCTAGACTTAGAGAGTTGCAAGAGGCTTCCTTCCCCTAGTCCCCTGGGTCCACTTGGCAAAATTCTACTCTCTGTGAGCCTCCACTCGAGCCCTGCCTCCTCCAGGATGACCTCCCTGACTGCTCTGCAGCATTCCTCTCCTCCCTGGTGCTCCCACCACACCTTGTTCATTCCCTCATTAGAATATTTATTTACTTATTTATTTTTATTTATTTATTTTTTTTTTTGAAACAAGGTCTCACTCTGTTGCCTGGGCTAGAGTGCAGTGGCACCATCACAGCTCACTGAAACCTTGGACTCCTGGGCTCAAACAATCCTCTTGCCTCAGCCTTCTGAATAGCTGGGATTACAAGTGTACAACACCACGCCCTGCTAATTTCTGTTTTAAGAGATGGGTCTTGCTATGTTGCCCAGGCTGGTCTCAAACTCCTGGCCTCGGGTGATCCTCCTGCCTCAGCCTCCCAAAGTGCTGGGATTACACGTGTGAGCTACCGTGCCCAGCCCAATTATTTTATTTTTAAAAATTGTTTTTGTGTCATATTTCCCCATCAGACTGTGAGTTCCTTGAGGAGTCCCTGAGTGGCTTCTGGCCTATTGTCAGGTCCCTGGTATCAGCACGAGGGCTGCCTGGCACGGAAGAGTGGTAACACAATAACAATGACAACCTGCGTCAAGTGCTGTGTTCCTGGTCCTGTTCCAAACTTCGTGGTGCATTATCTCAGTAACCCGTGCTACAATCTTCTGAGGCAGGTGTCTCACTCTGTCACCCAGGCTGGAGTACAGTGGTCCAATCATAGCTTACTACAGCCTTGAACTCCTGGGCTCAAGTGATCCTCCTGCCTCCGCCTCCTGAGCAGCTGGGACTACAGGCATGAGCCACAGCTGAGGCAGATATTATTATTCCTGTTTCACAGATGAGCAAACTGAGGCTCAGAAGATGAAATCATCTGGCCAAGATCACACAGGTGGAAGGTGGGAGAGCCGGGATTTGCCACGAGCCTTTCTGAGTGCAGGGGATTTATGCTAGAGACAGTCAGGCAGTGCTTGCGGGCACCTGAGTGGAGTGGGATGGGCAGCCCCCGCGGATCGGCCCGGTTGCCTCAGGCCCCCGCAGGCAGGGCCTTTGTTTTCTTCAGGGTTACAGGATACGCAGAGAGTCGGGATAAAGAAGAGTCAAGCTGGGTGTGGGGTTTGCTATCTTCAGAGGCCATTGCAAAGTCAATCAAGGTGTTGTTGGGCTGCTGCTTCTTGCTGGCGTGATGAACCTCATTTCCTAAATGCCTTAGCCCCTGCCACAGCCTCTAACCAGAGCCCGCAGGCTCCCAGGGATGTGGGGGGAGGGGCACAAAGGCCTGGAAACCAGCAGGTTGTGAGGGCTCGGGGTCTGGGTGCCCATAGGGGCAGTGACAGGTTGGCTGGACTACGGCTCTAGGGTGACTGTCTTGGTTTGCCCAGGAATATGAGGGATGTGGGACTTTCAGTGCTGAAACAGTGGCAGTCAGTCACTCTGCAACAGCTGTGAACCTGCAGCAGTTCCTCCTGCTCATTAGATGTTTTGGGACCTGGATGAAGGACACCTGGAGAGACCCGAGGCGGTTGGTCAACCCAGGCCCATTTACACAGGTGGGTCAGCCCAGCTGAACCCCCCGGGGCTCCCAGAGAGAGCAGGGCCTCAGCCCACTGCAGCCTTGCACTGGCTGGGTGGCCTTGGGCCACTTGCTTGACGTCACCGAGCCTCCTTTTCTGTTTCTAAAATGAGGTAACATCCACGTGGCAGAACTGTTGTGAGGATGAAAGTGAGATAACGCATGAAAAGTGAGGTATCACCCTAGGATTAGGGTCAGTTGTAGGTAACAAAACCCTGGAATAACAGTGGCTTAAACAAGAGGGTTTGCTTCTCCCTGAGACAGAAGTCTGGACATAGATGGCCCCTGGGGACTCTGCCACGTTACGTCCTTGGGCATTCAGGCTCCTCCCGGTTCCTCCGTCCCTAGGGTGTGGCCCTTGTCTCCAAAGACCAAGATGGCAGCCAGAGCCCCAGCATCACATCCGTGTTCCAGGCAGCAGATGGAAGAAGGACCAAAGAAGTACATGTCCCTCTCCCTAAGGTCACGTCCCGGAAGTTGGACACAGCAATTCTGCTGACATCCCATTCATCATAACTTTAGTCCCAGGGCCACAGAGAGCTGAGCTGCAAGAGAGTCTGTGAAATGTATTTTTTATTCCGAGGGTCCGTAAGCCCGGGGAGAAATCAGGCGTGCTATTACTGTGGAAGAAGGAGGGTGTGGATACTGGGGAACTAGCAGAAGTATATCAGAAGAGTTCAAGAAATGTGGCTCCTTCTCCCTGTAATATTTGCTGACTTTCCCCAGCCTGAGAATGGGGGTGGCCTGGCCCTGAAGCTGGCACAGGGCATCCTGTGAGCCTTCACGGTGTGTGAGGAGGAGAGAATGGGGCTGCGATTGACAGGGAGGTAAGAGGCAGGGACGTCCCTGGATGGGCCTGGCCAGCTGGTCCCGATACCCCAGGGCTTAGCATGTGCCGCCCCGATCTGAAGGCCAGTAGTTCCGGGCCTTCAGCCCAGGGGGCTCAGCACTGGGGCTCTGGGTGCAGGGAGCTCTCAGGAGCCAGGCCAGGAGCTGCAGGCGAGAGGGGATCAGTGAGGGGAGGAGGTCTGGCCGGTGACAGGCAGAGCCCACCCACGCCCAGTGGGTGTCGGAGTGGGGAGGCACCAGCCAGGCACCTGGATCAGAGCCCAGGCCGTCCCTGAAGACCGCCTCAGAGAAAAAGGAAACGTCAGAGCCCAACTTGTCCTGTTTTATTTTAGAAGCAAGTGAACAGATGTTAGAAGTAATCTAGGAAAAGCGGCCTCTGCCAAAAAGCAGGAACCAAAGACAAGGAAACAGACGGGCAGCCCCACCCAGCTCTTGCCAGGGAGATGGGCTTGTTTGTGCTCTAACCGTGTGATGGTGTCATATCATGGTCCTGGCACAAGGGGGCAGAGTAAGACCACCCCAAAGAGGTGTTGTTAAACGCCCCCTCCACACACACACTTTGTTCCAGTATGGAACAGGGAGCGGGTGGCTTTGCCTGAATGTGTACATCTGGTCCTGAAGGGCTGAGAGTTCCCAGGCACGTTCCTTCTCAGCCCCGGCCAGCAGCTCGGGCGATGAGTCCCAGGGCTGCATGTCCGCACGGCTCGGCTGGCCCCTCACCGCAGGGGTGAGCCCCACGTGCTCCGGGGACGGGGCGGCCAGTGCCTAATCACATCCACCGACCCCAGGTGTCCGCACGTCTCCACGCAGTCACACCAGATGCCCTGGTCGGTCATTCGCTCTCCTGCCCTGCTAGACAACGACACCTGCTCTCCCGTCTCCCACCCCCCCCCCCCAGCTGACGGCCTTGCTTCCTGATTCACTGAGGAAAGTTAAACGACTGGAAACAGACTCCACAGGCTCCACCACATCCACCGCCGCCCCTGCGTCCACGCCCCGTGTCTGCCCTCTCTCCCCCCCCTCCCGTGCTCCTCGCTGAGGCCACACTGGCTCCCACCCCAGCTGCCCCAGGACTTCACTCCCACAACCTGCTCGCTCGCTCATCTAGATCTTTCTGTCAGCACACACGTTCTAGCTTACAGAAACCCTATTTCTCTCTCCAGCCCCTTTCCTTCCTTCCCTTTCCATCAAAACGCCCCAAAACAGTGGTCCGTTTCTGTCTCCAGCTCCTTCCCCTGTCTCTCTTACGCCCACCCTAACCATGCTTTGCCTGTCACCCGGCAGAAACGCTGCTTCCCGAGGTCGCTGAAACCCCCCTGGTGCGAAATCCAGTGGCCGATTCTCCGTCCTCCCCTCACATGCCAGTCAGTGGCACCTGACCTGCCTGCCAGCCCCTGCTTGGACTCCTTTCCTCACTTGACTTCCTGGACACCACACTGCGGCTTTCCCACCTCCCTGGGGGATCATTCTCGGTCTTTGTTGCTGGCTCTTCCTCCTCCCCTGATGCAGGAGCCCCGGACCTCAGTCCTTGGTCCCCTTCTCTTCTCCAGAAACCCCCATGGCCTTGACCATCTCATCCAATTGCAAGGCTTTAAGTATTGCCCCAAACCCCAAAGTTCCTGGACCTCTCCCAGACCCTACACTCGTATATCCAGCTGTGTGCCTGACACCTTCACTTGGACATCTGAGACACGCCTGAAGGTGAACAAGTCCAGACCTGAACTCTGACCCGCCCCCCGATTTCCTCCCATGTCAGGTAATGGCGATGCCATCCTTCTAGGTGATCAGCCAAAACCTTGGGGTCGTCCTTGAGTCTTCTCTTGCTCTCACAGCCTACATTTAATTCATCAGAGAATCCTATGGCTCCCCCTCCGGAAGACATCCCAGAATCCAACCACCTGTGGAGAGCTCCTGCTGCCACGCCGATCTGAGCACCGTCACCTCTCCTGGGATTGCTGCGCCTCACTGTTCCCACCTCTGCCTTACCCCCTCGGTCTGAGTGACTTGTAAGCCAAATGATGACGCCTTTGTTTAGAACTTTGTGATGCCATCTCATTTCAGTTGGAGTAAAAGTCAAACTCCCACCATGGGCTCAAGGCCCTCTGTGATCTGATCTGTGACCTCGCAGACGTGCCTTTTCCCACCCCACCAACCACTCCCTCCATTCCAGCCACGTGGCCTGAGCACACCAGCCACTTCGGGGCCTTTGCACCTGTCATCTGCTTCAGGATTTCACTCAAATGTCACCTTCCCTGACTCCTCTATTCAGATGGCAAGTGCCCTCACTCACCTCCTAGTCGCCTCTGTCTACACTGCCCTGTCTTCTATCCACAGCACGTATCCCATCTAATACACCTCTCATTGTATCTGTTTTGCTTATTGTCTACCTCCTTCTACTGGAAAGTGTTCATCAATTTCATAAAGGCAGAGAGTTTCATGGCTGCATCCCCGGCAATGCTGCACAAGGTAATCATTCAGTATAAATCCATTTAAAGGATGAAGAAAGGATGGAGGCAGTGGAATAAGTGAATGAATTGCTCTCCCTGCGCAGGAGGGTTGGGCTGCCCAGAGAGGGCCATGGAAAAAAGAGGCAGCAATGACCACTGTGTGGACCACAAGGTACCAGGCCCCGTGCTGGTGCTGGGGTGTGGCCTGGAGGAAGCAGACACACAGCTGACACTCATAGCACCCACTGGCAGGTGAGTGGATCGAGGGCAGCAGGGGCCTGGGGGATCCTGGATGACAGCTGAAGACTCACAGAGGGCTTCTGGGAGAGGTGACACTGAGCCCTGTCCCGGAGTCATACCCTGCTACTCCCCCACCATCCTCTAGTCCTGCTGTGACGCTGAGTTGGAGTGAGACGGAGAACACAGAGCTGGGAGTCAGAACCTGGGTTTGCATATTGGGTCACCAGCTGGGTGACTGGGGGCAAATCACTTCCTCTTGAAGGACCACACACATGGAGACACTGCAGATGGATGGTGGTGATGGTGGCACAACAATGTGGATGTACTTAATGCCACTGAACTATACATTTAAAATAGTTAAAATGTAAATTTTATGTGTATTTTAGCATAATTTTTTTAAAAAGAGTACAATGCTTAGGCCAGTGCCTAGTGCATAATCACACACTAGAGCAGAGACACCAGACCCTGTCAGGAGGCTCTGCAAGGTCAAGACTCATTTCATGCTGAGACTAAGGCATCATTGGCCTTTTTCACCAGGTTGGCATTACCCTGATAGTGCAAAGGCAAAGGTGGGGACTGCTGGTGCCTCACTGTACTAGAAGCCACCACGTTCTTCTCTGCCACATGCTTGCCGTGAAACACTGCCAACATCACTCAAGAAAGTCTGTTTTAAAAAAAATTTTTATTTCTATAATCCTAGCCCTCTGGGAGGCCAAGACGGGAGGATTGCTTGAGCTCAGGAGTTCGAGACCAGCCTGAGCAAGAGTGAGACCCATCTCTACTAAAAATAGAAAAAATTAGCTGGGTGTGGTGGCATGCACTTGTAGTCCCAGCTACTCAGGAGGCTGAGGCAGGAGGATCGCTTGAGCCCAGGAATTTGAGGTTGCTGTGAGCTGGGCTGATGCCACGGCACTCTAGCCCAGGCAACAGAGTGAGACTCTGGCTCAAAAAAAAAAAAAAAAATGTATTTATTTACTTTTCTTTTTAGAGACAGGGTCTTTCTACGCTGCCAAGGGTGGTCTCAAACTCCTGGGCTCAAGTGACCCTACAGCCTCAGCTGCTCAAGTAGCTGGGACTACAGGCGTGAGCCACTGTGCCTGGACAGGAAAGTCTTTGATGAAGCACTAAAAATTGTTCAATTCACTATATAAAAGACCCTTAAATACACATCTTTTTAATACTCTGTGTGACAAAAAGGGAAGTATCATAAAGCCCTCCTGCTGTATACAGTGCCGTTCAGTGGCTGTCTCCAAGAAAACATTTGTGCGATTATTTGAATTGTGAGCTTAACCAGCCACTTATTTCATGGAACATCATTTTGACTTCAAAGAAATACTGATAGATAAATTATGATGATGCAGACTTGAGTATCTGGCAGACATTTTCTCAAAAATGATAAAGTGATTATAATCAACAATAAGTTAGGGTATACTTTAAAATAACTAAAAGAGTGAAATTGGAAACATTCCTAACACACAGAAATGATAAATGCCTGAGGTGATGGATACCCCAATTACCCTGATTTGATTAATTCACATTGTATGCCTGTATCAAAACATCACATGTACCCTATAAATATAGACAACTGTTATGTACCCATGATAATTAAAAATAAAAAATTATTTTTAAATGAATAAAGTGAGCCTGTCATTTCATGGCAAATGGACAGTATTTATTGCTTATGATAAAATCCAAGCTCTTAAGTGAAAATCAGAATTTTGGAAAACTTGTGTTCACTGCTGTGAGCTCAACAGCTTCCCAATAAAGACTTCTCTGATGTGATCAGTGGTGATACTAACAAATGTGATTTTTAAAATATTATATAATGAAATTTGTCAATATTTGGAAGACCTGCATAATCCAAAGGACCAATGCATAATGTTACAACATTATGCTTAGGTAAAAGATACATTCAAAATGAAAAAAATCTAATGGATTTTAATATATATATATTTTTGAAATAGAATCTCACTCTGTCGCCCTGGGTAGAATGCAGTGGCATGATCATAGCTCACTGCAAACTCAAACTACTGGGCTCAAGTGATCCTCCTGCCTCAACCTCCCGAGTAGCTGGGACTACAGGTGCCCAGCTAATTTTTCTATTTTTAGCAAAGACTGGGTCTTGCTCTTGCTCAGGCTGGTCTCAAACTCCTGAGCTCAAGTGATCCTCCCACATTGGCCTCCCAGAGTGCTAGGATTATAGGCATGAGCCACCTCGCCTGGCTGGATTTTAATATAATTGAGCATAAAAATTTCATTGACATAGTTTCAGATTCTAATCGTAACTAACCTTCAAGAAACTGCCACTTGTCCAGTTTTGATTAATATCAAAGAAGAATAGCCACAATTATTGGAAAAGGCCATTAACACATCCCTTTCAGCTACATATCTGTGTAAGCCTGAATTTTCTTCATAAACTTCAGTTAAAACAATATATTGCATCAGATTAAATGCAGATGCAAGTATGAGAATCCAGCTGTCTTGTATCAAGCCAAGCATTAAATAAATGTGTAAACATATGAAACAATGCCACTCTTTTCTCTCTAATTTTTAAAATAGTTAATTTTTCTAAAAATATGTTATTATATTAACACTAGGCTCGTTTATTGTCATTTTAAATTAATTACACAAAATTTTAAAATGTATGCATTTAAATTTATAGTGATGTAAATAACAATAGATATAAACCATATAAACAGAAGTTCTTTGGGGTCTTCAACAATTTTTAGGTGTGGAAAAGGGGTCCTGAAACCAAAAAGTTTGAGAACCAGTGCTCTAGCTCTAGTTTAGTATATTATTATTCTGCACTAACCAGTATCAGGCAGCAGGGGGCAGCAGAGGCGGCCAAATGAAGGCATCCCCTTTGCGTTTCCAGTTAAAAGGATTGAGCGCCCACTGGGTGTGACCCACACCCTGTGCTGGCGACACAGAAGCAAGGAGTTCATGGTTCAGGGGTAACAAACCTGGAAATTGCCAGCGGTGGGCTCTAGCGAGCCTCCAGAGTGATAGGAAAGGGCGGTTATTCCCACTCGCTGCCGGGCAGAGGGGAGGAAGCCCCCAGGATCTGGGGTGGGAGAACGTGAAGCTTCCCAGCCTTTCCAGATGGGTCCTGATCAGGGCCCGGGAGAATGAGAAGGGAGGGCAGGTATCATTTTTTATTAACTTGACAGAGACATTTCCCAAAGCCACCCCCAACCCCTCTACCAGGTGAGAAGGGGCCACCACAGATCTTCCTCACCTGTCCCTGGCCCCACTGTGGTCCTCACTCCCCGCAAAGTGCTGCCTCTCCCTCTTTCGCACAAGCCAAAACCAAAACCTCCTCCAACACCACCGCCCCCTCCAGCTGCCACCCAGCCACACAGCCCTCTGTCGGCTGCCCTGGCAAGGGCTGTCCACACTGTCACCAACTCCCCTGCTCCTGCCTCGCTCCCACCCACACTGCTCTCTCTGGGTCATTCCTGGGCTCCACCCCCCGCCCCTCGCCTCCCTGTTGGTTTTCCTGCTTTTCGTCCTTGGTGGGCTGCACTCCCTCCCTGGGGCCGCTCTCCCTCTCGTCCCAAAGGTTGTCCATGCCCAGGCCGTGGCGCCAAGCCTTGGCCCTTCTCCTGAACTCCAGACCTGCATAGCTCCCCCAGGGCCCTCAAACTCACATGCCCCCAAACCACGTCATCACCTTTCCCCACCCCTGCCACCTCGGGGGGCCCCCCACCCAGGAAATGGCCACCCTCCACCACCAGGCCGGGCCCCCGCTGGGCCCTGGAAGTCACCCCCGGGCTCCTCTATCTCCCTGTACCCTCCACGGACACAGTCAGTAGTTCTTGCCTCTTTCCCTGTAAATGTTCTTGGATCCCCCCACCCACCTGGACTGGGCCTAGGCTCACACCCTCGTCCCTCCTTGTCATCTGGACTCTTACAGCAGGCCCCCAATCTGTCTCCCTGCCTCAGTCTCTTCTCCAAACAGCGGCCAGGGCGATCTCTGGAAAGCAAATCTGGCCTTGTTATCCCTGCTCACACCCTCCCCTGGCGCCCTCCACCCTCAGCACAGACGCCAGCTCCGGGACCGAGACCTTGTGTGACATGTCCCCCCACCCACCTCTCCAGCCACGGACTTTCTTGACCTTTCTGCCTTGGCACTATGGAGCTGATTTTGGCCTCCAGACGTACACACTGCACCTCGAGCCTCGTGACCGAACACTGACCCTTTTACTCCTCACCATCGTTGAGGGGCCACTATTTCATTCCCTTTTACCCATGAGGAAGCTGAGGCTCAGAGAGGGGAGGGGACGGGGCCAGGATGTGCGACTGGCTCTCAAGCCCACAGAGTCACTCCCCAGTGTCCCACGTCCAATGTGTGCTCCAGCCCAGGCAAGTGATTTTCGTCACCAGCCGCCCCCCTGCCCCCATCCACGCCCCACCCAACACGCACCCTCACCAGAGCCACCGCACTTTAGGCCAGGCTGGGGCTCAGATGCTCACCCTGCCTGGGTGCCCTGGGCCCCCTCAGGGCCCCGCCTTGACCTCCTTTGGCAATAAATTGGGCCATAAAGTTTCTCCCGGGTGTGCTGGGGTGAGCGTGGCCACAGCCCCTACAGTCCCACCATACGTCAATTGAGGCCACAAGGCCACTGGGGCACGGGAAGGCCAGGGAGGAGGAGGGGCCAGCAGGCTGGGGGCCCTCTGGACCTGTGTGGGTGGTGAGGAATGGGCTGGATTCAAGCCAAGCCTCCTGCTCCCCTTCCCCCTCCCCGCTCGTTAGTGCTCAAGTCCAACGTCAAACCCCATCTAGCATGGCCTCCGTCTGCCCTCCAGCTCCGTCTTATTGTCCGACTCTCACTCAGGGCTTATGTGTCTCAACACTACCCCAAGCGCTCTACAAAAATTAACTCACTTAATCCTAAATATCCTACAGGGAAATACTGGGATTATCCCCACTTTACAGATGAGGAAACTGAGGCACACAGAGATGACAGAGCTAGTACTTGGCAGTGCCAGGATTTGAGCCCACGCCATGTGGCTCCCGAGTCTGTGCTCCAACGGTTCTGTTGTGTGACCTGTTTCTCCCTTTCTCCCGTCCCATGTCACTCCTGTTCCCCCACACACCTAGCTTTTCACCCATCACCGCCCACTTTCAAGCCTTTGTGCTTAATGTTCCCCCTGCCTAGAAGACTCTTCCCTTCTTATTTTGACAAGTTCTGCTTATCCTCAGATACCCGTGCTACCTTCCTGTGAAGTGGCCCTTGACAAAACCTGGCCTTGCCCAGCTGAATCAGGCAGCCTCCTGTTCTCAAAGCACTTGGTACACACCTCTGTGTGGAGAGCTCTGGGACTGGGAGCTCCCTGGTGACAAGGGTGGGTTCTTCCCTGACTGTCCCATCCCTCGATACCCAATGTCTGGTTTAAGACTTCACCCAGCTCAGGAAACGGTGGTGAATGAGGGCTGGAGATGCACAGTGCTGGGGCAGGGAGAAATCGGACTCCATCCTTTGCCCTCTAGAAGCTCATAATCTGGTAGGAAAATTGACCCATCAAGAGCACTCCAAGATCCAAGGGGATCAGAGTTCCAAGAGAGGCACAAAGGGCCTTCAGTGTCACAGGCTTCAAAGGAAGATGTGATGCTTCCCACTGGGTGAGTTGGGCAGGCTTCTCAGGGAAGGCAGCTCGTGTATTGAGCCTTGAAGGACGGAAAAAATCCCCACTGGCCAAGTGGGGCACATGCAGGCAGGAGAGACAGGAAGAAGATTCCAGGCTGGCAGGGACAGCGGCAGAGAGGTAGGAAAGCACAAAGCATTCTGAGGGTCCGATGAGCTCAGTGAAGCCCACCCCACCAGACAGGGAGCAGCAGGAGGGCAGGGCCATACCTGCTGTCACCTAGCACAGGGCCTGCATACATGGGCACACTGGAAGGATTTGCTGGAAGCAGATCTCGTGGGTTGTGAAGCCTCATACAATTCAGTGGCCCTCTTTAAGAAAATGCAAAATTACTAATTTAAATGTAGCACGAAAGTGAAGGTATATCTGCAACGAGAATGTGAGTAGCTGCGTTTGACAGCCTGGCGGCCCGAGCTGCAGCTGCAGAGCTTCACTGTGAAGGTGCCTCTGGAGGCAGGAGGGCAAAAGGGTCTTGGGGACAGTGGGGTACAAAGCCTCGCCTCTGAGCCCGTGACCACCCTCCTGGATGGGACAACACCATGGCCACCTCTGTCATGCTTCATGGGTCTCCCCAGCCACAGAAAGGCTAAATTCCTCCAATTCAGAAGACTCCTTCCCCTCTGGTAGGGTGGCCAGAGGGCAGATGTGGGCGTCTGATTGCCGGTCACCTTCTGGGCATGCCTCCCCCCAACTCGGGAGTCATGGAGGGTTCTTGAAAAGCTCCTTTTCATTCTGACATTCTGCTCATCTGACCCCTGCTGAGGAGCCTCTCACAGCAAGGGCGGCCAGAGAACTCCTCTCTGAGAGCCTCATTCATTCATCTCCTAATGCTGAGGCTCACAAGGGCAGGCCAAGTACCAGGCTGGGCGGTGGTGGGTGGGGGCACCTTGCCATGGAGGTGCTCCTGGCCCAGTGGGAGGGAAACTAGACATGGAAATAGATAATTATAGGACCTTCAAGCAGAGGGAGCCCACATCAAAGGCCGGGGGAGTTCAGGAAAGCTCCTTAGAGGTGCTGACATGTGATTTGAGAGATGGAGCATTCATTCAACAATTATTGGCCAGGTGTGGTGGCTCATGCCTGTAATTCTAGCACTCTGGGAGGCTGAGATGGGAAGATCACTTGACGACAAAAGTTCGAGA
This sequence comes from Lemur catta, assembly GCF_020740605.2. Taxonomy (NCBI): domain Eukaryota; kingdom Metazoa; phylum Chordata; class Mammalia; order Primates; family Lemuridae; genus Lemur; species Lemur catta. Next base: position 57,213,018 of record NC_059134.1, read on the forward strand.
CCAACCTGAGCAAGAGCAAGACCCATCTCTACTAAAAATAGAAAGAAATTAGCCAGGCAACTAAAAATAGAAAACTTTAGCCAGGCATGGTGGTGCACACCTGTAGTCTCAGCTACTCGGGAGGCTGAGGCAGGAGGATTGCTTGAGCCCAGGAGTTTGAGGTTGCTGTGAGCTAAGCTAACACCACGGCACTCTAGCCCGGGCAACAGAGTGAGACTCTGTTTCAAAAAAATAAAACAAAAACAAACAAACAAAAAAACTCATACACACAATTATTTTTTTTTTAATTTTATATATATCTTTTTACCTGCTCCTCTTCCCACCCACAGTTATTTACTGAGCACCTACTGAGTGCCAGGCTGTGTGCTAGGCTCTGGGGATACAGCAGTGAAGAGAATGATGGGCATTTGGCCTCAGGATTATTCCCTTCAGCCCAGCAGGGAAGCAGGAATGAACTCCAGAGAGAAGGGGAGCAGCAGGAGCAACCACATGGAGGAGACAGAACTGCATGGAGACAACTCATCTTGCTTGTGGACGGAGCGAAGCTTGGTGGAAGGGGAGAGGGAAGTAAGTGATGCGGAGATGAGGCTGGTGGGGTTGGCAGAGAGCAGTAATGGAAGGGCTGGAATGCCAGGTTAGGGACTTAGAGGCTTGATCATGCTGGCAACTCAGAACCACAAAAGGTTCTGAGCGGAGGGAAAAGTCACAAGGTTTCTTAGCACCATCACCAAGTTCAACAGGTAAGGCAAAATTGCCTCCTACCAGCCCGCAGGCTCCAGCAACCAGTGCGAGCTTCCTGCGGCCAACCTCCCCACCTCCAGCCCCTGGGCCTGGCTAAGAGAGGGCACCCCCACGCCCCCAGCCTGGACTTCAGCCTCCAGCTCACCCTCTTCCTTGTTCTTCCAACCAGTCTCTCAGCCCTGAGACTGATGCAGTTTCCCCGCCAGGAATGCCCTTCCCTCCATCCTCTGAAGCCTGGTGCCTGCCCAGCCCTCACTTGTTTCCCGGTAAAGTAGCAGCACCTGTGTTCCCCTTTTACAGATGCGGAACCAGAGGGTCCGAGAGGGAGAGTAACCTATTCAAGCCACAGGGTTTTGCCCTAGAATGCAATCATGATGGGTGGACAGAATCCTGTGCCAGCTGTGTGGTCTGGGGAACATCACTTAGCTTCTCTGTGCTTCGGTCCTCATCGGTGAAATGGGGTACCTTCCGCAGACGGTGGCGTGAGGCTTACAGAGAAGCTGTACTGTGCCGCCAACAGGCCCAGCCAGTGGCTTTCACGTCGCCCCCGCGGCACATTCACTGTTCATTCATACATCGAATCCCTCCAACGCCGGCTCCTGTGCAGGGCCCGTGCCGGGCGCCGGGGACGCAGAGACACATTGGACACAGCTCCTGCACCCAAGGCGCGGGGCGGGGCGGGAGCAGACGACACGCACATCACGATTCGAGGCGTGCGTCGTCCTCACCCGCTTTCGACTTCACATTTTTAAAACTTGTCGACGATGCTCCTCCCTGGGGACCGGCGCTGGGAAGGGGGAAGTGTGGAAGAGAGATCCGCTCTCGATTTTCAAAAACTTATGTTGCACGGCTTCCTGGAATCCGAACATTTCACAGCACCAACTCTCAGCCCGCGCGCTCAGCGCCGAGGGGCAGCACGGGGGCGGCATCCGACCACCCCCAGGTGCTCCAGCGTCCCTGGGACGTCCTACCGCGGGTGTCCCACGTCGCCCTCGCCATCCGCGACCCGGCTTCTCGCGCACGACTCCTCCACCCCCCACAGCAGTCCGGATGCCCAGTCCCAGACCTGCCAGGCCCCGCGCCCCTTCTCCCGTGCCCCTTCCCCCGTGCGGATCCGTAGGTCACCCCCGCCGGGCTCGGCTCTTTAACCCCACCGGCCCTTTGTCCCCGTCCAGCCGCACCTCCTCCGCGCCCGCCCCTCCCTCTCCGGGGAGGAGCGCGCGTCCGCAGAGCCCGCCCCGTCCCACTCTCCGATTGGCTCCTGCCGCCCGGCGGCGCGGGGCCCGGGAAGGGGAGCGGGCGCGCGCCCCGCCCTTGCCCGCAGCCCGACGGGGGCGGGGCCTTCCCTGACTCCGCCCCTCCCGGGCGGGGCCGCGCTCGCTGGCGCTCCGGCGCTGGGCGGTGCTGCCTGGGCTCGGCTCCGCTCCGGCTCCGGCTGCGGCTCCGGTGGGGGTGGGCGGTGGGGATGACAGCGGCGGTGGCAGCGGCTGCAGCGCGGGGCTGAGCGAGCGGCGAGCGAGCAGGGGGAAGAGGAGGAAGTGGAACCGCGGCCCGGAGCTCGGGAGTCAGCCGCCGCGCCGAGGTCCGCCCCGTTCTGCAGGGCGAGCCAAGTCCGGACCCGGGAAGACTTCCCCGCGGGGCTCCGGTCGCCGCGCCTCCCCGCCGGCGCCTGCCCTGCCCTGCCCTGCCGGTCCCAGCCCCGCGCTCCGCACCCGGACACTCCCAGCGCTGCTGTCCGGGACGCCCTGAGCCCCAGCCCTGATCCGGTGCACCGGGGCGGGACGCTCCTGCCCATACGGGGCCGTCCTTGCGGGTTCGTTCTCAGCCTTTCTATCCGTGAGAGTCGGAGCCCCCCGCCCTCCGCCCCGGGGTGAGCCCAGGGTGGCCCCAGGCCCTCGACTTGGGCGCAAAGGAGCCCGGACGCCCCCAGCCTCTGGCTCCACGAGACCCGAACCTTCAGCTGCCTCCGACCGAGTGCTTCGGGCTTGGACCCCGCGCGAGCGCCCGGGAAGCCCCGGCCCGGGTCCGGCGCTCCGCAAGGGATCCCAGGCGGGCAGGACTGTCGGACCGAACCACTGGCCTGGTGCTGCGAACCCAAGCTGCCACCTTCCTCCTACCCTGGCGAGGGGCTCAGCGCTTTCCCCGAAAACGACACAAGGGCCCCTCTTGCCCCTGCAGGGCGGGCAGGAGCGAGAGCCGAGGCTGCAGGTGAGAGTCCCGGATGCGGGGCAGGAGCCGTCCCTGACCCCGTCGCGGCAGCGCGGCGGCCGGCTGAGGGCGCGCAGGGGGCACCGGCAGAGGCTGGAACGGGCTGGGCGAGGGTGCGGGAAGGGGAGAGGGAGCCGAGAGGACAGGCACTTACTGAGCGCCCATTGTGTGCAGGTCCGCGCCCCACCCGTGCACAAATGGTCCCTCATTTAAGGCTCACTGCTGCTCCCTCTGATAGGTGTTGTGTATTGTTATGGGCGCTTACGGATGGGGAAACTGAGGCTCAATGGGCTGAATGACCCTCTCTTTTCGCTGCGCGGGTGAGACGGGGAGGAGGCAGAGGATGAAGAGTGGAAGAAGCAAAGAGTGAGGGGAGAAGCCGGCAAGCAGGACCGGGGATCAAGGTGGGGCCACTGGAGCATCTGAGGCTGAGGAGGTGTCTTCTCCTTGCCTCCCGCTCCCTGGCCATGTCACCTCCCAGGAAAGGCGACCCAGAGTTGAAGGCAGAGGTGGGAAGCTTCCTAGTTCCACAGTGTGTCTCCCTGTGGGCCAGGATGGGAGAGCCGCTGCTCCTGGGCCTGTGACAGACTCCAGGTCTCTAAGACACTCTGGAGGTCCTGAGCTGCCACGTATCTGACTCGCTGTAGAGGTCCCCAAGTCACAGCCTGTCAGAGCTGGAAAAGACGTGGCCCCTCAGCACTCACCCAGCTCACCTCTTCCCATTACTAACGGGAACACTGAGGCCCACCCAGGGGGGGGGTGCCAGTTGCCCCAGGTCCTAACGGCAGTGAGTTGGCTGAGCCAGAAGCAGACTTGAGAAAACCTTCACAACCCCTTTCAAGGTATCCACCCCCCTCCTCAGTTAGCATCTTCTGGGTGGGCAGCTGAGGTTTCCTCCACTCCTGATGTGAGGTCAGGGTGACCATGTATGAGGCGTCTGTGTGGTTGGTGCTGGGCCCTGAGAAATGTCAGCAGCCCCAAAGCCTTTGGCCCACATGGAAGGTCCGACCTCAATCTCTGCTGAGCAGGGGAACCTGCAGGACACCCCTGGCCCAGGAGAGGAGGGGCCTCTCAAAGTCTCAAGGCTGGGGCTCACTGAGCTGAGGGCACAGTCCCAGGTGAGGTGTCCTGATTCCCGGGCCGGGGCTCCTCCTGCTGCCCCTGGGGGCCAGCCGTATAGGGCAAAGGGTGTTGGGAAAGAGCCCTTGGCGAGGACTCCATGGGCTCTCTTCTGGGTGGGGAGGGGGAGGGGATATGGCCTTGGTCTGGGCCCTGTGGCCTTGGCTGGGACTAATTAACCCCTGCTGTGCCCAGCTCCCTGCAGTTAAGGAGAAACCACCTTGGAAAGCTCCTGGAAGGTGGCGGAGGGTGGCAAGAGGTCAGCTGAAGACTGGAAGCTGAGTCCTGGGGTGAAGGGTTTGGGGGAACCTGGAAGAGAAGATGACTTAGGGGCTTGGGATTCCTCCTCCCCTCAACCTTGGTCTGGGGATTCAAATCCTCGTAATAATCCTTGCACCTAAACAAAGCTCCTGTTTGATGAAAGTTTCACACCTGTGATCTCATTTCATGCTATGGTGGAAAGAGCCCGAAACCTGGAGTGTGGCAGGGCAGGGTTGGGGAGTCGCCAGGGACCTTTCTGATGCATCCATGGTTCCAAGCCCCACCTGTAAAATGGGGTCAAGGGAGGCTGTGCATTACCTGCTCAGATAATGGGGTAATCACATCTGGCAAACTGTCAAGTGCTAAGGGGGTTGTTGTGTTCGCAAGACTGGGCTTGTTATTAATGGCTACCTTGTGTGGGGAACTGAGGCTCAGAGAGGTGAAACCATTTATCCAGGGCCTTTGAGTTTGCTTCTGGACTGTTTGAGTGCCGGCTGCTTACCAGGTGCCATGGCAGTTACGCAGATGGGCTAAGCAGCAGCCTGGAACCTAAGTAACTGGTGAGCCTCAGTGGTTAAGTCAGTCCGGTGGGCATGAGTCTGCTCTGCTTCCCACCAGGCAAGTGGCACTGTGCAAATCACTTCATTCCTCTGAGCCCCAGCTTCTCTGTAAAATTTGAATACCTCCGTTACTAGGCTGTGATGTGAGGATTAAGTGAGATACAAATATACAGTGCCTGGCCAAATATTCCATTTCCTTCCCTGTGAAGAAAAGGAAGCTTGCATTTTGACCAGGAAGTCTGGGGAAATTCTCAGACTTGCCTTAGATTAGAATTCAGACGACTGTTGCGGGGTTAGAGACCTGGATTTGCTCAGCTCAGGCTCTGTGTGGGTCGGATTGCCCTGTGCCGCCTTCTCTAGTCTCAGGGCCTTCTAGAGTCTGCTTGGGTACACTGACAAGGGGCTCTGGATTCTGACACCACCCCCAACCCTGTTGGCTCCTGCTGGGGAGTTGTGGTAGGGGGAGCTGGTGTCCATTCCCTTGGCCCATTGTCTGGCCTCCCTGGGCACAAAGGTGCGGTGAATAATTTATTGCTCCCCTCAGCTGGGAGGCAGGCTAGGGAAATAGCTCTGTGTTCAGCTTGCGTCTGAACCCTGCCAGAGGAGGCGGTGGCTCCTATCTGTGCTGTTAGCAGTCTCCAGTGTGATATGGAGTGTATTATGGGGGGATAGGACAGAGAGAGGGTGACCGACCCATTGTCACCTCCAGCTCGCTCCTGCTGTGAGGGCCAGAGGGACCCACAGGCAACAATGGGAACCGAGCTAGCTGTGGGCCTGCCAATTTAAAGAGGTGAGGGGCAGGAGTAAGAGTGAGGATTCAGAGTGGGAAGGGGTGGGGGGCCCTTGAGGACTGGAGTAACCAGGCACGTTGGTCAAGGAGGTGGGTGTCTAGGCAGGACGAGAGGCATCTTGCTGCAGAGTAGGGGTCCTGACATCCCTTCAGTGAGAATCCTGGCTGTGCCACCTAGCCACTGTGAGACTATGGGCAGGACACCTGACCCTGCCAGGCCTCTGTTTCCTCCTCTGTAAAATGAGGGTACTGATAACCCACTTCTCAGGGTTGTTATGGATGACCACGAGGTCACATGTGTAAAACACGTGGCACAATAGGTACTCAGCAAGCGGGTGTTTCATTGTGAACAAAGACATGGATTGGCTAGGCCAGGGAGATGGTGTGACATGCCGAGGGACTGGAGAACCCCAGGGTGATGAGCCTGGGTGTGTGGGACTGGTGAGGGGTGAGGAGTAGGGAGGTGAGCAACCAGGTAGGAGAGGGCCTTGAATGTTGGGCAGAACTCACATTTCAGAAAGCATCATGTAGTCCCCATTTAGAACCTTCTGTGGCTCCTTGCTGCCTGTGAGATGAAGACCAGGCCCGTAGCCCTGGCATTGAGATCCTCGCCCACCATAGCCACTGCATGGCCCTCTGGCTCGTTGCTCCTCACTCACTGTCTCCTGAACACACCCCGTGTGGCCCATTGCTGCCCCTTTCCTGTGGGGCTTCTCCCATCAGAACCACCATCCTGCCTCCTCTGCTCACCTTGCCATCTGTCGAGGCCCAACTCAGGTCATAAACTGAATGTTCCCCCAGAAACATTCCTGGATTACCCAGGCTTCTGCTCATGTCCCCTCTGAATCTTTAATATTTAACAGTAATAGTAATAGACAATCCCTACCACCCATACCACTTTGCAATTGGTAAAATGCACTCACACACTCATTTGATACTACAATGATGATATTAACAATAGCTAATACTCTTGAGTACTTACAAGCCAAACAATGCACTAGCTTTGCAATCTCATTCACACTAACTCTCAGAGGTAGCTACTGTTATCCCCCAGAAACTGGGGTTCAGAGAGTTCCATTATCTTGCTCAAGGTCACACAGCTAGATGGTGGGGAGCAGGGAGTCAAGCGCATTTGTTTGAACTGGAATCTGTGCTTAGGAGATGTCCTGTCTCCTCAGCTCCGCCCTAGTACCTCGAAAGCATACTTTGCATGCATAAAGCCTGGACACACGCCTTCCTCTCAAGGCTGAGGAAGAGCAGTGCTGGACGGAGCATGTGGCATGGGCAGGACCCAGGGATGGGGAATCTAGGCCCTAGATCTGCACTGGCTGGCTGTGTGACCCCTCTCGGGGGTCCTGTTTGCTTGTGTCTGTGGGGAGCGGGTGGGTCTGAGCTCCCTTGTAGCTCCAGCTTTCTGCAGTATCCTGTGTGACCCTGGGAGGAGGAGACCACAGCACCAGGGCCAGAGGATATGGTGTAACAGGCAGCTGTGATTTTTGGCCTGGCCACTGTCTGGGCCAGCAGGCTCTGTGGGTAGCTGCTGCCTCACCCCAAGGAGGGTGGTGGCCTGGGCTGCAGGCGGCATGGTCATTAGCTGGCAGAGACGACCCTGTGATTGGGAGCTGGCTGGGCCAGGCCAGGTTGGCAGGACCGGAGGCAGGCTGGCCTGGCCACAGTGGGGTCACTGGCGGGGCAGCTGGCAGGACAGCCGGCTTCTCCTCCCTTCGCCTCCTTCAGGGCGGCAGCAGGCACACACCAGGCACCAGCGCTGTATAGGCCAAGGCTTGCCCTTTCTCCTGCTGCAGTGTTGGAGGGAGAGAGCAGTATGAAGAGTCCAACCAGGCCCGAAGTTGCTGCCTCCTAGGAGCCTCCAGGATTCCTCCCAAGAAGGTGGCATCCAGCCCTCCTCTGCCGCTGATCCCCAGCCCATGGCTCGCTGACTGTGGTCTGTGGTCGGGGTTGTATGGGTCTGCTTCCCTTGCTGGCTTGTCAGAACCAGATGCTGTGCCACCCCAACCCTCCCCTCCCCTCCCCTCAAGTGCCTAGCAGTGTGGCTGGCACAGAGCAGCAAGCCCTGGGTCAGGGAGGCATGGTAATAACAGTGTTGTGAGGGTTAAATGAGAAGAAGGGGTGGGTACCTGTCCAGGCTTGGCACACAGGTAGGCACTCCATCAGGATGAGTGCCCTCGTTTGTCCCTGCATTGGCCTCGTGAATGAGTGACTCAATAAGAAGCAGATTGAAGAGTCCAGTGAGTGATGCCGGGAGGGAGGGTGTGCCAGGTGGCAGGGAAGCCTTCCCTTAGGAGGACTCCTGTGTGTCAGACGGGGTTTGCACAGGTACGATTCCTGCCGCCTTCCCAGTGCACAGCAGTGTGTGAGCAGGCACTGTTGGCCAGGGAGGGACCCCTAGCTAGGCTTGGGGCAGGGAGCAGGATTAGGATGTCTGGGGACCTGGGTTTTCCTTCTTAGGCCTTAGCAGCAGAAATGACCCAGTTGGGAGGAGCCGTCTGGTGACCAGCTAGCAGATGCTGGGCAGAGTGTGTTCTTCCTTTAAGGGAAGCAGCATTTATTTGGTCTCCCCTCAACACACACACACACACACACACACACACACACACACCCTGCAAAATATAACATGATTAGAGATTCTTATCTGTGCGGTAAACAGACATTAAACAGATAAATAGGGAGAAGTGGGCTCCTGAAGCAGGGGTCCCATTGATATCTGTGGCTGGTGGTATTGGGCAGGGCTTAAGTGACTTGGGCAAGTGATTTAACCTCTCTGGGCCTCAGTTTACCCATGTGTAAAATGGGGGTATGTATAGCACCTACTTCATAGGATTGTTGTGAGGATTAAGGATAAAGCACTCAGAAAAACTCCAAGCAGAGAATGAGCACTCAGTGAACGTTAGCTGCTGGTGTCTTTATCTCCGGCACCTAGCCGAGGAGCCGAGAGAGAACAGGTGCTCGCAAAGGGAGTTTGGAATGAATCCCAGGCAAAGGGCAGCTGCTCTGTGGAATGAATGAACAAACAGCCTAGTAGGAAGGGGAGGACACAGAAGCAATGACAACGCAGACTGTGACAGGGAAGGCCAGGGGCTGGGCTTGCCCAGTGCTGGCTGGGGAGGGAGTCAGGGAAGGCTTCCTGGAGGTGGTATCATGAGCTGAGTTTGGACCGCTGTGAAGTCAGCACTGTGGATGAGCTCAAAGGAGTGGTTCCTCTCCAGAGGTAGCTGGCAAGGGGGATAGCTTTGGCAGACCCCAGCGCGGCTCAACTCCATAGGCCTCTCCCTTCCCACCACCCCACGCTGTGTCCCCATCTGTGACTTTCTGCTTGAGGGCATGAGGAAGGCAAGAAGGCAGGTGGGGAGGAAGTGTGGGGCGCTGGTCTGACAGGCCCAGCTATTCCCAGGCTTGGGACCAAATCTTCCACAGAGAAGGATAAACAGGCCTGCTTTGAGTTCTTTTATCTCCTTGCTCCCAAGGCACGCCAGCAAGCAGAGGGGGTCTTCCAGCATTAATCCTGCAGCTGTTTAGCCTCTGAACGAATGGACTCTTTAAAAAAATGCCACGAGGAATTTGTCTCACCCTGCCTCCCACCCAGGAGGCTCAAAGGGAAAGTTCTCTCCCACTAACAAGGGAGCCTGGACCCCCCAAGTGTCTTAAAGGCGGCTCACCCCAGGGGCACTCTGAAGTCAAGGGTCCCTTCATGCTGCCTCCACTTTTTCCCTCATGCTCCCCTAGGGCCCTGGGGATGCGCTTATATTTTGCCTGGCTTCTGCCTGTCTCGTAAAACGAGGTCAGGGTAATAGATCCCTTCTCTTTAAAGAGGGGGTGAGGGCCGGGCATGGTGGTTCACACCTATAATCCCAGCACTTTGGGAGGCCGAGGCAAAGAGAGTCACTTGAGGCTGAGAGTTGAGACCAGCCTAGGCAACACAGTAAGACCCCCTTCCCCCATCTCTATTAAAAAATAATAAAAATAATTAAGTAAAAAGGGGTGGGATGGGGGAGTTTCTGAGGTGGGAGGGGCTGCAGTGGTATCCAGACCCATGGCTTTCAAGCTTTGCTGTGTGTTAGAATCATCTGAGAAACTTTTAAAAGTCCTGCCTGGACTTCACAATCTCTGCAGTAAGACCCAGGCATCAGAGGTTGTTAAAACTCCCCGGGTGATTTCAATGTGCAGCCAGGTTTGAGAACCGCCTGGTTGCGGCCCAAGATGGTACTTGTGTGTCCCTAGGACAAGGAGCTCATTCCTTCCGAAGCTGCTCCTTCCTCTCTGGGACCTCCCTACTTGGAGAAATGAGGACAGTGGAAAGACTCTGCAATCCAATAAACCTGGGCACCAACACTCTGCTCCCTGGGGGTCTTCTCAGAGCCTCAGTTTCCTCATCTGAGAAAAAGCGATAACAATAATCTCTCTCTGAAAGGGACATGGAGGCCAAATGAGGCCGTGCACTGAAAGCACCAGCGCGGTGCCTGACACGTCATCAGTGTGCAGTGAAAGGTTGCAGAAACAGTGGCCGAGCCACGCTGGACTCAGACCCTGATCTCCCTGCCCCAGCACCCCGGCACAGGTCTCTGAGCCTGGGGCTGGTGGGGCAGGTGGGGCTGGTGGGGGAGGGCTGATCACCCAGTCCTGGGACCCTTCCCACCGTCCCCTTTCTCTCTAAGGGATAAGATGAGAAAGCAAGCATTTTGTTTTGCTTGGTTTTGCTTTAATGGTCAAAGTGTCAGACTGTCCTTAACAATGAAGCCTTGTCTGGATCTGCTTGTTTTTCCAATCTGGACACCCAACTGCACCGCCCACTTGGGGCCCCTGTCCCACCTGCAACTAAAGAATGTCAGAGGGTTTTTTTCCCACCCCATCTAGGGGAGGGTTTCCAGGGGACATCGGAGGCCTCTGTGCAAGCCCTTACCGATAATTGGCCCCGCTTAAGTCAGCCAACTCTCTCATGAGCCAGTTCCATAAAATTATTTCAAGGTAGTTACAAGAATAGGTTTTAGAGGCAGAAAGATTTGTGTTTGAGTCCTTGCATTGTCACATACTGCTAATACAACCCTGGGTGAGTCATTTTATCTCTTTGAGCACCAGTTGTCTCTACTGTAAAATGTATAAATAGGATGTACTTCCTTGGGTTGTCTGAGAAGCAGATGAATTTCTTGGTATGTGAAGCCCAGCGCCTACCAGATAGCAAGCACTCAAAAGCTGCTGGCAAGTGCTCTTGCTGCCTCCTGCCCCGCCCTTCATTGTCTGGTTCCTGCTCTGCAGCCTCGGCCAGGCCCAGGCTGAGATAGGGGACGCCTGCACCCCTTCAGACTGCTGTTCTTTAATAAGAGCAGAGACGGCTCTGAGGACTGTTCAGGGGAAGGGGTCACTGGTGCTGTGCTCAGTCTACTTGCTTGGGCAGAGCCAGAGAGGGTGTATTAGCCCAGGGGGACGGGCTCAGGCACTAGGGGGGTGGCAAACCAACAGGGGATAGCGCAGCACCTGAGGGCTGGCAGCAGCTGGGAGCAGTTACCACCCAGGGCGGAAGGAGCCAGGGGAGGAAGTGGTCAGCTACAGGAGCGGGCTGTGGCCTTCCATAGAGGGACCCAGTCAACTCAGGAGACCTCGCAGGGGTATAAACCTCAACTATCCTTCCTCCAGTCCCCTGTTTTTGCTTCCTATTGGGTGCACCTCCCTGAGTGGCACAGAGCTTGGTGCAGTCCCTGAAGGCCAGACCCCTGGGGCCCCAAGCAGAGTGGAGAGTGGCCCCAGAGAGGCAAACCGAAGGCATTCCTCACCCTGTCCATCCAAAGCCATGGAGTCCGCTGGACACACCCACCTTAGGACACAGTTCAAGGATCATCTGTTGTTACTCGAGCATGTCCCTTAACAAAGGGGCTCTCAGCCCCCACCTCAAAGGTGAATCGAAGCAGCCCAGCTGCCACGGGCCTCTCGGGGAGAGGAGTTCTGGAGGACCCGTCTCTCCATCTCTGCCTTCTCCCCCAAATGAAGTTGCCTGTGGCTTCTGGGGTGGCCTTGCCAGAGACAGCCTTGTCTCCAGAGGAGGGCAAAGGTCACCAGTAGGCTTGGGTCAGGTAAGCGCAGGTGCGCAGAGCAGCGGCCCCAGCCCTGCCACAAGTGGCCCTGGTGTAGCCACTTCACACACTTTCCTTAGAGCAGGGCAGTCATTGCCATGGCTCTGGGGACAGCTCTGGGCCCATGTTGGCCTCTGACCCCAGAAAGGGCCATGCCACACTGAGCTGAGAGGGCCCTCTGGGAACCTATGAAGGCCAGGTAAGAGGAGTATGGGGCTGGGCAGGCCTGGGACAGGGGGTGCCAGTGAATGCTAGAGGGCCCTGTGTTGGGGAGTCTGGGTGTGGGGTGTGGGGCCGGCATGGGGTTCCTGCCAAGCAGGGGGCAGGAGGCATCCTGGTGTCCTGGACCTCAGTGGAGGCATGGTCAGGGATCAAGACAGAAGGTGTGGCACTTTGCATGGAATGCACCTGGGAGGCCCCCACGGGGTGATGTCTGCAGGGACACAGCCAGCAGGAAGTCCATTATGCTGCAGCTGGAATCCTCTTCCTCTTGTTGGGCACTCTGCAGAGGCAGACTGAGCTCATCCTCCATCCAAATGTGCCCCATCAGTGCCTGCAGTGAGCAAAGCAGGGGATAGAGTGACCGGGTATTGATTTTCACACTGGGCTTAGGGGCCCAGCTGTCAATGGCCAGAGCCTCCTGACCAGGCAGAGTGTGGTGGGTGCATCGTCCTAACTCTTCACACTGTTCTTCTTCTCTCTACTTCATCAGTGCTCCAGAAGGGGTGACTCTGGGGCAGTGGAGACAACCCTGGGCTGGGCCTAGAAGGCCTGGGTCCTGGTACCCCCTGTCTTGCTTTATGGCCTAGAGCCAGGTGGCAACCTCTCTGGGCCACAGTGGGCCCACAAGGATGTCTGTGCTCTGGGTCCCAGGTCTCTCCAGGGAAGACATGTGGAGTTCTTTGTGAAGACCCTTTTCCTACCTCTACCCTGCTCGGACCCTGGCCAACCTGGAAAGAAGGCAGAATAGGGGTCTGCTGGCGGCTGGTGGTAGTAGGAGCTGAGTCCACCTCTCAGGCCAGGACTCCCAAGGGTGGGTCGTGAGTTCAAGGTTAGATGGGGGATGCCTGGTGGGTGGGGTAAAACCACCCTCCTCAGACCAGGGATTTTGAGAGCCTGGTCTCTTCCTACCTGCCCAGCTGGACTCATGCAACTGAAAGGCAGTCATATTTGTTGAGTCCCTCTTTGGAGGAGACCCTTTCCCACATGAGATCTGCTTTAACCCCTCATTTTGCAGTGGGAAACTTGGGGCTCACAGAGTTGAGGCGACTGGCCTGAGGTCCCACAGCCCATCAGTGGGGAGTGGTGAGGGTCCCTGGAGTACCTCTCATGGCCCTGGGGCCAGGCCGAGCCTTCTAGGTCCTCAGCAGGGGTGGAACACAGAGTCAGGGCTCATGAGCCAGGTGGTCTTCTGCTCTGGGAGGGGGTCCCATGGGTGCCATGGGGAACCCTGCTCTGTGGGCTTTGAGGGGTCAGCTGGGGCTCGTGGGATGGCCAAGTCCCTTTCCCTGGAGGAATTTGGCCAAGGAATGCCAGAGGTTGAGGGATGAGGAACCCAGGAGTTCTGGGCTGCGGCCAGTTCTGAGAGCCCTTGTGAACTTCAGCATTTGGTTTCGTGGAGGAATCAAGGCTTGTTTCTTGTTGCCTTTGGACACAGAATAGTTTAGCTTTACAAAGCGCTTTGATATCTGTGATATCACCAAATCCTCATGGCAGCCTGTGAGGACGAAGCATGGGACTGCTTGAGGGCAGGAGACAGTGAGCTCTGAAATCACACACCTGGGGTTACCTCCTGACTCAGGCAAGTTAGTAACCAGCCAAGGCTCAGTTTACTCATCTGAGAAAGGGACGGTTTACCCCACAACAAATAGTTAGCAGCACCTGCCTTGCTGGCTGTGCACAGGAGAGAGAACGTCTATAAGTGCTGGTTCAGTGCCTGGTGCCACATAGTAGTTTTTGTGATTTTTATCATCAGCCCCACTTTATAGAGGAGAAGATGGAGGCCCAGAAAAGGACGGTGACTTGTTTGAGGTCACATGGCAACTTAGCTTGGTCCTCCAGACTTCCTGTCTGTGGAATTTTTTCAGCACCACCTCCCTCTTTATACTCAAGTGACCTGACATCTCATTTATCCAGAATCTTTTATGCGTGATGCAGTCTGATGTGGCCTTGTGTCCCCAGTGCCTAGTAGTGTTTGCCTGGCACACAGTAGGCACTTTAAAAATGTTTGTCCTATGTTGATGAATTGGTATAGAGCGCAAGAAGCATTTTTCCAGGCAGCTAAGGCTTGTGTCATGCCCTAAAGGCTTCCTTCTGCTCCGTGTCCCTTTAAAAACAACTGATAGTTTTGGTTGGGAATCTTTGTGCAAGGGATCAATCACTTCCTTCTCTGCACAGTGCCAACACGGTTAACCAGGCAGGAATGGGTCTTCTGAACCCCGCCTGCTTGGCTGGAAGTGCCGAGACTCGTGGCCCCTGCACCGGATGACCCTGTGCTGCTATGTGTTCAGCTCTGGTTGCTGGCTCTTCCCACCTGTCCCTCATTCCGCTGCCCACAGACCTACCTCCAGAGCCTGGCACCTCTTTCTTCTCCCGTATTGTTGTGTGTGTGTGTGTGTGTGTGTGTGTGTGTGTGTGTGTGTGTGTGTCCTTCCTAATATGCTGCTTTTACCAGTTGGGGGCTGAGAAATGGAACAGTTGGCCTTATTGGAATTGGTTCATTGATTCATTCATGCCTATCCACCAGCCATTGGTGAGCCTGGGCCTTGCTGGGGATTCCATCCATCCATCCATCCTTACTGAGGGCCTCTGCAATGGCTTGTGATCAATCAAGACATGACCATACCCTCCTAGTAGTGCACGCAGTGAAATAATAATGCACATAGCAAATGCTGGTACAGGACTCAACAGTTTATAATCTGCCTCTGCTCACATTACCATGCCGAATCCTCACAGCAGCTGTGAGAATAACATCATCTCCATTTTGCAGGTGATGAAAGCAAAGCTCAGCAGGATGAGGTCCCAGGCCCATTGGCCAGCAGTGAGCACAAAATTGCTGTGGGAACTCACTCAGGTCTCCAGCCTGGCCTGTTCCTTTTCCCTGCTCTGTTCTGCGTTTTGCAAGCTGTCTGATGCCACATTCATTTTCTGCTTCTGTAAAATGGTCAGCACAAAGAAGTGTGGCCTTGGCTGGGTGGCAGCCACAAACACCCTTTGGTGTGCAGACCTTGTCCCGAAGTGGACCCAGGTGCATCCTTTAGTCCACACTTCCCAAACTGTGCCTTGAGGAACCCTAGTCCGTGGAATGGAAATGGGTTCTAGGACGCATGTGTATATGAATCAGGGATCTCCAACAGGTGGCACAGTGTCCCGCCAGCCTTTCCTAAACTCGTTTGAACATGCAACTCCTTTGTCACAGAGCAGGGTCTGGTACTAATAATCTAGAGTGAACACTTTGAGGAGAGCTCTCAGGTGAACCCTCACCTAGCTGTTTTGCATGTGGAAGGCTCCAGCTAGAGCTAGTTTCTTGGCCCAGGACTGTTCCGCACTTTGAGAAAGTGTCACAGGAAACACTGTCTAGCTCCAGGATAGACTTGGGAATAACGGTGGAACTTCAGGCAGCAGGGGCAAGTGGCAGGTGGAGATATTTTTATTCTTTCATCCATCAAACGAACATATCTCAGGTGTCTCCCATGTGCCAGGCACAGAGCTGACACTTGGAAATGCCAAGACAAGTCTGACTAAGACGCCTCCATTTCATTTTCCTGTGCCTAGCAAGCGTTTTTGAAAGAAAGAGAAATACAAGCCATAAAAGGAAGAAGTGATCTGTTAATTGCTGCGGGTCGTTGTGGTGGGTGGGTAACAGTCACTCAATTCGGTGGAGCGGTGCCTACTTTGTCCCAGGTCCCGAGGGGCAGAGTGAGGCAATCCCGAGGTGTTAACCCTGTGCGGTGCACACATGTAGCAAGGGAGGCACAGAGGAGGGAGGGAAGGAGGGCGGGCGCTGCCTCCTGTGACCGTCAGCCCGAGCTTGGGGGGTGAGGCTGTGCAAGGAAGAGATGGGGAGAGTAGGGGTTGCAGGCTCTAGCCAGCTGGGAAGGGCATTCTGGAAGAGCAACAGCCAGAGCAAAGGTACATCTTCAGGACACTGTAAGAGCCTGTGAGATGGGAGCAGAGGGAGGAAAAGTGGGTGGGAGACGGGCCAGGAGAGGCTGCAAGGTGGGTCACGAGGGGCTGAATGCCAACTGAGCAGGGGCCCGCCCTACTGGGGGCGCCTTGAGAGCCTCTCACATTCACCCCAGTTTCCCCAGCGCCTGCTGGTGCCCAGCACGTGTTTGTGGACTGACCGGACTCTCCCGCGGTGGGACCTCAGACAAGTCCTTCCCCTCTGTGGCCTCGGGTTTCATGCTCATGGTCAG
Source organism: Lemur catta (assembly GCF_020740605.2). NCBI lineage: Eukaryota > Metazoa > Chordata > Mammalia > Primates > Lemuridae > Lemur > Lemur catta. The sequence goes on from NC_059134.1 coordinate 57,229,198, forward strand.
GCGAGGTCGCCTGGCACACCCCCTCCTGCTCTGAGGAGCTCTGGGGGGTTCTGGTGTGTGTGCAGGGAGAGACCTGACCGCTTCTCTCCTTACCCCGCCCCTGCCGCGAGGGCCTCTGGCTGCCCCAGCTGGGCAGGGCCAGAGCACCCCGGCGAGGGTCGCCCGCTCTCGGCCAGTGGAACTCGCCCCTCGGGCTTTCTTCCTTTAGCAGTTGGCCCCCTGAACCCCGAACAGAAGTCCCCGGGATCCCCACTGAGGGCTCTTCTGAGGCCCCAGACTGTGACTGGGGGGCGGAGTTGAGCCAGGCTGGGCTGAGGGTCACATGTGCGCTTGGTGCAGGGCAGGGACCTCTTCCCGACGTGAAAATGGGCAGGTTTGAGCCTCCGTTTCTCTAACTTCTACATTGGACTTCGGTGAAGATTCAATGAGAGAAGGTTTGTCAACATGTTTTTTAAACTGACTTCACAAACAAACAGTTCTTGTTGTCGATAATATTTATTTGTCCAATTCCTGTTAGCACCACCCCCCCCACCCCCTGCCCAAGCTTCTGGCCCACTCACCTCCTTTTTAAGAGGTGCTCCCTGGCGGCAGCTCACTGTTCTCCATGCAGGCTGCTCCTGCCGGTCCGTCTTATCCAGGCCACGGCAGTAGGAGCCCGTGAATTATGTACCAGTTGCACACACAGGCCAAGGCCGTGTGTCTGCAGCCCCATGTCTGGGTGTGTTTGAATAGGAAGAAAGGTGGTGCGGCCCCCCCCCGACTGCTGGGCCGGGGACCAGATACCGCCCCCTCCCCAGCTGCAACCCAGAGGCCTGCGGAGTGTGGGGGCCTGGTTTCTGGGGAAGTGGGGAGCACATTTCAGGAACCACCCCATCCCCCAACTTGTCTGCTGTGCTCTCAGTCAGGGGCTAACAGGGCCTGCCCACATGCAGGGGACTCTGTGTCCTGTGTCCCTGGGTAGCTGGTAGGGGGCTGGTGGGCACAGGGCTTGAGGGACAGAACAAGATGGTCACCCCTCCAGTTCCCTCTTGTTGCTAGGAGGTGTCAGCTGGGGTAACGGAGATCTCTGGTGTAGACACTGCCTTATTTCTGCAGGGCCTGGGGTACCCACTCTGGGGGGCTCACAGCCTGTCACACAGAGTGCTTGGTCAAAGCCAGCCTGCTGGGGTGCCGGGGTGAGAGGCTGGGCTGTACCCAGCATCCCTTCCCCAAGAGTTCTGAGGGTCCCTCTCAATGTCCTGATTCCTCAGCAGCTCCCAGATGGTGTCCTGACCCCACCAGTGTGGGGGTAGGGGCAGACAGCTGATGAGGCTGGTACCCAGAGTTGTCACAGATGCTCCCTCCACTTAGATCAGTGTGGGGGACAGGGTGGGGGAGGTGGGAAGGATATTGTGGGATATCACGCAAGCTTAAGCGGATTATTGGAACAAGAATGCAGTGAACATAAGCATCAATTTACCCCTCCTCCAACTCTCCCCTTGTCTAAAAAGGCTGAGCAGGAGCTCACACACCTGTCCCAGCTCCATCCCTGTGCAACCTTGAATCTGCAACTGGGCCTCTCTGAGCCTCAGCTGGCCTCCTCTGTAACATGAGAAGGCTGGTGTGAGATCAAATCCAACAACACAGTGGGTGGCACAGCCGGTAGGGTGCCAGGTGCATGGTAGGCCACTGATTTGCGCAAGAAGGGTCTAATGCCAGACCAGAGAAAAGAAATTCGACATTTTTAGATATTTGATCTGTGCTCTTTCTAAGCAGGAAAGAGGAAATTTCTGGTAAGCTCCTCAAAATGGTCAGTACACGACTCCAGCAAAAGAGCCTCTAGGTCACCCAGGTGTGTGTTGACCTTCCTTGTAGGACCGGATGAGCCATGGAACCAGGCAGCCCTGGGCGTGAGTCCTGACTCTGTCATATTAGCCGGGTGACCTGGGTGATATCCTAGTCTTCCCTGTCCCCGTAAAATGGATGCAACAGGCACCTAACTCTAGGTGTGTTGTGAGGTTCACACAAGGAATAATCTGTGAAACTATTGGAGGAAAAAAACCAACTGACATGTAGTGGGGGCTAAGAGGAGTCTGGGGCAGGGGCTGAGGGGGCTTCCGTCCTGGCCCCGCAGGCTCTGTGGTGGCCAGCACAGAGGGGCCTCACTGGCTCTCCCTAACAGGACAGCTGGTCAGTCAGCCTCCCAGTGTCCCCGCACGTGGCAGGGTCAGCCATCCCAAGACCATGTGTGTGCTCAGCTGGCCAGCCTTGGGCATGAGGCTGTGACCTACTGTCCCACGTCCTGATTCTTGGCTTGTCCCTCAGATGACCTCATGGGACAGTCACTGTGTCGGGGGACTAAGGGCACAGGAGACAGCCTGGCTCTAGGAGCCCTGGCTCTGGGCGGATGGAAAGGAGGAATCCGGAGGAGGCTCAATGGCGGGGACCCAGCCAGGGGATGGGGGTAGTCAGTGCCCCCCATCCTGGGAATGGGGGGCACTGCCACCAGTTCCCTGTGTGACCTTGAGCACCTGACCTTCTTCTCTCTGGGCCTCAGTTTTCCCTCTAAAAGAGGATGTTGGAAGAGGTGGTCCCAGGAAGCATGGCCTAAAGCAAAGCAGTGTGAGGGGCGCGGTGATCTCTGAAGCCTGCTGGCCTGGGCTTCTCCACCTTCCAGCCTGTGACCTTGGGCAGGTGGCCCAGCCTCTCCCAGCCTGTTGGACGGGGGTGTGCGGCCCTGCAGGCATGGAGCAGACGCTGGCTGTGAACACCCTGCCCCACGGCCCCACGGCGTCTGGGGTTGGTGGGCCCCAGGGCAGCTTTGGCCCTTTCTCTCTCCCTTTCCCGTGCCTCCTGCAGTCCCCAGAAGTTCCCAAGAATCCTGCCCCAGCGGATTGAGGGCCGGATGGGGCAGCGCTGATGACCTCAGTGCCGAGCCCACCAGGCTGTATGTGCCACTGCCCTGCCTGGGGACTCCAGCCGGCCGTCTCAGAGGTTGGGGAAGGGAGGGGTGAGGGCGTGGGGTGCACACACTAGAGCCCAACGTCTGGTCTTTGCCAGCATCTTGGAACCTTGGTACTCTGGAACTGTGGACTCTTTCTGTTCCCAAATCTTGGCAGCACTGGATCATGGAACCATAGAATCTTGGCAATATGAAATTCAGACTTGGAGGTGACCTTAGGGTCATCAGATCTAAATCTCGCTCCAGTCCAGGCAGCCCCTCTGCAAACTTCCTGAAGACTCCGGCAACTGGGGGCTTACTCGGCAGGCCCCTTGTGCGGGCCAGGGCTGTCCCCCACGTCCTAGTTGTCATGACTGACTGCCGGGCCCTACCGCTGTGATAGCGCCTGGGCTGGGTAGTGCTAAGGGACAGCTGGGAAGGACCAGGCCCTCTCAGCTAAGAATAGAAGGCTTTGTGCGAATTAAGTAGCAGCCTGATCATATCAGGCCTCCCAGCCAGGCCCCAGGGAGCTTGTTAAGCTGGATCTGGGGCCACCCTGGTCCTCCTACGTGGAGGGGGTGCCAGGGCAGCCGCCGGGCTTCCCGGGATTCTCGCTTGTTTCCACGTGATGATGAGTTTTCCTTTTTCCATCAAGTAAGTCTCATCTCTTCTACCTCCTCCCTCCTCCCTCCTCCCTCCTCCCTGGGGCCTGCTGGGGAGCATCTCCAAGCGTTCCTGGGGGGACGTCTCTTCTGGGAAGAGTGCAAACAAACAAACGGGCCCCTGAGAAGCATAAGCAGGTTGATGAAAATGACTTTGTCTGAAAGGGGAGGACTGGTGATGGCAACCCCGTACCGAGCACCTGCCGGGCCTTGGGCTCAGCATTTTGAGCCCTTGCCTCCTCTAACCCGCACGAGGGGCAGGGCAGATGTGCTTACCTGTGATGCAGATGAGGACGTTGGGGTCCAGATAACACTTGGCAGAGCTGGGACTGGAACCGAGGACTGTCCCACCTCTTCCTTCTCAGGGAGAAAGTGGGGATTCCTGAGAGCCAGAATTCTTAGAGAGAGCCCTGGGCACGGAGGATTTGTCTCTCTGACTACAATGAATCATGCTTCACCTTCCGTTAGCGTCTCTTCCACTTTTGGCAGTGTGGAGTAGGAGGAACCGTGCTGGGCTGGGGAGGAATTGTGGCCCTATCACAAATATAGCAGGTGCAGGCCCATGTTGGTCGAGTTTGAGTTAACCACACTTACATGGGTCTCAGATTCCCCTTCTGTGGAGTGGGCAGGGGCTGCTTGGGCAGGATCACGTGGCCGCGGCTCCAGATTCCTGGTCTTTTGACCAAGGAGTGTCCTGGTCCCCGCTCTCTGCAGGCCCCGGGTGCCTCCCACTCCCACCCCTGCCCGAGATTATTCCCAGTGTGAGAATTGGAAGGTCACCTGGGAATCCTGGGTCACTCTCCAGTTGTGCAGATGGGAAGACTGGGGCCCCAGGAGGACATGGACTGGCCCAAGATCATGCAGTAAGTGGGCCTGGGAGCACATAGTAGGTGTTCAAGAAATCCCTTCTTCCAGGCAGTGCCTGTTCCTCTGTGGGGCACTGCTTTAGGGTGGAGATCTGGAGGGCCTGGGGGGCAGGTGGAGTCAGCTGTGTCCTCGGGGGGAGGCAGGGGCCAAAGGTGCAGCCTCTGTCTGCAGTGCCCGTCTGTGCTTGCCACGTCCTGCCCAACTCAATGCCCCCTCTCCTGTGACGCCTCCCTGGACACCCCTTACTAATCTCCCTCTTCTGCCTTAAGAGAGTGTCTTTAAAAATTTTATTATTTTATATTAAAAACACATAAAATTTACCATCTTAACCATTTTAAATATATAGTTCAGTGTGTTAACCACTGTTGTGCAACAGATCTCCAGAGCTTTTTCATCTTGCAAAACCGAAACTCTGTGCCAGTCAAACAACTCCTCATTTCCCCCTTCCTCCAGCCCCTGGTAACTGCCCTTCTACTTTCTGTTTCTGTGAACTTGACTACTCCAGGTCCTCATGTAAGTAGAGTCATACAGTGTTTCTCTTTTGCAACTGGCTCATTTCACTCAGCATGACGTCCTCATGGCTCATTCACATTGTGGCATGTGACAGGATTTCCTTCCTTTCTAGGGCTAAATACTTGCTCCATTGTACGGCTGTACCACATTTTCTCTGTCCCTTCACCTGTTGATGGACCCTTGGGTTGCTTCTACCTCTTGGCTGTTGTGGCAAGAGTGGGAGTTTTGAAGTTCAACAGGCCTGGTTGGACCCCGGCTTCCAGCATCGCTTTGGCTGTGAGCCTGAGGCCCTCCTCGCTTGCCCCTGTGCCCCGTGGGATTACTGCAAGGGGTAGAAATGTTTATATGGAAATGTCTGGCCCACAGCAAACCCACTGTGAGTAGCAGGTGGGATTCGTTTTCCTTATCCACTTTCCCTCTGGGGACACATCCCTTTTGTCTGTGGGTTATAGGACCCACGTATCCATGGCTCACCTGCACGCTGTCCACAAGGCCACCTCCACACCTGCAGAGTCTTGGAAGTATCGGAGCTGGGGGACATCTGTGCACAGAGAGAGGCAGGGACTCGTCCAAGTTCAGCCAGTCACTGGCCGGGATTAAACCCAGGTCCCCAGGATCTACAGGCCTTGTCCTTAGGAGGGATTGGCTCCCCGGGGGCCTGTGTCTAATCCTGCTGCATTCAGGGCTTGGAGAGGTGGGGGACAGGGAGATGAGCATCGCAGGAGAGTCCTCTGAGGGCCTGACTTCTCCTAGGGCTGTGGACAGTGGAGGTCCTTGCCTTGCACCTGGGAGCTCACTCTGCTTTGGTTCACGCTCATTCAGTCATTCATTTGCTTATTCCTTCCTTCAGCCTTTAATTCAGCAACCACTCCCTGAGGCCTGCTGTGGCCTGGGAGACAAACTAGACCTTGGGGGCACTTAACATGGCATAGCAGTGAATAGTGTGGATTCTGGGGCTAAACTGCCTGGGTTCAAATCCTGGCTCTGCCAGTCGCTACCTCTGTGACCTTGGGCAAATTGCTCAACCTCTCTGTGCCTCAGATCCTTCTCTAAAATGGGGAGAATGATAGTACATACTTTATAGTTGTTGTTCCAGTTACTATTGTTATATAACAAATCACTCCCAAATTTAGTGACTTTATATAAGAATAGTCATTTTATTATCTCACGGTTCTGTAGGTCAGGAGCTTAAGATGGGCTCAGCTGAGCGGCTCTGGCTCAGGCTGCCCTGTGGTTGCAGATGTCGGCTAGGAATGGCAGGGAGCTGGACGGCTGGAGTTCGGCTGGGCTGCTCTTGCTCTCCGTGTGGTCTCAGGGCTTCCTTTCTCTCCGTGGGCTCGCTGGAGCTTTCCCGCAGCAGCAAGGCAGTGGCAGAGCAGTCAGAGTCTACACAGTGGCTCAGGGCTCCAGCTGGAGTGTCCCAGGGAAGGAGGGAGAAGCTGCGTCACATTTGATGACCTGGCCTGGGAAGTCTTGTAGCGTCACTTTAGCCAATACTCCCAAGTCCTGCCAGATTCAAGTTGGGGTGACACACACCCCACCTCTCCATGGGACGGTGTCAGAGTTACACTGAAAGAAGAGCGTGTGAGATGGCAGATATTGCTACAGATGTCTTTGGAAATACAATACGCCACAGTTGTGAGGGTTAGATGAGTCAAAACACAGGAAACGTCTAGAACAATGCCTAGGCATTGTATATAAGTGGTAGCTATATATAGCCAAGGGTGATTTTGACAGTATGCAATTTACTCATGGTGTGCTGACTTTAGGACCTGACTGCCACTATGGAAGCCAGTCCACTGAACAGCAGCATTTCCCATTTGGGTCTTGAGGGATCTATAGGAGTTCACCAAGCAGAGGCAAGTGATAAGGCATTCTGTGCAGAAGGAATTAGCTGTGCAAAGGTGTGGAGCTGGAGAGTGGAGTCCCTGGAGCAGGGACTTAGCTCCAAGTGGCAGGGCTCCCACAGGTGAGGAGGGGGGATTAGAAAGGTGAGTTGAGGGCAAGTTGAAAAAAGCTTTGCAAGTGGGATTTGTACTTGATCCTGTAGGTTCCAGGGAGTCCTTTCCTGTTTCTCAGGCAGTGATATGAGGGGCTGGGGTGCCATAATGGGGAGGCCGTTTCAGAGGTGGAATCTGCAGGACTTGGGGAGGTACTTCACTTAGGGGAGTGTGGGGAGGTCGGGGCGAATGAGCTCACACCCAGGTGTTTGCCCTGAGTCATTTACATCATTTTGAATGTGATATGCATACCCCCCCCGGCTTGCTTTCCCTCCCCTTCCACTTTATTGCAAACATTGGGATCTTTCTCTGCTCAGATTGGCTCTACTGCAGGGGAGGTGGGAGAAGACTGCCTTGGCAGAGGGGTCTGGAGCAGCTGGCAGGGCCAGAGCACACCCAGTGGCCTCCTGCTCTGCCCCATCCTGTCTGAGGAGAATGGCCCCTGCACCCCTCATCTTCTCCTCTTGCAACACGGCCTCCCCATTCTGATTACAGCCTCAGGGTCCAGATGGACCAGGCTGGGCTGTCCCTGAGCTGTTGCTGCCTCTCCCTGAGCCCCTGCCCAGAGCCCTGGCCAAGCTGACCTTCACCCCTGGCCGGCGACTCCACGGTGGCCCAAGTCCATGCTGTTTCCAGGATACTCATGTCCCTGTGGGCCTGTCTTTGCACGTCTGCATGTACCTCATAAGCCAGTATGCTTGTGCCAGTGTGTCCACCTATGTCATCCGTGTCTGCCTGTGACTGTGTGCTCTGTGGATATTTGTACGTCTGCCTGTGTGTGAGGCAGGTGACCCTTTCGCTGTCTCCAAGCCCCACATGGTATCTCCTTGTAAATGGCAGGCAGGTGAGAGTGTCACCAGAAGGGGCCAAGTGCGAGGAGAGGCCAAGCCAGGAGACACCCCTTGGCCCGAGAGGCCTGTGGGCTGAGGGAAGAGCCAGACCTCACCACTGGGGCAAATTCAGCAGAAATACAAGTTCCCAGATTTGAGAAAGCTCTCTAGGGGCCCCTCAAGCCAAGCTTGAGCTGGGTGCTGGGGACCCAGGGTCAGATCAGACATTGCCCCTGCCTGCTGTAGCCAGCCCGGGGAGTGAGCTGTGCAGCTGGGCACTGGCATGGCAGCCGGGCTGGTGGCTGTACAGGGCACATGAAAACAGGTGCACAGACGAGTCTGCAGGAGCGTCAGGGAGGGCCTCCGGCAGGAGGAGTTGGAGCTGAGACTCCAGAGATGTCTGGTGGGAAAGGAGGGGAAGGAGGTGGAGAACGGAGCAGGCCTTGGTGTCAGATGGGATTTGGGGGTTTGAGGAAGAGGGAGATGGGGGGTGATTCTCATTTTCCAAGCCTGGGGGATGAAGAGAATGGAGATGCCTTGAGGTGAGCAAAAAGGGGGAGGAGCAGGCTTAGGGGAAGGTGATGAGCTCCCATCTGGTCACTGTGGGTGTGAGCTTCCCGTGGGGTGTCTGGGGGCAGGTGGCTGGAGGGTCGTAGGGTACTTGGGTCTTGAGCCTGGTCTGGCCAGAGACGGGTGGTTGAAGCCACGGGATTGGGTGATATTGCCAAGGCGGTGTGAAGGGCAAGGGAGGGGAAGAGGGCTCAGGAGAGAGAGCAGCAGCATTCAGGCAGGGCAGAGAGAGGAGCCAGCCTGGGCTGGGAGGGGGCCAGAGAAGGGGCTGAACATCCGGGCACGTGGCATCCTGGAAGCCAGGGAAGGAAAGGGGAGGGGAGGGCAAGTTGAAAAGAGCTTTGCAGGTTGAAAAAGGCTTTTTAGAAGGAGGGTGCAGTCTCCAGTGTCAGTTGAGGGTTGAGAAGTGTCCGGTGGATTTACCCTCATGGAAGCCATCGTTGAACTCAGTGGGAACGGGGCGGTGGGTGTAGCAGCGGGCGGGAGGCAGAAAGAGCAGACATGAGTGTGGACCACTCTGTCAGAAGTTTGGATGGGAAGGAAGGAGAGAAAGGGAGGCTAGCTGGAAAGGTGTGGAGGGGATGAACCGTGTGAGACCCAGGCCTGTTCACTGCCGACTGGAGGAGAGATGCAGGCAGAGGAGGGGCAGTGAACCGGTCACCAGACACCTGCTGTCCTCTGCCAGGGCGGGCGGGCTGGCTGTGGAGGGCAGAGGGCAGAGGAGGTGCCAGGGTGGGCAGCCCTCATCCTGCCCTGACCTCTGCCAGGCTCCAGGGCCATCATCTTCGGGTCTGCAGAGGCAGCCACCACACTGGGACGTGGGGAGGATCCCAGGAGGCGGAGGCCCCAACAGACTCCAAGCCTCCTCGTAAACCACGTTCCGGGTCAGGAGTTGAAGCTCGAGGCTGGGTGGGGTTGGTCTCTGCGGTTTTTTTCCTCAGTGCTCACCGAGGCTGCCTCATTGATGCTTCAAACAAGAAAGGCCTGGGAAGGTCAGGACATTGATGGCCTGCTTCCAAAGAGGACGAGCCCAACCCCATCCCTGGGCCCAGCTCCCAATTACTGGGAAGTTCTTCCTTTGGGTCTCGCCTCCGTCTCTCCTGCTGTGTGTTCTCTGCTGGTGAACTTGTTCAACCCTGCTGCATGGAGCCAAGCCTATCTCTAGGAGTGGCGGCCAGTGTTTTTACAACTTGTTTTCATGAAGCTGGTTTGAAGTCTCCCTGCATTCCCAGAGTGTCAGACCCGCCCTGATTCGCAAGGGTTGACCAAAACAGGGTCTGAGCCAACGCGAGTTCTGAGAACTTAGTCATCCCCTGTAGGTCATCCACAGATTCTCCTCCTTTCCCTCCAATAAAAAGCAAAAAAGGAAGAAGGAAAGTTAGCCTAGATGGCCATGAGGAGACAGCAGCATCTGGGGCGAGAAGAGGCTCAGACGCAGTGGATGAAGGGCTGGGGCGCAAGGAGAGGGGCTCTGCAGCTGCCAGATGGGGGATCTTTCATGGTAAATTTTATGTCTCTGAGCTTCCCGTTCTCTGAAATGGGAAAATTGATGGCCCTACCTCACAGGTGTCTGAGGACCTAACACAGACCCTGAGACCCAGATTCATGTAAGAGTGATTCATTAGGAAGTTTTCCAGGAAAAAAACTGCTAAGGGAATAGAGAAAGTAGAAGCAGAAAGAGAAGGAGAAGCAAGAGGCAATTTCTTTTCCTTTTTTTTTTTTAAATTTTATTATTATTATTATTTTTGAGACAGAGTCTCACTCTGTTGCCCGGGCTAGAGTGCCATGGTGTCAGCCTAGCTCACAGCAACCTCAAACTCCTGGGCTCAAGCAATCCTCCTGCCTCAGCCTCCAGAGTAGCTGGGACTATAGGCATGTGCCACCATGCTCGGCTAATTTTTTTCTGTATATGTTTTTAGTTGTCCATATAATTTCTTTCCGTTTTTAGTAGATACGGGGTCTTGCTCTTGCTCAGGCTGGTCTCGTACTCCTGAGCTCAAACAACCCTCCCGCCTTGGCCTCCCAGAGTATTAGGATTACAGGCGTGAGCCACCATGCCTGGCCTGCAAGAGGCAATTTCAAGCAAGTCCCACGGAGGGGACAGAAGAGCTCTGGGGACAGTGCAGGTCACACCCTAGGGTTAGCCCTAGGCAAGGATGCTGGAGGATCTATACCTCCGCCCTGCAGTCATTGGTGAAGGGGCTGCCTTGGGGGATGGCCATGCCTTCGGGGAAAGCATTGTGGGACAGCCCGCAGCAGTCCACCCCCACACGGCCAGGTGCTGGCTCTTGGGACTGACGGCACAACCCAGTATGCCCAAATGGTAAAGGGGTCCCAGGGGATGTGGGTGGAGCACGACAGTCTGCTCCAAAGGATTAGCATGGGGATCATATGAGGTGCTGACTGCCCAGAACCTGGCATCAGCAAGTGACAGCTATCACAAAGGGGATGTGCAGCAGGGGGCCCTGGGACTGTGTGGTCAGCACGCGGCAGTACCTTCTGAGCACTGCCGTGTGCCCCCACTGCTCCCCCAGCCCCAGGTCCTCCTCTCTCAGCTCCCAGGCTGACCCGGCCCCGCCCCCATTGTGTGCCCCTTAGTTTTGGGCGCCATCTCCAACTCGCCAGGGTCAAGCCCAGCCCGAGAGGCGTCCCTGGTGCCCTGCCGAAGTCCTCCCTCCCCAGCCCAGCGGGTGTCAGTGAAGAGCAGGGGGTGGGTCAGGCCGTGGAAGCATCCAACACCGAGGAGGAAATCGAGGTCCCTGTGGCCCATCCCCACCTGAACTGAGTTTGGCTTTTCTTCCCAGCCCACCCCACTGTGCCTTTTTCTGGGCTTTTTCCATAGAAGGTGCTCAGGGATCACTTGGGAACTTGTGCTGGTCAGCACGTCCCAGGAAAGAATAAACAAGTTGTCCTTCCCTGCTGTACCGACCAAATCCTAGGACTCTGATATGTGACTGTAACAGGTGATGTCAGCCTGGGTTGGCTCCGATGGCACCTGCCCTGACCCCTCTCCTCTCCCCTGTGAGATGTCACTCATGATCTGGCCTCCCCGTCAGGCCTCTGGAGTCCACCCCCGCTGCAGAGCATGATGGGCCTGAGTTCTAGTCCAGACTCCATCACCTGCTGTGTGAACTTGGCCAAGTCTCCTCCCTTCCCTGAGCCTCGGTGCCCCGTGTTACTCACCAAAGTTTTGTATGTGCTCACCTAAAATCAGGTGATTTCAACGTGGTGCTAATCCCTGCTTGACGCCGCTGATGCCCAGAGAGGTGTAGTGATTTTCCTGTGGTTACACAGCAAAGGGACGGAGATGAGAGGGCCAGGACCTGCTCGCAGCCTCGTGGTGGGTTACGAGAGCCACTTACCTTTTATCAGCTCTGCTGTGGCCCCTCCTCAATTCAGAACCTGTGCTAAGACCCCAGTGGTCGGGATGAACCGGGCCAGGCGCCAGAGCGGTCAGCCACGCTGTTAACTCATTAGCTCAGTTAGCACCCATTTATCGAACACCGACTGTATAAGAGGTTCTGTGCTCAGATAGATACAGTCCTGCTTTCACCAGGTTTAATGTCCTGTCTGTTGCAAGGCCATGCCCTATACCAAGGCCTAGAAAACCCACAGACCCCAAGGGTGGGGGAGGACATGGGGTAGTGGTCCCAGAGGAGGAAGTGGTCCAAAAAGTCTATAGCCCCGCCCCGCCCAGGAGGCGGCAGGAAGTGGCTGGGCTGGGGCAGTGGGTGCCAGGGAAACGAGTTTGCACACTCCTGGGTGTTCGTTGCTGCCTGTGGTGGGTCCAGCCCTGTACTAGGCTGGGGTGAGGCCCGGAGGCAGCTTTGATCCACCATTGAGGCCCTCCCACTTCCTCTCCTTTGTCTGCATGGTGCACTTGGTGCCTCTTTTACACCGTTAGCCCGTTAGCCCGTGGGCCTCTCCTGAGGGAGCCCCTGCTGTCCAGCGGGCACACAGGAGAGCTCAGGAAACGTGTGTTGGTGACCAGACCTACGGTCGTCTGGACTGGCTTGGGAGTCAGAGTGTGCATCCGAGAGATGCCTCCCTGCCCCTGCCTGTTTGCCGCCTGTAGAATCCCTACTGCACTGGAGGCTGAGAGGAGTGAGGCGGCGCACACAGAAGCCCTGGCCGCGAGGGGAGGGCTGGCAGCCCTGGCAAGTGGCGGGCAGTGTGAGAGCAGCTCCGAGCCCTGCGCCAGGCCCCACAGGAAGCATGAGAGAGAAGGGGGTTAGCCCCCATGGCATCCGTTCCACACCGTGCAGTTTACAAAGCCCTGCCACATCCGCTCACTGCGTCCTCCCCGTCATCCCAGGAGGGGTCTGGGCAGGCTGCAGTGTCCCCATGACAAAGGAAGATGCTGACCTGCATCCCAGTGGCTGAGCCAGAACTAAGCCCCCATCTCCTGGCCCTCAATCTCCTGCTCTCTCCTCTGCTCCTCGCCCCTTCAGAACCCGCTTCCTGCTCCCTGGAAGCTCCCGTGGAAGATGTCAGGGGGCTAAGGGTGCACTTTGGTGGCTTTTGTTCAAAGGGGGTTACTGGGACCAGTAGGTCCAGAGCAAGGGGGCAAGTGGAGGGATGGGGGAGGGGTGCAGAGGAGGAGAAAAATAGTTGTGGGGCCACCACTGCCAGGACCGTTCCCCAGCCTGGTGGCCAGGGGGCTGCCAGCCTGGTGCGGCAGAGGCTCCCAGACTCCCTCATCCCAGCCAGCTCCCTTCGCAGCAGGACGGTGGTCACAAGTGCCTGGGCTGGAAGACCCTCGGCACCTGGCTCCCCCGTGAGGTGGTGGTGTTGAAGGGATTTTAAGGGGTGCTGGGTCTGTGGGAGAGGCCAGTGAAGTCGTGGTCACGGCCCCTGAGGGAATGCCAGTGCTTACCGCTCTGGAAATACTGCCCACATAGGGGCATAAGCGTACACCCTTCCGTGTGCGGAGCATTTCCTAAGGGCGGACTCCGGGGAAGGCAGGGCTGGTTGTCAGACCAGCTGCTGCTCTCAGAGGTGAAGCGACCCCACAGGTGGCCTGGGCTCCCCAGATGTGAGAGGTGGGGAGTGGACAGGCCCACCCCTAAATTGCAGAGCCCAGAGCAAAAATACAAATACAGACCCTATATCTTTGTCAGATATTTAAAGGTTATAAAGCAAGCCAGGGGACTATTAAATAAAATAGGATTGATTTTCCCACCTTAACAAATATATCTTCATAGTGTAAATTGAAATACATGTGTAAAGTTATAGTTTTATATAACTGCAAGTGACAAAATATCAAGACGCTCTGAATTTAATTATTGCACATATCTGGGTGTTTTGTTGTTGGGCTAGTGATGTTCAGATGAGTAATAAGACTTACAATTCATTATGATGTATTTATTCCATATAATGTATTTTATTGTATTCATTTTAGCAAGATCACTAATTGTATTGTTATAATCAAGATTTTCATGTCATTTGTGTTCTGATAGCAGTGATCTCAAGGATAAAAAGTAAGAATCTGAATATATGTCCATCAAAAATGTAAAGCAAATGTAAATGCAGGAAAGTTTATATTTTAAAAATTTTTTATTCTATAAAATTATCTATTAAACTTAAAACAATATACATCCTAGTTAATGAATGTCAGATTTTAAAATAAAATATTAAATAGAGATGAAATATTAATCCATATTTTTGAAGATTTTTTTTTTTTTTTTTTTGAGACAGAGTCTCTGTTGCCCAGGCTAGAGTGCCGTGACGTCAGCCTAGCTCACAGCAACCTCAAACTCCTGGGCTCAAGTGATCCTCCTGCCTCAGCCTCCCGAGTAGCTGGGACTACAGGCATGTGCCACCATGCCCAGCTAAGTTTTTCTATATATATTTTTAGCTGTCCATATAATTTCTTTCTATTTTTAGTAGGGACGGGGTCTTGCTCTTGCTCAGGCTGATCTTAAACTCGAACTCCTGAGCTCAAACGATCCACCAGCCTTGGCCTCCCAGAGTGCTAGGATTACAGGCGTGAGCCACCGCGCCCAGCCATTTTTGAAGATTTTATAAAAATGAAACTAGTGTTCAATGTCCATCTCGTTGCCAATTTAAAGAATTAGTGTCACACTTCATGTTATATTAATTTGAGTAATATGAGTTGTTAAGATGTTCTTCGGCCAACATGTGCATATTCTGTGAATTCTACACTAATTTGTGAGTACTTTTAGAACCACTATTGGAACAGAAAGAAATGCCAAGGAAAACAAAGGTTGCTCAGCAATACTGAGATGCAGATACTTGGTTATATAAGAAGTATCACACGTTGCTATAGGAGGGAAAGGATTTGACAAGTTAGTTTGTCTCCCTTTTACACATTTTTGCCATTCTGCCGCCTCCCACCACACCCCCCTCCACCTCTCAGAGCCCCCGCCCCCACCAAAGCGGCAACACAGCCCACAGACCTTCATGGCATCTGAACAGAATCACCTTTTGTTCTTCAAGTTCAAGGGATGGAAAAGAGTTTTGGTGGGGCCTGAGCAGTGCTGGGGGGGCGGGGGGGGGGCGGATGTTTAGGATTACAGGTCACATGGATATTGCATGACAGAGGCTCCTATATGTTCTCTAATGAATTTATTTGTGAGTTTGTGTTTGTGATGTATGGGGCTCCGGGTGGTGGCCCCTTTTCCCTATCTAAGGGTGGTCCAGGGGTTAGGTCTTCTTGCCGATGAGGACATCTCTATCATATAATTAACAATTGAGAAATAATAGATCTTGTGCTACAGCTAAAGTTTAAGTCTAGGTGTCATAATTCACTCATTCATTTCATTCATATATGCATTTGTTCATTCATTTAAAGCCCTATCCTTGCTCCGATCCTGCATTTCATTGTGGACAGCCAGGCCATAGCAGACTTTGAGTGCAGGCCTTGATCCTACAGATGAGGAAGGTGAGGCTCAGAGAGGGCAATGATCTACCTAAGATCACACAGCCAGTCTGCAGCAGAGAAGTCCTCAGGCCAGGTTTTGCAGTGCCAGGTAAAATCAGGATAAGTGTTGCTATGTCCCAATTAGCCTCCCTTCCTTCACCAGCTTCTACCGCTCAGCTATCAGGGCCCTGGGGGATCCTGCAGGGGGTTTCTGCTTGAAGAGCCACTTCCTGTTTGGGGCCCAGCACTTCCCTCAAGTGACTCACAGGCTCCCACTGGCCCTGTGCTGGGAAGCCAAGGTGGGGGTGGAGCCAGACCCAGCGTGTCACCCTCTGCCTGCGACCCCAGCTGGGTGACCCTGAGACCGGGCAGTGGGCATAGGCTGGAGGTAGGAGGTGGGAACTGGAAGGAGGATGTGATCAGTTTTGCCTCCCCCAGCCTGGTGGACAGGCGCTCTCGAGAGGCCAGGGTGGGGATGGGGGCGGCCTCCATCCAGCCATCCCCACATCTGGTTTCCAGGGTAGCTGCCGGCCCAGACGGGGCTGACAGCACAGCTGAGACCACTCAGGGAGACTGTGTGGCACTTTCTCTTCCTGACAGGGCAGTGAGGGGTGGTGGCAAGAGCTCTGGGCTGGAGTCATGGACTTTGATTTCTGACACCAACTTTCTGGTGTCAGTTGGCTGCCCCTCTCTGGGCCTCAGTATCCACATCTGTCTGATGCGGGGAGGGCTTGATGGCTGTAATATTTCATGCAGCAGGATTTACATTGAGAGATCTGGGCTTGAATTCTGGCTCTGTGCCTTGCTGGGTGTGTCTACCTCTCAGAGCCCCCATTTTAAAATTTGAAATAATAATCACTTTAAGTGTTTTACATATGGTAACTAATGTAACACCCACACTAACCCTTGGGGGTAGTTTTTATTATTATTGTTTTTATTTTATACATAAGGCGATTAAGGCACAGAGAGGTTAAGTAACTTGCCCAAGATCTGGCGAGTAAGAACTTGCCAAGATTCTAACTTGGGTAGTTTGGCTCCAGCTCCCACTATGTCCTTGCTACTCAAATTGTGGTCCATGGACCTATAGCATCAGCATCACTTGGGAGCTTGTCAGAAATTCAGATTCTCAAAAACAAAACAACAACAACCAAAAAAAAAAAAGGAAGAAATGCAGATTCTCAGGCCCTGGTCTAGACCTACTGAGTCAGACTGCATTTTAGCAAGATCTCCAGGTGATTTGTGTGCACATTAAAGTTTGAGAAGCCCTGATCTGTTTATATTTCCTCTGCCACTTAGGCCTCAGGATCATTGTGGGAGGTAAAGGAAATAAATATGTTTTGTAAACTGTAATGTGCTCTGCATTCAGGGCACTGTGAGAAACCTGGGGACTGGAGGTGCAGAGAGGCAGGACTGGAGGTGCCCCAGGTTCCCATCTCTCAGTAGCTGGTGTCATTTCCAAACTGTCTCTGAGCCCAGCTCTGTCCACCTCTGGCCTAGGCTGGGTCTTGGCACGTTTCTTGCTGGTGTGTGGCTCTAGGGTCAGTTGGATTGGGGAGAGTTCTCGTGCTGGCACTGGCCTAGGCTGGGCACCAGGCCTGAGCCACCACTGCCTTGGGTCTGCGGGGCACCAGGAGCCCTGGGTCCCAGCCCTGGCTCTGCCTTTGCCTCTGTGTGACTTAGGTAGACCTCTGGCCCCAGCCTCAGGGTCCCCTAGTAGGCAAGGTGGCAGCATTTTCTGAAGCCCGCAGTGCTGACCTGAAGCCCCCTCCCCTTCCTTCCTCCCCCCATGGCCGGTTGGTCCTGTCTCCTCTCCCAGTTCCTGGATGGGGTCTGCCCTGCTGGCTGCAGGAGGTGGTGGAGGGGGAGGCGGTGCATGAGTCAGAACTCAGGCACATAATTGCGGTGCCCCAGATCCCGCCTCCTGCCCACTGGCCCTCCCTCAGCGGCTGCTTTAGAAGAACAGCTGGTTTGGCAGCTACCTCAGAGAAGCAGGTCCCTGGGCAGCATGAAAGGGCCTCTGCCCCCAGGGTGGCCAAGCTTTGGATCCTGTTTCCGTGGTTCCTGGAGTGGGCAAGAGTGGTTCAGGGAGCAGGTTGTCTGGGTTTGGGCCCGGGGCTGGTGTGTGGGCATCATGTGTAGAGGTGGGATTGCATGTGATGGGTTTCACGGCCCAGGACTGGATCACGTGTGTCCTCTCGGCTCACCCACCAGCTTCACGGCTTCCCCAGAGCAGGGACCGGGTGTGACCCATCACTGGGAGGGCATGCGCTGGGGCTCACTGAGGGTCGGCTGGGAGGGTAGAAGGCAGGATAGACTGGTGAATGATCTCACTGGGTTTGTCCCCTTGTCCCCTCAGCTCTCCCAGTGAAGTGACAGCACTGCCTTGTGGACAGGACACCCCCAGGAACCCAGCTCACAGCCACCAGTACCTTCTTCCAGGTAAAAAAAAACAAAGGAAGGGAGGGAAAAAGGAGTTAGAGATGGGGGCAGAGAGCAGCCGACTGGATTCTAATGTCTGCCTCTTCTGTGGGGACAACACTCTACCGTTTATGAGAAAAGGCAGGACGATCAGGGATTATTGTCCCATTTTATGGACAAGAAAAAGCTGAAGCTCTGAGTAGAGTTGTCTCTTGCTTAGTGTAGCATACCAGGCACTTGTCTAAGGGCCTTACATTGCATTAGCTCGTTTAATCCTCGTGACGGCCTATGAAGTTGGTGCCATTATCATCCCCGCCTTGTAACTTAGGAAACTGAGGAACAGAGACATTAAGAAACTTTCTCAGTGAAGTGTAGGGCTGGTTTCTAGCCAGGCAGGCTGGCCTGTTCAGCACCCCTATGATTTACTGCCTCTCTAGAGCCAGTAATAAGCTAAGTTTCCATGACCTCCAATTTGAGGGTTTAATGGGCTCCCAACTCCAGGGAAGATCTGTATTTTAAGAGAGAATCCTAGAGAAAGTAATGCTTCAGCCAAAGGAATGAGTAGCAAATGGTGGAATTAGAGGCCTTTAATGGTGGAATTGGCATGAACCTTCCAGGTGGGCCAGCCAGCTCCTGCTTTCCAACAGGGCCAGTTTTCTTTGGTCACCAAAGGGAGACCTGGACATTTTGAAAGGGGAAAGAAAAGTTCAGGCCCAGGTTCTCAGACATGCCTGGAAGCAGAGAGACTGCTCTTTGCAGAGTATTGTGAAGAGGAGCAGTGTTAATGACAGTGATGACATTAGTCTCCTTTGCTAAGTCTGAGGTCATCTTACACTAGATCCGGTACAGAAATGTGCAAGCAAATATCAGAGGTTTAAGAAAAATTTGTGGGAGAAAAGTACCTAATTGAGACTTTTTTTAGTAACTTAATTTTTTTCTGTAAATTGGGAAAAGGCTAATTATTATTCAGAGGCAGAATTCAGACCAGGCTCAAAAGCGACGCTGCAGTTGTGTGGTTTAAGCGTTGCTGATTGGTTCTATCTTTCCGTCCTTCTCGCTTTTAACTGGCCTTTTGACTGACAAATGGGCACCTCCTTGGTGCCAGGCCCAGTGCAGGGGGCATAGGTCCCCTACACGGTGACTCCTCTAGTGGTGACAGGGCCTGGGGTATCTGTGTCCCCCATCACCCGGTGCAGGGCCACAGACATTGTGGGTCTGCAGAAAAGCCTGGGCAAGTGGATGAGAAGTCTGAACACGGGGAGGCTCTCAGTCTGGTGGGCGAGCCACTGAAGCAGATAATTACAGAGCACCGGGGCCTGTGATCGTTCTCGAGAGCTCTGCCAGATGATGTGAGCACCAAGGGAGGAGGCAGTGGGCTTCTGGGGGGAATCACGCCAAGCTCTGCACAGGATCCGTTTGTTAGGATGGGTGGAGTTGGAGTGTGGGGAGGGCTCTCCTGGCAGGGGGCCCAGCCTGAGCAAAGATTCGGAGGTGGGCGAACTGGGTAGCGGGTGTCCTTGGAGCACATTGCTGCAAGGAGGGGATTGGGGAGGGGAGGCTGGAAAGGTGGAGGTCAAGGGGAGGAAGGAGGAGAAAGAGTCCTTAGTGGTAGGAGTTGCTTCTCTTCCATCCCCAGGACCTGCGTGGGAAGCCTATTTGTATAACGACTGTGGTATTTACATAAATAAGTGAAATGAACCATTGCTCCCCATTCCTTCAGAGGGCAAGAACTGGGCAGAGACGAGTTTGCTTCCTCCTCCTCCTCCCCTCTCATCTAGTTGGCGACCCCCCTCACCCCCATCCTCTCCAGCCCTGGAACCCAGGGACAGGCATCAGAAGAAAGCCAGCCTGGTCCCTGTGCCCGAATCATTGGCCTCCTGGGAGGGGCCTGCACATGTCAGCCGGAGGGGGAGAGGATGAGGCACAGCCAGGGGTCCTGGGGACATTGGCTGGCACTGCCTATTCCAGGGAGAACCTGTGGGTGCCAGTGGGGGAGGGGGAGCAGGAGCTGCTCTCAGGGTGGCCTGCCCACAGGCTGTCACTGGGAGTACCTGGCTCGGGAAGGGAGGCTGGATGGAATGCCTCCAGGACTTTGCTGCTGCTGACATTTTATGACTTAATAATCTGAAGCCCAGGGATAGTCCTAAGATCCCAGCTGGATTGTTCCAGGATTCCATGATTATATAAGTCTTGAGTGAGGTGATTCTAAAACTCTGGTTTAGGGCATTTGCAGCCTGAGATTTTTACGTTCTAAAATACTAAGCTCTGTTCTCTGGACAGGGCCAGGTCACTCTTGGTGACTACTGAGCCCAGGTTCATAGCCCTGACCTGGGAAAGAGAGGTCCTTTCTGTGACAAGGGAACCCAAGGCCCCTGGGCGGGCTCCTGAAGCTGGTTCCTGGCCAGCCTGTGGCCCCAAGTATGCCTCAGTCATGCGGGTCTGCCCGCCAGGGCCTTCCACGAGGGAGAGGCTCAGCAGAAACCTGGTGGGGACGCCGGGTCCTCAGCCTGGTGCTGGCGCGTCCCGACCCCACCAGCCTCAGCTCCCCCTGTGTGTGTGATGGAGATCTTGGTACTGAGCTGTGGAGTTGTGTGACGCTCCAATGCGATGGCATGTGGGGAGGCTCTGTGTAAACTGTAAAGCCCTGTGCACGCAATTATAATTGTTGGAGCTGCTGTTGCTACAATGAGGTCGTCTCCTTGAAAGGAAGGTCCACCTCTGATTCCCTGAAAACCCGTTTCAGCTCTGAGCAGTGCCTGGCACGTGGCAGTGGCTTCTCAAATGTCCACTGAATTAGCTAAAGAACATGCGATTCGGAGCGATGGTGCCCTGAGGCTGCAGGCCAAGGAGGAAGCCACCTTCCCCTGGGAGCAGCAGGGAGTGCTCCTACGCTCCTGCAGGAGGGTTGGCAGGGCAGGGCTGTTGGGACGGGTGACAGGACGGGAGAACCCACCAGCTGGGCTGAAGCAAGGCTGCCGGGGAAGAGCTGGTCTGCCGCGGGCTTCAGGCCCACCAGCCTCCTCCTGAGAGGAGAGGCAAGCGGAGTCTCCCGGGATGGAAGTGTGGGGTAAACAGGAGGCCCTGGCATCACCAAGGAAAGAGATCAAAAATGACCCTAATTATGGCATGATGGAGTCTTTGGGGCGTGGGCTGAGCCCCAGCCTCGGCCACTGAGTGACGTTTCCCTAGAGAGTGAGCAGGTGTGAGGGGCCTGGGTGGTGGGGCCCACCTGCCCTTGCACCTCGAGGCCTCCCGCCCTCTCCCCTGGCAGCTGCCCCAGTGACTTAGCCGTCCTTCCTGCCCTAGGTCTCACTACCTTCTCTGTCGAATCTAGGGCTTTCCCTGAGGCCCAGAGAGGTGGAGCAACTTGCCCAAGGCTGCACAGTGAGATGGTGGCAGCCTGGATAGACGCCGTCTATTGAAGCCGTGTGAATATATCAAATCATGAGCACACGCAGAAGGGCAGGGCTAGAGAGCGGTGGGGTGGGACCTGGTGTCGGTT
Source organism: Lemur catta (assembly GCF_020740605.2). NCBI lineage: Eukaryota > Metazoa > Chordata > Mammalia > Primates > Lemuridae > Lemur > Lemur catta. The sequence continues at coordinate 57,250,363 of NC_059134.1, forward strand.
GGTTCCACATTTCTCCGGGTGGGCTTTTCCCAGAATTAGCCCTGTCTCCCCACCTCCAGCCCTAGCCCTGGGGCCAGAGACTTGTGTTGTAAGCTTGGATCTGGTAGTTTGTTTGGGGAAACTGTTCAGTTGGTGAGGTGTTCGGGGGATGCTCTGCTGCCCCTGGGCCCCCAGAGGGAGGGGGAGGCTCCTGTCGGCAGGACCCTCCCCCTACCGATGCAAGCCAGTTGGGGCTGGCCAGAGCCTGGGGATGCCCTCTGTCCTGGGAGAGGCCGGCATCACTCCCCTGCCACTGAGGCTTTCTTTGTGCCATCTCCTTACCTAGTTTCCCTTTCCTTCTCCCCTCTGTGCCACACAGTCCTTATTTCTGAATTCTGCTCAGATCCCACCCTTTCCAGGAAGCCTCACACAGTGGTCAGTGCTGGGGCCTGAGAAAACAAAGATGTGAGATCCAGAAGACACCCTGACCCAGTCAGGGAGGGCTTCCTGGAGGAGGGGCTACCTGAGCTGAGCTGAGGAAGAGTTTGCCAGGCATTGAGGAGAGGCAGAGGGGCTCCAGGGCTAAGGTGGCTTCCCAGGCACACCTGGGTTGGGAACAGGGGTGGAGGAAGCAGTGAGGAAGGACCACAGAGCGGCCCTGGTCACTCTCCAAGGCTGTGTTCTTCAAGCCCTGTGGGAAGACGTCACCATGGCCCTGTGCCTTTCACACCTGGGGTTTGACTGTGAGTGTAGTTTGGGGTCGTCACTGTTTGTGAATTATCCAGGCCACGACACACCTTCACCGTGGTCCCTGTCAAAGATGGTGGAGGCTCCTGGGCAGGGGCAGAGCCCTGGCCTGGGGCTCAGGGTGACCAGGCATCTATCTAACCTTGTTACTGGCCTTTCTGCCACTTTCATCCAAGTTTAGAACTGCGCCCCAGGAGGGTGACTGTCAGTCCCCGTATTAGCCTGTGGAAGGGAGGGCCTCTTCCCCCGTCAGACCAGGGAAGGACCACAGGGTCGTCCTTCCGCCCTCCTCGAGCGGGTCCTCTCTGCCTTGCTCCTGGGGCTGAGGAGAGAGCAGGGTGCGCGAGGGTTTAGAAGTTGAGTGCTGGAAAGGCCCTCGGAGAGCACTGGAGGACGGTGAGACCCTCCCACGACGCAGATGGCCGTGCGGCACCTGCACAGCTACTGCAGATGATCTTTAATTGACTTCAAGACCTGGGCACTTTTGAAAAAAACAGTTAACTGTTTTATTGAGATACAATGCACATACCACACTGTTCATCCATCTGAGGTGCACGGTTCAGTGGTTTTTAGTGTATTCACAGGGTTGTGCAACCATCGCCACCATCTCATTCCAGAGCATTCCCATCACCCCAGAAGGAAACTCTGTCCCCATTAGCAGCCACTCCCCCTTTCCCCCAACCCTCCCAATCCCTGCCACTCACTAATCCTCTTGCTGTCTCTATATTTGCCCATTCTGGACATTTCTTATAAATGGAATCATATGATATGTGGCCTTTTTTGACCGCCTCTTTCGCATAGCATGTTTTCAGGATTCCTTTGTGTTGTAGTTTGCCTCAGTGTTTTATTCCTTTTTATTGCACTTTTGTGTGTCACCCCATCCTGCCCCCGTTTCTCAGATGGGTGAAGTAAGGCTTAGGGAGAGCCGGTGACCTGTCTGAGGTCACGTAACAAGTCAGTCGCGAGAGACCAGGCTGGAGCCCCAGCACGCGGCTCTCAGGAAGGAGAGTGGACGGGGGCCCGCAGCAGCGCAGGCTGGGGGCAGTGAGGGTCTGGCTGGCAGTGGAGGGAGGGAGGAGCAGCAGGGAAGGGGGCAGGTGCGTTCCAGGACATCAGGCTGGGGGAGGGCCTTGGAGGCGTTTGTGGGTCCCCAGCATCCTGCCTCCGCTCACAGTGGGCATTTACACCACCTCAGGCATGGACTCTGGGAAGGCCTTTCTCGGTGCAAACAGGAGGCTGTGGAATTCCACGGCAGGGGCCAGGAATTCAGACAGAAAACGGGACTTTGGGCTGGGAGCGGCCTTGAACATCAGGCGCAGAGGTGAGAGCCTTCTCTTGTTCCAGAGCCAGCAGTGGCTCTTGGCAGGAGATTTCTTGGGAACTTGGCTGATATCAGCAGCCCAGGGGCGTGGCTTGGAGAAATCGATGGGTCCTAAGTAATGCCGTTAGCCCTGCAGGAAGGGGAGAGGTGGCGATGGGCTGGTGGGGGAGGGTGGGCAGAGTCCATTTCTGCATGCTTGTCCCAGTGTCTGAGCAGCGCATCTCTGTTAGCAGAACTTCTGGGTACTTCTCTGAAGTATAGTCCAGGAAGTCCCTAGTACCTCCTCTTTTGCCCTGTGCTGGTCACTGGGGACATGGGGTTAACTCAGGTGATCCCATGGGGGACACAGGCGTGTCAGCAGTGCTCACATGACGTGCCCAGGTACGGGTGAGGGACATGCAGGGATGCGGGAGGCTGGGGAGACCTCTAACTAGGCCTGAGGATCAGGGAGGCTCCCCGGAGGAGGTAACATCTGAGTGGGGACTCGGAGGATCAGGAGGTGTTGACCAGCTGAAAGGACAGCAAGCTCTGGGTAGGAGAGGCTGGGGGAACAGTTAGGGTCAGATCCTGGTCATTTGCCTATCAAAGAGTTCACTCTGGGCCTCAGCGGATCACGCCTGTAATCCCAGCACTTTGGGAGGCTGAGGCAGGAGGATCACTTGAGCCCAGGAGCTTGAGGTTGCAGTAAGCTATGATGACACCACTGACACTCCAGCCTGGGTGACAGAGTGAGACCCTGTCTCTTAAAAAAAAATTCACTCTGGCTGCAGGTGCCAGTGTGGATTGGAGGGACAGGACTGACAGCAGGGAGTCCAGAGGATTCGCTGGCAAGGGGAGAGATGAGCCCGCACCAGCTGAGTCGCTGTGGGGATGGGGAGAAAAGTGCCTCTAGGGGTGTTAGAAGCAGGTTGGGGGTAATGGAGAGGCCATTGTGGCCTCGCTGGGGCTGCAGGGCCTGGGTGACACCCCTGGAGACAGCCAGGAGCCGCTCGCTATCTCCATCAGAGGCAGAGACTGGGTGGCCTTGGCAGTGCCTGGTAACTAAAGCCGTGGGAGTGGACGAGGTGGCCCCAGCCGGGAGAACACAGAGGAAAGAGAAGAGGTTTGCCTCTCAGAGAAGCCCCTGTGGTTCAGAGCAGGATGAAAATTCACCTGGGGGAGAGGGGACTCCAAGAGCCAGAGTCAGCTGAGTCCTGGGCCGAGGTGTGACGCACACAGTTCTACTTCCCTCTTTTCCAGGTTTGAGGTGGAATTTCCATTCCTGAGTAGATTGTGTGTGCAGTGGGGGGGGGGAGGGGCAGGCAGCGGCCACGTGGGAACCAGCCCCAGGGTCCGGAGGCCTGAGAAAGGAATGTGCAGGTGGGGAACGTGGTGTGGGCTCCTGCTTGCAGGACGTCCACCTGCTGTACCTCGGTCATTGTGGATGCGCCCACCTGGCCGCTCCTCCTCCCCGCCCCCAATCATGTGTTCTGCAGAGGTCAAGGCAAAGGCTGTCACTCCCTTTTACAGACAGAAACCAAGGTGCAGGGCAGAGCCTGAGTGGCCCCAGCCACAGAGCAAGTCAGTGGCCGCAGCAGGATGACTCCAGGCTTCTTTCTGCATTTCAGCTGCCTCCTCGCTTCCTGGGGAGGTGGGGCAGAGGTGGCGCTGCCCGGGCAGCAGAGCTCCTAGTCTGGGGGGTGCACAGGGTGAGATCAGGCTCCCTGGCTGTGGACTTTGGCCCTCTACCCTCTCCAGAAAGCTGTGAATGTGGGAGTACATGTGTGGGCACACAGAGCTCCCCAAATCTTTTGGAGCACACTAAAGCTGAGAGCACCTCCCGCCAGTCCCCACCCCCAGCCTTCCAACCCCCCGGAGCTGAGCCAAGTGTAGCCGTGTCCCCACCCCATCCTGTCACCTGGGCTTGGCTCGGCTCTGATGGCCCCCAGCAGCTGCTTCCCAGGGCTCCCTGGGACAGAGGCTGCCCCGGACACTTCCCAGCACCCAGGAGGCCCAGGGCCCTTCGGGATTCCCAGCAAGCCCCTGCAGCACGCTCCCCCTCAGTCGGCAGCTGTAACCCCTGTGCTGAGGTTAGGTTAGCATTCGGCAGTGGTGTTGGGGCAGCGGGTGGAGGGAGAGGCAGAGGCCCTGAGTAGCACCCAGAGGTGGAAGCAGTGAGTGGGCCTGAAGGCCAGCGTGCCCCTCCAGTGCAGCCCCGGGCACTAGATGGTGGCGTCTTAGGAGCTCATCTCACTGGCCCCAGGAGGCACGCTATGACCTCCCTGCACCCTGGTCAGTGCCCAGAGCGCCCTGTCCTCCCTCTGTCGTGAACCACACTTAACGGTACTAGCTCACTCTGGTGGTTGCAGGAATCTGCAAACTTTCCCTCGAAAGGGCCAGACAGTAAGCATTCTCGGCTTTGTAGGCCATACGGTCTCTGTGGCAACCACTCAGCTCTGCAGCTACAGCTAAAGCAGTCACATACAATACATAAATGAATGAGTGTGGCTGTGCCCAGTAAAACTTTATTTATAAACACCGAAATTTGACTTTCGTATAATTTTCATGTGTCGCAAGATATTTTTGGGTTTTTTTTCCCCAACCATTTAAAAATGTACAGACTATTCTTAGCTTGTGGGCTGTACAAAAATAGGTAATAGGTTGGATTTGGCAGGCCCATGGGTTACAGTTTGCCAGCCCCTGGGTTAGTACATGACCTCTGGAACCAGACTGCCTGGGTATGAATTCTGGCCCTGCTCTGTGACCTTTGGTAAGTGGCTAAACCTTTCTGTGCTTCAGATTTCTCATCTATAAAATGAGAAGATAATGATAATACTTTGGAAATGTAAAATAATGCAGCCACTCTGGAAAACAGTTTGGCAGTTCCTCAAAAGGTTAAACAGAACAGATCATATGACTGAGCAATTCTACCCCAAAGTATGTGCTCAAGAGAAATGAAAACACGTCCTCACACAAAAACTCATTCATAGAAGCATTATTCATAACAATCAAAAAGTGCTAACAACTCGAATGTCTATGAGCTGACACAATATGCTGTACCCATGCAATTGAGTATCATTCGGCGATAAGAAGGAGTGAAGTGCTGATGTGTGCTGCAACACGGATGGACCTTGAAAACATCATGCTAAGTGGACGAAGACACAAAAGGCCACATATTGTATGAGTCCATTTATCTGAGATCTCTAGAGCAGGCTATCTGTAGAGACAGAAAGTAGATTAGTGGTTGCCAGGGGCTGGGGGTGGGGCTGGGGCAACAGGGAGGGACTGCTAATGCATGTGGGGGATTTTGTGGGGTTGACGAAAATGCTTTGGAATTAGATAGTGGTGATGGTTGTATCACTTTGTGAATACACAAAAAACTGAATACTGTGTATTAAATACTGAAACGTATACTTTAAAAGGATGAATTTTATGGCATGTAAATTATATCTCAATTTTTAAAATGGTAATACTTCTTAGGGTTGCTGTTAGAGTGAATGCACAGAAGGTGCTTGGAGCAGTGCCTGGTGGTCCCCTAAGAGGGACAGGCCACTGTGTCCTGCTCACATTGTCTCCAGGGCCCAGGACAGGTCCTAGGACAGAACACAGGGCTTCAAGTTTCTGGCTTCCCACAGACCTGGGGTTGAGTCCTGACACCTCAGCATAGCTGTGCACCTCTGTGCCAATCATTTTTCTGCTCTGGGCCCCAGGTCCCTCATCTGCAAAATGGAACAATAATAATAATAACTACCTCGCAGTGGTGGTGACAATCAGGTACTACCTGATACTCGAGTGTGTTAGATGCCCCAAGCCGATTGCTGGCTGATCACACTTGACCAGCATGGCCCAGGAGGCTGAGCCCTCTGCAGGTCTCTCCAGGGCACCAGGCAGGCTGGGGCAGGCGCTCCTGGTGGCGACAGTCCAGGCTGCTGTTGCTGCACCACCCTCCCACAGACCCCGCCAGGCTGGGGGATCCCCGTGCCAGGACGAATGAACACTTTGGAACACTGGAGCAGACTCCCAGATCGACCACACCTGCCCGAGCGACTGCAGGCCAGGCATTGCCCCTTTCTCTCTCTGAGCCTCAGTTTTGTTGAACTGTCAAGTGGGTTTGGGACACAGTACCTGCCACTTCGTGTGATTGTGATGATGAGATGGAACAGGAAATGTAAAGTGTTCACACAGTGCCTGGTGCATTTTAGGTGCTCAATACACATCAGCTTTTTATGACAATTTGTCTTAAAATGTTTATTTTGAGAATCTATGTGCTGGGCACCGTTCTAGTTACTGAGGATACATCAGAGAATAAAACAGACAAAAATCCTTGTCTTCATGAAAATTACATTATAGTGGGGCAGGCAGACAAGAAACAAAATAAGTTATATTTAAGAACATAATTGAGAAAATAAAGCTGAGAATGTGAGAGGGATCTGAGGGAACGTGGGAAGAGGGTGCAGTTTTTACAGAAGGCAATCTGGGAAAGCCTCATTGAGAAAAGAACATGTGGGCAAAGACCTCAGGAGAAGAGGGGAAAGAGGGAGCCATGCAGGTTTCTAAGGGAAGAGCATGCCAGGCAGAAGCAACAGCAGCATGCCAGGCAAGGGTGAAGAACATGAAGGAGGTCAGTGTGGCCGGAGGGGAAAGAGTAGGCAGGATGAGGTCATGGGTAGGAGGAGGCAGGGGACAAGTCCTTGGGGACCTGCAGGGTGGGCCTCTGATTCCAGGTGAGACCGGGACCCACTGCGGTGCTCTGAGCAGGGATGACCCACCCTGGCCTAGGTTGCAATGACTTCTCCTTCCCGGCCTCACCGCCCTGTGCTTCCTCCCACAGGAGCAGCCGGGGGCCTCCATGGGCGCCTGAGGGCCGGGCGCCAGGGCCGCGGGCACGAGCATGGTGAGACACCAGCCCCTGCAGTACTACGAGCCACAGCTGTGCCTCTCCTGCCTCACGGGCATCTACGGCTGCCGTTGGAAGCGCTACCAGCGTTCCCACGATGACACCACACCGGTGAGCCACCCTAGGACGGGGCCAAAGGGACGCAGTGCTCCCCCGTGAGCCTGAGGGGCTCTGGAAGGCGTGGTAGTGCTGTCTGTGTGGCTCTGGCCTGGTCAAAGACCCGGCTGGGTTTCAGTTTCTCTCCCTGCAACATGGAGTCCATCTTACTGAATCCACCTGAGCAGGGGGGCGGGGAAGGAGCTCATCCCCTCACCCTCTGCACCCTCTGACCCTGGGGGGCTGGGCTGCTCCCGAGGTCTGGGCAGGGGGGGGGCGCTCCAGGAGGGAGGGGTCACCCCCAGGTGAGCAGTTCTCAGCTTCCTGGCCGGGCAGGCTGAGGAGAGGGTGAGGAGGTGGGCCCGGCCATCCTGGAGCCTGGGAGCTGGCAGGGCCATGGCTGGCAGGGGGCCCGTCACCTGAGCTGCAGGCCTGCCAGGGCTCCCAGGCCAGACCTGAGCTGCACTCCCCAAGCCCTGCTCGTCCCTGGGGCGCTATCAGCCGGTGGATCTGGTTTCTTCTCTGAAGGAACCCAATTCTTCTGTGGTGTTTATCTAAAAGCTTTGCTGTCTGGGGAAAAACTTTCCTCCTCCCTCCTGCCTGTCTGAACAAAGAAGCCAGCCTCCAAATTCAGCCAGCCCCAAAACGGCTGGAGTTGTCAAGGGGGACACAGCTGAGGTCAGAGGCCGGGTAGGCTGGCCTGTCCTGAGGGGGTGGCCGGGAAGCTTGTCCACCTGTCTGCCCTCCTCTGCCTATGCTGGTGGGGGACAGAGCCTGGGTTCGCGACCCCTAAACGGTGAGAAGCAGGAACCACCAGGGTGGGCACCAGGCCCGATTCATTGCCTTGTCCCCACTCCCAGCACAGAGGAGCAACATGGCCAAACTGAGGCCAGGGAGGATGGGCCCCACAAGGCCACAGAGCAGCCCTTGGCAGTGCAGGAACAGGAGCCCAGTCTCTCTGCCCTGAGCCTCTTCCAGGGAGCCCTTTGGGCGCCATGTGTTACAGCCTCTTCTGTGGACGCAGGATCCCCCCACGGGGTGCAGGCCATGGGCTCGGGAGCCAGGTGACTTCAGCTCCAGTGGCGCCAGCTCAGGTCTGGCCTGGGAGCCCTGGCAGGCCTGCAGCTCAGGTGACAGGCCCCCTGCCAGCCATGGCCCTGCCAGCTCCCAGGCTCCAGGATGGCCGGGCCCACCTCCTCACCCTCTCCTCAGCCTGCCCGGCCAGGAAGCTGAGAAGTGTGCTCAGGTGCCTGTGAGCTTCCTCGCCTGGGAGCTGGAGGGGCTAACTCGGCCCTCTCACAGAGCCACTGGGCTCACACGGGAGATAAGGGGTGTGAAGTGACCAGCACGGTGCCAGCTGTGACTGACCATTGAGACAAGCCAGTCCGATGCCCGAGCCTCGGCTTCTCTGTCTCTGGAATGGAAGAGGGTTGGGTTCGTGACTTCAGAATTCCGTGGCCACTTGGCTTTGCCCCCTGCTCTCTTCTCCACGGGGCAGGCGCAGGCAGCAGGCCTCCCTTGCCCTGGCCTTCCTGTGTGCGGAAAGGCAGGGGCTCAGCGGTGGCTGCGACCCTGAGCCAGCTCTGTGCTGGGCACTGACACTGGGCACTCGTGTTCCTCCCAACGAGCTGTGAGCCGGGGTGGGCAAACAGAAGCCAGGGGCAGGAGTGACTGGGCCAAGGTCACGTAGCTGCAAGGAGCAGGGCCCAGGTCTGGACCTGAGGGTACAGGTCCAGCAGCCGCTGGTGGGGATGGGGGTGTGGAGACAGCTGAGGCCGCCGGGAGGAGGATGGCTGGCGTGCTAAGCAGAAAGCCCCTCGGCCCTCAGGGCAGATGCGAGAGGAAGGCGTATCTCCCAGGATGTCTCACTCTCTTGGTGGGCCCAGGGCCAGCCAGTCCTAGGCCAGGGAGTCAGGGGGTGACAGTCTTGGCTGTGGCCCACAGGAGGTGACAGGTCTGGTTTCCAGCTGACTGGGAACCAGAGCAGGGTGGGCCCCGCAAGGCCAGGGTCTGGGGCACGGGTCTGGAGGGGCAGCAGGGGGCCACAAGCCTGGCTGGGAGAGAGGACAGGGTTTTGCAGCAGCTCTGGGTGGCAGTGCCTCTGCAGAAATGGCTGAGCTCACCTCAGGTGACCCCAAACCCAGCTGAAGATGAGCACCCTCTGCTCCCCAATTCCCCGCCCTGTTCTCCCCCAGTCACTCACCCAGCTCCCGCCCCCTTCTCCTCCCACTTCCTGGGCTCCCAGCCTCTGTCCTCACCCTTTCTCTCTCTCCCCAGCTCCCCGCAGCAGTGTCGCTGGGCTCTCTGGCCCGGCACAGTGAAGGAAGAGCGCCCTGGTTTCTCAAAGGCAGGGCTGTGCAGAGTAGGGAACTCCGTAACCTTTGCTGAACAAATACAGGCTCACCAGTAGGGAGAGGGGAGCCCCGGGCTCGGGGTGGTGGAGGGCCTGGGCCTCTCCTCATTCCCACCTCCCCTTCCCTGGGGACTCTCCCCCTGCAGCTCCCGACTCAGAGAAGCCTGGGTTCAAGGGCTTCTGTGAAGCCCGACCTCCCAGGGTCTCATCTGTGAAATGGGGTGACAGACAGGTGGGTGAGTCCCAGAGGCATTTCATTCTCATCCTCAGGCTGGAAAATGAAGTGTGAGAGTAATAGTAACAGTTACCATTTATTAAGTGCCTACTGTGTGCAGGGAGCAAATGCAGGCATTTCCCTGTTAATGGTTTAACACGCCTGTGGAGCAGTTTGTGTGACTGCGAGGCTCAGAAACCTCCCTCGGAAAGCCCAGGATGGATTTGCTGCAGGAGCCTCAGGAGGCTGGAGGCTGGGGGAGAGACGTGTGTTAAGGATGTGTGGCTTGATTAGGTTTTTTATTTTTTATTTTTTTTAGAGATGGGGTCTCACTGTGTCACCCAGGCTGGAGTAGTGCAGTGGTGTGATCATAGCTCACTGCAGCCTCAAAGTCTTGGGCTTAAGCAATTCTCCTGGCTCAGCCTCCTGAGTAGCTGGGGCTACAGATGTGCACCATCATGGTCGGCTAATTTTTAAATTTTTTGTAGAGATGGGGGTCTCACTATGTTGCCCAGGCTGGTCTTGAACTCCTGGACTCAAGCGATCCTCCCACCTTAGCCTCCCAAAGTGTTGGGATTACAGGCATGAGCCCCGGCACTCAGTTTGTTGAGGATGTGTGTGTTTCAATGAGAGCTTGCTGGAAGGAGAAGAAAGGAGGCCCAGGGAGGAGGACTTGGGAAGTTGCCTGATGGGTGAGAACAAGAATTGGACCAGGAATGTTTGGGATAAGACAGGGGGTGTCTTTGAATGCCAGGCTAGGCCCCCTCAGGGTTTCCCTGGTTGGGATCCAGCCCTGTCATGCTGAGGTGGGTCTTGGGAAGTGGGGAGGGTGGGTGGAGTGCTCGGGAAGGAGCTCCCACCTCTCCACCCATGTTGGCCTCCCCCTTCCTGCCCTGCCAGCCTGCTACAGCTCCACCTCTTCCCCGCCTTGGCCCACGCCGCCCCCTCCCCCCAGAACACACACGTGCCATGTAAGGAAGCAGGAGGTGACATGGCCTCTTCTCCTGCCCCAGCGCTGAGGAGTGGAGGAGTCTGGCGGCAGGAGGCCACCGGCTCAACAGCCAGGAAGGGGAAGCAGAGCTTTTCATAACTGGGGATAATTAATTGGTTGTTGTCTGTGACTCATTACTCTAATACTGCCAATTAAGGACTTGGTAGGACAGAAGACTGTTCTCAGGCCATCCCCACGGGTCCCCTGAAGACTGTGTGTCTGCGGGAGGCAGCACAGTGTCAAAACCAGCTTCTCTGTTGCAAGAGAGATATAGGTCAGATGCCTGGAGGAACTTCCCAGCCAGAGACATGAATGAGACAGACTCTGACGGTCAGCTGTCTCGCACTTCTACAGTATGTGTGGCATGGAGGCTGGCCTGGTCTTAATTGATCCCTCCATCTAGAGACGGGGCTCCAGGAATAGTAAGCAATGTCTTCAAGCCGAGAGGCTGAGGCACAGCCCACCCTTCCCCCTGCTTCCACTCCCAGGCCTGTGCCCTCTCCCCTATTACACACCAGTCTTGTCTGGGGTGCAGGGGTTACTTATTCAATCAACAAACCTGCCCCGCTACCTGCCCAGTTCTCCCTTCCCTTGAAGGGCTTCTAGGCTGGTGGGGGAGCAGACAGTAACAGACACACCCAGACCACCCAGGGTGATCACTGCAGAGGCCAGGGAAACCCCAGCATGGGCAAGCTCGCCTGAGCTGGCCTCCTAGAGGGTTAGCCCCATCTCGCCAGAGTGGGGAAGTATTCAGGGCAGGGGGAACTGTGTGTACAAGAGAGTGCCTTGTGTTTGGGAACTGAAAGTAATTCCGTCCAGTGCGGCTCAGGTGGGTGCCGGGTGTGTGTGTGTGTTGTCAAGTGGGCCGGAGCCCCGGATTTGTGCAGAGGAGCCTGGACTTCAGCCTGGGCGGCGGGAGCCCCGAGTCAGACTCAGGCCATGCAAGGACCACTGTGGCTAAATCGTGGCAAATGATCCCAGGGTCTTGAGTGGAGGTGGGAGGGCCAGGGAGCCAGAGGAGAGAGGCTGAGGCCTGGCGGGGGCTGCGGGGGATGCAAGGGAAGGGATTCCAGAGACACGTATAATCAGCAGACTGTGTGTTGAGAGTGACAGAAAGGAGTCTCTGATGACTCCCATCACCCCACGATTTCCAGCCTGGGTGGTGGAGGCTGTTCCTGGGGATGGAAACCTTGCTGTGCCCCAAGAGTGGGTGAGAGGAGAGTGGTCTCAGTAGAGCCCAGGAATAGCACCGTGGGGGTGGGTGGAACCGACAAATAAGCCTCTGTAGCCTCAGTGGCCTGCTTCCTATGATGAGATATCATGGGAGCCACTCCTGCCACCCTGCCAGGCAGGAAGACACCTGCTGTGGGAAATCCCTCCCCACCTCTTCTGCCCCTTGCCCCTTGCACCTCCATGCCAGCCACGCCGGGCTTCTCCCCACTCCCAGCGTAGCCCCACCCTTGATGGCACCAGGCCTTTGCTCCTGCCAGCCCTCTGGCTGGAATCCCCTTGCTCTCTCCTCTCTGCCTCCGACTCCTTGCAAATGCCGCACCCCCACCCCACACCCCAAAATCTCAGCCCTCTTTCCTTCCTCCTCTCTCTCTCCTTTCCTCTCTTCCTTGGGCTCCTGCAGCACCTTGGCCTGGGCAGCCACATGGATTGTGATTTTTCTGTGTCTCCCACTAGACTCTTAAGTGTTTTGGGGCAGAGCCTGGGCCTGCACACTCCAGGGGCCTGGCTCAGAGGAGGTCCTTGGGCGAGGTCTGCCAAGTGAGCAGCTGCGAGGATGATTGAGCGCATGGGTTCCAAAGTGAGGAAGCCGGTTCCGGAACATGCCGGCCATCTTGCTGCCTAGGTGGGAGGCAGGACCCCAATGAGCTCACAGAGGAAGCAGGCATACGTGTGTGGATGGGCACATGCGGCGTTCCTGGCACTGCCTGCTGTGCCCGGCTGTGGTTGGCAGGAAGGGTACTGACTCAGCCAGTGGGACCTGCAGGACCACCTTGGAGCTGGGATTGGGCTCTGCCCCAAGAGGGAGGGGGAGGGGAGGTTCCCAACTGGCCCCCCACTTCCTGTCCTGTCAACCAGGTAGGTTTGTGTCAGGGATTTGGGGCTGGAAAGAATGGATCCCACTCAGGAATCAGGGCAGGCTTCATGGGTGAAGCAGCCTTTGAGATGGGCCCAGGGTGCGATTGGATTCGGTCAGGTGCAACTGGCATTCCTGGGCAAGGAGCCGCAGCCTGAACTCTACCCTGTTTCCCGGTGACAGAGGGTGACCTTGGGTGAGGCCCAGACCCTCCCCGGGCCTCAGCTTGCTTATGGGTTAAATGGAGGTTCAAATCTACGTCCCAAGGGTCCAGTTAGATAATGGATACGAATGTGCCTCCTGTCTTGTACCAGAAGAGACCATTGTTCCAACCTTGGGGAAAACGTGCTGCCCTACAAACTTTCAAAGTGGTGCCTTTCTCTTCTCTGGTGCTTTGAGGAAAAGGGCCCAGCAGGGGTGAGAGAAGAGCTTTATTTTTCCTGCTTCTAAAATGGGGATGATAATACCTCTTGCTGGGTTGCTATGAGGATAAGAAAAAAGGAGATGATATTATTACATCCACGAGAGAGGGGAGGGGCGGCAGAACCCCAGTCTGTTGCAGCCCAGGGAGATGAGGATTTATCACTGCAATAAAGCCACGCTGTCTCCTGCCTTCGGGAACCCCCACACCCCACCCGGCTCCTCACAGAGCAGCATTGAGGGCACCTGGCATGTCCACACCAGGCTCCGGGCGAGTGGCTAAGCTCTCAGGGCTGACGCTCTGTGAGCACCTTGCGCAGTAGGAAGCAAGAGTGGGGCATTGGCAGGGAAGGGGGCTGTGGCCACCCACCCTGTGACCTGGGCAGGGCTCTCTGGAGCTCCCGGGGGTGGTCCTTTGGAAGGGCCCTCGTCTTCCTGAGGGGCTTATGCAACCCGAGGGATGGGGAAGGAGACAGGGTGCTCCAGGCTGGGCCTGGTTGCGTCCTGCTGCCTAGTGAACCGCTCTGAGTGCACCCCAGCAGAAGCAAGGGCAGACAGAGGCCTAATTGCCCGGCTCTCTGCAGCCCAGAAAAATAAATCCAGCCTCTTAGGCTGTCAGGAGCAGGCTGGGAGTGGGGATTCTAATCCCTTTCCCTGCTTGGCCCTAATGCAGTATCTCTCAAACCTCCCAGGGCTGCCCCCTCCCCCAAATCTCCTGGGTCAGGGCCAGGGTGATCCTGCCAGAGCCCGCCCATCTCTCCCTCCTGGCTCCCCACGCCCATCCCAGCTGACATTTCCCCGGCTTTTCCCATACATCAGTCCTCCCATTTGGAACTTGGCAAAGGTGGAACAGCTGGGGTGCCCAAGATTTGGCCTGCAGGTGGCAGACTCAGGGGTAGGCACCCCTCAACCCCTCAATCCCTCCCTCCCAGTCTCTGCAGGACTGTGCTGTGCTGAGGGCACAGCTGGGCTCTGGGACCTCAAAGCAGAGCTGGGATCACAGGGGAGACACTGGGGGCAGGGCCGGCCAAGCAGGAAGCAGCCGTGCCAGGCAGAGCCAGCACGCGGGGAGGAAAGGGCAGCCTCAGGACAGACTGGAAAACCTGGAAATGCAGCCACACACGCCGGAGAGTTTACCGAGTGGTAAACGAATGTGGAAATTATTGCAAGTATCACACATGGTATAGGGACAGCTGAAGCATCCATTTGGTGAAAGTGAAATTAGATCCCTGCCTCTTAGCTCTCACCAAAATAAATTCCAGATGGATTAAAATGTATTTTTTTCTATTTTTAAACTTTTTTCCTATTTAGAAAGCACACATTTGTTGAGCAAATTCAAACAACTTGGAAAGATGCAAAGAAAAAGAAATTCTAGTCTTCCTGCGTTAGAGATAAGGCTTTCAACCCTCTCTCCACACACGTGACACACATGGAGCTGCAGATGGACGGTGGATTACAGAGTTAAATGTAAACGCCAGACCAAGAAACCACCAGTGTAAAACATGACTTAAATCTATAATCTGCACCCACTTTCTTCAACGCGATACCAAAGGCAAAAAGTATAAAGGAAAAGATTATATAAAAAATTCAAACTTTTATACAAAAAGCATGATAAAATTAAGTTAAATGATAAAATAAGGAAAACTATACACTTTGTTTGAGGGTTTCATATGAAGCTTTTTATAAGCCCGTAAGAAATGAAGCCAGTTCCCCAAAACAAAACCTGCCTTGCTCGGTGCTTTCCCATCCTCTACCCCCTCCCTCTGTCTGGATAGGGGCTCCCCACACTTGTTCCCTTGCCCCCACAAACCCTTTCCTCCCACTTTGCTGCAGGTGTCTCCTCTTCCAGGAAGCCCTCCAGGCCACCCCTCCTCCTGGCAGCAGTGAGGATCTGGGCTCCGAGCTCCCAGGCAGCCTGTGCTTGCCCCACTCCCCACACCCACTGCCAGGACTGGTGCCGCCTATCTGCTGCTCAGTCATGGCTCAGGGTGGCCTGAGATTTATCTCCGAGTATCCAAGGCCCAGCAGAAGGGCAAAGCGCATGTGTGCAGAATGACTGGAAGAGAGTGGTGGCCAGGATGTGCAAGAGAGACACTGGGCTTTAGTTTGGGAAGTGGTGTGAGATGGGCATCTAATTGTTTTTTTCACCGAATGGATGTCCGCTGTCCAGATGTCCCAACACCATCAATGGAGAGATCTACATTATCTCTGCCCTAGTTTACTAACGTCCCAATCCTGCGTCCATGTTTCTAGGCCATTCTCCTTACCTGGATTTCACTCTCTCCATTTCTTAATTGGACCTTTAGGAGATGAGTCGAGATGATCTCTGCAATCTTGTCTAACTCTGAAATTCCCAGGTCCTTGCCCTGGCACTGCCTGTGACTCGAAGTGTGACCTTGGGCAAGGCCCTGCCCCTCTGGGCCCGGTCAGACAAGGATAATTGCACATCTTGCCCCTTGTTGCTTAGAGACAATTGGGGATGCTGGAGGCACCCAGACCTGTGAACTGTGGCTCCACCATTCTGGTTGCCCTTGTGACCTTGGGCAAGACACTTCCACTCTGAGCCTGGGTTTCCTGACCGTACCACCTCCCTTACAGAGCTGTGGGGAGGAAGGGATGAAGCAGGTGAGGGGCTCTTACCATACCTCCCCCCAGCACCGTGATGAGCTCACACAGGGCCCGTTCTCTGCAGCCAGCAACACAGCCTGTGAGTGGGATTGGGCAGCTGCCGCGCCAGGGTCTTCTTCCTCCAGCAGTGCCGGCTCCTGGGGCCGCAGCCTGCAGAGCCAGGCCTGACCTCTGCGTCTAGCTGACCATGCACCCACCCTGGGTTGGGGGGCAGGTGATCAGGCCGGCTGTCCTCAGCAGCTGGGGAAACGTGGGGTAGAGCAGGGGGAGGGGAAAGGCTTGATCACTGTCTTCACGTAATTAAAGGGCTGTCAGACTCGAAATGATAATTACAGGAAGGATCATGGATTTTGTGACTTAGAGCTTACATCTGTAATCGTGCTGGGGCCTGGCAGCCCTCCTGTGAGGTGGTGGTGATGTCATCTCTGTGAACAGAGGAGGAAGCTGAGGTTGGAGGGCCTAAGCGACTGGCCCGTGGCCACGCAGCCAGTGGGGAGGAGGGCAGGGATTAAAATCCAGCTCTTCATTATATTCCCCCCTCCCTGATCATATGACCCCAATATTTCTTCTGCTTTGGTTGGACGTGCTCTGTGTGGTATCAGAGCCAGGTGCAGGGAGCAGAGGAGGAGGCCGATTTCATTCCACCTCCGGGAGGGGCAGAGAGAAGGGCCTAACCAGACACCCTGCACGTGAGGTCTCAGAGGTCAGTGCACCGTGCGAACACTGCTGTCCCCATTTTATAGAGCCGGAAGCTGGGCTCAGAGAAGATAAATGTCTTCCCCAGGGTTACCCAGGAGTGGCCAGTCTGGGATTCAAACCGAGTATTGCTAGACGCCCCCAAGCCAGCCTCCCTGTTGGGCTACTGGTCTTGAAGAAGGGACTTTGGGTCCAGAGGAGGACCGCGCAGCGCCTGGAGGGAGCAGGCCTGGAGCCACCAGAGCAGAGCAGGGTGAGCTTCTGTCCTGGAGGCTGCAGGTCTCTGCCCTGGCGTCACAGGCAGGGGACCAGGAGTTGACAAGACAGCTCTGGCTCTGAGCGCTCTGTGAGCTGAGTCTGTGATGTTGCCGGGATGGGGCTGGCAGTGCCTGCTCCACTGTCTGGACTGCAGAGTTCAGACCCCAGGTTGTGTCTGGGGACCCAGGGGAGGTGCTCCGTGCCCTGTGGGGCCCCTGTAGTGGGAGGGGCAGCTGTGTTTATCCCGGCCTAAGGCTACAGTGTGGGGCGGCCAGGGGCCTGTGGCCAGTGGCAAAAGGCAGCAGCAGGGCCATCCCCCCCCAGCATCTGTACCCACATTTCCCATGTCAGGCTTGGCTCTGCGGCTGCAGCCGTGCGCTATGGCCGTGTGAGCCCCCACAGCTCCCAGCTCTGTCTGCACACTCTTCTCTAAGTGCAGAGGGCTCTGGGCTGGGAGGGACAGGACAGGACAGAGCGGGTGAGGAGATGTGACCATTAGCAGGAGGGAGTGAAGAGGAATGGCCTTTGGGGACACTGGCCCACCTTGTCCAGATCACAATGGAGGGGCTCATCTTCCTGGAGGGTTCAGGCAAGGATGGGGAGGAGACAAGGCAGGGCTTGCGAGGCCAGATGCCCACGGCCTCCGGGATTCTCCAGCCCAGCTGCCAACCTCAGCCTCCCTCCCCTGGGAGTGGGAATGGAGCTTTCTATCCATCCATGGCTAGGGCCACCTGCTGCCCGAGCTGTCCCCCTCCTATCTGGTCCCTGCCTGCTGCACCCTGGGCCAGCTCAGGGATTGCCCATAGGAGACGGCTGTGCCCTCAGCCCCAGCCTGGCTCAGCCTTTGTCCTGCTCCCTGAGAAGTCTGGGGCTTGAACGGTAGCACCATCCACTGGTGGCCCTGAAGCATCCCTGCGTCACCCTGTCTCACATGCATAATTTAACTGAGGGCCAGGTTGGTGGGCGCCAAGAGTCTGTGCAGGATGGTCGGAGAAGGGAGGTCTTTGGGGGCTGGGGGGATGGAAAGGCTTCCTGAAGGAGCAAGGGGTCTGCCCTGGGGGTGGACCCCAGAGAGAGGGAAGAGAGGAATCCAAGCTGGGCCTGGAATTGCTGTATGGGGTCCCAGAGGACAAGGGTGGGTTTGAGGGGGCCTGCAGAGGACTGCCCTTTGTCGGGACACTGGTCCAAATCCTGTCCCCACTCCCTCCCTACTTGGTGACCTCTCTGACTCACCACTCACCCGTGTTGAGCCTTTGTGCAAATCCCCAAAAGGCACCGCTTTCCCAGGACACCTGGCCACCATGTGTTAGAAAATTGTCATAATAAATGCGCGCATTTATGGCAACCATGACGTGAGTGGCACTTCTTGGTGTGGCGCAGTGCACTGCTCACCCAGCCGGATGTGGTGGGACAGGGATAAATATCCCTAAATAAACAATCTCCGCAGGGTGCAGACTGTGAGAGAGGAGGGAGGGCCCTCTCCGCGGGCGGCGGGCGGTGATCACAGAGCCCGTCTCCCCAGAGCAGGGCCAGATTAGCTCGTGAGCGGACGGCGTGCGCAGGCCTTTCTCTGCCCTAACGAGCCCTGACAGGGCCCATTAGTGCCGTTCGGAGCCTCTTCATCAGCGGAGCCCAGCGGCTCCACAGGCCACTTCCCCACCTCCCCTTCCCTCCCCTCCCTCCAGCCCCTGCCAGTTGTTGTTTCCTCTGATTGTTCTTAGAGTGACCCCGCTGCTCCCTTTCCCTGCAGGTGGGGCCTCTCCCGCCCTGTACAGGCTCCCTGTGGCTTCTAACTCTCAATACCTCAATCCCAGTCCTCCACCCCAGCTCACACCCCAGTTCTGATATGGGGTTCCTAGTTCCTTGTTGCTTAGGCCCTGCCCCCATCCCTGCCATGCCTGGGTGTCTCACCCACCTGCCGGTTCTCATCTTGTCACCCTGGGTGTTCCCTAGGGGTGGGGGTGCAGCCCCCCGTTTCTGCCCTGTCCCGCCCTACTGTGAGGATCCGGCCAGGTGAGAACAATGGCTCTTGGTGCACCTACCAGCCCCCACGCTGCTGTCGGCCCTGCCTAGACCTGTGGTCTCCCTGGCCACCTGTCAGTGCTGGGTCCCGCATCACACCTTGCCGCAGGATGGCTTCCTGCTGCTTGCCTGGGACGGGACCCATCCTAGGCGGAGGCTCAGCCCTCACCCGGCCCCTCTCAGCACCTGTCTTCTGGCCAGAGGCACAGAGGCCTTGCCCCTGCTGAGACAGAGGGGTCTCTGCGGACAGACGGCCCCCCAGCACTGCCGGCTCAGGGTCATAGCAGACTGAGCGCTCCTCTGTGGGGAGGGGGTGTTAAGCCCCCGGTGAAATCTCTCCTGGGTGGGAGCACTCATGCCAGGGTAGGAGAAAGGGTGTTTCTTTGCCAACCATTTCATGATCAAATCTCTCTTAAGTTCCTATGCCACCTGGAAGGTGACAACCACCCAGATTTCAAGGCACTTATGTGTAGCAGAGGTGGCCAACTTGTACAGAGACAGTTCTGGAACTGCGGGGTCTGTGCCCTGACTGAGATGGGCTCTAGGGTTCCGGGAGCCCTGAGGAGACGGGGGGCGGGAGGGAGCTCAGGGGGGATAGTCTGGGAGGAGGAGGGGTGTCCCTGGTGGGCCAGAGAAAGGGTGCTGTCTAGATGGGGACGTGGCTGCGGAAGGCATGGGGCCTGTTGGGGGAGCTATGGGCAATCTTGTGCATGGCACACAGTGCACATGTGGGGCTGTGGGCACACAGGCTTGCCTGGGCCAGGCAGGAGCTCGGGCCAGTGGGACTGTCCAGCTGGGGCATGACGTGACCAGAGCGGGGTCAGTCTGGGGGACATGGCACGCCCTTTAGGAGAGCCAAATGTCTGAGCGGGCCTGGGACTCGCCAGCTGCACTCTGTAGGAAAGGGGGCCATTGTGAGCAGACGAGAATTTGAGGAGGCAAGAGGGATTCTTAGAAGGACCACACCTGGGGTGCTGGGCCAGCCAGGGTCAGGGTGTGGGGAGAAGGTACCAGCTCAGACGTGGCAGTGTGGCCCAGCTCCATGGCCTGGTGGCAGGAAGCAGGACTGAGCTGCCACCCTTCTCTGTTCCCCCAGACAGTCCTGGTCATTCTCTGGCTGGTGGCTCCTGGGTTCACTCGCTCAGGAGGGCACATGGCCTGCCTGCCCCTAGCCAAGGTTTCTCCGTTCCTGAGCCAGACTGGGCTTTGCTGGGCCTGGACCGGGGGCTCGTGCCATGCTGGGTCCAAGTGGGGCAGACAGAATGCGAAGCCATCCCCTCAGCCCTGAACCTGCTGGAAAGACTGTGTTTCAGGGTGTCATTGCCTCTGCGTCTCTGTTTACGTACAAAGTAGGGCCAAGCAAGACAGCCTGGCTCTGCACGTGATAATGAGTGGTGGCAGCTGCTCACCCAAGCACAAGTCACCAAACTTGAGTGACCCAGGGCAGGAGGGTCACCCAAGCACAAGCCCTTCAGCCTAGGGCTATGCATGGAGTGGGGGCCCAGTGGGTCCCAAGCCACAGAGTCTCGGGGTGTGGAGGCCTTCCCTGCATGCTGGAAGGAGAGAGTGCTCACAGATGCACCCAGAGAGCAGCGACCGCTCGCCAGGCATCGTTCTGAGCACCTGACTCGTAGTATCTCATCTAACTCTCAGCAACCCCATGGCATAAGCACTGTGAATGTCCTCGTTTCACAGAGGAGGAAACTCAGCCACAGAGGTTGAGCAGCTTATCCAAGGCTATGCAGCTTGTAGGTGGTGGCAGGGAGTTGAAGTTCCCAGGCAGTCGGACCCCAGACACTGTGTATAACCCTCCACTGTGGTGTCTCTGGGCGGCGCGGGGCGGAGGTATCCTGGGCAGTGGGAGAACTTTCCCTGCGCCCCTCACGCACACCTGCCTGCAGTCATAACTACTGATGGCGTGGAGATGAGCTCAGTCCCTGTCCTTGCAGAACCCACAGTATCTAGGGGACACAGTGAGTGGGTCACAGAGCACAGAGTACTAAAGGCACAGGGACACTGATGCTCTGAGAGCACAGAGGGTGCAAGGGTGGCAGGGCAGAGTCCAAGAGGGCTTCACAGAGGAGGTGACATTCCAGCTGACTTGAAAGGTGAATGAGAATGTTGGGGGAGCCAGTGGGACAGTGGCCCTTCCAGGTTGAGGGAACCGGTTGGGGGGTGAAGTTGGGGAGGGCAGGGGCCACGCCCAGAAGGGCCTCGCATGCAGAGGGGTTGGTTAGAGCCATAGCTCTGGGCCGGCTGTCGGGGCTGGGGCCACAGGGAGCTCAGGAGTGAGGGTGCCTCCACTCCCAGCCCTGGAGGGAGGGTGTCTGGTTCGCTTCCCACACGACCTCCCCTCAAGGGCCACTTGTTCTGATGATCTCAGCACTTTCCCAGGTTGCAGGATATTCCAGGCTTTTGTGCTTCCAAGATAAGGGGACAGATGAAAGCAGGGACAAACCAGAGGGCCCAGGCGGAAGTGCCTGGAGATCTCCGAGCTGGCCCTTCAGGAAGCAGCAGCAGTGGGGTGGCGTCCCCCCACAGCCCACCCCCACCCGGCTGCAGACAGAGGGGGAACCCGGCCTCACCCCGAAGGGCTGGCGCCCAGTGGAGGCGGCAGACACTGCACTTCAAGTCCAGAGACCGGGCGCCAATCCTAATCCTCTGCTAACTTGCAGTGCAACTTGGGCAAGTTGCTTGGCCTCTCTGGGCCTCAGTGTCTATCAGCAGTGTGAGACAGAGGTGGAGGAGAAGCAGACCTGCTTCGTAGGCATGTGTGAGGGTGGAATGAGTAGGGACGGGACTTCACAGTCTGCAGGTCACTGTGCCAGCACGGAAGCTTTGGGGCAGACTTGGCTTCTGGGGGCCTTTGCCAGAATGGGAGACCAGCACACACCGGAAAGGCCGCGGCAACGAGAGCACAGCTCTGGGGTGGACCCCTGGCCTGCTCCAGGCTGCCCCCTGTTTTGAGACTTGGGGCTCTGTGAGGTTGGACAGGTCACTTCCCCTCTCTGAGCCTCAGTTTCTCCCAGTGCACAGAGGGCAGTCATTCCTGCGTGGCAGGTTTGGCTACCAAGATGGGGGGGGACATTCCAGTGGGAGGCAGCCTGAGGGCTGGCCGCTGGCCCCTTGCCCCGCGTGACCCGCGTGACCCGCTCCCTGCCGTGCTCTTGCAGTGGGAGCGCCTCTGGTTCCTGCTCCTCACCTTCACCTTCGGCCTCACACTCACCTGGCTCTACTTCTGGTGGGAAGTCCACAATGACTACGACGAATTCAACTGGTGAGTGGAGTCGGGTGGGGCAGGCAGGGAGGAGGGGGCCTGGGTCCCGGGTATCCAGTGGCTGGGACCTGGGGGCTGGGGTTGAGCCCCTCTCCCAGGTTGGCTCTCCAAGCCCTGCCACTGCTCTCTGTGTGGCCTTGGGCAAGGCCTACCCGCTGTGAGCCTCCGTCCTGCCCACCTCCAGGGCTTTGGAGGTGAGGCTGGTGTGAGACTGTGGGTGGGAAATGAGGGTGGGGGGGGTGGTTGGGGGATCACAGGCGGGCAAGAAAGATGGAGAGAAAAAGAGAGATCCATGCCTTGAGGGGAGTCCTGCTGGGGACATATGGAAGGCTTCCTGGAGAAGAGGCATGGAAACCAGGCCTTGAAGGATGGCTGGGATTGGGACCTGGGAACTGCAGCTGCTGGGCTCCTTGGAGACCCGCTGGTGTTAGCATAGGTGATTCAGGCTGCTCCTGAAGAGGCGGAGGGGCCTGAAACGCAAAGGCTTAGCAGGAGCTGAAGCCCACTGGGGAGATGCAGGATCCTCCTTCCTGGTGCCACTAACATGGAAAATAGGAACCTACACCTGGGGCAGGGCTCAGCCTGGGGCTGGGGCCTCTGGTCACCCACTTTGTAAAAAAGAAATCCAAGGCCCAGAGAGACCGAGGCCTCAGTAGAGGAGGTAGCCCCAGGCCCTGGGCAGGGCTGGCAGATGCTGTGGTTCTGGGATGGCTCAGGGTCATTTGTGGGCACCTCAGGTCCCAAGACAGGGCTGCCTGAGGCAGGTACCTGGGTACAGGAGGGGCACCTGTCTGCCTTTTTTTAACCAGTGGAAGGCCACGGGAAGAGGGGATGTCCCAGGGTTCCACCGGTAGGTGTGGAAACTGAGGCCCGAGGTCATACAGCCGGTGGGGACAGAGCTGGGGCGTGGGAGTCACCCTCCTCATGCCCCATCCAGCGCCGCTCCTTCCTTTTCATCACAAATTCAGGTCGGCGTGACCGTGCACAAGTCTTTGCTGCTCTCCGAGCCTCTTTCTTCTTCTGTGAAATGGGTAACTCTGACCTCATCACGCCTTTCCGAGGATGAAATGAGACGATAGATGCGGGAGGGCTCAGAGCTGCACCTGAACGCCAGGGCGGCTTCCCGGGAGACCGGCTCTCCAGCTGGAAGGTGCCCGTGGTGTCAGAATCAGGGATTTCTAGAACTCTGGGCTGCTGATGGGGTCTGGTTCCAGGATTCTGTGATGATCCTAAGACTCCATTCATGCAGCCGGGTGTCCACGCTCCTCTGCGCGGCACCAGGCTGTGCCTCCGTTACTAGCAAGCACAATAAAGGACGTGCTGCCCTGCCCTGCCCTGCCCTGTCCCTCCCCACACCCCTGCCCTACAGCAGTCCAGCAAGATGAGCCAGAGCTCCAGCCGAGTCTCCGAGGTGGCCTCTGGCCTTTATTAAATGCCATAAATCAATTATTCATTTTCACAGTTGTCCAAAGCATGGGCTACATTCCCTGCTGTCCCTCGACTACAGACCCTGGACAGTTCTGCTGCCTGGAAGATCATTGGGTCCACTCCCATCATGTACATATGCGGAAACTGGGCCAGGGAGGGACAGGATACATCCATGGCCACACTACCTGTTAGTGCCAGAAATGTGTACTGAGGCCAGTCTGAGGAGACAAAGGATCGGAGAGGTTAGGTAGCCTTTCCAAAGTCACACAGCAAGATACAGACAGATGTGGGCTGGGGACGCGAGCCTGCTGACTGTGTCGTGACCATTGAGTTATCCACTCTGCCTGGAGAGCGAGCGCCCTATTACTGGAGACTCGAGCAGAGGATGGGTGACTATCTTGTTGGGGAGGCTGAAGAGAAGGCCTGCCTGGGACTCGGGGATCAACTTGTCACCTCAGATTCTTAGAGTTGGTACTGGGGTTCAGGAGCCCCTGGCCCAGCCCCGTCGGTCTCGAGAGTCCCTGGGGGTGGTTCACACAGTAAGAAACTGGGAGCCAGAGCCAGGGCCGGCCCAGGACGAGGACAGGCAGGGAGGGCCGGTTGGGCTCTTGCTGTCCAGGAGGGCTCCCTGCCAAAAGGGCTCACACTTGAGAGACAAATGGAACCAGAACATCGTCCAGGAATAGCTACTGGGAGCAAGTCCTGCCCCCCTTTAGGACTCAGTTTCTCAACTGTGCAGTGAGCTGAGTACACTCAGTGACCTTCCAGGCAGCACATTTTCCCCTGGGCTCTGAGGGGAGGGCAGATGTCCGGGGGGTCCTCCTGGTGTCCCCTCCCAGGCCTCTGCCAAGGCCCCTTGCCAAGATGGAGCAGGCTGAAGCTGACTTGGATTCTCCAATGACCTTGAGAAGCTACTGCCTCCTCCGAGCCTCAGTTTCCCCAGTTGTACAAGGAGGATATGAGTGGTTCAATATTTCTGGAGAGCAACTAGGCAGTATCCATCAGGAGCCTTAAAAAGTTCATTCCCTTTGATCCTATAATTCTATTTGTAAGAATCTACCCTAAGGAAATAATTAGAAATACAGAAAGAAATGTACAACATTTTCATTTTTGTGTTAACTTATAATAGCGAACAGTTGGAAACTCTTGAGTGCCATTAGTAGGCAGTTGGCTCCATGTGAATTCCATGGAAGACCATGTGGCTGTTTAAAAATCACATTTCTGCGGGATCTTACTGGCATGAGTACCAGTGCTGGTGACAGCGAGTTCACTGAGTGCCTGCCACGTGCCTTGCCTCACCTCCCCTTCACGAGGCCTATGAAAGGCACCGTCTTCTTATCCCCATCCTACAGGGGAGCAAACTGAGGCTCAGAGAAGTCAGGCATTACATTTGATCGAGTCTCAGACCCCCTGTTTTCACATTATAATGTTGAAATGGAGATGACAGTCACAGTCGATGGCATCTCAGAATCAGTGAAGCCTGTCACCTCCCCAAGTTCCTACGAGCCAGTGAGAGGCAGAGCGGGATTTGAACCCGGCGTGTGTGCCTGCTGCAGAGCCCACGCTCTGACCTCTGTGCTGTAGCAGTGGGGCCCGGCTTTGCGGTTTATACCAATATACAGTCATGAGGGGAAACCCGCAGGAAGACAATTCAGCACAACCTTGGTAATGGTTTCTTCTGGGCAGCAGAATTATGGGGAATTGTTTTCTTCTTTACGTTTCTCGGTCCCTTGGTGTCTGCCATAAGCAGGTACGTTGGAGCATCAGGAAATGCTGCGTCGTTCCTGGGGGGGCAGGGCCTGGTGGCTGAGCCCAGCCTGTGGTCCCCCAGCTGCATGAGAGCTGAGACCATCCTGGTTCCGGGGCAGGGAGTGGCCCGGGGAGGTCTGACCCCTGCCCCTCCTCTTCCTGGCAGGTACCTCTACAACCGCATGGGCTACTGGAGCGACTGGCCCGTGCCCATCCTCGTGACCACGGCTGCCGCCTTCACATACATCGCGGGCCTCCTGGTACGCGGGGCTGCCTTGGAGGGCAGGTGACCTGCTCCCAGGGGAAGGGAGACTTGGCCTGTGCCTGCCTCATGGAGGAGCCCACCCTGGTCTAAAGGGGGAGGCTGGCTTTGCCTGGGGCCTCTGGGGCGGCTGTACCTCTGAGCCAGGGTCCCCCAAGGTGGGAGGTCATCTGGCTTTTGCCAGTCTCCCCGGCTGCCCCTGCCTGGAAGGTTTTCCTCAACCCAGTGCGGGCCATCGCGGCTATCAGGGCCCACTGCGGACTTCCTCCTCCAGGAACCTCGGCTCTAGGTTCCTGCTCCCTGAGACTCGGGGGATCCCCAGGCTGGCCTGGGAGCTCCTTGGGGGTCAAGTCCATTTCAGAATCCCGGGGCCTGGAACTCCCAGAATATTTGGTGAATCAAGTTGGATCCAAGTGCAGCAGGACCCAGTGATCTCTTAAGAGGGAAATCCAGAGCAGGAGGCGCCTAGAGCGCTGGAATAGTCGGGGAGGAGGCCAGGCTTGGGCTGCGCAGGCTGGGCCAGTCCCACTGCCTGTAAGAAGGGTTTGCTGACTCCGCTCTGGGTCAGGCCCGGAGCAGCAGTGGGGAGCAGGGTGTCTGGGGAGTGGATGAAGCCTTCTGCTCACATCTGGGGCCTTACTGTCGCCCTGTGGGCTCCTCCCCAGGTCCTGGCACTATGTCACATTGCCGTGGGACAGCAGATGAACTTGCACTGGCTGCACAAGGTAAGGGCTGCCTCCGCTGGGGCTGGGAGAGGAGAGGGGAGGCTGCGGCCGCAGAGGAAGAGCCCAACGCCTCACACCTCCCTTGCACCGTGGTTATAATTGTTCTCATAGCTAATGCTGATCGCTCGCTCTGTGCCAAGCACTGTTCTGGCAAGCTGGCCTGTACTAACTCATGTAATCCTCACAGCAGCCCTATTGTCCCATTTTGTAGTTGGTAAAACTGAGGTACAAAGAGGTTACGTAACTTGCCCAACGTTTCCCGGTTTATAAGTGGAAGATCCAGGGTCCCAGCCCTACAGCCACGCGATTCCCCAGCAGATTCATGGCTCCCGTTTTAGCCCCGACCCTCTGGCTGGCCCTCCCTTGGGTCTCACCTTCCTCCTCCTTCTTCAGTGAGCTCTTGTGAAAACCCTGATCCGGCAATGACATTCCCACCTTAAAGCCTTTCCACTCCTGCTGCTCCCAGGATGACCCAAACTCCCCCACTCGGCATGATCTGGCCCCTGCCGACATCTCCCAGCCCCTGCAAGGGACGGTCACCCTCAGCTTCTGCGTGTGAGGCATCTCAGGCCCTCCCAGTGTGTCTGCCTCTTCTCTGCCTTTAGCCCTTTGCTCTTGCCCTCTCTTCCTCTCTCTTTTGGACGCCGTCCTCGGTAACCCCCTGCATACACAGGCTTCTCTCTTGGGGCTCCCCTAGTCCCTGCAGCCGCCTCTGCCACCTGTCTGAGCATCTGTGTTGTCAATTTCCATCTGGCTCTCTGACCATGACCCACCGTCTAAGTGTTCCTTGCGGGCCAGAGTTGGCCTTGCCCGTCTCCCCGTGCCCAGTGCCCACTCAGGGCTGGGCCCAAAGCAGGAGGCCCACACCTTCCGGAGCCAGTCTCTGACTCACGTGTTGGATGTATGTTTCTGCGGCCTGCTCCTCTCGAGGCCCCGCCGGGCGCAGAGGTGGGACGAAGCTGACCCAGGCAGAGGCCCCTCCCCCCAGGAGCACCTGGGCCACGGGGAGAGGGCTGGGTCATCTCTTTTCCCAGAGCCTGGCTCAGAATGGACATGTCATTTAGGAAGGGGTAGAAATGTCCAGAGACAACCCATGAGATGGGTCTAGAGTGACTCTGAGTGCCAGGGCTCACTTCCAACTAGAAGGGGGACATGGAACGGGAAGAGGAAGAGGGACAAATGTGCTTGGGTTGGGCTGTATGGGGTGGGAGGTGGCTGTGAGCATCCGGGGGGCATCCGAAGTCAGTCTGGAGCTCAGGAGTCAGCCCCTGGTGACTGAAGTCTTGAAGGGGTGAAGAGCAGCAAGCAGCTTTTGTCCCCTCCCTCCTTCCTCCTGCTTGTCACTCTACCCTGAGGTCTTGCCTGGCTTCCGAAGTCCCCTCTGTGAGGCACTTTCTTCTCCTGGCTGCAAAGCTGGCACTTGAAAGAAGTGCACCAGCGGGACCCCGGGTGGGGCTAGCACACACTGTGCTCACCTCCTGGGGCCATCCCTAGCTCTCCGCAGGTCAGGTCACACCTGCTTGATCCTGGTAGAGAGGCCTGTAGATCCACGGAGCCAGCCAGAGGTGGCAGATCAATGCAGGGAGTCATACCCCAGCGTCCGTGCCTGTGCCGCTCCCAGGGCGCCAGTCCTGCCTTCCTCTCCCCTCTGCCCCCTCCCGAGAGGTCTCAACCAGAGCAAGATCCTTCCAGGCAGCGCTGAGCCAGGGCTGGAGCCGCCCGTGCCAGGAGGCAGGGAGTTCCCTGGAGCTCAAAGTATTCCAGCAGGGACTGGAAGTCTATTCTGTTTCCAAAATTCTGTCATTTGAATCTAAGACTCTAAGGAATCCTTCTTTTTTTGTTTGTTTTGTTTTAATTAATTTTTGGCCATGCAACACATTGATGTGGTTCAAAATTTAAAAGGCACAATGACACAATGAAAGTCTCCCTACTATCTTTCTAGAGATATTTGAAGCACACACAAATATACATATGCATTTCTTTTTCCGTTTTCTTTAAACACAAATAGTCGCCTACTACACCCTCTGTTCTGCTCCTTAACAAAACTCTCCGAGCTCCGTCTCCCCCAGCACATCGAGAGCTTCCCGGCTGGCGTCCCTCACTCTCCTGCTCCTGGTCTGGATGCTCCCTGATGCCATCGCTGTCTAGCCAGTCCCCTGTTCCTGGGCCCAGTTGACATCCCAGGTACTTTCAGTCCTTTGCCAGGACAGCATAGCAGTGACCTGGAAGAGGAATTTCTGGGTAAAGAGTGCATACTTTTATCTTCTTGATCTTGCCAAATGGCCTCCTTGTTTGGTTAGCACCTATAGACACACCCTTGCCCGTAAAGCATCAGCTGATTTCTTGACTTTTGCCAATCTGAGGGGTGAAAAATTGTACCTTACTATAGTTTGAATTTGCATTTCCCTGATGGCAAGTTAGATTTGGCATTTTTCATGTTTGACTTATTTGCATTTTCCTTTTTATAAAGTGTCCTTTATATCTTTTGCCCTTTTTGTCATGGGATTGGCTTTTTGCTCATTCATTTGCGGGAGGTCTTTATAGAGGTGGGTAATTAGCCCTTTGGCTGATAAACAACACATGGTTCTTCCTAGTTTGTCATTCACCTTTTGACTTTGCTCTTTGTATTTTTACATAGGAATTTTTTTTTTAATTCTTAAGTATTGGAATCTATTATCTCTTTTTATGGCTCCTGGGTTTTGTGTCAGACTTAGAAAGGTTTTTCCCACTCCAAGATTATGAAAACGTTCTCTGTGGTATTACTTGGTAATTAATTGCCTGTTTCTACTACTTTTAACATTTAATTTTTTTATCTTCTTGTTATTTTGGGGCCTAGTGTGATCTTGCTGTGTTCTTTGTAGATGGCTTCCTAATGTCCCCAAACCTCTCTACTGAGTGATCCATCCTTTCTTCTCTAATTTGAGATGCCGGTTTTATCATACTGAATTTTCTTTATGTATTTGGCTCTATTTCTGAACTTTTTACTTAATTTTATTTATCTCTCTGGCCTTATGCCAGTATCATATTGCTGGCAAGACTGCAGTTTTATAGCATGTTTTAGTCATGAACTCTATTTTGAGAGTCTCTCGTTCCCCTGCATCCTGGGAGGGGGATAGAGGTGCTCAGGACTGGGTGGGAGGGGCCGCTTGCGGCAGGCTGGGTCCTGTGGGTGGATGGGGTACTCATGTGGGGCCTTCCTCCTCCGCCCCAATCCACCCAAAGCTCCTGCTTCCCAGAAACCCCTCCCAGCTGAGCCTGCAGGAGAAGCCCAGGTGCCCAGGAGGTGAGGGGGAAGGTTGAAGGGTCCTTGAGGGATTCACAGTAAGTGGGAGGCCCTTTCCCTGAGGCGTCCCCCTTTCCTGCCCCACCCACTACCCAGAATCAGCTCAGCTGCCTCTGGGAGGCGCTTTGGTCACAGCTCCCACCTACCCAGGGTGTCCCCCTGAGCACACTGCGCTGCTCCCGTGTCCTCGCCTCAGTCCCCTGCCACAGTGGCAGCAGCCCCTAGCCTGCACAGAGGAGGGGGCTGGCAGTGACCCATCCTGAGCCCCAGAGAGGAGCCCTGGGTACCACACGGCCACACAGCAAATACCTGGCTGAGCTTAGGCTGGTGTTTCTGCCCCCAGCCCCGGTCCCAGCAGCCTCCACCGGCCATCCTGCCGTGTCCACTTCGACTCACCTGGTGAATTCAGGCTTTTCTCCAAACACTGGCCCCGGCTCCACAGTTCTTCCTGGTGTCCAGCCAGTGTCCCTCCAGCTGCATCTTAAGGAAGGCACATTCATGGAGCACCTCCTGTGTGCAAGGACTGTGTTCATCACAGTGACAATAACCGTTGTTCATTGGGCGCTGACTACACGTGTCAGGCACTTTCCATGGGGAGTTTCATTTACTCCTCACAATAATCCTGTTCATTTGGTACCATGCCCACTTTTTAAAATGACACCACTAAGATTTTGTAAGCACGTCCTTTGGTGCCAGCCATTGTCCTAAGCACTTCACCCGCATTTCCTCATTTATCCTCCCCAAACCCCTTCCAGGTAGGCTCTCACTGTCCCCATTTCACAGCTCTGGACAGATCCCTGGAGAGCACAGCCTCCCCATTAGGCAGCAGAGCCAGGATGTGACCAAGGAGTGTGACTCAAGTGTGGAACGTAGCACTCAGAGGTCAGGCACCTCCAAGAGGCCAACTGCCGCACCTCTGAAAGCTGGGTTCCAGCTCCTCTCCAGTCCTCGCACCCGGGCACGACTCCTCAAATGAACGAAAGTGGCTACTGTTCCCCATCCCTTCCTCTGCTGTCACAAACCACCAACCCACCGGGACAGGAAGCCCACGGCCACTTTCCCAGAGGACAGTAGTCTGTCTCTGGGCTTGTAGGGTAGGCTTCTGTGCCTCAGGGAACGGGCCTCCCACTTACCGTAAAGCCCTCCTCTAACTCCCAGCCACAGTTAAGGAATGGCAGTTGCATTGCTGGGAGTCGGTGCTGTTACTGTGGCTTAAGGCCGCAACGTAATCCCACGGACATGGACCATATGGTAATGCTACCGAGCGCATAGTTACCACCCCCGGCAACTGTAAGACTAGAGACAATAACACTTTTAATTGTATTAGGATTATGGGGAACCGGCTTTATTGCAAGTTCTTTCCACTAGCAGTTAAGTGCTGTAATGAGATGCTCTCACAAACAGCCCTGCAGAGACGCCGCTGTGTCCAGGTCCTCCTCCCACCACCCTGAGGGGGCAGCAGGGAGGCGGCCTGGGTACTGAGGGAGGGGTTCTCGGGGGTTGTCAGGAACTCCCTGAGCCCCCCAGAGGCTCCTTAGCCTCCCTGATAGCAGTGTGACGTCCGAGACAGCGCCCAGCCTCTGAGACAGGCAGAAGGGATTGTCTCTGGATCTGCCCCTTCAAAGCCACGTGGCCAAGCAGGCCCTTCTGCTCTCTGAGCCCGTGTCCCTGCACGTGGAATGAGGATGTAACAGCCCAGCTGGGACGTTGGCAGAATAAACCGGCCCAGCCCATCCCCAAGCCAGCCTGCCGGAGCCCCGAACGGCCCTCACCTATCTTAGCCTTATCACTGTTTCTCAGGGAACATTCGTTTCCAGGCTGATGGGCTGGCATGACAAGCCTCCAGAGGAAACCGTAATCCCAGGCAAGAATTAATCTCCCCTGCCCGGCAAAGAGAGTGAAGAAGGATGGGCCACTGCCTGCCCTCACTGTCTAGAACCTCCACTTAGTCCTTGTTCAGTCGTCAGAGGGTCTCACAGCGCTGCCCCGTCTGGGGAAGACGTTGCAGGGGAGCCAGAGGGGTGAGGACCCTGCGGTGGAGAGAACTTGGGGAGGGTGGCCGGGCAGTGTCGTGGGAAGATGGGCCTTCAGGAGGGAGGTAGGGGACGAATGTAGAGAAGTCCGAGGGACAGTGTGTGGTGGCCTTGACTGGCCGGCAGAGTGGGGCCTGCAGGAGGCCTGGGAGGACAGGTGTGGCCTGGGCCTCAGGGAGGCAGCCCTGCTGGTGTGGGCAGGGGGGTGGGTAGAGCAAGGTCCAGGGCTCAAGGTGGGGGCTGAGGAGCCAGAAACCTTAGCTAAGTTTCACTTAGTTTGAGGGATGCAGATCTCATCTGTCCCCAGAGATCTCTGTCTCTTGAAGGTACCGCCTAGGCCTCCAGCAGAGCTGCACCCCGTTCTTTCTGCAGGAGCCGCTAGAGGGCAGCCCCCTCCCCACACACGGGAAGCCAGGTGCATGGGGCTGTGGCCCGGGGCGAGGCTCGGAGACAGGGCGGGCAGGGCAGAGCTCTGCCTCTGCTGGCTCCTGTCTGAAGGGCCACTGTGAGCCCAGCCCAGTGTGTGAGGCGGGGCCCACGTCAGGCTCCTGCAGGGGACCCAGCTCCTCAGCCCCCTGCCCCTGTGGCCAGGCAAGTCGGTCTCCTCGTCTGTCAGGCCCAAATCGCCAGGAGGCTGTGGGGCCTTGGAGGTGACCTACCGGGGGAGGCCCCCACCTGCGGGGTGTCTTCCCTCCTCCTGTCACTGAAAACTCAGTACTTGCCCACGAGGCTGAATCAGAAGAACAAGGACAAGTGATTTGGGGAAGAGGAAAGAGAAGTTTTATTACTTTGCTGGCAAAGGAGAAAAGGTGGGAGAACTTCCCATCTCAAAATCCAAATTTCCTGGACATACAAATCAAGCAATTACAGTCGATGATTCTGATCATCCCATCTGCCCTGAAGATAATCTCGTGACCTCCCTTTACCAGGACGGGCTGGGCCGTCTCCTGTTGCACAAATAAACAAAAGACCCTGCCCCTCCCAACCAAGGGCCTGAGGCAGGGGTGCGGCTTTAGTTCTCAAACGGAGTGGAGGATGTTTTAAAGAGACTGAAAAATATTTTTGCCATTTTTTCCAGGCTATTCCCACTGTTACATATTCCCCACTGTCAATATTCACCTTCCATGTCTGTGGGAGGAGGGTGACTTCCCTGTTACACCTATAGCCCCTCCTTCTCTCCATCCTCTCCCCCGTTTCTCCGTCTTCCTCCTCCATGGGTCTGCCGGCCTCCTCCTGCCTCAGTCTGTCCCTGCCATCTCGTCTGCCTGTCCCTGGCTTCCTTTCAGCCCATGACTGTCTCTTTCCTTCCCCGCCCTG
The DNA here is from genome assembly GCF_020740605.2 of Lemur catta. Classification (NCBI taxonomy): domain Eukaryota; kingdom Metazoa; phylum Chordata; class Mammalia; order Primates; family Lemuridae; genus Lemur; species Lemur catta. The sequence goes on from NC_059134.1 coordinate 57,283,124, forward strand.
CACTGCTGGGTCCGCCTCTCTTACTCCCCGCATCCCTCCCGTGTCTGTCTCTGTCTCCCCTCTGTCCTCTCAGACGCACTGGGGACCCTCACACCTGCTCTGACGCTCTGTCTGGTGACTCTTGCCCTTCCAGATAGGGCTGGTGGTCATCCTGGCCTCCACGGTGGTGGCCATGTCGGCGGTGGCCCAGCTGTGGGAGGACGAGTGGGAGGTGCTGCTGATCTCCCTGCAGGTAAGGGGGGGGTGCTGCTCCCCCGGGACCCTTGCAACAAGGTGGCACCTCTTTATCACTCCCCTTTCTCCAGACCAAGGCCCAGAGAGGGGCAGGGAGGGCCCAGGGTCACATCGCAGGCCAGAGGCAGGGAGGATGCCGCAAGCCTGGGTCCTGAGACTCCCAGCGTCCTCAGTGGGCCAGTGGAGACAGGGTTGGCTGCCCTGTAGGTAGAGGTAGGCCACCAGGACGCTGGTGACCAGAGGGTCTGGACACAGCTGGGAGTCACCAGTCCCTCTTCCCACACACAGGGCACAGCACCGTTCCTGCACGTGGGGGCCCTGGCCGCGGTCACTGTGCTCTCCTGGATCGTGGCAGGACAGTTCGCCCGCGCAGAGCGGTCCTGTGAGTATGAACTGCCCCTCCCAACCCCCACAACCCGGCTCCTGCTGCCCTCACCTGCACTTTACCTGGGTGACCTGGGGATGTGGTGGCCCTCACTCAGCCAAGGGGATTCTGGCTCAGGGGCCCACGGATTCCACAGAGGGGTGCAGCCTCAGTCGGCCTTGCACCGCGTTCCTCCTCCACGTCTGTGTGTGTGCGCACGTGTGCATGTGAGTTAGAGGGGGGCTCACCTTCCCAGCAAGAACGAGGGCTGCTCCTCTGAGCGCCTGGGTCCTGACAGGGGGGGCAGCGGGCTCCAGCACCCGCCTGCAGCCTGCCCAGGGCCTGTGGCTGGGCCTAGCAGGAGGGGAGCGGCTCACCAGGCGGCGCTCACGGCCCTGTGTCTGCAGCCTCCCAGGTGACCATTCTCTGTACCTTCTTCGCCGTGGTGTTTGCCCTCTACCTGGTCCCTCTCACCATCTCCTCTCCCTGCATCATGGAGAAAAAGGACCTAGGCCCCAAGCCTGCCCTCATTGGCCACCGCGGGGCCCCCATGGTGAGTGCCACCTGCAGGTCCTAGCAGACGGTGGGGCGTGGGGTGCAGCTGCCCTTCTAGGGGAACATCTTGTTGGGAAATGGATACAATGTGTATAATATAATAATAGCAACTGTTTTTAGCTCCTTTGTGGGAGGTATATGGGAAGGATTGGTGAAGAGGCTGGAGAGCCCGGGTGGGACCAAGTCCTGAACAGTCCCGAAGGCACCTTGCTAGGAAGATGGAACAAGTGTCCTGAGCGCCCTGCAGAGATGCGGGAGGGTTTCAGGCCTGGGGTAGACCTGGCTGTGGGTTAGGAAGGCCCAGGAGAGAGATGCTGGGTGTGGGGCCCGGGGCTGTGACCAGGCAGCAGAAGAACCTGCCAGGCTGTGGGGGCAGGACAGCGGGCTACGTGCAGAGCCCATGGCTTGAAGTGAAGACAATTGAGCAGGATTGCGTTGGAGCGGGAGGAAGGAGTTGAAGTCGGCACCCTGTTCTGCCGAGGTGCCCTGTGACCCTGCAGGAGAGTTTCGGTTGAGAGGGCAGGCTCCAGGGCCGTGCTGCCTGGGCTGGAACCTGCCTCAGCCCCGCATCAGCTGTGGGAGCCCAGCCAGTTCCCATCTCTGCCTGGTTTCCTTATCTCGTACCATGGGAGTAGCAAGAGTGCCCGCCACAGGGTTGTGAGAAGCAGATTTGGCACGTGTGAAGTGCCCAGATACGCACCCAGCACACAGAAAGTAAGAGTTAGACATTATCGTGGCCTTGGGCCGGACCCCCCTCTGGACCAGGGTCTCCTCACCCACCAAAGCCCTGACCCTGTGCTTCTCAACAGAGCCAGTACCACCTGTGGCCCCCAGGGGATGTTCGGGGACCTCCTGTGGGCTTGGTCTCTGCTGGGAGTTCCATTGTGTCACCGGATTTCAGGGGGTAAAGGGGACCTCACCAAATTACTGGTATAAAAGGACGTGTCAAATCTGACACTGCCGTGAATCCTCCTCCACTGTGCGTGGCAGGTGTTACTTTCTAGAGAAGACCCCGGCCCCTGAGTGGACCCTGGTGCCTCCTGCCAAAGCCCAGGCTGGCCCCAGCCCCAGCCCCTCCCAGAGGCAGCCAGCTGGGATCTGGATTTGGGGTCCAGTTTGCCACATGCCTGTGTGTCTCAGGGTTCATGACGCCCATGCCACTGGCTGTTGCGAGGTTGAGTTGGAAGCATTAGAGAAGCACGGCCTTGCCAGGCGGGGGCCCAGGCTCGGTTGCGGGAGGGTGGGCTCTCTTCTCAGGGGTCGAGATTTAGCTCCTCTTCTCTCTGTGACTCAGAGGCCAGCGGACAAAAGCAGTGTGCCGATGCAGGAGGGGGAGGAGGGGGAAGAGTGAGGCGGTCCCAGGGAGGACGATTTTCTTTAACAGAAAAATGTCAAACATGCACAGAAGTGCAAAGAACAGTATACTGACTCATAATGAAGAGCAGCACGATGAGCCCAGTCCCACCTTCGACGTTTACCAGCATTGTGCCAGTCTTGCTGCATCTGTCCCCTCCTTGCTTTTTCTGCTGTAGTAAAGCAAGTCCTAGGCACCATGTCATCTTACCCACGTGTCCCTCAGGGCACATCGCTAACACATAAGGACTTTTTAAAAAATATAATCACAGGGCTGTTATTATGCCCAACCTAATTAACGATAATTCCTTAATATTATGTCAAATCCATGTTCCATTTTCATTTGTTGTCTCAAAAATATCTTTGTATAGTTCAGTTGTTAAAAATCAATGTTCAAGTGAGGTCCACAGAGTGCATCCAGTTACATGTCTCCTGAGTACCTTGTAGTCCCCAACACTCCCCTCCCTGTGCTTCCTTGTTTACTTGTTAAAGAAACTGAGTCATTTGTCCTGTAGAATTTTTCACATTGTGTATCTGGCTGATCTCATCCTGGTGGCACTTTTTGAGGTGCTGGCAAGGGCCTCCCCTGTGCGTCCCTGTGATGATACATGTGTCACATATGTCCACGTGGGTCCTCAGATGAGTACCTGTCAGGGGCGCTTCTGACTCCGTGTCCACATGTCTGTGTGTGGCAAGCGCACATCCCTGTCTCAGAGACTGTGTGTGCCCTGGATGTTTCGTTCCTGTTCAGGCATGCCGTGTGTGTGTGTGTGTGTGTGTGTGTGTGTGTGTGTGTGTGTGTGTGTGTGTTAATACTTGGTTAGACTACCTGCAAAGCTGGGACTCTCAGCACAGTGTCCTGCCCATCTAAGTAACAGCCACCAGCCCCCACACACCCACTCCCGACAACACTCCCCACCTGGACTTGCCTGCTGCGGGTGGGCGCTCTGCCATGGGGACTGAGAATTCACGCATGCTTCTGGGGCCTTCCTGGAGCCCTGAGTCTGGCCAAGGAGGACCAGGTTTCCATGCCTCTTTCTCCAAGAGGCCAGCGCCTAACCCAGGGAGATCTTAACTGTGGATAAAACCTTCCAGGCAAGACTTTCCCCCTCCCCAGGGGCATTCACAGCCTCTCCTAAGCTTCTGCCTTCTGCAGCCCCGGCCCACGTGGGAGGGAGCACTGGCACCTCTTGCGTGGTCACTGGCGGGAGGCCTGGCCACAGGACATTTGGAGGAGGGATGGGTGGGAGTGCACGCCCCTCTGTCCATGCCTCTGTGGTCCTCCTCCTCTGGGGGCCTCACACAGCCCACTGGACTGGGACAGGTAGCACGTCACCCAGGGCTGCTGTGTGCCAGGGAAAGGGGAAGAAGGGAGTTCATTACAGAGACCCTACTGTGCGCCAGGCTCCGGGCTAGGGTGTCTGACATCTGTCATCTCACCTGTAAGGGTGATAACATCAGCCCATTTTATAGCTAAAGAAACTGAGGTCCCAGGTCGCTGGCTGGGAAGTGAAATTGCTCCTTCTCAGGCAGCTCCAAAGCCCTTGTCATTCCCTGGCTGCTTCTCAGAAAAGGGGAGTGTGTCGCAGTTAGAAAACACCATGGCCAGAGGGGGAGAAGGTGGGAATGAGCGTGTCCCGGGGTCGGGAGATGAGGTCAGCCGGGGAATCCTTCCCACCCCATCTCTTCCTTGACAGGGGTCCTCCCTCCCTCCCTCTATCCTCCACCCACACGGGCCTGGTCTTAGCCCAATCCTTGGTTTGGTGCTGACCCCCAGTGGCCACAAAGGGTAGGACAGGGTCCTCAGACCACATGGAGCCCCAACGCTCCCAACCGTTAAGGACCCCCAGAGAACAGTGCGTACACACCCCTCAAGGGGCGGATGGGGAAACAAGGTGCACAGGAGGAAGAAATACACCTACAGTCACATGCTGCATAATGGCAGTCACAGCTGGAACCAGGATCGCCTGATTTGTATGCTATAGAATTAACCATTGCCAGTCATTAAGCACTTACTGTATGTATCAGGCAATGTGTTGGGGGCTTTGAATCCATGTAACAGCCCAGGGAGGGAGACAGTATTGTCATGTTTGTACATATGAGGAAACTGGTCACCCCACTGAGACTCTACCATCCCATCCGCCCCCTCCTCTCCCTGCAGGGTCTCACTTGGACTCGGCTCAGGGTGTAATCAAGAGGGAATCTCACATTCAGCCCCGGCTGTACAAATTGTCTCCCATGGCAGTGTCTGGCTAGCTCAGTGCCTGCAACACAGCAGTGACAATGTAACGATCATAGCTAGTATTTGTGAAGTGCTGGCTATGTGTCGGGCATTTGTATACAGTGACACTAACCACCCTGCCTTCCTCTCCCCACAAAAAAGCCTGTGAGGTAGGCATGATTTAGCAGAGGAGGAAACTGAACTTGAGAGAAGCTGAGTGGGTGCGCAGGTCCACGCAGCCACTCTGCGGAGGAGCCAGGATCAGAAGCAGGCCCACCCAGCCTCCCAGCGTGCAGAGCTTTCGGCTAGCAGGGAGGGCATCAGCTGGATCCTGGCTCTCCTCACCACCCTTTCCTCCCCAGCTGGCTCCAGAGCACACGCTCATGTCCTTCCGGAAGGCCCTGGAGCAGAAACTGTATGGACTCCAGGCTGACATCACCATCAGGTAGGCGTGGGGGAAAGAAGACAGCACCACTAACGCCCCCCAAGTGGCATCCACGCCCGGGTCTCTGCTGGCCGAACCGCTGGTCTCAGAGCCTCTGGGGTGGGAGGGAGGAGGCCGGGATTATTCACAGCAGGGCAGGCGGCCTGTTCGTGCAAATGGATCTCGTGCTAAGCTCCAGGATATAAAATAGAGGAAAGAACAAATGCTCCTGGTGCAGGCAGAGGTGGGGGATGGGGACCTGGAGCCCTGCCACAGACCCACTTGAAGGAAAGCCTGGATCTATGTGGCTCTGCATGATAGAACTCAAACACTCTCATGCATAAAATGAGCGAGTGGCAGCGCCATACATTCACTGTGATGCCAGTTATATTTGAAAAGACCATACCAAAGTGATATATACATCTTATGCATGTAGATATACAAGTATATATTAGTATAAATGGCAGGAAGAGCTCACACCAATCTTATAACAGAGGTTATCTCTGAGAAGGGAAGAGGGGAGGGCTGCCATATATAGTTGCACAGGTTGTGTACTAAACAAGGCCACCACATATATGAGGACACTGTTCACAGTGTAGGCATCATAGAATTGTGTATTTATCACAAATTACTAGCACATGATGGTAAAATGCCTTGGGGCAGAGGGGTACAGGTGTTTTTTACTGCTTCGCACTAAGGTGCCATATGAGCTATTGGCAGCCCTGGTGGGGTGGCGAGGGTGGGGGAGGAATCCGTCAAAGGGGCCTGTATTTGCACTGTTCTCATTATGGCATCACCTGGACTTTGTGCCAAAGCAGGTTCCACCACTTACAGGATGTGGACCTTGAGCTAGGTACTTGCCTCTCTTTGCCTCAGTTTCCCCAATATCAAATGAGGTATCACCTACCTTCCAAGTTTGCTCAGAGGATAGGCCCAGCCTTTCCCAGCCCTCTCTCCTCATCAGTCCCCACTCCCATCTGACCCTCATAGACAGCCAGAGGGCGTTGGCCCTTCGGGGTCACCCACCAGCCCACTGTCCTCCCTGTGCAGATGGGGAGCCCAAGGCCCAGAGAGGGGCAGAGCCAGCCGGGGTCCTGTGCTGGGTGGGGAGGACTGGGGGTGTGGTCACTAGTGGGCAGGCAAGAGTCCTATGTGTGGTGACTCGGTGGCCCCACCCTCCCTGCAGCCTGGACGGTGTGCCCTTCCTCATGCACGACGCCACCCTGCGGCGGACCACCAACGTGGAGGAGGAGTTCCCGGAGCTGGCCCGCAGGCCCGCCTCCATGCTCAACTGGACCATCCTGCAGAGGCTCAACGCCGGCCAGTGGTTCCTGAAGGTCTGGCTGCACCCGGCCCAGTCTTAGCCTGGAAAGCACGGACAGGCACCCAAGGAGTGACAGAGGCAGGGGTAGCCATAAGCTCCGGTGACCCCCAGTCCCAGACCATCCCTGACCCTCAGCCAGGCTAGTTAGCGCCTCCTCTGGGCTCCTGCCACTGCCACCCGATCTCATGGTTGTCACTGCTTGTTCTGAGTCCCTCTCCCTCACTGGAAAAAGTTGATGGTGATGATGACAGTTAATAGTTAGAAGTGTTAACTCTAAAACTCTAGAGAGAGGTTGGTTCTCTGGTCTCAAATGCTACTGAAGGAGAACCGTGCTGGGGTCTGGGAGACGTTCCAAGCAAGTCATCCTTCACTGAGCAGGGTGTAGGGTAGAAAGGTCAGGGTTGGGGGCTCCTAGAGCCCCCACAGGGCCGCAGCCATCAGTTTGCCTGACACACACCCCAGCAGACACTGGCGGCCCAGGAGTCTCCATGCATGGTTGCCAGGAAGGCACGTGGGGGCCCCAAAGGGCTGGTGACACAGCCATGTGTGTCCCGGTCCCTGCCAGACTGACCCCTTCTGGACGGCCAGCTCCCTGTCACCCTCCGACCATAAGGAGGCCCAGAACCAGTCCATCTGCAGCCTGGCGGAGCTCCTGGAGCTGGCCAAGGGCAATGCCACGCTGCTGCTCAACCTGCGCGACCCGCCCCGGGAGCACCCCTACCGCAGCAGCTTCCTCAACGTCACCCTGGAGGCCGTGCTGCGCTCCGGCTTCCCCCAGCACCAGGTGAGGCCCCCACAAGCGCCGGCATGGCTGGAGTCCTGCTCCCACGGACGCTGCCCTGGCCCCTCCCCAGACTGCAGCTTTCCTTGTTGTAAATTGGGGATGCATGCCCCTCGCCTCCCTGGCAGGGTCATCGTGGCGACAAGAGGGGAAGAAGAAAATCCTTTCGAATGTGCAAAGGGCAGGAGGAGCAGGTCCTGGTTCTCTGGTTACTTCAGTGAAGCGCTGCCCACAGCACTGCAGTGCAACAATTTGGGTCCAGAGGAATCTGACACCAATTCAGGGCAGTACACTCGATGCTGGGGCCACGTGCAAAGTCAGGGATGTTTGTCCATCTTGTGACAGTGGTCCAGACGGGAAGCTTCCTGCGTTGTTGCCAGGGCGCTTCACAGACTTGGCTGGGACCACGCCGTCCACTGCTAACGATTGTAGCTAAGCGCTCACCTCATGCTAGGTCCCATCTCCTGTAACCCTGACAGGTGCTCCAGGAGGGGCAGGTACTCCTACCCCCTCTGCAGAGGAGGCTCTGAGGCCATCCCCTCTCCTGCCCGCAGGTCATGTGGCTGCCAAACAGGCAGCGGCCCCTCGTGCGGAAGGTGGCTCCGGGCTTCCAGCAGACGTCGGGCTCCAAGGAGGCGGTCGCCAGCCTGCGGAGAGGCCACATCCAGCGGCTGAACCTGCGCTATACTCAGGTGTCCCGCCAGGAGCTCAGGTGCCTGCCCTGCCCCACCCTGGGCTCACCCAGAGGAGGGCAGACCGAGCCCCCCCACGCCCTGTCACCCCCGCGCAGCCGGGCAGAGATGAGACGTACAACATGGAGGGCAGACCCAGGCTCGTGGTGGAGCTTAGCTCTCTGGAGAAGACGTTCCTTCCTCCAGGGTCAGCTGTGAGGGTGGTGCGAGGTCATGAAAGGGACTTGATTTACCAGCTTCCCACTCTGTGCCTGGAGTGGCCGGAGTCCATGAACTGACCCTTCTCTGTCCCTCTGCCCCCCACTTCCAGGGACTACGCGTCCTGGAACCTGAGTGTGAACCTCTACACAGTCAACGCCCCGTGGCTCTTCTCCCTGCTGTGGTGTGCGGGGGTCCCATCTGTCACCTCCGACAACTCCCACACCCTGTCCCAGGTGCCTTCCCCGCTCTGGATCATGGTGAGTTGGGAGGGTGTCGGGGGACCCACTCAGCAGGCCCTGTGCTCGGGGCTGTCCCTGGTGGGGTCTGGGGTGCGGAGTCCGTGGTGGGGGCACGGGCTTGAGGCAGGAGGACTGCATGACCTCCGGGGTCTGCACTGCATGCCGGGAGGACCCTGGGCCTCACCCTCAGGGAGAAAAATGTCACTTAAGAGCCCTGGAGACGTAAACAACTGCTTGGGTTTTTTTGGTTTGGGGGATTGTTTATTGTATTTTGTTTCAAAGGGAGGGAAGTCATTGGAAAAAGAAAGTGCCAACAGGACAAGAACAGGGAGCACTGAAATCTGGTCAGAGGACAGGGAGCCAAGCCGCGTTGCAGTCGGCTCACCGCACCTGCACGCGGGCCAAGTGCCAGGCCCTCTTCTGCCCTGGGGGCCTGGGCCCCGATCTCCATCCTGAGCTGTGGGGTTGTGGCTCTGCTGCCACCTCCCCCAGGATGTGGAGGGCAGGTGGAAGGTCTCCTGTGGCTGAGAGGGTGCCAGTGCCCCTGAATCAGATCTGAGCCATGATGGTTACGAGAAGAGGGCAGAGGGAAGGCAGCCGGGGGAAGGGGGTGGACCCGAGAGGAGAGGAGGACGTGGGCCAGGGCAGTGGGCGCCCGACTTCGTCATGACCCCTTGAGAACCCTAAAGACCCTCTCTTCAGCTGTCACCTACCCCTCATCCTTAAACACCTCCAAAGGCTCTGCTCAGGATGGCATGAAGGAACTCACTGACTGTGGCAGCAGTGGCCAGCACACTGGGGTTTTCAGCCACAAGGAGTTGACCAACAGTGTCCCACCCCCATCCCCGCCTTTGCCTGAGATGGTGGAGGCTGCACGGGAGGCCACGCTGGCCCGGCCCCTCGGTGGCTCCCTGGAGGGGAAGCCCCCTCACTCCACACCCTCTGGTCTCTGCAAGGGGACACGTGCACTTAGCCCACACAGATGCCGAACACCTGGTCACAGGTCCCCATGCCCACCTGCTAGTTCTGTGACATCCTCGCATTCACATATCTATCTTTCATTGTCTGGCTTTTGCTTGGAGCCCTCTTAAGCACAGAGATCCTCCAGGTTAGCACACAGCACCTCTACCCTGAGCACCATACAGGTTTCTCCTACCCTGAGTGCACACACACACACACACACACACACACACACACACACACACACACACACACATACCCCAAGCCATTCCTGCAAAATATAATCATAAGCCCCCAAGCCCATTTAAGGTCCTCCCTTGCCCTTCCCCGATGGTCACGTGAGGTCCTCCAGCCCCTGGATGCTCAGCCTGGAGCCTCGGTCTGGACTGGCCGTGACAAAGCCGGCCTCGGCCGTCTGCCCACAGGCCCCGGACGAGTACTGTCTCATGTGGGTCACCACCGACCTGGTCTCCTTCACCCTCATCGTTGGCATCTTCGTGCTCCAGAAGTGAGTAGGCTCTGGCCCCTCCACAGCCTTCCCTCCCCTGAGCCCTGGGCCCTCAGCCAGGAGAAGGGCTCCCAGCCACCCCACCCTCCCTCAGCCAGAGGCAGGGTGGCTTCCGGAATAAACGCCCAGCTGGGAGCCCGGAGCTGGGCTCTGCCGTGATTTGCCGTGTGGACTTAGGTGACTCTCGGCCCATCTCCAGGCTTGCCTGCCCACCCGGCAGCCGGGGTGGGTCCAGCAGCACTCAGCACCCTCGTGCCGCGCTGAGAACCCCCAGCCCGCAGCGAGACAGCTGGGATGTGCTTGCAGCGGGGAGGTGCGGTTGGTCCCGGGAGGGTTCAGGGCCAGCCCGGGGCCCCCACTCAGCCAGGAACCCAGGGGCTGGGGTGTTATTCTTGACTGACGTTCTCTCTCTGTCCCATCCTGCTCTGATCCGGCGCATGTCCCTCCTCTCCCCCTCCCCCTCTCTCTGCTGCACTCTGGCATCTCACAGCTATCACTTGATCAGGTAATTCTGGTGTGGTCCTCCTCCTCCTCCTCCTGTTCCTCTTTCTCCCTCCTGCCTCCCCCTTCTCCAGTTCTGTCTGAAAACCTGCCGTGCACCAAGCCCCGTGCCTGGGTCACAATTGCAGACACCTCCCCCTGCCTGAAGCCTCCCCCACCCCCACAGTCCTCCTCTCTGCTCTTCCCATCTGGCCGTGTGTGTCCCTCTGCGCTCCGTCCCCACTGCGGTTTCTGCAGCTGGGGACCAGCATTTCCTTGGCAGCGTCCTGACCTGGCCTCTCCCAGCACCAAAGTGTCTCCCTCTGGGGGAGGGGACCCTGCCTGGGCACCCCGCCCCTCTGCGTCTGGCACTCACAGGGGCCTTCAGCACCTGCCCGCTGCAGACTCTACCAAGTTGCTGTCTCTTCCCATCTTCTTCTTCTCCGGGTTCGCCTCTCCCGTCATTCATACTGTTTGTCTTCCTCCCAGTGTCTCTCATCTCTTTCTATCTCTTCTTCATGTCCTGTCTCTGACTCCCCCCCAACACACACACAGCCTTTTCCTCGTCCCCCGGGGACCCCACAATGGCTGAGCGTCCTGTTCCGGGTGTTCTGGCTGCAGAAACCCTGCCTGACACCTTCCTTCTGGGTTTCATGTTAGTTTCCATGATGAGACCTGGAGCGCAGGGATCCAGGTCCCCCTTGGTCAAATGCCTGAGGCCCTTCGGGGTCAGGCAGCTTCACTGATGAGCCTCTAGGAGGAGAAACTGGGTTCCCTGGCTGTGGGACGTTCACCCGGTCACTCCTTCCTCCTTCATTCAGTCCAGACACCCACACGTGCCGGCTGGTGCTGGGCCTGTCGCAAGGAGTCAGGCCTTGTCACACGGAGCTGCCAGTGTGCTGGGCAGGCCGCCCTGTGGTGATTCCAGCAGCTGGCACAGATGTGCCCACCCTGCTCAGATACAGGGCAGTGCCATTGTCTCCTAGGGATCAGGAGAGGCACAGTGGAGGACAGACCATGGGGGACATGAGGGGGAGACTGTCATTTCCCTGTGGGCCTCACTCCATTCATTCCCTCAGCAAGTGGCTGCTGCACCCCCGTGAGTGGCGGGCACTGATGTTGGTGCTGGGGCACAGTGGGGAGTAGATGCAGTCACCGCCCTCGGGGTTCACAGGGCAGCCACCCCGCCACGGCGTGGGTGCCGTCCCCCACCTCCTGCTTTCCCCTTGTCTGTCTGCTCTGTTCATCCACCTGTCTGCCTGTCCTCCTGTCTGTCCATTTCTGCTGCGCTGACCCCATCTAGAAACTTGCAATTGAGCCTTGGCTGCCTCCATCCACCCAAGCAGGATTCAGTCCCCAGGGCGTTGGGTTCTCCTTTCGAAGCTGACCACCCACTCTTCTTGGTGGGGACAGGGGTGGGGTCCAGTGAACCCTTCTGCCTAGACCCCAGGAAAAGTCTAAGTTCAGGGGCCAGGGCTGTAGGGCTAGTTCAGAGGAACAACAGCAGCAAAAACAGTACCCGGGCTGGGTATGGGAACCTGAGTCCTCCCCACTCGGTGCGTGGCCCCTGCATGCCCTGTGCACGTCCCACCTCCCAGCCTGGTACTTGTCTCAGCCACCAGAGGCATCCGTGCTCTGGCCTGTCCCTCCCCATTAGGGGTGATGAGATGGAGAAGTGGACAGCCCCACCCCAAGCCACTCTAAGCCCCTTGCCTCAGGAACCTGTGAAGACCAGCTCTGGGCAAAGCCCCCACCACCCTCCTCCCCGCTTTCCTTCCCTGCCTCCCCGGGCTCTCCCCTCTGGCTTTGCTCAGCCTGGTCATGATGGCGGAGCTATAAGAGATATCAGCTGGGACTCCTCGAGGTTGGCATGTGCACCAGGGCAGGTCATCAGAGTCATTCTTGCTAAGCTTCTCCTGCCCCCAAATTTGTCCCATCCAAAAAGAGCCAGGTGCATAACCGGGGCACCTGAGACAACTAGCCAGCCCCGATCCTGGGCCAGGGCCGCTGATGTAGGGTTCTGGAGGTCAGAGGGAGGCAAGAGAGCCCCGGTTGAGAGTCAGTAGGCTCTGATTCAAGCCCCAGCTCCAATCCTCTCTGGGCCTCAGTTTCCCCATTTGTACAGTGGGACAAGAGTCCTGCTGGTCTCTCAGGCCACATCCAGAGAGGCTCTGGAAGTGCGCAGGATCCCTGTTCCAGGGAATGGATGGGAAGGGACCTGATGTCCATGGGGCCATCTCTGCAGGTGGCGCCTGGGTGGCATACGGAGCTACAACCCTGAGCAGATCATGCTGAGCGCCGCGGTGCGCCGGACCAGCCGGGACGTCAGCATCATGAAGGAGAAGCTCATCTTCTCAGGTGCACAGCCCCGCACACGGGTTGACGCCGGCACTGGTGTCAGTTCTTCACACCCCACGTGTGCACACAGACGTGCACGCACACACGCTCACATGAAGCATGCACAGGGAGCGACACGGGCACAGACATACACAAACCCGCCTGGGTTTGCACCCACCTACACACGAAGGCACACACGCCTCCACACAGCCTGTGGCTCGGTGTCAGTGCCGTGGGCAAGGCTGAGGTGCAGGGCTGGGGCAGGGAAGGAGGCCGTTTCAAAGGCCCATCCCCCTTTGCCTGGTTCCTACACAGATGCCACAAATACTGACCTCGGCCCTGCTCATGGAGGGTCCCCACGGACACTCCCAGTCTGACGGAGGAGGAGCGATGTAACAAAGACGTGGGAAGCAGAGTTCTCACAGATGGGGTGCTGAGCAGGGAGCGTGGCCAGAGCTGCCTGGGGCAGTGAGGAAGGGTTGGGCAACTGACATATTGAGATGTGGGGGATGGGCAGGAGGGGCCTGGGTCCCAAGTTCAAGGTGGGGGCTGGGTGAGCGAGGGAAGGAAGGGCATTCCAGGCAGGGGCAGGTGTGCTCAGAGGTGGCGAGGGAGCAGGTTTCTGGGCACGGAGAGTGAGCTTCCACTCCCCAGGGCTGAGCTCCCCGCCGCAGACCTTTCCTGAGCCTCTGCTCAATGCCTGGCGCTCTGCCAGGCACCAGGGAGATAGTGCCCAGACCCCAGCCCAGCTGGGGGCACTCTAGAGGCTTCCAGGGGGCTGAAATAACAGAGATGAGAAGACTTGAGCTAGATATCAGGAATAGAAGGTATTGATGGGGAAGTCACTCCCAAGAGAGGGGCCGTATGTGTGCAAAGGCCCTGAGAGTAAAGACATGGTGCCACACTCGAGCGGGTTCTCTGTGGCTGGGCGGTGCAATTCCAGGGAACAGCAGACCGGGTGAGGCCAGAGGGTTCAGCAGAGACCAAGCGGCCTGAGTGCCAGGCTCAATGCCAGCCAACCTGACCCCAGTGGTACCATCAGCTTCCAAGTGACTGGCTGGGTTGTCACAGGCCACCCTTCCCACCCCATCTGCCAGCCATCCTCATGCCCCCACCCCCCTCAACTCATATTCTGTCTCCCTCTGGCCCAACAGAGATCAGCGATGGCGTGGAGGTCTCCGATGAGCTCTCCGTATGTTCAGACAACAGTTATGACACATATGCCAACAGCAACACCACCCCCGTGGGCCCCCGAGGGGGTGGCAGCCGCGCCAAGACTCTCACAGACCGGAGTGGGCGTTAGCTGAAGACCTGTCTGTCCTACCCTGTACCTAACGTAGAAACCGGGGAACCCGGGAGAGCTGGCAGAAGCACGTCTGGACTCGGAGCGCTGTGGGAGCTGGCTCCCCGGCCTCCTCGTGGGCTCGAGCCCCATGTCAGCCACAGCCTCTCCTGGAGGGAGCTGCCTTCTCCCCTGAGGCCCAGCTGGGCCAGGACTCCTGCCTCTCAGACGCCCCTGCAGGCCTAGGGCTCCTGGGAAGTGTGGGGCCTGGTTCCCCTCGGGAGGCCCTCCCTAGCTTCCTGACCTGAAAGCTTTGATGGGTCCCTGGGCCATGCCATGCCCCCGGTGGCAATGGAGGTGGTGGATGCTCACCTGTGCCCACTCCATGAGGTGACTGACTTCTCCGTTGTTATCCTGCCCCGAGAGCCTGGGCCGGACCTCTACCTGAAGCAGCTCTGCTCTTCCCTTCAGCCTCAAAGCACAAGGAGGTCCGGCCCGGGAGGAAAGCCAGCGGCAGTGGTGGGGACATGCCCTCTTCCCGATCAGCCTCCCACCACCACTGGCCCCTGCCCCAGGAGAGGGCCGAGCCATGTCCCCTAGGAGCAGCTGGAGATGACTGAAAGCTGCTCGATCTCACGCCCAAGTGTCCAACAGGCCTCTGGGGCAGAAGCGCCCCTGTGGCCCAGGAGATCCCCAGACTGCTGCAACCTCAGGTTCCCACATCTGTGGCCACAGGGCCGGAGCCACCTGGGCATGGTCAAGGGCAGGTGTGTGGCTAAGTGGGCTGCAGTGGAGGGAGCCCAAGGGTCTTGGCCACGATAATTAAAGCTGCCATCTTGATGTGTGTCATCTCTCTGAATTGTCAGCAGGATGGTGGGGACAGAGCATGCTGGGTTTTGGACTCAGTTCTGGCCTCATGATTTGAGGAGGAATCATTCGCAGAAATTAATGGGACAGTGGCAGGATGACGGGCCCCTACCCTGCACCAGCCATGATACCCGGGGTTCCTGAACAGCCCTGTGGCTGGGAACCAGTGTCATATTGTGGATGGGAAGACTGTCTTCGGGAGGTAAAAGTGGCCGTCCAAGGCCACATGGCTTAGTACAGGCAAAGCCTGAATCCCGCCCAGACGCTGGCTCCAGCGCACCAGCGTGCCTCCCGTCCCAGCTAGGAATGGCACAGCAGCCGGGAAGGGCTCCTGGGTCTGCAGGGCTGGCGAGTGGGACTGGCAGGTCTCCTCATGGCTACATGGAGGCGTCTGAGCCCCCTGGCCTACGGAGGGATAAGCCGCCAGCCCAGAGATGCCTCTTCCCCGTGGCAGGAGTTTGGCTTTGACTTCTCCAGACTTTGGACCTGCCTGAGGTGGGCCCAACACAGTATAGCCCTGGGACCACAAGTGTCCCTTCCTGTCTTTCAGTCCTTGGGGATCTGCCCTCTACCCTCTGTGGGAAGGGGTCAGTGGTGGAGCCAGGGCAGGCCTAGAACTCTGACCTTTGTCCTAAGAGTCTGCATGGCCCTAGGTGTGTCCTAGGGGAAAAGGAAGAGGCTGAATCCCAGCTCCAGCCTGCACTGAATTAACTCCATTGCTTCCTGGGGGCCAAGGGATGTGTATCTTCTCCAAGCAGAGGTCTTCTGGATAGAATTTTTGGGGTCTGAGATTCTGGCACCTTCTTGGAGGAAAAGAAGAGCCCCCTCCAAATGTTAGAACCTACACTGGGCCACCCACATTGACCTTGAGGACTGCCCCTCCGGGAGCTGAGGGATTCTCCCCCTTCCCCCAGTATTGAGCCTCTGGCGAGCTCTTCCCTTCCTGGGGCAGAGACAGCTCCCGCCTCACAAGGGAGTGAGTGAAACTCAGAACCACGGTGCCCCTCCAAGGGACACACACCACCTCAGCTCATACTGTATCACACACGGACCACATGCTGTGTATACACACATGGTTCATGGATACACACACCCCTGTGACAGGGTCCACAGAGACCCAGATCCCTGACACACAGAGAAATGAGCCATCACACAGAGACAGAGACAGGGTCATGGAAGTCCCACAGTGACATGTCTGCTGTCAAGCGGGAACACAGACACAGCACAGAATCATGCCAGGCTGAGGGAGAGAAACCAAATCTGTAACTGTGGCAGTCACACACTTAATCACATCTACAGCTACACGGTCACACACACCCACATGTGCACACCCACCGCAATGCTACACCGTCACTTCGTTCCATGCACTCCCACACTCACACGTAGGGACCCGGAACACCTACACGCTCACAAGCACACGATTACATGTCCCCCCCCCAAATACACCTTCAAATCCGTAGTCATTCACAGACACAGCCAGCGCCAGGTCACCCCCAATCCCTGGCACACCAGATCCCTTACTTAGTTGCATACACAGTCAATCTCACGCTTACTCCCGCCCCCTCCTGCCTTCCCTCCCTCCCAGGGCTAGTCCAAGGGCGGAACAAAAGCCCAGTGTCCCCCTCCTCCTCGCTTCTCCCTTCCCCTCCCCCCTGGCGTCCAGCCCCTTTGTCCTCCCACAGCTGAGCCTGAGCAGGAGTCTGGGCAGAGCGGCAGGGACATTGGAGCCCGGGCTGCCAGGGGTGCGGGCAGCAGGCACAGACCGAAGTGGTCCCCGTGAGAGAGGCGGCTGCGGAGCCCCCGGGAGAGGGCGTGGCCAGGTAAGCGCCAGGTACGTGGGGCAGGGCTTGGGACGCAGGGCTGCAGGGCCGTGTGGTGGCAAGACCAAGCCTGTGTTTGTGTGAGTGGAGGTGGGTGTGAAAAAGACACAGGGATGGGGGCATGTTCCAGTCCACTTCTACAGGCTGGGTCCCTCCGTGTGCGTTCGAGATGGGAGGATGCCCAGGGAGCCCTACCTGGGATTCCCCACCTTTCATCTTCCAACTGGGTGTCCTTTGGCCCCGGACTGGGAATCCTCAGGGTGGAACTGGGTCTGACACCCCTGTGTGTCCACAGCACCAGCACGGTAGAAGCAGCAGAAAGAATGAAAAGTACCGGTGCGCTCCCCAGGAGGGAACTGCCTCCTTCCCCCGGCAGCCCCTTGTGCCGTGCGCACGCTTGCAGGGAGAAATCCCTTCCTCTGCTGATGAGACCTGCCCCCTTGGGCCTCAGCTCGGAGTGTGGCTGCTTTCTGGGCCAGCGGAGGACAGACTGGGGGTAGCATGCTCTGATGACCTGTCTCACCTCCCTCTGCTGGTCCTGGCTGCTCCTCGGGACACGCCCCCACCCTGGCAAGGGTGGCAGACCCTGGAGTCAGCAGGGTTCAGGGCCCAGCCCCGCTACTTGGCCAAAAGTATCGACCTTCCTTGTCCACCAGGGAGCTCATTTCTTGTGATGCTGAGGCAGAGACTCATTGCCTGGGATTACCAGGGCATGAGCAGAGAAAGCCAGGCTGACACTGGGCAGGTTCTGACGTCTGGAGGTGGTGGAGCAGCTGGGACCAGGAGAATGGAGGGAGAGGCAATGGGCAGAGGGTGGATCTGAGCTCCCCTAGAGTAAGCTGCCACATACAGGAGCAAGTGCCCTGTCCCTGGAGGTATGCAGAGGCTGTTATCTTCACGATGGCCAGATCATAACCAGCATGGTATGGTCCTTCCATCTGTAGAGTGCCTTCACTCCTCCTTTGATCCTTCTCTGAAGGGCAGACTTCCTCTGTGTGCTTGTTTCCTTGTGACTAAATTAAATAAAGCGGGAAGGCTGCTCTAAAGAAACTTCTCAGGGTTTTGAGGGTCACATTAAATTATGTACATAAAAGCAACTAGCACACATAGCGTACTCCCTTCCTCTTGAATAAGAACAATGTAAGGTGGCCAGGCACAGTGGCTCACACCTATAATCCCGGCACTCTGGGAGGCCAAGGCAGGAGGATCGCTTGAGCTCAGGAGTACGAGACCAGCCTGAGCAAGAGCAAGAGCATGACCCTGTCTATACTAAGAATAGAAAAATTATCTGGGCATGGTGGCACACATCTGTAGTCCCAGCTACTCGGGAGGCTGAGGCAGGAGGATCGCTTGAGCCCAGGAGTTTGAAGTTGCTGTGAGCTAGGCTGAGGCCATGGCACTGTAGCCCGGGTGACAGAGTGAGACTCTGTCTCAATAAATTAAAAAAAAAAAAAGAACAATGTAAGATAACATTTATTGAGTTTGTACTATGTACCTAGCACTTTGCATATGTTCCATTTAATAGTCACAAAGTCATAACCACCCTGTGAGGTAGGAATTATGATCCCATTCCACATGAGATACCTGGGAGGGGGGGGCAGGGTGAGACAAGTGACTTGCCCAGGCCACACAGTAAGCCTGTTGTAGAGACAGGATTAGAACCTCCATTCGTCAGCAGAGTTCCTTCCACTTCCCCAGGTGCCTCCTTGAGAACACTAAGAGAACTCAACCATCCTCAGTTTGAAGGTCCCCCGTCAGGATACCCTTCCCGACCTCCCTCCAACTGGGTTTAGTGCCCCTTTTATGAGTTCCCCTAATATCCTGTACTTCCCAGGGGCCCCTGCCAAGCTGTGAGCTCTGGGAAGGCAGGGACTGTGTTGTCTTGCTTACTGCCTAGCACAGAAAAGGCTCTTAATAAATACTTGCTTAATACATTCACTCAACTTTGAACAGGTGTTAATTGAGCACCTACTATGGTGTGATGCTGTGCTGTGGAGGGAGGAGCAGATATTAGAATGATCAGGTCATTCTAATTGGTCATTGGGAAGCACCTACCTGAGATGAGATTCACAGGACACAGGATGGGCTGAGGAGAGGGAAGTAGAGTTATTATAACGTCTCACCCGGCTACACACACACACTGGGTTTCCGTGGAGTAGCCTGAATCCCTTGATCAAGGGCTACAGCTCCCGTCGTGGGACCCTCCCTACACAGATACTCTGTCCAGGTTCCAGTAACCTCCCTGCCCTCCCCCTCAGACCTTGGGGCGGTAAAGGCTTCCTGCTGTTGGTAGCCACGGGGCACTGCTCTATCCCTGCTGGAGTCCCTAAACACCGCCTCCGTTTATAAATCGTTCCTTTATCGGACTCTCCTCAAATTACCGTATTTGAGAGCGTGCCATCTGTCTCCTGCAGATATTGACAGGAACAAGCTTAGCGGGTTTGAAGAACAGAAAGGGCAGTAGGTCTGAATGGAAAAGCGAGGGAGAACGTGGTGCCGATGAGGCAGGGGCTGGCCCTTTCGGGGGGCAGGGGCTAGACCTCCGTAGCCTTGAGGAATCTGGGTGCGTGCATGGAAGGAAGAGTAGTTGAATGACCGGAAGCACACACGCGTCAGTAAACTAGTGATCTAAGGAAGGAATAAAAGGATGAGGTCGCTCCCTGGACCCGGCCCCAGCCAGGTGGATTCCCCCACGCTGTTTGTGTTCTCTACCCAGCAGGATGCGGGAGGGCCCCGGGCCGGAGGAGTCGGAGCCGGGCTGCGAAGCGCAGTGCACGGGGTCCTGCCACGCGCAGCGCGTCCTGCAGACCCTCAACGCGTACCGGCGGAGCGGCACCCTCACCGACGTGGTGCTGCGCGCAGGCGGCCGCGACTTCCCGTGCCACCGCGCGGCGCTCAGCGCGGGCAGCGCCTACTTCCGCAGCCTGTTCGCGGCCGGGCGGCCCGAGCGCGGCCTGGCCGTGGTGCCCGTGGCGCCGGTGGCGCCCGACGCGCCGGGCGCGGGCCCGGCCGGGGCGGCGGCGGCGCTGGCCGTGGTGCTCGACTACGTGTACGGCGCGGGCGTGCGGCTGCGCGCCGAGGACGAGGCGGCCGCCGTGCTGGCGCTGGCCGAGCGGCTGGGCGTGGCGGGCCTGCGCGAGGCCTGCGTGCGCTTCCTCGAGGGCCGCTTGCGCGCCGCCAACAGCCTGGCGCTGCGCCGCGTGGCGGCCGCCTTCTCGCTCACCTCGCTGGCCGAGCGCTGCGGCCGCGTCCTGCGCCAGGCCTTCGTCGAGGTGGCGCGCCACGCCGACTTCCTGGAGCTGGCGCCCGACGAGGTGGCGGCGCTGCTGGCCGACCCCGCGCTGGGCGTGGCGCGCGAGGAAGCGGTGTTCGAGGCGGCCATGCGCTGGGTGCGCCACGACGCGCCGGCCCGCCGCGGGCAGCTGCGGCGCCTGCTGGAGCACGTGCGCCTGCCGCTGCTGGCGCCCGCCTACTTCCTGGAGAAGGTGGAGGCCGACGAGCTGCTGCAGGCCTGCGGAGAGTGCCGCCCGCTGCTGCTTGAGGCCCGCACCTGCTTCATCCTGGGCCGCGAGGCTGGCGCGCTGCGGGCCCGGCCGCGGAGGTACGGCCGCCGCCCCCTAGCCACCCACCCCCTGTTACGTTCTTCAACCACTCACTCATTTCTGCATCGTCCTTTCACTATCTTGGTCATGCCTCTTGATGAAATTGTCATTCGTTCAACATCTTATAGGCTTAGAGCTGGACGTTCTGCCCTCGAGGAGTTAACAGGCAAATGGGGAAGATGTAGGGATCCCACACCTGGCGCACATTCTTTCTCTCGCCCATGCACCCATAAATCCGAGTGCTTACTCTGCGCAGGTCCTGCACTGAGTGCCCGGGACATGGGGCTAATTTGGAAACACCCTTTGCCCTCTGGGAGTTCACAGACTAGTGAGGGACACAAAGAGGCAGGGGAATGGGGAAAACATGAGACCTATTCCCACCCCTGGAATGTCAGACTAGGAGACTATGGGTAGGTTGGTCCAAGATGGTCTGTCACTCCCACCCCAGGGACAGAAGACAGGGATGACACTGACCATTATATCTTTAACACTAAGCACAGAGCCTGGGACAAAAAATGCTCAGTGTCAAAGGAATTAGAAAACCAGTGGCTAAAGAAAGGGTTTGGAAATTCTCATGGGGTCAGTGAGGAGTCAGTGGGAGGAAAGACTGCTTTGCTGAAAGGGTGAGTACTCTGGTTCAATAGAGTTCGTGATCGGGGGCTGGCTTTAAGAGATAGTCATAGGAGGAAGGAGGCAGCAAAATTAGCAGTTGGGGATGTAGGCCAGCAAAGGGTGTTGAAGAGGATGAGTTAGCGTTAGACAAACGTGGGCTTGAATTCCAGCTCTGTCACTTATTGGCTGCATGACCTTGGGCAAGCCATAGTCCGTAAGCCTCAGTTTCCTCCTCTGTGAAAGGGATAATAAATCCCTACCTAATAAAACTGTCATAGGATTAAACGAGGCGATTTTTCTAGGCAAGGACAAGGGCTCGGTAAAGATTTTTTTTTCCTGTAATTTAGAGGTCAGTAGAATGGGATGGAATTAGTGGCATTCTTCCTATCAGTAGCCACAGGGAAGGCTGGAAGTGGCAGTGTCCGGGGGGAGGGGCAGAAGAGCATGGAAGGGCAGCAGGATCGCACTGTGGGATCAGCGACAGGGGAGAGGGAGGGCCGAACTTGAATGCGAGTGAGCAGACATCGGGCCTATCCCCACACCAGATTCATGGACCTAGCTGAAGTGATCGTGGTCATCGGCGGTTGCGACCGCAAGGGTCTCCTGAAGCTGCCCTTCGCCGATGCCTACCACCCAGAGAGCCAGCGCTGGATCCCATTGCCCAGCCTGCCCGGCTACACGCGCTCGGAGTTCGCCGCCTGTGCTCTCCGCAACGATGTCTACGTCTCCGGTGAGGGCGGGGCCGCCGCAGGAGCTCCCACGGGATTGGCGCATCACCTCCCACGTACCGCCCTCTTTGTTTTTCCCTCCAATCGGGAGATGGGGGCGGGACGTTTTCTGGTACTCTACTGTTACTGGCTGAAGTGGTATGCCAGCAGAGCCGATCACTGGTGTGGGACTTCGCACTTTATTCAGCAAGGTCCTCTTCGATGCATATTAGTATTAATAATAACCACTTCTCTTTATCTAGCTTGCTGTGTGCTGTACATTATGCTAAGGAGCTTACATTTATTTTACCCCCTATAACGCCATTTTACAGATAAGAAAACAGGCTTAGAGGCTCGGAATTTCCCCATAGTCTCAACAATGGTAGAGCTAGAAGGAACACAGGTCTGTTTGATACCAACGAACTGTGCCCTGCCTGAGATTCAGGTCCTAAAGATTCAGAGAAGAATAAAGCACAGTCTTTGCTCCCACGCAGTGCCCTGTAGAGGGGCACAGACTTCACATTACCACCAGGCAGAATGTGATCAGAGTTCTCAGAGTCCCCCAGTGATCTGAAATTCCACTCAGGGAATCTGGCCCACCTTCATGGAAGGGGTGGTATTTCAGCTGGACCTTGAAAGTCAGAGGGAACAGTATAGCCAAAGGCATGAGGGCAAGGACATGTAGAAAGGGACCCTGGGCTCTGAAGCACAGGTTGAGTATATCTTGGAGAGGCAGGAGTCAGATTAGCGAGGCTTTGACTCTGGGCCTAAGTAGACTGTACTTGATGCTGTAGTGAGCTATGGGTGCCCACGAAAAGTAAGGAGCAGCAGAATAAGCCAGGGAGGCCTCAGAGACCATCCAGACCACATAGTACCACTGGACAATTTTTCCAAGGCCACTGATGGCCCCTGAGCAACATGTGGGGACTCTGCTGGGTGCCACTGAGAATACACAGGTAGGGGCGCTACCAAGCAGATGTGGCTCTGGTCACAGGCTCAGGCTGAGCAGTGCAGTCAGGGTTGTCCCTGGGGAAGCTGCTCCTGAGAGGTGGATACCTGGTCAGGATCGCAGTTGTGGCCAGGCACGGGGAAGGAGAGTCCACAGCCTGCATCCCCAGTGCCTGGCCCCATAGGGCATGTTGTGTCCTTCAACAGCACCAATGCTGGGCTGGGGCCCCAGAAGCTCTGGTCCTGGTCATTGCTCTGATGAAAGCCGATGTGGTCTTCAACGTGTCGTTGCTGGTCTCTAAGCCTCATCTGAGTTTCCTGTATGTAACCTGGGTGTAAGAATCCCAACACCTTATGGAGGGATGAGATCAGAAATGAAATCATGAAGGTGAAGGCAGAAGTAAGGGAAGATCATTGGGTCACCCTCTACCTCTCCCCCCTCCCAGTGCAGGTGGCTCTGCTTTCCCGTGACCCCCAGCACATTCCTGATGCTTGTCTTGGGTGCTGTTTGTGTTCTTACCCTTAGTAGAATGCCCTCCCTCTTTGCTTCCCTGCTCACAGAGCTTGGCACACCGTCACAAGGCACCTAGTGAAGGTCAGCTGCTTCTTCCTGAATCTATCAGTCCTCTCCCCTCAAGAGTCCTAACTCAGACCTTCTCACCACTGGTTCAAAGCACATTGTCTGGGTCACAGGCTCAGAGCCTTACACCAGCCCAGGGGAAGTCCTTCCTGGTGTTGGTTCTTAACCCTTCCTTTGGACATGGGGCCATAGTTTCTAGCTCTTTAGGGCTGCTGGGGACAGCAAGAGGGCTTGGGGGCAACAGCTGCTTCTTTCTCCCTAGGAGGCCACATCAACAGCCGTGATGTGTGGATGTTTAGCTCCCATCTGCACACCTGGATCAAGGTAGCCTCGCTGCACAAGGGCAGGTGGAGGCACAAGATGGCAGTCGTGCAGGGACAGGTAGGCACACACTGCAGCTGCTGCCCTGGGACCCAAAGTACAGATCTGTGTTGGAGAAGGCTAAGACCTCCTCTTTGTAAGAAAGAATCTGAGAAAAGGAAAGGGACTTGCCAAAGGTCACATAACAATGCTAATAATTATAGCAATTATTGTTATTGTAACAGCTAAATGATCAGCAGTGTGGGCTCTGGGGCCAAACAGTCTGGGTCTGAATCTTGACTCTGCCACTTAAGACAAAAAAAAATCCGCCAATTGTCTTCGTAAACTGCATCCCGAATTCAGAAATGCAAATAAAAGTGCTTCTTAGAATCGATTAAGTGGGGTGGTAAACCCTTAATAAATTACTGGCTATTATTAAGCATCAGCTTGGTGCCAGGTATTTTACAGATCTAATCGGCATTCAATACCCATACTAGAGATGGGTCGCATCCGCGGTTGCTGAGAGGAAACCGGCTCAGGGAGGTTCCCTAACTGGGTGGAGGCCGCCCGGGTGGCGGCAGCGCTGGGATTCTCCACCCTCCCCCCCACGCCCACTCCCCGTTGGCTTGGTCCGGAAGCTGGGCGGGGGTGGGGCTGGTTTCCCGTGAGTGGCCTACAGCCCTGACTCCCGGCGCCCCCACACCTGTCCTCACCCGCAGCTGTTCGCGGTGGGCGGCTTCGACGGCCTGCGACGCCTGCGCAGCGTGGAGCGCTACGACCCCTTCTCAAACACCTGGGCGGCCGCCGCGCCCCTCCCGGAGGCCGTGAGCTCTGCGGCGGTGGCGTCCTGCGGGGGTCGGCTCTACGTGATCGGGGGCGCCGGGCAGGACGGCGTCAACACGGACAAGGTGGGTGCGGGCCGGGGACCGGGGAGGGTGTTGGAGGCTGCGGGGAACCAGCGGCGCCTACCATGTGCCAGGCGCAGAGCTGGGCGCTTTCGTGCTCTCCTCCATTTTCTCACTTAGTCCTGTCAACAGCCCAGAGGAGTCACCCCCACGTTTCAGGCAAGGAAATGAGTTCAGAGAAATGACCCCAAGGTCACACAGAGGGTCAGCAGCACACCTGGACTCTAATGTTTGGGCTGGTGCTATATGGATTTCATAGATTTTAAAAATTAAGTAAGGGATGGGATGAGTTAAAATGTTTTTACTCAATTCAAAAATAATGCACTCATTATTGAAAATTTAGAAAACAAAGAGAAGTAAAAAAATCACCCATAATCCTACCACCTAAGGATAACTATTATTAATATTTTGGTGCATTGCCTTCCAGGCTTCTACTGAGTTGATTTTTGCTTTTCTTAGTTTTGTGTTCTCACTGTTAGTAAAATTTTGCATTCTGCTTTTTACTCTCATTTAAGTACTTTGCACATACTTAGAAACTCTTCACAGCCATCATTTCAATGTCTGTAATATTCCCCTGGCTAGATGAACCAGTCTACTAATCTAACTCTCTGTTGTTGGACATTTAGGCTTTTTGTGAATAAAAATTAAACTTTATTATGACTGCTCCCACCCTCCCCCATGGCCTCACAAACCTGTGGTTCTGGGACCTGAATCTCTCCCAAATTAGGATCCCCACCCTTCCTTATTCCCTGCCCCATTCCTCCAGCAAATGCTTCTGGAGCCGAGGGGGCACACCTGTGGTGGGAGGCCCCATTTAGCACCATCCCATGGAGCACTGACTTCTTACAGGCTGTTGTGGAAGGTCTCCAGGGAAACAGTTGAGGAAGCCACGAGTAGGGTGAGCAGGCAGCTAGGTTACAGGTGTGCACCCTTAGAAACCATTAAGGACATCAAAACACCCATGGGCTTGAGAGGCCTGGGGACAGCTATAGGAATGGGGCTATAGGACAGTCATTGGAATCTTTTTTTTTTTTTTTTTTGAGACAGAGTCTTGCTTTGTTGCCCAGGCTAGAGTGAGTGCCGTGGCATCAGCCTAGCTCACAGCAACCTCAAACTCCTGGGCTTAAGCGATCCTACTGCCTCAGCCTCCTGAGTAGCTGGGACTACAGGCATGCGCCACCATGCCCGGCTAATTTTTTCTATATATATTTTTTAGTTGGCCAGAAAATTTCTTTCTATTTTTAGTAGAGACAGGGTCTCGCTCTTGCTCAGGCTGGTCTCAAACTCCTGACCTCGAGCGATCCACCTGCCTCAGCCTCCTAGAGTGCTAGGATTACAGGCATGAGCCACCGCGGCCGGCCATGTCATTGGAATCTTGTCATGACCTCAAAGCACCAGGCAAAGGGAAGGGAGTTGACAGTGTATGCAGCCAGGAACGCATCTCCGTGGGGGACCTGCTCTGAGGACCCTCTGGAGCACTAACACAGTGTCTCCATCTGCTGGGACGTATACCGCTCCCAGCTTGATAGGATTATCTTACAAGGCCACTGAGTTCTCCTCCATCAAAGGAGAGACTTCCTGCGAGGTGGAGGGTTGGGGAATGGAAACACCAGGGAAGGCTTTAAGGATGAGGTGGCATTCGAGCTGGACCTTGAAACATGAGGCTTTTGACAAACGGAGTCCGGGAGCAGAGGACAGAACATAGAACTAGACTGAGAGCATTTTAGGGCTGTGACAGTGGGTCTCCGCTACCCTCCCAGATGCTGCCTCAGGCCTGGTGGACACTGGCAAGTGTTGTGCTGAATGAGTGCCCCTGGGGAGAGAGGTGGCAGGGCCTGGGCACAGGAGCAGTTGGAAGGTGACTCTTCACCACTGTTTTCCTCTCGCCCCTCAGGTGCAGTGCTTTGACCCCAAGGAGGACCGGTGGAGCCTGCAGTCACCGGCACCCTTCTCACAGCGGTGTCTCGAGGCTGTCTCCCTCGAGGACACCATCTACGTGGTGGGGGGCCTCATGAGCAAAATCTTCACCTACGATCCTGGCACAGATGTCTGGGGGGAGGCAGCTGTCCTCCCCAGCCCTGTGGTAAGTGGAGGCTCCTGGGCACAGCACCTGGCACTGGTTCCATTCAGGAGAGCAGAACCCACTTCTAAGGGTCTGGATCTCAGAGGGAGTGAGTCTTGTGCGTGACTCCATGCTAGGTGGTTTTACATAGTACTCTAGCTTTGCCCTCAGTGATAACCATGCGTTTAAAAAAAAAAACCCCAAAACCAGGCATTTCAGAGAAGCGGGGGGGACCTGGCACAAGGCCATGTTAAGGCAGAGCCTAGAACCCTTGTCCCAAGCGCTATAGCCTTGAGTGGGGGGTTTGGTCTAAATGACCCTGCCCTGAAGGCCGCCAGCTGGTAGCCTATTGTGGGGTAAGGGGTGGGGAAGAGATTTGCTAAGTTCTTCTGCTTCAGTGATATCAGAGAGGGGCTGCTCTGGCCCTTGCAGTTCCTAGGCTCCCCAACCTTCCGTCCCCATCCCATGAAACTCCAAAGAGACTATATAAAGGCGTGGTTGAACTGCCAATCCTAACCTTTGGTGATCCTAGGAGCCTAAGATTTCTGGCTTCTCTGAGTCTTAAGAGATGGTGGTGGTGGTGGTTATTGTTACTGGCATGTTTACTGTATTCCAGGCACTATGTAAAATACTTTACCTGCTTAACCCCATTAACTGTTGATAGAACCACATGAAGAGGCACTATTATTCTCCCTTTACAGAAGAGGAAACTGAGGCCTAGAGAGGTTAAACGACTTGCCTAAGGCCTTTCATTGAGTAAGAGTCAAGCTAGAGCTTGAACTCAGCTCTGTCTAGTTTCCTGCCTCTCTGCCATCCAGATTGCCTGTTCATAGTCTATGGGTCAAGGTTTTGTTATCTGGGCTAGCCAGTTAGGGACACAGGGAACCCCAGGTTGGATGGACCCTATAGTTGATTGTCTTTCTGTTTGTCCACCCAGGAGAGCTGTGGCGTGACTGTGTGTGATGGGAAGGTCCACATCTTTGGCGGGCGGGATGATCGTGGGGAAA
Source organism: Lemur catta (assembly GCF_020740605.2). Lineage (NCBI taxonomy): Eukaryota > Metazoa > Chordata > Mammalia > Primates > Lemuridae > Lemur > Lemur catta. Next base: position 57,310,489 of record NC_059134.1, read on the forward strand.
GCACCGATAGGGTCTTCACCTTTGATCCCAGCAGTGGGCAGGTGGAGGCCCAGCCATCCCTGCAGCGCTGTACCAGCTCCCATGGCTGTGTCACCATTGTCCAGAGCCTGGGCAGGTGACTCAGACTTAGCCTGAGCCAGGAGGAGAGGCAGGGGGAACACAGGCACACCTCTCTGCTCCCCTCATGGCACCTCCATGTAAATAGCCCCTTAATTTATTGTCCCCTTTTCTTGTAGAAATAAAACCTCATTGGGTCTGTGTTCCAGCTTGAACCTGCTTTGTCTAGAGAAGTAATCTGCGATATTACTTCTTTTACTCTTACAAAGCACTTTTATACCACCTTAGTCCAACTGGGCTGCTATCACAAAATACCTTAGACTGGGTAATTTATAAACAACAGAAATCTATTTCTCACAGTTATGGAGGCTGGGAAGTCCAAGATCAAGGTACCAGCAGATGTGATGTCTGGTGAGAGCCCTCTGCTGCATAAATGGTGCATCCTTGCTTTGTCCTCACATGGCAGAAGGAGGCAAGGCAGCTCCCATCAACCTCTTTTATAATGGCACTAATCCCATTCATGAGGGCTCTGCCCTCATTTCCTAAGTGATTTAATCTCTTCCCAAAAGGCCCCACCTCTTAATGCTATTGAATTAGGTATTAGGTTCTGACATTCACACCATACCACATACATTAAACTGTAAAATATTTCATGCATAGGCCAGGAGTGTTGGCACACACCTGTAATCCCAGCACTTTGGGAAGCCCAGGGGGGTAGATCTCTTGAGCCCAGGAGTTTGAGGTTGCAGTGAGCTATGATGACACCACTGCACTCTAGCCTGGGCAACAGAGCAAGACTCTGTCAGATAGATAGAAAGATAAAATATTTTATGCATAAAAAGAATATATATATATGATAACAGTTCAAGAATAGTAAACTATGTTTCCCAACATCTAGCTTAAAAAAATAGAAGGTTACGAATGCCTCTGTAGTCCCCTGAGTCTATTCCCAAAGCCATCCCTTCCCACACTCCTCCCAGAGATAGGTACTATCCTTAAATTTGAGATTATTAGTATGCACTGCTAGAAGCTGGGGCCGAAGTGGGGTTCCCTAACTCACAGAAGAGGCTGAAACAACACAGAACAAAAATGGTTGTGGATCCCTGAGCAGCCATGGGGTTGAGAATCACAGCAAACTGCAGGCCCAGGGTGGAGGATGCCAGAGCCACAGGCTTCTGAGAATCCAGCCACTCTGGCTCTGCGCCTAGACCTGTGAGATCCCCAATATCAAGGTGGGGTACAAGCCCCCTGATGCCATTATAAGCCTGGGGCTCTAGGGGCAGCAACGTAAAACTGCTGGATAGGGAGGGGTGGGCTCAGGCTCAGAGGAGGAGAGAAAGGGAACAAAAGATGCCAAAGCCAGATTCTGTGAGGCTGAGGCCCAGCCGTGCAGTGTCTGTGCCTGTGGCTCTGAGGCCTGGAGGAGCTGGCCAAGCCTCATCTGTGGGTTCCCTCTCATTTGTACTTGGATTGCCTTTTGAAGAGGAGCTATCATCTGCTCCTGCATCCCCTTCCAGCACAGGGCCAGCCTCACACCCCTCCCCATCTTCCTAAGCCCCAGGGCCCTTTCTGCATGGTCTCTTGAGCTGGGGCTGGTCCATCACAGCAGGCACAAAGGCCTGGGTCCCAGCTGAGCTCCGAATGGCAGATTATCCCAGATTAGGGAGCCTGTGACCATCTGGACACAGCTGATAATGGCTGCAAGGGGAGGGGCATGGCGGGGGAGGCCCAGCCCCATGGTAATGCTCAGGACAAAGCAAAGAAGACACTGTATTGCTTGCCTACCCAGGCAAAAGGTAGGGGCAAATCTAAGGCAAGCTCTGCCTGAGGACATGGGTATGTCACCTGGGCTGGACACCTGCATGCCAGGCAGAGTGTCCTACTTCCCCCATGCTGTTTGTGCCCCCAGTGTTCTCTTGTGCATGTGCCAATGGCTTTTCTGCTTTGTTTGCCTAGGCACACCTGACATCCTCTGAGTTGCCCACCCTCTCCTTGTGCCCCTTCCTTATCTGCCACCACTCTTCCATCACCTGGTATATGGCTAGGCCTTTACATGTAACACACCCATTGGATGCCCTTTAAGGCAGGAAAGGTGTCAGGTTCACCTCTGTGTCCCCCAGTGCCTGGAGCAAGGCCTCCCACTGACTAAAACAAAGCTTCCTGGATCTCTAGCTCCTAATACCTGTGAGGTAGGGACTATTGCCACCCACCTGACCCCTCCCAAATGAGGAAACAGAGACTCAGTTGTCAGGTGAGCCGACTGAAGTCATCGGGCTGGTGAGCACAGGCATAGCCAGGATTCAAACCTGGGTCCAGCTATCTTCAAAGCCAAGCTGTCTCACCAGGCTCTGCCAGTCTGGTAAAATGGTATTGAGTGCAACAGAGTTGTTGTTGTATAGGAGGAGGAGATACCATCATTTCTACCATGAGAAATCCCAACCCAATGGAATATTGTCCCTGCCCTTAGAGGCTTCCAAATGGACAAGGAGAGACATGATTCATGTCCCTGATGAGTGAGGCTGACAGAACACAAGCAAAAGGTGACACACCATGTGTTCTAGTCTAGACTATTGGTTAGACTGAGAGACCATACATGCAGGTTCTCCATGGCTCCTGGTCCACTGCTCTTTGGACCCCAGCCCAAATGAATGGGAAACTGCTACCATTCAGCAAGACACCAGACCACGAGTCCCTAGCACTGGCCCCCTGGGCATGCAGGTTTGCCGTCCTCTCCCAGCTCAGAACATAGAGACGAGACTTATGGTATACCATCAAAAGCCACTGGACCCAAATTTAGTTTTGGGGTTTCTTTTTTGAGCAGTTCTACATGTAAGGATTAATATTTTATGACTATTACTCCTTCTTAATGGTATTCCAAAGAACAATGAGAAAATGTACTTATTTTTTAAAAAATAGACTGAAACTCATTCTTACAATTAACATATGGATTTATTGGATTCTTTTACAAATCTAAAACACATTTTGATATCTTGATAAAACTATATTTTTCCTATATCTTGAAACACTTTGCTATTTCTTCCTCCTAAAAATTATCTTGTATTACTCATTATTCCCCAACTATGATAAACAAGACTAAGATAATAAGAAAATAGAATGATGGTATCGCCTAGAAAGAAGATGCAGTAGTGAAATAAACCATCACTATTATGGCATCCTTCAGTTTCCTTATTGCATTTCCCAAAATATTGTGTCATCTTTCAGACATCTGGAGACACTGAGAATTCAGGACTTTCCATTTTCCAACAATAATGACAAAAGAGAATAAAATTGACAAGAGGACATTTCATACTTATTAGACAAATCAAAAAATATAGACAGCAGCACTCTAGTCTCTAAGGATGATGGTGAAATTAGTCATATAAGCAAAATCTTTTCCTAAATTACTTTTCTCATATTGGTGAGTAAACAATATATTTCTAAAGACAAAAAAATGTGGTATTTTCATCCAGTTAAATCATTCAACAGGGCCGGACACTGTTGAATTACAGGTGGTTCATGCCTGTAATCCTAGCACTCTGGGAGGCCGAGGTGGGTGGATCGTTTGAGCTCAGGAGTTCGAGACCACCATGAGCAAGAGCGAGACCCCATCTCTACTAAAAAAATAGAAAGAAATTAGCTGGACAACTAAAAATACATAGAAAAAATTAGCCAGGCATGGTGGCGCATGCCTGTAATCCCAGCTACTCGGGAGGCTAAGGCAGAAGGATCGCTTGTGCCCAGGAGTTTGAGGTTGCTGTGAGCTAGGCTGATGCCACGGCACTCTAGTCTGGCAACAGAGTGAGACTCTGTCTCAAAACAAACAAAAAAAAAAATATCATTCAACAGGATTTCATCACACAATATTTTGTGACAAAACCTGGACCATCCTGTTTTGCTAAAAAGTGATGTGACAATATTCTTTCATCTTTATGGTGCCTATGCACCGAAATTTACTTGGTAGTTTTTAAGTGGAGACATGCTGAAGGCAGTTGTGTACAAAGGTGATTAAAGGGAAACAGATGCTATAGAAATTTAAGATTCATTGGATTGGTTATTATAATGTTTATAAATCTAAAATGAAAATGTTTTATAATTATGAAGTAAAGAAAATGGCTCTTCTGAACAAAATTATGAGCCAACAAAAATTTCAAAAATATTGCATATTGACAATGCAAGTACAGAAAGAAGACAAACAACAGAAGCAATGATAAACTAGAGCCTATTAGAAACGTATGTGAAATCTGGAATCAGCAGTTACACAATGAATGTTCCACATTTCACAGTTGGCTATTGATGAGCAAGCACGTTTCTATGCTTCTGGTTCTCCACAAGGGACAGTGTTCATTTTGGGTATATGCCTTCAATGCAAGGAAAATACTGGCCGGGCACGGTGGCTCATGCCTATAATCCTAGCACTCTGGGAGGATGAGGCGGGTGGATCGTTTGAGCTCAGCAGTTCGAGACCAGCCTTAGCAAGAGTGAGACCCCATCTCTACTAAAAATAGAAAGAAATTATATGGACAGCTAAAAATATATATAGAAAAAATTAGCTGGGCATGGTGGCACATGCCTGTAGTCCCAGCTACTCGGGAGGCTGAGGCAAGAGGATTGCTTGAGCCCAGGAGTTTGAGGTTGCTGTGAGCTAGGCTGACGCCACGGCATTCTAGCCTGGGCAAGAGTGAGACTCTGTCTCAAAAAATAAAAAAAAAAAAAAGGCAAGGAAAGTATGGAAGTTTGCTGTGTTTTAATTCATGTATACATACACAAGTATTTTTACATATATGAATAACAGCTCTATTAAGATATTTAGTTCACATACCACAAAATTCACCTATTTGAAAGGTACAATTCAATAGTTTTATTCAAAGTTATGCTGTTAATACTTGTTAAAATTTGAATATTTTTGAATACTGGAATACTTGTTTAAATACTTGTTAAAATTTATAATAAAACTGTTTTTCACTATCCCTTTATTCTTAGTTTTGTAATTTGTAAAATGACTTAAAACATAAAAGGGGCTGTCCACTGGACCCAAACAGTGAATGGTTGATGACTATTTTTCCTCATATGTTGAGGTAAGACCAGTGAGCAAAAGATCATCTCTTTTGGCCTCCTTCTGGCAAGAAAGCGGCCCTACTGCTGTGCCTATGCTCTCCCTTCCCCTTTGAAAAGCAAAAACATCCTTAATTTGAGGCCAGGGAACTCGACCCTCTCTAGGCAACTGAGGATTCAAAGGGTTCAGCTCTTCTGGCTCACCACACAAAGGACACAGGCTGGTCCTGGGGCAGTGGATGGCCTGCCAGTGAGGGTGGGATGGATCCATCACAGCAATGCGCCCTGCTCCATGGACAAAGGCCCAGCTGCACCTGGCCAGGCTGAGCTGTTCCTACAACACAGGACTGAGAAGCAGAGGCATGGTTCATTTGAATCTCAGGGCTATTGGTGCTCATCTTATTTATAAAACTGAGGGTCTGGGATCAGGTAAGTCATTCCCAGCCTAGGGTCTCATGTTACTAGTTCTCAAATGGGAATAGGGGATCTTGAGATATTCTAAGTAATTTTCTAAGCCTAAGAAAAACCATACGTTCTCCTAAGATATACTGTATGGGTTAATTAAACTGATCGTAAAATGGCTTAGTAATGCAATCTGTCCATTACAGGGATGCTGAGAAGATTAGAGATGTTTATAGCAGGCTCGGGGCATATAACAATTATCTTTCTCACCACGGTCATGCTGCTTATGTTATAAATGTAACTTTGATTAATAATAACAAAGAAATGTTTGGTAAACGAAATATCAAAATCTGATGTCCCAGAAGAAGAAAATGTAAGGAAAATAATCTTTGAGGTTGAAAATGTTCACTTTCCAGGATACCTAAATCCGGCTCTGATGTTGGCAGGCCCTGCTTTGAAATACAACAGCTGCATTTGTACACAGACGTTGGAGCCCAGAAACAATCACTAGGTGGAAAATTGAACAAGGCATGGTAAAAGTCCAAATTCACCACTTGTAAAATGGGGATATTGATACCTGCTTAGCTAGACCCATATCCCAGAAGCAGTGGAAAGCATGGCACCTGTGACCAGGGCAGGGCCCTTAGAGTTAGGATGGGGAGTGTGCTTTATCATGAATTTAGCTATGAATGCTATCCAAGAGGATATGCTTAAGTAGTAATAATAACAGCTAGCACTCATTAAGCACTTGCTATGGGTCAGGCAGCGTGCTAAGCACTCTACAGGCAGAAGCAGAGAGGTAACTGATGTGCCAGAGCTCATACTGCTAAGTTGTGGACCTGGTGCTGAATCCAGACTGTTCAGCTTGAAGAGCTGAGCTCTTGTTATGTTAGAATGTCTCCAAACAGAGATAACATACTAGATGATAAACACTAAAGAAACATGTATTGATACAGATCTTCTTTAAATTAACATTCACCCTAGCCCTGTGAGATGAAGATCAGAAAGGTCCAGGGTCACCCTCTCACTGAGCAATGCTGGCATCAGGATTTGAACCCAGGTCTCTGACTGCAAAGCTCAGCTTCTCCCCATGACCTCTCAAGAGTCTCCTTAGTAAAGCACTCTACAGAGGAAGGTGTCCCTACCCCCCGCCTTCACCACCAGTGCCACACCTCTGACACCCACACAGACTTTGCCCAATTTCCCAGGTAGGAGTACAGAGGATTGGCTAAGTAAAAATGGTGAGCTGGGGTCAGTGGCTGAAATTTCTGGGACCCCCCTCAGGGGTGTGAGATCACAGCTAATGGAGGCAAGCTCCACAGATTATCACACTCTGCTGTGGGCTCCAGCAGTCTTTGCAACAGAGTCGTTTGCAAGCCTAGATTCTGTCTGGGGGTAGACCTCCCAAAAAACCCTTTACTAGGGCAGGGCACAGTGGCTGACACCTGTAATGCCAGCACTTTGGGAGCCTGAGGCGGGAGGATCCCTTGAGACCAGGAGTTTGAGACCAGCCTGGGCTACCTAGTGAGACCCCATCCCTACAAAAAATTAAAAACCCTTTGCCCGTTATCACCTCACCCCAAGTTTCTGTGCTTTTCCTGGTTCTCCACACTGGCAATGCCATCTATTTTGATCCCTGACCCTCCCTTGCCCTCTGGCTCTATTCCCAAGAGATCGTGTTCTCTCCTTGCCTGATGGGCAAGCTCATCAGTCTAGCAGCTCCCAGCTTCTGTTTGAGACCTGTATCTGTCACCAGCTGCTAGGAAATCCACTGACCAGAACCTAACTCTTTAGAGCCTGACAGTAACCTTTTGGTGAAAAGCCCACAAAAAGCTTCATATTGCCATAGCCGTATTTCCAGCAGTGGGTTCCAAAGACAATTTCACAACACAGCTGCAGCATCAACACCTTGCCTATTGAGGGGGAGAGCGGCTTTGTGTGAGTCTGGGCACCAGGCTGGGCCCCACCTCCACAGTGGAAGCCAAAGGAGCCAGCTATCTTTCTCCCCACCCCCAGCAGCTGGAGTAGACACCGGGATTGGCCAATCAGATGTGAGATCTGGAACTTTGGACCTTAGGGTGACACAAAGAGCTGAAAACTGGAGAATCTGGTGGTGATGACATCCTAAACCAGACTGCTTTCAGTCATGACCTTGGCTGTGTTCCCTGATGCCAGCTTCCCTAAGATTCCATTTCAGAGCTGAGTTTTCCAGGCTTCTCATGGATTCTAAGTTCCCTGAGAGTCTTCCAATAAAGTTCTATGCTGCTTAGTTTCTTCTTTTGCTTGCAGATACAATATCTAATTTGCTGTGGACAGCATCCAGCTCAGAGGCTTCTAGCTTCCAATGTGAGAGCCTCTGCTAAAATCCTGTGTGGCAAGGTTACCCTGAGAGGGCAGGCCTGCACTTTTTTTTTTAAAATGGTTTCTGAACTGCATTAAAGCTGTCAGTACTGCAGTACTTGACTTAATAGCATCTGGAAAAAGATAAAAATACACTCAGTTGTGTATACAATAGACTGTATCTCTACAATATACAAGAAACAGCAGGGAGCACCTCTGCAGAGAGAAACTAAGGGTGCAGCTCAGCAATGGGAGGGATCTTGACTTTTATTATCCTGTACTCTTCAATGTTTTCCGTGTACATGAATAAACTGTTATGTTATTTGAGGCACATATAGTATTCCCAAGTAAAAAATAAAAACACAGTGTTGTCTTTATTTTACTGGTTATTAGATCCTTTTTCTATCTGAAGCCCTGACAGAGGAAAAATGACTCTGAAGATTTCCTATGACCCCTGGCCTTCAGTCTGAGCCTCCTCTTCTCTTGCAGAGGAACATGGGAGGGCTGGGAGTGTGTTGGGATGGTGGTAGAAATCCCCAGAGGGCAGTATGTACCCCCATCTGCACATTCAACCTCCCCCCTTCAAATGCTTAGAATTAATCAGAAAGGAATAGAGGCAGCGAAAGCCTTGGCTTGAGAACATTCAGGAGAGCTATAAGTAAATCTCTCCTCATTCAAGGTCCAAATGTGCAAGTGGGAACAGAGGGAAGTCTAGCCAGGCAAGGTCATAGGGCCATGAGAAGAGCCAAGCCAACCTTGTAACAGGAATACAGAGAACATTTGAACACTTCCCATGTGTCAGTACCTATGTCAACTCATTTGATTCTCATCATGCACCTGTACTACTACCCCCACTTAACAGCTGATGAAAATTAAGGCCCAGATAGGTGAAGCTCAGTGCCAGTTATACATGGAGCTAGAATCCTAACCTAGGCAATAGAACTCCTTAATCTGTACTCTTAACCACTCTGCTAGGCTTGTTCCATGGCAAGGTGCCTTAGCTTGGCGATCCCATTCATTGCAGTTTTAACTCTGGAGCCTTTTGACCCAAATTTAGCTGGCAGGTAGCCAGACAGTGGGCATCAGGACAGAATCTGATTAAAAGCTAATAAAAAGAAGCCCACAAAAAAAACCAAGGAGACCTACAACTTAAAAGATAGTGAGTGGGACCAGATTCAAATTAAACAGGCTGCTTACTAAATACATTACAGTAGGCCCTGGCTCAGCTCAAGTGCAGAACTCAGTGAGAACACAGGAGGCAGATCAGAGCTTAACAGAACATCTAATAGCTACAATTGCCTGGTAGTGGCCAGGATATTACCAGGTACAGCTAGCTTCTCCTCATCTCTGTTCATTTATTCAGTCACCTGACCCCATGTTTGGGGACTGAGGTCCAGAGATGCATAAGCCCTTGGTGCTCAGACTAATAGGGGAAACAATGACACATGGTGGGCAAACTTCAACTAAGTTCCACTAGAGCCAGTCACAAGGGTACAAGCAGTGTAAACTGGTACAAAGGGGGAATGGTGAGTGCTGGGGGCTGCAAGTCCTTGTCTGGCCTTTCCTTCAAGAGTTCTGTTGGCCAGGCAGGTGGATCGCTTTAGGCCAGGAATTCGAGACCAGCCTGACCAAGAGCCAAACCTGTCTCTACAAAAAACACAAAAAGCTAAAATTTCTGGCTGTGCTCAGCACCACACAAGAGGCTAAGTGCCTATCCCTCCAAGACAATAACAATGTAAGACTGCTTCACCAACAGTCAAAAGGCCTTAATGAATCAGTAAGGAGAAACAAGATCTCTCATTCTCTAATAGCAAGAATGTTCAGGGTTCAAGGAACCATTCAACTCTTTCAGGGAGCAGCTGTTCCTGTGGTCTAGCCCTAGATCTAAGAATAAAGCCATTTAGTCAAGCAATGAGCACTTTAAAGTCTCCCTTCCCACTTAAGACATGTTAAAGTTTTAAAAATGTGCAAACTATACCATCTGGGAGGCAATTACTATGATAATCAAGATTAACTTTTGGTGGGGGCTGTGTTTGGAGTGGAACACACAGAGGGACTTCTGGAGAAGCTTGCATTTCTTGTGTGGTTACTGAGTGCTCACCTGAGCTCTGCATTTGTCTTGTGCACTTGGATGAACTTTTGTTATTTAAAATGGTCACCTAGGGACATTCACTCTGATGATTCATCAAGCTATACATTAATAATCTGCATGCTTTTCTGAGTCACAATCCAGTAAATTTATTTCTCCCTCCCAAACTGCTACTCTTGCTGTACATTTCCTTTGTTACAGCACCACCTGGTGGGAAATTAATAGCACTTTCTCCCACAGACTACATTTTCAATTCTAAGGGGACTGAGGTTTGCAGAAAACAAGGAATTTAAAAACAAAACATCACCTAACCTATGAATACCTGTGACTGGCTGTGCCAGTACTAGACTCTAAGATCTTAGATGACCAGGTCTTAACCTATTTCCAACACCTGGTAATCTACAGACGCTCAAATTAAACTACTTTCACTATAAATAATCCTGTCACAAATTAACTATACCATTGCTAAGTTCAGAAATAAAGACAGGAATAAAGAAACTTAGCTCAGTTAAAATACTAACATTTTCAGTAAAATCATAAAGTGCCAATAGTTTTACCTGTAAGAGATAAATAAAATCTTACAAACCATCCTTCAGCTTGAGAAAGGACTCGTTCCTGGAAGCATGTCACCCCAGGGTTAGTGAAAGCACTGAGTATTTAAGAATGTAGTTTCTGTACTCCAGCTTTAGTTCCTAGCCACAAGATATTATACTACAAAAACAAAATAAAATAAACCCACCCCCAAACCCAACAAATTGGTCATTAATACATCAGCTATGCCACTGATTAGAGAATTCAGTAGAGTGGTGTCTCTAGTAGACTCCTGGTCTCAATTCCACCGACAAAACCAGTGACGTGATTAAGACAGAAGTCAGTACAGACATCAAAGGCTCTTGCAAAAAGGGGTGGACCAATCTGCCAAGTTGAAGTTCTGGAGGTCTGTCACACAACAATGTTAACATACAGCAGCCTTCCTTCCGTGTTAAGCAGGGGATTGGTTCTAAGACCCCCTTCATATACCAAAATCCCCAGATGCATAAAACCTAGGCAACATTACACTTTAAATCTTCACTGATTACTTTTAATGAAATAATGTAAATGCTACGTAAATAGTGGTTAAACTGTATTATTTAGGAATGACTTAGAAAAAGCCAACATGTTCCGTACAGACACAACCGTCCACTTTTTTCTGCAGAGTTTGGATCCAAAGTTGGTTGAATCCAGATTCAGAGCCCTCAGAATGGAAGGCTGACAGCATTTGTCACTATGGAACTATCCACTTAAAAATGGTTAAGATGATAAATTTCATATTGTGTTTACAATTACAATAATTAAAAAGGGAGTGGGGGCAGACAGGTTTGTCAGTGTGCTCCCAACATAATTCATTAGTTCAAATATTAAGCCCTTATTATGTTTAGCGTCTGCCATCGTGCTCACAGTCTGAGAAGGCAACCAAATAATCAAACAGCACCAGCTGGCGGTCTGTGGAGCTAAGGTTATTTCACCAGTCAGGCAACATTACCACCAGGATACAGCCACCTGTCTTGGGTCTTTCCAGGCTCATGACACCTGTCATTGCTAAATCCCCTCTCTGTGATCAATCAGAATCTGGTTTATCATTAGTCTTGAAGGAGTTTCAAGCCAACCTGTCCTTCACTAGTTGTGCCTGAGAGCATCCAATTTCTTATAAAATACAGGTACCAGTAGAAAATACTTCAAAACATTATCAGAACGTGGAACTAGCCAGCCCAGCGGCTCATGTCTGTAATCCCACCACTTTGGGAGGCTCAGAAAAAAGGAATGCTTGAGCCCAGGAGTTCGAGGCTGCAGTGAACTGTGATCCCACCACTGCACTCCAGCCTGGGCAACACAGCAAGACCCTGTCTCCAAAAGGCAAAAAAAAAGAAAAAACAAACAAAAAAACAAAAGAAAAAAAACATGGATTCTAATGGCAGCTATATACTGCTTAGACAAATTTACTTCTGAGCCTTAAATGCAGTGGCTCAAGCAAATTTCCTTTACACTTTAGACATGGTGAGGATTAAATGACTATGTAAAGGACATAGCACAGTATGATAAAACATGGCCATTGTGTTTACTTTCTATGTGCAATATAGACTTCATTATGCATCAGGGGGAAAAAATCATCTTAAGTATCCTTCTAAGCCTACAATCCTGAACTTCAGGACAATTAATCAAAGTGCTGACCCGCTAGCCATCAGCCCCATGACACAGGACATTTCTCTGGTTAACTCTGTTCAGGTCTTTTAGTTCTGGCCCTTTCCTGCAAATACCACAAGTATGGTTAAAACCAAGAGGATAAGTAATGCTCCACAAGCCAACACGACACCCACAGTCTGAATCCTGGACATACAGTACAGTCAGTCCACCTTGTGTCTTTGTACAAGACTTTATTAAAGGTCTTTATAGAGGAACATCCAGACTCCAGATACAGCTGCCAGGGAGACCCTGAAACCAAATAAAGCACAAAAGTAAGAGAAACTTTACCTGAGTTACCAAGTTCCTTCATTTACCAAATGGACACACATTTCCACTTAGGCTTTGCATCAAGATTAAATAAAATACACAGAGCACTTAGAAATGCAACACTGAGAGACAAAAAACAAGACAGCTAGGCATAGGATGCTTGGTGTTACTATTTAACAGAGGGTGCTAAAGGAAAGAATAATTACTAGCAAGAGTGCTTTGAAAATCGTGAGCAAATGAAGAGAGGACAACAAATGAAAATCCCTATCTGATACAGGGTAGTAAAAGTAGGAACTTCTTTCTTAGGAGAACAAAGGCAAACACCACCATTCCCAACAAATTTGTGGGTTAAACAGGCCCTAGGTTCCAGCCTGTATTCTCCCATAAAAAGCAAATATAATCTAATTTTTATTCACCAAATGCTTACCACAGTGTGGGATACAAGCACTCACAGAAAGAAAAAGGAATAGAAGGGACCCTATTCTGCCCCAAGAGGTTCCTGCAGACTTACCTGTTATGCTGTGGGGACTGGCTGGGGCATGGCAGGCGGCTCTGGCTTCCCACCCTTCTGTTCCGAGATGGGGGTGGTAGGCAGTATCTCATCTTTGGGTTCCACGATGCTCACGTGGTCAGGCAGGGGTTTCTTAGGGCCAATCTTACCAGTAGGGTCCCAGGGTAGCATGATCTTCACCTTGATGCCCAGCACACCTGAAGGACACCACAAACAGGATGTAGCTGGGGTTGTACTGCCCGCCCCCCCCACAAAAGGACAGAAGAAAGAAAATTTACTCAAGTACCTTGGGTCTGGTCCCTTCTCAGACAAATGCCTCTAAATCAATCAATGAACAGGACACCTTTGCAAAAGGAACCCATGCACAGCACCACAGAACGTGGTACTGACAAGGACCAAGAGCAGGATGTGACCTTTCTGACTCGTCATCGTGTCATCACTGAAGGGCACACAGAGGACCAAGACAATGACAAACCAACTCTTAGATCAGACTGATCTCAGCATTTCCAGTCTTACAGATCAATGCAGCTAATCAGTAAACCCAAGGAGTACAAACATGCCCAGCTACTTCCAAAATAAATCCCCTCAAATACCAAGGAGTCTATGGAAAACCACATCTATCCACTAATGTGCCCTTTGCTCTAAGCATTCCCAGTTAGCTGCTCACCCTGTCTTAGTAGCACATGGCGCACGGCAGTGTCAACATAGTAGTTAACAGGGTCCCCACTGTGAATCATCAGGCCATCCACAAACTTCATGGACTTAGCCCTCTGTCCTCGGAGTTTCCCAGACACCACGACCTCACAGCCCTTGGCTCCACTCTCCATGATGAACCGCAGCACACCATAGCAAGCTCTTTGGAAGAACAAGAGACACAAAGAATACCAAAATTTATTCACCCACCTCACAAAGTTTAAAAAACAAAGTAAACTTAGTCTATGTTGACTGTTTTCAATGATCCTTTAATGGAGAATAAATTTGACCAGCGTCTGTCCCAATAAGGGTAAGATTCTTTGAGGAATGTACGTCAAGTTCCTTCTAACCAAGTGCTCTCCAACCCTGGCTGCATGTTAGAGTCACCTCAGAGGCTAATATAAAAAACAAACCCTGATGCCAAGGCCGCACTCCAGGCAACCTGGTGGTCCCTTTATGGTTTACTGAAATATTCTCCAACCTCCAGAATTCATGATCACCAGGAAACCTAACCAATTTAAGACCCTGGCTACCTTGATATTAGAATGCTGGGGGCAGGCGTGGAAACACTTTTAGGTCTATAAAACTGATAATAAGCTTTAAAATATCATACCCCACTCCCCTAACTGTTTGATTTACACCCTGGCAGACGCTAATTGGATAACTAGCCACCTCCAGGCCCTTTCACATTATCTCATTTAATCCCTATACCTAAGCAGAGGTGGTATAATGATCCACATTAGAAAATACCAGATCTAAGTGTTGGAGTGCAAAAGCCACATGGAGGGCTTGTTAAGACAGATTGCAAGGCCAGTCCCAGTTTCCATTCAGTGGGTCTGGGATGGAAACTGAGATTTTTTTTTTTTTTTATTTCTAACAAGTTCTCAAGTGATGGCAGGGATACCAGCCCAGGAACCAAGCTTTTGAGAACCATTGTTCTATGCAATGGAACTGGCACTCAAATCAGGCCAGCACTCTTTTCTACATGTCCTCACCTACAGCCTTGCCTACACTACCTATCCCTACCAGGTCAACTTTCCTACACCACAGCTTTTGTGCCATTCCTCTAGGCAAGGCGTTCTAATTACTTCACAAATAGTAAAACTGCACAAAGAATTTCCTATTGAAATCTTAACCAGTATGTCCAGCTCAAAGGGTAACCAAACCTCATGTCCTTTACACCCTACCACTCCTCACGTAACTATCTGCATACAGCTCACGTAGCTAAGTGTACAGATTTTAAGCTCTTACACAGCAGGACTGTCTTACCTCCTTATGGTCTCAATAAGAGTGAACACATTAAATGGACTGGAATGATTCTAGCTTGTTCTGAATTTCACAGTATCCCAAAAGTACCAAGACACTTCTACTACTACTACTATACATCCATAAATAACACATGCCCAGTAAGAGGCTGAATTATTTCTCATTGTCCATCCCCCACAGGGCTCTTTCTAAAGCCTCATGCTCACCAAGACCAACTAGAGTTGGCCCCTCCCTGTACAGTTCTATTTCTGTTCTACTCCCCAAGCACCCAGAACATGTCTCCATTTCAGCACTGACCACTCTTTATGGTTTTTGCTTCTTCAGTAGTCTTAGTCTGTCAGTTCAGTGAGGGCATGGATTAGCAATGTTCTATTGTTACAACCCTCAGACACTAGCAGATCCTGCCACTTCCTAACAGTTCATCTGCTAAATTAACAAAATAGCAGATACACTGTATTTTGATCCACACAAAAGGGCAAGACTATATCTTCTTGGCCTTTTGACTAGGATCAAGCATAAAAGGGCATTACTATCAAGTCTCAGGACACTTACCTCCGCACAGCAAGCCCTCCAAGGAGTTTGTAACGCAGAGATTCTGCCTGGGCAATGGCACACAGACCTCTCGTGGCCACCTTTTCAGCATAAAGCTTTAAAGGAAGCAAGGCACATCCTGTTACCTTCACCACTGTTGTCAATTAAAAGGCAGCACATTTGTCATAAAAACATTTTTTTCTGTACCATCACGTTAGCATTTTTAGTATCCCTCAAGTACAAAATCACTTCTATCCACATATAGTATACAGTGACATAGGCTGAATCACTCCTCATTGCCCTCCCATCCTGACTCCTTCTATAGCCACACCAAGGAGACCAATGGGATAGTAATCAGTCCACCACATGCATCATTTCCACGCCCAAGTTGAACATAAAATCCTTTAACCACCAGACACTGGCAGAATAGGCCATAAGTTAAGCCCTCTGCCCATTACGAGTACTTCAACAAAATACCGATCCATTTGTAGTATTTATTCATCATGAATAAATAATTAAAGTCTCCAAGGTGATGTTGAGTGTTTTTAGAAGTACCATTCTAAGGAGCCATTATCTCTGACGTAAGCCAGAACCACTCACCTCTACACTGCCCTCTGGGAAGCCAAATCTCTTCTGAACTACTGCGGTCAATTCCCGGATGCGCCGGCCCTTCTCACCAAGAACATTCTGTGTTCTGAGGGGCGGGGAGTGACAATTCACAACTCTCACAAAATGCTACATGTAAGTTTAAATCTCATTCATCTGCCACAAAGTACAAATTTTAGATGACAAAACCCCAAGCTAAATTTTTTAAAATGCAGATTTAAAGAAGCAATTACATTGACTAAGGTTAGATTCCTGGTTGTCCCCTTAAGTTTATACAGAATAAACCACCTTAGTATATGAAAGGTGGTCTTACTAATAATCTATCTAACAGAGGAAAATAAACTATCAAACAGAAACAAACTCACAACCCATTTTGTTTTAATTAAAACACCTGTGACCTAACTCACTCTCTCTAAGACTTTCTTTTCTTGGCCTTGAAGAGCCTTAAGCAGACAATAGGGGTGTGAGCTCCCCACTTCAGTTCCTGCCAAAAACCAGATTCCAAGGACTCAGATAAAGCCAGCCTCACAGAGAAAAAATAAAAACAAAGAGCACCTGTTACTGCTTTGCAGCCACTTCTATTAACAGTCTGCTGAAGCAGAGAGAAAAAAAAGCCATTTTTACCCTGTAAAATCACCCAGCCACCTTTGCTCAACTGCCCAGCACTAACCTCCACATTTCTTCAGTGCTGTGGCGACATTCCCTTCCCTACCTCCCCCTTCTTTCTTTCCAGGGAAAATAAATAAACTTTGTACTTCTATCCTAAACTTTGGGAATTCTTTTTCACCCATGCCAAGAGCACCTAGTAAATTTCCACCCTTTCAGTATATACAACTATAGCTGACGGCCAGTCAAGTGAGTTTTTACCTGGTGGCTAAGATAATGATTTCTGTCCTGGTTGGTGTAACTCGGACCTCAACTCCAGAGTAGCCATCTTCAGCCAGTTCCCGAGTAAGAAACTCATTCAGTTCAGCTTTGAAGATGCCATCAGCAACAAACTAAGCAAAAAACCAAAGTTGAAAATTAGGACATGGGTGTAGGTTCACTTTCCCCTGAACCAGTCTAGTCTATCTTAGTCTATCAGTCAGTGCATCCCTTATCAAACTCAACACTTCCAACAAATGACTTAGCAATGGTATCAATACCCTTGGTTCCAACAGGAACACAGCAACCCTTCTCAGACAAATGCCTCTAGGTCATCTTTAGGAAGTTACTTCAACCAGGGCCCTTTAAACTGTGCCACAGAACGCAGCACAGAATAGGCAACCTGGACAAAGATTAACATCCCCAGTCAGACTCGTCATCATCTCTTCATTGAAGGGTTTATGAAAAGAGGAGTCGTTTATACTTATTTACACATGCAAAACAAAAGCTGCTCTAAAATGGCCCATTTACACTTTATTCAGCACAGCAGGGACACTGCACTTTTTTTTTAACTTCCGAAAGGAACCGTGGGCCGAAGACATAAGCAGTCTCACAGACACAACTTGGAGTGTCCGAAGAATCCCAGCCAGGTACCTTGCCTCATTTACCATACCTGTGGGCTTACCTCAAATAGAGCTGGCAAATCCTAACTCACAAGAGCGTTGTAGATTTAATCTTAACACCGATGTATACATATACAAAGTGACAAACCGTCTATTTCTAATAATGATTTTTACACAGTTCTCTCCCATGGAATAACTAAAAGTTAAACCCGAGGAAGCAAGCAATCACCGGTAGCCTTTCAACTGAGAGTCAGAAGGCTGCACCCGGACACGAGTAGAACCCAGAACACATTGCTACCGCCCCTTCCCAAGGCCAGGATCTAACATGTGATGGAAATGGCGCACGCCCTGCAACTACTACACGTTTACCAACTTTTTGACCAAGAAATGCTCACAAAATGCCTTCTCCGGGACCGGAGGGGCGTCCCGTACTCTGTCTGCACTCCACCGGGAGCCCGCGGAAATCTGACTCTCCCTTCCCTGGCCACACAGCGCCCGACAGGCTCGGGCCTACCACTCAATCTGCCGCCATCCGCAGCCCGCGAGAACGCCAAGCAGCTTAAGGCGCTGCCCGGAGCAGGGCAAGGAGCTGCGCGTCTCACGGTGGCACCTCAGGAAGCCCTTAGACCCGCGTGGCGCCGCAGTTCCCGGCGCCGAGACCGCAGAAGCTCACCTTCCTCTTCTTGGAGATCTGCACCGCCATCTTGCCGCTGCGCGCGACCGAGAAAAAGGAAGTAGCCCCCGGGCGGAAGTGGGTATAAAGCACGCGGAGCGACGACAAAGAGCTGCGCGGCGCCGACGTCTCTCCCGTGCGCTCATGGGAAATGTAGTTTTCACGAAAAGAAGGCCTTCGGGGAGAGAAGAGTAATGGAGACGCCTGCAGGCAGAAAGACGAAAAGGGTCCTATCAAGCCCTCTTCGGAACTGCACTCATAGTTTAAAAACGAGCAACGTGAGGCGCAGAGATGGAAATTACAGATATAAGCTCACACAGGAACAGAGTTTAACCAGTATGGAACCCCGGTCCCTACACTTCCAGATCTACGCTATAATGAAAATCCCCTGAAAGCCTCTCAATGAAATTCATTTAGACGCTCCCTTCTCCTTCAATCTATGTCCATTTCCTATTTACTAAATGATAATAATAACACTTTATGTTTATTTAGTGTCCTAGGGACTGCTCTGTGCCTTTTATGTTTTTAACTCATTTACTCCTACCACACTTTCATAAAGTCCGTTACAATTTGTAACAGAAGCCACAGAGTAGTGGCTCGTGTGCTCATAATTATTTTTCAATTAAAAAATTCCCCTTCATTTTATTATGAACATTTCCAAGCATACAGAAAAGTTGAAAAAAGTGCACAGATATGCATCACTTAGGTGCTACGATTAAAATGTTGCCTTATTTGCTTTATCACGTATCTATTCATCCCTCTAGCCACCCACCAATGCCTTTTTTGATGCATTTCAAAGTAAGTTGCAGACATCAGTGCACTTCACCCCTAACCATTTCAATCGTTTTATTTTAAATTTGAGTAGTTTCCTCTCATTTAAAAATCAGACTATTTCTCTGTATAACTATTTCAGGTTTTTCTTAAGAATATAGAAAGATCAAAGCTCTAGCAAAAGAGTAGGCCCACATTCCCTCATGGCAGCGCTCTCTATCCCTGTTAGATGAAAAGGGGCTTTCCAATGTGCCACAGTCCCTGGCAGCCTCAATCAATTATTTTTTGGTCCTAGAAGCCATTGGAGTGTTTAACTCCAGCACTAAAACAACTCTGATGCAAAGTGACCTGTTCTATAATCATGGAATTAGCTGAGTTCTGTGGGAGCTGAGCAGAAGGACCAGGGAAAAGGAAAAGAAGTAGATGAACCAAAGAGATATTAATAGACAGCTGTGGACCTCATATCTGTTGAAGACAGACTGAGGTTGAGGGAATTGAGAATGATTTCCTGGTTTCTGACTTCAGTGGTGGATGCTTGGTGACAACCCTCAATGAGATGAGGAACAGGTTTTTTTTTTTCCTCCTCCATCTGTCGTCTCTCTCTGCTCTTCATTCACTTCCTCAGCAACCTCCCTGGTCAGTGGCACCACGTTGCTGAAATCATGAGCCTGGAGAATCTGCCTGCCTGACTCTGCGTCTTCACTAGGGACGTGGGCACTGCAGGGGAGCACTCAGCCTTGCATGCTAGGGTCAGAATAAAGTAACAGCAGTGCACTTCAGCTGGACTTCTAATCTTTCTAGGTGAAATGCCTCTATTTCCTCATTCCAATATGGCTCTCATTCTCCTACAGTATCTATGATAATCTTTGTCAAAGCTTGAATCCCAGAACCTCCTCCTCACTCTCAGCAGTCAATCTGCTTTCCAACCCCTTGCCTCCCAGATACATTATTCAGTTAAGAACTGCCTCCCATCCATGCTACAGTCCTGTGTGTCCCTGGCCACCCTACCTGGAGACCCTCTTCCTGCCCAAGGTCAACCTCCCTTTTGTGCTGTTCATATTTAGCTCTGTTTCTTTGAGACTTTGCTCTGGCAATCATTCAACTCTCTTTCCTGTGATACTCTTCCTTCATACTGGCTCTTTCCCTTCCCTGCCAGCCCCCCATGTTAAATGCCACCTCCTTCAGGGTTGTGCCTCTCCTAGTTGCTTCCATAGCAACTGTACATCCTCCACCATAATACTCATCTCACCAGGCTGGAATAGTCTGTTTATGTGTTTCTCCCAGTAAGCTCTGTAAGAGCCCAGATCAAGCCTGTTTTGTTCACTGTATCTGGAGCCTAGGATCTGGCCAGGCTCAAGCCCTGTGTCGGTAAAAGTTTGATGAGCAAACAAAGCAATGCATGGATTCTGGTTTTTAGATCAGCTATTGGTAGAATGGTTCACATGAATATGCTTGCAAGTATCATATCTCATCTGGGACGTTCACAAAACCAAATTGGAGACTCAAAGCCCTGCATCAGACAGTGGCAAGTTCTCTGAGGTAAATGCCACCTCCTGAAGCTCCATGGTAGCTCATACGCTGCCCTTCCCCAGCGGAACCAGGAGGCTGCCTGCCTGGGTGTCATCTTCTGGTCCCAGGACAAAGCCTGTGAAGGAAACCTTTGTCTTTGTCATAATGCCCTTTGTTTTATCTAAGACTATTATAAGAAAAAGACATTCTGTTACTCAAAATAACACTATAAAAATAGTAGTAGTCACAATACATTGAATTCTAATTAAGAGCAGGAACTGTGGGAGTGCCTTAATCTCTCCCTGGGTATTCAAAATATAAACAGGATTTTATCTGTTTAGCCCACAATATCACAGAATTGTCCCTGGAATTGTGAAGAAAGGACTGTGTGTCTGAAAACACATACAGCTTTGTGGCCACACTTGGACTATGCCTGGGTCCCGTGAGCATCACAAAGGTACATTCCTGAAATTCCTAAAAATCAAAGGTGAGATTTACCCTGGTTGAATGAATACAGCCCACAGTTTCTGAGATAGTTTAGTGCCTTGAAAACCAGTGTAGTGGAACCTCACAGAAAGCATTTAACTTCCCTGAATCCAGCTGGAGGAGCTTGGCAAAAAAGGAGAGAGAATTTAAATAGTGGCAGTGAGGGTGGGTGCGCCTGCCTCGCTGCCATGAGTGCGTGGCTCAGAGTGAGGTGGGAGGACGGAGGAGTTTCTTCTCTTCTCTCAGATAGTCTAGCCTTGCTTCCCTGAGGAACTCTTACGGGGTGAGGATCTAGCTGAAATAGTCTTCAAAGACTTATGTTTTTTCTTACAAGACCCCCAAATAAGCTAACAACTTTATCTAGTTTTCAACCAGAGAAGAAGGGATCTGTGCCAATTGTGGATGGAAGACCAGACTCATAATGCTTCTGTTTCCACTAGGACACCTGTTAAGGGATGGCTATTCTACGGTAATGGTGACCATAATTCGGTTGTCACTTACTTTAGACTCTAACACCCCCAGTGAGACACAGTGATATCATCATTGATTTGATTTAAATTGATCATTGATTCACTCTGAGCTTCCAATTGAGTCTCTGCATATAAATAGAAGAATGCTGTAGGATAAATTTGAACAGATTTTTTTAACTGCTTGTATCATTTCTAAAAGACTCACACTTCTGAATACCCCTACTTGAAATAAAAATAGGATCCAGTATATGGAAGGGTGTGATAAAGGAAGCATCCTCACGTGGTAGGTGGGGTGTAAATTGGTACTTCCTTTTTGAAGGGCAGATTGACAGCATCCACTGAAACTGAAGATGTAGATAGCCTTTGGCCCAGCAAATACATTCCTTTTTACCTCATCCAGAAAAACACTTACATAAATGTACATGGAAGTGGGTGCAAGAATGCTCATTATAATATTGTTGCTAATAGTGAAAAATAAATTATAAATAGCCAAAAAGCTTTGCAGTAGCAAAGTGGTTATGGACTATTGTGTAGTAATTAAAAAGAATGAGATGGATCTACAAACTCACATGAAAAGAGCGCCAAGAAGTATTGTTATGTAAAAAAACCAAGTTCCAGAACAATATAACTGTATGATATTTATGTAAAATAAAATAAAACATGTACATGCAAGTAAATGAATGGAATGATGTATACCCAACTGATGGAAGGATGATAGATAGATAACTAAGGTTACTTCTGGGGGAGGTTAGGGACCAATTTACTTTATGTTTGACTTTTCTTACAATGAAAATATATTCATGTATTACTTGTGAAATGAAAACAAAGAAAAATGCAAGGAACCACAAACATGGATTTCTGATCACATAGTCACTTGTGACACAATGTGAATGTCTTTGCCATCAACAACAAATTCCATAATCCTTTTTTTCTGAAAGTTCACAGTCTCTTAATCAGACTGTAAATCCGTACTGTCCTGTACAGTAGCCACTGGCCACATGGGCTATTGAGCAGTTGAAAATGGCTAGTCCAAGTGGAAAAGTGCTGTAAATGTAAAATGCACATCAGGTTTTAAAGTATAAAAAAGAATAGAAAATATCTTATATAGATTACATGTTGAAACAATAACATTTTAGATATATTGGGCCATTAAATAAAATGTTATTAAAATTAAGGATGGATGTGTGGCTCATGCCTATAATCCCAGCACTTTGGGAAGCTGAAGTGAGAGGATCACTTGAGGCCAGGAGTTCCAGACCAGCCTGGACAACATAGCAAGACCCCATGTCTACAAAAAATTAAAAAAATTAGCCAGGTGTAGTGGCACACACTTGTAGTCCCAGCTACTCAGGAGGCTGAGGTGGGAGGATCACTTGAGCTCAAGAGTTTAAAGCTGCAGTGAGCTATAATCACACCACTGCACTCCAGCCTGGGCGAGAGAGCAAGACTCTGTCTCTAAAAAATAAAATTAAATTAAATATTTTTTAAAATAAAAATAAAAACATAATGTACATACTTTAAAATACTTTATTGCTAAAAAATGCTAATGATCATCTGAGCCTTCAGCGGAGTCATCTTTTTGCTGGTGTATGGTCTTGCCTCGATGTTAATGGCTGCTGACTGATTAGGGTAGTAGTCGCTGAAGGTTGGAGTGGCTGTGGCAATTTCTTAGAATAAGACAACAGTGAAATTAGCCACATCGATTAACTCTTCTTTTCATGAAAGATTTTTCTGTAGCATGTGATGCTGTTTGAAAGCATTTTACTTCCGGTAGAACTTCTTGCAAAATTGGAGTCAGTCCTCTCAAACCCTGCCACTCTTTATCAACTATGTTTACATAATATTCTAAATCCTTTGTTGTCATTTCAACAAATGTTCACAGCATCTTCACCAGGAGTAGATTACATCTAAGGAAACTACTTTTCTTTGTTCATCTGTAAGAAGCAACTCTACATTGTTCAAGTTCTATCATGAAATTGCAGCAATTCAGTCACATCTGCAGGCTCCACTTCTAATTCCAGTTCTCTTGCTATTCCCACCACATCTGCAGTTACTTCCTCCACTGAAGTCTTGAACCCCTCAAAGTCATCCATGAGGGTTGGAATCAACTTCTTCCAAACTCCTGTTAATGTTGATTTTTTACCTCCTCCTATGAATTGTGAGTGTTCTTAATGGCATTTAGAATAGTGAATCCTTTCCAAAAGTTTTCAATTCACTTTGCCCAGATCCATTAGAGGAACCATAAGGTATGGCAGCAATAGCCTTACAAAACGTATTTCTTAAATAATAGGCCTTGAAAGTTGAAGTTACTCATTGATCCATGGGCTGCAGAGTGGATATTGTGTTAGCAGGCATGAAAACAATATTAATTTTCTTGCGAATCTCCATCAGAGCCCTTGGGTGACTAGGTGCCTTGTCAATGAACAGTAATATTTTGAAAGGAATCTTTTTTTCTGAGCAGTAGGTCACAACAGTAGGCTTAAAATATTCAGTAAACTAAGCTGGGCATGGCAGCTCATGCCTGTAATCCTAGCAGTCTGGGAGGCTGAGGCGAGAGGATTACTTGAGGTCAGGAGTTCCAGACCAGCCTGAGCAATAGCAAGACCCCATCTCTTTAAAAAAAAAAAAAAGAAAAGAAAAGAAAAACAAAGAAGAAAAAAAATATTCGATAAATCATGCTATAAACAGATGTGCTGTCATTTAGGCTTCGTTGTTCCATTTATACAGCACAGGAAGAGTAGATTTACCATAATTCTTAAGGCTCTAGGATTTTCAGAATGGTAAATGAGCATTTGGCTTCAATTTAAAGTCAGCAGCTGCATTAGCCCCTAACAAGAGAGTCTGTCCTTTGAACCTTGAAGCTAGGCATCGACTGAATGAAAGTCCTAGATGGCATCTTCCTGGCCTCCCTATTTCTTGAGACACAATAATATTGAAATTAGGTCAATTAATAACCCTACAGTGGCTTCGAAGTGTTCGAGTGAAAGGAAGAGCCCTAGGTCTCTCACTTTAAATCAAAACCTGGATGATTGAGTTTAGTGAGGAAGACATGTCTAAAACTGAGACAGGCTGAAAGCTAGGCCTCTTGTGCCAAACAGTTAGCCAAGCTGTGAATGCAAAAGAGAAGTTCTTGAAGGGAATTAAAAGTGTTACTCCAGTGAACACATGAATGACAAGAAAGTGAAACAGCCTTGTTGCTGACGTGGAGAAAGTTTCAGTGGTCTGGATAGAAGATCAAACTAGCCACAATATTCCCTAGGCTAAAACCTAATCTAGAGAAACATCCTAACTCTCTTCAATTCTTTGAAGGCTGAGAGAGGTGAGGAAGCGGCAGAAAAAGTGTTTGAAGCTAGCAGAGGTTGAAGGAAAGAAGCCATCTCTATAACATAAAAGTGCCAGGTGAAGCAGCAAGTGCTGATGGAGAATCTGCAGCAAGTTATCCAGAAGATCTACCTAAGATCACTGATACAGGTGGTGGCTACACTAAACAACAGATTTTCCATGCAGATGAAACAGATGAAAGTCTTTTTCTTTCTTTCTTTTCTTTCTTTCTTCTTTTTTTTTTTTTTTAGAGACAGGGTCTTGCTCTGTTACCCAGGCTAGTGTGCAGTGGCATAATCAAAGGTCAGTGTAATCTTGAACTTGACATTATGATAATTCTGGAAATTATAGACTTTTAAGGCCTGGCTCAAGCAATTCTTCCACCTCAGCTTCCCAAGTAGCTGGGACTATAGGTGCATGCCACTGTGCCTGGCTAATTTTTTAATTTTTGTAGAGATGGGATCTCACTATGTTGCCCAAGCTGGTCTGGAACTCCTGACCTCAAGTGATCCTCCCACCTAGGCTTCCCAAAGTGCTGGGATTGCAGGTGTGAGCCACCACGCTCGGCCTAAAAACAGCCTTCTACTGAAAGAAGATGTCGTCTAGGACTTCAGCACATGGAAAGGATTCATTGGATGGAACAGATTTTCATTGATTTTAATGCAAACAAACAACTTGGCATTTAGGTTTACATTAATTTTCAGTGCTTGTGGTTAGTGAGTCATCTTTGACAAGTACTACCCAACACTAACAATTGGCTCACATCCCTATTTTTAGTGGAAGACCAACAGACACCAGTACCTTTCATTCTCATTCACACTGAGCACTATATGACTGCTACTATTATACTACTACTGTGGTGTATAGGGCAGAGAAAACTCCTTCAAAGGAAAAATGTGGGAATAAGTAGGCCAGAGATCAGACTGCTGGAGCAGAAAGATGTGGCCAAGGGAGAGAAAAAGGCCAAAGAGGTCCCAACTTCATCAGGCTTCGTCCAGGGGTGTTGAACCAACATCTGCTCTTGAAAGATGGGGCCCAAGGACCCCCCCAGTAAAGGCTAGGAAGGGAAAGGCAGTCTCAGTGGCCATGGAGATTAGAAAGACTGGCTGGGCCCTTCTTGAGAGGGTGTTACTGAGCCCAGGTTGAGAATGGAGAGCACAGGTGAAGTACCCAGAGACAGTAGGTTTATCCAGTTTAATTTTAGAAGGCTCGCCCAAAGCAGTGCATACTGCACTCTCTGGCAGCCACAACTATTGTAACAACTACAGCAACTTGGTCAATTTCTTTCCCAGATGGATTGGGGCTGCTGTTCTCCCCATCCTGCCACCCTTACCCCTTCAACTTGCCTACTAACCAGATGGGCATCTTGGGCAGCCCCATTCAAGGGTCTAAGAATGTGGGACAGTACATAGCTGGGCAGGGGCGGCGTGTTCTGCAGGAACAACAGGCAGGAGGCTGGCTTCCCAGCATTTGACTAGGGAAATCCACACATAAGGGCCTGAATTTGCTATGCAACTCCACTGAGGTGACTGGAGGACAGGAACAAGATGGTAGCAAGCCAGTGCGACCAACTGCCCACCTTCCTACCTAGAGCAAGGCTGTGTGTAACAGCCTGGTTAGCTTGGAGGCAAAGTGGGAGGGCACGAGTTAAGGACTGGCATGTGGTCAACATTTTCTAGGGAGGGCAGGAGCCAGGCTTTGGCTATGACAGGGACAGAGAGGGCTCTTTCTGGGAGATGAGTGCTGTGGGCTTTTGTAGAGAGAAGCCATTGGAACCATCCAATCTAGTTCTCCAGGACCTGGCTCCACAGATTGGGGAGGCCTGGGGTCCTGGCTCCAAGTAACCTCTGTTTAGCGTTGGGCTTCCCCAGAGATATGTCAGATGTGCCTGCCTCGTGGACATTGCAGACCTCCACACAGTCATCGAGTGTCAGAGACCATGCGGGGCAACGGATCTCGCCTTCCCTGCTGTGAGGAACGTAAAGTAGCACAGCTGCTCTGGAAAGTTTGGTATCCCAGAGGAATGTCAATTGTGCATCCCAACAGCTCAACAATTCCACCCCTCGGAGTACAGCCTAGAGCCCTGGACCTCACAATGTTGTGCTCACATTCTCCCGACAAGAATCTCAAGGATGTGGTTTTCTTTTGTGTACTTAAAGTTATGTAGAACCTTAACATAAGTAGAACTTTTCACCATAAGTTTAAATAAACTTGCAAAGTCTGTAACTTCCAGAATTATCGTAATGTCAACACTTCAGAGCAGTTAGTCACTCTTCGAAATGTATCCATAGGAGTATAAATGCCACAGTGATTTAATACCTACAATCATCACTTGAAAAATACACAAATAAGTTCTTCTTGAACAGTTGCACATTTTGTATTGTTTAATTTTCTCTCTGAACTTATATTTCCATCCCACGCAGCCCTGGGAATGTCTTCACGCTCCCTGGGAAATCCAGAGTCCCAGTGGAGTTGATCTGTGACCTCTCACTCATTCACGCCCCTTGCCCTGGTTGGCCGAGTTGACTCAGGTTTAGTCTAGCTGGGTAATTTTCCAGGAAGATCCTGACCAGCTGGGTGCTTTCCCAGCCCAGTGACCCATTGAAATTTAGTTCCTTTCCATTCCCTTTGTTTACCCATCAAAAAGGGTCTGAACTAGGGCCCTAACACGCAGGGGCCAATAACACTCTCAAAATTTATGAACAGTTGTTGATTATCTAAACAACAATTAATTTCATATACTAATAGCTTGTAATGTACTAACTCTCACTGTTCTAAATACTTTATGTACCCTATATACACCATAATCCTCACAATGCAGTTTAACCTGTTACCTTACTACTAACCAATTTTACTAACCACAGGAAACTGTCTTCCGAGACCAAAAATCTAGCCCCCTAAATCAAATTCCTTGTTAACATCCAGGAATTTAATGGGGTAGGCAATATGGTTTTCCAGACGTAATTGATAACTTTTCACCAACCAGAAGCCACAGTTGGAGAAGTTAAGAGATACCTAAGACATCTTAATTGTATTGAAATCTGGGATAAGAACGTTCATTAAATTCTTCATGTCAAGTGCTTCCAACGCACTAAAATCAACACAGGATAGCAGGTAGTGGAATAAGCGGTTTGGGACCGCAAAGTGTTTCAGGATCCCAAATCCAGCACAGTCCCATCTGCCAAGACGGGATGTCGCTGGTGAGCGGGCGGGCCGCCTGGAAGAGGAGCCGCTAGGGGGTGGCAGAGCGCAGCGGAGCCGGGTGGGTCGCAGGCGCCCCGCGGTGGCCCGGCAGCAGGGCCCAACCCAGATGAAAAAGCCTGGCGCGAGAACCCCGCTGACTGCCGATTCCTCACCGCCGCCACCCAGCTCCTCCCCAAGGGGAAGCGGGCGGGTCGCCTGGATGGAGGTGATGGACCAGTGCTGGCCAATAGTGAGCCATATAACGGCGTGATTTCAAGTTTTCTGGTAGCCATTTAAAAAAGAAAAAAAAAAAACAGGTGACGCAAATTGTAATAGTTTTTAGCTAACCCCATATATCCAAAATGTTATCATTTCAACCTGTCATTAATATAGAAATCATTCAGATATCTTACATTCCTTTTCCAGTAGTAAGTCTTTGAAATCTGGTATTTTCTATTTACTGCTCTTCTTAAGTGGACTAGTTACATGTCAAGGGCTCAATAGCCACTTGTGGCCATAGATAGTCCCTTTGGGTCAGGTTAGCACCTGCTGTGGGGCAAAGGGCTTCGGAGGATTCCTGTAGGATCCTGGGGAGATGGTCAGGTCAGGGCTTCTCCTGACCCCATCAACAGCCTTGACCTCCAGCCCTGCCACCGCCCATCTCCCACACACAGTTCCTCCAGGCCTTGCTGTCGCTGTCTTCACCCTCAGGCCCCCTCCTTGCTACACCAGAGCTGCTTTCCGCAATGCAGCTTAGCCTGTCCTACCCCAGCTCAGGAAACTTTCGTGGCTCCCCTGTCTCTCTGCTTCCCTCTGGTCTGAGACCAGGCTGTTCAGGATTCAGGAGGTTTGAGAGCTTAGATGGCTGAACTACAGAGGAGGACAGTGATTGGGAAGGCAACACCACCACCACCAACTGCATTCTTGATCCAGTTTCCCACCAGCAAGGCAGATCCAAAGAGAGGTAAGAGCAGGCTCTGGACTCACGGAGACTGGCGGGATCCCAGTCATGTGGCCTTGGGAAAATGCTTAAAGCTGTCCCTGCGCCTTAGTTTCCTCATCTGTAAAATGGAGATAATAAGAAGGTTGTTGTGAGGATTAAATGAGATACTTACAATAATGCTTGGCACATAGTAAGAGCTAAATGATCCTTAACTTATTAAAGTCTACATTGGCATAACAGCATTTCAACACTTAAGAACAATTATTGTTTGCCAACGTATATAAACTACTGAGAGCTGGGTGTGGAGGCTCATGCCTGTAATCCCAGCACTTTGGGAGGCCAGGGAGGGAGGATTGCTTGAGCCCAGGAGTTCAAGACCAGCCTGGTCAACATAGTGAGATCCTGTCTCTACAAAAAAATTTTTAAAATTATCCAGGCATGTTGGTGTGTGCCTGTAGTCCCAGCTACCTGGGAGGCTGAGGAGGGAGGATCACAAGCCCAGGAGTTTGAGGCTGCAGTGAGCTATGATCATGCCACTGCACTCCAGCCTGGGTGACAGAATAAGACCCTGTCTCCAAAAAATAAATAAGAAACTACCAAGAGGCTGGGTGAGGTGGCTCATGCCTATAATCCTAGCACTCTGGGAGGCCGAGGCAGGAGGATAGCTTGAGCTCAGCAGTTTGAGACCAGCCTGAGCAAGAGTGAGACCCTGTCTCTATCAAAAAGAAAGGAAAAAAAACCCCACCCAGGTGTTGAGGTGCGTGTTTGTAGTTCCAGCTACCCGGGAAGGCTAAGGCAGAAGGATCTCTTTAGAGCCCAGGAGTTGGAGGTTGCAGTGAGCTACAATGACACCCGCCACTGCACTCTACCCTGGGCAACAGAGGGAGACTTTGTCTCAACAAAAAAAACAAACAAGGCAACCGAACACCCCTCCTCACAACCCCCCGCCCCTTCAAAAAAAAAAAAAAAAAAGAACTACCAAGAGCTGTCTCAGTGGCTGCACTGCCAGGAGATGGGCCTGACATTGCTCTGTTCAAACCCTTGCCTATGGTGCCTGGCCTGGGCTGTTACGACATTGCATCCTGTCACCTCCAGCCAAACAGAGCCCACACTCTGCCAGCTAAAAACTTTTAACAACATAAAGAAAAAGATTATCAATTTTTAAAAAACTCTTTTTAAAACAATAGTTGTCTGCTAATAAATGGCTACTGCTTATTAAGAGCTTGCGAAGCGTCAAGTGTCTTTTGTTTTTTAAACGTGCTTTAACACAGTTAATTCCCACAACAACTTTATGAATGAGATTCTGTATTTCACAGCCGAGGAGACAGCTCTACAGCTAGGAAGGGGCAGAAGTAGGGCTGGCCCCACAGTCTGACTCTGCCCTGTGCCACCTCGCCAGTGCTCTGTGTCCCATGTAAGTGATCTCCCACAGAGAAGCCAGGCTCCTGCGCACAGCATGGGGGGCTCCCTCGGCCCCTGCCTGAAGCCGCAGACCAGCCTCCGCCCTGTGCACACCCATCCTTCTTTCCCCATTGGATTTTCAGGCCTCTGTGTTTTTGTTGATCCTTCTTCCCTGAGCACCTTTTTCTGCTTTTCACCAGCAAAATTTGTTCCTGTACCCCTTAGGCCTCACCTTAAAAGCTCTCACCTCTGTGAAGCCCTTTCAGCCACCCAGCCCTGCCTGAGCTGTGCTATGCTCTGCGCCTGCGTTCCCAGGCTCCATCCAGACGCTGTGAGTGACGCTGGAATCCAGTTCCTCATATCTGGGTGTCAGCGCCCTGCACGGTGACAAGGACCAGGCCCAGGCCCAAGCTGGGAAGCCCAATAGGCCAAAGCTTGGTTTCCAGCTCTGCCACCTCCTTCGTGGGTGCCATAAACAAAAGGCTTAATTCACTGTGCCTTCAAGATGCCATGAGTGTTTTTGGCAATATGTGTAAAGTTCCTGACACATATTAGATGCTTCATAAATGATGGCTTCTTATTATCAAAGACAATGACTGTGTTAGATTTTTCTCTGAATGAAAAATAAAAGATAGTTTCTTTATAATCATAAAATGACATAATCAGCACATTGATATAGAAGGCAATTTGATAATAACCTTAAACATTTTAAATATACTTGTTCTTTGTGCTTGTGGGAAATTATCCTACAGTTATATTCCCATAGATAAGAACTTATATATACACAAGAATATTCACGGCTGGGCGCAGTGGCTCATGCCTGTAATCCTAGCACTCTGGGAGGCCGAGGCGGGAAGATTGCTCCAGGTCAGAAGTTCAAGACCAGCCTGAGCAACAGCAAGACCCCGTCTCTACTAAAAATAGAAAGAAATGATCTGGACAGCTAAAAATATATATAGAAAAAAATTAGCCCGGCATGGTGACACATGCCTGTAGTCCCAGCTACTCGGGAGGCTGAGGCAGTAGGATTGCTTAAGCCCAGGAGTTTGAGGTTGCTGTGAGCTAGGCTGATGCCACAGCACAGCACTCTACCCTAGGCAACAGAGTGAGACTCTGTCTCAAAAAAAAAACAAAGAATATTCACTATAGCAAAATATTGGAAACCACCAAAATGTCCTATGCTAGGGAACTGTTTAAACAAATTGTAATATGTCCATCAGATGAGATACTGTGAAATCATGTACAATAATGAGATGCCTCTATGTATATTGGGATAAACTATTTTCCAGAATTTAAAAAAGAAAAGCAAAATGCAGAATAGTGTGAAAAATGTTACAGTTTATTTAAAAATGAAAATCTAGGCCGGGCGCGGTGGCTCACGCCTGTAATCCTAGCTCTGGGAGGCCGAGGCAGGTGGATTGCTCGAGGTCAGGAGTTAGAGACCAGCCTGAGCAAGAGCGAGACCCCGTCTCTACTAAAAATAGAAAGAAATTATCTGGCCAACTAAAAATATATATACAAAAAATTAGCCGGGCATGGTGGCTCATGCCTGTAGTCCCAGCTACTCGGGAGTCTGAGGCAGTAGGATCGCTTAAGCCCAGGAGTCTGAGGTTGCTGTGAGCCAGGCTGATGCCACGGCACTCACTCTAGCCCGGGCAACAGAGCGAGACTCTGTCTCAAAAAAAAAAAAAAAAGAAAGAAAATCTATATATGTAAGTACCTACACCTTGAATATCTCTGTCAGGAAATACCAGAATCTTCTTTCAGACATAGACTCTGAACAGGGGGCTGTAGGGCTGGGCTTCGGTTCTGTGCAGAGACTTCTTTGCACTGCCTACTCTTTTTTTGAACGTTGTATGATGTGCTGTATTACAGATGAAAATTTTAACTAATTTAAAAATAAAAATGAACACCCAAAGATAGTCAATGTCCACTGTCATAAGGAAAATGCAAATTAAAACAATGAGATTATACTTTTCACCTATCGGACTGGCCAGCATTATAAAGCCTAGTTTCAAGTATGGCTCACTCTGGGCCCGCCATACCTTGCTGGTGGCAGAGTAAAATGGTATGGATAATTTTTTTTTTTTTTAGAGATGGGATCTTACTCTGTCTGGCAGGCTGGAGGGCAGTGGTGTTATCATAGCTCAGTGCAGCCTCAAATTTCTGGGTTCAAGTGATCCTCCCACCTCAGCCTCCCAAGACCCGGGATGACAGGTACAAGCCACTGCACCCAGTGCTACAGCTAATTTTAAAACAACTTGGGAGTATCTACTTTCTATTACCTAAGGTAACCACCTTGACATTTTTTTATCCATAGTTTACCCCTGTGCAGTGTTGGAGAAAATACACACAATTTTGCATTCAATTTTTCCCATTAACTTCGTAACTTGGCATTGGTTCACCTCTGTGCCAGGTCCGTGAGTCTCTCTCCACATCTCTTACCAGCTTGGGGGTGGAAGGCAGGTGGGCTGGGGTATGATGAGGTGGAGAGTTCTCTGTGCCCCAGGTTCCCACAGGGCAGAGCTTCTCAACCTCGGTACTGTTGACACCTTGGTCTGGATGATTCGTGGTTGTGGGGTTGTCCTGTGCGCGGTAGGATGTTTAGCAGCATCCTTGATCTCCACCCACTAAAGGCCAGTACCATCCCCTCCCCAGCTGTGACAACCGAAAGTTCTCTAGACATTGCCAAATGTCTCCTGGGGGTAGAGTTACCAGATTTAGCTAATAAAAATAGGAGCCACCTAGTTAAATTTGAATTTGGATTTCAGACAGACAAATAATTTTTTAGTATAAGTATGCCCTAAAGGATGTATTGGGTAGAGAACACACTTATGCTGAAAATTACTTGTTTTTCTGATATTCACACTTAACTGGCACCCCTGGGGTGAGGGTGGAGGGAGCGCCCTCTGTGGAGAACCACTGCCAGGGTGCCAGGCACAAAGGAGCAGAGGAGGGATCCGTGGAGCTGACAGTCTCATCGTGGGAAACAAACGCATCGGGAGCCAACAGGAGGTGCAGCTCAAGGTCCTTAGGTGCCCGGCAGGGCTGAGCCTCCACCTCCTGGTTCTGCTTCTCCCTCCTCCTACTCAAACCGCTCTCCCCAAGGGTGTCTATGACCTAGTCACACTAAGTTCTCCACAGGCAGAAGTCACTGAAACCACAGGAGCAAAGTGAGCCTCCAGTGGGCAGGTGCAAAGGGTCGGTGGGCGCCTGGGGTCTGAGTCTCCCACAGGAAGCACACCTGTGAGCCTGGGGGAGCTTCCAGAAGCAGACTCACAGGGCTGTCCCCACACAGAGTTTGGGGACTCTGGAGGGTGGGCCCCCTGGGCTTGGCAGACGGGAGCAGATTCAGAAGCTGGGGGCAGCGGCCGAGACTGTCCGTCATCTGATAAATCTGTTTGCTGTGCACTCACTGTGTGCCACGTGCCGTCTGGGTGCTGGGGAGGCCTCAGCAACAGGCCGAGCTGGTGACTGCGGTGACGCGCAGGGCGGTGTAGAAGTGCAGGCAGGAGGCGAGGTCAGCGCTGTCTGGGAAGGGCGGCACGTGCGGTGGGAGTCCACAGGATGAGCCTGACTGCTCTAGGGGACAGAGGGTGATCGGTGGGCAGTTTGGCCAGCTCTGGACATATGTGGGTCCAAGGTGCCTGGCATACATCCAGGGCAGATGGCCAGGGACCAGAAGAACTGTGGGTCTGGGCTCAGGAGACACAGGTGAGCAGAAGCCCTGGAGGAGGGTGGGATGGCAGAAGCTGGCAGGAGAGAGAGGAGGGCGAGGACAGAACTGGAAGCCTCAGGGTTTCAGGCAGTGAGAGAGACTTAGAAGACAAGGCCAGAGAGTGAGGAGGGGGTTGATGTGGGGCAGCCAATGGAGAAGAGAGCTCCCAGGGAGAGCAGAGCTGTAAGCAGCTCTGCTGAGCGGGCTGAGTGGGTAGGTGAGCTGGAGGTGGTGATGGTCCCCTGGGGCCATGAGCTTCCTGTAGCTGCAGCCCCTCAGACTCAAGTGGCTGGGGTGGTAATGCTGGGACACCCTCTCCCCAACTCAGGCTGCTCCTACTCACTCTAGCCTCCTGCTGTTCCCTGGACATGTCAGATGGGCTCCTGCCTCAGGGCCTTTGCACTTGCTGTTCCTTCTGCCTGGAGGATGCCCCAGTGCATCCTCATCTCCTTCAGGTTCTTTCTCTAATGTTATCTCCTCCATTAGGCCTTCCCTAACAATCAATTTAAAATAGCAACATCCCCTCCCATCATTGCCTAATCCCCTTCCTCACTTAATGTTTCTCCATAACACCTTTATTGCCATCCAATAAAACTATACTAAAATTCTCTTAAGTTTTCATTTTGATTTGGACGGATAACATGTTCAATGGTTCAAAATTTAAAGTTGTATTCAGTCTTTTGTGATTCAAACAGTACTGCCATGAATAACCTTGTGCCGGCATCATTTCTTACTGTGCAGTTGAGGCTCTAGACTAACGTTCCAGAAGTGGGATTTATGGGTCAAGGAGTAAGTGCGTTTATAATTTCATCTTACTTTTTAATTTTTTTCCTGCTCCCTGACTGGAATGTAAGCTCATGAGAGGGCAGGAATTTTTCAACCTGGGCTTGGCACATAGTAGGTGCTTAATAAATACATGTTGAATGAATGAATGAACCCATTCCTGGAAGCCTGAGGATATGCTCCTTATGGCCGTTCCAAACTCTGTCCCTTTCCCAACCACAGGCCTATGGATCCCTAGCACTTCTGAAGGCAGCAGATGGACCTATCACCTCTTCCAGAAGTCACAGGCCTTTTTCCTGGACAGATACAGGGTTGACATTCTAAGTCCTGGCTGTCCTCGCCCTCTGCTTCCCAAATTTTACCCAGGAAGGCATTAAAAAAAAGGTCTGCTAAGCAGCATGCATCATCATCACTAAATTCCCTCATCTGACTACACTTTCCTCTTTTCTAATAATTTACAAAATCACCGAATATTATTATATTAATAGAAGAATTATCAGGTGACAGAGAAAGTGGGATGCTTTTCCAAAATGAAATTCACTCATGGGGTGAATGGTAATTTTGTGCCAGGCCCCGCGCTGGCAATGAGAATAGAGAGGGATGGAAATCATCCCTGCTGTCAAGGGAGTTCATCACTCCCAGGAAGAGAGCACTCAGGAACAGTTTCCTGGAGGGCAAGGCTGTGCCTTCTCACCTTGGAGTCCCTAGTTTTCAGCACGGTGTTTAGCATATTCAAGATATGTGTGCCGTTAGCTGGTTAAGGTTTGAGTTCCCCAGGGGTCTAGGACAAGAGTGAAAAGGTTGACCTGAATGACTCTTTGATTTTCTCTCACCTGTCAAAAGAACTTTCTGTTAGTTGGTTGGTTGACTTTGGTTTCATGTTTCTGGGTGTGTCTGTTGATAGTTGTCTGAGTCAACTCTTTAACTGCAGGAAACAGGCCATTCTGATTCCTCTCTGAGTCCCTCAGTGAATTCCCCAGTCAGCATGAGGGCTTCTCCCTGGCCTTCTAGGGTCCATGAGAGTGAGGAGGAAGGTGGACGGGTTAAAATCAGGAGCCAGACCAATCTGGGTGCAAATCCTGGCCTGACAACTTAGTGGCTGTGAGGTTTTGGGCAGCTAAGACTAAAGTTCCCTTCATCTTGTATTCCAGCCCCACCTGCCCTTCCTGCTCCCCCAGCCCCCATAACCAGCCACCCCAATAAAGAGAGGGAAAGGGTAAAGTCCAGAACCCATGACTCAGGGTTAGGCAGGTGGCAGAGCTTCCGTGATAGCAGTCTGTGTGCCCAAGGCAGGGCCACCTCCTTCATCCTCATGGTCATGGGCTCTTTATAAAGAGCAAAACCTGGGGCCCAGGGTTGCAGATTATTTCTGAGGATCTTTTGTGGCTGTAGCTCCAGGCACTTTTTGGCTCCTGACCTAAACTTCCAGGACTTTCTGAGAGGTCTAGATATAAATTAGAGCATTGTTTGGATATCTTTAATTCCATCCGGCACTCAAGTATCCATAGCCTGCGTAACCAGGGTAGCTCTTAACACACTTAGGTAAACAGAAAAAGACAGACGATTTCTAGATGCTGGACACCTGCCTCAGTGTTTATACTAGAACAGGTGATCTCAAATTTCTATATTGACTGGACCACCAAGAAAAGGTCCTTTAAGACCTAAAGAAACTGGAGATAGTCTTTTGACTGTAAAGAAGTTGAAGATTTGAGAGAGGTTGAAACAGTCTGAACTTGAAGGCTATCCACTGGTTATTTGTTTAAAAAAACAAAACAGAACAGGGTCTTGTTCTATCACCCAGGCTGGAATGCAGTGGCATGATCATAGCTTACTGCAGTCTAGAACTCCTGGGCTCAAGCCATCCTCCTACCTCAGCCTCCTCAGTAGCTGGGACTAAAGGTGTGCACTACCATGTCTGGCTAATTAAAAAAAAAATTTTTTTTTTGTAGAGACAGGGTCTCACTACGTTGCCCAGGCTGGTCTGGAACTTCTTGCCTCAAGCAATCCTCCTGCTTCAGCCTCCCAAAGTGCTGGGGTCACAGGTGTGCACCACCACACCTGGCTTCCAATAGTTATTTCAAGAGACAATAATGATTAAGACAAGGGATTTAGCCTTCAAGCAGGAACAAAATAGTAATTGCAGATTTTGGATGGTGTCTATATCAGTAGAGAAGGAAATGTAATTCCAAGTCCCTAAACTGAGGCTGTTCAAATGGAGTGTTCCACTGTAGCCCAGGAGAGATATGAGATGTACCAAGTAAATGCAATACATACACTTTACTCGGATCCAGATTCGAACGAACCAACTGTAAAAAGGAAAAAAACACGAGACATTTAGGGAAATTTGAAAACTGACTAGATGTTAAAGGTGGGCAATCTTTTTTTTTTTTTTTTGAGACAGATTCTCAGTGGTGTCATCACAACTCACTGCAGTGTCAAATTCCTGGGCTCAAGCTATCCTCCTGCCTCAGCCTCCCCAGTAGCTGAAACTACACCCAGCTAATTTTTCCTATTTTTAGTAGAGACGAGGGCTCGCTCCTGCTCAGGCTGGTCTTGAATGAGATTGACTAGATCTTAATAACTGTTGAAGCTGAGTGATGGGGACATGAAGTTCATTTTGCTATTTTTTCTACTTCTGCCTACGTGTGAATTTTTCCATAATACAGTAAAATAAAATAAGGCCAAAAAAGAAAAAATGGAATATTTCAAATGTTCAGATCAAGTACTTCTCTTTCCTTATATATCATTGATTGCTTAAAATCAGGCCACATTTTCATATTTGAATCGCAATTTTCTGGTACAATTTTGTATTTTTCCTGGAGTTTCTTGGCACCTTTCGTGTTCCGTTTTGAGAGAACAAATGTGTGCCTTCTTTACCATATGACTAAGGGCTTCCGGCTTCTTAATTGTGCTATCTATTGACTGAAATTCACCTTTTTTCTTAAAAACCTTTTAAAGACTTTGTTATAGGAGTCTTATGTTTTCCTTTTCTAATTTAAATAAAA
Source organism: Lemur catta (assembly GCF_020740605.2). Classification (NCBI taxonomy): domain Eukaryota; kingdom Metazoa; phylum Chordata; class Mammalia; order Primates; family Lemuridae; genus Lemur; species Lemur catta. The sequence goes on from NC_059134.1 coordinate 57,348,273, forward strand.
TACTTCCAGGCAAATAGTTATCAGCGTGGAGTTTCTTTTCAATGTACGTCTGGGTTAGTTCTATTGTTTCTTGGTTATTAGGTGGCTTAGGTCAAGCTTCCTAGAAGCAGCACCCTACACATGGATTCTGGTGAAAGTGATCAATTAAGGGAATAATCTCAGGAGAAGAGGAGGGAGGGAAGCAGGATAAGGCAGAAAAAGAAAGCTAAACTAGGAGGTATCCTTGGCTGGACACTGGCTTCAGGCCGGTCCCATCTTGAGTCGGGGGTGAGGGTGGGGGGCATCTTGTGCAGTAGATCTCACCAGCCAGGCAATGCCCCAGACTGGCGAAGGGGATTTGGGTGGGCACCACGCACAACTCCAGGATGCTCCAGGTTCTTGAACCTGAGCGTGCACCACCCTCACCTGGAGGGCTTGTTAAAATACAGATTGCTGGGCCCCCACCGCCAGAGTTTCTGATTCAATAGGTCAGGGATGGGGCCCGAGCATCTGCTTTTCTAACAAGTTCCTGGATGCTGCTTCTGGAACTATACTTTGAGAATCAAAGCACCACATTATATCTTCTTTTTTTGTTTTCCTAGACTATAAACTCAAGTAACTTTTTTTTTTTTTTGAGACAGACTCATACTCTTGCCCGGGCTAGAGTGCTGTGGCATCAGCCTAGCTCACAGCAACCTCAAACTCCTGGGCCCAAGCGATCCTCCTGCCTCAGCCTCCCGAGTAGCTGGGACTGCAGGTGCATGCACCACCACGTTGAGCTCATTTTTTCTATTTTTAGTTGCCTGGCTAATTTCTTTCTATTTTTAGTAGAGATGGAGGTCTCACTCTTGCTCAGGCTGGTCTCAAACTCCTGAGCTCAAGTGATTCTCCCACCCCAGCCTCCCAGAGTACTATGATTACAGGCATGAGCCACCTTGCCCGGCCAAGCTCAAGTAACTTTTTTCAGCAAGAGTGCATGGAAGGTAAATTTTATAGTTCTCACAAGTCTATTCTGCCCCTCTGCTTGTTTTGTAATTTGCAGGCCATTGTTTTATAGCTTCTAGCTTCAGAGAAGCCCAATGCTAATTTAATTTATTTATTCCCTTATAGATAATTTTTTTTTTTTTAATTTTAGAGATAGGACTTACTCTGTCACCGAGGCTGGAGTGCAGTGGCGCGATCATAGCTCACTGTAATCTTGAACTCCTGGGCTCAGGTGATCCTTGCTTCGGCCTCCCGAGTAGCTGGCACTACGAGCACATGCCACCACCCCTGGCTGATTTTTTTTTTTAAGAGATAGAATCTTACTATGTTGCCCAGGCTGGTCTGGAACTCCTGGCTTCAAGTGATTTTCTCGCCTCAGCCTCATAAGCAGCTGGGATCACAGGCACAAGGCACAGTGCCCCACCTGTTTGTTTTTAATTTCCAGCAGCTGTTATACTTCCTGAACATCGTGAATCTCTACATATGCTTTTTGTTTTCTTTAATTCTGTTCAGCACTCAATGGGCAATTTTTAACCTAAAAGACGTTTTTTGGGGTTGCTCTGGGAAATTTTTTTCTATTATTTCTCTGATTATTTTCTTGCCTCTACTTTCTTTTTTCTCTCTGGAGTTCTCATTAGACAAGTATCAGGCCTCCTGAATCGATGCCTCATGACTTGATGCTTTTCTCCTTATTTAAAAAAAATTTTTTTTTGTCTCTATATTCTTGGAGACTTATATGACTTTTGCTTCTGCATTTTTTTATTTTGGGATAATTTTAGATTTATAGAAAAGTTGCAAAAATGTTTCCTCTAATGTTAGCATCTTATATAACCATGGTCCACCAAAACTAAGAAAGTAATATATATACACATTACCATTAACTAAACTCCAGATTATATTCGTGTTTCAACAGTGTTTCCACTAATGTCCTTTTTCTGTGCCAGGACCCAGTCCAGTATAACAGACTGTATTTAGTCCTCACGTCTCGTTGGTCTCCTCTGTGATAGTTTCTTAGTCTTCCTTTGTTTTTGTTTTGTTTTGTTTATTTTAGAGACTTGCTCTGTCACCCAGGCTGGAGTGCTGTGGCATGATCATAGCTCACTGTAACTGTAACAGAAGGAATGGCTTGAAAAAAACGGCAAACATGTTTTATGTCTCTTTAAAACATCCCCCACTCCTTTTGGAGAGCTAGAACCTGCATCCCTGTCTCAGGCCAGTGGTCAGGAGGGGCAGGGGACTGTCCTTTGTTATTTGTGCCACAGGAGATGGGATTAATCGGGCAGAGGTCACGAGATTGTCTTAGCCAAAGATGGGATTGATCAGAACATTTAAAAGCTCTGTACTTCTGCTCAGAAGCAGGATGCCAGTACTTTGAGACAGGAGTCTGCCAACCTCCTCCTTTGCTGGCAAATTAATAAACTTCTTTTTTCTTCTCCTCAAACCACTTGTCCTCTCATTCTTCTGGTGTGTCCTCGGGGACAAGTGCCAAACTTTTGGTAGCATAACCTTGAACTCCTGGGCTGAAGAGAGCCTCCTGTCTCAGCTTCCAGAGTAGCTGGGACTATAGGTGTGTGCCACCACATCTAGCTAATTTTTAAATTTTTTTTTTTGAAGACAGGATCTTGCTTTGTTGCCCAGACATGATGGCAGTGGCATGATCATAGCTCACTGCAACCTCAAACTCCTGAGCTTAAGTGATCCTCCTGCCTCAGCCTCCCAAGTAGCTGAGGCTACTTTTTCTATTTTTTGTAGAGACAGGGTCTTGCTCTTGTTCAGGCTGGTCTTGAACTCCTGGCCTCAAGTGATCCTTCCTCCTCGGCCTCCCAAAGTACTAGGATTACAGGTGTGAGCCACTATGCCTGGCCTAAATTTTTTTTTTTTTTTTTTTAGAGAGACTGGATCTTGCTATGTTCCCCAAGCTGCTTTTGAAATCCTGGCCTCCAGCGATCTTCCTGCCTTAGCCTCCCAAAGTGCTAGGATCATAGGCATGACCCACCTAGCAGGCCTAGTAAGCTTGATCACTTGATTAAAGCAGTATTTGTCAGATTTTTCCACTTTAAAGTTACTATTTTTTTTCCCTTTCCATGCTCTGTTCTTTGGGAGTGAGTCACTAAGTCCAGCACACATTCAAAGGAGGAGGGCCAATTAAGCTCCATCTGGAAGGGAAAGTATCTATATATATTATTTGGTATTCTTCTATAAGGAAGTTTTGTCCCTTGTCCCCCATGTATTTATTTATTTAACCATTTGTTTACATCAGTGTGGACTCATGTTTATTTATTTTATACTTTGGGCTATAATCCAATATGACATTATTTATTTTGTTGCTCATATTGTTCCAGCTCTGGCTGCTGTGTCCCTTTGACATCCTCATTTTTTGTTTAGCACTTCCTTATTTTCTGGCACTAGCTTCTAGGCTTTTTAATTATATTTTTTACTCGGACAATCATATTTTTCATTCCCCGGGACTCTTTCACTGGCAGTTCTTTCTCGTTTTATGAATCCAATATATAAACTCAGATTAGAATTTGTTTCTAATCATAATATTGAAAATGCTATTTATTGGATTTAAATGACCAGAATTACTCTCTAGATAAAGCACGGAAAACTTAATTATAGTTACAGAACATATGTAAATGTTGTAACTCTTGGCAATACAAAGTAATAGTATAACTGTCAGCCTCAGAAGGCCGGGGTGGAGGAGGAGAGATCAGACAGTGCACAGGTACTCACTTTCTCATTGTACATAGTAGAGATCAAGAGATACTATCTAAAGTGGATAGAACTTGGAATAAAGGTCTTAAGCGATTATTAATCAATAGAAGAATAAACTAACATTATAACATAATGTGGAAAGTATTGGAGGCGAACATTAGTGAAAGAGCAAATGTCTTCATTTTTTTCATGAAAGGAGTCAATAAATGTCAATTCAGTTGACAAATTAAGAAATTGAGGTGGATGCATATTAATCAGATTTGTGGTCCAAGCCTCCATAGCTAAAAGTTGAAAAGATTAAAATTGGTTTTTTTAGAAAGAGGGTGTAGGGCAGGCTGGGGAGGGGGTGGCACGGGATTTTGGCTTTCCCCTTACTAACGTTCTGTATTGAAACATTTAAAAAAGTATGATTTTTATGAAAAATAATTGAAAATATATAAATGTCGACTGTAGAAACACAAGGGCCTTGAATGTGCAGGGTGGGAGGGGATGTGTTGGGGCTGGGTGAGGCAGGACGACAGGTCCCTGCTTTGGCGAGGTGCAACTTGTGCTGGGAGGAGGGGCTGTAGCCGCAGACCTAGCACTTGCTGAGCTTCAGACCCTGTTTGAGGACTAAAGATATGGAGCCGTCTTTGCTCTAGACATTTAAACAAGTCATTACAAAAAGACTACTGACCTTAGAGTTGGCACTCCCTACTGTAGGAGGGGTATAGTCCACCAACACTTTTGTTTTCCCATGAAGGAAGTTGGGGAGTTCCCAGGAGATGTGGTGACCAACCATCCCAGTTTGCTGACGACTGTCCTAGTTTTAAAACTCATAGTCCTGCATTTCGGGAAACTCCTTGGTTCTGGGCAAACCTGTGCAGTTGGTCACCCTTCCAAGGGGATAATTCTAGCCCATCCTCTCATTCCTCCTCCATTTTGGTTCTGCTACAGGAGAACCTCTAGAACCCCTAGCATGATCTGCTTTCTGAATTTTGAAGGGTCACAGTAGTATATGCGGGGGTGCAGACCAGGGAGCTGGTAATGCTGATTTCTGGTTTGTTAAAGGAAAGCGAAGACTCCAAGGAAGGGAACTAGGAGATGTGGGAATAGGGCAGAGTAAGGTAGGGTGGTTTCCCATCCTCCAGAATTAGCATGTCTGGGAGCATACAGTTTGGCCCTGGGAGGGACCAGATTGCTATGCCCACCATATTCCTTAAAATGCATTTATTCAATAAATACTTATTGAGGCCAGTGGCTCACACCTGTAATTAATCCTAGCGCTCTGAAAGGCTGAGGCAGGAATTCACTTGAGGCCAGGAGTTCCAGACCACCCTGAGCAAGAGCAAGACCCCATCTCTCCAATAAATACAAAAATTAGCCAGGCATGGTGGCGCATGCCTGTAGTCTCACCAATTGAGGCTGAGGCAGAAGGATCACTTGAGCCTAGGAATCTGAGGTTGCAGTGAGCTATGATGACACCACTGCACTCTAACACAGGTGATAGAAAGAGACTCTGTCCCCCCCAAACAAAATTAACAAATAAATATTTATTTATTGACATCTACTATATACTAGGCTCTGATTAAGTTATAATACATTACACTCATTCATTAATTTGGCCATGTTCTAGGCTCTGAGGATACAGGAGGGAACCAGACAGATACAGATACAGATACAAAGCTTACAATCCATAAGGAGATGTTAACAATTGACCATATTCTGGTGGCCTATTTCCTCTCCATTTATCTATTCGTCTATCCTTACACTAGGTCCATTCATTCTGTCTTCATAATTGTAGCTTGATAGTAAATTTTGAAATCAGATAGTATGAGTCCTCCAACTTTGTTCTTTGTTTTTTCTTTTTCAAGCTTGATTGGCTATTTCCATATAAATGTCTACAAAAAAGCTTATTGTATTGGATTTATAGATCAATTTTGGGCAAAATAACAGGTTAATATTGAGTCTCCCAAACCATGAACTTGGTATTTTTTTTTCATTTATTTAGATCTTCTTTGATTTCTCTTACAGTGTTTTCTGATTATCGGTGTAAAGGTATTCTTGAGTATTTTATAGGTTTTGATGCTATTGTAAATAGATTTTTAAATCTCAGTTTCATTTCTTTCCTTTTAATATATAGAAACACAATTGATTTTTATATATTGACTTCATTTATTAATTCTAGTAGTTTTTTGTATATTCCTTAGTATTTCCCTTTCCTTCCTTCCTTCCTGTCTCTCTCTCTCTCTCTTTCTTTTAGAAAAGGTTTCTCACTCTGTTGCCCAGGCTAGAGTGCAGTGGTGCAGTTGCAACCTCCAACTCCTTGGCTTAAGCGATCCTCTTCCCTCCTGAGTAGCTGGGACTACAGGTGCATACCACCATGCCATGTCCCCCGCTAATTTTTCTATTTTTTGTATAGACAGGGTCTCACTATGTTGCTTAGGCTGGTCTCGAACTCCTGGCCTCAAATGATCCTATTGCCCTGGCCTCCCAAAGGGTTAGGATTACAGGTGTGTGCCACTGTGCCCTTTCCTTAGTATTTTCTATGTAAACAATCACATCATCTACAAATATAGACAGCTCTACTTCTTTTTTCTTACTCTTTTATTTCTTTTTATTCCTTATTATAACGGCTAGGGTTCCTGGTATTGTGTTAAATAGAAGTAGTGAAAACTGAGATCCTTGTCTTATTCTTGATCTTAGGGGGAAAGTGTTTTAGTCCATTCCTGCTGTTATAACAAAATACTTTAGACTTGGTAATTTATAAACTACAGAAATTTATTGCTCCCAGTTCTGGAGGCTGGAAAGCCCAACATTAAGGCATCAGCAGAGTCGGTGTCTGGTGAGGGCCTGTTCCTCATGGACTCCGTCTCGCTGTGTCCTCACAGGGGAAAGGGGGTGAATGAGCTCCCTCATGCCTCTTTTATGAGGGCACTAACCACTTCTATGGGCCCCACCTCTAAATACTACCACAATGAGGATTAAGTTTCACCATGAATTTTAAAGGGACACAAACATTCAAACCATAGCAAAAAGCATTCAATATTTTAACTTTAAGTATCCTTTTATGCTGTAGGTTTTTCACAGTTTCACTTCACTGAATTCTGAAGACATTCTCTTGTATTGCTAATTTGCTGAGTAAAAGTTCTGATCACAAATGGATGTTGAATTTTTCCAAATGCTTTTTTCTGCTTCTGTTGAGATTACTCATACGACCTTTTTCCTTTAATCTATAAATGTGCTCAATTACATTGATTTTAGAATGTTAAGCCAACCTTATATCCTGAAATAAAACCCACTTGGTCATAATGTATTCTCTTTTTTACCTATGGCTGGATTCAATCTGCTATTTTGTTTAGCATTGTTTTGCATCTGAGTTCATGAAGAATATCTATCTATAGTTTTTTTTCTTATAATATCTTTTTAGATTTTGGGATTAGGGTTATTCTGGCCACATAAAACAAGTTGAGAAGTGTTCCCTTCTTTATTTTCTGAATAAGTTTGTGTAAGATTAGAATTAATTCTCCCTTAAATCTATTTTAGAATTCACCATTGAAGTTTTCCAGACCTGGATTTTTTTGTGGCAGGGTTTTTTTTTTTTTTTTCTATTTTTTTCTTTTTAGTAGAGATGGGGTCTTGCTCAGGCTGGTCTCGAACTCCTGACCTCCAGCGATCCACCCGCCTCAGCCTCCCAGAGGGCTAGGATTACAGGCGTGAGCCACCGCGCCCGGCCTGTGGCAGGGTTTTTGATAATAAAATCATATTTGGTTATGAAGTCAGATTTTCTATTCTTCTTGTGTCAATTTTGGTAATTTGTGTCTTTTAAGGTATCTACCCATTTTATCTGGGTTATTTATTTGCATACAGTTGTTCCTAATTTCCCTTATCATCCATTTCATGTCTGTAGGATCTGCATCACATTCCTGCTTTCATTCTTGATATTAGTAATCTGTGCTTCCTTTTTAAAAAAAATTCAGTGTTAATAGTGATTTAATAATTTTGTTATTTTGTTTTCACAGTGCCAACATTTGGCTTTGTTGGTTTTCTCTATTTTTTTATTTTATTGATTTATGTTCTTATATTATTTCCTTTCTTCCACTTACTTCGGATTTAATTTGCTCTTTATTTTCTTTCTCTCTCTCTCTCTCTTTTTTTTTTTTTTTTTTGAGACAAGATTTCACTCTGTTGCTGAGGCCGGAGTGCAGTGGCATAATCATAGCTCACTGTAGCCTGGAACTCCTGGTCTTAACCGATCCTCCCACCTCAGCCTCCTGAATAGCTGGGACTACAGACTCACACTACCACACTTGGCTAATTTTTGTATTTTTGTAGAAATGGGTCTTATTATGATGCCCAGGCTGGTCTTGAACTCCTGGCCTCAAGCAATCCTTCTACTTCAGCCTCCCAAAGTGCTGGGATTACAGGGGTGAGCCACCATGCCTGCAAATATTGTCTTGATTCTTAAGGTAGAAATTTGGATTAATGATTTTAAACATTTCTACTACAAGTGTGTAAAACTATGCATTTCCCACAAAACACTGCTTTAACTATTAATACATCCCACAAATGTTTGTATGTATTTTCTTTATCATTCAGTTCAAAAATAATTTCATTTATTTCCCTTGTGATTTCCTCTTTGATTTATGGGCTAATTTTTCATGGATTTGTCCATATTTATCATTGAGAGCTTGTTAAACAAACCTAAAACAACCCCTGCCATGTCGGGGAACAGCCCTGTCTCTGAGCCTGCTTCCTCAGGATATGTCCCCATCTTCCTTTCCAGTGCCCCTCCCTTCTTTGTGCCTTTGCCACAGACCCATCTGAGTTCCCCCAAAGTGTCATGCCCTTTCCTTCCTCCCTGGCTTTGCAGCTGTTGTGTGTCCTCTTCCTGGAATGGAGTTATCATTCCTCCCCTGAACTGCTGACACCATGTTCTAACTGGTCTTCCCCTCTGTACCCCTCTGGTCCATGTCCAATCCATTCTTCACACAACAGCTAGAGTGATGTTCTCCAAACGCTTGTCTGAGCATGTCACTCTCTGCTTGGCTCCTTCATGGATCTTTGGATGAAGACCAAATTCCTTACACCACCCTGCAGGCCCAGCATGGTCTGGTTCCTGCCTACTTCTCTAGCTTTGTCGGGAAACACTTAGAAGGTAGAGTGTGGGGCTGGGTTGTTATGAACCGAGGCAGGCAAGGCAGGAATCAAGGATCACACTCAGGTTTCTGGTTGGGCAGACTTAGGGAAGCTCTTTAGTTTCTTTTTTTGTTTTTTGAGACAGAGTCTCACTCTGTCACCCAGGCTAGAAAGGGGTGGGGGCAGTCTAGCTCACAGCAACCTTAAACTCCTGTGCTCAGGTAATCCTCCTGCCTCAGTCTCCTGAGTAGCTGGGACTACAGGCGTGTCCCACCATGACTGGCTAATTTTTTCTATTTTTAGTAGAGACGGGATCTCACTTTTGCTTAGGCTGGTCTTGAACTCCTGACCTCAAGCAATCTTCCCACCTTGGCCTCCGAGAGTGCTAGGATTACAGGCATGAGCCACCACGCCCAGCCCCTTAGTTTCTTAATTCCTAACATCTCAAAGGAGTGTATCCGTCAGTCTCAAGCCCTTTGGGAACAGGGAGCTGAAAACCCACCCACTCACCCACACTCTAGTCTGACATTCAACAACCTGACCAGCTGAGCAAAGCTTTGCATTTGAGCCCTTGCTCTATTTTTCATTTGCTATGGTCCTGGCTTGGGCGGTTTCCCTCTTAAAGTTTTGTTTTATAAAGCAAGAATAATATGGCCTTTCTCTTTTTTTTTTTTTTTTTTTGAGACAGAATCTTGCTCTGTTGCCTGGGCTAGAGTGCCGTGGTGTCAGCCTAGCTCACAGCAACCTCAAACTCATGGGCTCAAACAATCCTTCTGCTTCAGCCTCCCATGTAGCTGGGACTACAGGCATGAGGCACCATGCACGGGTAATTTTTTCTATATATTTTTAGTTGTCCAGCTAATTTCTTTCTATTTTTAGTAGAGACGAGGTCTCACTCTTGCTCAGGCTGGTCTTGAACTCCTGACCTTGAGAGATCCTCCCGCCTCGGCCTCCCAGAGTGCTAGGATTACAGGTGTGAGCCACCAAGCCCAGCCGCCTTTTTCATTTTTAATAAGAAATTTTTATCATGAGTGGTAAATTTCAGATATGTGACTGGCCTGAGTTGGGACATAGTTGGAGCTGACCAGCTCCTATGAGCCTCTGTTGTAGAATCCATTTGCCATTTAGAAAAATCACCCTGGTGCTCAGGGGAGGGTGTACTACACATGGATTGAGACAGGAAGGACGGAGCTGTCCAGTCCTCTCAACTGTGGCTTCCCTTGGAGGAATGTATGCGGAGAGTGGAACAAGCAGACCCTGCTCCAAGCCTCTGGGTCATCCTGGAGCCTGAACTATCCACAGCCAGTCCCTCAGCGGGTGCTGTGAGCTCTACCTCCACATATTAACATATCCTGAAGCCCTTCACTACTTTCATTTCTGCTGTCACCACCTGAGTCCAAAGCCCTATCCTGGTGACAGCAATGATGGGATGCCCTGCCTTTGCTCTTGTCTCTTACCTTGTCATCTCCATCCAACAGCCAGAGTGACATTTAAGAACATAAAGCAGATGCTGTTACTCAGCCGCCTCAGCCCTCCCCACACTCCTCACCCCAGCTACAAGCCCTGCATGATCCACGCCTGCCTGCCTGCCTCGTCCGTACCATGCCTTACCTGTTCACCCAAGCCTGGGCAGGCTGTCCTTGTCCCTGTGCTTCTGTGGCTGCTGCTCCCTCTGCCCGAGAAGCTCTTCCCTGGACCCTCCCCTCGTATCGCTCTGGTCTGCAGGTCTCAGCCCAAAGCTCACCTCCTTGGAGAGCCTTTTTCTAAGTATACTTGTCCCTATCACTATGTTTCATTACTGTTTTATTTCCTTCATAACCCTTATTACTGCCTGAAATTATATTGTTGATATACGGAGAGTTCTCCTCGCTATTAATTTTGATTATTCAAGGAATAAATAAATATGTTTTCCGTAGAGTCTGAGAGGTAAAGCAAATGTGCCTTCTTAACTCCTCTGCCCCATTCTAGATCCCTCCCTGGAATGGAAGCTCTGTGTGTCCTGTTGACCACTGATTTGTAAGTTCCTAGAACCATCCATGGCACACTGTGGCTGTTGAATAAAGACTAAATCAAGGGTCAGATTCTGGCTCTACTGTGTATTAGCTTCTCTTTGGGGAGGGCTGGAGGAAGGCAGGTCAGAGGCCAGGATCCAGAGGAGGCTATGGATTTAGGCAAATGACTTACCTTTTCTGATTTATAAAAAAGAGAAAAGAACATTTATCTTATAGAATTGTGAGCATCGAGTAGCGCCAGGCACACCACACACCCCCTCATGAAGTTTACAGGCTAGTGGGGATGGACAATACTTGGAATCCTGTCTGTTGATGCCACAGTCAACCAACCTAGGCACTGTCCCCAAATGTCAGAGCCATGCTTTCCTAACTGGGCTGGGAAAAGCTGTGTGGGTGCAGGGGTTACCTGAAACCACCAGGTGCACCTTTCTGGACTGTTTGTTTTAATCAAAAGTAATTTGAAACACTATTTTTATAGTAGAATAAACATAAATATTTATTGAGTAGAACAAAAAATTAGCCTGAATTTTAAAATTCAGATGCTTTGGGCACCAGTATGGGGAGAACCACTGGAGATTATCTGGTTTGGTGAAGCCCATGTTTTTTAGGTGGGGAAACTGTGATGCAGAGAGTGGCAGGACCTGGCCTCTCCATCCTGCTTCGGGGCCTCTCTGGCTCAAAGTGAGCCTCTTGTCATCAAGGAGGACTCTAGTCTGCTCCTTTCAAGATCCCGGATCCCTGTAGAAACAGCAGGTGGTTTCCTCTCTTTCCCCTGTGGGGGTGAGAGGGGAGCCTAGAGGCCAAGACCAGGAGGAGGGTTCTAGGCTATATTCTCCTAGCTCCTGACACGGCCCAGATGTGGACTACCCTGCCTGCCCATCAGCACCCACCCCCCACACCAAATCTGGACATAATTATAGTAATTATACTGGGATATCATTACCAACTATATATAAACAGCCTAGGTAACTGCTTCTGAGCATAATTACTAGAGATGTTTACATACTCACAATAGCATCAGAGTAAATGATAGCTTCCTTTCCCTTTAATACTTCAATAGAAGGGACCTATCAGGGCTAATTAGCCAAATCCCAGCAGTGAGGGTGTGGGAAAGACCTCACACTTCTCCACTACTTGCAAAGCAGGGCCCCAGCCAGGATTTCACAGGACATCAAGAAGCCTGCAGAGGGGTGGGCTAACATCTGCTGGGCACCTACTGTGTGCAGGTACCCAGGGGTGGCCAGCAAACTCGAGCAAGTTCTTTCAACTTATGAACCATTCTGCAAGCTGATATTATTAGTATTCCCACTTTATAGGTCTGGAATTAGGTCCTGAGAGGCCTGGTGTCCAAAGTCACCCACAGCAGGCAGGGGAACCAGGCCTCGGGCTTTCCACCCTGCTACCCGGCCAGGGCACGCTCCCATGCTCTGCCCCCTTCCTTATCTCTTCTACTCACAGCTTCCTCTTTCTGGGCTGCAACCCGCGGCCTCTGCTAGCCTCCGGTCCCTCTCTCACCCTCCTTAGTTCCCCAGCGCCCACGCAGTCTACTCCCCCCTCAGCCCCTTCTTCCTGTCCCTGTTGGGTGGCAGGGTGTTATCTCTCCAGATAGGGGGGCGGGGGTGGTGCTGGGAGTGGGGGAGGGTGGAGCGTAGGGCGAGGGCCTCGTCCGGTGTCCAGAATCTCCCCCAAGCAGGGCGCAGCGGAGAGCTCGGTCCTGGGTTCCGCAGACCTCCGCCTTCCACCCACCCGCGCACACAAAGGCTGCCCCGGCGCGTGCAGGAGAGCGCGCTCGCACCCACGGCCATGCGCACACACGCACAACTGCACAGAGACGTGCACACTCCTCCATCCACACAAACACACTCGTTAATAGGCCCGCGCACACAGCCGTGCGCCCTCCCGTACACCGCGCGCGCGCACACACAGACACACACACACACACGCACCCGGGTAGACCCCAAATGCCGACCACCGGGCCCTGACGCGTCCCACTGCCCGGCCCTGGGCTCGCCGGGCGGGCGCGCACACGCAGACGCGCACACCCCGACACGCGCACACCCCGCACACTTCCACGCCCCTGGCCGCGGCCCGGGCGCCGCTCGGCTCGGAGCGGCGGGCGGGGACCGGGGGCGGGGGCGGCGGCGGCGGCCGCGGGAGCGGAGGAGGCGGAGCAGGGAGCCGGGAGCTGGCTGGCCCGCGCTCCTCCTGCTGGCCGGGGATTTTCCAGCCTAGGCGCTGACGCCGCGGACCTCCCTGCGGCCGCCGCGGACCATGGGCGACAAAGGGACACGGTGAGTGTGGGCGGCCGTCCGGCCTGGCGCGCGTAAGGGCGACGTGGGAGAGGGCACGGGCGGGTCTTCCAGTCGGCGTCCTGGCTCTGCGTTCGCGGTCACCCCGGGACCGGGCACCCCGCTCTCCTCCACCCGAGGTCTCCTGTGTGGTCGCGGGCGAGGGTACAGAGAAGGCTAGGACCCGGCTGCCCCCTGTGGGCCGTAGCTCTTGGCCAGGACACACACACACACACAAACACACACACACTCTCACTTGCTCGCTGACACCAGCACTGGCTGGCAGATGCAGAGACGCACGGGACAGGTTGTTACACGGGCACACTAGCCCACGGGCACATGTATGCTGGCACACACACGGTCAACCACTGGCACAGGTTCATCACACACGGTGCCATGCCGCCGTCACGCACGCTCCCTGGTACACATGCATCAGGCAGCACATTCTTGCTGACAGCCCTGTTGGCATGCACACTCCAACACACACCAACTCTAGCACACCCTCGTGCTGGCACACATGTGGGGCCATACACCGACACACACATACACACTGTCACCTGCGCTCACTGTAACAAACACTCTTGCTGGCACACACATGTTGTTGTCACCCTTACTGACACATGTCTCACCCACACAGTGGAGCGCAAGGCCATGCCAACACTGGCCCCTACAGACACACATCAGACTAGTGTCCACACAGATTGGCACCCCACGGGCACAAGCTGCCAGACCCTAGGGCTGCCGACACACTCATCCAGGCCCCACATGGCGAGAAGTGGAAACACACATCACACAGGGTGGAGTCACCCCCCTGGAGCCTGGGAAAAACAGGTCCCATCCATCTGCTGTTTTGTCTCCCTGTGACCTCCCTGTGAGGGGTGGCTGGCCAGGAGCTCTTTTGAACGGAGGGTGGAGAGAGTGGCTCCTGTCTTAGCCCTGAAAGACTCTGAAAGGGAGAGTCTATGCTTCAAATGGGAAACTGGGACAAAAGGGGGAGGGGTCTGGGACAGGGCAGCCCCTGGGACAGCCCTTCAGAGGAGACAGGCCCTGGTCAGAGGCTCAGCATTGCTCCTGATGTCCCCTTCTCGTTCCCACCCCTGAGTCCTGGCAGTCCTCTTCTCACCCCTTTTGCTTGCACTCCCTCTTTCTTATTTTGCTGCTTTACCCTCTCCCATCCTTGTGTCCCACTTCCCCCTCCTCCCTCCCCTCTCTCCCTTCTCCCTGCTTCCAACGTTTATTTACTGAGCTCCTGCACTAGGATCAAAGATGTGCAAGACCCACTTCTCCCCTGAGGGTGCTGACAGTCTAGAGAGAAACCATCACAGTGGTCATCACCTTTGGGGGCCCCTGACAAAGCCACTTTTCACCCACTGCATCTGAGATGCTCTTCCGGCAGCATGAGAAAAGTCTTCAGAGATTATTTCCATTTTCCAGGAGAAGAAACTGAGGCTCAGAGGTAACTTAGGCTCTTAATGTTTAGAAACTGCTTCCCAGCCATCCTCCTGCCACCTCTTCCTGTTTTCTGACAGGGGAACCAGAGAGTTAGAGAGGCCACCTGACTTGCTTAAGGTCAGGAGGGGCCAGAGGTAGGGCCGAGGCTGGGGCCCACTAGGTCTGTGTCTTTGTGGCTGGCCCTTGGGCTCTGCCGGGCCCCTCACAGGCCCCAGGTTTGAGGGCCAGGGAAGGGTGCCCTGCTCTGTGCTGGAGGCCCAGGCTTGTGGGGGAGATGGCAGGTCACGGGGTATCTGTGTGTACCTTGATGGCCAGTCCCCATGGCAGTGGCTGGACAGCACTGTGACCCAGGCCTCTGTCCTCAGCAAGAAAGTGTGTGACTCCCCCTCCTGCCATATCTGTCTCCCCCACAGCCAAGATCCTTCTGACCCATGAGGTCAGGCTTTTCTCCCTGCAGGGCATAGCGAGGAGTCAGGAGTCATTCTCCCCTCCTTTGTTCCTCCTGTGCTACTTTGTGGTTAGGGTGACTCAGCCCCTCTTGGGCTTCTCTGTGACTTAGGGACAAGTGTCGTTGCTCCTCTGCTGGCATGAGTTGTCAGCAGGACGAGGATGCCACGGACTTCCATGCACCTGTTGGAGACAGTGTCTCTGGGGCCAGGGCTTTTTCCATGACCCCTTCTGCTCTGCCTCTAACTCACTGGTGGATCTTGGGGATGTTGGGCAATTGTCTTCACCTTTCTGGACCTTAGTTTTCCCATCTGTGAACTGGAGCTATCAATACTTACATTCTTCCAGACTCTCCTTGTGTTTACTGAATTTACTGGTCAGGGAAAGGTGCTGTCTGAAGCTTGGAGCCAAGGCCTGGCTAAACTCCACTCAATGGTAGCCCTGCCTTGCCCCTCAGACAGCCCCACGAAGTCGTCTTCTCCCTTTCCAGGCAGTTTCCTGAGTAATTTGGAAGTCAAGGGCCAAATCAATAATGGGCTGTACCGTCTTATTCCATAAGCTGTGGGATTCACTTTACCTGTGACTTGGAAGAGGAGACTGCCAATGGCCAGTGCTGTGAGGATCAGGAGTCATCCATCCCTCCATCTGGCATTGCATCCCCTGCGTGAAAGTGACAATGAAAATTAATCAGCGACTGTTATTGCCCTCTAGGAACTCCCAGGGCCAAGGGGGAAAAAGGGGACGAGACAAATGCCTGAAGAGGACTCATTACAGGGCAGGAATTTGCCGGTTCTGTAACAAGGTGCTCTGGAGGCAATCCTATATTCACTCACCAAATGTGGCCTGAGTGCCTTCTGAGCGCCTGGGGGCTGGGAGTTCAGAGATGAATGAGTCCACTCTGTCCCCCAAGGATTTAGAGCAGAGCAGGTGGTTATAATGCAGGGTGACGCGTGCTGTGGGAGGCCTGAGGAGTCCCCAGCCCAGTCCCGGGCGGGGGCATGGCGAAGGAAGACTTCCTGGGAAGGAGGTGGCATTGGAGCTACTGAGCTTCACCTGGAAGGATGAAGAAGCCAGGGGGTGGGACTGGGAATGTCATTCCCGGCCAGGCTGCAGAGTGTTCAAAGGCTTGTGTGCAGCTTAGGGGCCGGGCAGGGGATGAGGGGCGAGCCTTAAGAGGTGAACACAGGCCAGTCACCGGCAGCTCAGGAATGTCAAGCTAAGAAGAGAAGATTTCCTCCTGAAGGTGATGGTGATTCAGAGAAGAAAATGAGGCCGTGGAGGGATGGGAGCAGGTTTTCATTTCAGAGAGGTGCCTTTGGCAGTGGCACGGAGGGTGGGTGGGAGGAGCAGGCCTAGACGTGCGGGGACCAGTGAGGAGGTCACTGGCTGGGGAGGAACCTGAACTAAGGCTGCAGAGAGGATGGAACAGAGAAATATGAATATGAGTGAGCAGGTGGGGTCCATGAGCCTTGCTGGTTGGTTGGACCTTTGTTGGGTGTCTGGCATGTGTTAGAATTACGTGCACCAGCTCATTGTATTCTCCCAGTGATCTAGTGTTGCAGGGATTGTTGTTCCCCTTTTGCAGATGAGGAAACAGACCAGGGGAGATTAAGCATTTGTCCACTGCCATTCAGCTGGCAAGCGTGTGAACCCAGGCCTGTTTGCCCACAAAGTCCTCTCTGCCACTCCACACTTTTGCTCAGAGGGGAGGGGGCTTGTCTGGCTCACAGTTGGCCTCCTCAGAGGCCCCCAGCCTCAAATTTTGCATCCTTTCTAGGCCTTGCTGTTCTCAGTAACTCAACAGACAACATGAAGGGTAAGATTTAGACAACAGGAGGGACTTCCTGAGAGGCAGGAATGGGATTTCCTTTCCTGCAGATGTTTATGAAGTCCTCTTTTTTCAGGGAGGGAAGGGTGGCTGTGACAGGGACGTGTAATCACCAGCTCTCCGCGAACCTTGGCTGTCATTTCTCTTGGTGGTTAAGCCCTGGGTGACCCATCCTGGCTGGAACGTGGGGAAGTCCTGTGGCTTTGGCCAGGGTTGCTCATGGGGCTGCTGGGAGTGGTTGTGTCGAGCCTGGCCCCACTGTCTCTGATCCCTGATTCCAGGCTAGCTTCTGGGCTTCAGACTTCTCCATGGCTCTCTTCCAAGTTTGGGCCTTCTTGCCTGAGGTTGCAGCTTCCCACTGGCATGGGTTCAGGGGTTGAGCCCATGAGTTGTGGGCTTGCAACTTCCATGGCTTCCAACACCTTGGGTTTGAAAGTCTTCCGTGTAGGGATGGTAATTGACTCGGGGAATGTGGATACGAAGAGGGGATGGCAGGGATAGCTGGGGCCTTGCAGAATACCAGTGCCTGGGGACGGAGAGAAGAGGGAGACCTGAAGGGAGGCTGTGTTCTGGGAGCCAGAGGAGCAGGGAAGGAACCGCAGAGGGTGAGCTGGAGCAAGTCCCCTCAGATTTAGCCAGAGGACAGTGGCTAGTGACATGGGGTGTCGGTGCAGTGGTGAGGGCAAAGCTGGACTACAGGGGGCAGAGGAGGGAGGGAGGACCCTGTTTTTCTACATGCCTGGGGCTGGGTTGAGCCCCTTGGAGGAAGGTTGTGAGGCCCTAAGCTGGGGGCAGTGGGGGAGGGGGGCTTGGGAACCTGGGGTGCTTATCGCAGCCACTCGCTTCCTCTGCCTCATGTTCAGAGGCAGAAGACCATTGCCCTGTGCTGTCATTGCAGGCTCAGGCTGAGAGGTGGAGGGACGTTGGTGAAGTGGGAGCTGCTCCCAGGAGAAGGCGTGCACTGTGCTGGCTCCAGAAAGCAGGGGCATGTGACTCAGATGGGGGACTGGGGGAAGGCTTCCTGGAGGAGGTGACCCCTGAGGTGGGTGCTAGAGCATTAGAAAGATTTAGCCAGGAGGAGGGTGTTCTCAGCAGAATGAAGAACCTATGGATTTGTTCTATAAAATTTGGATTCTGTCAAAAGGCCTCACTCAAGGATCCAGCAGCCCACATGCGGCCCCAAGGCCCTATGCCAAGGGGCAGATACTGGGTGCAGGTGTGGGAGTGTGAGGGGTGAGGCTTAGAAAAAGGGGCAGCCCTGGCCAGCAGGCCTTGGGTGCTGGAGTGGGTGTGTTTCAAGGTACTTTCTTACTCATTCATTCATACCCTGGTGCCTTCCTTCCCCAGCCGGAGCTCCTTGTGGTTCGGGGCTATTTCTGCTTCCTGTTTGTTGGTCCATTATCCACCGCTTTGTCTGGTTCATGGGAGATGCCTGGCAGAAGTTTGCTGAACTGGACTGAACTCTTTCCTCCTTGCTTCTGCTATCCGCCAAGGGGCTCCCTAAGTGCTGAAATTAGATCTTTCCCATTAGGGAATCCTAACAATGAAAGCAATATTTTCCACTTTAGACTGGGTGCTTGGAGAGGCGGGTGGAGTCATGACTCCTCCATCAGACTGGGAAGTGGGATGTACCACCCCTATTAGAACCGGGCTCCTGGGGGTGGGGTCTTGTTTGAGCCCTGGGATTAGAACAGGTACCTGTCTCAGATGGTTCCCAGCACCTCCCCTCCCTCCCACGTGCAGGATGGGTCCTGTCCCAGGGGTGGCTTGAGTCCTAGTAGGGGGTTGGAGAATGGAGGGGGTGGCAGGACAGGGTGGCTGTTTTTGAGAGAGGAACAAAGGCTTCTGTTGTCCCAGCCCCCTCGCCCCCCCCAAGGGGCCCTGGCTGGGTCATCTCTCAGGAGACGCGCCTCCTCCTTCCTGGGACTGGCCCATCTTTAGTCCCACTTCTGAGGAACTGTTTGTTCCTTCCCAGGAGACCTTGTGCCAGATGAGGCCCTTGGGAGGCCAGGCCCCAGAGACTGGATAGACAGGTCCCCAGAGTTCTGTGTGCTTTCCCTCTGCCCGGGGCTGAGCTGCGCCTGGCTGAGGCCACAGCTGAGCCTCGGTCTCCCTCTGTTGGTTTAAGGAGCCTTCATCAAGGCGGGGTGCTGTGACTGATGTCAGGTCAGCAGGAGGCGGGACTCAATGTCTGAGCTGTTCAGTGGTTCGGCGGGCCATGCCTGGGCCCAGATGAGGCAGGAGTCCCTTTCATGCTGGCCCTGGGCCTCTGGCCCCACAACCAGCCCACCTGGTCCTTTGCAGCTTCACCCCGTCCCCCAGCTTGCAATCCACGGGCACTGGCAAGTTTCGGCAAAGGGCCAGGGGAGGGTGTGGGGAGCAGACTGCTGGGATGCACCATCTCAGGAGGGTCCCACTCGCGTGCTCTGCTGCTAACCATTGCTGTGTGACCTTGGGCATGACATTCATTCTCTCTAGGTCCTGGAGTCCCTATGAAAATGAAATCAGCCATGTGTGAGGCCCTTCTCCTGTGTTCTGCTGGTGGGCAGGGGTTGGGGGTTGGGGGGCGGTGGCCTTTCTTGGGGGGCATAAGTGGGGGATTGGGCAGCTCAGGCCTCTGCCACAGACCAGTGGGACTGAGCCTGCCAGGGAGCGTGTCTTGGGTGAGGGTAGGGGTGGGTGCTGAGGCCAGGAAGGAGTTCACTCCTGCTTGAAAGGGCTGTGCTCTCTCCCACGGGATCAGGTCCTTGAAAGGCAGCTGTGTTCCGCCTCTCAGGTCGCATCTCCTGCCCCCTTCTCTAGGGACGTCAAAGCATCTGGAGTAAGGGGCAGATCCTTGAAGGTTTCATATAACTCAGCTCAGGCTGCTCCCTCCTCATAGGCACCCTTCCCTCCTTCCGTTTCAAGGCTCAGCTCGGGATCACTTCCTCCAGAGGCTGCTCTGGGGCCGTCCTCTGGGGCCCAGGACCCCCTCTGTGATCCCCTCTGTGATCAGATTAGCAAAGATTACAAGCAGATTGGCCTACAGGTGAGGCTCTAGGAGAACCAGATTTCCTGGTTTCAAATCCCAACTCTGACACTTACCAGCTGGTAACATCCCTGGTTATTTAACCCTTTCTCTGCAGTAATTCCCTCATTTGTAAAATGGGATAGTAAATGGTTGTGAGGATTAAATGAGTTAAAATAGATAAAGCACAGAAAGTCCCTGGCACAAGGTCAGTGTTATGTATTAGCTCTTAGATGACCTCTCGCTGGGCCTGCTTCCCTCACGTGGCTGTAGGCTTCCCCAGGGAGGGACCTTGTTTGATTCATTTTTTGAGGCCCCCAAGGCCTCGGCAGAAGGCTGTATTATTGATGGCTCTCAGTACCTGGTTGGTGACTCGACCCCATACAATACCCTTCCTATCCTTCAAGGCCTGGATCACATGTGCCTCTTCTTCCAGGAAGCCTTCCCTGATCTCCAAGTGCTTTGTGACCTTTTTACCATCTTCTCTCTCTCTTAGCACTCATCCCTCCCTCCTGCTTGGGTCCTGGTTATTTGCATACTTGTGATGTGCTCTTGTGAGGTCAAGAACTCCTCAAGGGCACCTGGCCTGGAGCTGCTTGTCCCCTGCACCTGTGCAGACCTGGCACGGCCCTGAGCTCCATAAATATTTGTTCAGGCAAGGAAGCTGAATGTAGGCTTTTCCCTGGGAGAAGATACACTTGGGGAGTGGGCCATGTGGTTGGTGAGGACAATGGGTATCATTGCTGATTTCAAAATGTCTCAAAGTAGCCCAGAGCCGTAGGAATTAGGTTATTCTTTGTGACCCAAAGGGCAGAGGTCACGAGACAATGGCTTTACCTTGCTGTCCTCCAGTGGAGAAGGATGGTAGACCAGAGCTACCTGGCAAGGGGATTGGCAGCTCTCTCCAGCCTCTGGGCCTTTGCTCCTTTATCTCAAATGCTGCCCCAGCTCTGTCTGCTCGTTGCAATCCTACTTCCTAAATAGGCACCCAGCCACAGAGCTATTCTCTCCGGGCCCCCAGGGGGTGGGCTCCATGCATCATCCCTAGCCTCACACATTTGGGGAGCCTTTCCTGGGTGTGGGCAGTGTCCCGGGAGAGTAGAGAGTCCCTCTTTAGGATGCACATCTGAGTCTGGCTCCAGTCTATCCAGTGTGGTTTGACCTGGCCTGAGGAGGGGACCCTGGCTTCCGATGACCCAGTGGTGATCAAGGAGCTCTTTATGCAGCTGGAGAGAACTCCCTTGGCTAGCAGAGCATAGAGCTCCCCATCAGCTCCCCGCTGGGCAAGTACTCAGAACCCACCTAATTACTGGGGACAGAATTCTGGGCACTGGATCCAGCAGGCTGCGGTCATAATCAGCTAATTAAACCACCCAAGAATTGCTTGTTGGCCCAGAGGAGCCAGGGAAGGGGGGTGGGGTGGTGAGGCTGGGCAGAGAGGTGGGAGGGGAGGCTCAGAGGTCTGTCTGCCCAGCAGCGGGGCAGGGAAGCAGGAAGCAGAGAGGCTGGGGAGCAGGGAGAGGGACAGACAGGCAGACGGGGAGGTGCTGTCTGGGGAGAGCCCTCACGTGGGATGAATGGAGGGCAGGGACTCTGGCCTGGGAGGCAGGGACCCACTTCTTGTCTGCCTCGGTGACACCTGGGGCAAGCTGCTTTTCCTCATCAGGCCTCAGTTTCTCCATGTGTAAAGGAGGAAGTAGGAGAGACTTTGGCCTAGAATATCTCTAGGACACTTTCCTTCTTGTTGAGCCAGGTAGCAAAGCCATCAGATTTAGAGTCAGATGGCTTTGCGGTCTAGCTCCACTGCTCATTTGCTAGCTCCACGGCTGTGAGCACAGATCTTAAACTTTCTAGGCCTCAGTTTTCTCATTCGGGAAGTAGGTATAACAATATCACCTACAGCACGAGGTTGCCGTGGCAGAGAGGGCTTGATAAAAAGTCATTGTTATTCAAGGCTGAGTGTGGACCTTAGCTTCTGTCTTTGCTCCTCCCCCTCCAGTATCCCTTCCCCTTCCCTCCTTTCTCCTGCAGCCAGTCCAGGGTTGTACACACAGCTGGGTGCGCGGGGGTGGGGGCTGCGCCAGCGCCAGCGCCAGCGAGAGGAGAAGGATGGCAGGAAGGGAAGTGAGATTGCCCAGGGCCAGCGAGAGCGGTGTCCATAGGGCAGCTAGGGCCTCTTTCTTTCTGCCACTCACCCAAGGCAGATTCTCTAAGAGGAAGTGGGAGAGATTGGGGAGCAGGAAGCTGGGGGCGGTTGTGGAGAGGGCCCTTGGCATCCTGGCCCCAGGCCCCTCTCCTTTCGTCCTTGCCCTGGGTGCAGAGCTCAGAGCCTGGTTTTCTGCCAAGGCAGCCAGCAGCCCACTGTTTCACACACTCAGAAAACAACAGCCTTCCTGGTTCCCAACCCCTAGCAGGAGGTGGCTGCGTGGAGCCTGGGCACTTGGAAAGCAGCGCCTGCTGCGGGGTCTGCCAGGGCTGGAGGGGAAGCAGTGAAGGAGGGAAGAAAGACACACCCCCACCCCCCAGCCTCTCCTTGCAGCGCACTGGGCTGTGACATGCCAGGGCCTCTGACTCCAAGGAAGCTGGTTACATAACTCCCCATGACTCCCTGCTCCCTTCCTCCCTTCTTCCCCAGAGGGGCATTGGAAGGAGGTGCTTTGCGCAGAGTTCCTGGGCCCAGAAGGTCACGGTGACTATCCCTCTGCCTTGGGTGGGTGGCAAGCTGTACGTGCTGTCTCCGTGCAGGCCTCTGGGTTGGCTCTGAGCATTCCTCCTCACACTCCTGGGTGCAGAGCTGCAAAAGGGAGAAGCTTCATTAGAGGAAACAGGCCTCTTCCTGAGATAATTTGCCTGCAAACTGTCCCCAGAGGGGAACTGACCTCTCTGCAGCCAGAGGAACAAATAGCTTGCATTTTGCAGTGTGTTCCATTCAATTTCACAAACATTTCTCCCTCCACTCAAGGCAGGGAGTGGGAAGGCGATTATGGAGTGGCTCTGCTCTGTCTTCTGTCCAAGACTGTGCCCTTTCTCTGAGGCTGGGGGCTTGGCCTCCTGGGTCCTGTGTTGGCAGGGAACATCCGGACATGGAGCACTGCCTTCCTGGGGCCTCTGGGCTGGGCGTTTTCAGGGTTGGTCTGTACCCTTCCCATCAGCCACCACCACCCTCCTGAGAAGTTTCTGTGAACAAGGCTTCTACTACAAGGATCTGCCACGTTCCAGGCCCTGTGCTGGGCACCTAAGCAGACAAGTCTCCACCCTCACGCCACTCCCATGTATTGCGGGAGAGGAAATAGATGATCGTAGCACGCTGTCAGAAGATGGGTAACAGGAGCAGTTTATAGTGGGGACAAAGCAAATCAAGTAAGCACCGGTTAAGGGTCAGAGGCAGCTGCTCGGAAGGAGGGCTTTGGAAAGTACATTTGATGTAAGCCAGAGGCGACGCTTTTCTTGGCAACATCTCTGTGACATGTGTTTTCCTCTAGGACTGGCTTCCCTCATCAGAGACTTTGGAACCCACCGTGTGGCAGGCATAGTGTCAGGCACTGGCTTGTTGCTGTTAGGAAGGAGTGTCTTGGGAATGCAGACTGAAAACGCTGCCTGCTCCCTCCCCGGGCAGCCCCTGTTTGGGTATCCGTGCTGAATGGTGATAGCTACATGTCTCCTAAAGCATTTTCTAGGATGAAAGTGAAAGTTATGCCACATGGCATCACAGTGAGTGTTCTGGGCTGAAGAGAGGACATGGGGCAGGTATATCAGGAGACACTGGGCTCAGCCATCCCAGCGTTGGAAACCAGGGTCTGTCCGGTCTGCTGTGCTGCAGGAAAGGGGCAGCAAAGCTTCCCTGCAGCCCAGGAGACACTGCAGAGGTCTGACGGCTGTCCCCAGAGGAGCCGACGGACATGGAATAGTTGGGAAACCATGTCTTGGGCTGTGGGGCTATGGGCTGGCAGCCAGAGGCCATGTCCACTGGTCTCTGTAGCTTGGACTGCTGTCTGGAACACTGAGGCCACCTGGCACGGTGGAGGGCAGCAGCCGGCTGGGGTTCTCACCTCCCCTCCACCAGTAATTGCCTGTCTGTGGGTGAGTTTGCAGCCTCTGGGGATAATGTTTTCATCCCTTCTCTGTTGTATCTGTGCTAATGAAAGTGCCCAGCACATTAGCAGGGCTCATCAAACGGTTGATTTTATTATGGGTCTGTATAGCCCCAGGGCAATGGGAGAAACCTGGAGGCATTTTAAAACTCAGTAAGGAGAATTTATTTTTTTGCAACGGATTTTTTTGATATCCTAAAAATGACAAAGATGATCACACATCATAATCAAGTGGTTAATATGCACACAGTCATTTCTCACATTATGTAGAATGCTGCCTTTTCTGCAGCACCATCCAGTATGCATACTTGAAACAATCAAGCCATCCTCTGATGTTCACCATTTTGCAGAATAAACTTTGCAGCAGGAAAAATGTTCCAAGAACCATGACCTGGCCCCAGACTGAGCCCTGACCCAGGGTGCAGGCAGCCCTGGCTTCTAGCTCCAGCTTCCCTGTGAGTGCAGAGGTGAGGGAGGTGCGCCAAGCTCCGTGAAGAAGAGAAGCCCATTCCCTCCCATGGGCAGGCCCGGTTCGGGGCATCTGTGCTGAATGTTGATAGGTATATGTCTCCCAAAGTACTTTTCTTCTCATTCCACTGCCACTGGCTCAGGTCAAGCCACACTTCTGGCCAGGACTGTTACAATAGTCTCCTAGTTGCTGTCCCTCTGCTCAGTGTAAAACCCTCCAAGCCAAACCATCCTTTTATTCTGAAATTCACATCTGACCATATCTTCCCAGCCAAAAGACTGATCTATTGCTCTCCAGCTCCTGTAGGAAAGTTCACATTCTTTAGGTGGCACAAAAGGCCCTTCGAGATCCGTCACTAACTTCCCTTCCACGCTCATTTCCCAGTTCTCCCCACCACACCGCCACCACTCTGGATGCACCGACGTTTTAGGAAAGTCCTCAACAGTCTTTGTACTTTCTGTACCTCAGTGCCTTTTTTCAAGCCAGCCTCTTTGCTTGGAACACCCTTCCTCCTTGGACTGGTGAAATCTTATATTTTCAGGTTGAACTTAGAGACACTTCGATGTAGTTCTCTTGAGCAATTGCATGGGGCACCTGCTCTGAGCCTTCCCTCGACTCGGTGCTCCCTGCCCAGGCAGAGTAAGTGGCCCTTCTCCATGCTCCCGGAGCACCTTCTTCATGCTCCCGGAGTACCCCCCCCATGCTCCCGGAGCACCCCCTCCATGCTCCCCGAGCACCCCCTCCATGCTCCCGGAGCACCCTCTCCATGCTCCCCGAGCACCCCCTCCATGCTCCCGGAGCACCCCCTCCATGCTCCCCGAGCACCTCCTCCATGCTCCCGGAGCACCCTCTCCATGCTCCCCGAGCACCCCCTCCATGCTCCCGGAGCACCCCCTCCATGCTCCCCGAGCACCCCCTCCATGCTCCCGGAGCACCCTCTCCATGCTCCCCGAGCACCCCCTCCATGCTCCCGGAGCACCCCCTCCATGCTCCCCGAGCACCCTCTCCATGCTCCCGGAGCACCTTGCAGGCTTCCCTGGTGGCACTTTGTTGAAGTTGACTGCTGACATGTTGGTTCCCTCTGCTGGGGGACAATATGCGTCTGACACTTCTTGGACCACCAGCTACTGATAGGGGCTGGCACAGTGGGGACAGAAGTGGGTGGGGGAGCGAGTCAGGGAAGATTCCCTGGAGGAAGTGAGCCCTGAGCTGCTGACCCAAAGGAGAAGCACTCTTTCCTTCTTCTGACTTCCTTCCTGGTCCTGGTGCTGAATGAAAACAGCTGAAACTGACTTTGAAAAAGGAAGTGTATGTACTTTGAATTGGGGGTTGGGATCTCCTGGCGATAATTAAATAAGGCCTAGACCTCCCTCCCTCCCTCCCTCCCTTCCTTCACACATTTCCTGAATACCTAGGACGTGCCAGACACTGGGGCTACAAAAATGAATTAAATAAAACCTGCCTTTATATTTTTCTCTCTCCTTAATGTTCTTGCTGAGACCTGCCCTTTCCTTTATCTGTCTTACTGGATCTGAGTTCAAGTCTTGGCATGTTGCTTGTGGCTCTGTGACACTGGGCAGATCACACCTTGCTGAGCCTTAGTTTTTTTATGCAAACCACAGAGGTGATAATATCCTCCTTATAAGGCGCTAGCTGGTTGTTTGCGAGGTGCTGGGCAGGTGCCCTTGGCAGTGGTTCTCCCTGAGTGGTGGCTGTCCTCAGACTGGAAGCTTCTTGAGGGCAGTGACCGGGTCCTTCCATCAGTGTGTCTTCAGGGCTTAGCCCAGGACCAGGCACACAGTACATTAGGGTGACCAGCCATCCCAGTTTTCCTGGGACTGTCTCAGTCCTGAATCTTAGGAAACCCTCAGCTCAATCCTGGGCAAATCAGAACTGTTGGTCACCGTGCAGTACGGTCTCCATAAAGGTTTGTAGAATAGGTACATCAACGAGTGCATCGTTAGTGAAGGACAGCGGTGTGACCTGGACAAGCAAGGCCAAGTGCTGGGTGGCTGACTCGTGGGGTGAGAGGAGTCTTGTGAGAGAGGAGGCAGCTGGAGGGTCTGGAAGGCCCAGGAGACGGGCAGTGGGAGGTGGGAATGGGGCGGTCTGCTGCTCGGCAGGGTGTGAGGAAGACATAAGGCCCTGAGTCTGTAAGGCTGTTGCTTTGGAACAGGTTTCAGGCTTCCAAGGCCGTGTGCTCTTCCTCACACACATCCAGAGAGAAGGCAATGGTTGATGTGCACTTTTTCCAGGAAGACCGTGTAGAGCCCTCAGCTGCTGCCCTGCCTGGGTGGCTGGAGGCCTCTCACTCCTCGACCCACTGTGTTGCAGTGTGTCTGCCCACTGCCTTCCGAGTTGTCCACTCCAGGCTGGGTGGAGGCGTGGGCTGGGAGGTGGGAGAGTGGGGCTGCAGGCCCATTCTCAGGCCCAGGCCCAGAAGCTGAGTGAGGCCTCAGTTTCCCCACCTAATCCACAGGGATACCGCCTTTCCTCCCAGGGTATCTATGCGATGTCACTTGTGGAAAGCCAGTGGCATGTCTAATACATAGTAGGTGCACAGCAAATGTCATTTGTTGCCCTCTTCTATAAAATGGGGAAAATAAAACTTGCCCTGTACACCTCTCAGGGCTGTTGTGTAGGCCAAATGGACTGTGGGTTGTGGGAACATTTAACATTTCTAAACCATGTTGTACCCTGCAAATGTTTGGGGATGGGGTTCTTAATAGGGCTGCTCCTGCCCGCCCCGGGCTCCAGGCACCGGTAGGGGCTGACTCTGCCAGCCCAGGTGTGGGAGGATCACAGAGAAATCTGGCCGCGCTGTGGGTGTGAGAAGCAGACCCCTGCGGGCAGGACTCGGATGAGCTCTGCTTCTTCTGAAACCATGGCAAGAGGGAGACAGACCGACAGGCTTGGACTGACTGCAGAGAGGGTTAAGTAGCAGCAGCACTGGTGACAAGAAGAAGGAGTGTCCTTCGGAGCCTCATCTGTCTGTTGGGCTGGAGGCAGGGCCTTTGTGAAGGCGGGTGGTGCTCAGATCGCCTCTGGGCCCTTCCTCCAGCCCCGAGGCGGATTCACCGTGAGGCTGATGCAGCTTCAGCTCTGGCCCTTCATGCTTCAGGGCCCTTTCCAAGGCCTAGCAACATGTCCACGTGCTTGGGGTTCTGTGCAATTTGCAAAAAGAAGATATTTTTGTACTCTTTTTCTTTCTTTCTTTTTTTTTTTTTTAAAGAAGATTTCCAACCTGTGTAAAGCTTCAGGCCCACAGCCTGGCTCTGCCCTGCTCTGGCAGCTGGTCCTTTGGGCTAGGATGTTGGTGCCACATCTGCTGCATGTCCTCAGGGAGCTCTTGTCCCACAGCATGGACCTGTCACCAGTTAGAGCCCTCCTTGATGAAGCAGGACCTGAAAGCCACCTGGAGGAGCCAGTTCGGGGCCAGGCTGAGCCCACAGCACTGCTTGCTGTGTAAATTAAAGACCAGAAAGGCCTCTCCGTCCTCAATCTTCCTCATCTGCAAAATGGGATAAAACCTTCCTGGAAAGGTTGAAACAGTGAACCACAGGTGAAACTGCCTGGCTCAGCCCCAGGCTTGTCCTGGGAGCTCAGAAAATGCGGGTGGGAGCTGGGTGGAGATGGCTTCGGGGGAGACCATTCCTTCCACTGGGATGCAGTCCATTCTGCCGTCCGTCAAGTTCACCTGCTCTGTGCCATGCCGGATGCTGGGGTACAGGCTGCTGGGGTGGAATGGTGGTCGGATGAGGAGGGTAAATGCGGTTATAAACTGGATACAGCTCACCTGGGACGGGGCTGTTGTACCCGGAATGGGGCCTTCTGTGGGGGGCAGGGCGTGGGGAGGGCTGGGAGTCTGGACGGGCCTTTCCTGCTTCTGGGACTAGGGAAGGAGTCTGTCTGGCTTGGTGCCCAGGTGGGCTGAGCTGACCTTTCCTGCTGCATCCCTCCGCAGAGTCAGGGAAGGGTAGTTCAGCAGCAGCAGTGTTTTACCTCCTGCCTTTCCTCAACTTCAGGGCCCCCTTCAGGGAGGGGAGGGAGGAGGCAACTGGGGTGGGGGCTGTAGGAATGAACCTGGGCTTTGGTGTCAAATCCCACCCCTACTGCTTGTTATGTCCGCAACCTTCAGACAGTAACATAATCTTTCTCAACCTCAGTTTTCCTGTCTTTAAAATGGGGGTAATAATATCCTCTCCTCACTCCCATGGGGTTGTGGCAGGCTTCTGTGAGATAATGTAGGCTTATTGACACAGCGTCTGGCAGCCGATAGGTGCTCAGTAAGTGCTGATTGCCCCTCTCTCCTGGCACTTGACCCGTTTGTCTGTGCCCCTAGTTTGGTGTGGGCTCTCCTGGGCAGGCGCTGAGTTTAGTTCACCCACCACCACATTTCCCAGTCTCGGCACAGTGCCTTTGAGACACCTTGACTTGCTTGGCAGGAAGCTGTGCTGGCCCAAAGAAAAGAAAGAGCACTGAGTTTTAGTGGAAGCCTTCATACAGCACACCTACTGTGTGCTCCTGCAGGAGGACTGCTGTGTGGGCACTCGCCGCTACTGCCGTGCCCCTCTCGTGCCCCTCTCGGTAAGCAACTTTGTTCTTCTCTTCAGAGCACTTAGCACCCACTGTAATCAAATGGCGGTTGGGTGAGCATCTCAGATCTGCCTCTCCCCCCTGGAATGCAAATGCCACAGGAGCTGTGTCACCAGGTACCAGTGCCTGGCACCGAGGGCATGTGGGCAATTTTGTTGAATGAATGCCCTTTTCTTTTCCTTCTCTGAAGTCAGACCTAGTTCAACTTCCAGCCCAGCCACTTTCTAGTTGGGGCAAGTCCCCTTGTCTCTTTCAGCTCAGTGGCCTTATCTTTAGAATGGGGAAAATGGCCGTACTTGATAAATCAAGTGCTCAGCTGGGCCTGGAACAAGGGGATGGTGCCAGCTGCCATTTTTCAAGTGATTTCCAAGGGTCCTTCCAGTTCTGACCTTCCGTGGTCTCTCTGCCTGTGACTGGGGAGGAGACAGGGAGAACCTTCCGTTCCTAGCAGACCCTCTCTCCTGGCCTCACAATGGATTTAGAGCTCTGTGCACTGTTTATGTTTCCCCAGCAGAGTTTATTACCCAGCCAGGCCTTCTGCAATTAATTACAAGCAAAGCAAATAACTTGTCCCTGGGAGGCTGGGCTTGGAGTAAACATTTACATACAGCCAGGGGCCAGCCCAGGGGCTGGGCTCTTTCCTGCAGCTTTTGGAACAGAGAGAGATTAGAGGTTTAAGTGGTGTAGGATGAGACGGGGTGGGGTGGTGAGGAATTCCTTTCCTTCAACAACTTTTCCTGGACTCCTCCTTAGCCCTTGAGCAGCTGTGCTTATGCCTTCTCTTTCAGTCGTCCTCATTACCCAGCAAGTGGAGTCCCTGTTTGCACTGAGGAAATTGAGGCTCAGGTGAGTTAAGCAGTTTGCCCAAGGCCACACAGCCTGCAGGAGTGGCAGGAGCTGAAGGTTCACTTGGCAGCTGTGTAGGTAAATGGACTAGAAAACAAAGAGGCTAGGAGTTGGGAAATTAGTGAGGGCTTGTTTGTTTATTCACTCATTTGTTCAGTCATTCAGCCCATATCTGTCAGGCCCTGTCACATGTGGAGGAAACCTGAGGAGGCCGTAGTGACTTTCAGTGACTGTTCCTCCCTACACAGAATGCCAGAAACTCCCCAGGGTGGTCCCATTAACAGGCTACTGTGTAGCAGAAGGCAGTTCCATGAAAAAGCCAGGAAGGCGGCGGCCTGCACAGGTCCCTGGTCGTCACAGCCGCACTATCCTGCACAAAGAGACGCTTGAATGGAAGCAGTCTTCAACAGGAAGGGCTCTGTAAAGTCAACCCACTCCTCCCACCCTACAATCTGGAATTTTAGGTCCTTGAGCCCTGCTTTTAAGCAGACACGGCTCAGAGAAGTCTTGGCTCAAAGTTGTACAGCAGAAGGGGATCGTGGGGACTCCTAGTAAAGTGCTTTCTCTCGTGCATTTATGTTTGAGAGGTGCAGTGACCACTTGGCACGGGAAACCCTCGTTGGCTGTCCCACTCCCATGCCCCTGTCTGTTCCAATGGCCCTTCCAGCCCAGCAATTCCTGTTCCACTCAGCAGTCGTCCCTCTGGTTCCCTGTGCGGATCTCTGGAGCCATCTGCTGGGGACCATCTTCCCTCTTTGCAGGGAGGAAGACTGAGACCCAGGGAGGAGAGGAGCTGGACGGGCTCCTGCCTGCACCCATGTTGGGCGTGGTGTGCCTGGCCCTAGCCCTAGATCCTGGGGCCCCTTGGCTGGGCAGGAGCGCATCCCAGAAGGTGGTACTGCAGCCCCCTGGCCTCTGTGGCTTTAGGCTAATTGCAACAGGGGCTGGGCCTAAGCTGTCCACACCATGTGCCAGCACCAGCACGTGGTAACTGATGCTCAGGAAGGGTGTGACACTTGGGATGAGTGAATATCTGGTGGTAGACAAGGGTGTAGGAAGGGCTCTCTACAGAGGCAGGGGCTCTGGTCCAAGTCGCCATCTCTACCACGAATGAACCTCAGTGTCGTCTTGTGGGGAATGGGGACAGAGCAACCATCCTCACTCACAGGGTTACGGTGAGGATTAACAGGCAGCACCTGACCGTCCACGATAGCCGGGAAGTGAGAGCAGTGGTCTCTATGCCCGTCAGTGGAAGAACAGATAAAAGAAATGTGGTCTATCCATGCCATAGAGTATTATTCAGGGATGAATTACTGAAATAAAGTGAATGAACCATGAAAACATTAAGTGAAAGAACCCAGAAATGTGAGAAAATAAATTTCTCTTGTTTAAGCCAAAAAAGTAAAAATAAAAATAACCCAGATGCAAAAGGTCACCTATCATAAGTGAGTCCATTTATATGAAATATCCAGAACAGATAAATCCAAAGAGACAGAAAGCAGACACTGGCGTTTGCCAGGGTTTGAAGAGAAGGGAGAATGGGAGGAAACTGTGTAATGGGTAAGGGATTCACTGCAGAGTGATGGAAATGTGTTGGAACTAGGTCCAGGCGGTGGTTTCGCACAACAGTGTGAATGTACTAAATGCCACTGAATTATTCATTTTAAAATGGTAAATTTTGGCAGGGCGAAGTGGCTCATGCCTGTAATCCTAGCACTCTGGGAGGCTGAGGCAGGAGGATTGCTCGAGGCCAGGAGTTTGAGACCAGCCTGAGCAAGAGAGAGACCCTGTCTCTACTAAAAACAGAAAAATTAGCCGGGCGTGGTGGCATGCGCCTGTAGTCCCAGCTACTTGGGAGGCTGAGGCAGGAGCATTGCTTGAGCCCAGGAGTTTGAGGTTGCTGTGAGCTAGGCTGACACCCTGGCACTCTAGCTCGGGTGACAGAGCAAGAGTCTGTCTCAAAAAAAAAAAAAAAAAAGAAAAAGAAAAAAAGGTAAAATTTATGTTATGTGAATTTCACCTCAATAAATTACTTTTTAAATTGATAGCAATGATAAAAAAGGCAGCATCTGTTAGGAGAGGATGGGGTTGAGGTGAGACATGGGTGCTGGGTGAGGCTGCTGAAGCAGGGTGGCGGGGAGAGAGGCCGTAACAGGTCACACACCGTGCAGAGTGGGAGGCAGGTTGGCACAGTGGTTAAGGCCAAGGTTCTAGAACAAGACAGCCGGGCTTCAAAGCTATGTGGCCTTGGGCAGGTTGTTTAACCGTTCTTTGTTTTAGTTTCCCTGTCTATAGAATAGGAGTAATAAAGTTTTTATCATGGGACTCGTAGTCTTTTATTACAGGAATCTTAATGTTTTCGTGAGGATTAAATGAGTTAATATTTGTAAAGTGCTTGGCACAAAGTACTACACGCTCGCTACTGGTATTATCACTCATTCGCATTTTTATTTATTTGTTCATTTACTGCTCGCCCACGTCGAGCCAGGCCCCGGGCTGGATTCTGGGGACGCAGCTGGAGCATGACTCAGTGCATGCTCTCAGGAGCTCCCTCCCGTCCTGGGGAAGGAGTCAGATCCTGCAGCACCCTCCTCCTTGCCACGCCTGCGGCCCTGCGGCCCTGCAGGTGTAATGAGAATTATTCATCACCTCCTGCTGCTTCTCTAGGGCTGCCTGAGCCCCACGCCTGCCTGGGGACCAGCCGGGGCTCCTGTGTGGCTGTTTGAAAATGTGACTCGTTAGCCACACGGGCCTTTGCTGCATGTGTGAGCACTAGCAAGGTCAGACCCAGAGAGCCCTGGAGTGTGAGGTCCTTGAGGGCTCTCAGAGGTCCCCGGAGAGAGGTGCTGGGCCCTGCCTGAGGGTGCTGTGGCAGTAATGCCCAAGCCTGGCTGGGGGAGGGACCTTGGTGGCCTCAGCCAGCACCTGTCCTTGGCATGGGCCGTGGAGTTCACAAGCCTATGTTTGGGATGGGCTTGAGGTGTCATGCTTGTTGAGATTTGTACATAAACCATCTTTTTAGTGCTGGCATGCTGGGCAGCAGGGTGAGGGTTGGAGTGGGGGTTGGGGGATTCTCGTCCCTGTCCTCTGTCATCCATTCAGGCTCAGAGTGTGACCTCAGCTGTCCCAGGCAAAACCAATCTCATTCTACCTGCTGCTGCCTCTGCTCTGTCAACCTGTCCACATTGGCATCTCCTCGACTGCCATCCTCAGTTGGCACCCCTGCACTGTCATATATTGCCCCCAGTCCCTATGACAACCAGCACATACACACTGTCAACTGGCCATGCGTTCTCTCCCAGCAAAGTCTTCCTTGGGTCTTGTACCCCCTCCCCCCACCCCCACCACACTCCCCGCAGCACTGCCTGAGACTTTGTCACCTGCGTCCCCTCCTCCCCCTACCTCACACTCCAACCACCAGTCCTGGGGCCCAGCTTGCTGGCTTCCCTCCCAGAGATTGTCCCTGGGGCAGAGGGGGATCCGAAAAGTCTAGGAAGGGTCTTGTTCTCCCTCTTCTGCTTTTAAAAACAGCTACCTCTGTGTGAAGGCACAGCAGTTAAGACCTTCCAGAACTCCTCCCCTGTGGTCTCAGGAGAGGACCAAACAGGTAAAATTGCAGCTGAAGGGGAAGGGGGCTGGGGAGGCAGGTGGAGTCAGAGTCAGGCGGACAAGCTCTCTGGGTTCTTTAGAGCAGCCGGCTGTATTCCTGTTCTTGCCTCTGCCCCGCCCTCCTCTGCACTCACACAGGGACCCCAGGCTGAGAGCCGGGCACACTGACCAGGGAGGGCTTCCTTGGGTAGGATGCTCATTTATTCAGCCCTTCAGTCGTCCACCTAATGTGTCATCCTCAGAATAAACCTCCTCAGTGTCACCATCTAGAGAACATTTAAAACAATTTTTGGTGTTGTCCCTCTTGCTATGTGTGTGCATGTGTTTGTGTATTCAAGCATGATTGTGATTGAACTGTACATAAAGTTTTGAATACTGCCTTTTTTTCTCCAGCATTTCCCATGCCATTAACTCAGTGTCTGTATTTGTTAATGACTCATGTGGATGGTCCACAGTTTATTTAACCGTCCCCTTATTGGGCATTTACATTATTTCCAGGTTTTTTGCCGTTGTAAATAGTGCTGAAATGATTTGCTTTGAAGCTCTCTGATCATTTCCTGAAGGCAGAACCCCGGAAGTTGCTGAGGTCCCAGGTCTGGCTTTGCCCCTTCCCCATCTCCCTCCACAAACACACCTTTCCGCTTCCTTCCTGCTCAGCTGTTCCCCCTTCTTGTCCGTGGGGGGAGAGGAGGTTTCCTCCAGGTAAATCGCAATGTAGGTTTATCTTTTGCTACATAACAAATCACCCAAAAACTTAGTAGCTCAAAACAAGAACATTCATTTTATTGTTGATCGTGGTTTCTGTGGGTCAGGAATTTGGGAAGGACTGAGCTGGGTGGTTCTGGCTTAGGGTTTGTCGTGTGGCTGCGGGTGGCACAGGGGGCTGGAGTGGCCGGGTGCTTGGAACATTAGCTGTTGACATTATCTCTGGAATCTGTCCGCCTCTCTTTCTCTCTCACTGCTACCTCCCTCCCTCATCTGGGTCACCTCACTTCTCATCTAGATGACTAATATCTGCCAAAGTCAACACTTCCTGTGGGCCAGGTATTGCTCCAAGTTCTTTATATTCATAAAGTTGCTCATTTAATCCTTACAACTCAAGACGGTAGGTACTGTTGTGATCTCCATTTTACAGAAGGGAAAACTGAGGCCCTGAGAGGTTTCCCAGCTAATAAGTGGCAAATCCAGGATTTGAACTCAGAGCAGTCTAGTTGAACCTGCCCTCAACTGGTCTCCCTGCTTCCACTCCAGCCTCTCTGCCCTTCTGTTCTCCACCCAGCAGCCAAAGTGAGCATATATTTTTTTAAATAATAGAGATGGGGGTCTCGCTATGTCACCCAGGCTGATCCTGAACTCCTGGGCTCAAGGGATCCTCCTGCCTCAGCCTCCCAAAGCGTTGGGATTACAGGTGTGAGCCACCACACTTGGCTCAAAGTGTGTATATTGAAGCATGACTGCATTGTGTCAATTCCCTGCTGAAACCCCGCCAGCATCTTATCATGGTGTCAGAGTAAAACCCAGACCTCTGACCAGGGCTCCTGATGACCAGGCCTGGCCACCCTGCCCCTGCTGGCCTCGCCTGCCTGGCTCCCACAGCACCTCCAGTGATTCCGCCTCTGCCCCAGAGCCCTCCCACTGCAGGCTCGGTTTTGTTTTGCTTCATTGCAACACCCCCAGCCCTTGCCCCTTGCAGAGTTGTTACTGCTGCTGTTTCGGCTCCTAGCGCAGACATCACTTCCTTGGGGAAGACTTCCCTGACTCCTCAGGTGGGTCTGTCACCCATCCTGGGCTCTTGGAACACTGCACTTTACAGCACTTATTGTCAGAGTCAACATGTACTCATTTGATGTCTGACTTGCAGGCCTGCTGTGTTGCCTACGTGCAGGGACACACTGTGGTCTGTGCATTGTGGTCTGTGCTGTGGTACCCACTGGAGTTGTGTACTGCAGGGCCCTGCAATCTCCTGATCAGAAAGGAAGCTTTCATTGCACTAATCTGCCCTATTCACCCTATGTCTGATGGGCAACAGCATCTGACACACAACAGGTGCTCAGAAAATATTTGCTGAACATTAACAATAAGAGCTAACAAGTATTCCTAGGTGGCAGGCACTGCAATCATTTAGTCTTCAGAACAAACTGATGGTGTAGCCACTGCTGTCGTTCCATTTTACTGGTGGAGAAACAGGCTGAGAAACAGGAGGTCATGCGACTGACACCCTCTAGTGAGTGGAGGTTTCAACCGAGGCAGACTGGTTCGCTAGGACAAAAAAGTGAATGAAAGAAGGACCCCTAAATTGCAGCAGCTTCGAGTCACTCGCATGAGGGCTGTAAGGAAAAGCACAGACAAAAGTCATCCCAGTAAAGCCTCTCTCAGATGGTGGCAAGGACCTGTGTGTCAGGGAGAGAGGAAAGAGAGGAACGGCCCCCCGACAGGAAACGGGTTGCTCTGGGGGTCCCCCTCCCCTTGGGCTCCGAGCCTGCCTGTCCACTGTCCTGACCACTGCCCTGCCTCCTGGCTCACTCCACTGGAACGGAGGCCTGAGGACAGAGAGGCGGGGAGGGGACAGGAGTAGGGGGGGGGATTCCTACTCCCCCTGAACAGGAGAGCCCCCAGTGTACAGGAGAGGGGACACAGAGAACCAGAGAAGTCAAGGGATTTGTCCAAGTCACAGAACCAGGCCTAGACCAGGTCCCTGGAAGCCTCTCAGCCCCCAGTGTTCTGTGTGCACGTGTGTGTGCATGTGGTAGGGGTGGGGGGCAGAGACGATGCCTTCCTTTTCCTGGGCCTCCATGGCTCCTTCTGTCCCCTCATCCCAGCCTCCTGTCCTACCAGAGGAAAAGGCCCATGAAGGCTTTGTGATGGGCACGAAGAGGCTTCCAGCGTCTGGTTGTCCGGAAGCCCAGAGTCGCCTCGGTCCCAGGCCACCGCACCCTCCTTTGGGTTCCTTGGTTGGCAGCAGACTTTGGGCTTTCCAAACTAGGACTCCCATCGGATCAGTTTTGCTCCACAGTATTTTTTGAGTTTTTGCTAACCCCTGTGCTGGAGCCCAGGCCGGCCGAGGTCAGGTCTGGGGGCTTTGGGAAGAGTTGGGCTCCAGGGTGGGGTCTCAAAGGAGCGGTAGGAGTTACCAGGTGGAGCCCACATCCTCTTCCTCCTGGAGCCTGTAGCCCTTGTGGGTGCAGAGCTAGGCAGGCCCTGATGACTAATGGGGCCTCCCCAACCCCTCCCCATCTCTGGTGGGGATACCCCAGCCCCCAGAAGCTTCCAGAGGCTCCAGCCCGAGGGCCACCGTCCAGCCACACACCCTCAGCGGCCTCAGCTTCCGCACAGGTCTCAGTCTGCTGGGGATTCTGTTTTGGTTGGAAGGAGGAGGTGGAGGAGTTTGCGTGTCTGGCTCTTTCCTCTCTCATACCTCCTCCCTTCCTCCTGCTTGCCGCTCAAGATGTTTCCTCTGCCAGCCTGGCCGCACTCCAGCCTCCCTGCCTTGGGCGGGCAGCAGCCACCTTCTCCCACCTGGGGTTCTGTGGGCTGTGGCTTTCCAGTGCGCCCTTAATGCCTTCCGCCCAGAGGAGGGGTCTGCAGGGCAAGTCCTTCAGGATGGGGCACATCACCCCCTCCCTTCCTCCTCTGTTTAAAACCCAAACCTCAGCCAGGCGTGGTGACTCACATCTGTAATCCTAGCACTCTGGGAGGCCGAGGCGGGAGGATCGCTTGAGCTCAGAAGTTCAAGACCAGCCTGAGCAAGAGTGAGACCCCATCTCTATTAAAAATGGAAAAATTAGCGGGGCATCATGGCACACACTTGTAGTCCCAGCTACTTGGGAGGCTGAGGCAGGAGGATCACTTGAGCCCAGGAGTCTGAGGTTGCTGTGAGCTGTAATGACGCCGTTGCACTCTACCCAGGGAGACAGAGTGAGACTCTGTCTCAAAACAAAACAAAACAAAACAAACCTCCTGGGGGAGGAGGCTTCAGGCCCACTCCAGGGCTGTCTCCTGCTCTGGGTAGGATGCTGGCCTCATCCCTCCCCCCTTGGGGCCTTGGCTTCTGGGCGGGGGCGGGGGCGGGGCGCTCATGGCCAACTGGGCTTCTTGGTACAGAGACACGTAGTGTGCCTTGCATTCGGTGGGAGCTTGATGCTGCTTTGCCAAGCATCTTTATACTCCAGGCCTGGAGGCATTGGGAGGGGCTCCCCCTCCACCCAGGCAGTGGCCCGGAATGTGGAATTTGAGTGCTCTCAAAAATTTTCAGCCCCCCAGCTGAGGTCCTATTACGCCCCTGGACCTCCCTGGAGACCCTCACCAGCCCTTTCTCTGCCTGCTGCTCCTAGCAGGGGTTCCCAGAGATAGAGCAGACCTACACCCCGGCCTGACAGAGCTCAATCTTGGCCTTGTAGCCTCAGCATCTTGCACCGAGCCTGGGGCAGGGCAGATGCCTAATAAGTATTTGTGGACTGAATGGCTGGAGGAGCAGCCAGGGAAGTAGACAATGACATGATGGAACTGTGAGGGTAGACAAGGTGCCGAGGGAGGACTTCCCAGAGGAGGTAGAGCTGAACTAGGTTTTGAAGGATGAGTAAGAGTTGGACAGATAGGCAGGGTGGGAAGGGCATTCCAGGCAGAAGGAACAGCCTGTGCAAACTCTGAGACAGTGTGGTCCAATCTGGCACCCAGAGTACGTGTGAGGAAACCCTGACCTGGTGGTGGGCACCCTGGCCTGCCAGAATGATGCCAGCAATTAGCCCCTGCCACTGTCCCAGGTCTTTGTGTAGCAGGCCTGGGTTTGGTGGGCAGGCAGGCAGTGGAAGGGGAGGATTCTCGGGCTTGCAAGAGGTCCCCAGGGCTTGGGGCTGTTCCAGTCCTCCCTGAGCTTTGGCTGTGCTCCCCTGGGCAAGCAGGTCATGGGACTGGAACCTGTCAGGGCCAGCTGTGGTTGAAGCAGGCTTGTGACAACATGTAAGATGAAACTAGGTTCCATTCTGGTCTCCTTGATTTTCTGGCTGTGACCCTTGGTAAATTATTAACTTCTATGTGCTCCAGTTGCTTCTATAATAAGGATAATAGAACTTACCTGGCAATTCCCCTTAGAAATGCAACCATTAGAAATGCCAGTTCCCAGGCCCGCATCACACCTCCTGAATCAGAGCTCTGCGGGCGGGCCGTAACAAGCTGGGCTTTAACAAGCCTTTTAGGTGATTCTGACCCTGGCTCAAGCGTGAGACCCACTGCCTTAGGGGACCTGTGCCTGTGAACATCTCAGTGGAAGGAGCCTGGCTTTGAGCTGGAGACAGGACACAGGATACGGGGGGCTGCTCTCAGAAGGGCGTCTTGATTGCTTGTTGCTCTTTTGCCTCCATCTTGACATCTGAACAGGAGCCCCACGTTTTCACTGTGCACTGGGTCCACTCATTATGTAGCTAGTCCTGGGCTCTAGTCCCCACTGTGTCCCAGGTTAGCTGGGCAGCCTCCAGAAAGTCACTTTCCTTTTCTGAGTCTCACTGTCCTCATCTCTACAGCAGGGCGACAATGTTCCCCCTCCTAGAGCACTTGCCAGGGTTAAATGTGATGCCCAGGTACAGCTCTTAGCGCAGGGCCTGGCATAGGCCAGTGTGGAGTGACCTTCTGAGGCCAGGTGGCAGCACTGTGCACACCTCTGGGAATACCATGGCAGCCAAACAGACAGGTCCTTGGCTTAATGGGGTTTATGGTCTGGAGCAGGGAGACGGACGGCAAGAGA
Organism: Lemur catta; assembly: GCF_020740605.2. NCBI lineage: Eukaryota > Metazoa > Chordata > Mammalia > Primates > Lemuridae > Lemur > Lemur catta. The sequence goes on from NC_059134.1 coordinate 57,387,451, forward strand.
TGCACTCTGCAAACAGTGCTCCAAGGGACAGTGCAGGACAGGGGAGTGTCTAATGGGGAATCTGAGCTAGCTGAGGCTCACTAAAGGCTTTCTGAGGAAGTGCTGCAGAGCAAAACTCAGAGGAAGTGGATGAGAACTGAGCGTGGGGGTGGGGATGCTGTCAGGTGGGTGCAATGGCCTTGCGATGTATTATTTCCAGGTATTACTACAAGGCTTGGGGGAGGCTGAGGTGAGGTGAGAGGGGCTGGGAGGGGGGAGCTGGCCACAGGGGCTGAAGACTGGTCAGAGGCTGCCTCAGGGGCCGCCTCCCCCTGGTCTGGGTTCCTTCCCTTGGAAAGCCTGCAGCGCTCCACAGTGGGAATGGGGCTCACCCAGAGCCTCCCGGAGCAGGGCAGGAGTATGGCTTTGCCAGCCAGGACCGCAAGCATGTTGTTTGACCTCTGGAAACCCCGGCTTCCTGCACAGCAAAATGGGACCAACAATCCCCTCCGGTTGGGCTGCTGTGAAGTTTAAGTGGGATGATTGCATGAAAGGTTCAGCGCAGCTCCCGCCCGCAGGAAGTGCCCGGTGACAGCCCGTTCCTCTTTCCCTTCTATCGGTTTGGAAGTGGGGAGCCCAGCTGGGGATCAGGAGTTCTCTGGCCCAGGCTTGCTCCCTTGGGGGAGGGCTGGCCCCTTTCTTTAGTTGTGAGGAAAATGAGGCCGATAACCCTTTTCCTAGAAGTGATCAGAGAAGATAAAGAGCTAGCCAGGTTGGGGGCCTGGAAGCGGTGGCTCCACAGAGAGCTGAGCGCCCACCCGTCTGGGGGTCCAGCCTGGGGGTTAAATTAAACCCACCCAGCTATATCCCTAGAGAGCGGGTGTTGTGTTTGCCTCTAATTTGGTCTTGAGTTCTCTCTCTGGAGAGTGGCTATGAACTCTAGCCCTGCCCCGACGGGGCTCCAGGGGAGGTGGCCGTGGTGTTTCCAATGTGCCTTTCACAGACGGTCTAACGCCTAAGTGTTTGACCGGGTGTCCCTTTCGCAGGAAACTTGTTTATACTGGTAGATGCTCTGTGGCTCTTGGCTGACCTATGTCCAGTTTATTTCTACAAGATAGCCACTCTCTGGGAGAGCTCTGAGGCAGAGGAGAGTTAGATTCGGGGGTGTTGGTCAGGTGAGACCCAGAGAGACGGCACGGCAGAACGCATGACATGACAGGAGCAGTTCTGTCCCTACAGAGGGAAGAGGGCAGCACGCCTCGCAGGGCCAGCGGGAAGGGAGGAGCCGCCGGGGACTCGCGCTTAGCCAGCAGGTGGGAGCAGGGGAGAGCAAGCGACTTGTGGGCCAGCGCCTTTGCTGGGGTCCAGGGCGTTACCCAAGCCGGTTTCCTGTGGGGAAATGTGATTGGTGGGTTTAGAGCCAGCAGGCACGAGTCCCTGTGACTGAGGGCGGTCAGTGCAGCCCCTGCTGGGGTTGGGGTCAGTGGGGCGAGTCAGACGGCCTGGATCAGCTGTCCCATAGGGAGGTGGTCACCAGCAGGAGGTTGCATAAGGCAGATACCTGGATCGACCTCACTGAGGGACAGGGAGGACTGGAAACTGTCAAGGGTGACTGTGCCCTGCTTCGGGTTCGAGAAAGTCTGTCATACTGAGAATAGACGCCAAGGCAACAAAAATTACAAGAATTCACTAGAGGGGGTGAACTTACCCATCCAGCGGTGTGGGGTGGTGGAGACAGCACTAACCGGGACCCAGGCACCCTGAGTACAGGCCCTGCTCTCTCAGTGGTTAGAGCGGCTTTCATCCACCACGGGCTCTGCTGTTCACCGGGCTCTGTGCCAGGGAAGAAAGGCACTGTTGTTCTTCCCATTTTAGAGATGAGGGTCAGAGAGATTTGGTCACCCAGCCCTTTAGTGGCAGACCCCAGGATCTTAACCACTGCCCTGTCCTGACTCCCAGAGTGACACCGTGGGGCCTGGGGAAAGTCCTGGCCTTTTCAGGGCCTCAGTGGCACCATGCACAGCCTCGGGGGGCGGGGGAACCAGATGTTCTGCAAGGCTCCCTTAGCTCCAGGTTCCCACGTCTGTGTTTCTGGGGGGCCTGTCTGCCCAGGAGATGTGCCCCCACACCCTGCCCCATCCAGTCTGCTGTTACCTTTGCTACCTAGGAGATGACTGGCCTCCCGGGCCTTCTGCCATCTGAAGCAGATCCCTCGCCCCTGACCCCTCTTTCTTACCCACAAGGGGAGCAGGGTAGCCAGGACTTGTGGGGAGCAGTTAAGAGTTTTTAGGCAGAGGAGTTGCATCTAGAATGCTTGAGAAAATGCCAGCAACAGTTAGGGCAGTGCTAGGCGTGTAGAAGTGTTCAGTAGCTATTAATCTTGGCTCTGCTGCTTTTGTTCTGTTGCTCATTATGAATACCCAGGCTCCACGGGTCACTAGCTGGGAGAACTTGGGCCAGTCACTGACCCCCGGGACTCATTTTCCTTACCAGTGATGCAGAAGGATAAGGAGCTTTCCTCCCAGGGATTTTATCAGGATCAAAATGAGATGAGGGGAGGATTTTGTCTAATCTCAGTTAATCCTGGAGACACTCAGCCAACCACGCCCAGTTGCATAGCCAGGGCCCTTCCTCTGGGTCACATGCCTCTGCTTCTCGGTTGGGACATGGCAGGACTCAGCCACCGGCTCTGGAAGGGCCCAGCTATAACCATCACCTCCTGTGGGCACAAAGCTTTGCCTTCTCCAGTTCCCTACCCTGTCTGTCCTCAGCCTCAGCCCTGCAGCAGCAGACTCTGGCCTTGAAGCCCTGGCTGAGGGGCTCCCAGGCTTAAGAGCCCATGGAGAGTCCCAGGAAGCCAGCATGGTGTGGAGGGGGACATGCAGGACCTGAGGATGTCATGTACCTTCTCTGAGCCTCATCTGCAAAATGGGAATGAGAGAGCCTGCTATATTAATCTCCTATTGCTCCTGTGACAAATTACCACATATTTAGTGGCTTAAAACAACACATTTTTTTTTTTTTGAGACAAATTCTTGCTCTATTGCCCGGGCTACAGTGCTGTGCTGTCAGGCTACCTCACAGCAACCTCAAACTCCTGAGCTCAAGTGATCCTCCTGCCTCAGCCTCCCGAGTAGCTGGGACTATAGGCACATGCCACCACGCCGGCTAATTTTTTCAATTTTTAGTTTTTTAGTTGTTGGTCTAATTCTTTCTATTTTTTTTTTTTTTTTTAGTAGAGATGGGGTCTCGCTCTTGCTCAGGCTGGTCTCGAACTCCTGAGCTCAAGCAATCCTTCCACCTCAGCCTCCCAGAGTGCTAGGATTCCAGGTGTGACCCATCACACCTGGCCTAAAACAACACATATTTATTTTCTTACCATTCTGGAGGTCAGATGTCCTGAAATGGGTTGACAGGGCTCTGTGTCTTCTGGAGACTCCAGGGGAGAATCCATTCCCTCACCTTTGCTAGCTTCTAGAAGCTGCCTGCATTCCTTGGCTCCTGGCCTCCATCTTCAAAGCCAGCATAGCATCTCCCAGGCTGTCTTTCAGTGCTTTCTTCATCGCATCACCTGTCCTCTCTGACCCTCCTGCCTCCCTCTCATAAGGACGCTTGTGATTACACTGGGCCCACCCTGGCAATACATCTCTTCATCTCAGGATCCTTAGCTAAATCACATCTGCAGAGTCCCTTCTACCACATGCAGTAACGTATTCACTGCTCCGGGATGAGGATGTGGGCATCTTGGGGCACCGTCATTCAGCCTCGTGCATATACCTTGCAGGGCAGTTGTGAGGATTACATGAGACAAGGCTCCAGCTGTGCCTGGGACGTGGCGGTCAGTCCCCTCTTTCCCTCCTCTCTCTGGGCCTCTGTCTCCCCATCTGTAAGATGAGGCCCCGCCAGCCCCAGCAGTCTGAGCTCACGTCCTCGGAGCATGCAAACAGGCAGCTGTGCCCTCGGCCGGCCAGGGGGTCATAGGAAGCGGCAGACTTGAGCCCTGCCCCTGGGACGCCCCTTCTCCTCCCAGTTCCTGGCCTGCGTGCATTTCCCATCATTCCCAGGGATGGCTGATGGGAAAGGCTGAGCTCACTGCTCCCCCGGGAGGGCAAGGGTGGAGGGAGGAGAGGGGAGAGGCTGGCGGCAGCTGCTGCTGGGAGAGGAGGGGAGAGGAGAGGCCTGGGTTGGAGGCTTACAATGGGAGAGGTCGAGGTTATCAGTGCTCAGAGGGGTGGAAGAGGGCAGGGCCTCCCATCTGGGCCTTCGAGAGTGGTTCGCTCTTCCTCAGCTCCTTGGCCGGGGCCCTGCGGCTCTGTTCCTCTGCTGGCCGCCCTCTCTCGGCCGGCCCCTTCTGACAGGCCCTGGCGTCCGGAGGAGTGTGTGTGTCGGGGATGAGAAGAGGGTGTCACAGATCAGCAGGGCTGAAGTGGGGAGTTGTCGCTGGACAGGAATACAGGAATGTCCCTGCCCTCGGTGAGAAGAGGACCATCCAGCCAGAGCCCACCTGCCCTCCCTCTACTCAGAATCAGTCACCCTTTGCCCTCGGGCTCATCGTCTGCCTTCACTGGACCTCACTTTTTAAACTTGCCTGTGTGAGCGGGGACGGTTAATAACACTATTATGGGATTTGAGAGAATCAGATGAGAGAGTGATTTTGAAATGTGCACACTGCTGTATAAGGATGTGTAATTCCACGCGTATGCATGTTGCTCTAATGTTCTCTCTTCCACACCTTAATGACCAGGCAGACTCTTCCTCGTTCTTCAAGTCCAGCTCAGATGTCACCTGCTCTCTGAGACTTTCTCAGCAGGCCCTGTCCATCCTTGGAAGAATGGGGCCTCTCTGTTCCTGGGTTACTTACTGTGTCCTTCTTTATAACCCTCTCTTGGGTGCCCTTGGTGGCCAGTTATTGGTTTGCATGTCCGTTTCCCCTGACGTATGTGGGCAGAGCATCCTAACAGACCCCTCTGCGTGCAAGGTCACTGCAGTTGTGCAAGCACAGACGCAGTATGGCAAAGGCACTGGGAAAGATGGCCTCCTAGGGCCTGGCCTGGGCAAGGTGGCCACATGCAAGTCCAGCCCTTAGAACTGAGCAGGTCCCCATGACCGACTCAGTGAGATTCTCAGGAGTCTGAGCTAAGAGCAGGTGACCAGACCATTGGGGTCCTTCCCTTTCTGTGATGCGAATGCTCATGCCCACCGCCACAGCCTCCTGCTGGTAACCAGGACACCACGGGGGCCATGTTGGTCACACGGATTCCTGATGAGGTGAAATCTGAGCTGAGAGGGGACAGCATTAAAGGAGAGGCTGTGTAGGACTTAAGGAAGCATATTCCGTCAGCTCATCCACCATACCCCAGACTGCTTGGAGGCCCATGTCCCTGTGCCTAGGGCCACCAAATAGATGTTGGGAGACAGCATTGCATGGTGGTCAAAGGCTCCTCTACTTCCTGATCTGTGTTCCTATGTGTGATTACTTACATCTTTCCCTCCTAAACTTTAGGCCCCACAAAGGCAGGGATAGCCTTGTTCATCCTGGTGCTTCCTGGTGCACTAACCCTATCCTGTCCTGGACTTAAATTATGTGCTAGTCATGTACCGACATCAACGCCCTGGAGGTGGGTCATGTCATCCTATTACACAGGTGAGAACAGGTGAGGTGAGGTGCCATGTCCAAGCAGACAGAGCCCTTAGTGCCAGGGGAGACATCTAGACCCTGTTCCCAATTGCTCCTCCCCACATCCGTTTCCGTTTGCGCAGCTTCCCCTGGAGTGTGGATCAGCTGGCCTGAGTGTCTAGGCTGCAGCAGGCATGGCTGGTTCGGAGGCTGTCACTCCAGATAAGTTGGTGGCTAAGAAGGGGACCAGTACTGGTCCTCCTAGCAGGCTTCTCACAGCCCCTCCCGAGACCACAGAAAGGAACTGGTTTGAGGAGCAGGTGAAAGGTTCAGGGGTAGGTTTGGGGGGTGTTTATTACCAAGGCCCAGGGTGTGGTTTGGGGAACGGTTTGTACGTGCCCCAGAACGCTCCTCCCCTGCTCACTGCCCCACTGAGGCACAGCTGCTCTTGGCTGGCTTTGCTGCGCCCACCTCATCTGCAAGCCTGTGTGTTCTTGGAAGTAACAGAAATGCGTTTCTTAAAAATGCTCGATAATTCAGCCTTGTCCTAATAACAGGCCTTTGTCTCTGCTCAGCACTCTGGTCTCCTCGGAACCGCTCATACCCATTATCTCTTCTCAGCTGCTCAGGCTCCTGGGAGGTAACGTGAACCCCACTGAGAGCCCGTGAGCCAACTGAAGCCGAGGACAGGGACCTGCCCAGGCCACCCGGCGAGTCTGCCTGGTTGTGGTGGTGGTTGGTATTATCGCCACTCACAGGGCTCCCACTGTGTGCTGGGGCCTCACTTAACTCTCCAGACAGCTCAAGTGCCGGCCATGAAGCTGCAGGCCTGCCTAGGCCCTAGCCTGTGCCCTTAACTCCTTTATGACACACCTCTGTGCCAAGCACAGTCTTGCCCCAGAGAAGCTCCCATCCTGGGGGTGCAAATACCCAAATGGATCGTGCCCACCAAGGAAGGGTGTGAGATAGGCGTCCTCAGCCCGGAGTCTGGGCGAAGCTCCTGGTGGAGGCAGAGCTTGAGCCCTGTCCACCGGGGGACCCTGCCTTGCGGGGTGGGGCCCACCAGCCAGCTGACTGAGCCCTCTGATGCCCCTGCCCCCTTTGTGGGGCTCTGGCCTCCCCAGGCCACCTTCTGAGAGCACAGGGAGCCGTGTGGGCAGGGAAGGGGCAGGGCTTTGGGGCCAACAGGCTGGCATTGCCTCCTACGAGCTGGGTGACTAGGGGCTTATCTTGTCCCCTCTCTGGGCTCCAGTTTCCACTTTTACAAAGTGGGATTAATGCCGTTTTCTCCTTGAATTGTCCTCAAGATTTAACATGATAAATATGTAAAGTACCTAACACTTGACAAATTAACAAATGGTAAATCTTGAAATGATTGTTATTATGGGGCTTTATGTTTTCTAAATTTTACTAATAATAAAATTACTCAGTCAAAAGTTTGAAAAGGATAACTATGACTTTAAGATCAGCATGTGTTTTACATTTGTAATACTACTCTTTCGGAGACCCTCTTACATCCTACACCAGACCACAGGATGTCCAATAATGAATGTGTTTGGTTTGGAACACACTTAGGATAAATTGTATCTTTCAAAAACCCATCTAATTCTTTTAAAATTCAGAAGCATTGTTATTATGTCTTTACTTCTTAATTTATCAAGCAGATGGTTTGAGTTGCTTCCATATTTTATTTCCTGTTCTGTGACTTTGGGCAAATTATTTAACCTATTTGTGTCTCAGTTTCAAGTGGGGATAATAAGAGTATCTACTTTACAGGGTTCTTGTGAGTATTACTGAGTTAATATAGTGTCTAGAATAGTGTCCGGCTTGTAGTAAACACTGAACTATCAGTTATAAATAATAATAATAATTTCTTAATAGGAACATATACCTGAGCCAGGCGTGGTGGCATGTGCCTGTAGTCCCAGCTACTCGGGAGGCTGAGGTGGGAGGATTGCTTGAACCTAGGTATTTGAGGCCAGCCTGGGCAATATAGTGAGACCCCATCTTGAAAAAGAAATTAAATAAATAATCACACACACAAAAAAGAAAATATATATGGATTGTTACCAATATCTAGTCAGGTTGCTTTTTTGTTAACATACATTCAGCTAACATTTACCTAGTGCTGGCTCTGGGCTTGTTTGGGCCTTGGCCTTGGGCCTGATTTCAAAGGCTGGCTCAGCGGCTCCCTGGCTGTACCCCGTGCCCTGGACTCACAGGCCTTGTTTCTGCCTCTTGCTCCCAGTCCCTGGGGCCTCTGGTGAGGCTGAGCTCATAAAGTGTCGGCAAAGCACTTTGTGGATCGATGCTAACTAATAGCAGCTCCCTGGAGCTGGCGTGAGTAGGGAAGACGACTGTGGAGGCTGCTTGGATCAGGCTCAGGGACAGGCACCCAGGGAAGGCCAGTGTCGTTCTGACCAGGGTCCTAGGAAGGGCATTCCAGCCTCTCTTCCTGCTGCTTCATGCCACTTTAGCCAGAGGTGGGTGCTCATGGAGTTTGGCAATGGGGAGGAGGAAGAGGTTTGCCCAGTTAGTGGCAGAGCCAGGAGTAGGGACCCATCCAGGACACACACCTGGTCACATCTAGCCAGAGCAGGTGCCTGTCCTGTCCTGGGTGTCCTCTTGTCAGGAATCCCTCAGTTGCCCCATTGCCATCTCTCCAGAGGTCGCTAGCCTCTGCCCAGACACATGGCTGTCTTAAGTATGGCGTGGTGGCTTTAGCTAACTGGAGGGCATGAGTGGGAAGCTGGCATGGACCCTGGGCAAGGGAAGGCGTGTGTGAGACTCTGCCCCAGCTCTGCCCCAGAGGGAAGCCCTTCTGTGTTTCAGACTGAGCTGAAATCTGTTCTGGGAACTGCTGTGGGGGCAGCAGATGGGGACTGTGCCCTCTGGGAGCTCCTGGTCTGATGGAGGAGGCATGGCCCTGCCTTCCAGAAAGAGACGCTTCTCTGATACGGGGAACATGGCTTCTGTTCCCTGGGACTCCCTATGTTACAGAGGGAACATTTTTGCCCTCTGCAGCTCCTTGTCTGAGGAAGGAGGCATGACCTTCATCCTGTAGGAGCCTCCAATCTGATGGAGGCGTCGTGGCCCCTGCCCTCAGAGACATCCCTGTTTGACAGAGGAGGCCTGACCTCCACCCTCAGGAAGGACACCTGTCTGACGGGGAAGGCTCACCTTGTCCTCTCACTCAAGAAACCCTATCTGATGGCCTCTGCCTTTGGGGACCCCCTCCACTTCCTGATTCGTGGGGAGCCCAGGTCCCACAGGCAATAACCACAGAGCGAGCTGGGCAGAGTCATGGACTTGGCTGCTGTGGGGAAGGGAAGGCAGAGACTGTGGACGGGCTCCTATAGCAAGTGAGGTGACATGGAAGGCTTCCCGGTGGAGGTGCCTTTGTGGGACCTCTGATACACAGAAAGTGTCTAGCTGTGACCAGTACCCTCCAGGGATAAGGCTAGGAAGGAAACCATGAGGGGTCACTCCAGCTAGCCCCTGTCTCCATGAGGGTTGGACTGCTGGCACAGAAAGGGATCCAGGGAGACCCTCACCCTCTGCCTGTCGGGGCAGAGGCAGAGTGCTGCAGCCCAGGGACATCCGCCCTCCATGGCCTGAGAAGCCTGCAGGAGGAGAGGAAACAGGACGCGTATCAGGAACGCCTTTTCCTCTTCTTTGTAACGAGCCCCCTACTCGGGACTGGGGAGGCCGATCCTGCCGGGCTTGCCCTGGCCTGGCTGCTGCTGCCTGCGGCCCCCAGCTCCGGCTCTCCCAGGCCTCCCTCTGCCCCCACAGGCCGTTGCCTCTGCTGCTGCTCCTGGGCCAGCCCCTTAACTCCGCGACTCTCAGGGCTCTCATCTGTACAATGGGGTAAGACTTCCCATCTGCTTCACCGGGAAGTTTGTTTTTCCTCTCTTTAGGGGATTGAGCTCTTCCTGTGCACCAGCCTCTGGGCTGAGCAGGGGTGGAACATAGGGGAGGAACAGTGTGTGTATGTGAGTCTGTTTGGGACTTGTCTGAGGAGTTGGGGGACATCCACGTAGAGATGTCCCAAGGCTGGTGGGTGTGGGGTCAGAGAGGGTCTGGCTGGAGATGGAGGTCTGGAGCTGCCAGCATCTGGTGGCAGCTAAAGTGGTCAGGTGGGTGGAGTCACCCAGGGAACTGCTTGTCCTGGGCTCCGGGGAGGGGCGGAGGCCAGACGCAGCCCTGGAGCCTACTGAGAGCTGGGCACAGAGCAGGGATGGGGACCACACAGCCAGGGCCTCCAGCAGGACTGAAATGGGGTCACTGGGTTGGGCGCTCCTTGGTCGGGGGAGAGTGGTATTGCGAACTTCACCCTAGCAGGCTGGATGTGGGGTGTGTGGGGAAGGGTGGACCACAGAGGATGAGGAGGGAATAGAGGTGAAGATGCTCAGACATCAAACAATGTGGTTAGTCAGATTCTCTTTTTCCTTTTTTTTTTTTTTTTTGAGACAGGGTCTTGCTCTGTTGCCCAGGCTAGAGTGTAGTGACACCATCATAGCTCACTGCAGCCTCAAACTTCTGGGCTCAGATTGTCATTCTTTTGCTTATTTTTCTCATTATTCAAATTATTCCTCTGCTGGCTAGAGGGCTACTGTGGGAGTGTGTATGGTGTATGTGTGTGGGATGTGTGATGCATGTGTGTATATGGGGTGTTTTAGTATTTGTGCATGTGTGTGCACGTGTGTGGTGTGTAGAGTATGTGCATGTGGCCACATTCAGGTCTGTGTTCCATATGGTAGGCTGATGCTGAGCCATCTCCTTGGCTGGAAACTGGGAAGGATGCACCAGGCTGTGAATTTCCCCTCTCTACTAGGATTACACCCAGTTGTGCACTGGTAACAACTGGGCCTCCAGAAAAAAAGGAAGGGGGTGGGATTGTAGCATTTGCCAATTTCTGTGGTGTAAATTCTCCCACCACAACGTCACAGTACCAACGTGATGTCATTGTACGTGGAATTAGGAAGAGATGAACAGCAGACACCATTATATGGTATTCCCACTGTAAGGTAGACATGAATATACAGTAGACATAAATAACCTCATGAGCATAGTAGTGAAATACTTAGTAAGTGGTAAATTTTGAGTATGTATTCCTTTTGTTTTTCATATAATTTATTTAATTATAAGTTTATGTTGGGGGTTCTCAGCATCAGCACTGTTAACATTCTGGGCTGGAGACTTTTGCTGGGGCTTGGGGTACTGACCTGTGCATTATGCAAGCAGTGTCCCTGGCCTCCACCTACTCGATGCCTGTAACTTCCCTCCCCCAAATTGTGACAGCCTATAATGTCTCCAGACATTGCCAAGTGTCGCCTGGGGTGCAAATTCACCCCAAGTTGAGAACCACTTGTAGTGGTTGTGTTTAGTAACTAGCTCACAAAATTCCGAAAAATGCGACAGTCACTCTTATGAGTCTAAACTCATAAGGCAGCTCCAGCACACCCTGGGCACTGTATCTGGAGAAATATAGGCCTGGGTTTTTTCCCCAAAAATTCTTTCTCGGGAAAGTTAGATTTTGGTCCCTACAGAGTCCCTGACTGACCCACAGAGTGGCTGACACAAAGTCAGAGGTGTGGCACCATACTGGATCTATTGTGACATTTTATGAAATGTGAGAATGGGAAGACAATGATGTTTCTGAATTAATATATTATTTTAACATAAAATGTTACTCTATATGCCTAAAAGTTTGTACGTTTAAATTGGTAAAAAGAAAAAACAAACCCAAAACAAAGAAGACAAAAAACCCTCTACATAAAATCTTCCTGCTGGGAAAGTAGCAGAGCGTCTCCTGTCTGGGGCGCCCTGTGTCTCACGGGCTCCCGCCGGCCGCGCGGCCGTGTCCCGTCCTGCTGGCGAGGCTGCTGCCTCCGACATGCTGCTTGGCCCGGGGCCTGTTTTCCCCTGCTCGGGGCTTGGCTCTTGTTTGTTCATTTGTTTGCTCATTCAGAATCTTTATTAAGCGCCTGATGTTGTATCAAGGAAAAAGAAATGACTGGAGGAAGACGCAGTTCCTGCTCTCCGGGGTGTGCCGTCATTTCAGTTCCACGGTGTCGCTAGGCAGTGGCCATGTGCAGGCCCTGTGTGGACGCTGGGGGGACAGTGGGGATAGGGAGGGAAAGGTGAGAATGTGTGCTGGGTGCCTGAGGTGGGCCTGGAGCTGAGCTGGGCACATCATAGGTGCACCTCCCTCCTCCTCCCACTGTGCTTTGGAGGGGGGTTGTTTATTTGTGGTGTGTCTGTCTCTCGCTGCAGAGTGTGAATGCTCTGGGGACAGGGCACAGGGCCCTGGATCTCCTGCAGGTCAGAACAGTGCCAGGCCCGGAGGTCTGAAAGATGAAAGGAAGAAATGACAGCAGGGAAATAGGAAAGAGGAATGGAAGGGAAGGGGTGGGGGAGGGCGGAGGCGTCGGGGCAGGAGCACGTTAAGCCAAAGCAGTCAGGGAAGGCTTCTCGGATGCGGGGACGCTGGGAAGGCTGTGCGGGCCGGGGAGGACTGCAGCTGGGAGAACTGATGGGAAGGGTGGTACAGGAAGAGGGAGGAGCAGGGCTTGTCTCTGAGGGTTCTGGAATGTGGAGGTTTAAACTGGGAAAAAAACATCATAAACTGTTTTCCATCTGGGACTGGGAGGGAGACAGACAGCTAGAAAAATTTCTGGCTCCGGTCGGGGTAGCATACCCATCTCCTTCCAGGCGAGAAGGCCTGAGGGACATTTGGGCAAGAACTCTCGAGTATGGGGCGGGGCAGAGCACTGACCAGGGCAATGGCGCTGGTGATAATTATGGTGTCAACAGTGTCAGCCTCCCTGTATTGACCCCTGACTAGGTGCCAGGTCTTTGCGTGGAGCCCCAGCCTTTGGGGTGGGTTACCCTGTTCTCTAGACAAGGGAAAATGAGCCTCAGAGAGCACGTGACACTGGCCTGAGGTCACCCCAGAGTCAGGCGGGGTCTGCTAGCTTCAGCTTCTGTACCTGCTAAGGGAGATTTTTACTAACCTTTGATAATTCAGATCCTAGTTTCATGGTTAACAGAAAGTGGGCCAAGTTTCTTTAAGAAACTCTACCCTCTGCCATGGCCACTGGAGGCTCCCCTCTTTCTTCACTCTGCACCTGCAAAAACTTTCACAGCTGTGGGTCGTGGCCAGAAAAGTGAATGCGTGAACGCGGACAGGAGGCTTGGGGAATTGTTGTCTGCCTGGAAGCCTATGGGAAGTCTGGAGTGCAGGAGCCTGACTTGCCAGACCGCCCGCCCCACCCCCCGGCACTGTCCCCAACCCTTCGGGCCTTCCAGACACCACCCTGTGCCCAGGGAGCTGTGCAGAGGCCCAAGGGAGCCATGGTGGATTAGGGGCAGGGATGTGACAGGGGTCGGGAGCATCATTCCAGTGTGACTCTGGGCACATGGCAGATCTCTCTGAGCCTGAGTTTCTTGACCCTGGCAAGACTCTTCTTTCCCTTGGGCTTTGAGTGCTCCGTCTGGGAAATGAAACAGGTTGTGCGTGGTCCCTCAGGCTCCCCAGGCTCCAGAAATCTGCGAAAAGGGGTGACATTTCCTGCCTTCCTGCCTCCGTCCCCCTCCTGGGCTGTCCTGAGAAGCAGGTGCACTGATGGCGGGTAAACAGGCAGGCAGCGCTCTGACACAGGAGGGCTGTGAAATTCTGGCAGAGCAGACACGCCTGTACACAAATAACTCTGCTACCAGGGAGAATAAGGGCCCTGGGAACCTCTTTGTAGCCATTGCCACCTGCTCCTTACACCTCCTTGCTCCTTGACGGCTGTTCTCACACCCAGAAAGTAGGTCAGAATGTAGAGTGGCTGTGTCTGAGAGTGAAGGCCCCCTGCCTGGTCCCCACCCGACACAGCTGAGCCATGACTGCTATCAGGGGCAGAGATGGGGGAAAGTTATGGGGTTGAGGGCATCTCTGTGTCCAAAATACAGTCCTGGCCAGTCATCCTGTCTCCCCACCAAATGCCCGTGGCTCCCTATTGCCTTCTGGATATGGGCCAAGTTCCTTAGCCTGGCATTCAAGGCCCTTCACAGCATCCTCAAGTCTCCTAGCCCGGGACCCACACATAGAGGCACTCCGTGACTCTCTGGGAGAGCAAGTGGACCATTCTCTAACCCAGCCTCCCACCTCGTGCTCCTCCCGGGCACTCGGGACACACTGCAGCCACACCGGGCCGCTTGCTATCTCCCCAGCTCCCAGTGGATGCAATTGCCCTCTCCAGGCTTCTGGCTGCACCTCTTCCGCACTTCTGTGCATTCTTCACAATCCTCCTCATTGCTGCCTCCTTCCTTGAAGCCTTTCTCAACTTCCCAGACAGAACCTCACAGTCCTACCTCTCTGGCAATATTGGGAGTGGTAAAAAGCATGCTCTCTGGAGCCAGACTGCCTGGGCTCCAATATCTAGCTCTGCCCCTTACTCGCTGTGTGACCCCGGGCAAATCACTTAACCTCCCTGAGCCTCAGTTTTTTCATCTGTGAAATGAGATGATAGTGCTTGCTTCGGCAGCACATATACCAAAATTGGGATGATACAGAGAAGATTAGCATGGCCTCTGAAAAAAAACAAAACAAAACAAGAAATGGGATGATAGTGGTACTCCTTACAGGGTTGTTGGAAGAATAAATGAGTTAATATTTGTGACATACTTGGAGCAGTAACTGGCACCTGGATTCTCTCCTGGATAAGTTTTCTTTTCTTTTCTTTTTTCTTTTTTTTTCTGACAGTCTTACTCTGGCACCCTGGGTAGAGTGCAGTGGCATTATCATAGCCCACTGCAACCTCAAACTCCTGGGCTCAAGGGATCCTCCTGCCTCAGCCTCCCGAGTAGCTGGGACTACAGGCACGCACCATGATGCCCAGCTGATTTTTCTTTTTTTTTCTTTTTTTCTTTTTTTTTTTTTTTTTTTTTGAGACAGAGTCTCGCTCTGTTGCCCGAGCTAGAGTGCCATGGCATCAAGCTCACAGCAACCTCAAACTCCTGGGCTCAAGCAATCCTTCTGCCTCAGCCTCCCGAGTAGCTGGGACTACAGGCATGCGCCACCATGCCTGGCTAATTTTTTTCTATATATATTTTTAGCTGTCCAGATCATTTCTTTCTATTTTTAGTAGAGACAGGGTCATGCTCTTGCTCAAGCTGGTCTCGAACTCCTGACCTCGAGCGATCCTCCCGCCTTGGCCTCCCAGAGTGCTAGGATTACAGGCATGAGCCACCACGCCCGGCCTTGGATGAGTTCTCTTATGTTGACTAAAGATTGAGTAAATATCTGAACATCTTCCCACATTCACTGCATTCATAACATTTTTTTCTAACATGAATTTTCTGACACTCACAAAGGAATGAATTGTTACTAGTGTTCTCTCAATTCACTTGTAGTGAATCCACAGAAAGCAGGATGAGCTTTCTGATACTAAGATGTGTTTTGTCTAAATGGTTTCCCATAGGTAGACCATTCATGGGGTTTCTCCTATATGAGTTTTCTGATACTGGCTTTGGGACTCTGGACAAGTTATGTACAGTCTCAGAGTCTGGGTTTCTCCTCTGAAAAATTGGAATAGTTAGATGGAATAATATAATAACGTATGTATTAATAAAATGCTTAGCACAGTGCCTGGTTCATAGGGGAAGCTTAACGTATGGTGGCCATCATTCTTGGTGGGTTTCTCTAACTTGGCTATGCTGTGGTCTTTCATCAGCAGGGACTGTGGATTGCTCATGTTAGTGCCCACAGGGGGGGGCCACTGGCACTGGGGGGGGGGTGCTGTGTGCATGTTTGGTGGGAAAGTGAATGATGAATGGGACAGCCACTGGTCCGAGTTGAGCAGAGGTCTGTTTGGGGTATATCGGCTGTATTCTTGGCTCGGTCTGATGGTGGCTGTGTCCCTGACCCTATGAAGCATTTTGTAAGTCCAATGCCTGTTGCTCCTGACAACCAACAGAAGTATAAGTGAAATCACTCCCTGTCTCATCCTCCCACCAACACCTGGCAACCACTAATCTACTTTCTATCTCTATCAATTTGCCTACTCGGAACATTTCATGTAAATGGAATTGTACAATATGTGGCCTTTTGTGTCTGGCTTAATTTACTTAGCGTAATGTTTTCAAGGTCCATCTGTGTTGTAGCATGAATCAGTACTCCATCCCATTTTATGGCTGAATAATATCCCATTGTATGTATATACCACATTAAAAAATACATTCATCAGTGGGTGGACATTTGGGTTTTTTCCCACTCTTTATGGCTATTTTGAAAAATGCTGCTGCAAACATGTGTAAGTTTTTATGTGGACATGTTTTCAGTTCTCTTGGGTATATACCTAAGAGTGGACTTGATGGGTCACAAGTTAACGCTATATTTAACTTTTAGAGAAATGCTAGATTGTTTTCCAAAGTTGCTGCACCACTTTACATTCCCACCAGCAATGTGTAAGGGTTCCAGTGTCTCCATATTCTTGTCAGCACTTGTTATTGTTCTCTTTGATTACAGCCACCTTAGTGTCTTAGTGGATGGGAAGTATCTCATTGTAGTCTTGATTTGCATTTACCTGATGATTGATGACATTGAACATCTTTTCTTGTGTTTATTGGCCATTTGTGTATTTTCTTTGGAGAAATGCCTATTTAAATATAATAAATCCATTGTCCATTTTTAAATGAGTCATTTGCCCATTTGTTGTTGAGTTGGAATAGTTCTTTATACATCCTGGATACTAGACCCTTACCAGATACACGATTTGAAAATATTTTCTCCATTCTATGGGTTGTCTTTTCATTTTCTTGATAGTGATCTTTGAAGCACACATGTTTTTAAATTTTATCTGCTTTTTCTTCATTTGCTCGTGCTTTTGTTGTCATATCTAAGAAACCATTGCCTAATCCAAGGTCATGAAGATTTATACTTATGTTTTCTTCTCCCAAAAAACTTTTTTTTTTTTGAGACAAGGTCTTGTCTGTTGCCCAGGCTAGAGTACAGTGGCATGATCATAACTCACTGCAACCTCAAACTCCTGGGCTCAAGTGATCCTCCTGCCTCAGCCCCCCAAGTAGCTGGGACAACAGGCATACACCCTTAAGCCTGACTGATTTTCCAATTTGTTGTAGAGATAGGGTCTCCCTCTTGCTCAGGTTGGTCTTGAACTCCTGGCCTCAAGCAATCCTCCTGTCTCTGCCTCCCAAAGTGCTAAGATTACAGGTGTGAGCCACCGTACCTGGCTTTATGTTTTCTTCTAAGAGTTTTTCAGTTGTAGCTTTTACATTTAGGTCTTTGGTCCATTTGAGTTAATTTTTGTACATGGTGTGAGATAGGAGGTCTAACTTCATTCTTTTGCATGTGCGTATCCAGTTGTCCCAGCATCATTCGTCATTTTTTTTTTTGGTAGAGATGGGGTCTCACTATGTTGCCCATGCTAGTCTTGAACTTGTGGGCTCAAGTGATCCTCCCACCTTCGCTTTCCAAAGTGTGCTGGGCTTACAGGAATGAGCCAGTTCGCCAGCCCCAGCATCATTTGTTGAAAAGATTGTTCTTTCCCCCATTGACTTGTCTTGGCTCAAGTCAATAAATATATGGGTTTATTTCTGGACTCTCCATCTTGTTCCTTTGATCTGTGTGTCTGCCTTTATGCCTGTACCACGAAGTCTTGATTACTATAGTATTGCAGTAAATTTTCAAATTGGGAAGTGTGAGTCCTCCAACTTGGCTCTATCTTTTTCAAGACTGTTTTGGCTATTCTGGGTCCCTCGCACCGCCTTATGAATTCTAGGATCAGTGGGTCATTTTTCTGCAAAAATAGTCAACTGGGATTTTGATAGAGATTGCATTAAATCCATAGATCAGTTAGGAGAGTATTGCCATCTTAAAAACATTGTCTTCTCATTTTTTATTTTGGGTATTTATTGAATATAAAGTTGAGCTCATGACAAATGTACTGTTCTGATTCCAGACTTATTCTGCTTAATATTCTATGATAGGCATTTCCCTGTGTTGTGAAAGAAGCAAACATAACTTCAGTGCTGTGTAATATTCCATTGTTTAGCTGTACCATACAGAATTATAAACTTTTATTTTTGGGTAATCTATCTCAGAAAGTACTTCATTTGGGTCCCTTGTTGTGCAACCTTCTCCCTGACAGGCACAAGGGATACTGGAAGGACTGATGCCTCACAGAAAAGCAGCAAAGTATTAGTGTCAAAATTGATCAACAGGTACCCCATGCTGTGGATGGGGGATGGGACTCACTGGAGAAGCCAACATTCTGGCTACTGGAGGGCTGACCTGCCTGTCTTCCTGGCAGAACACCCCAATGGAATGAAATCAGAAAACAGCATCTAATAGGCTGCACAGACACTGATAGGGCATGTTTGATTTAGGTATATTTTTCTAGAGCAGTTGATTTTAAACATTTTAAAATTTGCTGCATAAAATTCGTTTTTCATTGTAACTCAGTACACACATACTCACCTAAAACGAAAGTTTCACTAAATATTTAATAAAATTCACTTTTTGTATCAGCCAGGAGAAGCTGGTCTGCTGCAGTAACAAACAACCCCTAAACCTTAGTGGCTCAAGAGCTTTCTTTCTCCCTTAAGCTACCCATCTATCATGTAGCAGGAGAGCCCTAGGATTTAGGTTGGTGGAGGCTTTTCCATCCCATCATTGCTGGTTTCAGTGCTGGAGGAAAGAGAATATGACAGGCAAAAGAATTGCTCCCCCTGAAAGATGTCTACGTCCTGATCCTTGGAAGCTGTGAATATGTTATGTTACATGGCAGAGGGTAATGGTGGTTGCTAATCAACTGACCTTGAAATAGGGAGATTGTTCTGCATTATCCAGATGGCCCTAGTGTAATCCCAAGGGTCTTTAAAAGTGGAAGAGAGAGGTGGAAGAGGTCATAGTGATGTAGTGTGATAAGAACTCAACCAGCTCTTCCTGGCTTTGTAGATGGAGGCAGGGGCCATGAGCCAAGGAGTGTGGGTGGTGTCTAGAAGCTGGGAAAGTCAGGGAAACAGACCACCCTAGAGGCTCCAGAAAGGAACAAAGCCCTGCTGATACCTTGATTTTAGCCCAGTGAGACCCATTTTGTATTTCAGAACCACAGAATTGTAAGATAGTACATTTGTATTGTTTCAGGTCACTAAGTTTGTGGTAATTTGCACCAGCAGCCATAGAAACTAATGTGGAATCAAGCACCAGCACTTAAATGCATCTGCCAAAAGTGACATGTGGCATTTCTACTCATATTTGATTGGCTAGAGCAAGCCATGTGGGCATGCCTAGCTTCATATGATTGGAGGAGTTTGATACTCCCATACGCCGAGCCTTAGAGGGAAACTGAATATTGGTGAATGTAGTAATATCTGTTATACCCTTGCTACCGGCATTGCATGCTTATATTTTCTATTCTATTCTATTCCATTGCATTGGAAACCAAAAAATCCTTTTAAGTTGATTTCATTATCAACCAGTGGGTTGTGACCCTTAGTTTGGAAAAAAACTGCTACACAGACCCTCTTTTGCCCATGCCTCATGGACCACAGGACACACCAGGTGTGTGACACACCTACGCATAGCTGATTGGCACAGGTGTGGGACACCTGACTGAAGCTGGCCAATCACATTCCTCTCCTGGGAATTTGGAATTGGGCCATTCAGCCAGTTAGCAGTGGGAAGCTGATGGAGAGGCAGAATAGAAACAGGGTCGGAGTGAGAGTCACATGCAAGCCAAAAGGATGGAGGAGCAGAAAAGCCCTGAGTAAGCAGAGAGCCGGTCCACAGAGACAATGGAGCAGCCGCGCAGAGAGCAGTGCAGCCGGAAGGACGTGCAGCCCCAGACGGAGAGGTGGAGAGAGAGCGCGACCGCCTGAGAATCCGATGGCTTCCCCGGTGCTGGCTCCAGCGCCCAGGCGTCCTGCCTGCTCATCCTTCCCGTGAGATTTTTGCCCCTTTATAGTGTCCCCTCCCCCTCTTCTTGAGCTGCTTTGGGGGTCAGGAGGTTTCTGTTCCTTGTCCCCAGTGAGCCTTAATCAGCTAGAATGCTGCCGGTGTCCCTCTGCTGGGCGCCCAGCTGTGGCTCTGAGGACCAGGCTGTGGGGCACAGACGGGACGACAGGACGGGGGTGAGCTAAACCCCATCTCCCACAGCCTGGGCATCTGGCTTTGACCACGGTCTTGGGCGTTTGTGTTTGCTCTTCAGAGTGGACGGGCAGAGCCGTCTATATGGTACTGCACACGTGGGGGTCCTGGTAAACCGGAAACACCCCCACAGGGGCCTCTTTTCTGATAGTGTTAGGGTCGGGAAGCCAGGGGAGTTGTCTCAGGGAGGGCTTGGCAGTGTGACGGTGGAAAGGACTTGGGCTCTGGAGACTGGCAGACCGCAGTTCGCCTCCAGTAGCCTCAGTTTCCTCATCCCTGATATGGGATTGTTTTCAGGATCAGCGGTGTTCTAGGAAAAACACTTAAAGTTGTGAGGAGGGCATAACACACTCTCAGGGAGTACGGCAGCTATTATTGTTTGAGGAAACCATCAGCAGTCCCAGCTTCCTGAAGGAGGTGGCCCTAGTGTCGGTTAATTAAGTTAATGACAGGTCATTTTTCACTGCTGGCCATGCTTCCTGCCCCTTGTCACCCTCACCTCTCGTGTCCTCATTTCCCCTCTGCTGTTTTTCCCGATGTTGATAAAAACACTTGCTTTATCCAACCTGCAGCAGGACTGGATATAAAGCACCCAGTCTCTGGGGGCAGGCAGGCAGAATTGTGTCTGAATCCTGACCCAGCCCCTTGCTTGCTGTATGTTCCTGAGCAAATTACAGTCTCTCTGAGCTTCAAGTTAATTATCTGTAAAATGGGGTTTACAATACCCATCTCATGGTGCTGTTATGAGAAAGAATTAGCCACTCAACAAATGCTAGTTCTGTCTTCCCTCCCTCCCTTCTTGAATGTTGTTCCTCCCAGCCTGGCCAGGGTGCCCCTTGATCCTCCCAGCAGTCCCCGGGGTGGCTTTCCCTGACTCAGTTATTTGTGGCCTCAGGCATTTGTGGCCTTCCTTTCCCTTAGACCCCAGGCTTCTGGGGCTTTTAGAAGCAGCTGGGGTCCCTGTGGCCTGTGCCACTTCTCTGGTCTCCTCTGCAGGTCCAGACCCATCTTGGGGGCTGCTGGTTCAAACCGTGTGATCTGTCTTTTTTCTCACTTTAGCAATTATCACACCCCAGCTGATGGTGGCATCGTCACACTCCAAACACTGATAAATATTTATGAGGGGGAGAAGAGCCCAGGGCTCCTAGGGGATGTGGGGGAGGGACGTGCCAGGCTCTTCTTTGCAAGCCATGCTCAGACACATCAGTGGTCCCTGGGGACCCCAGAAGTGGGGGAGGCAGGCCGGGCTGTGGAGGCAGCACAGAGCCACCCGCCGCTCGCCTTCCTGGAGGAGGGGGAGCAGCTGTGTCTGTGGCTCCTGTCTCGGACCTCGGCAGCCTGCCCACTGGGGGGCCTGCCGGGCCTCCTGCTCCAGGGGGATTGGGTGGCGTCCTTCCCAGCCTTGCTGGTCCTGCGCCACCTCTCTGTGGCCGTTCCTCGCCCTCTCTTTCTCCATCCCTCATTCCATCTTTTATTTCCACATGTCCAGGGCCTGTCTCCCCTCCTCCCCTCTCTTCTCCAACACCCTCATCTCTGTGGCCCTGTCTCTATCTTTCACTTTTCTTTTCTCTCTCCCAATCTGACTGTGTGAGGTTCAGGGGCTGGATGATGGGGGTAGGTGAGGGGTCTCAAGCTCCCAGACCCGGCTGGGCAGAGAGAGCAGGGGAGCTAGGGAAGGCAAGCGAGCACTTTTCTGGAGCCAGAGACTAATCTCGGCCTGACTTTGTGTCCAGGGCTCTGCTGTGTGACCACAGGCGTGTCCCCTTCCTTTCCTGGGCCTCAGTTTCTCAGTGAATCAGGCAGTTGATTCCCTCACTAGTTCATTTATTCACCTGTGCAACTAGCATTAATTGAGTGCTTGCTACCTGCCACTCATTAACACATATTTATTGAACGATGATTAAATGTGTTGCTCTGGGAGCAGATACATCAGTGGACAGGTACCCTCGTGGAGCAACATGTTAGCAGAGAGGAAGTAGAGCCAGAGGAGGATTGGGGGCGGGGGCAGGTTGGAGCATCAGATGAGGCGGTGGGGCAGCGTGAGCATGTGTCCGGGGCAGAGCGTCCCGGGCAAGGACCTGCCCGAGCAAAGGCCCTGAGGTGGGAATCGCCCTGCTGTGCTTGAGGAACCGGGGAGGTGACCTGGGAGGCAGAGGAGGCAAGGACAGATCCCACAGGCCTCCTGGCACGCCAGGTTTTTCTGTGCTTGAGCCGGGGGAACTTGCAGTTGGGAAGACTCCCTTGCCTGCCCTGCGAGGAAGAGGCTGCAAAGGGGCTGCTGCTAGCCCAGCGGAGCCCTGATGGCGGTAATGGTGGCTCAGCGGTGGAGTTGGTAAGCCGGGCACTGTTCCATGCTTAGCACTCGCGTCGTGCCTGTCAGACACGCCAGGCCCCTGGGCCGACCGAGCTCCTGCCTCTGGGTGGCCTGCAGGAGCCCCTGGGCAGGATGCGCGAACCCAGCCTTACCTCTCTTTCTCTCCACAGAGTGTTCAAGAAGGCCAGCCCGAATGGAAAGGTGAGTCTGTAACAGCCACACGGCGCCTCCCTGACCCCAGACTCTAATCGCTTTCTTTTGGGACCACAGAGGGAATGGCTTCTCCGCTGACATGCACACGTCCCTGTGGGAGGGGGCAGATGCCGCGCCCCATCTGAGGGGTGACACAGCTCTTTCCTTAGGGGCTCTGCATCCCAAGGGGGAGGCTCCCAGGAAGCTTTCTGCGAGTGGGGTACAGGTACAACTGCCCTGGACTTTAGGGTCCCCCAGCCTGCTGTAGGGGGAGACTTGAGTGTGATAAACAGAGGACGAGCCAATCCGTAAGTGCCAAGGTTGCTGGGTGAGCAGGTCCCCTGGCGTCACCTCATCACCTCATTATCCAGGGCAGCACCCAGGCCTGTCCCCCTTTCTTTCTTCCCACAGGCCCCAGGCTTCATCCTGCTTCCCTCTCAGTTCAGCACGTAGATGCTATTCCAGGCCAGGTCTGGGCCAAGCCTGGGGGACTGGGGCAGGGAGTGCTGAGACGAGTCAGGCAGAGCCCATGCCGCTCACAGCAGATGGCAGGGCACACACAGAAATGGACGGTTTCAGTATGAAGTGGCAACGGTGAGATACCAGGTAGCAGGGGCTGCAGGCCCCAGCCTGGGTGCTCGGTGGCACCTCCTGCCAGGAGGGGTGCATTTCCAGGTGAGGTGGAAAAGGGCATTCTTGGCAGGAACATAAAATTGCAGGGAGTGTGGGGGAGTCCCAAGCAGCTGAGCCTCAGGGTGCCAGGAGGGACGTAGCTGGCGCGGGTGCTGAGGCAGGGAGGCTGCCGGGCTGGTGGTGAGGAGGCCGTGACTGGGCTTAGGAGCATGGACCCGTGGCCTGGGTTGGCAGACAGTGCCACATGTGCTTTGACACCTCCCACTGTGCCCACAGCAGACACCACCAGTCACCACCACCCTTTCCTGCTGCACCGGGACTCTATCTTAGACTCCTCCTCGCCCAGGCCCCAGACAGCCCCACTAGCCAATCAGAGTTGGCTCTTGGAATGAAACTCATTTGTCATCCTTACATCCGGGCATGGAG
Source organism: Lemur catta (assembly GCF_020740605.2). Lineage (NCBI taxonomy): Eukaryota > Metazoa > Chordata > Mammalia > Primates > Lemuridae > Lemur > Lemur catta. Next base: position 57,410,773 of record NC_059134.1, read on the forward strand.
GAGCCATGAAAGGGTTTTCGGACAGGAGGAGCGTGGTTGGATTTGCACTTCAGGGTGACCAGTCTGGATAAGGACAGGGCTCAGAGCCATGAGGCTGCTCACAGCAGAGCATCAAGGGGCCAGTGTGGTCGTCTGTCCAGGCAGGAGTGGCTGTGGGTGGGGAGGGACGGTTTTGAGAAATTTGGCAGAGGTAGAGCCATCAGGACTGGGGATTGCTGAGGAGCAGGAAGCATCTAAGAGGACACTCTGGATTTGGCTTGGAGCCGCTGGGATGCTAGCTGGGAGGTTCTTCCCTGCAGGCTGGCTGCTGAGTGGGGCACCAGCTCCCCAATTCCTCCCTGCATCAGACATGTCCTCACGCACACAAAGGGTAGCTATGCGAGGTAATGCCTTTGTTAAAGCTACAGTTCACCCTTCCACAGTGTATATAGACTTTACAATCTTGGGTTGTACACAATAAATATGATTTTATAAGTCAATTTAAAAAAATAAATTAATTTTTTTAAAAAGAAAGAAACAAGTCCTCACGTAAGTGGATCCCTGCCAGGCTGTGTGGGGTGGGGGAGCAATTGAAGAACATGGTGTCAGTGCTCAGAGCCCCCAGAGGGCTCAGCCTGGGGCCTGCCTGCGGCTCCCTCGCCCTCTCTGAGATGCCAGCACTGCCGCTCCGCCAACTCCCTGCTGCGGCTGCTGCACCCTCAGCGATGCTTGGCGTGAAGATCTCAGGGTCCTCGTCTATGAAACAAACAATTATGACTCCTTCCCAGGTCTTTGGGAGGAAGAGATGCTTTTAAAATTTTACAAGGGTTTGCTATTCTTAGTATTAGGGCTGCGGTGAGGGTTCAAGTCCAGTTATGATTTTGATAAGGATTAGGAATGGGTCTGGGGGTTTCAGGGGCTGCCCCTGGGGTTTCTTCTAGGGGAGGGGACTGTGGCCTCCAGGCCCTCAGCTGCTAATGTCCCGTGTGCCTCTCCCCCCAGCTCACCGTCTATCTGGGAAAACGGGACTTTGTGGATCACATCGACCTCGTGGACCCTGTGGGTGAGTCCCTGGGCGGGAGGTGGAGGGTGAGGGGAAGGCCGGGCTGGCCAAGCCTCCCAGGAATAGCCCTCGGGTCTGGGGAGGGGCCTGGTGCCAGGAGCGGGGCATGCCTGGCTTCCTGCTTCGGCAGCAAGCACTTACTGGGCGGCTGCCTTCCCATTCCCGTGAGGACCGTGCACTTGTGGGAAGGCCACGATAAGGAAGATGAGGGTGGTGATGACGGCAGCCACACTTACCTTAAGGCTTATCATGTGGCAGACAGTGGGGGAGGCTACCATTGCTATCCCTGCTTTACAGACAGGGAAATGAGACCCAGAGAGGCTCAGTGGCTCGGCCAGGTCACACAGCTAGTAGGGAGAGGAGCCCAATTCAAAGCCGGCAGTCTGGCTGCACAGAAACCCTTCGTTCTGCTGCTTTCTGACAGCAAAGGGTATGACAAACCTTCCTGGGGCTTGTGATGGGGGCTGTCCTCACCCATGGGGGGACCGTGGGGGTCCTACCAGAGGCTGGATGGTGGCTGAAAGCATCTTCCAAGGTCTCATTCAAGTTCAGGGGTTCACAGCCTCTGCGCTCTTGGTTGTTAGGATTGGAGAATTCTCTGCTGGTGGGGCCTGTCCTGTGTGTTATGGGATGTACAGCAGCATCCCTGGCCGCCACCCAGTTGATGCCAGGAGTACCTCTCCCTCCAGTTACGACAGTCCCAAACGTCTTTAGATGTTGCCAAATGTCCCCTTGGGGAACAAAAATCACCCGTTGGAGAATTTCTGCTCTCACTGGGAGAGCCTTGGTCTCACTGCCTCTTCCCATGACTGTTTGAGAGAGGGAGGCCCAAAGTTACCCCTGTTCTACAAACGGGCACAGTGAGGCCCAGAGAGGGTAAGTGACTTTTCAAAGAGGGACACAAATAAACCAAATTAAGGCCAAAGGAGGTGACAGGTTGGGAGAATGGGGACTAGAAACTGCATGATGCCAAGTCTAGGTGCAGAAACTTGGAGGTGTTGCTTGGGAAAAATGTCCCGGAGAATGTGGCCTCTCTCATCACATCCCTGGGGGCTGTCCTGAGGCCAGAGGGCAGAGGGCAGGAGTGATCTGCGTGGTCCCAGACAAGAGGGGGAGGAAGAGAGAGAACAAGAATGCACAGTGGTGGGTTTCAGCTCACTAGGAGGAGGACCTTGGGGACCTGGGGCAGGAGACCAGAGGGCTGTGAGCTGCAGCGAGGCCAGCTTCAGCCCAGGCCCCTGGCTTTGTGGCCTGCAGCAGAGCAGCCCCACTTTTCCTCCCTCCCTGTCTTCTGAAGCTCAGTGTTGCTCTGCCATTTGCATCTTCTCCCTGAACTGGCCCCTCCGAGGCAGTGGCAGGCATGCCAGTGTCCACCTGTGGTCTGCTGCAGGTCGTGGTTCCAGGGGGCTGAGGCCAGGGCCGGCCACGCCCATTAGCCTACAGCCCAGAGGCTGGGAGGGGGCAGAAGCAGGAGGGAGCCAGCTCCCCAGCACACACACGGGCACCCTGGGGGCTGTTCATAAGTGTTCACAGAGCACCGAGTTTGTGCCAGGCCCTGTGCAGAGCCGAGGGGGTCCCAGAGAGCTCTGGGGCATTGTCCAGAGTTGACCAGGTGACTCACAGTGAGAAATACTTTTTCCATCATGGCATTGCCCTTTCGTTGATCTGATTATATCCTCCCTATGCTTAACTGTTGCTCATCAGACCTGCACGCAAGTCCGAGCCTCTGGCCCGGCTAACGGGACATTTACGATCAGGCCTGGCCCTCCTCTTTCGCCAGCTCCAGAATCTGTTCTCCCAGGCCGCAGAGCCGCACTGTTCCCACTGCCTGCCTAGCCCTGAGTCCTGTAATCAACGACCTTTACTTGTCCCATGAGACCTGGCTCCAGCTTCCCTCTCCCCGGGAGCCTCCCGTGGCACTGAGTGCCGTCACTGGGACTCCCTCGCCACTGGGTTTCCACTGAGCCCCGGGTGCCCGTGCAGGACGTGGCACAGAGGAGAATCCCACCGTAAAAGGAAGATGAATGATCAGGCTCTGGGGACAGGTTGGCCACTCCCCTGACCAGTGGCCCTGGCGCCTGCCCAGGACTGGGGTTGGACTGGGACCCCTCCAGGCACTCATTGCAGACAAGGCCTCTGAGATTCCTGAGCGGTTGGCTGGGGGCCACAGGGTGGGGGTGGCGGTGGGTGAGTGTGGGCAGAGGAGAAGGGAGAGAGAGAGGTTTGGCCAGAGATGGGCTGGAGATGCCAGACAAGGGGGTGACCCCTGAGCCAGTTTCTGGCCTCCTGGGGTGCTGGGCAGAGAGGATGTCCTTTGTGTCCGGCTGGACTCTGCTCCCGAGGGCAGGCCTCAGGGCACCAAGGCACATTCCATGCTGCTCGAGAGGGCCCAGCACTGCCTAAGTGCTTTGCACGGCTGACACATTCTATACACGGGCACATCTGCACATACGACCCGTTCCGCCCTCCCAGGAGCCTGTGAGGTGGGTACTGCAGATCACAACCCCTGATCCGGACATTCCAGATCCAGAAAGCTCTGAAAACCTACAATTCTTTCTAAGTTTGGTGCAGAACTGATTTACTGGCAAGCCTGGCCTAAACTGATGTGAGGCTGTCTATGCCTTATTTAGCCACTTGGTGAGATGCTGACATTTCCCTGGGAAGTGTCAATGGCTTTAACAGTGGGTGCAGGTCCCGCAGAGGAAATCACAGAATATTGGGAACAAGTGCCATGTTGCCTCTCTAAGGTTTGAAACTTCTAAATTTCAAAGTATGCCTGGTCCTAGGGGTTCTGAACCCATATTATTATTATTACTAACACACGAAGCAACAGAGATGTTAAGTAACCTGCTGACAGTCACCAGCTGGGTCTGTGGGGCCGGGCTGGGGCGGGAGCGGGGTGAGATGGTGGAAGTAGGCCGACCCCCGGGTGCCGGCCTTCCCATTTCTCTCACGATGCTTTGAGCTGGACAGATGGTTGGATTTGGGTTTGGGTTGGTGTTTGGGGCTCAGGGGTTCAGGAGGTCAAGCTGGGAGAGTCTGCTCACTCTTTCCTTCCCACAGACGGTGTGGTGCTGGTGGATCCTGAGTATCTCAAAGAGAGGAGAGGTAGGCTGCGGCCCCACCCCCGGCATGTCAGGGGCTCCCTCCTCCCCCATGACCTCCAGCCTGGGGTCCCCCTGCCCCTCTCCACGGGATCCCCTGAACGCCCCAGCAATACCGCAGTCGGTGCCCTGCCCCAGGCCCACTGTGGGAGAATGTTTCCAGTGCCCGAGCACTTCACATCGATACGTCATGACTGTGGCCAGGCTGGGGATGCCAATAGGGCAGGAGTTAGGGTCTCATTTTGCAGAAGGGAACATTGATACAGGGAGGTAAAGGGCAGCAGGAAGACAGGAGCAGGGGGCCGAGACAAGACCATGCCTGTGGACATCATTCAGCACCCCCCATCTCCCTGCTCCTTCCCCAGGCCCCTGACCCCCACCCCAGGCCTGCCAGCCTATGCCCCTCCGCACATGCAGGGAGTGGGGGAGGGGTGGGGGATGGGAACTGGCCCAGCAGGCAGCGCCCACCTCCTCCCGGGGGCCAGGCCACGGGCAGCTTCCAGGTGCTCCACACCAGCCCCTCCACGGGGAGACAGCGCAGCCATCCCCAGGGAGCTGTGGACCTTTGGACAGGCCTGTGGCCGGGGCCAGTCCCAGGGCTGCGGCTGGTGGTCTGGGGGCTTGTTTGCTGCTCTCCAGGCCCCTCCTCAGTGCCCCTGCTCCCCACAGTCTATGTGACCCTGACCTGCGCCTTCCGCTATGGCCGGGAGGACCTGGATGTCCTGGGCCTGACCTTTCGCAAGGACCTATTCGTGGCCAACGTGCAGTCCTTCCCGCCGGCCCCCGAGGACAAGAAGCCCCTGACACGGCTGCAGGAGCGCCTCATCAAGAAGCTGGGCGAGCATGCCTACCCTTTCACCTTTGAGGTCAGGGGCTGCCATCCCCGGGGCCCCATTCCAGAAGCACCACCTCTGGGTGGGCACACGGGGGCAGTGAGGGTCAGCTGCTCCATGTCACCCAGCTCCCCAGTGCACGTTAGGACCGGGGGCACTGTCACTTACCACTACCTGGCAAGTGTCTCTTCTCTGGCCACTGCTGGGGGCGTCACCCCTACCTTTGTGCTACTCCCCAGACCCTCACAGTGGGAGAAAGGGGGGCTGAGGAGGTGGCTGCAGACAAAGGAGCCCTTTCTGAAGCTCCTGGGTCACTACGAGGTGTCCACCTGCCTGGCCTCAACCCAGCTCACGAATGAGGGGTGGCAAGAAGTTGATTTCTCCACTGTGCCACCTCTCAAATCCAAGACTCCAAGATTTCAGATTTCAAAATTTCACGTCTCTCAGACACTCTGATTCTGTGATTCTGCACAATCCCCTCCGCTCTGTGCGGGGTAGAGAGCGGAGAGAGGGTATGGAGTCATCTTCTCCCTGTAGATGTGTTAGTTTCCTGTGGCTGCTGTAACACGTTGCCACAGACTCGGGGGAAAGTGAACACACCAATTAAAACAACACCAGTTTACGACCTTGCAGCTCTGGAGATCGGAAGTCCCAAAATGGGTCTCACTGGGCTAAACTCGAGGTGTGGGCAGGGCTGCGTTCCTTCTGGAGGCGCTTGGGGGAGCGCACTTCCTTGCCTTTTCCAGCTTCACGTCCTTGGCTCGCTCGGCCCTTCCTCCACCCGCAAAGCCAGCGGCAGCCAGTTGCGTCTTCCTCACGCCCCGTCACGCTGGTGGACGCTGGACGCGTCTGCTTCCTGCCTCCACTTTCAGTGACCTCGTGGTTATGTTGGGCCACGATAGTCCAGGACACTCTCCCATCTCAAGGTCCTTAACTTAATCGCATCTGCAAAGTCCCTTTTGTCCTGTGAGGTAACGCAGTCCCGGGGGCTAGGATGTGACATCTTTGGGCGGCCGTTACTCTGCCTACCACAGTAGACATCACGGAAGGATGGTGTTTAGCTGTTGCTGTGAGGACTGGGCTGCACTGAACCCTTTAACCCCGGTCTCAGGGGTGTGTGGGGTGGTGGGGGTGGCGGGGGTGCAGGGTGTGGGGAGGGACAGTGGTGGATGTGACAGGTGGCTTATTCTGCCTTCTTCTTTACAGATCCCTCCAAACCTCCCGTGCTCTGTGACGTTGCAGCCAGGGCCCGAAGACACAGGGAAGGTAGGTCACCCCAAGGGGAGCATCTGTCTGGGTCCAGGACTCTCATGGCCCCAGGTCCCTGCTTTCTCCCTGGAAGGTGCAGACACACAGGACCACCCTCCCTGTCATGTCCTTGTGTCTAGACCAGGCTGATCCCGCCTCAGACAACCAGTCTCTTTCCAGACAGGGCCCCAGACACGAGGTCAGCCTCACTGCCACAGTCAGTGACAGTCCAGAGGCTCCCTGAGTCACTCTCACTGGCTGTGGCGTTGGCTGCAACAGGACCAGAATGTTCTGAGGACCTACACCTGGCCTCACACTACCCCCAGCAACCTTGTATGGAAGTACAATCATCTCCAGTTCACAGCTGGGGAAACTGAGGCTTGGAGAGACGTGACACCACTAGCGTCCCGGGCCCCAGATCTCTGAGCCCCATTTCCTCACTGGCAAAGGAGACAGTAGGATGTGTGTCCCCGTGTTGTTAGCGGGTGGCATGAGGCTGAAGCAAGCCGCCCGCACAGGTCTGCGTGCAGTGGGTGCTGCTGTTTCCGGGCGGCTGCCTGGGTGAGGACGGTCCCCCGACTGAGGCAGGGGTCCAGAGCCTAGAGCCCCGTCAGGGTGGTTTTGGGCCTCCGGTGTCACGGGGAGTCGGGGGGCAGCTCAGTGGGAAGGTCAGATGGAGGAGACAGCAGGAGGGTGGCAGCCCAGCGCTGGGCCGGGCACAGGGTCAGGCCGGTGGGGTTGGGCTGTGGGAGCTTGGTGTTCCCGCCTGGTGTCCTCGTTTGTGAAGTGAGAGGGTGGGCTGGGGACCTGCGTCTCCCCTGCCCTGTGGTCAGAGCCCCCTTCCCTCAGGCCTGCGGTGTGGACTACGAGGTCAAAGCCTTCTGCGCAGAGAACCTGGAGGAGAAGATCCACAAGCGGTGAGCAGGTCACCGGGCTGCAGGCGCGGGCTGCCCGCTGGGAGAGGGGGGCAGACAGGACGGGCAGAGTCCTCAGAGGACATAAGTAGCAACACCTGGAAGTGTGTGAGGAAGGGTGGCACGTTCCGCCTTGGGCGCTCTGAGGAGGCCGCTCTGCAAGGCGGCGGGTCGGGAGAGCTTCCCGAAGTGGCCCTGGCTGGGGCTTCAGCATCTCCCCTCTCGCACCTCGTAGCAGCCTCCTCCCTCACCTCCCTGCCTGCGGCCTCACCCCCTCCAGGCTGCGTGTCTTTTTATTTTGTTTTGGAAAATACCCTAAATTCAGATGGTGAGCAGTGAGCAGGATGTTCCCTGGCCATGCCCGTCTCCCGCTCTTTCTCCTGGGAGGTGATCAGCAGGAGGTGTGGGTGCCAGTGGGGTCTTCCCAGCAAGGAGGGCAGTGGAGACAGCAAACCCCCCAGGGGAGAGGGAGGAGAGGTCGGCCCACGCTCAGAGAGGGGAGGGGCAGAGAGCCAGCTGGCAGCCCCGACTTCTCACGCCTGCCCTGCCTGGGGTCAGGGCCTGCCTCCCCAGTGGCTGACCTCAGCCCCCAACTCTGATGCCAGTGTGTCCTGAGGCACAGTTCCTAGGCAGGGGAGGCGGGCTCAGGGGACAGCAGCCTCTTTAGCGACTGGGCTGAGTTCGCCACCTGGTGGCTCTAGGGTGTATTGCATGCATTTCCATCTGCAGCCCCGGCAACGGGTGTGTGTGTGTTTGTGTGTGTGTCTGTGTGTGTGTGTGTCTGTGTGTGTGTCTGTGTGTGTGTGTGTGTCTGTGTGTGTGTGTGTGTGTGTGTGTGTAGGTATGTAGATGGGGCCCTTCTCTGTCCCCCACTTCCTTTTAAGACCTGAGACCCAGGGAGAGGAAGGGTGTTGTGGGCTGTGGGAAGGAAGAGGAGGCGACATTGAGAGCCGTCATCCTCACTCCACCACCAATGGGCCATTTTAAACCCACGCCAAAGAGTTATGAATAATAATGATATACTGGCTCTCATCTGTCGAGGGCCTGTTAGGTGCCAGGCACTGTTCAAAGTACTGGGTACATATGAACTAATTTAATCCTCACGGCAACACAAAGAGGTAGGTCCTGCTATTGTCACCACATAGAGGTGAGGGAACCGAGGCAGAGAGGGTTAATTTCCTCAAGGTCATAGAGTGAGTAAGAGGGGAGGGGGTGTGAGCCTGGCCCTCTGGTTTCAGGGGATGGAGGCAGCCTATGAGAAACGGGGCTGCCAGCACGCGTAGCATGCCACGGACACTGCATCCCCGAGCCCTCAGCCCTTGCCAGGGTTTGCCCCTGAGCCCGTCATTTCACCGGGCCCATCTCGTCTCACTGGCCGGCATCCCCCCGAGTCTACATCCCCTCGCTGAACCCCGACACTTTCAGAGCCCCCATTTCCTCATGTCCCCTCTGCATATTTTCATTACGAGATACCTGACAGGTATTTACTACATGGCTGGCACTGTCACAGGTGCTAAGAATACAGCCATGAACAATTTAGACAAAAGTTTCTGTCCTTAGAGAGCTTACATGCACTGTTCCGTGACACAGGGCAGCAGGGAGTGAAAACACAGTCCCTCTTCTACCACCACCACCCCCAGTACCAAGACCAGACCCAAAGGAAGTGCAGCCACGGGGTGATTCAGGGACAGGATGGGGAGGATGGAGTGGGACCAGACGGTGACAAGGCCTGTATCCAACCTCTGCAGTGTGGCTGGATTCCGAGGCAGTGGGGAGGGGACCCGCGGCAGTCTACCGAGCAGGAGAGTGAGGTGAAGATCACAGGAAAGAGGATAAAGGCAGGTGACTCTGGTCATCTTTCACTCCTCCCGTCTCCGTTAGGAATTCCGTGCGTCTGGTCATCCGGAAGGTGCAGTATGCCCCAGAGAGGCCCGGCCCCCAGCCCACAGCTGAGACCACCAGGCAGTTCCTCATGTCAGACAAGCCCTTGCACCTGGAGGCCTCCCTGGATAAGGAGGTAGGAGGCTCGGACCTGGCAGGGGTGGGGGCTGCTCTACCAGGGCCTGGACCCGAGATCCCAGCCCTCTCCTGGCCTGTGGGGTCTCCTCAGGTAGGAGCCTCTACCCCAGCCTGAGGACCACAGGGCTCAGGGAATCTGAGACCTCGCAGGGGATTTGGAGAAGCCTCTTGGGGCCTAAAGGAGTGGCAGAGGGGCATGAGACTGAGGGACGCGATTGACTTCAGAAGTGAGCAGCGGACCCTCCCAAAGGGTTCTGGCCATCTCCCTGCTGCCCACGGCACCTCCACCAACTGCCTGCATCAGGCCAGGTGGTAAAAACCAACCAGCTCAGTAGAGGAGGGGACAGAGGCAGCCCGGGAACTCCTGCCTCCCCTGAGCTATAAGGCAGCAAACCCTGTGGAAGGAAGAGACTCCTCCTTAAGCTCTGAGTCAAAGCCATCTGACTGATGCCTGCTGTGAGCTCAGGCTGGCCTCTCCTTGAGCTGTGGGCACCCCCTTATCCCTCCTGGGGCACAGCTGAAGGCAAGTGCCTGGGACAAGATGCAAGTGAGGCCCTTGGGTGAGATTCGGAGCTGGCTCCCTCGGAGAGCTGGGCAGCCCTTCCTCACCTTCCCCTGCTTCTTCCGGACCCTCCTGGGGATGGATTCTAGAGCTGGCTGAGGCTCGAGGCATCACCTAGTCCAGCCCCTTCATTGAACAGAGGGAGAAACTGAGGCTTAGATAACCTGCCCATGTCACACCACTATCATCACTGTTACTGTTGTTATTGTCATTGTTACTGGTGGCCGAGCTGGCACTGGAGCAGTTACGTGGCAGGGGTCCCACAGGGCACAGAGGGCTAATACTCCTGGTGACTGTAGTGCCTGCCCCCTTAGCATTAGTGGGAAGTGGATGATGAACTCGGGGCACAGGGCAGAACAGCCACCATTTGGGGAACCCCAGGAAATTTGTGTGGGGCCTTTCCTCCCTCCCCTTTTCCTAGGACTGTGGCATCCTCCCAGCCAACCCTCTGCTTTCTTGTGCCTCCCAGATCTATTACCACGGAGAACCCATCAGCGTCAACGTCCATGTCACCAACAACACCAACAAGACAGTGAAGAAGATCAAGATCTCAGGTAGCCCAGGGAGAGGGTCAGCTTAGGGGGCGGGCCAGAGGGGCTTCTCGCAGGGGTTGGGGGTAGCTGAGGATCTGCCCTGGCTCACAGCCTTGTAAATAACTGCCGAAGCCCGGGGCCTGCTCTGAGCCAAAGCGTAAGGCTTGTGAGGCTGGTAGTGCAGGCTGCTCATGGGTTAGGTAATGAGTTTACTGCTTAAGCCACCTCTTCTTTGGTTTCCTGGGTTCTGGCAAAGCCGTCCTTGAAGGGAAAACTTCTGGTTATGGGAGGGAGCGGGTGTGTTTGGAGCTACCCTTTGGATGGAGGATGGGGTGGTCTCCTGCAGGAGTGCCTCCTGGTGGCTTCTGGCCATTGCTTGGGGCTGGACATCCCCAGCCTGGGGAGGCCTGAGATGCCCTGTGGGGGCTGCGGCCCTGGCTCACGGTGCCCCGATCCCCTCTCCCTCCTAGTGCGCCAGCATGCGGACATCTGCCTTTTCAACACAGCTCAGTACAAGTGCCCTGTGGCCATGGAAGAGGCTGAGTAAGTGAGCACAAGCCTGGCCTTGGACATGGGGGACTGGGAGGGAAAAAGAGAAGCTCTGGGTCCTGTTATAGGCCCACCTGGCAGAGGGCTGGGCCTCAGACTTCCTTGCCACTCAGAGTAGATGATCCTGAAGAACCTTTTAGAAACCATCCACCTGAGTTAGCTACAAGAAATACACGCTACAATCAAACAAAAGACCCACTAAAACTAGAACAACAAAAGAAAAGCTAATAAATGTAAGGGGGCTGGGGATGTGGACAGAAAATAATTACACTGTGCCTGAAACCTAGGTTGAAGGGAGATACTGTGCTCTGAGCTTCCTGGTAGCCAAGGCAAAGTGGGCAAAGCAGTAGGTACATCACTTTTCTTGCCTGATAAAGGAGTAATTGGACTCATTGGGGAAAGTGGGTTATGTTTGGGAGGTTGAGAATAATCATACAAAAAAACTCTAGGTTTGAGGAGAGCTAATATGTATGGTTGAGCATGGATGGAACTTTGTCCCAAGCTTGTTGGCAGTTAAGGTAAGAGGAGAGATCTGAAACAAAACATCTTTACTTACCTAAAGGAAGTAGATGCTTCCACTAGAAAGCACACACATTTTTTCTCCTGGCCCTGCAAATATTTTTGGGGGGAGATAGTTGAATTTTATGTAATTTTATATGCATGTGTATATTTATTTACGTATACTTGCAATCAGTATTTTTTTGCAACTTGAAAACATTAAAAAAATGTTACTACCTGGTCTCCTATAGGTAAACATGCTATGATCAGATCAAACATTCCCCCCATCACTGGGCTTCTCTTATATCCTCTGCTGATTTAAAAAGCATTCAGAGCCACAAGGCATAGCTTTCTGGTGAGGGGTAGGGGGCAGGGCCATAAAGTGAAGTGATCTAGAGACAGTGTAACATAAAGTCCCCAGACTGGAAAACCCCAAACCCTGCACCTGGTGCCGGCATCTGCCTAACAGATAGCAGCTGGGGAGGCCTTTACACTCCCAGCCCTGTGTAATTCCCAGGAAGCCCTGTGGGGCGGCTGCTGCTGCCCCAGTGTGTAAATGAGGACGTGGGTCAGAGAGATGTGACTGGCTCAGCCTCACAGTGCTGGCAAGTGGCAAAGCTGGGCTCAAACCCAGGCTGTGTGACTCCAGAGCTTGCCCGCTGGCTGCTGCATTGCTAACTATCGTTGAAAAGATGGGTGGGGAACAGAGCAAAACCCCAGAATGAACAATTGAAATACCCTATACATGGTGGATCGATTGTGATAGAGCAAGTACAGGTTTAATTGCAGGACATAGGTGGGGGGTATATGGGAGTCCAGTAGCTTCATTCATGGCTTGTGTGTAGCTGTAGTTTCTAAAATAAATGTGCTGCTTAGGGCTGCCCCGTTAGACTAGGGTAGTTTTTTCCTACAGAACATCCCAGGGTCAGTCCTGCTTATGTGTAGAGTGTAGATGCGCCTCCTTTGGGTGGCAGTGGTCTTCCTGCCAGAGCTGGGCCTGCCCAAGTGGTCCCTGTGAGTAGGGGACAGGTGGGGAGAGGGAGGCTTGGAGCAGGGCCAGGCTAGATGTCCTACAGGTGGGGTGAGGGCTGGGGTTGGCTCTGGGGAGGGCCATCTCCACACCTGCTTCCCGTCTTCCCAGCGACACGGTGGCACCCAGCTCCACATTCTGCAAGGTCTACACACTGACCCCCTTCCTGGCCAACAACCGAGAGAAGCGGGGCCTTGCCCTGGATGGGAAACTCAAGCACGAAGACACGAACCTGGCCTCCAGCACCCTGTGAGGACCCACCCTCCTGGTCCCAGGCTCCTGGTGCCCAGCACCCCAACGGGTCCACACCCTCCTTGGTCCCACCAGTACGAGGACAAGGCTCGGGCTACCCTCCCCCTCAGGCTTGTCCAGGGCCTCAGGAGCATGGCCTGTCGGGGAGGCTGCCCCTACTCCACACACCACACTGCGGGGACGCTGGCCCTGCAGGTGGAGGGGCCCGAGGGATCTCACAGCCAGATTTGGGAGCCAGGGCTTCCCGAGGGCACAGCTCACCTTCCTCCCTCCCACCAGGCCCAGGGTGGGCCACACACAGTAGAGGGGTGGGTGGCCGCCGCCCCTGCCCTGCGTGTCCCACCCACCCACCCCCAGCGAGCCCTGAACCAGCTCCCCTGTGTCTGCAGGCTGAGAGAAGGAGCCAACCGCGAGATCCTGGGCATCATTGTGTCCTACAAAGTGAAGGTGAAGCTGGTGGTGTCTAGGGGCGGGTGAGTGTCTAGCCCAGCCCAAGACCCCTGAGTGCAGAGGGGCGTGACTCTGAAGACCCTGACAGCTGACCCCACACTGCCTGTTTGCCCGTCCTCCTAGCTGCATCCACCTTTGGGGGAGGAGCTTCCTGCCCCAACTTTTCCTCCTTCCTGCTCCTCTCTCTCCTCCCCCTCGTCCTCCTCCTCCTCCTCCTCCTCCTATCGGGGTCTGAGCCTCGCACAGAGGGTTGGGGGACAGTGTCCTCAGAGTCTATGCTGTGGGGTCCCTGGGATGCCACGCCCCTCATCACACGCTGAGCCACAGCACCCACCCCTACCCAGGCTGATCTTAGCGGAAACAGCTAAAGGGCTCTCAGAGCTGGACTGGGGATTTGTTAGGTGGTCCGACTCTCCCATTTCACAGATGGCGAAACAGAGGTCCGAACACTCCCCAAACATTTCCTGAATCTCCTCCGCTAACCTCAGGTCATGGGCTGGGTGCTGGGGCCACAGCAGTGGACCAGACTTGTCCCCTGCCCTGGAGTGTAGCTTGATGGAGGCTCAGGAAAACCCCCACATGTCCCCATATATTGGGCCTACCTGTTATAAACCTAGAATTTCTACTGTATCAGAGGGATTTTTTTCTAATTTAGTTTATAAATTGCTGTAAAAAGATTAAAAACTCAATAATGTTGACACTGAGCCCCCTTTATTATTAGAATAATACCTCTTTGCAGGTGGCAGTGAGTAATACTGACCACACTATAGGACATCTCGAAATTGCAAATTGCAAATCATGTGTCCTGTGACCTTGCAGGACCCACAGTCTTCCCGGTTCCTGGGAACCACCAGGGCTTCCTTTTGCCATTAGAGAGCCCGGCCTCCCCCCGGGCCTCCCCTGGGGCAGGCAGCACCCGGTTAACGTTTACACTCCCTTTCCAGATGAGGATCCTGGGGCTCAGGGGGGTTGGCTGAGCTGGCCCTGGATCTTGGCAGCCCTGGGCAGGGCTAATGGTACCTCAGCTCATCCCTGAATAGCAGGCAGAGCTGTGCAGGGGCGGGTGGGAGTGTGTCCCATGGGTCTTTTCTATCCCAGGGGCAGCAGAAGTGGTGAATGAATGTGCTTTCTGTTTTCTTCCTCTCTGAACTCTCTCCTGACCACTTCTCCTGCCTCCTCTGACCCACCCAGCCTGTTGGGAGATCTTGCATCCAGGTAAAGTCCCTCCCTTCCACCTGGTTGACTCACCTTCCTGGAGGGCCCAGAGACCACTGGCCTGACTGACCAGAATCACAGGGCACTGGGTTGGAAGGCATCTTAGCGGTCACTTCAGATTGCCAGGCTCAGGTGTGTGCTGGGGAGACACAGCCTTCCCTTAAAACACCTCACCTTGCTGTTCCATCCCACTCAAGGGACAGGGACCTTTACAGACAGCAAAGCCCAACTGCACTGATCTGGGGAGGGCCCCCCAAGAGACCTGTCTGAATTACCTATCACCTGAAGTACAGGAGGTTTTGGAGAAATGCAGGCTCCGTGGCCTTCATGCTTCTGTGCTATTGAGAATTAAGGGCTGGCCAGGTGTTGCTTAGGATACCCACTTCTGTAGACAGCGCTCCCCGGTACCCAGCTGGACTCACATTCCAAAAATGCACGTGCCACAACCACAGCAGTCTGGCCTTCTTCTGTCGCAAGCTGGCAATGTTGCTCATCCTAAGAAATTAATCCAATTCAATTCAGTTCAATATAATTCAGCAAAGATTTCCAGAGCCCAGGCTTGTGCTGGGAGCTGAAGTCCCAGAGAGGAATCAGCCCCCTGCCCTTATTGCCGTGGCTTAATGTCCAGAGTCTTCCATTCATATCCCGTATGACCTTAGTGAAGGCTGGTGGACTCGATCTTCCACCAGCTTCCATTCTGATAGCTCAGTCCTCCAAGTGAACCTGCAGAAGCACTCCCCTTTGCAAGCAAAAGAAAAAAAGCCAAATAATTTTGACAGCCTTATAAAACCTTCATGTTCCCATTGGGGGGAAGTGATGATTCTGACAGGCACAAACCTTCACGGTTTAACCAAGCCCTGTACGTACATCATCTCCCAGAAGTTCCAGTGGTTCTAGAAGGCAGGCATTGTTACCCCCATTTTCCAGATGAACTCAGTGATGCTCAGAGATACAGAGTGCTCTGCCACTGGGTGGTGGGGCAGGTGACAGATCTTTCTGGTTACACAGCTTGTGCACCTCACCACTCCCTTCCAGTCCCTTCCTCCTCCCCAGCTGGGTCTGGGCAACGAGATCAGTGGGATGTGGCTTGTGCCTGGAGGTGCTCACAGTTGGTGAGGGGTCTCCTAGGGTAATGACACCCCAAGCTGAGAGGAGCATTCAGGGCAGCTTTTGTTAGTCTCAATTCTGAGGCTATCACACGGTGATTACGGGTGTGGATTATGGAGCAAGAATCCTCTATCACCATTGATAGCTGTGTGGCCTTGGGCAAAGATATTTTAATCTCCTTGTGCCTCAGTTTCCCAGTCTGTACACTGGGGATAATAATAGGGTGGTTGTGAGGATTAAATGAGTTAGTCTAGGGAAGGGGCCTACAATCGTCCTTGGCACACAGTCAGCACCATGGAACTGTCTGCTCTTGGTCTAGAGGCAGAGAAGCCCCATCAGGAGCACCGGCTGGGGCCAGTTCTTCCCCACCGCCCCTCCTTCCATCTCCACAAGGCTGCACAGGGTGGACACTCTGGGGCCCTGGGGCCCATCCCACTTAAACTTGATTAGACTGACCTCAGCAGTGCTTCCTCCAGCCTAAGCTTTCTAGAAGCCTCCTGGAGGTGTTGGGAGATGAGAGTGAGGGTGGGAGGGGGTCCAACCCTGAGGTTGGGAAGGGCAGTGTCAGGGAGGCTGGGGTGGCTGTGGCCATTTGAGGTGGGCAGGGTCCAGGGCACCTCTGGGGCTGCCCAGTGGCCACAGTGCACACTGCCCTGGGCTGTCCTTTCCCGCCTCTGTGCCTCTGCCCAGCACTCAGGAATCCAGGGACCCTTTTCAGGAAAGGGGAGGTTCCCATTTCTTTTGGGAGCCAGAAGAAGAGGTCTCCTCGTTCAACTCCCAGGCAGAGGCAGAGCTGGGGCTGGGGGCTGTGCCTCAGACCTCCCTCCTCTGACCACAGAGCCCTCCCTGCCCTCACGCTGACGGGGCGTCGCGTCTCACAGCCTGAGACTGGGCTCGAGGCTCACCAGCTCTGGGTCTCTGTTTCAGCGACGTGGCTGTGGAACTGCCCTTCACCCTAATGCACCCCAAACCCAGAGAGGAACCTCCACATCGGGAAGGTGAGCAGGATCTGTGGGTCACTGGGGTGGGGGCTCTCCACCACTGCTGTGTCACCCTGTCACCCCACCTCCCTCTGGGTTAGCCTCCAGCCAGTGTCACCCTTTTCTTAGATGCCCAGATCTTTCATGGGGCCCAAACTCCTGTTTGCTTCTGACCCCACCAGGAGACAGTGCGGCCTGGCTCCTGTCCTCCGTGGGGGGGCGGCAGGCCTGGAGGAAGGAGCTCAGTGGCCATGCTCTGAGCTGCTACCTTGCTCCTGGCAGGGCTGGGTCCTGTTTGGTAGTAAGAGAAGGGGCTGCATGGATAAGATGAGCCCCAGACACACCATTCCCATATTTTTTTTACAAGTGATACCACACTGGTCATATTTCATTGAATCTAAGACTGTTGCAACGGAAGTTGCAAGAGACAACATTATGGAAGGTACCAATATGGAAGGTACCAACATTATGGACTATACCATGATTAAACTATGCAATGCCATCGATGGCAAAACACCGCCCAAGTTCAGATGTTAAAATGTGAAAAATTAACTCTGAGTTGTCTTAGAGTTAAAGAAAGGCATGCATGCGAGGAATCACTCTAAGTCATGTTGAGACCTGCCAAAAGGACCAGGGGCCAGAGGTTTCTGGGGCTGCAGGGGGCATCGGTGCCCTCCCTGCGCCTCCTCCCTGCCTTTAAGGTGACTTGTGGGTTTCAAGACCAGGGATGAGCTCCCCTTCTCCAATCCCCTTTTCCTGTGCCCTGCTCATTTTAGCCTGGTTGTCCCAGGGTGGGGGCCTGTGCCCACCCGCCGCCACGCCACCCCTCACTAACCCCTGGGCGCCCTGCCCGCCCGCCCTGTGTTTAGTTCCAGAGAACGAGGCGCCAGTAGATACCAATCTCATAGAACTTGACACAAAGTAAGCCAAACCCTGCCTGCAGACTTCTGGGGGGCGGCCGCGGGGGCAGGGTGGAGGGGTCATTTGCATATATGCTTATTAACCCCTGAGGAGCTGCTGGTCTAACCCGGTCTGCTGAGAGCCGCCTCTGCTCGCCTCTTCAGCAACCCGCTTGCCTGCATGTGACTTGAAGGACCCTCTCCGTGCCTGTTCCTCTTCCTCCTGCCTTGGTGGGGTTGTCTTCCTCCCTCGTCCTTGCACGTCCGTACGTCCGTCCGTCCGTCCACAGCACCTGCTCGGCTCACACAGGGCTGGTTCATGGCCCTGGGCTGGGCTCTCCTGCCTCAGCCACGCCCAACCCGTGGAATCAGGCTGTGGGGTGGGCAGGGGTCTGGGGATCTTGTCGCTTCTGACTCCTGAGGACCAACCGTGCGGATTTCCCAGCGGTCAAAGGCGGTCGCGGCACCGGAGAGTGGCCAGAGGGGGAGGACCTGGGCCGACAGCACGAACCACCTCCAGGGCCCAAGCAGCTTTCTCGATCCAGCTCCAAAGCCACCCTTCCTTTGTCCCCCAGGAGAAATCCGGGTGTGGGGTCTCAAGTCACACGATGAGGACGCCCATGCGCTGGCTGAACCCTGTGGGGCAGGGGACCTGGGTGGGCCCTACCTGGTCCTAAGTGGATGTGTTTTTTGGTAGAAGGGAACTCACTGTTCTTAGAAGCCGTGTTAGTCCCGAAATCCCACTCAGGTGTCCCCTTTCCCCATGCACCTGTCCTCTGCCCCCCTGTTTGGACTTGCCATCCTCCTACGCCACCCCTTTCCCATCCAGGGTCCCTGGGGGTAGAGTGTGAGCTGACACCGGGGAGAAAGACTCTTTATGGCCTTTTCTTCCGTTAAGCCAAGCCTACTCCTTCCTGTCTAGCAACAGGGATGCTTCCTGAGGGTAGTTTTTTGGGCGGGTGGGTAGGGCTTGTTGGGCCTGTTCTGGGAGGACTCTCTCTGGTGGCCCGGCCTGTCACAGCAGGAGTAATTCCTTCCTGTGGCTACAGAGCTGCGCTGCCCCCCGCAGCTCCTCAGGAGTCCAGGCCACTTTCCTAGCTGGCAGGAGAGTTTATTCGTGTTTCCCTTTGGCATTTTCACAACTGGCCCAAGTCAGATGTGCCCATCTTCACTGCCATAGGCGGGCATCCACATGCGGCAGCCTGGCAGGCCTTTCTGCCCAAGGTCCACCCCAGAAGCCAGAGACCTCAGAGAGGGGGGTTCTCTCCTGGGCCCCAGAGCAGGCTGAGTCACCTCTGGCCAGAACACTGGAAATGCCTCCTCTCCCTGCCCCTGCAAACACACCATGTTTTCCTTGTCTCTCCCACCAGTGATGACGACATTGTATTTGAGGACTTTGCCCGCCAGAGACTGAAAGGCATGAAGGACGACAAGGAGGAAGAGGAGGACGGTACCGGCTCTCCACAGCTCAATGACAGATAGACAGGGGCCGGCCCTCCCTCCGGGCAGCTCCGGGCCCCTCTCATGCACTAGGATGCTTATTCATCTTCTTCCCGCCTGGTTTCTCCTCCCTTTGTTCTTCCAGTTTCTACCAGGGGCCCCAGTGGTCTTCCAGGTCACGGTGATGGACCTCTGGCCTCATGGTTGGCCACACATCACCATGCCAACAGGACCACAAAATGCCACCTTCACCCCCATCTCTGCAGTCACCTCTCCACGCCCCTCCTTTTCATGCTGACTCCCAGAAAGACCACCAGGGCTCTGGCCTTGGAATTTGACCTGAGATGGGGAGCAGGTAGGGGAGGAGGGGGCGTGGGGCTTGGAGGGTGGGGATGAGGGCTCAAGACACATGAGAAGATGTCCGTAGTCCCAGGTGGTTAACACAGTCTGGCAGCTAAAAGATGACTGCATTGAAGGCCACCTCCTTCTCTGGCTTGGAGGGGCAGACTCGTGGATAGATTCTCAATGCCTTTTTGCAGTTCGGACCCACCAAAGACCTGTCCCCTTCCACCCTCATCCCCACCCCATGTCCCTCTGTGTCTGATAGTGACACTGGTAAAGGTTCCTAGACCCCAGGAATAGAGAAAAGCAACTGGACTGACTTTCTTACCAGCAGTTACCTGGACTAACACAAGCTGTGTGAACTAGCCTGAGTGTATTTCAGTATTGTCAGGATGTGACACCTTAGCTACCTTGTATTTTATGTGTGTGGACCTCTCTATACAAGCACAGAGAAAGAGAGGGAGGGGGTCTGCAGCGAGCACCAGCCCCTGGCAGAGTGAGCAGGGGGCTTGCAGAGGTGGGAGCAAAGAGCAGGAAGAGCAGAGTCTGCCCTATGTCCCTGCCTTTGTGGACTTAACATGGTCATGCAGGAAGCAAGGCTGGAGGTCCAGAGGGGGCCAGGACCTTGGTCAAGTTCCTTCTCTCTGGGCCTCAGTTCCTCACCTGGCAAACCAAGGAGTTTGCCCACAGGACCATAGGGGCCCTCCCAGCCCTGGCCTCAGAATTTGTGAACACGAGAGCTTTTGGTCTGGTGGTAGAGCCAGAGCTGCTGCCTCTAGAGGGGATTCCCTGGACCTCAGAGTGGGCCGAGCCCACAGAGCACCTAGCCCAGTGTCAGGCAGGTGCCTTGACGTCAGGCTGTGGCTGTAGCTGGTGTGAGCTGCTGTGCCCTAGGGCCTATTAGGGAGAGGGACAGAACTTGTATTTGCTGAGGCTGAGGAGGGGCTCGTGATAGGGCCTCAGTGCCTCACAGCCCCCTGGGAGTGTGTACATCCTGAGGTTTACTCAAGCAAATATATCGACTAGCCGGGCAAGGGGATCTCTCCTTAATTTCTGTTCCCTTCCATCTCTGTTCCACACTTGCCTGAAAAGGGAGACAACAAAATTTTATTGTGCAAGCTGGATCTCAACCCATTTCAGTCCAGCACCTCCAGGGCTGTGCTGTGCAACCATTTCCCACTTCACAAGCCTGGCACTGTACTTCTGAGTCTCACGAACATTCAACCCAGTGGACCCCCTCTCCAGCTCAGAGCCAAGTCCACTGGGGGCAGACACACTCCCCTGACCTGTCCTGGGGTCCTAGCTCTAGGTGCCCCTGGGCATCTGCATCCTGCCAGAGCTTGCTGGGCAGTTTGCACCTCATCTGGGCAGCTGCAGAGTTGGTGATATGCTAGAACAGTGCGTGGCAAGCACATGCCTTCCCGTGTCTTCTTCCAGAACCTTTGGGGCTGATGCAAGACCCTTTAGCATTTGGGGTGACCACTGTCCTGCAGACCTCTTCCCCCATCCCTGGCACACGCACACAGAAGATCTGTCAGGGGGGTTTCTTAAGCTTCCTCCACCTCAATATCACACTCATCCTTTTGAGTTTAGCCATTGTTATTTAACCAACTTCTCCAACTGCAGGAAAGCATCAGAGCCCTGTTTTGTTTTGTTTGTTTGTTTTGGTCAAGTTTAACTGAAGTCAGCCTAACCATCCTTTGCTGACAACTTCTCTGCTCTGTGCTAAGCACTGGAGACAGGGACGGGTCGGTCCCAGCCCCTGCCCTCAGGCAGCTTGTGGTCCGGGGAAAGTTACGGGGGAAGTACTAGGGGCCGCTGCCGTCGGGGCCCCGTGCCTGCTGCCGGTCCATCCAGTGCCTTGATGTGAATGGAAACAGGGCCCTGTTCAGGTGGGCTCAGACCCACACTAGAGTGGGCAGCTTTGTAGGGGCACGTAGGTTGGATGTGAGCACCTCTTGGCCCTTGGGCAGATGCCTTCCCACACAGCCATGTGCTGCAGCCCTGAGGGACTCACAGGCCCCAGTGTTTCCTTCCACCTCTTCCTGGAGAGGACCGCCTGGATCATCTTTCCAGGCTTCTGGGGGGTTCCAGACACCATCCCCCCATCTCCACCCCAGCCCCCCAAAACATGACGAGGGCTTCCCTGGGGGGCTCCTCTCCCATCTGGAGTCAGCCTGTCCAGGTGAGACTTTGGAGTGAAACTAGGGGTGGGGGAGCCTCACTAGGTCCCGGGCAGCAGCCCACCGTGTTGGCTGTTTCTGTGCCAAGCATTTGGGGCCGGTGCCGGCCAAGCCGCCCTGCACTGGGACTTCCAGCCCGCCACGTGGGTGGCATGGGCAGGGGGGAAGAGCATGCCCTGGGTGAAAGCCTGCCGCACAGAGGGCCAGCTGGGCTTCCTCAGCACTCCAGCCAAGAGAGGAGTTCAGTTCCCGTGAACATGAGTTGTTTGGCCGGACCCCGCAGGCCACCTCAGCCTCACAGCCCAGCCAGGCTAGCGTGGGCTCACCTGGGGTGTTGGTTCAGCTGGGCAAGATCCTGACAAGCTGGTTCCCACATGGTAGAGTGAAAGGAACACTGTCCTGGAAGTCCCCAATGCCACCTCTCAGTCCTAGCTGTCACCAACCAGCTGCTGGGTGGCCTTGAGCAAGTTACTCAACCTCTTGGGCTGTTTCCCTAACTGTAAAATGGGACAGTAATCCCTCCCCTGTCTGACTCAAGGAATTGCTCTGAGGCCCTGAAGAGATGAAAGTCAGTGGCCCGTGCTCTGTAAGTTGCAAATGGCTGCACAGGGGTGGCCCTGCAAGTGCAGGGACATGGCCCAAGGTCACGCAGGAAGTTTGCTGTGCTCAGCCTTCCTCCCACCAGTCTTCATCTCTTGCCTCCCTTTTCATTTAGGTAGATGTCAACCAGATTGAGATGCAGCCAATTTGGCTTTCGTGACCCAGCTGAGAGGGAAATTTAGACCCTATTTAGGAATACCAAGCCCAAGAATTGTGGTCCCAGGGACCAGGACACAGAGAGAAGGCATGGATAGTGTCAGTGACTGGGGGAGGGGAGCACTTTGGACCTGCCCAGACCTGGTGTCATCTGCATCTCCCATCTCAGACCCCACGGAGCCCCACAGCCTTGGCTTTGACCCCAAGTTGAAGAGAACCACCAGCCCCCAGGCCCAGGAGCTGAACCATTCCATTGCAGAAATCCGAGGGTGAGGGGAGAGGGAAATTGCCTGCTCCTTCCCCTCAAAGTATAAGGCCCCATCCAGGACCAGCTGGAGCCACCATAGCCACCTGCTATCGGGAGGGCTTCAGGCCCAGGGCAAACCCAGCCTCTTGCCCTGAGACTGAGCCCCAGCTCATCCCTTCCCCAGTGGTTTCAGCAGCCCAGAGAGACAGCTTCTCTCCTGCCAGTGGCTGGGGACTGGGCACTCTCCACCCATCCAGGAGGAAGGGGCGAGGCCCCAATCTTAAACTTTTATAGGGTCTCATGGACATAGGCCTATGCCTGTTCTGATATTTTTCTTTTTAAACTCAATAAGGACCAAAACAGACTCCTCCGACCCTCATCCATATGGCCTCGCTGCGGGGCAGGAGCCCACCTCTGCCAATTCCCCACAGGGGCAAAGAGTGGCTTCAAAGGGAGGTCCTGATGAAGGGGGAACAATCTCCCCCCATCACTCTCTCCCAACTTGTCACTCCAAAAGGGAAGTCAAAGCACAGGTCCCTGGGACCCACGATCTGTAGCTACTCTGACACAGTGGTTTTCTAACCAGAGGCTGTGGAACCCCTGGTATTCCACAGAGCTTAGTCAGGGGCTGCTAAGGTGGGAAGACAGGGGTGGAGGCAAAGGCTGGGGCTCCAGCACCTCCCCCCCCAGTCTCACTTCCACCAGAACAACTCTGCTTGTATCTGTCTTGCCTATTAAGGTTTCACTTGCAAACTTTCTTTAGAAGAAAAACTTCAAACCACTGTTCTGAGGTTTGATCTTAGACCAGCAAGCATGGGTTCTATTCCTGCTTTTCACGTTGGAATGGCTCCAGCATTCCAATGCAAAGGGTTTTTGTACTGGAACTCGGGTCACAGACCCAGGCCCAAGCATCTGCTTACATGTACACATACACACGGACACATTTGATGGTTTTTCTAGCCAACCCACCCCGAAGCTCTGGCCTGGGTTTGATCTGGGCAGGGGCCTGGTGCTCAGTGAGGACAGGTCTTGATCCTAATATTGGCCCACTCAGCACAGGGAACCATGGAGCCAGGAAGCAGGCCCAGCCCCAACCCAGGATGTGTTTCTGCTCTGCTACGTGGCGCCCCACTTCCCTGGCCTATGCCCGAGGGACACAGGAGGAGCAGAGTGATGGGGGAAGAAGCGTCTTTATACACAGCCGGATGGGTGGGAACCCAGGTTCACCTAAAAGACAGGTTTAGGCAGGACAATGTGGCACAAGCCCCTCCGCTGAGGGCAGGATTGCTCCGGAGACCTTTTAAGCAACGAGTTTCCCTCAAGCAATGTAATGGGACTTTATCCTCACATTTGTGGGCAACACGTATGTGGACAACAGGAGGCTCTTGTGGCCCCCACTGCCTGAACCCTGTCCTCTGTCCGGGCCCCTCACTGGGGATCACTAGTAGGTGGGCACTTTGGGTGAGACCCAGACCAGCCCTTGGCACAAAACCCTGCCTGGGTGCCCCTACTTGGCCGTTCTAGGTGAAAATGTGCCGCGCAGGGCATAGCAGCCACATGACACAGGGGAAATAATGCTGACTGATACTTTTGGTCCAAATGTGCCCTTGGGACCCCATTGGCCTCAGTTTCCCCGTGTTTAGAGTAGGGCTGTGCCAGGCTCTTCCCACCTCACAGACACTATTGCAAGGGGAGAGGTGGGTCTGAGAGGTGGTCATATGAGGTGGTGGCATCTGAGAGGGGGATGAGGTTTTGGCCTGCACTGCAGCTAAGCAGAGGACTCGGGACCAAGTGTAGGATGTGCCATCTTCCCCTTCCCGGGCACCCCTGCCCAGTGTGAAGGTGTAGCCACACGCTGTGGGGTCTGCCTATTCCTAGGGGATGGGAGCCCACGTGTGTCCTGGGCACGAGGAGTGAGGGATGACTGGGATGGGTCTCCAGGTCTGTGGCCCTTTTGTTAAGTGATTATTTTGTGACACTCATTCCTGGACCACCTGCCAGGTTGATCTGTTGTACCTGTGGCATTCCTTATTATGTCAGATAAGTTATTATAGTTTATTCAACTCTAACAGGACAAATGAACAAAAAAAAAACATAAATAGGAGATTATTAAAGGTCTTTTGTGCCAGAGGATGCCGGCTCTGCTTTCATTTCTGTCTCATAAGCCCATGGCAGGACTAAGGGATACAGGTGAGGAAGAGTCAATGTTCTAATAGATAATATACTGTATTAACACAAAAGGAAGATGCCCATGAATATAAGATGACTTTCCTAGAAAATTATATGCGAAAAACTTTTTTTTTTTGCATTTCTGTAAAATAGTGTGCAACTTAGATCAGAGCATTGCCCTCCCGATTGGCCAGCAAATAGTCTGTTTCCTTTGATGTTTTTTCCAGCCAGAGTGGGGCAGTGGGAAGACATTGACATTTGAGTCAGGAAACTTGAGCTAGAGCTTTTTTTCTGCTGCCCTCCCATAGGGACTGCATCAGTCCAAGTTCACATAAACAGTGCATGCTGTAGCACGAATTTAAGTGGAGCAAAGGTTATTAAAATGTTGGAAGAGAAGGAAGGGCAGATGAGTTGTGAGACAGTCCAAAGATCAGGTACAACAGGAAACCATGCCTCTCCCAGGATGGAAGGACAAGGAGAGGAGGTGGCGTTACCCCAGCTGAGGACCCAGAGCAGCCCAGCAGGGACACTGAGAGAGAGTGTCTCTGCAAAGGAAGCCAGAACCACATAAGAGGCAGCTGTTGCTGGCAAAGCCTTCTCCTCTCCTCCTGCCCTCCAATGACATGCCAGTGCCTCCTACTGGTAGAGTCTAATGAAAAGCTAATTTTTGAGGAATTGGGGGAAATGTAGTTTGCAATGGTCAGGACCCTACAATACGGGGTAAGGGGACGAGATCCGAGGACAAATTGTAAAATGGCCAGCTCTTCCTTAGTGTTCTCGTCCAAAAAAATAGGAATAGTTATTGGCTTGGTTATTACGATTTAGGAGTACCCTGACATCGTAACGGGATTCTAAACAAGGGAGAGAGGTTTGCTGTTTCCTTTTCTCTTTCAGCTTTTCTACAGCTCTCACTGTCTTCATTGCGCTTTGGAGCTTCATTTCTCTTAGCTTGTTAAAATTCCAGCAAATCAAGAGAAACCGAGCAGGAGGTTCAAATTCTGGCCAAGATGGCATAGCGTAAATCCACTGTAGCTCATCTTTCTTGCTGATTATACCTAAAGACTCGGGACAAAAGTACAAAACACAGCTAACTGATGACTGAAAGTTAAACAACAGCAGGCAGATGGTGCGGGGGAGTCAAAATTTGGAGAAGTAATCTCCATGGAGTGATTTCCCTTTTTTCCTCTTTTCTCTTGTGGCTTTGCACTAAGAACTCCCACCCACGGAAGGTGAGACAGAACTTAGGGTCTGAACCTAAATTGGTTGAATACCTCCTGAAGCAATAACAACAACAACAAAATCAACATTTTATGGAGGATTATAACAGGGCCCAGAGTCTGCATAATATAACATTCATAATGTCCAGGACACACACTGAGATCACTCAACGTAGAAATACAGTAGTCAGCCCTTCTCCACAGGGGATGCGTGCCAAGATCCCCAGTAGGTGCACGAAACTGCAGATACACCAAGCCCTATATAGTCTATGATTTGTTCTATACATATATACCTATGATAAAGTTTCACTTGTAAACTAGGCACAGAAAGAGATTAACAACAACTAGTAATAAAATAAAAAATTAGAATAATATGCCAGCATCACTACTCTTGCACTTTGGGACCATTATTAAGTAAAATAAGGGTCATCTGAACAGAAGCACTGAGATACTGCAACAGTCGATCTGATAAGCAAGATGACTACTAGGTGACTAACGGGCGGGTACCATACACAGCATGGATGCTCTGGACAAAGGGATGATTCACATCCCGGGCAGGACAGAGGAGGACAGACTGAGATTTTTTCATGCTATTCAGAATGGCACGCAATTTATAACTTACGAATTGTTTATTTCAGGAATTTTCCATTTAATATTTTCAAACTTTGGTTGACTGCAGGTAACTATAACTGGGGAAAGAGAAACTGTGGATAAGGGGAGACTACTGTAACCAGAACAATGCCACCAAATCTCCATGGAAAATACAATCAACAGATGCCAGCTCTGAGACGACTTGGATGTTGAAATTTTAAAAGACTTTCAAGCCGCTATTATAACCTGAAACGGAGCGAAAGAGAGTTGTTCTTAGCAGAGATATCGAAACTATTTTAAAAGAGCCAAATGGAAATTATATTTTTTTAATTTTTTTCATTTTAGTCACCTTCTTCTTTTGAAATAAATGGAAATTTTATAACTGAAAAATACAATATCTAAAATAAAAACTATACTGGATGGGCTCATAGCAGAATGGAAGTGACAGAGGCAAGAGTCAGTGAACTTGAATATATATCAATAGAAATTATTCTATCTGAGAAACGCAGAGTCTCAGGGACCTGTGGAATCATCCCTCATAGGGTCTAAGATTCATGTCATTGGACTCCCCGAGAAGAGGAGAAAGAGACTGGTGCAGAAAAAATATTTGAGAAAACAATGGCCACTCACATCCCAAATTTGGTGCAAGGCATAAATTTACTGATTCAAGCTGAACAAATCTCAAACAGGTTAAAGTCAAAGAAAACCATACATAGACACATAACTAAACTGCTGAAAACCAAAGATAAATTTAAAAATCTTGAAAGTAGCTAGACAAATTCTTATATGTTCTTCCATACAAACAATGAATACCTGAATGTAGATTTCTCATAGAAAACATGGAGGCCAGAAGAGAGTGGAACAGTATCTTTAAAGTGCTAAAATAAAAGAATTGTCAACTCAAAAATGTATATCCTTCAAGAAGGGTGCAAAATAAAGAGATCCTCGGATGAAGGAAAACCGAGAGAATCTGTCACCAGCGGGCTTACCCCCGCCCCCCAAAAAAGCTAAACAAAGTTATTTAGATTGAAAGGAAATATTGCCAGAGATAAATTGAGATCTTCAGGAATTAAGAGCAACAGAAATGGTAATTATTTAGATAAATATAGAAAGCTCCATTTATCCTCTTAGGTTCTTTAAAATACTATTTCAAGGAAAAATTATAACACTGTTAGGTTTATCAATATTGATAAATAGATGAAATGTATGACAACTATAATAAACAATATATGAAATACATGTGACAACAATAATGGAAAGGTCAATAGGGGAAGAAAAAGCAAACTATTTGTTTGTAAATCTTCTGTATTGCATTTGAAATGGTACAATATTAACCCTAAGTAGAATGTGGAAGGTTATATATGTACAGTGTGATGTCTAGAGCAATAACTAAAATAGAGCCAAGAATAAAGATATATTAAAATAGTAAAAAAAATTAAAATAACATACTAAAAATATTCAAGTATTCCAAAAGAAAGCAGGAAATTTGAAACAAAAGAATAAAAAACGGGGCAAACAGAAAAATAAAAACGATAGATCTAAATCCAATCATATTGATAACCACATTAAATGTAAATGGTCTAAACATAAGAGATTGCCAGATTGAATTAAAAAAACAAGATTCAACTATATGCTCTCTACATGAAGCTGACTTTAAATAAACAAGGATATAGATAAGTGAGAAGTAAAAGAATGGGAAAGATATACCATGCTGCTCCACTGTGAGCAGGTCTGTGCAAACCTACTCCCAAAGGCCGAGGAAGCTGAGAAGCTGAAGAGAAAGGCTGACATATCCAGTTTCTCAGAGAGAAACATTTAATAGGGACTTATGAACAGAAGCCATGTCCTGGGCAGCTGCCAGCCAGCGGATCCTGCACCATTGTCTCTGGGACTCAGGGCTTATATGCCATAGGAAGAAATATGTAGGACAACTGAAGTCAACCCATCAGGGAAAGGCAAGAATGCCCTGTGAACCTGCCTAAGGGCAGGATTTAGGGTCAAGATTGTTTTGACCTAAGGGCAGTATTTACGGTAACAATAGATAAAGTAGAAATCTTAACAGGGGTTAATCAGAAGTCAACATGCAGATTAGCATCCAAGAGGGAGCTGCTTTATCCTCCATACAGGCAAAGAATAATAAAAAGAAAGCTGAAAATATGATATTAATATCTGGTCAAGTAGACGTCAGAACAAGGAATGTTACCAGAGATAAAAAAGGCACCTATATAATAATAAAAGTGTCAATTTACCAAGAAAACATAACAACTCTAAATGTATATGCACCTAATCATGGTGTTTCCTGATACATGAAGGAAATGGTGATACAACCGAAAGGAGAAATACGCAAATCCACAACACTCCCCTCTCAGTAATTGATAGAGCAAGAAGACAGAATACTAGCAAGGATACAGAAAACCTCATCAACAATATCAATTAGTTTGACCTAATTAACATTATAGAATATTTCCTGTCTAAACAGTTAAATATACTTTTCAAGTGTACATAGAACCAAGAAGAACCATTTTCTGGGCATAAAAACAAACTTAACAAATTTAAAAGAATTTAAATCATGAAAAAATAATTCTCTGATCATAACAGAATTAAACTAGAAGTCAATCACAAAAACTTATCTGGAAAATTCACAAATATTTGGAAATTAAGCAACACATTTCTTAATGGGCCAAAGAGGAAATCACAAGGAAAATTAGAAAATATTGTGAATTAAATGAAAACGAAAACGTTTATGTAAATTTGTGGGATGCAGCTAAAGCAGTGCTTACCTCAAGAGATAAGGCACTTGACAAAATTCAACATCTATTTATGATTAAAAAAACAAGCAACTTTTAGAACATTTCCTTAAACTGACAAAGAGCATCTACAAGAAACCCTACATCTAACATCATAGTTAATGGTGAGAGACTGAATAATTTTCCTCTAAGATTGGGAACAAGGCGGGGATGACTACTCTCATCACCCCTATTCAACATTGTCCTGGAGGCCCTAGTCAGTGCAGCAAAGCAATAAAAAGATACAAAAGGCCCACTGATTATAAAGGAAGAAATAAAATTTTCTCTCTTCACAGACTTCTTGATTATGTACATTGAAAATCCCAAGAAATCTCCAGAAAGCTACTAGAAATAATAAATGAGCTTGGATCAGTTGTAAGAAACATGATCAATATACAAAAATCAGTTGTACTTCTGTGTAGTAACACCTGAACAATTGAAATTGAAATTTAAAAGATGATGCCATTTATAACAGCACCAAAACTGAAATACTTAGGTATAAACCCAGCAAAATATGTGCATGATCTCTATGCTGAAAAGTAAAAAAAGAAAGAAATCAAAATAGACCTAAAACTGAGAGCTATAACACGTTCACAGGTCAGAAGATTCAGCATTGTTACGATGTGGATCCTCCTTAAACTGACAGTAGATTCAAGGCAATTCGAATCAAGACTTCTGCAGGATTGGTTTATAGATATAGACAAGCTGATTCTAAAATTTATATAGAAAGGTAAAGAAACTAGAATGGCCAAGCAATTTTAAAAAAGAAGAATAAAGTTAGAGGTCTCCACTACTTGACCTCGAGACTTACCATAAACCTACAGTAATCAAGACAGCGTGGTAGTGGTGGAAGCACAGACACCCACATCAATGGAACAGAACTGGGAATCCAGAAATGGACCTGCATATGTATGGTGGATCAATTTTCAACAAAGGTACAGAGGCAATTCAATTGTTGTTTTGGATAAATAGTGTTGGCGAGGAAGATGTGGAAACACTGGAATTCTCAAACACTGCTGCTAGGAATGCAAAATGATACAGACACTTTGGGAAACAATTTGGAAGTTTCTTATAAATTTAAACATACTGAGGTGGGAGGATCTCTTGAGGCCAGGAGTTCAAGACCAGCCTGGGCAATACAGTGAGACATTATCTCTTAAAAAAAAAAAGAAATTTAAACATTTAACTATAAGATTCAGCATTCCCACCGGGCACAGTGGTTCACACCTGTAATCCTAGCACTCTGGGAGGCCGAGGTGGGCGGATTGTTTTTAGATCAGGAGTTCGAGACCAGCCTGAGCAAGAGCGAGACCCCATTTCTACTAAAAATAGAAACAAATTATATGGACAGCTAAAAATATATATAGAAAAATTAGCCAGGCATGGTGGCGCGTGCCTGTAGTCCCAGCTACTCGGGAGGCTGAGGCAGTTGGATTGTTTGAGCCCAGGAGCTTGAGGTTGCTGTAAGCTAGGCTGACGCCATGTCACTCTAGCCAGGGCAACAGAGTGAGACTCTGTCTCAAAAAAAAAAAAAATTCAGCAATTCAACTCCCTAAAGAAATAAAAAGTGACATTCCTTCAAAAACTTGTATATGAATGCTTATAGTGACTACATTCATAACTATCAAACTGGAAACAACCCAAATGGTCTTTAACTATTGAATGGATAAGCTATTGTACAGCCATACAATGCAACACTACTCAGCAATAAAATGAACGAACTATAACAATACCGACAACCTGCATGAGTCTCTAATGCATTATGCTAAGTGAAAGAAGTCAGACATAAAAGGACAAATATGTATGATTCTTCTCATATGACATTCTGGCAACTGGCAAAGGAAAAACTGTGGGGACAGAAAACAGACCTGTAGTTGCCAGTGGCTAGGGTTGGGGAAGGGTTCGCTACAAAGAGACAACAGGAGAGATTTTTAGGGGGTGATGGCATGGTTCCCTATCTTATTAATAATTGTCAAAACTCATAGAACTGTATGCCAAAAAGAAGTGGATCTTACTCTCTATAAATTTCAACAAAAAAGGAAAAAACTGAACAATGTATGGCTCACAAGGGCAAACAATAGTTATTGGGCATGTACCATTTGCTAGAGCTTGTGCTGGCCTGGAAAATACTAAAATAAATAGGACAATATCTTTCCTCAAATTGCTCACAGGTCTACAGGGGGGTAAGGCATAATGACAAAGGTTTGGAATTGCTGCTGAGGGATATTGCAGATGGGCCTGACGCGTAGTCACAGTATGCCGCCAGAGCACTACAGACGGGTCTTCACGTTCAGCTGGGGCGGCTGAGATGGGGAATTAGGCAGGCTTCCTACAGCAGGAAATGCTTGAACTGAATTTGGAATTAGGTACGTGAGGAGGGACTATGGACATTCCAGGTAGAAGGGACAGCACATGGGGAGACTCAGGGGGTGAGAAAACCTGGGACCTTCAGGAAACTGTAAGGACATGGGTGTGGCTGGGGAGAAAGGAACTGGAAGAGTTGGCAGGAGGTTGGACTAGGGGGTGGGGGTTATGGATAATCAGTGCAAATAGCTTGCTCTTTGTCCAGAGGACAAGGGGCCAGGCTTAGGCAGAGCGGCAAGAGGGATCAGAGTCGTGTATTTTCATTGCCCCATGTCTGCACCAGACCAGAAGCTCCTCCCAGGACAGAGGCTGGGCCCAGTGCAGAGGACGGACCAGAGGGGAAACTGCAGCCAGGTGGACCAGGGAGGAAGCTGGGGCAGGGATCCAGATGAGAGATGTGGAGGCTGGGACCAGGTGGGGATGGAGAACAAGGATAGACCGGAGTGGCCGGGCGCAGTGGCTCACACCTGTCATCCTAGCACGCCTGTAATCCTAGCACTCTGGGAGGCCGAGGGAGGAGGATCACTTGAGGTCAGGAGTTCCAGACCAGCCTGAGCAAGAGTGAGACTCCGTCTCTACTAAAAATAGAAAAAATTAGCTGGGTGTGGTGGTGTGCGCCTGTAGTTCCAGCTACTCGGGAGGCAGGAGGATCGCTTGAGCCCAGGAGTCTGAGGTTGCTGTGAGCTAGGCTGACACTACGGCACTCTAGCCCAGGCAACAGAGCGAGACTCTGTCTCAAAAAAAAAAAAAAAAAGAATAGACTGCAGAGGTGTCTAGTGTCTAGCGGCAGAACAGCCAGGACTTGCCTCCCATCTGACACTTGAATATTTGGTCTCAGCACCTTCGCAACGGCTGTTTCTTCTGCCTGGATAAATCTTTCCCAGACTTTTTACATAGCTCATTCCTTTCCATTCCTCAGGGTAGGTTGCCTTCTCAAGGGGTCTTCCACGACTACCCTATTCAGAGGAGATCCCTCCCTGGCCCTCACTCTCACGTCACTCTTCTTACTTTCCTCCTCAGAAGTATCTTGCTTATTCATTTGCTTGTTTACAGTTTAAGAACATGGTTGTGGAGCAGAGCCTGAGTTCTAAGCCAAACTTGGCCTCTTGTGAGG
The DNA here is from genome assembly GCF_020740605.2 of Lemur catta. Taxonomy (NCBI): domain Eukaryota; kingdom Metazoa; phylum Chordata; class Mammalia; order Primates; family Lemuridae; genus Lemur; species Lemur catta. Next base: position 57,443,217 of record NC_059134.1, read on the forward strand.
CATGTGACCTGCAGCGTATTATTCATCTCTATGTGCCTTAGTTTCCTCATCTGTAAAGGAGGAATAACGATACCTACTTCATATAACGGTCGTCAGGATAAATACGTAAAGTGCTTAGAACCATCCCTGACCATGGCAAACTATGTACGTGTTAGTTATTACTATTATTGTTTTATAAGAGCAGAGGCCTTGGCAGTTTTCTTCAAAATCGTATCCCCAGCTTCTTCCTGGCACAGTACTTGGCACATAGTAGGCACTTAAATACGTGAATGGATTGACTAAGAAAAGGAAGGAACCTTCCCATCTCCACCAGCAGATGGCGCAGGCATGCAAAGAAAAGTTAAAGCTGGCTCTGCGGGACACAGATCTGCCAACAGCCCTCCCTGCAGCTCCCTGGGGCGAGGAAGCGAGGCTCAGCCAGTGGTGGGCGCTGCCCCGACGGAGCCCTGCACAAGTATTCCAAACGCAGGTTCAGAAAGCTATCATTGTCTTAAAAAAACAAAATTAGGAAGCCAAGACTAAATTGTGTTTTGCACAATCACATGTTCTAAAACTGCATTTTCTTTCTGTCCACTCACTTTGTAGAACAAAGCAGCTGGCCATGCAGGCATCATATATCACTGCAACCTCAGCTTGATGAGGTGAGAGGCTGTGGGAGTCAAAGGAAGCGTGCATCCATCCCATGTGCAGGGAGGGAGGCCACAGCTCCCTGTGTGATGCCTCTTCCCCTGTGTTTTGTATTTCTGTGGGGCCAGGGGCTGGGGGAGTGTTCACAAATATCTTCACACCACGGCTGGGCGCCTAAAGGTAGACTGAGCCTAGCCTCTGTCATTGGGGGTAGCTTCTGGTCTGTTGCAGACGAGGGACAAGAAAACAAGTCAGTACAGATAAAGGTGTGGGTAGAACAACGGGAGAGTGAGGTCAGGGAGGCCGAGGGGACTCCCGAATTGCCTTGAATGCTGTGTTGGGGAAGGCATCCAGGCAGAGGGGACTGTGTGACAAACGCACAGGGGCATTGAATAGCCGGGCTGTTACTAAAATTGGGGTACTTTGGTATGGCTGGAGAACAGGGTTCAAGGAAAGGGGGTGTAATAGGTACCTAGTGCTGGCAGACTAGCCGGCCTAGCCTAATAGTCTAACACTGTTTCTTTTCCCTCCAGGTCTTGTCGAAAGTCAATGGAGTCCAGGGCCCACCAGCTTCGTAGATTCCCAGTTCATTCTTGTCCCAATGTCATTATTAACAGTGTCCCCTTTCATGCCAAAGTTTGCCTGTCTGGATGATCACCTTAGCTAAGGCCTCCTGGGGCCCCTGTGCATTATGATCACAGTGACCCTCCGAGGACAGGAGCAGGATCTGGTTCACCCATGTGAGCCCCATGCTCAGCAAGTGCTCAGCAGAGAAAGAGGCTCAAGAAGAATGAGTTCAATGCCTGGGGACCCCAGAGCTTGGGGGCCCAGAACAAGCCCCTTTCTCCTCCCACGGAGGGTGGACGTGAGTCCCAGCAGGGCTGCTGCAGGCAAGATGCTGGCGGGGATGTCTGAAGCCTGCTGGGAGCTGCCAGTGGAGGCCCAAGAGTCCTCCCAGCCCTCCGTTGTTCACTTTTTTTCATCTCCACGCTGCCACAGGCGTGGGTCTGGCTCCTGGAGGCAGTGACTACAGGGTTGAGATACAAGTTAGGAGGCGGGGTGGCCCTGCCGGATACTCAGACCCAGTATCTGGGGACATCCTGGGCTCTGGAACTGCTCCTGCCACCTGTGTGACCTGGATGGGCTCCTGTGCACTCTGGGCCTCAGTTTCCCCACCCATCCAATGAAGAGTTAGCGGTCTGCATGTCTCTGGCCAATCCCTGGTAAATTGCCTGTGGCAGCGCTGAGGGAGGGGGGTGGGGGGTAAGGCAGGGGTGAGGGGTGGAGGAGGGGACTCCAAAGGCTGCCAAGTACATTACCACAAGAATATTAACTGCCCCCGTCACTTCTCCCAGTCTGGGAAAGGCCATGCCCATAAATTAGGGCCAAGAGTCTGCCAGGCAGAGAGTTAATGAAAAAGGAGATGGACTTCATGGAGAGCAGGCAGTGCTTCCAGAGGTCACAAGTCCAGCCCCAGCCTGGAGCCCGAGGGGCAGGGGCATCCAAGGCCACAGTGTCGGGCTGGGCCAGGAAGGCAGGAGCCTGCTCTGCTGTGGTCACTGCTGAACCTCCAGCATCCGGCACGCAGTCGGGCCTCAACTGGTACTTCTGACTTAGGGCCAGGTGACACGGCAAGTCGGGTGCTGAGTTCAGACTCAAACCCGGTCCTCTGACTCTAGGCAGGCCCTGCTGGCTCCCACTCCAGGCTGAGGGGTGTGAGCAGACAAGGGGGCACGCAAGTAGGAGGCTGCTCAAGAAGACGTTTTTAAAGGCGATTTCACGAAGCTCACAGGGTCACAGAACCCCGAGAAGTCTGCCATGTTTCTTCAGAGCGCAGCTGCTTTCCTGTCTACCACATCTCTGACAGTTACACACACACCTTTCTTCTCCTCTCCTGCTCTACCGCGACTGCTCTTAAAGTAACATCCTGGAGATAGACTTTTCCCTCTGCCTCCTGGCCCCTGCAGTCCCCAGGCCTCCGGGGCCCTGCCCTCCTCACACTTCCAGCAGTACCACAGTATACGATTAGGGGAGGAGGCTGGCCATTCAGTGGGGCCTTGGCACTGCCGAGAGGGGGTCTGCAGTGGGTGGTGGGATCAGGGAGTCAGGGTGGAGGCAGCCAGACCCCCCATCTCACCTTTTCCCATAAGATCAATTCTAGGCTTCCTTCCCCTTCCCTCATCCCTCTGTCTGTCTGGCCTCCCGTGGGCACATCTTAGGTCTGATTTCTCTCTGTGTCTCCAATGCCCAGCACAAAGCCTGGCACAAAGAAGATGGGCAGAAGGAAGGAACCAGCAGGCTGTACAAGTAGCAGGCACAGTGCAGCTCCCCTGCCCCACATCACTCCTCTCTACTTCCATGGCTTTTCCTCTGAAGTCAAAAGTCCCTCTAGTGCTTTCCAGTGGAGAATGGGAACACAGATCCACATCTCCACCCCCGTACCCCATCCTCCTACCTAGCTCCAGCCACTGCTGGTCTCTAATCTTCCAGCTAACAAGATCTTCCCGCCTCCAGGCCTTTGCAGAAGTTGATACTTCAGATCTTTCTCTGTTCTAGAAACTCCTAGTCATCCTTCAAAACCCAGCTCAAATGTGACTTCCTCTAGGAAGTCTCTGTTGGCTGGGTCAAGGGCCTTTACTCAGAGCTCTCATAGTTTCCTGGGGTTTCTTGTCTCTAAACCTTGATTAAATGTGATTCCTTCCCTGGGTCACTGTCTTCTCTGGGACTGGTAGAGTTGCATTAGGTAAAGGCTGAATGAATGGCCGGATTTATAGAGGAGGCAAGGCTGGGGTCCATGCGACCCTGTTGATAGTCCCATAAGGCCAAAGGCCACTGACAGACTGCAAGGAGGAGGGCAGCCCAGAGACGACATTTAATAGGACTTGGTGAATAGTGTTAAGGTTAAACATCAACTGGCATACAGTAGGCACTCAGTTGATTTTTGATAACTATTGATTTGATACTTAGTTTAGCAGTAGCTCTCATATAAAAGCCTCAAGGATTTTTGCTGACAACAAACCCACAGCTAATAGCATGTTTTACTTGCTATTGACCACTTATTGTGGTCTTAGGCTATATTATCAGACAGCATGTTTTTGGAGCTGGGGAGGTGATCCGTAGAGACCAGACATAGTTCTCTAACCTATGCTAAAGAGACTATCACCATTTTGTCCTAGGGGTTGAAGGTCACTGACAGATGGGAATGCTTCAAGGGGATTATATCCCTTCTCATGAGGAACGACTGGGAGGGGTAGGGAATTTGCTGGGAGAAGGTAAGGAGCCTCATGAGTTGTCTCTAACTCTGTGAAGAGCTGTCCTGGGGTGAGGCGAGCTCTTGGCCCCAAGGTAAAGCTGGGATTGTCAGAGAGTCCCAGGCAGATTCCTCTGGCACTGCAAGGGATGCCCCCAGGAGGGGAGGGAGTGAGCTCCCCATCACAAGACAACTCCCTGTTGAGACAGCTTCCCACAGTACCTCTGAGGTCCTTCTCGATGTTTACAAGGCACAAATTCTAGAATTATGTGGCCCTAAGATTCTAAAATGCCAGAATTCTAGACTTCTGCCCCATGGTCCTAGAACTCTGTGACCCTGAATGCAAAATAATCCCACCTGGGGGCCTGAGGCCTTACTGGCCCAGAACCCACCTGTCCCCTTGCTCCACATACCTCAAGGAGTCATTTTATCCACCCCTCCCCCCAACCTCTAGACTGCTTTTCTCAGCCTCTCACATATCGAGTGTGCAGTTCTTACCCCTCCAGCCAGGACAGCATGGCGTGACACAGGGCATAAGGGAGTATCAGGTAATTCATCAGAGGGATGATCCCAAAGCAAACGATCCCTCCTCTTTCCTGTCTGAATAACTGCCTCATCCTCTGTAGATGGATTTCCTCCCCGTAGCCTCATCTGTTAGCTTCTTAGTCTAACTACATCCCCACCCCCACCGTGAAGATGTAAGGAAGCATCTGAGGCCACCTTGGCTGTGCATAACTCCGTCTCTGAGGATAAAAAGCAGACTGGCTTGGAGAGCAGTGTCATCCCAATGGGAAGTCCCTCCACGTGTCTAGCCGTAATCCTATATACAGTCAGAGCCCATTCCTTCTTTCATAGTCCGGGAGAACACATCAAGTAACACCACTGCTCCACCTCACGGTGGTCCAAAGTGCCCTCCCATGTAGCCCCTCCCACCCCCATCAGTGCCCCAAGGGCATCAGGAATGACACGGCACCACTTACGAGAGCAGTGTCTGAGATTATTGCAGACTTTATAGAAAACTGCCCAAGGGAGATCCAGAGTTTGGGGGAGGGGCGGGAAGGCAGGCCTCAAGCCAATCTATTAAAGGAGGGTGACTTCCTGTGTGCAGAGGCAGCACAGGCCAGCCGTTCTGCCTGACCTAGGGGGTGGGCAGTCAGGGAGAGGTGGCCCCCTCCCTACTCACCAATTGTGCTTTGGGATCATGCAGAAGGCAGGGTGCTGAGGCTCTGACCCTGAACCAGGAGCCTTGTGCCTGAGGCAGGAGACAAGGCCCCTTCTCTTCCAGAAGGCATATGGGGTGGGGTCGTGGCAGCAAAGAAACCCCAGGGGAGAAGAACCACACCAGGTGGGAAAGAGCAGGGGGAAATTGGTGAGCAGCAGCTCCCTGCCCTTCAGAGCCCACTCCCTGCCTCTCTCTGCAGCCACAATGGACGGGAGACCCTGGTCCTGAGGCCCCACCATCCCCTTCATACATGCAGCCTCTCTCCTTCCCCATGGGATCAGCCAGTAAGCACTAGGGTGCTTGGCACCTGCACCTGTCTGGCAGACTGGGGAGCTCATCCTGGGAGGAGGGGGCGGTGAACACATCCCAGGGGCTTTCTCACTGGACCTTGACCAGTGAGTGGCAGGGGTGGGGACTGAGTGCACGTACTTGGTGTGGGGGAGTTGAAAGCCTAAGGCCTGGGCAGGGGAATGAAACTCAGATTGGGGTGAAGAGCTGAGAGTCTGAGATTGGAGACAAGCACTGAGTACTGGGAGATCAGACCCGGGTGGAAAAGGTTGAGGGTCGGCTCTACACTAAGGCTAGAATGGGGTGTGCTTGTCCCTGGGGGAGACAGACTGGGAGCTCAGCCCCATGCCTGGACCAAGGAAGTGAGGGGCCTGAGCCAGAGCTGTGTGTCTCTGTGTGTGTGTGTGTGTGTGTGTGTGTGTGTGTGTGTGTGTGATGAGGGAGGCAGAGGTATGAAATATATCCTTATAAGAGGGAGGGTGCCCGACCTTCAGAGCCCAAGGATATGGGTCTCCATGCAGGATGGAAGACTCAGAGCTCTGGGATGGGAAAAAGGGCTGAAAGTCCAAAAAAAAAACCCTTCTGATGGGGGCAGTCTGCCTTTGAGACCAGAATGGGATGGGAGGGCCCATGAGCCCTGATAGGGGAGCTGAGGGCACCAAGCTGGAAATGGGGTCAGTGGTCTATAGTGTCGGGGCTCAAAGCACAGGGTGGTGGAGGCAGTCTCAGAGCTTTCGGATCGAAGGACAGACAGGATCTGTGGGTGGGTCTTGAAACTGGGAGTGGGTTTCAGTGGTCCAAGAAGGATGTTTCAGAACCTAGGGGGTCTGGGGTTTCTGGAACCAGAAGGGATGTCTCTGGATCTGTGACGGTGGGAGCTCTCAGAGGCGGGGGAGACGGGGTTCGGCTTAGGGCCACCGACTGGGGGTGCCATGATCCAAAGGTCTCCGGCAGGTCTAGGAGCTCCAACCTCGCGGGTACTCATGTCCACAGCTTCGGGCCAGGCGGCCCCAGTAAGGTCACCAGCTGGCAGGGGCAGCCTCCGGCCCCTAGAGGCGAAGCTCAGAGGCCCGAGCCCGGGGAGGCGGCGCGGGAGCCGGCGGGGGCGGGCGCGGGCGCGCGGCGCGGGTCGGCGTCCTGCTCGTAGCGGTAGTGGTAGCCCTCCATCTGGTCCCGGCAGGCCTCGCGCAAGTTGCGCATCCAGCGCTGGATGCCGCGGCGGTTTAGGTAGAGCACCATGAGGAAGATGAGGCCGATGAGCGCCAGCACCAGCCCGAAGAAGACGTAGGAGGCTTCCAGCTCCGGGCCGGCGGCTTCCGCCTCTTCCCCGCGACCGTCGGCGTCGCGGTCGGCGCAGCGCAGCAGCACCTCGTCCAGGTCCAGCAGAGGCCGGTTGTGCAGCGCCCGCGGGGCGGCGCAGCGCAGGCGCCGCGCGTCCGGTACGCGCTCCGTGGCGTTGCGCAGCCAGGCCAGCAGGGGGCGCGCGGCGCAGCCGCAGCGCAGGGGGTTGTCGGCGAGCAGCAGGCGCGGCCCGGGCAGGCCCCCCTCGCGCTCGAGCGCGCGCAGCTCGTCGGGGCCCAGGCCGGCCAGCGCGTTGAGGCGCGCGTCCAGCTGCTCCAGGCGCGCCAGGCGCAGCGCGGCGGGCGGCAGGCGGCTCAGCGCGTTGCCCGCCAGGCCGAGGAGGCGCAGCTCGGCCAGCGGGGCGAGCGCGGCGTCCAGCGAGTCCAGCAGCGCGGGTCCGCCCCGGGCCAGCGCGTGGTTGAGCTGCAGCGAGCGCAGCGCGGGCAGCCCGCGGAAGGCGCCGCCGCCCAGGGCGCGCAGCGGGTTGTGGCTCAGGTCGAGCGCCGCCAGGCTGGGCAGCCCGTCGAAGGCGCCGTCCTCCACCACCTCGATGTTGTTGTGCGTCAGGCGCAGCGCGGTCAGCAGCGGCAGGCGCACGCCCGCCGCCGCCTCTTCCCCGTCCGCGGCCCCGCCGGCGAAGGCGGCCGCGCGCAGCACCGTCAGGTTGGCGCCCACGATGGTGAGGTTGCGCGCGTCGGGCGGCACGTCCCGCGGCGGCTGCCGGAGCTCGGCGCCCGACGCGCAGCGCAGCAGAAGCTTCGGGCCGCCGAAGCAGTAGCACTGGAAGGGACACGGCGCAGCGGGCCGGCTCAGCGCCGCTGCCACGAGCAGCAGCCCCGGCAGCAGCGGTCCCTGGAGCCCCGGCTGTCCCGCGCGCGGGGCCATCGCGGCCGTCCCCGCATCCAGCGCCCGGGCCGCGCGCTCACCAGTGAGTTGGGAGCGCCTGGTGGGAGGCACGGGTGGGGCGAGTCCTTGACCCGGAGTGGCTGGCAATCTCTGTGGGTCCGTCCGGCGTCTCTAAAGTCCGAGGAGCCTTCACTTTCCTGGCTGGGGGCGAGAGGGGTTCCCCGCCCCCGGTGCCCTCCTCGCCCTGCGCGCCGGCCTCCGACTTCCGCGGCCGTTCCGGGCTCGCAGCCGAGTGGGCAGGGTTTGCCTCCCCCTCCCCGCCTCCCGGCCTCCTCCTCCGCCCCCAGCGGAGCCTCCGCGCCCTCTTCGCCGAGGGAGGCGGGGTGGGAGGCTCCCGAGAATCAGGGCTTTCGGCTGCTGCGCTCTCTCTCCCCCCTCTCCGGCTCCAGGGCTGCTGAGAAGTTTGGCTCCGCGAGGCTCTGACTTACTTCCTCCCCCTTTCCCATCCCCCAGGATTAAGCTGGTTCCTTCCTCCTCCCTCTCTGGCACGTGTGGGGCGGGGCCGGCTGGGGAGAGCGGGCAGGTGGGGCAGCACCGGGGAGAATTTGGGAGGATGAATTTAGATCGGCCCCTACCAGAGGAGGCAGGGATGGAGGAGGGTTGAGAAAGTTACTAATTTTTCACCCTCTTCCTAATCTCTATGATCCGGGAAAGGGGCTATACTAGGAGAGAAAGAGAGAGACTGGAAAATCCCCAGCCTCGGCCTCCTTCTCTGCGACCCCAGTTCCATTGGACCCCGGTTGGGTCACCATCCCTGAAGGTCCTGGGGGACAAGACTTTTCTCGATCCCATCCCCTGGGGAAGTCTGTATCCGTCTGCTCCCCGCCCCGCACCCCCTGCCCCCAACTCTCTGGCTGCTCTGCCTCTGCTAGGGGTTCTCCCCTCTGGTTTCCCCACCAGGCCGGACTCCTCGCTGAAGCACTCTGCTGGCCACAGTGACCGGTGTGTGCGTGTGTGCAGTGATTCAGCTCTCTGCTTTCCCTCCCTGCCCTGGCACCTCGGTATCCCCCTAGACCCCTGGGGTTCCGTTAGACACCGTCACCCAGCCCAGCCGCCCCTCCAGGCTTCCCCACCTGTAAGTGGCGAATGGGGTGGGAGGGTTCCCGGCTCCAGAGGTGGGAAGAACAGGAGCAGATCTGGCAGCATGGAGTGGGGGGTCTCAGAAGGGGCCAGGGCTGAGGTGGGAGCTGAGCTGTTTATAGATTTGTTTTGTTCTGGATTTTTTTTTTCCCCAGCACTGGGAAGCTCCAGACCTGATTTAAAGAGACAGGCTCCTGAGAAGGGAGCATTCCTGGCCTTAGCATGAATTATTCACGCTGGAGAGGCTGACACCTGATCCGCAGGCCATTCTGATATCAGCAGAACTGGTTGGGATAGTGGCCTCCCCCCTCCCCCCAAGAATCAGTCAGTCTCTTTCTCCTGAATTGGGGATGTTGTCGGGTTGATTCCTTCCCTGAGGTTATATTTAACAGATCGACCAATGGATCAATACCACTTAAGGAGAAGAGGCAGACCCTGCCGTGGCCTGGGTCTTGGGCAAAGACCAACATTAAGGACCAGGGCTGGTAATGGTGGGGGTCCCCCAACATTCCCCTCCCCTAGCCCTTTCTCTCCCCACCCACTATAGCTCTCCCAGGTATTGGCAGATGGAGAACAGTAACTTGCACATGCAGGATTGGACACATCTATACAGATGCACACATGAGATTGTATACACATATGTATCTGTACATGTGAAGACAAGCTTGACACAGACCTAGGTGTGTCTGCATGTGAACAGAGTCATGCTTACTTGGATGTGCATACGCATGCATGGGAAGTCTTACACAAGCTTGTTCTCAGTTCTAGGCAGACTTAGGTGTACCTCATGCAAGTATTTGTAGACTCATACACATACATTCATACATGTGCACATAGGATCATAGGTTCAAGTGAGTCCTGGTATGTGTCCCTGGATTCATAAGCACGTACATACTTAAATGTGCACATTTCTGGGCTTGTGCAAGTTCCTGGGTGCATTCTCACAGGGGCAAGCTTACAGACCCATGCATGCAAGCACATGCATCCACAGATTAGCCACATGCTAGGAGCCCACACCTGCCCTGCACCATGCCCTTGGTCTGTGGAGGTAAAAGGCTGGTGGTGTCTTTTCTCTAATGGGTGTACAGGTGCTCAAATACATGCTCTTGGGGTTGGGCCCTCAGCTACTGCACTCCCCTCAACACTGACCCTTGCTACTAAAAGCCCGAGCTCTGACATCTACCCTAGTGGGAGGCACTAGGTCATCTTCACTTTTATGTTTCAGTACAGGGACTAGTGAGAGTGTACAGTAAATGTCTGTGGATGAATGAATGAGTGAATGAACAGAACAATCTCTTTCCCTGTCCTCCTGCAAACCGACCCTTCTGCCTCCAGCCCCTGAGGAATCACAGACATGGCCAAGGCCAGAGCTCCTTCCCTGGGAAAGGGCAGGACAGTAGGCAGCCTTGATTGAGGGTGACACCTCAGTTGAGGAAAGGAGGCCCAGAGAGAACCTAGAATCATCAGGTACTAGAGAGCAAGGCAGATATTCTCTGTGCTGTACGAATGGTGAAACTGAGGCCAGAGGGCCAGGGACTTGTCCCAAAGCCAGTGGTTGTCAGGGTTTAGCCTAGAAACCTGGCCCCAGGGTCCTTGCCCAGGGCTCTGTCCAAGATGGTGGGCTGCATCAGAGAGGGTTCTCCTCCCCAGGGAAGTCTCATTCTGACCCCAGGAAGCTGAGCAGGGAGTGGATGCCAAGGTTGGTCTGGCATGACCTTGGACCTCTCCCTCCACCTTGGGCTCCTGTCAGCTTCCTCTTCTGTAAAGTGGATAGGCTTCTGAATTCCTGTCCTTCCTACTCCTCTCAGGGCTGTTGTGATAAAGTGAATTGAAAGTGTGTCAAAATAAGAAAAGCTGTATCACCTAGGGTCCGGGGGCCTAGCACCTGTGCTGCCAGCCATCCTTGCAGCCCCAGCGTTGCCCCTTTCTGGTTCTGATTAGCTCCCAGGTCATTTTGCCCTGTTCCATGTCCCTCCCTCCCCCTAAACAGCAAATTCATGGTGTTATTAATAAATGAGTCTGTACTTGCTTGACTCTGTGTGTGGCCTCTGCTCAGCCTCCTCCCCTCTTTCCCCACTTTGAGTAGCTGTTTCCCTTCTAGCTTCTCTCTGTCCAAGTTCCCCTAGAGCCAGGTCTGTGAGCTGTTTGGAGGAGGGGTGGTCTTTGTTCCCTGCAAGGACAGCCCTCTCCATCTGGGAGTTGTCAGTGTTCAGTAGGTGTTCAATAAATGCATGTCTGTTGAGCCTGAGGCTGTGTTTATTCTCTGTTGCATCCAGTGGAAGTATCTTTTCCTGCTTGCCCCACCTGGGGTGCTCTCCCCTTGGCTGTTTCTCCAGTTCAGCCCACCGTTGCTCAGGTCTCAGTGTGAGTTTTGCCACCTCCAGGAAGCCCTAGTGACTTTCTTTGAACTTCATTTAGTGATCAGAGGGCTTGACTCCCCTAAGCCCCTTGACTGTCAGCAACTGGGGCTCAGGACTGGTTTTGTTTCCTGTGTTGTCAGCACACAGCTCAGGGCTCAGTACAGGGAAGGCACCAAGGGATGTTTACTGAATGGAATAATGATTTAAAAATCCCTGGCTCAATTCTCCTATCCCTATAAAGTGAGCTTGGTGAGGATCCCCCATCTGTACTCGACACCAGGAGACAACCACCCAGAAAGGTTAAGTGCTTTCCCCAAGGTTGCACAGCTGACTGGGACCTGAGCCCAAGGGAGCTCAGGTTTCTTGCTCATCTCCTTTGCCGCAGCCCTCCCCATCCTAGGATCCCTCTGTCCTGGAGTGTGGCTGGGTCAGATCCCAGGAGAGCCTGTGGGCAAAGAGCTCAAGCCCTCAGGGTTTCCTTAGGACTCAGTGTGAGAGAGGCACCCCATCCCCACCCAGGCAGGGTGATCGCCTGCCCCGTGCCCAGATGGGACTCCCCATGTTGGCCACACTGGACCTCAGTTCTTGAATTTATTACCCCACTGGGTCCCAGAGCCCCTCTCTGAGCCTCCCAAGCTGTTGTCCCTTCTCTGTTCCTCTAGCTGCTCCACTGGGCCCCTTTTCTCCTGGTACAGACTCTGCTCTCTTTAAGCTCCACTGAGCCTTGGTAGGGAGCACAGAGAGGTTTGGTGACGTCCCTGAGGTCATCTAGCAGGTAGCTCCTTCCCCATCATCAGAAGTGTCTCAGTATTACTGAAGTCCTTGGGCAAGTCTCTCCCTTTCCAGATCTCAGTTTCCCTGCGTGTAAAAAAGTGTGTGTGTGTATCTGTGTACAGCTTAGTCTTGGAGGGCCTTTTAGTCTAGTGCCCCTTGGCTTTTTAGGGATGGGGGTCAGGAAGGGGGCAGTAATGCTGTGATTTGCCAAAGTTGATGCCCCTACTTTCTCAATGTATGACCTTGAACTTGGCTCCACCCCAGTTAAGGCCTTAGTTGCCAAGCTATAAAGTGGAGGCAGGGTGGCTGGGGGTCCTTCCAGGTTGGGTGCTGTAGCGTCCTGTGACCCAGGCTCCCTTTGTCCTCATGCTGCCTCCGTTTCCCTCTGTCCCCTCTTCCTCCAAGGCGAATGGGGGAGCAGCCGGGCAGGTCTGGCATGATGGAGATCGGTCATTAGGCCGTGGGGGAGGGTTCTCTCCTCTTGCACAGCTTCCTCACCACAGGGAGGGGAAGGCTTCGCTGTGGGCCTCGCTGTTCACCCCTTTCTCACTCCTCCTGCTCCCCTTCCCTCACCACCATCAGACCCAGGAAAATCCATAGGCCCAAGATTCATTTTCTCCGTTGAGTCAGCAGAGGCCAGTTCTGCTTCTGAGGGGCAGGTAACTGGCTTTTAAATAACTCTGATATTTAATACCCTCCTCCTCCACTCTGCCGCCTGGGCCTCTGGGGGACGCTAGAATAAATGAGCTGGATGAGTTCTCTGAAAGTGGTCTTGCCCCCACCTCAATCCTCCCACCCCCAGGCCATCAAAAGGGATGATTCCTCACTACATTTGTACCTTGCTTTATAGTTTGTAAGTGGTGCCCTAGGCCAGCTTTGTTATCCCAGTTTAGAATTGGAAACCGAAGTTTAGAAAAAGGTAGAGACCCCTCTTGGCTTTGGTCTTGGCCTACTGCTGACTGGCTGTGTGACTGTGAGCAGGACTCTGTCCCTCTCTGAGTTTCTGTTTCCTCATCTGTGCTATAAGGTGCTTCAGCCGGTGGGTTGCTGCTGGTCCTCCTCTAGCTGCAACATTTCATGATTTGCTGTGCTGGTCTAGGCTTCCTTCCCTAAAAGAGCCACTCTGTTTCTACACTCCTCTTCAGGGAGAAGCTAAAGGGCACAGCAGACTGAGGCTCAAGGCCAGGTAGGGGCTGGCCCAGGATTCTACTGGGTTGAGTCAGGGACAGGAGTGGGTGGGGAGAAAGGGGAAGGAGCTGAGTCAGACCCTCCCCCCCTTCCCCTGCCCTTCCCTTCTTTCTTTTGCAGGTAGAGGTCAGGACCAACCAAGGGCAATAAGCTATTGAGTATTGGTTTCCTTAAAACTCAGGGTCTCAGCAGTTGTGGATTCAGTTCAATGAAGTGAGAGCAAAACCCTCTTCCTCAACTGCGCCAAGGCCCAGTTCTCCTGGCTTTGCCACTGTTCTGCATCATTCGGAAGGTTGGGATCTCTGTGGCTCTGTGAGAATGCTGGGAGGTCAAGAGCTATGCTTGGTGCCACCCAGATTAATGATGGAACAGGGCCTATAATCTAGGTTTTCTGGCTCCCAACTGGGTGCACATGCCACGCCCTGATCCAGGCAGGAAGTCAGGGTCTGAGGGATGGCGATGGAAGAGGCAGGTGGGTTCCTGCTCAGGTCTGGGTGTGACCTTTGTTTGCCCAACTCCGTTAGCCTCCTCTTGGGTCCTCATGCTCTTCCTCAGCTGTACGGAGCCTTCCAATTCTAGAATCACAGGATCTTGGAATCAACACATTGGAGTTGTAAGAACTACAGACTCAGAGAGCCGTAGAACATGGATCTTTTTGAATCAGAACACTGACTCTTATGGTGTTGGTCATATGAATGGTGGTGAATGAGACACTTAGAGCTTGTGGTGGGTTGTGATGTTAGTGGTCCCATGTGAATCCTGCCTATGTGAATCCATACTTTAATGCTGTCTCTTCCCACGCTGACTTTGGCTTGACCATGTGACTTACTTTGGTTACTGAGACATCAGCAAATGTGAGGCAAGCAGAGGATTAAAAAGTGTCTGTGCAGTGGGGCTCCCCTGAAATCACCATGTGTGGAAACACAAGCAAGCCTCTTGGAGGAAGAGACCAGAAACGAGCCATCCCAGCAGAAGCCCCCTAGACCAACCAGCTCCCAGACGATCTTCTACCTGGCTCCAGCTGCCTGAGTGACTCCAGGTGAGACCAGTAGAACTGCCCAGCTGACCTGAGCCCAAATGGCTGATTCACAGATTGTGAACAAACAAAATGGAGGTGGTTTTAAGCCACCAAGTTTTGGAGTGGTTTGTTATACAGTAGGAGATGACTGACGCAGAGCCTTAGAATTGGAACCGTAGAATCTTGATCATGGATTTCATGTGTCCCGACAGTCACAGCATCATAGAAGTCTAGGACCAGAAACCAGAACCACTGATGTAGAATTTGAGGAATAGAAGAGTCCTGAAATCTCACTGTCTTTAACTCCCGCCCAGGGCTGCACTCTCCTTCCTTCACAGACGAGTTGACCCACTCACCCTCTTTCAACACTGGGCCTCGCCCCACCCACAGGTGTCTCTTAGTCTTCAGTGTTCTGCCCCACCTGTCACACAGTCTTCTTGTTCCTCCCCTCAGCTGGCTTCTCAGTCCCTTCCTTCTACTCTAGGAAGCCTTCACAGGCTGATCTGCTTGCTCTGGTCCCGGGAGTTAAATGTGGACCTGGTGGAAATTTGTCTTTGATATTGAGCCCAGTTCCTAGCACAGTGCCTGGCACAGAGCATATCTTGAGAAAAATAACCTGCACCACCACAGTGAAACTCTTTCTCACCTCTTCCTGCCCCGTCCCCCCACAACTGCGATCCTTGATCTGTCCACGGTGCTGAATGTCTTTATCCTTTCTGCCACTGTCTGAATCAGGGTGGCTACTTCCCAAGGTAGGGATTCCTCCCACGTCCTGGTGTTTTCCTCTTGCCCCCATATACAGATCACTGGCCTGGGCTGTTCAATGCAAAGTAATATGTGGTGATGATGTACAGTAATTAGGATTAGGTTCAACTGTATGCATCAGAATGCCCCAAATAATCTCCTAAATGACACAGAAATAGAAGTTTGTTTTTTATCTCACAAAACAAAGCCCAGATATGAGAGTCCAGAGTCTGAGTGGTCTCTCCACAGTCATGACGACCCCACACTCCTTCCAGCCTCCTACTCTACCTTCCCCAGGGTGTAGTCCTCATTCTTGTGGTCCGAATGGCTTCTAGGGCACCAGCCAGCCATCAGCTAACACGTGGAGGAAAAAGATAAATAAAACTGCCCCTTTTCTTTATTGGCACTTCTCATAATTTCATCCAGCACTTTCTCTTACATAGCCACACTTAACTAGCTTCGAGGGACTAGTGAGATAGTACCCTGCAAAAAGTTATGGTCCTTGTTACTGAGGATGCAGAAGGAATAGCTATTGAAAAGCAACTAAAGGTGTCTGACATTAGCAGTGGAGCAGGGGTGTTGATGGTGACTGTGGTATGAGTTGCGGTGTTGATGTAATGGCAATGGTAATAGTGGGGGTGCTGATGGTGGCGGGGGTGATAATGGTAATGGAGGTGATGACAGTAGTGATGGTGATGAAGAAGGAGGTAATGGTGAGGATGGGACAGATGGAGCTGGTGCTCACTATAAGCTCGGGTCCAGGAACACACGCTCACTTAAGCATCAGTCTGGGCCAGGAGAATACCAGGAGATGGGCCCAGTGACCACAAAGTGTCTGAGCCTTGGGGCCTGCTCCAAGCCATGCACAAGTGATTTCTGTCACCCGTGATGCTTTGCAGTTCTCCAGCTACAAGCCTCCTGCCTTCTTGAGTCCAAATCACTCCCAGCAGAACATGAATCAGATTTCCCCTATTCAGGCTGGAAATAACTCTGGAATGAAAACTTTAGGCCTCAGGGAGGGGAAGCAGGAAGGGCAATATTGAACTTCCATTTATTAGACAATAAACACTGATGGCATTTGTTGTTATAGTCAAGGAAAACTTTGCTGGGAAATACACAGAGAGGCACATGGACACATAGCTTTAGAAATAGAGACAAATTATTAGTAAGACAGCAGGGAGAGAGTTACAGATATGCAGAAAGGAAGAGGCCCACGGTCAGAGAGCCACAGGCACAGACATACTTGTCTCACAAGGGTGCATTGGCCAACCTCTCTCCTCAGAGACATGCAGGCCACCCTGCCATCTTATTCCAGAGGACAACTTTCTTTTTCCTACCTGGGCCCCACACACTGAAGATACTGAGGAGCCAGACATGACGGTGACCAGGCCTCAGAGCTCAGTAGCCAATCAGACAAGGAGGCGGTCTGACCTTCCACACCCCTCGCATCTGGAGTGAGATTGCAGCAGGGCACCAGGGCCTGCCCCAGGCGCTGTGGCTGAAGGTGACCAGAGGGACAGGGCGTGGGAAGGAGGGGGTGTGTCCTCTAGGAAGTCTCCCTCCAGGGGCGCAAGGACACACCTGGAAGCCATTAGCAGAGGGGCCATCAGCAGCAGGCTCTGGCTCCAGGTGAAGAAGGCGTGATGAGAGCATGTGGCAGCCTCCCGCTTGCAGGAGCTGGAGCAGGGAGGACACCTTGGCACTGCGTAGTCCCAGCGTCTACCCCCGGCACCTACCTAGAATGCAGAGTTACCCACGGTGCGGGCCTTGGAGCTCACCTCCAGCTCACCTCCCAAACCTTTGACGCCAGATTGCCCAACCTTCACAGTGACACTCTTCTTCCAGGAAGCCTTCCTGATGCCTCCTCTGACCACCTCCTCCCCTAGTCTCTTTCTTTCTCCATTTCTGCTCAGAGCTCCTACATGACATCGCCCTGACCTGCCTACCATTTCCATTGATCTGTGCTTCTTTGGAAGTGGCAGCCCTCCTGGCTCCCGCTGCCACGGCCCTCCTCTCTGCCCAGCTGGGGCAGCTTCGTTTCACTGCAGCCGCAGTCCTTTCCTAGTGGCTGAAGATGCTTGGGTCCCACCTTGGGTCTCAACCCCCCTTGCTGCTAATCCTTGGCCCTGGGACTCATAACTGACTGTGCATCTCCCACCACTGGAGCCCCCTGAGAGCCTGCTCTTTGCAGGCAGACCATCTGTTGTTACCAGCCGTGGCCTCAAGAACAGGAGCTCCTGCCACCCCAGAGCCTCTTCTCCCCAGCCTCAGGGTGGCCATTTACCAGGATGATCTATTGCTGGCTTCCCCTAGTGGGTCTGCTCTTAGGACCCCGGGTTTCCTTGACTGTGTCCCAAAATGATAGAGAAAGCATGCAGCCCCAGGTGGGGTTGGAGTAGCTTCCCCTTGACCCGGTAAGGGTGTAATATCCCTGGGGACCTCTATGAGCTTGTCACTCAGCGGAAGGCTGTGGGGGGCAGGAAGACCTTGCAGGCTGGCCCGCACGTTGATTATTGGCTGCCCCACCTATCCTGGACACACGACAGGGACCTCAGGACAGATGGATGGATAGCAGACTGAGTAGGCAAGAAGTTCCCTGTTGGGGCAACCCCAAACCCTGGGTCTCAGCAACCCCGTGGTGCAGCCAGCATGAACAGCTCTGACCTGTCCTTAGCACGGGTCCTGACTGTGGTAGGGACTTTGGCTCTGCCCTGCCAGCATGGCCCCATCCCTGCCCTGGGGAAGGAAAAAAGAAGCCAGTTGGAAGTTCAGAAAAGGAAAGGCTAAAAAGGAGCCCACAATCGGCACTAATTAGCCGCTGGGAGAGAGAAAAAGGAGGTCAGAGGACTGAGTCTACTGAAAGAAAGCATCTGGCAGGCAGAGCCTGGCTGGTCCTCGCCCCCACTGCCTCGCATGGCTTGGCCCGGCACAGGCCCATCTGACACTGCCCCACCCGGCTGGGGGCGGGGCTGCCCTGTACCCAGGGCCCAGTCCGGGCCCTCCCTGAAGAGGCAGCCAGCTCAGGGGAAGAGGGAGGGCAGACAGGCTGAGCGCCCCCTGTGTGCAGTAAACTGAGTTGAGAGCTTTATACACAGGACTGTATTTAATTCTCACAACAGCCCTGAAATGGAGGCACCTTGGCCCTAATTTTAAAATAGAGGTAGACACTCAGGCTAAGCAGTTAATCCAAGATTACAGTTTAAAAGGGGCCGAGTGGAGGGTCCAGCTCGGGCTGTACACCGTGTAGCCCATGTTCTTGGTGCTGTGAAACAAGTGCTTGGCGGGCAGAGCCCTTGCCTGTGCCCATAGCACTCATCCCAGGGAGGGTTGGGCACGTGGCAGGTGCTGAGAAGAGCTGTGAGACATGACAGGCAGGAGAGGACCCAAAAAGAGGGAGACAGGTGGAGAGATGGTGGAGGTGCTGCAGAGGCAGAGTCAGGTCACTCCCATCCGTGGGACACCATGCAGGGAACCCGTGGGGGACTTTCCTGGGGCCCAAGAGAATGTCCAGCCGAGGGGCGAGGCAGGGGAGGAGGAATCCTGGAAACAGCACATTTCTTGACCCCCTTGCTGCCCCCTAAGATGGTTAAGCTGAAGCCGAAAACAAAATGAAGAACCTCAGCTCCTGCTGGAGCCAAGCCACCCCTGCTGGGCGAGCCAGCGGCAGGCCAGCGGCCAGAGCGTGGGGGGGTGTTGAGGAGGAGAGGGCATGCTGGGCCTCAGGGCAGGGCCGCTGTGGGCACAGTGCCCCTCCACACTGGCAGGGCCTTTTGGCAGGGCCCAGTGTCCCTACCAGAGGAGAGAGGCAGGGAAGGGGACCGTCCTTTGGTTCTGCCTGCCAGCACCCCGTAGCAACTGGGGAGGAGGAGAGACAGTGTGGGCCAGGCAGGCTTCACATAGTGCCCGATCTCGTCTCCATGCCAAGGCCCTGAAAGGTGATGGTTCTTAGTTCTGATTTTAAAGACGAGAGCATTGAAGTGCAGAGCGGGTAAGTAACTTCCCTGAGGTCACAGATGATTAGGAGGAGGGCTGGGATTCTGCCCCTGGCCATTTGGCTCCAGGCCTGCCCTTAATCATGATCTCCTGAGAGCAGCCACAAGAAGTTTGCCCGCGCGCCCACCGGCAATTAAGGGCCGCTGGGTACTGTGAAAAATGCCGGTGGAGTGTGTCTGATTAGGCTCATCAGTGCCCAGCGTGGGACACGTGTGTTTTTAAGATGGATCACCATTATCCCTGGCTGAAGAATTGCGTGGGGGTTTCTAATTACAAATTATTCCTGCTGGATTTCATTATGTTTCCTCTTGTACTGGCTTTTTGTATTCTCAATAATCTTAGAAAACTTTGAAAGTCATGGTCGGCTAAGCTTGTTTTCTAGGTCTTAAAATATACAGCTAAGGTTTTATTAAGACACAATGTTGCTATGTTTTTAAAACCTGCAGTTCAACTCATCATAAGACAGCAATTATTTGGATTTTACATTCCGCACTTAAAATGAGTCAGAAGAGCAGGACAGACATTTATCCTCCTATAGAAAGCCTTCATTCATTCAGAAAGCAAATTTCTTGTGCTAGAGATGGGTTTTTACTGAAGTGTTTTAAACTGTTTTCAGTCAACAGCCAACTGCTGTAGGCAAATAGCCTGTGTTCATTTGATCATTTCTAACTGGGGCTTTTCACTGAAAATTCTTCCAACTTAACAACATTAACAAAGAGCAGAAAATGAACGATTTATACCATTAAAAAAAAGAAGAAGAAAATGTAGGGGTCACCAGGCCCCAGCCTAGGTTTACTTAAAAGAAGTCGGGCTAATCTCTCGTCCCTTTTGCTCTGGGAGAACCCAAGTTGTAATAGATCAGGGGTCTGTTGGAGTCTTGAGAATCTTGATTTTGAAAAAGCATTTGGAACATCTCCCAAGGTTTCTGTACACCGAGCCAGAGGTGGGATGGAATACTGACACCCTGGGGGAATGCCCAGCTGCCTGGACAGCAGGTGAAGGAGAATGGATTAGTGAATCAGTGGCAGCGTGGAGGGAAGACTATTGCCCTGCTGGGGACTTGGTCCTCCCTGCTGCCTCGCTCAGTCTGATATATTCTTGAAGGACTTGGGTGAGGCCATATAAAATGTGCTTATCAAATCTGTGGGTGGGAGCCTGAGTATGTCAGATGGCAGAACTGGGTTCCAAAATGATCTGCATTAACTTGACCCATAAGTGACGACCATAGGTTCAAGTTCATGGAGGTAAATGCAAAGTCCCCACTGGGCTCAAAGGTTAGGGTGGGGGAGAGGAGCAGGAAGTACTGAGCACACACTATATGCCACACCCTGGTGTAGGATATCTTACTTAATTGTGAAATCCCTAAGTGAGGGGGGTAAATAAAATAAATAAATATTTATTAATTTTTTGAGAAAGAATCTCACTCTTTTGCCTGAGTGAGTACCATGGTGTCAGCCTAGCTCACAGCAACCTCAAACACCTGGGCTCAAGCGATCATCCTGCCTCAGTCTCCCAAGTAGCTGGGACTACAGGCACGTACCACCACACCCAGCTAATTTTTTTCCCCCTATGTTTAGTAGAGATGGGGTCTCGCTCTTGCTCAGGCTGGTCTCGAACTCCTGAGCTCAAGCGATCCTCCTGCCTTGGCCTCCCAGAGTGCTAGGATTACAGGCGTGAGCCACTGAAACTGAGGACTAGAGAAGCTCAGGGCACATAGTAAGAGATTAGTGGGGCTTAGATCAAAACTGAGGCTCATCAGACTCCTGCGTCCACTCTTCACCAGCAGTTCAGGATGAAGGAAACAGAGCTTAGCAGCAGTTTATGTGAAAACAAAACAAAACACACATGTATCTGCTATTAGTCCCGCATTCGTATGCTGACCCTTTTCTGAGCTCTCCTCTGGGACCATCCTTGAGCTAGGCTCAGGGTGCAGACATGGAAACTCACAGCCACTGAGCAAGCTGAGCTCCTGGTCTAGGGGAAGAAAAACTGATGCCACAACAGGTGGATTTGACAGTGCTGGGAGTGCAGAATGCTGTGGGAGCCCAGAGAAAACCAGGGCCTCCCTGGGGAGCCCTGGCTGATGGCAGAGGAGGCAGTGCTGGGCCTGAGGCCTGAGGCTGGATGGCTCAGAGCGAACCAGCCTGGAGGCCCAGGAAGGGGCAGGGCTGAGGGAGGGAGTTTGCCAAGAAGTTGGCCAGAAGTGGAAGAGAGCAGGAGGTGAGTGGGAGTTCTGGAAGGCATGTGGGAGCCAGGCGGGGATGCGCCTCCGGGGCTGCTGGAAGGTTCCGGGACCTTGGCTTCTGAACACACCCGTTACTTTGTAACCCCCCCACTGTGTCCTGCAGCTGTTCCTTCAAGTGAGAAGGGCTAGAGACAGGTGTTCAGGGCAGTGCACATGTGAAGAACAGATGTCCTGGGAGTCATTTGGAGGAAGAAAAGAGGGCAGCCCAAGTCTCTGTGGCCATGGGAGAGACCATGTGAATGACACGTACAGAGGTTGCCGAGGCAGGGGACAGGCCAGGGGGGCTGAAGACAAGAGCTCAGGAAATGGGGGAAGAGGGTTGTTGGGATGCAGCTGGGACAGTCAGCACAGGTGGGGGCATGCTCGGCTGCAGGCCCCGAGAACCATTCTGAACCATTCTAACCTTTATCCCAAAGGCAAGGGGAACCACTGAAGGCTTGTGAGCAGAAAGGCGACACAATTTCATTTCATCTGGGAAAGATTACTCTCACTGCATGATTGAGGGGGGCTGAGTGTGAGGAGACAAATGGGACACTTGCGGGAGTACAGGGGAGAGACAGAGGCGCTTGGGCTGGTGGTGGAGTGGAGGTGGGGGGCAGTGGGTGGTCTCAGATACTCCGGGCCTGGTGACCGGCTAGGTACGGGGGCGAGGGGAGGGAGGGGTCCCGGATTCTGGGCCGTGGAGGGTAGGACGTTTGCAGAGAGAGGAAGGCCAGATGTGAGGGGGCAGGGCGGTGGACTCAGCCTCAGTCCTGAGGAGTTATGGGTGCTGAGACACCCAGGGGGAGACGCTGTGTGGACAGTGGGATGTTCAAGTGCCATTGTTAGGGCTGGAGATGCAAAGCTGGGATTTGTCAGCATTTAGGGGGTAACTGAAGTGACAGACCCACCACACCTGTTTATCCAGGGCCCTCCTTGGTCCATCCGCGTCTGGGAAGCCATCTCTGAGCCCTGCCCCACCCCAGGGCTGGCTCAGGCCCCCTCTGGCTCCCACTGCTTCTCCATCACAAGGCGTGGTGGTCGGTGTCTCCCCTCTCCCAACCCCACACGGTGAGCTCCTGGAGGGCAGGTCCCCAGCACAGGCCCTGGCTGGGAGGAGGCATGGGTGACAGTGTGATAATTGATGTGTGAAAGGACTGTCAGTGGAGTGGGCTGCCCTGGAGGGGAATGAGCTTTCCGCCCCAGCAGGCAAAAGAGCAGGGGCTCTGTAGCCGTGGGGGAGAAGAGGAGATTCCTGTATTCAGCTGGTGTCCCCTGGGGACCTGCTCAGCCCTGGATTCTAGTTTTCCAGGACTTGAGTCATCTCCCCTAGGGAGTAGGAAGTATCATTTCCACCTACCTCTGAGTCCAGGGTCACTCTGTGGCCTCCTCTTCCTCCACTGGGGAGGTTTCTAGAGGTTGTGCTGACCTCAGCAGAATGTCCCTCTCCCCCCACGAGCCTCTCCAGCCCTGGGGCTGCCGCTCAAGCGTAGATGCCTTGCTAGAGTTTCACAGAAGCTGCTGAGGTAGCTCTGGCCTGGGCTGCTGGGGCTGGCTGCCTGCCCTGCCCAGCTTCCTCGACCTCGGCCTTGGCCTGGGCCATCCTCCTCCCAGGCTGCCTCTCCTGTATCCCGCTGCGCCCTTACTGCAGCAGCTGGGCTGCAGGAGCCAAGCGGGCACAGCCTAGAGAGCCAGGGGCTCAGCAGGAAGGGGGTGTACCTGGAAGAGAAGGGGAAGGAGCAGACTGGTCAGGAAGCTGGGAAGGCAGAGGGGAGGGAAGGGGTCTGGGGAGGGATGAAAGAGACACAGGGGTCACCACTGGGCTGGAAGGCCTTCGAGATTACCCAGCATCCTCGCTTTAGCCAGGAGAAAACTGAGAAGCAGAGAGGGGAGCGACTGGCAGAGTATGCACAGGGCACCAGGAACCTCCCTTGCACTTGGGAGGGTGAGGAATGAGGAGGAGGCAGAGGGCCCTGGAGGCCAGGGTAGGCCATGACAGTGCAGGGGAGAGGGGCCAGGGGCTGGCCACTCACACAAGGACACAGAAGGCACCTCGGAGGGGGCTACAACTCACATGAGGGAGCAGCCTCGCCCCATTTGCAGCCAGGAAGGTGAGCCTTGAAGCCCGGGGAATGAGAGAGAACCAGCCTCAGGGAGGATTCCAGCCACAGCTCAGAAGGGCTGATAACATACACATTGCTACAAGAGGCGGCTCGCTGGGCTGTTCCCACTCTGGCTCCCAGGGGCCGAGATGACTGTGGCTACTGTGACCAAGTCGGCTACGCCAGCTCTGCCATCAAACACCGTGGGAGCTGCCAGGCTGCCCCAGAACACTCAGACCTACCTCTGCTTCCAAACCGCTGTAGGGTATGACCATGAGAACCCCAAAGGACCAACACATGTCAGTCCCATTCCTGGGTTAATATCATTCTTATGCTTGGCTTCAAAATAAAATTTATATCACTATTTTTTGAGAGTGAGTTCACTACAGAAACTTTGAAAAATAAAGTTGAAAGAAAAAAAATGCACCGATAATCCCACCATTGAAGACTTTTTTGACAAATATCTTTCCAGTCTTTTTCTATACATATTTTCTCCATAATTGTGGTAACACTGCTATAATCTTTAAAACTGTTTTACTTTATTTTTATTTATGATTACTAAGGTAAAGTATGCTCTTCGTTTAAAAAATAGGAAAGTACGGAGAAACATTGAAAAGCAGGAAAAAATATTATTCACGACTTCATTATCCCATCAACCATTGTAGGAAGATGTTGGAATATTTGCTTCTATTTTTCTGTGCCCCACATTTTTTCTTTTGATATGCACAAGTGCTTTGTGTTTATAGTTTGGGAGGCAGGATAAAGTATTTATTAACAACAACAAAATACCCGTGTTTGAGTCCTGGCGGCATCACTTCCCAGCTGAGTGACTTTGGGAACGTTACTTTACCTCTGTTAACCTCAGTTTTCTCAGCTATGAAATGAGATTAACCCTTATCTAGGTTATTAGAGTTGCATTGAAAATTTGTGTATATAAAACTCATGGCAATGCATCCAGCACTTACTGGGTCCTCAATAAATGTGTAGAGGACATTTGTCACATATTTTTGCTGCTTGAATCCATTGCTTTGTGTTTTGAGTAAATCTCCCACTAGATGAGCCCTTATGGAAACTAGGATCCCACTTCCTACTTCAAGGTCAAGGGTGGCCAGGTACCCTCCCACTTCCAGCCCCTGGCAATTAGGCCAACTGGGTGCCTGGCTCAGGATTTGATATGAGACTCAGGCTGGGAGACAGCTTCATTAGAATTCATTTGTGCTTGTGTCATGCACCAGTCTGGGTGATGTTCAGAGGCCAAGGGTATGCTGGTGGAGGCATTGGGGCCAGCTGTTCCTATGGCATGAACTTGGCTGTGAATCCAGCTGCCCACTCATTTGGTTCCCCAGCTTTCCCATCCATTCCGAGCTGACTGGCAGAACTGCCAATACTTTTGTTTAGCCTGAGTCAGTTTCTGTTGCTTGCAACAACAAAGGTTAGTTCTTAAATCTTTTTAGCAACGGAATACATTTGAAGCACTAGCTTCTATTCCCAGCCCAAGTTTTCCTGCAGAAAAGTCCTGTCTATGCCAGGAGTGTCGTGCTTAGGGCTGGCCTTCTGGAGAAAGAACAGGATGACCCTCAGAGCCGTGCCCCTCTGCTTGGCCCAGAGCCAGCCTGGGAAGAGGAGGTACTCAGAGAGCTGCCCAAGGGAATAATGACAGAGGGCAGGGAACAGGAGAGGGAGGGAGTAGAAGGAGGATTTCTACACGATGAAGAAAGCTCTTGCAGGCAGCTTGTGTGTGGTCCACTTGAATTCCTAAGGCGGATGAATCCTGTGATCTGAGCAGCCTGAAAGAGTTGCAATTCATTTTCCCCCTGACCTCACATTGTCCTGTGTTGCCCAGAGGATGGCACTGCCTGAGACAGAATCCTGAGCACCATCCAAGACCCTTCCCCTGTTCTCTCTTTCCTGGCAGCCAGGCAGTCCTGGTGAGTCCGCTCTCTAAACACCTCTCAATCCATGCCTCGCCCCCATCTCCAGGATACAGTTCATCCTGTCACTGTCTCTCATCAGTGTGCATTCGCTCACGGGGCCCTTGCTCACCGTAAGACAGGTCTCAGGAGGCCAGTTAAGTGTCAGGAGCAGGCCCCAGAGGTCAGCTCCCCTTTGATGACCAGGACTGCTTGTCTGGGTATCTTGGTCCTCAGGATGGGCTCCAGGCAGGCCCTTCTAACAGCTGGCTCGAATCCCAGGGTGGAAAGGGGGAATATTTGTGTGCCCTTCGAGAACTCCTGGGGGGGCAGGGCCTGAGTGAGGTTCATCTCTGTCTCCCCCGCTGCCCCTCCCACTGCCACTCCACCCCAGTCCCAGCACAGGGCCTGGTGTGCTGTCAGAGCTCAGAAGTGTGGATTGATCAGAGACTCTGGGATCCTTGCCTCCGTCCTTTGTTGGCATGCCATCAAATGCGAGACCTGGACCCAGCTACCTCTCCTACCTCGTCTCCCCCATCCCTGCCTCATGCTCTGGGCTCCATCCACAAGAACTGTTCATGATCCCTAAATGTGTGCCAAACTCTCTCACCCGCCATGGTGTGGTACACACTGTTCCCTCCACCCAAAGCCCTCCCTCAACCAGGTCAGCCTGATGAACTCCCACTAATCCATCTTTCCTTTAAGACTCAAGGTGCAAATGCTGCCTCCTCTAGGGAGCCTTCTAGAACTGGCCCTGCCTGGGAGGCCTCCCTCAGGTGTGCCCCCTCCCTGCCCTGCCCATGCAGACCTCTGTTATACCACTTGGCACAAAGTGTTGTATGTGTGCCCCCACCAGGAAGCCCTCCTGACGGAACCTGGTCCATTTCTCTCTGTACCCAGTGCTTAGCTGGTACCTGGCACAGAGGGAACGCCAGGACATGGTAGTTTCTTCTCTACCCACACTCACCCCTTGGAGGCAGAAGATGCAGCTGGCGAGGTTGCAGGGCCTTGAATGCCAGGCTAAGGAGAGAGGCTTGGCTAGATTTGCATTGTTGAATGATACTGGTGGCTGGAACACCCTCATTTGGGAATGGGATAGTGATTTTTCAATTTGGACCTCTTCCAGCCCAGAGAACAGGGGGTTCATTCTCAGCAGGAAGATGGAAGATGGGCCTGGGGTCACCACTGGCTCCTCCCCTGGACTCCATTCCCCCTTCTGCATTTACTCTCAAATCCTAGAGTCCCTCTCTGAAGGCCTGGGGTCTGGGATCCACCCCCACTACTCAAGGGCCAAGTCCAAACCTCAATCCCCTGTTATGTAAGTGAATTATCTGCTGTCCCCAACCAGCGCCAGCCAGATCTCGTCCTCCTCTTAATTGATTTAATCTTCTCATACCAGGGAGCGGGGCCGGGGTTGGGGAGATGGCGTTGGTCACAAGCCAACACATCATGACGTAGGCTCATTAATTACAGGGAATCTGGGTCATGGATTGGCTCTGAGCAGCTCTGATCCTCCTCCTCCCTGGTCAGTCGGGTCTATGAAAGGACATTTTCAGCAGCTCCTCCTTCCTCAAGCCCCCATCCTACATGTAGAGAAAGTTGAGGGTTCATAAGACTATATGCCTCTCAGAGCCCCCCAAACCCTCAGCTCTGCACAGAAGTTCCCTGCATTCCAGTCTGAGCACAGGACACAGATAAACCTGATCTGCTGAGGAATAAAGAGATGAACACATGATTTAATTTTAGGGTGGGAAGTAATTTTAATTTACTTTCCACACCAGGTCTCCACTTTGCAGCTTCCCTGATAGAGGATGTCCAGATTCTACTTGTGTGCCCTCAGGAATGGGGAGCTCACTCTCTGAGGATAGTCCCTCCTCTGGGTGATGAATCCACCTGGGAGAAAGTCCTTTCTCACATGGGGCTGGGACACCAGCCCTGTGACTTCCCCTGGGACCCACCTCCACCACTGGGGCCATAGGGCATGACTCAGGACAGACAGCCAGATCCTGGGACGTGGCGTTTGTTACCCTGAGTTTGCTCTTCTCCAAGCTGAACACTTCTGGTTGTCTCACCAGTTCCTAATTTGGTGGACTCTATAGATTACTCCTTACCATAGCTCCCATATGAACATCTTAGTTCATTTATGCTGCTGTAACAGAATGCCTGTGACTGGGCAGTTTAAAAGGACAGAGATTTATTTCTTATACTTCTGTAGACTGAGAAGTCTAAGACCAAGGGCCCTACATCTGGTGAGGGCCTTCATGCTGTGTCATCCTGTGGCAGAAGACAGAAGGGCAAGAGAGGGTGAGAGAGTGAGAGAGAGAGAGAGAGAGAGAGAGAGAGAGAGAGAACGCACACAAAAGAGGGTTTGCTTTTATAGCAAACCCATTCTTGAGATAATGAACCCACTCCTGCAATAACAACATTAATCCATTCATGAGGGCAGAGCCCTTGTGACCTAATCACCTCTTAAAGGTCCCACTGCTCAACTCTGTTGCATTGAGGATTAAATTTCCAATATGTGAACTTTGGGGGACACATTCAAACCATAGCAGTGCACAAGCTGTGGATGTCATCATCCCTCCAGAGGTACAAACCAGAACACAGACTCCAGAGCAGTGTGAGCAGCTCAGGTCAGGGCAGGACCATCACTCTTTTTGGTCTTGTTATTGATATAGCCTGAGATGGCCTGAGGTCTTCTGGGGCCTTAGCACACTTTTGACTCAGCTTCAGCACAGTTAACCCCCATAGTAACTTTTCTGGCACTAGCAGTGGAAAGTCTCCATGAAAAAGACCTTTGTGATATTAGGAACATCTCCATTTTTTCCCCCTGTAATTCTCTCCCCCTACCCTGCCATTTATCTTTACATACAACAATGCAATTATCTGTCCACTCATTCACCCACACAACTGTCCAACCATATATTAATCCATCCATTCACCAGCCCTACTATCCACCTACATACCCTTCCATTCATCTGTCCATAGATTCACTCATGCACTTATTCACCTGTCCATCCACCCACCCATCTACCAGTCCATTTACTTTTCATCTATTTCTATCCTCCTATCCAATCATGTACTTCTTTATCTGTCCATCCATCCATTCACTCACCCATCCACCAATATGCCTACTCATGCATCCACACATCTATTTCTTCATCTACCCTCACTCCCAGTCACCCATACATCTGTATTCATCATCCATCCACCCGGTGCTTACTGAGCTTCTATAGCATATCAAATCTGTTTTGAGTATTCTGAAGGATTCAAAACCTGAATAAAATACAGTCAGTCTCTCTCTCTCTCTCTCTCTCTCTCTCTCTCTCTCTCTCTCTCTTTTTCCACCCTTCTTAGAGGAGGGGGTAGGAGCAGATAAGGCATATAGTGTTAAGTACTATAACACAGGAACAAAGAAAATGTTTTGGAGAATCAGAGGAGTAAAAAGTGGCTTTGGATGAGGTTATGGATGCCTTCCTGGCAGGGGAGACATTTGCTTTGGATCTTGACTGAACGGCAGTATTTGGACCTACATAGGTGCAGTGGAAATAATTCCAAGTAGAAGAAGAAACGTATCAAAGATGTGCCTAGAGAGCAGATTCAAGTCTTATTCTTTATATCCCTGCCAAAGTGCCTGGTAGAGAGCTGGGCACACTTTAGAAACCTCATACATTCTTGCTGATTGCTGTTGTCCATTCTCCCCTTCTCTGACAGGCACTCCCCCAACACTTGCTCAGGACGAGAGCTCACTCTTTCTTTTTAAAAAGATTCTATAGTTGCCTTATTGAATGGCCTCGGGTAAGTCAAAAAGCCTTCAGGGCTTCTCCGAGTTTGGGGCTGAATTCCTATCTCTGTCAGGTGGTCCTTTCCCCCTAATTTTAACTGCTCATGCCACGCTCTCCCTTCTCTTCAGAGATGTCAGCATTTCTCCATATCTTAAATGTTATTTTCTTTTGTTGGCACCAATTAATGTGATCCCATCTGTTTTTAACTTTTTCAGCCTCCATCTCCAGGCAAGAAAGTCTGTGATGTGGATGAAGGAGTAAGTTCTGTGCAGGGGAAATAGCATTGCGTTAGAAGCCAGGGCCGTGAATTCAAGCCCAGCTTTGCCATAGCTTGATGTGTGACTTTGGGCAAGTCCCTTTCCCTCTCTGTTTTAAAGATTTTCTACTATAGAATATTAGCACTGAACACAGCATTAAAGACTGTTTAGGCCAAAATCCTCTTCTTGCAAATGGAAAAACAGGCTTAGAAAGAATGGGTATGTGACTTGCTCTAGATTATGTCTGGATTGGTGGCAAAGACAGGACTAAAGTCCAAATTTCCTGACTTCTAGTTTAGGGGTTTCTTTACCCACCTACCACATTTCAGTCTTTATTCACAGCCTCTATATATCTCAGGGAGAGCCTCCTCTCCCACTTCCAGTCCCCGGGAAGAAACATATGAGTCTTCCAAGTGTTCTGGCTGTGTGTCACTGATTCATGCCTGGGTGGGGGCTGGGCAGGCAGTATTTAAGAGCAAGTATTCCCAGCCTGACGGAGTTAATTATGTTCATCAGGAAGGGAGAAGAGAAAGGAACAAGGCGCTCTGGTTATCTACTGGGCTTTAATCAAATTGAGAAACGAGGAAATCCATCACCCAGAGGCTGAGGCAGTTGGAGAGCTTTGCTTCCGCTGGCTCCGCGTTCTGTAATGGGTTGGGCGCTGTCCAAGGTGCTGACATCTTCACTTACTGCTCTGAGTTGCTGGGAGGAGCTGGGAGAGGCCCACTCCTGGCCAAGGGACAGCAGCTTTTAGGAGGGAGCCCAGGATAGACGAAGAGAGGGTCTGGACATGTTGGGAGGGGCTTGAGCTCCTACTCTGCCTCCTGAATCTTCCCTTTTCCATTTTTCTGTCTGCTTGCTGTAGGGAAAATATCCCTTCTACGGCCAGAGTCCTGGGCTGGGACTGAAGGAACAGACAGAGAGGGGAGAGCCCTAGATTCCTTGCTGCCAGGGAGAAGCCCCAAGTCTGAGGGTGCAGGCACAGTCCTTGACCATGGGAACTTCATATCTTAAGGGGATATGTGGCTTCTGCTTTTACGAAATTCTCAGTCCAATGACAGAGACATAAACTTGCCTTTGGGAATTTATGGATCTAATGGAGGAACGTCTCACTCTACCTCTAACTATAACTCAAGTATGATATAAGAGAGACACGGCCTGTGTCTACATGGAGCCTCAAGTCTGATGGAGAAGACACAGTCTTCTTTTGGAAAATTATGTCTGGTTGATGAGCCATACTCTTAATTCAGGGGGCAATCTCACACAGAATCAGAAAGATAGGCTAGACAGATAAGTTACAGGTGAGCATGATAACCAACCAAAGCACTCAGATCTTCATATTTCAGATTAAGGTTATTGGTGTTAGATATTTAGTGTCAACCATGGAAGGCTTCCTGGTAGAGGTGAGTTTGAGATGGGTTTAACGAAAGCAAGATCTTAAGCCCCTTGAAACCATGACCTCATTCCTTTATATGCCTTTTGGAATAAGTACAAGCCTAGTCACAGTGAAGGCTGCTGTTTAATGAATAATCACCAGCAGGTAGAGTGAATGTGCCCACTTAGTTGCAGGGTGGGGACGGGGTAGGCATCAGGGAGGAGCGTTGGTTGGAATGGAGAGCCCGAGGCTGGGGTGCGGGGGGATGATGATGGAATGACAGGCCAGGGAGAGGGAGTAGCCCAATGTGTGCCCAGGCCACTGAAGCACAGCATGTGGAGCGACTCCTTTGTGTTTCTGGAACTGGTGAGAGATACTTTATTGAATCTCAGATTGTTGAAGCTAGAGAGTATTAAATTATAAAATCATAGACTGCTCAGCTTCTAGAGCCACACAATTATGGAAAGTTAAGAGTATTAAAATCATAGCCATTTTAGCAGGGCAAAATCACAGAAATTATAGAACTGTGGAATATTAGAACCAAAGAGCCAAAAATCCATAGTAAACAATCTTAAAATCCAAGAATCTCAGTGTTAAAAAAGGAGAAACAGCACAACAATGTATTGATCCCCTCTATTTGTACCAGTTATGGTGCTGGGAACATTCTCACATGTTATTCCATTTAACCCCTACCACAAGTCTCCATGCAGTACTTCTTTTTTTCTTTTTTTTCTTTTTTTTTTTTTTTTTGAGACAGAGTCTCGCTCTGTTGCCCGGCTAGAGTGAGTGCTGTGGCATCAGCCTTGCTCACAGCAATCTCAAACTCCTGGGCTTTAAGCGATCCTACTGCCTCAGCCTCCCGAGCAGCTGGGACTACAGGCATGTGCCACCATGCCTGGCTAATTTTTTCCATATATATTTTTAGTTGGCCAGATCATTTCTTTCTATTTTTAGTAGAGACGGGGTCTCACTCTTGCTCAGGCTGGTCTCAAACTCCTGAGCTCGAGCGATCCACCTGCCTCGGCCTCCCAGAGTGCTAGGATTACAGGCGTGAGCCACCGTGCCCGGCCCATGCAGTACTTCTGACAGAAGTTTATCCGACACAGGCTTGCATGACCTTCGTGACAGGGAAGTCTTTACATCTTGGTGTAGCTCTGCGTCCTGCCAAATGGCAGCTAGAAAGTTCTCCCTTATGTAAGTGGCACTCTCTCTCTCTGTAGTGCTCCCACACTGGTCCAGTTCACGTCCTCTGAGCTACACTGAGCAAGTCTAATCTCCCACTCACATGACAGCTTTCGGATGGCTAAAGACAGTCCTTATTTCTTTCTTCTCTAGGCTAAGCTGGTGTGTTGATTGTATAGCTGGAAATGGGACAGCAAATCCAAGAATATTTGAGCTGAAGGGGCCCTTAGAGGTCACCTTGTCCAGAGAATTCCTTTTACTGCTAGGCAGTATAGCATTATGGTCAGGAGTCTGGACTTTGGAGAGAGACAAAGCTGCATTTGGAATCCCAAGATCCAGCCCTAACGTGCTGTGTAACCTTGGGCAAATGACCTCTTTCTCTGGGCCTTTATCCCTGAAATAAAGAGAATAGTAATACCAACATAACAGAGTTGCTGTGAAGCTTGAACCAGCTGATGCGAGGGAAGCTCTTAGCTGAGTGCTTGGCACACAGTGAACAGTCAATAAATATTAGCTACAATTATTGGAGGCCCAGAGGGGTCAGGGACAAAGATCACAGAGCAACTCCGTGACAGAGCTGGGGTTAGGTCAAGGATTCCTGCCCCCAGCCCAGGGCCCCTTCCCGTTCCAGTCTTCCCTCTACCTTCCCCCATCAAAGGAAATAACCCCAGAGGGAACTAGGGTACTTTGCTCACTAAGTCATTTAGGATGCAAGGAACAGGTCACCTTCTTTAGAGTGGCTTAAACCTTCTGTTTCCTTAACAAGGAGGTCAGAGGAAGGTGGTACCAGGATTGGTCTGCTGATTCAACAATGTCTCTGACAACCCAGGCATTTCCCATTCTATGATCGAGTGACTGAGTGGCATGAAGTGCCATGTCCTCTCCAGCAGGAAGAAAAGGCACAGTAGCAAAAAGAGTCTTTTCTCCTCATGCCATTCTCTTATCCAGGAGGGAAGCTTTCCTAGCAGACCGTCCCCTTACACATCATTGACCAAAATGAGGTCACATGCCTACTCTTAGAGCACTCAGTGGCCAAGGAAAAGGCATTCCATTGCTGGTTTGGATCATCCCTGTGGCTGGACAGCTTGCTACTGGCAGGAGGAAGAGGGGATTTGCTATGGGAAGGCAACCGATGGTGGCCTGCCATACTCACCTTCTGTATTCTCTCTGGGCAACCCTCCCCCTCCTCCCCACCTCTGCCAGGAAGTCTTCCCTGATTGACACCCTCTTGTCTGCACACCCTCTTCTACCGCATCACTGAGCACTGCCTAATTCCAGTTGCATTCCACTATTCATTTACTCTCATCCTTTCATGTCCAAATCTTGTCTTCCCCACCAGACTGCAATCATACAGAAAGTACTAGCAACTTCTAATGAATAATTACCCATTGTGTGCCAGGCAGTGGTCTGAGTGCTTGTGGTAGCCAGCTTCCAAATGGTTCCCAGTGACCCACACCTCCTGGCACTCACACCCTTTCGTATCCCCTCCCATGAGGGTCAACTGTGCTTAAGCTGAGTCAAAAGTGTGCTAAGGCCCCAAAACATGATAGCAGGGTTAGCCTGTGTAACGAAAAGAATACGGAAAAAGTTATGGAATGTTACTTACAAGATTAGATTATGAAAGACTCCATGGCTTCCATCTTGGTAACACATGTTCTCCTTCTTGGGTCATTCATTCTGGGGGAAGGAATCTGCCTTATGGAGAGGCCCGTGGAAAAAGGAAACGAGCTTTTTGCCAGCTGCCGACAAAGAATGGAGGCCCGACAACAATGACGGAGTGAAGTTAGAAGGGGACCCTCCAGGCGCAGCTGGGCCTTCTGCTGACTTCAGCCCCGGCCGCCACGTGACTGCGGCTTCATTAGCCCTGCTGCCAGCACCTCCCAGTTAGCCCACGTGTGGGTCCTTGATTCTCAGACATTGTGTGAGATAATAAATGTTGTTTTAAGTTGCTACATTTTGGGGAAATTTGTTACTCAGCAGTAGGTAACTGCTATAGTGCTACTTCACCACACTAAATTCTCACAACGCGTCTGTCAGGTGAAGTTTGTTTCTCTCTTTTCCAGGTGAGAACACCAAGGCTCAGATGAGCGCAGTGGCTTCCCACACCTGGTGGGGGCAGGGCTGGGACCGGCCCTCCTGTCTGTTGAATTCCAAAGCAGAGGGGGGACCTGGCTCTGTTTTTCTCAGCCCGAATGTCCCCAGCTCCACCATGAAGGATGCAGAAATGGGGAATGAAAGGGAAGCATCTTTCTCTGATGGGTTTTCTCTCCGGTCCCCGTTATTTTTCCCATTCCGACCACAGTAGTTAGCCTCTACATCTGTTGTGTATGTGATTCAGGGACAAGTTGATTTATTAGAAACAACATGGGAGTTTTAGGAGGGGAATACCTGGGCTCTAAGTGACCTTGGGCAGGTTCCTGCACTGTTCTGTGCCTCAGTTGCTTTATCTACTACGTGGGAATAGTATCCCTTTTCTGCCTTCCTCACCAGGAAACCATGAGGATCGAGCACAAAGGGACTTTGTACAATGTAAAGCGTTGTGAGCTCAGAAAGGTTTGTTTTGAGTGAGGAGCACCCGGCCCAAGGCTCTCAGTCCTCCACAGCGAGCCCTGTGCAGTGGTGAGCTCTCCCCTTGCACCAGGGCTGGGCTCAGGACAGAGAGTGCCGAGTGGCAGTGAGGGCGCCGACCCACTTCCTCAGCCTCACTCTCGCTGTGCCCTGTCTCTTAGGCCGCGCTGCAGTCCCACAGAACTATGGAAATTTCCCAAGCTTGCCAGGAACTGTCTGTGTGCTGAGCCTTTATCTAAGCAGTTTCTTCTGCCCAGACACCCTTTCCAACTTCTCTCCCTGGTGCGTTCCTACTCGTCTTTCAAGACTCAGCTTAGATGTCCCACTTCTGGGACTCCTCTCCCGGCCTGGCTCAAGGCCTTCTGCTCCTGCTTCTCTTGACTGTTGCACCAGCCTCCTGCCCGAGCTCCCGACTCCCAGCTTCACTCAAAGCCCCCATGGTGCAGCCAGTGGCCTTTCTAAAATAGAAATCTGGTCATGTCACTCCCTGCTGAAAATAACTGATCAATGGAAGAATCCATCAGTCAATGCTTCAAGGCCTCCTCCTTGTCCTCAGGAAGGCATCCAGAGCCCTCAGGGAAACTCAAGGCTTGGTCCCTGCTGGTCTCTCCAGCCTTAGCGCTCCTCTCTTCTGATGGCCCTGCACACATGGTGCACTCCAGCCACATTGCTCTTGTCACTATCTCAGACACACCTCACTCTCTCTCTGCTCATCCTATTGTTTCTCCTGCCCATTCCCATCTTTCCCACTTGGGGAAGTCCTGCCTAATTTTCTAAGGCCAGCTCTGCTATGACCTCCTCTGGGAAGCCTTCCCTGACTGCCCCAGGAAGAATGTGTGCCTTCCTCTTCTTCCCTCTCCTGTAGGACAGCTCCTGCTTTCATTACTGTTGGTCCGTTTGTCTGTGCACACTGGGAGTTTCCTGAGAGCAGAGCCTGTGTCTGACACATGGCTGTGTCCCCAGCAGTGCCAGCGCAAGGCACAGAGCAGACACGCAGGGTACGTTGGTTGGGTGCGTGGTTGAATGAATGAAAGAATGAGTGGGTGGCTGGTGAACGAACCGCTCTTGAACCATCATCGCTTTTTGGCCAGCCCCAGAACTGCTGTTTTCCCAGGGCGGGCCCATTCCACAGCCAAAGGGGAAGCAGAAGGAAGGGACTGGACTGCTCTGGAAGGGAGAAAGAAAATCAATAAAAATGTAAATCTATTTGGGAAAAGTTATCCCAAGCTGGCTGTGGGGAGAGATAAGATTGGGCTGGCTAAGCCGTGGCTGACAGCAGGGCAGAGATTAGGGGACAACAGAGCTGTGGCCAGGGCAGGGCAGGGGGGTGTGCCTCGGTTGTCACCGCCCCCTCCACCCCCATGCTCTACGTGTTCATTAAATTCTTTCTGGGACAGGAGCAGGGGAGGCAGCTCACAAGTCCCGATCATCAGGTGCAGGGCCGGTAAGCGAGTGCATTGTCTTACCTGGTCCTCACAAATTCTGGGAGACAGGAGCTGTGACGAACCTCACTTTACAGGTAAAGAAACGGAGGTGCAGAGAAGCTAAATCAATTGTTCAGGGTCACGCCATGAATAAGTGGCAGGTTTGATCCCAAATCTGACTGACTCTACTGCAGTTCTGATCGCTTCACTCCATTAAGGGTTTTTGACCTGGGCTCCTGGGCTCCTCTTTCTACACCCAGGCTTTAGATGGTCTTCAATTTCTGAAATCGTAGGCACAATTGTGTATATGTCTGTATTTTTTTTTTATGGAGTCTACATCTTTTATCAGATTCCCAAAGGTGGTTGTCACCTCCCCACCTCGCCTCCTTGGAGGTGATGTCCTCTAGCTGGGCCTGGAGGCTTGGGCAGGACTTCCTGAGGCGGAGCGAGGAGGGCAATCTCAGCAGGGAGAGCAGTAGAGCAAAGGCACGTGAAAGGGAAAGGAGAGAATTCAACACATCCAGGCGACGGTGAGGGTGCCCATGGGTTCTCTCTCCCCATTTATCCGAGTGCCTGTCATGGCTCCTGGCTCCCTGCTCCTCAGGGGCGTCTGCCTCCCCTGGAACTTCCCCGCACGGGTCTACGGGCAAAAACCCCAACTCAGGGTCAGGCATTGGGATGGCAGCTCTGGTCTAGTCCTGTCCTCTGCTGACTCTCCCACCAGCAGAACCTAGCTTTTTCTTCCCCACTCCCTGGTAGAGCATGAGGAGAAAGTGAGCTCACAAATGCCAATGCCTGCAGCCCTTCATTGCCCGGAGACTGTATTAGGGGAGAAGGCTGCTCCCTGGACTCCACAGTAACTGGGACCCCCTGGCCCTGACCTGCCCCACCCCTTGGCTCTTAGCCCCATGTCTCTCTTGCAGTGACTCCTGAGTCCCCTGATCCTGGCCAGTCCAGAAGGCTATAAGCACAAGGACCTCGTCTTCTTCAGATCTCAGCTCAGCCCAGCGGCGGACTCACAGTGAGGATGCTGCTTGAGCACCCAGACCCCTCCCTAGGTCCAGGGAGGGACCTCAGCCATGTGTTCATATCTCATATTTTCTTGAAATTTGCAAAGATAAGATACTTTAACCAGGCCAGGCGTGGTGGCTCATGCCTGTAATGCTAGCACTCAGGGAGGCCGAGGCAGGAGGATCGCTTGAGGTCAGGAGTCTGAGATCAGCCTGAGCAAGAGCAAGACTCCGTCTCTCCTAAAAATAAAAAGAAATTAGCCAGACAATTAAAATAAAAAGAATTAGCTGGGCATGGTGGTGCATGCCTGTAGTCCAAGCTACTCAGGAGGCTGAGGCAGGAGGATTGCTTGAACCCAGGAGACTGAGGTTGCTGTGAGCTAGGCTGACACCACTGCACTGTAGCCCAGGCAACAAAGTGAGACTCTCTTTGAAAAAAAAAAAGACACTTTAACCACAATCAAGATTACTACTTCCTTCCACTCCAACTTCCTTTGTGCCCCAATTTTTCTTTCTATCAGTTGGTTGGAATTGCCATTGGGCACTTCCGGGACCCAACTAAGGGGGAGTCGGGTTGGCGATTGATTTAATTTGGGACCACTGGGATATATTTACGTGGTTCTTAATCACTTCTGTGTATAGACAACCATTACTAGTCATCTCTGTGTAAAGAAAGGCTTCTAGGAATATTCCTACCTACTGCCGGACCCACTTGGCATTGTGACATTAAGGCGTCATTTGCACAGGTCATATCACCATATGAATGTGTTTTATGCTACCTGGCCCAGGAAGTATGCTCAGTACAGAAGCAACAGGAGAAACAAGGCTTGAAATAAACAGAGCCAGAAGCTAGTCTTTAGGAAATTCTTCTAATCACCAAGGGAAAGACATATGTTTTAGAGGTGTGCAAGGCACTTAGTTAATAAAAATATTATGCTATTTCTCTGGATTGTGTAATGCATTTGTTTTGATTTTTTTCCCCATTATAGGGAAATATTTTCTGACCTAATTTTATATTCTGTTTTGTTTTTTTTTTAAAGAGGGTTCCCAAATTGTGTAAGCTTCAGTTCCTACAAGATCCAGCTCTGGCTTCCCCATCTATTCTCTGTGTGGTCTTGGGGAAGTCACTTATCCTTTCTGAGCCAGAGTCCTCTTCTGTAACATGCGAATGACAGTTCGGACAGGTAAGGACTCGGAAAGCCTCGTGACCTTATCCCATTTTTTGAAACCATTACTAGAGGAAGTCACTGAGCCAAACAAAAATTAGACCAGAATATAAGGCTAGGGAGAGATGTAATACACGAGCAGTCACGGTGAGCAATGAGCCCAGTAAAGCCTAAATCTAAATAACTGGAAATAATGTGGTTGCTGCAGACCTTAATGCAGTTTATAAAGAAAGGATTTTTGTAATAGAAGAGACATTATGCAAGGACAAATTTAATAACAAGCTATATCTACAAGTCCAGATTATTTCTGCAAAACCTGGGAAACAGGAGGGAAGGGGAAGGAACATAAACATACTGAAAGCCTCATCTTGGCGGAGGAGACTTTGAAATTCTCGGCATTGATAAACACAGGCTCAGATGTTTGTTAAATATCTACAGGTGTCAATCAGTAGAATCAAAAGGGAATTAGAGCTTCTGTACCCCTCTCTTCTTTCATGTGGGAAAGCCTCAAAGCCCTGGACTGGGAACGCACGGAAGGCAAGAGCTGTATGTGCCCGTGCCCACCTTCTCTGCCAGGCACCAGCAGAGGGCTGGGCGCAGCTCTGGGGAAGCCGCTGCCGGTGGCTCCCTGTCAGCTGCCTCCTGACAGCAGGTCCCAGCCTGGTGGGGGTGTGTGGTGGCCATAGACTGGACTGGGGGCAGATCAGGAAACTCTCTGCTCCCAACAGATAAGAGCGGCCATAAAACAAGACAAGCCCTAACATGGAAACAGATTGGCTCCTTCAGACCCAAGCAAGCCACAGAACCGCTCGTTACAGAGCTGGGCTAACTGCTCCCAGCAGCACAGAGAACCAGGTGGCACTCCCCAGACTTGGGTGTCACAGAACCAGACATTATCTACATACACAGCCCCAGGCAACTGGGAGGAAATGTGGAAATTCGGAATCTGTTCACCAAGGTCACGGTGAGTTGGGTGGCCCCTGGGCACGTGTGTGAAATCTCAGCACCGTGAGTGAGCACTGAGCGTGTGTTTGGTCTCAAGTTTGAAAATACCCAAGTGTGGGCCTGGGTCTCCCTCCCCACTCCCGGGCTCCGAAGGCAGGTGCTGGGCCTCACCCCTAAACTGTGGCTCCCTGAGGGCAAGGGCGGGAATTCCTGAGTCAGAGGTGAGTCTCCGCGCTCAGCCAGGGCTCCCTGCCCGCCCCTCCCCCCAACCTCCCAAAGGCCGGGCCAAGTCTGGATGTCCCCGTGTGACACCAGCTCTTTCTTCCCTGTGGGTCCAGAGTCCACCTCGGGGCTCTGCCTCCAGGGGGCGCCAAATAGACACTTCTTGAAGGCTGCCTGGGGTTGGGGAGAGGACCTGAGTCTGTCCTGACCACACAGATGGTCAAAGCTGAGCAAACCTGAAAGCTGGCAAGTCCATTCCCGCCCGACGGGGTGGCCGAGGCTCAGAGAGAGAGTACTCCAGGGCCCACTGTGGAGGGCAGCCTGGCCTGCTATGGTCCACTTCCCTCTCCTGGGGCCCAGGGAAAAGATACGCAGTCCTTCCACCCAGGAGAGCCTGGTTCCAGGGCAGCTGGCTGGCTGGGGGAGGAAGGCCCAGGGAAGACCCTCTTGCTTCAGAAATGGCCAACACGGCAAACCACCAAATTGCTTTCTGGTTCAGATGAGCAAACAAAGGCCCAGAGAGGGCCAGTGGCTTAACTGAAGTCACACAGCAATTTAGTGGAGGAGCCAGAATTGGAACACAGGACTTCTTTGGAATCTTGGCCAAAGAGCGCAGAGGAGGTGCCACTGTAGCTGCTGCTCTTGGCCAGGTGGGGCCCTGGGACAGCTCACACTCTGGAATCTTCTGGCTTCTTCTCTGGCCCTGACACCAACAGTTGCTGCTCTGGGCCAGAGCTGCACACGGTTGCCTTGGTCCCTGCCTCTTTATCCTGCTGCCGCAGGATCGCCAAAACTAAGGCGAAGCAGACCAGGGTGCCTGTTCTGAAGAAGAACTGGAGGCCGATGAACCTGGGGAAAGAACAAGGGACCCTTGAACTCAGGAGCTCCCAGTTCAGGGCTTGGATGTCCCTGGGCTGGGGGCAGAGCCGAGTCAGCAGTCATCACTCGTTGTGCAGGTGGAGACACTGAGGCCTCGGGGAGACACTGACCTCCACTGGGGCCCTTCCCTGGGAGAGGGGGAGAGGCTCTGCAGAAACAGCCCTGGCACCCTCCTTGTCCTGTCCTGGACAGCCACGTGGCCTGGGCTGGCCCTGCCTCCCTCTGAGCCTCTCCAAGGTCTCGGGGCCTGACAAGTACAGCTTTGGATTGTCCCCAAGCCAGCCACTGGAAAAGAGGTTTCTTCTCCTCGGTTTGTTTAATCCGTCAAGGCCCTCGAGACTTTTTTCCTGCTAGGAAGACCCCCTGGACAGTCCAAGCCCAGAGGGATTGTGCCCTCCCCAGAGCTGGAAGTGACCAGCTCCTGCCCCCAGCCCTGCTAGCAAGCCCTCCCCACATCCACCCAGGTCAGCAGCCTCTGGGCACGTTGAGCTCCCTGTTGTGTCAGTACAGACGGGAAGACCGAGCCCCAGAGAAGGCGAGTCCCATAATGAGGGAGACGGAGCCGGCCTGGAACCCAGGGCTCCTGTGTCCTGGA
The DNA here is from genome assembly GCF_020740605.2 of Lemur catta. NCBI lineage: Eukaryota > Metazoa > Chordata > Mammalia > Primates > Lemuridae > Lemur > Lemur catta. The sequence goes on from NC_059134.1 coordinate 57,483,652, forward strand.
CAGGGCTTGCTTCCCAACACCCTGCCCTGAGTCCCTGTCACAGCTGGCCGCTCCCCTGATTCTCTCCGGGTTCCTGCATAGACTCTGCAGGCAGACAGCTTGGGGTCAAGGCCCAGCTTTGCCAGTTATTAGCTGTGTGACCTTGGGCTACTAACTTTAACTCTCACCTTCCTCATCTATAAAAGGGAGAGGCGGTGTCTAGCTTACAGGACTTGTGAGCTCAGCACAGGACATAGCACCTGTCACCTAGCAGGTGGACTTCCGTGGGACCTCCCCCTGCTGTTACCCTGTCTGGGATCCGGACAGCACGTCCAGCACCCTCCCCACAGCCCCCGCCCCAGGTCTCACCGGTTTCGGAACAGGTCGTGGTCATAGTAGCGGCAGACGGCTCGACGCCCGCAGCGCTGGGCCCAGTGCACACAGGTGGTGTCGATGGCGCTGCCGTGGATCACGGGGCTGGGCATCCAGGCTGAGGGAGCAGGGGCTCAGGGGCCAACGGAGGCCGCATCCCTGACCCACCCCTTCCCAGCATGTGCAACTAGGGGCTCTGGGCCACTGGGGGCCTCTTGGCTCAGGAGTCTTTGGCCCTCAACCCGCCCCTGCCCCTGTATCCAAGGGGGCCTCCTGACGGGCTGTGTGGCCTCTGCTCACACATCCCCTCCGGGAGAGCTGGGTCGGGTCTGTCGCCCCATGGGCCTGAGAGCCCTAAGGTCAGGGACTGGGTCCCGCTTATGCCTGTGTCCCCCAGGCCTGGCACACAGTGGCCCTCCGGACCCCCTTCACCACCACCAATGGTTCCAAGCAGAGGCTTTACCCAAAATTCTCAGGAGCATGAACTGGATCCCCATGGCCAGAGTCTTGTCTTCTTTCTTCACTCCCCTGACAAGCAGACACGTGGGCGCCATGAGGATGCAGGGGTTCCTGCCCCCAAGGGCCAGGCAGCGGTGTGGAGGGCTCTCACCACGCCCTTCTCTCTCACCACTCAGCCTTCCCTCGCTCTGATCTGGGGCGCTCAGGCCCCACACCCCATCTCCCTTCAACCTGAAGAGCCTGGTCTGCTTGCACTAGGCACACCCACTGACCATCAGGGTCCCGTGCTGCCCTCCTATGTCCTTGATCACGGACACTGCCCCTCTCTCCCCACCCCCTGATTCCACCAAATCCTCCCCTTCCTCCTACACTTGGCAAGATCTGGAGCTGGGATGGGCAGACACTCCCTCCCGTTTCCCTGCCACTGCAATGCCCCAGCCTGGGGTCCTCTGGCTCCTCCTAAATAGCACCAGTGGCTGGCATTTATGAAGTGCTCACTACAGGCTCAGTAATTCTATACTGCAACCCCTACGCCCCTATGAGCTAGGCATATCATTAGCCCCATTTTACAGATAAGGAGACTGACACTTAGATTAAGTGACTTGGCCAAGATCCCATGGCTGATGTGTCAGAGCCAGAGTCTGCACAGCCCAGAGCCTGTGTTCTCCACTTCTCTTAGTCACGCTGCCTGCTGGGGCATTCGATTCCTCTACTCTCTCTCTTATGGCCAGCCTGTTTTATAGCTCTACGTGTCTTCTAATATTTGGGAGGGGCTCCATCCCCCTTCTAATTTCTTAGAGTAGATAGTGAATAAAATAATCCCAGCAGGAGGAAAATCGGAATTAGCTTGCTCTGAGGTCCCCGTGATATTGTGAAATGCATATTGGGTCTTCCCGGCATACAGCTCCTAAAATCCTAGGAATCTTCAGTGATAAGTGTATTCATATGCTAACGAATTGGCTGAAGGCTGGCAGTCCCCAGGTAACAGGATAGGGACTGGTCACAGAGGGGCCAAGGCAGGATTAGACGGTTGAGACTTTCAGCCCCACCCCCAGCCTCTGGGGAAAGGAAAGGGGCTAAGGTTAAGTTGATTGCCAGTGGCCAGTGGTTTAATCAATCCTGCCCATGTAATGGAGCCTTCGTAAAAACCTAAATGACTGCATTGGGGGGCTTCTGGAGAGCTGAACACATGGAGGTTCCTGGAGGGTAGGGTGCTAGGGAGGGCATGGGGGCCCCTCCTTGCCACATGCATCTCTTCATCTGTGTCCTTTGCAATATCTTTTATAATAAACTGATAAACATACGTAGGTATTACCCCGAGTTCCCAGAGCCACTCTAGCAAATTAATCAAACTCAAGGAGGGGATCAGGGAAACCCCAATTTATAGCCAGTTGGTCAGAAGCACAGGTAAAACAAGCTGGGGCTTGTGACTGCAGGGGAAGGGGGGGGGCAGTCTTGTGGGACTGAGCCCTTCACCGTGGGATCTGATGCCATCTCCAGGTAGGTAGCGTCAAAATTGAACTGGGGTGTCCACTGCAGAAGTGATTGATTGCTTGGTGTGTGTGAAAACAACCCCGCACTTCTGGTCATGCAAGTCTTCTGTGCTGACTGTTGAGTGACAGTATAGAAAAGCAGCCCCCACCCCAGAAGACCCTGACTTTGGACTCAGGTGACAATTTGTCAGGCACAGCAGGCACTCTCAGGACAAGGGCTAGAAAGACGCTGGACCAAAAAGCAGTGCTCAGCACGGGCTAGGTCCACAGTGGACACTTAGTAAATGTTTGTGGCCTTGCAGTGGCATTCAGAATCATGGAGCATGTGACATAGCTTGGTTTCCCAGCTGTGCCTCCTGTGGCCCACCCACTGCAGGTAGGATGGGGGCGGGGAGTCCCCTTCCTCCTCACTGTATGACACTCTCTTCGGGAGGCCAGGACAGGACCCTAGGTATGGCCTCTCTTCCCTGGGCAAGTAAGGCCTGGGCTCTGGGCTGGGCCACTAGTACCATTCCACCCAACACTTGCTATGTGGCTGAGGCCAGCTCCTGAACTTCTCTGAGCCTCAGTTTTCTTATCTGCAAGATGGGGAGAAAACCTCGCCTTAGCAGACTGCCAGGTGGCTTCCTTCCTCAAACTCTTCCCTCAGAATTCCTTGTCCTGCCTGTGATTAAGGACCTCCTGGTATCCACCTGCCCCTGCCCCACCCCACCTTTACCTTAGGATGAGCATGAAAGTGGGTGTATGTGTGACACAGGACACTGTCGCACCCAGACTGACCAGGAGCATGAAGGGCAGCACCAGGTGGCTGCAGGCTGAGTTGCAGGAGCCTGCTGGCACAGGGCCACCCCCTACCACGCAGCTGCAGTTGGTGTAGAAAACCTGGGGTGGGAAGAGGGGAAAAGAGCCTTCAGGCGCCTCCAAGGGCCTAGGGAGCGGGAAGGCTCGTGAGAGGCCCAGGGGCCCGAGGCCAGGTGGAGTAGAGCCAGCTGGTGTCCGCGACTTCCAATCCCTTGGCAGGGTCAGGATGGCTCGAGGAGCTAGGCAGGTACCTGGAGACAGGGCATGTCTGCACAAACTGGGCTAAGCCTGGGCTTGAAGCTTTGTGGGGACAGGGAAGTAGAGAGAGAAGGAGGGAGGGACTCAGAGAGCATCACTGCCTAAACACTGCACTAGCTGCACGGAAAACATCCCCAGGCTGGCCTTTGGGCCTGTTTGATCCCAGCCTGCATTCCCACTCCCTAGGTAGCCTGGAAAACCTCCAGCCAAGGAAGCCTGGGCCTCACCTTTCCTTCCCAGGGATCAGAGCTTCTTGAACAGTGTGTCCCAGCCACCAGGGCCTCCGATGGGGGACAGGTGTTCAGGGATTGGCCCTGACAGCAAGCAAGGTGGCCCTCGGGGGCCCTCACCTCCTGCCCTCTCAGCCTCACACTTCCCGTGGGAGAAAGGGTTGGGAAACCCTGAGGGGGATGCTGGGAGCCTTGGAGGATTTCAAGCAAGGGAGAGACAGAACTGATAGTACAAAGGCCTCTCTGGCCGCTGCACGGAGGAGGGACCCAGTGGGGAGTGGGGTGGGGGTGTGTGGCTGAAAGAGTTTTGACTTGAAGTTACTTCAGAGATGGAATCAGGGAAAGGAGAGAGAGAGGGGACATGTAGGCTTGGGTGGCTGGATGCTCCCCATGTCCTGGCAGAGCTGATGTGCATGACGAGGCTGTGCTGCCACATGTGTGTGACCTCTTAAGTACACGCCATTTTACGCCTTTGGCCCTCCAACTGCAGGCTGGAGATACGGCAGAGGGGCGGGTCATGGAGAAACACGCTAAGGCAAGGTTACTGGAAGAGAGACCATGCCCTGTTCCTCTTCTCAGAAGCAGAAGCTTGCTGGCATGGACACAAAGCTGGAGACCTTCCTCTTGGGTTTTTCCTGACATTTCAGTCTCGTTCATGTAATTCCATAGCAGGAAATTCTTCTTATAAATAACTTCAATCTCTCCAGTTGCCTGGGCCTCACACCCCAGGAGCATTTGGCCCCACCCCGTGTGGCTGCCCACCTTCCGCATCACACCTGGGTCTGTAGCTCATTCATAAGCAGCTCCAGAGCACAGCTGCAGTGGGCACTGAGCCACCCGTCCCTGAGCTCACAGTTGGCCTGAGGAAGCCGACATGTCAAGACACAATTCCAGGCCAGCATGACAGTCCCTGAGTGCTCGCCTGGTCTCAGCTGCTCCCTCCTCCAAATACTGTACCCAAGCCCAAGTCTCTGCGATGCTCCAAAGAGGGGCCAGAGCCTTGGGTTCTAGTCCTAGCTCTGCTACTGACACTCTGAGCAATGCCTGGTCCTTGCCTGGGACTCCATTTCTCATCCGTCCAATGGGTATAATGGGAGTGTTAGTTACTGAGAGCTTAAAGTTTCTTGGGCACTGTCTCTGTGCTTTTCATGGATATCATATGGCTCTTCATTTACCAGTTAATGAGTCATCTGGGTAAACCATTTATTTGGCACAGTGTCTGCTCCATAGTAGGTGCTCAGTAATATCACCCTCATTTTACAGATCAGGAAACTGAGGCACAAGTTAGATCATTTGCCTAAGGTAACAGAGCCAGTTAGAGGCAGAACGGGGTTTGAACCGGGTGGTCTGGCCTCTGTGTTCAGAGCCCCATATCCACAGGCCTGCCAGGGTCTGGGGGCCTCTGGAGGGGCTCTCAGGGAGATCAGACTAGGTCAGGGCAGAGAGCACTAGGAGGTCCGAAAGGCTGGGATTGTGATTATTCCAAATACAGTTTACGCAGTCCAGGCAGTGCCTGGCTGGCTTCTGACGGCCACAACCACCGGCAGGTGCTCTACTCTGCACCAGCCGGGCAGCCCAGGTCTCTCCCTGGAGGAGCCTTGGGCTCAGGTGCGGTGCCCAGCTTAAGGGCAGGGATTCGGTATGATGGACACGGGAGGACTCTGGAGAGAGGGGATATTCTCATAACAGCCTGACACCCCTGCCCCATGCTTGACTATAGCTGAGGGGCCTGAGAAGGTGGGTGCTGTCTAGGAGAAAGGGGAGGGGGAGCCGGCTGGTCTCAGTGGCCTTTTTAAGGTTCACACAGTGCACTGCTGCTGATTACGCTGCCCTCATTTTCCCACTGGGCTGCTTGGCTCTGAGTCCTCAGGCCCCAGCACAGGGCCTGGCACCGAGGAGGCACTCAGTGAAGGTTTGTTGACTGACTGACTGATCAACTGAATGGGCTTGTGTCAGCCTCTTTACTGGTCTCCATGTCCTTTTCCCTACTCTGCTCACCCACCTCCACACTATGGCCTCAAGTGTGATAGAACACAGATCTGACCCTGTCGCTCACCCACTTAACACCCATCTGTGGCTCCCCATAGCTTTCCAGATAAAGTCCCACTCTTGGTCTGGCATTCAAGGCCCTTTCTTGAGTGGGCCTTGCTTTCCCTCCATGAACCCTCATGTTTCTGCTCCAACAAGTTCTTTGTAGTTTCACAAAACACTGTGTGTGTGTACGTGCATGTGTGCCCGTGTATGCACGTGCGTTCTTGCAAATCTCTACTTAAGCTGTTCCCCTTGCCTGGAAAGCCCTTCCCTCCCAAGTCCTAGTTTACTACTAACCCTTGAAGGTCTGGCACAAATGCTACCTCCTGTGAAGCCTTCTGGGACGCTCCCAGGCGGGATGGTCTCCTTCCATCCTTCCACGTACTTGGAGCCCCTTCGCCTGCCTGTCCATACCCCGGCCAGTCCCTGTGAGTTACTTCCTTTTGCGTATCCCCTGCCTGGACAGCTGGGGCCAGATCTGTTCCTCCTCTGGGCCCTGGGGCCAGGCTGGCAATGACAGCTTATTGAGAGAATAATGTTCTACATCTGCCAACAGAAGGAGAGAGACAGACAGACAGACAGAGACAGAGAGGAGAGAGCCAGGGAGTGAGAGCACCCAGAAGTGCAGAGCGTGGCAGGCCCAGGGGACAGGGAACGGCACAGGTGACCTCCAGAGGCCTGACTCACCTGGCTTTTGTCCAGAGTCTCCTGGACCACCCGGCTGGCACAGCCTGCGTGGCAGGGCGTGATGTATTCCACGTGAGTGCTGGGGTCGCAGACAGGGTTGAAGTCGTCCGATGGGCAGGAGCAGGGCTCCATGCAGCCTGGAAACAGCCCTGGCCCAGGCTGGGTGCTGGGGGGAGAGGAGGCTGCAGGGTTGGCCTAGCTCTTCCCCCTCAGGCCACAAGCGGGGGCCCCCTCAACCCTGCAGCCCAGCTCCCCATCCCGAGAGCCACGGCCAGAGACTGCAGCTCCACACGGAGGTTCTCCACTGTCAGGGCTGCCCCGTGGCGGTGCAGCAGTGAGCTCCTTGCACTGAGGAATCCAAGTGGGGAGACGGGCTGCAAGCTCAGGAGGCCTCCTCATGGGACCCCCTCCAGCCCCTGATCTTACAGGTCTTTGAGGTTCTTCTGCACACATCTCTGTACCTCAGTGACCCTTCCATGGGGAACACAAAATAAATTCCTCCTGGAATTTCATGTTGGATTGAGAGTACCGTTCTCCCAATGAGTTGGATTGCTTCCTTCTCAGAAAATTAGAGCTATGAGTGTGGGATCCAATCAGGAGACCTGAACACCTGTGGGATCTCCTCCCTGTCCTGGCCTCTTTCTAGGCCTCAGTTTCCCTGCCTGTCAGCTGGGCTGGGGCTCCCTCCCCCACATTACCATCCTGCTGCCTCGTTACCTCTCTTCTGTCTCCCACTGCCCTGTTTGCTGTGTCCACGGCACATTTTAGTCTCCCTGCCTCCCTCCTGAGGGCCTGCTCCCAAATCCCAGGGGAGCCCCTGCTCCAGGGCAAGGGGGTACACAGGGGCAGGACGTCAGAGAGAGGCTGAGTCTGAGGGGTGGGTCACCGTGGGAGGGGGCAGGGAGGTGGCCCCTGGGACTCAGAGTATGACTTGGCTTCACGCTAGAAGGAGCACAGCACTCCTGCCGGGAGACAGAGGCCCAGAGAGGCTGGTGCCTGACTCAGGGTGGCGCAGGGCCAGTGGCCAGGCTGCGAAGAAGGAGGCCGGAGGGAGATGCTGGAGGACCCCCGTTTGGGCTGGGGTGGGCGTGGGCAGAGGCCCAGGCTCAGGGGCGGGCCTGGCAGGCTGAGTGAAATGTCCCTGTCATGGTGAAGAGGGCTGGCAGGGGTGGGGGAGACGGTCTGTAGCCAGGTGTGAGGTGGGGAAGGGGTTCATGGGCAAAGGTGAGCTCCTATCCCTCCCTAAGGTGGGGGTCTCCATGTGAATGAGGGGGAACTCTGTCAGCCCCCACAGTCCTTTCCTCCTCCCCTGCCAGACAGCGCTCGCTCCGGTGTGTCTGACACCGTCTCGGCACGTCTCCTGCGGGGGTGGCGGGGGAGACGGGCGGGCACTGTCTGAGCAGAGGGCCCAGCCGGAGGCTGTGCCAGGGGACTCTGCCCACGGAGAGGCCCCTCCCAGCAACCGCTGCCAGCAGCTGGAGGGCTGAGCAGGTGGGAGCTGGGGGCTCCTCCTCCATCCCTGCCCTCTCATCAACGCCACAGAGACCGCATGGGTTCAATGAGACGGCACACGGGCAGGCGGGGCAGCGCCCTGGGCACGCGGGAGACCCTCGGCTCTTGCAGCGGTGGGCATCGTGTGTGCGTGGGAATATGGGAAGCTCTCCTCAGCCTGCTCAGTCAGACCCAAAGGCTTCTTCAGTGAGTTAGACACAGCTCAGTACATAAATTACAAGAATATCAATGAAAACACAGGTGAGATGAGCTGTCGAAGCCAAGGGGTGAGAGGGAGAGGAAAAGAGAGGTGGGCATGTTGGATGTGCTGATATTTTACCTCATTCACCATTTTAAAAACTGTATTTGGGCCGGGCGCGGTGGCTCATGCCTCTAATCCTAGCACTCTGGGAGGCCGAGGCGGGAGGATTGCTCGAGGTCAGGAGTTCGAGACCAGCCTGAGCAAGAGCAAGATTCCATCTCTACTAAAAATAGAAAGAAATGATCTGGACAGCTAAAATTATATATATAGAAAAAAATTAGCCGGGCATAGTGGCGCATGCCTGTAGTCCCAGCTACTCGGGAGGCTGAGGCAGAAGGATTGCTTAAGCCCAGGAGTTTGAGGCTGCTGTGAGCTAGGCTGACACCATGTCACTCTAGCCCGGGCAACAGAGTAAGACTCTGTCTCAAAAAAAATAAAATAAAATAAAATAAAAAATAAAAAAAATAAAAACTGTATTTGCTTTTTACTCTAAAAATCATTTGAAAAGTGTGCCTCCCTCCTCGGAAGAGGGGCTTCCTGAGGGCATGGCCGAAGGCCTCACAGCGGTGCCTAGAACAGGGCTCTGCACACAGAAGGCGTGAGTCTAGAAGGCTGGGTTGCCCCCTGTTTGGGAAAAGGAGCTGAGACAGGGAAGGAAGGGGGAGGGGGGAGGGAAATGGGGGCAGGCTGGTGAGGGTGGGGCCTGGGACAGACAGGGGACAGGCTGGCACTCCTTGGCCCTGAGCTGAGCCCTCACAGCCATGCTGAAGGAGCCCCAGGTGAGGAAAGCTGGCACCCAGGTGAAGACAGGAGATTCCAAGGAAGAGGTGGGGGCAGAGCAAGTAGGGGAATTCTAGCTGGGTGTTGGGCCAACCTAAGCCCGGAGCAGTTTCCAGGAAAGATGAAATCATTTCTGGAAAACAGGCAGGAATGTAACTTCCAACATCCTCTCCAAGAAGGGTCCCAAGGGGAAAGAGAGAGAGAGAGAGAGAGAGAGAGAGAGAGAGAGTGTGGGTGGGTGGCAGCTGGGGTGGGAGGGGCAGGGGGTAGCAGGGAGCGAGGCATCAGCAACCTTCCTCCTAGAGGGTGCCTCACAGATGTGGAAAAAGAATCCTGACATTTTAGGATCCCAAGCTCTAAGAACTAAGAAGTCAGACGTCTGCAGTCCAACCCCTTCCCAGGGCATCGAGCCCCTCTGAGCTTCCCTGTGAGGGCCAGCCCACCCCAGCTCACCCCCTCTCCCACCCTCAGCCCCCGGGCAGCCCGTTCCTCTGGCTGAGCTGGGTCCTGCCTCCTGTGATGTGGCCTGTGTCCCACCTCTGCTGGGCCACAGGGCTTGGCCACTCTGGAGATGCCATGGCACAGGTGGCTTTGCCCTGTCTCAGCCTGTAGCCTGGAGGAGGAGGGAAGGGAGATGGGGGAGGCCTCCACCCTCCAGGAGGAAGGCCCCAGGCCTAAGCTCTCCTGCCCTTGGAGGCCTACCTGGGCCCCTTCTAGGGGTGCCTGACACCTTCACTGGAGCCTTCCAGAGCGTCCCACTGCTTGACTTGAATAGAGAGGTGGGGAGACGGTGCTACAGGGGAGCTGAGGTTTGAGGGGTATCCACTGACTTGGCCTCTCTCTGGGGCCAATGTCCTTCCCGGTCCCACCCTGCGCGTGCTCGCCTTGGCGCTCGTGCACTCACCCAGGCTGGTGGAGGATGCCTGCAATCTGGTGGGTGGAGCAGCCCATGAAGAAGAGGGGCAGGCTAAGGAGGAGGCAGAACAGGGACCCCAGCAGGCAGAGGATGCTGCAGCGCATGGGCCCCAGGTGGAGGCACTTGACCAGGGTGCCGCCCAACACCATGCCCAGGATGGCCATCGGGAAGGAGACGCTGCCGATGAGCTGGTTTGCGTAGGAGGCCGTGACAGAGAACTGGCGCTCCAGGAACTTCGGCAGGAAGATGGCGAAGCCCGCCACCGTGGAAAACATGCACACCTGGGCCAGGACCACCAGCAGGAAGATGGGGTGGCGCAGGGTCCGGAGCAGCACCCTGGGGAAGACTGTTGGGCGAGTGGGGTGGAGGTCAGAGCAGGTGGCCACCCACGCCATCCGTGCCCGCCCGCCCTGTCCTGTGCAAGCAGTTCCATCCCGTCCCGTCTGGTCCCACTTAACTCTGTTGCAATCAAGTCCATCCCCTTACACTTGACTCCTTTCCGTGGAATTCTATTCCATTTTTGAAATTCTGTTTCATTCTGTTCCATTGAGTTAGGCTGAATTTTATTCACTATTTTTTTCCATTCAATTCTATTTGATTCCATATAGTTCTATTTCATGCTATCCTATTTGATTCTACTTCATTCACCCCAGCCCATCTCATTTCATTTTTCTATTCAGCCTATTCCATCCTGTCCTGCTATAGCTCTTTCAGGGCCAACCCAGGCCTTTGTCCTCCCTTCTGTGTCCCCAGCACAGGCCCACACCCCTACCCTGATGTCCCCATCCCTGGTTTGCGTTTCTCCATAGCATTTTACCTAACACACTGCCCCTTTTACTCAGCTAGCTGTTTCACTGCCACCCCCGCCCCCATTGTAATTTTCCTTTAGAGCAGGAGTTTTTGTCTGTCATGTTATTTGCTGAATCTCCAGAGCCCAGGGCATAGTAGACACTCAATAAATATTTGTGGGTTGAATGAATGGACATACAGGCTAATATGTGATCAAATGTCGAAATGTCTGGGGCAGAACCGAAGCCCTCCAGACGGGAAACCTCAGCAGACTGGGCGCTGAGGCCTCCTGGAGGTAGGACCTAAAGAATGCAGGGTCTGGAGAGGTGGAGCGGGAGGGAGAGGAATCCCAAGTAGGGGCACAGCAGGGGCAAAAGCTTGGGGACAGGAATACAAGTGACCGTTCTGGCACTGGGGACCTCCCCAGTCTCCCTTCTAGCTTCTAAACAGTGCCTTGTTCACAGCTTGCCCTCATTACAGCGAGTCTGCTAAATTGAAGGGCGAGGAAGGGTGGGTAAGTCCCTTCCTCTCTGGGCTTCAGTGCCCTCATCACTTGGGGCAGCCCAGGTGATGTCCAAGTGCACCTTCTGTTCTGACATGTGCGACCCTCTCTCCACTAACAACAAAAGCGGCAGAGGTGTGCTTCTGCCGGGAACGGGCAAGACTGAAGCCAGGGGTAAGGTACCGGGGAGAGGAGGAAAGGCCTTCCCAGGACCAGGAGCAACTCACTTTCCAGGCGGGGCTGGTGGGGGGCAGAAAGGCCATGGGGTGCTCTGGGCCAGGTGGGGGGCCCCTTTTGTTCCCATAGCAGCAGGACCAGGACCTCTGGCATGGGAGATTTGTGTCTATCCTCAGAGCATGGCCAAGCCAACTGGTCCCCTAGCCCCCTGGGCCAGGCCAGAAGCTGTTTCCCTGGGAGCTAGAAAATAAAGACAAACAGTCCAAAAGGGATGGGTGGGGCTGTGGAATTCCCCAGGCCTGCCTCTCATCCCTGGTCCCTTGTCATGCACTCAGCGCTTCCAGCCAGCATTTGGAGCTGTAAAGCTGGCCCTTGCCCCAGGTAGCTGTTCCAGCCTCCCTCCCACCCGAGCTGCTCAGGGCATCTGAGGCCCTGGATGAGCCATGGAATTTCAGTCTGCTTGGCCCAAGTCATACAGGTGCCCTCACTGTGTGGTGGGGCCCAGAGAGGGGCAGGAACTCACCCACGTTCATCCAGAGAGGCCAGGTCAAGGCCAGGAGTTCCCAGGGTCTCCTGACTCCCAGTACAAGGCCTGTTTCCCTTCCTGTCCCCTCCCCCGTTCCTGTGCCTCTCCAGCTGCCTGACTCCAGAAGACTCCATCCCGCTGTTTCCGCCCCATTCTCCTGCACCGATCACCGCAGTGTGCTTGTGCCCATCCTCCGCCTCTCCTCAGCGTCCACAGCCGGCCTCCAGGACAGATGGAAAGTACCTGGCGGGCAGGAGCTATGCCTTTCACTTAGGTGGGGCCACCTGAAGGGGAGTTCCAGGGCCCATGGCCAGCTCCAAGGCAGACCTTCCCCCCGGGACGGGGCTTCCCTCAGCTCAGCACAATGTGGCCCCCATCACACAAGCCAGGGCCTCCCTCAACTCAGCGACTGCGTCTTCCTCATCAGCCAGCTCGGAGGCCAGGTATCCTCCCTCAAATAGGACAGGTCCTTCCTCAGTTGACGGACTATATTTCCTCCCACCAGCTAGGGGCCCTCCTTAACTCCAGGACAATATCTCCCCCATCAGACAGGAGCCTCCTCCGTTCGGGGGCTCTGACTCCCCCATCAGACAGGGGCCTTCTCCACCCTAGAGGCCAGGTCCCCTCCATCGGACAAGGCAGGCTCTCTCTTCCTTCAGGGACTATGTATCTGCCACCAGAGAGACTGCATCTGCCCCACCTGCCAGGGCCTTCCCAGCTCAGGGACTACCTTTCCCTAAGAGTTGGGGCTCCTCCAGCTGAAGGACCATGGTTCCTCCTCCCTCCGCCTCCCCTATGTCCCAGGTGGTCAAGGGCAGGTCTTAGGGTCAGACTGGCCCCTGTGCAGCGCAGCAGCAGAAGGCTGGCTAACTAGCCCAGGGCCCGTGGCCAGCCCTGCCTGGGTCCTCTCCAGGCTCCTGTTGGAGCAGAAACCATCAGAAATAATGTTACCTAGAACACTCGCTCTAGGATCCAATTTCAGCAACTGACCCCAGCTTCCCTCTAGGCAGGAGCCAAAGCAGTGATTAATAAGCAGTTCCGTGGTGCAGTGTGCTGGGCCTTCTAGCAGCTGGGGGTGACCCGAGGCTAGTGAGTCCAGGCCCCTGTCCTGGAGTCCAGGCCCTCCCTTTCCCTGGGAATGCGGAGGAACCGGGGCCTAGATTTGACACGTTGGGACAAAAGCAGTCTTAGGAAATGCTTCCCTCAAATTGGCCTAATTTCTTCCTGCTGCAAAAGTCCTCAGTGAGGGATTAAGCAACATCTGTGGACATCACCCTCCTAAACCACAGGCAGCTCGACTTACTCTCCTGGGACATGGGCAGAGTGGTAACAGCAGGTGGGAGTGATAATTGACAGAACTGCACCTTACCCACCGGCAGGGTTTGTAATAGAATACAGGGGCTTTCCGCTCATCGTCCCGCCGGACTCTCGTGATAGCCCTTGAGCGAGGCAGAGCAAGGCTTCTCAACCCGATCTTCCAGATGAGGAAACTCAGCTTAGAGGAGGAAAGTAAGTCCCCTAAGACTGTGCACTGGTCAGTGTTAGGGGCAGGACTCAAAGCCAGGTCTTCTGACTTGCCACCCAGTGCTCTGCGAGAGCTTGGCACACAGCAGGCTCTCACTCATGTTCACGGGACTGGAGTCTTTAGACAGGTCGGCCTGGTCACAACGTGTACTCTGGTTACCTACAGTTTTAGCTCATGGTCTCAGGGTCGTAGCCACACAGACCTTAGATCATTGAGTCTACTGTACAGATGGAGAAACTGAGGCCCAGAGAGAAGTAAGAACCCAGAACAAAAGCCCAGGTCCGTGGATTTTAGCCTAGAAGTCCCTCCACCTGTGCCCAACCTGAGACTTTAACAATTTCCTGAGGGCCTCCCGTTCACAGGCTCAGCGGTGGGTGGGAGGAGAGGAAGGCTCACAGATGGGCCAGCACAGGCGATGACCTTCAGGAACACAGCGCTCGGGGAAGGGCTGGACAAGTGGGCAGCACAGATCCGAGCTGATGGAGAAGCCTGAGCGTCCAAGAGCCCCGAGGAGGGAGGGACGCAGCCCTGCAGGCTGGGAGAGCAGGCCTCCTGGAGGAAGGAGAGGCTCTCTGGCTGGACCCAGAGGGACAGGGAAGATGTTGATAGATAGCAATAGAAACTGTTGCTCCAGGCAGAGGGGATTGCACAAGCGAAGAGTCAGGAGTTTACGGTGCTGGAGAAGATGAAGCAGGAAGAGCAGGCAAGACTGGATCCTGTATAGCCTCCCCGCAACCTGGCCTGAGCTCACTTACCTTTGATGAACTGGATCACAGTCAGGTCAGGTGCCACCTGTGCTAGGCCATCTTGCTTCTCTGGGGACCCCCCAGGGCTTTGCTCAGACGGGGGGTCCCTACCCTGGGGAGACACACAACCAAGGGCAGTCAGCTGGACGCCAGAGGTCCTGCTCAGAGAGGGCTGTGGGCTGGGAAGGAGCTGAGGCAGAGGGGAGGCGGGGGCCGCAGTGCTGTTTACTCTGGGCTCTACGGGTACGCAACATGTGGTTTTGGAAGAATCACCCTCACCAGCATCCACATGGCGGCCCATTGTCATCACTGTCCTTAACATCGTAATAATCACCAACATCATCATGAAAATTACCACCACAGCCACCATCATCATTATTATGCCTATCACCTTAAATATCACCCCCATTCATATCACCAATATCGTCATGACTAAATGACCAAGTTAGTCATGAGAATTATTACTGTTGACTCTGTCACAGTCACCACCACAGCACAATTACCACCATTGTCACAGTCACCTGAACCTTCAGAATCACCACCAGCGTCATGATTAGCAGGGTCACTAATACCATTATCACTGTGTCTGGCGTCACCATCATCCCTACCGCTGTCTCCAGCACCACTGCGCCGTCACCACCGTCACCAAAACCACCAACGGCACCAATCCCATCACTGCCACTGTCACCAACATCTCCATTGCTGACATCATCATCAGTGTCACCATTATTGCTACCATCAGTGTCACCTATTCTGTCGACACTGTCACCATCAGTGTCGCCGTCACCAGCGGCAGCAGCATCTTTGCCCCTCTCACCACCTCCATCAACATCACCAACGTGGCGACTGCCAGACCTCTCTCTTCAGGTATCACGTCACTCCCGACTGTCATCACCTGGAGAGCTGCCAGGAGCAGAGGCCTCCAGTGAGCTGTGCCTACCAAGAGGCTGGGTGGCTTGAGCTCCAGGCCATCCTGTTCTAGACTGTCTTCTGGGACAGGAAGGGAACGTGCTGGGGAGGTGAGAGACAACAGCCCCCTCTCCTCCCCTTGCATAAATCAGGTGATGGCAGGCGTGCTCAGCTCTGAGCCCACACTGTGAGGTATGCCCACTGACACCCTGGACGGTGTCCCTCCACCTGGGTGAGGATGGCCTGTGTGCAACTCCTGAAGGAGAGATCTATTCTATTTTTAAGAGACAGGGTCTCGCTGTGTCACCCAGGCTGAAGTGCAGTGGCGTGCTCACAGCTCCCTGGAACTCCTAGGCTCAAGTGATCCTCCCACCTCAGCCTCCTTCCAGAGTAGCTGGGACTATAGTTGTGCAACATCATGCCTGGCTAATATTTTTTTATTTTTTGTAGAGATGGGGTCTCACTATGTTGCCCAGGCTGGTCTCAAACTCCTGGGCTCAAGCAATCCTTCCGCATCAACCTCCCAAAGTGCTGGGATTACAGGCGTGAGCCACTGCACCTGGCCTAGGAGAGGTCTTTTATCCTGGGGAAGAGAAGACTTGCTGTGTGTGAGAGGGGGCTCAGGGGGAGGGGAGAAAATCACCATCTTCTGATTTTCAGAAACAAGGAAGGAAATGATAAATAATGGCCAATGCCTACTAAGCACTTACTACATGCCGGGTACTGTTCTAATGACTAACGCATAACTTAACTGAAACCTCACGACAACCTTCTGATATAGATACCATTAGAATCCCTTTATCTCAGGTGGTAAAACTGAGATGCAGATGAAATAACTTGCCTTGAGTTGCACAACTAGTAAGTGGTCCAGCTAGGATCGGCACCCAGACAGCCTGACCCTGACTCCAGAGCCTGAGCACTTTGCTGGTCCAACCTAAAGGAAGGAGGCTGCCAAGGCCACCGGGTGCCCAGGGTGTTCTATCTGTATTCCTCCAACACAAAAACGCGGTAAGGTAGGTACGATTACTGTGCATATTTTTCAGATGAGGAAACTAAGTCTTGAAGTTGCTACTGGCATGGGGTCATTCGAACATAAGCGATCAAGCAGGGTCTGATTCAGCCACACTTTTCTATGCAGGCTGACATCAGAATTAGAAGTAACAAATTCCATGGAAGAAGACTTGAGCCCAGCCTAAACAGCAGCATGGGCACCCTGGCAAGAAGTGAGTTTCCCGTAACAGGAGTGTGCAGGCAGAGGCTTCCCCACGTGGGTCCAGGATGCTGGAGGCCCCGGGAGGGCTGGTTGGGCTGGAGAGCTCGCCCGGGCTTTGCTGCTCTTGCCTCCTGTCCCCGTGTTTACTGTGATGTCCCCCCAGGGCTCACCAACCTCTAGCTGGTCTGACACCTTCTATTTCTTCTTCTCCCATCTCATTTTTCTTTCTTTCTTTTGTAGAGATGGGGTCTCACTATGTTGCCCAGGCTTGTCTCAAACTCCTGGCCTCAAGCAATCCTCCCTCCTTGGCCTCCCAAAGTGCTGGGATTACAGGCATGAGCCACCACACTGGCCCCATCTCCTTTTTTCTAAGGTCCCTCATGAGGCAAATATTGGATTTTCCCACATTTCAGAAGCTCCATGCCTGCTCCCACCCCAGGGAGGAGGGTGCTCTGTTCTGAGCTTCCGTCACCTGGCTCCCTGGTGCTGGCTGGCCCAAGGCTGACCTGTCCCAGCAGGACAATTCATTCAAATGTGAATTCATGTGTGCTTGCTCCCCTGGGCTTTTTCCTTTCTTGTCTCTTCTTTCATTCCAGCAGGGAGCAGGTTCTGGGTTTCCCCTCCTCGGTGGAGGTTCATGGCAGGGCACAAGACAGTAATCAGGCTGCAAGATTTTCTTTCCTGGCTTTTGTTTCTTGAACTTGAATCCATCGAGAAAATTCTGCTGGGTGATGGGGGGGGGGGGGGCGAGGAGAGAGGGAGGCCTCTGAGGATGAGGGGAAGAGAATGTCATCCTCCCTACATCTAAAAACTGGAAATGAGGATGGGGCAGGGACCAAGCAGTCTGTGGGTTCCAACAGCAGCAAAGAGCCACATACTCTCTGAAACAGGGCACAAGGAAGCCGTTCACTTCCAAGAAGCAGGCTGCAGGCTGCAGGCTGACCTAGGGGAGGCTGGGCTCCCACGTTCCCAGCCACACCAGGACTCCTTCCCAGCATGTTAAGGGGGACCACATGGGCCAGGATGGCAGGTGGGCATCACTGTAGTGACCAGGGTGGGTGGATGCTGAAGTCTGGTGGGTGGGACCTCCTAGGTGCCTGGGCACAGGGTAAGACTTTAGGACTTTTGCTTCACTTTGCTGGGAGAGCCCTGAGAAAGGCTGAGGTTAAATTTCCTGATGATCTGGCATGATGGGCATTCAGAGTAGAACTTAAGTTGATTTTTAAAGAAAATAAAGAAATATCTATTTTATCCACATTTAGGTTGGAGTCAAACCCTGTTAAGTGTGTATCTCCCCTGCTGGACCCTGAGCTCTGCAAGAGCAGGAACCAGGTTTTCTTGTTCTCTGTTGAAACCCTGGTGCCTAACACAGGGCCTGGGGCGAAACAGTGGGCATCTGATAAACAGCTATTAAAAGAGGGAGGGCGAGAGATGGCTGGACCCAGCCATGCGTGCAGCCCATGCAAGGCTCTTGGAAGAAAAACAAGAACATCAAACAAGACGCGATCTGGCTGCCAGGGAGCGCTGGGACCGCTAATGGTTCAGAGACAGGCAAAGGCCCACACGGAGCACTCCAGGGTTGGCAGAACTGAGACTCCAGGACCACACTGGGATGTGGGCTGGTGGCTACGTAAGCGTGAGCCTGCTCCATCTTCACTGGGACCTGCAAAGGACGGAGACTTATGCTCCTTCACATGTGAGCAAACAAGCTCTGAGGTTAGGCAACTTGTTTACACCCCACAATTAGAGATGGCCAGACTCAGATCTGAGTTCGAGTTTGCCTGAGTAGAAAACTCACAGTCCATCCACTAAGCCCTATCAGCCAGCAGCCCTGGCAGAATTAGGAGGTACCGTCGTGGCGTGATTTGAAGGAGCCTCACATCTCACCGTTTAAGTCTTATTTCTTTGGGCAAGGCACCCTGGGTCTATTCTTCATTTGTACCTCAGAGCTGCGCTGTCTGATAAAGCTGCCACCTGCCACGTGTGGCTCTAAGCACTTAAAATACGGCTAGTCCAGATTGAGAGATGCCATGAGTATAAAATACACATTGCATTTTGAAGACTTAATATGAAGAAAAAAGAATGAAAAATATTTCATCATTAATTTTTTATATTTATTATATGCTAAAATGAGAATATTTTAGATATAGTGGGTTAAATAAAATATATTATCAAAATTAATTTCTTTTACTTTTGATTGTGGCTACTGGAAAATTTAGAATTACATGCGTGGCTCACGTGATATTTCTTTTGGACGTGCTGCCTTAAAGAGAATTAGGGAATCTGTCTGCTCCTGCCTCAGGCCCAGCCAAGCTCTGGGAAAGCGTCTGCCCACACAGTGGCGGGAGGGGCCTGCGGAGCTGCGGGAGAGGGTGCGAGGAGCCCTGCTGTCCCAGGAAGGCAGGAGGAGGGGTGGGGACAGAGTCTTTGGAGTTCCTTGCCTGGGTTCCTTGTCCCCACATAAACAGCAAAAACAACCACAATGTCATCGTCTCCCCGTGTGGTCTACGCTGCTCTTTCACATCCACCGTATCATTTCATTCCCACAACAGTGTATCTGGTGCAGGGATCATCGCTGCATCTATTTTACAGAAGAGAAAACTGAGGCCCCAAAAGAACAGGTGTCACCCTGGGAGTTATTGGCAGAGTAGGTTCTCAAACCCAGGTCCTCTAGTCACCCTGTCTCACCTGTCTCCTACTGTGTAGGAGGAGATGGGATTTGGAGACAGGAGGGGAGGGACAGACTTTCAGGGCCTGGGTGGTCAGGGAAGGCATCTAGGGAGACGTGAGATTTGGGATTTGAATAGACAGAAAGGGAGAGGTGTTTTTTTGTTTGTTTGGTTGGTTTTTGGGGGGGTTTTTGTTTGTTTTCCCACCATGCCCAGCTATTTTTTTTTTTTTAGAGATGGGATCTCGCTATGTTGCCCAGGCTGGTCTTGAATTCCTGGCCTTAAGCAATCCTCCCGCATCAGCTTCCCAAAGTCCTAGGACTATAGGCATGAACCACCGTGCCCAGACAGGAGAGGTGATTTGAAGCAGGGGCACAGTATGAGCAAAAGCATGGTGGTGGGAGCTTGTGTGTAGGATGCAGTGGGGGCAAGAGATGGACTGGAGCCAAGCCAGGCTAAGAGATATGGGCTTTATTCTGCGGGCGTTGCGAGCCCTAACTGTCCTGAGCTCCTGTCCTCTGTGCTCTCCGTGGGTTTCTGCCTCTTACCGCTAATCCCACTAATCCGTGTCGAGGACTGCTGACTAATAGTGGGCTCTAAAAACAGGAACATTGTGCTCTGCTCAGAGGAGGGCTTGGTGTACAACCCATCTGGGCTGTGGTTTGCCCAGGTCAGCAGGCCTGGATTGAAGGGGCTGTTGGAACTTCCCCTCTTGGCACTCTGTGCTGACCACAGCAAGCCTGCAGGACAAGGCACGCTGTGTGTGGCTCAGTCCACAGAAGGCTCTACTGTCCGCTGGGCCTCCAGGGACCCAGAAGCTACCCTTGGAGGGAGCTGAGTTCCTAGAAGGCTCTGTCCTGGTGCTGGGTCCCCAGTGCCACGGAGCAGTGCAGACTCTGGTAGGTAATACGGAACTCTCTGCCCGCCCTTGGCTTCTATGACACAAGTCACAGGGACAGGGGTAACTGCTAAAACTTTCTACCCCTCCCATGAGATAGTGTTTTTTAGCAGAGTGGAGATCTGAGCTTCTATGGGGAATGAAACACGCTTCCGGCTTTGGCTACCAGAAATCTCAGAACCAAATAAGTGGCTCAACCATATCAACTGAATTAATCTTTATGGTCCACACATCTATGTTGTTCCTCTTATTCTGTTAATCTTTTGCTCTTATTTATATTTTCCTTTCTCCTTAGTCTTGGTTGGTTGATTGATTCATTGATTTGGTACAGGTCCTGGAATGAGTTTTCCTGGATTTGAATCCCAGCTCCACCATTTACTAACCATGTGACCAGGTTATTTAATCTCTCTGTAACTCGAGTCCAGGTGTACAATGGAGGTAATAACTGTACCTACTTTGTAGGGGGGTTATGAGCATTAAATGAGATAATACATACAAAGGTCTTAGAATACTGCATGGTGCAAAGTAATAAATGTTAGTCTAATTGCTACCATTTTACTGGCACTGTACCTGTGTTTGGTATAAGCTGTCTTAAACTTTTTATGGAGTATAGTGGAAGTTGGCTATAGAAAGGCATCGAAGAACCACAATGAGCGATCCCCTCACACCTGTTAAAATGGCTATTATCAACAAGATGAAAGGCAAGTGTTGGCGAGGATGTGGAAAAAGGAGAACCTTGCACACTGTTGATGGGAATGTAAATTAGTACAGCCACTATGGAAAACGGTGTGGAGACTCCTCAAAAAGTTAAAAATAGAACTACCTTACAATCCAGAAATCCCACTGCTGGGTGTGTATTTCCAAAGGAAAGGAAATGAGTATGTGGAAGAGATATCTGAACATCCATGTTCACTGCAGCACCGTTCACAACAGCCGAGGTACGGAATCAACCTGAGCGCCCATCAATGGAAGGCAAAAAAAGAAAAGGTGGCACATGTACATGATGGAATAGCATTCAGCCTTTTTTTTTAAAAAAAAAAGGAAATCCTGTCATTTGCAACAATATGGAGGAACCTAGAAGACATTACGCTAAGTGAAATAAGCCAGGCATAAAAAGCTAAGTACTGTGTGATCTCATTTATATGTGTAATCTTCAAAAGTTAAACTTATAGAAGCAGGAAGTACAATGGTAATTACCAGAGCTTGGGTTGGGAAAGGACTAGGGAGATGTTGGTCAAAGTACACAAAATCTCAGGTAGGCAGGAGGAAAATGGTCAAGCCATCTATTGCACGTATGATGACAACAGTTACTGACAATATATTGCACACGTGAAAACCACAAAGAGAGTAGATGTTAAGTGTGCCCACCAAAAAAACAGTCAGTATATGACTGTCTGCATGTGTTAAACAGCTTGATTTAGCCATTCCACAATGTATATGTATAGTAAAGCATCATAGTGTACACCATAAATACATATAATTTTTACTTGTCAATTAAAAAATTTTTTAAAATTAAAAAAAATTTTTTCAACCTATAAGCATATTAGAAAAAAGTCAATTTTCCTATTATTTTTCCCCTTAAGATCTGGTCTGATCAGGGAAAGAAGCCAAGAGCAAGCACTCGTGTTTACTGGGCCTGCGTGTCTGGCATTGAACCACTCACCTCACCACTTTGCCTCATTTCATTCTTACAAAAACCCCAAGATCTCAATGTTGTGGTTATACCCATTTTACGGATTTCAGAATTAGTAAGGAGCAGAGACAGGCCACTATGGTGCAGACCCCCTGTGTCCAACATCTGCCACAGCTGGCCCCGTCCCTGCTACTGCAGGTGCCTCAGACTGAGGAAACTCGGATGGTGCCTCTTGGGCCAGTTCAGCTACCTTGTGTCTCTCTCCTCTTTGGCCTCAGTCTGCTCCTCTGTCAGATGGGGATATTGAACTAGATCAGCTAGTTGTTAGCAGCAGAACCTTTTTCCCAATTGAAATCTCATTCTAAAGACTAGGATAAAAACACATAAAAGCAGAACTACTGGAATTGAAGTGAGAGAGAGAGAGTGTGTGTGTGTCTGTCTGTGTATAGGGGGATGGAAGGCCCTTAGCCCTTAGGGTTCTGTGGGGTACAGTTTGAAAACTACTCAAGCAGTCACCCCAAAGTGGCCTCCAGCCCGGATGTCTGCGGAAGCTCTATGTGCACTCTATGTGCCGAGGGAGGGGCCCTTCTCAGCCCTCTGGGGCCAGATCCTGGCCTTGTACAGACAAACGCAGGGACCAGTCAAGCTGGCCAAGTTCTGGGCACATCCTTGACCCTCTGTGGGCCTCAACCCCTCCATCTGTGGGATGGAGTGGGGGTTGCACTGGGTGATCACTCAAGCCCTTCGACATCAGAGACTGGAAGTCACAAGCCCTGGACTGCCAGGGATGGGGAGGGACACAAGAGGGCACCTAGGCTGAAAGAGAGGGGTCTAGAGGTGGTGCCTGCAAGGAAGGGACACAGGGGACAAAAAAGACCGGCACCACCTCAGAATTCAGACACTGCAACGGGAACACAAGTCCCAGGGAATGGGGCCCTCCAGGCTGGGCAAATTCCAATAGACCAGCCCTAAGCCCTGACTTTGAAGGACCATTGCCACCTCCCACTCCTGTCCCCACCCTGACCGTTCTCCCAAGGATGTGCATTGAGGCTGATAACCAGCAGGCAGCAGACTCATAGACTGGCAAACTCTTAGCCCAAACTGTAGCCATTTAGAAATGTGAATTTGGGGAGTCTCAGACCATTTGAGGCACAGAATCTTAGAATAATAGAGCACAGGTACTTGAGAATCTCTATTAGGAACACAGAACTTTAAAACCATATAATTTTAGAATCCCAAGCTCTCAGAGACATCGCAGAAATAGCAGACACATGGACGCCTGGTAAACAGGAGGCAAGGGACAGTCACAGAGTCCAGTGCTCAGAGGCTGGGCAGGGACAGGGACTCTGGACGGGAAAGGCCTCCCTGCCAGAAGTAGCTGGCTGGGCCCCTCTTAGCCCCTGACTCGGCCCCAAGGGGAGGTTCTCAAAAGGACCAGAGGTCACAGAGGGCACAGGAGGGTTGCTGGCTGAATGGGGACACTGCCACCACAGGAACAGATGGGGACAGAGGATCTGTCAGGGAGCCCCAAGAGACCATCTCTACTCCACAGACCTTGCAGAGCCAACTGCCAGGAGTCCTGGGGCCCAGTGGGACCTTAGGGACTGGCTGATTGCAGATAGGGAGACGGAGGCCTAGAGAGAGGTCAGGCGGGCCTGTCCTGGATCACTCATAGGAAAGTGTCTTGGTGGCCACCTGAGCTCTGAGGTCACAGATGTAGGGACAGACCCTAAGGCAGGAAGGCAGGGCTCCTGTCCCCTCCCATGCCCTGTGTGCTGTGCCCCTACCCACCCTCCCCACTTCATCCTCTTTTCTGTGGGGACTGTTAATGCCCCTGCCCCAGGCAGGGAACCCCACAGTCATGGGAGAAATAGGGACTATGTTAGCAGTTATCCCCTGTCTCTGCATCTGGCCTTCCTTCGCTGCCTCAGAGCTCCTGGGGGCAGGGACTGTGGGATGCCCCCTCCTGTCCTCCTGTAAAAATGCTCATGCACTGCTCCAGCAACAGGGAGCCATTTGGAGGAGACAGCACAAACCCATCAGAGCTGACGGGCCTTGTCCTCTCTGCTTCCCATTATACAGAGAAGGAGACTGAGGTCAGAGACATTCTCTGGGTCCTGTGATTCTTATATTACATACCGCCATCTCCTGGATAAAACTGTAAAAATCATGTCTACTTCTAGAACGGTATTTAGGAGACCCCTGAGCCTTGAGCCTGGGAGGCGATGGATGCCTGAAGAAACTTCAGAAATAGCCCTCCCCACTTTCACTTTCTCCCCTTGCCCACCCCTCTCCCTGCAGAAGAGTCACATCCTCTGTCTGGGGACCTGGACTTCCTGGCAGCCGATTTTGCCCAGTTGAGCCTTTCCTCCTGGCCCCCCGCCTCCCGTCAGTGGCCCTAGCGGCCGGCCAGCCACGTTACTGCAAGCAGCCCGGGGAAGGCAGCCTCAAGGAGGCGGAGGAACAATTCCTCCCACATCAATATTTATTGCCCGAGAGCTGCTGGAAGCAGATCATCATGTTCCCAGCCCTCGATTCTTTAAAAAGAACCTCTCACCCCCTCACCTCGGCACTCCCCACCCCCCGTGTGCTGACAGAATGGATTCAGACAGCCAGACAGGTTCACAGCTGGGGAGCCGGGGTTTCAAGGCATTGCAGAGATACAGCTCTTATAATCCGAATCTCTGAATCATGGCAGCTTCGACTCAAGGAATCGTGCATTCTCAGAACCCGAGGTGGGCAGACTTGCTCCGGGAATCTAGCCTCAGCATCTTACACAGCAACACAGAATGGGGAAGTGACTTGCTGCTCAAGGTCACTCGGCAGACATGTGACTGAGCTCAGCACAGTCTCCCATCCCCAACTTTTACTTCTTCCACCCATTCCCCCCCCATCGCCCAAATGGTGTTCTACTCTGCTCAAATTCAGGACCAGCAACCAACAACCCAGGCTCTCTTCTTCCTCAATGATGACTCCCAATTCCAAGAACTCTTCCCCAAGTTCCAAGAATTCCATCTCCTCCAACTGGCCTGAGTGAGCTAGGCAGAACCGGGAAGGACGGTCTGTAGTTCCAAGCTGCCTTCTTCCCCTGAAAGTGGTTTCTGCCCAGCACCTGCTTCCCCCGCCTCTGAGCCAGCTGCACCCCGTCCCAGCATCAGCCCAGTGCACCGCTATCGCAGGGACTTCCCTGGCAGAGCGGCACCCAAGTCTGAGCAGTCCTTTTCCTGGGACCCTCAGTGTGTCCCCAGCCCCTCACCATCAGGGCGCTACTTCCTGCCTGGACCACCGTCAGCCGTCTCGTCCGGCTCCCTGCCCTCAGCCTCCCTCCCACCTGACAGCAAACATGTTCAAATACGCCAACCTGTCACAGTAAAGAGAAATTTTCTCGCTGCAAAATAGTCAACAGGATTTTTTATAAACTGTCCCTTTGAAATGAGAATCACTTAGCAACAAGTAGCTTAATTTATGACTATGATTTTCTTAACAACCACCTCCTATACTTGGGGAAAGAGGAAATCTAATGCACAGATTTTCAGAATGTAATGAAATGTGTGTGAGTATTAAAGAAAAGTTAATGAAGTTTATATTAGTGACATATAATTAAACTTAAAAGAAACCATTTTTATTTTGTCATTTTCTTTTTAATTCAGAGCCAGTTTATTGTTTTTTGGGCCCTGGAAAATTTGGAGGCTCCTGGTCTGGAATCACCTATCCTGCCCAATGGCTCACATGGTGCTGCCCTCTTCTACCAGCTTTGTGACCTTGGGCAAGTCCCCCCACCTGGCTGGGCCTCAATGTCCTCTTCCGAGCTGCATGGGGGTTCCATAGACATCCCTGGAGCATCAGATCCATTGCTGTCTACCCACTGTGTACTGGTCTCTAGTGTCCACCTGGGGCCTCCCCCCAAGGAGGCACTCAGGACATGTTTCTCCCCTTCACTGTCCCTGAAAGGGCCAGGTTCATTACTACAGCCAAATCGTTGGCCCAGGCTGTTCCTGCACCCAGAATGTCTGTCCTCTCCTTCCCGCGCTTTGGCACATCACTCAAAGTCCAGCTAAAGTCCCTTCCTTTCAGGGAAGTTTTCCCAGACCCTCCCACCCACCGTTCAAGCGCTTAGCATTCCTATGGCATGTTCTGAATTTACAAAACTTTGCAAAGACAAGCCCAGCAGTGGGGTGCAGTGCTCCTTGGGAGGGGCGTGAACTCCCACAGGCGTGGGTTCTCATCCCAGTGCCGCCCTTGCTGGATTTGTGATCTTGGGTAAGTCACTTCCCTCTCTGGCCCTTGACCTCCTCTGCTGTGGAAGGGGCAGGTGTTATTCACCACGCAGGGCTGTGGGAGGGTGCAGTGGTGCCTGGGGGGAGTGAGCCTGGTAAGCTGTGAAGTGCAGTGCCTGGGGGATGAAGTGTAATGTTACAGAGGACAAGTGAGTGGGGCTGGAGCCTGGGCTTACCTTGCTGACAGCTGAGGATGAAAGGGCCGAGACCTTTCGCCGGAAGTGAAGCTCATGCTTCTCCTTGGGCATCTCCCTGGGGAAGAAGAAGTAGGGGATGGCAGCCAGGGCCACCAAGCCAGCGGCGATGAGGAAGCCCAGCCACCAGGCACCCACCCATCGGGGGTCCTTTGTGGTCAGGCTGATACCACCTGAAAGAGAAGACCATGGTGATGTTAGGGTCAGGGGAGGCTGTCACTTCTAGGCCACTACCCTGGGACTGGCCTCTGAGACATAAGGCAGCCCAGGCTGGGAGTCAGGAGACCTGAGTTCCAGTCTTGGCTCTGCCAGTCATGTCCTGTGTGACCCTTTCTGGGCTTGGCTTCTTCAAGTACCAAGGCAATGTAGCCTAGTGGTCAAGGTCATGGGCTTTGCAAATGGACTGCTAGGTCTGAATTCCATTACTGACTTATAACCTTGGGCAAGCTACTTAGCCTCTTTGTGCCTCCATTTCTTCTGTGAAATACAGATATTAACATTTCCTATATCACAGGATTGTTGTGAGAATTGAAGAAACTAACACATGGAAAGCACTTAGAAGAGTACGTGCTATAAAAGTGTTTGCTCTTCCTCCTCCTCCGTCCTGTCACTGTTGTGATGATGATGATTATTATTATTAAATTAATGGTTAGGACTTCTGTTGTGGTCCTCAGACCTGCATGATGATTAATGTCCCCAGGGAGACTTGTCAAAAATACCTGGCCTTAATGAAGACCTGCTTAGAATGACCACAGGTGGGGTGGGAAGGTGACCAACTTGTACCTTTAAGGAATTGCCCAGGTGGTTTTGATCCCCCACCAGGTTTAATTAGGACTAGATTATCCAGGTGTACCTCCTGACTAGCGTGTACAAATCTCCCATCAAACATCCAACCCCAAGGCTGAGCCAGGCACATTCTCCTTCAATCCCCACAGCATCCGCAAGTACTGTATAGACATGCAGACTCGGGATCACACCGACCCCTTGTGCCGAGCTGGTTCCCAGTGCTTGATCCTGCGCTCCTGGGCAGGGGCCAGAGCACACAGGTGGCACTCAGCAGTGTGTCTGGAAGGCGCGGAAGGGCTTGGCTTCTGCACTGATCAGACCTGATTCCCTCCTCACTTACCCTCTGCCCTGCTCCCGTGCCAGGTTGGCGAGAGCTCACACATGCGTCTCCCCAACTCCTCCACTTCTCAAATGCCTGCCTGTGCCTGCAGCAGGTATCATCCGCCCATTCCATGAAATACCCCATGATGAAAAAGGACTTGGGAGTTTCGGCCACAGAAATGCCACATCTGCCTATGGATGCCCCGCCTGCCAGGGTGACGTCAATAGTGTTGGAAAATGCCCCTTTTCCACCCCTGGCTCCCCAGACTTTCCTTCAGGAGAGAGAGGAGTTGCAACCAAGGCCCAGACATGGCACCTTTTTCTAGAAGGAAGAGAGGTGGGGCGGGGCTATCCCTAGTGACTGCTGTACGAGCTGCCCAGACTTGTCCTGGCTGGAGAGGCCCGTGGGCAAAGGCTGGAGAACAAGAAGCAGCATCTGCGTGTTCATCCAGCCATACACCATCACCCGAGGCTTCCAAGGCCTCCAGGAAAATCTCCAGGTGCGACAGGACTTCCGAGGCAGGAGGCAGCTGAGATGCCGTGGTGACATGTTCTAATGGGAACCCTCTCCTGGCCACTTTCCACCCAAGCTTCAGTCCCACTCCTTGGCCCGCTCTGACCACCACCTGGATCAGAGATCACCATTTCCCAAATGGTGCCCCTGACTCTGGGGTAGTCAGAACAAGAAGTGTTCTCAGAGGTCACCCAGGGAATGTCCCATCTGAGAGAGGCCCAAGGTAACGCAGCAAGGCACTGAGTCCTGTTCTAAAAGTGCTCTGCAGTGTGCCGTCGTCCTCTCTATTTTACCTGAGTCTCGATTCCCGCTAAAGACGGGAGCTCGCTGCAGGCCAAGACAGCATGATCTGTTGGCCCCACCGCAGTGCGAGCATGGGCTGAGGGCGCGGGGAAGCAAGTGTGAAATGGCACCGACTCATAGCAGTAGCAGCGACCACGACCCCTCATCTGAGGGTGCTCTACAGTCTGTCCCCATCCTCTCCCTGGATGCCAACTGCGGCTTTGGGAGAGAGGCAGCGCAGAGCTTACCTCAGAGACGGGAAAGCTGAGGCTCGGAGAGGTTAAGAGGCATATCCAAGGTCAGTGGTGTTGCTGGGATTTGAACCTAGGTCCCCTGGCTCTATGAGACCACCAGTTAGCTAGCTGGTATCTGTGTGTCCCAGGGGACAAATGTGTGCTCCTGGGGCTCACCTTCTGGCATCCGATCAATGTCCACATAAAGGCGTAACATGAGGCTGCCCAGCCCGTAGGCCATGCCTGGCCCCATCATGGTCAGTGCAAACAGGATGCCTGCAACACAAAGCCTAGGTTAGGACCCTGTGGCCCTGGCTTCCCTCCACGGATCGGTGCCCGCCCAGTCTCCGATGGGCAAGAACTGTGCATCCCCCTGGTCTACGCTGGAGAACTGGCCAGATGGGGCAGAGGTCAGGAAGTCCATACTCAGCCCCCAGCCTGGGCCTCTCTTCCTCCTACCTGAGCCTGGCCTGACCCTCAGAGGCCAAGGGGTGGGACCAGTCCTCACCAAGGTAGAGGGGCGAGTTGCTGCTGTGGGCAAAGTCGTCGATGTAGGAGATGCCGAAGGGCTGGATGGGCACAGTACCCACGCCGAGCAGGGTCTGCGCCAAGAACAGTATCCCCACCACAGTCAGGTGCCGGGCCTCCGTGTAGCTCGAGCAGCTGCCGTTGGAGAGGGCTGGGGCTGGGGCTGAGGTCGGGGGCAGGCACAGGGAAGCCTTGGAGTCCTGTGGCATATCCTCTGAGAAATGGTGATTAAAAAAATAGGAGGACAATAGCTAAGACTTAAATAGCACTGACTGATGGAAGGTACTGTTCTAAATACTGTGCACATAAATCATTTCATCTCTACAGGAAACTTCAGGGATGCGTGCTCTCATTACCCCATTTCACAGATGAAGAAACTGAGGCTCAGACAGCAACGCAAGGGGGTCGACCCAGGGCTGGAACCCAGGTGGTCTGGCTTCAGAGTCCACGCTCTTAGACTGCCCTATGCTACCTTTCTGAGCCGAGGCATTTGAAAGCACCACGGCAACGGTGGCTCTGGGGTGGGGTAGGGCAGTCAACCGAGGTAAAGTTTGAACTGGGGCCAGAAGAACAAACAAGATTTCCCAGAGAGGGAGGGAAGGGTGTTCCAGGGAGAGGTCACGCTACAGGCCAAACCCAGGGCCTTGAAAGGCAGCACGCTGGTGGAGTGAGAAGCTCAGGATGGCGAGATCACAGAGTGGGAGGGCGTGGCCCGGCTGCAGGCGGGGTCTGGCAGGGGAGGGAAGCTGGGGGTGGACCGTGGAGGGCTGTGGGGCCCTTGGCATTCACCTTGGGGCGGGTTCAGTGTCAGCTTGGGACACAGATGCAGAGTACAGAAAAGAATTTTTTTTTTTTTTTTTTTTTTGTTTGAGACAGAGTCTCACTTTGTTGCCCTGGCTAGAGTGAGTGCCGTGGCGTCAGCCTAGCTCACAGCAACCTCAAACTCCTGGGCTCAAGTGATCCTCCTGCCTCAGCCTCCTGAGTAGCTGGGCTACACCATGCCCGGCTAATTTTTTCTGTATATATTTTAGTTGGCCAGATAATTTCTTTCTATTTTTAGTAGAGACAGGGTCTCGCTCTTGCTCGGGTTGGTCTCAAATTCCTGACCTCGAGCCTCGGCCTCCCAGAGTGCTAGGATTACAGGCGTGAGCCACCGTGCCCGGCCAAGAATTTCTTAGTTTAGTACCAGACATTTGTTCCGTGTAGCTCACCAATATTTCGTGAGCAAACTAGAGGAGACCCTTACACTATTATTATCCCAAATGTGTGTGTAGCGGTGGCCTTCTCCCTGTGGCCCTCCATTTATAGAGCAGGGACTCTGAGCCGTGGCAGCCGGGCCCGCAGAGCCGCTCCACCGACTGCCAAGAGCCCTGTGAACCCAGGTTGAGAACCTGGACTTAGGCCTTCAGGCAAGGCTGCCTGGGCCTCACAGTATGACTGTGACAGGGACCCTTAGCCCCGCTCTACGCCTCGCCTTCTTCATCTCGAAAATGAAACTCCTAGAAGTTCTCCAGAGATCAGGAGTTCAGGGGCAGAGTAATTCCATAGTTAAGAGCAGGGGCCCCAGGGCAGGGCTATGTCGGGGTGTCATAGTTCTGCGGCTGGTGGGCCTTGGGGAAGCTCCTGCCCTCTCTGAGCCTCAGGGGTTGTGAACACGAAGAGTGGCGAGTGTGCCCTGCACAGTGCCTACTAGACGTTAGATATGATCGTGTCTGACTTTTCCATCCCACTGTCCTCAGGGCCTTGCAGGGGCCTGGCACGGAATAGAGCTTTGTAAATATCGGATGCAGAATGAGTGAATGAAACACCCTGGAGTGGCAGAGCAGGACGGGAGCTTGGAGACCCCCGGGTCTCACCCACTCTCTGGGCCAATGTGAAGACTGAGGCTCAGCCAGGAGAAGGGCTTTGCTCAGGGTCTCAAGGAGCCTATGGCAGAGGGTGTCGTATGGCAGTGAGGATGAAGGCAAACGTGTGTGACCCTGCACAGAAAAAGCTCTGTTAAAGTGAAAATTCTGGAAAGAAATGGGAGGCAGTATTGCTTTTGGCCTTGCAAGCAGTCCTCTTGACAAGTCTCCACTCAGGCCTAGACAAGCGCCGCACATTCTTCATGAGTGCTCTGCGCTCCCCTTCTCCGCCGCTGCACCCGTGCCCTGGCCCACCACCTGCAACGCCCGCCTTCTCTCTGAGCTGCCTCTCACCTGCCACCCACTCCAGCTCCCTCCAGCTGCCAGTGTCCTTCCTCTGCTCAGGGCTCTATGGCTCCCTCTGCCATGTCCTACCGGCTGGGCTCTAGACCTCTTAATGTGCTCACTCCAATCCCGCAGGCCACTGGGTCGTGTCTGCTTCGTCTTTCCACACCCTGGTCCTGCACAGAGTGGGGCTCCCGGGGTGTGAGCTGGGCGGAGAGAGGAAGGATGCTCTCTGACAGGCTCTTCCCCCCCAGGAAGCCTTTCCTGACACCAGGCTGGGGTGTGGGCTCCTCCCACCCCTGTGCTTCCCTCACACAATTGACACATTGTGGGGTTTGTTTGTCTCGGTCTCCTCTCCCAGACTGGGAGCTCCCTGGAGACCAGGACCGAGTCCCCCTGAGAGGGTCAGGCACAAAGTAAGCAGCATTAAGAGTTTGTGGGGTGGACCATTGGCTGGATGGATAGGTAAATGGATGAGTGGATGTATGGATGGAGGGGTGATGGATGGGTGGATGGGTAGGTGGGTGGATGGATGGATGGATAGAGGTGTGAATGGATAGATGCATGGATGGATAGGTGGGTGGAGGGGTAGATGGGTAGATGAGTAGATGAGTGAATGGATAGATGCATAGATGGGTAGGTGGGTGGATGGATGGATGGATGCATAGAGGTGTGAATGGATAGATGCATGGATGGATAGGTGGGTGGAGGGGCAGACGGGTGGATGAGTGGCTGGATGGGTGGATAGATCAATGAGAGGATGGATGGATGGGTGATAGGAGAGGGAAGAAATAGAGTGAACGCTCAGGCTGCTTGGGTCATTCTCTAAGGGATGGGCATCCATCTGTCAAGTAGGCCCTCAACAAAATCCCACTGGGCTAAACAGGGCTTCACTATGCTTGTCCAAAACTCTTTCATTTTTTTATTTGTTCATTCACTCATACATTCTTCCATCAATGTCTTGGCTTTTTGTGAGGATGAAATGCATGAATACACATAAAGTGCTTAGAGCAGTGTCTGATGCACAGTAAGCAGCATATAACACTGTTATTATCACTCTGCCTGCATTTCCTGAGGAACTACTACATGCTGGGCCCTAAATGGCTGTGTTGTAAATTCACTCCCACCTCAAAAAGCAAAAAACCCAGTGACATACAAGCGTGTCCTCACCAAGAGAGGCCCTGCCCTGAGCCACATCCTACCCCACACCTCAGGTCCACCAGGGAGGGCTAGAAGGTGACCTGGGATGCTGGGGCCCGCCCTGCCCGACAGAGCCCTGTGCGTGTGCCCCGGTGCACAGCGATGCGGCTGCTCACAGCCTCTGCTGCCCGGCCCTCCTGCTCTTACCAGGGCTGGTGTGGTCGTAGCGGTACGGCTCCGAGATGAAGTGTGGGACAGTCATGAGCAGGCCCGCCAGGGCCACAAGGACAGCCCCACAACCGATCATTCGGGGCCGGTGGACCCGGCTGCCAAAGTAGCTCACAAACACAATCAAAGCTGTGTTTCCCACCTGCAAAGGGACAAGGTGACGCATTAAAGGGGAGCAGAGCCCAGGGCTGGTGGCCTGTACCATCCCTGTCTCCATTGCCAACCTCACTGTTCCCATCTGTATAATGGACTGAATAAGAATCCCCTGAGTCCCTCTTATAAATACCGATTCTGGGTCCCCCTGGGAAGGGCTCCACTGTCCCATTAGGGGAGAAAACTGAGGACAGAGTGGAGAAGGGACTTGAGAGCTTGCACGGCAGGGGCAGCATCTGCCGTCAGAAGCCGGGCGAGCATCTGCTCTGTGGCTTCCTGCTCATCCGGGTGCGAGTGAGCCTCAGACTCCTCGCTGGGGGTGGGGGCAGTGTCAGCAGAGGGGTGGGTGGGGACTGACCCTGGGAAGGACAAACACTCTCCATTTGACAGATGAGACAGAAAGCCCAGAGACCCGGAGTGACATGCCCAAGTCCCAGAGCAAGGCAAGGACTTTCCCTCCCCACGTCTGAGACCTGAGGTGCCGTGCGGAGGAACATCTGGGGATGCTACGCAGCTGGCAGGCCTTGGGTTGGGAGGAGTGTGACACATTACCCAAGGGCAGAGAATTTCACAAGAGTCTGCGGCAGGCAGGGGAGAAAGAGACAGCTTCCTGCTCCCTGGGTGAAAACATCTGGCGAGGGAGGGGCTGGGCACAGCTGGACTCTGATCTCCAAATCCACCCAAAGCAGCTCATCCGCTCTTCTGCTTGGCTGTGGGCCCCAGAAGCCTGCGGATCCCTGGGCAGTTCTGAGGACAGACACTTCGTGGTGTCCCTCCCTCCGCCATCCCCAAGCTCTGAAGTTTCTGTCCTTGATGTAATTTAAGCCTCTCTCACTACTGTTTGTTTGATTTGAGACAGAGTCTTGCTCTGTTGCTCTGGCTAGAGTGCAGTGGTGTCGTCATAGTTCACAGCAACCTCAAACTCCTGGGCTCAAGCAATCCTCCTGCCTCAGCCTCCCTAGTAGCTGGGACTACAGGCATGCACCACGATGCCCAGCTAATTTTTCTACTTTTTGTAGAGACAGGGTCTTGCTCTTGCTCAGGCTGGTCTCAAACTGGCCTCAAGTGATCCTCCTACCTCGGCCTCCCAGAGTGCTAGGATTACAGGCATGAGCCACTGTGCCCAGCTGATTATTGAAGTGACTTTCTCTGATTCCCCCCTGGGACAGGCAATAGCTAGGTGCCTGAAAAGGCAAAGGAACAAAAAGCAGAGTGGGTGGATGTGGGGACCCTGGTCAGCTCTGAAAATCCCACAACCTAAGTGCAGTGCTCCACGGGGAGGATCGCCTGGTCTTAGAAGACAGCTGCAAATGTTCTGAGCTCTCAGGCCAGGGGCTGTCATGGGGGTTGCCCAAGGGCCCCGGGAGGGGAAGGGTTTATGGCAGGATAGTGAGGGGGGGGTTGGCAGGAGGTGAGGGTGCGGGTCTTCCTCAGCGTCCACCCTGTGGCTGGTACCTCGTTGAAGGCGGCCAGCAGCCCCGAGGTCTGGCTGGAGAGGCCAAAGCGCTTCTCCACCGTGGAGATGGAGCTCTTGAGGTAGCCGGAGATCATGAGCTGCGCCAGCTGCAGCAGGCTGTGGCACAGGAGGAAGAGCTGCGGGGAGCCGCGGCGGGCAGAGGCGCAGGGACACAGTGGGGAGACAGAGACGGAGTTGGGGGAAGAGAGGGAGCAAGGAATAGAAGTGGGGACACAGAGCCAGAGGAGACCCACACGGGGGTGGGGGGGCAGGGGAGGGGTGGGGGAGTGACAGGAGTAGAGAGACAGAGAGAGAAACAAAGACAAAGAAAGAGAGAGAGAAGGAGAGAGAGTATGTTATTGGAGTAGCCCACAGCTTCTGACACAGGCCTAAAAACTAGAAAAGCTGTCCCCGGTACACCCCAGGGGCCTGGGGGCTACCAGAGAGCCACATGACAGTCTTCATGGAGCCAGGAGTGGTGGGAGCCCCCTTAGGCCCCCAGAGCCCTCCCTGGGCTGGACTGGCCCTTCCTCCCTGTTCCCCACACTGTCCCTTTCTCCAGGAAGCTATCCCAGATCCAGCCAGGTCCTTCTCCAGCCCACCCCCGCCCAGCCGTCGTCGCCCCTCGGGCTGCCCTGGGGGACCACCTGCACACACCAGGTCCCCAGGTGGCCCAGCCCCACCCGCCCCAAACATCCAGCCTGCCTGTAGTCTTCCTCCGGAAAGACTGGCAGAATTCCTAAGAAAAACTTGCTCCAAAGAATTAAAAATAGAGGATTTACGGCACAGCTTAATACGTGCACTCTGTTCCTCATCTGTACAATGAGGACAGTGGCCCTACCTGCCAGGGTTATTTTGAGAACTGAGTCAGATCATGCGTGAATGGCACCTGGCACAGGGCCTGGCACCCAGTAGGTGCCAGTGGGTGTTGGATGTTTAGGGCTGCCCTTGGGAGAGTCAGGACCCCCACTATTCATACAGGTTCAGGACCTGGGGCACTTTATTTCTCTAGGGAAGCGGGAAGCAAGGGGACTCACCCCCACTGCCCCCAGAGCAGCCCCTCTCCTCTCTGGAAGGAGGGAACACGCACTGGGCACCTTCCACGTGCCTGAAACCTGGCCGGGTGCTTTCACAGATCATCCTTTTGATCCTCACAGCCACCCATTCTACAGATGAGGAAACTAAGGCTCAGAGAGGGGCTTGGTTGTTGTTACACAGCCAGTATGTGGCAGAGCCTGCTCTGCTAGGCTCAGAGGCCCCTGCCCCTGACGGGCCCCAAGAGGTACCTTGATGTTGTGGAACACACTTGGCCGAGAGTCCTGAGAGTCTGGGCTGGCTTTGCCTCCAGGTGTGTCTTCTGTGCCCATCGTGGCCTTGGTTTCCTTGTCTGGCATCTGCGCTGGCCTTGAGGGACAGACAGCCAGGTGATAAGAGTGGGGATGGAATCCCAGAGGATGGCCCTGACCCAGGGAGCCTAGACCTCAGAACCAAGGTGTTCCAGGAGAAGGGACCTTCGTGGCTGGGCAGGATCTGAGAATCAAAACACCTTCAGCTGTGCTGATCCCTAGGTCACAGCGTGGAAGGGACCTTCCGAAGAGGGTGTGTGTTCTGTGTACCCATGCCGACAGGGTCGCTGCTGCATAAACCTCCCTCCCCAGGGAGAAGCTGCCCACCTTGCCAGACAACAAACCTGCGAGCAGTGGCCCCAGCGGTAGGGACGAGCCGTGCAGTCCCTCAGCCCGCCTTAGGCCTGTGGTCTTGGGGCCCGAGCCTGGGCCTGGGTGTGCCTGGCTCAGGTAGGGTCAGAGGTCCGGCGCCAGGTGCAGGGGCAAGGCTCAGGCCATAGCCAGGGCAGAGGCTTCTCCTGGGTGTATTTTGGAACAGATACCAACTCCCACACATGATGCCACCCTGTATGTCATCACAGAGCTAACCAACCCCAAATCATACCATCAAACCACGTTGCTGGTTGGGCAGAAAGGGCCCTCAGAGCTCGTCCCATGTAACGCCCTCCTGGACAAACAGAGGCACGGGGTGGGGCTGGGGGCAATGACTGCAGAGGCAGAGCTGTCTTGGACCCTTGGCCCCCACCATGTACGTGGCCTCTCTTCTCACGGTAACTGTGGTGATCGTGCCAGCATCCCTCTCCCTGCGGTTAGAGGAAGCTGAGCTCTTTCAGAGGCAGCTCCCAGGGTCTCCTGAGCTCAACCCTGGGGGACCCCACCCCCCCACTTGGATGGGAACCACCTGCCCCTCCTGGCAGCCCAGGCCTCCTCGGCCTTCCGCCCCGCTGGGGCCCCACTTCCTGCCGGAAGCCTTCTCCATTGTCTCACGTCCCCCTCACCACCCCTAGGAGTTTCCCCTCACTCAGCACGCTCCTTCTGGAGCCTGAAAACTGACCTAAAAACACCTGTGACCCAGGGGACTCTCTTACTCCGTG
This sequence comes from Lemur catta, assembly GCF_020740605.2. Classification (NCBI taxonomy): domain Eukaryota; kingdom Metazoa; phylum Chordata; class Mammalia; order Primates; family Lemuridae; genus Lemur; species Lemur catta. The sequence continues at coordinate 57,519,739 of NC_059134.1, forward strand.
TCTAGGCCCAGAAGGCAAAGCTGGGGAGGGGGCCACGGAGGGCTGAACTGCCCCGAGTGAAGGTTTTGTGGTCCTCATACAAGGCACCTGGGAACCTGAGGATTTTTAAAAATTGATATAATCCACATGCCATACAATCTGCCATTTGAAAGTGCACCATCCGAAGGTTTTTAGTGTATTCACAAAGCTGTACGACCATCACCACTACCCAATGCCAGACATTTTCCTCCCTCCCCCCATCCCCTGGCAAACACTAATCTGCTTTCTGTCTCCATAGACTTGCCTAGCCTGCACACTTCGTATACATGAAATCATATATGTGATCTTTTGTGACTGACTTCTTTCTTTCTTTCTTTTTTTTTTTTTTTTTTTGAGACAGTGTGTCGCTGTGTTGCCCTGGCTAGAGTGAGTGCTGTGGCGTCAGCCTAGCTCACAGCAACCTCAAACTCCTGGGCTTAAGCGATCCTACTGCCTCAGCCTCCCGAGTAGCTGGCACTACAGGCATGCGCCACCATGCCCGGCTAATTTTTTCTCTATATATTTTTTAGTTGGCCAGATAATTTCTTTCTATTTTTAGTAGAGACGGGGGTCTCGCTCTTGCTTAGGCTGGTCTTGAACTCCTGACCTCGAGCAATTCACCCGCCACAGCCTCCCAGAGTGCTAGGATTACAGGCGTGAGCCACCGCGCCTGGCCCTGACTTCTTTCAATTAGCACAATGGTTTCAAGGTCCATCCATGTTGTAGCATGTATTAGTACTTCATTTTTTTTTTTTTATGAATGAATAATATTCCATTGCATGGATACGTCACATTGAGTTCATGGACTCATCAGTTGGTGGACATTTGGGTTGTTTCAGGTATCATGAACATTCACGTACAAATTTTACGTAGACACATTTTCAGTTCTCTTGGGTGTATACTTAAGAACGAGATTGCTGGATCATATGGTAATTGCACATTTAAATCTTTGAGGAACTGCCAAACTGTTTTCCACAGTGGCTGCACCATGTTACAGTCCCACCAGCAGTGTGTGATCATCCCAATTCTCTAGATCTTTGCTAATACTTGTTGCTGTCTGTCTTTTCATTTACAGCCATCCTAGCAGTGTGAAGTGGTATCTCAGTGCGGTTTTGATTTGCATTTCCCTAATGGCTGATGATGTTGAGCATCTTTTCATGTGTTTATTGGCCATTTGTGTATCTTTCTCTGGAGAAATATTTATGCAAATAGCTTGAGGAATTTGACTGAGGAAATGGAAGCCCGGGTAGCTGGGGAGGAGTCCCATTTAGGGGACTCAGAGGAAACAAAGAAATATTGAAACAAAACTGCCTCCTGAGAGGGAGGAGAGGAGGGGTTGGCCTGAGGAAGGGGCGTGGTGGGGGGAGACTGGTGGGGTGACTTTGAAGGCAAAGAGGAAGTAAGGCAGTTGAAAGCACAGGCGCCCAGCGGAGATGCAGGGGACCATTTCTGAGCCACAGACCTCTCGGCGGCACAGGCCAGTCATCTGCTGTGGTCTAGGCTCTGGGCTACTCGCTTTCCACGCATCGGCTCATGAACCCTCTGCACGGCTCTGTACCAATCCATGTTTCTGATAAGGACACTGGGCTCAGAGCAGCTAGCTCTGCTGGCTAACATTGGTCCAGCCCAGGTGTTTGTTAAATTCAACATCACTCCACACTCCTTGTACAGGTTTGAGGACTAAACTCTAATCTTTTCTTTTGCCCAAAAAGTTCCTTTCTGAGGGGGCCTGGTGAGTCATGCCTACAAATGATAAAATCTCACTAAACAGGTTTTGTTAACCCAATATAATGTGGTTTACTTCCCAACCTGGTTCCGGCATAGCATCACGTGAAAGATGATGGTCTTTTAGACAAAGCCTAACTCTTACATCCAATTGTCAACTAAAGAATCTCTAAACCCACCTATGACTTGTAAGCTCCTGCTTTTTGGCCCAAACCAATGTATGCATTCCATGTATTGATTTATGATTCTACCTGTAATTTTTGTCTCCCTGAAACATATAAAACCAAACTGTAACCCAACCTTAGCAAGTCCACTTGCTCAAGGCTACTTAGGCATGGCTCCGGGCCATGGTCCTCAAATTTGGCTCAGAATAAACCTCTTTAAATTATTTTACAGAGTTTGGCTTCTTTTGTGTTGACAGGGGAAGAAGTGTAATGCTCTTCTCTGTCTTGGCCCACCCAAACCTAACCAGCCCACTTCATAGGCAGCAGAGCCAGCCCACCCAAAGGGCCAGCCTAACCAGGGTCGGAGCTGAGTGTCAAAGGGCAGAAGTCACTGACTTGGTGCCCCAGCTCTGAAGGAAACCCAGGGAATGGATGGGAAAGGGTCAGAAGGTCAGTGGGCCAGCTCAGAACATGGGGCCCCCAGCTATAGGCCAGATCCTGGACCCTCAGCTTGGCTTCCTGGGTACACCAGTGGCATCTTCCTTGTGCCCCAAACTGTCTACCCCAAAGATCCAGCCCCCTACCCTCTCACCTGCCCACTCCCAGAGCCTGGTCACCTGCCTCAGGTGAGCTCCTACTCCAGCCTCACCTCTGGCTCACCCTGAATCTTCAGTCTCAACCTCTTCTGCCAGGGCCAAAGTCTTCCTGGGATAATTTATCCCTTAGAGATATGGCAGTTTCTGGAGGGCAGAGTCCACAGCCTGCACCTCTCGCTGGTGGAGGGAAGCTCTGGCTGTGGCTGTCTGCCCTGAGGGCAGCAGCAGTCGCGCTGGCGGTCAGTCGGCCACTGAATGGGGCCAGTCAGGCAGGCTGTCTGTCCACTCAGAGCCCTTCCTGTGGGCTGGGGCCCCGGGGCTGGCAGGAAACCATCGACTCCCTGACTGAGGACAGAACTACCCTTGGAAGGAGGGTCCTGAGTCCAGAGCTGTGTGTCCTCCTCACGTGGAAGGGCACTGAGGCCCTTCCCTGTTCTGTGAAGCCTTTATCCCGGAGGAGGGGACAGCTGTGGGAGTGAACTTGGGCTGGGCTGGCTGTGGCCTGTGGGAAGGAGGGGAGGGGCAGAGAGCCAGGTCTGTTAAAAAAACCCAGTGCCCTTCTCTCCTAGGTGGCAGCTGGGTTTGGGGGCCCCAGGTAAGCCGGTGGTTTCAAGGGCTGGGAGCCCACAGCCCCAGAGCTGGCAGGCAGGGGGTCTGTGTGCCTGCCTGTCAGTTACCTGGCTGGTCATTCACACTGGCACACATGTCCATCTGCTCGAAAGCCAGCCAGTCAGTGGTCTGCTGTCTTCCAGGAGACCTGTCTGTTCAGGCTGTCTGTCAGTCTGCTACCTGCCCTGTGGCTCCTCAGAAAGACATTTATACAATTGCCCCAAATGTCTGTCTGCCAGAAACCTTGTTTACCAGGTATCTGGTCAGTGAGACACGCCTTCTGCAGGCTGCCCTTGGGCAGCAATCAGCATTCTTAATGCCAACTGCATCTGGGTGACGAGGGGCAGAGTTTCAGAGACCAGCCTGACAGCAGGGAGCACCTTTCTCTGCTTGTTCTTTGCTAGAAGGGCTCAAGCTTCTGCCTCCTTGAGCCACGTCCTAGCTGCAAGGAGCAAGTCTCGGGGAAATGTGCGGCTTAGTATAGGCTTTACATCCTCAGACCTGGGTTGGAATCCTAGCTCTGCCACAAGCCCACTGCGTGTGCCTGGACACATCCCTTGATCTTTCTGAGCCTCGGTTTCCCCACTTCTAAGGTGAAGGTAACAGTATATACTGATGAGGTTCAGGACATGCTACACCAAGATATGGCACCTTGACATTCAAGAAAATAGCAGAGGCCAGGTGCGGTGGCTCACACCTGTAATCCTAGCACTCTGGGAGGCCGAAGAGGGAGGATTGTTTGAGCTCAGGAGTTCAAGACCAGCCTGAGCAAGAGGGAGACCCTGTCTCTACTAAAAATAGAAAGAAATTATCTGGATAACTAAAAATATCTATAGAAAAAAATTAGCCGGGCATGGTGGCCCATGCCTGTAGTCCCAGCTACTCAGGAGGCTGAGGCAGGAGGATCGCTTGAGCCCAGGAGTTTGAGGTTGCTGTGAGCTAGGCTGATGCCATGGCACTCTAGCCCATGCAACAGAGCAAGACTCTGTCTCACAAAAAAGAAAACAGCAGAAGCATGTCATAAAACCTAGAAAGGCTACTCTTCGAACTTCTCCCACCCTTCTCTCTTGAAGCAGGTCATAAGATGCTCATTTGAGAGTTATTCTCTCTATAGTGGAGAAAAGGAACATCCTTGGCTATGAAGACACAAGGACGTGGAGAAGAATCTGGACAAACAAGCCTTGCTGGATCATACCCCCTTTGTCTGATCCTACTTCTCCACAACTACATACTTCTCATCAAACTTAGCAGAAAAGTACACAGGTTTTTCTGACTTTAGGGGGGTCTTCATTTCTGAAGGCTGCTATGGCATGGAAAACTTATACTAAATTAATTTGCATGCTTTTCTCCTGTTAATCTGTCTTTTGTTATAGGGGACTCAGCCATGAACCTAGCAGTGGGTGAAGAAAGAAATCTCTTCTCCCCTACACTATCCCCAGGATGTGAGGTCTCTAGGGCAGCAGGCCCAGGGTTTGGCACACAGTAGGCCCCCGCCAAGGGCCATCACTCTCCCCTTTGCTGATAAATCTTCAAGCACCTACCAGCCAACGTGGCCCAACTGGACCCCTCCCCTTCCCTGCACACCTGGTCCTCCTCCAAGCATACCCTTCCATTCTGATGTCACCGGCCATCCATCTGGGTCACCTCTCTCTCATCCAAGCCCCAGCCAACCACAGAACTTGAGGAACTGGACCCCTTCTCTTCAGGCATACTCAATGACCCAGGTTTGAAGCCCCCTGCTGCAAGGCAGGGAGTGTAATCCCTCCTTCCCTGTGCAGAAAGCGTCTACCGAGAACCAAAACCACCTACGCCCACATTCAGCCTGGGCTAAAAAACCCAGAACCACAACCACACCTTATGTGGTCCACATTCACCTGACTTTGCTACTTCACTGTCTTCAGTACCATTTTTTTCCCTCCTCCCAGGCTGTCCGCCCCCAAGTAAATGGTTTGATTGTTCATTACAGGAACTTCTGAAAGACCAATCAACTCTTCAAGGGAAATAAAGTGTTGGCCCTCAGATTCTTTGACTCCCTCCTGGCAACTTCCTCACCTTGCTGCTTCTACCAATCCTGAACTGTTGAATTGAAATTTTCACCCAATCCTAATCAAGTCTCCCCCTACCCACCTCCTCCTACTCTGTGCTGAAGGGCTTTAAAATAAACTTTTAATTCTTCAGAAACTCTGACTTTACCTCCCTCTCTGAGACACTGCCAAAACTCTGAGCAGCAGTGTTATCCCTTGTCCTGGAGAGTAATGACCTTTGCCTTACCGGCAGGCTGTGGTGGTCGTATCTGGGAAGCCAGCATTGACACAGCGCACAGCAGGTGCTCGGTGAATACTGCATGTTCCCCTGCCAGGCAGCCATCCTCTGTCAGCTGCCTGTCCGCCTGCCACAAACACCTGCCTGCTTCCAGACTTGCTTCGTGCCAGCAGCAAACGTTGCCACATCTAGAACCAGAGGATGGGACTAAAGTTCAATAGCAATGGGCTGGGGGAGGGGGACGGAAGTCAACCAAGGCCCTGGCTGGAAACAGAGCTCTCAGGCCCACCTTCATCCCCCACGGAAGTGGCCAGCCCTGAACAGCAGGATGGAGGAGTTTGTCCTGGGTGTCTTCTTCTCGGGGGGAAGCAGGGGCTTGATCTAGACCAAACACCACCATGAGCAGGGCTGGGCTCAGCACCCTTCCCCCCAGCAACACTCTGGGGCACTGCTGATTCCCTGATGCAGGAACAAACAGAGGCTCCTAGGGAAATGTCTTTTCTAGGGTCCTCTGCTGTTAAGTGGCAAAGCCAAGGCCGAGAGCCAGATCTGTCTGACTCCAGCACTCCCAACAGCAACCGCAAGATGGCGGCTGCAATGATGGCAGAGACAGGCCCTGTGTAGGCACGTCTTATTCTGGCCTGACTTCCCTCCTGTGACTTGTCAAAGGTGGCCATTTGGGGACAGTCTGTCATTGTACCAGTCCATCCTTTAGCTAGTGTTGGGGCTCAGAATCCAATTCCTCGAAGTCTCAAGGTTCCTCTGCCCTCCCCACCACTGTCTCTCCCTCAGCACAGGACGAAGTTGAAGTTCCTTTACCTGCTTAAGATCCAGACCTATCAAGGAGAACACGTGTTTTTTCTTCTCCTCCCTGTAAGACCAAGGATGTAACCACATCTGCACAGCCCCTTGCACAAGATAACGTACAATTTGATCTCAGTTCTGCGACCCATTCGTTCTCCCCGGTAACCCTCTCAACAGAATTCTCCTTCTCTTTCGTCCCACGACCTGTTTTGCCAGGATGGCAATAAGCTTCTGAACTCCATTAGGGGTGGGTAATCACTCTGTGATTTTCCCTGTGTACATGTTAATAAAATTTGCATGCCTTTTCTCCAATTAATCTGCCTTTTGTGAGTTGATTTTTCAGCAAAGCTTCCGAGGACGAAGGGGAAGTTTGCCTTGGCCCTACCCTAGTCAGTCAGTTCCCTGGTTGGTCAACGTCCTCTTCCAGTGGCCTGAGTGAGCACTGCGGGCAAGGGCTGGCCGAGAGACAGTGGAGGGGAAGATGCGCAGCCCCCCGTCCAGGGGACCTGAGTGTGAGGAGGGTCCAGGACGCACAACCGAGGCCGGATCTGGACCTTCAGGAGAGACAGGGCAGCAGGTGCTGAGAAACGCTCCCACCCGGAGGGTGACTACAGGCCGGCCAGCTGGAGGAGGACGGCTGGGACCAAGGAAGGGAAGGCATGACACTTTCTCTCCAGAGTGTGCCAGCCTGTCCCTCAGCAGAGAGTGAGACCTGGGACCACTCAGACCCCGTGTGCCCTTGCGTCAGCAGTCAGACCCCGCCCAGCCTCTGTAAAACAGGGGTAACGAGCCTTACCTCTCAAGCCTGGGCGAGGGTCAGCCTGGATAATGAATCCCCTTTGTCAACTCCAAGGTGCTTTACAAGTGCCAGCTTTGTCAGCTTTTGCCCCAAACTCACCGGGAAGTCTATTTCTACCTCTGGCCACCAGCCTCAAAATAATCATTCTCTTTCCTGTGGGAGACTCCGCCCAGCACTACTCTCTGACCAACTCCTGGCCCTGGCCCGGAAGCAGCACAGACCCCTGTGGTGTCCCTCCCCTGTCCGGCCCTGGCCCTGTCTCCACCCTGCCCTCCCCCATCCTCGCCAGCTGCATTCCAAGACTTCTTTGTTTTTTCTGAATAATTTTCCTGTGCTAGAGAAGGAGAGACCTCTCCTCCCCACCCTCCCCCACACGTCGCCAGGGCCATCAAAGGGCCCTGTGGGGCGGAATGCAAGGCAGAGGCTACAACTGGGAGACCTGGCCCCAGGCCCCCTGTGCACGATTCGGGAGGGCTGTGCACCGCCAGGTGGAGGGCGCCTTCCGGAGTTGTCCTGACTGAGGGCACATCTGGCCCTTAGACCTGTTTTGGGAGCTTGCACAATGCCAACTTGCTTGAGTGCTTTTAAGTCAGAAGCCAGCATTTAAAAATCAGGAAATTTTACGTAAAACTCAAGATTTTTTTTTTTTTTTTTTTTTTTTTTTCTTGAAAGATCAGCAGAACTGGCACCACCGAGCCCACATTCCCATATGGGCAGGCTTTGTCCCAGGCCAGGGAGGAGGTCAGATTTGGCCTTCTGGGAAGCCCACCACGACTGGAGGGGAGGGTGGAGAAGCCAGGCTGCAGGCAGGGGCCGGGAAGAAGGAGGAGTGGGGTCCAGGGGAATGAGTGGTTACGGGCCTGGCCAGGTAGTGGCAGTGGGGATGGAGAGTCATGAGCAGGCACTGCCCCCATGGTAGGGAGGAGGGTCCCCAGGGCCTGGCAGAAAATAAGGGGTGGGGATGCAGGAGGCTGAGGAGTCCCTGGAGGTGCAGGGGAGGAGAGGAGCAGCTTTCCTTCTGGGTGCATTATCATTTTATTAATTTATTTAATTTAATTTTTTTTTAAGAGATAGGGTCTCTCTCTCTGTCATCAGGCTGGAGTGCAATGGCGTGATCATAGCTCACTGCAGCCTCAAACTCCTGGGCTCAAGTGATCCGCCTGCCTCAGCCTCCTGAGTGACTGGGAATACAGGTGTTAGCCACCACACCCAGCCAATTTTTAATCTTTTGCAGAGACAGAGTCTCACTATGTTGACCACGCTATTCTTGAACTCCTGGCCTAGAGCGATCCTCCCGCCTCGGTCTCCCAAAATGCTGGGATTACAAGGTATGAGCCACTGTGCCCAGCCATGAGTATACTATTATTAAAACCGGGATCGCAGGGCGGTATGAATTCAACATTGAAGTGGTGAGTCCAGGGTGGCAGAGAGGCACCCAGGCAGTGACATCTAGAAGGCCGTGGGCTCCAGGACAGAGGAAATGGGCCGGAGACAGAGCTGTGGGAGTTTGGGAGGCACGTGTGGACAGGAGGTAACAGAAGCCACAAGTGGCCAGACTTGCCCAGGGAGAGTGAGAAGTCCCCGCCATGTGCCCCAGTGGAAGAGAGCCGCGCAAAATGAGGTGTTCCAGGCGCCAAGTTGTGTGTGAAGGGGTGTCACTGGCAAAGCCACCAGCCTCCAGCACTAACATGCCCACTGCCTGAGCCTGGGATGAGAAGCATTCCCAGCAGCAGTTATTGGGCAATCTATCCCTCAAGATGACGGCAGACACCTCTCGGCAGAGGTGCTGGGACGGGAGGCCACCAGCCTCAGTGCAGCTAACCCCTGCCTTGAGCCCTTCCCACCCTCTGTGTTTGCCTGGGTTCCCTTGGCCTGCTGTCCCCCTGCCGAGTTCCTACAGCTCAGGACAACCATCTTTCCCTCCAGAACCCCCACGCCCCACCCAGGCCGATTTCCTCAGCGCTTCCCTGGGCTGCAGCAGAGCTGGTCACTCTCTTGCATTATTTGTATTTCTCTCTAATCAGCCTCATTAGATAGTAAATTCCCCCAGGGCAGTGATCGTCCAGTCCTCCCGTCCTGACGGAACATGTCAGGTCCCTGCTGAAACCCTCTGGGTCAGTAGACTTTGGATTCAAATATTTGTTTTGCCACATTGAGCTGTGTGACCTTGGGCAGCTTCTTTAGCCTCACTAAGGCTCAGTTTCCTTCTCTGTAAGTAAGAGAATAGTGCCTCACAGTGTTTTGGGTACGATTAGAGGAAAACACTCTCTGCTTGGTACCTGGTGGGCCTCAACAACAGTTAGCCCCACCCCCACCGCCTGCCCCTGGCCCCATCTGCAAACAACGAGTATAGACTCCTCAGCCTCAAGGGGGTCAAGGCTACTGGGAGCTGCTCTTCTGCCTCTTCTGCCCATCCCGGTGAACTTTACTCTCTGGCTTCTACAGATTCTTGCCATTCCCGAAATTCATCACGTTCTTTTCCACCTCTAAGCCTTTGCACAGGCAGTACTCTCAGCCTGGAGTGTCCCTACCCCGCAGCAAAACTGAATGAGGAAGAAGAGAAGACTGGAGCATGGGGCTGTGGGCGGGGGCTGCCATGGTGGGCCTGGGTGGGATGGGGGCAGCGTGGGGGCCCTGAGTGCTTCAGTTCCCAGTTTGGCGTGGCCCTGCATTCTGGAGGGGAAAGAGTCAAAGGCAGCAAAGGGAGAGGGAGGAGGCGTGTCTCCAGTCTTTGAGCTTGGCTGTCATTTTGGGGAAATTCTTCCTGGCAGGACCCTTGGGTGGTCTGTTGCGAGCACAATAGCATGTTTGAGGTCCAGCTGTTGTGGGCCTTCCAGCTGTTGCTTCTTGAGGGAGATCGGGCAGGGTCAGGGAGAGGGCCAGGCAGTTTCTGGTGGTTTCCAAGCTGGGTCAGGGACCCCATGCTGGGACTTTCTGTTCCTGGTTCTAGCCCTGGCTACCCCTTCTAGACCCATGATGACCTTAAAAATAGTGACTGCGGCCTGGGTGGGAGGGTGAGCCCTGAGCCTATGGGGGACCCAGGCCAGTCTCCTTAGGCCTAAAAGCAGGAGCCCGAGGCCCAGGGATAGACAGCTATTGGCCCAGGCCACGCCGACTTCTCGACCATGTCGTCCCAGATCATCTCTCTTGGGGCTTACATTGGCCCCTTAGGGGGCCTGTATTATCCCATCTCACTCCATGTCATGAATCTCCAGTCCTCCAAACACAAGTAATCCTAATAATTGTCTTAAAGCTGTTTGGGCACCAGAGACCCAGGGGTTTACAGAGGGCTCGGGGCAGGCTCCTTACAGATGCAGCCCCTCGGGCCTGTGTTCACCAGGCACAGGCTGGGCACACTGGAGCCTTCAGTACAGACTCGTCAGGACAGAGGCCAAGGGAAGGCCAGAAAGGGCCCTGCTCCAGTGCGGTGCTGGAGTTTGAGCCTGGGCTCTGCCACTGACTAGCTGCACGGTCTTGGGCAGGTAACTGGACTCTTCCTAGCCTTAATTTCTTCATTTACAAAATGCACATTGTAGTACTTTGTACTCATAAGAGTGCTGCATGCATGAGTAGCATTATTACGGGTTATCTGCTCCTGGGACACAGATTCTCTGGGCCACTGAAGCATAGCCACTGCCCTCCTCAGATACCTTCTATACCTCCCAGTTGCCTCCAGACAAAGTCCATAGGCCTAACCTGGCATATGAGACCCTTGAGATTGGGCCCCATCAGCTTCTTTGGTTTAGTTTCCCAAGATATTTCCCAGTGACCCCCCTACTCTAACTGTACTGGCAACTCACTGGCCCCACAGACACGCCAGGTACGATCACTTCTCCAGGCATTTGTGATGCTATCTCCTCCAGAATGCTCATCCTGGGCGGGGTATGTGGAAGGGAAGAGAAAGCCCAGAGGCGATGACACAGGGAGGAAAGAGCTCTGGCACCCGGCAGGCCTGGGTTCTGGCCCCCACTCTGCTGTTTACTTGCTAGGTGACCTCGGGCTAGTTACTTGCCCTCTCTGAGCATCTGTTTCCTCACCTACTAAAACAGGTGAGTGTGTTTCACTGGGTTCTCATAAAGCCAGTGATGCAGAGCTGGGATTTGAACCTAGGGCCCCTGATTCTTTCCCTTGCCCCACCTATGTGCCCTGGAATGTCTCACATTTGGACACAGAAGGGCTGGAGACAGCAACAGCAACAACACCGGAAACAAGGAAGGATGAACCTCGAACAGAGGGTCAAACAGCATATGGGAACTGGCGGGAGAGGTTACCTCCAGCTGGCGGAATAGGGAAGGCTTCCTGGAGGAGTCAGCATTTGGAGGAGCCGGGAAATGGCAAATTTCACCAGAATGGGATGTGGGCAGGCCCTTCCTGAGCAAAGGGGCAGCGGTGGGAAAGCGGGGTCTCTGAATCACGCTGTGCGAATGGCCTGTCCCTGCACAGACAGGGACGCTCCACCTGCTGCCTCAGGGTATGTGGAGGGTTGGCGGAGGGGCTCTGCCAGAGCCAGATCTGACCCTCACTCCTCTCTGCTGTCTGCCCCTGGCTGGGACAGCTGTCCCCTGTCCCTTGGTGAGCTGGGCCCACGATTCTTCCAGACTCCCGGCTCCATATTCTGCCCCCCAGTGTTCCCGCGTCCCTCAAAGTGCTGCATGAGCCTGGCCACAGCCTAGGCAAGGCTAGAGTGGCTTCTGGTGGCCCAGGGGGCAGATGCTGGGGTCAGTTTCCTGCTGCATGCGTGGGAGGTTGGGGGAATAGTAGAGAATATTCTAGAGCTAGACCCTTTATGGCCCAGAAAAACAGTCATGGGAGGTAGTGGGGCTGGGGTAAGGTGCAGTACATCCGAAGTTTCTAGTCGCTCCCCACACCCACAGGATCCCCAGCCCTCCCATCCAACACCGAGCCAAGGCCGATTGGGAATTTGGTTTGTCAATGGCCCTTTCCCGCCACCCCACCCCACACCAACCCACCCAAATCTGACCTCATTCTCATCTGTCCTGTGAGGCACCCTGAGAGGAAGCCTCCACCCCAGCCTTCCGGCCATACCACAGTCCCCAGGCTGTGGCTGTGTCCTCCTGGAGTCCCCGCAGCTGCACGTCAGCCAGTCTGTCTCGGCAGCCTGTGAAGCCCTCACTGCCGGGCTCCTGGGTGCAAGTCCAGCCTTGCCCGAGTGGGTGTGAGGCTCACACAGCCAGGGAGGACAGACAGGTGGGAGGGGGCCAGAGGTGACAGCTGCAGGGCATCCAGCCCAGTCCTCCCTGCCTAAAGACCTTTTGTTTCTTCCAACTCGCTGCCTGCCTAGGAAATGCTTAGCCTGGTGCTCCTTCCAGAAACACTGCCCTCGCCACATGGTGCTTCCTTGTTACGTTACAACCTGGGCTTCAAGGCTTCCTCCCCACCCACAGCCGGCCCACAGCCGGCCCACCAGGTCTCTGTGGTCTCTCTGAATCCCCTTCTCCTGTGTGGCTCCTCCTGACGCTGGCTGCACCCCGTCTGCTCCTCTCCGCGTCTGTCCCTCTGATTCTCGCTCTCACTCTCCCTGTCTCCTGCTTCTTTGTCACTCCAGGGCTGCTCCCCTCCCTTTCTCTGCATTCTCCTGCTGACACCTGTTGAAATTTGTCTTTGTCCACATCCCCATCCTTCTGTCTCCATCTGTATCTGAGGCCATCTCTGCACTCATCTTTGTCTCTCTCAGAGAGGGAGAACAGGGCTCAGTGAGGGTTGGGGGCTTGTCTTTCTGTTGTCCTCTTGGGCTGTGTCCTTCGGCTCAGCTCCCGGGCTCCAGCTGAGTAAACAGCGTCCCTTCCCACCCCTCGGATCATTCACTCATTCATTCAATACACCTTCCCCCGGCTGCAGCCACGTGCCTGGCTCTGTGCAGAGAGCCAGGAGCCCCCACCCCGGCACACCCACTTTGGCTCCACGGCCACACCCTTCTCCCTGGGAACAGCGCCCCCAGGTTCCCTCCAGATGCTCCTTCCTTACTTCAATCAGACTTACCTATCCTGGGTCCCAGGCCTGCTGGGCTGCAGGGAGTCCCAGCCCCTAATTCAGTCTCAGGCCTGCAGTGTAGCAGGGCAGAGGGAGCAGGCCCTCTCAGGCCTCCTGGGAGCAGCAGCCGGTCAGCCACAGCAGGGATGCGCACAGGCGCTAACCCCGGGCACTGGGTGGATGCTTCTTGGGCCACCCTGGACAGCAGCCCCGTCCAGGCATGGGCTAGGAAGTCCTGCTCGAAGTCAGCCCCATTCTCCAAGTGCCTGTCTCCCTGGTCACTTGCCACTTCTGTCTCTCCGCCCTGGCTCCAGAGTTGTGTAGGAGGCTGAGTTTGTTTAGGTCCAGCCTCCCTGCTGGGAGGAAGCTGCGCCCTGCCCCGCCTCCCTATAGCCAGACTCTGCCTGTTCCCTTCTCAGCATTTCCCGTGGCTATTTTCTCCTGCTCTGTTAGCAGTGGAGAGGTGGGGGACACAGGGGATGTGGATGGGCCTCCCCAAGCCCTAGGGTCATTCAGCCATGATCCCTCAATCTGCTCACTCTATTCCCGTTTTCAGTCTGAGCCCCTTCTCCTGCCAAGCCCTTGTCCCCCTCACTCACAGAACATCTGTCACCCTCGATGAGCCCCATAGAGAGCCCTTGTTCCCCCACTGAACTGTTGTCCTCCTTCACTGAACCCCTGTCCCCTCAAGCCCTTGTCCCCTCTCAGCAAATCCCCACTTCCTCTCTGAGCTCCAAGGATTCGGAGCAAGGAGGGGCTCTGTCCGCTGGAGTCACAGTGGCCAGCCCGCCTTGGGGAGCTCCTGGCAGAAGGTCTGGCAGTTACAGCCGTCTGGGTGCAGGGAGGGGGGCAGAAGGGCGAACCTGAAATCCCCAGATTTTCCGACTGAGGACTGAGTATGGAGGCCCTGGAGCCAGACAGACCTAGGTCCCATCGCAGCTGTCATCAACTGGTCAAGCGACCTTAGGCAAGTCCCTGCACCTCCCAGAGTGTCAATTCCCTCTTCTATAAAGAGCGGACAGGACTCTTCCCTTGCAGAGCTGCTGTGAAAGTTCAGTGAGCAAGAAAGAAGCCAAGCCTGGAGGCCTCAAGCTCAGAGAAGGGAGCGGCAGAGGCGGGGCTCGGAAAGGGCAGAAAGAGAAAACAAGCCCGTTTGCCTTTCCCAGGTTGCACGGTACTGTCACATGCAAGGTCCCACTGGGCCCTCCCATGGGCCCTGGAGGCCAGGCGTTTACGCTCCCATTTTACTGATGCGGCACTGCGTCTCTGTGACTAGCTGGAGATCACCCAGCTGGTGGGTGGCGGGGCCTTGCCTTGAACTCTGATGCTAGAACCAAGCTTTTTCCTCCACCCAAGCTGCCTTCTCTGAGGAAGTTCTCTGGGTTTCCCCAACTCCAAGATGCAGAAGTGAACCTGACTCCATCCCAGGAATAAGGTCTTTGCATGGAATGGGGATGTGGGTTTGGAGTCTAACTTTCGAGGTGCAATAATAGAGAAGCGTACATCAGCCCCACTGGCTCCTCCTTGCTATGTAAGGGTACTAGTGGGAAGTCTGAAATAATTACAGATCTCCTGAGCACTTAGGAGGCACCCAGTGGGTACTCACTGCATGAAGGACTGAGTCTTTGAGAAACCAGAGGTGTGAACACATTACCCTGCACTGGGAAAAGTCAATTGTTGGCTTGGGTGGATAGAAAGACCAGACCTTGATCCCCCTTGAGAAAACACAATTGGGTCTATCTCTCCAAATCCTTCAGACAGAAGTCAGCACTGCTGAGTCCTCAAAGTGAGTGGCAGGGGGGCAACCTTCCAGACACCAAATTGCAGGTACACGGTAGAGACAGGGAAGGTCCCTTTAGGCTTTCTGGAAGCTTTGTTATCCCCATCTTGGCCCCAGAGGCTAAAGAAGCTGTATACATGGAATGGTCTGGGTATATAGGGAGACCAGCTTGGCTGGCCAAGTCTGTCTCACTGATGTTTGATGAGATGACAGCCATCTAGGTGAAGGGAGGAAGGGAGGCAGAAGGGCCAACCTGAAATCCCCAGAGATTTCCAGACTGAGGACTGAGGATGGAGGTCTCAAAGCCAGACAGACCTGGGTCCCACAGGGCAAGGTATATACAGTACCCTCCAGCATGAGCAGTTTTCACTTATTACCTCAACCTCCCCAGGCTGACAAAGCCCGGTCCAGAAGTATCCTGGAGCTCAGAGCTGTGGAACAGGAGCAAGGGTGAGGTACCCAGGAGCCTCTGGGACTTAGGCTAACAGGCGTTCAGACTGGCTCCAGGGCTAATCCTGCAGGGAGGTCCCACTGTGGGTGGCCCAGGAGTGAGACCTGACCACACTAGTTTGTACCTCAGCTTTGCCACTTGCCAACATGCGGTATTTGCCACGCACCACGCATTTTACAAAGCACCGTGCTATGTGTGGATCCCAACACCATCTGCGGATGCCCACGGTGTGCAAAACTTGATGCCTTTTTTAGAGTCCTGTGCTGTTGGCAAAACCTGGCGCAGTCTGCAACACTCTGCAGGGCACCGTGCTGTTCGCAGAGCCACGTCTCATGCTAAGCCTGATGCCGTTTCTAAAACTGCTGGCTGTTTGCAGAACCCATGTCCTTCCCCTCTTAGGGAAGTGTCTTTTTGTAAACCAAGCAAAATAGGAGATGCCTCATTTTATAGAACTATCTGCTTTTAGGTCCCAGAAAAGAGTGCTGAGCTCCAGACTACAGACCTCGATTCTCGGCCCAGCTTTGTGGAAACCCTGCTGTGGGACTTTGGGCAAATCCTTTGTCCTCTCTGGGTCTCGGTCTTCCCGTTGGTTCAGTGGAGATCATGACATGAAACCACACACCTTCAGGACTGTCCTGAGGATCACCACGAGATTGCCCAGAAGATGGGGCAGGGGGTGGGGAGGGTGAGAAGGGGAAGAGTGACCAGAGGCTTCTTCCTAAAAAAGGCTCCAAACTGCCACCTCAGCACCTTTGCTCCCACTTCCCTTCTGGATATCTATAAATGAGCCCTTGCTGGGAGACAAGCTTCAGTCACAGTGGTGGCCCTCCCCACCCCCAGATGCAGCCTTGGGGCCAGACCCCCTGCTGTGCGGACACCCCCCCCCCATGCTTAGCTCATTGACTCTGCCCAAGGAAAGCAACGTCATATTTACTCATGAGGCCATCGCCACTCAGAGAGGCTGATGTGACTTGCCATGGGCTGGGGGGTCGAGTAGAAGGACGAATACTTTCCAAGGGCAAGGATAGACCAATGGTACTTTATGATGATCCACTTCCACTTAATTAAAAGTAATTAGTAAAGTATTAACTAGATATATTTATGGGAAACATGTTTTCTAATTCTCACTCGATCATGAAATATAATTCTTTTAGAGAAGGAATGTGAAGCTCATTTAATTCAACCCCTCCTTTTCGCAGATGGGGAGACTGAGGCCTGGATAGTGTGGTGACCGTGGGGGAGTCACTGTCTCTCCCTGGGCCTCAGTTTCCCTGGCTGGCTGATGAGAAACAGGCCCCATCCTGCCAAGCCTTCAAGGCTTCCTGTGTCTTTGTTGGCACAACTCTTCCATCAGGACACAGCTCATCTCCTCCCCGCGGGAGAAGCGCAGGTCTGCAGGCCAGGTGTGTGCGGTGGGTTTCCAGGTTGGGCAGCCCCACCCACCTTGGCTCAACACAGCCACCGGCCTGCCCAGCCTGGACAGCCCCTACTGTGCCCCCTGTGGCAGCCACACCCCACCTGGAGGTCCCTCCCCTCCTCCAATGGCTCCTTTGGGAAGCTGCCTTCCCCACCCCCCAGGCTCTTTTGCCTGCAGCTGGCTTCTCCTGGGTCCAGCTGCCTCCACCTCCCACCAGCACCCCACCCCCAGCCTGAAGAGGATATGCACCTTGCTGGAAACTCCGCATCCCGCCCTGGAAGAGGCAGCCTGTGCCCCAGAAAGAGTGAGCTTGGGCATCAGAAGGAAGCTCTCTGAGGCTGTTTCCTCACCTGTAAAATAGGGATGACGAGGAACCTCCATGGAGGACTGCAGTAAACCCCATCATTGTGCCCCCTCTTCTTCTTGGTATGTGCACAGCTTCTCTCTCCTGGGAGACTACGGAGGCCTGGCTGGGTGACCTAGGGCTGGCCACTTGCCCTCTCTGATCTTTAGTGCCTTTGGCTGTGAAATGTCTTCCCAGAGCTGTCATAAGGCTCGGATGAGTGATGGATGGATCAGCGCTTGCTAAATTCTGAGAGATAAGCAGACACACGTGTTATTAATATGTCCATGGTGGTGATGGTGTTGACTTTTGTAATTCTGGGAGCAGAGGATGAGGAGGGAGTAAACACGACAGGTGCATGCCTGGTCAGGACCTGACTGACAAGCCCATGGGGATGGATCACCGGGATGGCCCCCTGAGGAGGGAGGGAGCTCAAGGGCAAAACGGGGGCTCGTCAGCAGCCGTGGTTCTGTGGGGCTGCAGGCTGTGCCCCCTTGCAGGCCTCCAGACTGGGCACTGGCTGCCCAGGGCCCCCAGCCCTGGCTCGGCCACCAACACGCTGGCATTGGTCAGGTCCCATTCCCTGCCTGGTCCTCAGCTTCCTTATTATAAAATGGTCTTTGCTCCCATCTTTTGGAAGGACCACATGAGCTAACAGCTGTACCACTGCTTCCTAAAGTGTCAAGTGTGGGGTTACAGTTATTGATAATTTGTCTCCCTGGAGAGAGGACACAGGGGGTGCAGCAGAGGCCGGGAGGGGGGACGGAGTGGGGGGGATGGGGGTGAGGGAGGGGTGGAGGTTGGGGGGATGGGGAGCACGCGTCTGCCCCCTGCTGGGGACAGGTGGGAGCAAGAGCCCCAGCTCCCTGAAGACTTTGCGACACTGCCCCCTGGGGGCCGGAGCGGGGGCCTGTGCCCTGGCTTTTCCTCCAGAACTGTCCTCAGGGAGGAAGGGCCCTCGCAAGGGCCACCGTCAGCAGGCTGAAGTGGGCCAGAGGGAGCCGTGGCCTGCCCCCCGCTTCCTGTCCATTCCGCTTCACACGTCTCTCAAATCCACCCCCTTCTCTCCATCCTGCCGTGGCTGCCCTGATCTGGGCCGTGCCCGGCCTCCTCCCCACCCCCCGTCTCACCCCAGCCCATCTCCCTGCGAGCTAGAGGGAACCTTCTAACCCTTGACCCCGCCCATGCCCCTCTCTGCATAAAACCCTGCCCAACTCACAGTGCCCCCAGACGAACCATCTTTCTCAGCTGCGTCAAGTGCAAGTGAGACATTATAGGGGCGGTTAAGAGCATGGCCATGGGGCAGCACGGCTTGGATGTGACTGTTGGCTTCTCCACTTGGTAACTGTGTTACTTAATCCTTAATGTGCGGTACTTTTTTATTGTAGTAACATATACATAACATAAAATTTGCCATCTTAACCATTTTTAAGTGTACAGTTCAGTGGCATAAAGTATCTTCACATTGCTGTGCAACCCACCACCACCATCCACTCCAGACCTTTCTCATCTTTCCAAATTAAGACCCCATACCCGTGTGTTACCCAATTTCCATGCGTCTGTTTTCTCATCTGAGGGCTGGGGCTAGAGAATGGATTGCTTTGCACAGTGCCTGGTAGGTGGGCAGCAGGGGTTCGACCATGGCTATCGTTTTCTCCTCTTGAGGAAACTGTTCTGGAACGTAAGTGCAGCAGCACTGCATGGAGGTGAGCTCTAGAAACCTGTGGCCCGCTACAGCCCGGGATTCACTTCTGGGGCTGGGACGGAGTTTATGACAGCTGCTGAGGAAGCACGCCGTCTGCCTCGTGTAGGAAGATGAGTCACTTCCTCCCCTGGCGGGTTATGCGGCTGGTGATGGGGAAGGCAGAGGCAGGGTGAGCGTGGGCAGCTGCATCCCAGGCAGGTGCTTCGCGGCTGGGATCGGCCTCCACAGCGGCTCTAGAGAGAGCTCCGTGGCCAGGAGGATTCTCTCTGGCGTCAGTGCCAGGGTAGGACCCCCTAACTTGCTATAACGCTCTCAGGAGGGGATGGAGCAGGCTGACTTCTCTGCATTAGTGCTGCTGATTCAGAGCATATTGGTTTGCATTTTGCTTGCTTCTCTCCTCCCCACAGTATGCCCTGAACCAGGGGTGGGGAACTTGCGGCCTTAAGGCCACATGTGGCCTTCTAGGTCCTTAAGTGTGGCCTTTTGGCTGAATCCAAATTTTACAGAACAAATCCTTTTATTTTTATTAACACATTTTTGTTCATCTTTTATATTTTTATTTTATTTTTTTAAATGAATGTATTTAAAATACCAAAGAATTAAATAAGTTTTAACGAAACAATCCTCCTAGATAGACAGGCACAATTAGAATACCAATAAGCCATAAGGGCTAAATTGATGGCTGCTACACTCACAATTTAGTTCTAACTTCCTCCACCTGACTGGCACCACTACCACATGAGGCTGGTTGGCCAGAGTTTATGGGGGTCAAGTACGCCAGTCTGTTATCAGCTTTTGACAATGGTGCACTGTGTTTTTTGTTTGAAGTGGAATTTGTGAGTAGTTGCACAGCTTGACAGCATTTTTTAATTCTGTCTGCTTAATAGCCCATCATGTCAAAGAAGACCAAGAGAACACTGAAGGAAGAAAACAGATTTTTTTTAATGAGGATTGGTAATTGCAATATTATCTTGTTTCTTCTAATGATAAGATGATTTGTGATACTGTAGTATCAACATTAAAGAAATTCAATGCTCATCAGCATTATACCACTCATAAGGACCACAAGTATTTTAAATTAGAGGGAGAAGCGCTAAAGGTTGCATCGCAGAAATTAAACGATGAAAAGCACAACAAAGACAATTCTTTCAAGCAGCAATAAGAACCTGAAAATAATGCCACTAAAGCAATTTATAAAGTAGCTTATATACTGGGGTGGGGGGAAGGGAAGCCATTCAGTGACGTAGAAATTGTGAAAGAATGCATTGTCCAAGTTGCAGGATGTTTAGATCCTAATAATGTTTCAAAGTACAAACAACTGCCTCTTTCAAGGAGAACTATAATTGATGGGCAGCATGAATTAGCCTTCAACTTAACAGAACAACTTCATGCAATACTTCAAAAGGAAAAATATATTATTCAATCACCTTGGATGAATCAACTGATACTACTGACTCAGTGGAAGCTGTATACTTCCTTCAGGTCATAACAGAAGATTTTCATTGCTAAGAAGAGTTACTTGCTTTGGGCACTCTTGCAAACAGAACATGGGAATAGTCTTCAACAGCTTTCAAGATAAATGTCGTGAAGTTGGACTGAATTTGGTAAATTTGGTGAGTATATGTATAGACAGTGCATCTTCCATGACAGGAAAACATGAAGGGTTTATTGCATAGGTAAAAAAACGTATTGACAGATGCAGATGCTCTCATTTCTTCTCATTGTATCTTGCCTCAGCAAAATCTCCAGTGTGAAAGCTACTATTTTAAGTGACACTTTGCAACAACTTATATGAATATAACTATATTTGTGCAAATGCAACACAGCATCATCAGTTGCATAACATGCTAAAGTTGAACGATGAGGTAGGTATTCAGTGTGGATTTGCCATATCATTCTAAAATGTGTTGGCTACTGCAGGGACGGGTGTTAGCCAAAATTTTATCTCTGCAAGAACAGATAGTTAAATTTAATGAAGAACAGAATCAACAATGTGAATTATTGAAAGATTTCTATAGGAATGCAGCATTTCTGTGTGATATCATGTCAAATCAAAGTGACTTGAATATTTCTTTGCAAGGTTAAACTAAATCTATATATGATACGTGGCAAAAAAATCCAAGCATTTCAAAAAAAGCCATCTTTTTGCAAAACATTTCTCCTTCAAAAGGAAATTTTGAATGAATATTTTCCCCAGTTAGCAAAGGTCATTGATGAGCAGGATGATGTATGTGGTTCATTTGAAGAATACTCAGCTGTTATAGACCTATTAATTGGAGAACACAATGAAAGGTTCACTGACTTTGAGAATCCTGACATCACACTCAAATTAGCATTTCAGCCTCACCTAGTTGATACCATCAAGGCACCTAAACAATTACAGATGGAATTGATTGAGCTCTCTATAGATGACCTTTTAAAGCCTCAGTTTCCTCCATAAAATGGATGCAACAATTATGATGATCATTACATGCCAAGTGCTGTTCTAGCACTTTACTTATATCACCTCAGGGGATGTTCCCAACAACGTGTTATAAACCCCTATTTACAGATGAGGGGCTGAGCACAGAGGTTAAGAGACTTATTCAAGGGTACACAGCTGGTAAGAGGCAGACTAGGATCTTAATCTAGACAATCTGATCCCAGAGTCCAGGTCCCTAACCATGGCACTTAACTGTCCATCTTAAAGGGCTAGTCTGAGGGTTCATTCATCATCCACTGGCCCCTGAGCCATGGGGTTGAATACAGAGTCAGGTACTGAGCTATTGCCTTTCACCGGGTTCCAGGCCTGTTCTACTGATGGCCATCTGGGTGACCTTGGGCATGTTACTTTCCTTGTCAAATCTCAGGTTTCCTTCCTACTACAAGAAGAGCTTGAACCCCAGCTGGTGACTCCTAGATCTCCACTCCAGCCCAGACCCCTTCCTGAGCTCCTCATGTCTACCTGTTCCTACCCCCACCCCTACCCAGGCACCTCAGGCTCTGCAAAGAGCTCATTGTTTTCCTGGAATCCTGCCCCCAGCTGCTCAGAGCCAGCCCACCCCTGCCCCTCCCCACAGCCGTTTGGCAACCCCGCCTTCTCAGTGCTCTGTCTCCTCCTCCCCTTCCCTCAGTTCAGAGCCCACTCCTCATTCCTCTCAGACCTCTACACGGCCTCCCGACTCTTCTATGACTCCAACTTCCCCTTCTAATCCACCCTCCACATTCTACAGGAGTCATCTTTCCAAACTCTAATCTTTCTGGGCCCTGTCCTTCTCCTCAGAGCCAAGTTTAGCTCTTAGCCTAACATCTGATGCTCATCACCACATGCCCGTAACCTGCCAGCCTCACCCAGCCCGCCCCCACCCAGAGCACAGCACGCACACTCTGGTCCTGGTGCCTGCTGTGTGCAGTTCCCTCTGGTCAAATGCCCTTCCTGCCTTTTTCGACATTGGACTAAGAATGGGGGCAACCCAGGGTGACCTGTCACAGGACCAGCACAATCCCAAGAGAGACAGAGTGGAAGAGTCTCAGCCTTTCCAGGGTGAAAAACCTCAGCAGTGAAGACATCCTGCAGGTGGCCCCTCCGTGGCTGTGATGGCGATGGCACCACGGCACGTCGTGGTTTCAAAGTACTCTCACAGAGAGTGGCTCACTAAATCTTCACTGGAGCCACTATTGCTGGTACTATCACCCCCATTCACAAAGGGGAAACAGAGGCAGAGAGAAGTGAAGTCACCCCCCAAGGACACACAGCTGGTGAGTGGTGGAGCCGGGATTTGAGCCCCCAAAGCTGATGCCCTTGCCCTCGGGCCACATTGCCCCCTGGTGGCAGTGAGGATGGTGACAGTGATGAGAATGATGGCGGCCCCAGCACTGGGCGCTGATTCTGGACTCTCCTCCCCAGAGCTCCCTGAGCCTCTTGCCCATGGCAGGGAAGGCAGCCCAGGTTCTCCCTGGACGTATTTATAGCTTCCCTTTCTTCCTTGGCACTTTCCTTTTCCAGCCTCTCGCGTCTGTCGGAGCCTCGCGTGTGGGTGGGAGTGAGGAGCAGTGGGGGCGAGACCAAGAGAGACAGGGGGCGAGCGGGGCCAGGAAGGGGCGCAGGCAGCTGGCCTCTTGTTCCCTGGGAACGTCCAGCTTTAAAATGTTCCTGAGATCACGGGCTCCTCCTGGAGACATTTCTAGACTTCACTTTCTGAGAAGGGAGAGACAGTGCAGTGTGAGCATACGGACATCTCCCCCCCCGCCCCCCGCACCCACCCCACCCCACCCCCCACCCCCCGCTGTCCCAAGACAGCCAGTCTTGCAATTTGGGTGGAAAATGTTTATGATGCCCGCTCACACCCTGACCTCTTCCCAACCTGCCCGCAACAGCACAGAGCGTGCACTCAAGAAATATTTACTTGAGGAACAAACCCCTATTTTAGGGAAGAGGAGACATTCTCAGCGAACTGAATACCAGAATTGAATCCCAATCAGCACCAAGATCTGAGCACGTGCCCACTGGACTGCCTGCCAGTCCTGTTTGATGGTGGACACACACTGCGACAATCTCAGCATCTTCACAAAATCCTCCTCCCACTCTGGTCCTTTAATGAGGCTTGTCCTGCCCAACACACCAAATCTGCAACCTTAACATTGGTTTTTTTGTTTGTTTGTTTTAGAGACAGGGTCTTGCTCTGTTGCCCAGGCTGGGGTGCAGTGGCACAATCAGGGCTCACTGCAGCATTGAACTCCCGGGCTCAAGCGATCCTCCCGCCTCAGCCTCCCACAGGTGTGAGCCACTGTGTGCGGCCTGAAAACTTACCTTCACCTCAGTCTTTTCTCTTTTTTTATTCCCTTTGCTCCCATCTGATGCCCCAGGAGCCCAGATCCTGGATTCAGAAGCTCTTCCCCCTCTCTGTTGACCACCCTCTTCCTCCCCATTCCTTCATCCTCTCACTCTCTACTGGCTGCTTCCCACCAACAAGTGGTGCAAAATGTGCTCAGATACCTCCAATTTTAAAAATACAACAAGATTCTCCCTTACCTCTTGTTATGGTCTAAATGTTTGTGTCCCCCCCAAATTCATATGTTAAAAGCTACCACCCCCAGTGATGGTATTAAGCGGTGGAGCCTTTGGGAAGTGATTAGGTTATGAGGGCAGAGCCTCACGAATGGGATTAGTGTCCTGATAAAAGAGGCCCGAGGGAGCTTGCTGGCCCCTTTCGCTGTGTGAGGACACTGCTAGAGGGCGTCATCCGTGAAGCAGGAAGCAGCCCTCGCCAGACACTGAGTCTGCTGGCTCCTTGATCTTGGACTTCCCAGCCTCCAGAACTGTGAGCAATACATTTCCGTTATTTATAAATCACCCAGTCTAAGGTGTTTTGTTCTAGCAGCCTGAATGGACTAAGACACTTCTCATCAGCCTCCAACTATCCACTTCTCTTTACAGGCAAACATCTTGAAGATGTCACCTACTGTCTCTCCACTTACTCACTCCTCACCTTCCACACCCACTGTTCCACTGGACCTGTTCACACCGAGGGCACCAGTGGCCTCCTCCTTGGTGGACCCCGTGGACCCTTTTCATTCAGTTCTTGTCCTCTGGCCCATCAGTAGCATCTGAT
Organism: Lemur catta; assembly: GCF_020740605.2. Lineage (NCBI taxonomy): Eukaryota > Metazoa > Chordata > Mammalia > Primates > Lemuridae > Lemur > Lemur catta. Next base: position 57,543,994 of record NC_059134.1, read on the forward strand.
GCTCCTGACCATGGCTGGCCCTTGGAACTCCTCTGTGATATCATACTCTCCTGGCTTTGCTTCTCCCTCTCTGGCCATTGTTTCTCAGTGTCTTTTGCAGACACATCATGTTCTGCCTCAATGTCATATTGCTGTCCCCTAGGGTTCTGTCCTTCTCACGCTACACTCTCTCCCTAGATGATTTTATTCACTACCGTGGGCATATACTTCCCAAGTCTTTGTCTGCAGCTCAGCTGTCTTTCCTGAGCTCCAGACATAGACCCTCAAATATCTGCTGGACATCTCCACGTGCACATCCCACAGGCTCCTCAAATGCAACACGTCCTACACTGAACTCAACTGTCTTCCGCCAAAACCTTCTTCCCACCTGCACTGCCCACCACCCACCACCGTGTTTGCCATCTCGGTCAGTATCACCACCATCTGTCTTCTCACCACGCCAGAATACTGAGCATCATCTAGGACTCTTCCATAATCAGTTATCAAATTCTGACTCTTCCACCTCTTGAAGATTCCCCTGATCCTTGATAGCTAAAAGGTGTGGGCTTTGGAGATGGATTGACTCTAACACAGGCTCACTGTTGGCCCAGAGGAGGGACCAAAGCAGACTTAGTTTCTTAACCTCTCTGAGCCTCCTCATCTATAAACAAAGGTAATAAAAATTACCGCTCGGATTAAATGAAATGAAGTGTGTGACTACTGGGGCACAGTCGTTAGCACAGGTGAGCACTCAGTAAAGGGGGCGGCCGTCACCTGTTACCTTAATCATAAATACTCCTCCCCATTCCTCTCCTGGTCACCCTGCTTCTGGTCTCTCCCGCCCTAATCCATTCTCCTTTCTGCTGCAGGGATGATCTTTCTGATACACGGAGCTGACTGTGTTGGTCACCTGTCTGAATGCTGGTTCTGGCTTTCCCACTTCCTCATGCTGAGTTCTTATTCCTTGGCCTGGAATTCAAGACTCTTCTCCTTCTGGCCCCTCCTGCCCCTCCCCCTTTAGCCTCCCAGTCTCCTCTCTGTACTGGTACTGAGCCCCAAACAAGCTTCTATCTGGCCTCTATCACACCTCCTGCTTTTTCACCCCTTCTTGACTTTGTTTACCCTCCCTTATTGGCCTGCACTCTCCTCCTCTGCCTGCAATTCTTGACCCACCTGAAAGACGTCTTCCACATGCAAGCCTGCTTCGTTTCCTCCTTTGGGCCTTTCAAGTCTATGGCAGCACAGACCACAGTGGATGCAATGGCCAGTTCTTTGACTGTGTTCACTGTGGCTGTGCACCCAGCACAAAGCAGCTTCATTCAATGCAGAATAATGGATGAGCTGTAGCCACCTGAATCTTTCGAATGGCAGCAGTGGCAGCCAGGTCTGGCCAGTCCAGGGGGGAGAAAGAGCACCTGGGGCTGGCGGAAGATGGAGTCACGAAGGCTCCCTGGAGGAGGCTGGACTTTGAATTATAGGGCATCTAAGAAGGAGCGAAAGGGAGCAAGAGAAGCGTGAGAGCAGGTGAGTGAGTGAGAGAGATTGAAGATTTGGGAGACTGGTTCTCTGCTCTGTCACACTTGTTCCTCCAGTTTCTATGCCCTCAAAGGGTCCCACCGGCCAGTAGCACAGCACTTTACATTTATTATACATGGAGAGTTTTCACAAACTTACTCATTTGTGTCGTTGGTTAGTGCAGAGGCTGGAGTGAGAGTTAGCAAATCTGAAACTTTGGATCCTGCCTTGTCCTTGGATTGCTGTGTGACTTGGGGCCTTGGTTTCCTCATCTGTCACACGGGGATATCAGTCATTGCTCAACAGGAAGGAAGGCCCCCATAGAATATAAAGTTATGTGTCCCAGTGAGGACTATTAATCTTGTTGTTCTACGTATCAGCAAAGCTCGCCTGGGAGTCCCCAGAATGATGTTACTCAGGGCCCCAGTAGAAGGGGCCTCTGGGAGTTCAGACCCCAGCAGCTTAGGAAGGGGTAGAGCTCAGGGGTTTAAGGCAACTAGGCTCAGCCCAATCCGGTCCTTCCCGCTGAGGCAGCGCTGGCTTGGGGAGAGGAAGGAGCAGCTGGCGTGGCCTGAGTGGGGCAGGTGAGCCGGGCCGACCTGCAGAAGTCTTGGGCATGAATGCTAAAGGCCCAGAGCCGCTCATAGCCCAAGGAGGGGGCAGGTTCTGGGAGGACAGGGTTTTGGGAGGCAGGAAATTAGGGACCCTCACCCAGCTATGAGAGGGGCTCTAAGAGAAGAGAGCTGGGCCAAACTCTGTCTAGGAGATCGCTTTCCGGGCTGGCTGGCCCTGCTGCTGATTTGCTTTCTGTGTGACTTTGGCCAGGTCGGAGCCCTCTCTGGGCCTGCTCGTCCCTATCAGCAATAGCAAAGGAGCTGGGCCAGAAGCTCTCTCTGGAGCTCAATGTCATCTGATTCTGTAGCAGCACTGGAGAGACAGCCCTGAGGTTGTCAGGACAGCCATGGTCCCGGCTTCTCTGACATGCTGGTTTTGTAGGGGACAGGGCAGAACAAATCCCTGGCCCTAAGGAACCCCCAGGCTGCTGAGGGAAACTGACACGCACGTGGACAAGTCCAGAATTACCTGGATTGCTGGACAGGCAAGCTCCAGGGACCATGCTATGGTGGACCCGTAGGAGCCAGAGCAGGCAGGCATCTGGCTTCTGGCAGAGCTCTGACCTTGACCAAGTCACTCCCCTCTCTGAGCTTTTTTTATTTGAAAAATGGTGACTGGACGGCATGGCTTTCTTCTCAGGACCCTCCTGCTCTGACGTTCTGTGACTGCCCAGCGAACCTCATACCTCCAGCCTCATACCTCCAGGTCCCAGGCAGGGGTGGAAACAACCTCCCAGAATTGCAGCAACTTTCAGGGAAATGCTGTTTGTATCAATTTAGGTGCGAAAATAAAAGAAATTAAAAATCCCTGCTGACTGGTCCATCATGTATAAAAGTTCAGCTTGACTCATGCAACTCATTCATTCATTAATTCATTTGTTCAAAAACATTTATTGGGGGTTTATCACGAACCTGTTTCTGCCAGGTATACAACATTTATGCTCAGGACGTGGGGCCTGGCTGTCAGGAGCTTTTTTCACAAAGACGTGCCCAGTCCATCTCTTCCTTAAATCATTTCTTGAAAACAGCATTTTTCTACCATTTAGAGTCTCCATTTAGTCACCAGTATATCTGAAACTCTTAAAAAATCCCCTCAGAACAAAATGGAAAATTATAGTTGTCTCTGACATCAGCTTAAGAAACAGAGAGGAAAATAAAACCTCTGGCCTAATTTTTTCCCAGGTGGAAACCAGAGCTTCCTTGTTCTCTAGGCAGCCCAGGTGGGACGAGCCCAGGCCAGAGCCCTGGGGCCTGGTTTCCAGGACGAACCCTGACCCCGACTTGCTTTGACACGGGGCTGATCCCCAACCCAGCCCTGCCGCAGCCCGATTACTTCACCTGGGAGGAAAGGACAGGGACACACCTACCTGCAGGGCCATTTCCACTCTTAAATATTCTGGGACATGAGAAAGATTTTGTTAGAAGAGGATCCAGCTGGAAGTGGTTTTGGGAAAACCAAGTGGAAGTGCTCAAGGCATCCCTGGGTGGAAGAGGCCGTGATGCCGACGTCAGCAGACCCTGGCCCTGGGTGGCTCAGCTAGCGGGACAAGCCCAAGGTGAAGGGTGGTATCTTCCCTCGGCTCAGCTCTGTGGGTTGAAAGGTCTCACTTCAGGGGTCTTGAGCTGCCTGAATGCCCAGTAACCTTCTTCAAAACCTTCTAGGGAGGGAGTTACTCCTGCAGCGCTTAGTCTTCTCTCATGACACTGATTCTGAGACTTCGGTTCTCTGTAGCGCCCTGTGCACTGAGGCCAGGGAAGGAAGGCTCCTGGGAAGTGAGTGTGAAATGGCTAAGTGACACCTGCTGAGCTGCGGCAGCCGGGAGGAGGGAAAACTCAGAGTGCCGTGGAAGCACCTGCGGTCTGTCTTTTCTTAATGGGATAGAATTCATTTTCTTTCTTCTTTTTTTTTAAATTTATTTATCTATTTCCTTTTTTAAAAATTTTCAGAATATCATTTTCAACTTGGATTCCATTTGTGAAATAATTCCTACTGTCAAAGGCATATACATTGTCTCTGCGCACTCAGGGAAACTGAGGGGTTTCCCAGGACCTGGGACTTCCAGTGCTAAAACCAGCACAGTTCTGGGCAGATGAGGATGGTTGGCCACTGTGATACGACAAAGAGACAGGCTACCAAGACAGGTCACAGGGTGCACGGGGTAGGCTGAGGTGGACAGAGAGAGCCCCGGCACAGGCATATGGAAAGGGAAGCCATTCCTGGGGTAAGCAGACAGCATTCTGCAGTGCGCCTTGGAGGAAGCAGCTACAGAGAAAGATGTCACAGAAAGGGAATTCTCAAGCGAATGGAAATGCAGAGAGGAAGACAAAGGGCACTGACTCAGGCATAACACCCCAGATGGAGTGAGATGAGAACGGGGCAGGCTGTAGGAGGAAAGGAAGTGGAGCCAGAGCAGAACAGAAGCAGTTCTTTCCGCCATCCCGGAGCTGAGCTCATGAGCTAGGAGCCTTTAACAGAGGCCGTTGACAATCTTCTAGGCTCGGAGGATCATGATTAGAGCCAAGGGAAACAGAGTAAACTATATAGTTTTCACTCCAGGGTTTAGCCTCACTCCCCCTCAACCTGTGATTCTGCTGTCTGTCTTCACGAGGGCCACGTTAAAGAGCCCCGTTCAGGAACTGTCGTGTAGGCACATCTGCACTGGATGGGCTTACGTCGAATGACTGCAGTCAAGATTCTGGTGCTTACAGTGGGCAAAATCTGGTACGTGGTTCATCAACATTACCATACCTAGGATGTTCCTTCACCTGTGGTTTCGGGAACTAGGCTAAAATGTCAGACATCCTTGAAGGAGCTGCTTAAGCTAATAAAGGAGCTACTTGGTTTTTTAATTGGCATTTGAACATAAATGGATACTTGTCAGGACTTTTTTTCTCAGATGGATTAAATTTTCCCTCCAACATTGCAATCTTGTTGATGTGGTTCATGTATGTCATTTTTCTTTTTTTTTAGAACCAATGGAACTAGGGTTAGAAGGTTGATTAAAGGCTTTTGATCTATCTCCTATGCAAGCACTAAATCTCCCCTGTAGCATTCCAGCATAAAAGACCCCAGCCTTGCATGCCTCTAATTACATGGCACTCACTAATATTCAAGCCTGCTTTTGCAAAATGGGATAGTGCTGATTGTAAGAGACTTCTTCCCTATGTGGGGCTAAACTCTGGGCCCCTGATGCTGCTAACACTGGCCCAATTCTTTCTAAGTGTTTTTCCTTCCCTTCAACAGCCCTGTAGGTGTTGGTGGACACCTTTCTTCCCCACCAAACAGGACCAGCTCTTTCAACCACTACTGTTAGATACCTCACCATTCCAATCATCTTAATTGTACAATAAAATTCCTGCCACAAAAAAAGGTGTTGGGATTGAGATCAATGGTAAGAAAGAAAAAGATAATGCATGTTCTAGTTAATGTCTCATTGATTCCTCTGGTTTCCAGATGTGTCCTGATGTTCCCAGTATGTGTTTGCAGACATCCAACTCTGACCCACTATGGAAAGCACAACCTGTAATGGATCAGAGGACTCTTCACCCATTTTCTACCTGGTGGGCATCCCTTCTCTGCCCAAGTCCCTCTTCCTCCCTGTCTTCTTGATTTTATTCTTAATCTACCTGTTCATCCTGCTGGGTAATGCCCTGATCCTGGTGGCTGTTGTGGCAGAGCCCAGCCTGCACAAGCCCATGTACTTCTTCCTGATCAATCTCTCAGCCCTGGACATCCTCTCCACCACAACCACTGTCCCCAAGATGCTGTCCCTATTCCTGCTGGGAGACTGCTTCATCAGGTTCCCTGCCTGCTTCCTGCAGATGTACCTGTTCCATGGTCTCAACTGCTCTGAAGCCTTCATCCTGGTGGTCATGGCCTATGACCGCTATGTGGCTATCTGCCGCCCACTGCACTACCCTGTCCTCATGACCCCACAGACCAATGCTATGCTGGCAGCCAGTGCCTGGCTCACCGCCCTCCTCCTGCCCATCCCAGCTGTGGTACAGACCTCCCAGATGGCATTTGGTCCTGTGGCCCAGGTCTACCACTGCTTCTGCGACCACCTGGCTGTGGTCCAGGCCTCCTGCTCTGACACCACCCCCCAGACCTTCATGGGCTTCTGCATCGCCATGGTGGTGTCCTTCCTCCCCCTTCTCCTGGTGCTCCTCTCCTACGCCCGCATCCTGGCCTCAGTGCTTCACATCAGCTCCCGAGAAGGACGGTCCAAAGCCTTCTCCACGTGCAGCTCCCACCTCCTGGTGGTGGGCACCTACTACTCATCCATTGCCATCGCCTATGTGGCCTACAGGGCCGACCTGCCCCTTGACTTCCACATCATGGGCAATGTGGTGTTCGCCATTCTCACACCTGTTCTCAACCCTCTCATCTACACACTGAGGAACAAGGATGTCAAAGCAGCCATCACAAAGATCGCATGTCCCCAAGACCCAGTGCATTCAGGGAGCCCTTGATCCTTAGGTGTAGCTAATTCTCCTCCCAGGATACTGGTTCTTGAAGAATGGAGAACACCATCAAAAAGGTTTTTTGAAGGAAGAATGGCTTAGAGCAGGACCAAAAATATACCACTGGGGCTTCCATATCCACTAACTAGAGGCTAGGTTATAAAATCAACTCAAGTGGAAAGAAATAAAAATATCAGATAAAATATAAAACAAATATTCTTAAAAGCATCAGAAAAAATATAATCAGGCTCAAATGGTAATAAGGTGAGAATGCAAAGAGGTAAGTTATTAAGACATGCATAGACATATAAATCAATGAAACAGAATACACAGCCCAGAAATAAACTCATAAATACACAGATAATTCGATATATGAAGGAAATGACACTTCTGACCAGTATGGAAAATGGACATATAATAAACGGTATTGAGACTATCTGGTATCCAGAGGTCAAACCATTTAATTTGTCCATTAACCCAAGGAAACACAAAAACCAACCCCATTAAAGACTTCAATATGAAAGGCAAAACTATAAAATTATATAGAAGACTATAGTCCTGAATTTGGAATGGGGGAATATTTCTTAAACAAGATTTAAAAATTCTAAGCCTAAAAAAAATAGTATAATGTTGACTGCTTTGGATAATGATGGCTGCTTTTGACATCCTTGTCTGTAACTTCTCTCTCATTTAAAACATAGAATCTCTATTTTTCAAAAGACACCAAAATGAGAGTGGAAAGCAAGCCACAGGTTGAGAAGTTATTTGCAATTCATGCAACCAACTGAAGCATTCAGGAGTCAGATCAATAAAAAAAAGATAGTCAAGCCATTAGAAAAATGAGCAAAGTACTTCACAAGAGAGGATGTCCAATAAATATAAGAAAAAGTGCTCAACCTTCTTAGTAATAGAAGTGCAAATTACAAAAAATGTAGAAGCACGACAATGCCACAGTTGGTGAGGATTTGGGCCAGTGGAGCCCTCAAACGTTGATGGTAAGAGTGTTAATTGGTACGATCACTTTGGAAAACACTTCATCACTTTATCCTGTGATGTTGAAGATATGTACTCTATGATCCAGCACAGCAGCATTGTCTAATTGGTGAAATGTTCATAAACTGTAACACTATATGCCAGTAAAAGTGAAAGAATTATGTATACTTATGGCAACATGGAGAAATCTCACATAGCGTTGAGCAAATGAATCAGGACTAGAAAGGATACATACAGTAATATGATTGCAGTTTTATAAAGTTTAAAAGCAAAACTAAACTATGTTATTTTATCAACACATATAGCGGTCATAAGCTGCGAAGAAAAGAGAATATTGACAATGAAAATCAGAACCATGGCTAATGCGGTGGGAGTGGGAGGGGCTGTACCCAGGGATGGTGCTGGAGGCTATGAGCTGTTGTCAATGTGTCATTCTCTCCTGGTGATGATGACATGGGGGTTGACTTTAAAATGAGACTGTACAATAGGTTTTATATATCTTTGTTCTTTATGAACATATATTTCATCGCAAACTCTTATAAGGTGTCATACCACTGGGCAGAGGCTGTCACGGTCATTGTCAATGTTTGGTCCAAGTCCTCCCACGGGTGCAATGGACGGTGGTGTATGGAAGAATGGTTGGTGGGACTGGCATCAGGTAGGAGCATGAAGAGTTCATCCGTGGTCATGGGCAGGAAGGCGGAGTCTGTGGGTGCAGAGCTGGCCAGTGGGTGGCTGTGGGATGGAGTCTGTGGGAGCTCCCACCTGACTGCTGGAGCGGCAAGGGGAAGACACATGGGTGGGTTGAGGAGAGAAGAGAAGGCGTGAAAAAGTCATCTAGCAGAGGTGGGAGAAAGAGCTGGGACTTACAGGATGCGCCTGGCAGGAGCAAGGTCCCACCCGAGTTAGGTTTGCTGTCTGAGGAGGCCTCTCACATTAAACTCAGACGAGACACACTAACATCAGGAAAACACTTTAATAAAATTGATCTCATTTTTACCTCTGAGTGCAGTACTCATCCTGAGTCATAGCTTGTTTGAATAATGGTCCTAATTTTACTGATTCTCTCCAGTGGAGATTTTTTTTTTTTTAACCAAACATTGGGATAATTACATAAGCCAACTTGTTCTATAGGAAGCAATGATCTGATTTAAAAAAAAAAAACAAAAAACTAATCATTTACCTGTTCTCACAAATGGCTACCTAAACTTCTTGGTAAGAAAATTAAAACTGTCAGTTAAATGACATAAGGTATCATTCAAATATTAAGTACTTATATCATAAACCTAATATGTGCTATATTTTATACCTCCATGTGGCTGGGAGGGGAAGAAGAAAGATAATAAGGTAAATATTAAGATCGCAAAAGCTAGCTTAAAACACTTCTAAACTCAAATAAAATGTTGAGCTCTAAAACTAACTTCAATTATCACTTGCACATAGTGATAATACTTATGCAGTCATTTTACATTCATGAGACTATGCTTTCATTACAAGAATGATATTTATTTTTTCTGCATTAATTTAATACAGTCTTAATGGTAAACAAAATACTTATACTAAATTCTTATTTTGCGCTTTCTGTTTATATCTCAAATAGCATGATTCAATGTAATTCCTTTTATCTTCTTATGTGTTCTTCAAAATATAGTCCCAGAATTATCTTTCCCAACTTTGTCTAGTTTCACTTTCACCTTCGAAAACTTTATTTTTTTCTTAACTAGGTTTTTTGGGGGGCGGTTCTAAGCAATATGTTTTAAATAACCTGTCCACTTTTTCTATGCTATCTTTAAAATGATAAAAGCTCTATCACTGAATGCTATTTCCACATATATATGGAAATTAAACAAAACACTTATATAAATAACCAATGGGTCAGAGAAGAAATAACAAGGGAAATTAGAAAATATTTTGAGATGAATGGAAACAAAAAAACAACATACCAAAATTTATGGGATGCAGCTAAAGCAGTGCTGAGAGGGGAATTTATCGCTCCAAATCACCTGTATTACAAAGTAGAAAAATCTCAAATCAATAACCTAACTTTTTACCTTTGGGAATTAGAAAAGAAGAGCAAACTAAACTCAAACAAGCAGTGAGCATGAAATAATAAAGATTACAGCAAAAATAAATGAAATAGAGAATAGAAAAACAATAGACAAAATCAACAAAACCAAAGTTGGTTATTTAAATATATCAATAAAATTGGTAAACATTTAGCTAGACTGACCAAGAAAAAAAAAAGAAAGAAGACTCCATTTATCTTCATGGCCCTGAAGCAAAGGGCCATGTACACAAATTTATCCCAAACCAAAATTCCTCCCTTCGATAAGGAGTGAATATGGCAGAAGGAAATGGCATATGTAGTCTTGCTTGTTATTCAAAGAAACTTCCAAAACCATCTTCAACTCCATCACGGAGTTCATTAGATCAAGAGAGGGCTGCAACCTCTGTTGTACCATTTGTTTGGTTTCCATTGTGTTCTGTACTCAGCTGCCAAGGACTTGGTAATCTTCCAATCTGCAGTTGTGAATCCACAGTCAGTCGAGGGCTATTAAGGAAGTCTCTTCTGTAGCCTGCAAAGAGTCTCTCATGCGTGGTTTTCCCCTGGTTCAGCAGAAGCATCAGGTCCTGGTGTAACCAGGTCATCTCAGTCATCACTGTGCCTCAGTCTTCTCAGAGCCTCTAGGTTTGAAGCTGGGATAGTCTCTGCACACGCACACCCTATTCCATTTGCAAATGTGCTGCTTGGCCCAGAAGTTCTACTTCCATGGGTCTGTCCATCTCAGAGAAATACTTGGCCACAGGTGCCCCAAAATACATGTTAAAAGGATATTAATTACAATATTGTTCAGAATAGCAATAATTGGATACAACTGTAATGTCCATCAACAGATGAATTACTAGAAAAATTATGTCACATCCATCCTACAAAATACCAAATATCAGATAAAAAGAATGAAGTAGATCAGATATAGAAAGATCCTAAGACTTATTAAGTTAAAATATTTTACACAGTAAGTACAGAATGATTCAATTTATGATAAAAGAAAAGCAACCCCCCCCCCCCACACACACAGAGACACACACAGACACTCTTAGAAAAGTGGAAGAAAGACACCACCTCAGTAATAATGATTTCCTCTGGGGCAAGGAGGGAAAATATGGGGAAGAATTGGTATGAGGAGAACTTTTACTTTTTACTCAATAAAGCTCTCTATTAAGTTTTACAATGAGGATCTATTTATTGTGAAACTTTAAAAATTGTTTAATTTCATACGTATTAGTGAGAGTGACAGAATCTGAAAGAGAGAGCGCTGGCGCCAAAGGTTGAGGCAGGAAGGGTCCGTGACTTGTGCCTATGTCTCGCCTGGGGCTGGGACACAGACCTCCACCCCCACGCTCTCTCCACAAAACCTTCGCAAGTGCTCACTGCACTGCAGCAGTAGTATATCACCTTCAGCTTTACTACTTTGGTTCAATAAAATAACATCTCTCACTTATTGAATGCTTGATAAGCGACAGGACCTGTGTTAAGCGCCTGAGCCTGCCCAGCACCCCCTGAGCGAGGTGGTGCTGTTATGCCCTTTCTATAGACGAGGACACGAAGACTCGGTGAGATTAAGGGATTTGTCCAAGGTGATATTACTGGGAAGAACTGGGGTCTCAGCCATTAGATGATAAGTTGCTGAGCCACTGAACCAGTCTTGGAGCTTGGGTACAAATCCCAGCTCTGCCACCAGCCACTCATGTGACTTTGGGCAAGTCACTTCACTTTTCTAGACCTTAATTTACTCAGATGTAAAGTAGTAAGAACAATCCTGACTCTGCCTGTCTTCCCTGGCTGCTGTGAGGACCAGATGGGAAAACAGGAATAAAACTGCTCCACCGGAGGCAAAGTTCTGGGACCCATGAGGGTTGTTAACGATGTTGTTTTCACTCTCAGCAAAGCCCAAGGCCAAGTCCCCCACTGCACCCCAGGAAGTTGTTCCTGTGGTCCCATAGGAGAGCCAACCCGAGGGAGATGGCCCCAGCAGGCCTGGCTGCAGGGAGGGGCCTGAGGGTTTAATGGGCCACAGCTCAGCTCCTGGCTCTCCCAACAAGGCCAAGTGTGACAATGCCACAGAAGACACCAAAGTGGACCAGGCTTGGCAGGTGAGCTGGGCTGGGAATGAAGTGCCCAGAAGTAGGCAAAGGCTGGAGTGGGGAGACAGGCTTGGCGAGGCCAGGGGCATGTAGAGCCATAATAAGAAGTTGGAGCACACACACCTGATGTGTGAATGTCAGGGTGCCAGGATCCATGTCAGCTGTGCACACATGGTCTCTGTGACCGTGGACCAGAAACCTGGCAGACCCGGAGGGATGTGTGGTCACAAGCAGGAGGCTGATGATCGTGGAAGAGAGTTTCTCCCGAGGAGGCAAAGCCTAGGACAGCAAGAGAAATGGAATATTTAATGAGGCATCTGTCAATCTGTAAGAGTCACAGATGAGGGAATTGCACTTCCGACAGGGAAAGTGCAAGGTGGTGGAGCCAGGATGGAAACCCAGGTCTTTCTAACTCCAAAGTTAATGGACATAAATTCTGTGCTTCACACACACCCTGCTCCTTTTCTATGGGAACAGTGCAGGGTGGTGGGGCTATCATGAGTTAATTGCATGGATTTGGGGGCTGTAGTGAGGTATAATGACATAAGTAATGGCTGTGAAGAGTCAAGCATGCAATAGGAGCTTAAATGGGAGAGTGCTTGCTCTCCCTCCTTAGAGGCTTGGGCTATGAGACATCCATCTCCAAACCCCTCACTCAGCCGAACACAGAGCAGATGCTCAAAAATGTTTATGGAGGTGAAAGACATCATTTCTCCCAAAGCCCTCATTTTACAGATGGGAAAACTGAGGCTCAGAGACCTGAAGTCACAGCAAGGGAGAGTGGCAGAGCTGGTCCAGGAGCCAGGACTCTGGGTTGCCAGTTGGGTCCCAGGCCCATGCAGCAGGCTGGCTCCAGGAATAGCCTCTGATCTCACCCCTCATGTGTCGTGGCCTTAGATGAGGGCCTGGCCTTCTCTGACCCTCAGTTTCTTCATTAGTTGCAGGGGCATAACCCCTCCCTGGCAGAGCTGTGTGATGAGAGGAGATGAGAGACATAGAGTGCAGGTTGAACATTGGGGTGACCAGTCTTTCTGTCCTTCTCTCCACCCCCACACTGGCACCATAATTGTCATGTAGATAATCCCAGCAGGGAGGGTCCTCCCAAGGAAATGGTCCCCTAAATAATACTTTCAGTGGCCCAAAGCACTGAAAACACACCTGTAACATGTAATTCAAACTACAATCACTTAATGCAAACCACAAAGTAAATGTAAAGAAGTCCAACATTTTCTGATTTTTTGCCATGAGGCTACATCAACACTTTTTAAAAATATCAAGTATTACATTCTTTCAAAAATATTCTTTGATGCTCCTATCTAGCTGGTGCCCTAAGCACATGCTTCGTGTGTCTGTTGCATAGGCCTGACCTGCCAAATGGCAGTTTGAGGGGAGGGAGTGCATCAGTGCCTTGGAGGCAAGGAGTGAGCACAAAAACCTCAACTGGTCAATCTGTCCTTGGCCCCAAGCAGGTGCAGCAGCCTGAGCTCAGGGTGAGTTGATAATCCAGCCCTGCTGACAGTCTGTTCTATCACCACTTGTGCGGCCTTGGGAAAATCACAGCCCATTTCTGAGCCTCCCTACTCTGTCCCAATCTTTATAGTAAAGAGATTGACTAAAACTATTTCATCAGTAATGGCTCCGTCCTTTCTATTTTATGATTCATCAGCAAAACAAGGCAAGGTGGAAGAGCTGCATTCTCGAGCACCAAGCAGCAAGCTCCTGGGAAGGGCGGTGGTGCATTATTAAATAGAAACAATCAGACCCCATTACTGCCCTGAAATTGCTCCTGGTGTGGTGAAGCCATAGACATATAAATAGGCACAAGCCAGTGTGATTAGAATGATGACAAAGGGAAACACAGGGACTTCAAGAGCCCAGAGCAAAGGCCCCCTGAGCCAGCCAAGACCTGCAAAGGCCTCTTGGAGGAGGTAATATTTGAGCTGACTTTGGTAGAGGCAGAAGGCAAGGGCAAAGGAGTTGCTGTTTAGAATAAGGAGAAATAAGGCTGCAAGAAGATGGGCTTTGAATAGCAGGCTAAGGAATCATCTTCTTCCATGGAAAATCCTATGAACACTGGGTGGGAGCCAGGACACTGGGTTCATGACTTACCTCTGCTATATGAATGCGTTGGTTGACCTTGAAAAAATGCTCTATTTCTGAACTTCAGACTCAGCATCTGTGTCCCCCACTGTTTAGCAAAGGAAGGGGGAGGAGGGTTCAGCTGGACTTGATGACTCTGAATTTCTGCTCCTCAAACCCCAACTCAGCCTAACTCAGTGACATTCAATTCATAATCAAGTTCTCTGAGCTGTAACAACGCTCAGGATAATGTAGTTTGCGTCTCTTTGGGCATTAGAAAAAGCTGGTGATTGGCTTAGGCAAATGGGTTTGATTAACTGAGGGTTCGCTCTTTTAAGTTAAGGTGCAGCAGTTTTGCTTTCCTGCCTGTGTAATGGGGGCTGACCACTAGAACACTCATTCAAGGGAACATTCAGAAAGGAGTGGCTTGTCCCACGTGTCTTTTTCTTTAGAAAGACATTTTACCAGCCTTCATCCTAATGGAGAACCAGGCCACCCCACACTTAAGAGACTAAAAAACACACTCTGAAATTTATGGTTGCTGCTGACAACAGCAGCCAGAAGAAATGGAGAAGGAAAGAGAGAAAACCTTTGCCCCGATCTCTCCCCGCATGAAAACCTAAGCTTCCAGATTCTCCTGGGAACAGGTTACAGAAGAAAGAGCACTGATCTGGGAGTCGGAGACAGGGCTCCTGTCCGAGCTGTGTGGCTGACTGGCCATGTGAGTGTGGGCAAGGCTCCTGCCTTTTTTGTGTTTTTGCCCCTTTTGTTAAAAAAAAAAAAAACCCCAGCTGGCTGGATATTTCTAGGTTTGCCATTTTTATAATTCAACAGCATGAGAGATGTTTTATTAGAGATAAGAGGAATGGGACAGTTCTGGAAAAATCAGGAAGGAATTAATCTTAGAATCATCGCGGTTGAAGAAGCAATGCTATAATTGTGAACATGGACTTGCTTCTCTGTCATTTATTCCGAGACATCCCCAGCGTAGTAGTCCATATTCTCCCACAGTTAAAGACCTCCAGGTCTGCAGCCCAACAGAAGCACACGCCTCTTCTTCCTTGACAAGGGGAGAACAACTTCTGGGGTGGGGTCTTTGCCTTTTGGCTCTTATCACAAGTAGGCTATGTCCTTCTCTAGCAACAATGGCCCCCAAGACTCCCAAGTTTCCAGACTTTTATAGTACCTTCCTTTTTTTTTTTTTGAGACAGAGTGTCGCTTTGCTGCCCGGGCTAGAGTGAGTGCTGTGGCGTCAGCCTAGCTCACAGCAACCTCAAACTCCTGGGCTTAAGCGATCCTACTGCCTCAGCCTCCCGAGTAGCTGGGACTACAGGCATGTGCCACCATGCCCGGCTAATTTTTTTCTATATATATTTTAGTTGGCCAGATCATTTCTTTCTATTTTTAGTAGAGACGGGGTCTCACTCTTGCTCAGGCTGGTGTCGAATTCCTGACCTCGAGCGATCCACCCACCTCGGCCTCCCAGAGTGCTAGGATTACAGGCGTGAGCCACCGCGCCCGGCCTATAGTACCTTCTTATTTGGGATAAGGGAATTTACAGGATAGTGGACACAAAATAGTTAATCAGGAACACCTGCTGTGCAGCAGTAGCAGGTAGAAGGGAGGAAAAATCACACTATTATGCACAGATGCCTTCCAATCTATGCTTCCACCATTGGGTAGAAAACACCTTTAACTTAGACTCCAGTCTGGAAGTGGCTCCTCTCACAAAAGGCATCCTCGGCCCCTCCTTTCATTGTAATATTTAAAAGGCTATACACACAGAGACAAGATAGATATTTTTGTTTGCTTGCTAACCTTATTTAAGGTGCTCAGATACAATAAAGCCCACAAACATTAGAGATAGATGATACAGATATTGATCAACTAGAGACATGGCTAAAGATGTAGCACATTTCCAGCAACCCAGAAGGCTCCCTTGCACCTGACCCAGTAAACCTCCCTACCTCCAATGTAGCCTCTGTTGTGGCCTCTATCACCATTAATATTAATGGATTAATTTTTCTGATTTTAATCTTCATCTAAATGGAATCATACAGCATGTAGTCTTTTGGGTATGTTTTCTCTCATTCAGTATTATGACCATGACCTTCATATATCTTGTGTGTAATGGTAGTTCATCCTTTTTCATTGCTGTGTTGCACTCCATTGTGTGACTATACCACAACCTGTCCATTGTACTGT
The DNA here is from genome assembly GCF_020740605.2 of Lemur catta. NCBI lineage: Eukaryota > Metazoa > Chordata > Mammalia > Primates > Lemuridae > Lemur > Lemur catta. The sequence goes on from NC_059134.1 coordinate 57,559,989, forward strand.
TGACAGACATTTGGATTGTTTCCATTTGGGGACCATAAATAAAAGCTGCTATGAACTTTCTTTATTAAAGTAAAATTTGCCTAACATAAAAATCACCATTTTGATCATTTTTTTTTTTTTTTGAGACAGAGTCTCACTCTGTTGCCTGGGCTAGAGTGCCGTGGCATCAGCCTAGCTCACAGCAACCTCAAACTCCTGGGCTCAAGCAATCCTCCTGCCTCAGCCTCCCAAGTAGCTGGGACTACAGGCATGCACCACCATGCCTGGCTAATTTTTTCTATATATATTTTTAATTGTCCATATAATTTCTTTCTATTTTTTTAGTAGAGACGGGGTCTTGCTCTTGCTTAGGCTGGTCTCGAACTCCTGAGCTCAAACAATCCACCCGCCTCGGCCTCCCAGAGTGCTAGGATTACAGGCGTGAGGCCCGGCCTCATTTTAATCATTTTTAAGTGAACATTCCAATGGCTTTTAATATAGTTACAATGTTGTACAACCATTACTACTATTAAATTCACATGCATTTTCATCACCCCAAAAGAAATCCCATATTCATTAATCATTGATTCTCCACTCCCTCCTCCCCCCAGTCCTGGCAACCATGAATCTTTCTGCCTACATAGATTTGCCCATTCTGGACATTTCATATAAGTGGAATCATACAATATATGGCTTTTTATATCTGGCTTCTTTCACTTAGCGTAGTAGTGCTTTCAAAGTTCATCCATGTTGTAGCATGTATCAGTACTTTATTACTTTTTAATGGCTGAATAATATTCTACATTATGGATATACCACATTTTGTTTTATCCATTCATCAGTTGATTGCACACTTGGGTTGTTCTACTTTTTGACTACTATGAATAATGCTGCTTTGAACATTCATGTACAAGTTTTTGTGTGATATATGTTTTCAATTTTGTTGGATATATACCTAGGGCTATAAAGATGTCTTTTGGTAGACATAGTACTCATTGTTCTTAGTTATGTGTTGAGATGTGGTATTGCTGAGTCATAGGTTTTAGAAAGTATGGCCAAACTGTTATCCAAAGTGGTTGTAACAGTCACCAACAATGTATGAGAGAGCCAGTTACTCCATATCTCACTGACACTTGGCAGTTCTTTTCAGTTTAGCCATTCTGGTGAGTGTGTACCAGTATCATGTTGTGTTTTAATTTACACTTCTAGATGGCTAAGGATGCTGAGCACTTTTTAATATGTTTATTGGCCATTTGGATGTTCTCTTTTGTGAAGTGCCTGCCTATTCAAGTCTTGTCCATTTTTATGTTAGGTCATCTATCTTTTTCTTATTGGTTGTGTAAGGTTTTTATATATACTGGATACATGACCTTTGATATATGTGTTGAAAATACCTTCTCCTAGTCTGGTTCTTGCCTTCTCACTCTCTTTGTATTGTATTTATTGTTGTATTTTTTAATGAGGTAAAATGTACACAGACGATAATGTGCAGATCTTAAGTACATAATTCAATGAGCTTTCATAAATATAAACATCCTGTAACCACCACTCAACTCAATATATAGAACCTTTCTATCACCCTAGAAAGTGTGTTTTTGCCCGTTTCATGTCAATCCTTACCCCCATAGGCAATCACTATACTGATTTACATACTATCATAGATAAGTTTTACCTATCAGTTAACTTAATACCAATTAAATCATATAGTATATACTCTTTTATCTCTTTCTGGACTTAATTTTAGATATTTTCTACTGATCTATTTTTCAGGTCTCTAATTCTGTCTTCTGTTGTGTCCAGTTTGTAATTATACCTATTCAATGGGTTGTTAATTTCAAATATTGAATATTTCAGTTTTAGAATGTTTAATTCTTTTTTAAATAGATTCTAATTTTCTGTTGAAATCTCTATTTTTAAATTCATTTTGTCAATATTTTTCTCTATTTTCTTTAACATGTAAACATAGTTATAGTAAAGTTCTTGTTTGCTAACTCAGGTAACTGGATCATCTCTATGTCAACTTTTTATTGTATATTTTCCCTCTTGATTTTTGATCACATTTTCCTACCTTTTGCAAATCTAATAACTGTACTGTGGGCTTATCATTTTTTATAATAGATTCATAGAGGCCCCAGATGATATCTCTCAGCAGACAGATTTCTCCTTTTTCTCTGCTAGCCAAGTAGAGTAAAGGGCTGGTCAACTAAAGCCAATTAAGGTTTGAGTTAGGTTAAGGTTGAGTTTCAGTTCTAGTAAGATTTAGTCTAACTTTGGTTTGCTCCTGTTCTTAAGGTATGGCCTTTCTGGGTTTTGGGCTGACAGCCTGGTTGACCTTTGTCTCCTTAGCCCTGAAAGACAGTGGGAGATTTGCTTCTGCCCTTTGGAGGCTTTGAACTTACGTTTCCAGTCACTCTCCTCACCCGTTCCACCTCCTCCCCTTACAAAGACACATAACCCAATTTTTGTAAAATGTCTAGAGGGGAAGACCATGTGTGTTTGAGGCAAACCCTCTCCCTCTAGTCTCTTAAGCTTCACGGATCACGGGAGATGTTATCTTGTCTTTTAGAAGCCTTCAGACCAGCTCCCCAGCCTCCTTTGTATAGCCCCAGAATTCAGATGTCCCATGGGGAAAACTGGTTATGCATTGAGAGTGCCTCCAATTTCCAATCTGTTCTGTAAGCCCTTTTTGACTGTCAAAAGCCTTGCTGATTTCTCTTTCTCTCATCCATGACCCTCTGCCTGATCCAAGCCCAAGCCACATCATGGTCCCCAAATCAAATATTCCCAGAGAAGAAAAGAGCTGATCATTGTTAGCTCACTTTGGAGGGCCTCCCATCCCCCAGAGTTTCACTTCATTTCATCCCTATTGAACCCATGTTTCTCCAGTTTGTTTCAAAATGTGATTTGTGCAATTTAACCAGGTTTTCCTAGTTGTTGCCGTGGAAATGTTGGGCTGCCATGACCTATTACATCCTATGCAGGAGCAGAAGTCCAGACACCTAGCTTAAATGGAGTCAGGAAGAACCACTACTCAAGGCATACAAGAAAGAAAGAAGCTTAATAGATATGTGAGCAGCAGCATATTACAGAAAATCTTGGAGAAAGCAACCCCTCCAAAACAACATGGTGGAACTTTGGGTGCAAAAGTAGAGACATGTGCTTAAGGACTTGACTTAAGAGATCTGACATCATCCCAAACCACAGAGCATGAAACCTAAGAAGAGGACCAGAAGAAGTCTTTCCAAAGCATTTTCACAATCATAATTCAATAATCAACTGTTTAGATCTGATATTCCCAGTAAAATGAAAACTCTAGGAAGACAGGAACATTTCCTGCCTTCTTTACTTTCAACAGTTTATCACCTACACAAAGCATAAAGACATCCATTTGGTAGGTTTTTACTAATTAATATTTCACAAATTTGGGAATCAAATGGTAAAAGTCAATACCACAGCCCACCATCAGTCCTCTAGAGTTGGCTGTAAATAATTGTGCTTATATTAACTGTAAGGTAAACGTTATAGAATTATCACTGCAGAATACTTTGTTTCTATAGTTTCCAAATGTTCCCAGTGTCCAGATGATCCAGCTGCCCATCTCCCAGAAATCTAGCTCTATCTCACTATGGAGGCCACAACCTGTAATGGATCAGTGGACAGCTCACCCATCTTCTACCTAGTGGGCATCCCCTCTCTGCCAGAGTCCCTCTTCCTCCCTGTGTTTTTTATTTTCCTCCTCTTCTACCTTCTCATCCTTATGGGTAATGCCCTGATCCTGGTGGCTGTGGTGACAGAGCCCAGCCTCCACAAGCCCATGTACTTCTTCCTGATCAACCTCTCTGCCCTGGACATCCTTTTCACTACAACCACTGTCCCAAAGATGCTGTCCCTATTCTTGCTTGGGGACCATTTCCTAATCTTTCCCTCCTGCTTATTGCAGATGTACCTCTTCCAAAGTTTTACATGCTCTGAAGCCTTCATCCTGGTGGTCATGGCCTATGACCGCTATGTGGCTATCTGCCGCCCACTGCACTACCCTGTCCACATGACCCCACAGACCAATGCTATGCTGGCAGCCAGTGCCTGGCTCACCGCCCTCCTCCTGCCCATCCCAGCAGTAGTAAAGACCTCCCAGATGGCATATAACAGCATCGCCTACATCTACCACTGCTTCTGTGATCATCTGGCTCTGGTCCAGTCCTCCTGCTCTGATACCACCCCCCAAACTCTCATGGGCTTCTGCATTGCCATGGTGGTGTCCTCCCTCCCCCTTCTCCTGGTGCTCCTCTCCTACGCCCATATTCTGGCCTCAGTGCTTCGCATCAGCTCCCGAGAAGGACGGTCCAAAGCCTTCTCCACGTGCAGCTCCCACCTCCTGGTGGTGGGCACCTACTACTCATCCATTGCCATCGCCTATGTAGCCTACAGGGCTGACCTGCCCCTTGACTTCCACATCATGGGCAATGTAGCGTACGCAATTCTCACACCAATCCTCAACCCCCTCATTTACACCCTGAGAAACAAGGATGTAAAGGCCGCCATTACCAAAATAGTATGTCTCAAGAACCCAGGCTGTGACAGGGGCATTTGACCTCTCATGCAGCTAATTCTATTCCCAGGACACCAAATAACGGTGCTTAGAACGGAGTAGGGACTCAATATCTATTGTTAAATGAATAAATTAATGGATACAGAATGGTAAAAGAAAATTCAGTCGGGCAGACAGCTCCAAAAGTAGTTCTCATATATTTTTGTCTGGGGCTTTCCCATTGGTGCAATGGGATAATGCTAATCTTTATAGGAATCTTAAGTTGTTGTATAAAGATTTCACTACTTAGTTCAAGAAAACTTTACTAAAATTTTTAAAAATCTGCATGGCAAAACATCTTTTTAAATAAGGTTAAAAGACCAAAGACACATCACAGAGAAAAGGCAAAAATTCATAATATATAAAAAGAGAGCTCTTAAAAAATTTAGAAGACTAAAATTCTAATATTTCAGTATAAGAATAGGCAAAATATGAGTAAACAGATTAACAAAAATGTAATGGCCTTTAAACAATGAAAAGGTCTACTATATAAAAAGAATCCAAATTAAAACTATGATGAAATGCCCTTTTCCACTTAATCAGATTAGCAAAAATCCAATACTTTGACATGCATGTGGAAAAACGAAACTCAAACTTGCTCATGAGGATGCAAGTCAGTACAACACCACCATAATACCTACCAAAAGTACCTATGCACTTACCTTTTGATCCAGCAATCTCGCTTCTAGGAATCTGTCCCAAAGATTCACTGTCAATCATTCATTAGGCTATTCATTCATCCCTGTATAAGGAGACTCGTTGAATAACTATAAAAATGTACAATGCATAAAATGAGGGAGCTCCATGTATACCAATATGCTGTCATCTCTAGGATAGGTATTGAGTGAAAATAGCAGCTGCAGAAGAATGTTTTTTAAGAAAGGAGATAATTTGCTTAAAATTTCAGAAAAAAATATTAAAAATGTAAACAGATGTTTATAAGGAGAGGGAGGGAAGAGGGTAGGGGGACTGGAATGGATGCAAGTACATTCTGACTTAGGATGTCTGTAAATGTTTATATGTTAATAGTTAAAAGAAATCACAAAGAAAAAACCCCCCACAATTCCCTCAATTTAAAATAAACAGAAGCACTTGACCCTGGCTGTCTCTCAAGTTATTTGCATGACCACGCACTGTAAGTGATATTAAAACAGTATTTTGACTACATATGCTGAGAGAGATTTATTATAGAACGTGAAAAAAATCACATTTTAAACTGCATTGAGGAGTTTTAAAAATATATGTATTATAGTTTTACTTCGTTAATATATATTGGATATAAATTACATATTTCTATAAGCAAAGCCATTTTTAGCATTTTATTTTGACATGGTTTTATATTTACAGAGCATTTCAAAAATTAGAGTCCCATATACCTTTCACCCAACTTCCTCTAATGTCAACATCTTATGTAATAATGATACATTTATCAAAAGTAAGAAATTAACATTGGTAAAATACATACTATTAATTAAATGAGACTTTATTCAAATTTCTCCAGTTTTTCCACTAATGTCTTTTTTCCATTCCAGGATACCACATCATTTTATTATCATGTCTCCTTCATTGCCTGACAGTTTCTTGGTCTTTCCTTGTCTTTCATGACCTTGACACTTTTGAAGAGTTAATAGTAAACTTAAAGGCATATTACTAAGTGAAACAAGCCAATCTGAAAAGGCTACTGTATGATTTCAACTATACGACACTCTGGAAAGGGTAAAACTATTAATATAAAGGCAGTAAAGAGATCAGTGGCTGCCAGTGTTTAGGAGGAGGGAGGGATGCATGGGCAGAGCACAGATTTTTTAGGGCAGTGAAATTATTCTGCATGATACTACAACGGTGGATACATGTTATTGTATATTTGTCAAAACCTATAGAATACAACACCAAGCATGAACTCTAATGTAAACTATGGACTTTGGGTGATAATGATGTGTCAGTGTATTGATTGTAACAAATGTACCACTCTGATGAGGAATGTCATTCTAATAGGTATGTAGTGGTACCTGATTGTGGTTGTAATTTAATTTAATTATATTTCCCTGTGACTACTGATGCCGATTATCTTTCATGTGCTCATTTTCCTTCTATATATCTTCTTTGGTGAAATCTGTTCAGATCTTTTGCCTGTTTTTTATTTGAGTTGTTTTCATACTGTTGAGTTTCAAGAGTTCTTTATATATTCTAAGTTCAAGCCCTTTATCAGATACATAAATATGCAAATAGTTTCTCCCAGTCAGTGACTGGACTTTGCATTCTCTTACAGTGTCTTTTGCAGAGCAAAGGTTTTTAATTTTAATAAAGTCTAACTTATCAATTTTTCCTTTATGGATCATACAGTCCTCAAACAGTAGGACTTCCAATTTCTAATTGGGTTCTATTCTCCCACCTGCAAAGTGGGAAGTGCTGTCAGCTAAAAAGCTGGGACCTGTGGAAGTCGCCTCACATGCCTCCCTTATCTCCAGGGGAGCAGTCCTGCAAGGCCTGCCATGGATCACTCTCTGAAGCCATTAGACAGTTGTATTACATATCTTGTCCGGCATTTACCATTGTTTCTGGCAGAGGTTTAGTTCCAAACAAGCTACTCTTTCATAACCAAAACTTAAAAGTCTCCTTTGAATTTTTGAGGCAACATACACGATAAGAGAATTACAGCATATCCTCCTAGGATTTTAGAGAAAACTTATGTTTTATTCTGCAGATAACTATTTTCCCTTTTTAAGAAATAGTTCTTGGCCCTGGTGCAGACTGAATGCTTAACCAGGGGAACACTAAATGAATGAGTCCCAAGCTGCCCTTATGAATTGGGTATTAATTCAAACAAACAAAATATAAAATTTGATGTGTACAGAAACATCCCATCTTCAAGTGGAAGTCATAAATATTATTATATTAGGCTCAAGTAGATCCTGGAGGTGTAAGATGCATGAGCGGGTGGCTTGGACTTCCATGACACTCAGTCTTGCTGCATTGGCACCTTTCCATCAGCTCTAACATATGGCCTCACAGGCAACTCCCTATAACCAATTCTCCCAGGAAGAAAAACATTCAGGCTTGGTTTGCAAATATTTCTGCAACATATGCTGGGATCACCCCAAAGTGGACTGCCGCTGTGTTATAGCCCCATTCAGGAGGACCCTGAAGGATCTCCAACGAGGTAAATCTTGTCAGTGGGCAGGACCTTTGGCAGTGCATTTGGTTTTTTCACCTCGTAAGTTCATCTCACCTGGAAACTGAAGTGGAGAGAGGTATATACATCTACACCTGATTATGGGCAATGGCTAATGGTCACGTACTTGGAAAGAAGGTAAGAGGAATAGTGAAAAGGAAGTCTAGAGAACAGTTAAGGTGGTAAACCTCTCAAAATGGGCACAAATTGTGAAGATATTTGTGTCCCATGTGACTATTTACCAACGGGTATCCATGGTAGAGAAAGGTCTCCAAAATCAGCAAGAGTAGGCAACACCAGGTAGAGCAGATGGTCTATCCCATGGGTATCACTCAGCCTCTTTCCCAGCCACCCGTGTTTGCTCAATAGGTTTATGGAAAAAAAGGCCACAGTGGTGTGGGTGAAGGTTGTGCTTGGGTTCATCAAAGCTGATCAGACTTAGCTTCTGCTAAGTATCCAATATGCCAGCAACAAAGACCAACACTGAGCCCATGATATGAACCATTGCCCAAGGGAAGTGGCCAGCTACAGGTGGCAGGTTGATTACACTGGATCCCTTCTATCAATGAGGGGGCAGTGGTTTGTCTTCATTGGTTTCTCTTCATTGGCAGTGGTTCTTCTGGGCATAAATTTGCCTTTCCAGTAAACAGTGTTTCTCCCAGTTACCATCTTACATGGATTTAGTAAATGCCTTATTCCTCATGATGATATCATATATAACCTTGCCTTGCTTTTGACAATGGAATCCCTTTTATAGCAAAAAAGAAAAAGTAAAGCAGTAAGTCTCCTGCCCATAGGATTTGTGGATCTTACAATGTGCCCCACTACTCAGAAGCAGGTATCCTGGCAGAAGGGAGGAACAATCTATTGAAAACTGAGCTTTCGGTGCTGTCTGGATGACAATACCTTGCAGGGTTTGGGTGTTGCCTTACACGTTGAAATACATACTCTTACCCAGCAACCAACATAAGGAGCAGGGTCCTGTCTGACCAGAATACACAGGTCTGGGGGCCAAGGTAGGAAGTGGGAGTGCCTCCTCTCACTACCCTGAAAGACTCAGTTCCAAAATACACACTTCCTTCTCCTCGACTATAGATTCTGCTGGTTTGTGCATTTTAGTTCCTAAGAGTAGAAGACATCTACCAGGGGTGGAATCATCATTTTATTGAACTTGAAGCTGAGTTTGCCTCCTCAACTTTTGGGGCTTGCCCTGCCACTGAATCAACAGGCAAGTAAGAGTACAACCAATATATCCGATTAGAAAGATGAAACCAGGTTGCGGCTGTGTAATGGGAGGAAGGAGAAGTATTTCTGGAACCCATACACTTCCCTGGAGTATATATTAGTACTTCTGTGTGCAACAGTAAAAGTTAATGGAAACCAGCAAACTAATAAAGGAGGCTCTTTAATATTTAATAGCCCCAGACCCCATCCTCCTGGTCACTACACAATCCTGTTGCAGCAGCCAAGGCACCAGGCAGGGAATAGAGCCCTGGGTCTAGATTCCAGCTCTGCCTCTAGCCACCAGTGTTAATATGGACGAGTTACTTCTTTTCCTGGACCTCATTTTCCTTCTCTTGGACATCACGCGCACCCTGTTGTTACTTCCTGTGTTCTCTGGTGTTGGGAGGATGAGGGGGATAATGAGAATGAAGGCTACACATTGGTGTAAAGTTCTGGGCCCTTGAGGGCTGTTGGTGATGATCTCATTATCTGCAAAGCTCAGGGACAAATCCTGCACCCTTCTCATTACAGTCTAGGTGATGCCAGAGAGTTGATCCCCGAGGGATGGTGGGTATGGTGCCCCAAGGAACATCATCTAGAGAGGAAGTACCCGGGGGCCTGACTGAAAGGAGGAGCCTGAGTGTTTAATGGGCCACAGCTCAGGCCCTGACTGCCACCTCCACGCAGGCCTCGCGGAGGTGAGAGAACCACAGGAGACACCCGTGTGCACCAGGCTCAACAGGTGAACGTTGCTAGAGATGGAGTGCCCGGAGATAGGCAGAGAAAGCTGGAATGGGGACACAGGGAGGCCAGGGACCACCACCTGGGCCAGAGATCAGGAAGGCGGACTGGGTGAGCACAGAAGCAGGCACCTGGGATCCAGGCACATACGTGGGCTGTGAGACCTTCGGCCAGACATCCTGGCAGGCCTGAGCAATGGCACACACTTACAGATGGGATCCAAATCATCTTGGCCAAGGCCTTCCCATGGGAAGACAAGGCTGATGACGGCAGGAACCATTGGAAACACGAGCAAACCTTGAGCTCTTCCATGCTCCAGGCTCTGTGCAAGTGTGTCTAAGCATTCTCTGCATAAAGAAAATCCCATGGGGTCACACATGAGGGGGAAAGGCTCAAAGAGGGGAAACTGACTTGCTCGAGATCACACAGCTGGAGGTAGGACAGGGATGGACTCCCAAGTCCACACACTTAGACGCTCAGGTGCTCGTGACATGACAAAGGTGAAGAGCCTGGTTTTGCAGCAGGTGCTCACTCAGCAGGAGCGCCCTCGCCCTGTCCGGGAGGGGCAGGACCACATGACACCTGTCTCTGCACCCCCTGCTCTGCCACACTCAGAGGGGACACTCAGAAAATGGCTTGTTGAATTTGGAACCCCCTCAGAGATTTTTCCTCCAACTCCTAACTGTACAGATGAGAAAACATGGCTCAGAGACCCGAAGCCACAGCCAGAGAGTGGCAGAGCTGGTCCAGGAGCCAGGACTCTGGGTTGCCAGGCGGGGCTCAGCCCCTTGCAGCAGGCGGGCTCTGCTCTTACCCCTCGCCAGCCAGAGCCTTGGACGAGACCCTGTCATTCTCTGACCCTCAGTTTCTTGGATTGAAGGGGTGTAACCACCCGCTGGCAGGGCTGTGTGATGAGGGGAGGGATGTGCACAGGGTGCAGGCTGGACATTGGGGTGATGGGTTTTCTGTCCTTCTCTCTCCCACCAGCACTGTAACTAGATGACAGGGAATATCCGCTGGGGCAAGTTCTGTGACCTGGAAAACAGTGTCCTTTTGGCCGTAAGCACAGGACTGCATGACATAGAGGTTGCATATCATTAAAAATAAAATAAGAATTTTAATCTGTAAAATCAGTGTAAGAAAGTCCTGCCAAATTCTAATATTTCCTATTATGGGCCAGTTGAATGGTGCTTTGAAGTAGCAACGGTTAAATTCTCTTTTTTTTTTTCTTTTCTTGAGACAGAGTCTCACTCTCTTGCCTGGGCTAGAGTACAGTGGTGTCAGCCTAGCTCACAGCAACCTCAAACTTCTGGACAGGTACGGGCCACCATGCCTGGCTAATTTTTTCTATTTTTAGTTGTTTGGCTAATTTCTTTCTATTTTTAGTAGAGACAGGATTTCACTCTTGCTCAGGCTGGTCTTGAACTCCTGAGCTCAAGCAATCCTCCCGCCTCAGCCTCCCAGAGTGCTAGCATTACAGGTGTGAGCCACTGCACCCGGCCAGCAATGGTTAAATTCTTTCCTGAAGTATTTCTGGTGCTTTTGCTTTGTGAGTGACTTGAGCCTGGCCTGCCTGTTGGACAGTACAGCACCGCCCAGCTGTGAAAAGTCACAGGCCACCACCTCTCCGCTGTGGTCTCAGCATCCGTGTCTCCATCTGCAAAGCAGTGGGCAGAGAAGGGAGGAGGAGAGGCAGCCAGAATTGATGGCCTCTTAGGGCCCCTCTGGCTTTGACCCTCTGAGTTACTGTCCCTCAATCCCCCAACTCAGCTTAACCTGGGGACCATCAGCCATGACTGGCTCTCTGAGTGCAGCAGTGCCCAGGGCAGTGTGGTTTGCATCCCTTTGGGTTACAAACCTATGGTTTTTGCCAGGTTAGGAAAACCTGGCTATGCAATCTCTTAAGGATGGGGTTTTGGCTAACTGAGGGATGACCGTCTCAATCTGGGACAGCAGGTTCACTCTTTTGCTAGGTTGTGGGACTCAGTATCGAGGGAGCATTCACATTGCCAGACACCAATTTAGTACCTTCTATAAACAGACCCAGAGAAAAATTTGAAATATAGTTTTCTCTGATGTTGTCAACGGAAAAAATGAAAATGGAAATAGAAATCTTTGTCCTAATATTTCCCCCTTGGAAACTTGAACTTTTGGATTCTCCAGGAAATATGAATAAAGAGCCCTGTCCTGGGAATCTAACACCTGGCACAGAGGTCCTGGCTCTGCAGCCGGGCGGCTGTGGCACCTGGCAAAGCCCCCTTCCTTTCTGTCCACAGTGTTGGGCCTAAGGGGGTAAATTGGTTGGACTTAAAAATATTTTAAATTTTTCCAGTTTTTCCATTGGCAGGTTTATGCATGAGAGATGTTTTGCTAGAAGAGTGGGAAATTAGAAGTGACTCTACGAAAATAAGGGGAAACTGCTAATGGAATCATTAGAATTAAGGAGGCAGTAACACAAATGTCAACATGGGCTGGATCCAGGAGTCACTTTGTCCAAGGGACAAGTCTAAAGTACAGGGAATAACTTTTCCCACCAAGAGCATTTTCAGTGTCACTCCCTTCACTGTAACAAGACAAAGAGCCCCACACACAGAGACCGGACACAGAGTACTCAACTTAGCTGGGGACAACAGGACCATAGCACCAAGCAAACGAGAGGTAGGAGCCATTCCCTGGTTAGTAATTATTGTGGGAAGACAGCATGTTGGAGAAATCAGCCCTCCCTATTCAATGTGGTGACAAAGATGTCATTCTTTTTTAACTTAAAGTAAATGCTAAAAGAGAAAGAAACTTAGGGCCCTGGTTTAAGAGATCTGGTACACCCAGAAGGATCATGTAGGACATAGAAAAAGAGGACCAGGAGAAGTTCTTCTAAAGCATTTAACACAATTAAATAATTATGTGATTCATTCCTTAATGCCTTTCTTTACCACTAGAATTTCAGCCCCATCAACTTGTCTACTATATACCCAGCAAATAACACATGGTTTGTATACTGTAAGTACTTTTTACATACTTCACTTGGAAAGAGGGAATTCTGGGATAGGATGAAAAATTTGGGAATAGATGGAGCCCATCATCTAGAGTTGGTTGTAGATAAATGTGGTTACGTTAATTTTACAGTGATCAGTATGTAATTCTCATTCCAGAATCTCTGGTTGTTCTGGTTTCCAGATGAGCCAGGTACCCAAATGTTTCCAGCTCCTGAGCATCCAGCTCTGACCCACCATGGAGACCACAGGCTGTAATGGATCAGTGGACTCCTCCACCATTTTCTACCTCATGGGCATCCCCTCTCTGCCTAAATCCCTCTTCCTTCCCATCTTCTTTGTCTTTCTCCTCCTCTACCTGCTCATCCTGCTGGGTAATGCCCTGATCCTGGTGGCTGTGGTGACAGAGCCCAGCCTGCACAAGCCCATGTACTTCTTCCTGATCAATCTCTCCACCTTGGACATCCTTTTCACCACAACCACTGTCCCCAAGATGCTGTCCTTATTCCTGCTGGGAGACCGCTTCCTCAGCTTCCCTGCCTGCTTCCTGCAGATGTACCTGTTCCACAGCTTCTCCTGCTCTGAAGCCTTCATCCTGGTAGTCATGGCCTATGACCGCTATGTGGCTATCTGCCGCCCACTGCACTACCCTGTCCTCATGACCCCACAGACCAACGCTATGCTGGCAGCCAGTGCCTGGTTCACCGCCCTCCTCCTGCCCATCCCAGCTGTGGCACAGACCTCCCAGATGGCATTTGATCTTGTGACCCAGGTCTATCACTGCTTCTGCGACCACCTGGCTGTGGTCCAGGCCTCCTGCTCTGACACCACCCCCCAGACCTTCATGGGCTTCTGCATCGCCATGGTGGTGTCCTTCCTCCCGCTTCTCCTGGTGCTCCTCTCCTATGCCCGCATCCTGGCCTCAGTGCTTCACATCAGCTCCCAAGAAGGACGGTCCAAAGCCTTCTCCACGTGCAGCTCCCACCTCCTGGTGGTGGGCACCTACTACTCATCCATTGCCATCGCCTATGTGGCCTATAGGGCCAACCTGCCCCTCGATTTCCACATCATGGGCAATGTGGTACATGCCATTCTCACACCTGTTCTCAACCCTCTCATCTACACACTGAGGAACAAGGATGTCAAAGCAGCCATCACCAAGATGGCATGCTCCCAGGAACCAAAGAATGCCAGGAAACCTTGATTCAAATGGGTAACTTGATCTTCTCTCAGAAACATCAACATTGTGGGAAATGTGGTAAATTCAGACAGCCAGGCAGTTAGAATAATAGTTCTCAAAATATAGTCCTAGGTATTCCTCCATTGTAATCAAATAATGGTATTTTTTCTTAATTCATAGACAAATTGAATAGGATTTTTTGATGGAGTTTTTAAGCTACGAATCCCAAATTTCACAAGACCGTGAGTACAGTTGATGTCACGTTACCATTAATTCAAATAATTTTGATTCTCAGAGACTCCAAGGAATTGACTAGCAAGAAATTCAGTCTTTTCCCTTGGATGTCTTTTTTCCAATATTTCTGAAAATCTCTAGTATTTCTAGAACATAGATACAAATCATTCTTGCCCTTTTTGTTGAAATAGCAGCTTAGATAGATACACCCATGGAAGGAAAAACTCTGTTGTGTGAAAATTCACTCATGCACCACCGATATCCAAAGCCAGGCACACAGGCAATTTGCCTCTGCTATCTAGACCCTCGTGGTGTCCAAAAGCAGAGCAGGCCCCTCATCAGCTTACGCTCAGGCAAGGGGTGTCCCTTAGCACACCTGTTTGGGCAAAAAACATTACAGTTCTTTTAGTTCTCAGCACAGTATAGCTTCCCTGCCCATGACCTTGGGTGGCTAAGTAGACAAGTTTCTCCTTATCAGAAGTATACTGTTCCCACTGCCACCACTCTCTCAAAACATAGTCCTAGGTGTTCCTCTTTGTGGCCTGAGTGGCCAGCTCAAGCTCCATACTCCCTTCTCCCATGGCACGTTTCCTCTTGAAGACCTGTCAGGTTTGTCCAGTCAGCGACATACAGAACAGTGAAAAGTATTTAGGGAGAACCCAGGTGACAGATATCCTCATCTCTGGCTCTTCACAGATAGTCCCATTCCCATTTCTAGGGTCCCAGTTTTTGCCAACCAAGGCATTAATTTTAACCATTTTTCCATTGCATAAAACCCCATGTGTTAATAGATGGGAACTCCATTGAGGATGCAGTTCAACAAAAGATATGATTTGTTCCTGGACTTAGCGTTCAGCCATCCCAGAGGCCCTGCTGTCATCAGAAAGGGCTTTCTGAAGCAGAGAAAGGCTCTGAGTTTCCTTGTTTACTGGCCCTGAACAACATGGATTGGGACTCATGTTCTTTTATCTAAACCTTTGGCAGTACATTCATTCCTCACTCCTTGAAGTTGAGGTCTAGACCTCAGTGGGACCATAATCCTCGAAGTCTAAAGGAGATAGTTTAATAAATTTCCTTGTCCCTGAGTTCTACGAGCTATTAGAATTTAACCTAAGGATGTGGAGAGGCACTTTTGTTCTGTCTACTCCACTATCACCCAATGAACTACTCCCATGTCACTACTGCAGTTCTGTTCTGGGCTTCTCTGTTCAGAACTTCTCTTCTGGTATCAATTTCAGTTTCAGGTCAGGTCTTTTGGTTTGCTGTGGCCCCGTATCATGTCATCCTTTCATCTTCATCTTCCCTTCCAGATGGGACAAACAATTAATCACATGGAAAGTGAATTCCAGTAATATGGAATTCCAGGCTAGTTCTATCCCCACTCACTATTTTCTTGTGACTCCTCCTCCTAAACATTTATCATCAGTAGACATGAAATAATAGCAACAACAACATTTTTTACTTGTAGCTACACCTGCTAATTGGCAGTCTGTATTTCCCCATTTTAAAAAATAGTTTCAACTTTTGTGCAAAGGACACTATCAAGAGAGTGAAAAACAACCCACAGAATGGGAGAAAATATTTGTCAATCACATATCCAATAAGGAATTAATATGCAGAATATATAAAGAACTACAACTCAACAACAAAACCAGTCCAATTCAAAAATGTACAAAGGACTTCAATAGACATTTCTCCAAAGAAGGTATACAAATGGCCAATAAGCACATTATAAGATGCTCACCATCATTAGCCATTCGAGAAATACAAATCAAAACCACAATGAGATACCACCACACACCCATTAAGATGGCTACTATTTAAAACAAAACAACAGAAAATAAGAAGTGTTGGTGAGGATGTGGAGAAATTGGAACTCTTGTGCATTGTTGGTGGGAATGCAAAATGGTGCAGCCACTGTGGAAAACAATATGATGATTCCTCAAATTAAACATAGATTGACCACATGACCCAGCAATTCCACCTCTGGGTATATGTCCAAAAGAATTGAAATCAGGGTCCCAAAGAGATATTTATATGTCTATGTTCATAGCAGCATTATCTACAAATAGTCAAGAGGTAGAAACAACCTAAATGTCTAATGTCAAATAAATTTTGGGTAAACAAAATGTGGCATACATACAATGGAATATTATTCAGCTTTAAAAAGGAATGAAATTCTTATATATGCTATAACATGGATGAACTTTGAGGACATTGTGCTAAAGGAAATAAGCCAGATGCAAAAGGACAAATATTGTATGATTTCACTTCTATGAGGTACCCAGAATAGTCTAAGTCCTAGAGACACAAGTAGAATGATAGTTACCAGGAGCTGGGGAAGGAAGAATGGGAAGTTACTGTTTCATCGGTACAGAGTTTCTGGATGATGACAAGGTTCCGGGAATGGACAGTAGTGATGCTTGGACAACACTTTGAAGTACTTAGTGCCACTGAACTGTACACTTAACGGTTCAATGGTAAATTTATGTTATGTATGTTTTACCATAATTTTAAAAAATTTTAAATAGTTTCAAACCAGGCTATAGGTCACAGGTGTTGGCTGCCTTTTGTCAGATGCCCAGTTCTGGACCAACTAGCTGCGGCCAGAGAGAAATGTGTGGAGCTCACTCATATGATTTAACACGGACACTTAAGAATCAGGCCGGGCGTGGTGGCTCACGCCTGTAATCCTAGCACTCTGGGAGGCCGAGGCGGGTGGATCGCTTAAGGTCAGGAGTTCAAGACCATCCTGAGCAAGAACGAGACCCCGTCTCTACTAAAAAATAGAAAGAAATTATCTGGCCAACTAAAATATATATAGAAAAATATTAGCCGGGCATGATGGCACATACCTGTAGTCCCAGCTACTCGGGAGGCTGAGGCAGTAGGATTGCTTAAGCCCAGGAGTTTGAGGTTGCTGTGAGCTAGGCTGATGCCACGGCACTCACTCTAGCCAGGGCAACAAAGTGACACTCTGTCTCAAAAAAAAAAAAAAAAAAAAAATCAGTGGAAGGGGCTCGGAGTTGGGTGGGGGGAATTAGGGAGATGTGGGTTAAAGTTGTGGTCCCCAACCCCTCGACCCTGGCTGCAGCCTGTTACCAGTCCATGGCCTGTTAGAAACTGGGCCACTTATTACCACCTGAGCTCTGCCTCCACCCCCTACCCCCATCCATGGAAAAGCTGTCTTCCATGAAACCAGTCCCTGGTGCCCAGATCCCTGGCTGGGGATCGCTGGGTTAAAGGATACAAAATTTCAGTTAGGAGGAATAAGTTCAAGGGATCGATTGTACAACATGGTGACCATAGTTATTAACGATGTGTTGTATACTTGACAATTACTAAGAGAATAGATTTTAAGTATTCTTACTACAAAAAAATAAGTATTTGACATAATGCATATATTGGTTAGCTCAATTTAGCCATTCCACAATGTGTACATATTTCAAAACTTCATGTTGTACATGATAAATATATACAATTTCTATTTGTTGATGAAAATTAATTACCTATGCAAAGAAAGATGCAGTGGAGCAGTCTGTCTTAAAAAGAAGGATGAGAGGGGGCATTTGAAGCCCTGTACTCTTGTGGGAGTCTTTTTCACACCTGTGAATTCCAGGTGGCGGTTGTGAAGGTTTGAGTAAGACCAGGTGATTTCACCTCTGCGCCATCTCTAGACTGCCTCGGGGCCTCTCCACCCCCATCTCCTGGGCCCTGGTGCAGGGGCCACCACCCGCTCTCTCCTCAGTGGTCTGTCTGCCCCTGTGCCTGCTCTCCTGTCCACAAAGTGGCCAGAGCAGGCTTTCTGACATACAGACCTGGTCACACTACCAGTCTCTGCAAGACTGAAAGGCTCTCTCTGATCTGGCCCTAAGTGACCTCTTTGGCTTCAGGTCTCACCATTGCATCTCTCGTGGCAATTCTGAACTCTTTTGAGTTTCTCAAATACGCCAAGTTCTCTTTTTTTTTCCTTTCCTTCAAAAATTCAGCTGCATCCAAGTTCTCATTCTCATCAATAACAAACTCTTCTCTGTGCCCGAGGCACGCTTCCTCCTTGCCCACCTCACCTGCTTAAATCTTTCTCAGTCTTCTTCTGGAACATTACCTTCTCTGGGGAGCCTGCCTGGCATCTCACTCTGAAATATGAGCTAGGTGCCATTCTTACATGCCCATAGCACTCTATAATTCCCCTATCGTGTCTTTTTTTTTTTTTTTTTTTTTTGACCTTAGGAGAAGAGAGCTCGGAGCACAGTGTATTCATTAGCCCGTGCAGGCCCCTTGCTCAGTTTACTTACTGTCCCCTTTTAATCCCCTCCCACTTAAGTACTCTAATGTGCTGAATATATGTCCATAAATACGTGTATCTTTGTAAAATATGCAGTGTTTTGTGCATGTATGTATACTTTTAACATACATAAAAATTGTTTCATGTCTCCATTTATTTCTTACATTTTTTTCATTCAATTCTATTTTTTAGATCTATGTATGTTGCTATTTATACATCTAACTTCACTGGTTCTAACTGATGCGTACAATTCCATAGTATGATTTTATCACATTTTACTTTTCTCCAAGTGGAGGATATCTAAATTGCCTTCAGCTCTTTGCTACCACTATGTCCTGATGAATGCCCTCGTGTATGTCCCTTTATGGTCCCATGGAGGATTTTCTCTGGAATATATACCAAGAAGTAAAATAGATTAGTCTTAGGGTTTGTATAACCTTTAGCTAAATACAGTCCATCCTCATTATTCACGGACTGCAAATTTGCCCACTTGCTAACCCTAATGCCAATGCTCACGGAGCTTTCAGGGTCATTCTAGAACATGCACAGAATGGCCAAAAATCCAAGTCACCCTATAAACACATTCCCAGCTGAAGTCGAACAAGATGACGTTCTGCCTTCATGTTTCAGCTTTCATAATACAAACAAGTGCCCTTTCAGTGGTCTATTTAGAGCCATGTTTTCCTAATTATTGTGGCTTTTCTTGGCGATTTCATTGTTTAAAATGTCCCCAGGCATAGTACTGAAGGGGTGTCTAGTGTTCCTAATGCAATGAGGCTTATGGAGAAAATAACGTGTGTGTTCAGGCATGAGTTATAGTGCTGTTGGCCATAAGTTCAATGTCAATGGATCAACAATATATGATAAATATGGTGTCTTTAAAAAAAAACACACATAGAACAAGGTTATGTTTTGTTTGGTTGGACGAAAATGTAACCAGAGGTTTGCAGGAAGCTAACCCCGTATTTCCCTAGAGAAATGTTTCAGTATTCACTAATTCAGTGTTTGCAGCAACTTTATAAAACATAACTACTACAAATAATGATAATTGACTGTACTTTGGAATAAGTTTGTTTCCCAGAATGGCTGTGCCATTTACACCCCCAGCAGTAATGGACTATATAGTTCTCATCTTTCCACATCTTCACCAAAATTTGCTATTATCCAACTTTCTAATTTTTTGCCTTTTTTTATCAGGTTAAAGAGCTACTTCCTTCTGCCTAATTTGCATCTCTGTGATTACTAATGAATATAAACACCTCTGTAAATACTTTTTAGCACCTAGCATGTCCCCTTTTCAAATTGCTTATGAGAAACTTTGCTCATTTCTTTGGGTTTCCTGTCTTACTGTATTGCTTTGCAGGACTTCCATATGTTTGTTCCCTGTCAACTTTAAATATTGCAAATGTTTTCCCAGTTTGTAATCTGTCCTGCACTGAGCAGAAATCTTTAATTTGATGCAGTCAAACTCACTACAGTTTGACCCTATGATCTATGGGTTTAGCCTTTGCTTTCTCTTATATCACAAAGGCATTCCCCTGCATTTTCTTTTGTTAGCTTCCTAATTTTATCTTTCACACTTACATCTTGAATCCATGTGGAGTTCCTCTCTGTTTAAGGCATAAGGAATTTCTTTCTTTTTCTTCATATTGGAAGCCATGTTTTCTCAAATCCATGCTTTTTAAAAAAATCTGTCCTTCCTCATTATTGGTTTTTTCTGGTTTTTTTTTTTTTTTTTTTTTTTTTTTTTTTGAGACAGAGTCTCGCTCTGTTGCCCGGGCTAGAGTGCCGTGGCATCAAGCTCACAGCAACTTCAAACTCCTGGGCTTAAGCAATCCTTCTGCCTCAGCCTCCCGAGTAGCTGGGACTACAGGCATGTGCCACCATGCCCGGCTATTTTTTTTTCTATACATAATTTTAGCTGTCCAGATCATTTCTTTCTATTTTTAGAAGAGATGGGGTCTCGCTCTTGCTCAGGCTGGTCTCGAACTCCTGAGCTCAAACAATCCACCCGCCTCGGCCTCCCAGAGTGCTAGGATTACAGGCATGAGCCACCACACCCGGCCCCTCATTGTTTTATAGTGCCAGCATTATCAACTGCCTTTACACCTTGTCTACTTCTGAGCTACTTGGTCTATTATCAATTTGTCTATTGCTATGCCAGAATGATACTATTATTATAGCTTTGACATGTCTTTTCTCCTATTTGATAAAGGAAGCCCCTTCAATCCTTTTATATTTTTTAAAGTTGACTTAGCTATTTGCTTGTCATTATTCTTTCCTTTAAGTTTTAGGATAAGTTTGTAAGCTCTCTAAAATATCTAGCAATAATTCTGGGGGGATTGCATTATGTCACATCTCCCACTTATTTGCTATAGCTCCCTATTTATTTAAATCTTCTTTTATGTCTTTTGTTCAAGTTTCTGACTTTTTAGCAAACATGGTAGTCATTTTGGTAGTATAAACTTCATTATTTATGCTACGGTTATGAAAAGCACTTAACATTTGTTCTAATTGTTATGCTAGAAAAAGCCATTTCTAGCTATTAATAGTATATTGGTCCCCAACCATAGCACTTAATCACACTGAATTGTAATCACCTTGTTATTATTTATATGTTTTCTTTATGAGAAGAATGAAGCCATATGAGGATGGGAACTGGGCCTTTTTCATCTCTATATCCCCTGTCATAGAGCCTGGTACACAGTAGTGGCTTAATAAGTAGTTCATCCCTTGGCACATGCTGTCACTCAGCATTAGCTTTTGATATTATTGAGCAAAATTGAGTTGAATGCCATGCCCATTATATTACTCAGGATTGCCCTGTAACTTTCTCCCTAAATGCAGTAAAGAAAAAAGTTTTATCTAAAAGCAAACTATTTTCCTTTCTTTTACCAGGTCACATAATGCTTCATACCCTGGCAGATTCTTCTTTGCCTCGCCTGACAGGAACTCAGCCTCTTTCTCGTCTTTCGCACCTCTCTTGTTCGAGGGCCTAAAAATATCTATTGCTCTTCTCCCTCCCTCTAAATTATTTTGTGTTACGTTTTGTCCTATTTTACATTGTCTTCAGTTTCGAAAGGTGTCTCAGATCCTTCTTATACATAAAATATAAATAAACATACATGTATTATATCTAAATGCATAGACGTAATTATGAAGACATCTGCTTAACACAAAATGATGAACACCAGAAAAACTTAAGGACTAAATGTTATTTTGTGTTATCTTTCCTTCTCAGTAAATTGTCTTGGATAATCTCCAGTCTCAGGGAATTTTTCTTTCCCTGAACTGCTTAATTTACGCTCACCACGCAGAGGTGGCTCTCAGACCTGAGTAACGTGAGGGAAGCACTAGGGCAAAACTGAACATCAGCCCTACACAAAGCCAGCAGCTGCTCTTACAGCACGTTGCAAGGGTCTTGTGAGATTTCACTGGTATTTCTAGACCTTTCTGGAGGCCTCCTCCAATGCTGGATGCCCTTAATTCCAGTGGCCAGTGGGCCAATATTCACAGAAGGCTTCATTGCCTCTAGCAGACCCAGAGGGCCTGGGGAAAGGTCTAGGAAGGGGCCTTCACCCTCTCCTACTGGCTCATCTGCCCAGTTTTGGATCCTATTCATGTGAGTGGTCACCAGGGAAGGCCTGGGCACCCTACCCCCAAGAAGAGGAGAAACAGCCAAGGAGATGGGGTGGCATAGGCCAGGGGTGTGGCAGATATGCTAGGCTCTGAGGGATGGTGTGAAGTCACTGGGCAATGGGCAGGTCAGGTTCAGTATGGGATACCCAGAACAGAAACTGACCCCTGACTCCAAATTCACTGCCCACCCCCATGGCTCCTTATAAAGGTCCAGGGTACCTAATAAAGTCCTTTCCTGACTTTAAGGCCCTGACAGCTCAGAGGTCCTAGGGTCAAGAGAACAGGAGTCTGAGCCCAAGCTGCTCTGATTCTGACGACTCATGATTCCCAAGGCAAGATCTTAGAGTATGGCTCAAATATCCTAATATTCCACTACCTTAAACCATTCTTAGAATATAAGATTCTAAAATTCTCCAATTTGAGGTCTCTGGTTTGAGATTGTAAAGTTTTAAAATTTAGAAACAAATGATTCCAAGAGTGAGTAAAAATATAAAATTCCATCATTTTAGACATTTTAGATTCTTAGAGTTTGACATGCTAAGATCTTTAGAATCTAAGTTCCAATGACTCCAAATTCTTAAAATTTTAAGTCTTAGGATCAACCAGTCTGGGATCTTTAGTTCTATGATTTTATACCTGTTTGCTAGTGATACCCAAACAAATACATCAACTTTCCAGCCCACCTGCTAAGAAGCGCGTTGCACCTTGCAGGACGGTGTTTAGGGGCAAACCTAAATGAATGTCATAGCTGCCAACTGGTTCAGTCACTTCCTGGTGAGGCCAGACCATTTATGGCAGTGAGCCTCGTCTCACCTTACTACCCTTGCTGTGCTGCCGGGGTGGACGCCTATTACTTTTCTGCATGCCCGGTATCTCTCCTCTTTACGGACTGCAGCTCCTCCTCTCGAGGCGTGTCCAGTGGGGTTGTCAACCGCACAGCACCACCTTCTCCACTTCAAGGCTGGGCACATGACCCAGTCTGACCAGAAAACTTCCATATCCTCAACACAGCAATTCTTCCAGAAATGAGCCAAGAGATTTTCCAAGAAATACCATATATAATGGGAGAAAGAGCACTGTGTTCATGCATCGCCTGGGACTATGACCTGTCAGGACAGTGTGAGCATGGTGAGTCAAGGTTTGTTACTGGCCAACTTTTCCAGCAGGTAGCCAGGGCTGAGTAGGCACCGTGCCTGGGACCCACTATACTTTCAGGAGCCCGTGAAAATGTTTTCTTTTAAAATCAGAAGAAAAGGAATACAATCCAGCTTAGATTGTATTCATATTTATACCAATGCAATTCTAAAATATAATTTTTAATATTTTTGTATGAAGGATCTGTGAAAATTATAACGTGACTTTGGGCTGGGCGTGATGGCTGACACCTATAATCCTGGCACTCTGGGAGTCCGAGACGGGCAGATCGTTTGAGCTCAGGAGTTCGAGACCAGCCTCAGCAAGAGCGAGACCCCAGCTCTACCAAAGAAATAGAAAGAAATTAGTGCGACAGCTAAAAATATATAGAAAAATTAGCCAGGCATGGTGGCGCATGCCTGTGGTCCCAGCTACTCGGGAGGCTGAGGCAGAAGGATCACTTGAGCCCAGGAGTTTGAGGTTGCTGTGAGCTAGGCTGATGCCACAGCACTCTAGCTGGGGCAACAGAGTGAGACTCTGTCTCAAAAAAAAAAAAATTATAACATGACTTTGGAAAGAACTTGTCTGAGAATGAAATCTAAATGGGAGAAAATATCTGCGAGATGAAGCAAGAAAAGCAGAGTGATCATGTGAACCCAGGATCAGCTACCTCAGAAGCCCAGCTGTCCCCTAAACTTTCCAGGTAAGGGAACAAGTAAATCTCCTGTTTATTCAAGCAGGTGTGTTGGACGTTGTTGCCACATGGGCTGCCAAGATGCTTCCTATGTTTGGGGAGTTTCCCACTATCTCCTCCCACTCTAGAAGCCTTTACCTGCTTGCCAGCCCCCCTTACAAGCAGAGCCCAAGCATGTGACCTAGATTCTTTGGCCCCAAAGAGATTTTGTGAGCTACCTAATATTCTTCAGTCAAATTCTTTGCTGATTAAGCCAGCCGGAGTTGTTTTCTGCTATTTGCAAGTTAGACCGTAACAGGTACAGCTAGCTTAAGCTAGGCTTCTGTACCTTACAACCAAAAGTATTTTAGCCAATACATAGAAGAACACTCCTCTGCCCCTACCCCTTCCCCAGGGTTCAGAGCCAGTCAGTGGTCATATCATCCCAAGAGCCCTGTTCCTTTGTCCCTGGAGAGAAGATCGGTCAGGCTGAGTCCTCCCCAGGGCAGGATCACAGGGACCAGGAGAGCTGTAGAGAACAGCTTGAAAGGTCAGTGTGGGCTTGTGTGGGGCAGGATGGCAGACCAGAAGCAGCCCATACATGCTGCTCTCAAGGAGAGGATTAAAATTCGCAGGTGGATGCCCACCTATGGATGGGTTTTCTTGGAAGAACTGGTATCTATCCAACAGAAGTTATTCCATAATATTGAGGAGGGAATCCTCCCTAACTCACTCTATGAAGCCAGTATCGCCTTGATACCAAAGCCAGGAAAGGACACAACAAAAAAGAAAATTACAGACCAATATCCCTTATAAATATAGATGCAAAAATACTAGGAAACCAAATTTAACAGCACATTAAAAAGATAATTCACCACGATCAAGTATATTTCATCCCAGGAATACAAGGATGGTTCAACATACACAAATCAATAAACGTGATTCACTACATAAACAAAAGCAAAAACAAAGACCATATGATCATCTTGATAGATGCAGAAAAAGCATTTGATAAAATCCAGCACCCTTTCATAATAAAAACTCTGAACAAATTAGGAATAGAAGGAACATACCTCAAATCATAAAAGCCATATGTGACAAACCCACAGCCAACATCACACTGAATGGGAAAAGTTAAAAGCATTCCCCATAAGAATTGGAACAAGCAAGGGTGCCCACTGTCACTGGTTCTATTCAACATAGTAGTGGAAGTCCTAGCCAGAGTAATCAGGCAAGAGAAGGAAATAAAGGGTATCAAAATTCAGAAAGAGGAGGTCAAACTATTGCTTTCCACTAATGAGATGATCTTGTATCTAGAAAATCCCAAAGAGTCTACAAAAAGACTCCTAGAATTGATAAATAAATTCAGCAAAGTCTTAGGTTATAAAATCAATGTACACAAATCAGTAGCACTTCTACATACTAATAACAGTCAAGCTAAGAGTCGAATCAAAGACTCAATACCATTCACAATAGCTCAAAGAAAATAAAATACTTAGGAATATACTTAACCAAGGGGGTGAAAGATCTGTACAAGGAGAACTAAAAAACACTGATAAAAGAAATCAGAGATGACACAAACAAATGGAAAAACATCTCATGCTCATGGATGGGTAGAATCAACATTGCTAAAATATCCATACTGCCCAAAGTGATTTACACATTGAATGCAATCCCCATCAAAATATCAACATATTCACTGATCTAGGGGAAATATTAACAATTCTATACCTCATTTGGAACCAAAAAAGAGCCCAAATAGTCAAAGCAATCTTAATCAACAAGAACAAATGTGGAGCCATCACATTACCACACTTCATTATACTACAAGGTTATAGTAACCAGAACAGCATAGTACTGGTATAAAAGTAGAGACATAGACCAATGAAAGAGAATAGATAACCCAGATATAAAAATATCTGCCTATAACCAACCGATTTTCACCAAAGCAGACAACAACATACACTGGGGAAAGGAAGTCCTATTCAATAAATGGTGCTGGGAAAACTGGATAGCCACATGCAGAAGAATGAAACAGGATCCCTATCTCTCACCATATACAAAAATTAATTCAAGATGCATAAAAGATTTAAATGTAAGGCATGAAACCATAAAAATTCTAGAAGGAAATGTAGGAAAAACTCTTTCAGACATCAGCCTAGTCAAATAATTTATGACTAAAAACCCAAATGCAAATACAGCAATAATAAAAATAAATGTTTAATAAATGGGACTTTATTAAATTAAAAAGCTCTGCACATGAAAGGAAATAATCAAGAGAGGAAATAGACAACCTACAGAAAAGGAGAAAATATTTCCAAACTATACATCTGACAAAGGTTAATATCAAGAATCTATTAATACAAAGAACTCAAACAAATCAATAAGAAACAAACAACCCCATTAAAAAGTGGGCAAAAGACACGAATGGAAGTTTTTCAAAAGAATATGGACAAATGGCCAATAAACATAGGAATAAATGCTCAATATCACCAATCATTAGGGAAATGCAAATTAAAACCACAATGAGATAACACCTTATCCCTGTCAGAATGGCTATTATTGAAAAGTCAAAAAACAATAGATGCTGGCATGGATACACAGAGAAAGGAATGCTTATACATTGTTGGTGGGACAGCAAATTAGTACAACCTCTATGGAAAATAGAAGATTCCTCAAAGAAATAAATGTAGACTTAGCATTTGATCCAGCAATCCCACTATGGGTATCTACCCAAAGGAAAAGAAGTCATTTTATCAAAAATACAGCTGCACTCGAATTTTTATTACAGCAAAATTTACAATCGTGAAGATGTGGAATCAACCTAAGTTCCACTCAGTTCATGAGTAGATTAACAAAATGAGGCATATGCATATCATGGAGTACTACTCAGCCATAAAAAGGAACAAAAAATGTCCTTTGCAACAATTTGGATGTAACTGGAGACCGTTATCCTAAGTGAAGTATCTCAGGAATAAAAAAACAAACACCACGTGTATCCTCCAATAATTGGGAGCTAACTGACATACACACACAGGCACAAAGAGATATAAAGGTCATTGGAAATCAAGAAGTAGGGGTGCAGGGAAGGAGGAAAGACCTACCTATCAGGTACAATGAATACCATTGAGGTGATGGGCACACTAAAAGCCCCAACTTAAGCATTATACATGGTATCCATGTAACAAAAACATTTGTACCCCTTTAATATTCTAAAATTTAAAAAAGAAAAATCGGTATAATTTCAAGACTCCTCAATTCATTTGTCCTTTTTCTCCCTGACTCCAGCCTCTTCTTTACCCAGGACCTTCCCTCTAACACTGTCTTTAGGAGGTGGATGCCAGGAAAATTATTTTGTTTATTACTTTGTACCAACTACAAGCACCACAGACATACTCCCACAGAGAAGTGTAAGAGAGATGCCACCAGCGTTCCTTGAATTGATGGAGCTGGGGGCAAAATCAGGACCAGGTGCAAGGGCAAGGTTGCCAGGACAAGCAGCCCATGGAGGAGAAAAGCTCAGGATGAGGAAATGCAACCCAGGAAGGATGTGGAGGGAGGACAAGGGAAAGGGCTCAGGAGACCCAGACCTACAATCTAGTCAAAGTGACTGTAAAGTGGCCTTTCCACCCCATGACCACACAGCCAGCACCATCACCTCATTCACAGCCACCATCCTGATGCCTTCTCCCCATCCCATCTTATACCCTCCAACCTAACCTGATCCTAGTTTCCTGAAGATACTAACTCCCCATTTTACTTCCCACTGATGGTCCCGTACTCCCCTAAAGATGTGACACTTCATATCTGTATCAACATCCCTATTTGACTATGGCCCCCACTTTCCTCTTGGACTACTTGCTGCTCTCAGTCTTGCTTCATCTTCTGACTGTGCCTGTGTCCTCTCGTCCACCCACAAGGCCTGGAGGTGGAGACCAGGTGTCTGTCATCTCAGTCCTTGCAGCTCAGCATGGAGTCTGACACAGAACAGAGGCTAACTCTTGTGATTTAATGAATTATATGGTGAATGGTTGTCAGTGGCTGTTGGTTG
Organism: Lemur catta; assembly: GCF_020740605.2. Lineage (NCBI taxonomy): Eukaryota > Metazoa > Chordata > Mammalia > Primates > Lemuridae > Lemur > Lemur catta. The sequence continues at coordinate 57,587,879 of NC_059134.1, forward strand.
ACTGGTTTTCCAACTCTATTCATTTAATAAATATGTTTCTTGGATTAATTTACTGATGACTTCCAGGTCAAAAAAAAAAAAAAAAAAGAAACCTCTCCCTCTTCCTAATACCTAAATGGAGGAACGACAATATGCATGAAAGAAAAATGTTTATGATAAGGCTATTTGGTATCCTTGAAGTAGAGACCCCAGTGAATGCAATGGAAAGCATATTCAAAGATAAATAGTAGGAAAGTTCCATGAAATAAAGAACTAATTCTGCAGCACGAAAGGGTGCAGCATATTTCAAGAATAATTGCTGCAGGAAAATTGAGACCTATTCATACCTTGATTAAGTCATCAGACTTCAAGGATAAAGATAAAATATTTCATACACTTAAGAAGACAAAGTCTTCTCAGCATTATTCAATATCACAACATGATAGAACAATGTCTCTGAAGTCATTCAAGTCTAAAGGCAACAGGCAAATATTCTCAGACATGAAGGAACTCAGGAAATACAGATTCTATGATCTCTTCATTAAAAAGCTACTATACTAAGAAATTCAGAAAAACAACAGATGAATCAAAATAAAGAACTACGGAATTGAGAAGCAGTGATAAATGGATGATGATGATCACTAAGTAATCCATTTAAATACATAGCTAAGACTAAAGAACTTTGGGAATTATAACTGCCAAATAAAAATTAATATTTTAAACCTTGACAAAGTAAAATTAATGATATAACTAACATTATTGAGGATCAAAGAAAAGTGAGAACAAGTGTACAAGGTTAATACAGTCCTGCAGCACTTAACATCAGGGATACATTGTAAGAAACGTGTCATTAGGCAATTTTGTCATTCTGCAAACATCATAGAGTGTACTTTCACAAAACTAGATAGTATAGTCTACTACATGCCTAGGCTTTATGGTATAGTGTATTGCTCCTACGCTACCAACCTGTACAGCATGTTACTGTACTGAATCCTGAAGGCAACTGTAACACAACGGTAAGTATTTGTGTATCTAAACATATCTAAACATAGAAAAGGTACAGTAAAAATATGGTATAAAAGATTAAAAGGGTACACCTGTATAGGGCACTTACTTTCATGACTGGGAGTTTCTGTGGATGAGTCAATGAGTGAATGGTGAGTGAATGTGAAGCCCTAGGACATTACTATACACTATGTAGACTTTACAGTCACTGTACACTTGGGCTATACTACATTTGTTTAAAAAAATTTCTTTCTTCAATAAGTTAACCCTAGCTTATTGTAACTTTTTTACTTTATAAACTTTTTATTTTTTTTAACTTTTTGACTCTTTTGTAATAACAACTAGCTTAAAACACAAACACATTGTATAGCTGTACAAAAATATTTTTTCTATATCCTTATTCTATAAGGGTTTTTTATTTTTAAAGTGTTTTTTTTACTTTTTTAAACTTTTTTTGATAAAAACTAAGACATAAACACACACATTAGCCTAGGCCTACACAGGCTTAAGATCATCAATATCACTGTCTTCTGCTGCCACATCTTGTCCCACTGGAAGGTCTTCAGGACCAATAAACATGCATGGAGCTGTCATCTCTTATGATAATAATGACTTCTTTGGGAATACCTCCCAAAAGACCTGCCTTGAGACTGATTTAGGGTTAACTTTTTTTATATATAAATAGAAAGAGTACACCCTAAAATAACAATGGAAAGCATAGTACAGTAAATACATAAACCAGCTACATAGTCATTTATTGTCATTTTCAAGTATTATGTAATATAGATAATTATATATGCTATACTTTTATATGACTGGCAATGTAATAGGTTTATTTACACCAGCTTCACCACAAACACATGAGTAATGTGTTGCACTATGGTGCCTACAGCATCACTAGGCAATAAGAATTTTTCGGCTCCATTATAATCTTATGGGACCACAGTCATAAATGTGATCCAGCACTGACAGAAACATTATTTGGTGCATAACTGTATCTTCTAAAACTAAACTGAGAAATTTAAAAATAATGACTCCAATCTCATAATGTGCATCTTCTAAAATTAAAATGAGAAATTTAAAAATAATGACTCTAAGCTCACAATGTTTTTCATAATCTTTTTATTTCTTAATCCTTATGCTTCTTTTAGGAGTTAACATCTCTAGAGCTGAAGATACATTTATCTGAAGTTCATTGGTTTCTTAAGTTTTACTTCAGTTCATTTTCTATTAAATTTAATTATAAAATAAAATAAAATTATTGTATGATAGGTACAAAGTTTCAGTTTTGGAAAATATAGAAATTCTGGAGATGAATAATGATGATGATTGTACAACAATGTGAAGGTACTTAATGCGACTAAATTATACACTTAAAATGTTTAAAATGGCAAATTTATGTTATGTATGTTTTACCATAATTTTTTTTTAAATTCCTATTCTCTTAGGAAAGCACGAGTTGTGGTTGGCCACAGAAACAAGTAACCACCAGAACTGGGTTTCAAACTAGTCCTAATCAGTTTTGCTACAAGTATGGTAGAGAAAGCTCCCAACAGACTTCCTCTCCCCTCCACCCCTTCCCACAAACAACAACTATAAACTCTGGGAAAAAATTTGTTAAACTATCTAAGGCCAGGCGTGGTGGCTCACGCCTGTAATCCTAGCACTGGGAGGCCGAGGCGGGTGGATCATTTGAGCTCAGGAGTTCGAGACCAGCCTGAGCAAGAGCAAGACCTCGTCTCTACTAAAAATAGAAAGAAATTATCTGGACAACTAAAAATATATATAGAAAAAATTAGCTGGGCATGGTGGTGCATGCCTGTAGTCCCAGCTACTGGGTAGGCTGAGGCAGTAGGATCGCTTCAGCCCAGGAGTTTGAGGTTGCTGTGAGCTAGGCTGACGCCACGGCACTCACTCTAGCCTGGGCAACAGAGTGAGACTCTGTCTCAAAAAAAAAAATTTTTTTTTTAAACTATCTAAAGACCCTGGAGAGCAATCAAAAGCAGGCAGAACCTGAGAGACGTCAAAAACTTGGAAGAAGGGATGAGCACAGTGTGACTTTTCTGATTTTACAGGCTGCAGGTGTAATGCCAGGCATAATGACTAATACTTCAATAGAAAATCTGTAGTCTCTCTGGCCACAAGAACCAGAAGACAGAGTCCAGAACAACCATCACCTCTGGAAAGCTGGGAGTAGGGTAGGGTGAGGAAGGGTTCTGCAGAAGGGAAAGAAGCAGAGAGAAGACTAAGTTCTGTCTATAAACTCTTCCCAAGTCTCTGGCTGACCCTAAACCATGAATGTCTGGAGCAGACTCAAAGCACCATGCAACTAAGTCCAAAATAACTGAATGGTTGTTTAAGTTACAACAGACTACAAGCAAAATAAAACTTGCAGTTTTAGTCCAATAAAGTTAATTGTTTAAAAAAAATCAAACAAGTAACATTACTGAGAATGATGGAATAGAGAGCTTCAAGGATTTCTCCCTCCACTGATGAAGTCATTAATCTCACAAAAACTGTCAGAATCAACTTTTCTTAGAACCCCGTAATCTAATTTTTAAACCTGACAACAACCAGGGAGTGTTTAATGAAGATAGAGGTATAAATTTTAGCATTCAAGGAAATCTCTGCCAAGTTACTGACTGGCTACTGGGCTAACAGACAGACAATTCAGTGACCACATACAACAAAAAGTATAGTCTTTGCAAAAAAATAGTTCGGAAAAGTCACTTTAAAAGGATGATGACAGCACACAACAATAACAGCAAACTCTAGGCAGGGTGGGGAGAATCTAATTTCCAGAATTACCACATTATAATACTCAAAATGTACAGTTCTTGCCCTTTCCTGTGTCATTTTAAAATTTACGCAGTGCTTTAAGAAGCTAAGACAGAAGGGTAAAGTAATCTCCATAAAACCCAGAGAAGAGATTTTAAAACTCCTCTTTGGATCCTGTCTGGAGTCACAGCTGAAAAAAAAAAAAGTACAGTTCTGACCCCCAAAAATTACAAGGCATGCAAAAAACCAGGAAACTACATTTTACATTCATAGGAAAGATAAATAAATTAATAGAAGTTATCCTTGAGGAATTCCAGATATTGGGCTTCCTAAACAAAGAGTTTAAATCATCTGTCTTAAATATGTTCAAGGAGCTAAAGGAAAACCATGGACAAAGAACTAAGTGAAACCAGAAGAAAAATATCTCAACAAATAGAGAATATCAATAAAGAAATTATAAAAAGGAACTAAATAGAAATTGTGTAGTGAAAAGTACAATAATTAAAATGAAAAATTCCCTAGATGGGTTTGACAGCAGATTTGGTTTCAAACCTGTAGAAAGATAGCACTTTGAGAGGCCAAGGTAGGAGGATCACCTGAGCTCAGGAGTTCCCATCAGCCTGGGCAAAAGCAAGACCCCATCTCTAAAAAGGAGAAAAAAGAAAAGAAAAGAAACAAACCTGTAGAAAGAATTGGTCAACTTAAAGATACGTCAATTGAGATTACTCAATCTGAGTGGCAGAAAGAAAAAAGAATAAAGAAAAATAAACAGAGCCTAAAATACCTGTGTGACACCATCAAGCATACCAATATATGCATTATGGGAGTCCCTGAAGGAGAGGAGAGAAAGGTACAAAATGAATATTTGAAGGCCCAACACTGCCCAAATTTGATGAAAGACATGAATCTACACATCCAAGAAGCTAAACAAACCTCATGTAGCATAAACTCAAAGATATCCAAACCAAGACACATTATAACCAACTGTCAAAAGACAAAGAGAGAATCTTGAAAGCAGCAAGAGAGAAGTGACTAGTCACATGCACGTTACCCTAAATACGACTTACTGCTGACTTCTCATCAGAAATCATGGCAACCAGAAGACAGTGAAATGACATACTTAAAATGATAAGAGAAAACAACCTGTCAACCAAAAATTCTATATATATATGGGAAAATGATTCTTCAAAAACGAAATCGAAATTAAGACATTCCCAGATAAACAAAGGTTGAGGTTATCACTAGCAGACCTTCCCTACAAGAAACACTAAAGAGAGACCTTCAGGTGGAATTGAAAGGACACTAAACAGTAAATCAATGCCACACAAACAAATAAAGATATCTGGTAAAGATAACCACATAAAATTAGTGCAACCTCTGTGAAAAAGAATTTGGAGATACCTCAAAGAGCTAAAAATAGAAATACCATTTGATCCAGCAATAGCACTATTAGGCATCTACCCAAAAGAGCAAAAAACATTCTATAATAAAGACATCTGCACCTGAATGTTTATGGTAGCACAATTCACTATTGCAAGGATTTGGAAACAACCCAAGTGCCCATCAATTCATGAGTGGATTAATAAAATTTGGTATATGTATACAATGGAATATTACTCAATTATAAGAAATGATGGTGATCTAGCACCTCTTATATTTTCCTGGATAGAACTTGAGCCCATCCTCCAAAGTGAGGTATCACAAGAATGGAAGAATAGGCTCCACATGTACTCGCCATCAAATTGGCACGGACTGGTCAACACTATCGTGCTCACACGGTAGTAATATTCTTCACGGATTGGGGGATTGGGGTGGGTAAATTCACAACTAATGGATGTGGTGAGCATTGTAGAGGGGAAGGGCATGCCTCAAATCATGGTTTTGGTGTGGCAAAGTCATAACATGTAACCAAAATGTTTGTACTCCCATAATATCCTGAAATAAATAAATAAAATAAGATCCACATAGATAAATATAAATCCAGCATTTTACATTTCTTTTATAATTCTCTTTTTTCCTATATGATTTAAGAGATGAATGAGCACAACAAAATTATTAATCTATGTTAATGGACACACAATTTATAAAGATGAAATCTGTGACAATAACATAAAGGAGGAGGGGACAGGACTTTAATAGCATACAAAAACAGAGTTCTTGTATGCTACTGAAGCTAAGTTGGTATCAATTCAAACTGGTTTATTATAAATTTAGAATGTTAATTATAATTCTCAAGATACCACTAAGAAAATATTTTAAAAATATCCAGAAAATGAAATGAGGAGAGAATCAAAATGGTACACTACAAAAAAAATCAGCTAAACAGAAAAGACGTCAGTAACGAAGGAATTAAGGAACAAAAAAATATACAAGATATAGAAAACAAATAGCAAAATGGTCAGGCACAGTGGCTCACACTTCCTGATTTCAAATTTTACTATAAAATTATAGTAATCAAAAAAATATGGTACTGGCATAAGAATGGATAGCTATGGATCAATGGAATAGAATTAAGACTCCAGAACTAAACCCATATATCTATAGTCAATTAATTTTTGACAAGGCTATCAAGACCATTCAATGAGGAAAGAATAGTCTCTTCAAAAAATGCTGCTGGGACAACCGGATAACCACATCCAAAAGAATAAATTTGGATCCTTACCTTATCCTACATACAAAAATTAATGCAAAATGGATCAAAGACCTAAATATAAGAGCTAAAACCAAAAAACCCTTAGAAGAAAATATAGAGGTACATTTTCATGACTTTAGATTTAGCAATGGTTTCTTAAACATGACACAAAAAGCATAAGCAACAAAATAAAAATAAATAAATTGGACTTCATCAAAATTTGCAAATATTATGCTTCAAAAGACACTATTAAGAACAAGTAAAAAGACAACCCATGAAATGGGAGGAAATATTTGCAATTTATATATCTGATAAGGTACTAGTATCATACATAAAGAATTCTCACAACTCAACAACAAAAAACAACTCAATTTTTAAATCAGCAGAGGACTTGTGAATAGACATTTCTCCAAAGAAGATATACAAATGGACAATAAGCACACAAAAAGATGCTCAACATCCTTAGCCATTAGGAAAATGCTAATCAAAGCTACAATGAGATATTGCCTCACACCCACTATTAATAGAATGGCTATAATCAAAAAAAGGAAAATAAGTGCTAATGAGGATATGGAGAAATTAGAAACCTCATATATTGCTGATAAAAGATACAACCATTATGGAAATAGTTCTTCAATAAATTAAACATAGAATTACCATATAATCCAGCAACTCCATTCCTGCCTATATACCCAAAATATTGAAAGCAGGTGTTCATACAAAAACCTGTACATGAATATTCATAGCAGCACTATTCATAATATCCAAAAGGTGGAAGCAATACACATATGCATCAACTGATGAAAGGATAAACAAAATGTGGAATACATGTACGCAATGGAATATTATTCAGCCATAAAAAGGAATGAAATTTTGATATATGCTATAACATGGCTGAATCATGAAGCATAATGCTAAATGAAGTATTCCAGATGTAAAAGGACAAATATTGTATGACATCATTTATATGAGGTGCCTAAAACAGGCAAATTCATAAGATAAAAAACAGATTAGAAATTAAAAGGGGCTGAGGAAAGGGAGCATGAAGACTAACAGTTTAATGGTTATAGAGCTTTTGTTTAAAGTAATGAAAAGGTTTTTGGAAATATATAGTGGTGATGGTTATATAATATTGTGAATGTAATTAATACCAGGGATTTATACACTTAAAAATGGTTAAAATGGCAAATTTTATGTTATATCTATTTTACTATAGTTTTTAAAAATAAGGTAATATACCGAAAGCCATTGAGTTGTACAATTTGGGCAAATTGTATGACAAGTGAATTATATGTCAATAACACTATGTTTAAAAAAAATGAAGTATACTGACAAATGTACCACAACATGGATGAAACTTGAAAACATTATGCTAAGTGAAACAAGCAAGTCACAAAAGAACACATATTACATGATTTCATATATATGAAATATTCAGGATAGGCAAATCTATACAGAGAGAAAATACATGATACTAATGGCTGCCTAGAGCTGGGAGGAGTTTGGGAGGAAAGGGAATTGACTGCCAATGGGTATAGGGTGTCTTTTTTTTTTTTTTACTAGGGTGTCTTTGAGGGTGATGACAATGTTCTAAAAGTGATTTTGGCACTGGTTGCACAATTCTGTGAATATACTAAAAACCATTGAACTGTATACTTTAAATGGATGAGTGGATGGATTGTACAGTATGTGGATTATATTTCAATAAAGCTGTTTTTAAAAACAAAATTGTTAATGTAAAGGCCCAGCCTGGGGTGCTCAGTGCAAGACAGTTACTATGGAGGTGAGGGTGATTTCTGAGATGATGACAACACACTTCACACAGTGCAACACTGACGTCCTGCTCTTCCCATGACGAGAACGATTCTGTGATTATCTTTGCACTTGTACTTTTGCTGTAAATGGACACGGGGCCCCTGTGGTCTACCCATCCCTGAGGGACCCACACTGGCAGAGGACCGGTGGGCCTGTCTCCAGCACATACACACATATTTACCCCCCCTCTCCCCACCTCCCAAGCTTCCAGTTCCCTTAATTGGGTCTCCGAAGGGGAAACAGATCTCATTGAAGGGCCCTAATTAATCCCTAGGAATCTGGCCCCCCCCATTCTCCTCTCACCCCACCCCAACTCCCCAGTTACTTGTTCCAAACTAGGAAAGAACTTTGCAGACTCCCCGAGGAAAGAGCGGCCTTGGGAGACGGCCACCTGGATGGTCTGTGCTGTGTCGTAATGAGGCCCCAGGGGACCCTGCCTCATCAAGGCAGACGCAGCACTCGGAAAGTTAATGCTGAGTGCCCTTCCCTAGCGCCGGTAAGAGAGTTCTGGCTGCACACCCACACCCACACCCACCCGTGTTATAGGCTTTGTGGTCTCACGTGGCTCCCTCATGGGCATCTCTCTTCATGCAGCTCTTCATGTCCTGTGTCCTGGAGGCATGGTCTGGGTCACTGCCCTGGCAGGGGGAGGGGGAGGTCCTATCCTCACAAGGGCCACCTCACATCCTTCTGCCCATCCTTCAAGGCCCAGGGCAAACATTTCTCCATGAAGTCCTAGCTAAGTATCAGACACATCACCTTGCCCTCCCTGGGGGCACCCACGGTTTGTAGCTCCTGGCAGAGCTCTTAGCACTGCAGGCCCTGGAGCAGAGCTGGCCGTTTACGTATCACACTTCCTGGCCAGACCCGGGTTCCATAGGCGTGCAGAAGCTGGGTCTGAGGCAGAGAGGCCTCAATCTCAGTTCTACCCAGGTGTCATCTTCACTCCAAAGTGGAGTGGTCTACACTGTGTTCATAGCTGTTATTTTAAAACCAGGTCTGTAGTCAAATAAAAAAAAAGTTCCTGCAGGACTCCTCAGAGCCTTTCCCATGGGAACAAACCTTGTGAATCTCTAAAAAGGTTGTTGGTGCCCAATAGTTCCTAAACGTTCTTGACTATAGAATCTTTTTCACCCCTTTTTCTTTTCTTTTTTTATTTTTTTTATTTTTTTGAGACAGAGTCTTGCTCTGTTGCCTGGGCTAGAGTGCTGTGGCGTCAGCCTAGCTCACAGCAACCTCAAACTCCTGGGCTCAAGTGATCCTCCTGCCTCAGCCTCCCAAGTACCTGCGACTACAGGCATGCGCCACCATGCCCAGCTAATTTTTTTCTATTTTTAGTTGTTTGGCTAATTTCTTTCTATTTTTAGTAGAGACGGGGTCTTGCTCAGGCTGGTCTTGAACTCCTGAGCTCAAGCGATCCTCCCGCCTCGGCCTCCCAGAGTGCTAGGATTACAGGCATGAGCCACCGCGCCCGGCCCTTTTTCACTCCTGATCATCTATCAGTATTCTGTAGAATGACTCTGGAAAATTCTGACCTAGATTACAACTCATGTGCGCCCACACCAGTTGGGGAGAAATCACTTTAGAGCTTCACATGATATCATATACCACAATGAATCCAAGGTGAGTTAAATAATTAAATGTGAAAATGAAACTAGAAAAATTGAAGGAGAAAATAAAATGAAAGGAAAATGTAGGCAGGGCCTTTGGATTTGAGCTTGTCACTGCGCCTCACCCCAGTGCTGTGTAATTATTCACAGAATGAACACGGGGTTTATGATGTCACTGAGGGACATGCTGCATAGGTGACATTCAATTTTGCTTTTTAAGTAGGCCACTTTGGCTGGTAGACTGACAAGGTTCCATTTTGGCCATATTCTTCCCATGAAATTACATCTAGGAAACAAATAACCTCTCGTTTGGAAAAGCTCCCTAATGGTGCCACCGAGTGTGACCATCCCATTGGGCCTGCCCTTCACTATTGAGGCACAAATGGCCACTTATTCAAAACAGTGATTTCAGACCTGAGTTGATGGTTCTGACAGTCACCTGGGAGATGAAGAGGGACCTGGGGAGACTCACCCAGGCCCTTCCCCCTGGCGGGAGCCAGTCTCTCTGACCAGGACTCATCCTCTTGAAGGGCCCTGTGGGCCTGGGCCTCAGAAACAACTCATGGGGTCAGATACATCCTAAGCTCCCCCCTGGCCACCTTTACCCCTGGGCACCCAGGAGCCTGGACACTATGTGTCCTTCATCCAACTGGCCACTAATTCCTGCCAATTCTTCTACTCCAACATCCTTCCCTTCCTCTCTGCCCGGCACCACCACCACGATTTAGCCTCATCCGCACTCCACTCAAGGGTCCCTGTCTCCCATCTCCTGGCCTGTGAGCTACAAGAGGTCAAGGACCAAGTGTCCCTGACACCCAGCAGAGAAGCTCATGTTTCTGAACTTATTCAGAAGTGGCAGGAGCAGGTCTTAACCAGAGATGGGAGTCAGGCTGGCACCTCAGCAAGGCAGGCCCTTGTAAGGTCCTCCTCTCGCCCCACACCTGCTGCTCCCCTGGGGGTGGACACACTGCCAGAAGTCCTCGCGCTTGGTCTCGGCCCACGCTGAGCCTCATTAGCCTCCTCTGGCATCTGGCCCCAGGCTCCTCCCTGATCTCCTCTCTTCTGTGGCTCTCTCCAATCCACCTTGCTTGCTACACATTAGAGGTCTTTCTAGAACACAAGTGTGACTGTGCCATGCCCCAGCCTTCATTGCATCCCCATCTTTTGTGGGACAAAGTCTGAGCTCCTTGGTCTGGCCCTCACGGCCCTGTGTAGCCCAGCTCTGAACTACTAATCCATAGGTGTTGACATGGCCCAAGCCACCACTGGCCATGCCACAGCCACAGGAGAGTTATGCAAATCCCCTCATGGCAGACGGATTGCCAAAAAGTCCTCTTTCCCAGGGAATGAATTAGAAATGGTGTCCACTGAGGGCAAAGGCAGTCAGTCAGACACACACACACACACATAGGACTTCCTGGTGGACGAGGCGGGATGGTGCCTTTGTGCACAGCTCTTGCTGCAGCCCAGCTGGAGCATGCACCATAGCGTAGCGAGGGCCCCCTCTCTGGGCCCTGAGCCCCTGCAGGGAAGGCTTGTCTTCATCCATCACAAGCCCTTCCCAGCAGCTGCTCCTCTCTGCCTCTGTAAAACCTCGTGCAAGTCCCCCACTCACTGCCCCATGCCACCGAGTACAAGTGTAGCATGCTGGGAGGGCCCCTGGCTGGGACCTGGAGCCTTGGATACTGGTCTCAGGCCCAGCCTTAACATGCTGGGGGAACTGAGCCAATCCTGTCTTACCCTGGGCCTCAGTCTACCCATCTCTACTCTCTGAGGATGAGGTTCAGGAGAGTGAAAGCTCTGATGAGGAGCCTTGTGCACTGAGAGGGCCAGAAACCACATCACCTGACAATCGATCGGGCCTGGAGAAAAGCAGTCCTGAGGGGCCCGTCCGCCTCCCACTCTCTGCAAGGCGAGGCTGGGCCCGCAGGTCCACCCTGCAGAGAACCCCGACTGCTCCCAAGAGGTCCTCAGGCTTTAGCTCAGAGAGAACATGGTCTCTTGTCTGGGCCGAGCTGTCTCCCTAGGGGAGGTGCTGCTCCAGGAGAAAATGAGTCCCCTGCCACTGGGGTACACAAGACACCTAGGTGGGCGCTTGGCAGGGTGCTGTGCAGGTCCCCACAGCTCTGACTGTAAACGCTCACAAAGGCTTGCCCAGCTGCCTGGATCCCCTCCCCGCCAGCTCCAGGAAGCCTGGACATGTGACCCAGAGGTGAAGCGTGGCGACCTGGAGCCCCCAGTGGGACAGAAACAGCCAGGGGCCCAGTGGGGATGGGACTTCACCAGCAGAAGCCTCCTCCCCCGCTGAGTCTCTCATGCAGAGTATCTCACGCTGACCCCTGACCCCTGACCCCTGACGGGAGAGCCCCAGTTCTCTTCCGCAGCCCTGCGACTCCCACCCCGACAGCGGGCCAGGAGGGGCCCCGCGCTGGCTCCGCGCTGACTGGCTCTGTGACCCCTGCTCTGTGACCTGGGCGGTTTCTCCATCTGTAGGGGTTTCAGGAGGTCTCACCCTTTGGCTGAGGAATTCTCTGTGTCGTCAGCAGCAGGAGGGAGAACAGGAAGCACCGTTCACACCTGAGGCCCTGGGGACGCCGAGGAGCAGGCCCCCCGCGGGGCTCGGAACTCCGGAAGCTTCTGGAGAGGCAGAGCAGGAGCCGGCGCCGCGCTGCCCCTGCCCACTGCTGGTGTCCACGGCCACGGCGCCCCCTAGTGGCCAGGCTGGGAAGCCCCAGCCCAGGTGTCTGGGCTGCAGACAGGGCAGTGAGGAGGCCAACGTGGTGGGGACGGTTGGGGCACAGGAGGAGCAGGCGGAGAGAGGACACAGGACCTTGCACGCCGCCGAGGCGCTGGACTGAGGCCAGGGGCGCAGAGGAAGGGTTTGGCGCAGGGGAGGGGCACGGCCAGACACGTGCTTTAAGAGTCCCTCTGACTGGACTACGGAGGGCGGTGGGCGGAGGCCACGCAAGAGGCTCCTGCCCTGGTGCGGAAGAGAGAGAGGAGTCCTGAGGTGAGACAGTGGCCATAATTGGAATGAGGGTGGAGGAGGAATAGATTTGGGGGATACTTAGAGGGAGAGAGGACAGAACTCGGCAACTGACTCACTCTGGGCTTGGGGACCCTAATTGCTTCCTAGATCACATATGCAAATGTTACAGATGGGGAAACTGAGATCTGAAGATGATCAAGGACCTGCCCAAAGTCACACAGCAAGAGAGTGGTGAGACTGATCCAGAACCCAGGCTTCCTGGCTCCCATGATGACACAAGTAACAGAGGTAGGACTACGCAGGTTTCACAGAGCCTTGAATGCCAAGCCTGGGAATTTGGACCATTTCCATGAGCAATTGGGAGCCATGGAAAGTTCTTAATATTTGGCAGCATTTCTCGTTTCTGTATCTTCCCCCAACAGGCAGCTTTCCAGTGCTGTTGCTAAAATGCACAACCTGGCTGCTTCCAGGCCAACCCAACCTCCTCAATCTTTTTGTGGAAGAGGGAGGCACCCTTTCCTCTTTGCAAGGAGAAGGCACAAAGCCCAGAGAGGTAAAGAGATTCACCTAAAGCCACATAGCAAGTCAGTAGCCCAGATTTTCCCAAATATCAGAACAGTTCTTCTATACCTTGGTAATGAAATCCAGAATTATGAGCCTGGAGAGGGGAGAGTCTGGCCCAAGATCATCACAAGTGGGCGGCAGAGCAGGACCTAGAACCTAAGTCAGACCCCCAGGGCCAGGACAACAGCCACCCAGCAGCCTCCCCTGCCTGGGCCTTCCCTCCGTAGCTGCAGTCCTCTGAGGGAGTCTGTGTCCCTATTCCCTCCCTCAGCAGTCATTGTGCCCCCATCTGTCTTGTCGGGGGCCAGTGCTGGGACATCTCCAGGCTGCCTTCAATTATGAGCCAATAAATATGAGATGTGCTGCGCGATGAGCGGCTGCCTGGGCTGCCAGCCCCACCCCCGCCCCGCCAGCCTCTGCACCAGGGAAGATTGGATTTTGTGTCGTTCATTTTTTATCTCTAGTCCATGTCGGATGGGGAGATACATGGCGTGGGCAGTGGATAATTTTATCCTTCCCCCGCTTTTCGGGTGCAGCACTGAGATGTGTGTGATGTCCTCAGGTCGCCTGCCGCCCTCACATGGGGAAGTCCTCCTCCCGCAACCCACCGGCCCTGGGCTCCTGTTCTCCACTGGGGCAAAAGAGCATGTGTAGAGGAAAGAGTCATGAGCAGAACACCAGGGGCCCAGGCCAAGCCTTGGCCAGCTGCCAGCTCACTGTGTGACCATGGGCAAGTGTCTGAAAACATTCTGTGACATTCTGTGATGTCCTATATATGCCAAGCCCTATGCAGGCAGGCAGGGGCCACATGGACAATCAGACCTGCTCCCTGCCTCAAGGAGCTGCTAGTTGACTCCAAGGAAACAGACATCCCCATGGAGGGGTGGCAGACATCGGCAATGGGTGTGAAGGATGAGGATGTGCCGGGTAGAATGTGAGGGAAGGCAGAGGAGCCCCTGGAATACAACGTGGCAGAAGGGAGTGGGCAAGCTATGTGTGCTTAGAGACCTGCAAGTATGGCTGGGCATAGGGTGGATAGACTAGGGCAGAAAAAAGAGTTTTAAGCAGGTAAATTTCATCATCAGATTTGTATTTTAGAAAAATTTCTCCAACTGCTACCTGAAAAGCAGATTTCTTGGTAGTAACAGAGAGAGAAGGCAGGAAGTCCACTGAGGAAGCTGATGTAATGGTCCAGGAGAGAGAAGACAATGTCCTGGAACAGAGCACTAGCGGTGGGGCTGGAAGTAATAATCATTATCATAATAAAAATGAATACCATCAGGGCGGGCACAGTGGCTCACGGCTGTAATCCTAGCACTCTGGGAGGCCAAGGCGAGAGGATTGCTTGAACTTGGGAGTTTAAGACCAACCTGAGCAAGAGCAAGACCCCGTCTCTACTAAAAATAGAAAAAATTAGCCGAGTGTGGTGCTTTGTGTCTGTAGTCCCAGCTACTCAGCTTGAGCCCAGGAGTTTGAGGTTGCTGTGAGCTAGCTGACGCCACAGCACTCTAGGCTGGGTGACAGAGTGAGACTATCTCAAAAACAAAAAAAAGGATACTATCATTATAGTGTTACTGTGGGAAAGGCACAGTACTAGATATGTACATCACAGTTTCTAATCCTCATAATAATTCTGCAGAGGAGATTATTATCCCTGTTTTGTAGATAAGGAAATTAAGACTCGGCTGGCGCAGTGGCTCACACCTGTAATCCTAGCACTCTGGGAGGCCTAGGGAGGATGATCGCTTGAGGTCAGGAATTCAAGACCAGCCTGAACAAGAGCGAAACCCCGGCTCTACTAAAAATAGAAAAATTAGCCAGGTGTGGTGGTGTGTGCCTGTAATCCTAGCTACTTGGGAGGCTGAGGCAGGAGAATCGCTTAAGCCCAGGAGTTTGAGGTTGCAGTGAGCTAGGCTGACACCACGGCGCTCTAGCCCAGGTGACAGAGCGAGACTCCGTCTCAAAAAAAAAAAAAGGAAATTAAGACTTGAATGAATTAAGAGAGCTGTCCTAAATCACACAGTGGATAAGTCATAGAGGAAGGATTTCAACCCAGGTCTGTCCAACCCTAAACCCTATACCTGTCCATCCCAGGTCTTTCCATTGTGTTCTACTTCCTGGAAAGGAAGGCACAGTTTCTAGAGCATCTAAGGGGGCATAGGTATTACTATAGCTTGGATATTTGACCTTCCAAACCTCATGTAGAAATCTGATCCCCAGTGTTGGAAGTGTTTGGGTCCTGGGGGCAGACCACTCAAGAACAGATTAATGCCCCCCCTTGGGGGTGAGTTCTCATTCTATTAGTTCCCACAAAAGCTGGTTGCTAAAAAGAGCCTGGTACCTCCCCCGAATTGCTGCTTCTCTTGCCATGTGATCTCTGCACATGCCAGTGCCCTTTGCCCTCCACCGTGAGTGTAAACAGCCTGAGGCTCCCACCAGACACCAATGCCCCATCTCTGACCTTTCCAGCCATCAGAATCATGAGCCAAACACATCTTTTTTTCTTTATAAATTACCCAGCCTCGTGTACTCCTTTATAGCAATACAAATAGACTAAGACAGACTCCATCTGATTTTTGTGCTTCTTAAGATGTGGAAAGCAAAGGACAGAGAGGATTTAAGAATGATGTGCAGGCTTGTGGCCAGGGAGGCTGGGTGCATGCAGAGAGTGCACAGGACAGCCAGGGGACAGAGAGAGCTTAAAGAGGGGAGGGGTGATTGATGGGGGCAGTCCCTGGAGGAAGTAGGCAGAAAATTGGCTTCACAGCCTTGAACTGGAGTGAGAGAAGCTCTCTGACCACCATACCACACTGTGGTATGGGTCTGCAGCAAGATGGTCTGGCTTAGAATCCTAGTTCTGCAAGGACAGTGTGACTTAGCCCAAGTTACTTAAGCTAAGGCAGAGATGTGCAAAATGGGGTTATTGATAGTGCCTATCCTTTAAAGTTATTATGAAGATTGAATGAGTTAATATGTGAAGTGTCTAGCACATAGCAAGTGCTTGATTAGGCCAGGCATGGTAGCTCATGCCTATATTCCCAGCACTTTGGGAGGCTGAGGCAGGAGGATTGCAGGAGGCCAGGAGTTTAAGACCAGCCTGGGAAATATTGTAAAACCATCTCTACAAAAAATTTAAAAATTAGCCAGGCATGGTGGCATGTGCCTATAGTCCCAGCCACTCAGGAGGCTGAGGCAGGAGGATCCCTTAAGCCCAGGAGTTTGAGGCTGCTGTGAGCTATGGCCATGCCACTGCTTCTAGCCTAGGTGACAGAGTGAGATCCTGTCTCTAAAAAATAAAAAATAAAAAATAAGTGCTTGATAAAAGTTAGCTGTTAGTGGCCAATAAAAATTAGCTGTTAACTAATTCATCTTGTAAAACTAGAGAGAAACGGGGAAATGTTGGTGTGGCCCGCAGAAACTCCACATGGAAGGGAGAAATGGTGACAAAGCTCACACCAGCAGCTTTGCTCTTGAGCCAAGGATTTGGAGTTAGGCAGAGCTGGGCTCACATCACTTCACCATGCTAAACCTCAGTTTTTTCATTTGGAAAAAGCTCCATGTCTACGGGGGGATTATGAGGAGTCCATAAAACAAATGGTAAAGCACTGAGCAAGGGGCCGGGCTCTTGGAGGTGCTCAGTGAGTGGCAGCTGCTTACAGTTTTCTCCTGCTGCCTTCCCAGTGACATAGACTTGGCAGGAGGTCTCTTGAGAGGGAGAGCTGGGCTGGGCTTGGGAGCTTTAAGTGCAAGTTCTGCTGAGGTGCAGGATGCTATAGAGGGTCTGGGTGGATCACCCCACCCCAAGTCCAGGCTGTTCAGGGAAGGACAGGAGGCCACGAGAAGCTACAGGGATGAGGAGGACCCAGGGCTGGAGGCCTCTGCAAAGGTGCAGGGAACAGGAAGGGGCCAGGAGGAGGGTCTATGGTGGGACAGGAAGTCATCTGAGTTTTGTTCAGTCAGACTTCCCTGAGCACTATGGTATGCCAGGTACCACGTGCGGCACTTTATGTTCATGAGCTAATCTGACTTCAACCCCTGCTCCAGTCCCAGGCATGTCAGTCCAGGGCCCTGTCCCTCCCACAGGTCAATGAGGGGCTTTGTGACCCCTGATCAAGTACAGACCATAAACAGGTCTAAATAGGACCCAGTAATCTCCTTGGAGCCTCATAACTTCATAATAAAGTCAGTACCATCATCCCCATCATACAACTGGGGAAATTGAGGCTCAGAGAGATTAAGTTACCTTCCCAAGGCCACAGAGCCAGTAGGAGACAGAGCTGGGATTTCCCCTCTGGCCTCAGACTCCAAGTCCAGTACCTCATGCTGCTGTAGCTGCCCGTCTTTCCTGGGAAATCAGCTTCACCCAGAGAAGAGCCCCAGCCTGCTCTGCTGTGCAATGGCTGTGGCTTTGAGCCAGTCGCCTTCCTCTCTGGGCCTCAGCTGAGTGGGGTTCAGAGGGGTCTCTAGCTGACTAGAGGTCTAAGGTCTGCCCGCCTGCTCTTCCAGTGGGTTCCAGTCTCTCCACAGCTGAGCATCATCCAGGCTACTCCCCACCCCACCTCCTCTCCCTAATAATTAATCTTCAGCCAACGGTCCCAGCTGCAGTGCTTTCATCATCCAATTACCGGAGTTGCTGGCACAATAAATCTTGGTCACACAAATGCAGGCAAATCTGCAGCTATTTTCATGGTCATTACTGTGCATAGGACATCGGGGCTCAGGTCATTTGCCTTTCTGACATGGAGTCCTGTCCCCACCTCCTGTCATTTCTCGTGGGCAGTTGCCCCATGCCCTCGCCCATCACCCCCCAAGCACGGGCTCCTCCCATCCCTCTCCCATCTTGGCTGTGGGGCCAAGATCAGAAGACTCTGTGTGATCGTGGCCAAGTCAGTTCACCTCCATGACCTTCAGTTTCTCCACCTGGAAAACGGAAATAACATTATTGACCTCACAGGGTTTGTGCAAACTAAATAACCCAAGTGTGGTATACATCTCACTGGTGGTGCGTACAATGTTTGTCAGTGGGCTTTGCCATGTTTTAATAGCTCTGTGTTTAAGGTGTATTAGGGGCAAAATATATCAAACCTGTGATTTCATGACTATTATTGCTTAGGAGACCATGAAATTAGGTATTTACATAAAATATGCTGAAGAAAAATATTTAAAATAATCCACAGATTTAGCAAAAATCATGGAGGAGGCGTGTGAATGAGAGAAGCTTGAGAAACACTAAAATAATAGCTTCGCAATGCTTGCCTTCACCACTGTTTGCTCTGGTCTCCACCCTCCCCCACTTCCGGCAGAGGGGAATGTGGGATCTTACAGAGGGAGGGGACCCGTCTGCTCTGAGAGGCCACCAGGTCCAGTACAGAGCCCTTCATTCATGTGAGAAACCTCCTCTGCGGCCCGTGCATGCAGGCCCGTGCTGGGTGCTGGGGACACAGAGCTCAAATGGCAGCCCTGCCCTCAGGGAGGCCCCAGTCCACCTCCCTGCTGGACTCAGTCTGGCAAGGGAGCTGTCACGGCCTTTACTCGGCAGGACCTAGAGCAGGACTTTCCCTGAGGTCTCCCTTTTTGGAATTGCAGTGAGGGCCCAAAGCTGAGGACAAGAGGCTCTAAGACCAGCTCTGTAAGGAGAGACACAAAGCGCGTGCACATGCGCGCACACACAGGCCTTAGGGGGGAAAAGGGGAGAAGGCAGGGGCGGCTTGTGAGGACAGCTGTGTTCGTGCTGAGAGTCACTGCCAGGCTGGAGAGTATTCCAGCGCTCCCCTTAGAAAGTGGGCACGCCTGCCGGGAGGGGGTCTCGTCCTCACGCCCCGGAGGGCGCGCCCTGGGCTGCCACTGAGCAGCGCGAAGGCGAGGAGGGCTCCAGTGGCAGGAGCTCCGCTGAGGGGTCGGTTCCAGCCCGCGGTGCTTGAAGCGCGCGGTGAGGTGTTCCAGGAAGGACTCAGAGGACGCCCTCCCGGTTCTTCCTGGCTGTAGGCGGGCATGAGAGATCGCAGCAGTTCCCAGGGCTCCACACACGGAAGCACGCGGGTTACAACAGGGGAAGGATCCACGGGGCTGTTCAGATGGCCTGAGAGCAAGTGAGCGTGACCCCACCCAAACCAGGGGTTGGGCCTTGGGTCAGTGTTGGAATCAAGGAAAAGGAAATTCAGCTGCCATCTCTGAGCGGGGCGTTGGCAACAGACAGGGCAGAGGGGACACTGAAGGTCGTGCCAGGAAAATCGTGCCCGTGAACTCCCAGCCAGCGACAGGTCCGCAGAGTCCGCCAGTCTTGGAACAAGGAGCAGATCCCGTGCTCATGTGCACACACTCATAGAACTTCCTCCTCCGGAAAGCCATCATCCCTCTCGGGGCATCAGTTTCCCCTCAGGGACAACAGAGTTAATAAATGATGCCTCAGGGCAGATTAAAAAGTCCAGGCAGGGACTGCTCTTGGGTCACCAAGCACAGGCACTGCTGTTTAAGATTCCAGATTGCCCGCGGCCTGCAGGAGTTGGGGGAGGTTGCCACCTGCTGGTCAGTGTTGGCAGTGCCGTGGAGCTGCCGGCAGAGTCCTAGTCTGGGAGCCCCAGCCAGAGCCAGGCCAGTCTTTAACTGTTTGACCTTGCCCAAGTCACTTCCACTCTCTGAGGCTGCTTTCTTCAATAGAATGGCGGATAATGATGCCAGCCTTGCAGGACCGTAGTGAGGATTAAACTAAACAACTGCACTACTGTGCCTCTCTTGGGCAGGCCCTCGGGGAAGGTTGGTCCGCGTGGGTCTTGGTCTGGCGGGACGCTGAGCAAGGGTCAGCGCCAGGAGACAGAGGGGAAGGCGAGTGGCACTCATGGAGATTCCCAGCTACCCATCCCCTCTGTCCAGGACTGTCTTTCTCTGCGTGGGGAACTGTTCCTTAACCTAACCTGCCGGCTCCTTGGATTACAGACATTCGGAAACGTGAAGTGCCGACTCCAGAGTCTCTGGACCAGGAGACCTGGTTCCAGTCTCAGTCACTAACCTGCTGTATAGACTTCCCCAAGTCACCTGGTCAACGTCTACACCTCTCTTTCCTCTTCTGTACAAAGCAGGTAATGATTCCTGCCCTGCGGCTCTGTTCTGCGTTGTGCTATATAATTCACTTCCTTATCCCCCAATCTTGACGGGACATCTATCTCACACACCACCCCCCCCACATGCACACACACACACACACACGCACACACACACACACACACACATACACACACACATGCCTGTGACTGGTACTTTGGGGAATGAGGGAACAAGGGCAGCATCAGAGCTTGGGGCAAAACAATGGCAGGGAGCAGGGGGAGCAGTGAGGACTGGCTTGGGCAGTCATGACAAGACGTGACTGGCCCACAGGCCTCAGTATCTCCAGGCCCCCTCAGCGGGTCATGGTGGTTCCCTCGGACACAAGAGAGAGAAAGACCTCCTTTACAGAGGAGGAAAGGCAGGCTCAGATTTAATAAATTGTCCAAAGTCTCACTCAGCTGGTTAAAAAATGTCGGTCGGAGAAAGAGGAAGGAGGGGCCGGGCGCGGTGGCTCACGCCTGTAATCCTAGCACTCTGAGAGGCCAAGGCGGGAGGATTGCTCGAGCTCAGGAGTTCGAGACCAGCCTGAGCAAGAGCAAGACCCCCGTCTCTACTAAAAATAGAAAGTTAGCTGAACAACTAAAAATATGTATAGAAAAAATTAGCCGGGCATGGTGGCACATGCCTGTAGTCCCAGCTACTCGGGAGGCTGAGGCAGAAGGATCACTTGAGTCCAGGAGTTTGATGTTGCTGTGAGTTAGGGTGATGCCATGGCACTCAGCCTGGGCAACAGAGTGAGACTCTGTCTCAAAAAAAAGAAAAAGAAAAAAAAAAAGAAAGAAAAAGGAAGGAGGGAGGGGAGGAGGGAGGGAAGGAGGGAGAAGGAAGGGAAGGGAGGGCTAGGAAAGAAAGAGCTAAACTTGAGTGAGGGCTGAGACCCTTTGCCTCTGCTCTAAGCTTCCTCTCAATTCCCAGCACAATCCTAACTTCCTATAATTTTGCTCCCTTCAGTAAGGTTCTATTTAATAAGTTACATTCTCCTAAATATCATTTGAGTGTTTCCCTCCCTACCTCCCGGTCTTGTCACAGAAAGTGTATTTTACCGGTCCCTACATTGTCCAGCACAGAGGCTTCTTGTGAGGGTGGTCGAGATGTTCCATATTGCAATGCAGGCCCTGAGTGAGGGGACTCAGGCTGGCTCACAGGCTCAGGCCGACCTCTCTCGGACACTGCAAGGAGAGCCAGCCTTTGCCCCGGCATCCCCCAAAGAAGCCAGGCCTGGACTCCCCAGCCCAGAACTCTCAGGCAGCCACAACTGGCCCCACCTCACACACCCAAAACCAGAGTTTCCCTTGGTCTACTCCATGCTAATTAGAAAAAGGTGCCTCTCTGGGCAGTTGCAGCCTTATAATTTCATGGCCTGGGGAGCTGCACTCCTGGCTGGATTTCAGGCCCCATTTGCCCCTTGGCAGCCACTTTCACACCAGTGCACCAAAAGCAGTGGCCCTGCCCAAATGCATCTGTTCACCTGAGCCCCTGACTCCAGAACCCATCTGTGCCTAGCAGGTGGAATCAGCCTCAGCTCCCCAGCAAGTGTACATGTGTCTGCCCCCCTGGGTCCTTGTCAGGCCACACTGAGCACACGGGAGTCTGACAGGGATCTGCCCCACTGCCCAGCTCTGGGCTTGGCACCAGGCCTGTGCCCTCCCATTTACAACACCTGAAGCGCTGGGGTGCTTGCTGGCCTCAAAAGCAACTGTGGAAGCCTTCCCACCTGAGAGCTGTAGGGAAACTAACTTTCCTTCATGGGACATCTTCACGCCAGACTCTGGCCTCAAGATTGACCTTCCCCTTTGGGTCTTCTCTCACTGCTTTCTATTGCAGCCCCACGCTGGCCTTTGGGAGCCTTACTCTTTACTTGAGGGTTCCAGGCCAAATGTGCTCAGTCAACCATTCCTCAACACGTCAGCACAGCAGACACCAGGCTTGAGTGTGCACACCAGGCTGTACGAAAGGGTTGTGAGCGACAAGAGCCTGTTATGAACTTGGATGACAGGGATGGCAAAGCAGGGCTTCCTCAGCTTGTCTGGGAGCCTCTTAATGGCACCTCCCTGAATCTAGGTTTCATTTTAACTCAGCTGCCAGGGACCATCCTCTGGGTCACTTCAATGCCATGAAGTCTCAAACCAAAGGAGTGAGATCAAGGAAGGAAGGAGTGTCCTATCCTGCCTAATACCTACCTTCAAGCTCCCAGTTTTAGAGGATCTCTGCTTCTCCAAGTGATTGAAAATGGAACAACCAGTAATTCATTCATTCGAGAAATATTTATCGAGTCCCTTCTATGCTAAAGAATGGGATAATATGGTGAACAAATGGACTTGTCCTCCCCTCAAAGCTCAGACCTGCCCATAGGGCTTGGCCTTAACCCAAATTCCATGGCCTGTAACCACCATTCATCTTCAAAACAGAAACCTGAGCTTTCAAATCAAGCACATAGAGCAGCAGGAAGGGCACTGCAGCATCTTGACAATTTTCCAGTGCCTTGACCCCAAAGAAACCTGAGTCTGGAGCCCCTGAGGGCAGGGAGCTAAGAAGAGAGGTATCAAGAGACAACCAGGAGGACCTCTGCCTATGGTCACACTGTGTGTGGCCACCAAAGGGCAGGGCATGACAGTCCAGACCAGACACGGGGTCAGGTTATTGTCGGGATGATAGGTACCATATAGCCCCACCCCTTCATCCCTGGATTTCGTATTTGACCCACAAAGCCCTGAAGTTCAACAATCTCCAGCTTGGCAACTGTCCAGACTTAGCTCACGCTCTGTTCCCTGCCCCTGTGCTCCCCATTTGCAAGTAGCCAAAGCCTTTTTTCACAGAGCTGAGTCCACAGCCCAAGTAAGCCAAGGTCTCTTTGTCCACAGCCTACTCAGACCTTGGCTGAGCCCAGAGGTCTTGCAAGCCTGTTCTACAGGTGGAAAAGCATACACAGGCCCAGGTCTGTGTCCAAGCTATGGTGTCACCTTTAAGCTCCATGAGATTTGGCAGGAATAACTGTAGGAGTCCCAGGCAATTCCTATGCCGTGGGAAAGATGAATTTCTGACCCAGGAAGGATACAGCTGACCGGCAGCCTAGGGACCCAAGCTAGCCACCTATTTGGGCAATGAAGCTTGGTTTCATATGGATATTAGCAGTAACAATCTCTGTTCCTCCTACCTCATGGGGCCAGTGGGAGTGTGAGCTGGTGGTAGGTGAGGTGACAGAAGGAGAGGTAAGCATGAGAACACACCGCTACTCTGAGAGTGGTCTGTGGACAGCAGCATCATGCCCCAGCCCAGACCCACTGAATTAAATTCTCATGGGAGGGAAAGTTGGGGTCAGGGGTGGGGAGGCTAGGAACCTTTTTTTTTTAGAAACCTCTCAAGGTGATTCATATGCACATACGAATTTAAAAAGTACTGCTAACACATTGTCTTAGTTCAGGCTGCTATAACAAAAGCACCTTAGACTGAGTAATTTATAAACAACAGAAATTTATTGCTTATAGCTCTGGAGTCCGGGAAGTACAAGATCAAGGTGCCGGCAGATTCCGTGTGTGGTCGGAGTTTGCTTTCTGCCTCCCAGACAGTGCCTTGTTGCTGCATTCTCACGTGGCTGAAGGGCAAAGGGGAAGCTCCCTTGGGCCTTTTATAAGGGTGCTTATCCCATGCATGACAGCTCTGCCCTCGTCACCTAATCAGCCCCAGAGGCTCCACCTCTTAAGACCATCACCTTGGTTATTAGGCTTCAACATATGAATTTGGGGGATCACACACATTCAGACCATAGTATGTATTGTCCACGCGTGATGGGCTAATATGATTACTCTAGGAAAAAATAATAATCATGGCAGCTCCCATATTTGGAACATCTATTATGTGCCAGGCACTTTTAAACTTTTATCTAAGTTTAAATGTTGTCTCAATCCTCATAATAATCTTATGAGGTATTTTTATTATCCCAGTTTTTACAGATTAAGAAAACTATAAAGATATTTGCCCAAGTCACTTAACCTTTCCAAGGCTGTTTCCTCACCTGTAGGTTGGGGACAATGTCTTGCTCCCTTGGTTGTTGTGAGGATGAGGGACAATGTGTGGAGGACCATCGCATTGCCTGGAGGCCTAAGCCCTAGCCACCGGGTGCGGCTGCAGAGACTGGCTCACGGTGAGTGAAGGCAGAGGCAAGGTTGCCGGCTGTAGCCCAAAACAAAATTTATCTCCAGCTTGTGACTCAGACCTGCCAGTGCCTGCAGGCCTCTGGCCCTCTCACTTGGCACTAAGTCAGCTTCACCTGCTATCAGGTTCTATGTTTACCCTTTTTTTCATTTTTCATTTTTTTTTATTTTTAGATTTTCTAAATACAAGATCATATGTTTACCCTTAAGGGAATCCATGCTCTTGTTTCTGATTCTATTCCTAGTTGATGACAACAGGAACTAGGTTTAGGATGACTCTGAGTCTTAGAAGGCAGCTGCTCTGAAGCTTTACTTTCTGACCCAGGAAGTAATCTCCAGCCAGGTCTGGGCTTCCAAGGAAAGAAACTAATGCATTTCTCTTGGGTACAACAGGAGAGGAAGACCTGTGGTTGGAGAGGTGACTCTAGCAGACAGCACTATTATCTGCCTTTTACCAGCTGCTAAATGCCCACGAGTTTCAAGCACTGGAGGCACTATCTCTGCCACATCTCAACCTGCAAGGTAAGCACCACCCCCAGCTCTGCCTCTCCTTTGCTGTATGACAAAAACACAGGTTTGGAATCAGATCTGACTTCATCACTTACTGGTTGTGTGACACGGGAACATATTATGCAAATCTGTGGTCCCCAACCGCCAGTCAGCAGCCTGTTAGGGACAGGACCGCAGAGCCCCACCACCCCTCCCCACCCCCGTCTGTGGAACAACTGTCTCCCATGAAACTTAGGAAGCGTGTGGCACACAGCAGGTGGTGAGCGTCCTGAGGAGCCAGCGAAGCTTCACTGTTTGCGGCCACTCCCCATCTCTGGTGTCACTGCCTGAGCTCCACCTCCCCCCTCCACCCTTGCTGCCCCGCGTCTGTGGAAAACTTGTCTTCCATGAAACCGGTCCCTGGTGCCAAAAAGGTTGGGGACCGCTGATTGTGTGACCTTGTTGAATCTCAGCTTTCCTAGCTGTAAAACAGGGTTGCTGAATTAAATGAGAGAATGTATGCATAACTCGAAGCACACAGTAAGCACTTTACAAATGTTATTCCCCCCGCACCCTTCTTCCTAAACTGTAATCTGCCTGGCCTTGTGGTGGGCAGAGGACAGAGACGACGCAGCCCCTTGGCAACTGCTTGGGGCTGAGATTTCCCTCTTCCACACCCAGGCTGGGTCATTCCTCACGGTAGGAGAGCAAAATGTCTGGGGCAAAGTCAGAAGGCTGGCCAAATCACCAGGCCTGCAGCTTGCTAAGGCGATGACTGGGCCAGCAAGATGGCCTTCTGCCTTAGCAAGCCCTCCTCCCCCTTTTGCATGGCCTCATTCTCAGCACGCAGCTGTCAAATGTCGCCAGTGCTGAAGGATAATGAATGGAGATCAAAGGGAGGATAAAGGTAATTTATCTTCTTCCTACTTACATAACACTTCACTGTTTGCTAAACGCTTCTGAGGATTCACTAGCTCCTCAGCTCCACACAGCCCCTGGCGAGGTGGCAGGGCAAGGTTGTGCTCAGGATAAAGCTGAGCACACCGATTCCCAGACAGGGCCAGTGGCTTGCACCGTCATCCGCCTGGTGAGTGGCAAGCTCTAGGACAAGGGCCCTGGGCCCCAGACTCCTTCCTAGTCGTCCTCTCTCCACTGTCCCACTGGCTGTCTTGGTAACGTACCCTTTGGGTAACACTGTTCATCTAACTTTAGTTGACTGTATTCAAAGTTAATTTCTCACGGCTTGTATTTCAGCTCCAGGTAGTGACTAACAGGCTGTGGTACCAATTAATCAAATTTTCTGTGAGCATGGGTATTTAAATTCTTTTGGTTGCAAGCTATATACATCCAACTCAAACTAGCTTAATAAATAAATAAAATAAAGGTTAGGGAGTTATTGGTTCCCTCAACTGTGAAGGACCCTACATGTCATCAGGACTCTTGCTGCCTCTCGACCTGTGCCCTGTTTCTGCCTGGCTCCGCTCTTTCAGATTTCTACTGAATACGGGGATTCAGCACCAGCCGAGGGTTTTTGTCTGTGGTTCCAGGCTTTCAACCTCCCAGTTTATTGCTCCCAGTAGAAAGAGAGCTTGTCTGAAATGGAACTCTTTTTCTGTTGGATCTACTATTACTAAATCCGTAGGAAGGTAGGGGGGAAAGTCTGGTAAAGTTACGGAAAGCCTAGAAAGGTTTAAAAGTTAGAACTCCCCAAAAGTATAGTAAGCAACAAAGTTAAATCCATGTCATCAGCCCTTTTGTGCTCCATTCTGGTGTAAGGATATGTTTTATAATATTGGATTTAGGTTTTATCTACTATTTATGGTTTGAAATGTTCAAAATCATCAGCTATACTAAATTTGTAATTGGTACTTATGTTTAAGGCAGTTTAATCAAGTTTATTGTTCAAATATTCAAGAGGTTTTCAACGTTTTATTGGATATGAGTTTAATAAACTGAGCACTAAAGTTTATGTAGTTCTGCATATTTCTCTCAAGCCCAAAGACCTCTCATGCATTGAGCAATCTATTAATAATAAAAAACACAAAAATAGATCATTGAATATCTTTTTATTGATTATGTAAAAAATTATTATAAAACTATTTTAAAAGGGAAATGAGTTCTCTGAACTTTATTCTTTCATCATTATATGACTCTGGTGTTGTAACAACAGATACGCCCACTTGAAAGCTTTTCAATAGTGACTTTGTTCTAAGAAAGCAGACTGACCTACTGACAGAACTTGAGGAGTTACACTGAAACATCTGGCCAAATTCAGTAGTGCCTTAAGCATCCCAATGGAACAAGGTCAAGTAAAAAGCAGAAGGTAAGTTAAAGCTATCACCCTATTTCATTTAGGTAAGCATCTGTGGCCTCTTCAGCTACAATTTGAGATTAACCTCAAGGTGTTTTGAAAAGAGAATAAAATATGCAGTGACAGGCACTGGAGCCACTGTCAGTAGTGATTCTGTGCCTCGGCTCCTCAAGGCAAAAGCTAGTGTACAGTCATGGTAACCCTGTCCTGCTTCCCTTAATAGGTAATTAATTATGCCCAAATGACAATATATAAGAGTGCAAAGGATTATTATTAACAAAGTTTTCTGAAAGTAAAAGTTCTTATGAAAAGCACAAAATTACCTCAAATTCATTTTTTGAAAGAAGTTGGGTACAAACTAGATATTAGGATGATAACCATCTCACAATTTCCTTAATAAAAAAACAGTAGTCATCAGAATTAAGCTCTTTATTCATCTTTCTCATTTCAAAGAATGATGGTAGTTTTCATGGTACAGAGAGCATTCCGGGCACTTGGCATCATAAAGCCAAGGCACACTCAGAACACACTGAGCCTCAGCATCTCCCCTGGAGTCCTGCAGAAGTGGCAGTTACAGAAAATCCAATCAGGGACAGAGGGGAAATGCCACTTAAATGAAAACCCCAAATCAAGACTTGGCTTTGGGCTTGGGCTATGATCCGTGGGACATCCAGACAGGACCAAGTTCCAGCCGGAGAAAGGCCCATTCCCAGGAAGTAGTACAACTTGACCTGGAGCAGGCCAGGACAGAGAACACTCACTTAGGCTGAGTATTCAGCAGGTTTCAAATGTTACCCAATCCATAGAGTGATGCAACATCCTCCTTCCTGTGGCGGAACTCCCCTGGCCTCCTCAGTTAGCTCCAGAGGGCCAAGGGTCTTTGACTCACTCATTCACTCAGTATATCTTTACTACCGTCTACTCTGTTCCAGGCTCTGTGCTGGGTGCAGAGGACAAAGGGAAGAATCAGACATAGCCCTTACCTTCAGGGGATTCAGAACGAGATAGAAAAAGCATATATTTACAGATAAGTCGCTGTGACTCACAGTGTAAAGGACACAATTCACAGCCTAGAAGAGGCCTAGAGGGTACCACACAGACAACAACACATGGCCGCCTGTGGTAAGGACCAAAGGGAAGCTCAGACTGTGAACTCTGGCACCACAAGAGAAGGATGACAAGGCACCTACTGGAATAACGCAGTGGGGAAAACTTAGGGCCTATGAGTGAGCAGCCTCATCTGACTAAAGTAGAGATGCCAATCCCTACTGCCCCCAGAGGAGGCCGTGCGGCCTCAGGCTGACCTCTGGGGGTCCTCTGGGCTACCCAGCAGGCAGGGTGAAAAGTCCCTCGCCTATGGCTGCAGCTGCACGATGTCCTGTGGATACGTGAGGGGAGACTGGTGACCAGGAGAGACAGGCCCGAATGAAGCATTCAAGCAATAAGGGCCTTGCTTTGAATCTCAGAGGCACGAGCGGGACCCGGAGGCTGAATGGGTAGGAGACTAGCCTGAGTACATACCAGCTGCAGGAGGCCCCCTCATGCTTCCTACACTCCCCGTGGTGGGCATGTGTGCGGGATGGATCCATTCTACAAGGGTCCAAGGGACAGGGTAGGGGCTGCTGAGGGCAAAGGACCGCAGCCTATTAGATAGTCCTCTTTTCATGCCTTCACTTTATAGGCTCCTACCTGTTGTCCTCTTTTCTTTACAGCTGCCACCACCTGCCCTATCTTTTCCACTCTGCACAACTGAGGGCGGCTGAAATGGGCTCAGTTAGGCTACCAGTATCATGGTATAGGTCCCTGAAGGCCTCGGGTAATTGGCACACAGTTGGCGTACATACATGGACAAATTAAACCAGCTTACAGATGCAGGGCTGGGTGAGACCTTCTCTGCAGGCTAAGCTGCTGGCCTGTGCAGGTGTCTCCCCCTCCCACGGGTTTCAGGGAACGGCCCCAGCCTGTTGTCATTTCTTCTCCACAGCAGCTACCACCTACACCATCTCTCTAGCCTAGGCCTCATGTCTCTGCCACTTTCTCTCTCTCCCTAAAGTGCTAGGACTCTGATCTGCTGTTCTTTTTCTTCACAGATGCCATCACCCACTGTTCAGCTCTTGAGTCCTCATTCTGGATTTCCCCTGTCCCCAGCCCTCTTTTCTTACTATTCCTGCAATAAGCACATAGGCTCTTTCCCAATTAAGAGTTTCAGTGCCAGTCATTAAGAAGCAGCAAATATGAGGCAAGGAGAAGGAGTAAGAGGAGGCCAATTTAGAGATGGGCCTCTTGTGAGCACTGGTAGTAGACATCTCTGGTCCAACTGGCATGGGACCAAGGTCCCTGCCTTGACTCCCTTCTTGGATAGTCCTAAAGAAATCTCGATATTCTCCTTCTCTGCATCCTTGAGCCCTGATTACAGGACTTAGCCATCCTTCTTATTCCTATTCACTTGCAGATAGTACTCAGGAAAGCTCTGCTGAACAAGGAGTTTCTACCACTCAGGAGGGGGCTGCCTTTTTAATCCTCTCCCCTTCCCCAGTTCCCCCCTGCACCACCAAACCTGCCCACCCCTAGACACCCACCGCCCTCCACTTGCCGATCTGTCGGAGCTCTTCCCTGACACTGGGCTTCATATAAGGAAGTAGAGGGAAGCAGTCATACATTACTTCATCCAACAACTGGAAGGTCCTGCATGTCAGGCTAAATGTCCTTCAGTAGGCAGTGGGGAGCCACAGATGACTCTGAACCAAGGAATGGCAACAGGAAGTACCTTGCATTATACACTCAAGAAATATTTAGATAAATGTATACATGAGTGAATGAATGATCGTAACTGTGTATTAGGAAGATTAGTTTGGCAAATGTATGAGAGGCTAAAGGAACTTTTTAAAGACACTAAGCCATGACCTTAAGCAATATGCTAAAGTAGGCAAAGTTAACCTCTCTACTTTCAACCTGTAGGACCCTCCTCCACCCAACTGGTACAACTGCAACCCACAGCCTCCTAGGGTCTATTCTGTGACTAAGACTTGCTCACTGTGGTCATTACCCAGCACCAAATATATTTAGTTGATACCACTTTAAGGCATTATTCTCCTAAAACAGGGACAAAAATAAATCTCTCATGATAGAATTTCTGCCACAGTAACAGGCTGTGGGATAGGAACAACTAATCTGGTATCACCTGAGAGACTCAGCACTGGCTAAGTTCACCACCAAAACTATTAGACAAAAAGGCATCCCGACTTCACAACTAGTGATTCCAGTGGGTCCAAACAAATGGGCCTGATGCAGAGGTCCGGGGGTCCAGACCTAGCAGTGAAGACCTTGTCCACACGTAAAGGAGCAGCTGTGCCAGGACAATCTGAGAACAAACTTGAGGGAAACCCAGCAGCCTGGACAAGCCCTTGGACAGATGACTCCAGGCGCGCTGAAGATGCAACTAAGACAATGACATCAGGAGCTCTCATCGCCCCAACTTGTAGCCCAATATCTACAAACTATCTCATCAGCTGCATTTATTTTCTTGAATTTTTTCCCTCTTCTAGCCCCATAAACCGTGAGCTCCTTGAGGGTAGAGACTGTGGGAAGTTTTGTCCAGTGTTTTAAAGTCCTAACCCATGTCCTTTTCACATCAGGGACAATCCTAATAAATGAACTTCAAGCTCATCTTTCACTGGGGTAATGCCATTAGATCCAATAAGCACTATTATCAAGGGCCACTGGCATTGAGCTTCTCATTTTTCTCCCAAGAAAATGATGCTTTCTGAATGAGGAAAGGAAGGTTGAGCAGATCTACAAAGCTGGAGAAAGTAGATGACCTCATGATTCTACTGTTTTGCTCAATTCGTCTAGGATAGAGAGCCTACAGAGCTCTGAACATGATTAAAAGGATAAAAATGTTATTAAAAATGGAACAAACCATCCACATCTTCCTTTCTGCCATGACACCTGCTTATAACCTCATACTTGGATGACAGGCGAGTCATCTGACAAGATAAGTCCTCTCTGATTTCCATTGTGAGATCAGAGTCCTTTAAGCAGCCAGGATTTGCAAATCATGGAGCATGCAGGTACCCTGCCTCTCCTAGGGATGGGAAGATGAGAAATCACAGAACCAGTCCTCTCATTTTACAGATGGAGACCTGAGGCCAGAGTTCAGGTGACATGTCCAACGTCCTAAAGCGAGCCAGTGGCAGAGCCAGGACCATATCCTGCTCTTCCGACTCCCAGTTCAGTGCTCTTTCCACTGCAGTAGCTATGGCAAAATTGTCATGCTGTTCTTTGGAGGGGCAGAAGTGAAAAAAGGTAGGCAATAAAATATTGTTTTGGGATTCTCTGTAGGCTCTAGTAACCTCTGTTATCCTGCCTGTGGTTGCCATTTCCTCCTACAGAAGAAGGTTGGTTCCTAAGCCCATTAGTTAGTCTTGAAGTGGCTCAGATTCCTACCAGGGCTGGTGCAGTCCTCCTGCATGTGGCTCAGGATCTCTTGGTCTGTAAACAGGCGGAAGGCAATCTGCTCACACTCCCGCTTGATCCCACATTCAAACAAACACCCAAACAAGCCCTCCTCCTCCAGAGCAGCCAGATCAGAGTAGCCACAGGGCCCGCAGTGCAAGATCCAGGGGCGGGACCAGCAGGCAGCCTCCAAGGGGGTCTGGTTGAGGTAGATACCTAGGTCAACCCTCCGTTTCTTACTGACTGGGTGGGAGTACAAGAGCCACGATTCTGAGGGTGTTCCAGCTTCCTCCTCCAGCCTCAGTGAACTGTCTGGCAGAAGGCTCTGCTGAATGGTGGAAGCATCTTTGCCACTAGGGTCCTGGCACCTATGTGGGATCCCCAGGGGCCAGAAACTCACCACACTGCCTTGGCAGCCATGTGGGGGCTCACGGAGCTGTCGGCTCAGGGCTGGTCTCTGAAAGCATTCACCATAGTCAGTGCTGAGAGCCTCTGCCCGGTGCCTGTTTGGTGTCCGGGCACTGCAATATAGCACAGGGTGGCCAGCCCTCCCAGTCACCTCTGCCACTTGGCACTCCACTGTCACCATGGGCCTAATAAGCCTGCCGTGGTGCCATGTGACCCCCAGGTCATCACTGTAGATCATCAGAGAATGAGGCCTGGCTTTACATGGTAGCCTCAAGCAAAAGAACCAGTAAGGGATGTAGTAGGTGTATGCAGGGATGACCAGCCTCCCCGACTGCAGCTGGACACCGTGACCTGGGCCCACAGCAAACGTGGCCCAGTGTTTCATCTCTGGGCCAATGACCTCCTTGGTCAAGTCCCTCAATTCACCCCACGAACACCCAGCGTCCTGACTGCAGATGAAGCAGAGGCGGGCAGCGTTCCTGCCCGACACGATCTGTTGATGCTCGGTGACATGGTCCCGCACACAGATGAAGAACAGGAACACACGACCACTCTTCCGCTCCCACACAGGACAGGGGTTCATGGTCCGATGCCCAGGCAGCGTGGCTTCCATCAGTGGCTTCAGGGGTCCCCACTAGACAAGGGGACATGAGAGAGAGTAGGAGTGAGATACTAATAAGAAGATATGAGACTCCTTAAAAGTATTAGTACTTTGCATAAATAAGAAATAGATGATATTGAAATCTACAAAATCATGAAGGCCCAAATATCACTAAATGCTCAAGTATTACAGGATGACTCATAAAGCTGGAAAGAGACAATGGTAAATATTGCATGTCCTGTCCCCTGTGTCTGGAATGCTCTTCCTCACCTTATCTAAACTTTCAAATCATTCTCCCATACCCAACTCAAAAGTCACTCCTTTATGAAGCCTTCCCTGAAACTCCCTAACAAATTATAGCATTTATTGTATAGCAATGTAATCTTTCCATAACTGTCTCCCTTCCTAGACTAGGAGCCTTTTGAAGATAGAAACCAAATTACACTAATTTTTTACCTCCAGATGTATCACATGATAGGAGCTAAATAAACCTTTTTACAAAGAAAGAAAAAAAAAGGAGTAAAGAAGAAAAGAAAGAAAAGAAAAAGGAAGGAAAGAAGGAAGGAAGGAGAGAGGGAAAAGAAAAGGAAGAAAATCAAGGCAGGCAAATAGGGAAGGTCTAGGCAAATAAGGGAAAATTTAAGACAACGATTTTTTTCCTTCCTGTACTGAGACGGCAATTCATAAGTGTTGTTGAAAGCTCAAGCTTGGAAGTCAGAGGCACCTAGTTCAAACCCTGCTTTTTATCACTTATTTTGTGGCTTTGGGCAAATTACTTTACTTTACCTGAATTTCTTCTTTTGTGAAATGAAGAATTTAATAACATCCTCACAGAGGAACTGTTATAAGGATACAATGAGATAATGTCTAATCAGACATATCACAAAGCAAGGTCTAATCTCCCTGATATGTTTTTAAAACAACACTAGAAATTGGTAAGAAAATTTCTAAGAAACCAATATAAATGGGCAAAGGGAAAGATCAGACATCTACCAGAAAAAGAAAAAAAATGAAAATACATTCAACCTCTTACATAAACAAGAAATGCAAATTAAAACTAAACTGACATAGCATTTTTCATCTAACAAATTGGCAAAATCATAAAGCTTGACAATCCTCTGTTGGCAAAAATGTGAAGAAACAGGTACTGTCATGGTTCAATCCTTATATGGGACATATCAAAATTACAAATACACATACCCTTTCCCAGCATTCCCAATTCTGGGAATTTATCCTAAGATGTATCTGCTCATCAAATTAAGTATGTATAATATTATTCTCTGTAGCATTGCTTGAAATAGCAAAATACTGCAAACAGCCCAAATATTCATCACTAGAGGACTGGTGAAATGAACACATAATACATGGGATTTAAAGAAAAAAAAAAGACCAAATAAAAAAATAATTAAAAATTTAAACAAATTTTTTTTAAAAAGAAGATCTTTTTTTCTATATATATTGATATGAAAAGACTTCCATAATAAATTATTAAATGAACAAAGCAAAATACACAACAGTGCACGTAATATGCTTCTATTTGCCTAAGAAACGTGGAGGAAAGGGACTTCTGGTCACAGGAAACTAAGTAATTTGACCAACTTCTACTGAGAACCAGAAAAGATAGGAAAAATATTAAAACAAATATAAAACTATCTGTTTGAAAGCACCAGAGAGCAAACAAGGCAATGATGAATTATATGCCAGGAACTGAGGGTTCATTCAGAGGTTGGCTGGGTACTTCAAGTTGCCTTTCCCTTTAGGGTAGCCCTATGATTTCTCAAAGAGGTAACTGAGAGGCTGAGAAGCTGAGCAATTCATTTGACAGCCTTTTGGGGACAGGAAGACAAAGCTTAGAGGCTCTGGTAAATCCTGCATAATTTGAGACAGAACGTTAGTTGAAGGGCTAAATCGTAGGAATAAGGGTGGAACGAAGGCAGACCAGGCTTTACAACCACCACTCTAGAAAACTGGCTGGCATTATCTACTGAAGTGGAACATACACATACCATATGACCCAGTAATTCCACTCCTAGGTACATACCCAGCAAAAATGCAGGCTCATAGTATCATATTCATAGCAGCACTATCTATACTAATAAAAGCTTGCCCAAATAGCCAACAACAGTAGGATGGATCACTTAATGGTGGTATATTCACACAATGGAATACTATGTAACAATGGAAGTAAACAAATTACAGTTTGACACAATTTGGGTAAATCTCAAGAACACAATATTGAACAAAAAAAAGCCAGACATAAAGAATACACAGATTAAAAACAAGCTAAACTCAACTCTAGAGCTATAAATCAGCACAGTAATTACCTTTGGGAAGGAGAGAGGGGCCATAAGAGAAGTTTCTCAGGTGCTGGCAATATTCTATTTCTCAGAATACTGGTAGTGATTTTTATGTATAATGAGTCCACAAGTATAGCTCTGTCGTAACTAATCAAGCTTGCATTTATTTATGTTTTGTGCATTTGACATTTATGTTTTGTTTTCCAGGTATACATTATCACTTCACATTTTAAAAAGGTTTAAAAGGGGGTGTTAAGAATATGCACTTATTTTTCTTTGCTTCTGTATGAAGTAGCACTGAAAAGATAAGAGTGACTGCCTGTAGGAGGTAGGGGAATAGGAATGGGATGCATACCTTTTAATACTGTTTTTATTTTTCAGCTACATGAATGTATTAACTACCTAGAACAAAAATACATTTAAAAAAATTAATTTCTCTATGAACTGGCAAAACAAATTAAGCAAAGCTCAGATCACAGAATCTCAGAGCCATAATGGACCACAGGAATTATCTAGTGTCAATTACCATCTCACAGAAGAGTCTCCTCTAAGTCTTCTGGATAAAAGACTATTCAGTCTCCCCTGGAACTAGGCTAGTGACAGGGAATTCAGTATCCCTGGGGCAACCCATTCTATGCCAGAGTGCCTTGTGCACTATACACACCTCAAAGATACGTAATAAAGTCAGCTTAATTATTGAGCAGTCTAGCTGTTGGGAAGTCAGAAGCTCAGTCATCCTTAGTGGATGAAATGAGAGGAGAAAATGATTTGGGCTGGCCAGATATGTCTAATATACACTTGACATGAAGGTGGAAGAAACAGTAAGTAAAGCAGAAAAGCCTTGGAATCTAAGATGATCTCATCCAGCGGGAGCAATGGGATATAGCAAACAAGCTAAGGCTTGACAGAGATAAAAAAAACAAGGTCGTGAGCTTAAAAGTCTGGATGGGAAACCTGATTAAAGAACAAATGTAATGGTCAAAAAGAATATGAAAAGATGCTCAGCATCACTAGTTATTAGGGAAATGCAAATCAAAATCACAAAGAGAAAACACCTCACACCCATTATGATGGCTACTACAATGTCCCACCACACCCCCACCCCTCACACAAACAGAAAATAACAAGTGTTGACGAGGATGTGGAGAAACTGGAATGCAGGTGCACTGTTGGTGGGAATGGAAAATGGTGCAGCCACTATGGAAAATGGTATGCCAGTTTCTCAAAAAATTACATATAGAATTAACATATGCAGCCAGCCATGGTGGCTTACGCCTATAATCCTAGCATTTTGGGAGGATTACTTGAGCCCAGGAGTTTGAGACCAGCCTGAGCAATAGTGACACCTTGTCTCTACAAAAAAATTTTAAAAATTAGCTGGCTATGGGGGTGTGTGCCTGTGGTTTCAGCTACTCAGGAGGCTGAGGGAGGACAGGAGGATAATCACTTGAACCGAGGAGTTTGAGGTTGCAGTGAGCTATGACACCACTGCACTCTAGCCTGGGGAACAGAGTAAGACCCTGCCTCAAAAAAAAAAAAAAAAAAAAAGAGATTTACCTATGATCTAGCAATTCCACTTCCAGGCATATATATATGTATATATATATATATATATATATATATTTATATATTTATATTCATATATATATCTCCAAAAAAATTAAACAGCAGGGCCATAGAGATATTTTATACCCTTAATTCATAGCAATGTTATTCACAACAGCCAGTAGGTGGGAGCAACCCAAGTGTCCATCAAGAGATAAATGGATAAACAAAATGTAGTATATAAATACCATGGTATATTAATCAGCCTTAAATAGGAAAGAAATTCTGACACATGCTACAACATGGATGAACTTTGAAGACATTATATTAAGTGAAATAACCCATCACAAACACTATACGATTCCACTTATGAGGTATCTAGAATAGTCAAATTTACAGAAACAGAATGTAGAATAGTGGTTGCCATGCTGAGGAGAGGGAGAAATGGGGAGCTGTTCAATGGGTATAAAATTTCAGTTCTGAAAGGTGGAAAAGTTCTGAAAGGTGGAAAAGTCCTAGAGATTGGTTGCACAACAATTTGAATATACTTAACACTACTGAACTATACATTTAAAAAATGGTTAAGATAGTTAGATGCATTTTATCACAATTTAAAATTTTTTTAAAAGAACAACAAATGTGAAAAAGACTTGGAGGGTCTGGCTAACCATCTATTCAATATTAGTTCATTGTGTTATGCAGCTGCCAAAGAAGTAAATGCTATTTTAACTTAGACTGCAATAAAAGCGTATGCCATTGCTGAGCTGGTCAGTCTACCCTTGGAGTCCCAAGTTCAATTCTGAGTATCACACTTTGAAAAGGGACACTGACATCTCAGACCAGATCCCAAGGATGATAATCACAATTTTCAAGGGACTAGAAACCAAATCAGGACTGTGGCCTAATGTGCTACTGAAAGAAATGAAGCTTCTTAGCCCAGAAATAGAAGACCAGAAGGCATGAACACAGCTTCCTGGTACTTCAAAGAGTAGTTCTTTGCAAAAGGGACTTTATCTATATTATGTATAGATTGACTGCCCCGGAAGGCAGAAGAAGACCAATGGGTAAACGTAGGGAAGACAGGAGAATCTTATTAAAAAAAAAAAAACTTAACAGTGGCCACAGGATTAAGTCCCTCATGTGAAGAGTTGTGCAAGCAGACCCTTTATGGAAAATGACTAATGTTGAGTTCTTACTATGTAATGTCTATTATTAATTATATGTTGCAGATGATGAAACAGGGCAGAGTCAAGTATCCAAGGTCACATTGCCAATAAATGGTAGGTCCTGACTAACTCCAAAGCCATGCTCTTAACCACTAAGCCATTAGTAGCTACCAACGGAATACAGAAGATTTCTATATTGGGAAAGAAGTTGGGCTCATGATTCTTCTAACTTCAAGATTCTACAGTTAAATAAACCAGAGAAAGAAAGTAAATAAATAGAGAAGAGAGAATGAGTTAAAGTGGATAAGTTTGTGAATATGTGTAACTACTAGGTAGTGAGGTTATGCAACAGGTGTGGTCTGATACAAAATGCTTGCTGGGCACAGTGGCTTGCACCTGTAATCACAGCTACTTAGGAGGCTGAGGTGGGAGGATCTGCTTGAACCCAGGAAGGAGTTCAAGGCTGTAGCGTCCCATGATTGTGTCTGTGAATAGCCACTACACCACAGCCTGGGCAACACAGAGGGAGCCTATGTCAAAAAATGAATTGGCTGGTCCGAAGGTAGTGGCTGGTCTCACTTGATTGTTCATAGTCACTTACAGATTGAACTCCTTGTTCTACTACTTTCCCGCCTTCTCACTACTGCCCTAGACTAGTCTTAAAAAAAAAATTAATTAATTTAAAAAAAAGAGGTTAGGCATAGTGGCATGTGCCTGTGCTACTCGGAAGGCTGGGGCAGGAGGATTGCTTGAGCCCAGGAGTTTGCAGCCAGCCTTGCCTATCTCTTAAAAAAAAATTTTTTTCATAAAGAAAAATATTTAACAGCACACTGTAATGGAAAGAGCAACATGACCACAGGCAATGCCTATCCTAAAGGAAATGAAAGAGCTAGACTCTT
This sequence comes from Lemur catta, assembly GCF_020740605.2. Lineage (NCBI taxonomy): Eukaryota > Metazoa > Chordata > Mammalia > Primates > Lemuridae > Lemur > Lemur catta. Next base: position 57,626,674 of record NC_059134.1, read on the forward strand.
GACAAGATAAGATAATGAAAGGATGGGAACGGAAAATTCCCTAAAGTAAAAAATTTCACCATAGGGAAACATGAGCCAATGTCATCAAAAGCAAGGACACAGGTTGCTGGCAAGGCCCGTGTTCAGCACAGAAGCATTTGCACTATAATAGCAGAACAAGGCATCTGCTATGGATACAAAGGTTTAAATGTGAGATTTCAGATATCTGTAGGTAGAAAAGCAGGGCAGGTTAGGGGAATTAAAGTACCTATTATGAAGATACATACAGAGAGAAAGAAATGATATAAATACATATTTTTTCCAAAAGACTATCAAAACCATTATCTCATTTGACTCACTATAGCCTGCCCTGGTAGAGAAGAAGGCAACAATAGGAAACACAGGCATACACCTTGTTTTACTGTGTTCACTCGATTGCACTTTGCAGATACCGAAGGTTTGTGGCAACCCTGCATGGAGCAAGTCTATGGGCATCATTTTTCTAACAGCATGTGCTCACTTTCTGTCTGTGTCACATTTTGGTAATTCTCGTAGTAGCTCAAGTTTTGTTATTATTATTATATCTGTTATGGTGGTCTGTGATCAGTGATCTTTGATGTTACTATTGTAATTGTTTGGGGGCATCACAAACCACACCCATATAAGACGGCAAAAAATTGATAAAAGTGGTGTATGTTCTGACTGCTCCACTGACCAGCTATTATTCAGTCTGTCTCCCTCTCCTTGGGCCTTCCTATTCCCTCAGACACAACAATGTTGAAAATAAGCCAATTAATAACCCTACAATGGCCTCTAAGTGTTTAAGTGAAAGGAACTGCCTAGCATCTCTCACTTTGAATCAAATGCTAGAAATGGTTACACTTAGCGAGGAAGGCACGTCGAAAGCCAAGATAAGCCAAAAGCTAGGCTTCTTGTGCCAAACAGCTGGCCAAGTTGTGAATGCAAAGGAAAGGTTCTTGAAAGAAATTAAAAGTGCCACTCCAGTGAACACATGAATAATCAGAAAGTAAAATGGCCTTATTGATGATAATGAGAAAGTTTCAGTGGTCTGGATCGATCAAACCAGCCACAACATTCCCTTAAATCAAAACCTAATCCAGAGCAAGGCCCTAACTCTCTTCAATTCTATGAGGACTGAGAGAGGTAAGAAAGCTGTAGAAGAAAAGTTGGAAGCTAGCAGAGGTTGGTTCATGAGGTTTAAGGAAAGAAGCCACCTCCAGAACATAAAAATACAAGGTGAAGCAGCAAGTGCTGATGTAGAAGCTGCAGTAAGTTATCCAGAAGATCTAGCTAAGATCATTTATGAAGGTGGCTACACTAAACAACAGATTTTCAATGCAGACGAAACAGCCTTCTATTGGAAGAACATGCCATCTAGGACTTTCATAGCTAGAGAGAAGTCAATGCCTGGCTTCAAAGCTTCAAAGGACAGGCTTACGCTTCTTAGGGGCTAACGCAGCTGATGACTTTAAGTTGAAGCCAGTGCTCATTTAGGGCAAAAATCCTAGGATCCTTAAGAATTTTGCTAAATCTACTCTGCCTGTGCTCTATAAATGGAACAATAAAGCCTGATGACAGCACATCTGTTTATAGCATGGTTTAATGAATGTTTTAAGCACACTGTTGGGACCTACTGCTCAGAAAAAAAAGATTCCTTTCAAAATATTACTGCTCATTGACAATGCACCTGGTTCTAAGAGCTCTGATAGAGATGTACAAGATTAACATTGTTTTTATGCCTGCTAATACAACATCCATTCTGCAGCCCATGGATCATGTCATTTCAAATTTCAAGTCTTATTAATTAAAGTCTTATTATTTAACTATAAAATAGATATATTTTATAAGTCTATAGCTGCCATAGATAGTGATTCCTCTGATGGAGCTTGGCAAAGTAAATTGAAAACCTTCTGGAAAGGATTCTTCATTCTAGATGCCATTCAGAACATTCATGATTCATGGGAGGAGGTCAATACAGCCACATTAACAGGAGTTTGGAAGAAGTTGATTCCAACCCTCATGGATAACTTGGAAGCGTTAAAGACTTCAGTGGAGGAAGTAACTGCAGATGTGGTAGAAATAGCAAGAGAACTAGAATTAGAAGTGGAGCCTGGGCCAGGTGTGGTGGCTCACTCCTGTAATCCTAGCACTCTGGGAGGCCAAGATGGGAGGATTGCTTGAGGTCAGGAGTTCAAAACCAACCTAAGCAAGAGTGAGACCCCCATCTCTACTAAAAATAGAAAAATTAGCCAGGCATCAAGGCACACACCCGTAGTCCCAACTACTCAGGAGGCTGAGGCAGGAGGATTGCCTGAGCCCAGGAGTTAGAGGTTGCAGTGAGCTGTGATGAGGTCACTGCACTCTAGAGTGAGACCCTGTCTCAAAAATAAATAGATAAAAATTAAAAAAATAAAAACTTGAATAAGGTGTTGCTTCTTATGGATGAGCAAAGAAAGTGGTTTCTTGAGGTAGAATCTGCTCCTGGCGAAGATGCTGTGAACATTGTTGAAATGACAACAAAGGACTGTTGTCATAGTTGATAAAGCAGCAGCAGGGTTTGAGAGGACTGACTCCAATTTGGAAAGAAGTTCTACTATGGGTAAAATGCTGTCAAACAGCATGACATACAACAGAGAATCTTTCATAAAAGGAAGAGTCAATCGATGTGGCCAACTTCATTGTCTTATTTTAAGAAATTATATACATAAGCAGAAAATGCATCTACAAAAAAATTAAAAAAACAAGAAATTACCACAGCCACCCTAACCTTCATCAACTACTGCCCTGATCAGTCAGCAGCCATTAATATCAAGGCAAGACCCTCCACCAGCAAAAAGATTATGACTCACTGAAGGGTCAGGTGATTGTTAGCAATTTTTAGCAATAAATATGTTTAAATTAAGGTATGTACTTTTTTAGACAATGGTATTGCATACTTAGACTACAGTATAGTGTAAATATAACTTTTATATGCACTGAAAAACCAAAAAATTCATGTGACTCACCATATTGCAATATTCACTGTACTGTGGTGGTCTGTAACCAAAACTGCAGTATCTTCAAGGTATGCCATTTAGGTCTGAAATAACCCTACAGCTCCCAGGCCAAAGACCAGCAACCCTTTTTTCTTCACTAAAAATACAGTAAAAGTATACAGCTTAAGAGCAAGGGCTCCAACTCCAGTTCTGTCACTGATTACATGTGTGCCCAAAGCAAGTCACTTAATTCTCAGGCCCGGTTGCCTCCTATAAAATGGGAATACTAATAGGTACCCCACATAAAGCACTTAGTAGTAGCAGCAGTATGGTGGTTCCTGTTATCCCCCCTTGGTCATCTGTTAAATGTGGTCTTGAGCAAGTTACATACCGCTTAGAGCACCAAGATCCCTCATCAGCAAAATGGGACTAACAGTGCTTACTCCCTTGAGTGATTTGTGAAGATTAAAGGGAATATAAATGAAACGCATGCCATATGTTAGCTGAATCTGAATGAACTGTGGAAGCCTCTGGAATCAGAGATTGAGTTTAAGTCTGCCTCTACTGCTGTATTATAGCTGCATGATCTTGAGCAAATGGCAACCTCTCTGGGCCTCAGTTTCCTCATCCGCAAAATGTGACTGACAACAGTACCTATGACACAGTGGCTACAAAGATCTAACATGCCCCAGGCACACAATAAGTACTCGGTAAGAGCCATTTGTTTTTTACTGTTTTTTTCCTCCTTAGCTCCCCACACAGGGCTTTTCCTGCACTGATGGGAAAATGAACAGACCCTGAAGTGCTCTGAGCTCTGTGGAGAGAAACGGAGGCCCAGGCTCAGATCTGGGATGAGGAGTCACCTGTACCGAGTGCCCAATCCTCAGCCCTCGCCTCAGCACCAGGTGGAGAGCATCCTCATCCCTGCTTGTGGAGCGCTTCTCCGCAAAGGCCAGGAGGGTGTGGGTGGGGGGCACGTAGAGCAGGGCGGGGATCCGGTAGGTAATCCCTTTCTTGTCTTCCTGCTGGAACAGAGGGCTGTTGAAGGAGCACGATGTCACTTCTTCCATGACCTCTGCAAGGACAGGAGGCAGCTCAATGTGTGTCCATATCCATGTGCTGGCCTGCATATAAGTTTTGCTCTATCATTCCATTTCTAGAGAGCAAACGGGAGGCACAGATGTACTCAAGTGTTTATTTTTTTATCCGAGGTTAACATGTGGTCTCAACAGCACAAAGCAAGCAATATACATTCTCACTTAACAAATCTATTCTCCAGACTCTATGAGAATCCTAAGCAGCCTGGGTCAAGTATATGTCTCTGCAGAGATGTTCTGCATTTGTTTCTGCCAAACATCTGCCATCATAACCCATTAACCCAGGGGCATTACCAGCCTGGGCTGTTTTCTAATGTTAGTTTCTTGGCTTGGGGTTTCTAGGCCATTTGGGTAATATGAATATAAACTCAAATCCACATGAATGAATGCCTGTGGTTTAGAATTGTCCAGGAAAACTTTTTTTCTGTACTAAAGGCTAGGATTAAAGGAAATCTTCCTTGTCATCTCTCTGTGTCAGTAGGGAGATTTTTTTCTTTCCTAGTTGCTAAGGTTTGCTATGGTTTGAATGCTTGTCCCCTCCAAAACTCATGTTGAAACTTAATCCCCAATGTGGCAGTACTGAGAGGTGGGGCATTTAAGAGGTGATTGGGTCATGAGGCTCTGCCCTCATGAATGGGTTAACAGATTAATGGGTTATCATGCGAGGGGCATTAGTGGCTTTATAAAAGGAGAGAGAGACCTGAGCTACCATGTTAGCATGCTCAGCCCCCTTGCCATGTGAGGCCCGGCACTGCCTCAGAACTGCAGAGTCCCCACCAGCAAGAAATCCCTCCTCAGATGTGGCCCCTGGACTCTGGACTTCTCAGCCTCCGTAAGTGTAAGAAATACATTCCTTTTCCTTATAAATTACCCAGTTTCAAGTATTCTGTCATAAGCAACAGAAAATGGATTAAGACCCTAGTTCACCCTATCAGAAGGTGTACACCCTACATAGGATATAGATTTTCAAGGGACCTACAGTGTAACCCATCTGGACCTGTAGCTTTGTTTGCTAACAACAGGCCTATCGAAGCCCAAGTTTCTAGTTAAGTGAAACCAGCAAACACCCAGTGCAGCTGAGGGCAGGTCAAGACCCTGACTACTCTGGTTTTCAGTTCAGGGTGGGTTTTCAGGCCCCTGGAGAATTCTTGTACTTTCTTGCAATTTCAGCTATTAAGGGCTTTGTTATATTTTATGCACCATTTACAGGTTAGCCAGCCTGCCATAATGCTGACAGTGGAAGTCCCTGAGTGCTTGTCTGGAAGAAAGCCAGGTGTTCCACCTCCCAGAGGCCCAAAAAGGCAATCAAGCCAGACATACAAAAACCAGGCTTAGAGTTGCTTTTTCCTCAAACCCTCTGTCACTCAAGCCCTATCTTACAAGTCATTTGTAAACATTTTCAGGCTGTAAGAACTTGGCCTTTAAGGCCTTCTTCATTTATTTAATAAATATTTCTGGGTGCCTACTCTGTATCGGGCCATAAGATATGTGCTGAGGAGACAGAGAAGACTCAGAGGTCCCTGCTCTCAAGAAACCCACATCCAGGTGAGGGAAACAGACGTAGAACATGGCGTAATCAGCACTGCTTTCGAGGGAAATACAAGAGCAAGTAGGAAAACAGAAAAGGGGCAGATCAAGGCACCAGAGAAGGATTTTTGGAGACGGTAACAACTGAACAAGTAAGCTCCTGCCTCACATAGTTATATGCTCTTCGTGGACTCACTTCTTTCAGACAGCCACATAGCTCGCTCCCTCAGCTCCTTCACTCCGATCACGCACCACCCAATCAGCGAGGGCTTCTCTGACAACTCCATTGCCCCTCCCTATCCTCTTTCCCTGCTCCACTCTCCACACACTCAGGACCTTCTGATGTCTCATATGTTACACTTAATACATACTACAAAATAGGCGCTCCATAAAGGGCAAGGATATGTCTGTTTTATTCACTGCTACACCCCTACATCTAGAACCATGCCTGGTGGTATGTGATGTGCACTCAACAAATAATTTGTTGCATGATTGAATGGCTGAGTGGACTGGATCTTAAAGAATGAACAGTGGGTTAAACACCAACTGAGGGTAAAAAGGAGACGAGCAGACAGGGTGGGTGTAAAAAGCCTACAGGTGACAGAAAACCCAGTGAGCTGTGGGAACTCTCGGTGGTTCAGTCTGACTACAGTGAGGTGGAGTACAAAAGCTGTGGGCAGAAATGGGACTGAAGGGGTCAGCAGAGTTCAGATCCCAGGAAATTTTGATACCTTATTAAGGTGTTTATTCCACAGATAGGGGCCACTCAAGAGTTTCTGACAGAGGAATGACATAATTCTTTTAGGCCTAGGCCAATCTCTTGGGCAGCTTTCTAGGCAATAAATTGTAGGGAAAAGTTGCACTGTTTTTGGTGACGGCCTCCTAGTGTGAATCGAGATGAACTTCCACCATAGCATATGAATGATTCATTTAGTCACTTGTTTCTAACTTAAAGAAGAGGGAAGAACCATGAGAGGAGCAAGAGAGGTGGCTTTGCTGAGTCCAGAAGAAAAGCCTCCCCTCACTCCAATCCTGGGCTCCCAACAGAGGAACCAAAAGCTAGGCAAGGGTAGGCTGTCTCCCCCACACAATACTAGAGCACACCTCTCCCACCCCAGTTCAGGCTCTCCTGCCGGAGAGGGCCAGGCTTTCTTCTGAATAAACATCTGTCCCTGAGCCAGGCTGGTACAATGGTTAAGAACATAGCCTTTGGACCACGCCAGGACTACATGACCTTGGGCATGTTACTCAACTTCGCTGTTTCAGGATCCTCACCTATAAAATTCAGTAGAGTAGTTGATAGAACTAAACTAAAATGCTTAAGTAAAGTGGCTGTTACAAGGCCTATGGCATAGTCTGAGTGCAGTATAGGGCAGTTATTATTTTTAGACTACCAATCACTGCATATTCTAGTTTTATTCCTTAAATCCTATGGATTATAATGATGATGATGATAACAATTACAACTCCCCTTACTAACAGCATTTAAATCGCTCTTCACCTCTGGGAAAGATCATACTTTAAAATCTTATAAGATAACACTTTAATTATGAGTTATATCAACACTACTAATCATCAGCCAACATGTGACTATTAGCTAACATCTAAACAGGAATTCTCCAGGTGATAAGAAGAATAGAGCAGAAGATAGGCATGGAGTGGAAGAGAAGGACTAGGAAAAAGAAAGGGAGAAGAAATGGGGAGACCACCAGAGGAGAAGCACAACTTGTCATATGGACTAGATTTAAGTCCCAGCTCCATTTGTTTTGCTGTGTGACCTTGTGCTGGGACCGAAGGGGTCAGCAGAGTTCAGAATCCATGACCTCTCTAGGTCATTCCTTGCTCATAAAATGTGGATAATAATACCCACCAGAGGCTGGGCGCAGTGGCTTATGCCTGTAATCCTAGCACTCTGGGAGGCCGAGGCAGGTGGATCGTTTGAACTCAGGAGTTCAAGACCAGCCTGAACAAGAGCGAGACCCCATCTCTACTAAAAATAGAAAGAAATTATATGGACAACTAAAAATATATACAGAAAAAATTAGCCGGGCATGGTAGCGCATGCCTGTAGTCCCAGCTACTCGGGAGGCTGAGGCAGGAGGATTGCTGGAGCCCAGGAGTTTGAGGTTGCTGTGAGCTAGGCTGATGCCACAGCACTCTAGCCTAGGCAACAGAGTGAGACTCTGTCTCAAAAAACAAAATAATAATAATACCCACCTACGAGGATAAATATGAAGAACCACTCAAAAGTGCTTTATAAACTTTAAATACATAGATAATATAAATAAAATAGATAGTATACTATAAATAGCATAAATAGTATAATATAAATAAAAGTCTTTTAATTATTATAAATTTTGATGTCTTCACAATTAGAGTCATTAATTTTTGTTAGGACTATGCTGATAATGTTGATGACAGTAGTAACATAGATGGACTCTGGCACTGACACCCAAACTTCTTCACACAAACTATGTGCTGGGACTAGGGATGGAGAAGAATAGATAAAGGTCAGCTTTGGAGTTGTTCATTTAAGCAGAGAATTCAAATTATTCATTGCTGGTCCATACAATCACCTTCTAATCAAGTCCTCCTTGCTTTCTTACTGGGAGAGAGTATAGTATAGTATGGACTCTGACGTTGGACTTGGCTTTGACACTTATTAGCAAGTCACTTTACCTCTGAGCCTCAGTTTCCTCACTTGTAAAATGGAGATAACAACACCTATTCCTCATGCTATAACAATAATGTAATTCCACAGCCTCCAATTAATCCAATGAGCCTCCAGTGAATCCCAGAAGGAGGACTCCCTATCTCACTTACTCCTAACAATTAATATTTAAGGGACGCCTTTTATTTGTCAGACCTTTGAAGATCCTGCAGGCTAAACCTTGTCAAGGTACAGATGGAAAATTCAGGCCCATAGAGGAGGAAACGCTTATAGAAGGTAGCAAAACCTGGACCATGACCCAGGTCTCCTAAATTCCAGCTCAGGGCTCTTTCTGCTGCCTACAGATCCCTCTCTAGTAAGAAGCGTTTTTCCCTCTCAGTTCCCTTTCATCTCTACAATGCCAATCCCAGGTTTAAGTATGGCATCAGTGAGAAGAAACAAAAATAGAACTGAACAACCCTCTCTGGCTATGTCAGTCCCAGCCGACTGGGTGGCTCTGACTCAATATTCCTTCAAGATTGGATTCAGGCCTGTAATCCCAACACTTTGGGAGCCCGAGGCGGCAAAGTTCGCTTGAGACCAGAAGTTGGAGACCCGCCTGGCAACAACACAGCAAGATCCCCTGCCTCTACCAAAAAAAGGAAGAAAAATTAGCCAGGTGTGGTGGCAGGCGCCTGTAGTCCCCGCTACCCAGGAGGATCTCTTGCGCCAGGTAGTTCCAAGTTACAGTGAACTACGGCCACGGCACTCCAGCCTGGGTGACAGAGCAAGACTCTGTCTCTAAAAAAACAAAACAGAAAAAACCCCCAAAACCCCGACGATTTCCTAAGCGCAGATGGCGCTGCAGAGCCTGTCCCCACAGTCACAGTGCCCCACTTTTTGGAGGGCTCTCTTGTCTCCCAACCCCGCTCACCTGCACGAGACCCCGGGTCCTCGGTCTGTCTCGGGTCAGAGCTGGGCGCGGGGCACTCTTCCATGGGGCGCGGGAACAGGCCTTCAGGTCTCAGATGCCAAAGACCCAGAGAGTGACCCGCACCGAGGCTGGGGAGACGGCGACAGAGAGGAGAGAGACGGGGAGAAAGAGAAAACAGATTGAGGACACCGAGACGAGCCCCGAGAAGCGAAGAAAGGGGGTGACGGCTGGAAAGAGGACGGCAGAGACACGGAGACAGACCCGGGACGGAAAGACCCGCCGGCGAGTAGCGGGGGCGGGCACCGGCGGAGGGAGGCGGGCCCTCGCGGAGGGAGGCGGGCACGGCTTGCAGGCCGCCCCCGGCAGGGGCCAGCCATAGGCCACCCGGCAGCCCGCCCCGCCCCCTCGCCGCGAAGCCTCCGCCGTCGCCCCCGGCTCCACCCCGCAGCCCCCAGCCCCGACCCCGCCGCGGCGTGGGGCCTGCGCGACCTCAGTCCACCGCCCCTCGGCTCAGCTCAGGCCCCGGGCCCGCCGCAGCTCCCGATGCCCGTTTCCAACCTCCCGTTTCCTCCCCTTCCCCTCCCCCTCCCCCTCTCCTGTCCCCTCCCCGCAAGCACCTGTACTGGTTGGTCTGTAACCAGGTATCACCACCTAAAGCCTCCCAGGATAGCCTGAGAGTTGAGCAAAGGTTCGGGCCTCAGAGGGGACTCCACAAAAACGACTGGAGGGCCACCCCCCTTGCAAAAAGTGCAAATAAAATATATATTAATATATAATTTATATTTGTGTGTATATATGCACATTTACATATATTTGTCACAGAGCACTGAGCTCATCCTTTTGTTTCACAGTGACAGAATCTAACCCCCACGCCCCCACCCATATCCCCCAAAAGGGAAAAAAACTGATCTATGATCACTTTTAGTTGGAACCAAATACAGTGGAAAGGAATTAGGTAAATGTCAATAAAGGGGAAGACAGACAGCTAGCTTAAAAAATGTAAAAATTAAAAACTTCTGTAAGCTTGAGTTTATGATGTATTTTTCTCATTTAAAAAAATCCCGGGCTGGGGCAGGAAAAATACAAAAGGAGTGTGGAATATCTTGTGGTGCCATAAAGTAAGAAAGAGCTCACAAAAGGATGAGGTTTTTTCATAAGAACACAGGAGCCAATCTGAATACAACCTGATGAATTTTTCTCCAAAAAAAAAAGGCCTAGAATCAAAGACTATCCCAGTAGCCCAAATAATGGTCTTAAAACAGTATTTCCTCCTAAAAAGGAACTAGGGTTCAATGGGAAAATGGTTGATTTCAGATGGAGGGAAGAAAATGTAGATTAGCCTACAACATCTTGTCTAACAGAAAGCAAGAAAGCTGTAAAAGACAATTGAGGTCATGTGAGAAGACAAGAGCCAATTTGAAGGTGATCCTGTTAGGGACAGAAAAACAAGAGAGAATGGAATGATAGAGGCAGAAAAACAAGGAGGAGGAAACAGTTAAAGAAAAACAACCAGGGAAAACAGTTATTTCACCCTTAAAGAATGGGATAATTAGACTATGGAACAATGACCACCAATCAGAAAATAGAAAAACACCATAAACGGTGACTTTCCCAATCACACGTACAGGAGAAAGGAATGTCTGGAAGATAACCTTTAAGTTATGACCATACCTGGAAAAATCCAGACCCCAGAACCCGTGACATATCGTCATAATTATAACTGACCTTTACATCAACATATACTACTAGCATATAAAAGGAAAAACATAGAAGACAGTGTCTTCTCCACTTACAGAGACAGATCCATTTCCCCTTAAGAACTGTACTTTTGCTTTGCACCCTTAAACTTTCCTTACAATAAATTCTTCACGCATACTTGCTGAGTGTCTTGTTATCTCTCTCTCTCTCTCTCTTGTGAGCCAAGGCTTATGATTCCTCCAAGCCAGGAACCCAGGAACTGGGGAAACACTTCAAAGTCCAGCTATGGACAGGATTGTGACAATCCCATTGGCCAAATACAGAAAAATTTGAGCAATCAAAAAAATGACTGCAAAAAAATTAAATTAGTTAAAATTCATGAGTTTATATTGACATATGGAGAAAAAAAATCACGTTGGTCACCCAAGGTTACTAAGGAAAGAATCAAGCTTTTATTCTGCCTTTCCTGTACAAACCATGTATCAGGCTAACTATACAGTTGATGGGAAAAAGTTTGTTATAAAACTACCAACTAATAAATGCCAAAGGAATGACACAATTAGAATTTGATCATTTTGCAACCTCTAATGAAATAATGAATCTAGACGATAATTATCAATGGCTGTTAAAACCATTAGGTGAAAGACTCGTGCAAAATTTTATAATAGAAGGATCAGGCCCCAAACACCAGAAATCATGGAATAATTATAACATCATAAAAAAGAGGCAACCAGATATTACATGGCCTCCTGATGTGATGCAATGAGAACTATAGAGCCTCCTCTAAGCAATATTCTTGCCAAAAATTCAAACCTGAATCTGACCAAGGAGTAGAAAATGTCTTAAATGACACCATCAGGATGCAATTATCTAAAGCCACCACATTGGGTAAAAAAATGACTTGTTTTCTTAAAAATGGCAAGGGGAAAAAGAATGGGAAAACTGTTACATTATCAAAATATAAACATATCAACTAAAAAAAAAAGTGAACCCTGTTTGCATCCTAGTTTGAATAAACCAACTCTAAACACATTGAGACAACTGGGGAAATTTTACCACTGACCAGACATTAGGGAATATTCAGGAATTGTTAATATTTTAGAAATGATAATGGTATTGTTGGCATGTTTTAAGAAAATCCTCCCAAGTAACAAAGAGCACACTGAATCCCCAGATCTTGGTTCTAACATTATTCTCTAATAAAAGGAATCAGAACTCTTTGGAAAAATGGTTTATTCCAGGGCCTGAGCAGGGGAAAATATAAGTGTGGATGATCTTATGGTGCCATAAGGTAAGAAAGAGTTCACAAAACGATAGTTTTCTTAAAAGAACACAGGAGCCAAACTGAAGGAGTTCCTAATGGCCAAAGCTGGTAACTGAATGAGAAAATAAATAATGATAGTATTCTATTATAACCCATAGAATAAAATAAGAACCCATGAACTCATATTGATATAAGTAATAATTGGAGAAGGGATAGCTCTTCCTTGTAGTAGAATTCCAATTAATAAATCTAGAAGAAGGAAATAGAAAATCACCATTAGCCTCCCTTTAAAGGACCTGGCAAAACGACTTTATTTATCCTAATAAGACAACACATAAAATATAATTTTATGAATGAAATGATTTATGGCCATCTTCCAGTGAGTCACTCTGAGTCTAAGGTTCTGCCATGGGGACCAGTTTCTTCTGATTCCCTGGTTTGCTGGACACTGGGATACACCTCCCAGATCCCCCTACAACGAAGGCCTGTTGCCTCAGCTGCAGGGAGTGCTGATTTTGAGAAATCTAGAGTGTTAATGGAGGCACAAAGTTTGCCACTGGATTACACCTTTCAGATCCTAGATATCCAGTGGGTGAAATAGCAGTGCCCGTGACTGACCCAGGGTGGAATAATAGTTCCTCAGAAGAGAGATGGGAGAGAGAACTTTTTTGGTATGTATCCAGGCTGGCCTCAAGGCCACCAGGCAAAAAGTGGTCAGTTATTCCAAGGTCTCTGCCATAAATCCAGGGGCCCAAGGAAAACCCTACAGCTTTCCTGGATCAGCTCCAAGAGGCAATAAAGAAGTACACCACTCTCAATCTGAAGTTCTATGAAGGACAGGTGATAATAAAAGATAAGTTCTTGACCCAAGCAGTGCCAGATATTAGGAGAAAGCTCCAGAAGCTGGTCCAGGACCCTGCCACCTTTCTGGACGATATGGTGGCTGCTGCTAATTCCATTCTATAAGAACTTCTGAGCTCGAGTCTCAGGGTTGGGAGAAGGAACACAGGAAGGTGGCTAGGCATGCCCAGTTAATGGCAGCACTGGCACCCACATTCAGACCAATGGCCAAAGCCCCCACCAAAGGAAGAGACCTCTGGTGCCACATTTGCTGGTGGGAAGGGCACTAGGCTAAGAACTGCCCCCACAAGGATAGGCCACCTAAGGCACCTTGTCATTGTTGCCATCAAACAGATCACTGGGCCACACTCTGTCTGGTGGGATCATTCCAGGAGGGGAGTCATTCCCTCCCTGAAGAGATCATGGTATGACAATGAAGGAGCCTGCTCCCATCAGCCCCCTGGCAGATGACTATCACTGGGCTGGAGCCAAGGGTAACCCTCCTGATGGCACGTAGACCAGTAAATTTTCTCCTTGATATTGGGGCTGCCTACTCTCTCCTCTTCACCTACTCTGGAAAACTGAGTACTCAATCCTGGTCACCTGAGTCTCTGGGGTCCTTACCAAACATTTCTTTACTCTCCCTTTGCTTTGTTTGTGGGAGGAGGTGATCACTGAACATTCATTTCTAGTAACTCCTACTTGTCCTGTCAACCTGCTAAGATGCAACTTGCTTTTCTAAATTGTGAGTATGGGTTTCTTCCTACCCTCAGGAGGAACCCAGTCTCATAGGTCTCTTAACAGATTCAGAAGTCTCGGGCCAAAGTCAACAAGAGTGGGAGACAGACATCCTTGAAGTAATCTGGGATGTTGGTTCCCTGGGCCATGCCAAAATGGCCCAGCAGTTACAGTCCATCTCAGACCACAGAAGGGATATCCCCATGTTAAACAGTATCCTTTGTACCCGAGATCTGGGCAGGTCTTGAGCCCCTTATAAGAAAATTTCTAGTTTTGGTTCTGCTTATCCCAACTTGCTCTCCTTGTAACATCCCTATTTTACCTGTCCAGAAAAAGGACGGTACTTACAGATTAGTGCAGGACTTAAGGGCAGTCAACGAGCTGGTGGTGCCTTTGCACCTGGTGGTGCCCAATCCTTATATGTTACTGGGTGACATTCCCCCAGGGATCACTCATTACAGCACATTAGACCTAAAGGATGCTTTTTTTTTTTTTTGCATTCCTCTCCACCCTGTCAAATTTTGCTTTTGAATGGATGCCCCTATGTGGCACATCCCACCAATTAACATGGATGGTGTTGCTACAAGGGTTCTGAGTTGGAGAAAGATCTAGATGACCTCCAACTCATCTTTTTGGCCAGGCTTTGGAGAAAAAACTAGATGACCTCCAACTCCACCAGGGTGTGGGGCTTCAATATGTTGATGACCTACTGATCTCCTCCCCAACCTTAGAGGAGGCATGGGAACATGCCATTTGAGTCCTGTGATTCCTGGCTGACAGGGATACGGGGTGTCTCATCCCAAAGCCTGACTGGCTCAATCTAATGTGATCTACTTGGAGCTTGTTCTTACCCAGGGAAAACGAGAGGTCTCCCTGGAACATGTCCAGGCCATAGTTTGTCTTCTTGAACCCACCACTCAGCCCCTTCTGTGCTCTTTCTTGGACTTACGGGGTTCTGCTGAGTTTGGATACCTAATTATGGGCTTCTGGCTAAGCCCCGTTATAAAAGCCTAAAAGGAAACGCTGATAAGGAGCCTCTAATACGGGGGCCTGAACAAAAACAGGCTGTTCAGGCATTGAAAAAGGCTTTACTACAAGCCCTGACCCTGGGCCTACTGCACCCTCAGAGAACCTTCTTTTTATATGCTCATGAGAGACATGGAATAGCTCTGAGGGTATAAACACAGCTTTTAGAGCCACAGTTACAAGTAGTGAACTATTTATCAAAGAAATTGGACCCCATGGCTAAAGGCTGGCTTGCCTGTTTGAGGGCAATGGAAGCCATATCTTTACTCATATCAGAGCCTGCTAAATTCACCTTGGGAGGTTCCCTTACTGTTAGAACCTCCTACTGGGCCTCTGAGCTCCTCCAGGGAGGGGTGACAAAATGGATTTCAGATAGCTATTTATTAAAATTCCAGGCTATGTTAATAGAAACTCCTGAATTAAAAATTGAGACTTGCTCTGGACTCAACCCTGCCACTCTTCTTCCAGAAGAGATGATAGGGGAACCAAGCAGGCTATTGCAAAATTGTGAAGAGATTATACTCCACCACTATCTTCCCTCAAGCCCATCAGTGGTTTACTGATGGCACCAGTTTTGTTAAGGATGGGTAACAGTATGCATGTTATGCAATAGTGATTGAGAGTCTAGAATTAGTGCAGGCTCAGGCTTTACCAGCGAACACATCTGCCCAATTAGCTGAACTTACAGCCTTAACCTGAGCTCTCCAGTTAGCCAAAGATAAGAAAGTAAACATCTGTACAGATTCTAAATATGCTCATTTAGTTATATGCTCATTCATCTATTTGGATAGAATGAGGATCCTTGCCACTCAAGGAACTCGAATTTAGTATGGGCAACAGATTCATGTTTTTAGAGGCTGTTCAGGAACAAGCTGAGGTGGCAGTTCATTGTAAGGGACATCAAAAGGGAGCTGATCTAACAGGTCAAGGAAATTGGGCTGCGGACACAGCTGCCAAAGAGGCAGCCCTCGGTGAAGTGTTTCCTAACCTAGTTAGAGCCTTAATCCCCCTCTCCCTATTCCAGTTTATTCCACCTCTGAAGTATCTGATGGGTTGACTCAAGGATACCACTTGAGCTCCTCTGGATGGTTAAAGTCACTCAGGTAGGAAGTGGGAAGTCAGGATTGGAGCCAAGACCTACTGCAAAGAATTCCGAGACCTTTCCTGTTGTGTCTGCATAGGTCTAAGGCGGGCATGACAAGACTGTAGGAGGGGGTTGGCTGCCAGCCCAACAGTTGCCATTCTTCCTTAACAAGCATTATGTGCCCCTGAATCCCTCTTCCCCCAAGCAAATCAGCCTAAGTTCTAACAATTCACCTGGTTTCTGCCCATGGCAGTAGAGAATTTCTCTCCTTTCATGCTCATGTAAGTGGTGTCTCTGTAACTGTTGTCTAAAAGGAGGAGGAACCTGCTGCCCACCCAGGAAGAATATTAGTACTAACAGATAAAAGGGGGCAGACCTGAGGCCGACTGTCAGATAAGTGAGGAAGTCCTCCCACCCAGAGAGTAAGCAACTACCAGGGTACCTTTTGAGCAACTGTCTTTGAACCTATTTTTCAGTATTCAGAAACTGCAACCACCTTCCCAGTTCCTCATTAACAGGCTATATTTACGTATTTAAAACATTATTCTGACAAGGTGGATACAGACAGCACCAGAATGTCAAAAAGATCCTTGGCACCAAAAAAAGGTTAAGAATTGTCTGATGTGTGGATATCAGAGGGGCCATCTGGCACATGTGCTTTCAGGCTGGGTTCTTAGGAATATTCTATTTAATAACAAAAGAGGCTATCAGTGGAGACAGGATATATTCTATAAAAATCTACATTAATGTGACATTAACAGTATTCCCTGGTCATTTCCATCATGAGGACAAGGTTTGGGGAGTGGGTGAGTCTAGCCAGGGGTGGAGAAAAGGCAGAGAGAGACTAACAGAAACGGCTCTAAACTGAGGAGGAACTGGAACCCAGAGAAAAATACAACTTGTGTGTATGCAAAGGGACTTTTCATATTTTTTCACTCCTTAAGGTTGTCTGATGCAAAAAGATTGTTTCTAAAAATACATAGAAGTACTACAAACATTAACTACACATTAGCAGCCGAAATTTGCAAATAATGAAAAACATTAGCAATCTTTCCCCACTCTCCTCAGTGGTCCTCTATGTTCTAGAAGACTTAAGTTCATCTAAGTGTGAGGAGGTGACAATCTGGAGGATAATGTGACAGGTGTCAGCGCTTCCTGGTGGCAAGGGTGCTGCAGGTCTACTACAGAGGGTAAAGAATAATGCAGCCCAGCATCATTCAAAACAGGCTGGAGTGGCCACTCCATAGATGCCTGTGTCAGAAGCTGGCCAGAGGCACTGTGGCCGCCCAAAATGTGCCCATGCTGAGGCTTGAGACTAAAGAGGGTAATTTTTTGTCCATGGGATGAGAAACTGTCCTAAAATGCCATAAGTACAAAGGTGGGCTGAGCTGATAACCCACTTCTTTCAACAAGTCTAAACTGCTTCATCTGGTTTCTGGAGTCAGGAAAAAACCTTAAGAGATCCATACAGTCCTAGAAGTTCAAAGTAGGGTTTATGGGCAGATTTTAGGGATTATGGCACTCACATTGTTTGTAATCATAAGGGATGTTTTACATGTGGGCATTTCTGGAGGGATAAAGAGTCTTCATAATCTCAAAAGGACACATTCTCTAAAGCTTCCTTAATAAGTCAAAAGACTTCACCCTAGAGAAAGAATGGGATTTGCCCAAGGTCACACATTAGAATAAAGCTAGAAACAACCCAGTTCTCTAATCTTTCATTTGAGGACCTATTTTTTCCTCCCTTTCTCTAACCACACTCCCTCCTGGGATAATGAAAAATTGGGACAAAAATATTACATATTGATAGGGAAATAAATTAAAAATATTTGTAATATATTATGGAATATTA
The DNA here is from genome assembly GCF_020740605.2 of Lemur catta. NCBI lineage: Eukaryota > Metazoa > Chordata > Mammalia > Primates > Lemuridae > Lemur > Lemur catta. Next base: position 57,644,359 of record NC_059134.1, read on the forward strand.
TGCAGCTATTAAAAATGATTTAGACCTATATATATACTGACAAGAAAGGTACCTAAGAAATATTAAGTTTAAAAAACAAATTACAGGACATATATCAACATAATTCAATTTTTGTCTTAAAAAGGCATATACATACAAACATATATCTTCATATGATACACATTTATATGTATATGTAAAGAAAAAGGTACACCTGGTGTGAAGGAACGCCAAGGGGCCATGATGGAGAGGGTTATTTACTGTTTACATCTACAAGCCTTGAGACCCTGTGTATTCATAGGTTCAAACGACCAGATTGAAAATATTCAAAAAACAAAAATAATAAAAATAAAAATGATACAGCATAACAACTATTTACATAGCATTTACATTGTATCAGGTATTATAAGTAATCTAGAGATGGTTAAAAGTAGGCTGGGCACAGTGGCTAACACCTGTAATCCCAGTGCTTTGGGAGGCTGAGGTGGGATGATTCCTTGAGGCCAGAAGTTCAAGACCAGCTTGGGCAACATAGTGAGACCCCCCTGTCTAGGAGCAGTGGTGTTTGCCTACAGTCCCAGCTACTCAGGAGGCTGAGGCAGGAGGACAGCTTCAGCCCAAGAGCTCAAGGCTGCAGTGAGCTATGATCCCACTGTTGTACTCCAACCTAGGCAGCAGAGCCTGTCTCAAAAAAAAAAAAAAAACCCAAAAAACAAGAAAATACATACATATGAAAAATACATGGGAGTATGTGCATAGGTTATATGCAAACATGACACCATTTTACATAAGGGACTTGAGCATCCTCAGGGGTCCTGGAACCAGTCTCCCACAGATACCGAGGGATGAATATAATTTCTCCACTGTAAAAACAATCATGTGATTACACACTTTTTTTTTTTTTGAGACAGAGTGCCACTTTGTTGCCCTGGCTAGAGTGAGTGCCGTGGCATCAGCCTAGCTCACAGCAACCTCAAACTCCTGGGCTTAAGCGATCCTACTGCCTCAGCCTCCCAAGTAGCTGGGACTACAGGCATGTGCCACCATGCCCGGCTAATTTTTTCTATATATATTTTAGTTGGCCAGATAATTTGTTTCTATTTTTAGTAGAGATGGGTCTCGCTCTTGCTCAGGCTGGTCTCGAACTCCTGACCTCGAGCGATCCACCCGCCTCGGCCTCCCAGAGTGCTAGGATTACAGGCGTGAGCCACGGCGCCCGGCCTGATTACACACTTTCAAAAGAGGCGGGCAGATCGCTCGAAGTCAGGAGTTTGAGACCAGCCTGAGCAAGAGCGAGACCCGTCTCTACTAAAAATAGAAACAAATTATCTGGCCAACTAAAAATATATATAGAAAAAAATTAGCCGGGCATGGTGGCACATGCCTGTAGTCCCAGCTACTCGGGAGGCTGAGGCAGTAGGATCGCTTAAGCCCAGGAGTTTGAGGTTGCTGTGAGCTAGGCTGACGCCACGGCACTCACTCTAGCCCAGGCAACAGAGCGAGACTCTGTCTCAAAAAAAAAAAAAAAAGAATTAGGATTATCACCTAAAAAAGAATTCCAGCACTCTGGGAGTCCAAGGCGGGAGGATCACTTGAGGCCAGGAGTTCGAGACTGCCCTGAACAACATACAGAGACCCTGTCTCTACCAACCCCCGCCGCACCCCACCCCCCAAAAAAACCCCAGGAAATATAAGCCAGGCATGGTGGCATGGGCCTGTAGTCCCAGCTACTCGGGAGGCTAAGGCAAGAGGGTCGGTCACTTGAGCCCAGAAGTTTCAGGTTGCAGCGAGCTATGACAATGCCACTGCACTCCAGCCTGGGAGACAGAGTGAGACATTGTCTAAACAAAAAAAAAGGAGGAAACTAGAAGCTCAGAGTATTTTGTGACTTACCCAAGGATTATAGGAATGAAGAATATAGAATCTAAGGCTTCAACAACCCCCCGCACTGCATGGTGCTTGATAGGGCAACATTCCCAAGTCAAACAGGAAACATGTTAAGGGCAACTTCTTATAAGCTGGGAGTGTTGGGTACTAGGTTCAGCTGGAATTGTACTTTTGTAAGGCTAGAAGGACAATATTCCTAAAGGTCACAGGATCTAGGCAAGTGCCCAGGTCTTCTCTGATCACACTGGGAAAATACTGGAAAAGATGTTGCTGTTTTGTCTCTGCAGGAATGCAAACTCTGACAGTAGACTGCCCGGGTTTAAATCCCAGTTCTAGCACTAGCTATGTGACAATCAACTTTTGTGTCTTAGTTTCCTCACCTGTAAAATAGGGATAATAATAGTACCTACCCTCTTAGGATTGTTGTATTATTGAGTTAATGCACGTAAAGTAGTTGGAGTGCTTCATGGCACAAAGTAAGCACTAAGTGTTATTACTGCTGTTATTGCCAAAAAGCTGAGTTTCTTAGCTACAGGTTTTCAGGGGCCTCTGACAAGTGAAACAGCCTAAAAATGAAAGGAATCTGTAGTAGTAAGACCGTTAACACTCACTGCTCTGTTCCTTCCATCAAGACTATGACTCCATATTTTCACATCTTCTTTCCTTTTATTGAAAAAAATCTTAGAAAATGGCAGTTAATAAAGGCCACAAACAAATCAATAGGGATATACTGGTGGGAAACAGACAATATAAAACTAAAAATGCCATTGGCTTCTTTAATTGGTTAAGAGCACAAAATGTAACAGGCAGAAGGTCTGTTTTAAATTAAAAAGCTATGTTTTTTTGTTAAATTGTCCCCAAGTCAGATTTATACACACCCACAAAAATGGTGCGTGAAGGAAAGCTGTCAAAACACAAGAAGTTGTATCCTGAATTCTTTAAGGGAAATAGCTGTTGAAATAGGAATTAACACAGAGTCAGCAACAGGTTGACAATTTTTTTAAACTGAATCTTCAAATGCTGCATGGCACAAAGCTATATTATATAAAGTTCTGCTAGGTTCAAAGGAAAAGGTCTGTACAGCTTTTAGCAAAAATGCTTTTCCAGAAAAGCAAATCAAAACAACACCATCAGCAGACCAAGGAGGCTACAGCTAGACATCAGAGCTACAACTTCTCATATCTGTGCTAGAAAATCCTATTCATTCAAAATAGACTAAAATTTCAGGACAAAACAGGGACATTTTTAACATTTCTTACTTTACCCATTTTAAGTTCTCTGTTTCTTCCCCCCACCCACCTGGTAATTCGGCATGACCTGGCAGAAAGAGGATTGCTTTTTTAACTGGCTATTTCATTTTTCTTTCTGTGGTGAGACTGTCGTGGAGCCTGGATATTTCAGGCTCATACGCATCCATGACCAGTGTCCCACTGTGGTCAAAAAACTTAGCAATGGACTTGGTGAACTCAGCTTCCCGCTGCTGCTTTGTTCTCCCACTGATGAAGGTCAGCTTCAGGGTGTATTTGTCATCGAATCTAAGCATCAGGGAAAAGATAACAAATCAAAAACCAAACATAGAGATTAAACCAAACATAGAGAATTTAATAAAAAATAGAGATTAAACAGTAAAGCACCAAGTGTTTCCAAAGAACAGGAATAAGTTGGGCATGGTGATATAGGGAACCCACACATCCTTTAAGATAAGAAAGCCCCACCACCCACAGCTCCTAACTGCCTTCAAGATACTATTTAATAATTCTGATTCTTAAGTGCTGATACATCTTCCTGATTTAATTACTATGTGCCTCTTTTACCTTGTTTTACACCATTAAACCATCTTTTCTCTGGACTTTGCACTTGCCATGCTGGAAGGATCTTCCTAGTAGACTCTTCTACCTTATCTGACTAGTTCCTGTTTAATACTATACTTGGGCATAAAATTTTCTGGGAAAGCCTTCCCAAACCCTCCCAATCTGGGTCAGATGTGTCTCCTTTATCTTCTACAGCACCATCAACCAATATTCAACTCAAATACTGACGACCTATCATAAGCCAGGTCTAATAATAGGCTCCTACGTCAGCAATGTCAAAAATAAAACTATGTATTGACATGATGTGTACCTGTGTTCTTCACTGGACTGTGACATTCTTAAGGGCAAGGACTTTTGTTCTCTGCTCTTAACTTGCCAGGCAATCAAATATGTACAAATAAATGATGAACTGTGGCTTTCAAGGATGTTCCCCAATTCCAGGCTGCTTGGTCCTTGCACTCTGTAATTAACCTAGCTCTGGCTTCCACCCTGATCTCAGGCTGAGGATGCCAACTGCTTTACTACATGATTTACTACACTCCAGAGATTCCCCAGCTACATCTTAAGGTATCTTGAAGGTCTTTACTATTTTTATCCATTCAAGAAGGTTTAATAATACCAACTTCTGGTAGGCTGATACTCTCTGCCCCCACAACCTCTGTCCCATTAGGGCTTATTCAGTGGATTCTCAAGCTAGTATTATCTTTAGATAAAGAAGTTTCTTGAGTCTCTATTTCTGCATGTTTAAATGAGAAAATTTCCACCTACTTTTAGGATTACGATCATGATTACAACAGTACCCACCATTAACTAGCATTCAAAAAATCATAGCTCCTCAATACATTTTTGGTCTAGGCAGTAATTTCCAAATTGGGTAGCTAGCAGTGAAGGTCCCTGAACTGTTTTCAACACCTCAAAAGATTTTCTCAAGTTCTGAACCAACTGCTTCTAACTGACATCACAATAATTTTTGTACTTCTAGGCCTAGATTTATCAGCAGTTAATGGCTTTGATGGCAGGGCATGATGAGTTGTGACTTGATGTATTTTAGGAATGTTTATTCATTAATTCAAATATTTATTGAGCCCCACTTATGTGTCAAGCAGTTTTAGATGGTAAGGATATACAACAGTGAGCACAATACAAATGTCTGCCTTTGGGGACTTTCATTTTAGTGTATGTGAGGAAACAAACGGTTGTTTTAAAAATAAGATATTCTTTTAAATATGGTGGGTAGGCGAGGCTTCACTAAGGAGATATTTGAGCAGAGCCTTAAAAAAGATGAGAGAACAAGCTATCTGGAAAAAGAATATTCCAGGCAGAGGGAGCAGCAAGTGCAAAGGCCTTGAGGCAAGAACATGCTTAGAATGTTTGAAGAACAAGAAAGGGGGCCCATATGAACAGAATGGAGTTGGAGAGGATGAGAACCATAGGAGATGAGGTGTGTGTTTGTATTTGTATGTGGAGTGCAGAGAATACATTATGTGTGGACTTCTGAGACATACTTAGGATTCCAGCTTTTTTTCTAAGTTAGTGTTGAGCAAAGGACTGAGTTGATCTGACTTATGTTTCAAAAGGATCACTTTGCCTGCTGTGCTGGAAATAGACCACAGGCAGGAGAGCAGCTGCAGAGGTCCATTAGAACATTATTAAAGTAACCTAAGTAAAAGATGATGGTAGTGTGGAGATGGCAAATGGTCAGATGATATATTTAGATGGTAAAGCCGACAGGATTTACTGACAGACTAGAGAAAGGACTGAGAGAGACGAATCCAAATGATGCCAGAGGGAGCATCTGTAAAGATGGCATTGCCATTTACTGAGATGGGAAAAATCGAGGAAGAGCAGGTTTGGATGAGGAATAGGAGTTAGGTTTTAGATGTCAACTTTGAGATGCCTTTGAGATGCCCATTAGATAGAAAGCTGGGATACACATGGAGTTCAGAGAAGAGATCTAGGATGAACAAACAGATTTAGAGATCTTCATCATATAGGTGGTGTTTAAAGTCTTGAAAGTCTACATAAGTTTCACCTAGTAAGTGAATATAGATAGAGAAGAGGTTCCAGGAACAAGCTCTGGTGGCATTTCAAACTTAGAGAAATGGGAGATGAAGAATCACAAAGGAGACTCAGGAAAAGATATTAAGGTAAGAAGAAAATTAGAAGTGTGTGCTATCCTAGAAGCCTAGTTAAAAGAAAAAGTATTACCTGAGGAGAATAATTATTATAATTCTATCAAATGCTGCTGGCAGGTCAAGAAAGATGAGAAAAGAGAAGATAAGAGCAGATCCAAGTGATAAGAGGAAAAGGGGAGCAGAGAAATAAGACTGTGTGAGAGCACAAGGGGAAAGAATTTTTTTTTTTTAATTTGGGAGAAATTACAGTATGTTTGCATGTCAAAAGGAATGATCCAGCAGAGGGAAACATCAAGTAAGTGAGAAGGGATAAAATCTAGTGGACCAATGAAGGCAGGCTTTAGATAGAAACTTGGAAAGAAGGCAGAGTATGATGAGCACTGTAAGTGGGCAAGCAGTGATGGGAGACTTCTGACAGCTTCTATCTTCTCAGTGGATGGTGGACCATGGCTGCAGGCAGAGACTAATTAGGAGACCAAGGCTGCAGCCCAGCCCAGGTAAATGTTAACCATTTACACAATAAAACTTTCTACACATGTAAGCTGTGCCAGGCCCTGGCTTAGGGCTGGGGACCCAGGGGTAAATGAGACAGTCCCTGCATAAAATGCTCCTGAGAATACCTAGGAGTACCTAACCCAGACTAAGGTGTATTAGTGAAGGCTTCTTAGAAGAGGTGACAAGTAGGACTTAGCCAGGTTACAGAAAGATAATTAAGCCAGAGAGATGACTATGTTTAAAGGCATAGGGTCACTGGGAAACCTGGATAACTCAGCAAATTGCAAATTCCATAAAATTGGTAAAGTGAGAATATGTATTTTGGGAGGGGCATGAAAGAAAGCTAGAGATGTCACTACAGGATGGATGCTGAAAGACTGCACATGCTGAAGGAGTTTAGACTCTATACTGAATGTTCTGGGGAGCAACAGAATTGAAGACTTTTTACAAGGGAATCACATAGCTTGTGATAAGTCTGCACATAGTAACTGGTGAAGCCTTTCATGGCCATTTTCACATCACATGACCTGGCAGCTATGGAACAAGACACCAGAATCAGGCACTATTCAACTACTCTACAAGGCAGGGGAAGAAAGAAGACACGGCGGGGGGAGGGGGGCAGGGGAACAAAGCAAGAACACTCTTACTTCCTCTCCACCAACAATATGGCCGTTGGTAAAAATACACAGGGAATATGGAAAATCAGAGCCCTCACACGCTGCTAGTGGGATTGTAAAATGGTGCAGCCACTGTGGAAAACAGTCTGGCACTTCCTCAAATAATTAAAGACAGTCACCATATGATCCAGTAATTCCTCTCCTAGATACATCACCCAAGAGAAATGAAAACATACATACACACAAAAAAATGTACACAAATGTGTACAGCTGCATTATTCATAATGGCCAAGAGTTGAAAACAACCCAAATGTCTGTCAACTGACAGTGGATAAACAAAATGTGGTATATCCACTATTATTTGACCATAAAATGGAATGAAACATTGATACATGCTACAAAATGGATGAACCTTGAAAACATCATGCTAAGTGAAAGAAGCTAGTTGTAAAAGACCACATATTATATGATTCTATTCATATGCAATGTCTATAGAAGGGAAATCTACATACAGAGAAAACAGACTGGTGGTTGCTCATGGCTGGGGAAAATGGGAGGATAGGGAGTTAACAACTAAAGGGTATAGAGTTTCTTTTTGAGCTTATGAAAATGTTCTATTTTGACTCTGGTAACAGTTGCAAATATACGTAAATATACTAGAAACTACTGTACACTTAAATGGGTGAACTGTATGGTACGTGACCTATATCTTAATAAAGTTGCTAAAAATACAAAAGTCCCAGCCTGAGCAAGAGAGTGACCCTGTCTCTACAAAAAATAGAAAACTTAGCCAGGCAGGGTGATGCACACCTGTAGTTCCAGCTACTTGGGAGGCTGAGGCAGGAGGATCACTTGAGCCCAGGAGTTTGAGGTTGCAGTGAGCTACGATGATGCCACTGCACTCCAGCCAGGGTGACAGAGTAAGACTCTGTCTCCAAAAAAAAAACACAAAAAACCCCATAAAAATATAAAAGTTAGAATGGAAATAACCAAGATGTTGTTTGGTTCTAGAATTCTGCAACTTTGCTTAAGTGTCCTGGCAGAGGGTCTAGATTTATGATGTCTAAGGCCAAAGGGCAGCTAGGGGCCCTGTGAGGAGATAACTCAGATTCAACATCAAAATGAAGGTCTGCTCCTCACAGGCATCTCCACAAGTTGGCAATGAGAGATGTATGGCACTGATGCTATACTTACCTTCACATGTGAAGAAATGTACTTATAATTTAAAGGCCTACTATGCACTAGGAAGTACACCATGTGTTTTTAGAGATAGCGACTCAGCATGAATTCTGGGCTCAAATTTGGGCTGGAATTCCTGCTCTACCACTTTGAACTATATGACTTTGGAAGAATTAATTTAACCTTTTGGGCCTGTATTCTCATCTATAACATAGTCATTCTAAGGTTTAAATGAGACAATGCAGTTAGCACAATACCCAATATATAATAAATGCTCAAAAAACATTTGCTATTATTATAATTGGTATCTCATTTTCCCAACAACTGTAGGAGTCATTCTTGATCCTACTAAAGCTCAGATAATGTACTGATCTACCCAAAGTTATACAGCTAGAAAAAAACTGAGCTGGAACATGAACCCAGTTCTGGGTACCTACAAGGAACGTGTGTGTCAGTTGCACAAAGTTATTCCCACTCCTGGTTAAAAACAGACTCTGGATTATGCTTTTTTGAGTTGCCCAGTGCATTATTCCACAGATTCTTGACTGCATTCATGGAGTGCATTTAGGATCATAGAAGACACAGAAGTTAATGGGGTTCTTCAAAGATAACCAATCTCACACCTTTGGCCTTTACAGTTCTGCACTCTGAACTATCTCAGTTAATTGGTCATAAGGAAAAAAAGAATCATTCCTCATTCTTCCACCAAAGTATTTTCTTCCAGTCTATCCTCAGAGCACTTCTGTAATAATGCAATCTCAGAACTGCAGGGCTAGGAAAAACCTTCTAGATCATTCATACCCCTTTTTTCTCTTTACACGACTAGCACTATGATCTGCATAGAGTAGGTGCACAATAATCTGTTGTTGATAATGACAATACACCAGGACAAATCCAACACCAGGATTTAAAAGTCTGTGAAAATAGTCATACCTTTTAAGACTGGAGGACAGCTGCCAGATATCATCAGGATCCATCCCTGTAGGATCTTTCCTGTGGGCCACGAGAAAGATGCTCTTCTCCTTATATGAGGTATAAATGGTCAGAATCCCCATCATCACAAAATAGGTTCAAATAAAGTTAAGGGGAAAACACACAAACATACAAAAGAGAAGTAACACAAATTGACAAGAGCTATAAAAACTTTCATAATCATGGTCCTAAAAAAGGTAGTTCTATCTTGCTGCAGAAACACCAAAAATCTAGCTATTTCATTTTCATCCTTATAGTTATGTACTGAGAGAAGCAAGGCTCTGTTTAATTCTCCAACATCTCAAAACGGAAGAAAATTTAGAAGTACAGGGCATAAATCGGCTCTCATCTTTTATGTTCAAGGATAACATGTATAAGAAGATAACTAGTTTGTCAAGACTTTGTTGTAATTGTGCTTATTTCTTTACAAAAAACAACTAATAATCACCACAGATGATTATTATTATCCCATGTTCAAGGGTCATCAGAAAAGAAGTGACCCAAATAGTTAACTATAAGATCATTACTTCCTAAATATGTATGTACTTATTATATTCAGTTTTTAACAGTATTAACTACCATATTTGAGCACTTTTGCTGTACCAGAAAACTGGCATAAGAGCTTTGGGTACATCTGTCATGTAAATTTTATGAAGGAGGCAGGAAAGTATAATGCCAAGTAAATGGAGTTTGGAGTGAGGCAGTCCTAGATATAAATCTTGGCCTTTTACCAGTATGACTGTGACAAATTACTTTCTTCCCCAGTGTTCATGTCCTCACCTCTAAAATGGGGATAATACTGACTTTTTAGAATTTTCATGAGGTTTAAAGATAGGCCAGGTATGGTGGCTCATACCTATAATCCTAGCACTCTGGGAGGCTAAGGCGGGAGAATAGCTTGAGGTCAGGAATTCGAGATCAGCCTGAGCAAGAGTGAGACCCTATCTCTACTAAAAATAGAAAAAATTAGCCGCGTGTGGTGGTGTGTGCCTCTAGTTCCAGCTACTCAGGAGGCTGTAGGAGGATCGCTTGAGCCCAGGAGTTTGAGGTTGCCGTGAGCTAGGCTGACGCCACGGCACTCTAGCCCAGGCAACAGAGGGAGACTCTGTTTCAGAAAAAAAAGAATAGAAATGGAAAACATATATATATATGTGTGTGTGTATATATATATGACATATATGTGAGACACGGAAGACATTTATGATGGTAGTCACTATTATAAACAAAACTGACTTGATTATAAAAATGAGACGATCTGAAGTACTATCAAGGTAGTTCCCTTGGGAGGCCATATATCTGAAATAACATTGTTCAAACCTCTTTGGAACTCCCCTGTGAACTGTGTCCAGAACCCATGGCATATTTTTTGAACTGCCTTAATCGTGAAAAATTACTACCAGGATAACTACTCTGATTACTGAAAGGAGTCAAGGATCACTTGGTCCCACTTCTGGGGACAATGATTTGGGATAAATTTGGATAATGCCATTTTGACCAAGACCTGCTTTATTAGAGGCTTGCTGTCTCTCAAGGTAAATCCCCACAGGGGGGTTTTTAAAAATACTTCAGGTAGTGGCAACATTGTTTAAAAAAAGTTACCTACCAAAATGATTTCTTTTAAACAACTAGTATGGTGATGGCACATTGCAGATACTCAGTGCTATGTGACTACTACAAAAGAGGTAGAGCTGTATGTACTGATATGGAAAGATGTCCAGTATATTTTTTAGGTTAAAAATTTAGTGCAGAGCATCATTTGCAGATTGGGGGGGTGAGGACCACAAAGAATTGTTACTATGAACAGGTATAACTTTTGTAATAACAGTAATAGTATAATAAAAGTTCTTTGTATTCAACTTCTTGAGAAATAATTAAGCTGGGTAGGCAACAACCATGATTCTACTTTTATCATAAAAAGGAGAGGGGAAAGGAAACTATTACATACCAAATACATTATGAAATCTCTCATTTTATCTTTATGATAATTCTTTATCTTACCCATATTTATAAATGAGCATTCAAATAGCCTCAAAAAGTTAAGTTTATTAGCGCAAGATCACAAACACCTTGGATTTCAAACCCACGTTCTCTAGCTCCAGAATAGGTTCTAAATTTCGCACCTATACTCATGCTCAGTACCTCCTAGTCCAGCTCCTCAGCTTCAGGGAAACCTGACAGATCTGAATCTCTAAAATCTGATCCTCTCTTAATATCCTGGAATGAGTGGCTTGAGGCAGCCTGGCCTAAAGGGAAAAGTTCTGGGCTGGAAACAAGAAAAGCTGGGTCTCATTATCACTGTGTGTTTTGCTATTAAGTGCTCATATTAGGATAACCTCTACATTAATAATTAAAGTGAATTACAGATAAAATAATCACATTAAACCTAAAATATCAATGACGGTTATTACACAAATTTATAGCTAGCCCCAGCTCATAATGTTAATGTCTAATATTATCAGGCCCTAATACAAAAAAAAAAAAAAAAGTTTGTTTTTTTGGAGGGAGAAGCATTAGTAGAGTTTTTTAAAAATCATCACTAGAAAACAAACCTGAGCATACACAAAGGATATGATATGACACACAAAGCCAAAACAGGCTTGGACTCTGGAAAGGGGTGCATATAATCCCAAATCAAAGCCACTATGGCAAAGAAACAGGAGATTGTACAGATGGTGAGGCGACCATCAATTAGTCCAAAATTCTCCACATACTTGTACTTTTCCAGAAGTACCTAGAGAGAAGAACAAAGAATCAAGCTAACAGAAATGGTTCCTTCCTAGTACCTGCTTTTATTCTTGACTTCCATGATAAAAGTTATGTTAAGAATCATACAAATTCTTCTTCAAGTAATGCCCTCCAACTGGGATTTACCACTTGGAACAAGACTCAAGCCATTTATAAAGGATCCAAGAGAAAAAGTTCATCAACTCCTCATATAAAAAATTTTTCTAAAATCCTCAACTTTTCCCATAGCTAAAATTTTCTTTTCCTTTTATACATGGAGAAATGACTAATCATGGATGAATGTCCTCAGCCTTCTTTGCTCTAGGCTAATTAATCTCAAAAACACTAAATTACCAGCTTTCTTTAGATAGCTAACATTTATATTTTAACACATTTCCCCCTACTTATTACGTGAGAATTCTAGAAACTGCTTTCTGGCTTACTTTTTAACACTGAAAACTAAGGTCACTCCAAGTTACAGAAGAAAAAGATCCTCCAGGAGATGAGCCATCAGCTGTATACATGCTAAGGGACCCCTCCTCAAGGAAGTACCTTTTTGGCAGAATCATCCAAAGAATTCTTCACAGCTGATCCATCCCACTTGTCAATTTTTACAGGCTTATCATCAATCTTCCACTGTAAAACAAACAGGAAAGTTGTGCATCAAGAAACTTAGCATCTTACTAAAAGTATATGAACTACTTTCTCTTTTTTTTTTTTGAGACAGTCTTGCTCTGTCACTCTGGCTAGATAGAGTGCAGTGGCATCACCATAGTTTACTATAATCTCAAACTCCTGGGCTCAAGTGATCATCCTGCATCGGCCTCCAGAGTAGCTGGGACCACAAATGCACACCACCATGGCTGGCTAATTTTTCTATTTTTAGTAGCAACAGGGTCACTCTTGCTCAGGCTGGCCTTGAACTCCTGAGCTCAAACAATCCTCCCACCTCAGCCTCCCAGAGTGCTAGCATTACAGGTGTGAGCCAATGTGCCCGGCCTGAACTACTTTCTTAAGAGCATCCTCAATTATACATAACATTTACTCTTTGTCTTCTGATGTTGGAGAGCTAAAAGGCAAAACAATTAAAAATGAGGTTCAAGGAGACTAGGTCACTACAATCAGTTGGTACTCATGTGATGTTGCCAATCTCCATGTAGAGAAATAAAAATTTTAAGCCCAAAACCAGAATGCTGACATGGGCTACAGAGACTGTGTGATCTCACCTATCCTATCCTGATTTTATGCAAATAAAAGAGTATAGAAAAGAACTCCATTTGTTCATCCTTCCATTCTGTGACCACAAAACTCAGAAAATATGGATACATGAATTTACAGACACTAACAATATGGGGAGGGTCTCCTTTAATACATCTTTATCAGCAAACAATTTTTATATTTTACCAGCAAGTCTTAAGTTTAAGAAGACAGCAAATCCAGTATGGTCTGTTGGAAACAACATTAAATTTTTAATTACAAACCAAGTCCCAGACCCAGTCCCACCATCAGTTAGGCAGACAAACTCTGCTTCAATTTCCCTTACCGATAGAAATTTGTTAAGTTTCCCAAACACTGCCATTCAAAGGGAGTGTATCGTTGGATCATATGGTAACTCTATGTTGAACTTTTTGAGGAACTGGCCAACTAGTTTCCACAGTGCTGCAACATTTTACACTCCCACCCACAATATGTGAAGGTTCTGCTACATCCTCCACAAAACTGGTTTTCTTTTATATTATTATTATAGCAATCTTAGTGGATGTGAAGTGGTATCTCATCGTGCTTTTGCTCTGCATTTTTCTAACGACTAATGATAAGCATCTTTCATGTGCTTATTGGCTAACTGTATATCTTCTATGGAGAAATGTCAATTTATATCCTTTACCTTCTAAAAATTGGGTTATTGTCTTTTTATTACTGAGTTGTAAGATTCTTTATACAGTCTAGATACTAGACCCTTAACAGATATATGACTTGAAAATATTTTCTCTCATTCTGTGGATTGTCTTTTCACTTTGACAATGTCTTTTGACACAAAGTTTTTAATTTTGATAAAGTAAAAAACAATGCATTTTGAGATGCTATTAAAGTTCACTTTGGGCAGCATGGGGTGGCTCATGCCTGTAATCCTAGCACTTTAGAAGGATTGCTTGAGGTCAGGAGTTTGAGACCAGCCTGAGCAAGATCAAGAACTCGTCTCTACTAAAAATAGAAAAAAATTAGCTGGGCATGGTGGTGTGGTGCCTACAGTCCCAGCTACTTGGGAGGCTGAGGCAGAAGGATTGCTTGAGCCCAAGAATTTGAGGTTGCTATGAGCCAGGCTAACGCCATGGCACTCTAGCCTGGGTGACAGAGTGAGACTCTGTCTCCAAAAAAAAAAAAAAAAAAAAAGTTCAGTTTGCAAAACTGTGTTAAAAAGCCAGTATCTTTAAACACAACACACACAATTATAGTAGTACCATAGATAAACAGTTTTATCTCCTTTGTCAGTGCTAGGTCACAGGGCATAAGCACATCAGAAGTCTGGCGAGCTTAGATACCACCCAGGAGAGTAAAAGAGGAGATATGCCCTGTCTAAGAACACATGGTTGGTGGGTGACAAAGCCAAGGCTACAGCCAAGGTCTTCCACCTCAAAACAGATATTCTTCCTACTACATTAGCTAGCACAAGGCCCACTCTGGCATGGCAGGCAATGTACTGAGTAAGGCATTGGATTAAGTATTGGGGAAGACAGGCTCTGGAAATGTTACTAATATTGTGTGTGTTCTTGGGCAAGTTGTTTTACCTTCCCCTCTCCAACTATGTCCATGTCTATAAAATGAGGCTGGAATATCAGATGAGCTTCAGGTCTCTTTATTATAAACATTTCACTACTGATTAAGCAGAATAGTTTAAAAACAAAAAAACCTTACAATGTCAAAACCAAAAGGGACTTAAAAAGTCATTTAAGACAGTAGTTCTCAACCTGGAGGTAACTGTTAAAATGCAGAGGTAGTAAACAGAGATGTGTGGGGAAAATGCAAATGTCCAGGCCCCACCTTCAGAGTCTGATTCAGGTCTGAGAGGAAGTCCAAAATCTGATATTTTTAACTAATACCCAAGGAAGTCTGATGTAGACAGATTTCACATTATGTTCTGAAAAACATTTATCTAATAACCAGCTATAAGCAGCTATATATATATTGCCAAGACTTACCATATGCCAGATACTGCCTTTTAAGGTAAAAACTATTATTATCCCCACTTTACAGATGAGGAAACTGAAATACAAAGAAATTTCTTAACTTGCCCAAGAACACACATATGGCAAGTGGCAGAGCCAGAATTCAAAGCCAGACAGACAGCCTGGCTCCAGAGTTTGTGTTCTCAGCTAAGATATAAAATCTGTGTCTTATGATCGTGCTGATAGCCCAGTCAGGAAACAGAAATCCAGGTATGAGGATAAAAGGGTCTGGATATAGCTTCTGAAAACCATGGTTTAACATCACATGTCAATTTTCATAGCGAAAACAAATTAAGCAAGCAGCTTTTCTTTAGAGCTGCCAGGTAGAACAAAATACCTTGATGTATTTGGGGCAAAATAACTTCCTGCAATAAGTCATTCTGTGACAGAGGTTGGAAGACTATTTGCATACTTATTTTTAAGATCAGGAAACAAGAATTGCTGTGTTCTTAAAGTCAGTTTTGTAAGAGTAGAAACTCACATCTGTTTAGGGAAAGCTAGAAGCATACCTACATCTTTATCACATTTCTTTATGGCCAGTGAAACTATAGTTGCAGAAATGAAATAAAAACCCCCTCCCCAAAATCAAGACAAATCAAAGAAATTGTATTAACGTTACAGTCTCTCATTCCTACAGAGCAAAAGCCTCTCTAATTCATTCAGATTCTGCTCCACTGAGAATAGTATTTTCCCCATGTTTTCTCCCATAGTACCCTCAGTCTTCAAACAATTAGAGGCACCATCCTCTAAAAATGTTTCTGAAGACTGAGGTGGCAGATCTCAAATTTTTTGTCTGCTAAATTCAATGCTGCGAGTACTTATTCTGTGTTGATCACTATAAAGAAGCTCTCATGGGAAAATGGATAAATACAAATTGGTGGAATAATACAAGACAGTATGTCATATTAAGTGACAGCTTAATTGCCATGAGGAGCAAGTGCTAGAGGAATTAGACGGAGTACAGCTCAACATAAGGCTGAAATGATGTTTCCCAAGAAAAAGCACTTAAGTAGCTCTTGACTATTTTTTTTCCCCTTGTTGGTTAAATCTCCCAAGCTCTCCTTTGTGAGACCTTTTATCTATTTCTGATAAAGTTAGGGTTCTCAGCACCTTGTCATTCTATTAATATTTTTATGTACTCCTTTATAAAAAACATTGACCAGTATTGTACAATTTAATCCTTACAAGCCTATAATATGTATGAGTGTTCCCCAATGTTTACATAAGGAAATTTAAGTTTAGTAGTATCACATAACTTATTTAAAGCCATGTGGTTTTTAACATGCTGCAATAGAATTCAAACTTGTCTTTCTTTTCACCATATACTATAAACTAACATGGTATATGGCCTTATTAGAAGCTTCTAATTTTTATCTCTCCAAACTATCTGAATAACCTTCTTAAAACCACTTTATACAGTCTCAAAAACCTTCAACAGCTTCCTACTCCTACTTTGAGCAATTTATGCCCTCCTCAATCTGATTCTACCTATCACTACAGTTCCGTTAGAGAGCCTTCCAGTCAACTCACTACCTAAGAAACACCAAGCACCATCACATTCTGAAATGGTGTATCTTTGCTCAAGGAGACTTTCTAACTTGGTATGGCTTTTCTTTCTCTCTCCTCCCCCATAAGGTCCCAGTTCCACTCTCAGACATGAGTCTTTCCCTTATCAATTAGATCTCAGGGATCATTCTCTTTCTCATTTGAACTTATGTAAAGAGTACACATTTGAATACACCATATATTTCCTTAAATATATTTAATATTTTGAGTACCCCATCTCCCATATTCAGC
This sequence comes from Lemur catta, assembly GCF_020740605.2. Lineage (NCBI taxonomy): Eukaryota > Metazoa > Chordata > Mammalia > Primates > Lemuridae > Lemur > Lemur catta. The sequence continues at coordinate 57,661,179 of NC_059134.1, forward strand.
TATGCTGAGTACTCCCTGACAGGATTCTTGATTTATTCCTCCGCCATCACACATCTGTATTGGACACTATGGGTTACAGAGACTGTTAAAGTATATGGTCTTATTTGATTCTCCCAAAAATCCTGTAATATAGGTGCTAGAGACACTAAAATTTCAGATGAAGAAAGGGAAACTTAGTGAGGTTAACTGACTTGCCAGTCTTCGTACCATTTGCAAGTAGCAGAGATACTCCAAAGGCAAAACCTTATGATCCCCAAATCCAAGTCCTTTCAATAACACAATGATGCCAAATATTAACCTGTAATCACTGCCTTAGCAGAATGTCCACGCTTAATGTTTGCTGGTGATGGTCCAAGCAGAGAGAAGAGCAAGAGCAGTCAGTGGGACAGGATGAGCATAGACTGTAAGGTGGTCACCCAGCAGGAAGGTAGGATTTATGTACGAACATGACCATCAATTCCCAATACTCTCACATGTCTCGAAGTAATTTACTGTCCCAACCTCCAGAATATGATCTTGTCTCTTAAGAAGGGTTGAGTGTGAGAACCATGTAATTCAAAACCAATGACACTCAAAAAAACGAGCAAAAAGATCTGGATCTGAAACCTTCAACATCATCCATATTCTCATCATCTAAGGCACAGGGAAGTCTGAAAGCTGTTTTCAATTAAAGTAAAACATCTTAGGCTGTGTGTGGTCGCTCACACCTGTAATCCTAGCACTTTGAGAGGCCAAGGAGGAAGGACTGCTTAAGGCCAAGAGTTTGAGAACCAGCCTGGGCAACATAGAGAGATCTCATCTCTACAACAAACAGAAAAATTAGCTGGGCATGGTGGCATGCACCTGTAGTCCCAGCTACTGGGGAAGCTGAGCCAGGAGGATTGCTTGAGCCTGAGAGTTTGAGGTTGCAGTGAGCTATGATGATGCCACTGAACTCTAGGCTGGGCAACAACAGAACAAGACCCTGTCTCAAAACAAACAAACAAAAAAAACAACCCAAACAAAAATCCTGACTGTTCACTATATTAAAGACATGCTTAACAATTTTCATCAAACCAGCCTAGGACCCTACAATGAGAAAATTGGAAGTTTCCTTAGGGCACATTAAGGCTAAATCTCTCATTTTACAAATGAGAAAACAGATAGAGCAAGCATATCTCAAGGTCACAGAGCTAACTTGAGGCAGAACCAACACTAGGACCCAGCTCTCCATGCAATTGCTTCTTCCAAGATGCTGTGCAAAGGGCAAGAAGGGCCAACGCAGGGACAGTTTTCCTTTTCTTTTAAGCCCTTGTTGCTAGGACTACGCAATTAAAAAATAAATTGGATGAGAGCAAGGGGAAAGGAGCAAGCGTGAGCAGGCAGCAGAGGACCTGCTGGCAAGCAGGTGGGGGGAGGAAGGGAGAGGGCGAGGAAAGCAAGAGGAAAAAAGGAAAAATCTTAAGGGCTTCTTCTCAGCCCAGTAGGGGAAATCCATACTCAAATATTTTTAGCATTTGGCGTATAGTGATAAAATGCCTAGAAACTTCAGTAAGCGTAAAGAACAAGAAGCACTTTAGAATCTGCAGCAGCAAGCAAGGGTGATGGTGGTGTGGAATTTGAGGGATACTGACTTTGAGTAGACTCTTTATTTCCTTCGGGCTTCAGTTTTCCCTCTCAGTGAAATGGGCACTATCAACAGTGGCCGGAGCACCACAGGGGAAATTGATGACCAGGTTGAAATGCCGGAATAATCAAATTACTCGAAGCAGCTGTGATGGTCAGCGTTAAGGACCAGGCACACTCGCGAAAAGGAAAGAAAGCTTAAAAAGGAGAGGGCCCAGGTTTGAGGTGCGGCGAGTGCGGACTACGAGCGCTCGTAGGTTTCTCACGGTGGGCCAGACAAGGGCTCCCCTCAAGAGGCCGCAGAAAATAAGGGGGACAGGGATGGGAAGGTGGGTTCGCGGCCTCTTAATCCACCCCAGGACTCGACTGTTCCCAAGAACTAGATCCTCACCTTATCCAACAAGCCGCTACGGCTACTGCCCGTCCCGCCGCTGGGGCCACCGCCAGCCCCACCGCTGCCTCCGCCACCACCGCTTCTCCCGCCCTGTGCAGCCGCCACCGCCATCTTGATCGCCTCCGCGTCTCCCTCCCCTCCGACTTGTCCGAAGCCTATTGGCTGAAGCTGACGAAGCGACGAGCCGGGCAGAGTCCATCGGGATCCGTAGTTCGGGGCTCGCGGACGCGAGGTTGTCAGCGGAAGTGGCCGCGGGGCGTGCCGGGACTTGTAGTAGAAGCTCCGGCCGCCCGTTGCCGCTTACATTGCCAGGCGCCGCGTCGCGGTTACTAAGGAGTGAGGAAGGTAGTAGAAGGCGCCACCGTGGAGCTGCTCCGAGAGCCCCGGGAGGCTCACAGGCGCGCATCCCGCCTGACCGGGAGGTCGTCTTCGCACACCGCTCGGAGGCGGAAGCGACGCCGGAGGCAGGTGCGGCTGGAAACTTAGTTGGCGTGAGTGAAGGGTCTGTCCCCGGCCCAGGTGTGGAGTTTCCGAAGGGAACGGGAGGAGCGCGTCTTCGTCCTCTTTTAGCCGTGTTGTGGCACCAATTATTCTTTCTAGCGACTGTCATTTTAGCTGTTAGTAATGTTTTCTTGTAATAGAGAACTCGCATTTACTGAGTGCCTGTTGTCTGCCAGGCAGTATCCTGTGTGCATTTACGTCCGTCCTCTCATTTAGTCCCGTAACAGCCCTGTCAAATGAGGAAACTAAGGAATTTACTCAAGGCCAGGTAGCATGTATCAGAATCCTGTTTTGAAGCCAATTTTGTTTTGTTTTTTAATACCTCAAAACGAATGGTATTTCCCCTCTGGCACTCTGCTTTTACAGTTTTAGGATGTCATAGTATTCTCAATTTTAATTAATTATTAATTCTATTATTTCCCACAAATATTTATTAAGCGCCATTATTGCCTGGCACTATACTAAGGGATACAGGGGGATCAAGATAGACCTGGTCGCTACTCTGGTGGAACCCTAGTCTGGTGACCTAGAGGTATCACATGGCAGTATTGTATCATACTATGTTCTATTACATTTTGTTACTTGTTTTTTACCCCCGTAGGCCCCCTATAAGTGTCCAAATGATTGAACAAATATCATTGAGATGCTTACTATGTATCAAGCCCTGTTTCTAGTCACCAGGGATATATCCCTGAATAAAACAACAACCTACCTTGGTGAACCTAACATTCATGTGAAAACAATTATCACTAAATAACATCAGATGAGATTTCCCTACTTCTGTGAAGCAATGCCAGGCCACTCCAGTCAGATGCCCCTGTAGCTTGTTGTTAGTTACTGTTTATCTTTTGTAACTTCTTATTTTTCGGGACCTATCTTTAATGTCACCTGCTTTGTAAAAATTTTCCCAATCTTTGCTTCCTCCTCCTTCACAGACTGCATGAAGTGCTCCTATAACATTTTGTTCATGGTTTGATTTAGTTTGATTAACACTTACTGAGACTCTTCCTTCAGTAGGCCAGGTCCTCTATGAGATGGAGGATGGAGAAATAAATAAGACCCAAGTCTGGCCTTGGAGGGATGCCCAGCCTAGGGTTAGTAGGGTGGGGAACAGGCAAGGAAGCAGCCCATTATAATACAGTACGGCAGACGGCCTCCATTGAGAAATGGGCCTGAGGTGGGGAGCACAGAGGAGGGTCAACCTGAGAAGAGGGAGATAGTGGAAAGCTGCTGTATGAGGCAGGCAAAGAAGAGGGGCAGAAGTGTGATAGCCAAAGGAATGGAACAAGCAAATATATGCAGATGAGGAACCTTAATACATGTGTGTGTGAGAGAGAGAGGGAGAAGAGTATGCGTGTGTGTGTGTGTGTGCGCGCGCGCGCGCGCGTGCGCACGTGTTGGAGCTAGGAGGCACTACAGTCAGATTGGCATTAGCTGCCTCAAGTTTGAAATAGAGACCAAAAGTAGCTGAAGCTAACCAGCCAGGCAGCCTATATGTCTGGAACTTGTACTTTTTTTATTCCACCATATAAACTTTATACTTCTCTTAGAGTTTCTTTCTAGATAATGTAACCCTGGGTTTATGTGCTCTTTTTGGCCCATTAGTTGTAGATCCACACCTGCTCACCTAATATTCCTTGTAGAGAACTGGAATTTCTGTGGTTAACTGTGTTCAGGTGTGTATGCCCCTTTACAAGCCTGAGTCTGATTCATCCTTTGTGTTATATACATAACAAATATCTTTTCCCAGACTGTCTTATCTTTCAATTTTGTCTTTGACATTTTTATCCTGCAGAAATTTTGTGTAAATGATTATATAAGCAACCTCTTCCTTTTAGACTTGTGCTTTGTGCATCTTATTTAAGCACTGCAGCTGTACCTCATTTTCACAAGATTATTCTCCTGTACCACCTTCCCATCTGTATCTCTGTTTCTATCTCTACATCTATATCTGTTTCTTGGATCTTTAGTCCTGTGTTTTTTTTTCTAGCCTCCAAGGCAAATTTTGGAACAGAAAGCTTACAGTAGAATATAATTAATAAGAAAGTTAAGAGCTCTGAATGGCATGCTAAGAAGGAATATAATATCTATTTTACAGGTGAAGAAACAAAAGAAAAAGGAAGTCAAGGGGCCATTCCCAAAATCAAAGATCAAGTAAGTACTCTGCAGACCTAAAGCCAGGTGTCCCTACTCTGTAAGTTACTGGAGGCTTCTCCAACAGTCATCATCTCTGACATTTCCCAGCAGCAATTTACTCATTCATTCCTTCATTTACCTATCTAGCAGAGAAGTATGATTGGTTATAAGAGAGATCTCCTAAAAGACGTATTGTCTGAATATAAGTTTGTCCCCATCCATCCGTCTATCCATTAATCTTCCCAACATGTTTTTAGTGAGTCCTAGGCTCTATGCTAGGTACTGGGATTACATAAGTAAGTAAGGTAATCATAGGCCCCATAGCAGGTGGGAAGTTAGTGAGGGAAGCAAACAGTTATAATAAAATGATAAGTACTATACTAGGAGAAGTATTGGGTATTATAGGAACACACTAGAAGGGCCTCCAACCCTTTTCAGGGAAGGTGAGGGACCAGGAATTCATAGTGCCCAGTGTTGGACCAAAGGAGATACCAACATTCATTCATTCATCCATTTATTCCACAGATACTTATGGAATTTGTTATGTGCTAGATACTGTGTTTGGAATAAATTGATGAATACCATAGATACTGTCCTTCCCCTGGAGGAGTTGAAAGTCTAATTAGATATGTATATATATATGCATATATATCTGATGTACACAAACCCACCTACCTTGGGTCCTAGGAGTTCTATCATATCTTTCATTTGGCTCACATGTGTCTGTTGGGTATTTCCTATGAGCTAAGTCCCAAGGGTGCAAGAGAGGGAATTAGATGTGTTTCCAGACTTGGAGATTCATAGTCCATTGAAGGAGCCCCCTCATATAGTTAATAACATTATGAGGTAGAAAAGACTCAGGCTGTGAAAGAGATAAAGAAGAAAGACTCCAGGGCTTAGCAAAAGCAGCAATTATTTCCACTGGAAGGTTCAGCAAAGGCTTTGTGGAAGGGGTGGTATTTAGATAGGGTATAGAAAGATGATTTTTTTCTATCTGTTCTATCCATTACCTCATTTAATTCTTACCACAATTCTCCAAGGCACAGAATTTTTATCCTCATTTTATATGTGATAAATCTGAGACATATAGAGGTAAAGTTATTTGTCCAAGGTCACTCAGCTTAGTAGTAGAAACTAGACTCAAGCATAAACTTCCCATTTCCAAAATTGTTTCCCTTCTTACTGTATCACTTTATATTCATAGAGTGAATATTTATCACTTCTGGGAAAATTTCTCTCAGAACACCTTGATCCCAGCTTTCCACACTGTTCATTCCTTTTACTGAACTCTTCCTAGACCCTCCATGTTGTGATCCCACATTCTTTGTATGGCCTCCCTTCCCCCAGCCAGGGGCTTGCAGTTTCCCAAATCTCTGCTACTTCAAATTGTCTGAAGCTGTCCCAAAGAAGATTTGGGTATGGCTAGATCACTTTAAAGAGAAATTCTAGACTGGGTGCGGTGGCTCATGCGTGTAATCCTAGCACTCTGGGAGGCCGAGGCAGGTGGATTGTTTGAGCTCAGGAGTTTGAGACCAGCCTGAGCAAGAGCAAGACCCCGTCTCTACTAAAAATAGAAAGAAATTATATGGACAACTAAAAATATATATAGAAAAAATTAGCCGGGCATGGTGGCACATGCCTGTAGTCCCAGCTACTCGGAAGGCTGAGGCAGGAGGATTGCTGGAGCCCAGGAGTTTGAGGTTGCTGTGAGCTAGGCTGATGCCACGGCACTCTAGCCTGGGCAACAGAGTAAGACTGTCTCAAAAAAAAAAAAAAGATTAAAAAAAAATAGAAATTCTAAGAGCTCAAGATTTAAGAAACTTAGATCCTTGAGGTGGCAGTGGAGCTCAATCTTAAAGGATGAGATCAACCAGATGAACAAGATGGAGAAGTGTATTTTAAGCTGAACAAACACCAAGACCAAAGACAGGGAAGACTGCATGTGAATGGTCTGTTTTGGGAATAGAAAATGACTCCATGGGCCTGAATGGGCAGGACTGACTGGAGCTGCAAAGATTAGGATATTGGCCCCCAAGGACTTTGAATACCAGGCTCAGGCATCTGGCCTTCATGCTTAGGGGGAACCCAGTCAGAAGACTGTTGCAGTATTCTAGGAGGGAGATGATGAAATATTGATGAAAGCAGTGGAGATGGAGAAAAGTAGACTGTTGGAACAGTATTTCTGAGCTGGAATTGTCATGGCTCAGTGACCAATTAGATGTATGAGATGAAGAGGAGCTGCATGTAGGACAACATTCAGGTAGTGCCCAACTATGCATTTTTAAGACAAAAGGAAATATATGTTATTAAATTTGAAAATCCAAGTAATAGGAGTTTATTTTATTGAATTGGACTTATTGTTAAATTCCTACACCATGAAAATAAAAGAATATCAATCAGAAAAAACAAACTGCTAGCCTGGAGTTTATCCTGGTTCCCAGGTATGTTTTAGTTTGGCCTGCACACTGTTTTAAAGTGGCAAATTAGTTGCTAACACTCAAATAATTAGGAGATTTTATATATAAAGCAGACTTCTTGTGAAAAAATGGGACAATCTAGCAACACTGACTTAGGCAGCAATTGGCGAAAACTAAATAGTGGCCACCTCTGTGGACATGTGCACACTCACACACACTCTCACGCTCCCCTTCCCACTCTCTCCTCTCTCTCATCCAGCTTTCTTCACTCACTCACGTGGGCTTCCCAACTCCTATGACCATTTGTGTTTGCAACTCCTGGCTAAAATGTAGGTTTTTGCAAAGTTTGACATCAGACTATAGTAAAGAGTTATATATATATATATATTTTTTAACCCAGCAAATTCTTTAACTTCACAATCCTTCAATGACAAATGATAAGTACAGTTGTGATTATCTGCTCCCTTGAGGAATTATTTATGTGTCTGGCTCCCTGAAGAGAATAACAATTTGATGAAGAAAAGCCTGAGTCAGACTCTAGAATCAGAACCATATTCTCTTTCCACTATATATTTTTTTGAGACAAGGTCTCACTCTGTCATCCAGGCTGGAGTGTGGTGGCATTATCATAGCTCACTGCAGCCTCCAACTCCTGGGCTCAAGCAATCCTCCTGCCTCAGCCTCCTGAGTAGCTGTGACCATAGGCCCGTGCCAGCGCACCAGCTAAATTTTTTATTTTTTGTAGAGACAAGGTCTCTCTATGTTGCCTAGGCTGGTGTCAAACTCCTGCCTTGGCCTCCCAAAATGCTGGGATTACAGGCACGAGCCACTGCACCTGGCCCCTTTCCAACTTTTGTGCATGTACACAGGTGCATGTATGGGCGTGAGCACATGCTTGCACACACACACCCCTACCTGCCTAAGAGACTCACTGTAAATTGGTATTGGAGAGTCTCTGAGAGCCACATGACAGCAGATAGGAAGTGGAAGGTTATTTCTTTTGTGTTCTTTTTATTCTTTAGGTGTCAGGGAGATGGAACACTCAGGATATTTGAAACCTCTTCCCCATCACACTGTCCCTGAGGGAGCCTGCCCTCCAACCCCCTCCATGAGAGAACCCTTCCCCTGGGCACTGGGTGCCCTTCCTCCTGCCTCTTTAGGGATGCCTCTGTAGTTCTGCCCACCTTTCTCCTACATTCTCAGCCTTTCCTCCTCGACTGGCTCCTTCCTCCCAGTCAATAGATGTAGTCAAGCCTTTCTCATCCTCTTAATAAGGATACTAATAGAAAATGATCAACATGAGTGAGCCACGTGCCAGGTACTAAGTCCTTTCACAAACATTGTCTCATTTGATCATCAAAACAGCCCTATGAAGTAGATGCAGTCATTGTCCACATTTCACAGAGGAAAAATCAAGGTATAGAAAAGCTAAGTAACTTGCTCGAGACTACAAAACTAGTAAGTGGCGGAGCTAGGATTCGAACCCACACAGTGGCTTTCCAGAGTCCATGTTCTGGAGTGACTCTGTCCACTCAGGTGGAAGGCAAGTGCTAACACTGCATTTGCACAATTCTGAGAGAGAGCATGTGTCCCCTTAGGTTTTCCTCAGGGACCTTGCTTACCTTCCCCTGTCCCAGCCCTGATGTTCACACATCTCTTGACTTTATCTTCCTTCTCCCAGCTGTCTTGCTTTTCTCCTCCCTTTCAGAGCCAATCTTGAAAAACGTGCTTACATTCACTTTTTGCACTTCCTCACCTTCCAGTCACTCATCTATACTCAAAGTCTGGCTTTAACTCTACTCTTCCCCTGAAACTGACCACCTGCTTCCTCATGGCCTATTTTTAGTCCTCACCTCCCCTGACTTTTCGGCTTCTCTCTCCCTCTTTCACATAGCTTTCTGTTCCCTAGACCTGACAACTTTCTGCTCACCCTGCACCCCCCAGTTCTACTGCTCTAAAATTCCTTTCTGAAAGCTCCAGGGGCTTCTCCTCCTTTGTCCACACATTAAGTGCTCATGTTTCCGATCAGTCTCACTCCTCTTTTTCTTATCCCTCCCTCCATCCCTTTTTCCCTCCTTTTTTTCTTTCTATCTGTCTTTCTTTAATTCTTCAGTTTATTAACAAGAACCCTCATCATCTCTCTCCTGGGCTGCTACAATACTCCCCTAACTGCAATCCCAGTTGCCAGCAGCCACTTTGATCTCATGCTATATTTGTAAGACCTCTCTTTATAAAGCACAGCTTGGATCATGGCTGTACCCAGCTCAGAAATTGTCCGTGGCTCCTGGTCACCTACAAGATGAAGCTTGAGCTCCTAGCCTGGCACCGGAGGCCCTTGAGGAGCAGGCACCACCCTTCCTGTCCATCCTTATTGTCCAAGACTCCTGAACACACATGCTTCCCCTTCCTGGGGCAGGTTGTTTCTTTACTGTGTGCAGCCATGCCCTCAGTTCTATGGCCCTTGTTTGGAATGCTTATCCTTCTATCAGCAATACCAGGTGATACCAGCTCTCTCTATTAGCTGATATCAAGTCTATGTAAAAACTCAATTCATCCCTCAAATTCTATTTATCCCGTTCATATTTCATTATTTGCATATCATCTTCTCTAAGATGTGAGCCCTCTCTTCTCTGAACTGTTAAAACTTTTAGTATGTACTTAATATGTGCCAAGTACTGCGTTTCTCACTTGATCCTGTCATCTGTCTATTAAGGTAGGTATTATCACCCCCATTTTACAGGTGAGGAAACCGAGGCTCAGAGGAGTAGAGTAACTTTCCCAGTCATTAGAATGAGAAATGATAGAGCCAGGATTCAAACTAAATCTATCTGAGCCCACAGGTAATCCTCTTTCTAGAGTTCCATTGAGTTAGGATTGATTTGAACGGAAAAACCCAGGGCCTTGTCTCTCTCTTCATTTAAGCAGCCAGCCCATTTCTGAAGCAGGGCAGTGGGCCTCTAGGGCCTCAGAGGCAGGGTGTGTGCTGGGTGTGGTGGTCTTGTTGGGCTCACAAGCTGCGATGGGATGAGAGAGCTCCACTGTACCTTCTCACTCTTCTGCTTCCTCACTTTCCTTGCATGGCTCTCAGGGAGATGGCCTACTCAGGAATCTACAAGCTGGATGATGGGAAGCCTTACCTGAGCAACTGCTTTCCAGCCAAAAATCTGCTTCGGATGCCAGAGGAAGGTCAGGAGACTTCTCAAATTTGTACCTTTTCCCCACACCCAGCTCCTGCCTTAGACTGTTTCTCACATCTGTTTCTTCCTCTCCAGCCCCTTCACTACTGTTCCTTGACCCACTCAATCCTACCCCTCCAATTTATCTCCTGTAGCCTCAGTGGGACTGCTAAAGTGCACATTTAACCATAGTGCCTCCTTCTGTTCAGTGACTTCCCATTGCTGACTCCTTTATTTGGCATTCTATGTCATTCAAAGTCTAACCTGCCGTAATCCTCTGCTACAGCCCCATTCCTTTATTTATGCCCTATTCCACAGTGCTCTTTTTTTTTTATTATTAATAAGAGATGAGAGTCTCGCTATGTCGCCCAGGCTGGAGTGCAGTGGTGCAATCATAGCTCACTGTAGCCTTGAACTCCTGGGCTCAAGTGATCCTCCCACCTCAGCCTCCCAAATAGCTAGAATTACAGGCATGCAACTGGCCTCTCTCTTTACATACCTTTTTTATTTTCCCTGAATGTTCCTGCCCTCATTCTAGTTAGCCAGACTTCTCATTCCACAAAGCCCAGCTCTTCTCCTTTTTCTGGTAAGTCGTGTCTGTTGACCATAGCATTTAGCTCCCTTCCTCTCTTGTGAGGTGTCTTCTTATCTGTCTTTTATTTGATGAGTAGTCATAGCCTGTCAATCTCCTATATTAAATGGCTTAAACTCAACTCTGCTAAGACAAATATTTGTCTAGTTAAAAACTCCCCTGGAGCAGGGATTCCTCATAATACTGAGCAGAGCCCTATAGATGGAACACTGTCTGCAAGGATGAGTTCTCTGGTTTGGATTTGTTGCTTTGAAAAGGTAGGGCAAGAGAGAAGTATACCTTGTTTACACTCAATGTTGTGACTTGTTGGTCACTCTGTACATGCAGTATTGGAAGAACCTTCTCCTGTCTGTCCTCCCCACTTCTCTAGAATTATTTCATTTTTCACATAGAGAACTTCCCTGGCCACCTACCTGTCCAACACCATCCAGTGGAGCTATCAGTATGAACTCATGGTTTTTCCTCTCTCTCTTGCACACACATATACACACATAAACGGATAGATACAGAAATAAATACAGATGTGTGTATCTGTACGTGTTAGTGTACATAGTTAAATTACATGTTCCACTGAGAACAATGACACCTCTGTAGCAAAGAGCATACCTGGTGCCATTCCCAAATGAAAGGAGCAGGGGCTCCTTGGAGAAATAGTTGTTTGCAAGGCTGGGACAGGAAAAACACAAGTTGATCCTGAAACATCTTGTGGTGCCAAAAAGTAAAGAAGTGCTCAGAAAAATGATGTCCATGTTGAAAGGACATAGGAGCCAACTTGAAGGAGCTCCCAATGGCCAAAGCTGGGACAATTTGAGCAATGAAATAAACTAATGGTAGAATTTGGTTGTAAACCATAGAATAAATAAATATCCATGAATCCATACTGATATAAATAAATATTTGAATAAGCGAGGGAGAAGGAATAGCTCTTTCTTATGGTAGAATTCCAATTAAAAAATGTAGAAGGGATGAGGGAAATAGAAAATCACCATTCAAACATCACAGTAATAATTTTTGCAGGTAAGAATGCATGGATATTGAATCAATCAGAATTCTTCAGAGAAACAGAAATAGTAAGAGAGTTGTTTTTGTTTTTTTTTTTTAAAGGAATTGGCTTATGTGATTGTGGGGGCTGGCAAGTCTGAAATTTGTAGGTCAGGCTGGTAGGCTGGAAACCCTTGGGGAGAAGCTGATGCTGCAGTGTTGAGGTAAAATTTTTTCTTCCTCCAGGAAACCTCAGTTTTCAACTCATTGGGTGAGGCCCACCCACATAAGCATTAGTTAACACAAACTGATTGCAGATATTGATCACATCTACAAAATACCATCACAGCAACACCCAGATTATTGTTTGATAGAATAACTGCAAGTTATAGCTTAGCAAAGTTGATGGATAAAATTAACCATCACAAATGCAGAATAAGTGGGTGAAAGTATGATAACAAACAGGATATTTCCATGGTCTCAAAGTATAATTATTAATTACAAACGGAAAGATAATAACTTCTCATTCGAGAAACCAGGCAGACACCACCTGAACTGAGTGATCAAAATTAACATCACCAGTAACAAGGCACAGTAACTTAACAGCCCCCCCAATATGACACTCTAAGAAAGGCACAGCACCACTTCTGTGGTAGCTTTGGTAAAGTGCAAAGCCTTAATCTAAGCATGGGAAAGCATCAAACAAATGCAGATTGTTAGACATTTTACAAAATAATTGACCAGTATTCTTCAAAAGTTTCAGGGTCACACAAGAAAAAGACTGAGGAACTGTCGCAGATTAGAGGAAACTAGGAAGACATGATAACTAAATGCAGAGGGAGATCCTAGATTGGATCCTGAAACAGAAAGAAGACATTAGTGAGAAAACCAGCAAAATGTAAAGAAGGGCTGTAGATTAGTTACCAATATTATACCAGTGTTAATTTCATGGTTTCAATAATTGTATTAAGGCTATATAAAATGTTAACATTAGGGAAACTGAATGAAGGCTATATGGAAACTATGTACTATTTTTGCAACTTTTCTGAAAGTCTCAAATTATTTTAAAATGAAAAATTTTGGAAAACCCCACCTCCCCATAGATCCCCCTTCCTGCTAAAAGCCTACCCCTCTAAAACCCAAGCTCCTTATTCTGGTCCTCAGGGCCTTTTATGATCTGACTCTGCTGATGTCTCCAGCCTCATCTGCTTTCCCTCATGCTGATCTCCTGACGCATCCTGGGCTTTCCTTCATAGCCATGTTGGGGGTTTAGGCACCAACTCAGACTGGAGTCTCCAGAATCAGGGATATGAGGATAGGGTAAAGAAGAACCAAAGTCCATGCCCTGGATGGGGGCAACCTTGGGAATGGGGTCCCTAGAGTGTCAGGCCAAAGTGGGAATGGGAAATGGCTCACATGGGACATAGGGCAGGAACTACATCCAAGAAGCAGGATTGGCAGCAGTGGTCAGGTGAGCCAGGGCAAGCTCCTGAAGTAGGCATAGTGGGCTGTGCCAGAGAGAGGCAGTGGTTAGAGACACCAAGCTGGTTCCCACAGCTGTGGTCCTGGTCTTTCATACCCTGGGTATTATGCTCTTCCCTCTTCCCAGGCTGCCTGGTTTTTCAGTTTATCTAGTGAACTCCTTTCCACTTGCTAGATCCAGATTATGTCCTAGGCTAGTAATTTGCTTCTGTGGGCTTCCACAGAACTCCTTATATTATTATATGATAGTATATATTATTACATTATGACTCCTTTGGGTCGGGGTTTCTGTCTTATTCATTCCCATAGTTCCAGTTCCTACACAAAGTAGATACTCAGTAAAGATCTGAATGGATGGTTATGTGGGCGGGGCTATGGCTTAGTACATTCAGTAACAGTCACAATGTGATAAACTCTATACAGGCCTTGGGAATACTGAAGTGAATAAATCAAAGTCTCTGCCCTTTGTGGAGCTTCTACTCTAAAGCTGGAGACAGACAATAAATAACTGGACAAATAAAATAATTATTGATTTTAACGAATGCCATGCAGTAAATTACTGATGCAAGAGAAAACAAATTCCAGAATGTTGTCATGATTTTTGTTAGGTGGGCTTACTAGTAAACCTCATATTCTTCTTGGTTACATACAGTTTATAATTCTTTCTACAGTGAACATGATTATTAATTTGTTATTTTTTAATGCCAACTGTCCTATCATTTTCTTATTCTGAGTTCCTAACACAACCTTTTCTCTATAATGATGGAGGTCTGAGAAGATGGAACCCATTGAGTTGAGGTCACACATTGGGCTTGACCCAAGAGATGACCAATGTGGGAGTAGCTGGCACAGGAAAAGAGTGATCAGCTCTACTCAGAGGGATAAGGGAAGACTTCACAGAACAGGAATACTTGATCTTCGGTCTTGAAGGAACAATAGAGTTTAGAGATAAAAATGTGAAAGATAGGGGTGGTCCGAATGTAGTGAGTTATCTCAATTGATTGTACACAGTCAGTTACAGATTGAACTCCTTGTTCTACTACTTTCCCCGCTTCTCACTACTGCACTTGACTAGTTTTAAAAATAAAAAATGTGAAAGACGGAATTGGGCAAGTCATTCCACCTCTTTTAGTTGAAGCCTTTTCATCCATAAAATGGGGACAGTAACATGTCATTCACTGGAGTTGGGGGCCAATTAAATGAGATCTATATGTAGACATCCCAACCCCCAGCAGCAGTGCAGTATCTGGTGCATAGTAGGTAATCAGGAGCTATTTTTGGTTTTAGTATTATATTAGAGTTAAATATGCTGTAATTGTGGCTTTGGAGAAGGTTTTCCCCTTTTCACTGTTCTCATCTTCTCAACAGGCCGAGGATACTGGTTAGTGACTCGGAAAGGTAACCCCAAGAAGCCCAAGGGTGTGATTGGGGCACCAGCTGAAGGTCAGGAAAGCCAGAAGAAGGTTTCTTTTGAGGTTGAGGGGAAGAAGGCATCTCGGCGGGACAACAAAGTGGACCTACCTGGATACATTCTGGACCGGGCTTTTCTGGTGAGAGTAAATGCATCCTGGAGTGGCTGGCAGCATCAGCTGGGGTGGGAGAAAGGGCTTGCCCTGCTTTGGCACAACTATCCCCAACCCACTCCAAACTATTAGAGTGATGTTGGCAAATTGAGTACAGCCAGGTAACAAAGGGACTCAAAACTTTCTTTACATGTAAAGCTTTCTTTACACCCACTATGTGAGACAGCTATTGTCATCCCTTTTATATTGTTGCCATTGGGCAGATAGGAAAACTGAGGCCCTAAGGGGTAATTTTTCTTGGCCAAGGTTCCACAGCTAGTAATTGGCTGGGCCAGGATTAGAACTCTGGTCTACTGACTCCAAAGCCTGTACCTTTATACTATATGAGATAAAAACTCTTAATTGAGTTGGAGAAGCAAAGGAGCAGGTCAGAGGAGCAGTCAATTGAAAATCGCATTCTGACACCTAGTAGGGTAGAGAGATTCCTGCTCTGCTCTGCTATGGGGCAATCTCTCCAGGATCAAGTGGGATTGGGGAGGTCCTATTCTCCCACAGGCTTTGCCTTCTGGCTTTAGTATTTAGCTGAAAGCCAGGGGAGGTGACCAGATATTACCTAGTGCCTGGAGCAGGCTTTATGAAGAAGACTGGAGTGGATGTGTTGGAGCCCAGCCAGGTAATTTCACATCTGCTCTGTGCAATGGCTCAGTGGCTTTGCAAAGGACACATTTTATAAATCAATATTAATGTGTAGTCCAGTTCTCATAGCTCCCTAAGAAGAACTCTCTGGCAGTCTACTTCGTTCCCAGATTCTGCTTGTCATTCCCAAGAGATGAGTGTCTGCATAGATGAGATGCTGAAAGAGAACCTTGTTGGTTTCATCTCATCTCAACAGGGTAGTATAAGCTTTTTTTAGAGTCCTATGGAATTTGTTTCATTAGTATTAATATGTCTGCTTCTCAATGGGGATGAGGAGGACTAAAACAGCAACACTGAGGAGATCAGAAACACTTTCCATAGTGGTCTTCTTTTCCTTCTTTGTTTTCAAATGCATATATATCTCCACATTTAATCAAGATCACTTGTTACTCATGTTGCCACTTTAGATGGCAGAAACAAGAAGGAAGTTTTTCAAAGTAAAATGGTATCCACTCTGCCTACCGAATAGTTCTACTTCAATATTTCACTAGGACCTCATACTGAACTACTGCCCCAAGCCCCCTATTCCAAGTCCCAGAACATACCTCTTTTCCAGAATTTACAATATGGTCTCTATATTAGCACTACTGTGTACCCAGTAACCGAGCCAGTAACCTGGGGTTATCCTTGACACTTATCTCTCCCTCACCATCCCCACCCCCACTTTTACCAAGCACTGGCACTTTTATTAAATGGTTGTCAAATTTATCTTCTCATCTCTACTGCCACCATCCTTGTCTGAGCCACCATCTTCTCTTATTGGACTAATCCAGAAACTTTCTAACTAGTTTGAAACAAGTTGGATGCTTTTATTTCACATAAAAAGAAGGCAGAGGCATTGTTGAAGGTAGGTTAATTTACTGATTTAATGACACCTTCCAAGGTCCAGATTCCTTCCATCTTTCTGCTCTGCCATCTCAGCATGTTGACTTGTCCTCTTGGGCTGATTGCTTTCATTATCCAAGATGGCTGCAGCAATTCTGGTCATCACGCGTAGAAGAAAACATCCAGAGGTAGAGAAGGAATTGTCACTGTCTTATGTCTATTTTTAGAAGTAAGAAAAAGCTTTCCAAAACTATTCCCTCACCCTCAGTCCCAGCAACCAGTGTCTCATTGTCCAGACAGACCTATATCACATGCCCAAATGGTGATTGGTTAGGGGAATAAGACCCAGTGATTGGTTTAAACAGGTCAAGACTTACCCCTTGGAGCTAGGGCTTAAGAACATGTCCACTCAGAGAAATGTGAATAACATTGGTGTTCTTTAACAGGGAAAAAGTAGAGAAGTGGTATTGGGAAGGTAATTAACAATGTCTGGTACATTGTTCTCTTTCCTTCCTATCCTGTCTTCTCATCTACATGATGTACTCTGATACATCTATGTGTATCAGCCATAACAATTTCTACAAAATTACTATCAGCCCCCTGCCAAAAAAAATCTCTGACAGATTTCTATTTCTATTGGTTGTAGGATAAAATCCATGCTCCTTCACAGAGCCAGTGTGGACCTATATGATCTAATGACTGCCTCTCTAATCTTATCTTGTTTTTCATCTTCTTAAAAGAACCTTGCTTCTTCTTGCCTTGGTAGCCTTCACATCTCTACCATCCATTTTCTTGAGACCAGCTTCTATTCAGCTCTTAAGTCTCAGCTGAAATATTATGCTGCCTCAAGTAAATATTTCCTCGTTTTCAGACTGAAGTTAGGACCTCCTGTTATTATCTCTCATAGCACCTTGAATTTCTCCTTTAAAATATTTATCACATTTATAAATACTTGCTTGCTACTTGGTTTCCCATGAGCTTATAAGCTCTACGAAGGTATGGAATGTTTCTGCTTTTTTTTCATTGTCTTCTCAATGCCTAATTCAGAGCCTAAACATAACAGGTATCATAAATAAATGATTAACAGAAAAAAGGAATGAGATTTGACTAAACATAAATAAAAGCTCCAAAGCTGACATTTGCTTCTAACTTTTTCATGATGTGGGGCAATATATGGTAGTCAAAAGAGCATAGCATTTAGTGATTATAGATTTAGATTCAAATCATAGATCTATCAGTTAACTAGAGTGGGACCTTAGGCAAGGCAAATTACCTCTTTTAACCTTGTTTTTCTCATTAAAGAAAGGGAGATAATCTTATTTCAAAGGGTTTAATTAGGATTAGAAGTAAGTTTGTTAATGTATTTAGCACAGTGTATGGCCCAAAGTAGTGCTAGGTAAATAATTTGGTGAGTGAATGGTTGAATAATGAATGAATAAGCAAACACAATTATGACAGCTGTATGAGATTATCCAATAAGAGAAAAACCAAACAAAAATAGATTAGTTAATTAAATTGTGTCAGGGCCTCGAGAGCTGACTCTCTGTCCTCTGTTCCAGCTGAAGCACCACCGTGTAAAGAAGCCATCAGACCTGTGCAACATTAATGTGTGTGGCCTGAGGTTCTCCAAGGTGAGGCCAGCCAGCAAAGATGTGATTGGGATGAGCCAAACCTCAGGTGGCTACTGGCTCTTCTGGTTTGTGTGTTGCACCTTCAGAGCCTCTAGGGACTGGAAATCTGGTCATATGGAAGGAGAATGGCAAAGGTTGTGGGACAGATAAGGACTTACTAGGTAGAAACAATATTCAGACACAAACTCTTGCCGTAAATTTGGTATTGCCCTTGTCTTATTTGAGGTGAATTAAAGGAAATTATCTTATGAAACTGGTTTTGAATTTGCCATATAATTTTTTGGGGGCATAATCCATGTGTAACACTGAGTTCCAATCACAAGAGCCTGCAAGAGAAATCTCTCAGGTTTCAGTGCTAGAAATGATAGTCGTTCTCCTGAGAAGCTGGTTTGTTCTTAACTTACTGGTGCTGTGACTCATGTAATGAATCATGATTCTTTCTTTGCATTGGCTTATAGACAGCTGAGAGCCAAATTTGTGACCTACCATTAGCCAGCGTATATATAGGATATTATAGCATATTTTTGGTTTATAGGTTTCCATGGCATATCAAGTGAGATTGCTCATATAAACCAGTCTCATGGAGTAGGGACTGTGAGCCGCAGGATGGCCAAATTAGTGGTGGAGCAGACTGCTCCCTAACAGGGTCCTACTTCACTTCATTTGGCACTCATATTTTCAGAATTGAGTTACTTGGAGACAGGTTAGCCGTAGAAATTCATTCGTCTTGAGGTGAGAGGCCCTTCATTCTAGGCCAGCACATAGATCGCCAAAGATTGTAATATGTAGTTCACATATAATGGTGAGATGAAGTAGTAGAAGAAGGTTTCAGGGGTCTCTATCAGTGCAACTTTTGAGGGCTACAATATAGCTGGTCAAAGCTCAGTCCTCCCCATTGGGTCCTATCTGTTCTTCCTTCGCTTATTCACTTACCCACCTGCCTACCCACCAAAACATACTGAGGTGGCTCAGACACTGCCCCTGCCCTTCCCAGTGGGGAAGGAGGAGGCCGGGCTCAGATGGTTGTGGAGATATTAATAGATAGGATTAGGTAATATAGTCAATGAGGGAAGCATGAGAGTGCTGAGTATTAGCTCAGAGGATGGGCCACTAACTCAGCCTTACACTCGGAAACACACCCTGGAGAGGGTGATAGCTTAGCTGAGACCCAAGGGTGGAGTGGGTACTTGCTAGCTTTATGGTTAAACCATGAAGGAAAATGTTTATGAAATATCTATTTAATAAAAGATACCATAAACAAAGGTAAAAGATAGGCTGTAGACTGGGAGAAGATATTAGCAATTAATATAACCAAAAAGGATTAGGATTCAGAATACGTAAAGAGCCCCTACAAAACAATAGGAAAAAAAAAACTACCTAGTAGAATAATGGGCAAGAGACATAAATATGTTAATGTACAGAATGGAAACCTGAAAGGCAAATAAATATAGGAAAAAAATATTTAACCTCATAAGTAATCAGGAAAATGTAAATGCAATGCCATTTTACAATCATCAGATTGGCAACAATTGAAGGTTTATAATGCTGTTTGCAAGGATTTAAAGAAATAGGACTTGTCATATATTGCAGATAGGACTGTAAATTGGTTTAACTACTTTGGAGAACAATGTGGCATCATCTGATAAAGCTGAAAGTGTGCATTCCCCACAACTCGATAGGGTATATCATTAGAGAAACTCTTATGATGAGGCATGTAAAAGAATATTCATGGCATCATTGTTGTAATAATGAAAATTTGGAAATAGACATACATCAACTGGGAATGGATAATTTGTAATATATTCAAACAGTGGAACACTATTCAGGAATTAAAATGGATAAACTAGAGGCATATCTATCAACATAAGCAAATTTCAAAAGAGCTACGTGTATCAATACAGGTAAATCTCAAAAACAATGCTGAGTAAAAAGATAGGTTGCAGAATGATATCTACAGTATGATTGCATTTAATGCAAAGTTTTAAAACATGTAAATTAGAACTATAAATGGTTGATAAATACACATATATATATAAGTACAGAACAGGTATGGGAATGATAATCACCAATTCAGGATGCTGTTAGGGGTTTAGGGAGGAATACTGGGAGGGGGATACTGATGGTGGTGGTCCACCCTCTGTAATGTTTTATTTCTTTAAAGAAATTTGAAGTAAAGACAGCAAAATATTCAGATTTATTAAAACTGGATAGTGGTTACATGGGTCTTCAGAGTATTATTCACTATACTTTTCTGTGCATTTGAAATATTTCATAATAGAAAAAAAGAAGCAGAAAGCCCTTACAGCCCTCAACAAGTGGCTGCTCTTGTGCTCAGAAAGTGTCTCATCCCTTTAGGTCTTTGTTCCTCCTGACTGTGGCTCTGGAGCTTCAGCAAGGCTTCCAGACAGAACTAATCTTGTGTTTTTTCTGAAATACCTTCCTACAGGCTAAGGAAAAGGACTTCAAGCATTTTCATTCTGTGGTTTATATCAATGCCTCAGAAAACCTGCTGCCTCTAGGTAAGCTTTTTCTTTCTTGAAACTATCTTGTGCCTCTTGGCCAGCATAGCTACTCATTTAGGATTTGTCTGTCCAGCCATCCATGATTGTCCAGGTGTCTCTGTTTTGGAGTGTAATAGGCTAGGTGCTAGAGATCACACAGACCTCAAGTCCAGCCCAGCGCTAGCACCACCTACTTAGAACATTTCTCTGTGAACTGCTACTTTTCTATCTGTAAATGGGGATAATTCCCTTCTTTCCTTCCTCCTCTTGCATTGTACCTTGCAGGGTCAGTGGAGGTAGGTGCTTAAAAATGTTTTTAAGCCTATAAGTGCTCCTATAGGAGCTAAGAAAGCATAAAGCTTTCTTAGTTATTCAGCAAATCCACAGCGACCCCTGCTGGGTGTTAGGACTATGTGAATGCTTGGCTTTTAGAAATGAGTGCATCCAGTTCCTGCTCTGGCGAGGTGGTGGTTTGTGGGGAGAGATGGACTGAGACACTTAGATCAGGATACGGTGAAAGCAATGATAAAGGGAATCAGGAAATGCTATGCAAGCATGTAAGTGGGACTTCAACCCAGGCCAGAATGTCAGGAGGAACTTCTGAGAAGAGGAACATCTAAGCTGAGACCAAAAAATGAATGGGAGTGTCTCAAGAAGTAGAAGGTAATAAGGAGGTGTTTCAGGCCACTGGAGCAAATGTGAATGGCAGACAGTGCCTGATCAGGGAGCCTGAAGAGGCTTTGTATTAATATGTTTGCAAGAGATGTATATGGGGGAGAGTTGAGACTAGAGAGGTTGGCAGGGACTAGATTATTAAGGACCTTGAGTGATTTCGACTTAATCCTACAGGAAAAAGAGAGCCTTGGAAGGCTTTTAAGTAGAGAAGCTCAGTGGCTGCTGTGAGGAGGTTGGATTATAAGAGAAGAACAGATGGAATCCAGGAAACCTGGTAGATTGTTTTAGTTTTAGCCCTGATGAGGCCCTCAGCCAGGGCTGTGGCAAGAGGGGGTGAAGAGGCTAGAGAGAGAGAGATTCAAGAGGAGGTAGAAATCACAGGACTTGGTAACTGTTGGGGATGTGTGGAGAGGGAGGAACCAAGGGGATTCACTGAGACAGAGTGCACTAGAGGAGGGGCAGGTCGGAGGGGAAATAGGATGAGTCGGTTTTGTTGTATCGAGTTTGAGGGGTGTTTTTAAAGAAGCATATGGTGAGGTACCTGCTCATTAGGAGATAGTGTGGTCTGTCAGGACCTTGGGCTTGAAATACAAAGGCCAATAGGTATATGAGAAATACCCAACCTCACTGATAATTAAAATAGCATCAGGATATTATTTTCTGCCTATCAAATATTGACAAAAATGAAAGGACTGATGACAGGCAGCATTGGTAGGGAAATGAATACCCTTGCATTCAACTAGAGGAAGTATAATGAATTGGTACAACATCTTTGAGGTAATTTGGCAATGTCTCTTAAAACTTAAAATAGTCATTGCCTGTAGTTACACTTCCAGGAATTTATTCTATAGAAACACTTATACAAGGGTGTTCATCGTAAACATCCTGAAATACCCACAAAGTGATCTTTTTATTAGGCTCTACTGAACATTCTGACTCACAAGACTATCATGGGATACACTCAACACCAGGTTCACTTAGAAGGCTCCAAGTAATTCCACACAGTATCCTCGTAGAACAGCTTCAGGAGTTTCTCTTCAGTGTAGTTCTCACAGCCATCCATGAGCCATTCTCTGTGTCCCCTAAGCCCTAGTATCAGCTCAGGTGCAAGACTGTCATTTGGGTAAATGCAAGAGCCACCCTGGCTTAGAAACCTCATTCTCCACAGGAGCCGATAGCCATTGTAACACTTCATAGGCATAGCTTCCAGATTTCCTGCAAAGGGCATAGCTAATTATAGGAGTCTCAGCACCCAGGGAAGGCCAAAGTTGTGGTACCCACTTCAGGTGTTTGTAATTCATTTATAGTTTCTCATAGCCCAGATGCAGTTTGCCAACCTGGGGTCATTTTTACCACAAGTGATATTGCCTAGCAACATAGTTACCACACCATTCGTTTCAGGTTACCAGGGGAACAGGGCTAGAAAATCCAAGGTCCAGTTCTCATGCAGAGGGGGAATAGTTTTTTTACCTTTTATCCATATAACTTAAAGACTATTAATAGGAGAATTGATAAGTAAACTTATGTATGTCTGTACTATAGAACATAATTAAGACATTAAGCAGATCTATATGTTTTGACCTGGAACAATGTTTAAGTCATACTGTTAAGGGAAAAAAGGAAGTTACAGTACTGTATGTATGTATATACAGTATGTATAGTATGATTCCATTTTTATAAAAAGGGGTGTGTATTTTAGTATATACATAAGAAAAAATCAAGTGCTATACATGAATCTTCTAATAGTTATCTCTGAGTGTTGGTATTAAAGGGAACTTTTATTTTTCTGTGATGTTTGACTATTTTTGGTAGACATGTTGAACTTTTGTAATTGGGAATAATAAAGAATCTTTAAAATGGGCTTTGCAGTTCAGCAGGCTTAGATTCAATTCTTGGCTCTTCCACTCACCAGCAATTGCATTTCTAGAAAATCAGCCTGGCTGAGTCTCAGTTTTCTCAGCCACAGAATGGAAGTAGTAATCCATGTTTTTCAGGTTGTTTAGAGATTTAGAGGCCATGTATGTGAAGCACCTTACACTATCTGGCCTAACCCAGTGGGAACCCAGTAAGTGGTCATTATTAATGTCTTTCTCTTAATCCTTTACAAGATGCAGATTCTTTTTCCTCCCCATCTAGAGGCATTTCACACGTTTCCAGCCTTAAAGGAACTGGAGCTCGCATTTAATGGCATCAAAACAATCTATGTCAAATATGGAGACTTTAAGTTATTGGAAGTAAGTTGGAGGTAGGGAGTTTTTGGTGCCTACCCGTTCCCCTGTATGAAATGGATGTAGAGTTCTCTACTGATTATAACTGTTGGGAAGGGGCTCTCTGGGCCTTTACAGTGAGGCCCTTACTTCACTGCTGGCCTCCAGGGGGGTGGTAGTAGTGGTGGTGATGGTGGGAGTGGGGGTAGTGGTGGTGCTGGTGATGGAAGTAGTGATGATGGTAGCCGTGGCAGCAAATAGTTGATACCTGTAGCAATGGTGCACGGTCCTGGAAAATAAATGCCAAAGGTCATGTTCAAGGGAGTCTGTGCAGAAAAGTAAAGTTAAACAGAGAATTATATAGGAGGGAGAGTTTGAGGGGAGATCTGGATCCAGTGAGGGTTGAAGAGCCATGGAGGTTAAAAGATAGGTGCAGCAGATTGGACCAGCTGAAGTAGAGACATTATGGACTGATTCCAGAGACTCATCCAGGTCTGAGTGAGCTGGATCAGTCCCAGAGACTGGGATAGAGCAGTCTATAGGCCTCAGTCCATAGGCCCAGAGAGGAGTATGAAATAATATAGTGCTCCTGTGAATTCAACATCAGACTCTTGACATTTGTACATTCACAGCTGTTCTCCAAACCCCAGATTAGAAAATACAGAAAATTTTGTTTGCACTGTTGGCTTTCTCTTAAATTAAATTTCCCATAGTCATGCATTTTCCGTGCATTTCCTCATACTTCAAGTTTATTACCTCTTCAGCTTTCATGAAGACTTGGGGACCACTTTTCACAAAGGAAGAAAGCTTTTTTCATTACCTGAGAGTTGCTGTGCACGTGGAGAGTAGAGGAGGAGCCAGGTGTGGAGCTGAGCATTTGGCCAAGCTCACTGACTGAATAATGGATTCTTCCTCGCATGCTGTCCTTGTATTGTAGTAGAAGTATTTCAGATTCAAGCCTCAGCAAAATGTCTGCATGTTGTGAGCCGTAGGGTCAACACCAAAGAGTTGGTAACTTAAATGATTTAATCTGCAAACATCCGGGGTTATCCATTCTTCACAAAAAGCCTCACTTAAGCTGGTCTTGTCAGAGATGGAAAACTTCCACAAGGGTGAATTTTTCAGAGACTTATGCCAAATTTCTAAAACTTATGCCAACATTTTAAAAGGTTTTAACCTCTTGGGTTGGCCATCTTCCTAATATAGATTATTATGTCCTTGCATTTTTAAAGCATACTATACTGAATATAATGGAACCTTCTTGCTGTGGTTTCAAGTCATATTGAAGACAACAGTGATTTACATGATTTGGGACAAGAGTGGTCCTCAGACTTGTCCAGAAAGCTCTTGAAAGTACAATAAAATAGAAAATAAATTTCCAACAACTGAGGCAATTTTGTGCTATGTTAAAACATTTTATGGTAGATTTTAGTATAGACAATGGGAGACAGGGTCCAAATGCACTAGAGATGCAGAGAGCCATTTCCCTGACCTCCAGGCCTAGAACCTTCTTAAGAACTTCCATTTATGTGTTCTTTTACTTTTTTAAAAACGAGTCATTGAGCTGCTGTGTTTTGCATTGTGGCACGCATCTTGTCTTCTTCACCCCTCCCTTCTTCAAACCCCTATTTCAAGTGCCAGTGGGCCATAGGGAAGGGGCCACTACTACAGGCTGTGACCCCACAGCTGACTAGCTTGGATCTAATGGTTGATCATTACTGACTTTTTGGAGGCCCTACTTTATAGTTTGAAAGCATGATGAAAATTATGTATCTAGCAGACCCAGCCTTACCCAAGGGAATATTTATATAAGAGAGCGGATCACATTTAAGGTGCAGAATATAAATGAAAACAGGAAATCTCCTGACCAGTCATTTGTTTTCATCTCTGTGATTTGCAAGCCCTCCCTAAGAAAAAGGATAAACCTGTCAAATATCCTGAATTTGCAGTTCACAGTAATGAATACTTTGATGTGTAATAAAACTTAATGTGACTCAGCAGATATAGTAGGCAGTTCAGGAATCTTCTATTCTTGTTTGCCAAAAAGGCTGCCCCAGGGGGAAAAGGCCAGAGTAGAATTCTTCAGGAGTCAATTTAGAAAAACTTAACTTTGCCACGATTTGTGATTCACTACTTACAGATCTGAAAAAGATTCAGTTAGAGCCCTGCCCTGGTAGTCAGGAGACCCTGTTTCTGGTCTTGGTTCTGCCAGTTCTTTGCCATGGCCAAGTAACTTACCCCCTCTGGGACTTAACTTTCCCCCTCTGTAAATTCTCGGCCAGCTATGAAATTCTGTGACCTGAGATTCTATGGCTATAAGTTTCTTTGAGCTGCACTTAATTCTGTGTAAAGCAAATTTGGATCCAACATTAAATAGCCAAAGTAGCTGGAATAGGGGTCTGCAAACTTTTTCTGCACAAGGGGCTAGAGAGTAAATATTTTAGGCTTTGTGGTTCATATGATTATAACTAGTCATAATTGTCATAACTAGTCAGCTCTGCTGTTATATAAGGAAAATGGCCATAGACAATATGTAAACAAGCGAGCATGGCTGTGTTCCAATAAAATTTTATTTACAGTGCTGAAGTCATAAATAAAGTCACATAATTTCCACATGTAATACACTATTATTCTTCTTTTGATTCTTTTCAACCATTTAAAAATGTAAACATCATTCTTAGCTCATGGGTTACCCAAAATAGCAGGCAGGGTTTGGCTCTCAGGCCTTAGTTGACCAATTCCTGAGCTAGAACACTGATGAAACAGCTTAGTATGGTTGGAATGGAGACAGAGAGACACAGTAGAGTGTAGTGATATGTGAGCCTGGAGAGGTAGTGGAAAAGAGACTGGAGAACCCTGGAAACCTTCCTAAGGAGTTTAAACCTTATCTTATGGATGGATAATAGGGAGCCATTGAAGGGTTTTAGGCTGAGGAGTGGTAGGGTCAGAGCTGGCTGCTCTATAAAGAATGGATCGGAGGGAACAAATGTGAATGATGTTAAGAAGGTAGATAGAATCCACAGGTCTTTCTATGAATGTCTTCCTATGGACTGTCTACATATGAGTTTGAGGGAGAGAATTTTCTCCACCTTTACCTGTGCTTATCTGAGGCAGCTTTCCAGGCCTTCCTGCTGTAGGCTTCTCTCTTTGCTTCAGCCAAGTGGGATGGCCCCATTGTGTGAACCCTCAAACCTTGAAATTTGCTGATGGTGGCATCAGCTTGGCACTCCTGTGGTGCCTGGTACCTTTCATGGTCTGGCCAGTCTTATCAAGTCCTCTTATACCATGGGCTTCAGTCATACCCAAACCATTTACGGTTCTCCTGCCTCCTGCCTTCTATGTATGACACTTACTTCCCTGAATTTCTCCTTGCCCTTAACAATGTGGTGAATACTTCCTAGTCTCTGAGGACAGCTCAGATGTTACCTGCTCTGTGAAACCTATCTTGATCCCCTGGTAGACCTGACCATTCTCTCCTTTGTGCCCCCATTGGTCTGTCTTCAGACATCTTTCCCAGCAGCATTGCCACCTAACAGACG
This sequence comes from Lemur catta, assembly GCF_020740605.2. Lineage (NCBI taxonomy): Eukaryota > Metazoa > Chordata > Mammalia > Primates > Lemuridae > Lemur > Lemur catta. The sequence goes on from NC_059134.1 coordinate 57,688,060, forward strand.
TATGTCTGTATCTTCCTGCCTCGGTAGGCTGGAGACTCCCACAGGGCAGGGACTGGTACAAAGTAAGCCTTCAGTGTAGGGTTGATGAATGAAAGGATGATGATGATGATGACAGCCAACACTAATTAAGCATTTGTTGTGTACCAGACTCTAGGCTAAAGGCTTTATCTACATAAGAACCACTTATTTCCACTTTATAGATAAGGAAGCTTAGATTAAGTAATTTGTGCAAGATTGCACAGTTAGCCAGGACTTAAGCCCAGATCTGCAGAGCCCATCAATTAATTACTACAGCAGAATCAGACCAAACCCAGTCCTTCTCTGATGGTAACCTGCAGTGTGTATATGTCTGACTGACTTTGTAACACTGATGTGGCTGACCAGAGACATTGCTCCTGCACTAGTTGGATAAGATGCTGAAACTGACCCTATTCAAAAGGCTTCAATGTAGTGGGGCGGGGGGTGGTTGCAGAGAAGCACACAGCAAGTTAGAGTGGAGGGAAGAGAGCCAACTGGTATGTAAGAGCTAAAGCAAGTATCTACAGAGGCTTAAGAGAGAGAGCACAAAGATTGGGCAGATGTCATTTATCCCAGTTGCCTTTGTCTTTTCAGAGAGAAACACAGTTTCCTGGCAGGCACCTTGACCCCAGTCAACTGTCTCATGAATCCAGGTGGCCAGTTAGAAGGTGGTTGATGATAGGGTGATAATGTTGGGTCATTGTCCTCATAGGCCAGTTCATTTCAGCTAATTTTTTGTGTGCACCTACTTTGTGCCAGGTCTTATGCTAGATTACAAGGATATGGTATTACAGTGGTATGGCTCTTGATCTCAAAGGGTTATGATCTAGTCCATCACTGTGTGCCAGACACTATGCTAGGCACATCAATACACCAATATCTCTGTTCCTCAGACATGCATTTAGCTATCTCAGATAGCTGGCAAACCTTGATAAGTACCCTGAGAACAGTTTAGATAAAGCATTCAAAGTCAGGGGAAGGAGAGAGTCCATCTGGTTGGGAAATTAGGAAAGGTTTTATAAGTAGACACCTTTTGAGCTGGCCTTTTGGGGCTCGGATTCGGATATATGGAAGAAGGACATTCCTGTTTGAGTGAAAAGCACAAGCAAAGTTCTATAGGTAGCATGGGGAGGAGTCAGTTTATTGCAGTGGCAGCTAAAGCTGGAAAATAGGTTGGGAACTGACTCTATTAACCTTGACTGTTAATCCAGAGAGTCAGGAGGGTTTTATCCTGTGGGTGATGGGGCAACCTGGAAAGTTAGAAAAAAAAGTAGCTAGCTCCCAGTTCATGTACGAGCATCATTGTCACATGTAGTGTTTCTGTTCCCCATCTTTTATCTTTGCATGGTAGTTCTTGGACCTTTCCTTCAACAGCCTGACTGCAGAGGCCATCTGTGATCTGGGGATTCTGCCACACCTCCGTGTCCTGCTCCTCACAGGCAATGGGCTCACCTCCCTGCCACCCAATTTGGCTGTCACAGAGCAGTAAGTTCTACTTCCTGGTGTCTGTCCTGTGTGTTCCCTCAGGAGCCTTTGTCTATACACAAGTATCCAAAGAAATAGTCCAAAGCAGCTTGGAAATGCCATAAGGACAGGCTGTCAGTGCTCAAAGCAGGGAGAATGCTGTCTGCTGAGGCTCCCAGGAAAAACCTCAGTTGGGTGCACCAGTTTTCCTGGGTGCTGTAGGAAGAGATGCAGGTATTTGGCAAGCTACTTTTCCTGCCTCTGATTGGTCATTTGTAAATTGTGGATATTGCTCTTGCCGGATGATTCCCTTGATGAGCTCTCTGCTTCAGCTCAGTAAGTCTATTTACTGGTCTCTAAATAAGCTTTGTACATTGCCTGTCTTCACCTTTGCTAAGGCCATTCCTTCTTGCCAGGATATACTGGTCCTTCCTCTATTATTAATAATAACACATAGGTAGTGGCAGATGCTATTCTCAGCACTTTATATATGTTAACTCATTTAATCCTCACAGCAGCTCTGTGAGGTAGGTGTCCTACTATTATCCCCATTTTTTAAATGAGAAAATTGAGGTACAGACAGGTTAAGTAACTTGCCCAAAGTTATAAAGCTGAAGCAGAGGGCTCATGAAGGGGATTTGTCTACAATAAGAAGAGAAGGGCCAGGCATGGTGGCTCACATCTGTAATCCTAGCACTTCGGAGGCCAAAGCTGGAGAATTCCTTGAGGCCAGGACCTCAGTACCAGCCTGGGCAACATAGTGAGACCCCATATCTACAAAAAATTTAAAAATCTTCTAGGCATGGTAGCGCATGCCTGTAGTTCTAGCTACTTGGGAGGCTGAGGCAGGAGGATTGCTTGAGCCCAGGAGTTGGACATTGCAGTGAGCTCTGATCATGCCACTGCACTCCAGTCTGGGTGACAGAGCAAGACCCTGTCTCCAGGAAAAAAAAAAAACCCACAATACAATAAGAAGAGAACATAATGGTCAGTGACAGAGCTAGGATTTGAACCAAGTCCATCTGATTCCAGATACCACACTCATGATTATTATATTTTCTTCTTATGTAGATTCTGTACATTTTTCAAGGCCCAGCTCAGACCCTCTTCCTTTCCCTACCAGACACCTTCTCTGACTGCTTTAGCCTATGCCTCTTCCTCCTTTCTGTAAGCATCAGTTGAATTTAATGTTTCCCCAGTTAGTACTTAGCATATTCTGTGGTGACTTCTGTCTCATAACTATATATGTATCTTTATGATAGTTAGTTAAATGGATGATATATATACTCTCCCCAAGCAGATTGTGAGCTCTTTGAGGGCTGGGGCTCTGACTTACTCATCTCTGATCTGTAGCACCTAGATGAGGACCCAGTGCTTTGCACACAGTAGGCATTCAGTGAATGTTAACCAACTTAGCGATGGTTACGGTGCTAATGTTTATTTTGATGATGGCAGATATGATAGAAATTATAGTGATGATGGTGGTCGGTTAGTTGCTCAAGGGGTTTGGGATAATAGTGGTCATTAGAGGGTTCATTAGGGTTCTTTTGTTCACAAGTAAGAGAAGTCCAATTCAAACTAGCTTAAACAAAAAGGGAATTTATTGGTTCATGTATCTGAAAAATTCCAGGATGAATTCATTTAGCTGGACATAGGTGCACGGGATGTTGCCAGGGTTCTATGTTCATCTCTGTTTCTTAAGCATGTGTGCAACTTCTGTCACTCTCTGTATCACTTGCTCTGTCATGCACGTGCATATATCTTTGTTTTCCTTGGTGTTGGCTTAATTCTCAGGCAGGCTTTCTTCACAAGACTTGTCAGTCAGGCTCTAGTCAGGAATACAAAAACCATTCAAGGTATTGCAAATAGATGGGGTTTATTTATTTATTTATGCATTCATTCATTCTTAGGGGGAAGATATAATAGTTGGTATTTTATTATGGAAAATTTTGAACACATAGATAAAGTTAATAGTAAAATGAATTTCCATGTACCAGTCACGCAGTGATTATCACCTAACAATGATCAGGTTATAGCCAGTCCTATTTCATCTATGCCCCCACCACCCTCTATCCTAGATTATTCTTAAGAAAAATAGGCCGGGCGTGGTGGCTCACGCCTGTAATCCTAGCACTCTGGGAGGCCGAGGCGGGCGGATCGCTGGAGCTCAGGAGTTGGAGACCAGTCTGAGCAAGAGCAAGACCCCATCTCTACTAAAAATAGAAACAAATTATCTGGCCAACTAAAAATATATATAGAAAAAATTAGCCAGGCATGGTGGTGCATGCCTGTAGTCCCAGCTACTCGGGAGGCTGAGGCAGTAGGATTGCTTGAGCCCAGGAGTTTGAGGTTGTTGTGAGCTAGGCTGACACCACGGCACTCACTCTAGGCCCGGCAACACAGCGAGACTCTGTCTCAAAAAAAAAAAAAGAAAGAAAAATCTCAGATATCCTAGCCATAAATGATTCTGGAAGATTCATATAATTTTGTCTATAAATATTCCAGTATGTACTGCTAAAAGATAAGGACTCTTTTAAAAATCATACCTAGAGAAACTTTGTTTCACCTAAAACATCACCAACAATAAATGGAGGGAATTTGTTACATAGCTATTAAAAAGGCTGGAAGAGCAAAATGGAAAAGGAGGGGTATGGAAAGAAAAAAAAGAAGGGTTGATATCCAGAGATCAGAAGCTGCCAACTCTGTGGGACTGAAGCTCACAAGACTATACGTGCTGCTGTGCTTTTAGAGAAGTTGTTGCTATAGTTTTAGACCTGCCGAAGATGTGTTGCTTCAACCAGGGCTGGAACCTCTGCCAGCAGTCACCACTGTCAGTACTGCCATTACTGCTGCACTATTGCTGCTGCTGCTGCTAACAGAAATGCTATTAGAAACTACACAAGAGAGTTGCTTCTCCCCAGGCTCTGGCTTTCCAGTTTCCCACCAGTCCCTTGCCTTGGCAGTATCTAACTGGAAGACAGTTGGAAAGGCAGTCTGGGAAGTGTAGGTAAGGGGTGGCTCCAGCGCCCTACTATACATAGCAGAGCACAAAGGAGAGGCGTGAAGGCTAAGAGCAAATAGGCAGACAGCTGGCACCATCAAACGTTTGAAACCCCACTGTCTACTCTCCTCCTCCTCTCCATATTTAAGTTTCATACAACAATAGCAACTACAACATGCTTTCACCTAACACGAAGGAACTTTTCCTCTTAGACTGAAGATACTTTCACCAGCCTCAGAAAAGGGATGAGACATAGTTCCATCAGTTACTGGACCCATCTCTGGGTGATATTTTCTCTCCTAAAGAAATTTCTAGGTATTTTATAGCTTAAAAACTAAGTTGTAAAGTCAATCACCACTAGCAGTTTATGCATACAACATGCCTGCACACACATGCACCTGCACACACACAAGGAAGGAGAAAATATACATAGTTGCTACAATCATTTTCTTAACTGGTCAGGAGGCCATAGTGGATATTTATAAATCTTTTTTCCATCATCCATTTAATGTTCCTTTGTCCTCATCCAGCACTTTGGCTGGTTGGGGTTCTTTAACTGGTGTGGTATCCTAAACCTTCAGTCCTGAAGGGTCTGAGTCCTTAAAGGTCCTGCTTTTATCAGGTTGCTGTAGTCTTCCATTAACTTTTACTAAAAGATAATGGAACTTCTAAGAGGAGCACCAGATAATTCTCTGGATCCCAAAGATACTCTTTTTTGTCTTCAAGGTATAGCAGCAATTATATTTACTTTTGATAAACAGTATCAGTTACCCAGCCAATAGATTAAACCCCCCTCTGCCTGCATATTGGTTCAGTGGAATGAGAAACCTAAGTAGCTGGCCAGTAGGAACGTCAATTTCTAGTTCAGTGGAAGTATTCTTATGTCCCCTGGTATAAGTACTTCCTTGGGAACTAAGACCTCTAAATCAGAGGTTCCCAAAGTAGTAGGAATGAGAAGCAAAAATTCTGCAAGTGGATTATTAGATATACTTGTAAGAGAAGCTACACTCATTTTCATTCATTAATTCCTAGGTCTTTATGTAATGGTTGTGAGAAAAACAGTATCAATATTGGTTGCTGGCTTATGTGATACCCCATGCTATAAGTTAGGACCCCAACTTCCCCAACTATACCTAGCATAGTAAATAAATCATCAAAGACTATTTCATCAGAGAATCCTGGGAAGATGGTAGAGTAGGAAGCACCAAGAATCTGTCTCCTCACCTAGACAACAATTTCATTGGCAGGATCTGATGTAACAATTTTGAAACTCTAGACTAGAGTCTGTTGAAAATTTGCATCTTTCAGGGGGAGGCTTAGACCAGACTGTAGTTAATCTCAATCAGTTTCAGCCCTTAGCCCAATAGCAGCTACCCATACTCCAACCTCCAATCTCATAGTAGGCAGTCATGTATGTATTCCTGGAGTAACTCACATGCAGCTCGTAGGAGCCAGGGTGAGCAAAAAGGTCACTGTCCTCCAAATGTTGGGGATCTGTGCTCTGATCACTGATTGTTGCTTCTGATTATGGAGATGCAGACACAGAGGGAGCCAGCTGTTGTTACACATATACCCCCTTTCCCCAGCATTGTAAGCTCCTCCCTCTCCCTGAACAGACTTGCAGGGAATTTAAAGGACCAACACCTTTTCTTTATCCCCTTCATTTTTCTTTTATTCCTCCTTTTGAGAGCCAGATATGAAAGTCAAGGACATTCAAAAGCAACTGCATGTGCAGGGGAAATTAGAAAGTCACCTCACATACCTAGGGAAAGGCACAGGCTTAGAAATAACTGAAAAGACCTTAAGTTTACACCTCAGGCTGATCCTTGACAAGGAGACAGCCTACAACAATCAAAAACAGAAGAAAATAAAACAAAAATAAAAACCAGTAAACTCTAGTGAAGGGGGAAATGTGATTTCCAGAGTTAGCATGTTAATAAATTCAAATATTTAGTTTTCAACAAAAAAATCACAAAGTATACAAAGAAATAGGAAAGTGTGCCCCATCCAAAGGAAAAAATAAAGCAACAGAAATTATCCTTGAGAAAGATCTGAGGGGGTACTTACTAAAGACTTTAAAATAACTGTCTTAAAGATGCTGAAAGAACTAATAGAAGACACGAAGAAGGTCAAGAAAACAATATGTGAACAAAATGGAAATATCAATAAAGAGATAGAAAACCTAAAAAGAACCAAAAAGAAATTCTAAAGCTGAAAATTACAATACCAAATGAAAAATTCACTGGAGGGATTCAAAGGAAGAGTTGAGCAGTCTAAAGAATCAGAGAACTTGAAGATAGGACAATTAAATTTATCAAGTCTGAGGAACAAAAAGAAAAAAAGATTGATTTGAACAGAGCCTGAGAGACCTGTAGGAAACCAACCTATACGTTGTAGAAGTCCCAGAAGGAGAAGAGAGAGAGGGAAAGGGGCAGATAGATTATTTGAAGAAATAATACCCTAATACTTCCCAAATTTGATGAAAGACATAAATATAAACATCTGTGAAGCTCAGTGAACTCCAAGTGGGATGAACTTAAAAATCCACCAAGACATATTATAGTCAAACTGTCCAAAGATACAGAGAGAATCTTGAAAGCAGTGAGAGAGAAGTGATTCTTCACATACAGGGAGTCCTCAATAAGATTATCAGCAGACTTCTCATGAGAAGCTTTGGAGGCCAGAGGCAGTGGGCTAATATATTCAAAGTGCCAAAAGAGGAAAAAAAAAACCTGTCAGTCAAGAATCCTAGATCCAGCAAGACTTTCCTTCAAAAGAGAGGAAGAAATTAAGACATTTCCAGAATAAACAAAAGCTAAAGGGAATTCATTACCATTAGATCTGCCCTGCAAAAATGCTAACAGGAGTCCTGCAGGTTGAATTGAAAGGACTAGACAGTAACTCAAAGCCGTAAGAAGAAATAAAGATCTTGGTAAAGGTAAATACATGAATAGTTACAAGATCTAGTATTATCGTAACAACAGTTTATAACTCCACTTATAGAACATAGGCAAGGAAGGCAAATCTATATCTAAAAATACATATATAATTATTCCAGTAAGGAAAAAAATCACTGCTACATTTTTTTTTTTAAAACACATGTTCAAGGAACTACTTTTTTGAAGGAAGGTGTCCACCTATAGTCAGCTTCATACTAGATGGCTGCATAATCCCCCTTGGAAATGGTGCCATGTTAAATGATCAACAGTGGCCTTTGATGTTGGCAGGTTGGGTATTCAGCTGGGGTGATAACAAGATGTGCTTTGGTGAGAGTAAGTGCATAGTCTTCATCCCTGCTGCCAAGGCTATTTTGCAAGCACCAGAGTATCCCAAGAAAGAGACCAATGGACATTCACGGAATGGGTCACCTTGTCTACCTGATCATTGAGAGTCTTCTCTGCAGGGGATAGATAGTCTTGGGGGAGCATTCACCTGGGACACAAATAATCTTCGCACTATCGATTCTGAGAGGTCCAATCATAATTTTTCTCCAGACCTCCCTGTCAGCAGTTTTTCATTCTTTTTTTCCCAAGCTTTGACTATTCAGCTAAACCATTAGCCACTGCCCATGAATCAGCATAGTTCTGTAATTCTGGCTCTCTCTCTAACCAAACACTTCAACAACTAGATATATTGCTGAGTTCTGCCTACTTGGAGGATTTCTCTTCCTATTTCAAGCCACTCCAGGATAGAGCTATGATACTGTAACAGTTCACTTTTGGTAGGTGTCAGCATGTCATGGAAAATCATTTGTAAATCCAGCTGGAGGTTTTTCTTCCTATATCAGCTGGTTATAGGACCTTAGTTGAGGGTTGAAGGAAAGGTTCAGCAGGAGTAGGCACCCTAGGATATCTGAGCCATGTATTCTTGCAACTTTTCCACACTTGCTGGAGACTGATCTCAAATATTGCTTTCACTTGATGAGGAAGTTTGTCGCACATTCGGTTTATGATGAGTGGCTCAGGTCACATGGTCACCCAGTGTACTGTGATCAGGTGTTCATTCTCTGCCAACATGCAGTACTAAGCCAGAAACTGTTTTTCAAAAGGAAAATAGTTATCTGCAGAATAGAGCGTAACTTTGCTCAAAAATTCTGCTATTGGTGCCCACAAAAGGCTCTATTCATAGTGACTACGTAATTTAACATCCAAGATAAGACATATTAGAGAGGAAAAAGGGAAACTATTAATAATTATTTTGGGATGACAGGTGGAAACGCACACTGTCATTGAAAACCAAGATGTATGGTAATCCTATTTGTACAGCACGTCCATTTGCTGTAGAACTTTAGAGGTCATTTGGACCTGCTGAGTCATAATGCCCAATGCAAGAGCAACTTGCATTACAGTCTGAACCTATTATAGAATCTTGTCTTGCTCTGGAGCCCACTCAAAACTGGCAGCCTTATAATTTATTATATTGTATTATTAGAAAGTAATTGAATATATTGGATTTCACTTCCGTCCTTATATATGTTTTAAGAGTGGCCCCTTTTCTTAATCTTAGAACATCCATATGACCATGCATTCTTACAGGATCATGTTCCAGCTAAAGAAACACAACATTTTAAATCATGCTGGTCAACAGATACAGTATTTTCGTTTTCTAGAACTATGTAATTCACATGAATAAATAGCATTAAAACTAATACCAGTTTTTAAAACCTCATATTAGAGCAAACATAGAAAAAACTTTACATTTAAGATGTCATCCAAAAGCATAAATATAGGAAGATTAAAAATAAAACTTAATGATTCTTCCCCAAAACTGGCAGCTTTATTGGATACTTAGTAAATTAGTCAGCATAGTACAAATGTTTTATATATAGCTTCCAAAATCCAAAAAGGCCAGTGAAGCTTTGTGCTTTTTTTCCTAGTAAAAGGTGGTACAAAGTACAGGATTATGTCTTTCACATTGGAAGTATATCTCAACGTGCTGCAGATACCTGGACACCAAGAAAATTAATCAAGATGGTAGTCCCCTGAATTTTGATGGGGGTGGTTTACCTCTGTCCATGGCACATGTGTATCTTACTAAGGCATTTAGGGTGTTTGCAGCATTTCCTGCTCACCAGTCTAATCAGCATGATATTCTGGGGGATATTAAAATAATCAAGGTCTCTGGGTGATAGATTATGATAGGGCTACAGAGTTGATATAGCCCTGAGGGAAGAGGACAAAGGTGTACTGTTATCTCTGTCAGGTGAAAGCAGACTGCTTCTGGTAGTTCTTGTTAATTGATAAAGAAACATTTGGCAGGTTCTCACCTGTATCCCAAGTGCCAGGGGCTGTGCTGATTGGCTACAGTAAAAAGATTCCACATCTGGAATAGCAGCTGAAAGTTGGAATCACCACTTGATTAAGCTTACAGTAATCTACAATCTTCTTCAAAACCTGTCTTCTGCATCAATCAAATAAACAAGGGATGTTAATCAGGGATGTCATAGGAATCGTTATCCTTCCGTCTTTCCAGTCTAGAAAAATTCCTGGGGTTTCAGTTTGACCCTCGCTACTGTAATAGCCCTCACTTTGTTGGTCAGTAAACAAATTTGGGGGGGTATCCTGCTAATTGTTTAATATGTATATTTCAATTATACATTCAGGAACTGGGGAAAAACCACAAAGTAGGTTTATGACTTTACTGGGTGCATTGTGAAATAGACTCAGGCTTAATTTCCATTCTTCCATTTGATCTTCATGATCCCTCACTTTGAGTAATGGCCCACTGTACCTTTCACATCCCCAGAGATTAGTACCAATTTGCGTATATTGTCTCATAGTCCTTACAAGCACTGTTCAGTAGAACTCACTGCACTGCTGGAAATGTTCTATATCTGCGTTGTTCAGTGCTGTAGCTACTAGCTGTATTGAGCACTTGAAATGTGGCTATTATGATTCAGAAGCTGAATTTTCAATTTTATTTAAGCTTAATTAGTTTTAATTTAAATGTATAATAGAAAACTGAATGAGAGACCTGATGGTCCCTTTGAGTAATTCAAATCACTCTTTACTCACCAGATCAAGAGTTTTTTGGTTATCTACATCACTAATAATTCCAAATTATCTTAATTCAATTATAGAAATTGAAATTATTTGCAGCTAGTCTTCAGTCTCTGCAAGGGCCATGCTATTTCTAGTGCACACTTCCTTTTAGGGGTTAGTCTTTTAATGTGCTAACTTAGAGCATAGGCACTCAGGCTTCCATTCTGTGGCACTCCTTGGACTCGTTTTTGGCTCCTAGGCTAACAAGATTGTCAGAATCTCTGCCCAACTTCTCAGCCTCTCTGTGAGTTCTGGAGTCAGCAGACAGCCCTGGGGTTATCTGAACTCCTTTGGATTTCTTTCTTTTTTCAAATCTTGGCCCCATAATTTCTTCACTGCTTGTTAGTTCCCGGGTACCTTACAGCAGATTGTTTTTAAATGTATATTTTGTCTGGATTTTCTAGTTTACTCAGGGAAGAGTTGGCCCACATTATTTAGTCTGCAATACCATAAGCTTTTCCATTTATTTTGGCCAGGTGCCTAGGGGCACTCAATATGGAATCAGTTTAAATTCCTCACTGGGTATTTTCTGGACTACTCTGATGATACAGATTTGCCATATAGTTGCCCAAGAGGACTAGTCTGCTCTCCCCCTTCCCCTTTTCTGTTCACTGTAAGACAATTTTTCCCTGGCTGTGGGATGAAGGGAATGGGTTTAGTTCCGATTCACTCCATTCTGAAGGCATATCCCTTTAGGATTCCAGATTCACGTGAGGGGGTGGTCTCTAATTAAATGACCCACCTTCAGTGTGCCCTGGGCTTTGATTCTGTGGCCCCACAATACTGTCAAACCATAGTTCAGTTTCAACAGGATTAGTGAATGTCTTTAAAGCTAAAGTGACTTTCTGTGTTCAGTTTCTCTCTCTGGGTTTTTAGATTTGGCATACTGCCTCCTTAACTGTTCTCATGTCTCTTATGCTTATTAAAATGATGGATCTTTTTTCTTTTCATATTTTATTCAACATTCTAGTTGTTTTCAGTGGAAAGCCTTGTTATATAAAGTAACAGAAGTCTCCAACCCCCACACTTCCGTTTCCTTATATATAACAGGGGGAGAGTAAATATGCTCCCACCTGCAGCGCAGTATCAGTTGAAACTGCTGTGCTGTGACTACTGTGGGCTCCAGACAAATTGCTGTCATTAGTTTCTTCCCCATTCTATCTACAGCCACTATGCTCTGTGGGTTCCTCTTCTGGCAGCCTCTTAAATGTTGGTGCTCCCTAGTTGTTCACCCTCAACCTACTGTTTTACACTCTTTATTGGTGGTCTCATTCCTTCCCAAGTCTTCTGAGCTATAAGCCCATTTAGCCTACTTATCATACCATACTCATCACACACATCACCATGCCAGAATCTCCTCCTCTCTCTCCTGCCCTGGTCTCAGCAACTGGCACTTCTTTCCATCTACTATGTACCTCTCCATCTACTAGAACCTTGGGCATCAGCCTGAACTCCGCCCTCCGTCACTCAATGCATCCATTTAATCACCAGATGCTATAAATTATACTTCCTAAATTTTTCTCAAACCTGCTCATTTCTCTTATCCTCCTGTTTGGTCTTAGTCTCCAGTTTCTCATCTCCCAATCCATCCTCCTTACTGTCAGCCAGAGTGATCTTTCTAAAATGGACATGTGATTCTGTCACTGCCCTACTTAAAGTCCTTCAGTAGCTTCCCAATGTCCTAAAGATAAACTCCATTAACATTACTCACAAGGCCCGACTGCCTGCTTTTCCATCCTCCTTTCTCTTCACTTTTTCCATTCATGATCTACCTCGTCTATTCTGAACCACTTGTATCTTCATTTGTTGCTATTATCTCTGTCTGGGTGAGTTAGGGGAATCATATTTGACCCAGTCCATCTTTAGATTATTCTATAACTATTAATAGTTTTGAGCTGAGATCTGCTACTTTGGCTGTCCCATTAGGCCTATTCTCTTTCTGCCTTAGAACACACAAGTTGGCTTTCTCAGGCATGACCAGCACAGAGCAGAGGGGGAATGTTACCTTCTTTCTTTTAGTCACTATTTCTAATCTATCTAAAAAAGCACTAGCTCTTTTTTATGGCCACATCATAAGTCCTCTTTTACACAGGCAGTCTGTTAAGCCATGTCTCCTTTGTTCTGTGTGTTTGTACAGTGGGTTTTCTGTATCTTAACACGGAAGCTGATCCAATATTTGTCCTGATATAAGCACTTGCTGAGTTTCATCGTTTGCTGCAGCCCTTGGTTCAGTCTGTGGAGTGATATTTTTAGCGTAATCCAAAGCCTTACAATGTAAAGTAAAAGAAATATCCTTTTACCATATAGATCATGGATCTGGGCCCAGAGAATCTCAACACTGGCCAGAAATCACACAGCAAGCAAAGCAGTAGTAGCACCTGCACAAGAGCTCCGGGATCCTCATCCTTTTCCCCATGCTTCTCCTAATACGGCACACGAATTCCTGTTGCTGAATCCCACCACTGTGTATTCTTTTCGCTTCTAAAACAGTTAAGTTAAATCTCTCAGATTTTAAATGGTATTAATTGCCAAGAGAAGGGATAATAAAAATAGCACCACTCTGAGCAGCTGAAACCATGGCTTCTGCCCTACTGACAGACTCTGCCACTTCAAAGTGCTGCTCTCCCAGAACTGCCACAGGAAGGGCTCAGTGGGAGAGCCTGATGCTTCCTCTGAAGCCTGGCATCTGTCCTGCTCACCCATCTGATGACTGCCCCCCTAGTTTAGAGACAAAAATGAAACCATGCTATAATTAGGGTAGAATTTTAAAAAGGCAAAGCAGTATAACTTGTCACAAGAGACAGGACAGAATCAACTTCTTCATTATGGAGCTTAGGAGGAATTTTTTGAAGGCTTATTTCTTAGCTGTTTCATATTTCACTGGAGTAAAATAAAGATTGCCCCATCAATTATAAATCAACAGAGCTGATAGGCACTGTTCTATAATTGTTCTCAGAGATTAAAACTTCGGTGTATGAAAGTTGGTCCTTCCAGAAAGAGGAAGAGAGTCACCCGTGACCTTGAAATGTTGTGAACTAAAGGCTTCCCGCCTTCTCTGTTGAGTGTCTCTGGTCTTTGGACTTCATGCCTATTTCCCACACTGCTGCCAGGGCTCTCTGTGAAACCTTATATGACCTGTCCTTTTTTTTTTTTTTTTTTTTGTCAGAACTATCATAGTTATAATATTCAGAAGTCTGTCAGTGTTAGAGTAAGCAAAAAATGGGGAATTTATTGCAAGAACAATGGGGAATCTCACAGCCATGCTTTCGGGACATACTGAACATAGATCTGAGCACTGTGGAGCAGCCTAGAAGTTCTGTCTCTCAACTTTCACATCTGCTCCTCTCTGTCTCTCGCCACATTTTTCTTCACGGATAGACTGCCTGTGTCTCTCTGGACCCCGTGATGGGAAACATGGCTGCCCAGAGCTGCTAATTATGTTATACAAATCCAGCCACAAAGAAATGATTTTTCTCTCTGTTTTCTCTCTTTCACAGTGGTTAAGAGCATGGTAGATTCCCTCTCCAGTCTTCATGGTTTGACTTACACATTGCCTTCCCCAAGTGGGTGCCTTCCTCATCTACTTCTGTTACAGTATTTGTCCTGCTGTGCACAGTGTGTCCACTTATTCCTGTAAGCACCTTGAGGGGAGGGATATGTTCTTTTTTTCTTTGTATTCTTAGTACCTGGCTACATAAATATATGTTAAAGAAATTTATGAGTGTGAATGAACAAATGAATTAGTAATTCATTCATTTCAAGAGAGTATACCCTCTCTAAATTCACCTGTGATATATTCCTGACTTCAGGTGTATATTACAGTCCTAGCTTTTGAACTCACTGCCTACCTTAGTTAATCTCTCTCTAGCCCAGGCATGGATACCCTTTCCATGTCCCCACCCTTTAATCCACATGGGGCTTGAAGATGTGAATGTGAGAGGAGGTATGCCACAGTGGAAAGGGCCTGGGATTTTGGAGTCAAGAAGACCTAGGTTCTAGTTTGAGCTCTATCACTTTCTAGCTGTGAGACTTTAGGCAAGTTACTCTGTGCTTGAGTTTCCTGATCGGAAAAGGAGATAATACCTATCCTTTTCAGTGCTGTTCTGAGATAACACATACAAAATGCTTAGCACAATTCCAGGAATGCAGTAGGCTCTGAAGAAATGTTAATTTCCCTTCCTCTTGCTGTTTGTGCATTTGTGGCTTATATATGTGTACACTGTATTTGTGCCTATATGTACTGTTTTGGTGTGTGGGCAGGACGGCGTGTGGAGGGAAGAATGAAAATATGATTTATCTGCCTGTGTTTGTAATAGAGTTACCTGGGCTTCATCTACCTGGGGCACAAGTGAGGTCACATTAATGGTAGTACCTAAAATGCCCCTACTTCTGCCCACCTGTGTGATTCAAGACATCAGCTTCTTGAATCTTACTCTCAGGTGTTTCTGGGAATCCTCAGAGAGTCTGAGTTTAAGAGACTCCTCAACTCCTTACTTGCATTTTAGGAAGTCACTTGAAAGGAGAACCTCACTGCAGCCAGGGATGGTGCCCTTGATCCAGCCTCCTTTACCCCACTTGGTGGCAAAGCTGTGGTCTCTAACAGCAGCATTGTCTCCTGGTGCTCCTATGGTTTCTCAGTCCACGAGGTGACACAGCATACCAAGGAGTCTGCCTTGAGCCAAAGTTGTGCAATGTTCTACCCACAGAGTGCTCCCTCCAACTTGGTCACACCTCATTCACCCTGGTATTATCAATGCCCTGCCCCAACCCAGTCTCAATGATGTGTGTAACCTTTCTCCATACAGAAGACAGTATGTGTGGGTGGAGCTTGGGAAAGAGGAAGAGGGGGTGGGAATTACACCTTCCGTGCATCTCTACAGGGACCTCTGCTGGGCACTAGAGAAATTCCCAAGCTGGTTAGACTTCCTGATTGATTCCCTATCCTCCACTGCTTTCTGGGAATGGTGGAGCTTGTCCCTTGCCCTTGCTCATTACCCAAGAGCTTTGCATTCACAGGGAGGCATCTGAAACATCGCTGACAAGCAAGAGGTACATCCTGAGGTTCCCAGCGCTGGAGACACTGATGCTGGATGACAACAAACTCTCCAACCCCAATTGCTTTGCCAGCCTGGCCGGGCTCAGGAGGTAAAGCCACAAGCCTGTCTCTGCAGGGCCCTCTATAACCCCCAGCCGTGCTCACATGCTGAGTGCTGCTCTGAAGCCAAAAGCCTGGGTTTAAATCCCAGTGGCTCCACCACTTATCTCTGCTGTGTGGCCATGGGTAAGTCATTTCTTCCCTCTGAGCTTTAGTTCCTCCACAAAAATGGGGCATAGTAAGAAATTTCTGATCACATGACTGAATTAGAAGCAGTAAAGAGAAAGGACAGTATTACCTAAGGAGGAGATACTACCTAAGACAGGATCCTGACCCTGAGAGAAGAGACAGGAAAAAAGAAAAAAGAATAATAAAGAGAAATTGAACTGCTGAATTCTATCTATTTGAAGTAAAGAAAATACTGGCATTTAAATGGTTAAGCTTTAGGTCCCTGGAAAATTTACTTCGGATTCAGCTACTATTTACTGAATACTACTTTATGCCAGGCCCACTTACATATTGTCTCATTTAATCTTCACAAGAACCTTGAATGGTTAATAAATATTATCCCCATTTTAGAGATAAAGATATTGAAGCCCACAGAGAGTAAGTCACTGGCTCAGGATCCCTCAAGAGGAGTAAAAGTCCAAGCCTAATTCCATGTTTTTTCCCTAAAGTTGCTTGGTAAATATCCCTGAGGTATCATTATTGCTGTATTTCGCTTTCTTTAATTGAAGACTGAAGAAGTTAAGCCTGGACCAAAACAAGATTTTCCGGATCCCATACCTACAGCAGGTTCAGCTCCGTGGTGTATCAGGGGCCTGGGTTGGAGGCAGGGGAAGTCCCCGGAAAGAGCCCCAGTCCATGCTGCAGCCCAAATCATGGATGATTGAGGCCTCAGATGAGCAACCCGATTATACTGTACTGCCCATGAAAAAGGATGTTGACCGGACAGGTGAGTGATGCCCCTTGTTCCAGATTCCCCACTGAGTTGTAGAGGGGACATTGTCACAGATTGAGTGACAGTATATGTGTCTAAATTACTGTAGCTTTATAGTAAGTTTTGATACCTGGTAATGAAGTTCTCCAGCTATGTTGTTCTTCAGAATTGCTATAACTATTATAAGGCTTTTGTATTTCCATATAAATTTTAGAATCAGCATGTCAATCTTCACATAAAATCCTGTTGGGATTTTCATTGGAATTGCATTAAACCTATAGATTAATTTGTAGACAATAGACATCTTTACAATATTGAGCTTTCTAACTCATTAAAATAATATATCCCACCAGTTTTTAGATCTTTTAAAATTCTTCTCAACAAATACTTTGTAGTCTTCAATGGTGAAATTGTGCATATCTTCTACTAGGTTCATTCCTGGGTAGTTGATTTTCTTTACGCTATTGTCATTGGTATTGGTTTTTTATGATTTATTTCTACTTGTTTATTACAAGTATATAGAAATATTGAGTTGTATCCAGTAGCCTTTCTAAAAGCATTTATTATTTCTAATCATTTAGAAATAAATGGTTATTGGTTTATCTGTGTTCACAATCATGACATCTACAGATGATGACCATTTTCTCTCTCCTTTTCCAATCTTAATACCTCTTTATACCTTTTATTGCCTTATTTTGCTGACTAAGACTTTCAGTACAATGTTAAATAGAAGTGATAGTAGTGGACGTCCTTTTATTGTTCTTCATCTCAGGAGGAAAGTGTTCAGTTTTTAAAAATTATGAGTTTGCTGTATGTATTTTTGTAGATGCCTTTTATCAGATTAAAGAAATTTGTATTCTTAGTTTGCTGAGTTTGTATTATGTATGGATGTTGAATTTTGTCAAATGCTTTTTCTGCATTTGTTGAGGTGATCATGTGATTCTTTTCCTCTTCGATCTATGAATATGGTTAATTATATTGATTGATTTTTGAATGTTGAACCCGTTTTGCATTCCCAGGATAAACCCCACTCGATCATGATGAATATCACTGAATTGAATTTACTGATATTTTGGCAAATATTTTTGCATCCATGTACAGGAAATATGTTGGTTGTATTCATTTCCTTTGTTTGAAATGTTCTTGTCAGGATTTACAGTCAAGGTTATGCTTGCCTCATAAAATGAGCTTAGAAGTGTTCAATCTTTTTCTGTTTCCTGCGAAAGTTCATATATGATTATTATTTCGTCCTTAAATTTTGAAAGAATTCACCATGAAGCCACCTGAGTCAGCAGTTTTCTTTGTAGAAAGAGGTTGAAATTATTAAAATATAGAAGCTTAGAGGAGGAACCCTTTGACCCAAAACTTAGATCTCTGAGGAAGAGGTACTGCTCAGATGCTGGTATCTCTGAGCTGTGATGGGTCTTGTGGAGCTGAGACTCAGGTCTCTGAGGAGAGGATACCGACCAGATATCCGGTGCTGGTGTCTGTGGAAGGGTCAAAATGAAGCTAGTGTGTACAAGTTGGGAAAACTGCAAACTGGATTCAGCTGCTGTTGGGGAAAGACCTGCTGCTGCTGCTGCTGGGATAAAAAAAAAAAAATAACCATTACTCTGATGGCATTCACAAGAATCACAAGCAGTCAGGAAACCTATGGGAAGCAGACAGGAGGAAACAGGCCCCCTCTAGCTTTGCAGTCTCCCTCTAGCAGCACCACTCCTGTTAGTCTAACAGGAAACCAGCTGGTAAAGCAGAAATACAGTATTCAGAGCCCCAGCTCCAGCATCCCAAAGCAGAATAGAGAAGGGTGGGTTTGGAAGTAAAAAAATAAATAAATAGTAACTTAATAAATGGCACAATTATGTTATTCAGATTCTCCCTAAAAATATTTTTCTGCTTTGTTTGTTAACTTTGGAAACAGGTGCATTAAAGTCTCTTACCACTATTTGGATTTGTCAGTATCTCCTTGCATTTTGGGCATTCTTTACTGTTAAATTGGCTCAATTCTCATTATGTTTGTGACTTTTATCTTGGTAGAGTGTGTCTTTTTATTTTTATTTTTTGAGACAGTCTCTCTCTGTTGCCCAGGCTGGAGCGCAATGGTATACTCATAGCTTACAGCAGCCTCGAACTCAAGTGTAGATTGTATCTTTAAATCACTGTAAAATATCCCATCTTATCTTAATAATTTTAGCCTTGATTTGGGCCTATATTTTGTTTGATATGAATATTTATTTTAGGATATCACAAAAACAATATAGCACTGCATATTTTCCCCAATGTGGGTCTTTTTCTCTTAATAGAAGAATTTAACTCACATTATTGATATGTTTCACCTTATTTTTACCGTTAGTATGTTTTCTATTTATGCTTTTTTCCTTTTTTTCTTTTTATGAGCAATGAGTTTTAATTCTAATTTTTTCCTCTAATTGTTTAATGTAATAACATCTCATGTCTATATTTCTAATGGCTACCCTAAAACTTTTAATCCACATTTTAAACTCACCTTTGTCTATCAGTATGTAGAATCAGCCAAATCCAAGTCTTCCTCTTTAATAAGAAGAAAATCTTAATATGTGTCTGTCTATTCCACCCTACTCCCATCTCTTCCCATAGTGTAATAAACCCTAATTAATTTAGATTGGTTTTAAATTTTTAAATTATGTGTTGACAATTCTTTAGACTGAGAGATTAAACTCTTAGTTTTACTTCTTTGCTCATCACAGCTTCCCGCATCTGAAATCTTCATCTTTCATAGATTATTTATTGTGTGTGTATAACTTAGAACAATACAACTCAGATCATAGTATAGTGTAATTATTAGTCTGTGCAAAGCTCCTCTTTCCCTCTTTTGTTTTTTTTCCTTCATCCTTAATCCCTACTCCCATTTTCATATAAATATCTACTCTTGTCTTAGATGTATTTTCATGGATATATGTATGTATCTTTGTAAAATAAATATTTTGTGTGTAATGTATTTTTAATTTAATAATGGTAATATGCTACCAAGCTCTTTCTAGTACTTAATTTTTTTCACTCAACATTGTTTTTAAGATCTTGTTGCTGTATGTCCATCTTGTTATTTGCTTTTAACTATTGCATAGTGTTCCACAATATATGCTGTAACCACATTTCACTTATCTGTTCCCTCACTGATGAACACCTAAGTTACCCACAACTCTCTTACTGTATGCAAATAGTGTTACAGTGAACAACCTTATATGTGTCTTTTGCATAAACCTCTGTGCTAGAGTTTTCCTGCAACATTTATCTAGGAGTGGGATTGATGGATGACAGAGTATATGCATACATAGTTTAAATAAGTGCTGCCTGATTATTCTTCAAAATGGTTGCTCTAGTGTACACTCACACCAGTAGTACCTAAGGGTTATTTCCCTACATCCTTGCCAACACTTGGTATTATCTGGCTTTATAATTTTTCTAACTTTTGCTATTCTGGTAGGTGTAAAGTATTATTTCATTATTTTTGATGTGCATTTTTCTATCTACTAGTGATGTTAAGCATTTCACCATTTACTTAGCTATTTGGTTTTCAACTTCTGTGAATTGGCATTTTGTATCTCTGGACAGTTTTAATGCTTTAAATATCTTCCTTTATTCTGTAATTACCTGTTAACTTTATAATAGTACAGATGACATTTTTAAGAGAAATTCTTAATTTTGATTTAGCCAAATGCATTAGTTTGCCAGGGCTGCCATAACAAAATACCACAGACTGGGCAGCTTAAACAACAGAAATTTATTTTTTCACAATTCTAAAGGCTAGAAGTTTGAAATAAGGGTGGGGGCAGGTTTGGTTTCTTCTAAGGCCTCTTTCCTTGGCTTGCAGATGGCCACCTTCTCACTGTCCTCACAGGGCTATTCCTCTGTGTTGTCTGTTCCCTAATCTCCTCTTCTTAGAAGGGTACCAGTCAGATTGGATTAGAGCCCACCCTAATGCCCTCATTTAAACTGAATTACCTCTCTAAAGGCCATATCTCCAAATATAGTCATATTCTGAGGTACTGGGGGTTAGGACTTCAACATATAAATTTGAGGAAGACATAATTCAGCCATAACACCAAATCTATCCAATTTTACCTTACAGTATGTGCTTTTAGGTTGTTATTTAAGAAATATTTCCCTTTCTTGCTGTCACAAAAATAGCTTCCCATTCTATGTTGCTTTTCATTTTGCAATTTGAATGATTCTTTCAAAGAGGGTTTGTGTGAAGTAGATGAGTCGTTAAACACCCAAAATTATCTTTCATACTTGAATGCTAGTTTGGTTGAATAGAGAATTCAAGCCTTAAAATGGTTTTCCCTTAAACCTTTGAAGATACTACTCCATTGCCCTCTAGGCCCATTGTTGCCAAGAAGAAGTCTGATTCCAATCTGATTTGCATTTCTGTATAGGAAACCTATGTTTGCTCTTTGGAAATGCTTAATATTTCCCTTTTACCCTTTAGATGCATCTAGGTACGCAATTTTTTGTTTATCTTGTTAGGTACTTTGAGTGGTCTTCTGGTCAAAGATATGTGGTTTCCCTCATCTGTTAGGCCAATTTGGTCTAGAATATAGTTTAACTCCAATGTTTCTTTGTTGACTTTCTGCCTGGATGATCTGTCCATTGCTGAAAGTGGGGTGTTGAAGTCCCCTACTCTTATTGTATTGCAGTCTGTCTCTCCCTTTAGATCTATTTATATTTGCTTTATTTATTTTGGTGCTCCAGTGTTAGGTACCCATATATTTACTACTGTTATATCTTCATGCTGAATTGACCCTTTTATTATTATATAATGACCTTCTTTGTCTCTTTTTACAGTTTTTGGCTTAAAGTCTGTTTTATCTGATATAAGTACAGCTTCTCCTGCTCTTTTTTGGCTTCTGTTTGCATGGAATATCTTTTTCTAGTCCTTCGCTTTCATTCTGTGTGTCTTTATAGGTGAAGCGAGTTTCCTGTAGGCAGCATATAGTTGAGTCTTGTTTTTTTAATCCATACAGCCACTATATGTCTTTTAATTGGAGAATTTAGTCTATTTACATTCATTGTTACTGATAAGAACTTACACCATTTTGTTACTTGTTTTCTAGTTGTTTTGTAACTCTGCTCTTTCTTTCTTCGTTTCTTACTGTCTTCCTTTGTGGTTAAGTATTTTTCTCTGGTAGTATGTTTTAAGTACAGTGTATCTATTATAGGTTTTTGCTTTTTGGTTACCATCAGGCTTGCAAAAAACTTCCTGTAATTATAACAAGTTATTTAAAACTGATACCAACTTAACTTTGATCACAAAAGGAAAAGAAAAGACAAATGAACCAACAACAAAAACCTGTACATATTAACTTTTTTCTCCCACATTTTGAATTTTTGATGTCACAATTTTCTTGTTTTTGTATTGCCTATCTTTTACCAAATTGTTATAGCTATTCCTATTTTTAATAGTTTTGTCTTTTAGTGTTCTTAGTAAAGATTTAAGTGGTTTATACACCACACTTACTATATTAGTCTGATAATTACATTAGGGTCATTTTCTTTCAGTTTGAAGAACTTCCTTTACCATGTCTTGTAGTAAAGTTCTGGTAGTGATAAATTCCCTCAGCTTTTCTTTTTTTTGGTCTGGGAAAGTCTTTATCTTGACTTCATTTCTGAAGGATAGCTTTGCTGGTCATAGTATTCTTGGTTGACAATATTTTTCCTTTGAGCACTCTGAATATGTCATTTCACTCCCTCCTGGCCTTTAAGGTTTCTGCTGGAAATCTGCTTTCAGGTGTATTGGATCTCCTTTATATGTTATTTGCTGCTCTTCTCTTGCTGCTTTCAGGATCCTTTGTCTTTGACCTTTGAGAATTTGATTATAATATGTTATAGAGTATTCTTATTTGGGTTGAATCTGATTGGTGACCTTTGACCCTCCTGTATCTGGGTATTTCTATCTTTCTCTAGGTTTGGAAAGTTTTATGTTGTTATTTCTTTGATTATGCTTTCTGCCTCTTTGTCTTTCTCAGATCCTTCTTTAATTCCAACAGCCTAAATATTTGCTCTTTTGATGTTGTCCTATAGATCCTATAAGCCTTCTTCATTCCTTTTCATTTTTTTTTCTTTTTTCTCCTCAGTATTTTCAAATAGTCTTTGAACTCACCGATTCTTTCTTGTTTTGTCAGTTCTGCTCTTGATGCTCTCTGTTGCCTTTTTCATTTCATTCATTGTATTTTTCAGCTCCAGGATTTCTTCTTGATTTTTTTTAAATTATGTCAATCTCCGTTACAAATTTTTCTGATATATTTCTGAACTGATTCTCTTTGTTTTATTGATGTTCATTGCACTCCCTTAAAACAGCTATTTTGAATTCTTTGTTTGAGAGATTATACATCTCCATCACTTTAGGGTTGGTCTTTGGCACCTTATTTGTCTGTTTGATGAGGTCATATTTCACTGAATGTTCTTGATACTTGTGAAAGTGTGACAATATCTGTGTATTTGATGGACTAGGTATTTATTTCAGTCTTCACAATCTGGCTTTGTTTATGCCTGCCCTTCTTCAGAGGGCCTTCCAGGGATCCTAAGCAGACTATTGTGTTCCCTGAACCTGTGACCACTGGAGGTATCTCAGCACTGAAGGATACACTCTAAGCCCAGGCTTGTTGCAAGTCTTGTGAGGACTCTAAGGTTACTGCAGGTTTCTGGCCCAGATGTACCTGGGGAAGACCCAAGGAGGATACTGGGGCTATGTGAGAATGCTGGGCTGGAGTTGAGAGTGGGCCCCTTCGGGATCTGCTGTAGGATGGAGGCTGGCATGCCTGTCACATTGACTCAGACAGGTGCACATCTCCCAGTAGGTCTCTGCACAGATGAGATAGCTCCCTGATTGCAGCAACAGGGGCTAGAGCTGAGACTAGGCCCCCTCAGGATCTGCTTTGAGACAGAGGCTGGAGTGCCTGACTCGCACATGTGTCCCAGCAGGTCTCAGCATAAATAGGATAGTTCCCAATTGCAGTGAGAGGGGCTGGGGGTAAGACTGGGCTCCTTTGGGATTTGCTGTGGGATGGAGGTTGGAGAGCCTGGTTTCACTGGCTCAGAAGGGTGCACATCTCCCAGCAAGTCCTGCAGAGATGGGATAGTTCCCTGATTGCAGTGGAAGAGGCTGGAGATGAGACTGGGTCCCCTTGGGATCTGCTACGGGATAGAGGTTGGTGAGCTTGTCGGGGAGGCTCAGAATCCCAGGCTGCAAGATATGGGTAAGACTCCTTCTGGTTCCTTGTGCAAGAGGCTGTGAGCAGGGGCCTAATCCAAGTGGGGGCTGAAGCAGAGAAATAGGGAAACTTTCAGGTTCCCTGCCAAGACCAGTGTCAGCAGGCAGACAAGCCTTTCCATCAAGGCACTAGTGTGCACAATTCCTTTTGGACCCCTAGGCAGATAGTTTTGGTTGTAGGCTCAAGGCTAAATGGGGCTATAGCCAAGCCCCTTAGAGAGCTGGGCCATTTCTGGGCTTAAAACCAGGAGCAAGCTTGACAGATCAGCCACCTGGGTATTGGTCTGCACCCTCAAAATGACCCTTCAAGGTCTTGGGTTCTACCAGGGTTTCACAAACTCCTAGCTGAATCCTGAGGCTCCTGCAGAGAGACTTGACTGTGGATGGATGCAGAATTCTTGTTATAGTCGGATATGAGCAGGTTACCTGGTATTCTGCCATCTTCTCTTTGCTTTTTTGTACTGCATTCTGAGAGTCTCTCAGCTCAGTCTTCTATTTATGAATGAGCTTTTCAACTCCAGCATATTTATGGTCTTTTATTTAATTATCATAGTTTAAATTTACAAAATTGTTAATAGCTCTGCTTCAACAAAAATCTGCTTTTGTTTTAGGAATGAAATATCCTTTTTAATTTCTCAGAGGATATTATTTATTCTGAAGTTTTCTTTTTGTTAAACTCTTGTTTTTCAGATGCTAATTCTTCCTATTGTATATTTCATGACTTTTTTATACTATTAATTTTCCTCAAATATTAGGAGATTCTTGATTGTTCACTTTTCCATGTAACAATCCATAATCAGAAGATTAAAATGCAGGTTTTAATTTCTAGAGTTGCTTCCTGTGATTGTGGGGAGGGGCAGGATTTACATTCAGGCACAGTGTGCTGTAGCCCGTCTTCCCAGATGTGCTTTCTCCACGGTATCACTGCCAAGCAACCACACTTGCCACCATGGCCCACCCCCTAGAGAACTCCTACTTTGTGCATTGCACAAACCTTTCCCAAACTCCCTTGCAGACCCTCATAGTAGGAGAAATTATTTATGTCATGTTTTTTTCCATCCCCTATTACAATTTACTTCATTTTCATGTGAGCTTTCTCATTACAATGTCATTAACATGTGGAAGGGGTCCCATTAAGTAGGGTAAAGGTAAGTGATGTCTGCACAGGATCCAGTCCCAGTAGATGCTCTGCTTTAGTAGGTGAAATCCAGCTGTTTATTGGCTTATCTCATTCTAATGGTCCCAAGAATGAAACTACTCTGCAGCCTCCTCCTTATGACCATGCTGCTGGTGGTTCTTGGTATCTCTCCTGAACTCACTGATTTAACAAGTTCTGTTTCTACTAATATGACAAATAGTATATTCAGATCCTCTGACAGAATGTCTTTTATCTACAATTCTCTCTCCTAAGACAACTGGTTAGCTTCCTACTCAATATGGACTCCCCAGTAGTTCTAAGGCTAGAAAATGCTTGCATCAGAAAGGCCAATGTGGCAGAAATATAGGGAGTGAGGGAGAAGGTAGCATGAGGTGAGATTGGAGAAGTAGACAGGGGCCCAATATGCAGGGCCTCGGAGGCTTGGCTAAGAAGTTTGGATGTTATCCTAAGTGCAGATTGCCTGATGGTTGTCACAGCCAGCTCCTCTTCCTAGCATTGGAGCTGAGGACTGAGGACCCTCTCGGAGGAACCCTGCTGTACACAAGTGGATGGAAGACCCAGACCCTGGCCTCTCTGGGGGTCAGTCAGTGCTCTCACCAACCTTCATTCTGTTTCTATTTTGTTTCAGAGGTTGTGTTCTCATCTTACCCTGGATTTTCAACCTCAGAGGTAGGAATTGATTATATTCGTGTTCTTGAGTTAGAATATTAATTTTAACAGACAAAACATGTAAGTTAATGGAGTCATGAGAAGCATTTCTGTAGATCACACTGAGTAAGCCCGATCATTGAGTAGATATTTACCAAGTACCTATGGGGTGTCAAGTATTGTGCTAGCCACTGCAGATGTAGTAGTGAACTAGACAGACATGCCCTGACCTCATCACCCCACAGTCTAGCTCTCATTGTCCTCACATGCTATTCAGAATAATGTAATAACGGCTGCCTCAAGTGATAAAACTAGCATTGAAGTGGGGCTGCCACTAGGATGAAGCCCAGCAGTTTCTTAACAAGAGCCCCCAAAAGTTGAAAAGGTCCTTACCAGATACACCACTATCCAGGGTCTAATCCTTGGTGTCACTTAGACACTTGATTTTTGTCAGCACAGAAAATTGGTTTTTCTCTCAGGGCAGATGCTCACTAACCAAGCTTATGGAGACTGATGCACATAAACTAAATATTAATTAATTCATTTACAGTAAGTGGTGCAATTGTACATTTAGCCAACCTGCATCCTTGAGAGGCAGCTTAGTACACTACCTCCCCACACATACAACTGTGTGAGAAATTGTGTCAGTTAACTGTTGCTGCATACCAACCCAACCAAACCCACCCAACAATTATTGACTTCAAACAATAACAATTTATAATTTCTCATAATTCTTTGAGTTGCCTGGGTGGTTCTACTGGTTTCACCAGAGCTCACTCATGCAACTGCATTCAGCTGGCAGATTAGCTGGGGACTGGGCTCAAGTGGACAGCTGGCATGGCTTGGTATCTCTATGTGGTCTTTTCAGTCTGGACTTCATTACAATATGGTGTCATCAGGGTTTCAAGAGAGCAAGGGCAAATTGCAAGGTTTTGAAATTCAAATAGTGTCACTTATACCACATTCTATTGGTCAAAGCAGAGTCAAAAGGCCAGTATAATGCTGCAGTGTGTGCTGACTACCCAGAGTTAGCGCAGACCCCACAAGTCAGAGCAGTTTCCAATAAGACTGCCCTCACTTCAGAGGCCAGCCACAAGTTTGGGGGTCCCCAGGGTATCTGCACTTGTGACCAACTGGCTATAAATGCAGGAGTTTTCCACAACCCACTCAGGTTTAGCAATTTGATAGAACAACTCACAGAACTCAGGAAAGGGTTATTAAAATTACAGTTTTACTATAAATGATACAAATCAGGACTAGCCAAATGAAAGACATGTATGGTGAGGTTTGAGAGGGTCTCAAATGCAGATTCTGTGTCCTCTTCCTGCAGAATTGGAGCATGTCACCCTCCCAGCACATTGATGTGCTCACCAACCAGGATGCTCACCCAAGCCTCAGGGTCCAGAGCTTTTCCTACAAAATCACTGGCCATTGTGATTGAACTCAATCTCTACCATCCCCTGCTTCCCAGATGTCAGGCTGGCTCAAAGCTCCAACTCTCTAATCCCATGGTGGTTCTTTCTAGTGTGGCCAGACCCCATCCCAAGTCATCTCATTAGCATAAACTCAAGTGTGACCCAAGGGTCCTTTATAAAAAGGCATTCCTATTACTCAGGAAATTCCAAGGGTTTTACAAGCTCAGTGCTGGGAACCTGGAAGAAGACTAGACAAATTCTTTATTATATAATACAACAGTCAGTCTAGTTTCAAGAGGATAGAGATATGGTCTCCACCTCTGAATGGGAAGAGCAGCAAGGTCACACTGCAGAAGGGCATGCATATGGGATGGAGGGGCTTGTGGCCATTAAACAGTCCCACAGAAGTGACAGATAATTGGTAGGATTGCTCAGTGCTCAGATCCCAACTCTCTGGCATTTGAGAATCTAGAGAGAGAGTTGGATAGTTGAGATTTTTTAATGGCCTTTCTCTATAAAAATCAGATACACTCTCCCCTGAGACAGGGCCCTCTCTGCCTCCAGCAGGGATAGTCATACCCTTGGGTCAGGACACTCCGAAGCCCAACTCTCTGGCATTTTCTCTTTTGTGTTCCAGTCTGACTTGCCCCCTTTGGCTCACACAGCCTTGCTCCAAGTAGGGAGTTGCACAGTGGAGGAGACTGCCTTATCAGACTGCCACCACATCCCACCCTGGCCTCTCAGAGGTTGCCTTGGGGTCGCCTGGAGAAAGGAGTCATCTAAGTTCCAAACATGATAACTGGTTTTTGTTTTCACACCCATAACTTACCTGTTCCACTTGTGTGGCTTTACAAGTTGACCCCGAATGGCACTAAATACTTGGCCCAAGTGGGTGCTCCACAAATACTCATTGAATGAACAAGTGAAATTTAAGTTATTTGTTCAGTATTGCATAGTGATTAATGGAGAACAGAATCTAATTCATCTGTACTTAATCATTAGCCCAGCATCTACCCTTGTAATATCTTTTGGTTCCATCTAATTCAAGGAAACAGTGAGTAAACTGAGTTAGGTATGATTAATCCAGCAGTTTCCTTTTTTTGCTTGATCAGACATGTTGAACTTGAGTCAGTCTGGGTTGTTGGAGAGACTATGACCTTACAAGTGACCCAGATGCACCATGCCACATTCAGGCCCCAAGACCAATGGAAGTCCTTCAGGACCTAGCTGCTGTTTCATCCTTGAATGAAGAACCTCCACTGTAGGATGTGGGCTACCCCATCAGACCAGATGTTCAGGGCTCAAGTCACTCCTGCCTTCCCTCTCCCCACTAGGAACATTCCCTTTAACAACACAAGCACCTGCCCCTTTGCCTTCTGGAGAAATTTAGCACAGCTGGGTAAAAGGGCCAGTTCAGGATAAGCTGCTGTACGGCAGAGGAAAGGAAGTGGGCACAAAGTACCTCTGATGTCCGCAGTCTGTTACCTGTGGCCTCAGAGAACTTGAAACTGGAACTCTGAGTGCTGGAGAATTAGTCCTCCATGTGACCTCAGAGAACTTGGAGCCAGAATTCTAGGTTTTTATGGTGACATCTCCCCTTATGACCCAAATGTCTCTTTTGGCCAAGTCTCTCTGGGAAGGCCGTTCTTTCCCCCACACTACATAGGAAAGGTCTGTTGGCCCTTGGCAGCCTCAATTTCTTTATTATCAGGGCACTTTGACTTTGACTTTTTTTTCCCTTCTAAGACAACCAAGGTATGTACACTTCCTCCCATATTTGAGATTCTTCCTGTGAAGTCACTGAAGGTCAGGAACCAGACGCTGGCCCCACCCTTCCCGGAGCTGAGGTACCTTAGCCTGGCCTACAACAAGGTGACTTTCTGCTTCTCTTCTGTTTTCTCAGGGGCACAGATGGGAGGGTGGGGTGTGAGCTGCTCTGGCCTACAGGCCAACCCTCCAATTCCCTGCATTACAGGTATACGGGATCAGGAATTCTCAGGGACGGGAAAGTGAAGGCAGTTCAGGCCAAGGCAGGAGTCCATCCAGTCACAGATATTTATTTAGCACTTACCATGTGCCAGGCTCTGTACTAGGCATTGGGTATACAGCTATGGAAGGAAAGACTTGGCCTCTGCCTTTTTGGAGCTTGTCACCTAGGAAGACTGATCCTGGACAACTCATCACAGTATAAGCATGCTTAGTGTTATGAAGAAATCCACAGTGCTGTGAAGGATGTTATGGTGGGGAGGGGGCTAACCTGTATTTGGGATCAGAGAAAGTTCTCAAGGAAGTGGTGTTTAAGCTGAGATCTGACCCAGTGAGTTTCAGGTGAAGAGGGAGTGTCCAGTGAGGTGAGAAATGTTCTAGCCTAAGGGAACCGCAAATGTAAAGTCCATGGGACAGATTTAACATATTTTTCTTGTGTGTTTTCAATATCCATACCTGTTTGATTTTCTGTAAATTCCACTAATTGAGCCCTACTGAAGTCTGAAATGCAAGAGTTAAAAGATACTCTGCTTACATTCCTCCTAAGGCAAGCAGTTGATACAGCTAAATCCTAAAGTGTTTATTTCTAAGAGTTTTATAATTTTAGCTGTACACTTAAGTCTTTGTTCTTTTTTGAGTTAAACTTTATATGGTGTGATACAGGCATCACCTTCATTCTTTTGCATGTGGATATTCAGTATTCTCAACTCCATTTAGTGAAAAGACTTTCCCCCACTGAATGATCTTCACACCCTTGTCGAAAATCAGGGGGCCATAGATGTGTTATGGGTCCCTCTTCTTGAAATTGGTAATTTGTCTTCTCTTATTTTATTGATCCATAATAGTTAGATGTTATCCTTTTTATTGACTTTTTAAAATTAAACTAGCTGCTGAATTCACTGGATTTCTTTATTATTTGTTTTCCATTTCATTGATATCTGCTCATAATTTTATTTCTGTTATTCTACTTACAACAAATGTAATTTGATCTTTTTCTAGCTCCCTAAGTAGTATAATTTTACATCATTGATTTAGATCTTTCTCCTTTCTAGTATAAACATGTATAGCTATAAACTTCTTCTCTAAGCATTGCTTTAGCTGTGTTCTACAAATTGTGATACATCATTTTTTTTTATTCAGTTAAAGTATTTTAATTTTTCTTGTGATTTCTTCTTTGACCCATGGGTTGTTTAGATGTGAGCTGTTCAATTTCCAAATACGGGGCTCTTCTAAATGTCTTGTATTTGTTTATTTCTAATTGAATACTATTGTGGGCAGATAAAAATCTGTAAAATTTCATTCTTCTGAAATCTGTTTAAACTTTATGTTCCACCCCTATGGTCTATCTTGGTGACCACTCCATGTACACTTAGGAAAAAATGTATTCTGAAGTCTTGGGGGATAGTGTTCTATAAATATTGATTAAGTTAAGGTGGTTGGTAGTGTTACTTACATCTTCTCTGTACTTTTCTCTGTTCGTTACATCAATTACTGAGAATAGTGTGTTAAAATCTCTACTTATGGTTGTGGATTTATTTATTTCTCCCTTTAGTTGTGTCAGTTTTTGCTCCATGTATTTTGAAGTCTGCTATCCAGTGTATATACATTTAGAATTGTTATATCTACCTAATATGTGGATACTTTTATTATTATGAATTGTCTTCCTTTGCCTCTAATAATACTCCTTGTCTTGATGTCTATCTTGTCTGATTTTAATATAGCTACATAGCTTTCTCATGCTTACTATTTGTGTGGTACATCTCTCCCTATCCTTTTATTTGCAACCTATATATATATATCTTTATAGTTAAGGGACATGTCTTTTAGACAGCATGTAGTTAGTTCTTGCAAATGTTCCAGAATGTTTTTCTCAGTGTTCCTGCTCTATCCTCAGCTTTAAGCCTTTCCTATGTGCCTGAACCTCAGAGGGGTTTATTTCTACACTCTTTCCCTCCACTCAGCAAGTAAACTGCTTTTGCTTGTTACTTAGTGCTTGCTAGTCTTGTTGTAGGGACCAAAGGGAGGCTCCAGCCCATCTTAGGCAGCCCTGGGTCCCTTTCTCAGTGGGCCTTTCTCAGTGGTCCTACCGCTGACCTACCAGGAGGAGACCTCTAATGTATTAGCCCCAGGTTGGTTTCCTGTCCTTACTCCCTGAGTAGTGGGTTTTTATGTTATTTCCCTTCCCCAGATGCAGTGCTCTGGGCTGACAGGGTTTGCTGAACTTCCTCAGCAGCTGAAGGCTTTTGTTCCGTAGGCAGAAGGGTTGGCAAGGCTTCCTGCCTTTCCTGCAGTGGCAGCGGCTCTCCTACAGGCCCACACCACCAAGGAAGGCTGTCTCCAATCTCTCTCCTGCCTCCAGTCTTTCCCACACAATTGGGTGTGAAGTCCTCCGGAGTCTGCAGCTCTCAGGGGTTCTACTCTCTTACTCTAGGCCATGCTTGGTCTTTAGCAAGTCATTAAAATTTTTAGCCAATTTCTTCTTAACACATTAACTGCCATGTGAGTTGTATTTAGTTCATGCTAGTTTTGAGCCCAGGGCCTTGTGAAGCAAAAACTGGGCAAACCCTACAGTTGGTTCATGAAAAGCTTGTTGATGTTCTTATTGTTACAATTAATATTGACAAATTAATTCTAAAAATGTAGATTAAATGAATAGAAGTCAATAAATTTCATTTTTCATTAGATTAGAAAGGATAGTTTTGTTTTGTAAGTTTTTATTCTATTTTCATAATAAAACACTATGGCCTCAAGGAAAAAAAATTTTTTTAGTGTGGCAGTCAATGTGTTAAATGCTTGTGTTCCATTTGTGTTCTGCCACAGGTGGGCCAGTGTCCATGTCCCATCTCTCCTTGGAGGTGCCAGTCTTTCCTTAGATTTCAGGCCATGTGATTGCCCTGAGACCTTAGCTCTCTGCTGGACTCAAGAAAAGTTATGATTTTATGGGTTATTCAGCCTTTTTTTCTTCTTATTAAGGTTGGAGCAGCACTCTTTCCATTTTTCTACATTTGTACTTGAGTTTTTAAATGGTGTTTTTCTTTATGACAGTTACCATCTAACAAATTATATATCTTTTTGTCAATTATCAGTTGTCTACTACTGTAATTTTTTTAATGCTAGGACTTTGGTTTTGCTTATGTCTATATTCTTATCATCTAGAACATTACCTGATACATGATAGATGCTCAATAAGTTTGTTAGATGAATATTTTGATGTTAAGGAACAGCTACTGTGTTGAAATTAATACTCAATTTATTAAAGTTACAAACTTTAAAATCAATTCTGCCTTCAAATAGAACTTACACATCTAGAATATTCACTCAAAATCTGGAAGTTTTTTGTGTCTAAAGTAATCATTTTCACTTAATCTTTAATATTTATTTAGTTTATAAATTTGAGAGACTGTTATATGCTCTCAATGAGATTGAATAGAAATTTAAAATTATCATTGGAACCTGAATGTATTTCCAGAAGCATTTAACTCACCCTATAAGGGAACAGGCTAGGCTGATGGCCAGATGCTACTCGGTACATCAGCCAGAATCTTAAACCCATATCTTTGAGCTGGGGCTTAATTTCACAGAAAATATGATACACATGCCCTAAGTATCATTCAACTTTTTATCAATTTTAATTGTAATCTTCAACTTTGGATGGATGGAATTTTGCATCCTAACAAAATTAAATTCTCTATCCCCTTTTTGTATTTATTGCCTCTTGATCCCCTAATTTGCACACAAGAGATTCTACACCCACTTTAACCACCATTGTAGTCATTGATCAACACATCTTAGGCACCTTTATAGGTTTATCCTCTTTCTTTGGAGTCTAGATAAGAGGCCAGCAAACTTTTTTTGTAAAGGGCCAGATAATATTTTACTGTGTTGCAGCTACTCACCTCTGCACTTGTAGGACAAAAGGCAACATGTAAATGAATGAGAAAGGGCAGTGTAAACAGATGATGGGCCAAATTTGGCCCAGGCTGTGTTTGCCAACCCTGGTTTTGGTACAGCCTGTGTGCTAAGAGTGATGTTTATATTTTTAAATGGTTAAAAAAATAAAAACAAGGATAATAGTCCATGATTCATTATATGAAATTCAGATTTTGGAGTCCATAAATGAAATTTTATTGGAAAAGAGCCACCATACCTATTTGTTTATGAATTGTCTATGGCTGCTTTTGTGCAATAACAGTAAAGTTGAGTTGTTGCAACAGGGACCATATAGTCTGCAAAGCCTGAAACATTTAATATCTGGCCTTGACAGAAAAGGTTTGCTGATCCCCTGTCTAGGTCCAATGTTAGAGTCCCTCAAGGCCCACTCCTAGTCCCTTTTCTCCTCTCACTGTCTACTCTCTTCCTAGGGATGACTTCAGATACCCATTGGCCCAGGAACAGTGACTCACAAATTTGTAACTCCAATGTGGACCTCTCCTCTGTATACAGACCAGTGTATCCAACTGCCTATTTGACATCTCTCCTTGGAGGTCTGAAAGGTACCTCCAGCTTGCATATAGCCGAAGTGAATTAATGATATTTTTCTCTTTAAATTTTGTTCTTTCATTGTTCCCTATCTTAGTGAATAGCTCCATCATCCACCTAGTTACTCATGTCAAAATTGGTTGTCATTCTTGATACTTCCCTCACCTTTACATCACCTTACCCACAACCCGAGCCTGCCCATATCTAATCCATCGCCAAGTCTTGTCAAATTTAGGTGCTCGTATTTCTAAAATCCATCTAATGCGTTCCCCAAGGACCAAAATCTTTAACTACCTTTGGTCTGGCCCCTACTTGCGTCTCCAGCCTCATTTTGCACCAGGCGCCCTCTTTTTCTCTGCTTTTAGTCACACTTTCCTTCTTTAAATTCCTCCAGCAGGCTGTGAGGCCTTTCACACACTGTTTTCTTTGCATAGAATACTTCCTGTCCGTAGTGAAGCATTACTAGCTGCTGCAGCAACCTTAAATATCTCAATCACTTATACACAATAAAAGTTTATATCTTGCTTTTGCAAAGTCCATTGTGGATATTCCTGGTTGGCAGGTGGCCTTCCACATGATCATTCAGAGCCTCAAGTCCCCTCTGGCTATGGCTCTGTCATCTCGTAGGATCTTAAGAGTACTTTATTGGACCCTATGTACCTGGTGGGTACAGATGGTTGAGCAGGGGGAGTGTAGTAGAGGGAGGGAAGTAGAGGAGGTACAGGAGATTTTGTATAGGCTGTACCTGGAAGTAGCGTTTATCACTTCCATCCGTGTTGCATTGGCTAGAACTGAGTCACATGACCATACCTAACTGCCTGGGAGGCTAGGAGATATAATCTAGCATGTGCTAAAGGAAGAGAAAATGGTTTGGGTTAATACAGAGATGTCTGTGCCACATACTCTATCCCCCCACTGCATTCACTAAATACTTCTTACTCCTCCTTTAGATCTCAGGGACACCTTCTCTTACCTCTCTGACTAGGTCATACCACATCTCTTTTGTGGCACTTACCACATTATAAATCTCCTGTCTTTTGTGTTACTATTTCTTCAGTGCTTTTCCCACTAGACCATACTTGAGGGCAGGAATGGTAACTCTTTTGCTCATTCTCAACAAAGTGCTTGGCACGTGGTAGGTATTCAGTAAATATTTGTTGGTTAAATGAATAAAAATGAAAGAGAAGTTAGTTGCTCAGTGGAAATCTCATGCTACCCAGTGAGACTCCAGAGAAAGTCAAAGTGAAGTGCCCTCCCTCTTCCAGCCCTTGGACCTTAGTGCCATCTATGGGTCCTACATCTGACCCAACACCTTTCAGTATCCAAGGGTCTGATAGGCTGCTGCCCTACTTCTGGCCCCTCTGATACTGCTGGCCCTGACACTGTTACATTGCTACTAGATACCCACCTCAAGATAGTCCCTAGATGTTCCAGGCACTCTGCTCAACAAGGGTTGTATCAATATATTTTTTGCCTTTCAGAGGCTAGCTTGGCCAGCAAGCCACCACTTGCAGGCTGGCTTCACAGGGCAGCCTCTGGGTTCCACATAGCTACGGAGCCTCCCTTACCACTGGCTCTGCTTATCCCTTAGATGTGTGGGTCCCCCTGACCTCTTGTCTCCTATCCCTCCCCAGATCAGTGCCCTGGACTGGCCTCAGTGAATGAGGCCATCAGGGGTGCTGTTGACAGACTGATGGGGTGTGTAGGTTTGCATTGAGGAAGGTGAAGTGTCAGGCAAATTGTATCCTAAAGTCAAAATCAGTGCTCTTCCAACCTTCCAGACTGTTTGTGAGACAAGTGCTTTTTGTGTTTGTTACTATTTTTGCCACCAACATCCTCCATGCTTAATATAAGCTACATATCCAGTGTGGAAAGGGGAGAAAAATTCTTTTTTTTTTTTTTTTTTTTTGAGACAGAGTCTCACTTTGTTGCCCGGGCTAGAGTGAGTGCCGTGGCATCAGCCTAGCTCACAGCAACCTCAGACTCCTGGGCTTAAGCAATCCTACTGCCTCAGCCTCCCGAGTAGCTGGGACTACAGGCATGAGCCACCATGCCCGGCTAATTTTTTTGTATATATATTTTTAGTTGGCCAGATAATTTCTTTCTATTTTTAGTAGAGACGGGGTCTCACTCTTGCTCAGGCTGGTCTCGAACTCCTGACCTCGAGCGATCCACCCGCCTCGGCCTCCCAGAGCTAGGATTACAGGCGTGAGCCACCGCGCCCGGCCGGGAGAAAAATTCTTAACTCTTAATATGGAACAGTGATGGTGGAATTTCACACTTGAGGGGCAAGGTATTCTGGGCATTCGCAGGTGATATTGCAGGGATAAGGTACTACCCAGCAGTGAGTCCCATCCACAGCAGCATCTCTTCCCCGTCTACCCCCAATCTTGGCAAGCATGTACCCCTGCTGTCTGGGGCCTGGATGTACCTGGGCAGAGGTAAGGGGCGGTGTCAACCTGATGATCTCTCCTGCATTTGTTACAGATTGCAAAGGAGGATGCTGTCCTGCCAGTAGCTCTCTTCCCATCTCTCTGCGAGCTCATCTTTCATAACAACCCTCTGGTGGCCCACACACGAGGTATGGTACCCACAAACCTGCCCCTGCTCCAAGGAGCAATGTGAGCACCCTCATTCCCGCTGGGAAGGCCTGGACTCTGCTCTGTGTCAGGATGGACAAGGTTCATGGTGTACTGGGGAATGGAGAAAATAGTAGGCAGTGCTCAGCACCTGCTCTGCACCCGCTCATCCTGACAGTAACCCTATAAGGGAGGCGGGCATTACTGCCCCCATGGAAAGTGGTGGAAACTGAAGCCCAGGGAAGTTCATAGTCTGCCCAAGGTCACACAGCAAGAAAGAGACAGAGTTGGGAATGGAATACCAAATTATCTAGATCCTGCGTGAAAACTCTTTAAGCTATACTCTGCTTTGTGGAACAGGTCTGTTGTGACTTTGTTTCCCACTTTCCAGTTGGAGAGGAGTGCAGGCCTAAATGCAGGGCCCTCTCCTCCCAGAGCACACTGAATGCAGCGATGCTGTCAGCAGTGGAGCCTACTGTCCAAGATACAGCAGCTGGAGGAATTTTAGAGTCCTAGGCCCTGAAGTGACACCAGTGATGTTCTAATCCTTGCTCTACACTATCTTTGTTACCTTGGGCAAATTCCTTAACCTCTCTGTGTCTCAGTTTCCTTATCTATCAAATGGGAATAGTACAGTTCTGTCTCCTAGGAGCAATTTGAACAGTGCCTGGCACATAGTAAGCCCCAGTATAAATGTCAGCTGTTAGTAATCTTATTTTCCAATCATGGCACCAGGGGTCCCTCCACTGCTGAAGAGCTTCCTCCAGGAGAGACTGGGGATCCGCTTAATTCGAAGGAAGATAGTAAAGGCTAAGCATCATATTTTGATGCCTCAGAAGGAATCTCGGAAGGTAAGGCTTCCAAGGCAGGACTCCCACTCTCAGAAGGAACGGAGCCTATTCTAATGCATGCAAACTAACCTGGTGATAGAGCTGCTCTCTTCCACAATGCCTGGAATCTCTCCATTAGGTTCAGTATTGCCTTCTCCTTTTCTTGCTCTGTTAAATATAGATATAACCAGGAGGGGCAAGAAAATCAAAGTTAGAGTAGGGAGCAGCCTTGGAGGTCACTGAGTCTGACCTCCTAATTTTACAGAGAAACTAAGGCCCAGAGAAGGAGCTATGGAGAAGTGGGGAGGAATCAGCCTTGAAGTCAGAAGACCCAGGAATGAGCCTGGTTCCATCACTTTCCATAGCTGCCTGACCTTGGGCAAGAGTTTCACTTTCTGAGCTTCACTTTTCTCAACTCTAAAACCTCTCAGAGCTGCTCAGAGCACTGGATGAAACAACAGATATGAAAATACATTATAAATTCCCAAAATTCATATCAATGCAAGTTATAGTCACCTACAATAATTAAGAATGGCTGCAGCCGGGCGTGGTGGCTCACACCTGTAATCCTAGCACTCTGGGAGGCTGAGGCAGGAGGATCACTCGAGGTCAGGAGTTCGAGACCAGCCTGGGCAAGAGCGAGACCCATCTCTACTAAAAATAGAAAGAAATTATATGGACAACTAAAAATATATATAGAAAAAATTAGTTGGGCATGGTGGCGCATGCCTGTAGTCCCAGCTACTCGGGAGGCTGAGGCAGTAGGATTGCTTGAGCCCAGGAGTTTGAGGTTGCTGTGAGCTAGGCTGACACCACGGCACTCTAGCCCAGGCAACAGAGTGAGACTCTATCTCACAAAAAAAAAAAAAAAAAAAAGAATGGCTGTGTCAGGTCTTCTGCCTGAATCTTAAGGGAGTGCTTCCTTACGTTGAGAGCAGTCTAATTCCTCTTCTAACTTTCCCAGCCAGTGCTCTTAGACTCACCTTCTGAGATGCCATGTAATAAGTCAAATTCCTCTTTCATCTAGAATTTCAGAAATTTCTGTGAAATGCTCCTCTGTCCTGAACTTTAGTCTTTCTACAGCCAAAAGCTGCACTGAGCCTTGCTGATCCCAAAAGTTAAATCCAGTTATTCCCCTGCCACCCCCTCTATAGCTTGCCTCTGTCCAGCTAAGCTCTTGTCTTGAATCCTCATAGGACTGCAGCAATCCACTGAAAGTCGGAAATAGAACTTGTAAGGTTACCATCATCTTTCTCCTTGTCTGTTGCCTCCTCTAAGGATCAGCCAACTGGGAAGGGAACAGAATCAGAGTGAG
This sequence comes from Lemur catta, assembly GCF_020740605.2. Classification (NCBI taxonomy): domain Eukaryota; kingdom Metazoa; phylum Chordata; class Mammalia; order Primates; family Lemuridae; genus Lemur; species Lemur catta. Next base: position 57,726,279 of record NC_059134.1, read on the forward strand.
CTGGATGCTCAGTACAGAATCTTCTCTGTCCTTTACAGAGCACCCATACTTTGCTGAGCAATTGCATAAGTACTATCCAATAATTCTCACAACAGATGAGGAAACAGGCTCAGAGAGGTAAACTAACTTACTTGTTAAAAGTTAATGTTGGGGCCCAAGAGACCCCTCACCCCTTCTCCATCCAAGGTTTTGACTAATAATAGTTAGATAAACACAAATACCAATGGCCAAATGAGAAACAAACCAATGCTTTGTTACTCTAGGCAAACAGCCTCTAGGCTAGGCTGGAGAATGTAGCTTAGTCCTGAAGCCAGATGGGTTGATGTCCACATGGCCCTAGTGTGCGTACGGAGATGGGGCCAGAGCTGCAGATTAGACTTCTGGGCCTTTTACTCACTCAGTTGCATGAACAAAGGCTGCAGGCCCTCCCTTCATACCTAGGCATGGACAGAACAGGAGGAAAATGGAGAACCTGCCAGAGCAAGCCTGTAACCAAGAAGCTGTGTGAGCCCTTTGCTTGTGAAAACACAGATGGAAGGTAAAATAGTCTGTTCTTGATGGCCAGTAATCCAGCCCCCCCCCCCCCCGCCCCGTGAGGCAGGGCCCAGTGAGTAGCAACCCCTGACCAATTAGACTATCCATTCTTCCCACGGGAAGGGCTGGGAACGCAGTGGTGGGATCAACAAAGAGCATTCCCTTCAGACCTCCTCCATCACAGAACTGTAAGAGGAAGGGATAAATGTTAGCCCTTCCCACCAGCCGCCAAGTGATGGCACTTGTTTTGGACGCTGAGGCTCGGTGCTGCCTGTCTCCTGTGGCACGGGTTCTGAGAAAAGACTTTGGGTCCTTCAGGCCCAAGTTTAAACACTGGGGTTTTACATATTTTCAAAAAGGAAATGTTTTCTTAAAATGAAACTTATTTTATAAAACAGTCATCCTTCATGCTCCTTTGTCTGTTAGGTACATTTGCACAAATCAATCTCATTTGGGAAAACTGCGCTATAGCAGGGCAGGGACTATTCTCCCATTTCACAAGGAGGAAATGGAAGCTCCAGTGTGTATATAGAACTGTATTCTGGCCTATATTTTTCTAAATACAGTGCTTGGGCTCTTTGCGTTCCACAGCACAGTCTGTAAAAGTACAGATATAAGTAGACCAAATACCTTTGACAAACAATAAAAAACAATCTACTATGTAAATAAGAGGGGAGGAAAAACTAAGCCCAGCTGAGGTAGATTGGGCACATGGCTGCCTCCTGGCAGCTGAGGCAAAAAAGGAGGGAGAGAATGGTGCTAGGCTTTTATTGATTAAGAAAAGTGAGCAGTTCAACAGGAAAGAAGCTGCTTCCTTGGTCTTGAACCCTAAGAGATTTCTCATTTGGATCTTTATATAAGGTACAGAGCCCAGCATCCTGACAAGGCCCAGGTGCTGCCGTCTTCCAGAAAGTACAGGACCATCCCCCAACACCCACTTCTAGGAGTCCCTGGGGAAAGTCAAGGGCACCACATTAAACCTTGATCTGAAGAGTAAGGCTACTGAGAACCACAGTGATACGGTCAGGGATGCAGCATGAGGCCTGGAGCCCAGAACTGGAATCAGATAGTCCAGGCTCTGCCACTGCAGCACTCTGTGACCTTGGACAAGTCATTTTACCTCTCTGAGCCCCTGTTTCCTCACCCGTAAAAAGAAGATAATTATTCACTGGGTATAAATAAAACAACTTATGTCATGCATGGGGCATATCATAGATGCCAAACAAGTTTGATTTCCCTCTCCGCCTCTCCGTGAGTCCTTACCCTGTGCTCTGACTGCTATACAAGTGGCCTTAGGCTAGCGAGGCCCAGGGGAAGAGATTCCTGATTAGGGAGCAAATCCAATCCAGCCCTTCTCCCATGACAGGTGAAAACTCAAGTTCCAAAGGTGCCGAAGCAGTCTCTACTGCTCCATCACCCCTGCATGTCCACGATGAAGGCTCCCTCGAGGGATATGCTGGAGCCAGAGGCAGAGCAAGCTGAAGAGCTACCCACTGCCCAAAGCACTTCTCTGGGGCCAGAGATACCCACTGAGGGCGTGGAAGGCCTTTCCCTGCCCCACCGGACCTTTGTGCCACTGCCTCCCATCAGCTCCGACTCCACTGTGCATAGTGAAGAGACTGTGTCACACCCGAGCGACACGGCCATCCATCTCAGCCCAGAGCAGCCATCAGATGAGGACACCAAGAGCACGGAGTCCATCTTCCTGACGCAGGTACCCGTATCCAACTGCCCTTGCCCACTTACTGCCAGCTGCCACAGGTTCCTGCACAGCCCTTAGCTGGCGGGGCTGCTGAGGGCAGCTGGGAGCAAGCACATGGCAAGTCTGTAACCAGAAGGCAGCACCCTTGGCAGGGCTTGCAAGCCCCTTCCGGGAGATCCACTGGGGGGCTCCCCTCCCGGGAGATCCGGGAGGCTACTGATGGGGACATATTGGTCCTATAGTACAGACAAGATCCAGGGTCCAACTGGGATGTGGTTCTGACCAGTTTTCAGAATGGTTTGCTGCTGCCCTGCCTCTCTGCTCTTCACTTTTGATACTGTCTCTGGATCCTGGAAAGACAGAGCAGACACAGGTCCTGCCCTCAAGGTGCTCTCAGTCTAATGGGGAAGATGGACAGGAACAAGACATGCAATCAGTGCTAAGACTGAGGGAAACCCAGGGGCTGGGAGCCCAAGGGAAGGAAGAATGCCTCTGCCTCAGAGGGCCTCCTGGAAGAGTTTCAAATGAGCTAAACTTTGCAGGCTGAGTAGGAGTTAACCAGGTGAAGATGTGGCAGCAGGGGCATTCTGGGCAGAGGGAACAGCATGAAAGAAGGTATAGAGGGAAATTAAAATGGTATATGCAGGAACCACAAATGTTCAGTGTCAGTGCAGCAGAAGGGTGGCATGTAGGGAAAGGGAAATATAAGGCTGGAAGAGTTGGCAGGGCCCCTTGAAGTTATTATTCAGCCGTGCCTCTCCCTGATCTCCCTGCCTCCAGTCTTGCCCCTCCAGTCTGCCCACTGCCAACTCTATCCGGGATGTACATCCATCCATCTTTCCTTATGCCACAGATGACTTATAGTGACATATAAATTCATACAGTATAGAAATATCTTTATGAACAATGCAGAATGTAAACAAATAAATATTTAAAAAAATAAACAATTGAGAGTTAGATGAAAAGAAAATCTGGACAAGAAAGGAAGTTAACAAATACAAGGGTACTTCTGTCACTCAAACATGCACATCATGCACTACTGCTCTCATGGTAAAGGTGTATTGCCAAATGTAACTCTGAGCTCCTAGCAGCCAAAGCAATACAATCAATCATGAGTCACCATGTTGTTCGTTAAAAAAAAAAAAAAAATCTTAAAGGTTTTTTCTTTTTCTTGCCTAATTGTCCTGGCTATAACCTCCAGTATTGAAGAGAAGTGGTTAGAGCAGACATCCTTGTCTTGTTCTGTTCCTAGAGGAAAGCATTCAGTCTTTCACCATTAATTATGATGTTAGCTGTGGGTTTTTCAGAGATGCCCTTAATAGAGTTGAGGAACCTCGTTTCTTTCTATTCCTAATTTACTGAGTGTTTTTTATCAAAAAGTTGTGTTGGATTTTGTTAAATTCTTTTTCTATGTCTATAGAGATGATCATATGGCTTTGGTCTTTCAGTCTATTGACAGTTTATTTCATTACTTGATTTCCAGATGTTAAATCAACCTTGCATAAATCCCACTTGGTCATGGTGTATAATCTTTTTACATGTTGTTGAATTCAGTTTGCAAATATTTTTTGAGGATTTTTACATTTATTAATGCATTGGTCTGTATTTTTCGTTTCTTGTGATGTCTTTCTCTAGTTTTAGGGTGATACTGATCTCAGAAAATGAGCTGGAAAATGTTCCCTTTTCTACATTTTGGAACAGGGCCAAATTCTTCTTTAAGTGTTTGACAGAATTCATCAGTGAAACCAGGTGGTCCTTGGCTTTTCTTTGTGGGAAGTTTTAAAATTACTAATTCAACCTTTTTACTTGTTATAGGTCTATTCATATTTCCTATTTCTTTTTTGAGTTGGCCATTTCAATAAAGGATATAACCACATCCCTAAATGAAATACAGGTTTCATGTTTCTAATAAAACCATTACAGTAGGCTGTGAAATCCTCCATCACTTGCCATCAGGGTGTGAGGATAAAGAAAATACAAAACACCTTCAGCTTGGCATATAAAGGCCCTGCTTATTACTCCAGTTGCCCGTCTCTTCACATTGTACTCCAGGGGTACCAATCTTTAGTTCCTTCAAATGCACCTTGATGTTTCTTACCTTTGCTCATGCTGTCCCTTGCCTGCAGCAGTCATCCTTTCTCTTCACTTGCAGTCCACCTTCTTCCTACCCTTGCCTGGGGATAGCTCTCCTGGCTCTTCAAGACTTAGCTCAGGCAAGGGTTATCACTTCCGCTAGAGAGCTTCCAGGCTGGGTTAGGGCTTCCTCTGGGATCACACAAAACTACTGTGCTCCCTTCTGTTAACAGTATTTATCAAAGTATATGGCCATCTATTTTCATGTCTGCTTCCTTCAATCTCAGTCTTGGTCTTGCCCTTAACAGGGCCCAGCATGGGGACCAGCAGTGGAGCTGATGCTCAGAAGTGTTCACTGAATGAATGAATGTTTTTCTTCCTGGGTACAGGTGAGTGAGCTGCCTTCCTCCATCATCCATAGGGACGATTTACAGGTGAAGGAGAAAGACCAAAGGAGACCACTAACAGCTCCCAGAGAGGTGAAGAGGACTCGAAGGAAGCTCCCATCTGCCTCCCTCCCCAGCAAGTACCGTGGCTATGAAGAGCTGCTGACAGCTAAGCCTGATCCAGCCTTCATTGAGCCAAAGGGTACGTGAGGGCATACTCTTGCTCCAGGGCAAGGGGCTATCTCCACAGCCCAGAGCAAATCAAGGCCAAGCCAAGGTTGGTGTCAAGCCTTCTTTTCCCAGCCAGGGTGCTGTCCTCTTTCTAGATGTCCGCCAAAGGGCTTCTTAGGGTATCCTGGTTTGAAACCCTACATGTCAGGACCCCTGTCCTGGTTTGGGCCTTCACCTGATTTTGGGGAGCCACAGCTTGTTCCAAGACTACAGCTGGTGTAGGCCCAGCTGCTCTGGATGGAAAAGTCCTCAGGAAAGGTTTGATGACCAGACACCCAGACTGGCCAGATTCCTGAACTCTTGCTAGGCCAGTTAAGTCCCAAACTGACATCCAAAATCCTCCCTATTTGGTTCAGGCAAAGGGGCTCAGAGAGGAAGCTGCCTCCTAAGACTGATATGTTAACAATATATGTGCTTCCAAAGGAGCTGGCACTCAGCTGGACTCTCTAGGGTGTCAGTCACTGTGGTGTAACCCCGAGGTTAATAGAGTCACATTGGGGTCTGCCCTTTTCCCCACTCCGGTGCTATTTTTCCATTAGGATCTCTGCTCATATGGGACAAGTACTCACTGAAGAATGATGGAACTTCAGGCACTGCAACAGATCCGGACAAGATTTTCTTCTTGGGGAACTCTCAAATCCTTTTACCTAGAGCTGCAGTGAGACTAGGGAATGAAGAAATCAGGGGAGGCATCCAGGAGAGGGAAGTGTCTTGACTCAATCTTGCCTTCTGGCCCTAGGAATCCAGAAGAACACACAGGCCTTGCAGCATATGCTGAAGCACCCACTGGTGTGCCGCTCCTCCAAGCCCAAGCTGGATACTCTTCAGAAACGCTACGTTCCCAAAGAGAAACAGGTAAACATCCAGCTCACTGAGTGTGTCAGTGGCCTCTCAGGACCCCAAAAGGTACAGATGTGGCTGTCCCCTCAGGACCCTCTGAGGGCCATGCTTTCTCAGTGCCCCAAGCGCTCCCCTGCCTGTTGCTGTGACTGTATGAGGTGAGGCCAAGAAAGTATGAGCATAAAGTTGACATAACACCCTCCTCCCTTACTTTCTGTCAGGCCCAGAGGATCCCTATTCCGCCCCCAAGGAAGACTCGAGCCCAGCTGCTGGATGACATCCTCCTTCGCATGCGGGACCCTCGGAACATTACAGAGGCTCCACTCGGTATGGCTCTGGCATAGCTGCCAGTACCCAAGATCCAGCAGTTTACTCATCTGCTGGCATAAGGCAAAAGAAGGGCTTTGTGTCAGAGCAGGAAGGGCCCTCAGAGCGTGTCTATCCCAGCCCTTTCCATGTGCAGATGGAAAAGCTGAGCCCCAGAGTGAGGCAGGGATTGCCTAAAGTCACATTTATTGGTAGGGACCTGAACCAGGGTTTAATACAGAATCAGGAGGGGATACTGCCGACTTCTCACTGTCCCAAGCTGAAAAGGCCGTTTCAGCCTCCTTAACATCCTCTTCCCACGGCCTCCCACTTTCTAGGGGTCTCTGGACCAAATCCTGCTGCTTCAGGCTAGGTGGGAACCAGGGCAAGCTTGCTACCTCTCCCGGCTTCTGTCCCTGCAGGCGCCGTGCTGCGCCGGCGGACGGAGCAGCGGCTGGTGAACCAGAAGCAGTACCTGGAGGCCAAGCGGCTGCTGAAGGAGTTCCGGGCGCGCTACCGGCAGCTGGTGCGCGGCTCACTGCGGAGGGTGTTGGGGGCCACCCCGCTGCCACCGGCCCACCCAGCGCTGAGCGAGGGCCAGCCCAAGTTTGGCCGCTTTCTTGAGTTCATGGATGAGTTCTGCCATGAGCCCACGGCCAGTGACCCAAAAGGCTAGGGCTGCGCACCTCCTGGCCTGCACCCCAGCCCTCCCCGGGGGCTCTCGGGGCCTCAGAGATCAGCTCGGCAGCTCACTGGCGGCACAGAGTGGGGACCTCGTCAGGACCTCTCCTCCCTGGGCCGGGCATGACCCGGCTCCTGGTCCGGAAGCAATAAAGAGTGGGTGCACAGAGCAATAGAGTGGGTGCCACACATTCTTTCTTGGAACCTAGGCCACGGCGGTGTTGTCATGCCTGCACTTCAAATTAGTTTTCCAAGTTTAGATGACACGAGATATGTTTGTTCTCTGTTGGATGAAAAACAATGTCATGGGGATTTTGATGAATTCCTGAAAAATGTTCCCCAAATAACAAATGTTCTGAGTACAGCCCTATGTCAAGGACAATTTCCTGTACATTCATCTTTACTCAAACTCTTTCTTGGTGCCTTTATTAGGAGCACGAATGGTTGAATGTGAAAATGACAGTAAACTGGAGTAAACTGTAAATTCGAATAAATTGTAAGCCGGAGGTAACTTACATCAAAAGATGTAGTTGTACACCATGAAAACCCTATCCCAGCTCCTAATCTTTCCCACCATTCTGAATGTCAAAGCAAGATATTCCAACTAGAGTATTTCCCAGAGCAAAGATAGCACCAAAACCCAAACACCACACAGGCCAAGCTTACCATGTTTGTCCGAGATTGTTCTCCAGAGACAAGACTTTGAATAGAAACAGAACATTCTCTTTCATGAGTTTGCTTTACTGTGTTTTCAACTTGGGCCTCGCCTCAAGCAGGCAAACATAGGCAAATGCGCTTTGGTACTGTTTAAATAAACAAGATATCATCCCACTTGATTCCACGCCATTTCCGTGATGGCATAAGAATCCCTGACAAGGCATGCCCTGTTCCGAGTCCTCTGTCTTTGTCAAAATGCTCTTTATGATGAGTTGAGGAGGAGGCAGCCAGCAGTAGCAGTCTGGAAGGATCCAGGTACCTTCTCCAATTCTAAAGCAGACATCAGTTTGAATAAAACCAACACACAACCCGTTTTCTATTTCTAGGCAGGAGGGTGAAAGGCCCTTAGAACAACTATATTTGTACAGCATTGAGAGTAAACAGCACATCAGGTGCAAAAAGAAAAAAAAAATCCATTAGCATATAAGATAATCATTTTTTTCCCTTGCATAGTATCTATTCTTTCATTAGGATTTTAAGTGCTCTGCTGGAGCCTTAAGGTTGGTGATGCCATGTTTGATGCAAACAGTTCGGAACCCACTGAGGAAGAGCCTCTGCTCCCATTGGTGGCACAGCTTTGGAGTTTGGGGGGGTGCCAACAAGGGGAATCTGCCTGCTGCCATATTAATCTGGAACCAACAGCCTCTCGAGCTCTAACAGCTTGATATCTGAAGTTGCCTGTTTTTACCTCATACTACACGAGAGGAGAGGAAAGGAAGATGAACAAGCCTTGTTTCACCTTGGCTTTGTCCAATTATTATTTTTATTTAAGATAAGACACCAATAAAGGGAGGGAGGGAGGGAGCCTGCTCAGAGTTTGAGGTTGCCCCTCAGAAGACGAAGGCTGTGAAAAGTTGCCACCTTACAGACAAGACATCAAGGAGGCATTTACTCACAAAGGAGAGTGAGTAAATTTTCTTCTTAGGAAGGAAATAAAAATCCTGATACTACACAGAACAATCTGTACATTCATTCTTGGCACTTTTTCCATGATCCAATTTGACTAATCTCTAAACTGGTGACCTCTGCATATAACTAAGTCTCTTCTCTATAAACTTCTTAAGAAAGCTACAGTGGATAACAATCACGTGTAAAAATACATTTCTGAATCATCTTCATAAGAAAATCTATTCAGCAGCCTCTTCCCCTAGAATCTGCTTCCTCTCGCCCATAAACCTTTCTCATTCAGTCACAAGAATTTAGAATCAGCTCTGTTCACTCTAAAGACGAGGCCAAAAGACCATTCTATGGGTTGATGAGGAAAAGGCTGGCTGAGAAACATTTAAAACCCTAAGGAGTTTCTGATTTGTAAAGAAAAATTAGCTGACTTTTACCCCTTAATTAAAATTATTAAATTTAATTTATAATTAAAATGACAATAATTCCAATCAAAATATATCACTTCCCAAGATTCAACATTCACATTACTAATACTATGGAGATTTTTCCTACCTGAGTGTATATCTGGGGGATACAAGCACATTTTAATTCTAACTGAAATAATTAGGAAGAAAAGGCTGTAAAAACAAAAAGCCTCCTAATCACTTGGGTGTTCTCATTAAGCAAATTTGTATGTGTGTGTGTGTAAAACTTTAAGGACTATTTATTCAGACTATGGAAAACTACAGTATAAAACAGGGCACAGGGCACTGGATCTCAAATTCCTCAATTGTTAAAAAAAGATAGAGAGAAAAGTTTAAGTTGGATAATTGCCATGCCCATTCTAGCCATAACATTCTCTGATTATGATCCAGCCTTTGATTCTTTCACCCTCTCCTGCCAGCCTTCCATTTCAATGAAAAGCCAGGCAGGAAAAAGGAAAGGAATCTCAAGCTGCTGCCAGCTCTGATGACAGGTCAGGTTGGGGGAGAGATTAGGAGGTCACTAAGTTGAAGTCTGGGCCTCCTCTGACCACGTCAGTGATCCACAACCTGCCTTATTTCTTGGGGCTTAAGCTAAAAGCAGCTCCTGAAGAGATGTTACTGTCCTGTAATCACTAGAGGAGAAAATTCATTCTCCCTTGGTAAAATTACTTAGTAAATGAAAAGCAATGTTGCAATCAAATTCACAAATACTGATGGGGTCTCTAAAATGTCCAATGCAGCCAGCTAGGTGCTGTACAGAATCCTAAATGCGACCATCAAACAGCTATGAAAGAAAAGGCCTTTCACAAGACCATTAACAAACTCTTCAGCCACACATACACTCAAATACATTCCATTAGACACTGAGCTCCCCAAGAACAGGGACTGTCCTTTCTGTCTTTGTATCTCCATGACTCAACACAGGGTTGAGTCACAAATTTGAAGCTCAAGAAATGTATGTCACATGGAAAAGAAAGGATGAATGGCCTTCAATCATCAGCTGAACCAGTCAGACACAATGGCAGCTTCCCATTTGAGTCAGTTTGCCAGTTTGTACCAGACAGCAATTAATTAAGCAGCTTTAATCTCTTAAGGACATTTTTCCTTTAGGGAAAATAAACAAAAACCAGAAGATATTTACCACCAGTGCTTCTTCCAAGCAAAAATTTACAAACTAAAATCTTAAAAAATAAATGAAGCCACTTAGGAAAGGTTTCCCCGGCAAGCCTCAGCCAAGACTTTAACCTTTTTTAAAAAGAGGCAATTATATGAAAGGGGCCAGGGGCTGAATGCATAATCCCCTGATTCGATACCAACCCAACAGGCCCAGATGACTTCTTCCAGCAGATACAATCAACGGGTCATGAACATGTTCCCAAAGTGTCTTTCCCTCTCTAAGAAAAAGAGCCGAAAGCCCCCTTCTAAGGTTACCCCACTTGGATTTCCCATCAGAATGACCTTTACCCTCCCACCTCTCATAACTTCTTTAATGAAAAAAAACACAGGATGCATATATATAAGGAATAGAGTAAGACATGGGTAATTTGTATGGTGAATTGGACTTCAATGACTTGTGAGAAATACATTTTGTGAAAGAGTACATCTCTCATTCTAGCTCACAAAACCTCCCCCATCATTCTATTTTTCTTGTCTTTTTCTCTCACTCTTTCCCCTCAAAGAATCCACATCAACAACTCTATTTGTGACTAACAAGCAACAAGAAAGGGAAATTTTTCAGAGAGAAAAAGCACTCAGGTTTTAGTTACTAAGGATGGGAAGCATCTTAAACTTAAAATACAGGTAATATTTTAGTGATTTTTCTCTTCCTCCAAAGCCACACTGATTAAAGATTAAGCTTCTTCCCTCCTTAACCTAAACCACTCTGCCTGTATTTGAAGTTCTACTGCTCAAAAGGAAGTCTGGAAAACCACGGTCAATGCCATCCTGGGCATCAGAGTAGGTGCAAGAGGGAAAGTCAGTAAGCTGGATCTAGTGTTTGAAATATTCACTTAACAAGAAGTAGCTTTTCACTCTGCACTTTTTGCTACTGCTATGCAATTTCTTAAAATCAAAGTGTTAATTTGGGGAAATATTTAAAATATATATCTTTTATCTATTAAAAATATTTATCTTTTTACCAAAACCAAAAATCAATTCCAACTGAAAAGTGTTTTTCAAATTATTGGAGATATAGAAAAATGTGGCAAGTGGAAAAATAAGTGTCTTTGCTCCTACCAACAAGACTAGCCTTCCGATAATATTTACTACAATCAAAAAGGAAATACATGAAATGGTAGTAGTAACTGATAAGTTTTCTCTAAGGGCATTTGGTAAGGTCACCCTCGCTGTCCTCTGCAGACTAGTGCCAGATCTTCTGTTTTGGGCACTAACATGCCCTCCAGCCCTTGGAGGCCATATGTTGCTGGTAGGACCTAGAAATGAAGCGGTGTGACTCTAAAGTAATGAAATTAATGTATCTTTCTTAAACATACATCTGCACATGTGCGTGCGTGCATGCACACACACAGACACACACACACAGAACACAGAATACATACATTCAGGTGAGTAATGTTCCCCACCAAAGTAGTCACCGAAGACATTCTACGTATCTCAGTGATGACCACAATGCTTAAGACATCTCTGGAACTTCTCTTTGGGAACTGTTTGGGAACTATGAGCTGCACAAGAAAATGGCTCTGACTGCTTTACAGCATTTATTACTCAAACCCTCTTGATAAGTCCCCTTCTTCCCCAGAGACTTCAAATAGCTCCTGGGTAGTTTCAAACTTAAAATTCTCTCTCCTGTAACCACAAAAGATTACAGATTTGCCCTGAGAAGAAGAGGGCAAATCTCCTGAGAAGAATTAAAAGAGGGTGTTATACTAACTCCCTTAACCAGTGAATCACTGTCCTGAACCTTAGCCTCTGCCTTAGTAAAAGGAGGAGGTTGGAACAGATGACCATTAAGGTCCCTCCCAGTTCTAACATTTTGGGAGTCTGTTTTCAGATGTTTCTAGTCTTTGAAGACTGTTCCAGAAATGTTTTCACCAATGGCAATACCATTGGAAAAGCTATGCAGTATCCTGCTGGGGCTATTCAGGGGGACAACATACATTGGGATATATAAGCTCTGGAAGGTTTGTTAAAATGCCAGTCACATGACTTTATAGTAACAGCTCATACACACACAGGGAATGCCAGCCCATCTGAGATTCCCTAAAATCATACCTTAATCCCTATTCTCAATGAGCCCAGATGGGCAGAAGCACCAAGCACCACCAGGGATGCAAAAGACACATGGTGTCAGCTGCTAAGGAAAATAAACCCCAAAGGTCCATGGGACTGAATTTACCAGCTGCATCCAGCTAGATACCTTATTTCCATAGTATGGAGTTTCAGCATTGTTCTTTGCCTGACTTCAGGGTGAATCTTCAGGATTTTAGATCAACATTGCAGATAACCCTTGGCCATGTGGAAAGTAATAATCACACTTGATTGTAGTTATGTCTCATAGGCTGGAACCCCCAGGAAAACAGAAGGCTGAACCTGTAGGGGATGGGGATAACTGCACAGTGTATGTTTATACATCCTGTCAATCTTAATTATTTGCATGTGGATTTTGCACTATCAGTGTTCAATGCCCAGCCTTGCTTTCCCTAGGCTCCCCTGGCCTGCCACTGGCTTGTGGTCCATTTGGGAAACCTGTAGAAAATCCACTGCATTTGTTGTCAGGAGACCCAGTCAGTCTGGGCTATGCCTCTTAGTAGTTGAGAGAACAAGAACATTTGCACTGTAGTTTCATCATCTAAAAATGAGGCTAATATCGCTTGTACGTTAGGTCTACTGGGAAGACCAAATTAAACAATGCCTGTGAATGTACTCTGTCAACTATACAGCATTAATCAAAGTTATTTTTAAAACAGAGAATGTAAATCAACTTTTGAAGAAGCATAGCTCAACTGATTTAGGCAGGTATTTATTTGTGGCAAGGGGCAGGAAAAAGAGGAACATAACAATCTATCATTTTGGATCTCCCAAAGAACTATACTGTTCCACTTCTTTGAAACAGATGGAATTAATTTTTATCTGCAAGGCTGATTTAAAACAGCTCCCTGTTGAAAGAAGTCAGGAGGTCTAACAGTTTGAGAAGGTATCTCCTCTTTCTTTCCTCTACCATTTCTAACTGTGGCCATTATGTTCCTGAATGAGGCCATTCCAAAACTCATTCCAAGTGGGTGCTGCCAGATTTGGCCCAGAAGCCCTCAAGGGGTGGGTCACTCGGGGAGTGAGGAGTGCTTCTGACCTGGGTCACACAGAAACAGAGACGCAGTTCCCTTGGATATCGACTGCAAAGGCCCTGGAACCTCTCAGAACCGTATTAGACAGTGTTTTGCCATTATAAGAAAACCAAAGTGAGAACACTCAGCTCTTCAGTATAAATGATCAAGGCCAAAGACCTCTTAAAAATCGGTAACGCTGTCCATTAAGTGCTACTTGGCCCCGGTCATGTTGCTGGACCGTAAGAGGTACTGATCCACACTTCCTTTCCGCCGACTCACAGTCCGCCTCTCGTTGTCAAACATGCGCTGCAGCTGCAGAGCCAGCTGTCGGTCCTCTTCCTCCTGCTGCAATTTCTGCTCCATCTCTCGCAGTACTGGGTCTGTTGGGGCCAGACCCACGTCACCACTGGTTGGTCGCAGTTTCTTAAGGGAGCCATTTTGTTCCAAGTGCTTGGTCTTACAGTGTCTTTTCCGGCCCCGACGCAAGGAAGGAAGTGGCTCCTCACTTAGGCTGTCTACTAGAACACCATTAGCCAGATCAAAATGATTTAATGTCTTTAATTGTTTCTTTGTTTTGAGGACTCCACCCAAAACACTGTTTTTGGGTAGCACTGAATTAACTGCTGAGATTTTCATGGCTCTGCTTATACAGGTTTTGTCTAACTTGGCATCTGGGGTTGACCCTGACCCCTCAAATGGTTCCCTCTCCAAAGAAGTCCCACTAGCTCCCCCTTTGAGTTCTAAGGAACAGCAGGTTTCCAATGGGATCTCAGTGTTCCTTTTACTATCACTGTCCTGTTCTGCTCTTGTTTGGCTAACAGAGGGGAAATAATCAAGGTCAGTGGAGGTGGGTCCAGTACACTCGGAGAGTAGTTGCCCACTGGACAATCTTGCATTTAAAGCCAGAAGTGGCTTCTCTTTGCTAGAATGGGTAACTTCAGAGCTTAGTAGGTCTTCCCCTGTTTCAGGAGCCAGGGAGGTAAGAGTGGCTTTTGAAAGGGTCTTTTTGATCTGCCGCTCCTGAAAGATCTGTTCCCACTTTTTGAGGATCCGTGGACTGGCCTCATAAGAAGTCTGCTTCTGCAGGCTTCTGTTTAGGTTGCGCGGTGTTGATTTGATGATGAGGGGACTTAGCACACGGCCATCAGGGAGTCTCTTGGGAGGAGTACATGGTGAGCAGACAATGGGCTTGAAATGGTTTAGTTCTTCAGAGATGCTGTCATTGCTCTCAGGGCTGATAGAACGCTCTGGTTTATGCAGGGAAGCCAAGGATGAGAGGGAGCTAAAGGGTAGACGCTTTTCGATGGTTAAGTCAGGGGCTGAGAGGCAGCGGTTGTTTTGAGTGGAAAAGAGGACACCAATGATGGGGTTGGAGGCTGGAGTCACAGCTGTGACCTGAAAGAGATTAAAAAGATTATACATACATATATATTTTCCTTCACCATTTCTTTATGATGGTGCAGGGATACGAAAGAGAAGGACAAGAAATGGAATGAAAGGTAATGTGAGCCTGAGAAATGGAGAAAATCTCTAACCTAGAAAGCATACTAGTTAGCAGAAACTCCTACACACTTGGAACAATTAATGAAATTGAAAATCTGTAGGGAAAAAAACCCTTATCTAGAGCTTTTAAAGTGGTTTCTCCAATGGCCCTAATAATTCAAACTCTCTTCCCTCACATCTGTTTCTAGAATTCTCCAACATAACTAACATGCCTGGGCTCACTCTGCTTCTTCTCATCTGGACTAGTTTCTTTCGTGACCATGTGCAGAGGCGGCTCTGGGGCAGGACCTGTGAGCCCTGGCAGCCTGGGGCTCAGGTGTACCTTGGCTTTGTTGGCTGGGGCTGCTCTGAGTCTGCTCTTCACTCTTTCCTGAGCTGTGTCACTACAGCTCTGACTCCTCTCCACCTTGGAGTTCAGCTTCCTAAAAAATAAATAAAAGATATATAGTCAAAATTAGTCCATATACTAGTTAAGGAAACAGGATGACAATCTCTTTTGTGTTTTCTAAGCCACTCACCAAGAAAGATAATTCCCTTGGGCAGCTACAATAGAAAATGAGTTAATTTATTAAAAAGATATATTCTAAGAACAAACTCTGCCAAAAGAGAGAATGCTCCAAAGAGAACAGATGGTTCAAGCTTTTGTTTCCAAACCAGACCCTGCCAAAATGAGGCAAGACCAATAGCTGTTTTACCTATGCTTACAGAGATACAGGGATATTTCCCCTTCCTTAATACAGTAGATACAGTGTTAAATCACCTTTACAAACAACAATTTTTCCTTTTATTAGACCCAAACCTCTCCTCAAGCAATCTAAATCAGCCATGAAACAAATGAAATACTTAGAAAAATGCAGAGCAGTGTACTGGATCTTTATGTAGGAAGTTAAAATTAAATGTAGTCCCTCAATCCATCACATTTGAGTTTTTAAAGGCCTAAATCCTGGTGAATTAAGAGATTTCAAGAACATATGATTTTTGTCTTATGTATTACATTATGAATTTATAACCCAAACCAAACTCCACAGTACTTGTATACCAAAGTCCGCTATACTCTAGCATGGTAAGTGCTATAGGAGAACAGTTATTATACAGCTAAACTTCCCAAGTATTTTCTTCTAAGAGTTTTATATTTTATAGTGTTGGCTCTTACATTTAGGCCTTTGATCCATTTTGAGTTAAATTTTATATATGGTGTGAGGTTAGGGTCCAACTTCATTCTTTTGCATATGGATATCGAGTTGTCCTAGCACCATATGTGAAAATTACTGTGTTAGAATTATGTACAGATGGCTGTCACATACCCCATAGACTATAAGTAGGAATACTTGATTAATTTCTTACCTTTGCTTCCCACTCCCCAACTCTTGCTTAAATATGTCTGTTCACGAAGCATTTATCATATACTCACTACATGCCAGACACTGGGATGGGCATTATCCAGGCATGGGGAATACAGAGAAGAATGAGACACAGTCTAGGTCTTCAAGGAATCAGAGTCCAGTGGGACAGACAAATAAATAAATACAATACAATGAAAGAGCACAACAAAAAAAGTATGCATATGAGGCAGAAATGGCATAAAAGAGTTATTAATAACTTGGGATGGAGTAAGAACGGTTAGAAAAGCCTTCCTGTAGCATGTGCATTTTGAAGGATGAATAAGAATTTGCCACAAGTCAAGGTGACTATGTAGCTATGCAGATGATCACAAACAAATTATTTCCTCAGTTGATTCTATTTAGCTTTGGAATGGAATGCATCATATCTACTCTTAATGTGGCAAAAGATTTGCTTTTAAATTTTTACTCTGCCAGGATTAGCTAAGAGAAAACTTATAAAGGAGGTAAGGTACATTCCCAGAACACCTCTCCTCTCCCTACAGCTCTAGTGAAAGCCTGTGCTACCCATCCACAATGGCTTCTATTCCAGAATTTGTGTGTTACTGCTCCCATTCAAAGTCTCATGGCCACATAGTGTTAACAGGAAAAAGTGGTGGCCAACCTGCGTCACATGTTCGCACTTTACCAAGAAAGTTCAATACTTAACCCAAATGAATAATGTCAGAGTTGTACACTCTAGTGGGAAATACATTTTGGAGCGGGTAGGAAATTTCAACATCAACTTATAAAAGCAGCTGCTCAGAAGTCAGCTTGATTGGTGTTATACTTTAAAAAAAATGAAATTAATTTGCATTCCTAAATGTCACACAAACTGTCAGCGGTACCGAAGAAGGCATATCAAAAGCCAAGACAGGCCAAAAGCTATGTCTCTTGTGCCAAATAATTAGCCAAGTTGTGAATGCCAAGGAAAAGTTCTTGAAAGAAATTAAAAGTGCTACTCCAGTGAACACATAAATGATAAGAAAGTAAAACAGGCTTATTGCTGATATGGAGAAAATTTTAGTGGTCTGGATAGAAGATTAAACCAGCCACAAAATCCCCTTCAGCCAAAGCCTAATTCACAGCAAGGCCCTAATTCTCTTCACTTCTGTAAAAGCTGAGAGAGGTAAGGAAGTTGCAGAAGAAAAGCTGGAAGCTAGCAGAGGGTGGTTTATGAGGTTTAAGGGAAGAAGCCATTTCCAGAACATAAAAATGCAAGGTGAAGCAGCAAGTGCTGATGGAAAAGCTACAGCAAGTTATACAGAAGATTTACATAAGGTCATTGATGAAGGTGGCTACGCTAAACAAAAGATTTTCAATGCAGACAAAACAGCCTTCCAACGGAGGAAGATGCCATCTAGGACTTTCATAGCTACAGAGAAGTCAAAGCTTCAAAGGACAGGATGACTCCATTGTTAGGGGCTAATGCAGCTGATAACTTTAAGTTGAAGCCAATGCTTCTGAAAATCTGAGGGTCCTTAAAAATTAGGTTAAATCTATTCTGCCTGTGCAATATAAATGGAACAACAAGGCCTGGATGACAGCACATCTGTTTATAGCGCAGTTTACTGAATATTTTAAGCCCCTGTTGAGACTGACTGCTCAGAGAAAAGATTTCAGAGAAGAGATTCCTTTCAAAATATTATTGCTCATTGACAATGCACCTGGTTACCTAAGAGCTTCAATGGAGATGTACAAGATTAATGTTGTTTTCATGCCTAACTAACACAACATTCATTCTGCAGTTCATGTATCAAGGAGTAATTTAAACTAATTATTCTTATTACTTCAGAAATACGGCCACAGCTGCCACAGATAGTGACTTCGTAAGACTACAGGTGCCACAGATAGTGATTCCGCTAATGGATCTTGACAAAGTAAATAAAAAACATTCCGGAAAAGATGCCATTAAAAACATTCATGATTCATGGGAGGAGGGCAAAATATCCACATTAACAGAAGTTGGGAAGAAGCTGATTCCAACTTTCACAGATGACTCTGAGGCGTTCAAGACTTCACTGGAGGAAGGAATTGCAGATGTGCTGGAAATAGCAAGGAAATTAGAATGAGAAGTGGAGTCTGAAGATGTGACTGAATTGCTACAATCTCACAATAAAACTTTAATGAATGAGGAGTTGCTTCTCATGAATGAACAAAGAAAGTGGTTTCTTGAGATGGAATCTACTCCTGGTGAAGCTGTTGTGAACACTGTTGAAATGATAACAAAGAGTTTAGATTATTATTACATCAATTTAGCCAATAAAGCAACAGCAGGGTTTGAGAAGATTGACTCCAATTTTGAAAGAAGTTCTACTGTGGATAAAATGCTACCAAACCGTATCACTGCTACAGAGAAACGTGTCATGAGGGGAAGAGTCAATCAATGTGGCAAACTTCATTGTTGTCTTATTTTTAAAAATTGCCACAGCCACCCCAACCTTCAACCACCACCACCCTGATCAGCCATCAGCCACACCAGGGTAACACCTTCCATCAGTGAACCTCCAACTCACTGAGGGCTCAGATGATCGTTAGCACTTTTTAGCCATAAGGTATTAAGGTACATTGTGTTTTTGGGCACAATGCTACTGCACACTTAATAGACTATGGTATAGTATAAATGTAACTTTTATATGCACTGTGAAACCAAAGATTTGTGTACTCGCTTTACTGTAATATTCACTTTATTGCAATATTCACTTTGTTGCAGTGGTCTGGAGCCAAACCTGCAGTATCTCCAGGGCATGCCTATACCTTTTTTGTTAACCAGCTCCTCCATTAGTGCCTTCTTTTGTGTTAGATATTTCTTAGTAGACCATTTTGGTTCTCTTCTTATATCTTTTACTATGTATGTTTTTAATTTTCTTAGAGGTTTATCTCCTAAGTTGCCCTGCTAATAATATCTTAATTTATAACAACCTTTTTCAAATTAATATCAACTTGGTTTCAATAGTACCAAAAACATTACTCCTATGTAACTGTCCCTCTTTTATGTTGTTATTGTCACAGATTTTACATTTTTACACATTGTATACCCATCAACACAGATTTGTAATTTTTGTTTTATGTAGCTGTCTTTTAATTTTCGTAAAAAAAAAAAGGAGTTACACACCAATACATTAATACTGACTTTTATATTTATTTATGTAGTTACCTTTATTGGTGCCATTTGTGTGTATTTAAAGAAAGTGTCCTTTCATTTCAATGAAGAAATTCCTTTTAGCATTTGATATGGGCTGGTCTACTAGTGACACATTCAGTTTTCATTTATCTGGAAATGTTTTAATTTCTCCTTGATTTTGATACATAGTTTTGCCAGATATAAAATTCTTGGGTGACGGTTCATTTTTTTCCTTTCAGCCTTTTGAATATGTCATACCACTGCCTTTTTGCCTGCATAGTTTCTGATAAGAAATTAGCTGTTAAACTTATTGAGGGTCATTAGTAGATGATTATTTTACTATCTGTTTTCAAGATTCTGTTTGACTTTCAACAGTTTGATTATAATTTGTTTTGATGTAGATATCTTTGTAGATGTCTTTACCCTACTTTGGAGTCATTGAGCTTCTTGCATGTGTAGACATGTGTCTTTCCTCAAATTCAGTGTTTGGCCATTATTTTTTTATTCTTTTTATTTTTTTTAATTTCAGAATATTACCAAGGTACAAATGTTTAGGTTACATATTGCCTTTGCCCTGCCTGAGTCAGAGCTATAAGCATGCCCATCTCCTAGACAGTGTACACCACACCATTAGGTGTGAATATACCCATCCCCTCTTCCCCCTCCACCTGCCCAACACCCAATGAATGTTACTACCACATATGTACATACGTGTTGATTAATTAATACCAATTTGATGGTGAGCATGTGGTGCTTATTTTTCCATTCTTGTGATATTTCACTTAGTAGAATGGGCTCCAGCTCCATCCAGGATAACACAAGAGGTGCTAGTTCACCATTGTTTATTGTGGCTGAGTAGTACTCCATGGTATACATATACCATATTTTATTAATACACTCATGTATTGATGGGCACTTGGGTTGTTTCCGTATCTTTGTAATTGTGAATTATGCTGCTATAAACATTCTAGTGTAGATGTCTTTCATACAGACTGTCTTTTTTTCCTTTGCGTAGGTGCCCAGAAATAGCATTGCTGTATCAAATGGTAGTTCTACTTTTAGCTCTTTGAGGTATCTCCATATTACTTTCCATAGAGATTGTACTAGTTTGCAGTCTCACCAGCAGTGTATGAGTGTTCCTCTCCCCATCCACATCAACATTTGCTGTTTGGGGATGTTTTGATAAAAGCCATTCTCACTGGAGTTAAGTGATAACTCATTGTGGTTGTGATTTACATTCCCCTGATGATTAGAGATGTTGAGCATTTTTTCATACATTTGCTGGCCATTAGTCTGTCTTCTTTTGAAAAGTTTCTGATCATGTCCTTTGCCCACGTTTTATTGGGGTTGTTTGATTTTTTTCTTGTTGATTTTCCTGAATTCTATATAGATTCTAGTTATGAGCACTTTGTCAAGAGATGTAGCATGCAAATATTTTCTCCCATTCTGTAGGTTGTCTATTTGCTCTCATGATAGTTTTGTTGGCTGTGCAGAAGCTTTTTAATTTGATCAGGTCCCATTTATTTAGTTTTGTTGTTGTGGTGACTGCCTTTGGGATCTTCATAAATTCTTTCCCTAGGCCGATGTCTATAAGAGTTTTTCCAACATTTTCTTCTAGAATGCTTATAGTTTCACGCCTTACATTTCGGTCTGTTAACCATCGTGAGTCGATTTTTGTGAGAGGTGAGAGTTGCGGATCCTGTTTCAGTCTTTGACATGTAGCTATCCAGTTTTCCCAGCACAATTTATTGAATAAGGATTCTTTTCCCCAGTGTATTTTTTTGTCTGCTTTGTCAAAGATCAGATTGCTATATGAGGATGGTTTTATATCTGGGTTCTCAGTTCTGTTTTGTTGGTCTAAGTATCTGTTCTTTTGCCAGTACCATGCTGTTTTGGTTACTATAGCCTTGTAGTATAGCTTGAAGTCTCATAAATTGATGCCTCCCAATTTGTTCTTTTTGCTTAAGGTTGCTTTTGCTATACGGGGTCTTCTCTGGTTCCATACGAAACATAGAATTAGTTTTTCTAGATGTACAAAAGATGGTGTTGGCATTTAATAGGGATTGCATTGAATCTGTAGATCATTTTGGGAATTATAGACATTTTAACAATGTTGACTCTGCTGATCCATAAGCATGGTATGGTTTTCCATCTGTTTACATCCTCTGCTATTTCCTTCCTTAGCGCTTCATAGTTCTCCCCGTTGAGGTCTTTCACCTCCTCAGCTAAATATATTCCTAGATATTTTACTTTCTTTGTTACTATTGTAAAGGGTACTAACTCTTTTGTTTGGTTTTCAGTTTGACTGTTGTTGGCATATATGAATACCACTGATTTGTGTAGATTGATTTTGTAACCTGAGACTTTGCTGAATTTGTTTATCAACTCCAGCAGTCTCATGGGAGAGTCTTTGGGGTTTTCTAGATATAAGATCATATCACCATGTTTGACCTCTTCTGCCCCCATTTGGACGTCCTTGATTTCCTTGTTTTGTCTGATTGCTCTGGCTAGGACTTCCAGCACTATGTTAAATGGAAGTGGTGATAGAGGGCAAACTTGTCTGGTTCCAGTTCTAAACGGGAATGCTTTCAATTTTTCCCCATTCAGTATGTTGGCCATGGCTTTTATCATTTTGAGGTAAGTCCCGTCTATGCCTATTTTGTTAAGCATTCTTATCATAAAAAGCTGCCGAATTTTGTCGAATGCTTTTTCTGCATCTATTGAGAGGATCATATGGTCTTTGTTTTTACTTCTATTTATATGGTGAATTACATTTATAGACTTGCATATGTTGAACCATCCCTGCATCTCTGGGATGAAATCCCTTTGGTCATGATGGATTACTTTTTTGATAAGCACCTGAATTTGGTTTGCTAGGATTTTATTGAGAATTTTTGCATCTATATTCACAACGGATCTTGGTCTGTAGTTTTCTTTTTTTGTTGAGTCCTTTCCTGGTTTTGGTATCAGGGTGCTTTTGGCTTTGTAAAACATGTTGGGGAGTATTCCTTCCTTCTCAGTGTTGTGGAATAATTTCTGGAGGATAGGCACCAGTTCTTTGTAGGTCTGGTAAAATTTGGGTGTGAAACCATCTGGTCCAGGACATTTTTTTTTAAAGGAAGGTTTTTTTATTGCTGCTCAAATTTTGGTACTCAATATCAGTCTGTTCAGGAATTCTATTTCTTCCTGATTGAGCCTAGGGAGGCTGTGTGTTTCTAAGAATTTGTCCATTTCCTCCATGTTTTAAAATTTATGTGCAGAGATTTTTATAGTATTCATAGATGATATTTTGTATTTCCGTGGTATCAGTTGTAATTTCTCCTTTTTCATTCCTGATTGAGCTTATTGGAGTCCTTTCTTTTCTGCTTCTGGTTAATCTAGTGAGAGGTGTGTCAATTTTGTTTATTTTTTCAAAGAACCATCTTTTTGTTTTATTAATCTTCCACATAGTTTATTATTGATTTCATTTAGTTCTGCTCTGACCTTGGTTATTTCTTTTCTTCTGCTGGGTTTGCAATTGGTTTGCTCATCCTTTTCCGGTTCTTTAAGATGATTCATTAGATTGCTGATTTGTGGTCTTTCTGACTTTTGGATTGCAGGCATTTATGACTATAAATTTTCCTCTCAGGACTGCTTTATCTGTGTCCCACAGATTTGGATAACTTGTGCCCCTTTATCATTTGGTTCAAAGAATCTTTTGATTTCCATCTTAATTTCCTCCTTGACCCAATAATCATTTAGCAGAAAGTTGTTTAGTTTCCACGATTTTGTGTGGAGATGAATGTTTCTGTTGGAGTTGATTTCTAATTTTATTACACTGTGGTCTGAGAAGATAAGATGCATGGTATAATTTCTATTTTTTTTTCATTTGTTGAGACATGTTTTGTGGTCTAGAATATGGTCAGTCTTAGAGAACGTCCCATGAGCTGATGAGAAAAACATATATTCAGTGGTTTTTAGGTAGAATGTTCTGTAAATGTCAGTCAGGCCCATTTGTTTTAGAGTTCTGTTTAAGTCCATTGTTTCTTTGTTTATTTTCTGTTTGGAGGATCTGTCCTGTTCTGTCAGATGGGTGTTGAAGTCCCTTGCTATTACGGTGCTGCTGTTTATCATTTTGTTTAGATCGAGTAGGATTTCCTTTATAAGTCTGGGTGCACCTGAGTTAGGTACATAAATATTTAGAATTATGTCTTCTTGTTGAATTGTACCCTTCACCATATAATGACCATCTTTGTCTTTCATTACTTTTGCTGATCTGAAGACTAAGTTATCTGAAATTAGAACTGCTATACCAGCTTTCTTTTGTTTTCCATTTGCATGGAATACTGTTTTCTAACCCTTCACCTAGAGTCTGAATGAATCCTTGTGGGATAGATGTGTTTCCTGAAGGCAGCAAATACTTGGCTCATGTATATTTATCCATTTGGCCAGCCTGTGTCTCTAGTGGGCAGTTCAAGCCACTCACATTTATTGAAAGAATTGATAAGTGGGGGGGATTTCTGTTCATCCTGTTGAGTTAAATTTTGTTGCTTTGTTTTCTCTCTTGAGCCACTGTGCTACCTGGCCTTTGACCTTTAGCTTTTGGATGATTTTACACTGGTGAGTGTCTATTGTGCTGACCCATATGTAATGCACTCTGAGTACTTCCTGGAGGGCAAGTCTTTTCTTGATGAATTCCCTCAGTGTTTGCTTGTCTGAGAAGGTCTTTATTTCTCCTTCATATAAGAAACTTAGTTTTGTAGGATACAAAATTCTAGGCTGGGCATTTTTCTGTCTGAGAAGGCTGAGAATGGGGCCCCAGTCCCTTCTGGCTTGTAAGGTCTCAGTGGAGAAGTCTGCAGTTACTCAGATGGGTTTTCCTTTGTAGGTTACCTGCTGCTTTCACCTTACATCTCATAGGAGGGCCTCTTTCATCTTTGTTTTGGCCAGTCTGATGATTATGTGTTGTGGTGTCTTCCTGTTTGCAATGAATCTCCCAAGAGTCCTTTGAGCTTCTTGTACCTGGATATCTAGATTTCTAGCAAGGCCAGGGAAATTTTCCTCCATTATTCCCTCAAATAGATTATCCAAACCTTGTGTATTTTCTTCTTTACCCTCAGGAATGCCTATGATTCTTGTTAGGCCTTGTCACATAATCCCACATTTCTTGTAGGCTTTGCTCTTTTCTCTTATTTCTCCGCTCTATCTCTGTGACCGACTTGTTTAATTGAAAGGTATTAGCTTCAATCCCTGAGATTATTTCTTCTGCTCAATCTAGCCTATTCTTGAGGCTTTCCGCTGTGTTTTGTAATTCCTTGAATAAATTTTTCATTTCCAGAAGTTCTGTTTGATTTTTTTTAATATTTCAATTTCTTTAGTGAATTTTTCATTCATTTCCTGGATTTTTTTTGTGTGTGCGTGTGTATAGGGTTGTTTGGTGTTGGGTTTCCATTTTATCTTGCATTTCATTGAGTTTTCTTACAATCCATGTTCAAAGTTCTTCATCTGTCATTTCAGTGTTCTGATTTTGGTTTGTATCCATTGCTAGAGAGTTGGTGTTCCCTTTTGGGGGTGTCCTTTCAGTCTGATTCTTCATATTTCCAGAGTTCTTTCACTGACTCCATCCCATCTGGAGTAGCTGTTGCTTCTTAACTTTGGATTTTCGTTTAGATAGCCATTATTTCTTCAAATATTCTTTCTTCATCTTTCTTTCCCTCTCCTATCCTTCTGGGACTATTATTTTGCGCATACTGGTATACTTAATGGTGTTCCACAAATTTCCTAGGCTCTGTTCATTTTTCTTCATTCTTCTTCTTTCTGTTCCTCAAATGACCCATCTTCAAACTTGTTGATTCTTCTGCCTGCTCAATTCTGCTCATCCAGTAACTGTACGTTTTGGCTCTGGAATTTCTATTTGGTTCCTTTTTATAATTTCTATCTCTTTACTGGTATTATTTGTTGAGACAATGTTCTCATGACTAATTTTAGTTCTTTGTCCATGGTTTCCTTTAGCTCTTGTAAATGATTTACAGCCTATGTCAAGAATATCAATTTTTTTTCTAGTGTATAGGTCAGTTTTTTATCATGCCTTGTTTTTTTGCTGAAAACTGAACATTTTGAATATTATAATATGGCAGCTATGAAAATCAGATTCTCTGCTCTCCCGAGTTTTTTGTTGCTGTGTGTTGTATTCATTGCTTGTTCAATGACTTTTCTGAACTGATTTTGTAAAAACTATTTGTCAAATGTGGCCAATGAAGTCTCTGTTCTGTTAGCTTAACAGTCAGTCAGTGATTCAACAGAGAGTTCTTTAAATGCCATGATTCAGGTGTTTTTTCTTGATTAAGCACTTACTTATTTGCTGTAAACTTTTAGTTTCCAGAGTTCCAATAAAGTTGACTTTGACTGTTTTTGCCAGTTTATTCACTGCTTTTGTGGAGGGATGGGCTTTTGGATTTCTCTATTCTACCATTTTTGCTGACATCACCAGGCAAAGTACCTTTTAAGATACAGATGATATATTTGAATTATAGGGCAAGAAAGGTGTTTTATTACCATGGCACTGTTCTGAAGCCTAATCAGTCATTCTAGCAATATGGGGTATAAATTCTAACACTAAACTGCTAAAATCAGGAGTGTAAATATATTTTATAAAATGTAAAGATAATATACAGATAACGTTAGTATTGTTATTTTAGCATTTGGTCAGGGAAAGAGTCTTCAAAATGCTGACTAAGAATAGTCAAGAGTAGTAAATGTGATAACATTCTTAGGATTGAAAGTACTCAAACAATACCTTCACTAAAAAATGAGGGAAGTAACTATTCCTCCCTCTTTTGTACACATTCATTTCTGTATGCCCAAACCCAACAGTGATTGGCACATAGTGAATATATTCAATAAACGTTTTACAAATTAATAAAAATATGTACAGAAATGCCTCTTTCTCTCTTAAGAAAATGAAAGAAAATTCCAACATCAGGAACCCATTATTGTCAGGCACATTGCTAAGTGTTTTAAATACAATGTATCTCATTTAATCCATGCAGAAACTCTATGACATAAGTATCATCATCCCAAATTAATAGAGAAATAAGAGAAGTGATCTTTCCATAGTCATATAGCCAAAGCGAATACTTAAACCTATAGTATGTGTACAATTTCAAGATCTGTGCTCTTCCTACCATAGCATACTGATCTAACTAACATTCTACTCTACTCTGCCACAGAACAGACACAACGAATCTAGGGAAGCTCTCTATCCAACCACATAATGAAGCCATAATCAAGAGCAAGCAGCATTGTCTGAAAGGCAAACTGGCTTAAAATTTCCACTGCCAAGAGACCAGATGGTTTCTGGGATATCTAGTTAGGCTAAAAATACCCACACCCACTATGAGTCTGACTTATAAACAAGGAAAAGCAGGGGTAGCCAGCAGAAACATAGAGCTGGAAAGCTGGAAGACTTAATGCTTATAAATGCTTATAAAAGGTGGTTTCAAATGATAATGCATGATACAAAATATGAGTTAGCTCATGCTCTCAATTGCTTGGTCATTGCTCTGTCTCTCACATACTTACACCACACTGGTTTCTTAATCACACTCTCAGGTCTGGCAGAGCTGGGTCTCATCAAGAAGCTAAAGGCTGGAGAGGACCCTCTTTCCAGTTTCTGAAAGACTTTCCCCATCCTGTCTGTCTCTCTTTTATTTCAATAGATTTATGGGGTACAAGTGGTTTTTGTTACATGGATGTATTATATAGTGGTGAAGTTTAGGATTTTAGTGTACCCACCACCTGAATAGTGTACATCATACCCAATAGATAATTTTTTATCCCATCCTCTCATTCTTCCCCCTTCTGAGGCTCCAATGTCCTTTACACCACTCTATATGACCATGTGTACTCATAGCTTAGCTCCCAATTATAAAAGAAAACATGTGGTACTTGGTTTTCCGTTTCTGAGTTACTTAGGATAATGGCCTCCAGTTCTAGCCAAGTTGCTGCAAAAGACATTTTATTCTTTCAAATGGCTGAGTAGTATTCCATGGTATATATTTATACCACATTTTCTTTACCCACTTATTAGTTTATGAGCACTTAGGTTGATTCCATATCTTTGCAATTGTGAATTGTGCTGGCATAAACATACAAGTCTAGGTGTCTTTTTGATATAATGGCTTTTTTCCCTTTGGGTAGAGACCCAGTAGTGAGATTGCTGGTTCAAATGGTATACCTACTTTTAGTTCTTTGAGAAGTCCCCATACTGTTTTCCATAGAGGTTGTACGAATTTACATTCCCACCAACAGTGATATGTGCTCCCTTTTCACCACATCCATGCCAACATCTATTGTTTGGCAGAGATATTACTGACACTTCTAAAACCTGCCACTCTCTTTAAGCTCCACATCACTTCTCTTTAAACTATCTTCCTTTTCCAACCATTTTCCATTACTTTTAATAATGGATTATTACTATTAATGGTTATTAAGATTTGTCCTCTTCATAACCAGGCTCATAACCACTTGATTTGTTCCAATTCCTTTATCCCTCTCTCAACACACACACACACACACACACACACACACACAAGCCATTGCCCCAGGTCATTATCAAGTCTTGACATTTCTTTCAAGTCACTGCTCTCACTGCTGCATCTTTTTCTCATAATCTCCTCAGGTCATTGTTTGACTATTCCCCCGTCACAATTTGCTAAGTCTAATCTTTAGATTTTTATGGAACTTCCTAACTACCCCCACCCTTTTCTTTTCATTCCCTGGCTTCAATTCCTCCACCCTTCGAAAGTCTAGATATTTCAATTTTAGAGGTGGCAAGAATCTTAAAAAATCATTGAGTAAGCCCCTCTGGCTAGCTAGCAGGTAGGGCATAACAACCTGCATTTTACACAGATGAAACAGAAGGTCAACTGTTTACTCAAGGTCACACTGCTACTTCTTCCCTAAAACACCACACCTTACCTCTCTGGATTTGCTTCCTTTCCACAATCCTGAAGCTAGTCCTCCAATATCACATCACTTATGTATCCCCTTAGTTTCTGTTACCTGAAAGTTTCTGTACTTAATTTGTGTATTTTAAGCAAGAGGCACCAGTCTCCCAAAGGGTCTGCATATTTTCATTCACTCCAACACTGACTGGGCATGTGTTTAATATCCCTGAGTCTAACCCTAAGTCTCTGCCTATATCTCTCCTAATACATACACCTTATAGAGAGCACAGCCACATCAGGTCTCTTGATGTGCCACACACTGAATGACCACAATCTCAGGCTTAAAAGTATCTGGACGTTAGAAAACAAAATGATGTAGCTATGGCTAATTTCTACTCAGGAGGACGCAAATCTTTCTTTTACAAAATCTATGAAAAGTATCATCATAAGCTATTGCTAAATATATTAGAAGGCTAAATGCAAATTCATAGTATAAAAGTTTTATCAGTGTGGTTGCTAGACCTCCCCCTAAGTCCCCTATTCATCCTATGAAATCTAAACTAAAAAACGGCCGTCAGCCAATCTGGCCTTCCGAAACTACAGGAGCCCTCCCTCCTAGAGGCCCTAAGCTGTTAAGTTTGACTATCAATTCTGACAAAGCCCCAGTTTATCCTACCCACAGGCACAAGGCCTATCTTATTCAAACATTCCACAAATATTTACTGAGCCCCTACTATGTGCCAGGTACTGTACTAAGTATTCCAACTAAAATAGTGAACAAGATGCTATCCCTGCTTTCAAGGAGTTTAAAGTCTAGTGGGGAAGATGAGCAGAGGCAGCACAAGGATCTATAAGAGGGTATGGAGTATAGTGGAAAGAGCAATAAACTAAACTGAGAGCCAACAAACCTCAGTTCTAACTCAGTTTCCTACTGTTCTAGCAGTATAAAATTTGGCAAGCCATGCTCTCTCTCTCTGGGCTTTAGTCTTCCCATTCATAAAACAAAAGGGTTGAATAAGATGGTATCTAAGGTTCTTTTCAGCTCTAAGAGTCCATGTTGCAAAAGAAGACAATAAAATAGCAGCAGCAGCAATAGTCACTAAAGGCTTATAATGTTGCAGAAATCGTGCTAGGCACCATTTACTTAAGATACGATTTTTGTACAGAATGGCATTACTATATCCCTTTCTTTTTAAACTGGAAAGAGGATGATTGGTTTGATTATATTTCTTTGTACTTTTATACTCTATTTCAAAGAAGAATTTGAAGTGATTTACAGTAAAAATACATAAATATTAAGCCTTAATGGAGAACAAAGATTATATTAAGTAATAAATGCAAGAAGGGCATAGCAAAAATTATTTTTAAAAAACTATAGGCCATTTTGGAAAGCCATGGTGACTGAATTGAAAACTTTGTCCTAATCCTAAATTTCCTGATAGCCAAAGCAAAAAGGAAAATGCGACTGGACATGGATCTCTTAGGAAAAAGAAAAGGCACTACTAGCTCAACAAGAGAAAGTTTTTCCAGGCTGAAATATAAGAAGAATTTGCAACCATGTTTTTAGTTTGATTCTGGTGGAGAAGAGGGAAATGAGGAATGAAGGAAAATAAATTTTTTAAAATAATTAATTAGTTGATTAATTAAACTGGTTTCCAGATATTTAAAATAAAATTTTAACTTTACAATTACATATCCTACTTATGGTTCAAATGGTTATTTTCAATTAACATATTTTGTGATTTACTTCAAAATGATCTTGGGTTAACTATTACTCTATTTACAAATTTCATTTTCAAAAGTGTGTAGAACTTCATTAATATGGCTGCAAAGCCCTCTTGACTTTGAATTTTTCAATTGAAAACAGGCTGACCTACTGGCAAGACACACAGCCAAAATCTACTGATGCATTCCTTCCAAAATAATCATCCCATCAGTCATGCCTATTTACCCTTACCTCCATGCTTTTGTGTTTAAGAAAGAAAAGTTTATAAAGTAGATAAGAAAAACAAATGGCAGATTCATTTGATTCAAATACAGTTATAAAACCTTTAAAAGTGTTTACATATGTACTCTCTTCAGGAAAAGACATTCAGAAAAAAATCTATTCTTTTTTGTTGCTTAATAGATAGAAAAAGTACATTAGAAATATCCAAAAATTATAAACAATGCTAATTTTTTTATTATGGTAAAATATACATAAAATTTACCATTTTAACCATTTTTAAGTGAACAGTTACACTGTTGTGCAACCATCACTATGCTACTTCTTTTTTTAATATATCCATATGCTACATCTCATTATCAGCACTAACAATTCTATATTATTTTCCTAAATATAATTTGGAACTGAAACTGAATAATTTTCTTATCTAAGGAAAGGCATGTTCTAAATAAGAGATGCAATTCATTATATTACCATAATGGATTTTCCAACCTAAGGTTTCTACAGCATCAGCAAATGATTTCCTAAAAAGATAACCCTACCATCTAAATCCAATTAATTGTTTTAATAACTATTCCAATAATTGAACTCAGTACACAACCTTGGATGTTTGGAAGAAAATGAGCCCTGAAATCTAGAAATGTATAATATTGATTGCAAGAGTTTCTTAATAGTAAAATCTTAAGTGAAATTTTTCGTATTAGTTAGTCCCAATGTGGCTCAATGACATAGGGTAAGATATACATATGGCGTAGGAGCAGGGAAAGAAGATATATAACAGATGTCCAAAAGCCATTTAAAATCAAAAACATACTCCTGTATAGGCTTTACAATTTTGCCTATTAGAAAAGAATTTTCCATATTTCCTTGCCAGGCATTTCTAACTAATGCCATATTAACCTACTACCTCCTCTTTAAAAGAATGAATTATAAAGGCATAAGAGTAGAGACTAGAATTGGTAATAAGTAATTCACCTGTTCAATAACTACTTCAATCAATTGGAACAATTTTCCCTTGGTACCATATTTGTATTTTAATATAAATTTATTTTTTTCTAAATTATTTTAAATTATGAAATATTAATTAATCATAGAATTCATAAAGCAACATATTAGCTTCAGGGAGTATTTATTGTGGCTTCATTGGAATGAGTAATTTGATCTTTTTCTCTTTTCAGTAGAGTCCTCTTATAAGCATTAAGATATGTCTGGTATAAATGGGGGGAAATTCATACACAAAATCTAGAGCCAATAATTCTTAGTCAAGTAATCTTGATTTTTTTTTTTTTTTAAGAGATGGGGTCTTACTACATTGTTCAGGCTGGCCTTGAACTCCTGGGCTCAAGCAATTCTCCTGCCTCAGCCTTCCAGGTGGCTGGGACTACACGCATGCACCACCGGCAGCAATCTTTAATATTTTAACTTTAAAAGAATCTATAGTTCAAGTTCATACACAATGCAAGAGTCCCATCTTCATCATAAATTGAAAGGATACTGGCTTACTTACTGGGTTCTGATTACGTCAATCAAGCCTAAGTGGCTATGATACAGTGGCCATTCAACAAATGTCAAATGAGTGAATAAATATTCTGAGAGGGGCCTTCTTGGAGAAAGAGCTGCCGTTATCTATAGAAGGGAAGGCATTCAAAGGAATGGGAGATTTAGTGAATTTTACTCTCAGAAATAACAGAGGAAGATCAGACTACTCCCAAGAACATATACAAAAAGGATTCCAAAGTAGAAACTATATTAAGGGTCACAATAGTAAGCATTTTATAAAATTCTTAAAGTTTAGTGGCTTCTTTTTGTCATATTTATGAGTAAGTAGCAATAAAAGCCCTAAGATAGTAAAAGCCCAAGTGTGTGTTCATAGGGACAGCAAAAAAGAGAAATCTAACTATATAGTGCTGGTGGGAAGGAGGAGCTGAACCCCAGGGACAAGGGTGAGGAATGCCAGCTTTAAACAAAAAGACAACGAACTAGAGTAAAGATTGTGTCTTTGCATCTCTATACTAAAACAGAACATGGCAAGTAGCAGGTGTTCACAAAATATCTGTTGAATGAATGAATGAATGAATAAATGATTTCTTCCTTCCTTCCTTCCTCCATTTCTTCTTCCCTTCTCTTCCTTCCTCCTATTCATCCTTCTTTCCTCCCATCTAGCCCTTCATTATTCCTCAAACACCCAGCATCCATCCAATTCCTCCCTCCTTTCCTCTCCAGGGCCTACAAAGTCAAGGAATTCCTTGTCAAGGGTCTTCCAGACTTTACAGTTTGCCCTCCTGAAACCTATGAAGGTATATTTTCGTCTAGGGCCAGGCAATGAAAAGAAAATCAACTCTGGCCTTACTTCCTTCTAAGAGTTTTAAAGTCCAGAGAGAGAGTCCATGGATATTGTTGGACTGAAGACTCTTGTTTCCTCCCCCAGGATAAAAGGTTCACACTTTGCAGCAGAGCAATTAGCACAATCCTCCTGAGAATGGGTAAATGTTACTTTTCTTTAAAAATTCAGATCAGCCCTTTCTCCCTAATTCATATTTGAAAATCAGTTCCTACTTTCTTTTCTCCCCTTCCACCTCCCACAAAGTAGCTACAACAAATACCTTTGCTCCCCCAGTCCCTTTTGCTCATACCCCGAAATGAAAGAACACTGACTGAATTCAGTATCAGTCTCTTACCCTGCCAGGAAAGCTAAGGAGTAGGAGCTGTTCTTGGAAACAAATGCCGAGCGATGTGTCTGTGTCATCTGGCCTCGAGAAGGTTCTTCATTCTCTGAGTCTGAGAGACGTGCAGGACACTGGCAGGGAGACAAGGGAGATAAGACTGTCCATTTGGGGTTCCCATAGAATCTACTCATATCGTTTCAAATCTCTCTCTTTTAGGTCACTTCTCTCTGAATTCTAATCTGTTTCCAACTGCCCTCCTGGAGATCCCAATCTGAAATGTAGCTCAGACTCAATATATCCAAAATCAAACTCCCTATTTCTCTTCTCTAAGCCCCACCACCAACCCATCTAGAAACCTCAATGCCATCTATGACTCTTTTCTTTCCCTTATTTCTAATTCATAACAACATTTGTATAGAGAGAGGTTTGGGGTTCCTCAACACTTCTAAATATTTTATTTCATTTACTGTTTATATCAGTCCCATTAAAAGCAGGGATTATTACCTGTCTTTTACAGATGGCAAACTGAGGCTCAGAGTAGTTAATTTGCCAGGATTATAGAGTTAATAAATGGCTAAAGCTGGTTCTTAAGAGCATTAGTCTCCATGCTATTTCCACTCTGTTCCACTCTACTCCTAAAATGTCTTTCAGATCTAACACTTCCCATTTATATCATTGTCATTGCCTTACCTTAGATTCTCATCATCTTCTGCCTGGACCATTACAATATCTATTTATAGGTCTTGCTCTCTCTAGTATTTCTTCTCTCTAGTACCCTCCATACTACCAAGAATTATCTTCCCAGAACACAGATAGAATCCTATCATTCCCTTGCTTAACTTCTGGTGACTTCAGGATAAAGTCTAAACATCTCAGTCTGATACAATGACCTTCACAAACTAGACCCAACCTTCCTCCCTAGCTTTTCTCCCATACTTCCCATACATGGAACTCACTGAGCTCTAGTACAACCAAACTACTTTCTACTTTCCACATGTACCATAGTTTTTCAAAACTTGCATTCTTTTGAACATGCTACTCCCTTTGCCTAAAATTCCCTATCTGCATTCTCTACCTATAAAAAAATACTTATTGGCCTGTCAGAGTCATTTAAAAATGTCACTCTCTCTGAAAAGGCTTCCAAATTACCCTAGAGTTAGTTTTTTCCACCTTGTCTATACCTATTCATGTATCTTCATTTTACTTTGGAGTTCCTTTTTAGAGTCTTTCCATTTACATTTGAAGTGTCTTTTAGATATGCCTTTTACATACAATATAGTAAGTGAATAGACTCATTATTCAATATGAGAGTCTTTTTCTCTTAAGGGATAGCAACGAATCACACTGAACTATAGCTACGAATCACACTGAACTATAGCTTCTTTGTCTTCTGCTTTAAACACTAAGTTCTGTAAGAGTAAGTGACCATTTTGTTAAAAAATTCCCAATGATAAAGCAGGTAAAGAAAAAATGGCTCATCATCTAGTGATTAAATGATTAACAAAGTGAAAGTAGTATATGTAGGCATGTAAGGCACTATATGGCTCAGAGCACCTGCATTCCTTAAATGCTTTGCTATTCTCACACAATACACTATACTTTTTTTTTTTTTTTAGACAGAGTCTCACTCTGTTGCCTGGGCTAGAGTGCATCAGCCTAGCTCACAGCAACCTCAAACTCCTGGGCTCAAGCAAACCTTCTGCCTCAGCCTTCCCAATAGCTGGGACTACAGGCATGCACCACCATGCCCAGCTAATTTTTACTATATATTTTTAGCTGTCCAGATCATTTCTTTCTATTTTTAGTAGAGATGGGGTCTCGCTCTTGCTCAGGCTGGTCTGGAACTCCTGCCCTCGAGTGATCCTCCCGCCTCAGCCTCCCAGAGTGCCAGGATTATAGGTGTGAGCCACCACGCCCGGCCTATACTTTTTATTTTATTTTATTTTTTTACTTTTTGAGACACTCACTCTGTTGCCCAGCCTAGAGTGCAGTGGCATCTATAGCTCGCTGCAATCTCAAACTCCTGGGCTCAAGTGATCCTCCTGCCTCAGGCTCCCCAGTAGCTGGGACTACAGGCACACCACCATGCCCAGCTAATTTTTTCTATTTTTAATAGAGACAGGGTGTCACTCTTGCTCAGGCTAGTCTCAAACTCCAGACCTCAAGCAATCCTCCCACCTTAGCCTCCCAAAGTGCTAGGATTATGCATGTGAGCCACCATACCCAGCTTAGGCTATACTTCCCAACAGTTGGCTTTTGAGAGAGAATGAAGAACTATAATTTACAGAGAGGCATTCCAATTTCATAGGTTATCATTCCTTAGAGAACCTTGTACAAAATATTCAGTGGAGAATCTTTAACAGCACTAACCCATCATCAAATTTTATATAACATTCTCTTCTCGACTCTAGGAAAAAAGAAAAAGCTTGATACCAATAGATTCAACAAGAGATAAATAACTGCAATTTCTATTTAAGCCTCTCTTCATAATCAATTCAGTACTAAGTAAAATTCCAGCTCTATTACTTAGCTTTCATTGTCACTGTAGGTTAGTTGTTGCATTTTTCTGAGCCTTGGTTTCCTCATCTATAAAATAAAGATTGCTCTGTCTACTATATACTTTGTGATAAGCCATTAAAAGCACCTAGTACATTAGAGCTGACAAGTAGTAAGTGTTCAACAAGATAGATTTTATTTGTATTAATTTAAATACTATTCATCTTTTAAGAAAAAACTTTAGTTTTATAATAGATATATGCCAATTTATTGAAAAATAAATTATGTTATTACAAATAAATAGTTATTTATTTAGACAAAAGCTATTTGACCCCTACATTTCTACTCCCACAGAACCTAAAGCCACAGGGAAGGAAAATATTTACCTCTTATTTTTCACATTTGATAAAAATAAGCCTATAGCACTATGGATTCCTAAGATGGTACAAAGCGTGCATAAATGAAATCCCTGAAGTGACATCTAAAAAAATGCACCTAAAAAAATTAAAAGAATGATAATACCAGAGTTGGCAAGGTGTGAGAAAATTAGTTTAGTATTCTCGTGTATGACTGGTAGGAGTGTAATTATACACAAACTTTCTGGAGGGCAACTGAGTAATAAATACAAAAATGTTTAAGAGGACACTCCCTTTGACCCAGTCATTCCATTTCTTGTAATTTATTCTAAGGAACTAATGAGACAGGTGGATTTCATCACAATGGTGTTTTACTATAGCAAAATATCAACAGGAGATTTATTAAATAAATTTGTTAAATAAATTCTACAGTCAAGAATATTAGGAGACAACTAAATAATGACATGAATTCTTTATTTACATGGAAAGACATCCATGACTTATAGTTAACTAAAAACAGGCTACAAAACAGTATGTACAATAGCCTGCATTTTCTGAAAAGAGAAACAATATATAGTGTATATTTACATGTGCTTAGAAAAGAAGTCTGGAAGGATATTTACCAAAATGTTTATAGAAGTTATTTCTAGGTTATGGGATGACAAGTAATTTTTCACTTTTTGCTTTATAATCTTTAGTATAACTGCTATATCAAATTGTTTTCCAACAATTTGCATTACTGGATTAAATACCATAACAAATTGTAATAAACACTGTACCCATTTTATTTCCATTCTGAAAAAATAATAACAGATGATAGTATCTGCCTCTAGAGTCAGCTCTTTCCTCCTCCATTCAAATTCAATTTCACAAATATGTATCAAACACTTGTGATGTGCACGGTACTACAGGAGATTTTAAAATGAGTGAGACATATTTCCTATACTCAACAAACTTACAATCTGTTAGAAAAACATGAACACAAAAAAGACATAATGTAAGAGAGAATGAAATAAGTTCTATAAAAGTTACAAAGTGGAGAAGCAGAGTGGATGATGGGAGTGGAAAAACAAATGAATCCCTAAAAGTTCCATGAATGGGACAGCTTTTGAACTGGACATAGAGAGATGAATAGCCTTTCAACAGATAAGCTGGGTGGCATTTCAATGAGATGAAAATGCACGAGAAAAGATCCAGAGGAGGGAAAACACAGTATACATCTGGGGGAAAGCAAATATACACCTCCTAGAGTTTTGGGGTATAAGCAAGGATGGAAAAATAAGCTAGAATCCTATGAAGGAAGGACCTGAATGTCGGGGTGAAGAGTCCTCATTTAATTTCACAGTAAAAGGGAAATCACTGAAGTTTTTGGGTAGGAGAGTGAAATGATCAGTCTAGCTCTCCTCATAATATTCCCTATATAAAAAATAATTCTTCAGCTAGCTTCCCACTGAGACCACTTAAGATTCTCTTGGGTCTCCACTGAATAGAGTCTTGGCTAAACTAAATGGAATTATTTGCTCAATACCAAAAACTCTTAAAACATATTTAAAGCAAAATTAGAGCCATTTAAAATCCTCAAAAATAGGGCTGGGAACAGTGGCTCGTGTCTATAATCCTAGCATTCTGGGAGGCTGAGAGGTAGGAGGACCCCTTGAGGCCAGGAGTTCAAGACCAGTCTGGGCAACATAGCAAGACCCTGTCTCCAAAAAAATTTAAAAATGAGCTGAGTGTGGTAGGGGCATGCCTGTAGTCCCAGCTTCTCAGGAGGCTGAGGCAGTAGGATCCCTTGAGCCCAGGAGTCCAAGGTTGCACTGAGCTATGACCATGCCACTGTACTCCAGCCTGGGTGACAGAGCAAGACCCTGTCTCAAAAAAATTAAATAAATAAATAAAAATAAAAGTCCTCAAAAATATAGAAGTGCATGGAAAAAAGATGAAATGACAAAAATCTAAAACTTGAAGTGTTCATAGGTCAGATTTTATTCAATGTGTTTTTGCACAGAAAATTTTGCAGAACTGGCTATTACCAATAAACAAATCAAAATTTGTACTTTCTGATTCCTCTGAAGATTAAAATTTAGTTGATACACTTGATTTCTATGTCAAAGATGGTAGTGGCAAATGAAAAAATAATTAGAGCGATTTCCCAGTCCTGACATCATTTAATATTAGAGAACCATCCCAGGAGAAAACCTGGACCTGGCAAGGCCAGAGACAGCAAGTTCAATCGAAGGACCATAGTGAAGGGTAAGCTCTTTCTATCAAGGCTAGTTTGTCCTAAAAAGAAAGGTCCTTCTGGGTTGTTTTGTTTTGTACTGTTGGGGTGAAGAGGCAGAGTTGCAGTCTTTTTTTTTTTTTTGAGACAGAGTCTCACTCTGTTGCCTGGGCTAGAGTGCCATGGCGTCAATCAACTTAGCTCACAGCAACCTCGAACTTCCTGGGCTCAAGCTATCCTCCTGCCTCAGCCTTCCAAGTAGCTGGGACTACACACATGTGTCACCATGCTCTGCTAATTTTTTTCCCCCCCTTTTAGTTGTCCAGATAATTTCTTTCTATTTTTTTTAGTAGAGATGGGAGTCTCGCTCTTGCTGAGGCTGGTCTCGAACTCCTGACCTCGAGCAATCCACCCACCTCGGCCTCCCAGAGTGCTAGGATTACATGCGTGAGCCACCACGCCTGGTCTCAGAGCTGCAGTCTTTACAGAGAGCATACACCACAGCTGGGGTTATTACAGGGTATCCCAAAAGTCACTATACATAAGGAAAATGGGAAATTGTAGCTAAATGTACCTTTATTTACAAAATATTCATTACAAAATTTTTCCTTTGTATGGAGACTTTCGGTCTCCAAAGTGTAGTTATGTAACATAATATATGCATAAGGCCATCATATATAATATCTTATTCTTGTCTCCTTTCCAGTAGCAGTCCTTTCCCCTTTATGTTGCCTAATGTACAGAGTATTAAGAGTACCGCAGCACTTCATGCTTGTTAAACTGAATCTTTCAGAAGGGTGAAACCCTATAAAATGCAAGTGGTTGTTTTTGCTAATAATTAAATAACAATTACTATTATCATTATTATTATAACTAGAATCAAAAGCTCCATATGCATGTGGCCAGTCAGCAAACACTACTATCCCAAGAAAGCTTAAATAATTTCAATTTTCAGTTCAGTTTTGCCTTTGCAAAAATTAAACCAGAAGTACAGAGAAATTAAGTAATCTGGCCAAAACTGTACAATCGGCTACAATGTTGGCATCTGTCTAAAAGGTAGGCTTCTGGTCCAGAGACTCTGCTATGTTGCCTGTTTTTATATATGGTAAAGCTTTATCAATTCCAGCTAATTAGAAAGATAACCTGAAATACTAACAAATCTGAATTACAAAATATTTTAACAGATATGAGTCTAAAGATATGCTAAGTACATACAGCAACAGATGATATCCAATCCAATATGACTTACTATAGAAATAAAACTCAACTGTAACTATCCATTTGGGTATAATTAGTAGTTCCTCCAAAAGTGCTTTCTTATATAACTTAAATACACAACTTAAAACCTTTCCCAATGATGTAACTTGGTAAATAAATAATGAAAAAATTCAGGCAAGATTTGGCCCCATTAGAAGTCTAATTAAGTTAAGTTTAGACTTCAGTATCTAAACCTGCCATATATATATAGCACTGTGCTGCTTAGGGCATTACAAAGAATAAAGGCAAGTAAAATACAGGCTCTAAGGAAATCTAATTGAAGATAAAAGACATACAAAACTTAAATGTCAAATAACAACTCGTAAGTCAAAATGACAATACATGTATAAAACTTATCACAAACAGTATACTATACTAGGTTTTCCCTCTCGCTCATCTTTTTCCCTGTTTCCTTAATCTTTCCACAGATCTCACTGTCCCATTCAAAAATTATTTTCTCCAGCTCTCATATGAATGCTAAGTTCTTCACTGTTCTTAAGCTGCCCAGTAAATGACTGTTACTGGTCTCACAGTTCACCAACTTGGGGCTTTTGGATCCATGTCACCTGGGTTAATTGCTGATTTATTGAGGCAGATGTCCATCAAAAAGGTGATTTACTTACACATTCCAGATTTGTTTTCAGTACTAATGGCTCCTCTCTTTTTTTCTGTTCATCCATTTTCCTTTTCCCTGTTTCTGTATCCTCTGGTAACAGATTGTGGATTTGATCTTCAGAGGTTTTTTCCTCTTGTAACTTTTCTTCTCTCAGCTAAAAATACATATTACACAGAGACAGTAGAGTTTTAGGCAACTCTATACTTAAAAACATCTTTTACTCTGTAGTCTATTAGAACAAACAGATCACACAGCAGTTTTGAGACTATTTTTCTTATCAGATATAGAGCCCTCTTGATTTTTAAGTAAATCTGCTTTTACTTGGCTCTTGCCAAACATATACTTCATGGCTTAAGATTTAACTGCTCTGCATTCTTGGGCAATATGAAACCATAAAAGCTAAGATAATACACATAACCAAAAAATAATGTTTATTCACGTAGCCAAAAAAGCCTGAACCTAAAAACTTTCCTTATTCCCATAAGCCAGATGTAACTGCATTGGACCAGAAGAGAAGAGATGGCCACAGAGAGCCAGAGAAGCTGAGGTAGGCCGCTGGCAACAGAAAGAATGACTTATCACAGTCACAGTGTCCTACATTTTTATGTTCTCATCTTGTGGTCACACGATAGGTCAAGATACATAGCCTACAAAGAAATTTAAGGCAGAGGCATATGCTCTTTATTTTGGGGAGGAAACACAGCATTATGAAAATAGCATTGGCTTTGGAATAAAAACTTAGGTGATACTGAGAAAATGAACCATCATTTGCTTGTCTCCAAAATGGAGATAATGCTACTTATTTTGCAGATATTGCTAAAAGGCATAAATTAAATAACAATATAACATAATTCTTAACACAGTGTCTTGCTGTGCACTTATAGTACATCAAGACCTCTCTTTCTATTAATACTTTTGTTCACTTTTCACTGCCTAAGGTTTTAATAAAATTTAAACAAGATAATGCAAATCAAAGCAAGTATAGGCTACTAATATTTTTAATCATGCTTCTGGGAAAAAAATAAAGCTAAAGAACAAATAAGAAAATTCTTGATAAACTATGGCCTCAAGGTTTAAAAAAAAAAAAAAAACCAAAAAACTACAGTAACAATAAAACCTTAGTCTTATCTTTTCAATTTCTGTAGGTCTGATTTCTGTCAGCCTGAACTAGTCTTTAAGATGTCAGTCTAATAATTCATGAGGTTATGAATATGCAAAGAGCACCATACACAATATTATGCCAGGAAGAGAGTCAAATGAAAGAATACACTACCAACACTGCCCAATGCAAACAAGAACACAAGGGAAAGGAAAGCAAATCCTTAGCTGGGGAGAGAACAAAACTAAAGTCTACGCTAACTGCTAATGTGAGATAATCAATGTCTTTTGAATATCATAGATGAGAAATTACTTGTTCAACAACTTACTCAAGTTGTTGTTCAACAAATTACTCAAGTTCAACAACTTGACCACAAGCTACACAAAGGGGCATTTTACTTTTGGAGGATAGAGGGGCAGAGTGGCAAAAAAAGAGAACAGGTTTTGGCATCATTAATAATTATCATTTACTGAACTCTGTGTGTCAGGAGCTGAGCTGCACTGTATATACATTATCTCACTTAAGAAAACTAAGGTTTACAGAGTTAGGTAACTTGTTCAAATTTACACAACCATAGGCCTTGGGGTTGGAATGCAAATCTAGGTCTACCTCAGTGGTTCTCAAACAAGGATTATTGTGCCCCCACCCTAGGGAACAGGTGGCAACATATGGACATATTTTTGGTTGTCACAACCGGGAAAGTGGAGTTATTGATATCTAGTGGATAAAGGCCAGAGACTGCTGCTAAACATCCTACATGTACAGGATAGCACCCTCCAATATATACATAAACAAATGCTGCTGTTTTTAAAAAACTAAATACTAAATTTCCCATTTTATATATTTTAGTGTTATTCTGTTTAATCCTTCATGATGTTTACACACTATGTTCTCTGTTTTTTCTAGTGTTTTTAGAATTTATCCTTCTGCCTCCTAATAACTTTTATTACCACTCTTAAGGTTTTCTTTTTTTTTTTTTTTTTGAGACAGAGTCTCGCTTTGTTGCCCGGGCTAGAGTGAGTGCCATGGCATCCGCCTAGCTCACAGCAACCTCAAACTCCTGGGCTTAAGCGATCCTACTGCCTCAGCCTCCCGAGTAGCTGGGACTACAGGCATGTGCCACCATGCCCAACTAATTTTTTCCTATATATATTTTAGTTGGCCAGATAATTTCTTTCCATTTTTAGTAGAGACGGGGTCTCGCTCTTGCTCAGGCTGGTCTCGAACTCCTCGACCTCCCAGAGTGCTAGGATTACAGGCGTGAGCCACCGCGCCGGCCCCACTCTTAAGGTTTTTGACAGGAGACTTGTGTTGCTGGCAAAACAACCTTTTCATTGCAACATTGGGTCACTGCCAATAGCCCATAATTTTAACAAAGCTAAAACTTTACAAAAGTAAAAAATTCATATATCCATTTAAATTTTCATGTGAATCATGCTGGTGTTTTCTCTATTCAGAGTTCTATACAAGTT
The DNA here is from genome assembly GCF_020740605.2 of Lemur catta. Classification (NCBI taxonomy): domain Eukaryota; kingdom Metazoa; phylum Chordata; class Mammalia; order Primates; family Lemuridae; genus Lemur; species Lemur catta. Next base: position 57,768,454 of record NC_059134.1, read on the forward strand.
TTTATGCAGGGGGGAGCTGTCCTTTTGGGGGGTTATTTATAAGGATTTGAGACCTTGGTCTCAAGGAGAGTTTTTATACTGAAAAAGAAAAGGGGAGGGTCAGAAAGCAGCATTATAAACTAAAAAGTATCAACAGCTGTTGTTTACTGTTCCAGGCATTAAGTTTATAAAGCTTATCTCACTTAACTATTAAGGATTTTGTTTATATCTATTTATTATTACCATTTTATAGACAACAAAAATTAAGACTCAGTGGTTATTTCCCAAAGTCATAGAGACCAAATATGGAAGAGCCTGGATTTTAAAGCAAACCTTTGGCTTCAGACACCAGGTTTCTCAGACTCAGCACAACTGACACATTAGGCTAGATAATTCTTAGTTGTGGGTGCCTGAGCAGTCTGAGAAGGCAGCTTATGCAATACTTTTTTGGGGAGCAGGAGTTAAAGATAGAGTAGCCTAACAGGGAAAGACAGAGCCACAACAAAGTGCTACAACAGTTGGCTACAGGGACAATATGAGAAACTACATGAAATGCATCTCAAGACTGTAGTCTGAGGTGAGAAAAAGGGAAGTATATACCTATTGGCTCCCACATCCCACTGACCAAAGTCTGCCTCACAGAGTGTTAAATATCACATACACTGGCCTGTGCAACCTAAGCTCCCACGGTAGGTACTGCAGCAAGGACAACTGAAAAGACCTAGAGCTAAAAGCAAGGGGCAAGCAGCAGGAACCTAAACTAGGAGATAGACTGAAGCTGCCCATTACTGTACATGAAATCATTTTTACTGCTTCCATTTTCAGAAGCCCATTACTAGAGAAAGGCTATTGACTTCTGTACATTAATCTCATATTCACACTACCAAGAATACCATGCAATTTTTTTTCCTGAAAAACTCTTTACTTTGCCTTCATTAATTTTTAAACATAAACTTTAAAATCAAAGTATAATATACACAAAGTGTACAAATCATAAATGTAAAGCATGATAAATCATACAAAATAAGCATATCTATTAACCACCACCACAATCAAAAAGCAGTTTATGACCAATACCCCATGTGCTTACTTCTCACCCAAAAGTAACCATGATCCTGGCTTCTAACACCATAAAATCACATTACCTATTTCTGAATTTTACATAAATGGAGTCTTAATATGACTTTGTCTTCTTTCACTCAAGATCGTATTTGTGGGATTCATCCATGCAGGTACACACAGTAGTCTGTTTACTTCTTATTTTGTTTTATTCTACTGTTTGACTATAAAACAATTTAAACATTCTATTGTTGATGAATATTTGAGTAGTTTCTAATTTGGGACTATTTATAAGTAGGATGCTAAAAATATTCTTCGGTATGTATGCACGTATATACACTCTGTTGTTCTGTGGAGTATATCCTAGAAGAGAAGCTGCTGAGTCATAAGCTGTGGTCATGCAGCCAGTTTTTCAAATTGGTTGTACACGTTACATTTCCACCTCCCCAGTGTAGGAGAGTGACAGTTGCTTCTAGCCTTGCTGACATTCATTTGTCTATTTTAGCCATTCCAGTGGGTATATACTGATACTTCATTGTGATTTTAATTTGCATTTCTCTAATGACTAAAGATGTAGAACAGCTTTTCATATGTTTATTATTTGAAAATCCTGCTTTATGAAGTGTCTATTCACATCTTTGCCCTTTTTGGTTTTTTTTTTTTAGATGTTTGGGGGTTTTTTCTCCAGTAATTTGTAAAAGTTACTTATGTTTTTTAGATATGAGGCAATTGTCAGGAAAAAATATATACATACAAATATATTACTAAATGTATGTATATCTTATATGCATATGTATGTATATATACACTTATACAATGGCTTGCATTTTTCACTCTTAGTACAGTTGTCTCTTGGAACACATGGGGGACTGGTTCCAGGACCCCCACATATACCAAAATCCATGCATACTCAAATCCCACAGTCAGCCCTGCAGCACCCACCTATATGAAAAGTCAGCCCTCTGTATACATGGGTTTTGCATCCTGGAATACTGTATTATCGATCCACATTTGGTTGAAAAAAATCCACATATAAGTGGACCCACGCAGTTCAAACACGTGTTGTTCAGGAGTCAACTGTACTGTCTTTTGAAGATAAAAAATTCCAGGTTTTAATGCACTTCAACTTATCAATCTTTTATTTTCTGGTTAATGCTTTTTGTATTCCATTTAGGAAATGTTACATACCCAAGGTCATAAGAATATTTTCCCATATTATCTTTAAGGAGTTCATTGTTTGACCTTTCAATATATAATCCACTTAGAATTGATTTTTCCATGCTAAGGCATAATCTGCGTATGATAATATGAACACATATGGAATATATAGTACAATGAGTTTTGTCAAATGTATATATCAACACATTTCCCTAATTACGCTATAGAATACTGCCACCACCCCAAGAAAGTCCTTTTGAACCCATCAGCAATCAATCTCCAAACCCACACAGCCCCAGGCAACCAATAATCTGATTATTATGACTAAAGATTAGTTTTGCCAATTAAATCATACAGCATGCATTTCTTTGTGTCAGGTTTCATTCGCTCAGCATATTTTTGAGATCCATCCATGTTACTGAGTTTATTATTAAGACATTCCTTTATATGGATGAGATATATCCCACCATATGAATATACCACAATTTGTTTATCCATTCAAGGACATTTGGGTTGTTATTTAGTTCTGGACTATTATGAACATAGTTACTATGAAAATTTAAGTCTTTTTGTGGACTAATGTTTTTGTTTAGGTTAGCTAAAACACTACAAGTGGAATTGCAGGGTCACATAGTAAGTGCATGTGTAAATTTATAAAGCAACTGCCACAATGTTTCCCACTGTGGTTATACCATTTTATACTCCCAGGACCAATGCATGGAAGTTTCACCTGATCCACACACTCATTCTCACACTTGGAATTGTTATCCTTTTAATTCAAGCCATTCTACAGGATGTAAAGTGATATCTTATGGTTTTAATTAGTATTTCCCTGCTCTGGCTAACTATGTTGACTATCTTCTCATGTGGTTAGTAGTGATCTTCTTTTGTGAAGAGTCTGTTCAAACTTTTGCCCTTTTTTAAAACCTTGCTAGTTAGATTAGCAAGAGTTCTGGGGTTTTGTTTTCATTTTTTTGTTGTTGTTTTTAGAGACAGGGTCTCACTCTGACGCCTAGGCTGGAGTGGAATGCAGTTATGTGATCACAGTTTACTTCAGCCTTGAACTCCAGGGTTCAAGCGATCCTCCTGCCCCAGCCTCCCAATTAGCTGGGACTATAGCACATGCCATCATGCCTGGCTAAAGCAAGAGTTCTTGATATATTCTGGATACAAATCCATTGTTATATACAACATTTTGAGAACATTTTCTCCCAGTCTTTGCTTTGCCTTTTTATTTCCTTAATGACATCTTGAAGAACAGAAGTTTTTAACTTGGTAAATTCAAAAGTATCAATTTTTCCTTCTATGATTAAGATTTTTTGTGTTCCTATCTAGAAAAATCTTTGTCTATGCCAAAGTCAGAATTTCTTTCTTCTATGTTTTAGCTTTTACATTTAGTCTATGACTCATTTTGAATTAATTTTTACATATGATATAGAGATGATGGTGTTTTCAACAAATGGTGCTAAAACAATTAGGAGATCCATATGCACCAAAATAAACTTGGATCTATATCTCACATTATATATAAAAAGTAACTCAAAATGGATCATATACCTAAATGTAAAACCTAAAACTATAAAACTTCCAGAACAAAACATAGGAGAAAATCTTTTTGACACTGGGCTGGGCAAAGAATTCTTAGATATAACAACAAAAGCTCAATCCACCAAAGAAAAAATTTATCAACTGTATGCTTTCTATAGACAAAGCCTATCTCTGAATATAAACTGTATTTCATCAAAATTTAAAACTTCTGCTCTTCAAAAGACTCTAAGAAAATGAAAAAACACACAGACTGACAGAAAAATATTTGCAAAGCATATACCTGATAAAAGACTTGTATCCAGAATACATAAAGATCTCTCAAAATTCAACAAAAAAATAAATAACCTAATTTTAAAAATAGGCAAAGTCTGGAACAGACATTACACCAAAGAAAACATACAGAAGGGAAACACATAAAAAGATTCTTAACATCATTAAGTCAGTAGAAAGATGCAAATAAGAACCACAATGAGATGCCATTTCACACCTCTTAGAATGGCTAAAATTAAAAAGAATGACCATAGCAAATGTTGATAAAGGTTAAGAGAAAGTGGAACTCTCATACACTACTGGTGGGAATTAATGTGGTAAAACCACTTTAGAAAAGTTTGGCAGTTTCTTTAAAAATTATATATACACCTACCATACAATCCAGCCATTTCACTCCTAAGTATTTACCTAAGAGAAAAATATATATATATTTATACAAAGACTGTACATGAATGTTCATAGAAGCTTTACACTAGAAATTAACCCAAATGTCCATGAACAGGCAACTGGATAAATTGTGACATATCCATATAATGAAATATTACTCAGCAATAAAAAGGAACAAGCTACTAATACATAAAACAAAGTAAATGAATCTCAAAATAAATATGCTGAGCGAAAAAGCCAAACAGAAAACCATGAGCAACAAAAGAAAAAATACATAAAATGTACTTCAACAAAATTAAAATCTTTTGTGCATAAAAAGAACATTAGGTTTCTTTCTAAATAGCCCCAGGATGGATGGTTGGATGGATGGATAGATAAACAAATAAATAAAATATTATCAAGAACGTTTAAAGACAACCTACAGAACGGAAGAAAATATTTGCAAATCATATATCTGATAAGGATTTAATATCCAGAATACAGAAAGAACACTTACAATTCAACAACAAAAAGACAACCCAATTCAAAAATGGGCAAGGACTTGACTGGTCATTTCTCCATAGAAGATATACAAATGGTCAATAAGCACATGAAAAGATGCTCAACATCATATGTCATTAGGAAGATGCAAATCAAAACCACAATGAGATACCACTTCATACCCACTAGGATGACTATAATCAAAAAACCAGAAAACATTTTTATATATAATAAATGTTATGTTATATATATCTTATAGCACTTTAAAATGTTTGTGTCAGGCCTGGCATGGTGGCTCATGCCTGTTATCTTAGCACTCTGGGAGGCCAAGGTGGGAGGATCTCTCGAGGTCAGGAGTTCGAGACCAGCCTCAGCAAGAGTGAGACCCCATCTCTACTAAAAATAGAAAGAAGTGATTTGGACAGCTAAAAATACATACATAAAACAAAAATTAGCCGGGCATGGTGGCACATGCCTGTAGTCCCAGCTACTTGGGAGGCTGAGGCAGGATTGCTTAAGTCCAGGAGTTTGAGGTTGCTGTGAGCTAGACTGATGCCATGGCACTCTAGCCCAGGCAACAGAGCGAGACTCCGTCTCAAAAAAAAAAAAAAAAAAAAACAAAAAATGTTTGTGTCATACAACCTTTCAATAAAGTATGAAATTCCAACCAGCTTTCTATTCTTTTAGACACTGCAATAAACACCTTGCATGACAGGTTCACTCAAGGCAGTATTTTAGCAGCAGAATTCAATTAATCATCTGTTTGGAATCAGGAAGTTGAAATTTCCATCAACAGCTAAATACAAAACAGGCTATTGGGTTCACTAGATTCTTGCTTCCCCCCCCTAATTTTTTATTGTGGTTAAATACACATAAAAATTTAACATCTTAAAATGTATAGTTCTATGACATTAAATACATTCCTAATGGTGTACAATCATCACCATCTATCTTCAGAACTCTTTTCACTTATAAAACTGAAACTCTATATATTTCAAAATTGCTGAGAATAAATTTCAAATGTACTCACCACAAAAATATTAAGTACTTGAGGTGATTGTTATGTTAACTGGCTTGATTTATTATTCTATATTTTATTCATAAATTATAACATCACTTTGTACCCCATAAATTTATACAATTAAAAACTGTCAATTTATAATTTTAAAAAAACTAAAATTCTATACCCATTAAACAGTAACTCCTCATTTCTCCCTCTCTCCAGCCCCTGGCAACCACCATTTTACCTTCTATCTCTTTGACTGTGACTACTCTAGATACCTCACATAAATGGAATCATACAGTATTTGTCTTTTGTGACTTGCTTATTTCACTTGGAAAAATGTCCTCAAGGTTCATTCATGTTGTAACATATGTCAGGAATGCCTTCATTTTTAAGGATGAATAACATTCCATTGTAACCATATATTACACTTGGCTTATCCATTCATCCATCAATGGACATCTGGGTTGGTTCCACATTTTAACTATTGTCAATAACTGCTATAAACATGAGTGTAGAAATATCTCTTTGAGATCTTACTTTCAATTCTTTTGGGTATATACCCAAAGAAGTGGAACTGCTGAATTGTACAGTTATTGTATTTTTAATTTTGTGAGGAACAACCATACTATTTTCCACAGAAGCTGTACCATTTTGTATTCCTACCAATAGTATGTAAGGGTTCCAATTACTCTACATCTTCACCAACTCTTGTTATTTTCTTATTTTTTTGGTAATAGCCATCCTAATGGTTAAGAGGTGGTATCTCACTGTAGTTTTGATTTGCATTTCCCTAATTAATTGCTGATGTTGAGCATCTTTTCATATGCTTATTGGCCATTTGCATATCTTCTTTGGAGAAATGTCTATTCAGTCCTTTGCCCATCTTTCAATAGGGTTTCTTGCTTTTGAGTTTTAGGAGTTCTCTACATATTCTGACTATTAATCCCTTATCAGATATATGACTTGCAAGTGTTTTCTCCTATTCTGTGTGTAAGCTTTTTACTCTGTTGATAATGCCTTTTGATATACAAAACTTTTAATTTTCATGAAGCCCAATTTGTCTGTTTTTTTCTTCTGCTGGCTATACCTTTGGTGTCATATCCAAGAAATCATTACCAAATCCAATGTTGTGAAGTTTTTGCCATGTGTTTTTCTCTACTTATAGTTTTGTGTTTTATATTTAGGTCTTTGGTCCATTTTTCATTAATTTTTATGCAGTAAATCCTCACTTAATGTCATCATTGATAGGTTCTCAGAAACTGCAACTTTAAGTGAAATGATGTATAGCAAAACCAATCTTACCCCAGGCTAATTGATATAAATAAGAATTAAGTTCCTATAGCATATTGCTAGCCACAAAAACATCACCAAACTTCTATTAATAAATAAAGACCCAAAACACTACTAATACTAAACATTAAAATAAATGCAAGCTATACATCCATTTAAGACAGATTAATAAACACAAGTAACATAATTACACAATTTTTGGTGAGTCAGTGAGTGACAACAAAGTGATGGTGGGCTAAATCAAGGAATAAATGTTTGCAAAAAGAAAATTTTAAGGAGCACCTCCTACCACTACATAGTTCAAAAATAATAATAGATCTGGTGAGCTGGCTGAGTATTTTCGTACTGCATAGTTTACTATTGTGCATTTGTACAATTATCATACACTTCATGAATTATTTTATAATAATTTATATTCATGTATTCATTCATTTTCTTTTTTTTTTTTTTTTTTTGAGACAGAGTCTCACTTTGTTGCCCGGGCTAGAGTGAGTGCCGTGGCATCAGCCTAGCTCACAGCAACCTCACACTCCTGGGCTTAAGCGATCCTACTGCCTCAGCCTCCCGAGTAGCTGGGACTACAGGCATGAGCCACCATGCCCGGCTAATTTTTTTGTATATATATTTTTAGTTGGCCAGATAATTTCTTTCTATTTTTAGTAGAGACGGGGTCTCACTCTTGCTCAGGCTGGTCTCGAACTCCTGACCTCGAGCGATCCACCCGCCTCGGCCTCCCAGAGCTAGGATTACAGGCGTGAGCCACCGCGCCCGGCCTCATTCATTTTCTAATTTGCTTATTCCAGTCCAGGGTCATGAGTGGCCAGATCCTATCCTGGCAGCTCAGGGCACAAGGTGGAACCAACCCTTGACAGGACACCATTCCATTGCAGGGCACACTCACACACACATTCACTCAAGACTGGAACAATGTCTATAGACATGCCAATTCACCTAACATGCACATCTTTGGGATGTGGGAGGAAACCAAAGTACCCAGAGAAAACCCACACAAACATGGGGAGTCAAACTCCATATAGACAGTGGCCCCACCAGGAAGCGATTTTTTTTCTCACCATTATTAATGAAACAATGTTGAATGAAACCACGTTATTCAAGGACCTGCTGCATGTGGTATAAGACAAAGGTCCAACTTCATTCTTTCACTAGATTCTTAAACTCTGTTCATGCAAGAGCAGAGATGCCTATACAATACTTCTCACCAACCCATATATCTTGATAATGTTCATTTCCCCATGAAAAATTATCTATCTTCATAACTGTTTATCAACATAATTATTGAATTTAGGTGATGGGTATATGTGGGTTCATTTTATTAACCTATTCACTTTTATGTCTGTTTGAATATTATAAATATTAAAAATTTAGAAATAATTTATAATATCCATTATGCCTGTTGACAAATCTCAGGTGCTAGGTGATGATTATAATAATTGAAGGGCTTATAAGAGCCTATGGAGTAAAAGTTCTGATTATAGTCTTTCGGATGCTAAGTAACTACTCCAGAGTGTATACTCCCTGTTAGTACTTCAAATGTTAATTAGCCATCCTTGGAGTACAGAATAAAACACATAGGCCGGGCGCGGTGGCTCACGCCTGTAATCCTAGCACTCTGGGAGGCCGAGGCGGGCGGATCGTTTGAGCTCAGGAGTTCGAGACCAGCCTGAGCAAGAGCGAGACCCCGTCTCTACTAAAAATAGAAAGAAATTATCTGGCCAACTAAAAATATATATACATAAAAATTAGCCGGGCATGGTGGCGCATGTCTGTAGTCCCAGCTACTCGGGAGGCTGAGGCAGTAGGATCGCTTAAGCCCAGGAGTGTGAGGTTGCTGTGAGCTAGGCTGATGCCACGGCACTCACTCTAGCCCGGGCAATAAAGTGAGACTCTGTCTTAAAAAAATAAAAAATAAAAAAAAAATAAAAAAATAAAAATAAAAAAAAAACAGAATAAAACACATAAATATACCATACTATTTCAAACCAGGTATTTTAAAATACATTTCATGGCCGGGTACAGTGGCTCACACCTGTAATCCTGGCACTCTGGGAGGCTAAGGTGGGAGGATCACTTGAGGTCAGGAGTTTGAGAACAGCCTGAGCAAGAGCAAGACCCCATCTCTACTAAAAATAGAAATATTATACAGGTGTGGTAGCCTGTGCCTGTAATCCCAGCTATTTAGGAGGCTGAGGCAGGAGAATCGCTACAGCCCAGGAGTTTCAGGTTGCTGTGAGCTAAGCTGATGCCACAGCACTCTGGCCCAGGTGACAGAGCGAGATAACGCCTCAAAAAATAAAACTTAAAAAAAAAAATACATTTTGTTAACACCCAGAACATAGCTCTACTGTGGACTTCTAATACAAATTACTTGTGTTCAGTTACTTGGTTTCAAATCCCTCTTCCCCCAGACACTACAAGCTTCTTTCAATCAGGGATTATTCATTCTTGATTTCCCGTTCCCTACTTGAGTTCCAGACACAAGGTCTGTGTTCAATAAATTCAGTCCCACAAATAATTACAGAGCATCAGATTCTATGTGTCAGGCACTATTTTTAGTGCTCAGTATGTAGCCCTGACCAAAACTGACAAAGTTGTTCACATAGGGCTTACATTCTAGTAGAATGCCACTGAAGTGAATGATAAGGTTGGACTAAGTGATCTTTAAAAGGTCCTTCCAGTAAATACATTCTGTGACACAAACCATACCTCTTGTGGTGACTGTTCCAGTCCCCACGCTTTGTGAGAAACCACCATACTCTCAATGCCACCATAAAGGGTAACCAGTCAGACAGTGCCATGAACACAAGGCTTGTGGGAAGAGTGCTGTCCAATGATACTTTAAAGAATAGAAGCTCATGTATCCATAATTTTCTCATTTTCTTATCTGAATTGGTTAAATAGGGATGCGGTGGAGGCCGAGGTGGGAGGATCACCTGAGGTCAGGAGTTTGAGACCAGTCTGAGCAAGAGCGAGATCCCATCTCTACTAAAAATAGAAAAAAATTAGCTGGCAACTAAAATAACTAACTAACTAAATAAATAAATAAATATTAGCCAGGCATGGTGGTGCACACCTGTAGCCCCAGCTACTCGGGAAGCTGAGGCAGCAAGATTGCTTGAGCCCAGGAGTTTGAGGTTGCTGTGAGGTAGGCTGATACCACAGCACTCTAGCCCAGGTGACAGAGCAAGACTCTGTCTCAAATTAAAAAAATAAAATTAAATTAATTGGTTAAACAGACCACCACTCAATAATAGTAGGCTACAGAAATAATTTGTGAGAGCAGAACCATATAGCCGCATGGTATTTAATTAATCTTTCCCCTAACAAATAACATTTTTCTTAAAGTAAAATGATACATGTGAAAACATTCAGTAAATTATGAGTTTTGCATATTTTACTCATTTTTTAGTTATCTCTGAGCCAACACTTCTCAAATTGAGACTCTAGATTCCTAGGGAGGATTCACAAGGATAGTAATGGGAATCATTAATTTTCAATATATTTTTAAAAATCTAATAAATCAGATACTTAAAGTCTGCAAGATTATACACACTAAATATTGCCATCTCAATAAATAGACCAAATATGTTTTTTGTTGATGTCTAGGGCTTATTCTTTTTTTTCTGAGACAGTGTCTTGCTCTGTCACCCAGGATGGAGTACAGTGACATCATTATAGCTCACAGCAACCTCAAACTCCTGGGCTCATGCAATCCTCCTGCCTCAGCCTCCTGAGTAGCTGAGACTACAGGTACATGCTACCATACTTTGCTAATTTTTAAAAATTTTTTGTAGAGATGGGGTCTTGCTATGTTGCTGAGGCTGGTCTTGAACTCCTAGGCTCAAGCAATCTTCCCGCTTCAACCTCCTAAAATGCTAGAATTACAGGCATGAGCCACCATGCCCAGCCTAGGGGGCTTATTCTTTAATAGAAGACACTTTAAAATATTTTAAATTCACATGGGGGTTATGAAAACAGTATAACACAAGCTGGTAGAAAAAAGTTGGGGACCACTGCTTCAGAACATGATGAATTTATTAGATAATCAAATTAGTATCAGTTTCCATTTACTTTCTATTAGTTTCCATTTAGTTTCCATTTACTTAGGTATCTAGAGCAACTGATGCTTTATATCCTCTGTCTAGACTCTCATTTGGCATTAATAATTACTGCTTCTATAAGGTCTAATTCTAATCAGTCACTATTGCTGATGCTATCCAAAAAAACAATGTATTAACATGGAAAGCTTCATATGGTATGCTAATTTTAAAAGGTCAATAAAAATGGCATACACAGTATGACCCAAAATCAATTTTTTAAAAAATCTTAAGTTTATGATAAACATTTAAATATGGTTATTAGGTGGCAGGATTACTGGTGATTTTCCCTTTCTTCTTTAAATCTTTTTGATAACCTGAACTTTTTTTTGTAATTCACAGAATTGTATAATTATGCTTATTTTCATAAGCAGAAAAAAATAAAGCTATTCTAACTTATTAAAAGTCTCACTAATCAGATATTTTAACAAAATATTTTATTTTGTACTAGAGACAAAATAGTTGCAGCCATTCTGGAAAATTCCTTAGTCTGGCTTTCAAGTGGTATTTAAATGATTTTATTTAAAGTAGTCTCTAAACCATAAAAACATTTTTATGGTAACCTCATAACTACTGATCCTCCTTCTCATAAATGAGAGAGACAAGGAAAAATAGCACATTGCAGAAATAAACTGAATAACCTGCTATTTTAATTAAATTTGATGTTTTAAATTTCCCAAGTGTATTCTTTTCTTTGAAATGCCCATTACTTGATAAAGCTGTTTCCCCTCATCTGGGTAGCTGTAAATATTAATAGTAAAAGGAGACAACCACCATGTCTAATGTTCTTAGATTTTGAGCATCCCATCAGCTAGCTGTTCTCCCCTTGTATAGTTAAAATTTAAACACCATTTTGAGAGTTTTTCCTTCTCCTTAGTACCACATATCTTATCAATTCTTAAAGATGAACTATGAGATCTTATATTTTCTGGTTTTAGAAAGAGGTATGCCAGCACATGCTGAAAGTGGCATTTCCTCAAAGATTATACAACATTTCAGAGGGAAGAAGAAAAAATAGCAAACAGTGTTGCAAAAAGAACCCTAGACATCTTAAAATGCACGTAGCTCTATCATGAGCCAGCTGTACATTCTTATACAAGTTATTTCTCATTAAAAAAGGGGGTTTGAAACTAGATGACCAACAATTTAATTCAATAAGCACTTGGTGAATTCCTATGTGCAAGATATTATATTAGAGGTGTGCAGTTAAAGAGATCAAAACAAACAGATCCATCCTGAAAGATGTATAATAGGAAAAAACTTTTTAAAATAAGCCAACAACATGCTTCTTCTGTGGTGTGACAGAACATATGTAAAACTTCCTAAGTAAATACAAGATACTTTTAAAATACAAGATACTTTTAAGCAAATTTTTAAAAAAGAAAAGGCCAGGTGTGGTGGCCCATGTCTATAACCCCAGCACTTTGGGAGGCCAAGGCAGGAGAATCATTTGAGGTCAGGAGTTCAAGACCAGACTGAGCCAAGAATGAGACCCCCATCTCTACTAAAAATAGAAACAATTAGCCGGGTGTGGTGGTGTGCACCCGTAGTCCTAGCTACTCAGGAGACTAATGCAGGAGGATCGCTTGAGCCCAGGCATTGGAGGTTGCAGTGAGCTACGATGATGCCACTGCACGCTACCCAGGGTGACAGAGCAAGACTCTGCTCAAAAAAAAAAAGAGACAAAGATGACTAGCCATCTCATATATAACAAAAACATACAAAGGGATCAATATTGAAGTAATTTCTCCCTAAAAATTATTTTTCATTTCAATATGCATTTACTGCAGACCCTTGCATAGCAAGAACAAATTATAACAAAATTCTCAAGCAATGTATTAAGATGAAGGACTGAGCTTGTGTTAAAACTCCCTTTTCACTTAAAACCCCATAAAATGTCAGGAAACTTCTTTTTAATAAAATAAATCTATAAGAGCACGGAAAACAACAAAAAGAGCATGCCACCAGCAGTCAAGACCACAAATACCCAAAAGATGGAACTGGTTTTCACGTCTAAAGGTTATAAACAAGAAATCACGTAAAAATATAAACAAGTCAGAGAAAACATATAAATGGCCAATAAACATAAAACACTGCTCCTCTGTAGTAATCATAGAAATGAAATTAAAACAATGAGATCATTTTCATCTAGGAGACTGGTAAAATATCAAAAACAAAAATAAAAGTTTGGCAAGGATTTAAGGAAAAAGGACTCACTTTTACCATTCATGAGAGAATAAGTTGAAAAGTCTTTTTAAAAGACAATTTGTTAATATCTACCTAAATACAAAAAGTGTACATACCATTTCACACTTCCACTTCTAGGAATTTAACCTAAAGGATGTATTTGTTCACATATGTTCATGAGTGCTCAGCACAGTATTTCTTTAAAATTGGGTGAAACAGGAAACTAAATGGCCAATGATAATGGAATGAGTAGGTGAATTATGCCTCATTCATAATATGAAATATCATGTAAGATGTAAAAGTAGCTATTAATATATTTAAAAAACCACCCCCCCAAAAAATGCTGTTAAGTGAAAAAAGCAAGTCACAGAATAGATCATATTATTCCTCAAAAATCCTAGCTTCTTTGAAGTATTTATCCTCAGACTATAATACTCATAACCCCTGTCACTCTTCCTTATTCACAGAAAAACTCAGCACCTAAATTTCAAGTTCTCTCCAACTACTCTAGTGATCATTCCTAAAGATTTCAGTATCAGTGTACTCTCACCTCCAGTGTTCTTTCACCTCCTCCTTAAATAAATCTTTCCCTCCATCCTATTTCAGCTATCTACTCCCATAGTCATACCCTAAGTCTTGTAATGTCCAATGACTAAAACACCTCGCAAGGCTCACACTGAAGCCTTACATTTAGACCACCATTTCCCATTTCCTAGCTCTCCAGCTTTATCTGTATGCTAGCAATCTTACTTTTTACAATTCTTTTTCACCATCAAAGTTTCCAGTCCATTGACCCTTCCACTCTTTCACTGTCCACCACACTCTCAGGTCCTCAATTTCCTCCTTAAACAACCGAGATCCATGGTTCAAAACTATAATAACTCCCCTGTATATACCCTCAAGTCCACTGCATCTTTCCCTCTGTCATACTTCTGGCAAAACCCAAACCCTGGTTAAACCCAACACATTGCTTACTCCAAGTGTGTCCTAACTGGCCCTATTTCCTTTCCATTGTTGCCCCATCAGGCAGAGACTGCTAGTTGCCAATCCAATACACATTTTCTGCTCCCTCCCTAAGAAAACCCTGATTTTACTCAGGAAGTTATTGTAGCTAGCCAAAATACTATGCCTCCCAGCCTCCCTAGTAGCTGTGACACAGGACTAAAAAATACAGGTGAAGCCACTGGGTGAGGGGGACTTAGACAAAGCTCTTTGAAAGGATCCAATTCCAGCTAGGCAAGGTGGCTCACACCTGTAATCCCAGAAATTTGGAAGGCTGAGGCGGGAGGATCACTTGAGGCCAGGAGTTCAAGATCAGCCTGGGTGACAGAGCAAGACCCCATCTCTACAAAATAATTTTAAAAATTAGCCAGGCATGGTGGCACACACCTATAGTCCCAGCTACTTGGAGACAGGTAGGAGGAGCACTTGAGCCCAGAAGTATGAGGCTGCAGTGAGCTATGATTGCACCACTGCACTTCAGTCAGGACAATAGAGCAAGACCCCATCTTTTAAAAAACAAACAAACAAACAAACAAACAAACAAAAACAATTCAGCTAACATGTGCCCTTTTGCCTTCTGTCTGGATTTGATTCTCAAGGAGGATCAGCCATCACATACCATAAGAGACAGGCATGCTTGAAGATGCCCAAAAGGAAAAACAAAAGGAACCTAAATCACTGATGTCACGGAGCTGCCATATCAGCCATGGACTGCTTACCTCCAGTTTGTTGCCTGAGAAAAATAAAACTCCTAATTTTTTTTGCTTTTTAAATAAATGTTATTGTGTATATTTAAGTATATAACATGATGCTGTGGGATACATATAGATAGTAAAACGATTACTATAGTGAAACAAGTTAGCATATCTACCATCTTCCATAGTTACCCATTCTTTTTTTTTTTAATGGCAAGAGCAGCTAAAATCTACTCATTTAGCAGGAATCCTGGATACCTAATTTGTTTATTATTTCGGGGTCTCTACTATTCACAGAAAACACAAGTCCGAACTCCTAGGCCTATTACAGTTTATTCTCCACAGAGCAACCAGAAAACTTTCAAAAGTATAAGTCAGATCATATTACTGATTTCCCATCATACCTAAAATAAATTTAGGCTCTTTACTAGGTTAATCAGGGTTTCTTTGACTTGGCCCTTTTGTCTCCCAACTCATCTTCCCTCACCCTCACCCCCACCCCCGTACCACCCACCCTTCTACTTCCTTGCATATTCAGCTCCAGCCACAATCACCTTCTGGTTCCTTGAACAAGCCAAACTTGTTTCTGTTTCCGGGCCTTTGGAATGTTCTTTCCTCATACCTTTACTTGGTTTGCTCCCTCACTTCCTTTAGGTTTCAGTTCAAGTGTTGCTTCCTCTGAGAGACCCTCCCTAACTGCTCTACATAAAACTTTCTGGGTCTCCCCAAGTTTCCCTCCCACTCTCTCCCGTATAACTTCTCTTACCCTGCTTTATTATTATACATTAAATATTTGTTTGCTTCTTTCTTTTTTTTTTTTTTTTTTGAGACAGAGTCTCACTCTGTTGCCCGGCTAGAGTGAGTGCCCTGGCGTCAGCCTAGCTCACAGCAACCTCAAACTCCTGGGCTTAAGTGATCCTACTGCCTCAGCCTCCCGAGTAGCTGGGACTACACGCATGCGCCACCATGCCCGGCTAATTTTTTCTCTATATATTTTTAGTTGGCCAGATAATTTCTTTCTATTTTTAGTAGAGACGGGGTCTCGCTCTTGCTCAGGCTGGTCTCGAACTCCTGAGCTCAAACAATCCGCCCGCCTCGGCCTCCCAGAGTGCTAGGATTACAGGCGTGAGCCACCAGGCCCGGCCAGTTTGCTTATTTCTTATCTGTCTTCCCCACTAGAAAGGAATCTCTTTGAGGTCAAGGATCTTGAGTGTTTTCTTCAGTACTGCATCCCCACTGCCCAGCATATACTAGAGGCATGATAAATATCTCACTAATTAATGAATACACATCATGATCTCATTTATACTGAAAAAGGCTAGAGTGTACATGTATGTTTATGTAAGCATATAAGGAGTCTAAGACAAACATTACAGTACTGATACTAGGTACCTCTGGGGAAAACAGCAGGAAGAAAGCTACAGAGGAACTTTCACATTTGGTTCTGCATATTTGTGCATATTTTTCTTATGTTAAAAAGACAATTAACTACAACATACAGCAGGAAGAAAAAAATCTAAAGGTATTTAGAAATCCAAACCTACTCATAGAATCATAAATTTGGAAACTCACAGTGACCTCAGTAAGCATATTAACTCAAAGGTCTTTGGCTGAAAAGGACATTAAGAACACACCTCCCTGTTCTTAGTTGTCCCTTACAGCCTAGTTGAGTATCTGAAAGAAATCACTTCCAAAGCCTGGTGCAGTGGCTCACGCTTATAATCCTAGCACTCTGGGAGGCCGAGGCGGGTGGATTGTTTGAGCTCAGGAGTTCGAGACCAGGCTGAGCAAGAGCGAGACACCGTCTCTACTAAAAACAGAAAGAAATTATATGGACAGCTAAAATATATATAGAAAAAATTAGCCGAGCATGGTGGCACATGCGTGTAGTCCCAGCTACTCGGAGGCTGAGGCAGAAGGATAGCTTGAGCCCAGGAGTTTGAGGCTGCTGTGAGCTAGGCTGACGCCACGGCACTCACTCTAGCCCGGGCAACAGAGTGAGACTCTGTCTCAAAAAAAAAAAGAAAAAAAAAAGAAATCACTTCCATTCTATAGCAGTCCCCTTATCTCAACCTGGTTTGTTCCTAAATCTCTCACAGGTAGTAGACTTGAATAGATTATTAAATAAAGTAACCCCTTTTAAAAGAACTAGACTTAGGGGAATAAAATTTTTGTTAACATTTTATAGCCCATAAAAAAGTTTTCACTGTCACTTTAAAGTAATAAAGCATACTAAATAAAGTGTATTAGTAGTATGTTATACATCAAATTAATGATAAAGAGTTGGGTAGAATTAACTTCCACTTATCATCATTTGCTAAGTATAAACTTTCAAAGATCATCTTCCTCTAGGGATCCACCCAGATAATTATAAATTCAGTTTGCTTTGTTTCAGAAAATATGCATTCTAAGAAGCATGTCTATCTAGTAACTTCTTCATCCAAATGTTTAGTGCCTTTTAATTTTTTTATAACTTCATTGAGGCATATTTTATGTATTATATATTAATAATCCATCCAAGTGTATAATTCAATGATTTTTAATAAATTTACAAAGATATGGAACACATCATAAATCCGTTTTAGAAATCTTCATCACTCCAATAAAATCTTTCATGCCCATTTACTATTAATCCCTGTTCCCACCCTCTGTTCCCACCAACCACTAATCTACTATCTGTCTCCATACATTTGTCTATTCTGGGCATTTTCTATGAATGTAATCATAGAATATATATATGGTTTCTTATATCTGGCTTCTTTCACTTAGGATCTTTTTGAAGTTTATCCGTATGGTAGCATGTATCAGTGGTTTGCTCCTTCTTATTGCTGAATAGTATGCCTAATAGTGCTTTTTTATTTTATGGCATGGATTTCCATTTTGTATAATGGATGTAGGATAACTTAGATACTTGGTGTGGGGGAGAGGGACCTACTTTTATTTAACCCAAATGACGTAGGTGAGTGTTTTCCAAATTCAATCCAGTTTAACAAGGTGAGATTGTCCTAGCTTCACAAAACATTATTCCATCAGCCTCTTTTAAAACCACTGTCCTGTACCTCCCCTCTAACAGGAACAAAAAGTACAGTTCCTCAAGGTTTCTTTCACTCTCCCAAGGCTCATACAAACTTCTACTCTTACTATGCCTTCTGCTTTACCTCCTTTTTCTATCTCCAACTCCTTCTTTTCTCTAAGGATTACCTTCAAACTGACAGCTTTATAATTTCCATATTTTTGAAGTTTCTAAAAAGGTATATTAGAAGTAAATACTATAACTGCATAATCTGAAACTTTATTTAAGAAGAGCCTGTAGTTCTTTTGATGTGGTCCCTGAAAATAATTTATTCTATTTAAAAAAAAAAAAGCTTTGTAAGTAGTTTAAAAAGAAACAAAACCTCCAATGACAACAGAAAAAGAGCATGAGGATCCAAGTCAACATTTAACACCCTCACTTAAAAGGGAAGGTCAAAGAATCTGTAGTAACTAAGCACAGTTTTCTATCATCTTTTCTCTTTAACACGCCCTTGTTAAATACTGATTTTTCATTCAGTATAAAATGCCACAATAGTGTTATTGTCTCACCTGTTTTATCATGATGCCTGATTCAGATTAAGCCGATTACTTACCTTCATAAATTATTAAATACACACATGTAGAATGATTACCTAATCAATTATAAAGCTGGGTGAAGGGTGGTGGTGCAGGGAGAAGGCTGGGAAAGAATGACACAAATCCAGCGACATATTTCTTACTGCCAGCCTTTTTAAAGTTTTACTTCTGTAGGTGATTCCCACAATTAGTTTGAAAACATGAAAAATAAGATAATATAGACATAGATAAAAGCTTTACCAGTGGTAAACGTTTTCTAAAGAAATTACGTCACTATCCCCTCATTGGCCTACGGGACAGTTCTTATGGAGTACTTAACAGAGTGAAAGCAATTAAAGACCAGCTACATGTAATTAGAAGAACCGTGCAAGATAAGGAAAAATAATACAAGCAATTACACCTGTAATCCTAGCACTTTGGGAGGCTGAGGTGGGAGGATTGCTTAAGCCCAGGAGTTCGAGGTTGCAGTGAGCTGTAATCGTGCCACTGCACCCCAGTGACAGAGCAAGACCCTACTGAAAGAAGGGAAGGGAAGGGGAAGGGAGGGGAGGGGAGGAGAGGGGAGGAAAAGAAAAGAAGAAAATGAAGGTCATGATAATATATATACTATACCTTTCTCAGGCTTTCATATTCTTCACGAAGTTCCCCAGGCTTGCTTAATTTGATTGGTGCTCTGAATATAAAGTCTGGAAGAATGGGAAAAGAAAATACTTTTTAACAGGACTCTTTATGGAAGGAAGCAAGACCTTGTCCTACTGCTGCCCCCACACTGTAAATCACATTAAAAACTGTGGTCATCTTAATTTGAATATTCATTCACTCATTTAACAAATATTTATTAAAGGTTATAAATCAGGCACTGTTCTAAGCACTGGGGAGAAACACTGAACAAATAAAGTCCTTGCAGGACTGCTTAAGCCCAAGAGCTTGAGGTTGCACCGAGCTATGATAACACCATGGTACTCTAGCCCAGGAGACAGATCAAGGCCCTGTCTCAAAAAATAAAATAAAATAAATGAAGTCCTTGCTCTCATGGAGCTTATAATCTCATGGAGGAAAACAGACAATAAAACAAATAAGTGTGTGTATATATACTACGACTGGTGGTACTAAGTGCTACAGAAGAAAATAAATGTACGGTAGGAAAAAAAGGTAATTTTATACAGTGTGGTCTAGAAGGACGATACAGTTTGGGTGTTTGGTCCCTCCATATCGCATGGTTGAAATTTGATCCTTAGAGTTGGAGACAGGAGCTAGTGGGAGGTGTTTGGGTCATGGGGGCGGATCCTCATGAATGGCTTGGTGCCCTCCCCACATACTGAATTCTCACTTTATTAGTTCACACTAGAGCTGTTTTTTTAAAAGAGCCTGGCACCACCTCCTCCTTCTCGTGCTCCTCTCACTATGTGACATGCCTCCTCCTTCCCCTTCCACCTTGACTGGAAGCTCCCTGAAGCCCTCACCAGAAGCAGATGCTGGTGTCAGGCTTCTTGTACAGTCTGCAGAACCATAACCCAAATAAACCTGTTTTCCTTATAAATTACCCAGCTTCAGGTATTTCCTTTATAGCAATGCAAAACGGACTAACACAAAGGGGCTCACTGATAAAAGGAACATGTTAAAAGACATCAAGGAAAAACTAAATTTAAAGCTTTAGTTCAATCTTACCAAGTAACATTATTTTTTTAGGGACTCTATTTTTTTTAGAGACTGAGTCTCGCTCTGTCACTCAGGCTGGAGTGCAGTGGCATAAGCATAGCTCACTGCAACCTTAAACTTCTGGGCTCAAGTGATCCTCCGACCTCAGCCTCCCAAGTAGCTGGGACTACAGGCGTGCACTACCACGCACAGCTAATTTTTCTATTTTTTGTAGATACAGGGTCTTGCCATATCACCCAAGCTGGTCTCAAACTCCTGGACTCAAGTGAGCCTCCTCCCTCAGCCTGCCAAGTAGCACAGGCCCAAGCCACCACACCTAGCCATTGCTAAGTAAGATTTTAAATAAGCTGAAGTTTTATTCATAATGCTGTATTTTACTTTTTCTCAACAATGCTAAAATATAAAGTATATAACATGCATATAATCTTATATATATTTTCAGTATATAACCTAATTCTTTTTTAATCCTCAAAGCCTTCAGTGATTTTGACTGGCCTGTAGAATAAAGTCAAAACTTTTCAACATGTCATTCAAAGTTCTCCAGAGACCAATCACAATTTTATGTTTCTAAAGCACTGTATCTCTCAACTCTTGACAGTCTAGTCACAACATATGTATGCTATATAGTATTTTCAAATCTTTTATGCTGTTTTCTCAGCTGAAATTCTGTCTTCTCCCCTTCTCTATATGTATTTTTAAATCCAAGACATCAGGCCATAGGAAACACAATACATGTTGGTTATATAAATAAATGATAAAAATCAAAGTTAAGAACAGGAATAAAAGCCTTAAGTACTTTAAAAAGGTGGGGGAAAGTACACACTCTACTTCCTTAAATGTAAATGACCCTTCTTTAAACCCTCTACATATATTTAGTAATCTAAATAGAGTATTAATTTTAAGACTAATAGCTCTACATCCCATTGAGGTTGATAAAATATTTGTTCTAGAAAAGCAGGCTCCCCAAAAAGTTGCCCTTTGTCAGTTGTCTCAACTATTTTAGAAAGACTCTTATTTAGTATATTGAGGAATGAAGAAGATACTTAGAAACATTAGGTCCAATGCAAATACAGAAAACAGTAACTTAAAAGCCTACCAAGTACTACAGAATGGTTAGACCCTGAGTTTGGGAGGCAAACATTCCATCACCTTCACCCACTTAAAAAAGTCCTGATGCTTATTTTTGTCCCTTAAGCACATTTCCAATTATAGGCAAATAGTATTTAAAATTAGATGCTTTAAAAGAGAAAAGGAAAGAAGGAAGGGAAAACAAAACCCTTATGGCAAAAAAGTACTTTAAATCCATTTACGGAAAACCTATTACATGTATTTCATATACATTTTCTTTATGAATTTTCACAGAAACTTTGTAAGGTAGGTATTATACCCATTTTAAAATAAGAAAAGTGAGGGTTTAAATAACTTGGCCCAAGGCCACACAGCTAGCTCACAACAAAGCAGGGAGAAAAGCTTTAATAGGAATAAAGAGGGAAATTGCATAATGATTAAAAAGGCAACTCATCCACAGTTGAGCACAATCTCTCTCCCCTACTACAAATTCCACTGCAGTAGCCCCCTTGAATAAAGTCTTCCTTACTATCTTTAAAAAAAAAAAAAAAAGCCAACCCATCAAGAAGATATAACAATCATAAACTTGCATGAACGTGTATTACAACAAAAACTAATAATATTATAAGGAAAAATTAATCCAAAATTACAGCAAGAAATTTTAACACATCACAGTTACAAAAAGATCAGACAGACTAAAAGGTAGTAAAAATGTAGAAAAATTGAACAATTAAATTAACTTGATAATATATTTTATATTTATGTATGTACCCAGTGAACAAAATATATATTCCTTAAAGCAAACAAGGAATAATTAAAAGTACTGATAATATACTAGGTCACAATGAAGTTTCAAAACATTTCAAAGAATTATTATACACACTTTGCTCTTTGATCCTGGCTGCCATTTTCCAAGCCTAGTTTTCTAGCTATCTGGTTGGTGATTCTAAGTTACCCAACATTCTTTGTCAATAAATTCCTTTTCTAATTAAATTTACCAGAGTAGATTTCTGCTGATCACAACTAACCCTAGCTGATTCAATTTTTCACATGGTACTTTGAAATGACCAATAAACCAGTGTCTCGTAAAACTGATTTTAAAAAAAGAACACAAAATAATATCAAGAATAAAAAAGGGAGACCTAAATACAGAAACTATTGAAACAATGCTATAATAAATGATCTTGCATATATATCATTTTGAATGTCTGCAAGTGTATCCATAGGATAAACTGCGAGAATCAGAATCTCTGGGTCAAAGGATAATACCAAATTGCCCTTCCTTCATGAAGCCTGTATCAATTTATAGTCCTACCAATAATGCATGAGTACCATTTTCCTCACACCTTTTCCAACAGTGTGTTGAAACTTTTCAGTTTTGCCAATCTAATAGATGAAATTTTATATCTTATATACTTATTTTATGAGTGAAATTGATTACTTGTTATATAAGTAAGAGTAATTTGCTTTGATATGAAATATATATGCATTTCCTTTATTCCTCCTTCTATTAACATTTTCTTCTTGATTTGCTGAAGCTCTCTTTATATAAGGAAAATTAGCCTTATGTCACAGGAATAGCAATACTTTTCCCAGCTTATTTGTGCTGACTTTGCTTACAGCAGTTATTTTTATGTAGTTACATTAATCAAACTTTTCTTTTATGGCTTCCACATTTTGTATCATATTTGGAAAGGCCTTCCTCAGGCCAAGATATAATAACAAATTCCATGATAATTTCTTCTGGTACAATGCATAAGATTCTTCTCAGATCTACTTTTAAAAATTCTAAATCTTTATTTTTATTTGGGAAGCAACATAAGGAACATAATCTTATTCAGGTTTATAAATAATAGACTAAAAATATTTTAGTGATAGCCTGGTAGAAATAATTTTCACTTACTATTGGAGAATTTGCATTTTCTAAAATGGTTCTTGCTGATATTTGGTACAAAATGTCTCAAGAGCTTAACATCTTCATATTTTATCTTTTATTTAATTTTTTTAGAGACTTAATCTCACTCTGTTGCCCAGGCTAAGAGGGCAGTGGCATTATCATAGCTTACTGCACCCTCGAACTCCTGGGCTCAAACAATCCTCCCTCCTCATCCTATGGAGTTGCTAGGGCTATAGGCACATGCCACCACACCTAGCTAATGTTTTTGGGTTTTTTAATTTTTTTAGAGACAGGGGTCCTTCTGTGTTGCCCAGGCTGGTCTCCAACTCCTGGGTTCAAGCCATCCTCCCACCTCAGCCTCTGGAGTAGCTGGGATTGCACCCGACTTTCATCTTTTATATAGTGGAAATAATACGAAGTTAAAAGCCTGATCCCCAACTTAGAAGCTTCAGAGCCTCAGATAAGCCACAGAATAATACCTATTATGATAAGCCATTATGAGGATCAAATGAGTGTAATAAGAATGAAAACAATCTATAACCTAATTCAGCCAGTAGAGTGGCATGCAGCAGAATTTAAGTATAAAATTGTCTCTGGTGTTAGTAGGATAACACTCTTTAAATTGTGGTTTGATCCAATTTATTTCCAAGTACAACTTACAATAAACAAAGGTAATGATCTAACTGCTTTCATATGTATAGTATATGAAAAGTTAAATTCACCTTTGGATATTTATTAAGAAATCTCAAAGTTCATATATAAGGCCAAGTAGGAACTCAGTATACTGACTGAAATCTTACTATGCCTCTGACTTATTTAAGAGAAAAAGATAATGAGCAGGGGTAAGAGTGGGGTACCAATTTATATTCACCAAAATTAGTACTGATATAAATCTGTTTAATCTTGGATGTATAATGCTTGAAGTATACAAAATGCTAAAAAGTCAAGATCATTTTTTGTCCTGACTAGGACTGTACTACATTAAGTGGCACCATGTCTAAAAGCTCAAAAATTACAGAGAGTACTTAAAGTACTTCTTGAATACTGAAACAGTTAAGGATAAAATGTTGTGAGTTAATGTGACATTAACTTAAACATTTAATCCTATTTCCTACTTTAACAATGCTCTCTAGAAATGCTAAGAAGGAGGCTGGATACAGTGGCTGACACCTGTAATCCCAGTGCTTTGGGAGGCTGAAGTGGGAGGATCACTCCAGCACAAGAGTTCAAAGCTGCAGTGAGCTATGACTGTGCCTGTGAATGGCCACTGCATTCCAGCCTGGGTGGCAGAGAGAGACCTCGTCTCTTAAAAAAAATAAAAATAAAAAAATAAAATCCCTGTAATAAATAAATAAAAACAGCTAACATTTCTTTTCTTTCCTTTTTTATTTTTTTTGAGACAGGGTCTTGCTCTGTTGTCCAGGCTAGAGTGCAGTGGTATGAACACAGTTCACTGTAGCCTCGAACTCCAGGGCTCAAGCGATCCTCCCAATCTTAGACTCCCAAAGTGCTGGGATTACAGGTGTGAGCTACCATGCCCAGCCAAAAACAGCTAACATTTAATGAGAGCACTCTACACGCTAAATGTTACATGCACACACATACTGCAGAGAAGAGGTGACGTAGCAGGCCTAACTGCCTATCCTTAAAAAAGCCTATTTACAAGGTTGGTCCTTGGCTGGTGCTTAGGAACTTGGGTTTGAGGTCCCCACTCTGATAAGAGTGGTTCATTGTACCTATACTGTTTGTTGAAACAATACAGTTTATGTTGAACACCTGCTTTCCTGCTGAGAGTCTGAAATTTTGGCACGTTAGGCAGAGAATGTTTATGTCATCAGCCCATAATAAAAACTCTACACACTAAGTCTCTAATGAGTTTCCCTGGTTGGCAACATTTCACACATTGTCACAAATTCTTGCTGGAGGAATTAAGCATTCCCTGTGTGTCTCCACCAAAAGAAGACTCTGGAAGCTTGCACCTGGTTTCCCCCAGACTTCACCCCACATGCCTTCTCCCTCTACTGATTTGGCTCTGTATCCTTTCACTGTAATAAATCACAGCAGTGACTACAACTATGTGCTGAGTCCTTTAAGTTCCCCTAGTGAATCTATGAACCTGTGAGTGGTCCTGGGGACCTCCCAACACACACACACACACATACACATACACAAACACACACACACACACGTCATATCATGGACTTAAAATTTCTTTAGATCTCAGTTTCCACCTGAGAAATGAAGGCAACACATTAGATAACTTCTAAAGTTAATGATTCAGTGATAATACTTTTATTTCCTATTCAACATGTTTCTCTAAATTCTGTAAAACTCTATTAAAATTTAATGCTATGGGTAAAATGCTATATTAGGATTTTAAACATACACAAAAGTAATCATAACATCAAAACAATTTCTTTGAAGCCTTACAAAATTGTGGTGTTTCAATCTACTTAGACTAATATGAGAAACGGATCAGAAAAATGAAAATCTTCCCTTTTAAATAAATCCAAGTCTCTCACAATGTCTCTTAAAGTGGAATGCATGGCCAGGTGCGGTGGCTCAGGCTATAATCCTAGCACTCTGGAGACCGAGGCTAGAGGATCGCTTGAGCTCAGGAGTTCAAGACCAGCCTGAGCAAGAGCAAGACCCCATCTCTACTAAAAATGGAAAAATCAGCTGGGCATCATTGGGTGTTCCTGTAGTCCCTGCTACTCAGGAGGCTGAGGCAGGAGGATGGCTTGAGCCCAGGAGTTTGAGGTTGCTGTGAGCTAGGCTGACGCCACAGCACTCTACTCAGGGCAACAGAGTAAGACTCTGTCTCAAAAAAAAAAAAAAAAAAAAAATTAAAGCTGAATGCAGAACATGTATGCATTCAACATTATTAATTATACTAAGATATTTATTATTAACCTTTCAGATTCCCTGACTTTTAATAAAGAACCATCACTTACAATAAAATAGTTTGTGTCTGCTGACGTGGGGCTTTACTTTTAATTTCCTCTTTACTTCCCTTGCCTTCCTGAAGTCATATGTCAGCCTCCTCCACCCCAAAAGAGGAAACTGTGGTTGAATGACAACATTACCACAAAAGCAGAGCAACAATGTGTCAAGTCAGAACCAGAAAAGACGACACTATCTTCCTTAGTCCAAAGGAATTAGTCACAAATCTACCAACCCTTCCACCAGCTTTTATAGGGATTTTCAAGTGTTTCAGTAGAACAAAAACAACTCACCTTTCCTTCACCTAACAGAAAAGAAATGCTGGAAACTACTTCAGGTGTCACTGAGATGCTTAATATCTTAGCATTTGTAAATGAATCCGATGGATGAAGTACTTTCTTAATGCCTATCCTCTGACTCTTACTATGCTTAATAGGAAGAGAAACTCTCTAAGGATACGATACCCTAAGAATGACACACATCTGTGGCCAGTGACCTAAGCTGAGTATTGCATTTAGTCTAATGTGAATTGTAGGAATAGCTATAGTTCCCTGAAGATCCTTCCTGAAAAAGGATTTTCTCTGGGGTGTGGTGACTAGTTACTAACAAAGGCAAACAAACAAACAAGACAGACATTTTGCTAATTGCATCAAACCATCAAGAACAAAGTATAGTTGTCAAAGCATCCACACTGAATGCAAAATTAGAAAAAGAATCTCATTCAACTGTATTGGGAAGATATTATCCTAACAACTTTCAAATCTAAAGGTAATGACCTCTTAGTACCTGACTATGCTTGAGTTTTATCCTTGCAGGTTCAATTTCTTATGAGTGCAGCAGGATGAAAAAGAACATTGGACTTACTGAGTCCCAAAACCTAAATCCTAATTTGAAAATTCCCACTTACTAGTTATTTGTCCTTGGACAAAGTTAAAAAATCTCTTTGCGCTTGAATTTCCTCATCTGTAACTTGGTAATAATACTACAACCATATCTCAGAACTGCAGACAAAATTAATAGTGAATTCAAAAGCTTGTAAGCTGTTAAGTGTTTGGTGGATTACTTGGCACAATACAAATATATGTTTACATTAATATCTGCTGTAAAATGGTTAACTGAGGACTAATATATTTTCCTTAAACCTACAGAAATAATTTTTTGTAATCACAACAGTTTGCTATTTCTGCCTCCATGCCTGTGTCTGAAATGCCCTTACCTTCCACTCTTACTCTCCACAGATACCAAGCAAAAAACAACTCATCCTTAAAATTCAGTTTAAATTTCTGCAGAGCTTAATAAAAAAAGCCAAAAGATAAACTTGGAAAAAGTAATATTTGCCACACATATATGAAGTTAATATCCATCTCTATCACCACTGCTAGCATCATCATGATGGCTGGCAGATCCTAGGACTCTGGGAGGCTGAGGCAGGAGGATCGCTTGAGCTCAGGAGTTTAAGACCAGCCCGAGCAAGAGCAAGACCCCGGCTCTACTAAAAATAGAAGAATTTGCCATGCGTCGTGGCACACACCTGTAGTCCCAGCTACTGGGGAGGCTGAGGCAGGATAATCCCTTGAGCCCAGGAGTTTGAGGTTGCAGTGAGCTATGATGACACCACTGCACTCTACTCGGAGTGACAGAGTAAGACTCTGTCACAAAAAAAATAAAAAAAGAAAAACCTAATGACTGGAAACAACCTAAATGTCCTTCACATAGAGACTGATAAAATAATTAGATGACTGGCATACTATGGATCTATTTCTATACTATATGGTTTTATTCCTGGTCTGGTTTCTTGGTTTACTTGTAGATTTTTTTAGAATGACATTCATTGTGTATGAAAAATTGTGCAGGCTTTGGGTGATGTTATGTTCCTACAAAAGATGCACCATGTTCTCTGACATGCAGTTAGAATGAGAGTAGACCACCTTATAATCCAAATAGGACACGAGCTGACTCAAAGCTGGCTGCAGTCTTTGTTAAGCCTATTAAAGCTCACTCTGCCCTGGCTTATATCCATCCAAGGGTCCAACTGAGAGTCTGGTGTATTTACCAAGACTATATTCCTTGAAAGATCATGAACTTTTTGCTTCTTAACACTGAAGACCTGTTAAATCTGCCTTACTTTTCAGTAGCTTTCTGCAAGGTTTTTTAGCATTTAACCCTGCCCAGTTTAAGAATCAGCAAATGCCTCAGAAATAAAAGCAGGTGGAAGAGGGGAGGGACGGACCTCCCTTCTCTCTGGGATCTTGGCCTCTCAAGTTCTGGTTGCCTTGGCAGCTCTGAACTACAATTTTTGTATCCCTCATGAAGAAAGCTCTGCTGACTTTCTGCCTCTTAATAGCTGCAGTCTCCCTTTGCCAAGAATCCACAAATGTCTGAAATCCTGGCTGCCTTGGCAACTTACCATGCCTTCATATAGATTTTTTTTTTTTTTTTTTTTTTTTTGAGACAGAGTCTCGCTCTGATGCCCGGGCTAGAGTGAGTGCTGTGGTGTCAGCCTAGCTCACGGCAACCTCAAACTCCTGGTCTTAAGCGATCCTACTGCCTCAGCCTCCCGAGTAGCTGGGACTA
The DNA here is from genome assembly GCF_020740605.2 of Lemur catta. Taxonomy (NCBI): domain Eukaryota; kingdom Metazoa; phylum Chordata; class Mammalia; order Primates; family Lemuridae; genus Lemur; species Lemur catta. Next base: position 57,797,380 of record NC_059134.1, read on the forward strand.
CAGGCATGTGCCACCATCCCCGGCTAATTTTTTCTATATATATTTTTAGCTGTCCAAATCATCTCTTTCTATTTTTAGTAGAGACGGGGTCTCACTCTTGCTCAGGCTGGTTTTGAACTCCTGAGCTCAAACGATCTGCCCACCTCAGCCTCCCATAGTGCTGGGATTACAGGCGTGAGCCACCGCGCCCGGCCCATACTGAAGTTCTGATGAGAAAGGACACTGAAGTAGAGATGTCTTGTGAGCAGTTGCATATAGCACTGGAATTAAGGTAAGAGGGTTAAACCTATATAGTTGAGGGTTTCATTTAGAAATGTCACCAAAAGCTGTAACAGTAGAGATGCTTGAATGAGGCCTCCAAAGGAATAATCAAAGAAAAGCGAAAGAGGACTACACACAGAATTTTAGGGGCATACAAGTCAGGTAAGGGAAGATAAAAAAAACAGAAAAGAAGGCAACACAAGAGAAAGAGCCAACACAATTTAAAAAGAAAAAAAAAAGCAATACTGTTTATCAACTATGGCATGGCAGAGCAATCAAATCAATTTGGTTAGAAGGAAGTCCTTACTAACAGATCATTTGAAGATATAAACAGTCACCATAGATTAGGAGGTTAAAGAGGGAATGAGCAGAGAAGAGGGCAAAAGTAGAGAACATTCCACTGAGAGAGTAGAGAAAGAGATAAGATAATAAGAATATGGATGATCCAAGTCCTAAAGAAATTCACAATCTAACAAGAAAAGGAAAAACATACTTGGATGAAGCAACTGTAAAATGTCAGAGAGTTATAAAACCAAATACCTAAGTCCTGCACAGAACAGCAAGAGGTGGAAGTATACAAGAGCAAAAGAAAGACAACAAGTCAAAGTACATCTTCTACGACTAAACATACATTCAGTGCAAAGATACATCAGAAACAAGAGGCCAGTATCCATATTAATCTCAAATTTACCTGCTTACACTACCCACTAAACTTTGAATAAACACGGTCAAATGGAATATGTGAAAGGAGAAATTTTAATTTAAGCACACCATTTAGCAGTTGGAAGGCAGAAATATGAAGAGTGAACCATAAATTTGTTCTAATACCAAACTAAAGTGTTTTCCATTTTATCTGCTATTTTCTAGTTTACTCTTTCTGATTCTCCAAGAGCACAGATGATAGCCAAGTACCAACCGTCTTAAACTCACTTACCCACTTGCCCAAAACAAGTAACAATTTACAGGATGCAATATAAAAAGTGTTTAGCTGGGAAGAAGAGGAAGTACACAGAGAAAAAGTTAAAAGCTAATAAAATTTAAGATCAAAGTTTAAGGCTGCTTACTTGAGTACCATACTTAATACCACTGAATATTACCATGGTACATTTCACTGTTTTTAAACTATCCTTTGGCAAATAACTAATCAAATTAACATGTCACAGCCCACATAACAAGAACTTACAAAATGCTTGTATATGTTGACCCAATAATTTAATTTCTAGGAATCTATCTCAGAAAGTCATCTGAAATATTTTTAAAAATTACATAAAAATATTTCATTGCAACACTGTTCATAATTCCAAAACAAAAACCAAGAATAATCTAAATGTCCAATACTGAGGGAACAGTTAACATAATTACAGGTAGTCAATACAATGTACTATTATTCAGCCATTAAAATTATATATTTTTTTAATACTATGAGATGTTGTTTTAATAAGATGGGCAACTAGGTTAAATAAAAGATGCAAGTCACCAAATTAAATATGCCTTATAATCTCAAACATGAAAAAAACATTAAACACAGAAATGGCAATAACATGCTGGAAAAAGTGATATCACAGAACTCACAAATGGGAAAAAGAAAATATTAGTGATAACATATCAAGTTACCATATATAAATGTGTAAGAATGATGGAAAGAGTCACCAGATTAGTAGGTTAAAGAAGGAATGAGCAGAGAAGAAGGGAGGTGCAGTGGGAAGAGAAAATACACAAAGAAAAGACATGAGACCTTTTCCCCAATGCATTTATAGTGTAGTTATTAGCTAAGGCTAATTCATAAAAAGTTTAAAAATAGATTTAAATAACTACAGAGATGATGTCAGATGCAATGTCACAAAATAAACAATTGCCAAATGAATCTTACAAACAAACGCTGCAGTAAGAGTCCATTAGGAGAAAGAGAACGGGGCTGGGAAGGAGAGTCAGTGCTTTCAGAAGATGAGATGAAGCTGGACCTGCCCTGCTGACTGTAGTTTGCCAACCCCTGGGTTAGAGAAAGACAAATTAAGACAGTCAAGAACAATAGGATTTGCAAAAAGAAGTGTCAGACAAGAGTAGAGTCAAAGCAAATAAGGTTCTTCCTTGAATCCAGAAATAGCCCAAACAACAAGTCTTTGTTGTTAATCAACCTACGTTGGATCCCCACAGTCAAAGCAACAAGAGGCACATGATAAAGGAGGACACAGAATCAAACACAGGTGTAGGCATGCTGCTGAGATGAAGGCCTTGGACCACAAGACCTTTTATCCTAGGCAGACCAAGACCAGGTAGTTGTCCCCACTACTGCATCTACCTACCATAGTACAAAATCCTTCGGACTTAATTACTGTCCTGTTCGAGGCAAAGAATTATTCAAATAGTCCACAAGGTAGAATGATACCAAAATTAGAAAGAATGCAGGATTCGGAAACAGACAGATCTGCATTCAAATCTACCACCTACCAGTATTTATCTTAGCTAAGCCTGTTTCTTCATCCATGAAATGGGAGTAACACCTACCTCAACAGAGTAGCTTACCTCATCTAATCCTCTGGTACCTATTTGGAACAAATTCTGTGTACATTCATTGGTAGCCCAACTGGCCTCCCTGTCTCTCACTCTTTGTCTTTCATCTTCCTCCAACATTGCTTCCCTAGTTCTTTATAAAGGAGACCTGACCCTATCACCTTCCCTCTTAACAATTTTTATTGGCTTCCCACTGCCCATCAAGGTTTATAAACAGGACCAAATCTACCACTCCAGCCACATCATCTACCATTCCTGATATTCCTTTCCTCTCTAGCCTTTGCACATCTCACCATTCCTAGATATGCCACACGTTGTCTCCACCAGGACTTTACATATGCCACTTCCTCTTCCCGGAATGATTTTTCTCTTTCTTACTGTATGACGATTTCCTACTCATACTTCAAAACTCTGTTCACTGCCCTCTCCTTTGCAAAGTTTTCCCACTAACCCAGAGAAAATTACCTTTCTTGCAGGCTCTCACAGCATTCTGCACTTATCTTAATTGCAGTAGCATTTGTTACCTGTGTTATAATTACTTGACTCTGCCTGACTCCCTAAACCTGAAGATAGGGATGATCTCTAGGTAAGTATATACCTCAGTGTCAGTGGCATTAAAAAAAAATTGCTGAATGAACCAATGAGAAAGAATGCTTTAATACCAGCACCATTTCACACTATGGTCTTTTAAAGAATTTGCTTTCTGAAGGGAGTTGTATTTAATAAAACTTTTCTTTACTGTTAAGGCAAAAGTAAACTTTAATAAAGTCGAAGTCTCATCACTGACTCCAAATTAATGGAGTTAAATCTTTTGAGGTTTTATTATAATAGTTTTACATAACTAAACACTAGAAAATTACAAAAGAAATGGCAAAACAGAAGGAAAGGAAAATAAGTCCACTGCTATTTAGAAAAATAAAAACAAAAATTGGATATAAGATGTCTTCAAACCAAAACCAAAAAAAAAAAAAAAATGTCTTCAGGCTTAAAAATTTAATTGTACATATATGTGAAGAGAAAGACTGGCTTGATAGCAATTCATGCAAAAAATAAAAAAGAGCAATTCCGTTGCCTGCAAATTCAGTATGAGTAAGGCCAATACAACCTTTGGCAGCATCAATAAGAATTTAGCACTCAGAGAGAAAGACAGTTAAGTCACATTACACTTTGCACTGGTCAGGCATTACTTAAAGTATCAGGTTCAGTTCTGAGTGGCATATATAAAGATGACCAGAATGGTAAAGGAACCACAACATATAAAGAAAAACTTCTTTTAGGAGTTTTTTAGGCATCTTTTTCCTTCATTAAACACTTACCGAGTGTCTAATACCTTCTGGGTACCACATTAACTGCTGAATACAAAAAGACATAATCCCTGACCTCAAAGAGCTCAGTGTAGTGCCAGAGACAGACACACAAAGAACTGAAATCCAGTGAAATGAGGGATGCACAAGTTCAAGTGCTGGCATAAAGAAAGGAATAATAAAATCCTCTTTGAGTAAGAAAAATTTTACAGAGCACTTATGTTTCACTTGGGTCTTAAAAGATGAGTAAAGTTTTTCCAGGTAGATAAGAAGGAAGAGTATTCTAGGCAGAATAATCCTAGGTGAAAAATGTCAGAAAGGTTTCAAAATGCATACTGTATTCCAAGAACTCTAAGTAGTGTAGTACGACCAGAACTTGGGGGAAGGGAAGAAAAGGACCCAAGAGATGAATCTGAGAAGTTTAACCTAAAAACTTAGAAATAATCATGGTCTTAACATAACCTGAATACTAAAACTAGGAAAGCAGATTTGGATTCACCAAAAAAGAAAACTTTCACAGAACTGAGAACCCAGATATAAAACCATCCTCATATAGCCATCTAATCTTTGACAAAGCAGACAAAAACATACACTGGGGAAAAGAATCCTTATTCAATAAATGGTGCTGGGAAAACTGGATAGCCACATGTCGAAGACTGAAACAGGATCCACACCTTTCACCTCTCACAAAAATCAACTCACGGTGGATAAGAGACTTAAACCTAAGGTGTGAAACTATAAGAATTCCAGAAGAAAATGTTGGAAAAACTCTCACAGACATTGGCCTAGGGAAAGAATTTATGAAGATCCAAAAGGCAATCACAGCAACAACAAAAATAAATAAATGGGGCCTGATCAAATTAAAAAGCTTCTGCACAGCCAAGGAAACTATCATGAGAGCAAATAGACAATCTACAGAATGGGAGAAAACATTTGCATATTACACATCCGATAAAGGGCTGATAACTAGAATCTATATAGAACTCAGGAAAATCAGCAAGAAAAAATCAAACAACCCTATCAAAAAGTGGGCAAAGGACATGAACAGAACTTTTCAAAAGAAGACAGACTAATGGCTAACAAACATGAAAAAATGCTCAACATCTCTAATCATCAGGGAAATGCAAATCAAAACCACAGTGAGATATCACTTATCCCCAGTGAGAATCGCCTTTATCAAAAAGTCCCAAAACAATAAATGTTGGTGTGGATGCAGAGAGAGAGGAACACTCATACACTGCTGGTGGGACTGCAAACTAGTACAACCTCTGTGGAAAGCAACATGGAGATACCCCAAAGAGATAGAAGTAGAACTACCATTTAATCCAGCAATCCCACTACTGGGCATTTACCCAAAAGACATTCTATAAAAAAGACATCTGCACTCAAATGTTTATAGCAGCACAATTCACAACTGCAAAGATATGCAAACAACCCAAGTGTCCATCAATACATGAGTGGATTAATAAAATGTGGTGTATGTATACCATGGAGTTCTACTCAGCCACAAAAAAGAATGATGATATAGCACCTCTTGTATTATCCTGGATAGAGCTGGAGCCCACTCTAAGGGAAGTATCCCAAGAATGGAAAAATAAGCACCACATGTACTCACCATCAAATTGGTATTAACTGAACAACACTTAAGTGCATATATAGTAAACTTTCAAATTAAAACTGTCCAAAATAGAGAGCAATGAGTACAAAGTCCCCAGAATGGGAGAAGTACCCCTATTCATGTGTAAGATCAATACCTCAACTGGTGTCAGATCTCATCTTCCCTCACCTCTTCATTGACTTAGCTCATTCAGTTTTCTCTGCTGTCTCTGGCACCATCAATCCCTCTCTGCTATGATAATATACAAATCTAACATACAAACATGACTTGCCATCACCTATCTTAAAAAGAAAACACTCTTGAGCTCTTGTCCCCGCTGCAGGTACTGACCCATTTCTCTGCCCCCTTTACAGCAAATTCCTCCAAAGAGTTATCTATGTATTTGCTGCTTCCGTTTTCTCACTTCTAATTCTCACTTCAACCCATTCTATTAGGTCCTTTGATTTTTTTGTCCCACCACTCTACAAACTGCTTGCTTGCTTATTTATTCATTTATGAATGAATGAGACAAAGTCTCACTGTGTCACCCAGGCTGGAATGCATAGCTCACTCTAACTTGGAACTCCTGGGCTCAAGTGATCCTCTAGCCTCAGACTTCTGAGTAGCTGGTCCTACAGGCACAAACCACCACACCAGGATAGTTTTTAACTTTTTCTGCAGAGACAGGGTCTCACCAGGTTGCCCAGACTGGTCTTGAACCTCCTGGCCTTAAGCGATCCTCCCGCCTGGGCCACCCAAAGTGCTGGAATTACAGGTGTGAGCCACAGCACCCAGCCCAAAACAGCTCTTAATAAAGTCATCAACAGAGACTTCCAAGGGACTCTGGGGTAGACATACAGTACAGGCACAAAAGAGTTCAATTGGATGAATATAATCTGATAAACAGAATCTTTATTAGCCTAAGAATTAAAGATCTTTAAAATCAAAACAGCTAATATAATACTTGCCTTACTAAAGTTATCAATCTGGGATAAATTGGCTCAGCTTTAGCATACAACTATCTTCACAGTAATACGATCCATTCCCTCCAGAAAACATGAAAAAATAGTGAGATATTGAAATCTGGCCACCTTGCATTATCTTCATCAGAATGACTAATCAGCAAATATGATTCTTTGCTTTCTTATCTCCACAATAATTGTCTAACACTGTAATCTAATCTTCTAAAATAGACCGAGGTACCTTTATAAAGTATAAAAGATAATTTTTCCTTCAATGTTCCTCCTTTTTACATTTTTGTTCTCTTCTAGCCCATCCTTTCTGAGAGAACCCAAGTTCAATGCCTTACACATAGTAGTAACTCTGTAAATGTCTATCAAATAAATTACAAAACCTAGCACATAGGACATGGTACAAAATAAATTCCATAAATGCTAATTCTCACTTCTCTAAAACTACCCCACCTTTAAGGAACAGTGCACAAATCTAGTAATTCCCTCATATTCCACATGAACCAGTTTATCTGTTTCTTTCTGTCCAAAATACCTGCATTTTAAGGAAACCATGAGAATAAGAGACCTGAAGAGAATATTGAATTTCAGATACTACAGGACATATGTGAGTGGTATCCTGAGGCAATAAACCCTTTCCAGTCTCTAAAATCAAAACACTGAAGTGACTAAACATAAATCTGACCCTACATACCAGAGGAAAGTAAAACCATTTCTTTATCCTGGATAGAGCTGGACCCCATTCTACTAAGTGAGGTATCACAATGGAAAAACAAGCACTACGTGTACGCACCATCAAATTGGTATTAACTGATCAACACATATGTGCACATATAGTAGTAACATTTATTAGGTGTCGGGCAGGTGGGGGGATAGGGAGGATGGGTATATTCACATCTAATGGGTGCACCATCTGGGGGATGGACATGCTTGAAGCTCTGACTTGGGTGGGGCAAAGGTAATATATGCAACCTAAACACTTGTACTCCCATAATATGCTGAAATTAAAAAAAAACATTTCTTTTACTAATCCTTATAATTAAAAAACTATATATTTTTGCAAAGAAAAAAGTCTGGCAAGAAATAAACAATAGCTGTCTCTGAAGGGAGACAAACAATAATATATAATGTTTTACTTTTTCATTGTGCTTTTCTTTATTGTTTTCTACAGCAAATTCCAAATGACTAGCGAGCCTCTAAATCTGGGCCTTGCTCTCTAGAAATCCATACAGCACATGTACTGTCATAACAAGCTTCTTAACACTCTTTCACAAACGTTGTCTTACTCATCTTTGTAGCCCCGGCACCTGGCAAAGTGCTTGGCACACAATATGTGATATGTGCTCCATAAATGTATACAAAATGAATGACTGCATATAATAACAGCTAATATTTATTAGGTATTAACATTTGTTCTCTATAAGCACTTTGCAGGTATCTCATTTAATCCTCATAACTCTAAATATAGCTTCCTTTCATTATCAATTCCATGAAAGAACAGTCTATATTAGCTGATTTATTTCTTCCTTTCTCACTCCTTAACCTACTGAAATGACTATTTTGGTATACCTTTTTTATTTATGTAAATGGCATGAAATGATACATACCCTTTTGCAACTTTTTCACTTAATATTTTTCAAGATTTACCCCTGTTGATACATAAAGACCTAGTTCATTCACTGTAACAGCTGTAGAAACCATAATTTATCCCTTTATCTCTTCTCCTACCAAGGATAATTGCTAACTACCTTTTCCAGTCCCACAGTACTATAATGAGCATACTTGTGACACACACACACGTTTCACTTGGGCAGACTCTTTTTTTTTTTTTTTTTTTGAGACAGAGTCTCGCTGTGTTGCCCGGGCTAGAGTGAGTGCCATGGAGTCAGCCTAGCTCACAGCAACCTCAAACTCCTGGGCTTAAGCGATCCCACTGCCTCAGCCTCTCCAATAGCTGGGACTACAGGTATGCGCCACGATGCCCGGCTAATTTTTTTCTGTATATATATTTTATTTGGCCAGATAATTTCTTTCTATTTTTTAGTAGAGACGGGGTCTCACTCTTGCTCAGGCTGGTCTCAAACTCCTGACCTCGAGCAATCCACCCGCCTCGGCCTCCCAGAGTGCTAGGATTACAGGCGTGAGCCACCGCGATTGGGCAGACTCTTGTTAATAGAATCTCTGCATGGCAAGGAATATATCTCATATATCTCTTCAACTTTAATAGGTATGGCCAAACCACTCTCCATTGTGATTGTATACCAACTTACACTCCCCCAGCAGTACATAAGTTCCCATTAATTATAATTAATCAGTTATAAATTATAATCTCATGGCATCTCATCATTGGTTTAATTTGCATTTCCCTGATTGCTAATGATGCTGAACATCATTCCAGATGTCTATTGTCCTTCCAGTTATCCTTTTCTATGAAATGCCTGTTCAAATCTGTCACAATTCTTCTAATAAGGCATATGTCATAGTGCTATGTAGTTCATATATTTTGAGTATCAATCTTTTGTCAGTTATTTCATTGCAAATACTTTCTCCTAGCCTGTGGTTTCTCTTCTTACCTTACCTCTTATCATTCAGCTTTTAGTTTTAATGTGGTCAAATTGTCAATCTTCTCCATGCTTGTTTAAAAAGAATGTATATTCTCTAATTGGTAAGTGTATGGGTTCTATGTATGTGTAGATCAAGTTATACATTTTTTTTGTTGCTTTTTTTGTTGTTAATTCTTGCTAGAGCCTCATGAGTCTTAAACCTAAAGATTCAAGACTTGTTATTAATTCAGAAAAATTCTCAAGTCATCCTCTCTTCCAATTTCATGTCTCCTTCATTTTATCTATTTTTCTCCTGGAATTACTATTAGATGTTCAATCTTCTTGATCTGTCCTTTTCATTTTTCTTCACCTCTTTCGTATTTTCCTTTATTTTAACTTACTGTTTGGCATTCTCAGGAATTTCCTTATATCTATCTCCCATTTCACTGATTTTCTCTTCATCGGTGTAAACTATTTTTTGTTAGTTTTTTTCTTTTAACAGATTTAGGGGGTACTAGCTGAATTCTATTACATGTATATATTGTATGGTGGTCTGTGTAAACTATTAACTTACTTACTGAGCTTTTTAACCTAACTATATTTTTCATTATGTTTAGTTCTTTTTAAAATGTGCCTATTTCATAAGGTCTCATTCATTTCTTTGGATGTCAATTACTTCTTTAACGTCTTTAGTCACTTACAATATGCTAATTTAAATTACCTTTCAAACTGCCATTCTATTATCCCAGTTCTTGGAACTATAATCCTCCTGCTTTTTATATCTGCTGACTCTCATTTTTGGTAGAAAACTATTTCTTCATGTGTTCTCATTTTTAATTGTAAGTTCATCTTCAATTGGGCTCATTTCTTTTGCAAGAATCCCTTGTGGTCCGAAGTACAGTAGTACCTCTCAGAGTCTAGTTTTTCCCTTCTCCAAGACACTCAGGGTTATCACTAGTTTGGAACCAGTTTTTATACTAATTTCTCAGCATGGGAATACCTGAGCCTTATAATACAAACTCAGTTCCCAAATGTGAGCAAGGTATAGATCTTGTGCTTCAATTTCTCGGGGAAAATTTTTTTTCCATTTCCTCTTTGCATAGAGCCCAAGTAAAATCAAGACAAAATTTCCTGTTATCTCCTGTGTCAGAGGGAAGATTTTTTTCCAGCCTACCCTTTCACCTAGAATGCAGCGCATCAACAATCTCAGCTTTATGCAGAATTCTTCATTCTGGTTCCTTTTTGCACATGGTTAAAACTCAATCTGCTAAGAATAGAAAACTAGAAACAACCTGTCAACCCACTCCTTCACCCTGCTCCAGGGCAACATAGCATGGGCTTAAGGGCTTACAGTTTTAGTTTTTAGTTCCTTTTTTGTTTCTGGAACCTGGAGATTTTCTTGTCTTTCCTGCATGTTCAAGAACGTATTTAAGGCCAGGTATGGTGGCTCACGCCTGTAAACTCAGCACTTTAGGAGGCTGAGGCAGGAGGACTGCCTGAGCTCAGGAGTTTGAGGTTGCAGTGAGCTATGATAATGCCACTGCACTCTAGCCTAGGTGACAGAGCAAGATCATGTCTCAAAAAAATTAAAAAAGCATTTAAAAAAGTTGTTCTTTTTATCCAGCTTTTCTGGATATTTGTAGCAGAGGAGTTTTCAGCTTATTTTAGTTAGCCATCTTATTAAAAAGAGAATTTGGGCTCTCCAGTGCATTTGCTACATATCCTCAAGGGAGTGCTCACTCTAAAGTGCAAAGATGAATTCCTCTTTGCAACTCTTCAGTGGATCCTCACTCCTTAGTATGGTATGCAAAGTCCACTATTATCCAGCAACTGCCCATTTCTGCAATTCCACATCCTTTCACTGTCCCATGTACACTCCATTCTCTAACCACTCCTATTTACAATCCCTAGAACTCTCCTTGTTTCATGCTCCTATGCCTTTAAATGTACTGATTTCCCTCTCTCATCTTTATTCTGCACTCATCCACCCAATGAGTACTCATGGTTACATGTCAGTCTTCCACTGAAGCCATTCCAGACCCAACCAAACTAGGTTCTCTTCTTCCTGAAAACAGCTAACATTTATTATGCTCGTTACATGCCAAGCATTGTAATAGCTCATTAGTTTTTAACAACCACCTTATGATATTGTCACTATTACTATGCCCATTTTCCAAATGAAGAAACTAAGAGTGCTCAATAACACAGAGCTATAAACAGCACAGCTAGAATTTGAACCCAGGCAGTCTATCTTTAGATCCTCCTCTATTAACCTGCTCTATTAATATATACCATATTGCCTTCTATAATTATACCTTGCCTAACAGCTATTATTACATTTATTATACCACATTTCAACTGCATGTTTACATACCAATCTTCTCAACTACAGTTTGAGACAGAATCATGCTTTACCCCTATTTGTAGCTCCAGTGCCAGTACAGAGAAGATTCTCAAATGGTTACTAAATTAATGAACAACTGAAGGTAACATCCCCACAGCCAATACTTTAGTCCGGCCCCCTTCATCTCTTGCCTGAACTACTAAAATAATTCCCTAACTGGACTCCCTTCCTCTAGTTTCTACTCCCATCTTCCCTCCTCCAACCAATATGTATTGTCTTTATAAATTACATTATGACCATACATTTCACTACTTAAAAATTTGTAAGGGCTCCACACTGTCTATAGGATAAGTCCAAAGTTCTCTTAGCATGACATGCAATGCCCTTCATGATCTGCCATCTGCAGTCTCTTCTCTACTCCTTCCTTACTCCACTCCCACCTCCTGTTTTACTTCTTGCCAGTTAATATCCCAAGAGCCTTCTTGGATATTCCAAGCACCTTCATGCCTTTGTACATGCAGGCTCTTCTGCCTGGAATGAACATACCCTTCTCCCTCACCTAGTGAATTCCTACTTTTTTCAATATACAGTTCAAATGCCTTCCTCAGGTTTCCTCCAGATTCCTAAACTGTTAGCATTAAGCATTTACCTCACGTAACACTTTGTATTGTTATTTGAGTGTGTTTCCCCAACCACACTGTGGAGTCTTAAAGAATAATGACCATGTCTTACTCACCGTTTTTTATTGTATCATCTTGCACAGAGTGTGCCCAAAAAAATGCTCATTGAATTAGTGGAATAAAATCTGACAAACATATCCTACATCATGTATTCAAGCAAACTCACATATAAGTGAATTCAAGGTGGGCAACTCTTCTAAGATTAACTGGAAATTAGACGAGGAGGGAGTAGAAATATGAATGAACAAACACCTCCCCAATTCCTGCTGCTCAATCCTGAATTCTATAGACCGGAGCTGTTCCCTCAATGATAGTTAATGTTCAGTTGTTAGAATACACGGTGAGGTAATCTCACCAAGAGTTTTAAAAAACACATAAGCAAAAGGCAAATGTTTCCTGCATTGGTATAACACATAAGGACACTCTCAAATTCTGGAATATATGTCATTAAGGATAATGGGATGAGCCATTTTATACATTTTAAAACAAATCCCACAGACAAGGGAAATTCCTGTCCTTTTACACTATAATCACATGGTCTCATTACTTATTAGTCCTAAGTATAATTTAGGCTACACACACAGCAAACATTGTCTGACAACTACTTGTTTTTCATAGAAAGAGGAAATTTTTTGAATATATAAATGTTAACCCTAAGTGATCAGGGAAGTTGAGATGGGATAAAGACAAGGGATAAATGAGGCAGCATGCAATGTCTTTTATCTATTCAATTTTCAAAATGCACTTTTAACACCACAAATTAAAAAAAATTTAAACTGTTAATTTAAAAGATTCATCTGCCTTTGTCTAGCTTTTCTCTTCAATCATTACCCATGGCAGAAGAAAAAGAACTGTCCTAAAAAGTAAAATGTTCTTAGTTTCTTTTTATTTTTTTATTTATTTTTTTTTTTTTTATTTTTTTTGAGGCAGACTCTTACTCTGTTGCCCGGGCTAGAGTGCCGTGACATCAGCCTAGCTCACAGCAACCTCAAACTCCTGGGCTCAAGTGATCCTCCTGCATCAGCTTCTTGAGTAGCTGGGACTACAGGCATGCGCCACCATCCCCGGCTCATTTTTTGTGTATATATATTTTTTAGCTGTCCATATAATTTCTTTCTATTTTTAGTAGAGACGGGATCTCACTCTTGCTCAGGCTGGTCTCGAACTCCTGAGCTCAAATAATCCACCTGCCTCAGCCTCCCAGAGTACTAGGATTACAGGCGTGAGCCACCGCGCCCGGCCATAAAGGTCTTAGTTTCAAGTTCATAGGCTGTATAATTTAGAATAATCATCCTTGATTTCAAATCAGAAGACAAAATGAATTTTTAAAATTCTTAAGAGGCTTAATTTGTCACAGGATTTGAGGGGAAAAATTAAAGCTTAAGAGTAGCTTTAATGTATAGTTCTAAATCTACCTATGTACACCTGTGTGGTAAATATGCTTTTTAAATCAATAGACCAGGACTGTCTCTAAATTTAGAATATAAGCTCCATGAGAGACGGATCTTTAATATTTCATTCACGGTGTTTCCCAAGAACCTAGAATAGTGCTTGCTACAGAGTAGGCATTCATTACATAATTCCTGAATACTGCTGAAGATAGTCCAAATATTAAATATATCAATATATACAATCAGCTGCAGATCCTCAAAGAACATGAAGCTGAAGTCTGAATTCATCTTGAAATGATCACTGACATAGCCTTCACTGGGTTTCACAAATCAACAAGAACTGATATTATATCGAAAAGCAAACTAACAGTGCATGTAACAATTAAATAAAACATTTACACAGGAGTCATTAAGGTTCTGAACCTTAAAGCATACCAAGAAGCTGGCAAAAAACCAAAAAATGTCACCAGTGCAACCAAAATTTTCAACAAGCAAAACTCTTACACTTTTTTCATAGACAAAGCAATTCCAAAAGAGAGATCGGACTTTAACAAAATTTAAAAAAGAGTTGGAATTTCACTTAAACACCAGTGCATTTACTACAAAATTTCATTTCCAGTATTATATAGCTAGCCCGACATTTCCTTTATCAATTGACCTAACTATGCCAAAAGAATACCACTAAGCAATATACTTCTGAATATTCCTAAAATAGCTAATTCTGTTGCTGTTTCCCACTCATAAAAGCAGAATATAAATATTTATAAAACTGGTATTTTCAGTTTCTCTCTCAAAAGCCATCATGAGCATTTCACTGTGAATTAGGCTGTTTCTTTCAGCCCTTGTTTACTACTATTCATTCATGTAAACCTTTAACTCTCTGTTCTGTGCCTCAGTTTTCTCTTCTATAGAATGAAGGATGTGAATTAAAACAATGATTCTTAGCCTTTTTTTTTTGCAACCCTTTGAGAATCTGGTGAAAGCTATGCGATCTCGCCATAAAAATACACATACACATTTATATAATGATTTTATATAAACATTTATAATAGCAAAAGATAGGAAACAACCAAAAGTCCACCAAAAAATGGTTAAGTAAATCATGTTATAGCCATTCAACGAAAATACATATAACATGAGAAGAATGAAGAAATTTCCTATGTACTGACATGGAAAGACTTCCCTCATCTAATGTTAAACAAATCAGTTACAGGACAGTGTATGTAATAGACAACGTTTTGTATGAAAAGGGCAAAAGTAAATACACTTGAATTTTCATGCAGATGCACAAACTGTGGAAGAATAGACAAGAATCTTTGGTGGGAGTGGGAAACTTTTCACTACATACTTTCTTATAGTTTCATTTAAATCATGTGAATGTACTCCCTATTACAATTTTAAATTAAGAAATACTATACATAACTGCAAGAGGTTCAGACAAACCACTGAAGCTATAAGATAATTTCCGAGCCCTATTTCAGTAATATTTTTCTACACTTCTAAAATTCTTTAGCTGAATAAGCATGTAACTGTATACTCAATGATCCAACAAGAATATTTAGGAAAAATATTTTTCATTATGATTCTCACACAAACATACAAAGTAACTAGTAGGTACTAAGTGACTCTGTAATGGATCCTAATTTGTAATCTCATTTTAGATAATTTTCCTTAATCAATGGATACACTTTATAACAAAAATTTCTTCAAGGCAAAAAAGTTTGCACAAATCACCAAGCCATAATCCTTCTCATAGTTCAAATTTCAGACATGATATTTCACAGTGGACTCCAAGCTTAGGAAAACAAAATAAAAATCTCTATTGTATTTGACCATATAATCAACAGCACTATTAGGGCGACCATAGAAATACTTATAATTTGACCATATTCTCAGAATTTGAAGCAAATTAAATAGCATATGAGATCAACACGTGGTATCCACAGATTGGATGATATTTGAGAAGACCTTCATCCTTGATTTGAGCAGGAATCAGGTGGAACTGGGCTTTCATCCTTAGGCAAGTTACTTAACCTCTCTGGACCTCAGATTCATCTATAAAATGGAAATAAAAATACCTATCTCATAGGGATCTTGTGAGTAACAAGGAACACACAAATAGAAAGTAAGATGCAGGTCCCCTCAACTCCAGAAACAAAAGGAAGGTATCCTAGGACAGTGACAGGTTTCTCTGACTGCTTGAATCAAAACAGACTGCACCCTGGAACTTGTAGTTTCTAGGGACTGCACTTTCATACACAAGCTATGCCTCCTTTTCCCGAATGAAAATAACACATGCCAGAATTCCCAACATAAAAGATGCAAATATCTGGCTTTTCCTGATTTATGTGTCTTGAAAATCTCCGCCTATGTAAGCATTTTTTATCAATGTTATGTTCACTGGGTGTGTCCCAAAAAGAGTCCTAAGTTATAACGCAGTCATGTTTTGTGATTTAAATAGGGGGCATTTTCTATCTCAGACCAGAACCAAGGAGTGGCAGGCTGCTAGTGGTAAGAAAGGCAAAGAAGTTCAAGTCAAAAGTCCTGCAACATTTAATTGCCATGATGATAGTAGGAAAGTGTCAAGGAGATAGAAGCAGCCCCTGCCAACCAATCTTTGTTTCCAAAACTTTTAAACCCAACCCAGCTTTTTTGTCGGGCACTACTGGAGCTTATTATTAGTACTATTATAAATATAAATCGTTGTCATTTATTCCTTCCTAATTCTGTGCCAGGCTCTGTGCTCACCATGCATTTTTCAAGATTTTATTAAAAGAACTGCTGCACATGTGAGCTCATTCTCCCAACCCACTCTGCTCTCAGGCCTGAAAAGCTCCCTCTACACCCTCAAATTCAACCTGTCCCCTAAACTCCGGATCCTTCACTCCCCCCAATGACACATTCGGGCCCAAAAGCAACATCTCCCCAAGCAATACGACCCCAAGCTCTTTATCCAACACTAAACCAAGCACTTCTCTGATCCTCCAGAGCCCCTCCCCCTCCACACACCAATTCCAACCTGCCCCTAACTTGTTCCAAGAATTGTTTCCCTCCAAACTTCTCACTTACGTAAGGCGCGGGGTCCCCTCACTGCCCCTCCAAATCTAACGTGCCTGTACTCCATTCGGAAGTTCAAAATTTAGAAACACATACTGCACCTGGGCAGAGCCCGGGTTCCAACCGAGCGAGAACTCTCCACACCCGCTCGAGGAGGGCCCGGGACTCTCCACCCCCTAACCAGGCCCGGCGGTGGCGCGCTCGGCCTCGGTCCGACCCCAAGCGGAGGAGGGGAAGTCCTACCTGGCTCCGCAGGCGCGGCGCGCGGCTCCGGCTCCGGCCTGGGCCCCGCCGCGGCCGCACCCCCGTCCCGGCGCGGGCGGCAGCGCTCGGGCTGGCTCCGGCGGATGCGTTCGCCCAGCACCTCCGCGTCGGCCTGGCTGTCGTCGCGGGCCCGACGGCGGGCCCAAGCCGGGCCTCGGGCGCGGCAGCGCGGGCAACCCGGGCCGGCCGCGTCGGAGGCGCGTTGGGCACAGCCTCGGCACAGCGAGTGGCCGCACGGCAGGGCCGCCGCTTCCCCCGGGGGCTCCAGGCACCCGGCGCAGCCCGACACCTCCGGCCGCGGCGGTGGCGGCGGCTGCAGCAAAGGCGGCGGCAATACCAACAGCGCGGGCCCAGAGGCCGCGCCCTGAGGCCCAGTCTTAGCTGCCGCCATCTCGTCACAGCGGCCCCGCCGGCCCCGCCGACTCAGAGCTGCCGCCGCCGCCGCAGAAGAGGCCCGAGTACTCGGACCTGCCGCCGCCATCTTGTTTCCCGTTTGAAGGGAGAGTCCGTTGCGAGGGAGAAGAGTAGAGGGCGGGGCGGGGCGCGGCGGGCAGCGTCTCTACATATTCATGAGGGGGCGGGACTCCAGCGAGCCCAGAGGCGGTTCTACCCGGACCTGGTTGGCGGGAAGGGACAATTTATTAATATTTATTAGTTATTATTTATATATCCGGTCATCAGCCTCGCCCTCCAGGGTCTGCAGTTTCCTCTTACTGAAGCAAAGGAGGCTGAGCACTGAGGGGATTTATTTAGAAATTTTGAGCGATATTAGACTTTAATTACGCAGTAACTACACTTATTTATCCTGCAATACCTTGATAAGTGAAGCCAAAGTGAACGGAGAACACATGAATTATCCAGAAACCTGCCTTAGTGCTTCATTTAATGTGAGGGCCCGATCGGTGTAGCCGTTGTGCCTGAAACCAGGCCTACCGTAGTAACTGCCACAAGTAACAACAGCCTCTTGTTAGTCCTCATCTCCTCATCGTCTCATCCTCTCCGTATCCCTCCCTGAGACTCCCCTCCCTTGGCTGGCAAAACCACACTTTTCTGTTTATTTCCCAGCCGTTAGCCCCATCTCAGACTCCTTCCTTGGGCTGTCCACCGTGTCTGGGGCTGTAATGTAAGGGTTCCTCCAGGCTCAGGCCTCAGCCCCCTTCTCACTCTGCTGCTCGCCTGCCCCAGCTCACACTTTCTTCCCTCTGAAACTCCAGATTGATGTCTGCAGCCCAGACATCCTGCGTCCAGCCCTACATCCTCAACTGCCTGATGGAAACATCCTCTTGGATGTCTGCATTCCTCATGTACAAAACTAATGTCACTGTCTTCTCCCTCCTTTCAAATCAGCTCTTCTTCTTATTTCCCTCATTCTATTAAAGGTACCATCCTTCCAGGTCCTCAAGCTCCAAACTTAGTCATCTTTAATTTTTCCCTCATCTCCCACGTCCTGTCAGTGACTTAGTCCTGCCAATTCTCTCACCAAAATGACTATTTTCCCACCTATTTCCTCCTCTTTGTCCCATTCCTACTGCCCAATTCAGGTCCATCATCTCTCCCCTGGATTATTGGGGCTAGTGTAGATTCAGTGTCTCCCTTCTCACATCCTCTCTTCCTCTAATTCATCCTCCGCAGCGCTTAGAGTTGCCTCCCAAAGGCCAGCTCTGACCATGTCATTCCTGCTCAGGCCATGGTGAGATGCTCAGACTTTGACACCAGACCACTTTTAGGATTTAGAGGGTACAGGAGAAAAATGGGCTCCCCTCAGATGGAGATATGATTCTGCTACAGCAATTCTCCCACTCATTGCTTCTTTGCCCTAAGGTAGATTTGGAGCAGGAAGGCATTAAATAAGTGGCATTCCCTACTAGGAATCTTTATAGGAAAGCATCAGTTTTGTAAAAAGAGCAAAATCAAAAAAGCAACATCACAGAAGGCATCAGAAGCCCTGGGTTTCGATGAGATTGCCCAGAGCTAGTGGTAAACCAATCCAAGGTAAAGTGATTGGTCAAAGTCAGAGAGCAGGAAAAAAAAAGGAAGTGGATTCTCAAGATGAGAACCAGATGGCTAAAGGACAGTCAAGAATTGAAGAAGGGTCAATGAATAATTGAAACAAAGATTTGTGTGCACAAAAGCCCAGACAGTCAGAATCCTGCCAGACACAGAAGTCTGGCCTTGGCTGGTCTGACCTTTATCTATGGGTCTTCCCCACTTCCCTCCCCACTTGAGGTTCTTGAGGACATTTTGCCCAGATTCTTTTTTTTGTTTTTTTTTGAGACAGTCTCGCTTTGTTGCCCGGGCTAGAGTGAGTGCCGTGGCATCAGCCTAGCTCACAGCAACTTCAAACCCCTGGGCTTAAAGGATCCTACTGCCTCAGCCTCCCGAGTAGCTGGGACTACAGGCATGAGCCACCATGCCTGGCTAATTTTTTCTATATATATTTTTAGTTGGCCAGATAATTTCTTTCTATTTTTAGTAGAGACGAGGTCTTGCTCTTGCTCAGGCTGGTCTTGAACTCCTGACCTCGAGCGATCCACCCACCTTGGCCTCCCAGAGTGCTAGGATTACAGGTGTGAGCCACCACACCCAGCCCATTTTGCCCAGATTCTGACAAGGGAGGCCTCTGCTCCAGAGATCAAACCAACCACCCTTAGAAATGGGGCCGTTTGTGCTGGCTATTCACTCTTGATGGATTGAGCCTCTTAATCTGAATGGCCTGTTCACTGTTGAAGGACCTGGGCCACAGAAGCGTAGAGTGCTTTCTTAGATACAAATAAAAACTTACTTTTGCAGAGGGAGAAAGCAAGAGGTCTGAGTAGCATTGGACTAGAAGCCAGGAGATCTGGGATTGGTCCTGGCCCCTTCTAACTCACTGTGATATCAAACATCTAACTTCTTTCTGGGTCTCAATCTCCCCTCCTTTAAAACAAGGGCATTGGAATTTAGCAGTTCTCAGCCTAGAATACATCTCAGAAACACCTGTGTGTGTGTGTGTGTGTGTGTGTGTGTGTGTGTGTGTGTATGTGTGTGTGCGTGCCTGTCAAGGTCCCACCTCAGATCTACTGAACCCAAAAACTCAGGTGGGGGATGCCAGGATGTATACTGTTGTTGTTGTTGTTGTTGAGATGGGATCTTGCTCTGTCACCTAGGCTGGAGTGCAGTGGCATGATCATAGTTCACTGTGGCCTCAAACTCCTGGACTCAAGTGATCCTCCTGCCTCAGCCTCCCCAGTAGCTGGGATTATAAGCACAAGCCACCATTCCTGGCAGGATGTATAATTTTTTAATACCATAAGAATTCTAATGAATACTCCTAGATAAGACAACTGCAATAGATAAGTTCAAAGGTCCGCTTCAACTCTAATATCATAGAAGTCCAACTCCCAATTTCCAGTCTCTTCTGTCTTCTATGCTGTTGCCAAAGCAATCTTACTAAAGCAATAGCGGTGACAGAAAGCAAGGCAAACCTGAGAAATCTGGAGAGTTGTTCACTATGTGGGAAGGTGATGGAGTTGTGGATGATTCTAAAGTTTCAAGCCTCACACCATGGGATTGTGATGACAACTGACAAAACCAGAATAACTAGGAAAGAGAATCAGTCTGAAAAAAGAGGAGGAATTTGGCATAGTGGACATTTTGTTTTGTTTAGTTACTACCAGCATCCAAACCTCCTTGCTATTTGTGGGAATGCCCCATTCTGTGCAGTATTGATGAAACTAGGGGAGTTGAAGCGTGGGAGTGGGGGGATGGTCTTCTCCTTGCCCCTGAGCAGCCAGGACATGACATATGCCTAGGCTTAGCCACCTGGCCACTCCTCTCTGAACTTGGAATCTTCAGCAGGTGACACGAAAACACAGAGACAATTTCAGAATTATTCATAGCAACAGAGACAGTAGGTGTCCAACAGCAGTAGGTTCCTGATGGGGGTTGGAGGTGAGGGCTGGTGTCCCTACCATGGTGATGGGAGCCATGCCAGATTGTTCCTGAGGCACGAACTTTGTTGTAGTGCCTGTGCCTGGCCTTCCTAGATTATAGCCCATTCTCCATATCTGACTCTCCAGCCTTCCTATCAACTCTTTCTATACTTTCAGCAAATCACTTTTTTAAAAAAATTACTCACAATCTCTGTTGTTTGCATCAAAGTACTCTGACAGAGATATTGGTTTATTGTTTTTGAAGTGTCACCTGAAAATGATTGTCAAGGGTGCTTTGTAGATTATAAAATAATACAGGAAGCTTAGGACAACAGCCTAGAGCAGAGCAAGCCTGAATAGCATATGTTGGTTTTATCTAAGCCCCCACCTATACTACAGGCCATCAAGGGAAGAGGGACTCACACACTTTAATGCAGGATGCCAACTGGATAAATGACAGTGCAGCCATAGGTACCAATGTTTCCTCTCCAGCTGCTTTTGCTCTGCTACTCCTGCCATACTTTCTGAGGATTGCATTGCTGCCAAAATTCCCTGCCATCCTTCTCATAGTGCCTCTACCCAGATAGCTCTCCATGGCTGTGTACAACCACTAACCCTCATCACTCCTCACCCACAACACTGCAAACCTTCCCACTTCCCTCAGCTTCTGGCTCCAGCTTCTCCTTGCTGGACTGAAAGACACAGATGTGAACAAGGCCATTCAACCTAGTTCCAAGTAGAAACAAAGCTGTTTCTTCCTGTGGGCTCAAGAACCCCTTCTTGCCAGTCCAGGTGCTGCTGAGTCCATCCTGAGACCGCACACATCTAGGAAGGAAAAGGATCAGTCATTCCCTCAGACCACACCAGTGCCACCTCTCCTTTACCCTCCTCATCTCTTGGGGTGGCAACTTCCTCCTGTGCTTTCTTCCTCCCTCAAGCCAGATTTCTGCTCAAGATTTGGCCCTTCCCTTTTGCTTTAAAAATTCTTGCTACATTCTTACTATCTTTCCTCTTCAGTTCCTCCCCTTTTGTTTTAAAGGAAGAAGTAGCTCTTTTTGCAAATCTAATCCCTCTACCTCTGTTTTTCATGTCAGCTTCCCAGTCTCCTCCAGACCCTTTCCAAACACTCTAGGAATACAGATAAGATTTGGTCCTTGCCCCTTCAAGGTCACAGCCTAAAAGAGAGGTAAAGGTAGAAATAAGTAATTATAACAGAAAACAAAAGAATTATAGCAGAATTACAAGTGCTGTAACAGACATATACAGGGTGCTGTGGAAACAGAGAGCAAAAGTGGGAGGGAGTTGAAGGGTTCACAGAAGAGGGGACTCTGTTTTGAAGAATGACAAGGAGTTCCCCAGGCATTCCAAGGGAATGCATTCCAAGGCAAGGCATTCCAGGCAGAGAGAAAATAAGAGCTGAGGAACAAATGTATAAAAAGTTCAGGATTAGGCCAGGTGCAGTGGCTCATGCCTATAATCCTAGCACTTTGAGAGGCTGAGATGGGAGGATCGCTTGAGGCCAGGAGTTAGTGACCAGCCTGAGCAAGAGCAAGATCACCCCATCTCTACAAAAAACAGAAAAATTAGCCAGGCATGGTGGGACACACCTGCAGTCCCAGCATACTCAGGAGGCTGAGGCAAGAGAGTCATTTGCCTAGGAGTTTGAGGTTGCAGTGAGCTATGATGACGCCACAGCACTTTAGCCCTGTCTCTAAATAAATAAATACATACATATATAAATAAAAGCTCAGGATTTGTGTGGGACTGACAAAGAATTTGATGTGGCTAGAACATTGGGTTGGAGATGAGGCTAAAAACTTGGAGAAAAAAAGAAACTAGAATTTATTGAACAACTACCATGTGCCAGGTGTCATGGTGAGTTAATGTACGTCTCTCATTTAAACCTGAAGTAACCCTGTGAGGTGGGTACATTATTATCTGCACTTTACAAAGGAATACTCTCAGGATCTTGGGGGACCACTGAAAGATTTACTGTTTGGACCAAGGGAGTATTACATATGGATTTGTGTTTTATAAGCATAACTCTCAGTCCTATTATCAGTGAGGAATGAAAACAATCTAGACAGACTTCATCCCACCCCAACACAGTTATCACTGAAGAAAGTATTGTGCAGCTAACATTCATGCATTTAGCAAATATCTATTGAACATCT
This sequence comes from Lemur catta, assembly GCF_020740605.2. Lineage (NCBI taxonomy): Eukaryota > Metazoa > Chordata > Mammalia > Primates > Lemuridae > Lemur > Lemur catta. The sequence goes on from NC_059134.1 coordinate 57,820,388, forward strand.
ACTATGTGGCAGGATAATATACATGCTGAGACTTCAGCAGTGAGGAAGGCAATGTCTTTAATGTTTATCAAGTTTCAAAGTACTCATGGTCAGAAAAAAATTCTATTTTACAAACAAGCACATTGGTGGTGCAAAAGAGTTCTTTAATTTCTTTAAATTTCCCCTACAAATACCTCTAAATCCACTTAGAATTGGCACCTTTTCTCACTCACGCTCCACATCACCCTCCCCTCCCTCAGTCTTTCTTTCTGTCTCCCCTGCACTCAGAGCCCGATTTTTCTTCCTCTAGGCTCTGGCCCAAGGTTCCAAACAAGCAATTCCCTCTTTGATTTAGTTGTGTGTGTGTGTGTGTGTGTGTGTGTGTGTGTGTGTGTGTTTTAACTTTGACAAGTAAAATTCTATATATTTATGGTGTATAGTTGTTCTTTTTTTTTTTTAAAGAGATAGAGGTGGCTTTAAGAAGTCCTTTATGTTCAATATATAGAGAATAAGGAGGAAAAATGGACAAATAATCCTACCCATCCCCATTTCAGAGCAAAACATCTAAAAGACAAACCTTTCTCAGTTAGTGTTTTTCACTTTTTATAGTATAAATCATATTTTTTATGCTCACAGAGTCTGTGTATTTTCTCAATGTCACCAAAGAAACCCTTCTACTACCTTCTCTTTGTCTGGACCAAGTCCCCAAGAAGGGTGGGGCCGTGGACCTACCCCAGGAAAAAAGAGAGAGCGCGCAAAAATCCCATTTGGGCATAAAAAAATAGATGTTACATTGTGAGTTACATTGAGCAGAAAGAAGGGTTTGCCTCAGAAGGGGGCCCTCTGATGGGAGCAGAAGACAAAGTCAGGGGAGCTACAAAATAGTCTCTTAGAGACTGACTTTGTCTAGTTTGTAAAGAAACAGGTAAGTGATGGGTTCGGGGGGAGGCTGAGAACAGCATGATCCCCCAAGTTCCTTTGTACCGAAGGAAGAAAGGATTCTATACCAATCTATCAGTGATCAGGGAGGAGTCTGATTGATTCTGTTCTAGAATGGTACTAGAGTTGTTTTCTAGGCTCTGAACTCTGCTTTCCCGTCCCTGGGAAAAGCCTGAAGCTAAGTCTCCTGGGACTGTGATGTCGCTGAGCCACCACCAGGGGGCAAACTGAGACTATATGGTGGTGTCCACCCAGTTGCCATGGAGCCAAACTCCAGAAAGTCAGAGGTAGAACTGGCTTTAGAAATCATCTAAGGTTTCCGATCAAACCTCTTTGTTTATGGAGAAGAAAAACAAAGTCTAAAGAGAAGAAATAATTTGTGAAAGACACCATGAGTTAATGGTAAAGTAGAAACTAGAAACCAAGTCTTCTGACTACTCCAGTTCTATACACATTCTACTACACCAAGCTTTCTCCTGTCTCATATTTAATTCTACAATAAACTGGTGCTTAATGATATCTTTTTTATGTAAAGGACTTGTTTCCCCAATTAAATTGTAATAACTTGGGACAAGGGACCATGTGCCAACACTGTACATCTTCTCTTCGGGTACCTAGCACATTGTCCTGTGGGCTGCCTGTAGCCAATACAAGACGGCAGATTTCAACAAATGGTGGAAAACTGCTACGTGGCTGGTCCAGCAATGGTTCCTGACAACACAGAGATGAAAATATGCCATCTCTGCCTTCAAGGAGCTCGCTATCTAGGGAGGAAAACAGATATGTCAACAAATAACTATAATTCAGGAGACTAACATTTAATAATGGTATAGACAAAGCAATATGGAAGCCCAGAAGTGACTAACTACATAGAAGGGATACAGAAACTGGGACTAAAGGAAGAATGAGAACTCAACAAAGAAGGGGAATAGGACCTCCAGATAGAAGAGCAGAGTAAGCCAACACATAAAGACTTGAATACATGATGCGTTAGCTGAAAATGATTGGTTCCAAGTAGCTGTAGCACAGTATATATAAGGAACTGGACTGGGGACAGAGGGGGAGGAGTAAATAAGACTAAAAAGGAAGTTTGAGGTCAGCTGTAAAGTTGCTGTTCATTCATCAGTCATTCAACAAACATTGAGTACTCCCATGTGCCAGGCAGCACTATTGTTGACAATGATGGTGATGGGATGATAATAAAAGTGAGCATAGTAGTAATAATGATGAAAATACTAATATGCTTGAATTCCAAGAATTTGGAGTCTTGAGTTGAGGGTTTACTCCTCACATGAATTGGATAATACAGATAAGTATTCTATCCTCCACTTATTTTCATTCATTTTTTAAAAATTGGCTGAACATGGTGGCTCACACCTGTAATCCCAGCACTTTGGGAGGCCAAGGCCAGGAGATTGCTTGAGGCCAGGAGTTTAAGACCAGCATGGGCAACACAGTGAGATCCTGTCTCTACAAAAAAATTTTTTTAAAAATTAGCCAGGCATGGTGGCACACACCTGTAATCTCAGCTACTCGAGAGGCTGAGATAGGAGGATCCCTTGAGCCCAGAAGTTTGAGACTGCAGTGAGCTATGATTTTGATTGTGCCACTACACTCCAGCCCAGGCAACAGAGTGAGACCCTGCCTCTAAAAAAAAAAAAAAAAGAAAATTCACTTTCCATGCCAGTAGTGCTCCCACAACCATGGTGAATGTTCCTAAAACCCTCCAGACTTTCTGTAAGAAATGTGCCAGTCACCAACTCCACAAAGTGACATAGTACAAGGAGAGTAAGGATTCTCTGTGTGCTCATGGAAAGCAGTGTTATGACAGGAAGTAGAGTGGCTGTGATAGGCAGACTAAACCAATTTTCCAGAAAAAGTCTAAAACTACAAAGAAGATTGTGCTGAGGCTTCAGTGCATTGAGCCCAATTGCAGATGTAAGAGAATGCTGGCTATTAAGAGACGCAAACATTTTGAACTGGGAGTAGATAGAAAGAAAAAGGGCCAAGTGATCTAGTTCTAAGCCTCATCTTTTTTTTCATTATGAAGACAAAAAAAATCTTGAGGTTATGTTCACACATACACAACACACACACACACACACACACACACACACTTCAGTAGGCCTATCCTGTGTGCTAGGCAGTATTCTAGGAGCTAGGGATATAGCAGTGGTCAAGAATCAAGGGCTGGGCCGGGCGCGGTGGCTCACGCCTATAATCCTAGCGCTCTGGGAGGCCAAGGCGGACGGATTGTTTGAGCTCAGGAGTTTGAGACCAGCCTGAGCAAGAGCAAGACCCCGTCTCTACTAAAAATAGAAAGAAATTATATGGACAGCTAAAATATACATAGAAAAAAATTAGCTGGGCATGGTGGCGCATGCCTGTAGTCCCAGCTACTCGGGAGGCTGAGGCAGTAGGATTGCTTGAGCCCAGGAGTTTGAGGTTGCTGTGAGCTAGGCTGACGCCACGGCACTCTAGCTCAGGCAACAGAGTGAGACTCTGTCTCAAAAAAAAAAAAAAGAATCGAGGGCCAGGCTGTCAGAGAGCTTTCATGCTCATGGGAGAGACAGATCATATACAAGTAAAAAAATATATTTCAGATAATGATAAGTGACACAAAGGAAGTAAAACAAGGTGATATGTTAGAAAATGACTCGAAGGCAGACATTATTGGGTACGTTGAAACAGGGAAACATCACTAAAGAAGTGATACTTGAGCTGAGTAAAGTGTCAGCTGTGGAAAAGGTGAGGGAAGAGCATTCCAAGCAGGGCAAAGAGCCGGGGGAGGAACTGGGCAGCTCGGTGTACCCCAGGGACAGAAGGAAGGCCACGTGCCAGAGCACAGTGGACACAAGGGAGAGTGGTCTGAAGTCAGAGAGTAGATAGGGGCCAGGCCATGGAACAATTTACAAATTGTGGCAAAGGATTCGGATTTTATTCTAAGCGCAATGAAAAGGTTTTAAGTGACTTATCGGATTTACATTTTTCAAAGATAACTCTGGTGGCTCCACATTGCCCCCTTTGGGTGGATACTGTGCCTGCCACCATCTGGCTGCATGACCCAAATTATATGGCACCGTTCTCCAGTGCTCCAAGTACACCCTCACAGGCCCACTGAAAGGAGTCTATGCAGACAAACTGCTTCTCAAAGGCCCCCCTGACTGTGAAGGAGGCACGAGCAGAAGGTCCATTCTCCTTGGTGCTTGGTGAGTGCTGACGCCTGCAGCAGGGGAGGCCTCGGTCAGTGTCAGAGCTTAGCACCTGGCTGAAGGGTGAGCCCACTCCATGTCTTCTACTGAAGACACCGTGTCCCCACTCAATTCCCTCATGAGGCTCTTTGAAATTAAAGGCTAGGTGTTCCCCCTTCCTGGTTTCCTGATAATTCCTCCATCACACTCTCTGTGTACAGATTGTCCTGGGAAGAGAGGGCTCAGTGGGGGAGAAAAAAAGCCTCAGAATATTCACAAAGCCACATAAAAACCCATATAAATAAATACAGGTGAACCTCACATTAAGAAGATGCATTCATCACTCCCATAAATATTTATTGGGCATCCACAATGCACCAGGCACTATTTGAGGTATTGAGGATTCATCCATCCATTCTGCAAACACTTATTTAGGCCAACTATATGCACAATATCTGGAGATAAAAATGAACATGTCCTAAAATAATAGTAGATTTTAAATAAATATTTGGGTCGGGCGCGGTGGCTCACGCCTGTAATCCTAGCCCTCTGGGAGGCTGAGGCGGGTGGATCGCTCGAGGTCAGGAGTTCGAGACCAGCCTGAGCGAGACCCCATCTCTACTAAAAATAGAAATGAAAATTATATGGACAACTAAAAATATATATATAGATATATATATATATATATAAATTAGCCGGGCATGGTGGCGCATGCCTGTATTCCCAGCTACTCGGGAGGCTGAGGCAGTAGGATCGCTTAAGCCCAGGAGTTTGAGGTTGCTGTGAGCTAGGCTGACACCACGGCACTCACTCTAGCCCGGGCAACAAAGTGAGACTCTGTCTCAAAAAAAATAAATAAATTAAATAAATAAATAAATATTTGTTACATAGATGAGTGACTGACTTGGTTGGGGGGTGGGAGTAGGCTAGGGATTGTTCATTTTACAAAGAAATTAACTGACAGCTCCTTTAAATACAACTTTCCCTCCCAATGTATATAAATGGGGCCCAGCTTTGAAGAGTCAGTTTGTTCACTCCTTTTCAGTGCTTGATCGTGTAAAGGCAGTGTCCCAGAGCTGGCTTATACTGGCTCAGGAGAGCCAAGTGTTAAACTTTCAGAAATTATTAAACACAGTCATTATTAAAAATTAAATTACATAAACTGATAAGTTATATTTAAAACAGAAGTACTAAATACTCAAACTCATCACTTCCTAATTATTTTACTACTATCAGTATTTTTAAGGTTATTTACATCTATTGTATCTATGTGGAGGAAATACTATATAACAGTGTCCCACTGTGCATCCCCTCTCAACTGCGCATTCAGTGATGTCACACTGGTAGCTTGAACTGGCCACAGCTGGAATTTTTACACCACAGAAATTGACAACTGGAAACACCAGAACATTGGCCCCTTGGAGAGCTGGTTGTTAGACATTTATCATCGTACCACTGGTGTAGGTCTCTATTATATAGTCTTCTTATATTAATTGTCTTGTAGTGAATCTTGTTTTAGAATCTTATTGACAGAATTAAGTGGACTAGGCTAAGAAGTCTTTCCTGACACTGATCTTTTTGATCCTTCTCGATATGCTAATTAAGCAACCTGCAGCCCAGGAGGAGGCCTTTTAGTTACGCACAAGTAGTCACCAGAGGATTCTTTGAAGGAACAAGGATATTATTCCACAAACTTTTATTTAGCAGCTAATATGTACAAAGCTGTGTGCTGAAGGCAAGGGAAGATACTAGATAAATAGTAGTCTGTGTTCTCAAGGAACTCATTATAGAGGAGGTGACACAAAACCTATCAATAATACAATGTAATAAGTGCTCTGACGGAGAAACGGAAGTGTGGAAGAGAGAGAAGCTAATTCAGAAACCATCAAAGAAGCTTCAAAGCGTAAAGGAAAATGAAAATCTCAGGACCACCCCCTAGCTCCTTATGCAAAAGGGAAAGTCAAGCCTGGAGACTGAGTCATGCAACAATCCCCTTCCAAATGAATAACTGTTACTAACATTATGCATTAGCCACATGCCCCACAGAAAGGCAAAAGACCTCAGTATCTATAAGGACTGCCCCCACAGGTCATTCATAAGGGAATTCCTAGCTTACCTCCCATAAAACAAGGACACGCAAATTGTAACTTTATGTCTACATGCTAAATCTAGCTCCTAAAACTAAAATCGGTTCTATTCCACACTAATAATGTTGATTACAAGTTTATCTTCCCAGGTGCAGAACACAGACAAGACAAGATCAATCATTCTTCCCCCCACCAAGGGACATCTACATAATTGATTCTTCCTTCACTCTCTTTTTCTCTTCAAATATTCACCTTATCTTATATAAAATATAGATTTTCTGGGCCTCACAAGAATGGAACCATTTGCCTCACACCCCCATCCTTTTTCTTTGTGTGTGCCCTCTCCCCTTTAAATGCTGAGTTCCCAAATCTTGCTTTGTGTGTGTGTGTTGGGGGGAAACAGTCACAGATATATCTGTGGCTTGTGTTTTTCCTGGGCAAGTCCTCAAACTTTGGTTTAATAAACCTCCACTGATTGAGATCTTTGCCTCAGTCGCTTATTTTGAGTTGTCAAAAGAGAACCCGTACTATAAGCATCGGTGTTTGTCTTGTTCTCCACTGTGTCCCTAGCACTTAGCACTGTGCCTGGCACAACATTGCCACTCAATAATTGTTGCGTGAATGAAGGACTTAGCAATTACCATGACCCTTGAAAATAAGGAAGTTTGCCAGACAGATAAAAGTGGGTATAGGGAGGGCATTCCAGGCAGAAGAAACAGCATGTGCAGAAACGTGGAGGGCAAAGAGCTTGGTACATTTGAAGGAAAGGTTTAATGTGGCATGAGGGATCCAGGGACCAAAATTGGTAAAGGTCAAAGTATGGAAGAGGGGTTCTCTGCCTCAAATCTCTGCAGAGCTCTCAAAAGACAAGCCTTAGGGACAGAGCTAAGAGCAATGCAGGGTGTCACAGAGAATCAGATTTCAGTTTAATACAAAGAAGTTTCTAACAGAGTTGTCCAACAGTGGAATGGGCTGTCTTGGAAGGCAATGAGCAAGTTCCCTATGAAGGAAGCAAACAGATACCAGACATACTCTTGGTGCAACAAATTGCTATGGGTAGATGCATTTTTTTCCCTGACTAGATCTTGGAAGAATTGATCAAGTCTCCTTTTTTAAAGAATATTGGATGATATATGGACAACTATCTCCAATAGTAATTCTGCAGAAGACACAAAAACTTTCCTCAAGTGCTTGTTTCTTATGTCAATCAGTGACTAAAGCTAAAGCCAATAGGGGTGCTAAAGGCACTTCCATGAAAGAATGTCTCTGCAAATCACTGAGGTCTTCGCTCATTTATGCAGCAATTATTTATTCAGTATCTTTGTGTGTTGGGGATTTTGTTAAGTGTGGAAATACAGATATAAATGAAAAAAGGCACCTGCACTCACAATACAGGATAGAAATGCAGATAAATATTTATACTCCAATAGCTATTATTACAACTGAAAAGGCTATGGGGGTAAAAAAAAAAAAAAAAAAAAAAAGACCAAAAATTCAATTCGCCTGGGGAAATCAGAGAAGGTCTCAGAGGGGAAGTGACTCAGAGCTGACTTTTGCTCCATTCACAAGATGAAGTAGAAGAAAGATAGTCCAGGCAGAAGGAAAACAGGTACAAGGATACGGAGGTGTGACAATGCATGGCCAGTCTGGGGAGATGTGTGGTTGGGCAATGGTAGATAGGAGCCAAAATGTGCATGGTCTTGAATCCAATGCTGAAATTTTTGGATTTTAATCTGTAAATGGAAGGAAGTCAATATTCGGTTTTAAGTGGGAAGGTGATGTGATCAGATCTGTCAATAGAAATGATCAGCATAGTTTTCATGGCAGGTGGAGGAAAATAGATTGGAGGAGCCCAGACTAGGAGCAGGAAACCTGCTTAGAGGCTGCCGGGAAAGGCTAAGTAAGGAATGACAATGGCCTGAGCTCTGGAGATAATGAGGATAGAGAGGAGGGTTGAGATGGTAGAAAACTTTCTTTGAAGTAGAATGGTCAGGATGTCGGGAGGCCTATCTTAATCCATGTCCTCTTACATCTAAGACATGAATATATGTGCACAGCACATAGACAAAGACGGAGAAAGGAAAGGATCACTGGCCCAGACCCTTGGGATGAGACTGCTTATGCAATTTAGCACTAAATTTAACTCTGAGCTTCTTGAAAGCCAACGCAAAAAGGGAAGCATGATGACATACCTAGCTCTCATTATCTGTTAAAGTATATACTGAAGGGAAAGGAAGAGACTGGCCAGATTAGAGTGGGAGAAGTTAAGCCTAAAGGACACTGGGAACAGATCATGTTTGTCCCTTATTCTGAGATCCCTGAGGAAGGGCTGTTTCTGGGATCAGTGGTTCCTCCTACTGCTCTTTGTCGGGGGGAGGGGGGTGTTGTGACCTGACAGCACATTGGGATGGGGAGCCCAGCATTGGCCCAGGAAGATATCTTTATAGACAGCCAGTCAGTCACAAGTGTTTAAACCTGGAAATCCAATTCTCTACCAGAGTGGGATATGGCTCAACATCGCTTCTCACTCTGTGGAGTTTCCAGTATTTCTGCAAGAGAAGCTGGGCAGGAAGTCAAGGTCCAAAGAAAGAATGGATGTATTTACTCAAAGTGGCCCAGCAAGTTAGGGATAGTGCCAGGACAATGGCTCTGCCCTTTTGATTGGAGAGCTTGGTTGTTTCTGGTCTGAGCAGAGCTGGTTATTCTCTCCTTAGGGCCCTATTAGTTCATGCACTCATTCAGCACAAGGTATGGAGCACCAACCCTGGGCTGGGGGTGTCAGGGCTCTGCCCTCAGGGAGCTCACCTTCTGGTGGGAAAGACAGCCCTTTGACAATCTCTACTTCTTAAAATGATTGAATGTGGCCATCACTCTCTGAGAGGTGCAGGCCTCACCAGCAAAGGCAAAGGAGAGGTGTGTCTTGTTTGGGGAGGGAGAGGGGGAAAAGCAGGGGAAAACTTCCAGGGGAGGGGCAAAGGATCTCTCCAGGCTGATTTTCAGTCTGGGGATGGTGCACTGGTGGACTGAGCAGAGACAGAGGGCAGCTGGCATTCTAGGCACCTGGAATTAGGAATTCTCTTGAGGTTTGAGTGCTTTGATGGTCATTATCTCATTTGATCTTCCCAACAATTGTGGGAAGAAATTAAAGATATTTTAAAATATTAAAATACCCAATATTAGAGCTCGGGAAGCAGACTCTGAGGTGACATGCTCAAGACTACAAACTGAATGAAGAATGGCAAGTGTCCTAATTCCATCCATATGCTGAGTTCTGGGCACATAACAGGGCGCACCCTACCCTGAGCTTTCCCGTTCCTGCAGCCCACTTCCCCACCCTGACCCCGACGGCCCATCCTTCCCCACCTGAAGTCTACCTCGGCTCTCCCCTCCAGCACTCTGGGCGTCGCGGGGAGTCAGGGGTTAAAACCCGTGGCCCGGGTGGCCCCTTCCCCCTCCCCGGCTCCCTCGCCTCCACTCGGCGCCGCGCCTGGAGCGTCCGTCCCCGAGACCGGCACGAAAGAGGAGGGGAAAAAGTGGGCCTGTTCCTCGGGTGGCCAATCCACCGAGCCCGCGGTGCCCCAGAGGAGGCGCCAGTGCTAGGCCAGCGCCAGGCCGGGGCTGCCTGCTTCCCGCGGCAAAGTACAAATGCGCCCGAGCGCGGCGCCTGGCGCCCTTGGCGTGCACAGCCGGCCCGCGCTCAGCCTCCCTCCGCGGCCGCCGCGCCGCCGCCGCCGCCGGGACCGCCGCCCCGCCGGGCCCAGGCCCCCGCGGCCCGACCCCGAGCCCAGCGCGCAGGGGACGCCGGCAGCCTCGAGCCCACGCGCCCGCAGCACCCGCTGGTCCCGCGTGCCTCGCCCGGCGCCGCGCGCTCTGCAGACCCTGTCCTCGCCCTGCTTTCCCCTCCTCCTCTCCCTCTCACCTTCTCCCTTTCTTTGACCGCTTTTCCCTCCTGCCGGACCCTTCCTCCGTCTCTCCATCTCTCTCCCTCCTTTGCTCCTTGCTCTCGTTCCACCTTTCTCTTATTCCCACCTTGGATCTCCCCTCTGTCCTCTGTTTCCTCCTCACCGGCTTCTCCTCGACCCTTCCCCGACTTTCCTCTAGCAGCAGCCCTCCGTGGGGCCGCGGATCGATTGGTGCCCCTGTGCCTCAGTGTCCTTTTCGTCCCACTGTCTCCCGACTCCCCTCCCGGCTCGGCGCCCGGCGGCCTGACGCTGGGGAAAGGAAGGATGGTTCCCGAGGTGAGGGTCCTCGCCTCCTTGCTGGGACTCGCGCTGCTCTGGTTCCCTTCGGACTCCCACGCTCGGGCCCGTAAGTCGAGGGGGAGGCTGGGCGGACAGAGGAGGGATGCGGGCGCCTGGGATGTGCGGGAAAGTGCCGGGACTTGGGACCCCAAACTGTTCTGACAGCCGTCCAGGCAGCACCTGTGCCAGGAGGGGTGGAGACTCCTCTGCGGACCACTCTGGGCTGCTGAGTTCGAGAGGTCGGGGGAGAACTTGGCAAGACTCAGAGCTGAGAGGGGGCGGCTGCCGCCGTGGACCTGAGGATGCGGGTGCTGAGGGCAGCGGAGGGGAGGGCAGGGCACTGTGCTTTGAGGGCAGGGGGCTCCCTAGTTCTAGTAGAGAGTCGGGTCTGTTTGGCTGCAGGTAAGGGATGTGCTGACGAAGAAAAGGTTTTTGCATTTGGAAAGAGCCCTTGGAAAGAAAGGAGAGCTATCTAGGATAACCTTCCTGTTCCTTTATCTCTTTTGATCCTCATAACACTCCAATGAGGTGGGTATTATCATTTGCATTCTATAGGTGAGAAAACTTAGGCTGAGCAAAGAGAAGGAACTTGCTAAAATTTACAGAGTTCTAGCTCTCTAGCTAGAACTCTGTAAATTTTAGCCATCCAAAGCCAGAACCCTCTAATTCCAGACCCTACACTTTCCCCCCTGCCCCACGGTGTCTGGAAGGAATGCTGAATTGGTGGTGTGAGTCTCTGAGAGGGCACAGTGAGATAGAATAGGGTCTTCATCTTCTTAGCCTGGATGACACAAGCTCATGGGAGGCAGACATGGACAACACTTCTCTGATCCTCAATTTCTTAATCTATAAAATGGAAGTAAAAGTACTAGGATTGTTGATAAGATTAAATTAGAGAACATAGGTAAAGCATCGAGCTCAAGACTGGTGCATGGTTGCTTCTTAAAAAATATCAGTTCCTTAATTCATGCTTTTCCACTTAGACACAGTATAACCTCAAACAGGTTATATAACCTCTCTGAACCTCAGTTTCCTCACTGCCCCCACAATAGGCTGGTGATCCCCCATCCCATCCACGGTCAATCTCTTCGAATGCCGTGAGGATGGGAAACCAAACCAAAGATTCTCTTAATGAGAAGGAAAGAGTTTAGTTCAAACCCTGAAATACCTGATGAGGAAACTGAGGCCAAGGAGGGGCAGTGGCTTGCTCCAGGTCATACAGGGCAGAGCCTGGGTTAAAACTCCAGTTTCCCAACTCCCAGCCTGGTGCTCTTTCCTCTCCACAGCTCAGCTTCTCCATCCGTGCCTTTCTTTTGCACATGACTTTCTGGAGCTGGTGGTGCTGGATTTTGTCTGTCTTGTCTCTGCTGGCGAGAGCAGCCTGCATGTCTCTGGCCCGCCAGCAGCATGGACTCATAGAAGTCATTAGGAACAAGTAATGGAAAGAGCTCAGGGTTGGGTCCAACTTCTGGCTCTGCCCCTTATAGCTGTGTGACTTTTTATAAATCATAACTTCTCTGAGCTTCAGTTTCTTCATCTGTGTAAGAGAAATACTAACCTGGAACCTGAAGGGTTCTTGGGAGAATCAAAGGAGGTAATGTGTTAAAGTGTCCAGCACAAATAGTGCCAGAACAATGCCAAGTACTCAGTAAATGTCTCCTCTCCCTCCTTGAACCCTGGGGGTTTCCTTTTAATACCTGCCTGCTGTTTCTTAAAAGAGACTTTGCATAGGATGCCCTCTGTGCCTGCCTCCCTTCCCCATGGCACCTTGTTCTTAGCCCCCAGGGTTCTTCTCCAGATATCGCTGCTCTTGATGCATCTTGGAAAGGTGTCCTAGAGCCAGGCCATTGTGCGAGATTGCTCGTGTCCTATGCGCACCCCTCCTCTTTCCCTGCCATACCTTGTCAGCCCCTCACGGCCTTTCTTAGGTCACACCTCTTCTAGCTAACTCTCCCTGGTGACATGATCCACTCTGATCTCCCCTCCTCCGTGCCTCCACTGGGCTTCAGCTCTGTACCTCTCAGTAGGTCCTGCCAGTATTCCATCTTCCCTATAGTCTTGTAAATAGAGAGCTCCAGACATGTGAGAAAAAGACTTGGAGCCAACTTGAGTTAAGGTGAGGTGGACTGGCATTCAGTGGAGAATGTTAAGATTCTAGGATGTCAGAGCTGAAAGAGCCTTTGAAAATCATCTGCTTCTACCCATCAATTCACCTATCCTTAAAGTTTAAACTGAAGTACAGAAAGGAGTGACTTGCCCAAGGTCACACAGCAAATTTATTAAAGAAAAGACAGTGACCTGGATCCTAGTCCCTGATCTGTCACTTATTGGCTGTGTGAATTGGGATACATCACTTCCCTTTTCTGAGACTCATTTTATCTAGTGCTGACAATCTATGAATCTAGAAACAATACCGTAGTCATTTGCCAGGATGCTATTTGAATGTCTCGTATGAAAGTCCTTGTCTTAGTTTAAAAGGGAGCACAAGCCTAAGATGGCAAGAAATCTCCTGGTGACATCTAAGGTGCTTTCAGAAGTGGTGCCAACAGATGGAAATTCTCAAGTCTGTGTGGTGTCAGGCTCCAAAGGTGGCCAAGCCCTGCAGAATGCCAAGGGTCTGTGGGGACAGGTGGCACCTTGCTCCTCAGTTGAAGTACAAGGCTATTCAAACAAAACATACTGTATCTTTGGCTCTATTTCCAGCCATGGATTGAGTCCTGATCCCAATCCAGACTGAGTTTCAAGTCCAGCCATAAACTGAGCCCTAATTCTCCAACCCTGACCACAGATGGAACCTCAATTCCACACCCAGGCTAGACCCCCTACCTAGGCTGGGTCCCTGCTTACCGACTGGTACTGATCCCAGTCCCAGGCTGAGCCACAGGCATGTGTGATGTTGGTTACCCCGGACACTGGTCCCCTCTGTGGAGTGAGAAGTTTCTTGACTCCCTCTCCAATGCTCTTTCCCCTGCTCCTCTCAGCTCCTCTCCTTTGTGCTCCTCCCTTACTAGTTGTCCCTTTTAGATGTCCAGCACACTTCTGCTTTCTCTTCCCTCCCTCCATCCAACCCTGCTTTCAGGAGAGAGTCAGTTACCAAGTAAAAACATCCATCCCCCTATCCTTTCTTCAGGGGTTTTCCGTATGGTACGAATTGAAGCTTTTATTCCCAGGTGATGGAATCCCAGATCCTAGAAGCAGGCGTGGGGCAGGAAGGGAGCTCCCCACGGTGTGATGTGCTCAGGGCAAGCCTGGAGCCAGAAAGTCAGGGCCCCGGCCGGGCGCTGCCACTGTGACCCTGGACAAGTTACCTTTGTCTCTCTCTCAGTTTTCCCACCGGTAAAGTGAGATGTTGGACGCAAGTGGATGATCATTGAGGACCATTCTAGCTTTAACAGCCCGTGATTCTAAGTCTCTAAGATCCAGAGATGTTGTTGCCTTGATTCTGAGTCCACTGTGACCTTTGGAAAAGGCAGTTGGGGCAGTGTGGGTACTTTTGCCCTGCCAAGAAGAGTGGACAGATGGGCCCTCACACCAGGAGAAAGGGCCTGGAGGGCCTGGGGCAGTGGGTTTTAGTGAGAGACCCACCAGTAGGGATCCTGCCCGGCCTCGCAGCTTAGTCACATCCCCATTCATCTGTCCAGGCGTGCGTGAGGCGGTGGGAGGCACCTGCGTGAAGGCCTGAAGTCCAGCTCCAGGTGGGCCCCGCTCTGCGTCTGACTAGGCCGTCCTGCACCTCTGCTCTCCCACCAGTAGAGGTCTCTGCCTCCCTCACTGGCTTGCAGGCTGCTGAGCCGGAGCCGGGCAACAGCTGCGCAGCTGCTCCAGCTGTTGCACCTGTTCCAGGACTGGCCTCGCAAGTTCCCTCAGCCACTGACCAGGGCGCGGGGCTCTGGCAGAAAGACCGTGAATCCTCTGGACTCCAGAAGGAAAGGACTGGTATGAGAGTGGTGCCCCTGGGAGGTGTAGTACAGAGGCATCCCCCTGCCTCAGGGCAGGGCCCCATCCCAGAGAAGGCTGTTCCACAGTCTTATTCTGTCACTCATTCATGTACTCATGCGTTCTTCCTTCTATCTCGCCTGAATCCTTTTGTTTGCAAGTTGAAGCCATTTCTTCTAGTCCTGTCCCTTAGGGGAATGGGTGTCCCTATAAGCATCCTCTCCAGATCTGAAGACTGGCATTGCACTTTGTGCTGGCATGAATCAATGATCTTAGGCAAGTCCCAATCCTTCTCTGGGACTCAGTTTCCACATCTGTAAAATGAGAAGACTGGAAATCGTCTCTGAGTCTCTGACTTCCTATGATTCTATGAATCTAAGTGTGTATGTCCAAGGCAGAATAGAATATAAACAGTCCCATCCAAGCCCCCACCCCTTAACAGGTAACAGAGCTGCCTGTCCTGGCTTGACAGTTCTCTCCCTTGAGGCCCATCTATGCTCCTGAACATCTGTCATGTGCCAGATGAAAAACTTAGGTTCAGAGAAGTACAGTCCCTTTCCCAAGGTTGCACAGCTGAGGAACTGAGGTTTTTCTTCTGATTCCCTTAAGAGGCCTCCCCCATCGGGTGCCAGAGTCCAGAGCACAGCTTATGTCTCAAGTTTGTTTGTGTGAAGAGGGGACTATAAATAAATAAAGTATGGCTGTGTGGGTGTGAGGGAAGAGATGTAAACGTTTTCACATTCCTGAACAGCCTGGCTCACTTAGCTTTCCTGAGTTCTTGCAGGCTGGGGACAGGCCAGCCACAATTCCTGACCTCTCTCCTCTCATGCCAGCCCCTCCTGCTGCCACTTTCATGGCCTTATCCAGTCTGCCCTCCAAGCCCAGAAGCTTCTTTCTGGTTGTCTTTTCTGCTCCTACTGGGAGAATTCCCAACCACACTACCCACTCCTACCTGATCCCTAACAAGACTTTTATCAGAGCATGAGAGTTTCAAGTCAGACTGTGGGATGAACTTGGATGGGGACAGTTTGGGAATTTTGAAAACCATGGAATTGCTCATCCCCTTAGCTGCCCCAGGCTCCTGACCTCTCTGTACATGGTGTTATTTTGTTTGGCAGGTGGTTTGAGAGTTCACGGGGCAGGGAGCTGGAAAGGGGAGGTCAAAGAGAAAAACTAATTCCTGTTGGGTGGCAAGGCATTTGGCCCTCCTTTCATATAATGAAGTTCTCTTTTTGTTAAAGAAAGAGGTTTTTGGGATTAAGGATCCAAAACCTCTCCTCTGTTAACTCCATTCTTTTATTCTTCATTTCATTTATTAGGCACCAACTCTATGTAGCCTGTGTAATGAGCAAAAAATTTGGTGAGATCTTCACTTTTGTGGGGAGCGTGTTGAAAACATAAAAATTAGGCTGGGCACCGTGGTTCACGCCTGTAATCCTAGCACTCTGGGAGGCCGAGGTGGGAGGATAGCTTGAGCTCAGGAGTTCAAGACCAGCCAGAGCAAGAGCAAGACCCCATCTCTACTGAAAAAGAAAAACTTAGCCAGGCGTGGTGTGCGCCTGTAGTTCCAGCTACTCGGGAGGCTGAGGCAGGAGCATCGCTTGAGCCCAGGAGTTTGAGGTTGCTGTGAGCTAGGCTGACACCACGGCACTCTAGCCCAGGCAGCAGAGTAAGACTCTGTCTCAAAAAAAAAAAGAAAAGAAAAGCCCACTTAATAACTACTTCTAATCCATTGTGATAAGACTTGTCATAGACGACTGAACCCAGTTCTGCAGGAGAGGCCAGTGGCCTGGAAGGTTGGGGCAGCTTCACATAAAGGGTGGTATCTAAGCTGGCTTTTGAAGAAGAGCTAGTGGGCAGCACACCACAGCCACCTCAGTGTCCTGTGTGAACCACGTCCACTCCCACTTCTGTGCCTTTGCATGTAGCTCCTGCTGCCTACAAAGCCCTTCCCCTCCTGTACGTTGTTAATACCGCCAAGATCCAGCTCAGCATCTTGTCAGAGAAGCCTCCCCTGAAGACTGTGCTCACACTGTCGTAGCGTTTGTCAAACTACTTGTGTTATATCTATCTGTCTCCGTCTGTCACAATGGGCTGTGAGCTCCTTGAGGGCGGGGACTGTGTCTTCAGTCATGTCCCAGGCCCATGGATGTATATAGTACTTGATAGACGAAAAGCTCAATAAATGCATGAGTAATGGGAAGTAATATTACTCGAGCAGTCCCCCCTTATCTGTAGTTTTGCTTTCCTTGGTCTCAGTTACTCGTGGGTAACCTCAGTCCAACAATATTAAATGGGAAATTCCAGAAATAAAGAAATTCATAAGTTTTAAATTGCATGCCTTTCTGAGTAGGGTGATGAAACCTCACACCATCCCACTCTGTCCTACTTGGGACGTGAATCATCCCTTTGTCCAGCATCTCCACGCTGGGTACGCTACCAGCCCGTTAGTCTGTCACTTAGTAAGTGTCCGTCTGGGTTATCAGATGGACTAGTGTGGGGTCGCAGTGCTTGCGTTCCAGGAACCTTACTTTACTTCCTAACGGCCCCACTGCGCAAGGGGAGCGATGCCGGCATTCGGGTCTGCCGAAGAGAAGCCATGAAGCGCTTCCTTAAGTGAAAAGGTGAAAGTTCTCGACTTAAGAAAGAAAAAAATCATATGCTGAGGTTGCTAAGATCTATAGTAAGAATGAATCTTTTATCTGTGAAACTGTGAAGAAGGAAAAAGAAATTCATGCATAGTCTATATGGGGCTTGGTACTCTCCACAGTTTCAGGCATCCACTGGCTGGGGGGCTTGGCACATACCCCTGTGGATAAGGGGGGACCACCATATTACTAACAAGGACATTTGCTGCCCATTGTGCCAAGTGCCCCCAATTCACCTATAAATACACAGGGTCAGGGCCCAAACCTTAAGCCCATCCCTGACTGCTCCTTCACCCTCTCCACCCACTGTCCCAGCCTCTCCCTGGTCTCCCTGCCTCCAGTCCTGCCCTCCAATCAGTCTCCATTCCTCCTCTGTGTGGCCACAGTGATGATTCTAAAATGCAAACCTGATCACTTACTCCCCAGTTTACAGCTTTTCCATGGCTTTCCTTTGCCCTCGGGACTCTCAAGGCCCTCCATGGGCCTCTGCCTCTCACTCCTGCCTTCCCATTCTCTCCTCCGACCTCCTGAGCCACTTTCATCTCTGTGTCCCAGCCCAAGGTCTGTGTGGCCAGGAGGTGACATTGAGGAAGACCGGCCTGGCTTGTGAGTGGAGCTGGAGGAGTGCAGGGCGCCGTGGGAAATAGGGTTGTGAGACACAGGAGATTTGGCCTCGGTGGGTGCTGTGACGTTCATGCCATAGTAGGTGCCTGGAGGCTGCCACCGAGAGTTCTGGGAATCAAGAAATACCATGAGAAACAGACTGTTAAGGAAGTTTGGGGTCAGTGCCCAGATCTGATTTTTGTCTGTCTGTCTTACCTACTAGTTTATTGAGCACCTAATATGTGTCAGGCATTAGGCATATTACATCTGATTTAATTCTACAAAACTCCCACAAGGTAAGTATTATTACTAGTTCCATTTAATAGATATGGAAACAGAGGCCTGGAATGGTTAAGTAACTTCTCTAAACTCAGGGTGAAAATAAAAGCCAAATCCATAATTTGAACCCCAGCCTGTCTGACTCCAGGACCCTGAGAGAAGGCGTACTTGGCCCCCAAGCTGGGGAGACAGACGCAGGCACTGGTGGGTGGGAGAGAAAGCAGGGCAGGCCCGGGGCCAGGACAGGAGTGGGAAGGCCACAGGGGTCCAAAGGGAGTGGGTCGGAAAGGAGGGAGATGTGAGAGACAAACTTTGCCTCCTTCACAATGTCACTCAGGATTGGCCCCCCTGGTGCCCTGAACCTCGTCCCAATCTACCTGGGAGCCCCTGAGAGCCTGGCATGTATTGGGACCATCAAAACATCCAAGACTACTAGATGGAATGATGCAATCTCAGAACCATAACATGCTACAATTCTGGAAGTTTTGTGTTCTGTGAATTGTAGGCTTTTAGAAACATGGAATTCTCAAATCTTCACGCTTAGAGACCTAGATCTTTGGAGTCCTGGACTCTTGAAATCATGGATTCATAAACTATGCAGAAAATCTTCAAAGATCATAGTTTACCCCACTCCCCTTATTTTGCACATGGGAAACTGAGGCTCAGAGAAGGGAAGAAGGAATCTTTCTGAAAGTCACCTAGTGACCTTGCAGCTTAGGGAGCTAGAGCTCTTTCCATGAGCCTCGTACAAGGACTGGGCCTAGTGCCAGGACCCTGCCGCCTGGCAAGCCTTCCTCCTGCTGGTTTTGGCATGGCCTTGGGCACTCACCTCCCTAGAAGAAGAGAGAGCTCCAGGCAATGCCACCCTTCCTTGTGCCTCTCACCTTAGAGGGCATGGTGGGGTGGGATTGTGGCCACAGGGGACCTCCTGCCAGGCCCCCCAGATTCTCAGCTTCTGCCAGATCTATTGGTGGAGGGAAGGGGCTTTCTGGCCTAGGCATTGACTGAGACACTTTTTCTGTCTTCATGCTCTGAGCAGGCGGTTAGGTGGAGGGGGTGCCAATTGGCACAGGGGCCAGGGCTACAGGGCCACCCCAAGGAAGGTAGGACAAGGTTTCTTCAGCAACAGGCTGAGACCTAAGGTGGTGGCAGTGTTGCAATCTCCCCGGCCCTGGTCAGGGGAGGAGACTGAGGAAGAAAGACATTATTCACTCCTTGGAGAGTTGGGCTGGCTCTGACCAGCACCCCAGCTGGGCCTGTGTCCCACCCTCTCTGCCAGTGGAGGCTGAGAGATAAACACAGCTCATTTGATACGGGCCAGCCAGGCCAGCGGGCCTTGCTGACTTGCTGGGGAATGTGAGAGACAAACTGATCACTCCCCCACTTCGAGGGGCTGGGAAGGGGCTGGGGAAGGAACTGAGCCACGTTTTCCTTGGGCCCTCAGCAACCCTCGACACACAGACTGAAGGCATCATGCAGCCTCAAATCTTTGTCCTAGAAGGCCCAAGTGGGCACAGCAGGAGTGGTGGGGGAGTCAGAGGGAAACCGAATTTCAGCTTCTTACAAAGAAAACTTTCTAAGGTCAGGAATAGCCCGTGAGTTCTTTCTCCCTCCCTGGAGACGTGTGCCAGGGGCCGTGCTCCAGCCCATCCCCCCTGAGGATTCCTCAGCCGTGAACCCTCCCTCCCTTCTCCCTGAGATGCAGGGATGTAGCACAGTATGAAGGCAGGAAAGCCGCTGTGCGTGGCTTTATTGGAAATGTAGGCCACAGGACCAGAGAGGACCCTGTGCGTGTGTGTCTGTGCCTGTGTGGGAGAGAGAAACGGATGGAAAAGGAGAGAAAGGAGGGAGGGAAGGAAGCGTGTGATGATGTACTAAATAAATATGCCACACAGGACAAAAGTAAAGGAAACAAGTGTGATCATGAGGGCAGAAGGAGCACTGGACCAAGATTCAGGAGACTAGTGCGGTCATCCCTGCCTGGCGGCTGACTCGTCCTGTGGCCCTAGCACTGTCATTTACCCTCTCCGGGCCTCATATTAATTATCTAATCATAACAACTAACATTTATGCCACAATTTAAATCTATAAAGCATTTTCACTACTTGTTCCCCTAACTTCCCTGTGAACTGAAGTGTTAAGACTCACAAAGGGGTAGTGACAAGCCTAGTGTCACACAGCAAGTCTGTGGTCAAGCTGAGATTCACACTCAGACATTCTGGCTCCCCGACTGTCCAGCAGATTCTCTTTTGCCTGAGTGGTCCAGATGACATCCTTCCTAGAGTCAGAAAGGGGGTGCGGGGATGAGACAGGGTCTTTGGGCTGGAGCTTCCTGGGACTAATGGCACTGGTTGGTTTGCCAGGCCCAGACATGTTCTGTCTTTTCCACGGGAAGAGATACTCCCCTGGTGACAGCTGGCACCCCTACCTAGAGCCACAAGGCCTGATGTACTGCCTGCGCTGCACCTGTGCTGAGGTAGGTCCCTCTGGCCACCTGGCCACAAGCATCAGGTATGTCTGGGAAACTTTCAGAAAATTCACCCCAGGGGGAGGGAGGACAGCCTGACTCTGGAGGCCAGGGGCACCCTGGAACCAGGCCCCCTAGAATTGCGCTGTCAGTGGCAGCGGAGGGACTTGGGGCAAGCCGCTTCACTACTGAGTGCACAACACATAGGAGAAGATGGCTACCTTGAGCCTCCCAGAGATAAGTCACACGATGGGCCAGTTGGGCTGGGGTGAAGACCCAGGTCTCCCATCTGACATCCCAGCCTTCTTTCCACCTAGTACTGGTACCAGCCTCCCTGCCTCCTATGCGGCCCAAGGCACAGCCTTTTTGACTTTACCTCCCATTCCTTCCAGCCACCTCTCCTGCCCTTCCATAGAATGTGTAGAATGTGTTCCTCTAACTCCACTGGCCCAAATATTTATTCTTCAAGGCTTTACCCAAATGAGCAAATGACCTCCACCTGGGAGTATTTTCGTCTTCTGGAATCCACATCAGTTTCTCTGTCCCTTTCTCCTGATCACTGATGGCCAGGTGTCATAATTACCCGTGGATGTTGGTTACTGCCCCTCCTAGACTGGGCCCCTGAGAACAGGTCTTGCTGGGCCCTCACTCATGCCCAGTAAGATGTCCTGCCAGAGGCCGAACCGACTGGCGCAGAGCGTTTGCCTTTGTTCTCACCTCCATCTCCTCCCACCCCACGGCAACCCAGCACCTCCACAGGGCCTTGTAAAATCAACTGGGTAGAATAAATGAGACCCTCATGCGGTCCAGAATTCTCAAGCAAGGGATGAGGTTGGAGGAGTGGAAGAGAAGGGAGTGGCTCAAGAGGCTTGAAAAACCCTTGGCTTTGCTCAGCTGTCTGGAGCCCAGTCTGGACGCCCCCAGCTTGCTTTGTCTGGGTGCTGGTGCTTGGCATGAAGGGGTAGTAGCTCCCAGCTGGAGCCAGCCCCTCATCCCTCTCTCCCTGCATGGAGCCGAGAGAGGGACTCAGAAGGCCTCTAAGAGCTCCCTTGTTAAAACAGAACCTCTGGGATGGGAGCAGAGGAGAGGTCCCCAGGAGACGCTGGGGTGCAGGAGGGGGTGGGCCAGCCCCTCTCCTGACTCTTTCCCTCCTCATTCCCCACTGCTTCCACCAGGTCAGCCCCAGGTGGAACTGGGGACACAGCCTCCCACGACTACTTCCCCTCAGTTTTCCTGAGCACATCTGAGGCCAATCAGCCTTTTCAAAAAGAACTTTATGAAATATAGCTGGAAAACAGAAAGGAAACCATAACAGAAAATTCCAGACATATCATGTGGTCCAGTTGACATAGTCCAAGTTTTTTGATCCACTGGAGTTAATTCATTTCTCCTTCCCCAGAGTTCACACACACACAGGTTCCTCAGCCCAGAGGACTATTGCTGGTGTCTCCAAAATACGCCCTCAATCCCTCCACCTCTCCCCACCATCGCCGCTGCCCCTAATCCACACCACCTTCAACTCTCTCCTGGGCGCACCCCCCTCTAAATCCACCCTCGGCACAGCAGCCAGCATGATCTTTTCTGAACACAAAACTGATCGTGTCATTCTGTTCTTACAACCCTCCAGTAGCTTTTCGTTGCACCAAAAGTAAAATTCAAATTCCCTGCCGGGGGCTGTGTGTGATCTGACTTCTGCCTTATTCTCCAACTTCATTTCATACCTGCTCACTCTGCTGCAGCCACACGGTCTCCTGTGGGTCATTCCAGCACTCGAGACCCATTCCTACCTGTTCCCACACCTGGAGTGTCCTTCCCCCAGATCTTCTCACAAATGGCGCCTTCTCACCTCCAGTTCACAATGGAAATATTACCTCCTTATGAGGCCTTCCCTGACAGATGTTTCTAAAATAGTCTACCTCTGGGGGCTAAATCACATGACTCTGTTTTATTATTATCATAAATTTAACACCTGACATTGTCTTCTTCCTACTTGCTTAATTTTTTTATAGTGTCTCTCCCACTGCTAGGATGTAAGCTCCGTGAGAGCAGAAGCCTCGGTCTCACTCACTGCCGTGTCCCTAGTGCTCAGAAGGGGGCCTGCCACCCAGCAGACCTGCAGCAAGTATTGAGTGACGGAATGAGTCCATGCCCCGTCTGCCACAGGTGGCTCAGTGCTGTGGAAAGTGCCTGGCCCTGGTGACGGTGTTTGCCTGCTGTGTGATCTTGGGCAACTTCACCTCTCAGAGAGGCTCTTTTCTCACTTTGAAAGCATGGATAGTAGTACAGTACTTCTGGGGCTGTGGAGAAGATGAAGTGAGACCGTCTGTTTTTATATATATATGTGTATATATATATATAAATAAAGCTCCTACCTTGTAGCCACTCAATAAATGGAAGGTGTGGCTTCCCTGAGAGCTCCCTTTGGCTGCAAAGGGCTTTACCACATGCCGGGTGCCACCCTTCCACCCCCAGCCTGTCTCCGTCCTGCTTCCTGCTGCTGCCGGCCTTCCCCATCCCTGGCTCCTCTATGGCTGGAACCAGGAGAGATTCTGACTCTTCAGGCCCCACAGTCCCTGCCACTCCATCCTCAGTTTGCTGTCTAGATGTTTATTAAGAACCATGTGTGCTGGGGCTCTAGAAGGCCCCTGTTAGAGCTCAGACCCATTCCCTGGGCTCTGGGATGCCCCTTGGCACCGATTAGTTCTCACAATTACCTCTGGCCACCCTGAGAAATGGTGACCCAGAAGGGCTAGGGCTGGTCTAGGCTCTTCCACGGGGCAAGAGGCTGCCTCTGGGAGAAGTGCAGTCAGGGAACTCGGGTGGGCCAAGGGTGGGGGAAGGAGCCAGGTGGGTAAGGGGGCTGGGAACAAACTCAGACAACTTCAAAGCTTTGAACAAAGCTGGCTCCATTCATCTGAGAGGGAGACTGTCCATGCCTCTTTTCCTCGCTCTCATTTACCCACTGGCTCATTCCTATATTCAGACTTGAGCAGGCGCTAACTTGGAGCGAGGCCCTGTGCTGAGGATTCCTGTGGAAGTCAGGGCTGGATAGGTGCGACAGATGCAAGGGGGTCCTCACAATATAGCAGAGTGAGCCCTCCATGAGGGAGGGAAGGGAAGGTGTGGGACCGTGCGGGCTGACAAACTGCCTGGTGAGCTGGGGAAACTTCCAGAAGGGGTGGTGGCCTCTCTCCTGTCTCTACTCATCTTTCTGTGTTTGTCTCTTGGCCCAATTCTCTCTCATCTGCTGTACTTGAAAAAGAGAAAGGACTTTGGACCCCTCCTTCTCTGGTACCAACTCCAAGGGCTTTGTCTAGGATTGTGCAAGCAGAGATTGGGGGGTGGGATCTCAAATCCCTGAGTCATCTCTACGTCAAGTTTTTAGTCTTGTCCCCCACCTGGTCACCTGCCCTCGTGTTACATTCCTCTCTTGATCACAAATGCTCATACCCAGAGTTAAAAGAGCACAGTCAAAATAGCTTTGATCAACGTCAAAATAATGCAAAGCTTTTACTTGTATTTCTCAAACACCATGAGGGGGACACAACGTCTGAGCAAGTCCATGAGAACAGGCCTGCCCCCCTCCAGGGTGGGAGAGGGGCGTGGGTGAGTGGGCCAGGTGAGGGCAGGAGCTAGGCACACTCGAGTTCATTGTTTTTAAGCCTGTCATAGGATTAAGATGAGTGCAGAGCTCTGCAGTCGGGGTGGGGGTCTTGGGAGAGGACACCGGGAGACAGTGGTTCTTTGGAACCAGGGCTGACCCTTGTGTCCCCTTCAGAACGCCCACGTGAGTTGTTACCCGCCTCCACTGCCCGCCTGTCCACTGTCCCCAGCCCGTGACGGAGCCACAGCAGTGCTGTCCCAGGTGTGTGGGTAAGTAGCCCTGCTCCTTCCCGTGCACCAGCCTCCCATTGCCCAGTGACCTCCATGTCACTCCCGACGGGCCCCCGGCTGAGGGAGGCCCCTGGAAGGAGAGGGGCAGCCTCCCCAGCCATCAGGGGTGTTGGGACACAAAGATGCTCAGGGGCGGAAACATCCTGGATCCCCACACAGTGCTAGGGTAGCAGCGAGCTTCCCATTCTTGGGTAGGTGTGCCCGGCAGGAGGAGGGAGGAAAGGTAGGCAGTAGCTGAAGGAAAGGGGTCTTGCTGGGCCTGCTGATGGGCACACTAGGGCCCCAGTCTCTCTCTGGCTGGCGGGAGCTGGAGGGAGTGGACGCACTCTGGGAAGTACAGGTGAGTGACCTTGGGCTGGGAGGCCCTGCAGGGAGACCTCAGGATGACCACCCTGGGGCTGGAAATGACTGAAAGGGTTGGTTCATGTGCTCTGAGACTCCTCCCGGTCCTGGCTGAGATTCGGGGACTCTGTGCCCTGATGCTAAATGTCTATGATTCCATGATTTTAAGATTCTAAGAGCCTCTGAGACTGGCATTCTAGGAGGTAGAGGTAAGAGAGAGGAGAGGAGGTTCCGGCATAACCAAGTGGCCGGTGCGTGGTAGCTTGGGGGAGGCCAACTTAGAAGTCAGGGGATGTTGAGAGGACAATTGATGTCTAGAAGCATCAAGAAGATGCTAGTCAAGAATGTGACAAAGGAAGAGGCTCCACATTTTGGCCTCAGTGCTGGGCTCGGGAACCAGGGCTCTCCTGGTGAGTGGATGTGGAGCCCCTGAGAAGGGCTCATTTTCTAGGTGGGAGCCCAGTAGGGATCTGACCGTGGCTCTGACTTGGGCCACAGAGATTCCTGTCTCTGGGCTCCCTAGGGGAGCAGAGGCTCTCAGCTTCGTCTTGCCTCCTGCATGTCTGAGGCTGGCTCCAGGGGTCCTTGCCTCTCCTCGCTGACCTTGGATTCCCCTGCCCCCACCGCTGTGCTGGGCTCAGGGCCCTCCTTGCTCAAATGCCCTTAGCTCCTCTCCTTCTATCCCCTGCCGCTCTGCCTGCCTGGCTCCACTTGCTCTTTAAGACACAGCTCAGCCATCAGCCCCTGCAGGAAGCCCTCCCTGACCACGTCCCTACTGGGTCACAGCCGCCGTGCGTCCGTCTGCCCTCGCCCTTCCAGGCAATGCCATTGTCTCTCTCCCAGTGAGATTTTGAGTTTCTTGAGGGCAGAGGCTGAGTCTCATTCCCCAGCCCATTCCCAACGCCCGGCATGGTGCCTGGTACGGAGGGCTGGGAATGGTGTCTCGAATGCATGAGTGGGTTCTCTCAGGACGAGAGGTTTACCCTTTGACCCGGCAGGGTGAGGACTGACTAACGGGCAGGTGGTGAGGGGGCTCTGGTGGCCTGTGAAGGACAGGAGTTTACACAAGCACAGAGATAGTCTGGATCATCCCAGCTGGCTCCACTAGAATGTAGTCCCTGAGAGCGGGGACTCTCTTTGTCCACTGCCGTGTCCCCAGCACCTAGAACAGTGCCCGGCACCAGGAGGTGCTCCACGAGCACTCGTGCTATGTTGAGTGAACCAATTCAGGTCCCACCTGAGCGGGGCACAGTGGAGCTGAGGCTTCTGGCTTTTCCTTCTGGCTCTGGCCAGGGCTGGCTCAGTCACTGAGGGGCTGAAACGCTGCGGTGGGGGCCGTGGGAGGGAGTGATGTGGTCAGGTGTCGGTACCAGTGGGACCTCTTGGTTAGCTGATGTGGGCAATGGCTGGCAAGGCCTAGGCCAGGGCTTGATTGAAATGTCAAGATGGGATAACAAAGATCTTAGAGCCATGTGAAACCTCATTTTCTTCTTCCTCTTGTCCCTCCCCACCTACAGAACCTCACACGCCTTCTGGGCTCCGAGCCCCCCCAAAGTCCTGCCAGCACAATGGGACCACGTACCAACATGGAGAGATCTTCAGTGCCCATGAGCTCTTCCCCTCCCGCCTGCCCAACCAGTGTGTCCTCTGCAGCTGCACTGTAAGGCCTTCTTCCCCGTCCCCTCGGCCCAAGCCAGCGGTCTGGGCCGGAAACGAGCACAGTAGTGTGGACTGGGGTGGTGGTGGGGGGACTGTTCCCTGGTCAAGGCAAATGAGGGGCTCAGGGGGAAGGCAGCATCTGGGGTTTGGAATGGCCTTCCCCTAGCCAGGCCAGGCCACCCGTCTCTGGGCTTCCACACCTCCTGAACTTTCTGTTTCCCCCAGCACAGACCACATTCCTTGAAGGGAGGAAACATACCCATTTTGATTCTGTGTCCTCCGCTGTTCTTGGTCCAGGGCCTGGCACGCAGGGGATGTCTGTAATGATAGTTGAATGAAAGAATGAACAAGTGGATGACCAGTTATCAGTCCTGAGGCATAGGGACAGGGCCAGACTGTGCAAATGGAATTTCATCTGAAGCTACTCAAACTCCTCCTGCCTGTGGTCAGAGTTGGGCCTAGGGACAGGCGGGGCTGACTCTGCAGTGTTACCAGGGGACAGAAACTGAAGCTAAGCAGGGCCTGATCTGGAAAGTCTTCACCCTCCTCCTCATGGAGGGGGCATTTCTAGGTCCTTCTATAGGTTTGTAGGTGGCTTTGTAGCATGTCATTCTTAACCGTGTAGCAGCTCCCTTGTGAGTTGGCAGGAAAAACCCTGTCTTCCTGATTTCCTTCCTACTACCTGGTCACCACACTTCCCTGGGCCTCAGTTCCTCCCAGCGCACAAGGGGGCCTGGCCAAGTGATCTCTGCTGTTCTCTCCACAGCAGGTGTTGGAGACCAGTGCTTGGGCTCCAGCCCTGCCTGGTTCCCCGAGTGACCTTGTGGGAGTCACTTCTCTTGGGGCTGTTTCCCCATCTTTCCTGTGAGAGGGTGTCATCAGTCTGAGGCTCTGAATCTTAAAGTATCAACCCACAAATAATGAGGCATAACCACTTATAAACCAACCTAGCAAGCAGTTACCTTTTGCAGGCCGTGAGCCTCTGGCAATGGTCTGGCATATTGTGTCACTAAGTTCATAGAAATGCCTTGTTTACGACAGTATCCCAATAACCCTGGGAGAAGAATATCACTATTCCTAGTTCAGATGAGGAAACTGGGGCTCGGAGCAGTTAACTGACTTGCCTAAGGTCACACAGCTAATAAGTGGCAGAGCCAGAATTCAGACCCGGGACTACCTGACTCCAAAGCCCATGTTCTTTTCCCTGTCATGCTGCCTCCTGTGAAGGGACAAGGGCCTGGATGAGGAGGGGCTGTGGGAAGAGATGGGAATGACGGTTGGGGTTGTGAGAGCACTCTTGTCATTCCTCTGACCCTTCTCCCTGGACACTTGGGCCTCCCCTTCCTTCTTCTCACCCTGAATATGGGGCTGGCCTGACTCCCGCCGCCCCTGAGGGATCGTATCGGTCACTTCCTCCCACATGCATCATGCCTGACAGTTTAAAAAGGGTCTTCTCAACCATTCCCTGGGTGGATCTTCACACCCCAGGTGGGCGTGCCCTCACTTCCCAGAGGGGCAACCTCAGGCCCAGAGGAGAGAAGCGACTCCCCAAAGGTCGCCGGCCCCTGACTCGCAGAGCCCCTTCCCCCTTGTGCTCTTGCCTTTTAAGGCTGGATCCTGAAGTGGGAGACCCAGGGCCTCCAGTAAGAGCGAGATGGGCCCTGGTGTCCCCCCCTGGTGGGCCCACTGTGCCACGCCAGGGGAGAAGGACGTTGATTTCAGTAGGAAAAGGCTGAAGACTGGGCTGTCCTCCATTCCGCCCCGACCGTCCCTCTGACCTAAGGTGGCCTAGGCCCTGCTCCAGGCTCTTCACCTGTCAGCTGGGGGATCCTACTTCGCCAGGCTGCTGTGAGAGCCGAGCGAGAGTGGGTGTGACAAAGCTTTAGAAGCTCAGGGATGAAGGTCACCTGCAGGGCCTGGAAGTGGGAGGGAGGAGGGTCCAGGGGACCCCTCCTCTGAGCTGGCCGGGCCTTGCCCAGGAGACTCTGCTGCTCCCACCCTCCCCCACCTCAGGGGGCCTCAAGGCCATTTGTCCCCAGGGAGGGGTGCTCTCCTAGCCCCCAAGGCTGGTCTTCAGGAGAGCTCCTCTCCCAGTGCCTGTTTGCTCTGTCAGGAGGGCCAGATCTACTGCGGCCTCATGACCTGTCCTGAACCGGGCTGCCCTGCACCCCTCCCACTGCCTGACTCCTGCTGCCAGGCCTGCAAAGGTGAGTCTGTCCCTAGATGTGGCTGTGCCCACCCTCCCCTCTGCTCCATGGACCTAGCACGGACTGTCAGAGCCAGGAGGAACCTCAGGGCACACCCAGCATGTAGCAGACCATTCCTTTCTCCAGCGTGGTGGCTTAAGCTGGTCCTCCAGAGAGCCGGTGGCAGAGGCTGATGTGCCACTTATTTTTTATTGCAATCCCAGGGAGCAGGAATGAGGGAAAGGGGGAGTGAGGCAGGGAAGGAGAGAGAAGCAACACGAGGGTGTGTTTGGGAGCTGGCCTCCACGTGACGACCAAGCGAGACCTACTGCCCTAAGTGGTCTCTGCTCCTCAGGGAAGTCTAGGGGTGGTAGAGGAAGAGGGAAGAATGTATCCACCAGCGGCCCCAACTTGCCCACTGGTCAAAAGTTCACCCCAAGGTTGTTAATTCCCTGTTTTGCATGCACATGTGGGTGCTAAGTAGCCCCAGAAACAGAGGCAGGAGTGGGGCGGGGTCAGAAGTGGGGACATGGGACATGCACAGGAGGCGCAGGTGTGAGGAGGGTGCTGTCAGGCTGAGCTGAGGCAGCTGTCGGGAGCACGTGCAGAGGGTGCTGCTGCAGGGCCTGCAAAGAGTGGACAAAGTCCCTGCAGTCAGATGAGGCCAAGAGACCAGAAGTGGCACATGAGAGTGGTCTATACAGGCAGGGACCACATCTCCTCCTGTCTTCCTCGTGGCAGTGCTGGGCACAGGATTGGTCTCACCAGGGCTCAGAACGCATCTGTCAGGCAATGGAGGTGGACCCTCCATGTGAAACAGAGAGGCTGCCACATTGGCTAGCGAAGGGCAGACCGGGCATCAGGACAATGAAATGGTGGAACTGCTCCCTGTGGGCTGGGGTAGTCAAGGAAAGCTTCCTGGAGGCGGCAGCACTCAGGTAGGGGAGTGCTCCACAGTGGATGCACTGCCATATGCTGGCATTTGGAAAGGGCACTGGAGCAGAGTCAGGTGACTCCCGTTTAGTCCTGTTTCCTCCAGCTAACTTCACAAATTCCTTCTCCACTCTGAGCCTCAGTTGTGCTGAGTTCACTGAGAGCTTGGCCTTGATGCTTTCTCACAGTCTGTTTCCAGTGTTCTGGGGCTTTGAATAGGAATGTTCGGTGGGAGCCAGAGCCATTCAGGACTTCAGGAAGCTGCAGGGCTCCTAAGGGCTCTGTGCGCTGCTTCCCCAGGGAATGGGGCTGCGGGAGTCCTAGGGTGTTCACGCTGGAGGGGCAGAGGGGCTGGAACGTAGGGCCCTGGGGACTTCAAGTGTGGCAGGGTACAGTGGCTGCCCAGGAAACTGCAACTAAGCAGGATTCTGGCCCTTTGGGCCATCCATGGTGGCCACTGAGGGGCATGTATGGCCCAGGGTCTCAGAGAGGTGGCTTTTAAGTATGGACTGAACAAGATGCTCTGTTCCAGCCAAGCATTTCAGTCCTAATGCTGACCAGGAGGTCAGTGTGGGGAAACTGAGGCAGCAACCCAATTGTAGGGACGTCATTAACCCAACAAGGATGAAGAGAGGCTGTAATGAGAAGTGGAATAAGTCCCCACTGGGGCAAAGGGACCCGCTGGTGGGCAGGGGCTGCGGAAGTGGCAGTAGGCCTTGGGGAGCGGCAGAGCCTGTGGGTGGAGGCCTCAGGGCTCTAGCCAGCAAGGCTGCGCAGCCTGAGGCTGACCCAACTTCCCTTTGAGTTTCCAGAGGGGGCAAGTGAGAAATCAGCTGAAGAGGACACGGCGCAGTCACACCATGGGGCGGTGAGTACACAGCGATACTGATGGCGGGGAGGGGGCTGGCATCCAGCGCCTCAATCTTTGTGACTGGAGCAGGCAGTATCAGTCATTGTCTTCACTGCCCATTTGTCCCCCGGGTCAGCTACGTCAGCCCCCACCCTACTAAGTTCTCCAGGTCCCTGCTCAGTTTATTCCCCAGAGGAATAGCTCAGCACCCTCTGCACACCCCAGCCGCAAGGCCCTGGCTCTGACAAGGCCTGAGAAGGGCTCGGTGGAAGCTGGATTTCCCAATCACTGTCCTCTGACAGTTTTCAAAGATCCACTGTCTGAAAACATCTCATACCCCCTCCAGATCTCCCTGTCCCTAGCCTGTGCCCCCTCTTCCCTGGGAAGTCATGCTGGTATCACCCCTAGGCCTCCTGGCTACAGCCTGTCTTGCTGTTCCTCCAGCAGCGGTGGCCTGCCACACTCACCCAGTGTTCTCCATCCTCCCTGCCTTCTGCAGAGACATCCTCAGGATCCATGTTCGGGTGACGGCGGGAGAAAGAGAGGCCCAGGCACCCCAGCCCCCACTGGTCCCAGCGTCCCTCTGGGCTTCATCCCTCGCCACTTCCGACCAAAGGGGGCAGGCAGCACGACTGTCAAGATTGTTCTGAAGGAGAAACATAAGAAAGGTGGGGCCTGGACCTCCTCCAGTCTGTGAGGCAGGGAAGGGGGCCCTGCCTGCTCCCGCTTACCCACCCTGCACCCGGCCCCAGCAGTTCCCCAATCCCAACTTGGCCGTGAGCTTGTAGACCCAGAGAGCATCAAAACTGAAGGTGCCTTTAAAGGTCATCAGGTCTAAACCCCCATTTGACAGACGAGGACACTGAGGTTCGGAGTACTGAGTTAGAGACAGAGCCAGGCCTGGAACAGTACAATATTTTTTTGAGCATCTGCCATGTCTTTGCAAGGAAATGGGGGAGACAGAGCAGATAGGTGAGGAAACAGCCCCTCAAGGGGCTCACAGAAGACACTGTAAATAAATGAACACAGGAAGTGCTGAGGGAGAGTTTCTGACGAAGGAAGGAGGGGCAGCCATGGCCGCAGAAGGGAAGCAGGGGGGCCTCATGCAGGGCACCCCGGCTGGTGGGGAAGGAGGAGCCATGGGGCTCCCTAGTCCTGGTCCCGCTTTGTACAAATGGGACCCAGAGGCAGAGAAGGGGAAAGGGACCTGCCAGGGCTCACATGGCCAGGTGGAGACAGAAGCTGACCTCGGTTCTCCTGCCAGGCCAGCGCTCTCCCTGCTCCAGCAGAAGCAGCCCTGAAGGGCAGGGGAGGACGCTCCAAACTCAGCAAGTTCCTGCTGGGCCCGTCTCAGCCCTGAGTGCGGAGGTGGGGGATGTCAGACAGGAGGGACAGGCGACAGGTTGATACCCCAGCCTGCACTTTGCTGGCAGTGTCGCTGGACTAGACCGGTGCAGTGGGGGCCCCACAAGGGCCCACCCCACCCTGCCCACTGCTGGACCAGAGGCTCTGGCTAGGCCTGAGGCGCTGACCCTCCTCCCTTCCTGCCCTCTTTGTTCCAGCCTGCGTGCATGGCGGGAAGACGTACTCCCACGGGGAGGTGTGGCACCCAGCCTTTCGCTCCTTCGGCCCCCTGCCCTGCATCCTGTGCACCTGTCAGGACGGCCACCAGGACTGCCAGCGTGTGAACTGCCCCAGCGAGTACCCCTGCCGGCACCCTGAGAAAGTGGCTGGGAAGTGCTGCAAGATTTGCCCAGGTGTGAAGGGGTGCCGGGGACAGGGAGGGGACTGGCCAGAGTGAGCCCTGGTCTCTGTCCCCAGGGCCGCAGATACTTGGAACGTCTCAGACGTGGAGGGCACGCACTCAGAGCCACAGAATGCAGGGTTTGTAGATGCATGACATGTTAGAAGCACAGGAGTGGAAGATGTCACACTTAAAAAATATTGACAGAAATAAATAATATTCTGGATTCCATGAAGTCATAAAATTTTAAAATATTAGGACTTTCAATAGGGATAGCCAGTGTTTATTGAACACTTCATTAGCTTCTTGTCTCTCCCAGAGGACAAGGCAGACCTGGGCCACACTGAGATCAGTTCCACCAGGTGTCCCAAGGCACCGGGCCGCGTCCTCGTCCACACGTCAGTGTCCCCCAGCCCAGACAACCTGCATCGCTTTGCCCTTGAGCACGAGGCCTCGGACCAGGTGGAGATCTACCTCTGGAAGCTGGTAAAAGGTAGGTGTTGGCCCACTCCCAGCTGGGTGTACCGCGGGCCTGTCCCCCTTCCTGTGCTCCAGACCCCACAGGGGCCTTAGGGACGTTTTGTTGGTCAGGTACCCCTGGCGGCCCTTCCGGGTTTAAGAGTCCCTGATTCCAAGATGTCGGGAGACAAAGATTCTGCCTGTGACTCTGACGGTTCTGAGAAGCTCACTGGCTCTGAGCGCCAAGGTCTCAAAGTGCTCCCTCTCCTGGGGGAAGGCGCTGCTGCACCGTGCGAGGAGCCGGCAGGGCAAGGCTACCCTGATGAAGTGTCAGATGGCCACTGCAGGCTCTCAGCACTCTGCGAGGGGACAGCTTTCCAGGCAGCAGGGCTCTCAAAGCAGGGCGGCCTTGGGGCTGGTTGGTTCAGCCTTTCCTAAGCGGTGGGTCTTGTCACTGCAAGGTAAGGTGACATCAGAACCTATTTCTCATTCTGTGAGAAACTCGCCCTATTCAACAGGCTGCTCATATCACCACCTGAAGGTCAAGAGAGTTTTCTTGGTAAAACATGAATCTCCTGGGTAGAGGGAAACAGGAAGCCACTATCCAAAGCAAACTCATAAGTGTCACTTTCCTCTCCTGATGGGTTTGGCTGGGGGGAGTGGGGTTGGGAGAGGGAATGATGATAAGAATGATGACAATGACAATAATAAGCAATGTGTGTAGCACTTTAGAGTTTGCAAAGTGCTTTCACATTCACTATCTCATTTGATCCTCAACGATCCTGAGAGTTAGGTATTATTATCCCCATTTTACAGATGAGGAAACTGAGGCTCAGAGAGGTGAAGTACCTGGCCCAAGGCCACACAGCCAGTAAGTGGAGGACGGGAGCTAGAGCCCATGTCTTGTGACGTCAGATGCGGCTCTTTCCCTGCTCTACTCTGCCCCCTGTCGTAGGAGGAATGGACGAAGAAAGTGGAGCTGTTCAGCCTGGAGAAGAGAAGACTCAGGGGGCCAGGACTGCTGGCTTCACGGCTCCGAAGGGCTGCCCCAGCCAGAGGGAGCAGCCGTGTACTAAGTGACCGCAAGGGTCAGACAATAAGCAGGGGCTTTGGAATCAGGCAGGCCTGGGTTCAAACCCTGGCTGGTGTTCAAATCCTGTTTCTTAGCTGTGTGGCCTTGGGTAATCACATGACCTCTCTGGGTCTCAGTTTTCTCTTCTGTTAATTGGGGAAGAGGGTTTTTGGAGGATTAAATGAAATGACATAGGTATAGCCCCTGACATGTAGTGGGCACTAAAAATGTCTTTCTCATCCCACCACATCAAGCTGGTTAGAATTGCAGAGAGGCAGATTTCAGCTCAGTAAAAAGAACTTTCTCTTACTTAGAGCCTTCTTACAGTGGAAGGGAAGGAGTGAGCTCCACGAACGAGAAGTGTGCAGGCAAGGGCTGGCAGGGGTATTCTGTCCACAGCCGGGGAGTTAGAGTCAGTAGCCCTTATGATTTTTGAGCCTTAAGATTCTATCGGCCCCTGGGCAGGTGCTGGCTGCATGTTTACTCTGGGCCTCCCCTGGTCCCCCAGGTGCTGGGACCACAGAGAATAATGGGCCCCAGCCTCTGTCCTTAGGAGCGTATGGCTTAGTGACCCAGGTGCCCAGAGCTGGTCAGCAAAGGCTTTGTGGAGGCTGGGCCTCCCTGATTTAGAGAGGCAAGAGGGGTGCGTGCAGGCAGGATGGCAGTGATAGCCTCAGACTCTGGCTCCAGAGCCCACACCCATATGCCCTGTGCTCTGAGACTAGTATGTAGCAGGCACTGTATATAATGTGCCTATTTAATCCTCATGAGAAACCTAAGGGCTATGTATGAATACCCCCATTTTGCAGATAAGAAAACTGAGGCTGAGAGGTCAAATGACTTGCTAAAGTCACACAGTTTAAACAGTAAGACAAAGATTCAAACCCAGTTCCGACTGTCCCCAGTGCTGTCTCCACAGAGGTGATCTTATGCCTTTAGGGAAGTGCCTGAGGGAGACCAAGGTGTGCTGGGATGGCACAGAGGGGGCAAAGCTCATGGTCAATCTCATCGTCACCAGGCCCAGCAGAAAGGGAACAAGGTGGGGGGACTCCCCAACTTCATAGCTCCAGGCCCTACCATCCTGCCACTAGCAAATCAGGCCCTTCTCCTGACCCCCGGCTGCCTAAATGCACCGTCAGCCTCCCCATTCCCTCCCTGTCCCAGACCGTGGCAGTTTACACAGTTGCTCCCCAGGGCTGGTTGTCGGTGGGAACTGCTCACCGTTTCCCACTCTGAGGAGTGAGACAAAGTGAGCAGGCAGGTGCTAGGTGAGGCCACAGCACAGCGGGACCAGCTGCAGGCACCAGGATCTGAGCAAAGAGGTTAAGGGCCTTTTAGACACTAAGGTTTCTGAGTAGGAAGCACCTCAAGGGTCTCGATTCCAAGCCCTGCCTAGGAAGGAAGTCCCCCTGCAGCCTCCTCATGGCGCCTGGCCCCTGACTGCACATCACATACCCCCACTCCCACTCCCAGACAGGTGAGTCACTCACTTCCAACGCCAGGAACGGCTCAGCTCAGAGAGGGTGGGTCCTCACACTGATCTGAGCCTGTCCTAGTTCCTTGGACCCACCCAGCGGTGCCAGCTCTGCCCTGGGGATCCACAGAGCCCAGCTGCCCTCAGACCTGGCACAGCCCTTCAAAGGGAAAGGAGGCACAACCATGACCCTCGGGCTCGCTCTTCATTCCAGGCCAAAGAGTCCAGTCCTTTCAATTATGCTTTACAGACCCACCCCCATCCCTGTCACCTCCTCTCCAATTTTTCTGTGACCTGGGGAGCGTGCAATGGCAGGCCTGTGCAGAAGGACCTGTCCCCACCTCATCTCATGTTTGCTGCCTGCCACTGTGATGTCGCCCCCGAGTCTTTGGCATCTCTTCTATATCCTGGTCCTTGGCATCTGGGCGGGGGGTCCTAAGGAGCGTGCCGGACATTTCCTGGAACTCAGTGCCAGGATCAGTGTTTTCTGTTCCCCTTGGGGGGACCCCACTCTGATTCCCATAAGCAGGGCCCGTTCTTGGCTTTCTTGAAGGCGGTGCTGGCCTAGCAGAGGCTTTGCTATTGCATCTGTTCTTTTTGGCCAAAGACCTTAGTGGGTAACAGCTGGTGCAGCCTCGTAGCCCATGTGCTCAGGGCCTCAGGGCCATGTGTGGTGTTAGTGGCCAGATCCCCATGAGATGCAAACATCAGGGGATCGCGATAATACCTCACTCTCCCTCAGGGCCTGGCCCGGACTGGGTACACATATATTTGTCTGTCCGTCCGTCCATCCATCCATCCATCCATCCATCCATCCATCCAGGGATTCATTCATTCTACATGTCTAATGTGGGCCAGGCTCAAAGGACCCAGAGGAAAGCCCCAGTCTGGTTGGGGGAGCCAGGACTAGACACAGTGATGGCCCATGAGAACTAGGTACAATCACAAACAGAAGCCAAGTGCTGTGGGTCCCCCAAGGAGCAACTAAGGCTCGGAGGACTAGTAGGAGTTCACTTGGTGGCAACAGCAGAAGTAGAAGGGAACAGAACAGGGGTGGCATTTGTAAAGGCTTCACACCCTCAAGGGACTTCCAGTATTTGGTCAGGACTGGAGCACAGGCCAGGCACCTTAACTCCACACTTGCCAGTTTTTGCTGTCTGAATAAGCACAACTATTGGTTTTTATCACACGGTCTATGCCCAGAGAAAATCTTGACAAGTCCATATGAGCCAGCCAACTCCCTCTCTCCCTTCCTGTCCTCCTTCCTTCCTCCCCTGGGGACAGGTGAGTGCTTGCAGAGCAGGACGGTGCTGGTGGCAGGAGAACATGGACCTCACTGTGGAGGTGCCAGGAGGTCAGGGAAGGGCAATGACAGGGTAACACACACAGTGGAGTGACCACGGTTAGGATGGCAGATTACAGGGGGAGTGAAAGGGGTTAGGACTCTAATGCAGTGACCAGACAACAGGGGCTGAGTGAGCAGAGCGGCAGTGGGACAGGGGAAGACAGTGGAAATGCAGTCCGCAGGATTTGGTGCCTGATGAGCGCAGGGGCAGCGAGGGAGGTGCTTGGGTCAGTTCTGTGTCTAAGTCACTCTGTGTCACCAACCGATGGTCCTGCCTTTCCTGCTCATGGCCCTGTCTCTGCCCTCAGGAATCTTCCACTTGATTCAGATCAAGAAAGTCAGGAAGCAAGACTTCCAGAGAGAGGCACAGAACTTCCGGCTGCTCGCTGGCACCCACGAAGGTGGGCCCCTGGGCTGAGGAGTGGGGCCTGGGGAAGAGGAGGGTGGAGGCCAGAGCCTCTGGGGCGTTCCCAGGCTGCTGGTGCCGGGAGGGGGTGGCGGGGTGGGGGGGGGGGGCTGTCAGCCACAGACGTCAGTTCCCAGCACAGGAATCCAGTGGGCGTCTGGGCCAGAGATTTCCCAACTCGGAAGCGGGAAGGTGAAGCAGAGCTGGCTGGGCTTGGTCTTGGGGGTGGGGGAGACAGGACTGTAGGGGAGAGGCCTGAGCCCCCAGACCCTGCTGCTACCTACTCCCTCTCTGCGGGAACACTCCCACCAAAACCCTCCCGGCCCCTTTCCTCCTGGTACCCTGCAATTGCTGACTCTTAGGAAGGTGGACCCAGGAGGGGCTTCGGGTGGGGGAGGCGAGTATTCCCAGCAGGTGTCAGGAAGCCAGCCCCGCCCCACAAAGGTCGGTTGCTTGAGGGCTGGGCCATGTGCCCGAACTGTGTGAGGGAGACACTCACCTCCATGCACCCCTGGTCTCCAAACCCTGGCCACACACAGTTACTCCTTGCCCTAAGCTTTTCCCACCCCAGCCGCTGCCTCTGGTGTGTGCACACGCACACACACACGCACACACACACACACACACGCACACGCACACCTCTCTTCTGCCTTCCTTCATGCAGGTCACTGGAACGTCTTCCTAGCCCAGACCCCGGAGCTGAAGGTCACGGCCAGCCCAGACAAAGCGACCAAGACATTATAACAAAGACCTAAACAGTTGCAAATATGAGCTTTATCTTTTTTGTTATTATATATTAATAAATAAGAAGTTGCATTACCCCTCAACCCTGTCTGCTGTGTTCATATCCAGCCTCCCACATGCTCTCCCAGGGACTCTGCAGGGCAGGCCTGGTTATGCCCATTTCACAGGGGTGGAGACTGAGACCTGCAGGGGCAGAGACTGGCCCCAGTCTTCACAGTGAGTTGGCCCTGGAGCCAGTGAGCTCCCGCAGCCTCCCTCACCCCAGGCCCTTGTCTGTCGCGGTGCCCTTCTGCTGTCCCCAGACCCCCAACTATGGCACCTCCTGCTTTTACAAACGGCCCCCTTCCCACAGCTCTTTGGCACTGAGCCTAAGAAGAGGGACTGATGCTAGTTAGCCGGGGAGTGGAAAATGGAGCCCCAAAGCCCTTTCCCGGCAAACAGCCCAGGCTCCTCACCACTGTTGGCCACATGTACAAAGAGGAAACTGAGTTCAGGGAGGAGCAGTGAGCAGTAACTTGCCTGAAGCCATGGAGCTGGTTGGTAGCAGAGCTGGAGTTAGAAGCCAGGTCTCTTGCTCCAGGCGAGCACTCTCTCCCCAGTTCCCTGCCGTGACTAATGTTACAAGCCCAAATATCCTCACCCCAGAGGATTTCCAATACTTGCAGTCAAATTGCCAAGCTGGCATCATGCTTTGAGAAGAAGGCCTAACAGTTACAATTAAAGACACCACCAATAATTTATCCTGCCCACACGTACAAGTCCTTAGAATTTCAGAGATGATTCAATGCCCATGATTTCACTTAAGGTGAGCAGTGTAGGAATTACCTACATTTCAGAGAAGAGGAAATGGAGGCTCAGTGTTGGCAAACGTCTTCCCCAAAGCCTCACAGTTATGAGCTGTGAAGCTGGGCTGGAATTCAGGCCTCCTGCCCCCCAGGCGGGGCCCTCTCCCAGCACAGCAGGTCTCAACCATCCCACAGCCACGGCTCCCCAACCCCACCCCACCCCGGCTGGAAGCCCCAGAGAAATGGTGGACAGTGGCCTGTTGGACGGACTTAATGCAGCCACTTAGAGGGCCCTGGCCATTGTCTCCATAGCCTTGGTCTTGAGTTTAGGATTACTAGGGTCTAGGAAGTCTGCCAAGCGTCCCACCAAAGCCACCCTCACTGAGCAGGGATGGGTATCACCCTTCCCAATCTCCCTCTGCCAGCTCCCGGGGGCCTCCCCTCACAGCCTCTGCCTGTCCCAGTCCAGAAGACTCATTGTTCTGGCCTGGCTTGCTCACCACAGGGGGTTAACTTGCAACTCAGGGGATGGGCTCTGAGCATCCCACATGCAAAGCACAGGAATCGGAAAGCTCAACCATTCACATGGTGGACTCTGGTCGTCCTCCAGCCTGGTTCAGATGTCTCCCTCTCAGTGACACTTTCCCTGACACCCCCACCCCACCCTACCCCTGGCATCACGGCCCCTCCCCTCTGCTGGGAAATGGGGTTGGATGCAGGGCTCTGTAATCCCAGGGCAGGAATGGACGTCCCTGAATACTTCTCCTGCTGCTGCAGACCTAACTGCCGTCCTGGTTTCCCTGATGGGCTTATATGAGGCCTGTGATGTCCACTTTTCCACCACGGGGGGCGTGTTCAGCACATCGACCCCTCCTCACTCTGGCCCAGACCTGCCGAGTGTGTAAACACAAGGCTCGCCGTGTGAGTCTTCCAGCAGCTCTGCTGTGGTTCGATACCACTCTCAGTTGTCTTCTCCTGCCCTGTATTCATGCACAAAACATTTTCTGAGCTACTCCGTGGTAGGCTTTACGCTAGACAGCCAACACCATGCAAGGAGCTAGCACTGGCCCCCCCCCCCCCCCCGTCCTTTGGGAGCCACAGGTCTGCAGGAGGAGACGGAGGAGATAGACGTGTCCCAGCACCCAAGTGCTGAGGGTGGTGAGGGCAGGGACCAGGGGGGACACAGCCCCCAACCCAGACGAAGGACACAAAAGGAGACTCCGAACGATGCGCAGGAGACGGAGAAAAAGGTAGAGGGAGACAGAGAGGGCCGCAACCGTATCAAGCACAAAGTGATGGCATAGGAAGAGGAAACGTGGTAGAAGATGATAAACAGCAGATTATGGGAGGATCACAAGTAGCTCACTGTGGCTGGATGACAGCTGGAGGCCGAGAGCAGAGGGAGGTGAGGCCACACACGCCCCTGAGAGCTCTGACTTCACCCAGGGCAGCAGGGAGCCCTGGGAGGGTTTCAGGGCTCTGGTCAGTCTGTGGTCAGAAAGGGGCTCTGCCAGCCAGGGGAAGACCGGGGTGGCCGAGCGAGGCTGAGACCAGGTAGGGGCTGGTGTGGGACCCGTGTGAGGGACAGCAACAGCCTGGACGGCAGAGAGGCCTCGGGCAGGCAGAGTGGACAACTGTCTGGACACAGGGTTGGAGGGGGAGGAGTTGAGTGTGTACCTGGTGTCTCACTTAGTGGCACCTTGGGGAGTAGAGCCCAGACGCTGCAGCTGAGCACATCTGGAGCCTCAGGCGCTATCCATAGCCCTCCGGGCCTGTCCTGGGTCTGCAGACAGGCTGGGCTACAGACAGGGAGTTGGGAGCTGTTGACCCACAGGTGGTAACTAAAGCCAGGAGAGGGGGAGACGCTGGCCTGGCAGAGACAGGAGGGTAAACAGAGGAGGGAATAGGACAGAACCTGGAGCACCAGCAAAGGACGGCACAGAGGCAAGACGAAAAGGCAGGAGAGTGGGGAGCTGAGAGTGCCACGAGGTGGGAAAAGCATCCTCCGTGGGGACAAAGAGGCTCTGGTGACATGGCAGTGAGCAATGTCAGGAGAGCCAAGAGGTGGAAGCCGGGTTTGGGGTGCCGAGGTGGTTTCTGGGAAGGGAGGAAACAGACAAGTCCCTTCAGAAATCCGGCAGTAAAGGAGAGGCCGTGGTGGGCTGTGCGCAGGGATGGAAGAGGAGCTTTTTGGATGGCAGAGATTGAAGCAAGTCTTGGGGATGAGAAGATGCCACAGGAGAGGGATAAGTAGGAGAAACAGGAGTGAGGATGGAGCAAGGTAAGGTTTAGGGATGAGTTAAAATCCATTCTTCTCGGGCCACTCACTTGCTGTGTGACCCTGGCTCACCTCCCCTTGAGTGTGAGGAGGGGGAGAGGACAGTGGTCTCCCAGGGCCACCCAGCTCTGCCCCTGAGCTCCCCAAGGCTCCAGCAGCCAGTCCCAGGAGATCCACTGTCCTGCTTGGTGGCCAGGCTGGGCACAGCGTGGGCTCTGGCTGAGGTAGTGATGTCCTGGCCACCAGTTAACAAAGCACCTTCAAATCTACTGTCCCATCTGGTCCCTAGGACAACCCAGTGAGGTGGGATTATTAACTATATCATAGAGTGACTGACCGAGGTCACACAATAATACACAGAGGAGTTGGACTCCGGCTGAGGTCTATGATTCTGAATCCTGTGGGTCCCCGAGTAGAGGAGGGGGCCGGGTCCTGGGCTGGGGCAGGCGCAGCTGGCCTGGGTCAGAGCCTGTATGCCACTCGGCCTTCCCAGGTAGCTTCCTGGTCCTAAGCTTGATCGTCCTATTATGACGCCAGGCCTGGCCTCCAGGTTTCCTGGGGATGCTTCCTCCTCCTCTGGCAGCTGTGAAGCCACCTCCCTCTGTCCCCCCACGAACCCTGGGCTCTGGGAAATGGCAGCATTTCTGAGAAACAGGACGTGGCCTGTGGTTTGGGGCTGGCCTGGGGTGAGGGAAGGCCTGGGGCCCCACCGGGCACAATGGCATCTCTCTCTAGGGCTGCCTCAGCTACTCTTCTTCCCTTCACCTAGACCCTGGAAGACACCCCCTTCCTGCCTTGTCCTCCGTCGAGTCAGTTCATGGAAGATGAGCAGGAACTGTTGTAGGAGGTTGGCAGAGGTTGGAAGCTGGGTGGGCTGCCATGCGTTTCTGTGTATAGGATGTTTTCTCAGACTTTCTAGAATTAGAACCTGGATCTCTGGATCCCCACTCAAAACTGTTTTAATGACCACAGGAAATCTGACTTCTTTCCCCAGTCCCACCTTTGTCCTCCTCTGGCACAAGTCAGCACTCACATAACTTGCCCAAGGTCAAAGCGAGTTGGGGCTGTGACTGGAACCTATGGGTTTGACTCTGAAATCTGGGCCTCCCCACCCTGTGACGTGTGGGCTGAGGAAGAGGAGATCCACCCTTCTCCCTCCCCAGACACTCTTGTCTAGCAGCCCAGAATGATGTTTCAAAAACACAAATCTGACCATGTCTCTCCCTCGTTAAGCCCTTTCTTCAACAACTTTCCACTGCCTGCAGGATAACGCCAAAGCTCCCTCTCCTGACCCTTCATGATCCGGCTCCTGCTGCCTCTTCAGTCCACTCGCCCTGTTTTATCTCCCAGTGGCACCCTGAGCCCAGCCTGCTGCACCACTTTACCAGGCTGAGAGGGATCTGGGCTCCAGGAAGACCTGAATTACAGGCTCGGTCACCATCAAGATGCTCTCTCTCCATCCTCAACTCTGTTGCTCCTAAATATCAGCACTTTCTTTCCAGCCAACTCTTCCAAGAAGCAGACAACACATCATGCACTGCTGCAGCCTAATGGCCCCCAACCGTATGGAGTACAAAGGCTCTTCCCTCCCAATTCCAATAGAAATTCTCTAGGGAGGGGGTCTGGTCCATGTCGGGTGATATATAATCAGCCTTGGATAGTCAGGGATGAGGTACAGGCATCATGTGATTGGTGTGAGAAAGTGCTAGCAGCACCCCAAAATAAGGACGTGGGTAGCAAGTGCATGGTCACCAAAGAGATCCCTATTCCCAGGCTGCCACTGCTACAACTTGGAACCATTTCTTAAGCCTGTGTCCTTTCTTCTGTCTTCCACACCTTTTACATGCTATTCCCTCTTTCTAGAATGTCTTTCCCTATTTTCTGCTGCCCATACTATTCCCGCTTATCTTTCAAGATTCCCTAGAAAGCCTCCACTGCCCTGTTCTGAAGTGGAGCTCATCCCTCCGTGCAGCAATGATCTATTTACGAGTCTTTCTCCCACTGGACAGTAAGTGTCTGGAGCCAGAGACCATCTTCAGCTTTTTGGCCACCGGCACGGTCCATAGCCCACGGGAGGCTTTCAGTACATGCTGATTGAAGAAGGAAACGAAGGAAGGAAGAGTGACAGTGATGGTGAAGGCAACAGCAGTGAGATGTGGTTGACTGCTGACATATAGTAGGTGCTCAATAAATAGTCACTGGGCCCTTGGATAATGACCACTACCGTGGTCCCTGCCACCCCCAGGACCACCCCTCACATTTTCAGGGCCCAGGCAAGGACGCAAATGGAGACTACATGTCATAATCTGTACTAGGATATGCAGTACATATCAGCCAGGAAGCTTTCTCTGACGCCCTCTGTCCCACGCCCGACCATGGTTTCTCACAGCCCCCCTGTGCTTTCTTCTGAGTGCTCATCACTCTCTGCTGTCGTTGCTTATGTCTCTTTTTCCTCACCAGACTGGGGACTTTTGAGGACACAGTTGGACACAGGGGCTGGTTGCATCACCTGTGCTGGTATTAGTAGCTGGTATTGTGGAGCAGAGACAGTCCCTTTCCGTCGTGCCCTGCCCAAGTTCCTGACCCACTGAACTCATGAGGGTTAAAAAATAGTTGTTTTAGGCTGGGCATGGTGGCTCACTTCTGTAATCTCAGCACTTTGGGAAGCTGAGGAGGGAGGGTCATCTGAGGCCAATAATTTGAGACCATGCTGGACAACATAGTGAGACCCTCGTCTCTACAAAATAGATATATTTTTTAAAATAGCTGGGGTGGCATACACCTGTTATCCCACCTACTGGTGGTGGAGGGCAGGACCACCCTTAGACCAGGCAAGAGAGAGACCCCCACCCTAGGCCATGCCCTCTGCAGGGTCCCACTCTGACCCTCTCTCAGCTACACTCAAAGCACGAGGAGTCCATGGGATCATGGCCACCCTTGCTTCAGACCACACTCTGGGAACCCAGGATCCTGGAATTCTCTGCCCAAACAGCCCCAAGTCTGCTTCTAGGCCTGCACAGTCCTCTTCCCCAGGTCTGTGCTCAAGCCTGACGGATGGTTTGCTGGGGCTGGGGAGAGGTGGGTTGTGGATGAAACCTGGACATGTTCCACTTACTTTCAGTGCATAACAAATTACCCCAAAACTTAGCAGCTGAAAACAACTATTTTTTTAAGAGACATGGTCTTGCTCTGTTGCCCAGGCTGGAGTACAGTGTACGATCACAGCTCACCATAATCTCAAATGCCTGGGCTCAAGAGGTCCTCCTA
Source organism: Lemur catta (assembly GCF_020740605.2). NCBI lineage: Eukaryota > Metazoa > Chordata > Mammalia > Primates > Lemuridae > Lemur > Lemur catta. The sequence continues at coordinate 57,864,196 of NC_059134.1, forward strand.
CCTCAGCCTTCCCAGCAGGTGGGATAACAGGTGTATGCCACCCCAGCTATTTTAAAAAATATATCTATTTTGTAGAGATGAGGGTCTCACTATGTTGTCCAGCATGGTCTCAAATTATTGGCCTCAAATGACCCTCCCTCCTCAGCTTCCCAAAATGCTGAGATTACAGAAGTGAGCCACCATGCCCAGCCTAAAACAACTATTTTTTAATGCTCATGAGTTCTGTGGGTCAGAAAGTTGGGCAGGGCACGACGGAAAGGGACTGTCTCTGCTCCACAATGGCTGAGGGCTGCAATCATCTGGAGGGGTCTTTATTTACATACTGGCTGTTGTTCCTGGTAGTTGGCCCAGCTGGGGTATTGACTGGAGCATCTGCGTGTGGCCTCCCCATGTGGTCTGGGCTTCCTCACAACATGGTGACCTCAGAGCAGCTCGACTTCATGCAGAGTGGCTCAGGGCTCCAAAAATAAGTATTAATATCTCAGTAAACAAAGCAGTAGCTGCATTGCCTTTTCTGGCCTGGCCTTGGAAGTCACTCAGCATAATTTCTGCTTCATTCTATTGGTACAAATGAGTCACAGCCTGCTCAGATTTAAGCCTACACAGATTTAAGGGGTAGGGACATGGGCCTAACCTTTCAATGGGAGGAATATAAAGTCATTTGTGGACATGTGTTAGAACCACCACAGGCAGGCAGACTGGGGTGTCCACACATGTGTTTACGGGGCCCCTCCCAGTACAGAACAGAGGTAGAATACAGAGAGAAGAGGGATGGGCCAAGAGCTGGCAGCCAGGGCCGGCTCTCCTTGTGCTTCCATGTTCTGGCAAAGAATTCAGAGAAGTCAGAAAATTGTAAATTTGAACTTGGCCTTCCAGGTCCTTAAGAAGTCGTATTTGTCAAAGTAGGAAGATAGAACATATTCATATGTTAGTTTGATTTATAACGTTTAAATCTTTAGGATATGATATAATATGTAGCATTCCATTTGTGTTCTTGCCTGGGTCCTGCAAATGCAAGGGGTGGTGCTGGTGGCTGGTGGAGGTGGCAGTAACAGTGGTTGTGGCAGTGGTAGTGGTGGTGACAATGGTAGTGTTGATCATCCAAGGGCACAACAACCATTTATTAAGCACCTACTGTATGTTAGACATTTGGGAAACAGTGAGAAGTGCAGCCTGGCAAGGGAGCAGCACTGGGCAGTGGAGGCGGGTGGTGCAGGAAGCGGGGCTGGGCACGGTCTCTAGCGAGAAGACTGGCTGGAGAGGTGGCAGAGGCCAGCTTTTCCAGGGCCACCAGAACAGGGCTGATATTCAGGGAGGATGCGCTGGCACGGCTGTCGAGGCCGGTGCCCATCCTGATTGCCCAGGGCCTATTCCAGACCAGTAGTTATTTTGAATATCTCTCCTATTTTTGAGCCTGGAAGGATTTCCAGCAGGGGAGTGAATCAAATGGATTTTTGTCTTACAAAGATCCTTCAGGCTTCTGTGGGAGAACGACTCAGAAGGAGTCAAGAATGGAAGCAGGGCAATGGGTTACTAAATTTTTGCAGCTATCAGTGATAGAGATTGTGGCAGTCTGGACTCAGTGTGGTGATAGAGCTGGAGAGAAGTGGGCAGGGTTGTGGGCTATTTGGAGGTAGAATCAACAGAAGTTAGGGTGAGTCAGACCTGGCCCCTCAGTACAATAGAAAAGAAACAGCAGGGGCTTAAATAGCAATTAAAATCAGCATTGTTGTGCTTGGCGAGTTACAAAGGCCTCTCACAGGCATATGATCTCATTTAATCCTCACCACAAATCTCAGTGGCAGGTATAATTCCCAGATGAGGAAGACCGGATGTCCTGTGGCAGACACTGTTGGCCGCCCCACCAGCTGCCATTGCCCCACCTCCCTTTGCTAGCAGAACCCCACTGTATGGGTGCTCAGCACCTGGGGTGAACCACAACTGACCTAAGCCAGCCTCGGCCATCCTCTATTGGTGACTGGTCTGGGGCTGGCAACGTGACCCAGTTCTGGTGCAGTGAGCACAGAAGATTTTCCTCCTCTTAGGAGAGTCACATGAGGAGAATAGCTTTTTTGCTGCTGCCTTCCCTTTGCTACCTGCTTCAGATGCTATCCATTAAAGACATGAAACACGGTGCTGCAGCAGCCATCTTGTGGCCACGAGGCTGAGCATGCTAAGGAAGGCTGTTTGGAGCTGAGTCTTCATTGACATTGATGACCCCCACTGAACCAATCTGGGGACCACCTACCTCCACATTTCTTAAGAAAACAACAGATGTCCTCACAGCTCATGCCACTGTAGCCACACTGCCAGTGACCCACTCATGTCCTCTTGTCCCTTTACCATTTTCACACACACCAGCTCCCAGTGGGCTTTCATTCCCAACAGCTGGCACCTGCTTCTCCTTGCCAGGGGACCGCGTCAGAGCCCACTTTACCTGTGAGCATGGAAAACCAAAGAGCCTGGGAATTTATACCCCAGATTGCACCCCAGGTGGCCCTTAACAAATGACAGATGAGTATGACAGTGTTGATCCTCCAGCTCCCTTGTGCTGGTGTGGACAACTCTAAAGAGTGACCTGCACTGTCCCCAGAGCTCCTCTGCAAGTCTGAGCCAAGCTCCCCTTTGTGGGACTTGGCTTGAATCACATTCTTGCTTTTTTCCCTTCCCTTCCCACTTCTCCACTCCCCTACTACTGGTTTGTCTTGGAAACACTCCCTAATACCTCACTTTTACATGACTCCTCATCTTAGCAGCTGCTTCTAGGAATCCAAACCTAAGACAGCCACCATTGGTCAGGTTTTCTGTACTTGCAGCCTAACGCACCCTAAAAGATGCAGGTCCAGCCAGGTGAAGGTCTCATAGCAAGTTTGCTATGTTTCAAATGTAGGTTTCCTGGCTGCAAATTTTATGATCTTTTTAAATAAGTTAATAAGCTGGTGATTAAAAACTTATCTTTGTAAAGTGCTACATCCTAAACATAATTGCAATGGCAGCTAATTACTGCCAATTACTGAGCATCTCCCATGAGTCAGGTGCCAGGCCAAGGCTTTAATCTCAGTGGCCTCATTTAATCTTTACTAGAACCCTATCAGGTAGATATTGTTTGTATTAGTTTTCTAGGCTGAGTTACAAATCACCACAGATTTAGCATATTTATTGTCTCACCATTTCTGTAGGTCAGAAGTCTGGGCACAATTCTCCACTTTACGGTCTCATCAGCCTGCGATTCTTGTATCAGTCAGGGCTGAGGTCTCATCAGAGGCTCAACTGGAGAAAGATCCACTCCCAGGCTCCTTAGGTTGCTGGAAAAACATTATTTCCTTGCAGTTATAGGATTTAGGTCCACGCTTTCTTGCTGGCTGTCAGCCAGCGGCCACTCTCGGTTCTTAGAGGCCACCCACAGTTCCTTGCCACCCGGACTTCTCACAGCATAACAGCTACTTCAAAGTCAGAAGCAGAGGGAGAATCTCTGGCACCATAGAGGGTCTAGTTCCTGTTTTAAGGGATTTTGCCTGACTAAATCAGGCCCACCCAGGATAATCTCCCCTTCAAGTATTTGGGACCTTAATTACATCTGAAAAGTTCTTCCACTTTTGCCGTGTTTCAGTGACCAGAAGCAAATCACAGGTATCACCGTAACTCAAAGAGAAAGGATTATACAGGGTGTGAATAATGTGGGGGCTACCCTAGGGTCTGTTTACCATGCTACTATTATCCAAATTACATAGTTGGGGAAACTGAGGCGAAGAGGAGTTTAGTAATTCCACCCAAGGTCATACTGCCAGTGAGTGGCGGTGGAACATGGTTTCAAACCCATGCTGTCTAGCGCAGAGCCTGCACTCTTGACTTGACCCTGCACTGCCCAGACCCTACTTTCCCTTCTTCACGTCCCTGAATCCCCTCAATAATCACAAGGAGAAAATGGAGGCCCACAGAGGTTAAGGGACTTGTCCAAGGCCACACAGCGGTGGAGTCAGGCCAACAAACCAAAGCTCCAAAACCCGAGATCTTAACCAGTTAGAAGTAGTCAGTGCTTCAGCAGAGGAATGGCGAGGGCAGAAGGAGCCCACAGGAGACAGAGAGCTCCCCCCACGGGGGAGGGGTGTGGCATGCACGGGGGAGGTAGCCCTCCACAGGGTCATAAAGAAATGATAACATTTAGCTATTGGAAATGTGGGAGAGGGGAAGGGAGAAAGTATACGTCCAAGGAGGGGATAGCTTGGGCAAAGGCAAGGAAAAGCACAGGTGTTTGGGATGGGACAGGGTGGAGGGCTGTTTTGACTCAAGAAGGGGGACTGTGAGAAAGGAGGCTGGAGACATGGCCAGGTGGCAGTGTGGAATGCCAGGCTGAGGAGTGAGAGGTTTATTTTGAAGACAATGGGGAGCCACAGAAGGGTGTTGAGCAGCAGCAGCCATGCACAAAAATGCCTTTACAAGGGCTAATGGCAGTGTGTGGAAGGGAGGACTGTGTGGGTTTTCCTGCCTCTGATGGCTCTTCCCACTCAAGGGCACCCGTGATTCTCCCACAGCCCTAGGAGGGAGGGTTGATGAGCAAGGCTGTAACCATTGTATGACTGAGGAAACTGAGGCCTGTTGAAGGACTCGGGCCCCGTGAGGGTATTGAGGCTCGTTGGTGGGAACAAATGTCCCACTTCAGTCCTGGGGCTGGGGACGAGTGACTATATTTTTCCCTACAGACTATGGCCCATCCATCCTCTGTACATCCCACATTCATGCAATAGAATCAGCACAAGCGTTGTTCAAAATGTGGCTTTCGCAGACCCGAGCCCAAAGGTTCTGTAGATGTGAGGTGGGGCCATACACTGGCATTTTATACAAGCATCCGAGGTAGACCCAAAAGTCCAGGCTACCCCTCCAGAAACCCTCAAGACTGGGGTCCCAGCCTCAGTCGGAGAACACTGCCCGTGATCTGCCTCGTCTCTGGAGCCTTCTCCCTCGGCCCTTCCTCTGGTGGCTGCCTCTGCCCAGGTGAGGCCTCCTCCCCAGTCACTGCCTCCAGCCCCAGCCCGTCAAGCCCTCCTGCAAACAGCGGCCCAAGCGAACTTAGCAAGGAGAAAAGCTGACGTCTCACTGCCCCAGCTCAGACCCCTCCCAGGACTCCCCCCGCCCCCGCAGGGGAAAGTCCCCTTGCCTGAGCCCCCTGCCCGCTCTGAGAGCAACGCACCTGACTCTTGGTCCCCCAGGGTCCCCTGTTGCTTGGGCCTGGGCTGCCTTTCCCTACGCGCCTGCGAAGGCCTCCTCTCCCCTAAGAAGGGTTTTCTGTGCCTTGCCCCACAACTGGCGTACCTGTTAACCTTCTATTTTCTTCTGTACACCTCCCAGCTTAAGGGCCAGCTGAAGTGAGTGCCATTATTAATGGGGAAACTGAGGCTCGGAGCGCGCCTAACTGGCCCCGGGCCCGTCCGCTGTAAAAGGCGAGATTCGAACTCGAGACGGCGCTCCGGGCGGGCTCCACTTCCCGCGGCGGCCGGCAGGGGTGTGCGGGGCCCGGGGCCGGAGGCGGGTCGGGGCGGGGGCGCTGGAAGAACGGGGGCTTTGATTCGCATCTCGCGGCGCAGACCCAGACGCTAATTAAAATCGCCTGGGCCGCGGGGGCGGCGCGGCGGGCACAAAGCCGGCTTTGAGCGGGCGGCGGCGGCGCTGGCGGGCGCGGGGCCGCGCGGCACAGGGGCCGCTTGTGGGACGTGTTTGTTTTTGCTCGTAAAGCGCGGCCGCCGAGCGCTGCCCGGGCGGCGAGGGGGGCCGGAGCCCGGCGAGGGCCCCTGAGGCCACGGCCGCTCGCCCCCGGCGGCCTCGGCTCGGCCCTTGCTGCTCCTTCCGGCTCTGGGCTCAGTTTCCCCTTCTCACACGGCAGCGGTGGTGCAGCTAAGAATGAATGTTTACTGAGTGCCTTTCCCACTCCTCCCGGCTCTATTAGTATCCCCATTTTACAGATGCAGCCCCGAGAGGTTGAGCACCTTGCCCGAGGTCACGCAGTTCTAGATGCAACAGCCAGGCCTGGAATCCAGCAGAGGGAGGGCCCCTGGTCAGAGCCTGCTCACCACCTAGCAAGCCCCCTTAGAGAGAGCTGGCCAGCGCGGGGGAATCGAGGCAGAGCTCCAGGCGGAACTGGAGGTGGTTCTCTGAGGTTCCTTGCAGCGCGCTCACTGTGCCCCAGTGGCCGGCCCTGCAGGGGAAGCCCCTTCCACGCTGGCTGCTCCAGGCGTTGGGGGGGCTTCCGGGTAGTGCCAGTGCTTGCAGGGGTGCGGGTCTGGGTGGATAGGTGGGGACCAGAAAAAGATGAGGGCCTCGTCCTTGGGAGTCCCCATGAGTGTAGGGATCTTCTGGCCTCTCCAGTCACTGAGTTACCAAATCTTCCAGGCCTTTGCACTTGCACCCACCACGTGGTCCTCTCTCCAGTCACTTTTCACCTGACTTCTGCTCTTCATCCTTCAGCTGTCAGCTCAGAGCAGGTTACATTCTCCCAGCACCCACCACTTCTTCTTGGTGCCCATCACAGTGGGAATGGTGCTTCAAGGACGTGGCTCTTCCTGCCAGGCAAGGAGCCCTGAGGAGGGGACTGTATCAGCTTGCTTCCCTCTCTGCAGCCAGGGCCCTCCCTTCATAAACTGGCCCAGGAAGATGCACTGGGGAGTGTTTCCTCTGGTATCTCCGGATCAGAGCTCAGTTAAGGCCTGGCGGGGGACTTGGGGTGAGGGAGGCGTCATCAGAGAAATACAGAAGCTTGACGGGGGCCTGAAGTCACTGCCCAAGGAGGTGACAGGCAAGGCAAACTAACACTGCGCATCCAGAAATATGGGCACCAACAGAGGTGTCCTGTGGCTGGGGTCCTGCCTCCCCTGGGAGACTGGCCCTTAGCAACCTCCCTTCTTCCTCCCCTCCTCCCTCCCCCTCCCCCATTCTCCCTGCCTGTGCAGATGGACGGCTGGGAGTGCCCCACTGATCCCAGCCACCTGTGAGGAGGAGAACAAGGAGGCAGGGAGGGTTTCTCAAAGACTCTCCCCCTCCCTAAGCCTTGGGAGCCAGAGCTTGGACAGAGACACTATTAACACGAAATTTGCAAACATGGCTTCTAAAAATAGCTCCGGCTGGCAAGGCCCACCTGGCACAGACTGCACCTTTGCGGTGGCTGGCCTGCTCCCCTTGAGCGCGGGCATCAGCCTGTCAGCAAACATGTCACTCTGCCCTCCCGCACCAAGGGGAGGGGCGGCCACAGCCTTGGGTGGGATCCAGGGGAGAGACCCATGTGAAGATAGGCTTGTCCCAAGCTGATGACAAGGAGTGGGAGGATGTGCAGGCGGAGGGAAAGACAGTCTTGTCTGTAAGGTCGGGGTGGAGAGAGCGCTCCCCACAGGGAACTCCCAAAACGGGCTGGGAGGGGTGGGAGGGCAGGACATGTATGTACAAAAAAGACTGAAGCAGCCCTTAAACTCCTGCAAATGACAATAGCCAGTCAGAGTGGAAAACATGAAGGAGATAACGAAAGGAAACCTGAGGGAGGAGGGTGGGGCATAGAGGGTTGTTCCATGATCATTAGGGACTCAGGGGCAGGCATGTGGCCACCCCAGCAAATGCTCAGGACCTCAGAGACAAAAAGGAGCCTCAGAGCTCATCTTGTCCAACCCTTCCTTCCAACAAATGAGAAAACTGAGGTCCACACTGTTGCTGTGACTTGCCCCAGGTCCCTCAGCAAGCCGGTGGCAGGGCTGGGCTAGAACTCGGGTCTGCCGGCCTGATGCCACTTCCAACAGGCCCCTTGGCCTCCCTCTCTGCTGGCTAATGGAATGACTGTCATTAGCAATGAGTCTCAAAATGCTCCCTTTCCGTTGTCAGTTTACTGAGAAGAGATTTACTGAGCACCTGTTGCGTGCCAGACACCAGGTTCACAGAGGGGAGCTGGACGGGCAGGCCCTGCTGCCCACTGAGTCCGTCGGAGTCTAACAGTAAGGACTGCTCGGGCGCGCACAGAGCTCTGCAGTGCTCAGGTGCTTTCACGTAAACTCAGAGAACAGAAAACATATTGTTTTCCAGGTTACAGTGGAGAAAACCAAGGCTCTGGGATGTTAATAACTTATCCAAGGTCACCCAGCAAAGTTGGGACTAGGTCCTCTCTATGTTGCCTCAGGAGGCCTTGGCTTCCCTCAGTCAGTGGGGACAGGCTTGTAGGAGGCCAGTCACTGGCTCCTGGAAGCCTCCTGTCCCAGACGCCCCCGTGGAGGAGAGCTAAGAGGGCCCTGGAAGCACCATGACCAGAAACATCCAGTTCCCCTGCAGTGCCTTGCTTTCTGACAGGCTCGGGACACATGACATAGGTAGATCCCTGCCCTCGCAGAGCTCGTGGGGAAGCACGGCTGCTGCCTGTTAGGTAGCATCTACCCTGTGCTCCTAGCCCTCCCCATGAGTCAATCAAGCCAGACACTCCTCGAATGGGAAAATAAAGCAAGAGCTATAATCTTCCTGGCCCTCACCAAGGCCCCACGTGGGATCCATGGAGGGGAGGGGCACGCTGGTCACTAGGTGTGAAGACACTGACCTCCCACCTGGGTCTGTAGACTCCCCAGGCCCACCCTGGGTGAGGACTTGTGTACTATGTCTTCCTGTCTTTTGACACTACAGTGAATTCCTCTTTGCAATGGGCTTATTCAAGGTGGTGCCTTCACATCCACTCCAACAATTCCCCCATACCCACAGGGGCACATCACTACATCTACACTGCCCTACTTGCTGCCCAGAACTTTCCAGAACACCATGATGCAATGCTTGCCTTGAGTCTACCCATCCATCACACACCTTGTGGGCTGACAGGGCCCTGACCCTGGGCCCAGGGCGTAACTGGCTGTTCCACTCTGCTCACAGACTCCTCAGAGCCACCTGTGACAGAGAGCTGTGCCTGCTTTGAAAAGCCTGCTCCCTGCACAGCCCCTTCTGCTGGAAATGGCACTCCGGACACCTAATTGTCAGCTTTGAGTTACATGCTTGCTCCCTTCCACACTAGCCGCACCAAGGCTAAGGCAGCATCTCTAGGCTGGACCTGAGAGAGACTCGTGCCCGGTGAGGTGGTCTGGCTCCAGAACACCGAGGGCAGCAGAGGCGAAACCCAATCTGAGGGCTTGAAGAGTGTTGGCAGCCACGCCTTCCCTGTCTGATATCTTCTTCTCACAAAACACTTTCCCCCACCCCCTTGCAAGGACATGGTGCTGGGCAGGCCTTTGCCCAGGGCAGGCCACTGATTGGACCAGAGGTGGGGACATCACTAGCTCACAGCAGGGTGCTCTGGGAGGGGTCTGCCAGTGAGGTGAGGGGCTCCCTCCAGGGTCCAGCCTGGGGTGGGCTCAGAGCTTTGCAGTGGAGGAGACTGGAGCATGCGCTGCCTCGGTGTCTGAGCCTTCCCCGGCTCCAGGCCACTCGTCCCCCCACCACCCCCAAAAGTATTCCTAAGGTGGCCTGAGAGAGCCTGTACTCCTTGCATCCAAACTGCTTGTCTAGCTAACAGATTCTGTCTCTTAGGAGTTTCAGTGGGAGACCGAGAGTGAAGGAAAGTGGACGCTGTAGGATGCCGAGGTAGGAGCTGAGGTTGCTCCTCTGAAGGGCACTGAGGGGCCACCAGGCCAGCAGCACTGCAGTTTAGACACTGATATCAACAGGCCGTGTTGCCCAAGATGTCCCCACAGAGCCCCAGTGGCTCTCTGTTCCTTGCAGCCTCAGCAACCCAAACTTGCCACTGGATTCCTGCAAAAACCCTTCGGCTGTAAGGGAGAAGCCCCAGCCGGGGCATTAACTGCTGAGTGACCTAAACAAGTCACTCAGCCTTGTTTTTCTTTTTGTTTGTTTGTTTTTATTTATGCACAATGAAGCCTTGCTGAGCTTCTCCCAAGCTCAATTTTCCCATCTGGAAATTGGGGAGACCAATCCCACCTTCTCCATATCCTCCCACAAGACATGATGTTGGCAGGGGTGGGGCTGTGAGAATGGAATGAGGGCACAGGTTGGAAACCACACTGAGACTCAGCTTCAATTACAAGTGATTCATCATTTGCGACCTTATCTGCGTGAAAACACCAAATGGGAAATCCTCGCCTCTGCCCGGCCTCAGTTATTTGGTCAATGGATACAGAAAAGTCTCACTTGGGTGCCCGACACCATCAGGGGCTGGAGGTGGGGGCGGGGGGTGGGTCAAGAGAACAAGACCCCAGCACACCCCTGGGGCTCACAGTCTATCTGGGATGATGAGATTCACAGGAACATAATCACCACCATTTTGGGGGGCACCTACTCTAGGCCAGCCCTGTGCAATGTGCTTTACACGTAGTTTTCCGTGAACAGATGGAGACCCTCAGTGAGGTGGTGTTACCCTCAGTCCTCAGTCTACAGACCAGGAAACTGAGATGGGGGTGGGGTGGCTGGGTCCAGCATCGCAGTTAGTTGTGGGAAAGCGGGGCATGAGCCGAGTGTGAGGCCTGTGGCCTTCGCAGCCCCCCTGGCCGTCTGTGGTGCTGCTGAGAGAGGGATGTGGGGAGGAACTGCCCCTCCGTCGCTCCCTGAAGTCTGCTGGCCTGGCCCTGTGCTGGGCATCGGGCTTAACTGCCTGAAGAGCCTGGGGTGTGGCCGCACATCTCCAGGGCTACCTCCCAGTGCACCCAACCCCTCTCCTGGCACATGTGACCCCTCACCAGTAGGAATTGTGGCTCCAATGCGTGCACGCAGCTATCTCCTCAAAAAGTCTGTGAGCTCCACATTTGGCAGGTTAGAGAATGAATGTCCTTCACCTTTGACCTTTCATGGAGTCAAGGACTCAGTGGGAGGCTCAGCAAGGTCCAAGGAATTGGGTGCAGCTCAGGGCCTTAGCAACCCCGTGTGAGCCTAGGACATCTATGGGAGTCACACAACGGCCATTTACTATGGGTAACCGTGTGTGCCAGGCTCTGCGCTGGGTACTCTCCCTACACTGTCTCATTTCATCTGCACGTTAAATGTTGTTATCCAATTTTACAGATGAAGATATGGTGGCTCAGAGAGGTTCAGTGACTTACCCAGGGTCGCACAACTAGTTAATGACAGAGCTGGGCCTCAATCCTCAGCTTCTTGGGTAAAGGGGCTCCCTCCTCACTGTACCCAAGCAGGCCTGCTCCCCCTGGGGGCACTCTCCCAGGCCCTCCTGTCTGGAGGATCCTAGCACAGAAAGGATGGGGACAGGGAGGGAGGCTGGGAAAGAGAAGAGGTAGGAGGGGAGGAAGGAGAGCCAGAAGCCAAAAAAGAGGGGCACATGAACACAGGAAGAGAGGCCAGTACCTTTTTCCCCTCCTCCATGCTGGTGCGGGCAGACATTCAATGTAAGTCACTTGACTGAATGCCACAGGTTGTGTGTGTGACCCTCTCTGAGCTTTGGTTTCCTCCCGTCTGGGAGGGGTAGACTTTGGATTATCTCTAGGACCTCACCAGCTCTGACACTCTTCCCCCGAATGAGGCAGCTGCAAAGACATCTGCCACCCCCACCATGTCCCAAAGCTCCCATGTTCTGATGGGACCATAGCAGTGACCACTCCCCCACCCCCAACACACATACATAACACACCAGTCTTCTGAAAGCGGCTTCCGGGGAGCGGTCCACCCTGGTGGGTGCTCCCCCATGGAGGGGGCTCAAGAACACTGGAATAGGAGGTAGGAAACTCGGGTTCTGGTTTTGCTCTGTTGTCCACTCTGTTGGATGACAGATGACATGAGGCAGGTTAGTTCTCTCCCAGCCGATTTCTTCAGCTGGAGAATGGGGTGAAGCAAGGCTTAGATAGTCTCTAAGTGTGATTCCAGTCCTGTAACCAATCAGTTTATGAATGAAGTGGAAATGGAAGAATTCTAGGCATCAGTGGGGAAGATAGGGGAGCTTTAGAATCCTCTGGAAGCAGGGCCTGTGGCAGGAAGTACAGCTGCTTGCTCCACCTGGGCTGCTGCTTGGCCTGGCTGAGCAACATGCAGAGGAGGAGCTGGGGCAGAGATGAGGAAATGGGGACTGTTGGGACAAAGCAGGGAAGCGGACAGAGGAGGAAAGGGAGAGGTCCAGAAAGAGAGGGGCACGCAGGGAGGGGATGGGAAGGGGCCACGCTGAACCAGGTCCACAGTGTACACCTGGGGCAGGAATCCCCAAGGGTGGAGTGGCATCGCTGGGCCACCAAGAGCCAGATGTGGGAAGGAGGGAGCCCATCCAGAACTGATTTCTTTTTTCATAAGAAAAAATTTGGGGACTACTTTGAGAGGGTTGGGGATCTGCTGGTGTCTTTTGAGCTCTTCTGGTACAAATTGTAAAATCACAGTGACATCAACTAATCAAAAGGAATATGCATAGAGAAAAGCCTAGAAGGACTTCTTGGCAGGAAGGAGGGGAATACACCAGTAACAGGTACACCAGATTTCAATTATACATGTAACATCCTATTTCTTAAGCTGGAAGGTGGCTACGTGGGTGTTGATCATATTATTCTCATTCTTTTTCATATGTTGAAATATTTTATTGTTAAAAATCCCTGTAAGGAAATTTGACAAAATGTTAACAGTGGTTCTTCAGGAGTATGGAATGGTCATGATTGTTATTATCTTCTTTTCACTTTTGGTATTTTCCAAATGTTCTACATTGAGCAGATATGGAAAAAATAACTAAACCTTTTAAAATAAATAAACTCCTCCAGCTATGACTGCAGTTTTAGTCTTCAGTGAAAAGTAAACACAAGAAGTTGAGCCACGGCATCCTCATACCCATTCACAGGCTCAATAAATCCCCGACCCCTCCAACATTCTCCATCTCTGCCCTAAAGCTACTACTTCCCCAAAGGACAGCTTCCAGTCCTCTTAGTTCCCTACGCCCAACAACCCTTTCAGTACAGAGGAGAGACATTAGCTTTATAGTAAGAAAGGTCTGAGTTTGAAACTTAGCTTCAATACCTGTTGGTTGGTCACTTAACCACTATAACTGTTTCCCTATTTGTAAAATGACCCAAGATTGTACATATATCTACATATATAGTGAAATAATACATATAAAGCATTCAGCATTAATGAACACTGCCTGGCACATATGTAATGTTTCATAAATTATCATCATCATCATCATTGATGACTAGCCTACCACTTTCTCTAGGAAGCCTTCTTGAATTGATGAAAGAAATACTTCAGTCTGAATTGGGCACCAACTTGGCCTTCTTCATCTGGCAAAAGATCTGGGTTCTACTTTCTGTCACTAGCTATATGACATTGGGCAAGTTCCTTCCCCTCTCCATGCCTCAGTTTCCTCATCTGCAAAATGGAAAACTTGGGCTTCCTGCTGTAATAAATAGTCTGTGACTAGAGTAACCATATAATTTATCCTTTAAGCCAGAGTGCTTTGAGGGTGAAAGAGTATACTGTCACTCTCAGGATGGCAGGTTTAAGCCAGGACAGTCCTGGGCACACTGGAAGTCTGGTCAGCCCACCTTCCGTTACCTCCTTGCCCACCAGTGTGGCAGACAGAATAATCCCCTTCCTCTCCGCAAACTCCCCGCAAGAAAAGATCACCATGTCCTAATCCCTGGAACCTGAGGGTGTCAGGTCACATGGCAGAGGGAATTCAGGTTGCAGATCAGCTGACCTTGAGATGAGATTATCCTGGATTATATGGGTGAGCCCAGTGGAATCACAAGGACCCCTATAAACGGCATAGGGAGGTGAAGAGGAAGTGTCAGAGTGATGCAGTGTGAGAAAGATCCCACCAAAGCCATTCGGGCTTTGAAGATGGAAGGGGCCATGAGCCAAGGAAGGCGGCAGCTCCCAGAAGCTGGAAAAGGTGGGAATACGCAGTCTCCCCAGAGCCTCCAGAAAGCTACACACACCTGCCAATGCCTTGATTTTAGCTCAATGAGACCGATTCTGACATCCAGGACTGTAAAATAATGAATATGTGTTGTTTTAGTTTGTGGTGATTTGTTACAGCAGCAATTGGAAACTAATATGCCCAGTTTAGCTCACGCTCGGTGGGTCCCTTTGGCCAGCTGCTCAATGAATGCTGTCCTTGCTGTGTAAGAGAACTAGTCCAAGCTCCAGAAGAGCAGGATTCCAATCCCTGCCCTGAGATTAACTCGCCCTGGGACTGCAAATAGGTCAGCCCAACTCCTCTTGGGCGTCAGTTTCTCTGTAAAATGGTGGCTAACACTCCCTGCCTCATCTATCTTTGTGTGTGTCGGGGGGGGGGGCGGTGATGGTGTCCAACATTCAATGAGCACTGACTGACTCATTCTACACCCAGTTCCGTATTGGGGAATGGGACACCAAGATGAACCTGACCTAGTCCCAACCCCATCCCATGGAAGACACTTAAGAAGCTCTCATTCTGGATGGGGAAATGGACAGACATGTAAGCAGGCAATTCACACACAAATTATTTTGCACCTGCTGGGGGTATGGTCAGGGAAGGCTTCCTGGAAAAGGTGACACCACAGCTAGGCCTTAAAGGATGAGTAAGAGTTAGTCGGGCGAAGCAGACAAGGGGGTGGGGGAGAAGGAGGAAAGAGCAATCCAAGCAGAGGAGACAGCAGAAGCAGGACCCCAGAGGTGTGAATCAGCACAGTGTGGGGACAGAGGTGCAGGCGGCTTAGTGGTGTTGCCTTGGAAAGCATGAGTGCAAAGGGGATTAAGTGGGATGATGGGTGAAGACATGATGTAAAACATAAGGTTGCATGATCCATCTGTGTCCCCCAGAACAGTGATGGGTCAGGAGATGGTCTATAACATAAAATTCCTCTTGAGCTGGCTTGAAGTGATCTCTTCTGGTTGTCTCATCCTCACATTCCCCCCAGACATGTGCCAAAAGCCTGGCAGCTTCCCCAGCCTACTGGGATGGGGCCGTGCAAAATTACAGCCACTGCGACGAGGCCGGCATGACCTCAGGAGCAGGTTTCATCATTCTGAAACCATTCTCCTGGCCTTAGTCAGAGCCAGAGAGGTGGGGAGGAGAGGGTGGGAAAACAAAGCGGGTGGCAGCAGATTTGGGCGAGGTGCCGGGGCTAGAGAAGGAAGCAGCTGGGACCAGCAGGGGGTGAGACTCCACCTTGGATGCCCTCCATCATGCTGTGTGACCTCAGGCTAGGTCCTTGCCCATTCTGGGTCTCTCTGGGCAGCATAGGTCCTTGGTACTGTTCCCAAGGCCTGTTCTCACTGGAGCCTCCTTGTGGAGGTGAGAACCTTAGGGCTCTTTCTGGTCATTTCTGTGGATGTGGCCCTTTGTGGGAGAGGAGGACCCCCTGCCAGGCGCGCCAAGGTTTGAGGCAGGGCCCCAGCAGCAGGCTGCGATGAAACATCCACGCGTCCCGGATAGTCATGCTTCTGTGAACCTAAGTGGCTTCCGTCGGGGCAAACCTACAGAGCTATCTCCAAGCTTTGGCTTACTCAGCCCGCACTGTCCAGATGTGCTTCCTGTTTGCATTCTGCATCCTCAGCCAGTTCTTTTAGGCAGTAGTTCGTGGGTGAGGCTGGGTGCTTTAGTTTGCTAGAGTTGCCATAACAAAGCACCACAGACTCATGCCGGAAACAGAAGGTTATTTTCTCCTGGTCCTAGAGGCAAGACATCTGGGATCAAGGTGTTGGCAGGGTTGGTTCTCTTCTGAGGCCTTGGCTTGTAGATGGCCATCTTCTCCCTGTGTCTTCACATGGTCTTTCCTCTGTGCCTGTCAGTGTCCTAATGTCTTCTTTTTTCTTTCTTTCTTTTTTTCTTTTTTTTGAGACAAAGTCTCGCTGTGTTGCCCAGGCTAGAGTGCCGTGGCGTCAGCCTAGCTCACAGCAACCTCAAACTCCTGAGCTCAAGCAATCCTCCTGCCTCAGCCTCCCAAGTAGCTGGGACTACAGGCATGTGCCACCATGCCTGGCTAATTTTTTTTATATATATTTTTAGTTGGCCAGCTAATTTCTTTCTATTTTTTAGTAGAGACAGGGTCTCGCTCTTGCTCAGGCTGGTCTTGAACTCCTGAGCTCAAACGATCCACCCACCTCGGCCTCCCAGAGTGCTAGGATTACAGGCATGAGCCACCGCACCCGGCCCCTAATGTCTTCTTACAGGGACACCAGTCATAGTAGATTAGGGCTCACTAATCTCATTTTAACTTAATTATTCTTTAAAGACCTTATCTCTAAATACAGTCACATTCTGAGGTACTGGGGGTTAGGACTTCAATGTATAAATTTTGGAGGGACACAACTCAGCCCGTAGTACTGGGCTTTGGAATCACCATCTAAATACAGATACTTGGACCCTCCCCAGAGATTCTGAGTGTGAGCTCCATGAGGGCAGAGGCTTTCCCTATTGCTGTATCCCCACTACCTAGAACAGCATCCAGCTTGTGGTACGTGCTCCATAAATATTTGAGGAATGAATGGATGATTTAGTAAGCTTGGGGCAAGGCCCAAGTGTTTGTCATTTAGAAAACTCTGTGGTTGATCCTGATTGATCCTTGGGTGAAAAACCCTGAGATATGATTGGGTCTCATCCTTCTTGTTGCTGGATGGGATCCCTCATGCCCAGTAAGGAAAAGAAGTACCAGGCCTGCCACTCCACAAAGAATGTGGGCACACTGGACCTGCCCCAGCACCTCTCCAGAAGGCCCAGGGCACAAGGGAAAAGGGAAATTGGACTTGATACTTCCAGATGCCTCAACTCCAGCCTCCTATCCTCTGGCCTTTATAAACCAGGAGAGTGTTTCTAGAATGCACATTTGACCATATCTCCCCTGCTCAAAACTCTTCAATGGCTCACTATAGTTAACAGGATCAAGTCTAAGTATTAACCTGCCTTCAGCACCCTTCCCATGTGGCCTCTGCTGAGCCCTGGCCTCACCCCTGCCTCCCACACAGCCTGTGGTTGAAACCACACCAAATTCAGCACTGTTCCCTGAGCGTGGCTCCCTTTTACTTCTCATCCTAGCATGAGCTTCCTGGGATGCCTTTCCCCACCTTGTTCGCTTGGGAAGTATCTCCTCATCTTTCAAAACAGCCGTTTGAGCTTGGTGAGGCCTTCTCTTGACTGGCCCAGGCTGCAGGGAGAAGGTTATCCTCTGGGTCCTTGGAGTCCCCTGTGCCTTCCTCTGTCATGTGCCAAGCACACTGGTGGCAAATGCCCATTCGAATGTCTCCTTCACCAGACTGGCAGCACCCAAGGGCAAGGCTGAGTTGGCAAGGAGTATCTGTGTCCCTGGTACCCTAAGAGGGCATGGCACAGAATCTAGATCCTCAGCAAGGTTGTGCTGAGTGAAGAATGAATGTTCAAGGGAAGAACAAGTGCTCTGGGAGGTAGCATAAGGAGGGACAGGAGAAGCTCCAATACGGAATCCTGATAGAAGAGCCATTTTCCAAAAGGCAGCCCTCTTTCTATGCCCTTGCATACCCCTTAGCGGCGGAGCTGGGCCTGCTGTTTCCGCTCCCAGCCTAGCCTTCACCTCTACTGTCCAGGGAGCTCTGCGGCAGCTCAGGGCGGCTGATGAGCTCTTGGAGCTGGCCCGGGTGGAGCAAGCAGAGTTGGAGAGCAGAATAGGAGCCTCAGGTGCGGACTTCAGAGCTGGTAGGGCTGGCCAGGAAGCTCGAGGGAGGTGAGAGGGCAGCAGCCCCAAGGGGAAGAGACTGGAAAATACCAGTAATGAGGAGAGAGGGAGGGGAGGGGAGGGCTTGACAGCTGGGAGGCCAGAGACCTGATTTCTGCTCCCAGCTCCATTCCACTGCCTCTGAGAAGCTCCCTGGCTCTGACCTTTAGCAAGTTCCTGCCCTCTCTGGGCCTCAGGTTCCTCTACTGAAAATGAGGGGCTGGACTAGGGGGTCCCTAAGGTCCTTTCTAGCCCTGGCCAGGAAGGTTTGGGAAGAGTGTGGCCACCTTAAAGGTGTATTTGAGAGGACTGGTCCTAGGCTGGCACACAGATTACTGGGGCTCCTCTCCAGCCAAGTATTTGGGGGGACGTGTCCCTGGGCTTGGAAAGAACTAGAAGCAGTTTCCCCAAGCCTCTTGCACTGGACCTTGTCCCACAGTTCTGGCAGGCCTAATGTGGCCCTCGGCATTAATGAGGCTGGCCACCTGGGGAGCCGTAGAAACCTGGCCTGGCCCGTTTTTCGATGAAGCCATGGTCTCTTCTCTGCCTAACCCTGAGGTGATGCTCCTGAATGTGGCCTGGGGGCTGGGCAACACCCTTCATGGGCCACCTGGGGCTCTAAGGAGTACATCTGGCTGGGCAGGGCCTGATGAAAGTTCCAAGCCGCAGGGGCCGGGGGGCCAGGTCCCTGGCCATGTGGACGGCCTCTGCCGGCCCTTTGCTCCGCGGGCCTCACTCTGCCAGGGCCTGCTGTCCTGGGCCTGTGCCTGCGGCCATTCCCTGGGTCGTGATTTCAGATTCAATTGGTGAAGACAGGCCTCCTGGGATGAGCCAGTTGGCCCCTCTCTGTTATTTGCTTCTCAAAGTTGGAAAAACTAAGCTGTGCACCTGGCAGTACTTGCTGCTGCTGGTTTTTCTTTTTTTTTTTTAAGAAATAGAAAGTAACCCCTGTGCTTACTGCAACCAAATCCATTTTATTGGCCTCCTGCATCTCCCACTGCAATAATAATAATCCCTTAAACTTGATGAGTCTTTCACTGGTTTACAAAGCACTTTCTTATGCATTCTCCTTTCTGGTGCAACAATTTTGTGAGGGAAAGATGGCTGGCATTACTGTCCCTGCTTACAGGTGAGGAAACTGAGCCACAGGCAGTAAGGTCAGCTGACCTAGGTCACACAGCAAGATGGAGCTAAAGCAAAGAACTTGGGTCTTCTGCCTCAAGCCTTTCCCCTGTACCACACACCCTTCTTGTCACTTGAATGCCCAGAGTCTCAGACATCTTCTTTTCTTTTTTAAGAGATGGGGTCTCACTATGTTGTTTAGGCTGGCCTTGAACTCCTGGGCTCAAGTGATCCTCCCACCTCAGCCTCCCTAGTAGCTGAGTAATTGGGACTACAGGCATGCACCACCATACCCGGCTAATTTTTAAATAATTTTTGTAGAGATGGGGTCTCGCTATGTTGCCCAGGCTGGTCTCAAACTCTTGGCCTCAAGTGACCCTCTCATCTTGCCTCCCAAAGTGCTGGGATTACAGGCATGAGCCACCGTGCCTGCTCTATCAGACACCCTCTTCTAAAAACAAGAAAAGGCAGAAGGCTCAGCTGCCTACCTTCTGCTCTTTTTATTTTTAAACTTTTTCTCTTAATGCACTTAACCATCACCTCACCTGAAACTATCACCTCTAAGCCAATGACTCCCAAATCTGTGTTTTGCTCTGAGGCCTGAGATCTTTAGATCCTACCCTGCCTCTTCAACTGCTAGCTGGGTACTTCCACTTGATGGTCCAGAATGTCTAGTGAATGGGACTGAATGTCCAGAATCAGTTTAAAAACAACATAAGTGGCCAGGCATGGTGGCTCATGCCTGTAATCCCAGCACTTTGGGAGGCCAAGGTCGGAGGATGGTTTAAACTCAGGAGTTTGAGGTTACAGTGAGCTATGATTGTACCACTGCAGCACTCTAGGCTGAGTGATAGAGTGAGATCCCGTCTCTAAACAACAAACAAACAAACAAACAAAAACAACATAAGAACAAAAACTCAATGTCTTTCCCATTCTCCCCAACAATACCCCCTTCACCCTATTCTCCCTCCTAACTGCTCCAAGCCTCTTTAATGTCCCACCTGCCCCTCACTCACCCAGCTTAGAAAACTCAGCAGTACCTTAGTCTTACTTTTCCTTCATCTTCTAAATCCAGTTGGCCAGTCCTGGGCATTTTACTTAACAATTAATTCATTTATTCATCCAGCAAATACTGGTTTTATGCTATACCTTTCCAGTCTACTCTGGATCCCATCCCTATATGATATGTAGTCTTTTGTGTCTAGCTTCTTTCACTTAGCATAATGTTAACAAGACTCATCCATGTAGTACCATGTATGAATACTTCATTCCGTTTTAGGGCTGAACAGTATCTTACTGTAATGATACACCACATTCCATTTATCCATGCATCACTTTATGGACATATGTGTTGTTTCTATTTTTGGCCATCATGAATAATGCTGCTATGAACTTTTATGTACAAGTTTTTATATGAATGTTTTATTTCTTCTGGGTATATACCTAGGAGTGAAATTTCTGGGTCATATGGTAACTATGTGTTTAACATTTTTAGGAACTGCCAGCGTTTCAAAGTGTCTGCACCATTTCACATTCCCACCAATAAGGTATGAGAGTTCCATTCTATCCATATCCTCATCAACACTTGTTATGGTCTCTTTATAGCCATGCTAGTGGGTGTAAAATGGTTTCTCATTGTGATTTTGATTTCCATTTCTCTAATGATGTTGATGTTTTTGTGTGTTTATTGGCCACTTGTGTATATTTTGGGGGGAAATATCTTTTCAGATTCTTTGCCAATTTTTCAGTTGGCTTTTTTTGTTGCTGTTGAGTTGTAAGTGTTCTTTATATATTCTGGATACAATTCCCTTATCAGATAAATAATTTGCAAATATTTTCTATTTTTCTGTGGGTTGTCTTTTCATTTTTTGAGGGTGTCCTTTGAAGTCAAATTTATCTATCTTTTCTTTTGTTGCTTATGCTTTGGTGCTATGTCTAGGAAGGCTTTGCCTAACCCAAGGTCATGAATATTTATCCTTGCTTTTAGCTCTTACACTTAGGTCTATAGTCCACTTTTAGTTACAATTTTTAATTTTATTAAAAAAGTTTTTAATTGTGGTAAAAATCCATGACATAAAATTTACCATCTTAATAATTTTTAAGCATACAGTTCAGTATTGTTAAGAACACTCACACTGAAGTGCAATCTCCAGAACTTTTCATCTTGCAGAACTGAAGCTCTATACCCATTAAACAACTCTCCCTTCCTCCTCATTCCCAGCCCCGGTTGAGTTAATTTTTAGGTATAGTGTAAGAAAGTGGCCCAACTTTATACCTTTGTTTGTGGATAGCCTGTTTTCCTGGTACCATTTGTTGAAAAGATTATTCTTTCCCCCACTGAATTTCCTTGGCACCCTTGTCAAACATCAATTGACCATAAATATAAGGTTTACTTCTGGATTTTCAATTCTGTTCCACTGATCTATATGTCTGTCACTATACCAGTACCAGACTGTCTTTTTTTATTTTTTTTTGAGACAGAGTCTCGCTCTGTTGCCCGGGCTAGCGTGAGTGCCGTGGCATCAGCCTAGCTCACAGCAACCTCAAACTCCTGGGCTTAAGTGATCCTACTGCCTCAGCTTCCCGAGTAACTGGGACTACAGGCATGCGCCACCATGCCCAGCTAATTTTTTCTATATATATTTTTAGTTGTCCAGATAATTTCTTTCTATTTTTAGTAGAGACGGGGTCTCTCACTCTTGCTCAGGCTGGTCTCAAACTCCTGACCTCAAGCGATCCACCCGCCTTGGCCTCCCAGAGTGCTAGGATTACAGGTATGAGCCACCTCACCCGGCCTCAGACTGTCTTGATTACCGTAGCTTTGTATAATAATAAGTTCTGAAATCAAAAAGTATGGGGCGGCAAGGCTTGTGGGCACCAGGCCCTGGGTGGTCGAGGCTCCTCCCTTTTGTCTGTCGCAAAAAAAGAAAAGAAAAGAAAAAAAGTATGAATCCTCTAAGTTTGTCCTTGTTTTTCAAGATTGTATAGACTATTCTCGGTCCCTTGCATTTGCATATGCATTTTAGGGTCAGCTTATCAAATTTCTGCAAGAAAATCCGCTGGGATTTTGATAAAGATTGCATTGAGTCTGTAGATCAATTTAGAGTATTGCTATCTTAACAATATTTAGTCTTTTGATTCATGAATATGGGATGTCTTTCCATTTATTTGGTCTTCTTTAATTTCTTTCAACAATACCTTGTGGATTACAGAATATAAGTCTTGCAATTCTTTTGTTGAATTTATTCCTGAGTATTTTTATCTTTTTGGTACCATTATAAATGGAATTGTTTTCTAATTTCATTTTCAGATTGTTCATTGCTAATTTGTAGAAATGTAATTGACTTTTGTACATTGAGCTTGTATCCTGAAAACTTGCTGAAGTTATCTATCAGGTCTAAGAGTTTTTTAGTGGATTTCTTAGGATTTTCCAAGATCATGTCTTCTGAATATATAGAGATAGCATTACTTCTTCCTTTCCGATATGGATCTCTTTTGTTTCTTTTTCCTGCCTAAGTGCCCTGCTAGAACCTCTAGTACAATGTTGACTAGAAGTGGTGAGAGCAAACAGCTTCATCTTGTTCTTGACTTTATGGGGAAAGTTTTCAGTCTTTTCATCATTAAGCATAATGTTAGCTGTGGATTTTCATAGATGCCTTTTATTAGGTTGAGGAAGTTCCCTTCTATTCCTAGTTTTTTTAGTGTTTTGCTTTTGGTTTTTTAAGTTTTGAAAGGCGCTGGGTGAGGTGGCTAAAGCCTGTAATTCTAGCACTTTGGGAGGCTGAGGTGGGAAGATCACTTGAGCCCAAGAGTTCAGCCAGCCTAAGCAGCATAGCAAGACGCCATCTCTAAAAAAAAAAAAAAAAAGTAAAATTAGCTGGGTGCGGTGGTCCACACCTGTAGTCCCAGCTACTCAGGAGGCTGAGGCAGGAGGACCCCTTGAACATAGGACTTTGAGGCTACAATGAGCTATGATGATGCCACTGCACTCTAGCCTAGGCAACAGAGTGAGACCCTGTCTCAAAAAAATTTTTTTTGAAAGGATGGATTTTGTTGTTTTTTTTTGAGACGGGATCTCACTCTGTTGCCCAGGCTAGAGTGTAGTGGTACCATCATAGCTCACTGCAACCTCAAACTCCTGGGCTCAAGGGATCCTCCTGCTCCAGCCTCCCCAGCAGTTGGGACTACAGGCGCTTCACCACACCTGGCTAATTTTTAAAAATTTTTTGTAGAGATGGGGTCTCACTGTGTTGCACAGGCTGGGGATGTTGGATTTTAACAAATGCTTTTTCTGACCATATTGCGATAATCATGTGGTTTTCGTCCTTTATTCTACTGATAAGGTGTATTACATTAATTGATTTTCAGATATTAAACCAATCTTAAATTCCTAGGATAAATCTCTGTTGGTTATGGTGCAAAATCCTTTTTATATGTTGCTGATTCAGTTTTTTTTTTTTTGAGGATTTCTACATCTATATTCCTAAGAGATACTGGTCTGTAATTTTCTTGTGATGAGTTTTGTTAGGTTTTGGTATTAGAGTAATACTGACCTCATAGAGTAAGTTAGGAAGTGCTCTCTCCTCTTCTAATTTTTGGAAGAGTTTGTGAAGAATTGGTATTACATCTTCGTTAAATATTTGGTAGAATGCATACTTTTTAAATTGTTGAGCTGTGCTCCGTTATATGAATATACCACAATTTGTTTATCCACTCACCTGTTGATAGATATTTGGGTTGTTTCCAATTGGGGAATAAAGCTGCTGTGAACATTAATTTACAAATCTTTGCATGGACATATGTTTTCATTTTCTTGAGTAAATATTTATAACTGGGATTGCTGAGACATTTGGTAGATGCATGTTAATTTTATGAGGAAGTTCCAGACTAATTTTCAAAGTGGTTGCATCCACTTTACACATCTACCAGCAATGTATGAAAGTTTTGCTTACTCTACATCCTTACATTAGGTGTTGCCTATCTTTTTTATTTTAGCCATTCTAGTGGGCATGTTGTGATACCTCAGTATCATTTTCATTTACATTTTGCTGAGGAATAGTGATATTAAACACATTTTCATGTGCTTACTGGCCATTTGCATATCTTCCTTTATATAGTGCCTGTTCATATCTTTGGCTGTTTTTTAAAAATTAGATTTTAATTGAGTCTTCTTAACATTGAGCTGTAGGAGTTATTTATATATTCTGGATAGAGGTCCTTTGTCAAAAATATAGACATAGATAGATAGAGATAAATGTATAGTGATAATTTACTCCCAGTCTGTGGTTTTCCTACTCATGTTTTTAATGGTGCCTTTTGATGAGCAGAAGCTTTAAATTAGCTTTAAATTTTGATGAATTCCATTTTATTGATTTTTCTTTTATGGTTATTGCTTTCTGGGTCCTAAGAAATCTTTGCCTGTCCAAATATCATGAAAATATTCTTCTATATTTTCTAATAGTAAACATTTTCATAGCCTGTTGTTCCACTGTTGTTTTTGAAAAGACTTTTTCTTCCACATTGAATTGCTTTTGCTCTTTGGATGAAAATCAATTTGCCACTAACTACTCTGTCCCACTGATTTATTTTTTTCCATCTTTATGCCAATACCACACTGTCTTGATTGCTATAGCATTGTTGTAAGTCTAGAAATCAGGTAATATAAGTTATTCATGTCCGTCATATTTCAAGACTGCTTTATTCTAGATCTTCTGCATTTCCATTTAAATTTTAGAACCAACTTGTCAGTTTCTAAAAAAAAAAAAAAGCCTATTGGAAATTTGATATTACTTTGAAACTATTGATCCATTTGGGGAGAATTGACAAGGTAACAATATTGCATGGTATATCTCTCCAT
Source organism: Lemur catta (assembly GCF_020740605.2). Taxonomy (NCBI): domain Eukaryota; kingdom Metazoa; phylum Chordata; class Mammalia; order Primates; family Lemuridae; genus Lemur; species Lemur catta. The sequence goes on from NC_059134.1 coordinate 57,888,784, forward strand.
TAATTTTAATTTCTCTCATCAATGTTCATAGCTTTTAGTGGGGAGGTCTTAAACATATTTTGTAAATTTATCCCTAAATATTTTATGGTTTCAATACTATTATAAATAGCATTATAAAGGTTTTTATTTTCCAATTGCTTATTGCTAGTATACAAAACCACAATTGATTCTTGTATACTGAACATGTGTTTTGTCACTTTACTGAGTTCACTTATTAGCTCTAGTATTTTTTTTTTGGTAGATTACTTAATCTTTTCTATGTACATGATCATTTTCTTTGAAAATAAAGACAGTTTTAGTTCTTCCTTTTCAATCTGTATGCCTTTACTTATTTTCTTATCTTATTGCATTGGTTAGAAGCTCCAGTAATATTATACTGAATGAAGTAAACATTGCCTTATTCCCAAACTTAGTGAGAAAGTGTTCAATATTTCACCATGAAGTATGTTATACAGTATTTAGTTTTTCGTAGATTCCACTTAACAGGTTGAGGATGTTTTCTTCTATTCCTAGTTTTTGGAAAGTTTTTTTTCTTTTATTAAATGTAAGTGTTGAGTTTCATAAAAATATACATGGTTTATCTTCCATGTGCACTTGAAAAGAACAAGCATTCTTCAGTTATTGTGTGTAGTGTTCTATAAAAGTCAACCAGGTTAGGTTGGTTGATAAGGTTTTTCAAGTCTTGTATATCACTGTATTTTCCCCCAATATGGGTCACATGTTCCCATTTCTTTTCGTATCTCAGTGTTTGTAGAAAACTGGATATTTTAGATAATATATTCCAGCAATTGTGAAACCTGATATTTTCCCGCTGGGGGTTGTTGTTGTTTTTGTTAGTAACTTGCCTGGACTAAATCTGTGGAGTTTGCAGTGTGTGTGAGACCACTGATGTCTCTCTTTTGTTTTAAAATTCTTGTCTTTATTTTTAAGCCTTGCTTCCTGGGGACAGCACTCATGTCAGCATTGCTTAGTGGTCAACAAATGATTGGTCAGAGGTTGTGCTCAAACACCTTGAGCCAGTAAGACTTCCACTTTTTGTAATGGTTCTGTCATGAATCTACGTGTGGATTGGGGAATGCATGAAAATTCAGGCAGTTTGCAAGTCTGCCCCAGGTTTTACTTTCTGTTGGGCACTCTCATGTTTCCTCTACCTATTTGCATGGCCTCAAATTCTATCAGAAATATGTGGATAGCTAAGGCAGTCTTTGGTCTGTCCTCTACATGTGCTTTCCTAGGGATATGTGGGAGCTTATCAAGGCCCATTATGGCTGTCTCATTCCCTATATCTCCTTAGTTCCTTGCTTTGCTTGCTCCAACCAAGACCTCATCCTCAGGGTAGCTGAGTTGTTGGTCTTCCTTGGGTTTTTTTTGGGGGGGGGGTGTCACTGAGATTGTTATCATTTCTTTCAGTACCCCTGGGCATATAGTTTTTCAAGCTCTGCTCAAAGTCAAATGAATCCCTTCCTACAGCAAAGCTATTTCTTTCTTTTCTTTTCTTTTCCCTCCCTCCCTTCCTTCCTCTCTCTCTTTTTTCTTTCTTTTTTTTGGAGACAGGGTCTCTGTTGCCTGGGCTAGAGGGCAGTGGCATCATCATAGCTCACAGCAACCTCAAACTTCTAGGCTCAAGCGATCCTCCTGCCTCTCAGCCCTTTGAGTAGCTGGGACTACAGGCGTGTGCCACCACATTCAGCTAACTTTTGTATTTTTTGTAGAGATGGGGTATTGCTATTGCCCAGGCTGGTCTCGAACCCTGGCCTCCTGATCCTCCCACTCTAGGGCTAGATTAGCCCTACCCTGAAGGCTTGACCTTTGAGAACTCTACTGAATGCCTAGGGTCCTCAGTGCTATCTCTATATTCTGGCTAGTTATAACTCAAACACATCTCATTTCTCTATATACAATGGTATTAGGTTATTAAGTATGCAATGTCTGATTTCCTGAAGTATTAAGTTTGACAGTTGATATCTCTGGCATTTCACTTTGACACTCTTGTTTGGTTTTTTTTATTGTGAAGGTACATCCTCATTCTTTCAAACACACATTTTGGCTTGTGATTATCTTCCAAACTTTTTTTTGAAGCAATTTTTGTGAAACCATGGATAAGTCAAAAATTCATGTTGTTTTTGAATATGAGTTCCACTGTGGAACCAATGCTGTGCAGACAGCTTGAAATATCAATGAAGTGTTTGGGAAGGATGTGGCTAATGAAGGCACAGTATGTCAATGGTTTGAAAAGTTCCATTCTGGTGATTTTAATTTTGAAAATGAGCAACGTGGGTGACCTGAGACCAAGGTGGATAATGACGAGCTGAAAGCTGTAGTGGAAGCGAATCTATCTCAACCTACACGTGAATTAGCATCAAGGTTTGACATTACTCTTCTAACAATATTGGACCATTTGAAACAAATGGGCAACGTAAAGAAGCTGGATAGGTGGGTACTGCATGAATTAAACGAGCACCAGAAGGGAAATCCTCTCACAGCTTGCCTTTCTTTGCTGTCATGACATAAAGATGAACCACTTCTATACCGTACTGTTACGTGTGATGAAAAATGGATTCTTTTTGACAATCACAAGTGTTTGGCACAATGGTTGGATAAAGATAAAATGCTGAAACACAGTCCAAAACTGAATATTCATCAAAAAAAGCTAATGATGTCTGTTTGGTGGTCCAGCACTGGTATTATCCACTACAGCTTCATGAAACCTCATCAATCCATTACAGCAGATGTCTACTGCAACCAACTGGATGAAATGATGATGATGCTTGCAATTAAGCAGTTGAGAATGGTCATCAGAGACAGGCCAATCCTCTTGCAAGACCACATGTCACAAAAAGCAACACTGCTCAAACTACAGAAGCTGGACTTGAAAACTGTCATCTACCATATTTGCCAGACCTTGCACCAACTGACTACCACTTCTTCTAGGCTTTGGACCACTTCTTGCAAGGAAAAATATTCAATTCTCAACAAGTTGTGGAAAACACCTTTCATGATTTCATTACCACTTGCTCTCCAGGCTTCTTTGCTGCTGGCATAAGCAAGCTACCATTAAGGTGGCAGAACTGGCCAGGCTTGGTGGCTCATACTTGTAATCCTAGTACTCTGGAAGGCTGAGGCGGGAGGACTGCTTGAGCTCAGGAAATCAAGACCAGCCTGAGCAAGAGCGAGACCCTGTCTCCACTAAAAACAGAAAAATTAGCCGGGGATTGTGGCGCATGCCTGTACTCCCAGCTACTCAGGAGGCTGAGGCAGAAGAATCGCTTGAGCCCAGGAGTTTGAGGTTGCTGTGAGCTCTGACGATGCCACTGCACTCTACTCAGGGCAACAGAGCAAGACTGTATCTTAAAAAAAAAAAAAAAAAAAAAAGTCGGCAAAACTGTATCGATAGTTTAGGCACATACTTAGACGAATTGTACTGCTTTTTGTTTGAGAGGTAATAAACTTTTGATTCGAAATCGGACATTTCATATTTAATGACCTAAATAGTTGTTTAGCTCCCAGTTCTCCAGTAGTTGTTCTTTGCCTGGGCTTTTGGAGTATCTTCCTGCGCATGTGGAGGGGACACCTGTGCACCTATTTCTGGAGGTCCTTTTTTGTGCAGTTCCCTTCGGATACTGTCTTGCAAATTTCAGCTGCCTCAGTAGCCCTGAACTCCCATTTCTGTCTCCTCATCTCAGCGAAACTCTCATGTTCTGTTTGGCCTCCCTTTCTTGCATCAGGGTCTAGAAAATGCCTCCAAATTGGGTGATAATGAGGCACACCTCATTTCTTTCTGTTAGGGATCATATTCCTATTCTGCCTGTTGTCCAATGTCTGAAAACAACTAATTCATATATTGTGTCCAGCTCTACAGCTGTTTGTGGTGGGAGGCATAATTCAGAACTAGTTATTCTGTATGATTAGAAGCAAAAATCCCACTATCATTTTTTAACTGTGCAATCTTGGACAAGTCACTTCACCTCTTTGAGCCTCAATTTTTTCATGTCAAAATCAGGCTAATAATAGCTATTTCAAAATGTTGTTATAAAGAAAAGAAATAATGTTTATTAATTCCTAAACTTAGTACCTGGAGCACTGCAGAAGCTCCACAAGTAACTGTTCTTTATTACTATGATTATATTACAGCATGTTAAAATCTGTATTGGGCAGAGGTGACTGAAATGGCTAACAGGAGATCAACAGAGAGGTGAGGAACCATACCTGAAGTCACAAGCTCTCACCACCCAGCACATCAAAAATTCAGCCATAATGGCACAGTCTGTAGGCTTTGGGTTGTCCAAACCAGCTATGGACATGCCTGGTTAAAGGACAGTGTCCTTGTAGGAAAGTGAAAGAATCAAGCACAGTGGAGGCAGTGGGATGTAGTGAAAAAAAAAAAAAATTGCAGGCTTAGGAGTCTTAAAAGGCTCGAGTTTCAATCCTAGATGTGTTATTTGATATTAGGTAAGCCACATAATCTTGTCTGTAAAACAGGGGATAACATGCTTTGCAGGGTTGTTCTGAAAATAAGAGATGATATACGTAAAGTCTCTGGTATATAGCTGACACTCAGTAACTACTACTATTATCTCTATCATCCAATTATATCACTTGGTTAATACTTTCTTTGGTTTCTTATTTTCCCCTAAGATAAAATCCAAACTCCTTTATATGGCTTCTAAGACCCTCCATGACCTGACCTCATTCTGCCTTGAATCTTGCCACTCTGAGCTGCTTTGATTTTGCTTTAGCCATACTGAACTATGTGCTTAATCTACCCAGGCCTTTCCACTGCCTTTATCTCTGTATGGAACATTCTTCCTATCTTCAATTTGGCTTACCAATGGAGACATTACCTTATTCATTCATTGATTCATCAAATGTTTATGGATGAGCCATCATGTACCAGGTACTTGGGTATGGCCATGAAGAAGCTACATACAATCCCTGTCCTCACTGGAATTTATGTTCTAGCCTTACCATACCCACCAAGCCTGGATGTGGGGCTCCTGCTATATGCTTTCATAGTATCCTGTATTTCTTCTCTCAGAGCTCTTCTCTTAATTTAGTCTCACTGCTTATTCACCTACAGGTAACCCTCACTAGAGTAAACTCTGTGAGAACATGAACCATGTTGTCTAGCACATTAAGTATTTATTGAATTAACAATAAATTACTGAAAGATCAGCTTGGCTCTGAAACATACGCAGGGCACCTACTCTGTTGTGCAAGGCACTGTGGGAGATAAAGATACAGGCCCATCAATCACATCAGCCCCGGAGATAAGCCAAAGGTGAGGGTAACAACCACCAAGACATCTGACTCTTGGATCCCACGTCCCCACTTATGTTAACCAGCTAATGCTCTCTCGACTCTGTTGGCAGCAATAATTTGCCACTGTTCTCCCCAACTCAGCTTTTGCCAGGAAAGTTTTCTTCCTTCTTCGGTACTTTTAAGGCCCTCAATCCACAGAATTCTATCAGCTTTACAGACCCTGCTTAAGTCGCTAGGAATCAAGTCAATTCTGAGTGGCAGCCACTGCATGTACTATGCTTCCTAGCCAGTGAACAACCAGACCCCAAGGCCTCAGTGAAGTTTCCTGCCTCCCTTGGGCACTATTTCTAGAGCTCTGTCTTTTTCCTCAATTAAAGTTGTCAAAGCTTGGTTGTACTTCCTGTCTCTAAATGGACAAAATGACTAGAAACTAGGCTCTATTCAGTTTTGCTTAAATTAGAATTGGTCTCTATTACTCGAAGCAGTGAGAAAGTCATTCTCATATACCAAAGATGAGCATAAAAATTGGCACAACCTTTGGGAGAACAATTTAGTAATATGTACCAAGAGTTCCTTTAAAATTTATAACCTTCAACACAGGAGTTCTATTCCTAACAATCTATCCTAATAATAATCTAAAATGGGCATCAAAGATTTGGTTGTAGTTACCCAAAATGCAAGGATAATGCTCACGGGGAATTTGTCCCTAGTAGACTTACTTAAGTTGCTTAAAAGACACTCAATTTTCATATGAGAGTTGTTATTATAAAGCATTTAGGTCTAAAACTTAGCCATCTGGAGGATGTGAAGGGAAAAAAAAAGCTCTCAACTCTGTAATGTGATACAGTATTGAGAGGAGTGGACTAAATTTTAGAGATCATGTTCCACCACTGATTTGCCCGGTGGTCTTGGTAAGTTACCTAATCTCCCTGGACCCATTTCCTCATCTATGAAATGGGGGTAATATCTGCTCTATCTTTGATAGGCAGGGAAGGAGGGGTCCAGTTCTCCCTTTTGTGTCTACTAGTGAGGTCTCTGTAATGATAGGAATTATTTTCTATGATTTCTATTTGTCTTTATAACAATAAAATCCTTATTACCGCCCACCAGGTTCTGAACAGTCTGGCTCAGCCTATCTCTCTAGACGCATCTTGGGCATGACCTCCCTGTTGGTCACTGTGCTCCAGCCACATGCTCACCCTGGACCTTCATATATGCTCTTCCCTCTGCCTGTACCCCGCTGGCCTGGCCAACTTCTACTTACCTGTAAAGTCTGAGCTTAAATGTCACTTTCACCAGGAAATCTTCCCAGACGACCCCCAACATAGTTAGTTCCCCTATTATAATAAATCCTCTCCTAGTGCCTTGTACAAATTCTTTGTAAGGCTTATCACAATGGTCATTAAATACTTGCTTATATAATTATTCGGTTGCCTCTCCCTTTAAAAACTCCATGAGGGCGGCTTGTTTCTAACTTGTTCATGACTGTGCATTTTTAGGGCTTGGCAGAGTGCTCAGCACAGAAACACAAGGTAATTTATTAAATGAATGAATTCTGAAAATCTTAGAGCACTAGGGATAGAGACCTAATGCCTTCATTTTAGACATGACAAAATTGAAGCCCAGAGAAGATAAATGACTTTCCCAGGATCATATGGCCAGTGATTGGAAGAGATAATTTTAGAATTCATTCATTCATTCAAGAAATATTTTCTAAGAGCCTACTATGTTCCAGGCACTGTCCTAGGTGCTGGAAATAGAATGATGGACAAGACCGTGCCTGACTTCCTAGAACTTGTATCATGGAGGAGGAGATGGCCAATAGGCAGATAAACAAATAGATATATAATAGCTGAGATAGTGGTAAGTGCCATAAAGAGGTGCTCTGTAGACAAAAAGCACATAACCAGCAAGCACTCAAACTCATGCTTTCTGCTTCCAAGTGCAGGGCTCTTTCCACTACACCATGCTGTCTGCACGAAGTAAATAAACAAAACCATAATTTATGAGGCTCCCTCAGCTGCCTGTGTGTGCACTTGGTGGGGTGAAACCCTCATGCTGTCCATGAACAAGGGCCAACATCATCAGAAGCAGCAGCTGACTGGCTTGCCTGCTAAAGCAGGTGTCATGGCACTAGCCAACCTGGCCTCTGCTGCCTTGAAACTTCTCATCTGGCGCCCAAAGAGAGAGGGAGTGTGTTTAAATAAAACAGCTATTGAACGAGTGGATTGAGGAGGGTTGGAGTTGGCTGGTCTTGGGGAATGATGCAAACCACAAGGGGACAGTACTCGAGGTGAACAGAGAAAACAGATGGACTCAAACTGCAGGCGTGACTATTGCTTGAGCACCCCATACATCACTGGGGGAGGCAGGAAGAGGCCTCTTAGCTACGAAAGATCTGTTGTTTTTTTTTTTAAATTAATAAAGCCACTCTCTGATGTCTGTACTTAGACACACTCAGACTACTGGCTTTCCTCTAAAATTAATTTCAAGTAGAAATACGGCTGAAACAAAAGTGTGTTCTGTATGCACACAGTATGACACGCAGCCCAACTAAAGGGTAGGGGTGTTGCTGGAGCAAAGGAGAGTCATGGATCTGACAGGTGAGCAGAATTGCAAGGATACCCATTGAAACACTGGGCTTGTTAGTACTACCTTCTCACTTTGTTATAACATTAGTTTTGACAGTATGATGTGTCGTCTGTAACACAAAGTGAGTACTCTAATAAAGGTTAGTTGAAAAAAAATTAATGAACTATGACAACTCATTTTTCCTCACACAGGTAAGATTAAAGCCCAAAGCACTGCTTTGAAAATAGTAATAGTTAGCATTTTCTAACCAACCACTATGAACTGGGCACTTTACGATCTCTAATCCTCAAAATAACCTTGAAGTAGATGTTAGCTTCATCTTACAAATGAGCAAACTGAGGCTCAGAGAAATTAGTTGACTTTCTGGAAGTCACACTGACGTAAACAGGCACAAGCAAGCTGCAGTCTGTCTGACTCTAATGTTCAACTATTTTCTACAAAACCAAAAAGTAACAACCACTTGCCTGATAGCAAAAAGTGACTGTCTCTAGCTGTTCTGCTGCTTCCAAAGTATGAAGGCTGAGTAGCCACATAACTCACATTGTGAACTATGCACATCCTAAGTTAGGGTAGGGGAGTTTTATGCAGGAGCTTCATAAAATATGTTCCCATACTTTAGGGGTAAACTTTGGGGTTTGCAGCAAAACTTACTGCTAGAGAAGAATTATATCATGGAAGGGTCTCAAATATAATGGTCATTCAGTGAGTTCCTAATATGAACACTAATTATGATATGCAAGACTGCTTACTGCACTCCTCACCACCGGAAAAAACTTACACCAAGAATGGGTGACAACAGGACACTCAGTCTGCCCAGTGTACTAGCTGGGCAGCCTCTCTGCCACTGACTTTCCTAATCCATGAAATTGGGCTGATACCTATACCTCTCAAAATTGTTAAGGATTAAATGATATAAGGTATGCAAAACCACCTGGCATAGAATAGGCATATAATAAACATGACTTGGGGTGAATTTAGTTGACCAGTCTGGGACTATGGGACATTTTGGCCCAGAGAATTCCAGGGAGATGCAGTCAGTTCCAGGTCTAAATGAGAGTGTTGTGCAAGTGCGTCAGAGAATGGCCTACATGAATCCTTAGTGGAACCGTGGAACCAATCCCATCTCCATGGTCTAACAAGGACCATGGCTCAGGCAAGAGCCAGAGAATTTCCAAGCATGAGATAACCCAACAAAATCCTACTGATTCCACATTTTTAGTCACTCCTAATATGCTCCTGTCCTGAGTTTCCAAGGGGATCAAAGAAGTCATCTGCCTAAAATGGAACAAAATCCAACTTCAAATTATTTTCCTCTGCTTATTCTATTTCAAGATGCAGGTGTAATTTGGCTCTTACTTATAATCTACTTTATACCAGTAACTCTCTCTTCAGGCTACTAAGGGTGATTTTTCTAATGCACAAATCCAATATTGTTAAAATGTTAAAATACTTCAAAGGCTTCCTATTGCCTAAAGTGCAAAATCTAAACTACTCAGCAAAGATCCTTGTGATCTGGCCCTTCCCTACTTATTTGGCCTCACCATTTTGCCTCTCACTAAACTACTTATAACTCTGTGCTTTCTCATGTGGCCATGGCTTTATATGTCCTGTCCCTTTTGCCTGGAATGCCCTTCTCATTTTCCATGTGGCAAACTCCTATTCTTCTCAAGACCTTAGTTTAAGACCTTCCTCCTCTGTGAATCTTTCCTTAATCCCTCAGGCAGTCACAAGCAACCCTCCCTGGGTCCATACCAACCTATGGGCACATACCTCCTTCACAAAAGAGGAGGAAGGACAATACAGGCTTCAAGTCAGAAAGCCTGGAGTTCAAATTTTAGCCCTCCCTCCAGGCCAGTCAGAACACCAACCAGAGGAAAGGAAACCTTCATCTCTAGCCTAATGTATAGTTCATTGGTATGGTTTTCCTTATGTGGCAATAGATGCAGGGGAGTGTAGCCAAAAGACTCAGACTTCCTGGCAAGGTCATCCCTATCTGGGATTGACAATATTAAAAGCGTAATTCAGGCCAGGCGCGGTGGCTCATGCCTGTAACCCTAGCACTCTGGGAGGCCAAGGCAGGTGGATCGTTTGAGCTCAGGAGTTCAAGACCAGCCTGAGCAAGAGTGAGACATCGTCTCTACTAAAAATAATTAGCTGGACAACTAAAATATATACAAAAAATTAGCCAGACATGGTGGCGCATGCCTGGAGTCCCAGCTACTTGGGAGGCTGAGGCAGGAGGATCACTTGAGCCCAGGAGTTTGAGGTTGCTGTGAGCTAGGCTGACGCCACGGCACTCTAGCCCAGGCAACAGAGTGAGACTCTATCTCAAAAAAAAAAAAAAAAGGTGTAATTCATTTCACTCCTTTTGTTCCATCTGATGGAAGTCGGCACCCATGCAGGTTTGCTAATCACAAGCATTCAAGTATCCTAGTTCCTCTATGTTTTCATTATAAATTTATTATTGAAAATAAATGTCTCACTTTTGCCACTTATTGGGCAAATCATTTAAACTCTGAGCCTTCCTGTCTTCATTTGTAAATAAAGTGTTGTGAGGATTAGAGAAAATATATTTAAATATCTAGCACAAATAGTGTTCCATGGTAAGCACCCTTATAAATATTATTATAGCACATTCTAATTATTCATCTATGTCTCTCCCCTTACTAGACAGTAAATTTCTCAAGGGCAAGAAATTCGTCTTTGTATCCCCACATCAGTGCTGGGCACATGGTAGAAAATCTGGGAAATGCACTAACACGCACATGTTTTGTCTTCCCAATAGACGGTCAGCCCCAGGAAAGCAGAGAACTTGTCATGTGCTTCTCTTAAATCCTCCACAGCAGCCACCACAGTTGTCGGTCAAATTAGTAGGCACTTAAGGATTCAAGGCACATGTATGAGTGGACCAACATGTTTTTCTTAGGGGTTGCTACACTGTGGAAAATCACATGATGCAAAGTCTGAAGAACCAGGTTCTAGCCTTGGTTTACTCCCTCAATGTGAGATGTGCTAAAATCCCTAAACTTATTTTCTGCAAAATATGGGAGAGAAAGATCTTGCAGGTTATCATAGGATGAGATAAGATAAAATAAAGCACCATATAAATAAATGTAGACTATAACTAAGAGGTACAAGGGAAACACTCACATCAGGTTTTATTATTTGTAGGAAAATGGTTCTGCCTTCTATACATCCTACTCCAAGATAGAATAAAAAAGCATTATATACCATCATTATGCTATGTTTATATAATCTTCACACACCTCATAAGCTTGAAGGAAGTATCCTAGGAAAATTTGGTTTTGACATTCAAAATGTAGAACACTGCCCTGGCCTAATCCAGTTGTAATCACTGGGCAACAAGTACCCTGGGGCCACTTTTCAATCTGTCAACCAGCAGCATGGCTTAAATAGGGCAAAAAATGCCAAATTTCCTCTTCATTTTCTTACAAAGGTTAAGTCAAAGGCAAGGCCAGGAATTGAACAAACTTTTTTCAAAGAAAACAATGTTCTTGACTTAAACTGAAACAAATTAAATGGACTGCTTAGAGAACTATGCTCTATTTAGAAGAGTTTTCTGGTAATCTAAAATTAATCAGAAAACTTAATTTTATTCCAGCCTCTCTTTAAATTCTTCTTAATATTTATTAGCCTACTAACCTAACTTCGTAATTTAGTAAGTATGGTATACTGAGCGTAATTGAATCTTGTTTATAGATTTAAGACTACTTGGCAGGGATGTTGTAGAAAGGATGTAAGCATCAAATGAGTAGTCGACTTTAGATAAACATTCAGATTGTCTTCGAATCTGACAGTAACTAGTTGAACTTTCACTCATAAAAACGAGCATCTTCACTTCCAAGTTGTCAATAAAAAAATGAGCATCAATTATCATTTGGCAGTATGCAAATATGAACTAATACATAGCCAACAGACGATACAGCATAGAGGGTAAGACTGAAGACGATGAAAGCCAAGTTGTCAAGATTTCTGTCCTGGCTCTGCTACTTGCTAACTCTGTGACTTGAGCAAGTTATGTAATCTCTCTGCCTCAGTTTCCCCATGTGCAAAATGGGAATACAAGTACCTATCTCAGCCAGGCATGGTGGCTCATGCCTGTAATCCTAGGCCAAAGCAGGAGGATTGCTTGAGGCCAGGAATTCAAGACCAGCCTGAGCAAGAGTGAGACCCTGTCTCTACAAAAATTAGAAAACATTAGCCCAGCATCGTGGCGCACACCTGTAGTCCCAGCTACTCGGGAGGCTGAGGCAGAAGGATCCCTTGAACCCAGGAGTTTGAGGTTGCTGTGAGCTAGGCTGACGCCATGGCACTCACTCTAGCCTGGGCAACAGAGTGAGAATCTGTCTCAAAAAAAAAAAAAAAAAAAGACTTAATACATCTAATGTGCTTGGAGCAGTGCCTGGCACATAGTAGGTGTTCAAAAAAATGTGAGTTATTCTGCTTTGTATTAGTTTAATGTGTCAAAATATTAGGGACTGCCCATACATTATTCCATTAGAGCCTTAAAACAGCCCTTTAAGGTATGATGGTAGCTCATTTTAAAGATGAGGAAACTGAAGTTCAGAGAAGATGAATGCCTTGCTTAAGGTCAGTGTCTCAGACAGGGCTTGAATCCAGGGTCCTCTGCCTCCCAAGCCTGTGTTGTCTCCATCACAGCACCCTGCTTCCTCAGTATGCCAAAATTGTTGAGTGTGTACAAAACTGAGTTGAACTTATGCTAACTCAATATATATCCTATAAACTGCCTTTTGAAATAATCCCTAGTACCTGCTTGCTTTCTTGTCAATACTTTCATTCTTAAAGTAGAACAGAAATAACTCCATTAATTAAAGATTCACTGAACCATGGTTTACCTATACCATAAATGTATAAATGCTGAAATTCAAACAGCTAAATAAACTCCACTAAAATGGTGAACCTTTCTCAGCCTATTTCTTGTCTTAAATCCTTTGTTGTTCTTTACACAGGACTATAAAATTTTGCCCATTTGATTATCCCAATTCTTTTCTGAATTAAGACCCTTGTCTACTACTCTTCTAACCATCGTCTCAACTGCTATATGCTACTTAGTGTCTATGTCCTGTCATTGCAAAATGGTAACTTCTGGGCTCTTGAAATCCCCAAAGTATCTGTCCAGGACTAAACATAACTAGCATTCAACTGCTTGATGCTTTGAATTTGAATGATCTAAAACAGACACTAAACAAAGTATTTTTTTCCATTCTTCAAGAGCAGTCCAGTAAAAGATATGCCATATGGAAGGTAAGCCTTGAGGAAAAAAAAAAAAAGCCTAAAAGACCAAAAAGAAAGAAGCTAACTAGCCATGAAAAACTTTGAGTATTAAAAAAGGTGGGGGAGCCAAGGTAAGCCTCAAGAAACAAGGAGTCTGGCAGGAGCAAACAAGAAAAGTAAAGTGGGGGGAGCGGGAGGGAGTGAGAAAACATTTAGGGTTTGAAATGGAAGAGGAATTCTAGAGTTAAGGTGGGTTCTGATCCAATGGAAAAGTATTGGATCAGAAGCCTTACCAAGTTTCTCTGGCTAAGGTGCCTGGGTGGCCATCTGTGGGTGGCCTGCACTTAAGAACACAAAAAACTGGACACAGATACAAGTGGAGAGAAGTGTCATACAGCAGGGAGTGGCAAGAGTCAATCCCAAATGCAGTCATTTGGGTACAATGTGCCCTTCAGAGAGGGCACGGTGACAGCATGGGCTAATTTACAGAGCTGCCAGGGCAATAACTCAGAAAGCAATACTGCCTTCTCACAACAAAACGAGGCAGCCCCAGAATGTTTCACGGTGGTAAAAGCTGCATTACAGCATACTGAGATCCCGGAACCAATGAAAAGAGACAAGTTTACCAAAACGAGTCTTGACACAGAGTACGTTTCTGGCAAATACATTATTAGGCACTCATTCTACTCATGTCCTGAAGAAACTATTTAGTTTCCTTATATGGCCCTTCTCTTCAGCTCTCCCTGTATAATAACTAATGTCTTCTTAAAGAAACAAAGATAGAAAAGGAATAGAACCGTTCCACTCGTTCCCTCCCACCTCACTGTTTTTGCAGGGAGGTGAGTGGAGGCTCATATTATTGATAATATCAGGCAAGAACTACCAACTTTTGAAATCACTTTTTAAAAACTGATTCTGCCAAAGAAATCTATGTTGATGGGGGAAGACAAGGGAGACATTGCAATTATCTACGCTCGCTGCCAGAATTAAGCAGCCTTGTTTTAACCATAACAGTTTTCTTTAATCTCATTAGAATTTTAACTTGAATACTCTACTAGAACAAAGATACAATGTGCATGCATGGGTAGAAATACTATCATGGCATACAAAATCAAAGAAAATGTCAGCTGTCACTCTTAACTGTGAATCAACTTCTAATGTTACTCCTCTTGTTAAAATTCTTTGATTGGCCCCCATTATCTACAAATGAAATCCAAACTCCTTAGCAGGACCCCAACTTCATTCTCAATACATTTTTTTCCCCTATTCTCAAATTTTACAGTCCATTTCTTGCCAAAAGCCATGCTGCTCTTCTGCCTGAAAAATCCTTTCCATTACTCTTTGCTTGGTAAAATCCTACCCATCTTTCAAAGAACTGCTTGGTTTTTCTCTCCTCCAGAAAGACTGTTTTGACACCCACTCTCCTATGAACTCTTGGAGGACCCTGTGGTACTCATATATGGCACTGTCATTTCATTTTACTGGCTTGTGTCCTCCACTAGATCCGGAGGACAAGTGCCAAATTCTATGGTTTCTATTATATTTTCTAGTTCCTAGGTCAGAGGCCTGACACATAGATACACCATAGTAAATAGATCTATCTATAAAATCTCACTTTGTTTCAAATAGAAAAATATCTACTCTCTTTAAAACCTTTTCTAAAATAGGACAACTACCTTCCCCTTTGACCACATGGATGGCCAGAATGATTTTGAAAGAGTATACCATCTGGGTCATATCCTTGATGACATTTCAGGAAGCTGATGGCTGATTGCTTCACTTATGACATCAGAAAGTAGGCCAACATTTGTAGAGAGCTTATGTGCATGCCACTATGTACTGAATTTATGCTACATACACATTACTTTAGTCTTGACAACCCATGATAATTCATTTTAGCTCCATTTTGATAAAGAACCTGAGGCTCAGAAATTTGCCTTAGGTCATATAGCTATAATAGTAAGTTATGAAGCCAAACTCATACAGTGTGCAAGATCAGGACTAGATTTCTTTCTAAATGAACTAAAAATTGAGGTTGGCTCAAAGTAAGATTTCCCACAGGGCCAAAAAAATGATGAAGGCAGCAAATAAACTTGTGCATCTCAGACTATGGGTATGCAGTTTTAACAATATAAATGGAAAACCAGCCTTGTTCCCAGACTTTAAATAATTGTACACACTGCTGTCATCCTGTCAAATAATAGACTCATCAGACATTCAGTTTGAAGCAGTGTTTTAAAACAACTTCTCATTTATTTAACTCATGTGGATAACATGGTAGAGTATTATGCAAAAAGAGAAAAAAAGCTACCACTCAAACCTTGCAGAGTTTAGGCAGCATATTGGGCATAGAGATCACAGGATCTCCATTATCCCTTGACAAATGGAACTCCAACCAGCACCAGATTTTTTCCAGTTCAAATTCAGTTTTATTAGAGATCCCAGCATAATAATTTTTTTAAAAAAAGACTAGATTGTTGCTTTTTCTTTAATCTTCCATTACTATTTAGAAAAATGACTACAGGCAATGACAAAAATAACCATTTAAAAGGGATTCCTCTCCAGAAGTTTTTTGTAAAGTTTTGAGTCCAGGCTTTCCATTCTTCTCTCCATCCTTTTCATTTTAAAAAGAAAGTGTTTTGGATGACGTCAGCCTTTTACTCAGCTTGCTATACAAAGCTGCTTCCTTCTCAAGTCCTAGACATAATGCCAGGATTCATCTCCCAAACCTCTGGTCTTAATCAAATTCATGCCAAAGAAGCTTGCGTTAATCCCAAGGTCAGTCACAATCCTAACCTTAAACAGGAGACGGCTGATTGCATCACTTACGACATACACCAGGCTGAGGCGGAAGGAGGTCAGACACTCCTCGTCTGTTACGCGTGCGTCACACCAGCAGTCCAGCCTGTTCCCTTCCCCAGAGCTCACCCTACAAGATCAGTGCAGCATCACCTCAATCCACTGAGCTCACTTGCCTGTCTAGCCATAACGGAAGTAGCTTGAAAGTTATCACTGGAATAGATGATTTTCCATAAGTCACAAACAAAAATGTTTTATTTACTATTTATACCTACTAACAATTCAATCTCTCCATCTCTTCTCGGAGAGCCTGTACTTTTAGGCAAATCAGGGAGCTAAAAATACAAAGGAACAATATCTATGCACAAATGTGTGTCCTATCTTCCTTACTAACTTCCTGGAAAATTGCTGTTTCTGTACATTCCACTTTCTTGAGGAGAAATTTTATGTAACTGTTGTACACTGTATGAAGGAAGGGATTTCTCTTCTTAGACTTTATCTCACTGTATAGGTTTCACTCTCTAGGTATTGAGAGTGAGAAGGGGGGGAGACCAACAAACCACACAGAGCAGTATAAAGTACACTCTGTGTCGGCAACACGGCAACTCCTCTAATATCGTCCATGCTGACTAAGTAATTTCTGGTGGAGTTGAATACATCATTAAATTTCTATTTGTGTTCTGCCTGAGGCTTTTCCCTAACCACTAATTGCGAGTGAAGGTCTAGAGAGCTTTTGTGAAAGGGGCAGAACACAAGCAATGTCCTGGTCTGTAGCCAAGTGTCAGTGTACTATATGACAGAGGAAGAGGATTACAGTGAGATTTTTGTTTCAGCCTTTAGTCCAACAAAGATTTAAAAGACTTACAGAAAACAGCTTCATAGGGTTGGGGGACAGAAGTGTAGAGAACAGAAGATAGGAGGACAGGGGGAGTTGTAAACGCATCCAGTAGAATTCAGGGGTAAAAAGTACCCACACAAGTTCACAGAGTATAAAGGAACAAGAAGGAATACTTCCTGCACCATATACACATCAGGGGATAGGGTGAGTGGGGCACAGTGGATTAGCCACTAAATGGCTTCAGTGATAATTCTGAAACCTGTTCCAGTTTAATTTTGGAATAAATTCTTCTGGACAGGTCAAAGATTGTGCTTTAAAAATGTCATTAGAAGGTTACAGCTTTTAAAATATTCTTTTGCCTCCTGCTTCCAGGTAATTTCCTTTTGGTTAAAAACCAGAAATAGTATAAACCTCACAGGATGAAAGAACAGTCTTTTGATACAGGTGAGGTGAGTGTCTAGATGAACTTACACAGTAAGTGAGAGAGTCTATACTTCTTGGTCTTCTCCCTTGACCACTCCAAGTCTCTGACCTACCAGAGATGGCAGTTTATTTCCTGTGGAAGAAGCCAGTAATAGACACTTGTCTGTTGGCTTTGCCCAGAGCAGCAGTCCCTTTCTTGGGGCCCTTTCGTTCCTCTTTGGGTTCTTTTTTCACAGGCATGGCTGAGGGTCTGTGTACAGAGGATGTCTTCATCTTAAGCTCCTCTTCACTATCTGTGCAGGATTCACTCTCGTAGAATTTTTCAGTCACTGGTAGAATAAGGAAAAATGGAATATGGGTGGGTTGAGTCATTTACTCTATCAAGAGAATGAGATGTCTTGCTCACCCCAATCACCTCAGACCCTCTGATCAAGACAGGTGTGCTTACCTAGTACCAAACCTTTCTCCCACTGAGAGACCAGATCTAGCTTCAGGTAAGAAGTATGGAATCCTGAGCTCACAGCCTCTAGTTGGGGCTCAGAATTAACATTCACTCTTCCTCCGTCATTGCTATGTCCCATGCTTTTAAATGAGACTTTATCATTTAATTGTCCAAATCCTTTATGTGGGTCCTGGTCTATGCTAGCCAACTTCCTTAGCTCTACATCTGAATTGTCTATATCTCAAACACCTACTTACAACTCTACACTGTGGCTGGCTTCTTAAGTCTCATCTGCCTGACCCACAGTGCCTATTCCCATTGCTGGTGTTAAATCTCTGGTCTACTTGCCTGCCCCATTCTGTGTAGCCAAGCTCACCACTACAGACCTTCTTGGCTAGCTCTATCCTGATGTCACCCACTCTCTGCACATCCTAAGTACAGAGAATTGGAGCTTACTCAGCTGTTTGGTTCTTAGTTCTGAATGGCTGCTAATTAACCCAAGACTTAGCAGTAGTAGTCTACATCATGAAGGTAACTGTCCCAAGCAAATTCTGTCAAATAACACACTTGACAGTTTTAAGGAAGGACAGTGATACAATGAGAAACAAAGTTACCAGAGTTCTCTTACTCCCTATCAGCCAAAGGCACAATCTGACTTTTCCCCTGCTATTAAAATTCATTGAACTCCCCACCAACGGAAACTTGGATAAGAACTACATCAGTGAGCAATCATTATGAGCAAGTCCCAAAGGACACAGGCACAGACAGTGCCTTCCAAACACGACGTCACAGAACTGAGGAGGGTCTCTTTCATACTACAGCAATACATACACCAACCACCAGCAACAGTATCATGACAACTTCCTATGACTTTAGAGAGCTGCAGCAGCTGTAAAACCAATACCATCTAAATTCTTTCTCAGCCTTCCTGGTTGCAGCAAGTGATAGAGAAACAGTGAAGGAAAACACTTTTTTTCTGGCTGAAAAGAATAACCTAATATGCATAACAAAGGCTCAAATGATTAAAGTGAAAGGTACTTTAGCTCATTAAAGAACGAAGGTAGTTTCAAGTTCTTAATTATTGATAATTCTTTCTAATAAAATACATTAGTCAACTGTCTTAGAGGCATAAGCTTTGCAATCAAATGTATCTGTTCTAAAACCTAGTCTGCCACTTATATAATCTCAAATTTAATGTGTATCAGAACCACCTGTAGGCTTATTAAAACACAAATTGCTGGATTTATTTCCAAAGTTTCAGACTCAGTCTGAGGCGGGACCCAAGAATTTGCCTTTCTAACATGTTCCCAGGTAATGCTGGCTGATGCTGCTGGTCCGGAGACCACACTTTGAGAATCAATGTTCTTTCCTCCCCTGTTTAAAATGTTAAAGTGTTATTGTCAGTGGAGCATTCCTTCACCCTTATCCATCTAATCCCACTAAGACTGCATAATTAACAATCCCCTCCCTAAGAGTTCCTAGAATTTGTCTTTACTTTTAAGACCCTACAATTCACTTTGATGACTCCTGCTCTGTTAGAAGCTAAAAAATACTGATAAGCTTTAAATTATATTAAGTGTTTTCAAAGGCCTTACTACTCAAACAGTGCTCCACAGATCAGAGGCATCAGAATCTCTCATGAGCTTATTAGAAATGCAGAATCTCGGGTCCCTGCTGAACCAGAATTTCAATTTTAGCAAGACCTTCCAGTAATGCACATAGCAAAGTTTGAGAAATGTTGCTTTAAAATACTTAGGGAATTTCCATGGCATACCTATTAGTTTAGCAATTATGATCCCAGAACACCACCCCCATCTCACATGCATCTTTAAAAGCATTATGTAACTGAATGAATGAGACAAAATTATGAGCTGTTATTTATTAAATACCTTAAATTAGGAAAGTCTGAAGAGCCATCTACAGATACAGAAAGGAAATGACTCACTACTAGTTGGTGGTATAAGACTTAGCTCCTTCATAAGCTATAGTCTGTATTCAAATGGCAACATGTCTATAATATTACACTTCAGCACCATCAATTAGCTCATTATTTCATTACTTTTTTTTTTTTTTAAAGAGACGAGGTCTCACTATATTGCCTAGGCTGGTCTTGAACTCCTGGCCTCAAGTGATCCTCCCACCTCAGCCTCCCAAGTAGCTGGTACTCCAGGTGCAAGTAACCACACCTGATTTTCTAGAGATGGGATCTCATTGTGTTGCTCAGGCTGGTCTCAAACTCCCGACCTCAAACTCCCGATCTTCCTGGCTCAGCCTCCCTAGTAGGTGGGACTAAACATGCAACCCACAATACCCAGCTCAATTTTGCTACTTATAATAGTAATGGAACCACTGGTTGTCTCACTGCCAATTTTGTGCAATACATTGCTTGGAGGAGTTAAAAAACAGAGCAGCACCAACAAAATTTCTTAAGCAGCATATTTGGTATACTTTAAGAGCTAAAAGGCATATTTCTATATGCAAAGCTGCAGCTACTTCAAACTCCAGGACAAAGAAGGTGTCAACTTGAAAATATAGGACTTTTATTTTAGCTGAACAACACTTTTTGGGACTGCCATAAAAAAAAAAAAAAGCCTGGTTTGCATAAGCAACATCAAATTTCTTTTTCATTCAACTGCTTTGCTCTTAAAGATCAACCCCTTGTCCAAGAGTCCACCCCAAACCTGTCTCAGGGGCTCAACTCCCCAGTCTCTGCTTCACACTCACTGAAACGGAAAGATCAGCTTTTTAAACCCATAGAACAAATCTGATCCAGCATAGGACAGGGCAAGCCTCTGTGCTGGTACATCTGGAACAGTCTGAGCAGAGACGGGAAAGCAGAACTCCTTTGTTGGTAACCAAAGCCAAGATTCATTAGGTTGAGCTTGGACTAAAAACCTTTTTTAAAAAGTGCTATGTGAGCACAGTTTTCATTGTTGCATCCAAGGCTCTTAATAGTCCTGTCTGGAGACAGGAGTGCAAAAAAGTCCACATCCCACACCTGGCCAAAACTTGAGTACTATGTTTTAAACAAAGCAATAGGTAATTATCTACAAATTCCCAATGAACTCTCACAAAGATATATTTGACTTTTTCTTTTGGGGTAGGAGGAGGAAGAAAAAACATGGCATTGATGCTTCTGTCTTCTTAAATTTAGAAGAAAAAAAAAAGAGAGAATAAGAAATTCAACAGTAAATACATACGTTACCACCAATGGCCAAACCAAGAGGCTTGAAAATGAACCATTAGAAGACTAAAAGCCAAAAAAGAACAAAAAACCCACTCAAAGTCCAGAATTCATAGGCTCACAAGAAATTTGGCACTGAAAAGACAGAATTTCCACATGTAAAGATTTTTATTCCCCAATCACATGCTACAATTAAAATGGCAGAGGCCTTTTCAGAGGAGTAGGAGGTGGGGAATAATGGGACAGGGCACACGACCAACAGAATGTCTTCACTAGTTTTGAGAACCACATTGCCTAGGAAAAGCTGATTCTTCACAGACAATCTTTTTAAAACAGAAATTTGAAGTAGAAAAGGAAAATCAAGAAAGGGAAAACAAATCTTCTCTAGGAGATCCAAGCTGTGGCACGTGCCATATTAAAGCAGAAATGACAATCATGGGCTAGCCAACCATCACAACGTTTAATATTTAAGAGCATAAACCCACAGCTCTTTTCAAACTCAAAAATATCAGGCCTCACTCAAGTGCTAAATCCTAAAAGGCTCACAGAAGTCTGATTTGATTGTGGAAAGGGCAGAAGCTAAAACATGGCTGAAGAATCAGCCAGTAATTCAAAGCCTAAATTCTAACTCCTCCCTTGGCCCTCGTAACACCCACATGCTTTTACCTAACAAGGCTTACAAACAGAAAATATAAAGGAAGCAATCTCGATGAGTCATACCCCTCCGAAGAACAAATGGAACTGAATACCACAGAACACTCTTGATACTCTCTTCAGACCCTAAACATCTGTAGGTGCTTCTTTTCCACTGTTCAAATTTATAAAACCACCATTCCAAAAAAACAAATGTTTCTTGACATCTATGATAACATCTTAAGTTTGTACTGTGGTTTTCATCTTGAGAGTGCTTTAAGATACATCACCTGAATCTTCATAACAACCCACATTTAGGCAAAATGGATATTTTACTTCCATTGCACAGATCAAGAGACTCCTCACCAAAGATGACATGACTTCTAGCCAAGATCTCAGTGCTTATTTTTTTATAGTGTATAGACCAAACAAGAACCCAGGTGTTCTGAATTTAGTCATGGCATACTCTATACTCTGCTACTTGAAGTGTGGGCCACAAATAACATCAGCATCACTTGGGGGGTGATTCATATGCAAATTAAAGTTTGAGATGCACTGCTCTAAAAAGGATTATGGTACCTCTCTACAGTAATAAGAGATCCTATCTCTGGATTTGGAGCCAAAAATTTGTCTTACCCATAGAGCCATCTGCATCCACAAAAGTTTTAGATTTCAGTACACGTTTTCGTTTTCTTTTGTTTTCTCCACTTGAGCTCTAAAAGATCAGAGGATACAATGTTAAGTTGACCAATGAAGCTACAGAGAAAAATAGCAATAGCTTTTAAATCTATAACAATCACTCTCCAATATTCCATTATGATAAAAAGTTCAAAGAGCAACACTACACATTGATTTCTGGGGACCAACCCAACCACCCAGACAAGCTATGCTCAATGCACAGGCTTGATATTTCTTCATTGTTTATGAGAAGGAAAGTAACATGCTAAGGAAAGAACTATGTTCATTCAGCCAACAAACTTTTGTTGGGTAGTACAGGCACCATGGTTAAAAAGACAAACAGGATAAGGACTTTAGTGGAGGAGAGAGACAAGGAAAGCAGACCACTATAATATACCATGGTCAGGGCTTTAACGGAGGACTGGGGAAGATAATGGGAACACATAGAGACGGCCCCAAACCAGACCAGTGGTTTTCTATGGCTTATGCCCTTGCAGTAGATACTTGTTATATCAGCACTGACATTTCAACATTACACTCATCTAATTTAGTCTCAAACAGGAATTACTAATACCAATTTCCCTTTATCTCCACTGGACTCTTTCATTCCATTTCCTCTTCAGCTAATGAGGAAATCAATGTAAGATTTAAATGACAGCAGTCTGAACACAATAAATTAAGGGAAAACTAATAGCCACTAAGAAAAAAACTTGTTAGCACCCATTATCTCTTATCTACACTAATAGATGTAGACAAGATACAGCTGAAGATCACTCAAAACTTCATTTCCCCCAGCCTGAGCAAGAGCAAGACCCCATCTCTACAAAAAAAGAGAAAAACTAACCATGCACAGTGGCATGCACCTATAGTCCCAGCTACTCTGGAGGCTGAGGCAGGAGGATCACTTAAGCCCAAGAATTTGAGGTTGCAGTGAGCTAGGATCACGCCACTACACTCTAGCCCAGGTGACAGTGAGACCCTGTCTCAAGAAACAAACAAAAACCAAAAAAGCCCTGTATTTCCCCGTTGGTTGCCAGTTTTTCCTACCCAGCCCTTTTCCAGAAGAGCCTCTAAAGAGCAACAAATGTGCATGAGTTGTTTGTTCCCCTCTATCTTTCACACTTTGCTCTGATATAGGCAGGACCTCTTTTTGCAGGATTCCAATAGGAGTTGTATAACACAGCAGAGATGCTGAAGGTCATGAAAAACAAAACAGCTCCCGGGATCCACATCTGCAACCCTCCTGAGACTATACCCTACAGCAAAATTTCCCTTCAGGTGAGAAGGGAGGGAATGTCCATTCTGTACAACCTGTAGGAGAGCAGAATGAGACAAGAGCCATCTACTGGCATTTGTGAAGTATACAGCAAGTGAACTGATTAAGCATAGTAGCTGTAGGTCCCTGGGCACTAAAGGACAAATGGAAATGCAAGCATCCCAGTATAAAATTTTACCTTGATGGAAGGAGATTCGGAATCAGTCTTTGGCACTGGTTCAAGAGGTGGAGACACAGGAGGGAGGGATGGTGACTCAGCTTCAGAAGCCCCAGGAGAGTCTGGGAAGACTAAAATAATGAAACAAGCTTAGATGAGAGAACTACAAGCGCTATCAGGTATCATGGCTTCCCCGCTGGTTCTCTAAACTTCCAGGTGCAGCAAAGGGCAATTTGGAAGCAGTAATTCATGATAACTAAAAACTTTATGGTTATACAGTTATCTTTAAAATACACATTTTATTAATTTTATACAAATAATATCACAGAATCAAGAATTATTAGAGTTGGAAGTACCTTAGCTAAACGTTTTCTTTTACAGCTAAGTCAGGGTAGGAAGCTGGTTTATAAATATTATAAAAATTTATAAAAAATTATAATATCAGATTACCTACCATGTGTCATGTATTTCACTTTATCCTCACAACAACCCCAAGAGACAGATATTATTATTTGCACATTACAGTTGAGTAAATAGAGGTTCAGAGAGGTTCCTTAACTTGCCAAGGTCTGACAGCTTGTGAGACAGCACGTTTTAATCTTCAGTCAGATTCCATAGCCTTGTTATTCCAAATATCCCATGTGGCCTTACCATTAAGGACCAGACATTTTCAGTCAAGATCTAAGTGGAGATAATCCTCAGATTATACCAAATGTTCCATGCCAGAGTGTTTGTGATTGTGATCTCAGGATTACTTGCATTACCTGAGATATCTGTTAGATTGAAAATTTCTGGCTGATGTTGAGTATAAACTTGGGGGTGAGGGGAGGATCATCTTTGAAATGATGATCACAATTTCTAACAACTAAGACCTGCTTAATACTTTGTGTAGGAACTACTATTTCTAGTGAT
Organism: Lemur catta; assembly: GCF_020740605.2. Lineage (NCBI taxonomy): Eukaryota > Metazoa > Chordata > Mammalia > Primates > Lemuridae > Lemur > Lemur catta. The sequence goes on from NC_059134.1 coordinate 57,913,233, forward strand.
TGCCCAATGATGAGGCTTGTTGTGCTACACTGAAATTAGCAGGAAAGAACACATTTAGGAAGGAAATATTGCTATGGAAGTGGCATCACCTGAGAAAAAAGCGCCACCAGAGGAATCCCATCATTCCTCAATAGTTCCAGAAATAGTGGTCTTAGTGTAAGGTCCACGAGAAAGGAAGTGAAAATCCTCAGCTGACCTATTGCTTAATCACCACAAAAAAATTGCTGGTCAGGGGACTGGGTAGCTGCTTAGCCTCACCTGCTCCCTGAATCTCCTGGCTATATTTAAATTCTTAGCACAAGTCTTGGATCTAAAATTCTCCCAGCTGATTAGGTCAGTGTTAAAAATTATGACAGGGGAGGGTTCAAGGCCAAATGACCTAAAGACGTGAAGCAGAAAAAGAGCCAAAATGAAACAATAAATTATACGCTTCAAGTATGAAATGGGTCCCCAAACTTTATAAGCTCTGGGAAACAAGAGACAGAAACATAAAAGGAAAGTGGTCCAGCTATTAAGCCAGCTCTGGGAGGCTAGAACGTGATGGGAGTTCAAGCAAGAGAAAAGTTAAACCCCAGAAGCAAGCATGCACTACTTTGAAGGAATATTTATTAACAAAGCTGGGCCACAATGGTAGATGTGCTACAGTGGTAGGAGGAAAGATCAGTCAATGAGGAAACCAAAGCAAGAATTTTGAGCACTCACAGTAATAAACTTAGGTGCTATTATTCTATTTCCAGTTCTGTAACCACTACTCTTAACCAAGGAAAACAATCCTAGTGGCACCCTATAAGACCATTCTCATTGCATTGTATGCAACTGTTTATCTAGATCCCTACTCTGGACTCTAAGCTCCAAAGAGGCAGTGACACCACAATTTCCCTGGTATTGAACACAGAGTAACAATAATTAAAAAAAAAAAATAATGGAAAACTATCACTTTCTGAACTAAATTTGGGATGAGAAACATGCAGGCCAAGAAGATAACATATTATCTCCCTGTTCCTTCCACACATTCCCCAACAGAAAAGTTATGATAATAAAGGAATAAAATGTATAACCCCCTATAACAGGGAAGAGAAGCAAAGGAGTCAAGAGCCCTTAATGATTAAGAAATTTCAACAAATCTCTGGAAGATGGATGGCAGATGGGAGAAAGTTGACAACAGAAACATCAGTCAATTAGATGAGTCAGTGGAGATTACTATCTATTATAAAACTTCTATTTTATCTGACTTTTAAAATTATGTATATCTATTACTTTGTTTAAACTTAAAAGAAAATATTTTAAGAAAAGATAGGGAAAACATGTAGAATTTTCTAGACTTTGCAAATATCATTCATTCTCATAATAACCCCACAAAAATCACCATTATTTCTGTTTTATACAACTGAGGTTCAAATTAAGAAAAAATTTGCCCATGTTCATATGCTACAATCCATGTGTCTGCCTTAGTCTTTAACAAGCCAAACATTCTGACTCAACACATTTTGGGGGGGGGGGGCGGGGGGGAAAAAAGACTTTATTCCAGTGAACAGTTTGCAAACTGGGGAGAAAGGAAGGTACATTCCAGAGAACATATAGTAAAAGCTCCCGCTCGGGTTTGCAATCAACCCTGTTTATGTAACTGTAGGGTTGATACTTGCTTTGTTCTAATTGCCAAGTGCAGCTGAGTTCTGATTGGTTGACACAGCTGAGCCCTGATTGGTTCGTTCAAGTGTGCTCTGAAAGTACTAAAGAGAAAAGGTGTGCTGACACAATACATTTTTACTGACATAAGCATAAGTAATGCTTGATACATCGGTATATTTAAAACATATTTGTAAGTAAGTAAATAAATAAATAAAACAGGCCAGGTGTGGTGGTTCATACCTGTAATCTTAGCACTTTGGGAGGCTGAGGTGGGAGGATCACTTGAGGCAAGGAGTTTGAGACCAGCCTGAGCAACAGAGAAACCCTGTCTTACGAAAACATTCAAAAAATCAGCCAGACATGGTGGCGCAAACCTGCAGTCCCAGCTACTTGGGAGGCTGAGGCAGGAGGATCGCTTGAGCCCAGGAGTTTGAGGTTGCAGTGAACTATATGACACCATTATACTCTAGCCGGGGCAACAGAGCTAGACCTTGTCCCAATCAATCAATCAATTTGCCGCAAATTTGCAGCTCTTCAGATGAAAGATACACAAGTAATCAAACATCACTTATCCCAGGAAAGCAAGCTTTCTTGGGGCAGAATAAAAACTGTGGTAAAACTAATTTCAAGGGTCCAACAATGTTGTCAAAGAGTTCTCTGGCAGAGACAGGTAATTAGAATTCCTGGAAAGCAGTCACAGCTTCCTAGAACTCATTATTTTAAAAAATGCCTATCCTTACCTAAAAAGGAGGATCATTTGCTTAACATTCTCCATAAGCAACTTGAAAGGACTGAAAATGTTAGCAGAGACTTAAACATATTGGTTAAAACTATATTTCTTCCTAGTAATGTAGGTATTATTATTTCTTTCTGGGTCTGGGTTTTTGTTTGTTTGTTTGTTTTCTTTACAAAGAGAGTATGTAGAACCACTAAAGGTACTTATGACCCTGCCAGGGTGAGGGAGAATGAATAGTCCAGTCCCTTGGGTAGAGAGTTACAAATATGAAATTAACAGAATTTTCAGGAAGAAGGTACTTGCCAGTATGTCTACTACTGCTTAACATTTATTGCACACCTCAACAGGAAGAGTAAAGTGAATAATAAGAAAACCAACTATATACCAAGCACTGTCCTAGCACTTTTGACATACTATCTTATTTGATGTTCATAAAAAGCCTAAATAGTTTGTGATAACACCCCCACTTTAGAGATGAGGAAACAAGGAATTAAAAAAGTTAAGTAATCTGCCTAAAGTCACATAGTAAGTGGTGGAGGTAAGATTTAAACCCAGGTCTGACTCCAAAGTCCTTGCATTTCCTCCACTCCTGCTGCTCCTCTATTAATTTCTAGCTTAAGACAGCGTATCGAATTAATATGACATATTCAGGGTAACACAAATAAAGCAATAATAAGTTAGAGACTGTGTAAAGGTTTAAAATAAAATCTCACTGGCTTTGAGACAAAGAAGAAATTTAAGAATCAAATGGCAGAGGTTTATAAATTTAGTCAGATGCCAAAAACTATCTTTGCCAGAGAAAAAAATCTGAGAACCTCTGCTCTGTATCATCTGTTATTATAGGTTATTTGCCTCTATCACATTTCTTCATATTCCTTTCAAAACTAAATAAGCCCACTCATATTTCTAATCACCCACAGGTATTATTTTTGTGGGCTGTGGATCAGAACTATAGAGTATTTCAGAAGTATGTAATGAGTGCTCAATTAACCATAGTTAATTCCTCAATTTAGAGCTGTCTCCTTCACTAATACTACAGTATCTAGTTAACCTTTTTAATGTATATTAGGCCGATGGCTTCAAAGACTTTTCCAGAATCTTCCCCAAGGTCTTTTCCTGATTGGAAATAGGGAAGACTGTTCCAATTTGCACAAATTCCTAAATTTACTTCCTAATTATTTTCCCAAATGTCTGCATGGAGTTGCCCATTTTTCTTTAAGTAGCCTTGGTCAAAGCATTTTGATAAATGACATGGAATGAAAATACAGCAACTGCTCCTTCTAGGATGCTCACAATGCCCTACCCCCATTCATTCCAAAGAGCTATTAAAAACTATATTTCTGAAGGGTATTGTACCTCTCACAGGATATCAGAGGCTGTAATCCTTAACATGTAAGCATGAATGGTAGGATCTAAATCCACAGAAGAATCAAAGATGGTACCTGTATCACACACAGATTCAACTTCCTGGTACTATTTCTTAGATCTGCTTATTTCTTTTGCATTACTGTCATCTGTATATATAATTTATTTTTTCACTCACTTGTATAGTGGAGCTAATACCTTTTTTTGGAAGCCTCTGTTACGATTTTCAATTCTTAGAGTAGTTTCTGGTAAGGATAGAGTCCCACAAGTTTAGTTTTGTCCTTTGATAGCATAGGAAGTTCCTTTTTCGCATTTATTATTCTTCTTTAATCTCTCTTAGTATCAGTTTGTTTGTGTTTGTCTATGTACTGAATTCCTTTGGACTAGATTTCCCCCCATTCCCTAAGATGTTTTATACCCATTATGGCAAGAATTCACGAGAACTGATTACGGCAGCTCAAGCTTTCTTCATTGGCTCTCAAAGCAGGCTTTTCAGGGTAGAGTAGTCCAGCGTGCCAGTTCTGCCCAGATGTCTTTCTCTTTGGCCTCCTTCTCTTTCTATTAATATATACTTTCCTTTACACAATTCGGGAAGAGATCTTGGCTTGTTGAATACTTGATATTCTTTTTAAAAAGCCTATTAATTTTTCCTGGTGAGATTCTTGCCTTTATTCTGTTTGTTTATCTTGCAACATTGCCCACAGCCTAAAACTAGAAGAGTATACAGTGTCATTTCCTTCCAACAATGGTACTGTAGATACTTCTAGTTTACCACGGTCTTACTTACGTGGTATGGAACATCACACCAATACCCTTGATACCTAGAATATCACAATTCTTAAAAGATTCACATGATGGTAGCCAAAGAAATATCCATCGGAAGGAAAGAAATGAAAAGAAAACAGAAGAGAAGAGAAGGAAGGAATTAAAGGAAAGGAAGGAAAGGAAGGAAAGGAAAGGAAAGGAAAGAAGGAAGGAAGGAAGGAAGGAAGGAAGGAAGGAAGGAAGGAAGGAAGGAAGGAAGGAAGGAAGGAAATGTCTTAGATAGTATATATAATAATATTGATAATCCACATACTCTTTCCCTTTAAAGTTAGTTATTTTGGCAAATTACCAGAAGATCACAGTTGTGGTCAAAAGGCTAAAGTAGATTTCAAACAGAAGTAAATGGTCTATGTCTCTCAATGCTAGGACTACTACTCTCACTGTGACCCCTAATAAATTACTTTTTTAGCTACTTGAGCATCAAAATAAAAACTGATCCTCTAAGCCAAAAGTTAATAGTAATGCCCACCTTCATCTTCACTGCTGTCAGACTCAGGAAGTTTGATTCTTCTCCTCTTTTTCTTCATATTTTCAGTTTCCTTTGTCTCATCATCAGATAACTCTACTCTCTTCCCCCTGTTGCCATCCAGGAATAAATTAAACGTGTTACAGAGGCCAAAAATTAAGTATTCATAGGCTCCTATGAGTTCTGCTTTATAACCCATGATCTTAATTCCAGAAGGTAGAAAACAGTAGTCCGCTAAGGATTCTTTTTAAGGATATTCTGCTAACTGACCACAACTAGGTCACTTCATGGGGTGACCAGAATAAAAAATTTCTTTAGCTCTCTACAGACCACTGGAAGCTACGACCAGGCTAATCAAGAATCTTTTCAAATTTCTTCTTTCCCTATTAGCCTTTCAATCATTCAACAAGCATTAAATAAGCAGCTACTAGCTATATACAAGGCTCTTTACTAAACAATGAGGATGCAAAGATCTGGAAGAAAATACTGTTCTCAAGAAACTTTGGCAAACACTATTGGCCAAAATGCAATGCGATAAATTTTACTGCACACAAAATAATGTTATGGTATATGATTCTGAAAACTTAAAAGCTAAGTAGAAGTTCATCAGGTAGAAAGGGGAGATAAATATTTTAAACAGAAAGAACAACATGAGCAAAGGCATTGATATCCCTTAAAGTGATTCTAATGACATAATAAAAAATCTAGACTCCATCTTGACATTATTTGGCTCCTCTGGATATTCCATTACTCTGCTCATTCAATCAACAAATAATTTCTCAAGGGCCTATTGTGTGTTAGAAACACAAATATATACAAGACACAGTCTTTGTCAGCAAGTACCTTATGTCTTATGTAACTTTAATATCAACATTTCTTTCTACCTCGAGGTACAAAAAAAACAAAGTAAACCCAAAGTAAAAGGAAATAATAAAGATAAGTGTAGAAATCAACGAGATAGAAAATATTTATAAAATTAACAAGTTTTTTACAAAACTGATAAAAGAGAGAGAAATATATATTACCAATCAGGGATGAAACAATGAAGGAATCTGTAGTGATAATTACAGATTCTACAGAAACTCAAAGAATAAGGCTATATTATGAGCAACTTTATGCCAATAAACTCAACAACTTAGATGAAACAGATATATTCCTTTAAAAACACAACTCAGCAAAAATGATCCAATAACAACTAGAGAATTTGAATAGCTCTTTTAAAGAAATCAAATTCACAAAAAAAAAACCTTCTTACAAATAAAATCCAGGCCTGCATTCACTGGTGAATTTTATCAAACATTTAAGAAAGAAATAATATATGTCTCACACGAACTCCTTCAGAAAACAAAGGAAACTCCTCCCAATTACAGTCATGCATTACTTAATGATGGGAGTACATTCTGAGAAATTCATTGTGTGGTGATTTTGTTGTGTGAATATCATAGAGTGTACTTACATAAACCTAGATAGTATAGCCTACTATATACCTAGGCTTTATGATATAGTCTATTGTTCCTAGGCTACAAACGTGTACAGCATGTTACTGTATTGAATAATGTAGCAACTGTAACACAAGTTATTTGTGTAAACATATCTAAACATAGAAAAGTTACAGTAAAAATATAGTATAAAAGATAAAAATGGTACACCTGTACAGGCACTTACCATGAATGGAGCTGGCAGGACTGAACGTTGCTACAGGCAAGGCAGTGAGTGAGTAGTGAGTGAATGTAAAGGCCTAGGACGTTACTGTACACTACTGTAGACTTTATAAACACTATATACTTAGGCTACAATAAATTCATTAAAAAATATTTTTCTTTCTTCAATAATAAACCAATCTTAGCTTAATGTAACTTTTTTACTTTATAAACTTAAAATTTTTTAACTTTTTGAATCTTGTATTAACAATTTAAAACACAAACACTGTACAGCTGTACAAAAATATTTTCTTTATAACATTACTCTGTAAGCTTTTTAAAAAATTTAATTTTTTTTACTTTTAAAATGTTTTTGTTAAAAATGAAGACACAAACACACACATTAGCCTAGGCCTAAACAGGGTCAGGATCATCAATATCGTTGTCTTCCATCTCCATATCTTGTCCCATTGGAAGGTCTTCAGAGGCAATAACACACATGGAGCTATATGACAATAATGACTTCTTCTGGAATATCTCCAGAAGGACCTGCCTGAAGCTGTTTTACAGTTAACTTTTTTTTTTACATAAGTAGGACTACTATGCTGTGTGTGGTGGCTCATGCCTCTCATGCCTGTAATCCCAGTACTTTAGGAGGCAGAGGTGGAGGCTCACTTAAGGCCAGCAGTTTGAGACCAACCTTGGCAACATAGCGAGACCTTGTCTCAAAAAAAAAAAGTAGGACTACTAAAATAATGATAAATAGTATAGTAAACACATAAACCAGTAGCATAGTCATTTATTATCATTATCAATTATCATTATCAATTATGTACTACACATAACTGTATGTGCTATGCTTTTATACAACTGGCATTACAGTAGGTATGTTTACATCAGCATCACCACAAATGTGAACAATGCATTACACTACCATTTTGCAACAGCTATGATGTCACAAATTCTTGTCACTAGGCAACAAGAATTTTTTAGCTCCATTATAATCTTATGGGATCACTGTCATATGTGATCCACTGTTGACCGAAACATCGTTATGCAGTGCATGACTGTAATTTTATGAGTTAGCACAACTTTGATACTGCAACTTGACAAAGACATTACCAGAAAATAATTGACCTATAGCCCTCATAAACACAGGAGGCAAAAAATGCTTAGTGTACTATTACCAAATCTAATCTAGCAATATGTAAAAAGGATAATGTATCATGACCAACCAGGGCTTATCCCAAGAATGCAAGGTTGGTTTAACATTTTAAAATCAACCAATGTAATTCACAACATTAAAAAAACACACCATATGAGCATCTCAATAAATGCAGAAAAAGTATCTGTCAAAATTCAACACCCATTCATGATAAGACCTGTCAGCAAACTTGGAATAGAACTTTCTCAATCTGGTCAAGGGCCTCACTAAAAATCTACATTTAACAACATACTTAGTAGTGAAACACTGAATGCATTCCTGGCAATAACCATCAACAGTGTTTGTACCATGGCTTGGGACATTTTAATCCATCCATATCATATGTTCCCAGTAGGCGAGGCCCACTAGACAGAGCCCTAAGCCTCTAAAATTTCACCATTTTGTTGATGTTTTCAACTCGAGTAGCCCCAACCTTACCACAAAGTCAGGTCTTTCTGGGCCTATCAGTGCTGACAGTGTCCTTTAGAATTTCTTTCAACAGACTAATTCCTACCAACTATGAGGTAGTGTCTCAAATTCCTGGATCTAGTTTTAATAGCTTGTGTGCTTTTTATTTTCTTTTCTAATTACATTTTACCACTTGAAAAATAAACTCATTGATATAAAAAGAAAACAAAGAACTTTTTCTCTTAAATTTGACTAGAAACAGTAACCCCTCATTTGGCAATCTAAAGGGAAAAACAGACACAGACACACACACACACACACACACACACACAATTAGGAACATTTATGCCATATCCACAAATTCAAAATGAATTAAGGGAGGAAAGACAATCAATTTAGATCAATGGGGTAAAAAAGTTACTTTGGGCTCTAAATCATTCAAACTGGCTGATTCCACTTCACTAGATAAGCTACTGAGTTTCTCTCTTCATTTTGGTGGTACAGTTGTATCCCTAAGGCATTAAGCAGGATTTAGTACTCAACTGAAAATTGCATGCTGTCAATAAACCCAAACAGGCCTTCTCACCCCCAGTAGAGACACTCTTCCCCCACAAGCAACATTTTCCTACCTTTTTTTTTCCTTCTGCTGCATCTTAACAGGCTCTGCTTTTTTGCTGGATTTCTTCAGGCCTGCAGGAGCTGCCAGCTTTGGTTCGGTGACAGACTCTGGAGGTTGCTCCACTATTTTTTCTTCTTTCACTGCTTGTTCTGAATCCAAATTGACTTTAAGTTTATCTGCAAATAAAGTATAGCAGACGATATATAACCCCATTATGCAATATTAATCCATCATTTTTTCAACAGTCTACTATGTGCCAGGTAATATGTTAGGAACAGGGGCAAAAGGGATTAAAAAAACAGTCCCTGTCCTAACAGAGCTCCTAGTCTATTCAGAAAACATGTCTCCTTCCTAACTACCACTCTAACTATAACTGCCTTTTGCCTCCTCACTTTTGCCTCCTGCTAATTCCTCATTATATCACAGTCCCAAAGCCAAATGATACTAAAAGCAAGGCTTAGAAAAAACAAATACAATTTAATGAGGTATCATCCTTTTCATTTTTCAGATGAGGAAAACAAAGAGAGAGATCAAAAGATGCTTCCCAAGAATACACAGCTTACGAATGGTGACCATAGAATTTGTAGCAAGACCATTACTTTCTATTATATACTATCTTTTAATGCCTGGATATTCTTATTATCTTACTACTACCTTAACAATAAAATTTAAAGACTATATTGGAATCAAAAAAGTTTGGTTCAAACTCTGCTTCACTCTGGGCAAATTATTTTATCTAAAAGTCAGTCTTTTCTGTAAAAACGGGGATAATATGTACAAGATTATTGTAAGGATTAAAAGAGATCAGTACTGGTTAAGTGAGTTGTCGAAGGTAACACTGATAGAAAAGGTAAGAGTCAGGATTTGAACCTAAGTCTGTTTAACTACTCAAAGTCCTTATCTTTTTCCCTATGCCAAGATGAAAAACAACTACCATGCAGTACAGAGGACTAAGAAATGCTAGTAGGATGGGCCTAGCCATTTGAGAAACACATAACATAGCCTTCCTGCTACACTCAGTGATAGCTTTTTGCAAGCAAAGTCAGAAAATACTATTAGAAAGCTGTAAACCTAGTGGGGTGGCGAACCTGCGGCCTCAAGGCCACATGTGGCCCTCTAGATCCCCAAGTGCAGCCCCTCGACAGAATCCAAACTTCACAGAACAAATCCCTTTATTAAAAGGATTTGTTCTGTAAAATTTGGATTCAGTTAAAAGGTCACACTCAAGAATCCAGAAGGCCACATGGGGACTCAAGGCCACAGGTTCTCCATCCCCTTAAACCATCTAGAGTATAGGAAAAAAATTCTACCTCAGTCTTGGCTATTACATACAGCTTACTATAATAACTTGTATATTATTTCAAAGTGTAGAAGACGGATCAAAGTGTAAAAGGCAATCTATTAATATTTACACTTTTCTTCCCTGAAGACCCGAATGGGAAATCTGAATGGTGGAATCCACCAGCCCAATGGTGGTGTACTCTCTTACATTTTTAATATTGTTGTTCTCAAGTATCAGTGCTTCTCAAACTTTTCTACCAAAATATTCCACATTGTATAGAAATAAAAATATGTATCTCTAGGGGCTTTAGAGGTCACCAACCAACCCCCAAAAATTTCTCTGAAGTCCTATGTGTATCTTTAAAATCTACGGAAATTTTGCATTCTATTAAAGAAATTATATTGTTTTAATAGTAACTGTTTTAAAATTACATCATTAGGAGGAAAAATCTCCAAAAATTTCCAACCTATCTTATGGGTTAAGGAAAGAAAACCTATTGCATTGCGTCTACTAATTTCAGAAAACCGATCAGAATTAAAATACCACTGATCAAACATTAAGTTCAGCACCCAGAGTTTCTTTGTGGTGGTTTCACAGAATTTTAGGGACTCAAACTTATACATATATGCAGCTATAATTAGTCAATTAGCTGGTAAAGAGGTAGTCCAATGCAGCATTTAAAGGCAATTATTAAGGAAAATTTAATGATATTTTCTTGTTACCTAAATGATCAAGTCACTTACATGATCTGACTGATTAAAAGTATTGCCTTTTAATACTCAAGAAAATACGAAAACTTTTCAAGGAAAGAAAGATAACTGATAATGACTTTTTAATTTTGTCACCAATGATAAATTTTTATCACATATAAAGCATTACTTTAAAAAATTGAGACATAATTCACATACCATAAAATTCACCCTTTTAAAGTGAACAATTCAGTGGGTTTTAGTTCTGCAACCATCAGCACTATCAAATTTTAGAACATTTTCATCATTCCGAGAAGAAACCCTGTACCCATCAGCAGTCATTTCTCAACCCCAGCCCAGCCTTTGACAATCACTAATCTTGCTCTACAGACTTGCCTATTGTGGACATTTCATATAAATGGAATCACGTAATATGTGGTCTTTTGTGTCTGGCTTCTTTCACTTAGCATAATGTGGCAAGGTTCATTAACGGTGTAGCATGTACCCATATTTCATTCCTTGTTATGGCTGAGTAATATTCCATCGTCTGGATATATTACATTTTGTTTACCCATTCATCAGATGACGGGCCTTTGGGTTGTTTCTATTTTGGGGCTAATAAGAAAAATGCTACTGTGAATATTTGTATACAGGTTTTTGTGTGTACATGCAGTTTTAATTCCCTTGAGTAGATACCTAGAGTGAAATTTCTGGGTAAACTCTATGTTTAACTTTTTGAAGTACTGCCATACCATTTTCCAAAGGGAGTATATCATTTTACCTTCCCCAAAGCAATGTATGAGGGTTCAATTTCTCTACATCCTTGCTAACACTTGTTATTGCCCAGCATTAAGTTTTAAGTGGTTTAAGCCCCCGCAATGAACTCCCTTCATCTAACTCTTACACTTCATTTTCATTGCATTGATCTTATTATATGTCAAATATAATAAAAAAATCATAATTTTATTCTGCACATTCAGCCCTGAAAAAATGTCTGTTAAGTAAATTAACTTTGTAAGCAATTCTTTTATTAGGTGAATACTTAATTCTTTTAAATATCTAGGTTTCCCCCTTACTCTATTACATGCTCTCTTAACACCCTGTTACTCTCTGCTTAGCAATTACAATCATTAACTATTTAATTTTTCCATATTTATTTGTCTCTCCCCACAGAATATAAGGGCTAAGAGAGAAAGGAACTTATTTGTCTTTTTCTCCATTATATCACCAGTGCACAATAACGCCAAGCACACAGAAGGTGCTCAATAAATATTTGCTAAACACATGAATAAATAAGTATATATTCCTATATATTAAGTTTGATTTTTTAGCAAATATTCACATATCTTATATATTTTAAAAATAAGAATTAAAAAAAAAAAAAAAAACCCAACCAACAAACATGCAATCTTCATCAAAGTTCCCAAGAAACCGTAATCTGATTGGGTATAGTGGCCCAGTACCAGCCAGGCAGGCCAATGACATCAGCATGATATTTTCACAGCGTTCTCCCTGTACATTGTGCCTGCAATAATACAATAATTGTGCTTCCCAATAATCTGAAAATATCACATTTTCCATATACTTGCAGAACACAAAAATGTTCTTCTCTGATAGCTTTTATGGCAAATAAAAAAAACTGTCATCCCAATCCCTCCCTTGACCACCAATTTAGCCATCATGGAAAAGCAGAATTCTGAGTAATTCTGCTTGCCTAAGCACATAACAAAACACTTCCCTGCAAAATCTTTGTAAAACTGATGCTCTGAGAAAGTGTGCCATAATTATCCTGTGGCTCCCAAATTCTTCCTGGTATTCTGCCACATACCCTCAAGGAATGTGTACTTGATATGAGAAGTATGAAAATATGTGACTACTGGTTCCTCTCATATGAAAGAATTCTTATTTAAATATTTTTTTAAAATAAAGACTTTTGCTTTCTCAAAAAATAAATATTTTTAAATGCTCATTACTACCTGGGCCCTTCTAATTCACACTGAGGTCTAATTCGTTACTATGAGTAATCTGCAAAAACAACTAAAAAAAGGCAGAAGATTTGTTTTTGTGACCCCATGAGTGATAACGTTCCCACTAGGCAAACTGACTCTAGCATCCATGTTATTAACCTCAACACTGCTTAACCAGGCAGTGTCTCTTGTATTTTCATCACTCATTTTCAAGAGCCCCATGAGGCAAGGCATGGTGGATCACACCTGTAATCCCAGCACTTCAGGAGGCCAAGATGGGAGGATTGCTTGAGGTTAGGAGTTCAAAATCAGCTTGGGCAACATAGTGAGACCCCATCGCTACAAAAAATAAAAAAAATACCTGGGCATGGTGGTACATGCCTGTCGTCCCAGCTCAGAAGGCTGAGGCAGGAGGATCACCTGAGCCCAAAAGTTGGAGGCTACAGTGAGCTATGATTGTGCCACTTCACTCCAACCTGGGTGATAGAGCAAGACCTTGTCTCTTAAAAAATAAAAATAAGTTTTTTTTAAAAAAAAGGTTCTTGAAGCAAATATTTCATTCTCTTTTCAATGCAGGAAATAAAAATAGGAACAGTAAACTACCCTCCAAGAAATCTCAACTGAGTCCAACTCACCCATAAAGTCCACTGTTCTAGTTGGGTTACCTTCATCAATGTACTGATTGGCCAGTACACTGCAAATTTATGTTAGGATGCAGGAATGCTACCTACTAGTCTCCTGGCTGGCCAAACACTGGACAAAGTGGCTTTCACCTCAAGTAAGATATATTATTACATTAACATTCATTTGTTAGTCAAAGGAAAGTAAGAACATGCTTACTCATAGCAGCTTTTCCAAAAAAATTGCTCAGCACATTCCCTTTCCCTGGTGCCTTGCTGCCTGCCGAAGATGCCTACAAAAACACACGAAAACACATGAGATTTTTTTCTAGCATTTAGGTTGCTCTTGAAGTAGCACAGTCTTGAGAAATCTCTTCAATAGCACACCACACTGTCACAATGGTAGTCTCTATAATCATGCCAAATGTCTAAGCATTAGACAAAAGAACAAATCTAGAATAATAATCCAGACAAGACAGTACCTGCTGTAATCTCCAAAGCTTAGTTTCTCATAGTTCTTATAAAATTACTATCCATGGATGTATCTAAATATTTCTTGAGCACATTTAAAAACTATTTAGTTTGACAGAATTAAAACAGATCAGAGGCAGTATGGTACACAATGGGGGGAAAACCCAAAACATTCCCTTTTGTATGAACCATGAGAAGTCGATGTGAATCCTGGTTTTACCGCTCATTGGCAAGTTAGTTAAGTCTAGGCTTCCATTTTATCACATGCAAAATGGAAATAGTAATATCTCTCTCAAAAAATTGATGAGGATTTAAACAAAGATCAGACTCCTGGCACACAGTAGGAATTCAATATATGTTAGTGTTTCCCTCCATTCCCCTTCTCCTTTCCCAAAGAACAGAAGCTTGAAAATGACAGTGATGGTAATAATAGTAATAATAATAATTATATTTCTCTGGATTTTTTTAATGGTATCTTAATGATACTCGTCTTAAGTCAATGCCCTTAAGTTAGTTCAGATGATGAAACAATTAAAAACTAAGGGAAGTGAATGAAGCATATAAGAAAAAAATGCATAAAATAGAACAAGAATGGCAAATACACTAGGAAGACAAACATATATGGCAAAGCCCAGAGTACAAGATGTTACCCAAAATGACATATTGCTAATAAACAATTCTTTGAACTTCATAATTTCTGAGGTGTTGTCACATGGATTATTTCATCTGGATCTCACAACAATCTTATGATGTGCACAAGCAGGAATTACCATGTTACAGAAGCAGAACCCAAGGCTTGATGAGAAGCATTGTCAAAAGAAAAAGGAACTACTTCAGATGAGAATATCAAGTATTAAAGGGTTCAAACTAAAGTAGAAAAATCAGAACTGAATATTAAAACCTTATAAAATTAAACTACTACCACTAGAACTATTAATACTTTTCTAGTTACCCATTTTGAGCTTTAATAAAGGCATATCTTCAAGGAAGACTTACATTTGTTACTTCTTTAGCCTCTGTTTTGGTTTCCTTGTTGGTTTCTTGGGTTTTAGTAGCAGCTTTAGAGGCAAACATTCCCATAATCCCTTTGGGCTGCTGGGAAATCTGTTTGCAGGCAGGTGGGCCATGACCATTGATAGTCAGCTCGTTGTTGGCTTGTATCTCACTTGACACCTGAAGGTGTGACTGCTCAAACTTTTTGGAAGATGAAGATTCACCAGGAGCTCTAGGGACTGCAGCTGCACATTGTATGGCACTAAACCTGAAGACAGAAATGTTACGTTAAAGTAATGCATCCAACCTTATTTTCGAACTCTTGCTTTTTCTACAATACTTTCTAACTCTAATATTATAAAATTAGGAAATTCTAGAACTAGAATGGATTTTAGAAATTTTTTGTACAAAACTCTTAATTATATAAACAAATACCAGAGAGAAATAAGTCACTGTTTTCCCTCCTCTACTCTGAAGGAAAGTCACTTGTTTTAAGTTACACATCTAGTTAGTAATAAAGATAGGGTTGGAATCAGTGTCCTCCACCACACCATATTGAATATTCTTGCTTCTTTGAAAAATCATCCTAATTCAAAAGAAAAAGAATGCACCAAACAATAAAATATTTAGTAATTTTACCATCCTTGGGAAACCAAATGGTTAGCTCATGTTTTTAAAAACTTTCCTCTTATACAGCTAGACATACAATAAATATTAACTGAATGAAAACTAAGAGCTTTAAATATTAACAAATTACCTGGCAACTCTCCTGGCCAGAGAGGGTCATGCTTTAAAATATGGAAGAAGCTGGGAACAGAGACACTGGCTCCTATAACCTACTGTCCTTTTATAGCCATTTGTTAATAATTTCTAATAATACCAACTCACAGCATCAGATAAGTAAGTATGCCTAAGGCCAAGTAAAGAAATTTGGTGGAACAGTTTGCATGCCATATTAAAAGGAACATTCATCTCTTCTCTAATCATTATAGATGTACCTGTTTCACACAAATACATAATGTAACATTCCACATTGTCAACAGATAACTGATTCAGCCTTCTCAGAGGGTTATACTTAAAGCAAAGTTCCCCAACTTTTCCTAACAAAGAAAAACATTTTATTTTCCTCAGTCTTGTTTACTGGGGAAGAGTTCCTTGATGGTTTTATTTGTTTTTTAAATTGCAAGCACCCAGAACAAGACCTGGCACATAGCAAGTGTCAGGAAAGACAAGTTGAAATAGTGACTATTTAAAGTGACAAAGTGAGGTTTCTGGTTTCTTTCCCTTCTTTAGTGTATCACCTCAAGTTGGGGTGGGAGATGGGGGAGATGTAGAAACTATGTGGTGATAGCAATTATCTTCTAAATCAACCAGGCACAACTTTGAGATTAATTGCTAGAATACCTGGCCTAAGAAAAAAATCCCTGATAAATCATTTCATTTAAGAAGTAACTTTAGACTGAGCAGCCCCAACAGCTCCAAAAATCTTCCACTGATTTATTATAGAAACCCTACAGTAACACACATCTTTTGTGCATCAGAGTTAAGAACAGAAGGAAATCATTTACTTTCACCCACTGCTCTTCCTTTCTGGCCTTGCAGTGCTTCCATGTACAAGGAAAAGGGCAATGTTTTATTTCATTGTCAACATCTAAAGTTGGCTTGAGACAACCCTTTCTCTGTTTGGTCTGCATTCCACACCTTAGGGTCAGGACCAGGAATTGGCAATAAGGAAGAAACCAAGTTAGGCTGGGAGCATGTCCGAAGAGAGAAGAATCTCTGCTCTACACTAAAATTTCAACTTTCTTCCTGTCACAGCAGTTCTTAAAACACACAAAATCATGAGTCAGATCTCAGTTGGCCCATAATTCTCAGGACCAAATACTTCTTTATTGGAAATAAATTCTTCACATTTCTACTGAGGATACTTTTAAGTATTTAGGTAACGTTTCACTGAAGTGCTTCCTATTACCATGTTTATTTTAGTGAGCCTTGTGCAAATTTCATTTTGAACTTTTGAGTCACTTTTGTTTTTATTTGTTTACTTGCTAGATACAACATAAGATCTGATTTTTAGAGCTTGACATGCTATAACTAGA
The DNA here is from genome assembly GCF_020740605.2 of Lemur catta. Lineage (NCBI taxonomy): Eukaryota > Metazoa > Chordata > Mammalia > Primates > Lemuridae > Lemur > Lemur catta. The sequence continues at coordinate 57,930,246 of NC_059134.1, forward strand.
TTTTAATACACGTTATTTTTGAAATCTAATATTTTACATAAACTCATCAGGGTATTAATGTTTTCCTGAAATCCTTCCCTAAAAGACACTAGACTTGTAAATTATTACTCTTTGGCTATATAATTATATGTTTTTTAAAATAAATATTTGTATGCCTATTTTACTCAAGGTTTTGAGCTAAAGGAAAAAAAAAACACCAACTAATTCCATCATTAATTCACTCAACAATTACTTACTGAATGCTTATCATACGCCAGGCACCATTTTGGATATACAGTTAACAAATTAGACACAATCCCCATTCTCATAGAACTTACAGAAACCTCCCACACTTTTCCTTCCATTTTACAGTCAAATTTCCTGGAAAGAGTTACACACATTCGCTGTCTCACTTCCTCTTGTCCCCATTTACTCAGCTGACCAGAATCTGGTTACTCCACTGAAAATGCTCTTACCAAGGCCATCACTAAATCCAATGGACACTTCACAGTTCTAATCTTACTAGGCTTCTCAGCAAATGTTTCACATGGTTGACCAATCCCTCCTTCCTGAAACTCTTCCCTTAGCTTCTGGAACCCCATATACTCTTGTGATTTTACTCTTATCTCTGGCTTCTCCCTAGGGGCCCCTCTTTTCCTGTCCTTCCCTTTTTTAAAGCTATTATTAAATAGTGGTTACTATGTGCTAAGTGCTATTCTAAGTACTTAACGTATATTAAGCCACTTAATCTTCTACAACCCTGTAAGGTTGGTACTATTGTTAGCTTTACTGATAAGGAAATTGAAGCACAGAGGTTAAATAACTTGCCCCAAGGTCACACAGCTAGTAACTGTGGCCTAGAGTTTTATTTTCTGCCATTCTTTTATTCTATACATTCTCTCTGCATGACTGTATCTACTGTTATGGCCCAGTTACTTACCTATTCTCTCTGATTCCAAAACCTCTATATCTTCACCCTAGATTTCTCTCCTTAGCTCTAGACTCACCTATCTATTGTAATGGACATCCCCAGTTGGATTTCCTACAGGCTTCTCAAACTTGGTATGTCCAAAACCCAATTTATCATTTTTCCCTCTCTCCCAAAGCCTCTTATATTCCCTTTCTTAGTGCTCACGTGCCCAAGCCAGAAACATGGGTATCATTCTTTTAACACTATGAACAGGCACCCTCCAACCACTATAACACATTGAGGTTTTTGATGGTTGTGACTTTTTAACCTCCATCCCTCTCCATCCCCAACACCACTACACTACTTTACTTCAGGTAACTGCAGTCTCCACCCCGGATCATTGTAATATTTCTCCTCCCTGATGACACTGCCTCCAGATTATTCCCTTCTGTTCTATCTTCAACATCACAGTCAGTGATCTTTCTAAAATTTAATTCTGATCACTTTACCTGATCTGCTTAAAAATCTTCAGTGGCTCCCCCGTGCCCTCAGAATAAAAGTCTTAACTTCTTATCCTAGTTGGCCTCTTCAGTCTTCTATCTAATTATTTCCTCTCACTCTAAGTTCCAGCCATAGAAAATTATTATGGTTCTGCACAGTATTATGTATTCTCTCTTAGCTCTGTCCTTACTCTCCCATTTTTCCTTTGCCTGGCTATTTCTATTGGGCTTTCAGGCCTCAACTTGTATGTCATAACCTTCAAGATTTCTCTGTCTTGCCCCCTCACTCTACCCATCCAAATGTGGGTAAAGCCTCTTCAAACATCTTCCTACACCATTACTCCCATCAGACCATCAGTTCCATGAGCAGGTACTGGGCCATATTCATTCTGCAGTGTGTGACATGCCATAGGTACTCATCAGATATTGAATTCAAATTATCTTGCTTAGTATCTGTCAAAATAGTAAGTATTTAATATATGTTTGGGAAACTGACTTGAACTCTCAATAAAACCCCACAAAATAGGCATTATTACATCTAATTCAAGGATGAAGAAACTAAACTTCAAAGTGTTTAAGGAATCTGTCCAAAGTCATCGGGCTATTAAGCAACAAAGCCATGACTGAAGACTTTGACCATCAATTTCCAAAATGTGTATGCATTATACGCCATTATCTCCCTATGCTGTGAAGGACACAAAAGATTTACAAGATCTGATCCTGGTTATGGAGGCTCAAGAAAAAGTTGCTTTTGGATGGAAAGTAGAGGGATATCAAATTAGGAATAGTTTTTAGAAGGACAACATCTGAACTGGTTCTTGAAGGATGGGTAGGATTTAGAAAGGCAGAGACTGGGGTAAGGGAGTTAGAGGGGGCACAACAAACATTACTGGTGGCAGTGACAGGATAAATATATGAGAAATAGATTTATGGGTAGTCCACTGAGGTTTTCAATATGGGTTGTGGCTGCTATTTTTCACCTTATGATGTACTAATAAAACCAGGCATGTGTCTTACTGCAAGATAAATGGGGTTTTACTAGACTTGGCATTCACTCTTAAGAGGCAGCCACTGTGTAAACATCTTACAAAATCAATTCGTAAAGAAGCCCACAAGGAACATTAAGGAGCTTACTTGCTACAGTTCTGCAAGTTGCTTTTAAGGATGTCATAGTCAGTATTGAACAGAGGCCCACTGTCCTTTAGCATGGCTTTCTGGATGCTGTACACATGGATGCTGGCAGTCACAGCTAGCTTGGACTTCACTGCTACAAGTCAACAGGAAAAGTAGTCTGTTAATACACAAACTTCATAGCATGTGGGGACTTTAACAAGAAACCCTTCTGCATTAAAACCATTTGCAATCTGTGGTGGTCCAAAAAACTCTAACAGGCCAAATTGCCACATATACAGTATAACATCAACTCTTCTGTCTGCAATGGGAACATTATGACAAGGTAGGTGGTGGTGAGTCATTTCTAAGTACAGCACCTGTGAGGGTATCACTCATCTAGTGGACACTTAGTAAATATTAATTAATGATTGATGATGACTATGATGATCTTTTTCTTTTTTTTTTTTTTCAGTCAGGGAAGAACCTTACACTCTAGCATATAATTAAAGAAGAATCAGTAGCTACTATCTGAGAAGACTCATTTATGTATTTCAATTTTAGTTTAGAGAAAGCAACTCTATTAAGTCTGCAGAGGAAAAACACAAAAGAACTCACAAAAACAAATTTTAGGTTCCACAAGGGAAGGGGTTGTGCCTAACTTGTTCTGTGTTCCCAATGCCTAACACACAGTAGACAATCACTAAGTATCTACAGAATGAAGAAATCTTGCTTTGCCTACCACTGTGGTAATTCAGGGGGGAAAAAAAAGTGGACATCCCCACCACCCTGAATACTTTAGAGTTAACTTGGTAAGAAAACACCCCCAACCCCACTCCACCCCACACACTGGGAGGAGTCTTTATATACAAAGTACAACAGTGTAGGTTTTGTCTTGAGAAACAGGTCCAAGATCACAAGGACTCTAACTGTTATAAAATTCCTTTGAATTACGTTTTTAAAGAATATAACAGTAGCATTAATAGTCTTGAAATAGTCCACAAATTTAATTTAGAAGTTATTTAATTTAGAACTCTTTCTGACTTCTAGAAAAGCATTCTTTAATTTGCTTCCTAAAAAACCGTTATGGAATACAACACAATATTTAGACTACTGTCTTTTTACAGTTGATGAAAGTGTCCCATATGGTACTCATAATAGTTTTGCATGTCTGTCACAAGTTTTGTAATCCAGTGATAAAAGTGCTTTATAAATGTCAGCAGCTGTTGGCCTTAAAAAATGGGAAGTTAGGCAGATACAGTATCATATTTTAACATGTTTCAAAAACTACTAATAAAAGGAATATAGGACTCCTCAGTTAATAGCTAAATAAATTATATGCAGATGTTAGGGGCAGATTTTTATTGAACCTACACTGATGCCATAAGAGGAAAAACTTGCTAAATCACTAAAACACTTACCTTCCAATTTATCTTCTCTCACTACTGCAACCTTGTGGCACTATAAGGAAATAACACTTCGTTAGTGTTTAAAGTAGTACTTGCAATTTTAAAGTTTCACATATAATTGTGTTTGGATGTGAAATTAGGAAAACACTAGCTATTCCTTAAAATATATGTTACAGTTTAATAAAGTTAGACTCAGTTTTTATTTGTTTACTTTAAAACTTCTCAATAAGGTTAAGGAAAGTATTATAATATAGATTTCAATACTACAATTAAAAAAATACAGCATCTGAAATCAGCGTGAGGAAAAGACTTTTTAGTGAGTGATTGAGAATTACTGCATAATCACATGGAACCAGATAAAAATTAGATCTGCACTTCACACCATATACCAGAATAAATTCCAAATGGGTCAGAGATTTAAATGTAAAAAATGAAAACATACATACACTAGAAGAAAACATTAAATTCTTTTATAACCTAAGAATGAGGGAGTTTCCTAAATATAATTTAATTTAAAATCCAGAAATAATTGAAATAACCCATAAAAACTAACAAATCAACAACTTTTGAGTGAAAAGAAACTTTAAGCAAAGTACAAAGACAAATGATAAAGTAGAAAAAATATCTGCAACTTATAAAGCATTAAAATATAGCTTCTAAAAATAAGAAAACAAAGACTCACCACCCTTTAGAAAAATGGGCAAGACGAATGAACAGACAGTTCACAGAAAAAGAAATGCATATAGCCCTGAAAAACATAACATGCGCTGTGTGGGAACAGGCACCCTCATACATTGTTGGTGAGAATGGAAATGGGGAAATGGAGGGGTATTTCGCAATACCCAACAAAGGTACATATACATTTACCCTTTGAGCAATCCTACTTCTAGGAATAGAACCCTAAAACACACTAGCAAAAATATACAAAACACATATACACTGAACTATTAACTACAGCCCTACTTTAATAGCCAAAGACTGTAAATAACCCAAATAACTATCAATAAGGGACTGCTGAATGAGCTAAGGTATATCTATCAATGTAGCACTATATGTGGCTATAAGGAATGAGAAATATTTCTGTAATTGCTATGGAATGGTATTCAGGATCTACTGTTAAGCAAAAAAAAAGCAGAGTGCAAAATAAGTTGTACAGTTTGAAAACTTTTATCTAAGAAAGGGGGTAATATGAATATATATTTGCTTATATTATAAACATATACAACAACAAAAACAATCGAAACAGAAGGCAAAACTAATACCTGCAAGGGAAAGGCGGGAACCTTTATTGAAAGCAAAACGGAAAAACAAACTGCATATAACTAGATATTGAATTAGTGGCTTTACCACAGTGGGGAATTATTTCAAGTGATTCTAAAACACAGGATGACTGTGCATCCTTAGCAGGACATATCTTACAGACAAAAAACTGCAAAGAAATCTTAAACTATTTTCAGTAATCAAATTATTAGTAATAATATTGGTTTTGCTTTTCTAAACCTCATATATTTGGCTAAAGTAAATACATATTTATGTTAATGTTAGGAACCACCAAAATTTACAACATAAGAGAAAAGAGCAATATAAAACTCAAAGAAGTTAAAAAAGAAGTGTAATCATAAATTTGAACTGGGAACATTAGTATGTTTTCATAATGTGTTTTCTCTTAAAAAAAAAAAAAAAAAACCAAAACAAGCATACCTAAAAATGTCATTTTCGTTGGTTTATTCAAGGGAAGAAAAAATGTCATGTTCTGCAAAACTGCACACTAAAAATTACAGAGCTTATTATAAAAATTACAGAGCATTAGGAACTCACCACTCAAAACCTATGCCACTTGGAGTAAGAGCCCTAAAAACACAATTTGTACCTCCTGAGAAAATCTGGACAGTCCAGACAGTTCAGTGTGGCTAAATGCTGCCTCAGGGGATATATGAAAATGCATAAAAACAACAGAGTGAAAATGCCAACTGGTGCTAAAACAATGCAGACCAGAGTGGAGCCTTGATTCAATGGATTCCTGGTAAGGTGGACACAAGGAGTAAGTTCAACATCCACAAACCCAGAGTCTAGCAAGGGGCAAGCGCCTTGAGCATTTTAGCAGGTAAGGGAAAATATGGCTAGTTGATCAGAGAAAATTCTTCACAGGAAAGCCTCCAGCTAATAATACAGAAGGATTAAAACATCGTTATTTTGTAACCTCTAGTGAATTAATGATTTAGGCAATAATACAACTAAAATCGTTAGATGAAAAGCTAATGGGGAACTCATAAAGGACAGGTCAGGTTGACAGCCCCTCATGTCACAAAAAGATAATCAACCAAATGTTACCTTGAAATTTTCAAATTCTCTGGAAGAATATCTGGGATGAGATTTGAAGGAGGCTTTCACTTTCTGCCTTTTGTTAAACATTTTTTATAATCCCAATCATTGGAAAAATAAAATTTTTATATATATATATATATATATATATATATATTTTTTTTTTTTTTTTTTTTTTTCCTCAGACAGAATCTCACCATGTTGCCCACACCAGACTGCAGTGGCGTCATCATGGCTCACTGCAACTGCAAACTCCTGAGCTCAAGGGATTCTCCTGCCTCAGCCTCCCAAGTAGCTACAACTATAGGAGCGCATCACCACACCCAGCTAATTTTTCAATTTTTGGTAGAGACAGGGTCTCACTCTTGCTCGACTCTCAAAACACCTGGCTTTAAGCAATCCTCCTGCCTCAGCCTCCCAGAGTGCTAGGATTACAGGGATGAGCCACTGTGCCCAGCCAAAATTTATATTTTTTAAAAACCCACATAAAGCCTATGATGCTATAATGTTTTTTCTTTCTAGAAACACTTACAACTTTAAAAAGAAATTAGAAGAATTTGAATAACAAAACCCGATATTGTGCTTAAAAATTTGCCTTTCCTTAGGAGGAATATAAGGAAAAAAAGCATGGGTAAGCATCCACACTTGGTCAGTTAATTCTACAGAGTTCCAAAGAGATTCCCAGTGAGGCTATCAGGAGGACAAATCTAGAGTTCCAAAATCCTCACAATCACTTCAACCACAGCAACCTCATTCTTTAAGTTATTCTATATATAGGATTCTGATTAAGATTTTGTTTGAAAAAGCATTCTGCTGCTTTAAAAAAGATAGGCAGAATTTAAATGCCCTCTTAAATTTAGAAATAGAAGGCCCTCTATAAGCAAGCTATGGCTTACAAGTTTTTAACTGATTATAGGTTACACATCATTTTGAAAACTGATCTCAGAAAAATGCACTGAGGAACACAATCTGAATGCACTTTCAGTCGCATCCAAGAATCCCCTGGACTTTGAAGACCAACCACAAAACCACCTAAGGTTCCCAAATTATGAGCCCATTATAATGCAGCAATTAGAGTAAAAATCAACATTATCTTAAAACAAATTCTTAACTTTGGATCCTATCCCAGAAGATCTATGAGCTCTCAAAATTTTATGAATGTCAACATATGCATTTCTCTTTCAGATTCTCAAAGGGATCAGTAACCAAAAAAAGAATACAAATCATTGTTTTAAAGGAACACAATGATTCCCAGGTAAAGACTTGACTACAATTAGATTGAAGGTGTTGACATAACTAAAGAAAGATAAAGAATGAGGTTAGTTAACCCTGGCAATACAAGAAAATATGACATTCAGCTGTAAACTTTAACTGTATCCATTCAAGAGCCATACAAGGAGAGAATTCTGGAGGCAGGTTTATCTCTGAGCGTTATTGAATCAGGTCTGCTTAATTCTGTGTTTCAGAGATATAATGACATCTGATTCTACACCTCAAACATCTTGATTATCATTTGGCTTGCCAAATAGCTTGCCAACAGGAAAGAATACACTGGCTAGAGAATATAAGGGTCTGATCCCCTTAGCAGTTTTGTTTCTCCTTGTAAATTACTAAATTGACATTCCAGTTTAAAATCTTACATGCTCTATCACTAAAAAAAAAATCCAGTCAATATTTTGACAAAGCAGGGCTCTGAACCTATGATTCCAAGGGAAAGTCAAAGGTAAGAGGAAAATATACATTAATGGATCTGAGAAGGGGCCCTGATCTTTGGACCAAGTCCCATGGGGCTCATGGTGGTAAAAACAAAAGAACCTTCAGATAGGAGGTTTGAAAGAAGTGAGAACAGAGGAGGTATGGCTTACTTTTGAGAGGAAGCCAGAGAGAGGGAATTATTAAAGTTCCCAGGGTTCAGTCTGGTGCAAGAGAAGGAATGAGATATCTCAGCAGAACTTTTGGTGCCTACCAAGGCATGCGAGCAGTACAATAATCCCTGAGCCCCTGAGAGGGACATGGAAGTAGCTAAAAGAAAGTCAGCACACTTGAGAAAGCTTGATGGTCAAGACGATGAAAACACAGCAGTGACCCATGTTGGTGGATGGCCAGCCAGATGGGACTATAAAGAGAAGATGCAGAATAAAGATGTTCCCAGCCCATGCACCCCATTAGCTAAGCCCCTGCCGACAACCCCTATCTTTCAGCCACTTAGACATCAGCTTACCCAAATGAATGCTCAAAATGAAAATGAAGTTCAGTTCAAAAAAATAAAATTATATTTTGTGAACACTTGTATTTGTGGCTTAAATTTTGAATAGGCTAAAGATTAACCACCATTTTCAAAAGGAAGGAAGCAGTCTTCTAACGTCTCGTTGCCTAGGAAAACAGGGTAATAATGATAGTCTATGCATCATAGCCAACAATATTATCCAAACTTCTCAGTTTTAGATTTAGTCTAAAAATCCAAAATAATCATCAACTTCAAGTAGCTTTTAAAACTTCCATACTACTGAATATTGGTTGTTTTCTCTCCTCTGTATTAGGTTATAACACTATTTGTAACTCAAAACCATTTAAGCTCATTATAAGATTCTGAGAACTTACGGAATGTCCATTCTGAATGAGACTGCCGGATACCAGATAGGTGACGTGCAGCTGGGCCCCTGAATTTTCCTTTCGCTTCCTTTCAACATAATCATACAGCATCCTATTCCAAAGAAAAGAAGGCAAAAGTAAGCCATTAGTAAGAGTTTTTACCTCATCAACTCTTAATTCATGACTTAAAAGTTACATATATGAAATCTGATAGTCCATTAAATTTTCTAAACAGCAGCATCTTTGCGTGGTCTATTGAGAGATAAAAAAAGGATGGACTTTAGATAGGACATGGGGATTAGAGTTAATTTGAATTGAGGTGGCACAGCAACTGAAATAAAATAAATCTATTAATAATAAAAGGCCAAGAGGGACTGAACCTGCATTAAAACAATGGCAATGATATATAATGGATAGAACACTGAATCAAGAAGTTCAGGTGGGTGTAGTGGCTCTTGCATGTAATCCCAACGACTCAGGAGGCTGAGGAGGGAGAATCACTTGAGCCCGGAATTCAAGATCAGACTGGGCAACATAGAGAGACCCAGTCTCTAAAAAATGAAAAAAAAATGAGCCAGGTATGGTGCGTGCCTGTAGTCCCAGCTATTCGAGAAGCTGACGCAGAAGGACTGCCTGAGCCAGCAGTACAAGGCTGCAGTGAGCTATGATAGTGCTACTGCACTCCAACCTGGGTGACAGAGTGAGATCCCACCTCTTAAAAAAAAAAGGAAAGAAAAGAAAAAGTAGTTCAGTCACTCTCTATGTGATCCTGGACAAGTTAATTAATTTTTCTAGGCCTCTTAATATCTCGAGGTATAAAATGTACTACATTAGTGATTCTCTTAACCTGGGATTCTGGTGGCCATCTATAAACCTCCACCCCCAAAGCTTCAGCAAATATTTCTGTGATTTTGCAGGGGGGGGAGGGGGAGGAGATGGGTCAGGGTTTTCAACAAATTCTCAAAAGAATTCATTACGCCAAAACGTTAAGAACTACTACATACATGCTCACAAATGTCCAGCTCTGAAACTCCAATTTGTAGTTACTCAGATTCAATGCTGGTTTGGAACTGCAGAATGTGACAGCTTACTCATGCTGCCCAATATTCAGAATGTTTATTAACTTGAGAGCCAAACACTAAATGAAGAAATAATGTTGCTTTCAGTAAAATCTCTAAATTCATTTTTATCCCTATGCTCCAGCAACTATCGAAAGTTGGCTTTCCTCAATCAATAATTTAGTTTAGCAACAATAAAAACAGACATATCATTTGTGTCTTTTATTTCAAGAAACATTTACTGAATCTCTATAACATACACTTCTGCCAAGGACAGCTGGAAACTCAAAAATCCCCAGAGAAACTCAACCTACACTGTTGATCACTGTCTTCTTGAAGTGTTCCCTCTCTTGGCTTCCATGCCCCACTGAGTCTGCTGCTACTCCTCTAACAGCCTCTGCTCCATTTCTTGCACAGACTTCTCTACCTCCTCCCTTTCCTTAACTGCTGGTGTTCTGTCTTTAGCTATCTTTTCTCTCTGTGTATTAGAATGAACAACTATCTCATTTGTCTGGGTCTGAGGAGTTTCCTGGGATGCGTGACTTGCAATGCCAAAACTGACAGTCCTAGGCAAACCAGGATGGGCAAACCAGGACCCTACTACATACTCTCCTTAGTCTATTTCATTCACACTCATGGCTTCATCTGTCTCCAACATCATCTGCTCAAACCACCCAAGCCAGAAATCTAGAAGTCATTATCCTTCACTTCTCCCTACCCATTGAGTTGCCAAGTCTTGTCGCCTTTATCTCCCAAGGAATTCTCTCTCTCTCTCTTTTTTTTTTTTTTTTGAGGCAGGGTCTCCCTCTGATGTCCAGGCTTGAGTGCAGGGGCCTCTTCATAGCTCACTGCAACCTCAAACTCCTGGGCTCAAGAAATCCTCCTGCCTTTGCCTCCCAAGTAGCTGGGACTACAGGAGTATGTCACAATGCCCAGCTAATTTTTCTATTTTTAGTAGAGACAAAGTCTTGCTCTTGCTCTGGCTGGTCTCAAACTCATGGCCTCAAGCGATCCTCCCACCTCAGCTTCCCAAAGTGCTAGGATTACAGGCGTGAGCTACTGCATCTGTCCTCTCCCAAGGAATTCTTGACTCCACGCTTTCCAAATCTCTTGACTGGACTATTTTTCAATTCCAAGTATCAATTATTCCTCTACTTTCCTTATCCATGATGCTGCCACAGTGAAATTTTAAAAATGCAAATTAAGTCATTCAGTCAACAAAACGTTATTGAATGGTACTTCATGTTCTACGCCTTGGGGATAGAGCAGTGAAAAAAGCAGTCAAAGTTCCTATCTTTTTAGAGCTTACATTCTAGAAAAGAGAGACAAACAATAAACAATATTAATCACAGATGGCAGTTAAATCTACGGGAAAAAAATAAAGTAAGGTAAGGAGCATAGACAGTAGCTGAGAAGAAGTCTTGTTTTTATATAAGGGGATCAGGGAAAGCCTCATTAGAGCCCTGAAGAAAGTGAGGGAACCACCAATGTGGATATCTTAGGGAAGAATATTCCAAGCAGAGAGAACAGCAAATGCAAAGGTTCTGAGGCAAGAACGTTAGCAAGGTCCAAAGAACGGAAAGGAGGCCAGTACGCTGCAGTGGAATAATGAAGGAGAGTAGTAGGAGTAGGGGAGAGGGAGGGAGAGGGGGAGGGAGAGAGGGGGAGGAGAGGGGGAGGAGAGGGAGGGAGAGGGGGAGGGAGAGAGGGGGAGGAGAGGGGGAGGAGAGGGAGGGAGAGGGGGAGGGAGAGAGGGGGAGGGGGGGGAGAGAGAGAGAGAGAGAGAGAGAGAGAGAGAGAAAGAGAGAGCGCACGCGAGCGAGAGAGTGCGTGCACATGCGCGCGCACCTGGCTTTGTGGTCACTGTAATGACTTTATGAAAGGATGCCATTAGAAAGTTTAGAGCAGAATTAACGTGATCTCACATTTAGAAGGATCCTTAACTGCTATGTGGAGAATATAATGTAGAGGGGCAAGGAGGAAAACAAGGAAACCAGTCAGGAGGCTACTACAATAATCCAGCCTAGAGATGATGGTGGCTCAGACTAGGGTGGCAGCAGTGGAAGTAGTAAATGGTAGATGAATTTTGGGTATATTTTAAAGGGAGAAACAACAGGACTTGCCAATATATTGTTGTGAGGTGTGAAGAAAAGAAGAGTCAAGGATGATTGGGCTGAGCAACTCAAAGAATGCAGCTTTTGTTCATGGGGGGGGCAGCAGAAGGAGGTGTTGAGGGGAGGAATAGGAGTTAGCTTTTGGGGCATGTTAAATTTGTGGTGCCTATTAGTCATTGTTGACACTGAACATGTAGTTGGCTATTCTTGTCTGGAGTATTATTCCTTGTCCCAAAATTTTCAGAAACTCCCCATCCCCTAAGGATCAACCTCAAATCCCTATAAATAACATGCAAGACGCTTGTGGTTCTGGGCCCTGTACCTCTGACAATTCCCCTCACACCCACACTATTTGCACCTTATGAAACATTCTGCAGTTCCCCTTGTTCCTTTGTATATGCCCCTCCTTCTGCCTGGAATGCTCTTCTCAGGCCTCATCCACCTAATTCCTCATCAAGACAGCTGCTCAATTTTCACCTCTTATGTGGAACCTTACCTAACACCACCAGACCAGCAGGGCACCCCTGCCTTCTAAGCTCTAACTAAACCTATACCTATTATTATAGCACCTACCATACTGTATTCTAACTACTTAGTTTACATATCTTTCATCCCCACTAGACTATAAGCTCCTTAAGGACAAAAATGTGCCCTATTCAGCATTTTTGTTGATTCCTCCACCTTACTTCCTAATGTTTCATTCCACTGAAACAACTGTGTTAGAAGGACAGATGAGGTAACACAGATCCATTAACATTTTGGATTATTTATGCTAGTTTGGACCATAGAAGAAACAATAGGCAGGTACCATGCCCAAGAGGCCCTCAAGCTTGCTGATCAAATGCACTGACTTTATCCCACAACTCTTGGTCTTGCCTATATCATCACAGTCATTGCCCTCTATGCATTTGTCTCCCTACATCAACCCCAGCTCTTCTCTATTATTAACAAGAAGCTCAAAGCAAACTCTTTATTTTTTTGTACAGACACAGTCTCACTATGTTGCTCAGGCTGGTCTCAAACTCTTGGCCTCAAGTGATCCTCCCACCTTGGCCTCCCAAAGTGCTGGGATTACAGGTGTGAGCCATCGTGCCCAGCCTGAAATTACCTTGTTTTAATCAAATAAGAGGAGGGACCTTGTCTGTCAAGTTTACCATTTTATGACAAAGCCTAAAATAATGCTAAAAATAGAGTAATAACTAAAAAAATTCTTCTTGAATGAACTTAAGCAAATCAGTAACCCAGTCACAGTTCTCAGGCCCAAGAGTGATAAATGCTTCTACTATAGGTAAAGGAAAAAAAGGTGCAAGAGAACATCTAAGTCTGTTTTCTCATCTGTTAAGAAAAAGTTGATAATACCCATCACAATGGATTATTACAAAGATTATGTGAGAGAAATATTTGTGAAATACCATAGTGCTTAGCTAGGTGCAGTGGCTCATGTCTGTAATCCTAGCACTTTAAGACGCCGAGGTTCGAGGATCGCATGAGCCCGGGAGTTTGAGACCAGCCTGGGCAATGGCAGGACCCTGTTTCTACAAAAAATAACCAGGTGTGGTGGTGTGTGTCTGTAGTCCCAGCTACTTGGGAGGCTGAGGCAGGAGGATCGCTTGACCCCAGGAATTTGAGGTAGCAGTGAGCTAGGCTGACACCATCACCGCACTCTAGTCTGGGATACAGACTGAGACTCTACCTCAAAAAAAAAAAAAAAACAAAAAACCAAGAAAACCTCCCACAACCCATAGTGCTTAGTATTCATTCAGAAAGTATTTACTGACACTCATTATGTGCTAGGCACTGTAAATACAATGGCATATTTTATCTTCCAAAGATGGCTGAGATAGCATCTCCTATTCCATAATATTCTTTTACATCCCCCCAGAGTCCATCCCCCGGCCCCCCTTGAACCTGAGAGGGCTAGTGATTCACTGCTTGATTTCTGAGGCTAGTCAGAAAAGGCAATTGGCTTCTGCCTTGTGCTGGAGCACAAGCTTTTGGAGCCCTGAGCTGCTGTGTAAGAAGTTGACTACCTGAAAACACTACACTGTGAGGAAGCCCAGGCCATATAGATAGACTATGTGCAAGTACTCTGGCCAACTGCCCCAGCTAAAGTCCCAGCTGATGGCCAGCATCAACTGCCAGAAATGTGCATAAAGATGCCTACCGATAATTGGGTTCCAGTCATTGAGACCTCGCAGCTGAGATGCCAGACATCATAGAACAAAATAAGCCATTCCCACTGGGCCCTATCCAAATTCCAGACCAAAAGAATCTATAAGTGTAATAAAATTATTATTTCTAGCCATTAAATGGGGTGATTTGTTACACAGCAATAGTAATTAGAACAATGATAAACTTGACAAGTTTCCTGCCTTCATGGAGCTTACATTCTAGTGGGAGACACATACAATAACCAAGAAAATGTCAAGACAGTAATAAGAATTACAACATGCTGGGATAAGTGTATACCCACATGCAGATGAATGAAGTTGGACCCTTTCCTTACGTCATACCCAAAACGTAACTCCAAATGATTTCTAGAAGACATAGTCAACATTAACACATTTTAGTGCTTCTTTTAAAAATTACCTTGAACTAATACCTAATCTGAAAGCTTCAGGGTATTCTTATTGTTAGGACTGAAGCATTTTTAATATTAACAAGCACATGATCTACAGAAAACTTAAAAATAGTGACAATTAGGAATGATAAATTTTAAAAAACCCCAAATGGACCATAGAGTTAAATGTAAGAGTAAAAACTACAAAACTCTTAGGAAAAAACATAGGAGTAAATCTTCGTGACCTGGGTTAGGCAAAGCCTTCATAGATATTACATCCAAAGCAAAAGCAACATACCAAAAAGAAAATAAGGTGAGGATATGGAGAAAAGGGAACCCTTATACACCGTTGATGGGAATGTAAATTAATACATCCATTATGTAAACAGTTGAAAGTTCCTCAAAATATTAAAAATAGAACTATAACCCAGTAATCCCACTATTAGGTATATATCCAAAGGAGATAAAATCAGTATGTCAAAGAGATATGTGCACTCCCACGTTTACTGCAGCACTATTTATAATAGCCAAGATAAGGAATCAACCTAAATGTCTATCACAGATGAATGGACAAAGAAAATGTTAGTATACATACACAATGGAATACTATTCTGCCAAAAAAAAAACAATGAAATCCTATCATTTGTGACAACATGGATAAACTAGGAGGAGATTATGTTAATTTAAGTGAAATAAGCCAGGCCCAGAAAGACAAATACCACATGATCTCACTTATATGTAAAGTCTAAAAAAGTTGGTTTCACAGAAGTAGAGAATAGAACCGTGGTTAGAAGAAGCTAGGGTGGTTAGGAGGGAGAGGGGATGAGGGTGGAGATATGTTGGTCAAAGGATATATAGTTACAGTTAGGAAAAATAAATTCAAGAGATCTGGCCGGGCATGGTGGCTCACGCCTGTAATCCTAGCACTCCGAGAGGCCGAGGCGGGTGGATTGTTTGAGCTCAGGAGTTCGAGACCAGCCTGAGCAAGAGCAAGACCCTGTCTCTACTAAAAATAGAAAGAAATTAGCTGAACAACTAAAAATACATAGAAAAAATTAGTCGGGCATGGCAGTACATGCCCGTAATCCCAGCTACTTGGGAGGCTGAGGCAGAAGGATTGCTTCAGCCCAGGAGTTTGAGGTTACTGTGAGCTAGGCTGATGCCACAACACTCTAGCCTGGGCATCAGAGTGAGACTCTGTCTCAAAAAAAAAAAAAAAAAAAAGAGATCTATTGTACAGCATGTTGACTATAGTTAATGATGATACATTGTATTCTTGAAAAATGCAAAGATAGTGAATGCTAAGTGTTCTCACCACAAAAATAACTATGTGAGCTAATGCATTTATTAATTAGCTAGATTTAACTATTCCACAATGTATATATACTTCAAAACATCATGCTTTATACAATACATAAAATTTATCTGTCGATTTAAAAAAGTTTGTAAAATAAAAATTTAAATTAAAAAAACCATATGCAACAAAAGAAAAAAATACATTGGATTTCATCAATAATAAAAACTTTCATGCTTCAAAGGACACCATCAATAAAGTACAAAGACAACACACAAATTGGGAGAAAATTTTTGCAAATCATATATCTAACCAGGGTCTAATATTCAGAATACATAAAGAACTCTTAAAACCCAACAGTAAAAAGTCAACCCAAAGAAAAAAAAAAAAATGGGCAAAAGTTTTAAACAGATATTTCTCCAAATAAGTTATATGATGGTCATTAAGCATATAAAAAGATGTTCAACATCATTAGTCATTAGGAAAATGCAAATCAAAACCATATGAGATATCACATCACATCCACTAGGATGGCTAAAATAAAAGACGTAATAAAAAGTGTTGATAAGAGTGTAGAAAAATTGGAATCCTCATACATTATTGGGATTGTAAAATAGTGTTACCATTTTGAAAAATAGTTCATCAGTTTCTCAAAATCTTAAATATAGAATTACCATATGACCTAGCAATTCCAATCCCATATATACCCAGGAGAACTGAAAACGTGTACATTTGTTTACAAACACTTGTATACAGATGTTCATAACAGCACCATTCATAACAGTCAAAATGTGGAAACAACCCAAATGTTGATCAATGAACTGACGAATAGATAAACAAAATTTGGTATATCCACATGACGGGCTAAACTGTGTCTCCCAAAAAAGATATGCAGAAGTCCGAACCCCAATATCTTAAAATGCGGCCTTATCTGGAAACAAGGTTATTGCAGATGTAATTAGCTAAGACAAGATCATATTGGAGTAGGGTGGGCTCCTAAAATACAAGCATACCACATAGCTATTATAAGACAGCTATGTGAAGATACACACAAGGAGAACGCCATGTGATGATGAAGGCAGAGATTGCAATTATGCAGCTATAAGCCAAGAAATGCCAAAGATTGCCAGCAAACCACCAAAAGGCGGGAAGAGGTAAGGAAGGATTCTTTCCCATGGGTTTCAGAGAGAATGACCCTGAGAGCATGACCCTGCCAAAAAACCTGATTTCAGATTTTTAGCCTCCAGAACTGTGAGACAATAAATTTCTATTGTTTTCAGCCACCTAATTTTGTAGCACTTTCTTATGGCAACCCTAGGAAACCAACACACCATTTAATGGAATATTATTTAGCCATAAAAAGAACTTAAGTACTGACATATGCTGTAACATGGACAAACCTTAAAAACATTACGCTAAGGGAAAGAAACCAGACATACGAGACTACATGTGACTCCATTTACATGAAATGTCCAGAATAGGCAAATCTATAGACAGAAAGATTAAAGGTTGTCGTCAGGCTTGAGGGGGTAGGCATTGGGGAGGGATGGTGAGTGACTGATAATGGGTACCTTGATTTCTTTTTGGGGTGATGAAAATGTTCTAAAATTGATTGTGGTGACGATAGCACAATTCTAGGAATATACTAAAAACCATTGAATTGTACACTTTAAATGGATGAATTATATATCAAAATATCCTTTATAAAAAAGAATTATGAAAGAAATTAATAGAATGATATGATGAAGAGTTAGGGAGGGGTGGGGATATTTGAAATAGAGGATTAGGCAAGGCTCCTTTTAAGAAGTAACATGTAACATTTGAGCTGAAACCCTTAAAGATAAGGACAGCTAGAAGGGCATTCCAGGCAGAGGGTACAAAGATCCTAGAGTGCAGATGATTTTCACATATTTGAAGAAGAGAAAAGCAAATATGGCTAGAATATAATAAGTGAGGTAGAGAGTGATATGGGATGAAGTTGACTAGACAGGAAGGAGCTAGACAGTGTGTTAATGCTATAAAAATTATAGGTAGACTGGGCATGGTGGCTCACACCTGTAATTCCAGCACTTTGGGAGGCCAAGGCAGGAGCATTGCTTGAGCCTAGGAGTTCAAGATCAGCCTGGGCAACATAGTGAGACCCCCATCTCTACCAAACACACACAAAAAATTTTGCTGGGCTGAGGTGCCTGTCTAGCTACATGGAAGGCCCAGGCAGGAAGATCACTTGAGCCCAGGAGCTCAAGGTTACAGTGAGCTATGACTGCAGCACTGCACTACAGCCTGAGCAACAGAGCAAGACCCTGTCTCAAAAAAAAGAAAAAAAAAAAAAAAAAAACAGCTGGGGCCAAGTGCAGTGGCTCACGTCTGTAATCCTAGCACTCTGGGAGGCTGAGGCAGGTGGATAGTTTGAGCTCAGGAGTTCAAGACCAGTCTGAGCAAGAGCAAGACCCCGTCTCTACTAAAAATAGAAAGAAATTATATGGACAACTAAAAAAAAAAAAAAAAATATATATATATATATATATATATATATATATATATATAATTAGCCGGGCATGGTGACGCATGCCTGTAGTCCCAGCTACTCGGGAGGCTGAGGCAGTAGGATTGCTTGAGCCCAGGAGTTTGAGGTTGCTGTAAGCTAGGCTGACGCCATGGCACTCTAGCCCAGGCAACAGAGTGAGACTGTGTCTCAAAAAAAAAAATTAAAATACATAAATAAATACATAAAAACCCAGCTGTGTGGCAAATGCCTGTAACCCTAGCACTCTGGGAGGCTGAGGTAGGAGGATAGCTTGAGGTCAGGAGTTGGAGACCAGCCTGAGCAAGAGTGAGACCCTATCTCTATTAAAAATAGAAAATATTAGCCAGGCAACTAAAAATAGAAACAAAAAATTAGCTGGGCAGCCAGACATGGTAGTGAGCACCTGTAGTCCCAGCTACTCGGGAGACTGAAGCAGGAGGATCACTTGAGCCCAGGAGTTTGAGGTTGCTGTGAGCTAGGCTGATGCCACGGCACTCTAGCCCGGGCAACAGAGCAAGACTCTGTCTCAAAAAAAAAAAAAAACCAAAACAAAATTATAGGTAATCAGGATAGCCACAGTAAAATTGCAGGCACCTATATTTCATCTTTAAGGAACTCCAATCCTCAATATGTATCTTTAAGCCCAGCAAGCTTATATACTAACAGGTGCTTCATTTCCAATTTAAATATTCATAACCACAACAAACAATAACTCTTATATAGGTGTCCATTCCCAAAGTTACCTGGGTTTGGGCCAGGACTGGTCTTGGACAAGCTCAGATAATCAAAACCAGTCCAAATCCATCCCTGGGCTAAGAGTTTTAGGTCGTGAAAGGTTAAACATCACAGCCAAAATCAGACTCCTAGACCTATCTAACAGTAACACAGATAAAAACAGATCAACCCATTCCAGAGATCAGGGACTTTCTAAGGCTCGTGGAATGTTCTTATGACTCAAATAATGTTCCTATGACTCAAGAAATAGAGAAAAATCAGACAACCTTTAGGAATAAAACAAACTAAATGAGCATTTAACCCAATATATGTGTCCTCAGCCTATTCATTAATTCCTCCCCTTGGGACACAGACAATATCTGTATCTTGCAGGTCAAAAAATTCTAAAGTTAATTCAAAGCTTGCCTTTTCTCTTTTGGCCTCAAGTTGGATCACAAGTTTCAGCAAGAAAAGGTGATATGGCAAAATTCAAGAAGGGCAATGATCTGCACCATCCTAAACACTCTTTTTAGTTTCACTTAAATAGTTCTCCCCATCTTGTACTGTCATACAGCTGTGTCAAACACCTGTTGACCTCATTTTGAAAGTATTTCAATAACACCCAGAGATGGGCCTAAGGAGCATATGTGAAAATGTAGTGAAGATGTACAAAACAAACATAAATCAGAGATGTAAACAAAAGTAGCTAGCCCATTTAATCAATTTGAAATAACAAAGCAATGTTAACCAGAGACGAAGGCTGTCAATAAATCCAGTAAATTTATCCTCACACATTTGCTTACAAGTCCACCAATCTCTTAAAAGAGACAAAAAGTAGTAAAAGCTAGTAAAAATAGTATTCTTTCCCATTCACCCAGAAAACAGAAAATTACTTGTAATCTAGAGTCTATCTGTAGAGTTAAAAACAAAGCAAAGCAAAAAACAAAAAACTCCAATATGATTAAAATTGGTAGTAAATTGGACTTACTGTTTGGCTTGGTTTACATGAACCCCTAGCGTATAGCTCAGCCATTTGTATGTCACCTGTAAGAAGGAATTTTAAAAATGTTTTATTAGATGACTCTAGAGTGCAGATCAGTCCAAAGGGCCTGCTCCTAAAGATTCCTATTCTAGATGATTATGCCTTATAAACTACAATACATGCCACCACAGTTTTGCCAAGAACTATCTGAGCAGGCAGGACCAATATATCTTACAAATGCTAGTAAGTTTGTTTCACAGACTGATTAATGCAAAAAAATCTAAAAAGGCAGGCTGAATATATATAACAGAGAAAGCTCTAATATTCCTCACATTCCTTGTTTTACTTAGGCCCTTTCTTCACATTTTGTCTTTTTTGGGGGGCCACCACCCAAAGCTATCCTAAAACTCATCCAAAAGCTAGATAATTTTGAAGTGTATGACTCCAAAACTTATAAGGAACGGTGCAGCCATACAAACAGGTGGTGCAGGGGTCAGGCAAAGAATGAATAAAGTGCATGAATATTTTACCAGAGATTAGACTGGGAACTACAGGTAACAAGCTTTCATCCTTCCTTGATCCAGTATGCCTGTGACTCTCATCTCTCAAAGTCTCTTCCAATTCTAAATGCTCAGCTTCCAGTAATTAGAAGACTTACATACATTAGGCAAAGGCAGTGTAATGTAGCAGAAGGCATCAGTGGAAGAGCAGACCTACGTTCGAAAATTGCCTCTCTATTACTGACAGCAAATAAACAAATTATTTGGCCCCTCTGCTTCAATTTCCTCCTCTAGGGATGTTACCACCGACCAGAGTGGGGTGTGTCGGGGGCGGGGGTCACTGTAAAGATTAAATACAATAATATGTATCCAAAATGCCTTAGCATACAGCAGGCACTCAATCATCACGGTTTGCAAAGTGCACTCACATCCATCGCCTTACTTAATCTTTACAACGCCCCTGTAAGGCGGGTCAAGCTTCTATCAGTGCTTATATTTCCAGGGAGAGGAAACCGTGTGTCTGGAGGTTAAACACTTGTCGCTTAACCTCGATACGACACAATTTCCTCAGCTGTAAACTTAGAGCTTTAAACGCCAGCCACCTTATAAGACAGGTGTAGGGACGCCTTAGAAATACTCTCAACCAACGCCCCGCCCTCCCCGCCCAATCCCCGCGGCCCCTCCCCGGGCACTGTTCTCAGCACGCCCACCCAAGGAACGCGGACTGGCGCGCGTGTCAGGGGACCTCCGCGGCGGGTCCTCGCTCGCCCCAGGGCACGAGGCATGGGGACCTGTCTCCCTCTGGCCAGTTCCCACGGGGCCACAAGCAGAGGGGTCAAGGCCCCCGCTGCCCTAGCCAGGCCCAACACCCCAGTCACACGCCCGCGTTTCCCAGTCACATCTCCTCACGATTTTGTTTTGGTCCGTGACGAACTCGTCTATATTTTCCAAATAAAACTGGTCCGCCATGGTGCTGCAGCCTGGGACCTGCCGCCTCGGAGCCCCTCTCTCAGCTACAGCCGCAGCTCCCGCCGGCGGGAAACGTCTTTGCTCCCTCCCACGTCCGGGGTCGTTTCCCATGGCAACAGAGGCGACGCGCTACGGCGGCCGTCTGAGGGTCAAACTAGTCACGGAGACGGCGCAGGCTGCAGTAGGTGGAGCTAGTAGGAACTGCGGAAGGGAGGGGTTGGGAGGACCGGCTTGGTCCGGGAGAGTAGTTGGACACAAGGTTTCAAATTTCATCCACTTAACGACTGATCCGGACAAAACACCTCACCTGTAGGAGCCACAGCCTTTCCACCTGTAAATCGATAAACTAGTCCTTGCCCTTTGATACCTTTATTCAGCAAATATTCATAACGTACCTATTGTATTCCAGGCGTTTCTTAGGCACTGGGGGCACACTCTTCCCGCGGGGTGGGAGGGGATACGTTTTAAGGGCCCCTATCAGACACCTGAAGCCACTGATAGTACCGGACCCTATATACACAGTTGACCGTTGAACACCACGGGTTTCAACTTCACGGGTCCACTTGCACGCAGGTTTTTTCCAACCAAATGCGATCGAAAATGGTGTAGGATGCGAAACCCCAGTATAGAGAGAGCTGACTTTTCCTATATGCAGGTTCCTCAGGGCAAACTGCGGGGACTTGAATATGCAGGGATTTAGGTATACCAAGGGAGGTCTGTAGTTATGTTTTTTTTTCCTATGTGTACGTACCTATTATAAAGTTTAATTTATAAATTAGGCACAATAAGAGATTAACAATAACAACTAATAATAAAATAGAACAATTATGACAATACAGTCTAATAATAGTAAATGTGGTCTCCCAAAATTTCTTATTGTATGTAATATTTTCTTGCTACGGTTGACCTCAGGTGACTGAAGCACGGACAAGGAGGGACTGCTGTTAGGAATAGAAGAGAGTTCATTACAGCTGGAATGCTGGGAGAAGAGGCCAATGAGGAGAGATGAGACTTGGGAGAAACAGAAACCAAATCATGCTGTACCTAAGAGGCTGTGTGAAGGGGCACATGAACTTTATTCTCAGGAAAACTTGAAGAAAAGTTTTTAGGTTGGAGAATTTCAACAAAAATTTCTATTATTACCCAAAAACCCCTTCATAATTGACTTCAGCAGAAGCTGGTAGTTCAGTGCCATGGCATAGAGGGTAAGCCAGCAGGCTCTAGAGTTAGACTACCTGGATTTCAGTTCTGGTTTTGCCAATTGTTGTGTAACCTTGGGTGGGTAAGTTATTTAACCACTGGGAGCTTGCTTCCTCATCTGTAAAATGAAGATAATAATAATACTCACTTCAAAGGTTTGTTGCAACATGGATTCATTCAAGTCATAGTTAGCAGAAGCCTACCAAGGGCCAGGCACTGTTCTGAGTGCTGGCGTGCTGGGACTACAGGTGTGATCAATAATACATGGAGCCTGTTCACATGTAATTTATATTCTCCTGGAGATACGGTAAAGGATAGCATTGGCTTAAATTGGGTAATGGTAGTGGAAATTGAGAGAACTGAGTGATTGGAGTTTTCTTTTAGAGTTGGCAAAACCTGCTGATGAATTAGATGAGTGGAGTGTGGAAAAAACAGGAATCAAGGAAAATACCTAGATTTAGGTAAATGGAGATGCCCTTGACTGACAGGTGAAAGACTAGGTGAAGATGAGAAAATCAAATTTCGCCAGAGTTATAAATGAGATAACATACATAAAGCCCTCATGCTGTGCCTGCACACAATAAAGTCAGAAACAATTGGCTACTACATTATTACATACCAGGCACACTGTACTAGGTGCTTTGAGAGTGATATTTCATTTAGTCCTCATAGCAATACTGAAAATGGATTGTGCTGTGAGTGTTTTAGAGAGTGGATTGCTGAGGCTCAGAGAGAAGTATAATATAATAGATTTTCCAGGGTGTCAGGGTTATTAAGTGGTTGCGCTGGGATCAGAATTTAGGTCTCTTATTGCTCCACAGGAGTGGGAAATAAGATAATTGACCAGAGAAGAGTCATGATACTACCCTCATGCCAAAAAGGAGCAGATGATAATACTGTATAGGGTACCCAGCCCAAACCAGTCCTAAATATGCTAATATTAAAAGAGTCACATGACTTTTAGAAGTCACCTTAGTGGTTACCCTTGGGAGGGTAGGAACTGGAAGCGGTATGAGGCTTCTTGATCTGGGTGCTGGTACATGGGTGTGTTGAATTTGTGAAAATGATCTGAGTTGTACACTTCTGATATGTACGTATAGTTTTCTACATGGATGTTTACATTAACCAAAAGTTTAAGGGAATTGATTATTTGAGGAATCTTATTTTATTTTATTTTATTTTAAATAGTCTTCAATCCTCTGAGAGGAATCTTCATTACAGTGTCAAGCCTTCTCAAACCAGGAAAATAGAAAATAGGCAGCAGTATTAGAAAGAATGGGTTTATACAGAAAGATGGGAGAGCTTGAATGAAAAAATAAAAATAAAAAAAGGAAAGAATGGGTTTAATCTTAACTTTGGACAAAAGAAAGGAGATTCTGGGAAGAAGGCATAATGGGCAAAAAAGGACCACAGGCAAGGCAGTAATGGATTATGAAATCCGTTGGGATAATGGAACTAGAAAGGAATGAGCACAGCTCAGCACAGGAGGGGATAGGCTAGGGGTTGTGTGTGTACATTAAGGGTAGGGGAGATGGAGGGGAAGAGAAGGGCTAACTTTTCTGTTTCTGTGTCTGAGGCCTACCCAGCTTGGGTATTCCTACGTTCAGGGAAGGGCGGTTGAATGGAAAGCATGTGGAAACAATTTTTCTTTTAAAAAGCAAGTAAGCAAAATTCAAAAAACCTGTGTTTGAATCCCAGCTTTATCACTTCCTAGATGTGTGGCCCTAGGCAAATCATTTACCTCTCTAGTTCTCAATTTCATCATCTTAAAAGAAGGGATATAATGTCCAGTGGTGTGCAGTGGAAGAAAGCCCTGATTTGTAGTGGTAGCCAACTCCTGTGGTATAAATACTCCGCATAGCAGATTTCAAGCTATAGATCTTGATGTCACCAAATGCAGAGTTAGGAAGAGATGCACAATATCAGACCATTATTTCCACTGTTGATTTTTGAGGGATGTTGTCCTGGTTCTTTGGCTCCTTGCTTGGAAAAATTGCAAGCAGGGCCAGCGCAACAAAGTGATGACAGACACTTAGCACTTCTATACAAACAGCTTTTATTGCAGGCTTTTCAGCGTACAAAGTGAAAGTACATTTCCTAGGGGTAAGGGGTCTGTCTCTGGGAGTGGAGAAGACCCTGAGGTTTTACCACACTTCTACTTTTATGTCTACACCTTATGACATGCTAAATGGTAGGTGTAATAGTTATTATTTTTCTGGGAAAGGGGTGGAGAGTTCTGAGAGCTAAGGGCCCTCGCCAATTTTATCCTTATAGGGTAACTTACAGGGGTTGCCATGACATTTGTAAACTGTCATGGTGCTGGTAGGTGTGATTTTTACTATGCTAATGTATAATGAGGAAAAGGTTACCTTTGGGCATGAGCTCCTAGTTTCTGTGCATGCTCCTGGCTGGGAAAAGTCCCTAACCTCAAGTTCCTTCTGTTGCAGGTTTGGTTCTAAATGCTCTGTGGCCTCCTCATTTCTGCCCGCCTCTTCTTTTCCTGTGGTTAGTGCTGCCAGCCTGCACCTGTCCCTAACACCACCATACAGGTACAATAAAGATAAATAACCTTAAGGGCATAGATAGTAATAAAATGTAGTCAAACACTTAGGAAGTGATGAAATTTGAATATTTATTGTCTTTGTCTTACCGAAAACTGTGTTCTTTCTCTATATCAGCTACAAAGAAAGAACATCCAATTGGTAAGGCATTCAAGTTTTTCTATTCTTTGGCCAAAGAACGGAGAAGGGTGAGCTTTCGCTCTAAAGGCACCCTCTCCCCAAGCAAAGGGAGATGTGAGAGTTTTTTAAAACATATGGGACAGAGGAAGTATGTAAACATATACAGGGTAGAGTTTAAGACGCACAGATATAGTTCACATATGTGTTTCTTATATATCACACGAATAGAAAACTTCATCCATTCTCACTTGAGAGAGTGTTTTTTAAATCATTTAAAGATAATAAAGATTGCCTGCTGGGGTTTGCCCTGGCTTTCTGCAGGTCTAGACTTCTGACATCAGGCAAGAGAGGTCACATGGCTGTTTATAACATTTGGGCCACCTGGTGTCCTTGAACAGCTGTGCTTCTAGATGATAAATACTAAAAAGAATTGTTAAAAACAAACAAAAATCTGTTAAAGTTTTTTCATCTGCTTTGTCAGGCTATCCCAGTGACATTTGTTTTTAACATAATTTATTTGATTGTAAATTTATATACTTTTTAGTAACGGCTCTGTTTAAAACTGACCTGCAAACTTTCTGAAAATTTAACATTCAGCTGTCATAAGCAAGTACCAGCCAGCTCTCACACACTACTGTAAATATTAATATTACCATTTCTCCACCTTGCATGATTTAAGGGGTTGAAAGTAACATGTTCTGTGCCTCAAAGATAGCTAAGTGCTCCATAAATGGTAACTATTATTATATAACAAACACTTATATACCACTAACTATGTGCCAGACTCTGTTCCAAGTGCTTTACAAATACTAACCCATCGAAGCTCCATAACAGCCCTAAAGTAAGGCATGTTATTATCTGCTTTTCTCAGATGAGTAAACTTTGGCACAGAGAGGTTAAATAACTTGTTCAAGGTCACAACATTACAGAGCCAAGATTATAAACTAGGCAGTCCAGCTGCAGCATCCATGATCTTAAACACTATGTTTTGCTGTCTCATTATTAGTTTACAACGCATATAGAAAACCAGTAAGTCAGTTTACAACGCATATAGAAAACCAGTAAGTCCAGTGAACTCTAATACAGTGTATTGCAGAACTTTGGAATCCCTGTGCACATCAGTCAAATGAGAATTGTTTTCAGTAGAAGCCAAGTAACAAATTGGATATGTTGAGTATCTACATGATGCGGGAACATTAGAGTCCAGGCAGACAGAAGTTAAATCTTGGAATTTTTCAAGTCAGGAGTTAGGGTTAAGGTCAGGGGTATATGTGGATCTATCATTAGGTTCAGGAGAAAACTGCAGCTGGCAAATGCCAGTAAATAAACCTAGGACTGTGTCCAGGAGATTAGTGTTTTATCTAAGTAATACCTGAAGGCTTAGTTTTAGGATCAAAAGTAAACCAGAAAAGAGGATTCCTCTGTACTTTTACTCCCATAAACTACAGATGAAGATAGTCTTTTAGCTCATGTACATTGCTCAGATAATAATTATCATATATAGAGCACCTACCCTGTCATGGGTACCTCACATAGTGACTCATTTGGTCCTCAAACAATCCTGTTAGATTCTATTATCCCTTCACCAAAAAAAGGCCTAGATTTCAGATCAATGTAATATTGTTAATGGGAAGAGTGAATAGGAAACAACTCCATATAGGTTCTAAGACAAGATTTCCTTAAGCAAATAACCAAGTAGAATTTTAGAACTGGCCTCATCCTAATATAATAATAATGACAACAAAAACAGCAACACTAGTGTTAGGTTCATCTGTGCAGATGTTTCCTGGTTCCCCAGTTCCCAATATCAAGAATGAATACTGGTACCAAGTCAAGCCGATGACGGAGTGATCACAAACACAGAGCAACTTAATACAGTTTATCACATAAAAGATGAAATGAAAGTAAAGGAAGCTTACACAAAGAGAAAATACGTTCCAGAGAGAGTGGAACAGGTCAGCCTCCCCAACTGGACACTGGGGGAGACTGAGCACATGTTGCCTTTAATAAGCCCACTCGTTTGTCCCGCCTTTCCTCTGGCAGGATTGGTTGCCATTTCCTGCTTTTGGGGGTGATTGACAAGTTGGTGTTACATAATAGATCTCATAACAGGTTACATAACAGGGCAGGTTATATAACAGTTCCCCTTTCTGCACATGTGTCTTCTAGAATTCTCCATGAAGCTCCACCCATGTTGTGCTAATTAGATGGTAATAAATTCTACCTCAGTTAAAGGTTACTAGGAACTTTTTACTATGTATGTTCCCACCAGGGAACAGTTGCTAGCCACAATTTGGTTCCTACCTACAGTTCAGTTCCCGCTCTCTGCCCTTAGCCACCTCCTTACCACCTGTTTACCCTCTGCCAGACCTAACACTAGCATTTATAGGTTCTCAATAAGTATTTATTGACTTAAATGCAATTACACTAAAGACAGATTTAAAGGGAAAAACACTAAGTTAAGAAACAAGGAGACCTGAGATAGTATTCACTATTATCATTCAATGAGTGTGTAGGCACCATGCTAGGTCTTTGACTTCAATATTCACATTTAATCTTCAAAATAATCTATGAAGTAAATAATATTACTTACCTTATATTATCCCTATTTTATAGATGTCACATAGCTTAAATTATTATCCCTATTGTACAGATAAAGAAACTGGAGCTCAGAGAAGTTAAGTAATTTGTCCCAAACCAGGTAGGTGGTAAGTGGTGGGGATGTGTTTCCAGCCCAAGTGTGCCCAAAGGCCATAGTCTTAACATTGTGCTTGTCTTTAGGTGACAGCATTTGGCTGCTTTTTGTTTTCTTCTTTATATGCTTTTTTCCTTATATGTGTTTGAATTTTTACAGGAGTCTGTTTCATTTTTATAGTCAGAAAAACATGAACATATTTTCATTTTGAAAAAAAGTGGGGCATTTAGCAATGCAAAATTAACTCATCTGCTTATTCCTGTCATCTGTAACATTTTCCCCATTTGAAATGTAAAAGGCAATCTGCAAAAAGGAATAGAACCATCATTCCTACCTACACCTTAAATGTCACTTATTTAAAAACAAACAAACAAACAAATAAATAAAAACCTCACTCCCTATTCCTTAAGGATGAGGCTTAACATAGGTACTGCATATTGTGAACAAGAGCGGTTCTCCAGAAACCAGAACAATCTATCAGCCAAAGTATTTGCTTACCAAAGGAGAGGCCAGACAAAACTGTTGGGGACGTTGGTGTCAGGTGATACCAGCAGTGGGAGCCATAGGATTAACACTCCTCAGCCTCCATGTCTCGAGAAAGAACCCAAGGTTGTTGTCAGAAGGCTGATCCTCCTCTTTCTTCTTTATCCCAATTCATCCCACTTCATCCCAGAAATGATTGGAATCAGAGGGCCTAATAATTCCAATAGGGCATGGAGTAGGACATCTAGACAGGGCTCAATATTGAAGTGGGGTGAGGAGCAATCAACATAAATGCAGGCAGGATCCCCAGACTCAGAATATGGTAAGGAGGCTAAGCCTCTGGCCAGGAAAGGAGGCCCATAAGAGCAACTCAGGAACCCCACCAACTAGCTGGGCTTCAGGCTGCCACAGGTTTCTTGGGGATGACATTCCAGGCAGGGTAACAGGTCAGAACCAAGGAGTACAAGATTAAAAAGTCCACAGTCCCAGGGGCCCAGGAGCCCAGCAGCCCAGGACTTATTAACAATAATGTATTTAGTAATTAGATCATCCATTCATTCATTCACTCAACAAACACTTCTAAAGGCCTCCTATATACCAGGCCTCGTGGGACTAATGGGGACACAGCATAGTCTTCATTTCTGGGAGTCTACGGTCTGTGGAGAGCAAACAGCAATACAGTGTGTGTGTGTGTGTGTGTGTGTGTGTGTGTGTGTGAGAGAGAGAGAGAGAGAGAGAGAGAGAGAGAGAGAGAGAGACACTCACAAGGTCCCAGGGGAATCTGCAGGAGGCAGCTAACCCAGTCTGAAGAGGAAATATGGGGAAAACTGTGGACTTGGGTATCCAGGGCTAGACCCTCCTTTCACATTAGGCAAAATACATAAGAAAGGAAATCAGAGTGCTATCTTTATTGTAGCTTTTAACAAAACATAACAAGCCTGTATTCCCTCTCTCTAAAAAAGTTGTTTTAGGCTGGGTGTGGTGGCTCACGCCTGTAATCCTAGCACTCTGGGAGGCCGATCAGCAAGCATTGCTTGAGCTCAGGAGTTCGAGATCAACCTGAGCAAGAGTGAGACCCCGTCTTTACTAAAAATAGAAAAATTAGCCAGGTGTCTTGGGGTGTGCCTGTTGTCCCAGCTACTGGGGAGGCTGAGGCAGGAAGAGCACTTGAGCCCAGGAGCTCAAAGTTACAGTGAGCTATGATGATGCCACTGCACTCTACCTGGGGCAACAGAGCGAGACGCTGTCTCAAAATAAATAAATAGATAATTAATTTAAAATTAAAAAGTCGTTTTATGAGAACATGTGTATCTTACACAGACTGTCTTGTGGAATGCACAGCTGCCAAGGCCCGGACACATCAACCTTCCTGACAGCTCGCAAGGCGGGAGCCCAAGGACCTTTAGATAAGCCTTAGGTGTTTGTTCTAAAACACCTTATCAGTTCTATAAAAATCGATATAAAATCTCTCAGTTACAAAAACTGAGTGAGCCAAGAGGACACTCAGATACAGTTCCTGTGTCTCACACCTACACAGCCCCACCCTGTCCCCAGCCACGCTCACACCCCAGCAGGTTTATTCCTCAGCTCAATCACCGGAGGTTCACAGTTCTACCTTTGTTGCCTCAGACACTCAAAAAAAGAGCAGGAGGACACCCTACCCACATCTTGTGTATTTTTTCCCTTTCTCCCTTGCCTTGGGGGCTGGGAGGGTGCTTTGGAGTAGTGATGGTAAAAGTGAAGATAAGTGGAAACTGGTTATGAGAAGTTTTGTCTTAAGCACCTCACTTCTGAATTTTTAAAGTGCGTGTGTGGAGGTGGGAGGTTGGCATTCAGGGCTAAAAAGAAGCATATGATCGATCCTTTTTTCAAAGACCATGGCTTTCTCATCCCCAAACGCTGCTGGTCAGGAAGACTTTCTGAGGAAATGCCGTGCAGGCTCAGATTTAGCATTGAATAAAGAAAGCCAAAGGCTGCTGGACACAGTCCTGATGGAGTAGGCTGCTCTCTCTCCCCCTTGACACCACTGCTTCTTTCTGTATGACTGTTCTGTTTTCTTCTTTGGCTTAACCACAGTTTCTACTTCCTTATGATTTTAGTTTAAACACAGCTGTAGTTGCCATGGTTCATCTCTACCACTGCACCCAGCCTCGGCCCCATCACTAACTATAGATTTTCTCAACACTTCCCCCATTTTGTTATTCCTAAATGGTTGAACCTGATTTTCTCAATCAATTTCAGTTTTTGGTTTTTTTCTTTTAAATCTCAGATTATCAAAATCTTTTTCAGGGTACTAAGCAGCCAGTGGGCAGGTTCCTCTTGGACAAACGCTCATTCATTCATTCCACTATTGTTCATTGAGTTCCTTCTATGAGCTCAGTATACATATGAGATACAGTAGAACACAAGAGACATATGGCCCGGGTTGGAGACAAGTAAGTTAACGGACAGTTAGAAGACCATGTTATAAGAGAGGAAATGAGCAGGGTGCACCCAACTGGAGATGTCCAGTAGGCTGTGGGCTGTGCTTGTGCTTAGATGCAGGCTTAGATTGGGGATGCACAATTTACAGATGGTAACTGTGGCTATGGGAGGGCAGGGGGAGGTGGATTAGATCACACAGGGACAGAGCTGAAGGCAGAACCCAGGGAACACCAGCAGTTAAAGGACATGCAAAAGAGGAAAAGCTTAAAAAGGGAACCAAGAGGGAGAAGGAGCATTGGGGAGGGCTCAGTGTGGAAACAAAAGTGAGTTTGAAGGAGGGGGTTACTGACAGGGTCAAATGCCTCCCCACAATGGCATGGATTGAGAGGGGTATGGATTGAGAGGAATGCATTGGATGTGGCCTCCACTGGCCAGAGGAATGAGAGGCACAAAAGCCTGGGGTCGGTACATTGAGGAGTGAGGAAGAATGAGAAGAACTGAAGATAAAGGGTGGAGACAACTCTGGCCAGTTCCTCATGTGGAAATGGGGAAGTGGGTGGGGGTGCAGATGGCCATGAACTTCATAACATGTCTGCCTTGGCAATAGGGCTGGAGATGGTGGTGGGCATGTGT
The DNA here is from genome assembly GCF_020740605.2 of Lemur catta. Lineage (NCBI taxonomy): Eukaryota > Metazoa > Chordata > Mammalia > Primates > Lemuridae > Lemur > Lemur catta. The sequence goes on from NC_059134.1 coordinate 57,961,902, forward strand.
CTTAGAAGAGCCATGACAGGCACTGTGGGGTCTCCTCCATCTAGAGCACCCTTGGTGAGGGATGCCTGACTGCAGGAACTGAAGGCCAGAATCTGCAGGAGGGGGCCTGCAGTAGATCCTCTGTTCCCACAGCATGGGAATTCTTCAAAGGTCTTTTCATCACTGAGTTTGTTTGGCCAAAGCTGGCACAGGGTAGGCCCTTAGCAAATATTTGTTGACTGATAACTGACTGTCTGAATGAATAGATAGACGGGTGGATGAAATGGAATTACATATTGTTCTGCTCTATAATCTCTTTTGTTGAGCTACAGGATATTGTTTGTGGAAGGTGTTGTCTACTTTCCTTCCACCATTGAAATTACTATGTAGTTTACTATCAGGGTAAGCATTGTTGATAAGCTAACGGGGAAATCCAGCTTCCTTCAAAGGCCCAGTGATTGGAAATGGGGGGAGAGGGGTGGCCTTTTAGGAACAAAAGTTAGGCCCAAGCCCAAGTCCTAAACAGGCTTGAGAGCTGCAAAGAGCACTGCTGCTGCAGATCCCAGAGGGAGGCTTTATACATTCCTACATGCACAGCCTTTCACACAGTACTTTAGAAAACTCTCCATATGTTTTGGGTTGACTAATTTGAAGTGTCCTATCTTTCAATATTTTCTTCAAGACTCTGGAGTAAAAGACAAAATCAAATGGTAGACTTCCCCAACTCACTCTCTGAATTTCCCCTTTCTCTGTGATACCTCCACCACACCTCTGATCTCCTTGTACCTGCCTTATTTCAGACCCTCCTGTCATCAATCTTTTTTTTTTTTCAATTATCTTTCTGCTTAGAAAGGAAATTCATGCTCATCTTCATCTCTCTTCCGATCTGTCTTCTGCTGCCGGGGTCCATCTTTAACACTAGTTCCAGGAGGATGTTTCTAAAGCACAGATCTGATGATGTCACTTCCTGCTGAAAACCCTCCAGTGGTTCCCTGTGGGTTTTAGGACAAAGTCCCAACTTGTTAGCAGAGAAGGAGGGAGTGTTCAAGGCCCTTCAGGATCTGGTCCTGCTTCCATCTCCCTCTTCAGGACTGTCAAACTGCAGTCGTGCGGGCTCTCACAGCCATAAGCCGTTGCTTCCTGTTTTCCTGCAGCCTGAGACTCTGCCGTCCACTCTGAGCCATTTATGTTTGAAAGCTCCGAGGCTTCCTCCTGGCATCCCTCTCACAGCCTCCTGCTGATTATACACATAGCCCAGATGGTGCTGCTGCTCCTTGTCTGGCTGGGCCAGATTCTGATTTCCAAAAGAAATCCAATCTCAGTAGGCGTTTGGGGATTTGGGTAGATTATTGAGGATGTGAGAAGCATGTGTGGTGGGGGGAGGGGGTACACTGCACAGTCACCATACTTCACACTTAAATCTTCCCACCCAAGGTTTTTCTTTCCAAAATTCCCTTCCTTCAGCCAGCATCCCAGCCCTGGGTATTTCCATCAGCCTCCTTTTCCATATTAGAAACGTGTGTGTGTGTGTGTGTGTGTGTGTGTGTGTAAACCTCCCTTGTCTCATGTAACCCCATACCACCTTCTCTGTCTCATCCAAGCATCAGGCCAGAGGCTTTGGTTATGGTTATGTACTCACAGGTATTTTATCATAGATTCTCCTAATCCTTTCTCAGGATATTTTGTCACCAGTTGCTAAAAGATTTAAAGAGGTGTCCACACCTTACACATTTCTCTCCCTGAGTTTGCCATGAGCTCCTCAAGGCCAGGCCTGTGTCTGACTCATCTCTGGTCCCTGGTCCAGCTGGGGCTTGGCTCAGAAAGGAGCAGTAATGCATGTTAAGGATTGTCGTGGTCAGGCCACAGATGGGCCGCCAGACTGCCCTGTGGCCAGAGGGGGCTGGGAAGTGTGGGTAGCAGGTCAGTGAAGAATGCCTTCATTTCCCATCGTGGAGGGTGGGGTTTCTGACTACCTGCCCCCACCCCCCATTGTTCTCAGAGCTGATTCATACCCAGAAATAAATCCTCAGCCTCTGTCCATACATCTCTGCCTCTGAGAACCCCATTAAGCCAGACAAAGTGGCCATCCATCTGCTGGGCACTTTCACGAGACACTTCCTTCTCCAGGAAGCCGTCCTCCCTCTGTGGCCGTCCCCAGGGGGCACACTTCCCACAGATTACCTCTCTTAAGAGCAGGTGCCAGGTTTGCTCCCATCCTTACTGCCCTCCCTGAGCACAGGCCTATGCTCAGCCTCCCCACTGGTCTCCCTGTCTCCAGTTCCATGTCCTCCAGCCTGTCCTCCACACTCACCCCCAGAAAGATGGCTCTAAATGCCAAACTGACTTTGACACCCACCGCACCCCCCACCCCAGCTCCTTCCAAGGCTCCCACTACTTTAACATAAAATTCACCCATTTTAAGTGAATTTTGGTTGAGTTTTAGTAAATCTATTTATTTATTGTTTTAGGGATGAGGTCTTGCTATGTTACCCAAGCTGGTCTTGAACTCCTGGGCTCAGTGATCCTCCTGCCTCAGCTTTCTGAATAGCTGGGACTCCATGTGTGTGCCACTGCACCCTGCTGAGTTTTGGTGAATCTATACAGTTGTGCAACTATCACCAAAATCCAATATTAGAACATTTCCATCACCCCCCAAAATTCCTTCATGCCCTCAATCCCCACTTACGTAGTCAATCCCTGCTCCCACTCCCAGCCCTGGCAACCACTGATCTACTTTCTGTCTTTGTAAATTTGTCTTTTCTAGAAATTTCATACAAATGGAACTATACAATATGAAGTTTTTGTGTCTGTTGTGGGCTGAATTATGTCTCCTCCAAATTCATATGTTGCAGTTCTAACCTCCAGTACTTTAGAATGTGACTGTATTTGAAGATAGTCTTTAAAGAGGTACTTCAGTTAAAATGAGGTCATTAGGGTGCGCCTTAATCTAATATGACTGGTGTCCTTATAAAGAGAGGAGATTAGGACACACATACACACAAAGGGAAGACTGTGTGAAGACACTGGGAGAAGATGGCTATCTACAAGTCAAAAAAAAGAGGCTTCAGGAGAAATCAACTCTACCAACACCTTGATCTTGAACTTCTAGCCTCCAGAACTGTGAGAAAATTAATTCCATTTAAGTCACCCAGTCTATGGTACTTTGTTATGGCTGCCCAAGCAAACTCATATAGCTTCTTTCATGTTAGTAAAATATCCACAGTTCGTTACTTTTTATTGCTGAGTAAGTAGTATTTTATTGTATGAATGTACCACATTTTGTTTATTTATTCGCCACATGATAGACATGATAGATTATTTCCAGTTTTGGTGCTAAAACTGCTGCTAAAAATTTGCATGCAGGTCTTTGTGTGAACATGTTTTCATTTCTCTTGGGCAGATCCCTGTGCTTTTGAGATCAAGTTTAAGCTTCTTACCTCTTCAACCTCACCTCTTACCCCTCCTTGCTTCTCACCTGTGCTCCAGCAACACAGATTCCTGATAAATCCTTGCATGTACTGTGTTATTTTTCACAAGTCTTTGCATATGCTATGACCTCTTGAGAAGTACTCTCCCCAGTTTCCTTTGCCATTAAGAAATCAGGTGCCTTCTCTGGCTTCCAGGGTAGTTTAAGGCTCTTCCTCTTTGATCCCAAAGCCCTTTGAGCTTCCATCATACTAGATTACAGTGTCGGGTTGACTGTTTCTTTTACTAGGTGAGTTTCTTAAGAAAAAGGGATAGTATGTAATTTTATTTCTGTATTCCAAGTGTCCAGGACATATGTAATAATTGGTGCTTAATAAATGTCTGCTCAGAAAGGGGATACATACATGAATGAATGATTCAGTCATTTGATAAGTCTCTACCATATGCCTATTGTGTGTTTAGTTTAGCACAATGCTAGCAGAGGCCACAAAAGGAATAAAGGATATATTCTAAGTCCTCAAGGAATTTTAGTTAAGTTGGAGAAACAAGACCTATTCAGGAAAACTGATTAGAGAACAAAGAAATAAGGAATCCAGTTGCTGAATAGTGCCGCACACACACAGAATCTCTGTTCAGATTCTGGCTGTGTGACCATCTGGAAGCCACCTAACCTCTCTGGACTTCAGTTTCCTCATCTGGAAAATGGACATAATTATTTGACATATAGAGTTTGTGGTGCTACTAGAATATAGTGCTAAAAATTAAACAACACCTGTCATCTGCATGGTGTTTTATAGAAGTTTACAAAGCTGATTCACATCTTTTATTTCATTTGATCAACTCCATGAGATATTCAGATATTATAGCACAGCAGTTATGGCAGATTGTAAAAATGGCCAAAAATTATCCCCTTCCCTCTACTAAACTTTTTGAAAGTGCCCTTCCACACTGACTCTGGTTTGGCTTTGTGATTTGCTGTGACTATAAACATGCTTGAGCATGGAGGCATGCCTTCTCTTGTTATGCTTAGCATCCTGAGACCACCATGTGAATGAGCCTAAGCTAGCCTGCTGGAGGATGAGAGACTACATGGAGGAGATTCAAGTGCCCTAGCCAACTGCCAAACACCGAATATGTGAGCAAAGCCATGCTAGATCATCCATCTACCACCCAACTCTCCAGGTAACCATAGACCCATGTGGGAACCCAATACAAATCAGCTGAGCTGGCCAAGACTAGAATTGTGAGCTATACAAATATACTGTACTATAGAATCATGAACCAAATAAGATGATTGATGCTTTAAGCCACTGTTTCAGGGTGAGTCATTTGATAGCAAAAGCTAACTGAAACAGAGATTCAGAACAATAAAGCTTTTGAGCTAAGCTGTCTGGGTTTGAATTACAGCTCTACCACTTTCTAGTTATGTGGCCTTGGGCAAGCTACTCCATCTCTCAGAACTTTAATGTCCTCATCTGAACAACAGGGGTAATGGTAGTGCCCATTTCCTGGGGTTGCAAGGATTTAATAAGATGATAGATGTCTGACATTCATTCGTTTGCAGCGTGGCTCAGCATAAAAGGAGCCATTGTTATTGCTCCACTGTTCCTATGGGTAAACTACAGATGAGAAAACTAAACTTCCAGGTGTTTAGTGACTTTCCCCAAGGTCACGTAGCCAGAAAACGACTGAACTTGGGCTTGGGACTCACACTCAGACTTCTTGACTCCTACCCAATGCAGGATTCCTAATAGACTAGTAGGGGTGACTGGCTGGGGATGGGAAGGTTATTTAGTGTCCACCTGGTAATAAATTGCCTTGTGTCTTGATTTCAGTATGAAGCCAGAAGAGGCTGGGGTTAATTAATGATCAAACTGGTTTTATGAAGATTAACTGGTAGCACAAAGTACAACTCATTGGCAGGCATTGGCAGTCCCACCCCTTTGTTCTCGAGATCCAGTGTCATACCAAGTCTGATTTTCTCTCTGCACTGTTTCTCAAATCCAGTCTTTTCTCTCCATTTTCTTACCTTAGCCCTTGCCTCATTTCCTGGAGCTCCGCAGTGGCCGCCAGATTTCTTTGGTGACTCCCATGGCAGTCCTTTCCCCTCTCCCCTCGTCCTTCTGCAGCCACACTTTGGGCTCTGTGCCAGCACATGCCTGATGTTCACTGGAGGACAGATCCTGATTGTGGGTTTTACCTAGGAACTGACATGGTTTCCAGATGTTGAGATGTGAGACCTCCATGTGCCCCCAACACCCCAACCATAAAATCAAGATATTGGAGTCTATGTCCCCAACAAGGCCTTCCAGAGCTGACCCTTTAGGGAGGTGGCACCTGAGCCCTAATAAAGGACTGGCAGGTACATACCATCAATGAGCAGCAGATGGCACAGTCACCTCTCCTTTTGCCGTTTCCCGTTAGGAGCTGCTGGTGCTCCTTCCTCAAGTGGAGAATAACAATGAAGGTAGGTTGATTGCCTGAATTTAAACAATAGGGGATTTTTTGGTAAAAATAATAATTCAGGCATTTTTTTAAAAAAATCTAATTATCTGGCTGCCATCTTATGTCCAATCATGACCCTTAGTTCATACCACTTCCTACATTCTCCCCTACATGTAGGCCAAATTCTTTTGCCAATGATCAAGGTACTTGTACTACTATTTTTCCTAAACTTTTTTACTTATAGTACAACATTTCTTGACCATGTCTTCAACAAAAGTAAGAAAATAAGACCTAGACTGAGAGGACTATAAGTTTCAAATAAAGGAGTGACGGCAAAGAGCACATTTCTTTGTGAAAATGAAGCAAGCATGATGTGTTTGTGTTGCAAGAACACAACCTAAGATGCCATTGTGAAAATAAAGCACAATAAGAACTATAAGAAGAATATGGAAAAGATGTGAGGTCAAAAAGCAACAAAATGAAAAAAGGACTACAATTTCAACATAATTTGTTCTTTGGAATGCAAATTAATGTTTCTGCTATAAGTTATAAATTATATAAATTATAATTATTTATAAGTGAATAAAATATAATTGAATAAGTGAAACAGTAACACCTTCTGGAGGCAGTACTTATTTGAGATTGCACCCTCTAATCCAATTCCTCTCCCCTGCCAGCCTCCAGCCTTCAACTCCCACTTTTTTGGATGAGATAGTTGAGGCCCGGAGACCTGGAGTAACTTGTCCAAGATCACAAAGCTAGGAAGTGGCAAAGCCAGGAGTAGAAATAATGTCTTTGAACCCTATATTCTCTGCTCTTTCCGTATATACTATGGCTCAAATATTCGCTGAGTTGATGAAAGGAAGCATAGTGTAGGGGAAAGAACATTAAGTGGGCTTGGGGAGTTCTGCATTCTAATCCTAGCTCTACCACTGACTGCTTGTGTGAGCTTAAGCAAGTCACTTTCTCTCTCTGGACCTCATTCTTTATATCAAAGTATGGGGAAAGCCAACCTTAACACTGAAGATTAGCTGGGAAGTGTGTCACATCAGCCAATTATAGCCCTTCTGTTCTGGGGCTAAGAAATTGGCCCCAAGGGAAGGGAGTAAAGACCTCATGGTTATGAAGAACAGAAATCAACATCTTATTTGAATAAGAAATAAAGTTGTTAAGATGGTTTTCTATAGCTCATGGAGTCATCAGAAAGTCTGGAGAATTAGACTCAAAAACGGGCAGAAAACTAAAACATATCCACACAGAAACTTGTACATGAATGTTCACAGCAGCATTATTTGTAATAAGTAAAACATGGAAGCAATCCAAGTATCAATCAACGGATGAACAGATAAGCAAAATATGGTATACAGTGGGATATTATTCAGCCATAAAAAGCAATAAAGTACTGATAATACATGCTACAACATAGATGGGCCTTGAAAACATTATGCTAAGTAAAATAAGATAGTCACAAACGACTACATACTATGTGATTCCATTCATAGAAAAGTCTGGAATAGGGGAATCTATAGACAGAAAGTAGATTAGTGGTTGCTCAGTGCTAGGGAGGTGTGAGGAGGAGGGAGCGGAAGTTAAAGGGTATGGGGTTTCTTTTTGAGATGATAAAAATGTTCTAAAATTGACTATGGGGATAGTGTCACATATCTGTAAATATACTAAAAGTCATTGAATTGTACACTTTAAATGGGAAAATTGTATAATATGCGAATTATATTTCGATAAAGCTTTTTAAAAAATGGCAGAAACAAAAGTAGCCAAGATAGGTATTATCTTAGCCCAAACCATGCTACAGAACCAATTCAGTAAGGACACCATTGCCACCTCTATCCCTACCCTGAACCCTGGACTCAGAGGCCACCAATCGCTCTCCTGGCATTGCTGCTCCCAAACCTAGACATTATGGCCACTGCCTCCAACACTGCCACAATGAACTCTTCATTCTCCCTACTTCGTAGCGCAAGTTTCTTAATCAAAGCTCTGGGAGCATGTACCTGCTTGATTGAGCCTGGATCATATGTGCATACCCTGGTTGTAAGGGGGTGCTGGGAAAGCAAATATCTGGCCCTTTTCTCTTCTATAATGGGAGACAAGATCTGTCTCCCTCCAACTCACATGGTAGACAATTCTCCAAATATAAGAAAGGGGGTCAGATGCTAGGTAAGCCAGCCAACCAACCAAGCAACAAACAAAAATTTTTAAACCTGGCCTTTATACATATATATAACCCCAATTAAAATGCACATATTTCAAATTAACCTGTCCTTCAAACACTCATCCATTCATGTATGCCTGCAATCACTGTAAACATTTATTAAGTACCTAAAAACTCTTTGCCAAGCCCTCTGCTAATCCCATGGGATCAGAAACAAATAAAACACTCTGCCCTCAAGAAGCTCACAGTTGAGCAGAGGGAAGATGGAGTGCTATAGGTCCCACACTAACAGTGCAACTGGACACAAAGGTGTGACTGGTCGATTCTCCTTGTGGAGTGCAGTTAGAAAGTCTTTACACAGAAATGACTTTGAGGAGTGTCTTAAAAGGGGGTTGCTGCCTTGCTAGGCAGAAGGGAGGAGATAGGGGCATGGACCAGCCACGTGTATTGGGGGAAATGATGGGCAACACTGTCGTGAAGGTTGGGGCCCAGCCAAAGAGGGACTGGAGAGGTCACCGAGGGTCATATCATGAAGGGCCTTAGAGCTCAGACCAAACAATGTGGATTTTCCTAGTTTTCATGGAGAGTTGTTGAAGGCTATTTTGTCTCCCAAACATCACTTTGATGCTGTGCAGAGGATGAAGTGGAGGAGAGACAGGGCATAGGTCAGTTCATGGGCTGTGGCCACAGCCCAGATGGTAGATGGCAGAAGAGGGCTTGAACTAGTGATGTAGCAGCAGCGATGGCTATGAGAGATCATGACAAGTAAGGATAATTTTAGTGCATCTCACCTAGTCAGAATTGCTTAAGTGAGAGCAGGAGCCTGATAATGTAGTATCCACCCATTTGTCTTTTCTATCCACTGGTTCATGCATGCCCCACCGTTTACAGATGTGCCAAGTGCTGGGGATACAAAAATGGTTCCCACTGGCAAGGGGCTCTGCCTAGAGGAGGAGGCAGGCATCTATACAGATAATTATAGAGAGTGATGGCTGTGAGGCGACTGCCAGAGGGAAGACGCCATGGGGCACTGTGATTAGGAAGCTCCAAGAAGACTTCATAGAGATGATATTTGAGGCTTGAGGCCTGAGGTCAAGAGGAGTTGGCCAAAAGAAAACGCGGGGATGGAAGGCACTGTAGGTGGAGAGAAGAGCATGCTATGGGGACCCTGAAAATGTGCCTTGCAGACCTCCAACTGGAGGAGTGTGATAGACCAAGGGCCCCAGAGTTTGCTCAGTAGAGTCACATTGCCTACTTTGTGCTGAGACCACACCTCCCGTGGGTTGTTCCCAGTGGAAGACTGAGCACAGCAGGGATGCAAAAACAGGTATATTCCTGAGAGACATGGACTCCTCTGACAGCCAACTTTGGCTTCAGGACAGCCCAACCTTCCCTAGACTGCATGGCAGTCTAGAACATGTCCACCCAACCTCCCTTCCCTTTCTCCTTTACTTAGGGTTGGACTTGCCTGGCAGACTTATGGCTCAACTAAACTCTCCCCTCCCATTTGTTTTCACATGTGGTTCCAGTAAAATTCTTGCACATTTATTTTCTGTTTCTTGAGACTGGGTCTCACACTGTAACCCTGACTAGAGTGCAATGGCATCATCATAGCTCACTGCAAACTCAAACTCCTGGGCTCAAGTGATCTTCCTGCTTCAGTCTACCAAGTAGCTGGAACTACAGGCATGCGCCACCATGCCTGGCTAATTTTTCTATTTTTTGTAGATGGGGGTCTCACTTACTCAGGCTGGTCTTGATCTCCTGGCCTTAAGTGATGCTCCCCCCTCAACCTCCCAAAGTGCTAGGGTTATAGGCGTGAGCCACTGTGCCCGGCCAAAATCCTTGGCACATTTAATCCCATCTTGGCTCTGCTTTTTGTAGGGCCTGGCTTAAGATGCTTGTGTAAAAGTATATGCAAACTATTTAAGGACTTTAGAGTTCACCTTGAACTAAATCACAGGACTTAGGATAATTTTAGTAAGGTATATTGAGATAAAATAAAATGTGAAATTCGGAGGTAGATGGCCTGGAGGTGCAGAGAAAGTGGAAAAGGGATGGGATAGCACACTGTTGTTATTGTTGGGGCTGATGAGCTTCAGGACTTCTTTATCATGTTTGGAGAGTTCTCCATCTTATGAGGCAGGCAGCCAGCTTCCCATCACAGGAACTGAAAATGCCAGACTCAATTTTCCAGCATCCTTTGCAACTAAGGCATGGCACATGATCTAAGTGCTGCAACTCAGACACACTTGCCTTAGATAGACTTTGATCTCAAACTCCTGGCTTTAAGCAATCCTGCAGTCTTGGCCTCCCAACGTGCTAGGATTACAGGTGTGAGCCACCACACCAGGCCAAGATAGACTTTGAATTGGAAGCTAGTGAGGCAAAGAAGCAGAGTGTGCAGAATCAGTGTGAACTGTGGCTGGCAGCAGAGGCAGCAGTTGTAGCAGCAGAGTCCCAGTGTCTGGCATTTGTCATCTGGATGGTGCCTGCTGTGGTAACCCTTCCTCAGAGTGGTGGCTGTCGAGTGTTCACTGAGCCAGTTATATATGGTGAACTTAGAAGCTGATCTTGAAGTGAGAGGTCCAAGTCTGGTCCTTTGGCCCTCCAGGAGATTCTGTGGGCTACCTGTTATCCTTTCAACAACTCCTTTTCTGCTTAAGTCAGCCAGAATCTGTTTCTGTTGCTTGCAGTGAGGAATCCTGCCTGAAGATGAGGAGAAGGAGCAGGAGCTATCAGTAGCCCAGGTGGACTAGGATTACCTGAAGCTCTGGAGCCAAGGGACTTACGTTCACATTTTTGCCCTTCACCTATGTCTTAGTCAGCTCGGGCTGCTATAACAAAATACCATAGACTGAGTGGCTTAAACAACAAATACTTATTTTTCACAATTCTGGAGGCTGAGAGGTCCGAGATCAGGGTGCTGGAAGATTCAGTGTCTGGTGAGGGCCTTCTTCCTGGCTTGCAGATGGCCACTTTATTAAAGTACCCTGACATGGTAGAGAGACAGACAGAGAGAGAGCATGAGCTCCAGTCTCTTTTCTTATATGGGCACTAATCTCATCTTGGGGGTTCCACCCCCACGATGTCATCTAAACCTAATTATCTCACAAAGGCCCCATCTCCAAACACCATAGCATTGGGGTTAGGGCCTCAACATGTGCATGAGGTGGGCGGGAGACACAAATTTTCAGTCCATAGAAACCTACGAGCTGAGTGACCATGAACAAGTCCTTCATCTTTCTGAGCTCCAGTTATCTCACCTACAAAATGGGGATATTAAAAGTTTTACCTCCCTCATAGGGCTGTTGTGAAGATCAATGAGATCATCTACATGAAAATGCTCTATAAACTATAAAGTGAACTCTACAAATGTTTGTAATTTATGTCAATAGTGCCTAACACAAAATATGGCAAACAGAATGTACTCTTTAAACATTTGAGGTAAGAAGGATAACAGTTATTTACGAAGCTATTACTATGTGCCAGGTACAGTGATAAATGCTTTACCAGCATTACCCTCCTAATAGCCTAAGGTGACCAACCCTCCTGGTTTGCCTGGGACTCTCCTGGGTGCAGCACTGAAGTCACATCCTGGGAATCTCCTGACACAGGCATAGGTTTGAGTATCAAGCCCCTTTTACAAATGAGGAAGCCAAGGTTTAGAGGATTACACAACATGCCCCAAATAACAGTAAGTGATAGAGTCTAAATTTGAACCCAGATCAGTCAAAGAGGAAATATGGGGAGAGAAGCTCTGGAATGAAGGATGGGGAGTATCAAATCCTGCTTTTTTTTTTTTTTTTTTTTTTAACAGAGCCTAGCTCTGTTGCCTGAGCTAGAGTGCCATGGCATCAGACTAACTCACAGCAACCTCAAACTCCTGGGCTCCAAGTGAGCCTCCTGCCTCAGCCTCCAGAGTAGCTGGAACTACACGGATGTGCCACCACACCTGGATAATACTTTTTTCTGTTTTTAGTCCCCCAGCTAATTTTTTCTATTTTTAGTAGAGATGGGGTCTCGCTCTTGCTCAGGCTAGTTTTGAACTCCTGAGCTCAAGCGATCCTCCCACCTCGGCCTCCCAGAGTGCTAGACAAACCCTATTTTTTAGCCATATGACTGCACCTCAAGCTTGGTCTCAGGAGCTGGTGTTGGGAGATTGCTGAGAAAAGGCCAAAAGCTGGGCCCAGTCCTGGGGCACCCACTGCTCCAGGGCAGTCTCTGGCAGATCATGGTGTTTTGTTTTGTTTTGTTTTACTGTATAGAAGCTCTCCTGTTTCTGTGGGGTAATTAAGCCTCACATGCCTCATCCTGTTTATATTTTGCCTTTGTGTTTTGTTTTCCTTATGAATGAAAGAACAATTCAGCTTTCCTATCCAAACTGCTTGACCTCTGAAAGCAGGTGTTTTTGGGCTTTGAGCAATAGCATTACTGTAAATACTTAGATGGAAGTGGGGGGGGGGTGGCAGTTCTGTGGCCAGCCGGTGTCAGAAGCAAAACATTTCTCAGATGCTGATGGGTAAGTTTTGCTTGAGGTGCAGAGGAAGGGTGGCTAGGAGAGAAAGAAAGCCTGGCTAACCTCAAGATCGAGCTTTCTTTCTGCTCAGATATGTCTGTAGTTTTCCCGCCTTACCTGCCATCGGTTCACCCTCATGCTGCACTGTCGAACTGGGAGTCTGGAGGCCGGTCTGTGGCCCCTATCTCTGCCCACTGGTAAGGTGTGTGACCTAGATAAGTCTCCTCCCTCTCTGAGCTTCAGCTTTCTCATCTGTCAGATGAAGGAATCAGATGATCAGATCTGTCCTTGTGGGGTTGACATTCTAGGACACTATAGTGGTACAACTATAGTGGTACACATAATTGAACTGCTTCTGAAGGCAGGCTCTGGGCTAGGCAGTGTGTGAGCGTGTGTGTGCATGAGCATTTGAGGGTAAGACAATGTGTGTGTGATTGTGTATGAATGTGTGTACAGGTCGTCCTCAAAAAAGACATCCCCAGGGATTCCTTGATATTCTAGCTCTAGTGGAAGCTTATTCACCCTACCCCTGCCTGACTCTCCTGAATTGCTCTCCCAGAAGGTGGAAAGTAAAGGTATTTTTCTTGGTGAGACAGCACTGAGGACAGGAATGAGCACTAACTCTGAAGGTAGACGTGGGTTTGAATCCTGGCTCTGCCCCTTACTTGGTATGTGACCTTCAGCAAGTTATTTACCTAAGCCCAGATTTCCTCTTGGAACTAACAGTTCCTAACTTAGCACAGTTGTTAGGCTAGGGTGAGATGAGTATGTAAAGTACCTGGCATAGAACCTAACACGTGGGACCAGCTACATAATTTGCAGGGCCCAGAGCAAAATAAAAATGTGGAGCCTCTTGTTCAAAACTTATCAAGTATTTCAGGATGGCAACAGTAGAACACTAAACTAAGCATGAAGTCCTTCCAAGCACAGGGCTCTGGGCAGCTACACAGGTCACATGCTCTCAGTGTTAATTTTCTTTCCTTCCAAGGACTGGTTCGTCGGTTTGTTTCCATTTTAACAGGGGATTCTCAGAGAATAGAGAAGTTTCAAGGTCCAAAGAAATGACTTCTTAGTGATGAGGGGCTGTGCTAGAGAGGGCTAGAGAGAAGTCTTTCAGAAGTACCCTCAAATCAAGTTCCCAGGAGGCCTAGAAGCCAACTACTTTTCCTGGGCTAACAGAGGAGGTGGGGACATGGGGTCATTCAGCCTAGAGAAGAGCACACTTCCTGCTTCCCTGTCTCAGAGGACTGTCCTATGGCCCCCGAGGCAGAGCTGTCTCAAGGAGTCTCAAGGAAGGACTTGTCTAGAAAGGAATAAGTTGCCCATCCCCAGGGGTCCACTAGGGAGGGCCACCTGTCAAAGAATTCCCCCGGGTGAGAGAATGATTTCTAAGGTCCTTCACACCAAGATAATAGGATCCCGGGATAGGCGATGTTCAGGGAGACGGCGGTGAAGACTCAGGAGATCTTTTGTGGTTTCTGTTTGCTCCATAGCCTCTCCTTCTGGGCAGGATCTAGGATACTCAAATGATCAATCAGAAAACACTCACTGATGTCAGCTCTGTGCCAGGGCCTGCACTGGGCATCAGGGGCCCAAAGACAAAGCAGAGCCAGTCTCTGCCCTCAAAGGCTCACCTGCTGGTGGGGGAGATAAACATGGAAACAAATTATCACCATACTTGGGGTCAGGACTATGATTAAAGAAAGCACAGGATCTGCAGGTACCCAAGGGAAGGGGTGACAGAAAAGGAAAATAAGAATGTTCAAGGCAAAGAAGAGATATGTCTGTCTGAAGAAGAAGGGGCAGCAAAACCAGTAGTTGCTAAATCATAAATAGCCTTGAATACTAGGCTAAGGAGTTTGGACTTAATCCTGTAGACTATGGGGATCCAGAGAAGTAATCTGGTTATATCTGAATATTAAAAATATTTCTCTGAAACAATAATAAAACATCACCACTTATCTACTAGCATGGCCACAATGAAAAACACACACAATATCAAGTGTTAACAAGGATATGGAGCAACTGGGACTCTTATACTTTGCTGGTGGGAGTGTAAATTGATATCACTTTAGTTTGGCGGTTTGGCAGTTTGGCGGTTTGGCAGTGTTTACTAAAGCTAAACACACACATGCCTGATAATCTAGCTATTTCTCTCCTGTTTTCACCAAAAAGCACATACAAGAATGTCTATAGCAGCACCATTTGTAATAGTCCCAAACTGGAAACAACCCAAATACCCATCAATAATTGATAGGATGAAGACATTGCAACATGTCCAGTCATTGAAATATTATACAGCAATGAGAATGCTACTTGCAACAACTAGGGTGAATCTTACAAACCTAATGTGAGTGACAGAAGTTGGACACAAAAGAACACATATTGTATGATCCCACTTACATCAAGTTTAAAAACAGGCAAACCTAATTTATGATTTTAGAAGTCAATATCGAGGTTACTTTGCAGGTGAAGTGGCTGGAAGGAGGCACAGGGGAGCTTCTGAGGTGCTGGTCATGTTCTCTTTCTCCACCCGATTGTTGGTTTTGTGGATGTGCACTTTCTCAAAATTCTTTGAGCTATGCACTTATGATTTGTGTACTTTTCTATGAATGGTTATACTTCAATTTAAAAGGTTTAATTTTGAAAATGCATTCCAGCTACTGTGTGGATTGGAGAGAGTCATTCCTCAGGCAGAGAGCCCAGTGGGAAGTTGCTGGAATAGTTGAGGCACCGCCTTGTCTTTTCATTTCCCACTCAGCATGCTATGTGTGTTTTGATGACCGTTTGTTTCTTCCAGGCAGGTTAACCAAGCTGTGGGGAGAAGATGGATGGATGGGAGGGGGCGTCACAGGTAAGGGGCTCCCAAATAACTCAAGAAACAAAAATTGAGGCTTCAAAATCTCTTCCAGCCCACCCTCTCCCTGCAATCAGTCTGGCCTTGGGCATGGATAGATGAAGGTCAGAGCAGGTGAGTCATTTGCTTCCTTAACCACTGAGAATATTTTTCCCACTCCGTGAATTCAGCCTCCCTCCCAGACACGGAGGCTTAGCTTAGGATAAGACATCATGCATCCTTTCCCAGAGACTCAATCTTCTTTTCTGTTACCTCTTTTACGTCACCTAAGTCCTTCTGGGTCTCCAGGAAAGGAACTGAGGGCCTGGGGCCCAATGACAAGGAAGGAGCTGCTGAAGAGGTCACTGTCCTCTGGGCAGAAGGGATCCTCCAGACCAGAGTATGGCTGAACACTTGGGAGCTGGGAAGTCAGCCAGCGTTTCATCTTTTGTTTTTTCCTCCTGGGGCTTCCTGTCCCAGAGGTGGATGGAGAGGGGTCATGGGGACTTCCTGGCCTCTACAAATAAACCTTTCCGTTGTCGTTGGCCGGGCAGTATTTCCAGGCCAGACAGACCAGGTTGATGGGCAGTAACAGAGACAACACTGCTGCCTTCAAAGGAAGCTCACCCCCAGCTCCATCAAAGGTCCGTGCGAGGGGAGGCCATGCACTGCTGAGGTGGAAGAGTGGTCATGTTAAGGCCAGGACTTGACCACCCACTGTCGAGGGGGTGAGTGGGAACTTGGTCGGGGGGTGAAGCATCGGAGAATGTGAGGGCTAGAAGGGCCTCAGGGGTCATCTAGTTTGTTCTCTGATAATTCCCAGTGCCCAGACAGTTCCTGGCACATAATGGGTGCTCAAGAAACATTTACTGAATGAATGAGTGAATTTGGTTCAGCATCTTCATTTAACGGAGTCAGGGAAGCAAGGCCCAGAATGGAAAAGAAAGTTTCCCAAGGACACACAGTGAGTTAATATCAGAACCTGGACTAGAGCTCAGGGCTTCTGAATCCCACACTAATGTTCTTTCTACCAGGTGACAATCAGTACATAGGGGAGGGAAGTGGTATTCTCTTCCTTTCTTAAGCCAAGGGAAAGAGGGACTTTAAGAAAATCACTCAGAGAGCTTGACATGTGACCCTGAAGTTTGGGGATCAGAAGATACCGAGTTTGACATATGCTTGAGGAATTTAAAGATGAGAGACGGAACGGAATTTGCAGGACAAGAAAAGAGATGGTTGTACTGAGAGAAAACTGTTCTCTCACTGGCCATGGGGCAAGGATGGGTGTTTCCTAGGGACAGATGTGGACCTGGAAGAGGGGAGCTTCTTAAAGTGACCTGCCCTCAAAAGAATCGCATGGAGGGCACTAGGACCCCAACAAAGAGGATGGGCTGCTTGCTGGAAGTTCCGGAGGTAACCTGGAGGAGAACTTTGCCTTGTCAAGGGAAGTGGAATTAGAGGCTCCAGGGGAGGATCCCCAAAGGATCCCCTAAAGCCTTCCAAAGAGATAGAATTGGTTTTGGACATCTGACCCACCCGAAACAGCAACATCTTATTGCAATCGATGCACTTTGTTTCTCATCTTTTCTCCTTCTTGGAGGCAGGGATAGAGTTACCTTGAAATTAATGGTTCAAGTTTCAGGGCCCCTCACTAGCATGGGCCCCTTTAGGCCCATAAATTTTATACTTATAATTTTGTATGCTTTTTTTAAAGACAGTACTAGTTTTCTGTTGATGCGTAACTAATGACCACAAACTTAGTGACTTACTATAAATTTATTATTTCAGTTTCTGCATGCCAGAAGTCTAGACAGGGCATGACTCGATTCTCTGCTTAGGGTCTCAGCAGGCTGAATTCAAAGTGTTGGTCATGTATGGGCTCAGGGTTCTCTTTTAAGCTCATGGGTTATTGGCAGAATCCAGTTCCTTATGGTTGTAGGACTGAGGTCCTTGTTTTTGTGCTGGTTATCAGCTGGGGACCACTGCCAGTTCCTATAGGCCACTCTCAGTACTTTGCCACATTGCCCCTTGTCATGGATTGAATGTTTGTGTTCCCCCAAAATCCACATGTTGAAGTCCTAACCCCCAATCTGATGGTTTTGGGAGATGGGGCATTTGGGAAGTAACTAAGGTTAAATGAGGCCACAGAGGTGGGACCCTGATCCAATAGGATTAGTGTCCTTATAAGAAAAGACATCAGAGCTCACTCTTTTCTTCTCTGCAAACACCTACTGAGGAAAGGCCACATGAGGACACAGCAAGAAGGCGGCTACCTGCAAGTCAGGAAGAGACCCTTCCCAAGAAACTGGCCATGCTGGCACCTGATCTTGGACTCCAGCCTCTAGATCTATGAGAAAATAAATTTCGGTTGTTTAAGCCATTCAGTCTGTGGTATTTTGCTGTGGGAGCCTGAGCAAACTAACAAATATAATTTGTCACAGGATTAGGTTTTAAAAATATTGGAAATAACCTGCATCCAGCAGCAGAGAAATGATTAAATATATTTTTGTATATTTGTAATACATTATAAAATATGACCTAGCTATTTAAAAGAACAAGTTAAATCTATATGTACCAATCAGATGGAATGACTATGAAATATAGTTAAGTAAAAAAGCAAGTTGCATAGTAGTATATATCGCATGCCCCTGTTTTTGTTTTTAAAAAAGACATCCGGGCCAGGCTCGGTGGCTCATGCCTGTAATCCTAGCACTTTAGGAGGCCAAGGCGGGTGGATTGTTTGAGCTCAGGAGTTCGAGACCAGCCTGAGCAAGAGCCAGATCCCATCTCTACTAAAAATAGAAAGAAATTATATGGACAGCTAAAAATATATATAGAAAAAATTAGTCGGGCATGGTGGTGCATGCCTGTAGTCCCAGCTACTCGGGAGGCTGAGGCAAGAGGATTGCTTGAGCCCAGGAGTTTGAGGTTGCTGTGAGCTAGGCTAACGCCACGGCACTCTAGCCCGGGCAACAGAGTGAGACTCTGTCTCAAATAAAAAATAAAAAAAATTAAAAAATAAAAAAAGACATCCGGCCGGGCTTGGTGGCTCATGCCAGTAATCCCAGCAGTCTGGGAGGCTAAGGCGGGAGGATTGCCTGAGGTCAGGAGTTCGAGATCAGCCTGAGCAAGAGCGATACCCCATCTCTACTAAAAATAGAAAAAAAAATTAGCCAGTCAACTAAAAATAGAAATAAGAAAAATTAGCTGGGTGTGATGGCTCACGCCTGTAGTCCCAGCTACTCGGAAGGCTGAGGCAGGAGGATCACTTGAGCCCAGGAGTTTGAGGTTGCTGTGAGCTAGGCTGACGCCACAGCACTCACTCTAGCCTGGGCAACAAAGTGAGACTCTGTCTCAAAAATAAATAAATAAGAAATCCTTTGTACACTTATATTTTTGTATTAGCAAAAAGAAAACTGTGGCAAGTTACACAACCCAGTATTAACATTGGTAATGGGAGGTCAGGTGGGGAATGATGGTGAGGGAATGGTGAAGATATTAGAGGGAAGAAGGGGGATATTACTAACGTGTTTTATATGTTAATTGTTCCATTCTTTGACTTATTCTAAAGAATATGTGTTATTCTTCTAATTTTAAAGGAAAAGTATGTTTAAAAAATTAAAAGGAAAGAGGAAAAGCATAGGTTTAGCAGTCAGAAAAACCTAAGCTTGAATCTGTGCTCTGTCACTTACGAGCTGGGCAACTATGGACAACATATTTAAACCTCTCTGCACCTCAGTTTCTCACCTGTTAAGATGGGGGTAATACCCAGCCCCCAGAGTTTCAAGGATTAAATGGGACAATGCATTTAAGTGCTCAGCACATAGTACATACTCAAATGGTAGCCCCACTCAGGATTGGATTGACTTGCAAGAACCCTGAGCAAGTTAATGATTTGGCAACTTGCAGCAGTTGGTCCCTTCAGGAAAACAGAATTCACATTAGACACATTAACTGAGAGAATTTTAGTTAAATATGTATTAGAGGACTGAAAAAAGAGAACAAGAAGATAATAGAGAAAATAATTGAATCAAGCAGCTAAATACCCCATGGGTAGGAGAATAAAGGGAAGAGGATAGGTTATCAGAACCTACAAGCCTGGCATGTGGGCTTGTTTTCAGAGAGCCCCCTCAAATCTGCAAACTGGCATCAACTGCTGCTGTCAAGGTGAATGGCCTTTGCTGGTCAGGTCACCGACACGAACAGGAAGCAAACAGGAGGAGCAGGTCCCATCTCCCTCCTCCAGTGTTCCAGTTTTTCTCTAGTGCCCCTTATAGGGGGAGCCTACCATGGGGCCAGACTGGCAAAGGCAAAGTGTGTTTTGCAAACCCTAGCCCCAGCTTCTCAGAGTTTGGGTTCTGAGCTACAAAAGGTGTAGCTAAGAGACTCTATCATCAAATTTAATTTCATCAAATCGGCTTTCTTTAACTATTGTTCAACTGTGAATCAGAGGATGGTTGAGTGTGTGAACTGAAAGGGCAGGAAGGAGGACTGGGATAGAAAGATTAATCCTCACCTTTATTTTCCAGGGCAATTCAGCCTGGACTCAAACTTGTAAAGTCCATTCTGCAAAACAAAATCCCTTTGCTTGCCCAGCCCAGCCTCCTTAGGAAACTGTTGAGTGAACATTCATTGTTGTTCACCTTGCATTACTAATCAAGTATCCCTTATGACTACTGGAGTACTCTGCCCCAGAGGAATTCTGATATACAGAATTTTGCCCATCTTGTTAAATATCAATATTTCGGTACCCAGAGATGTTTGGGCACCTGTTAAAAACTGGGATCATGGGCAGCTGCTCAGACGACCTGCCCCTTACTCTAGCTCAGATCCCCATTGTGTGACCCTGGGTAGGTCACTTTATGTCTTTGGTCCTCAGTTTCCCCTGTTATAAAATGAGAACTTTAGGCTAGATTATCCCTAAAATTCCTCACAATTCCAGCATTCTATAAATTTGCCTATGTTATAAACAAAATGAAATCATGGCTTTTAAAAAAAAGATTAATAAACAAAAGTGGGCATTCTAAAAAGTTAGTTGTTTTTTTTTTTTTTTTGAGAGAGAGGGTCTTGCTATACTGCTCAGGCTGGTCTTGAACCCCTGGGTTTAAGGGATCCTCCCATTTCAGCCTCTGGAGTAGCTGGGACTACAGGTGGGTGCCATCATGCTGGGCTTTAAAAAGTCAGATTTTTAAGCTGAAGGTGATGGCTCGTGCCTGTAATCCTTGCACTTTGGGAGGCCAAGGTGGGAGGATCCCTTGAGACCAGAAGTTCAAGGCTGCAGTGAGTTATGATAATGTCACTATACTCCAGCCTGGGCAAGACCCTGTCTCAAAAAATAAAAAAGTTAGATTTTTTAATGACTTCGAGACTAAGGTTAAGGTTTATTATTATTACATTTAGAACCACACCTTGACATTAAAGAGTTTAATACTCTGGCCCAACCCAGGTATCAAATGTCAATTAACATTTATTAATGGCCCATTCTGGGCCATGTTCCATACTGGAGATCCAGAAGAAAGATAAAATACTACCAAGCTTTGACTCTGAGGAACCCATAACCATAAGAATAATTAACTAATAAAATGACAAAGCAAGTGATCAATACTTGGGTAATGTACCAACTTGTAGTTCTGAGATGAAATTGGCTGGGTGCATTGTAATGATATTTGTTGGTACAGGGGTCAGGAGGTTTCCTAAAGGTAATAAATGCGCTGAGCTCTTTAGAATTCCATATATGCTTCATTAATTTACAAAAGAAAAAAAGCTCGGTTATTAATAGGGTAATGAAACTTGGGCCAAAAAGACATTAAACATGGTAGAGACAGTGAAGTAAAACAAAACTCACACTTGCAGCTGACCTACCAAATCGAACTGCTGCATGGAGTTTTATTAACTGCTTATGTAATGTATCCAATAGTGCCTGGAGCTGGGTTATCAAGCTGAACAGGTAGATTAATTTCCCACCCCAACCCCACCCTATCCTATTACTGCTGTGTCCTACGTGCTAGGAATGTATTTTGGAAGTCATCAGGACTCCCAGGAAAAAAGTGCCTCTGATTTTCTTTACTTATGCCAACTAGCTTTGCCTGAACACTCTTCTTATAACTTGTCTGAATACTTCCCATCCAGCACAGCCTAGCTCAAGCCCCTGCTCCTATTTGGTTTCCCTAGTGTACAGAACAGTAGCATACAGTGACCTATCCTCCTACTGAATGGACGGAGCTGACATTAACAATATCTGACTGTCTGTATCCCACCTCCTATAGTTTATAACTACGGTCACCCACAGGAACAAGACACCATCACCTCAGAAGAATAAACGTAATGCCTATAGCATCTGGAAGGGTATGCGAATACAGATCAGTACCAGGAAACATTTTACCACTGGCATTCATTCTCTCTGGTCTCCCTGACCATTTTCTTGTTCTCTTTAACCTTCTGCCTCCTTGTCGGGTACCCTCATCATGGAAAGGGGAGCATCAAGCTATATGTCATTGGGAGAATCTCATGTCTTTCAGCTCCTACAGAATGAAACATCCCAAGACAAACAAAATCTTTTGAAATATTAACTAACACCCAAAACAGCCTCATCGTGTTACCATGCAAACAAAGTCTCTGTCTTCTTACTCCTTTCCACAGACCAGTCTTTGCTGTTGGGACAAAAGAGAAGGAAAACCCAGATTTCCCTCTATAGTAGGATGAATAGTAGCCCCTAAAGATACTAGATCCTAATCCTGGAAACCTGTAAACGTTATCTTATATGGAAGTGGGGTCTTTGCAGGTGTAATTAAGTTAAAGGATCTTGATGTGGGGAGACTATCCTGGGTGAGCCTAAATGTAATCACGTGTATCCCTGTAAGAAGGAAACAGAGGGAGATTTGATGACACAGAAGAGGAGGCAGCAATGTGACCATACAGGTAGAGATTGGAGTGGTGTGGCCACAGCCAAGGACTGCTGACAGCCGGCAGAAGCTGGAAGAGACAAGGAACAGATTCTTCTCTAAATCCTCTGGAGGGAGGTGTGACCCTGCCCTGACAACATAATTTTGGCCAAGTGAAACTGATTTCGGACTTACAGCCTCCAGAACTGTGAGAGAATACATTGCCGTTGTTTCAAGCCCCCGAGTTTGTGGTTATTTGTTACAGCAGGGATAGGAAACTAACATATCCCCATTGAGATTTAACCATACCAACTAGTAGGGTATTCAGCCCTCTCTGCTAAACCGTGACATTTATAGCTGGGACGGCTCATACATGAAAGAAAGCAGCATCATTGGAAAAAAGAGAACTAACACTTATTCTGTGATTCTTGCTATTGCTGGTTGAATTCTTCAGAGGCAGATGCTAAATTGAATAGTTTGGTGTAAACACCTGTGGAGAGAGGGGAGGATGAACACAGCCCTGGGGAAAAACTGCAAATACATACTGTTGGCCTGGCCATGTAAGAACTATCTCTGATGCTCTTCTCTGATCAGAATAGAAAAGAATACATTTGCCAAATCAATGGCTGTGCATCATGTACCTGAGACCCTATTAACTTGTCCTAGCAAAGAAACTGCTACTGGCCAGGAGGTTGTAATTGGCGCCACCATTGGTTGAGTTTGCTGTAGTGTTCTATCATCCTTCAGGCTCTACCTAGCATGCTGGCTACAATTGAAGCTACTGTCTGGTTGAATTTGTGAAGTCTATTGTCTTCCTCCAGGATCTATATCGTTTCTGGTAAATTAAATGGAAATATGATGGGGACCATCTCTTCTGCATCCTTTAAATTCTTAAAGGTGCCACCAATTTCCACCATCCCTCTGTAGGTATTATTTCTAATTTACCATCTTGTCTAGGTAGGGGGTAGTTTCAGAGGCTTCCATTTGGCCTCTCCTACTATGATTGCTCTTACCCCACAGGCCAAAGAGTCAATGTAGAGTTGCATCAATTTCCAAGTATATCCATCTCAAATATACATTTGAAGACTGGGAAAATGATCACTGAGTATTACTGCAAACCTAGTGGACCCACTGTAAGTTGAATCATCTGTTTTCTGGCCCTCATAGGCCCCCCATTCTAAGAGAGAAGCCATGATGATGCTTTGAGTCTGTGGGCATAAATGTCAACTTGGGCCCTGCATCCAATAGTCCCCCAAACACTTGGGCATTCTCTTTTCACAGTAGGGGAAGGACTGGGCAGGGGGGAATCATTACCACATATACTTGCCAAAATATTGGGTTTTTCCTCTTGGGAACCTATCCATTCTTCAGTCAATGGGTCCTGGTTTGAAAAGTAACCCAGGATCATCAAATTTTAGTTGCGGTTACTGTCCTGAACTTCTGGTTATCCATCTTTGATTTCTTCTGATGGTACAAGCTGATTAGTACCCTTGTTGGCTGCCTATATATTCTGTATATTATATTAACCATCTCCATAACTCTCAATGGGTTGAGCTTCCTTGGCTGACACTCCAAATGCTGTTACTCATTATGATAATTGCATCCACCTCATTTCTAGTCAATTCCACAATCTAGTGATTAAGTACTGCCACCTGGCTTCTATCATGTCATGGTTCTATTATCCCCATTGCTATCAGTGTGGTTAGTTATGTAAGTTTCTCTTGGAATTAGCCCTGGTGTACAGACGAGAGCCACCATTGAATTTTTTTTAGTAATGCTGGTACCTCTCTCACCATCACATTCCTTGTGGCTTGTAAAAGTTAAATAAAAGAGGTCCCACTTTTGGAATAGTGGTGTAAGGAGCACCCACAGACCTACTCCCCAGTGAAACAACCTGTTAAGTTATTAAACAACCATTTAAAGTCTCTGCAGATTGTCCTAAGGCATATAAAAAATGAAGAAATATTTATACAAAAACTCTACTAAATCTCAGTAAAGGGATAAGGTATATTACCATGAGGGGCAGGTAGTCAGCATTTTTCATCCTTTCCAGCTTCAAGTTGCAGAAGCTAAATTCTTGGCAAGTGTAGACAAGAGATCAGGGGCTCTCTTCTCCCACCCAATCTCCACTCACAAGCAGAGGCTCCTTCCCAGATGCAGCAGGCTGAGAATACTGGGGCCCTGATCACCCTCACTCCACTTTGCTCATAGAGTGGAGGTTCCATTCAGGAAGAAGCAAGCCTAGAAGACCAGAAGCTATCATCACCACCCAGGGTCTGAAGCCACCGCTCAAGATTTTGCTTAGGAAGAGAGATAGTCTATAAGAATAAAAATCTCTAAAGTCTATAAGAATAAAAAGTCTATAACATAGTCTATAAGAATAAAAATCTCTAAAGCTCTTCCCAAAGGAACTGGCTTTACTGAAGCAAAGTGTGGGAAATTCAAGTCTAGGATGCTCTTGAAAACAACAGAAATTTTGCAGGGTAAGCAATTAAGAGGAGGCTGGTAGTCCTTGACAGCAACAAGCTAAACCATAGGTCTGCTATTTTATCAGAGAGAACCAGAGAAAGAGCAGCAAAAAGAGCCTTCCTGGGGTCAGAACAAAAGACTGGCTTCAAAATCTACTTCTGCAAAGGGAACTGGATTTAATTAAATTAGGCTGTAGGGACATTTATGCCTCAGGGCATTGATGAAAACAAGAGCGCAAACAACTGGGTGTGATACCAAATGAGGCAGGCAACTTAAGAGTCAAGGAAAGAGAGTCTCACTAAAACCACTGTTATTCCAAGGTGACTGAGCACATGCCCAAAGCTGTGTCATTTGAGGAATAGCATCAGACACTTCACACTACGGAGGGAAACAGACTTCACTAAAATAGTCCAGCCAGATCACCAAACAAATAAACAAGCAAAGAAAAACAAGTCCCAGAGAAGGGAGAAGGAAATCATTATCCAAAATGCCTACAGCAGTATATAACCTGAAGTGTCCAGTTTTCAATAAAAAATTATGAGACATGCAAAGAAACAGGAAAGTGTGATCCACCTACAGGGGAAAAAAGCAGGAAATACCTGTGAGGGAGCCCAGATGTAAGATTTAATAAAGACTTCAACCATTATGTTCATACATTCAATGTTCAAAGAACTCAAAGAAACATACTTAAAGAAGCAAAGGAGTTGGCTGGACATGGTGGCTCACATCTACAATTCTAGCACATTGAGAGGCCAAGGTGAGAGGATTGCTTGAGGCCAGGAGTTCAAGACCAACCTGAGCTAACATAGCAAGACCCTATCTCTACAAAAAATTTTAAACACTAGCCAGGCGTGATGGTGAACACCTGTAGTCCTAGCTACTCAGGAACTTGAGGCAGGAAGATTGCTTGAGCCCAGGAGTTGATGATGCCACTGCATTCCATTCTAGCCCAGACAGTGAAAGAGACCCTATCTCAAAAGAAAGAAAAAAACTCAAAAGAAGTAAAGGAAGATATTATGACAATGTTTCACCAAATGGAAAATGTCAATAAAGATGTTTTTTAAAAAATAGAAGTGCTGGAGTTGAAAAGTACAATAACTAAATGAAAATTTCACTGGAGAAGCTCACAGTAGGTTTAAACTGGCAGAAGAAAGAATCAGCAAACTTTAAGATATATTGATAGAGATTATGCAATCTGAAGAACATTGAAAAAGAATAAGAAAAAATGAACAGAGCCTCAGAGAATGTGGGACATCATTAAGTGCACCAAAATATGTGTTATGGCAGTTCTAGAAGGAGAGGAGAGAAAGAAAGGAACAGAAAAAAAAAAATACTTGAAGAAATAATGGCTGAAAACTTTCCAAATTCTATGAAAAAAAATTGATCTTCACATTCACATATCTCAATGAACTCTAAGTTGGATACATGCAAGAGATGTACACTCAGATATCGAAAAAATGCTGAAAGACAAGGAGATAATTTTTTTTCTTAAGAGCCAGAGTCTTGCTTTGTCTTGAGACACTATACCCAGCCAAAGAGAGAATTTTGAAAACAGCAAGAACAAACGACTTATCACATAAAAGAGAACCCTAATAAGACTAACATATGACTCCTTATGAGAAATAACAGAGGCCAAAACACAATGGATGACATATTCAAAGTGCTAAAAGAAAAAAAAACCTGTCTACCAGGAAGTTATATCCCCCAAAACTATCTTTCAAAAATAAAGGTGAAATAAAGACATTCCCAGATGAACAAAAGATGAAAGAATTTTTTTGCTAGCAAACCTACCTTATAAGAAATGCTAAAGGAAGTTCTTTAGACTTAAAGCAACTGACCCTGTACGGTAATTCAAATCCAAGTAAAAAAAAAGGCAAAGAGTACCAGTAAAGGTAATTATGTAACTATAAAAGGCATATAAGTGCATATTCCTTCTCCTTTATTCTATTAACTGATTTAAAAAGCAATTGTGTTAATATAAAATAGTATGTATGTTTCATAGATATGACATGGAAATTAAAACAAAAGAAAAAATAGATAAACTGGGCATCATCAAAATTAAAAACTCACGTGCTTTAAAGGACACCATCAAGAAAGTGAAAACACAACACACAGAATAAAGGCATTGAATAGTTCCTCCCACTCTTATGATTCTCTAATTTAAGAATTATTCTTATTTATTTTTGTTTTTATTTTTATTTACATATTTATGAATGGGTCCTGACTCCCTCAAGGACAGGAAATATGTCTCAGTCATCTTAGCTTAGTTCAGTGGGTACTTGATAGACAATTGTTGATAGTGAAGACAGTCTGAACCCACTACTGCAGGGAAAAGAAAATTTGAATGGAGGAATAGTTATCCATGGACTTGGTGGAGTACTTTGGAAAGTTTGCCAACCCCTATTGTAACCTCCTGTGGGAGCCAAATGGGAGGCACCCTGGAGCCAGCTATGACTCTATCAATGTTAATGAATTATTTTTTAAAAAACAAAACAATCCACAGGCTAAGGAATCTTTCTTTCCTGATAGCGATCTGTCTAAAGTTCCTGGTAAAATGCTCTGCAAAGTCCAGATGGAGAACAAGGGGACTGGCCCTGGGTTCCTGGGAGTATGTGGCAGCAGGTGCCATGGCTTCTTGGTAGTGTTGAATCTGCAGCACCCAGCACAAGCATGGCACCACATAGATAGTTTTGTGCAATGAATGAAACTTCAGGGGAAGGTAATTCAAGGCCAGATCTTGGGTATAGTAGTCAAGGCCAATATCTCACTGTGGGATGCTAGACAACTACTTACTTATTATCTTTCTCAGCCTCAGTTTCCTCCTCTGCAAAATGGAGATAATAACATTTGCTGAATAGAATGTGACGATTCAATAGGCAGTGCAATGCAGAGCATTCAGCAAAATGTCTGGCCTGCAATAAGTGCTTGATAAGTGTTAGCAGTAATTACCATTAAGTGACTCATAGGACCTCACATTCTCTTATTCTCTGTGCTCAGTTTTTAAATGATTAAATTTACTCTAGTCTAATCTCCCATTGGCTGTAAAACAAACCATACATTTAATAGCAGCTTATCATAAACGTAAGAAAATAATGCTGCATTAAATATATAAGGCAGTACAATTTAATGCTTAAAAATGTGGGTGCTAGAGACAGACTACCTCTTTGGTAAATTACTTGTCTTAGCTCAGTTTCCTCATTCAGAAATTTTAACTTCTCAATACGTGTTAATAAATATCCTTGTTAACATATTCATCAATTGCAGAATGCAGCAGTTTTTCAAATTTTCAACAGGGAGGAGTGGCTAGAGTTCACAAGGCACTGTACAGAGAGGAGAGAACATCACCCACACAGAACTCCAGAGATCTACAGAAGGTCTTACTTGAGTGTTTCATTTGAGTAATGATCAGTGTGTACATGTGCGGAAACCACCAAGGCCAGGGAAAGAACCATCTTAAAGGACTAGAGGTGACAATGTTTGGTACTGTCCAGTAATAGTGTCTCTTCCCACCAGCCTGACTGGAAAAACTTATATTTCACGGGATATTGTATGACTAATCAGGAAAGTCTTGGCTCAGTAGTGTAAATAATGAGTTCTAGAGTGAGCACTACTCCAGACCCACCTAAAAAACCATAAAGGCAAGACCCAAGATGATCAAACTGTTTCTAACTAACTATATCCCAGAACAAAGCTAAAGAATGTTTATATACGATTTC
Source organism: Lemur catta (assembly GCF_020740605.2). Classification (NCBI taxonomy): domain Eukaryota; kingdom Metazoa; phylum Chordata; class Mammalia; order Primates; family Lemuridae; genus Lemur; species Lemur catta. Next base: position 57,990,343 of record NC_059134.1, read on the forward strand.
AAAAATATCTAGCACTCAGCAAGGTAGAAATCACAATGTCTGACATATAATCAAGGATTAGGAGACATGCAGAGGTAGGAAAATGTGATTCAGCTTTAATCAGTGTAATATGCCTGTAATTGGAGTTCCCAAAGAAGAGAAAGAGGGAGACAGAAAAGATATTTGAAGAAATAACAGCTGACATTTTTTTCAATTTGATTAAAATTATAAACCCATAAAACAAAATGCTCAATAAATGCCAAGCACAAGGAACATGAAGAAAACTGCATTAGGCACATCATAGTCAAATTATTCAAAATCAGCAATAAAGAGAAAATATAGTCATATGTCACTTAAGGATGGGGACACATTCTGAGAAATGCATCGTTAGGCAATTTCACTGTTGTGCAACATAAGAGCATACTTACACAAACCTAGATGGTATAGCCTACTATACATCTAGGCTATATGGTATAGCCAATTGCTCCTAAGCTACAAAACTGTACAGCATGTTATTGTACTGAATACCGTAGGCAATTGTAACACATGGTAAGCATTTGTTTAAACATATCTAAATACAGAAAAGATATAGTAACAATACAGTATAAAAGATTAAAAAATGGTACACCTGGCCAGGTGCAGTGGTGCATACCTGTAGTCCCAGTTACTTAGGTTAAGGCAGAAGGATTGCTTTGAACCCAGGAGTTCTGAGCTATAGAGCACTATGCCAATTGGGTGTCCACACTAAGTTTGGCATCAGTATGGTGACATCTTAGGAGCAGGGGGCCAACAGGTTGCCTAAAGCAGAGTGAACTGGCCCAGGTCAGAAATGGAGCAGGTCAAAACTCCCATGCTGATCAGCAGTGGGATCATACTTGTTAACAGTCATGGCACTCCAGCCTGGGCAACATAGTGAGACTCTGTCTCCAAAAAATAAAAATAAAAATAAAAAAGGTACATCTGTACAGGGCACTTACCATGAATGGAGCTTGCAGGACTGGAAGTTGCTCTGGGTGAGTCAGTGAGTGAGTGGTGAGTGAATGTAAAGGCCTAGGACATTACTGTACACTACTGTAGACTTTACAAACCTTGTACACTTAGGTTACACTAAGTTTATAAAAAAATAAAGTAATTGCACTACGATGTTACCATGGCTATGATGTCACTAGGCAATAGGAATTTTTCAGCTCCATTACAATCTTATGAGACCATTCTCATATATGCAGTCCATTGCTGACTGAAATGTCATTATGTGGCACATGACTGTATTGACAGCAGCCAGAGAAGAAAGGCATGTTATATACAAAGGAAGAAAGATAGGGATGACCACTGACTTCTTATTGGAAACAATGCAAGTGAGAAGACATGCAATAACATTTTTAGGGTACTGAAAAAAAAAAGAAAAACAATTGTGAACCTAGAATTCTACACCCAGTGAAAATATATTTTTTTTTAAAAAATCAAAACAAAGTTGTTTTCAGACATACAAAACAGAAAGAATTCATCACCAGGAGACAAACATTGTAAGAAACGCTTAAGGAAGTTCTTCTGCAAGAAGGGAAATGATACCAGATGGAAATAGGGACCTGTATAGAGGAATGAAGAGCACCAGAAATGCTATTTATCAATAATTTTCTTTAAAAAAAAATTAACTGTTTAACAAAAATATTTGTGACCATTCTGAGCAATAGGGGAGAACTTGTCTCCACAAAAAAGAAAAAAAAATTAGCCTGGCATGGTGGCACTTGCCTGCAGTCCTAGCTCCTGGGGAGGCTGAGGCAGGAGGATGGCTTGAGCCCAAGAGTTCAAGGCTGCAGTGAGCTATAATCGTGCCACTGCTCTCCAGCCTGGGTGACAGAGTGGGACCCTGTCTCAAAGTAAACAAAAACAAAAATAACAAGCTAGTATAGAGTTATAATGTATGTAAAAATAAATGCATGACAGCACAAACACAAAGGGTGGGAGAAGAGAAATGGAAGTACACTATTTTATTATTCTCTTTGTTTTTCTTTTTTTATATTTTTTAATTTGACAGCTCATCTGTCTGATATTTTATGACTCATACTATATGTGAAATGACATACTATCACTTAAGGTAGACTGTGAAAGTTAAAGATATATACTTTAAACCCTAAAGTAATCACTATAATAACAAAACAAAGAGTTATAGCTAATAAACTAACAAAAGAGATAAAAAGGAATCATAAAATAATTTAATTATACCAAAAGAAGGGTGAGGGAGAAAGTCTCACCTTTCATATTCAAAAAAGCTGATCATCTTATATTTTCTAATTTTTCCATCTCCACTGATGAATACAGCATTCTCTGGAAGGCAAACATGACTATGGTAAATTTTGTTTTCAATATCCATTTTTCTTCTTCTTACTACAATTCATGAACATACACTACAATAAACATAATCTCAGGAAGTACCCTGCTCCAAGAAACTTAATCTGGCCATAGGTCTCATGCCAATATTCTGGCTATAGCTTTAAAAACATAAAATGTGAAAGACTGGTAAGACTTCACCAAGCACACATTCCACATACACCCCCTCCTCATTTTCCAGACTGCCCAGCGAGCTAAAAAGACTTGTCCAAATCAGACACTGTGGTTGCAGGACAGGGGCTGGAGCCCAAATCTCTTGGCTCCATTCAATTCATTCAATATAACAAACACCTAAGTGTGCCCCTAGGGACCTGGCCAAGGAAAAGGAGGGGTGAGAGTTTTCTGGGAGGAGACTCTGGATGTGGGTTACTTCACTGGGTGGGGATTCAGAGCCAGGGAACATTGAATTGTTCCCAGACCCCTGATAGTCTGCCCCAATCCCTCACCTCCCAGTGGGTGTGTCCTGGGTAAACAGACCCTGAATAATGCAAAGGTAGATCCATGAAGCCAAGTGAAAGGTATGAATGAGTGCACAGGAGAGGTTAATTCTCCTAAGGGTCTTAAAAGGCAGCCAGATTTCCACAGGCGGAGCTGGCAGGGTGTGACTAATGCATGTACGACAGTCACAGCAAAGGTGATTTGCATGTTTGAGAGTTAGGCTTTAATCCCAGTTCAGCTATGTGAGCAAATTCCCTTCATCTCCCTAAACCTGTTTCTTGAGCTGTAAAATTGAGATAAACTATCTCCATGTAGACTTGTTGGGAGGATTAAATGAGATAAAATAGGAAGTGTGTCTTGTATTAATGGTGGCTATTAGAACTATTAGTTTTATATTCCAGCACTTGCCCAAGTAATTCTCGCAACAATCGTAAGAGGTAAAGTATTATTATTAACATGACTGTTTTACAAATTAGGAAACTGAAGTTTGGAGAGATTTAGGATGTTACCCAAGTTATTTAGGAAACACTGCTAAGGTATCAACCATATGACTGCACTGGAGGGCACATATTTTGGGGCAGTGGAAAGTGGTAAAATACACGTCAGCTGTGCCTAACCCTGGATGATGCAGTTTCCTCCTAGAGGTCCTGTGCACCCTTTTATGAACTACATGATAACAGGTATGGTTCATCTTTTTGGAGGTCATTTTCACCTAGGGTGGCAGCAAGAAAGACTCCCCTGAGACTCAAGGAAAGAAATTCTGAACAATGTAGATTGCTCCCCAAGCAGCTAATACAATGTTTCTCAAATACAAGTAATGGATGAGCCTCTGTTTAAAATTCTTGCAGACTCACCCCAAAGTTAACTTAAATTATTTTTATTTTAATACCACTTACATATTTATAAGCACAAAACTCAGCATAAAGTTCTTATGCTTACAGCTATTCTACAACTCTAAACCAAGACAAATGGAAAATAAAACCACTAACCCTATAAAATTCAAATAAACATTTAAATTTAGTGTGCCAGAAGATATTGTTTTGCTGAAATTAAGTTGCCATTTGAAACCCGAGTATGGTACAGATGCTGTGGCACAAGTCCTTTTGCGTCTGGCACACCCATGGCACTGTGTACTGCAGGCAGCTCCCATCACGCTTCTCTCGTCAAACTCCTGGAAAAATCTTCTTTTTGACAGTGCATCAAGACCCTGTTTGACTTTCACTTGGCACAGAAGTTATCGTTTACATTAAGCCTACCTCCCTATTTGCCTTGGTTGGGCTATAACAATTTAATGTAGCACTATCTGGCACCAAAGTCATCACAAACACAAAGTCAAAACCCAAGTGCCAGGGCAGGTAGTGGTCTTCCAGACAATTCACAACATGCTTATTTTAATTTGTTTGGATTACCACTAAGATGAAATATAACATTTAAAATTTTTCATAGATAAGTTTCAGGCTTCTAAAAACACATCTATTAATCACAAGGGGCTTATAGTCTCAGGTTTGAGAAATTCTGGTCTAATAGTTTCCAAAACCTTGGGATATCTTTACCTGGGTTGCTGTGAGGCAGGACATTGGTGCCCTAGGATTGGAAGGACTGAATCACACAACAGCACTTGCGCATATGCTGTTTTTGCTGTTTCCCCCTTTATCTGCCTGATGAACTTCTACTTATTCTCTGAGTAGATTCTTCATCTGGAAGCCTTTTCTGGCCTCCTCAAGCTGAGCAGGTCTTGTTCACTCTGCACCCCTACTGTACTAAACACATTCAGTCCCCAGCTCATAGCCCTTGATAACATAATCATTCATTTGCCTTCCTGCCTCAGCCCCAGGTTGACCTCTCCATCCCCTAGACTGGGAGCTCCAAGAAGGTAGGGACTGAGTCTCATTTATTTCTGTTCCTCACTTCCCTACATGGACCAGGCTCCAGTAGGAATACTGAATGGATGTATGAATGAATGAGTGAATAAGCTTGAAGACATCTCAGATTCTCTTCCAACTCTGGGATATTCAGCTCCACTATCCAGCTCAGCATTTTCTTTCCTCTCTCCAACTCCCACTGTGCTCTTCAAGGGCTTGAAAAGAGTATATCCTAGACCCAGAGAATATTAGAGATACTGTCTGAGATGGAAGTACCCTTGGAGGCCATCTGCTGCCTCCCCTCATTTTGCACATGAAACAGCTGAAGTACAGAGAGGGAAAGTGACTCGGGCCAGGGCATCTAGCTAGGATGTGAACGCCCCAGACCAAATGCCATGTGCCCTGATACCCACTTCAGTGTTTCTTCCAGGACATTGTTTATTCATCATTTATTAATTTATTTATTTTTGGTCAGAGCTGCCTTGGGGGAAAGCAATGTTCCTTTGTGACCTCACCTCCCCATGGTAGTGTTTTGGGAACAAACTGGATTCTCACGGCTCTCCCAATGGTGGCAGGGTGCCCATGTCAGGCAAGGTATTTTTCATAATGAAAAAGAAACAAAGATAGCGTCAGGCCTCATTTGTAATTTCCCCATAGCAGCTGGAATCTAAAATCTCTTTGTTTCCCTTCTCAGCTTATTATGCTGCCTTTGTCCTTGGTAAAGTGGAGCAAGAAAGTGGAGTTGAGAGCTTTAAAAAAAAAAATCTGTACTTATTTATTTACGTATGTATTTATTTCCAGATGCATTTATTTTTGCAGCATAGGCCAATATGGACATCCTGCAACTGCCGCCTGCTTTTCCTCCTTAATTTAGATATCTCACTTCTCTCCCATGGCCAAAACCACCAGTGTCATCCCTGACCCCCGGACATCCTTCTTCCTTTCAGGCAGGGAGGCAGCCCGGGCCTCATGCCTGGCCTCCCCAGCGGGCCGTCCTGGCTTTGACCCCACAACCACCAGATTCTCGTTCAACGTTTAATCACTTCCGCTCCCGACACCCGTCCTGCGTGCCCTCATCCTGCCTCCTGGCCGTGGCCCTGGAACCCAGGAGGAGAGAAATCCAGAAGGGAGGGAAAAGGAAATGCAGATGCATGGATCATCCACTGTGTACCTGGAACAATGCTGAACCCTTTTGGGGAGGGAGCAGGGGAGGAATCTGTCTTCTTTCATTCAACATATTTATTTATTTTTATTGTGATAAAATATACATAACATGCAACTTGTCATTTTAACCAATTTTAAGTGCACAGTTTAGTGGCATTAAGTATATATACGTTGTTGTGAAACTGCTACCACTACTCATCTCCAGAATATTTTCATCGTGCCAAACTGAATTTCTATACCCATTAAACAATAACGCCCATTCTCCCTCTCCCCTCCACCTGGCAACCATTAAACACTTTTATGCACATTATTTCATTCAGTCCTCACATCCATCTTATGAGGTAGGTACTGTTATCCCATTCTCACACCTGAGAAATCTGAGGCTCAAAGAAGTTGTGACTTCCCCAAGGTCACCGGCTCACAAGAGTCCAGGCTAAGATTCAGTTCTGTCTGACTAGTCTCCCCCATTCTTTTTATTTGTGTGCTCTTTCTCAGGCTGTGAGAGAGCAAGAAGTAATGTGGAAAGAGTGGTCTTTGCAGTTAAAGAGGCTATTCTTTTGAGAAGACCAAATGTATTTTGTCTAAATTTGTGGCTCAACATGCACAGAGGCTATGGAGTGAGGCTGGGGTTGTGGTAAAGTCAGGACTCTGCCTCACCATCTCTTCCTTCAATAGTTACTGGACGGCCGGGCGCGGTGGCTCACGCCTGTAATCCTAGCACTCTGGGAGGCCGAGGCGGGTGGATCACTCGAGGTCAGAAGTTCGAGACCAGCCTGAGCAAGAGCGAGACGTCGTCTCTACTAAAAATAGAAAAGAAATTATCTGGCCAACTAAAAATATATATACAAAAAATTAGCCGGGCATGGTGGCGCATGCCTGTAGTCCCAGCTACTGGGGAGGCTGAGGCAGTAGGATCGCTGAAGCCCAGGAGTTTGAGGTTGCTGTGAGCTAGGCTGATGCCACGGCACTCACTCTAGCCCGGGCAACAAAGTGAGACTCTGTCTCAAAATAAATAAAAATAAAAAAAAAAATAGTTACTGGAAAACTGCTCCACACCAGGGTCTCTGCTGAGCCCAGAGAGCCACCATCCCCCATCCCTCACCTGGAGGAGCTCATAGCCTAGTGGGGCAGGCAGGGATCCAAACTGATGCAGAAGGCAGGGTGCTCTCCTGTATATAGAGGAGCCCTGGAAGGCAGGGCAGTAGGCAGGAGGCAGAAACATGTGAGATGGTCCTGAGGACGACTAGGAGGTGGGTGGCCGGTGGAGAAGATGGATCAGGGGTCCTGGCAGGGAATTAGAGGGAGCCAGGTGGAAGCTGGATGACACAGACCTGCACTGCCAACCTGACAGAGTTTGGACTTAATTCTGCAGGCAACGGGAGCCAACAAGCTCCATCTCCAGCCCAGCCCTCTCCTCTCAACTTCTATCCATATATATAATACTTTGTTGAAATATCCACTTGGATGTCTTATAGTCATCTCCAACTTTATATTTCTGAAAATGAACCCTTGACTCACGTGCTTCCTTCTCCACCTCCACCAGCAGTGATATTCAACACTTCGATATTAAACACATTTAAGGGTACGGGCACCAACAGGTCCCCCTGCTTTTGGATCAGCATCCTGATGCCCCATCTCTGTGCCAGGTATTAACCTTTTGTTGCTGGAGACTGGGAGGATCTGCATGTTCCAAGGGAAGGGCCAGTCATCTTGGTGGCTAAGGGGCTCGGAGAAGCAATGGTTTTACCGATGTGCAGAGCCAGTTCTGCACTCCTTAACCACACCAGCTCAATACAAGCCCTGCCCCTGCCACGCCTAACCCTCCTGTGCTTTCTCCATTTCAGTGAACAGTGACGTCTTCTGCCCAGGTGCTCCTGCCAGAAACCGAGCCATTGTCCTTGGGACACAAGGCGAAAATACAATGGGGCCTACATACCATAAGTCTAAATATTTCCAAGTTATGCATTAAGTTAAATAATTTACATATTAAGAGATAAAAATCTTAATTAACTTTGAGGTATATTTTACATAACATAAAATGCACACATTTTAAGTGCATAGTTTGAGGATCTTTAACAAATGTATACACCTACACCTATGTAACCACCACCAATTTGATCATGGATATAGTTTAATTCTGTTACCGTAGAAAGTTTCCTTATTCCTATTTGCAACTTCCCTTCTTCTCCCCTCCATCCCAGGCAAACATCCAGCTCCCATCTAATGTCTATCATTGTAGTTTAGTTTTGCCTCTTCTAGAACTTCATATCAATGGAATTATATACTCTTTTGTGTCTGGCTTCTTTCATCAAAAACTATAGATTTCTTATGATTGAAATTAGGCAAAATATCAAAGATGACTGAATTTAATGAATGTTCTGTTCATGAACAGTAATATGTGAATACAAGGAAATACATGATTCATAATTATTTATTTCATAAAAGTTTGGACAATAAGATCCAAAATTAAATAACCTTTGCTGAGGCACTGCAGGTTTTAGGGTTTTTTTTTTTTTTTAGTTATTCATTTTAATTAAAAAAACCACTGTGCTCTGCTAAGGCAGTAGCAACTGGAATTGTCAATAAACCGCTGTGTTGAGGGCTGACTTTCAATAGATCACAGTCAGGGAGCTCTGCTACATACTAAACCCCAACCCAGAAGCAGGCCATCTACGAATGTTTAGCACCAGGTTCCCCACAAACGTGTTGCGTGCCAGGCAAGAGGGTGGCCACCTTCCTGGCCAGGCCCTGTTTCCCAGGACAACAGGCTCTCTAAATAAAATTCTTAGAGCAATATTTTAGATTAAAAATTATATCATGAGTTTTATATGTTATAGTCAAATATTAGAGGAACATGTAATTAATTTTATAATACACAATTAAATTTATATTAAAATAAATTTATAAAAATTATAAGTGCATATAAATTATGTTTTTATTTCATCATATAAATCACTACCACTTATGTGATTTTCATCATTCCTAAAAGCAATAGCTAAGTCCATAAAGAATCAATGTCATGATTCACTCATGCGACAACTAGACCTACATATAAGCAAATGTTAGAGTGGTGTGAATTGCCTAACATTGCAAAATATTTATTAGCTGCCATGTGTAACTCTGCAAATACTGAGAAATTCCTGAGTTCCTCCCAGACCATGAATTGGAACACAAAAAGAAGTAAGAAAATGGACTCTCTGCTCTTCTGGGAAGTGATACCCCACAATGCACTCATTCCTTCTAGGAGAAAAGTCTTCACAGGACCAGCTGATTGATGTGTCTCTTCTCTTACCCAGGAACTTCTGCCACTCACATGCTCCCCGTACTCCAGAGAGAGCAGTGGCCACTTCTGGTGTGGGCAGCAGCACAACCAACAGACACAGTCATGTCACAGAAATGACAGAAATGCTCGCTATCCATGATTGGGTGGGTGGTAGTCACATAGGTGTGTGCATTTGTCCAAGCTTCTCAAACTAGGCACTTAAATGTGCACATTTTATTGTATGCAAAATACACAATTTTTTTGTTTTGAGGACATAAGACAAGATACGTGGAGAAGTGTATCCCTGGGACCTGAATGAGGGTAGGCAGGAGGAGCATTAGGTATATGGGACATGCAGTACCCCTGCTGAGCACAGCTCCCGAGTGTCAAGGCAACCGTGATTTTTTTTAAAATTGTGTGTGTGTGTGTGTGTGTGTGTGTGTGTTAACACAAAAGGCTTCTATAGCATAGGGCCCAAGGGAGGTACCCTCTTGTCCAGGCCCACAGGTGGTATTGCATCCTTGATTCCTCCCTTTTCCTCACTCCCCATATCCAATCCATCAGCTGGTACTGTGGATTCTACCTCTAAAATATATCCTCCCTCCATCTCCACTGCCACCCCCATGCTCAGCCCAGGCCACCGTCACCTCTCACTTGGACTACAACAATCTCTTCTTAAGAGGCCTCTCTGCCTTTATTCTGCCTTCCTCCAGCCTGTTCCTCACATAACAACCAGGTGGATCTTAAAACATTAATGGCATCCTGTCACTATCTTACTTAAAACCCTTCAGTTGCATTCCCTTTGCTCTTAAGACAAAGACCTGAAAGTGACCTTTAGGGCTCTCTGGCCTCATTTCACATCACCATCACCCAGACTTCGCTTGTTTCCCACGAGCCACCACCCTAAACCTTAACACGCGCTCTTCTCCTGGCTGGCACTGGCTTGTCCTTCAGCCTCCTGAGACCAGCCTTTCTGTGGACTCTCCCGCTTCATCACCAGACCCTGTTTGGTGATTTATTTGATTACCAACAGGTTTGCTGGCTCCCCCACCCACCCAAAACAGGCAGGAACTGTTATATTCATCACACATCTAGCTCCTACTTCAGTGCCTTGCACAGTCAAAGCACTTAATATATATTGTTGGACAAATGGATGTTTTTAACCTGGTGGGTGGGACAGACAGGTCTGCATTTTTGAAAGGTCTCTGGCTGCAATGTGGAAGGTGAAGGAAGCAGGTGAAACAGGCGGGAGGGCAGTGGCTGCCATCTCTGCATGGGCTTGAGATCCCACTGGACCAACTTTCACTGTTGAGAGCTAATGATATAAAAAATAAGACAGCTTTAATAGAAGCAACTTAAATGCTGAGACAGGGAAGGAGAGACTCAGAAGTTGACCTACTTCAAATAGAGCCATTCTGCTTTCTATAATGGTAAGATTTCCTTGGGAAAGGTTCCATTACTAAAAATGGATTTCAGACCCTGTTCCCGTAATGGAAAGAACACCTGACCGGGATCAGGAGCCCTGAGTTCCAGTTCTGTCTGTTCACCGTATGCCCTTTCCTGAGCCTCGGGGTAGGCAGGGGTCTGGATGATTTGAGGCCAGGCCAGCACTGACAAGCAGAGTCTACACAAGCATGGCTGAGCCCTCAGGGACCTGCTCCAGCCTCAGTCCTTGCTTAGTCTCGCCTGCACCTCCTGAGAGGCTGAGGAGGGTCAATGATACTGGCAATCAGGGAACTGAGACGTTCCAGGTCTGTATCTTAGCACAGGCCTAGGGACACGCTGGGTCCCCAGCTCTTGCTGATGGGGAAAGGGTGGGACCTACTGGGACAGGGCAAAGGGGCCATCCTTGGCTATGGGCCTGGCACTAAAGGGTCAGGGTCAACAGTCAGAGTTAGGGTCCAAAGGAGTATGGCTCAATCCAGGAGCATGGGTAGCCAGCAAGAACACCAGGATTCAGACCATGGACTGAGCTATGGATTCCCAGGGCAGGATTACAGCCAGCAGCTGGAAGGACAAGCTGTTCTGTCTCCTGCTACATGGGCTGTGGTCAGGCAGGACCCTGACCCACCAGGGAAATGGAGATATATTTTAAAAACCCCAGATAGAATCTCTGTGCCATAGACTAGGAAGTATTCCCTGACCCTGCCTGGGCAGAGTTATTGGCTCCCTCTTAGCTCCCTCTCTGTGTAGCTTATGTCATGCTGTACTGACATTATCTGTGGATACGTGTCTCCATCCCTGGTGCCCAATGTGGAGGGATGTGGGGTAGGACAGTAACTACTCATTGAACAGATGGGTGAGTCGATGGATAGATGAGTGGGTGGATGGATGGGCAGATGGATGGATGCAACAACACACTAACCCCATATAATTGCGGAAAGGCTGAGCCCCAATAGGCAGATGGGTACTCAGGGGAACTCCATGCCCTTCTGATACCCAGCTTCCTTACTTACTGCACTGGTTTATCTGTTAATTTATTCAGCAAACATTTACTGCACAACTACTATGTGCCAACCATGAGATGTCTGTTATGGGGTATTTAAAGATTAATAAGGGCTGGGTGCGGTGCCTCACGCCTGTAATCCTAGCACTCTGGGAGGCTGAGGCGGGTGGATCGCTCGAGGTCAGGAGTTCGAGACCAGCCTGAGCAAGAGCGAGACCCCGTCTCCACTAAAAAATAGAAAGAAATTATCTGGACAACTAAAAATACATAGAGAAAATTAGCCAGGCATGGTGGCGCATGCCTGTAGTCCCAGCTACTCGGGAGGCTGAGGCAGGAGGATTGCTTGAGCCCAGGAGTTAGAGGTTGCTGTGAGCTAGGTTGACGCCACGGCACTCTAGCCAGGGCAAAAGAACGAGACTCTGTCTCAAAAAAAAAAAAAAAAAAGATTAATAAGACAGGGTCCTGGTTAAGGGCAAGGACTCTGGACCCTGACTATTCAGATTTGAATCTCGTCCCTGCCGCTTACTAGTAGTCTAATGGTAAGCAAGTTACTCACTCTGTGCCTCAGTTTCCATATCTGTGAAACGAGGATAACAATAGTACCTACTTTATGGGTCATTAAAATAGTAAATGCACTGATGATTTTAAGGCTTTTGGAGTGCCCGGCACATGGCAAGTGTTAGCTATTATTCCGTGTTCTCAGGTCACAGTCCTGGGTGTGGGAGGGGAGTTGACAAACCCAACTCAGAATAATCAAGGCAGAAGAGTCAGCAGAGGTACAATTTGTTGAGGGAAGGGGAGGGAAGGCATTGTGGAGGAGGCAATCTTTGAGCTGAGACTTGTGGGTTGGGTTTAGATTTGATTCAGCATTATATGAGGTACACACCTTATAGGTTGATGATAGCCAAGTATTAGTCCTCAAGTCCTGAAAATTTTGTGTCACTAGGGACCTGGGAGTCACCTTGACTCACTATTTCCTTTTATGGATAAGAACTCAGGTAAAAAGTCTCAGTTTAAGGACACACAGCAAGTTATTTGATAAATCGTTCATTCATTCTGCAAATATTTACTAAGAAGTTACTGGGTCCCAGGCACTAGGCTAGGTGGAGATCCAGGGATAAAACTATGCACTACTTACCACAAAAGGGCTCGCATTCTCAAATAAATAGTGACAGAAGCAGAACACGAACCCAGATGCCTGCCCTCCCTGCTTAGGGATCACCTAGAGAACCACCTTCACTGAGAACCGAGTCATTTGAGTGACTTTCCCCACCTCACACATATTTATTTATAAATTGTAGGTGCCCTGGGACAGGACCTTATATAATTCAGCCTCTCTCTTCTTTCAGAGCCCAGGGCTACTTGAAGGCTGTGTTTATTTTTAAACAGCACTGCCATTGATGACTCAATGACTTTCTTAATCTGCTCTGAAACCTACCATTGTATCTGTCCATGTTACTTTGTCTCCCTTTCCAATTTCTTAGCCCTGAGCCTCATTCTGGTTGTTCATTCTGTACTCTCGCCCTTCCCACTTCCTGCCCCCATCACAGACTATTCCAACTACATGAGGACTAGTTAGTATTTGAGTGTCTACACTTCCTTAGGCCCACACATTGCATACTGAACCGGGCCAGACTTCCTTTGCAGGGGCTGCCTTCCGGACTAGAAAAGGGGCCAGACAGAGAGAGATCGGTAGTCCCCCTGTGTTCCTTCTCTGGGTTAGTGACCTCAACATCCACAGAGATCTTGTATCCATCAGGCACAGCACCTGGAGCTGACAAGCTTTCAAGGGCCTAAAAAAAATGTTTAACATAGCCCCTGCCCTTTTATTATAGAATTCAGAAAACTATAAAATCAATATTTAATTATCTACCAATGTAAATTTATGCTAACTTCATTGGTTATTTCATCATGACAGCGACTTCTATGTATTCCCTTCTTCCTTTATAAATAGAACTCCTGGGTTTTAAGGAGGTGCAAGGTCACCGAGCAAAAGACAACACTTCAAAAACTCTCTTGAAGCTAGATTTGGTCATGTGACTAAGTTCTGGACGTGAGAAGTTGAGTACAAGCAATACCTGCCACTTCTGCTCGTGTGGTAGGTTTGGGCTCTCCATTTTCTCCCTACACACTGGCCAGGGCTATTGCACTGGACAACTCCAGGGGTGATATTCTCATTGAAGTGCGAATATCGCTCCCTGCCATTGTGCAATGTGCCTGTTCCATCCCAGCTGTGATGCAGACCGTAAGGCAAGAGCTGGAGTTTGATGCTGAGGTGGAAGTTTTGTGTTAAGGAGGGCGGAGATGACCTGCCAGCCCCGGATGACCAGGCTCTGTACCCACTGTATTTAGTGGTCTCTTAGCAGCTTAGGCTGTGCTGAGCTAATGCACTGGTATTAACAACATTTGGCTACATTTGAAAATAATTTGTAAGTTCAAGTTCCTCACTTTGCAAACATTCCACCTATGGACTGTGATTATCATGAAATCCAATCTATCATAACTTGCGCATGTAGCCAAATGATTTAAGTAAAAATTTTAAAATCCTTTCAAAATTTTTTCAGCACAGAAATATTTGATGTGAGATATATCCACATTTTAATAAGGGATAGGACCTACAAAAATAAATATTATCTAGGACCAATGAAGTTCCTTAAAAGGTCTTGATCATTCTCAGTCCCCCTAACCTAGAAATTTCAGAATCACTTTTAATCTTTTCCTATTAATTTATTCATTCCATAAATAGCACATGACAATTACCTTCAGACAATAGAGTATCAAGATTGTGTTCAGCTATATCTAGGTTTTGAGCCCTAGTTCTGCTAGCTACCAGCTGTGTGACTTTGAACAACCAATATAGGCCTCTACTTGCCTGTAAAATGAGGACTGTAATAATGCCTACCTATTGAATAATAAATAACTTGACTGGCCTTTGTCCTTGTTTCCTGAGACTTTACCATTCCTTGGAAATTCCTCAGTAGTAGAAGTGTCTTTACTATTCAAGAGCTTCTTGGAGAACACCTGAGTTTATGCTAAAAGATGGGATGACTCAGGATGGGGGATGATCACCAGAAAGACCAACAATGTGATTAGATGGTTGGAACTTTGAGCCAGCTCAATCTCTTGGGAGAGGAGGAGGGGTGGAGATAGAGTACAATCACATGACCAATGATTCAATCAATCATGCCTATAAAATCCCCCCAAAGAACTCTGGACACCCAAGCTCAATAGAACTTCCTGGTTGGTGAACACATTAATGTGCTAGGAGAGTGATGCCACAGGGAGAGGTCATAGATGCCCTGCATTCAGAACCCTCCTAGACTCCACCTCATGTATCTTCATTTAATTAGTCTTGATTTGTATCCTTTCTAATAAAACTATAATGAACAGTGTGTTCCTGAGTCATGTGACTTGTTCTAGCAATTATTGAAACTGAAGGAGTCTTACAAACCCTTAAACTTGCAGCCAGAAGTGCAGGTGGCCTGGAGACCCCAAAGTGCAACTGGCCTCTGAAGTGAAGATAGACTTATAGGGGGGTTGTGCCCTTAAACCTGTGGAGTCTGATGCTAACTCTGGATGGTTAGCATCAGAATGAAATTGTATTTCTGTACACCAGTTTGTGTCAGAATACTACCTCATACAGTTGTAAAGGATTAGATAAGAAAATATACACAAAGCACTTAGCAATAATAGCAGTGACTACCTTATAGGGCTGGAAGGATTAAATAAGATAAAATGCATGAAGCGCTTAGCATAGTCAGTACTTGAGGCTGTTGTGAGCCACATACTATGCTAACTCATAGAACTCATAATTTGTCCATTTTTATTGCTGAGTAGTATTCTGCTGTATGAAAATACCACAGTATATCCATTCTCTTATTGATAGATACTTGGGCTGTTTCTAGTTTGTGAGTATAAGTTGCAGTGAACTTTGTTGTGCAAATCTTTTTGTGGTATAAATGTTTTCATTTATCATGTGTAAATTCCTAGGCTTCAAACTAAACCATAGGGTTGTTGTATATGTAGTTTTATAAAAACACCATTTTCTTATAAAGTGTTTTTTACCATTTTACACTATCATCAACAACATGTGAGAATTCTGGTTGTAATACAACCTTGTCAACATTTGATATTGTCAGCCTTTTTAATTTTAGACACTCGGGTGAGTGAATAATGGCATTTCATTGTGCTTTTAATTTAGATTTCCTTGACGATTAATGATGTTGAGCACAGGAAGACAGGAAAAAGAGAGAAATAATAAACAGAAGAAACAGGTAACAAAAAATAAAAGGTCAGACTTAACCTCTAACATATCATTACATTAAATCTAAATGGTCTAGGTACAATAAGAAGAGAGATTGGCAGAGGGGAAAAAAGCATGACCTGACTATATGCTGTCTATAAGAAACTCACTTTAATATAGTCATGCATCACTTGAAGATGAAGATACATTCTGAGAAATGTGTCACAATGAATACAATCTACACAATTCTCTTTCAGAAAAGAGAAGACAAATCCTTTCCAATTTATCTTATGAAGCTAGTATTATCCTTTTATTAAAACCAAGGAAGTTTGAAAAATAAAATTATAGACCAATAACTCTCATAAACTTAGATGAAAAAATCCTCAACAAAATATTAACAAACCAAATACGACAATGTATAAACAGAATTATATACCATGACCAAATGGGATTTAGTCCAACTATACAAGGCTAGTCAATATTCAAAAATCAATCAATGTAATCCACATATTAACAGGCTAAGAAAAATCCCATAATCCTATCAATCAGTACAGAAAAAGCTTTTGACAAATTTCAACACCATTCCTGATAAAAACTGTCAAAAATATAGGACTAGAGGGGAACTTCCTCAACTTGATAAAAAGTATCTACAAAAAACCTATAGATAACATTATACTTAATGGTGAAAGACTAAATGCTTTCCTTCTAAGACTGGAAACAAGGCAAGGATGTCTGCTCTTACTAGTCTTATTCAACGTAGTACTGGAAATTCTAGTCAATGCAATAAGGCAAAAAAAAAAAAAAACCACGAATTACAGGCATACACAGAAAGGAAGAAAACAGAACTGTCCCTATTTGCAGAGGACATGATTGTCTACGTAGAAAATCCTAAAGAATACAAAAAAATGCCTAGGATCAATTTAGCAAAGTGGCAGGATATAAGATAAACATTTAAAAATCAGTTGCAGTTTTATATACTTGCAATGTACACATGGACACAGGAATTCAAAATAAAATGCCATTTACAATCACTCCAAAAAGGGAGAAATACGTAGGTGTAAATCTAACAAAACATGTATAGAATTTATATATTGTAAACTGAAAAATGCTGATGAAACAAGTCAAAGAAGATCTAAATAAATGGTGAGACAAGCCATGTTCATGGACTGGAAGACTCGATGTAGCAAATATGTCAATTCTTCCCAAATTGATATACTAGTTAAATACAATTCCTATCAAAATCCCAACAAGATTTTTTTAGATATAAAGATATATTTGCAGATATATATTTTTAGATATAAAGATATATTTTTAGATATAAAGATAATCCTGGAGAGAGCTGGAACCCATTATATTAAGTGAAGTATCCAAAGAATGGAAAAACAAGCATCACATGTACTCACCAGAAAACTGGTTTCCCTGATCATCACCTAAATGCACATTGGGGAAGGATACCAATTGGATATCAGACTGAGACGGGGGGGGGGGGGGGGGGGGGGGGGGGATGGGCATGCTTGAGGGTGCTGACTCGGGGGGGGGGGGGAGGGGATGGAAGTATGACTACATGGTGTATGCCAGGCGCACTGTCTGGAGAGTGGACACGCCTGGGGCTCTGACTCGGGGGGATGGGCGGGACACGGACAGTGTATATAACCTGAGCCTTTGTACCCCCATGAAGAGCTGAAATTAAAAAAAAAAAAGTATTATCATAAAAAAAAAGATAATTCTAAACTTTATATGGAAAGGCAAAGGAACTAGAATAACAAACAATTTGGGGAAAAAATATAAAGTGGAAGGAGTCAGTCTACCTGTTATCAACACTTATTATATAGTTACAGCAGTCAAGACTATGTGGTACATACAGGTTGAGTATCCTTTATCTGAAATGCCTGAGACCAGAGGGTTTTGGATTTGGGATTTTTTTCAAATTTTTGAATTATTTGCACGTACACAATGAGATATTTTAGGCATGGGACCCAAGCCTAAGCAAAAAAATTCATTTATCTTTCATGTACACCTTATACACATAGTCTAAAGGTAATTTTATACATTTTTAATAATCTTGTGTATGAAACAAAGTTTGTGTAAACTGAACCATCAGAAAGTAAAAATGTCACTATTTTAGCCACCTATGTGGACAATCTGTGATTGTTTGGCATTGCAATTGTTCCTGGCTCTGAATTTATATGCTACCAATAAGCAATAATTTTTCTACAATGATTCACACATAAGTACTTAATAGTAAAAAATGATATACCATTAATACAATGAAAAAATAATATATTCAAGGTAACTACGCAGCACAGTAGCATCATCAGAATACCTGTATCAGCTGTCAAAAACAGCAACAGCCAACAACAGCAATCGTTCAGTCTCTACCTACAATGCAGTGTTTTGATTAAAAGGTTACTGTACACTGCATTTTATTTTATTTTTTCTAGGTGAGAAGAAGCATCAGGGGACCAAGAAGAAGCATCAGCACTCGAGGGACCAGGAAGTGAGTCTTCTAGGGATGAGGCGGCATTCTGCTGGGTGGTTTTTTTAAATGTTCCTTCCTGGGTCATCTGCCTCATTAACAATGATTTTTGCCTTAGAAGTCTCTCCTTGATTTTATAAACTGACATGATTTCTTGTTCTGTTATGAATGCATGTTGCTCTAGTCCTTCAATAAGTCCATCACACATTTTCACCATGTCGCCTATAGGCAATTTTTCTGTAGTGTTAACATCATCTTCACCATCATAATCACCTTGATTCAGAACCATTTCACCATTAGTCAATGAATGAACAACTGGAGCCTCATTATCTATGTTAAAAACATCTTTGATATCCACTTCTTCCACCTTATTGACAGACTCTGAATGTATATTTTTGGTACATGTTAGGAGATTAGACATTTTTTTCTCATTTGACATACAGAATCTTTCAAAGTTACCACCTTGTTCATCATCATCACTGAACTCATTCATAAATTTCTCTGTGGCTTTACAATCAGTGGAAGCTTTATCACCACAAATCTTTAAAAATTTAATGCCATGTCTTTTCTTAAATTTCTGCAACCAGCCTGTTGAATATTCACAGTTCCCTTCAATTTTCAGTTCATTGTGATAGATCTTTGCTTGTTTCATTATCAGCATACCATTAAGTGGTAAGTGTTCACTGCGACGCTGACGGATCCACTCCTTCAATACACGATCGAGACCTTCATTTTTAGCTTTATGCAGTGTTTTTCTATTTTTCATTAACTTTTGTTCATCACTTTCAGCATAGAACTTCAACAGTTTATCCTTCTGTTTCTTCAGGTCATATATGGTGGTCATTCCAACACCATACTCTTCTGCAAGACGTTTCACACTTACACCACTGTCTAGTTTCTCTAACAGCTTGACTTTCTGTGCTATAGATAAACATAAATGCTTCCTCTTTTTCTTATCACTGTTATTCACAGGGATATCTGCAGGCCTTTTTGACATTTTCAATATCTTTACATCTCACAACAGAGAATAAGCAAAAAAACAAGTGAGTTAACATATGTAGGCCTTGGCCCTAGGGGGCATTGTGAGGAACCTACCATTAGCACATACAGCTTGCATGTGTGCCATTTTATTAAGCCCTGTGGGTGCACTTGCATGGAGGAATCTGGCCGTGTGCAGAAAACATATCACAGCTGACAGGGGGGATGGGAGGGTCTTTTTTCCCTTGGGGTTGCTGAATAAACTTTGTGTTGTACACCTACATTTTGACTGCAATCCGTCACAAGAGGTCAGGTGTGAAATTGTCCACTTTTGGAATGTTGTTGCTCAAAAAGTTTAGGATTTTGTAGCATTTCAGATTTCATATTTTCGGATTAGGATGGTCAACCTGTATTGGTAGAGGGATAAACACACAGATCAATGGAACAGAATAGAGAACCCTGAAACAGGATCACATAAATTCACACAACTGGTTTTGACAAAGGTGTAAAAACAATTCAATGGAGGAAACATAGCCTTTTGAACAAAATGGTGCTGGAGCAATGGCACATGCATAGGCCAAAAAAGAAAAAGAAAAAAGTATAGAACAACAACTATAACCAAAGTTTCACACCTAATCCAAAAATTAACTCAAAATGTGTCATGGACTTAAATATAAAACAGAATATATTTTAGAAAACACAGGAGAAAATCTTCAGGATCTAGCGGTAGGCAGAGAGTTCTCAGACCAAAAGTACAATCCATAAAAGGAAAAGTGGTTAAACTGGACTTTATCACAATTATAAACTTTTGCTCTGCAAAAGATCTGATTAAAAGGATGAAAACACAAGCCACAGTCTAGGGAAAAGCTATTTATAACCACATAGCTGACAAAGGACAAGTATCTAGAATATATAAAGAACTCTCAAAATTCAACAGTTAAAAAAATTAGAAGGTAGGCCAAAGATATGAACAGATATTTCATGAGAATATACAGATAAAAAATAACCACAGGAAAAGATATTCAACATCATTAGTCATTAGGGAAGTACACATTAAAATCACAAGCTACCACCACATGTTTATCAAAATGGCTAAAATAAAAAATAGTGACAATACCAAATGCTGGCGAGGATGCAGAGAAACTGGATCACTCATATATTGCTCGTAAGTATGTAAAATGGTACAGCCACCCTGGAGAGTATTTTAGAAGTTTCTTAAAAACTAAACATCCAAATACCTTATGACCCAGCAATTGCACCTCTGGGCATTTACTCCAGAGAAATGAAAACTTACATTTGCACAAAAACTGCAACTTTATTTGGAATAACTGGAAACAAATCAAATCAAGAATCCTTTTTTTTTTTTTTTGAGACAAAGTCTTGCTCTGTTTCCCTGGGTAGAGTCCTCAAATGCCTGGGCTCAAGTGATCCTCCCGCCTCGGCCTCCTGAGTAGCTGGGACTACAGGTCCTAGTACTCTGGGAGGCCGAGATGGGAGGATCACTTGAGCTCAGGAGTTCAAGACCAGCTTGAGCCAGAGCAAGACCCTGTCTCTACTAAAAATAGAAATATTAGCCAGGTGTCCTGGTGCACGCCTGTAGTCCCAGCTACTTGGGAGGGTGAGGCAGGAGGATCGCTTAAGCCCAGGAGTTTGAGCTTGCAGTGAGCTATGATGATGCCACTGTACCTTGGGTGAAAGAGTAAGACTCTGACTCAAAAAAAGAAAAAACAAGAAGAAAGAAATATCTTTCAGACACCTATAGGAACAATGAATGCTATTAGTTTCCTGTGTGTGCAAGCAAATACTTTACCAGTCAGAATCCACATATATATTTTTTTCATCTTTCACAAAACTGTTAGCATACTATTTATGCTATTTTCCACCTTGCTTTCTTCTAAAGCACTTTATTTCTTTAAAATTAATGACAGTAAAATAATACTAAAATTTCACAAAGCTGGATGGTGGGTAAAGAGTAATTTTTCACAATATTCTCTATACTTTTCTACTTTCTTCCTTTTGTTCGTTTTCAACTGAACAATCCTTGGCTACAGAATGGAAGATAGATTCAGAGGCTAGACTGAGGAAACAAAAAAATGGGTTCTGTATGCTATTTAGGAATACAGGGACAGGATCTCCTTGTGAATCCTCTTCACCTCACAATGAGACTTAACACATAGTTGGTCAGTAGAAGTTTACTGAACAAATTCAGACTTGTTTAATCGACATTCCAACTGCAATACAGTGGATGCTGTGGTCCAGATCCCTCCTCGGGATCCAGCTGATCATTCCCCCAGGTTCTGGGAGTTAGTTGCTGATGACTCACACCTGGGTCCTTCTCTGGGTGCTGCCTTCCACTGAAGGAAGCAGCCTCAACAACAACAACAACAACAAAAAAGAAAATCACAGTGCCTCCCCAGGTGTAGTCTGTATCCATCTATGATTGGTCAAGGCAAGGATATAAATTTTTGGCCCCCTTGTTTTACTTTGGAACAACTCTGAAGGGGTCATCTCGGCCTTAGCGTATTCCTTGGGATTGGCTAAAGCCTCTGCTGCAACTGTTTCACAGTTCAACTTCTCCCCCTGCCTACCTGATCCTCCATCACTATTAACAGGTGCTAGTCTTGAAGGACTCCCTATGCTCACCAATAAACCTCCCGTGTGCACGCTAATCGCCCTCTTGAGTCCTCCAGGAGCTCAACCCAGGACACACCACATTACCCTGTCTTTTTTCTTTTCATAGCACTTATCACTACATGAAATAGCCTTATTTACTTAATACTTTATACTTATCATCTGCTGTAAGAATGTAAGCTTACCAGGACAGATCTTTTTTCCCATACGTTGTGCATCGCTGTATCAAGCGCCTACGGGCAGGGCCTGGAGAACACAGCAAGCACTAAATATTGGTCGTTGAAATGAATGGATGCACGAGGCCGACCCTGCGCTGGGTCGTGGGATCACACAGCCTCCAAGCAGCGTTCCGGAGCCGCGGGTTGGGGCGTGGCCCCCAGTCCCCGCCCCTCCCGGCACGCCCCCAGGTCCCGGCAGCTGGCGGGTGGGGCCCGCCGACGCCGCCGCGGGCGCAATGCGGCAACCCGGGGTCCGGCTGGTGTGGCTGGGTCAGGTGCGGTACGCCGAGCTGCTGGCGCTGCAGGACCGCTGGCTGCGGCAGCTACAAGCCAAGCCGGGCACCGAGGCCCTGTCGGGGACTGAGGCGGGCGCACTCCTGGTCTGCGAGCCCGCGGGGCCCGTGTACACGGCCGGGCTGCGCGGCGGCCTGACGCCCGAAGAAACTGCGCGGCTGCGGGCCTTGGGCGCCGAGGTGCGCGCCACAAGCCGCGGCGGCCTGGTCACCTTCCACGGCCCAGGCCAGCTACTCTGCCACCCACTGCTCGACCTGCGGCGCCTCGGCCTGCGCCTGCGCACGCACGTGGCGGCGCTGGAGGCGTGCGCGGTGCGCCTGTGCGAGCTCCAGGGGCTGCAGGGCGCCCGCGCGCGGCCCCCGCCCTACACCGGCGTCTGGCTGGGCGAGAGCAAGATCTGCGCGATCGGTGAGCGCTGCGGGCCGGGGCTGGGCCTGGGGGCTGGGGGCGGGGGCGGGGCCTCGTGGGGCTGCGCCAATGGAGGTGTCGGGAGAGCCCGGGCCGGAGGAGGGGTGTGTTGAGAGGTCCTGTAGTCCGGCAGGCTTTGTGATGGGTGGAGAGACACGAGTAAATGCATTGCCAGGTTACTTACTATGAATCACAATATAATGACAATAACGGTGCTAACTAATTTTCAAGTTGTTTTTTTTTTAAGCAACAGAATCTCTCTGTTTAAGGACATTCCCTGGAATCCCTATAAGCGCAGCTGCTGCGGAGCCACACATCCCTACCCTGCATCTGTTCCCCTTTCCCATCACTGCACAATCAATCCCTTGTTGCTCCAGAAACAAAATTTGAAAACTAGTGATCTAGTCCAGGTCTCTCATCGCACCCGGAGGGATCCTGAGAAGGGGAGGGTATCTATTCTAAGACCTTTTGTCTCTCGCCTTACAGGAGTCCGCTATGGAAGGCACATTACATCCCATGGCCTGGCTCTGAATTGCTCTACAGACCTCACGTGGTTTGAACACATTGTGCCCTGCGGGCTGGTGGGGACAGGTGTCACTTCCCTGAGTAAGGAGCTCCAGAGGCATGTCACTGTGGATGAAGTAATGCCACCTTTCCTTGTGGCCTTTAAAGAGACCTACAAGTGCACACTGATCTCAGAGGACAACTGCAGCTGAAGAGCATTCATGTTATCACAGCCAGCATGGTCCTGCCTTGGGAAGCACCAAGTGTGACTTGAGTCACCCACCAAAACCCAGATTCTAGACCTGGCCTGTCACTCACTGACCATGAGACTAAGGGCAAATCCTAAGCTCTGAGCCATTGTTTCCATATGTATCCTGGTCCATTTATGTCTTCCCACCTACCTCAGAGATACTAGCTGTGAAAACACTATGAAAAACAACAGATGCAATATAAAACATTAGCACCACTGTTGCCATCAGCTTCTCTGCTTAGAGAAACTCAGATGTCATAGATTGTCATTTCTCAATTATTTGTTATTTCTTCCATACTGTATATAGCTGGGCAATTCTGGGCTCTTGTTTCTTTTGTGGAAATCAAATCTCTGGATGGCCCAGGTGAAGGTGATGTGATGTGCTTTTGCAAGAAACCTGGATACTTTCTGCAATAAAAGGAAAAGCCTCTTAAAGGACAAAATGTCTTCCTGGGTTGGATTCCCCAAGTTTGATAATTTAGCTAGTTTTACTTGGGGTAACCTGAGCTAGGCCAGAGGCTGGGAAAGACAAGAATAATTTCTCACACTATACATATGCCAAAGATATTAATAGAAATGAGCTTTTCTTTTATGAGACCTTTAAGTTTATGAGGCTTTGTATTAGCTACCTAATACTGTGTAACAAATCACCAAAACTTAGTGACTTAAAACAATGGACATTTATTATCTCATATATTTTTTGTGGGTCAGGAATTTGGGAGAAGCTTGGCTGAGTGTTTCTAGGTTGAGGTCTCCCATGAACTCGCAGTCAAGATGTCAGCTGGGGCTGCAGTCATCTAAAGGCTTGACTGGGGCTGGCAGATGAGCTTCCCAGATGGTTGTTGACAGGAGCTCTCAGTTCACCAAGTGGACCTCTCCATAGGGGTGCTTAAATATTCTCATGACAGGGTGCTTGCTCTGGCTTCTCCCAGAGCAAGTGATGCCAGAGAGAGACAAGATGGGAGCCACAATGTCTTTCATGACCCAGCCGAAATCACACAGTCATTTCTGCAGTCCTCTAACAGATGAGCCCTATTCAGTGTGGAAGGGACTTCACAAGAGCAAAAAGAAGTGAGTATCTTTATGGGGCATCTTGGAGACTGGCTGCCACAGGCTGCGATAAGTGCAAAGGACCTGGAATGAGAAGTCAGGGTACCCTGATTCCAGTCCTGGTTCTGAAGGGCCAGTGGGGCAGGCATCCTGTAGGAGAGGTGTCTCCAAGAACAGGTGGGCAGTGGGCAGTCAGAGCTGGGGAGGGGGAAGAACAGGAGGCCAGTGTTCAGCTGAGCTCTGGCTGTGCAATCGGATCAGGACACTGCTGTGGGTTCCTGACTATCCTTCCTGCTTGGACAGATCCCACCTCCGCTTTCCCACTGGGGCCCTTCCTCAAGGAAGGAAGCTGAGCGTATGAAGGAGGATATTTAACACCCTGGCTTTCCCCCTTCAAGAAAGCCTCTTCTTGTTTGTTCAGAGTCTTTTCCTCATAAATAAACAGATTGTCCAGCATTGGGTGAACCAGTGCTGAGGGTGAGGACGTGACCAACTGCAGTTACTGGTCCAGCATCTTGTTCCTCTGGTGAGGCTGGCAGGAAACTCAACAGAACCAGCTCTGGCAGCGTGACCAGGTGTGCCTTGCTTCGTGTAAAAAGGCTCTTTCTGAAAACTCCCATGGAAATCAGATGCTTGCAGTCTAAATCTGATGTTTTTAACCAAATTGTCATTTACTGTACATATTATCACACCATACCATATTATATCTATAAAGTAAAAAAAAAACCAAACACTTGCACTCCCACCTAACACATCCTTTTCATTTGTGTGTGTGTTTTCAGTATCTGCTCGTGAGCAGACATTTTATTTTTAATGTACTTTTAATTATGTCTATAAAATTTTGTATGCTCTTCTATTTATTTTTTATTTTTATTTATTTATTTTTTTTTTTGAGACAGAGTCTTGCTCTGTTGCCCAGGCTAGAGTGAGTGCTGTGGCATCAGCCTAGCTCACAGTAACCTTAAACTCCTGGGCTTAAGTGATCCTACTGCCTCAGCCTCCCAAGTAGCTGGGACTATAGGCATGCACCATCATGCCCAGCTAATTCTTTTTTTCTATATATATTTTTAGTTGGCCAGATAATCTCTTTCTATTTTTAGTAGAGACGGGATCTTGCTCTTGCTCAGGCTGGTCTCGAACTGACCTCGAGCAATCCACCCGCCTCGGCCTCTCAGAGTGCTAGGATTACAGGCGTGAGCCACCGCGCCCCGCCTTATATGCTCTTTTAAACCAAACATAATATAACAAACATTTCCTCACATTGCTACATAGTCTTTATATTTTTGAATGCCTTCACTTTGTTTTTATTTTTTAAAAAACTTTGATCATTTTTTTATTATTGGTAACGCATGGACAGGGAATAAAATTTAAAAGGTACAGAATGGTGGCATTGAAATGTAAGTCTTGCTCTGACTTTTCTCCCTTGTAAAACCCAGTTTCTTTCCCTGGAGGCCTACATGATGATAAGTGTCTTATTTATATACTTTAGAGATATTTTATACATATATAAGCATATATGACGATATGTATTCTTTTTCATATAGCAGCATACCATATGCACAGTCCTGCACTTGTGCAATTGTTTCAGATCAGTGTATAAAGAGCATCATCATTCTTTTCAGTAACTATGTAGTATTCCATTGAACTTACTTAGCTAGCCTCTACTGAGGACATTTAGATTATTACTAATCTCATGCTTTTATAAACCAAGATACAATGAGAATCCATATATAAATGTGTGTGTGTTATTTCACACATGGTGAGTATAAAGTTTGCATTTCTAGAAATGATTTTTCTGAGTCATAGGATATATGCATTTTATTTTAATATTTTCATATTGCCTTCCATAAAAGTTATACCAATTTATACTCCCGTCAGCAACATACGAGGGTAGTGCCTGAATTTTAAATGTTCCAACATCTTTGTCTTAGTCTGTGTTGCTATAAAGGAATACCTGAGGCTGGGCAATTCATAAAGAAAAGAGGTTTTATGTGACTCACAGTTCTGCAGGCTGTACAAGAGACACAGCACCAGCATCTGCTCTGCTTCTGGTGACGGCCTCAGGAAGCCTCCACTCATGGCAGAAGGTGAAGGGGAGCCAGTGTGTGCAGATCTCATGGCGAGAGAGGAAGCGAGGGGGGTGGGGGGAAGGTGCCAGGCTCTTTTTAACAACCAGATCTCATAACTAAGAGTGAGAACTCTCTTATTCTCTGGAGGATGGCACCAAGCCATTCATGAGGATCCGCCCCCATGATCCAAACACCTCCAACAGTGGGGATCAAATTTCAACATGAGACTTGGCAGGGCCAAACAAAGCATATCCAAACCATACCAATCATAGAATGTTATTTTTAAAGCTTTTTATTATAAAATATTTTAAGCATATAACAATGAACCTCCATGTACCTATCATACCGCTAAAGCAATAGTCAACTCATGGCCAGTCCTAGTTTATCTAAACTGATACCACCTTCCCGCCTTCCCCCTGGATTATTGTGAAACAAATCACAGATACCATATTATTTCAATCAAAAATATTTCAGTATGTATTCCCTAAAGATAAAGACTCTTTTAGAACTCTGTTTAACCACAACATCATCACACAGAAATACTTCTTCAACAGCAACAAATATTCAGTTAATATTCAGATTTTTCCAAAAAAATCTGAATACCACATCAGCTGAAAGCAAGGTAGGGAGGGGCAATTTCCAAAAGGAGAGAAAGTTTCTGTCCCCAAAAGAAGGGATTCTGGGCAGGCCAAGACATCAGGTGTCTACTACGGCCTCAGAAGACAAGTAAGGAATTTGGGGAGAGACAAGAAGGCAAGGTGTATTCCAGAAAGAAGAGAAGCATGCAAGTCTCTGATAGGAGGGTGTTCGGGAGCAAGGGGCTATCTTGCTCCAGATGACAGCAGCTGCTTTAGGTGGTCCATGCATATTCCCCTGGCCTTGCCATTTCAGTGCCACAGGTCTCCTTCTGATTGCCAGCCTCTGTACCTTTTGTCTCAGGACTTTTGGAAGGGCAGAGGCTGTCAACCCACGTGTCAGGCTGGACATGCTGGAGAATTAATGTCCCCTGGGAGCAACCCTCAACCAGTGACTGACTCTGCTAGTCCCCGTGCCTCTATTGAGGGATGACTCTGCGTGTGTGTTCTACACAGGCCTCCAGAGTTCCCTAGCAGGGCTAAGCTTGCTAACGGTACACCTCGTCATAGGCTCCCTTCTCCCCGTCTCACTTCCCCACTCCCCGAATGGTATTTCCCGGGATCACCTCACACATGAACCACTCGTGCTCAGTTCCTTGTCTCAGGGCCTGCTTCTGGGGGAATCCAAATTTACCTCAAATACATTCTTCTAAAAGTAAAACTTAAGTCGGTACCAATGTTTTTTGGTGTTTTGTTTTGTTTTGCTGTCACATTATCCTATTGACTGACGTGGGTTTAAAAATATCTAAAACCTCTGAGGCATGGCCCCTCCTTCCAGGAGCTCCTGATCTGAGGGGAAAAGCCAATAATAAGCACTTCTCAGCTCTCAAAGTGCTTTCTCAGCCATCACTTCACTCACTCCTTGGAGCCCTGGGAGGTTTGCAAGACCAAGATTCCTGTTTTGCAAGCGAGGAACAAGAGGCTCAAAGTGGTGCAGTGACTTGGCCCACGTCCCATTTCCTGTGATATCCTCAGCTGATGGCTCCCTCTGCTTGTGCCTGTGTCAGCCCCAACCAGGTGTTCTCTTATCACTAGGAAGAATTAGGGGATCCCACATTTCTCTGTGGGTTCAGCCAGAACTCCGGTAAAAACACCCACATCTGTTGCTTGTTTTCCAAATGTTTGATGACCTTGGAGGTGGAAGATTAGAAGCACCATAAAACAAACTGTGCTCTGACACCCCCAGGCTGCTACATCACTCCCTCTTGGACTGAGGGCTCCCCCAGGAGGGCGACGTTTTCCCAACAGTTTGGAGGCTCATGAAGTCAGGGCCATTCTTCCCACATCAGACTCAACTCTTCCCAAGAACAGGGGCTTATATTCAGGTGATACATGTAAAATGGGGTAAGGTTGAGGGATGGGGGGTCAGGGACACAGATGAGGACATCTAATTTAGTGCAGGGGACATTTCCAGGAGGAAGTAGCATCTAAGGACGAGTTAGCCAGCCCCAGGAGGAAGGGAGTCCCAAGCAGAGAGAACAGCATAGGCAAAGGCCTGGAGGTGCTAGAGAGCATGTGGGCATTTGAGGAACTGAAGCCTGTCCTCCTCCTACCCGTCTCTGGGGTGAACAACTCAAGCTCACAGCCTCCTCCCACATTTCTTAGTTCTCCTACTCCTCCCGACCACCCATTGCCCAGGGCAGGCTAAAAAGGAATGGGGGGACCCCACCCACTGCCTGTGCCCAACCCTTCCACTTGCCCCTCCATGTACTCGCCACCCTTCTCCACTCACCACAGACCTCGTTCTCCATGAGTTGAGCCAACAGGAGGAAATGGGGAAGTGGTAGAAGACCACAGGATGGGAGGGGAGGAAGAGGATGGTATTGTTCCCCTGGCTTTCTCCCTGCGGCTCAGCATGGATTGGTTGCAGTTTCTACCAAAGGCCACAGCTCCAACCCATCTTCGCTCCCACCACTTCCCTCTCCACGTTCCAGAAACCCCTTCCTCCTCTAGCCCTCTCAGTGTAGGTGCTTTCCCTCTCCACTGTTGCTAGCCAGGCATACTGCACTATTCCCTCTTAATTTCCTAAACCCTCATCACACTCTCATTAAGTTATCCAGTTCAGGGTGCCATCTATTTCCTGCTGGGACCATGACTGACACACAGCCCTAATCCACCATCAGAGGATAGACAGGGGCGCGCTGAGCCCTGTGAAATGCCAGGAGCCTAGGAGGAGTTATTGGTATTCAGACCAACTCAATTCCACTACACTTGCCCCAAAGCTATGGGGGCCCAGGGCTGTTCTAAGCACCTTACACATGTTATTTAATCTTTGCAGCAAATAACAAGTCCAAAAGATTATATTTCCAGCCCTGTTTCCAGAAGAGGATAGTGAGGCTGAGAAGAAGAAATTGCCCAAGTTCATGTAGTTAGAGGCAGGTCCACAGTTGGAACCCAAGTCTAGACTCCAAAGACCAAATGAGACAGCGAGTGTAAAGATGCTTTGAGACTATGGAGAGCCAACATACCACACCTGGCTGAGCTGCGAACTGTGGTGTGCTGCCTGTCCCTCCGCAGGAGGCCAGGCTGAGTCTTGAAGAAGGCCAGATCTGGCAGGGGCCCCAGGGATCAGGATGCCTTATACCCTTCTGTGCAGAGGGGGAAACAGGCCCAGAGAGGACAAGTGGTTCCTCCAAAGACGCGTATTTGCTGTTGGAATCAGAATGAGACTCTGGAATGCACATTCTCAGACACCCACAAACACATCAGAGAAGGAGGTAGCATTCCCCTTAGAGAGGAGTTCAGAGAGAGAGAAGGAGAGGAAGTAGAGAGAGGGGAAGATGCTGATTTGTGGGCTATAGCATTTCAGATTTGGGAATCCAAGGAATTAAGGATCAAACTGAAAGGCCAGGAGGAGATAAGACTGTGGAGGCACAAACACAGACTCCTCATGAGTAATGGAATAAAATAACTTAATGTGACTGTTAAACTTCCTGTGTGATTCACACTGCATTTCCGCTGGTGACCGAGGCTTCTGATACCACCCACACTCACCCTACCTCTCAACCGCTCTCCCCTATCTATTAGGCAGACATGGAGTTACATCCTGGGGATACTATGGAGAAAAAGACACAACTAGTCTCTGTTCTTGTTGAGCTTACAGTCTAATGGGAAAGGCAGACCCCAATTTAATACACAACTAAACAGAAGATTGGGTTGAGTTCTATGAAGAAAACAAACAGAGAACCAGGCAGATGATGGTGCCGTTTACTGAGAGAGAAGACTGAGGAGAGCCAGGGAAAGAAATCAAGAGTTCCAGTCCCAACGTGTTATCCAAACAGACATGTCAAGTATGTTGGATATGTGAGTCTGGTGCTCAGAGGAGAAGTTTGGTCTGGAGGTTGAAAAAGCATTCCGCTACCTTGAGGCTTTCTCAGGTTCCATCTGTTCTTGGAAGCTTTCCCTGATAACACAATTCCTAGTGATCTTCCCTTTCATGATCATCATTCATTCATTTATTCAGCAAATTTTTACTAAGGTCTACTTTGTGCTAGACTTGGTGCTAGGGATGGCTTAGTGCCCTCCAGGGGCTTATATTCCAAGTGTGGAGTCAATTAATAAAGTGGACACTTGTAACACAGAATGGTAAGTGCTGTGCTGAAGGGAAGTGCAAGGGTCTGTGGGAGCACAGAGAATGGGCCTCTGTGTCAGTCAGGTCCCTGCTGGAAGCAGATGTCCATCTTGTATCAGTAATTTGAGGAGGCTCTATTCAGAGATGGGCACAAAGTGGGGAAACCACTGGGTCATGAAGTACTCTGGGGCTTAACACGCTTGGGCATCGCTACTGCTGCTAGGCCTGAAGGGGAAGGAGAAGGGGGTGGTTACAGGAATCCAGAATCAGGGAGAGCTCTGAGAGAGAGCTGAGGGACAGAGGGAGCTGTGAGCCTCAGCTGGGGATGCAACAAGAGCAACAACAAAAGACTTTTAAAAAATAAGTGAACTATATCAGAATCATCTGGTTAAGTGTTACTAAAAAACAAGGCAGGGGCCAGGCGCGGTGGCTCACCCCTGTAATCCTTGCACTCTGGGAGGCTGAGGCAGGTGGCTTGCTTGAAGTCAGGAGTTCGAGACCAGCCTCAGCAAGAGCGAGACCCCCATCTCTACTGAAAAATAGAAAGAAATTATCTGGCCAACTAAAATATATATATAGAAAAAATTAGCCAGGCATGGTGGTGCATGCCTGTAGTCCCAGCTACTGGGGAGGCTGAGGCAGTAGGATCGCTTAAGCCCAGGAATTTGAGGTTGCTGTGAGCTAGGCTGACGCCACGGCACTCACTCTAGCCTCTAGCCCAGGCAACACAGCGAGACTCTGTCTCAAAAAAAGAAAAAAAAGAAAGAAAGAAAGAAAAACAAGGCAGGGAAGGGGCTTAGGGAGTACAGGAGAATGGAGGGATTAGAATTTGTAAATTGGATGGGAAGGGAGGGCCTTACCAAGATGATGACATTTAAGCAAAGACTTGAAGGAGGTGCATCTCCAGGTGAGTCTTCCTTTCATCCCTTCAGTTGGCCACTCCTACCCTCCACCTCCACTCCATTCCCCCACCCTCCTCATCCTAAGGTCAGGACCTTGTCTCCAACTTTGGATTAGGGAGCTCCTTGAAGGTCCCTCTCAGACGATAGGCTCCTCAGGGACAGGAACTCTGTTTCTTCCTTCCTTTTCTTACCCAATAACAACAGAAGCTGCCATTTAGGAAGCACATGCCTCATGCTAGGCCCAGCTCTAGGCATTACACACAGTAGGTCATCTAAGCCTAACAACAAGCTTACAAGGCATGGCTGGGGAAAATGAGGCAACTCAGTCTACTTTCCAACAGTCCCTTGGCCAGCTGCCTTCCCCAACAGTGTTCCTGCCTCATCCTCACCCCAGAGAAGGGGAAGTGGGAGGATAAACCTTAAATCCTTGAAAGACTAAAAAGTGAACAAAAATCAGGCTTTTAAGTTTCCAATGGGTGCAAGGACCAAAGGGTAGAAGTCAACAGGAGGCAGTCTCTGTCAAAATGAGAGAAAGTCGTAACAATTAGAGCTATTTGGCTGTCTTGGAGGCAATGAACTCCCGTCACCAAAGGTGTGCTGGACAGATTCATATGAAAAATGAAATAGCCTTCATTAGGCTCATGAGGGATTTGACTAGGAAACTCATTAGAGTCCTTCCAATTTAGTGCTATCATTAAACGATTCTAGACCTCTAAGACTTTGATTCTAAGATTTTATGAGTACAAGAGACAATCCCCGTTTCCAAAGAACTCACAATCTAGCAGACAGGATAGGCAAATAGTTACTTTCAATAACTGTAATAAGTAGTCCTATAGAGTAAATGCAAGGCCCCGGGTAGGGTCTGGGAAGCAGCCCTGACTTAGCCAGGCCTATTTTCTCATGGCTAGTTCCAAGAACTATTTTGCATCGGAGTCCTTTGGAAATCTTGTTTAAAAATGCTGATTTCTGGGCTCCACTCCAGATCTCCTGAATCAGAACCTTTGGAGTGGAGCCCAAGAGTCTACTTTATTAAAACAAACTCCTCGGGTGATTCCTAGACAGACTGAAAATTGAGACTGCATGCTGGATGGTCAGGATGACTTCTCTGAGAGGTGATCTCCAGGCTGAGAAAAATGAATAGCTGGGTCAAAACATGTAACCATGGAAATAACAATGTGTTCTGATGAAGATTAGCAATTTTGTGCAAAACGCACACCATGTAATAGGTCTTTTTTAAATGATAGGACTTCTTAGATATAGTCTGAGATTCTGTGATCGAGGGTATGTTTCTCAGATATCCTGGACAGATCTCCGTTTGCAAGGGAGAGAGAGAGCTGGCCTGAGTTTATTATTAATAATTATTCTGAACCTGTAGGCTGGTAAAGAGGGCATTGATAAGAGCTCTCCACAGGGTCACTGAGAAACTGTTCCCTGTGACTGTGGACTGTGGCCCTCAGTTCCCAGCTGTCCCTGACTGCTTCTCTTCTCTGGAGCCTGCAATGTCACCAGCAAGGAAGCAACTGTTTGAATGAGGGCGGAGGGAAAATAAAGGGTGTTCTGGGACAGAGCCACAAGTAAGGTGTGGCTGGACACAAGTTGGTCAGGCATGTGAGGGACTGTTGAGGCTTGGTGGAATGAGACATCTGCGCCGGCTAAGGAGAGAGGGTGATGTAGTGGATTTTAAGTCTGAGCTCTGCCACCATGGGCAAGTTCCCACTGGGGTCTCTGCATCCTGTCTGGAAAAGAGGATATGTGTCAGAATCAGATGATTTCTCTAGTGACCCTCTGGTTTTAATATTTTGGATTCTAAGGTCTCATCTGACCCCACGCATAAGCCTGTGGAGATTGTATGCAGGAACTGTACCCATGTTACAGCGAGGCCAAGGCCGGGTAAGGAACAGTGACTTGCCCGCGACTACCACAGAGCCACATAGGGGCAAGGCCTGACTCCACCAGTGCCCAGCACTCAGCCTGGCCGTCTGGAGATTGGCCTCATGCTGGGCTAGCCCAGGGAAAGCGGAGCGACAGGCATTTGGTCTCAGGTCCAGGAAGCAGGCGCTGCAGGGGACGGAAGGGTCGGAGCCCACAGCAGGGTGAGGCCAGGGAGCGGGCGGAGGCGCCCCGAAGCCCACAGGGGGAGAAGTGGGTGTGCTGGGGGCCGGGCGCGGCGGGCGGGGCCGGGGGAGGAGACGCCCTGGAGGAGGGAAAAGGGAGCCGAGCGCGGGTGCGAGCGCAGAGCCAGGAGGGCGCGGGGCGCGAGTGCACAGGGGCGCAGTGCCCGGGCCACCCGCAGCAGAGGGCGCTGAGTCCAGCGAGCAAACCGGCTTCCTCAGAGCCTTGCTGAGAGGCAGGTAAGGCGCATCTGCAGAGTTGGGAAGGCTGAGCTGCAGCCGGGATAGAAATGAGGGGTCTTCCCGTCTCCCTTCGGAGGGCCGGGGCGTGTTCTCCTTGAAACGGTTAAGGACTTGAGGTCGGGGGCGCTCCGAGTGGATACTGCCCCGGGCCGGGCACAGGGATCCTGGGGCAGCACGTGGGAGTGGGGAGCTGGGCTCTTTGCACCTCCTGCCTGGAAATCGTGGGGGCTTGCGCTGGCACTCCCGGGCCCCAGGACGGCGACAGTAAAAGCTCCCCCACACCCACAGATACACAGACGAACACCTGCGGGTGCCCAGCGAGTGCACACGCAGAAACGACACTCCAGAACCCAGCCAGCCCTGGGAAAATGTGGGAACTTCCAAAGGCATCTCCACTGCTAAGTACATAGGTCTAGGCTAGGAGTTAGGAGACTTGGGCTCTAGTTTACAGGTTGTGTAAGCCTGTGCCAGTCATCCACCAGCTCTGTGCCAGCTCTTTTCCTGGGTCAACACCTGTAAAATGGGTCTTGTACCCCATGGGACATGAGAATAAAGGGGACTGGACCTGGGAGTCTCTTCTCTAGAAAGTAGATGAGTTCAGCTCTTATGTGAGAGCCCAGGAAAGTATCTCTTAATCTCCCCTCCCTGATCCCCACCAATTTGCATATAGGGAAACCAAGGCTCCAGCT
The DNA here is from genome assembly GCF_020740605.2 of Lemur catta. Taxonomy (NCBI): domain Eukaryota; kingdom Metazoa; phylum Chordata; class Mammalia; order Primates; family Lemuridae; genus Lemur; species Lemur catta. The sequence continues at coordinate 58,025,154 of NC_059134.1, forward strand.
AGGGGAGATAACTAACCTAGGGTTACCCCAGGGACCAGTCAGAATTAGACCCAGTTTTCCTCACTCCTAGCCCAGGGCTCTCTCCACTTCACTTACAAAGGGATATTGTAAATGTATAAGCTCCTCACTATCTCCTGGCATCCAGCCACTTTATCAGTTCCAAATAAAGGAGACCCATGCCAGAGGCATGGGAACTGCTTTCAGATTTCCTTGACTCTTTGAGATAAAACCACCAACATTCTCCATCCCTCACTCACTCATACTTCCCAAAACACATCCATAAACTTAATGTCTGGGTGCTCAGAATACCTAAGAGGTAGGCAAGACAAGAAACCCCACCTTACTGATGAGGACGATGAGGCCCAGAGTGGAACACAGGGCTAGACATGTTGGCAAAATAGGGGCAGAACCCAGGTCTCTTGATTCTTCCTCTGGTGTGTTCTCCACCAAAGACAGGACTACAGAATGGTGCCCCTAAATGGCAAGGTACTGCAGGGGCAGAGGGTGATCACAGAGGGTGGACCACAAGAAAGGCTTCTGAAGGACGTGAGGTTTCTGAGAATCAAGAAGAGTAATAAGAACCTCCTGGATTCTTCTGAGAATAGGAGAGCCAGTGTGGAGAGAGGACAGAGGGATGGCTGTTCTTAATAATATGGTGGGAAGGATGTGGCCATAGAAAAGGAAACACTGTGATCAGGATGCCCAATAATTATCTCATATTTTGAAGTTTCTAAAACACTTTCCCATCTATTGTCTTCTCCAGTTTCCATGTGAGGTAAGCAGGGCAGGGATAATTATGCCCATCTTATAGATGAGGTTCTGAGGAAGTAAATGCAGTGCTCAAGGTCACAGAGCCAACCATAGAGCTAAGATTGGAATCATGAAAGGCACACTTGAAAGGCAAGACCACAGGCTGGGTGATCAGGAGTTGGACTGTGTGTGTGCAGTGGGTAGGTGTGTATGGCCACACCCTGTGTAGGTACACAAGGAACAGGGTTGCAAAGCCATTGCTGGGGTTTTGGGGCCAAGAATGTTTGCCCTTTGGATTAAAGGGGATCCAGGTGCAGGGAGTGTCTGGGCTTCTAGAGAAGTCTTAGAATTTCTCCTCCTCTGACTCGCCCTACCTGACTGAGATGGCTTCACTTCTTTGAGCCTTCCCTTCCCCAGACCAGATGGGATCTGTTTTGGCCTGCCATCGAGGTTACTTTTTAAGTTAGTTGTTTTCATGAATGTGTATGCATGTGTGTGCTGGAGGGGGGGATGCTGTTATACAAGAAGCATTGATTCATTTACTCTTTTTTTTTTTTTTGAGACAAGAGTCTCACTTTGTTGCCCGGGCTAGAGTGCCGTGGCATCAGCCTAGCTCACAGCAACCTCAAACTCCTGGGCTCAAGCAATCCTTCTGCCTCAGCCTCCCGAGTAGCTGGGACTACAGGCATGCACCACCATGCTCAGCTAATTTTTTCTACATATTTTTAGTTGTCCAGCTAATTTCTCTCTATTTTTAGTAGAGATGGGATCTCACTCTTGCTCAGGCTGGTCTTGAACTCCTGACCTCGAGCGATCCACCTGCCTCGGCCTCCCAGAGTGCTGGGATTACAGGCTTGAGCCACCGCGCCCAGCCTCATGTACTCTTGAGTGTCTGTTATGTATCAGGCCTGGGGGATAAAGAAATGTATGAGGCACAGGTCCCTGCGTCATACCTCACAGTGCACACACACAATTTCAGTACAGCACAGTGTTCTAATGGGGCTTTGTGCAAAGTGCTTTTGAGAACAGACAAGAGGGAGAGACTGGCTAGGGAGTCGGGAAGGAGGTGTTTCAGGAAAGGATCTACAGAGAATGACACTGGAGCTGGGTCTTGAAGGATAACTAGGAGTTTGCCAGGCAGATTAAAAGAGGAAGAGCATTCCTGCCTAAAAAAACAGCATGAGCAAAGGCAACAGGTGTGCAAGTGCAAGGAATGTTTGGAGAATGGCGTGTAGCTCAGTGTCATGAGCACAGGGCACTGGGGAGAGCTGTAAGGAGACAGGGGCCAGTGGCAGAATCACATCCAAAGGAGCTTGAATGATGATCAGAAGAGTTTAGATCCTGCCCCTCAGGCAGAAGGGAAGTTATAGTGGAAAGATCTGTGGAGGGGAGTCAAGATGCCTGGTTTCTGGTCCTAGCTGTGCCACTACCGGGCTGCGAGCCCTTGAGCAAGTGATTTTCTTAGGGGGGGTGTATATTTTCCCACTGGTTGAAGGAAGGAGTTGCACCAACAACGTGATCATTAAGATCCCTCCCCGCTCAGATTGTATTCCTGTGTCCTTGCCTCTAGATGTTAAGATCCACTCCATCAATTCCTCTCCTGCTCCACTGGCCCTCCAGTCCCAGGTAGTGACAAGACCACTGGGAGGACAGTGGCAAAATTGTGCATCCCAGGAGTTGCCTTTGGATCCGCTACCTGCTTTATGTGCCTTCTCCTGCCTGCCTCTCTGTACCTCATTTCCAGACGCGTTAAGACAATACATGCTGAAAGAGTAGCTGAAGCGGAGCAATGGGGAAAATATTAGAACAGAACCCACGGTGGAATTTCCTCTCCCCCCAGAGAAACCTGAAAGCAAATCTCGCTAAGATACCTAGTTCATCCTTCAGATCACAGCGTTATGCCCCAACTTGCAAGTGAGAGCTCCGAGTTACAGTTCAAGGCAAGTACATTAATGAGAACACTGCGAGCGAAATAGCAGGAACCCAAGTGTGGAGGAAGAGAGTGAGCCTGGCTTGTCTAGGGGTTCAGAGGAGGTCTGGAGCAGGAGGGGCCATGGGAGATGAGACTATAAAGGAAAGCTAACTCCTCCTCCAAAACTTACCAACTTCCCCCAACCAGATCCTTGACTAAGATTTGCAAGAATCCATAGAGCAGGAAGAGGCAGTAGTAATGGAGTGAGAGGAGACGATGCCCCATGACCCCCAGGAGGCTGTGTTTGGTGTGATATGCCGCTCAGATGCAAGGGAACACTGCCTTTGTAGTGGAAAGAGCACCCGAACAGCACCCCAAGGATCTGGGTTCTTATCTGAGCTCTGCCACATATAAGCCATGTCATTTTGGACTAGTGACTTCTTTCTGAGCCTCAGTTTCCTCATCTACAAAAAGGAGCACTTGGCCTAGAATCTAGATTCTAGGTGACCTTTAAAATCCCTTTCAGCTTGGTCACTAACTGTTCACCTTCCTTCCTAACTAGTCTATCTCCTGTTTCTAGTCCAGGCCTCTCCAGGGCATGTGCTCCATCTCCCCATCCAAGGAGCTTCGTAATCAGTGACTCTCCTGGAGAGGGAAGCCAAGGAGCTCAGAAAGAGGAGCAAAATTTCCAGTGTTGCTGACTGCCAGTTCCTGACCTGAGACCCAGAGGCAGATCATAGAGAACCAACCTGTCCCTTCATCAGCTCTCTGCCTCTCCTGACCCAAACAGGATGCCCTCACACCCAGCCCCCCCCCCCCCCAAACATCCTGGTCTATCCAGAGAGGTTGATGAATCTCTACTCTCCTCACTGATCCCCACCTCAGAGCCCACCCATCCTCCACACTTCTCCGTGCCCCTAATTACCGCACAGTCTTTCTCTCCCCGGGCTAGATCACCCAGGCAGGTGAGCTGTTAAGAGGAAAATGAACAAGTCAACCAATGCAGCCTTTGGTTTACCTAGGATGGAAGATTAGGTATAAGTCGCAGGGCTCAGAAGCAGCTTAACTTGCGAGGAAAAAGTCTGCAGCCTTCTCTATCCTGGGATTTGAGAGGCTGTAGAAAGCCCCAGAATGCCTCTCCCACCAGCTTCTCTTCATCTCCCATAATCTTGCAGCATGGTTCTGTGATTCACACTGTCACTGGTGTTATAGCTGACCCGGACCCCTGCATTTTACAGATGCAGACAGAAGCTGAGGCCCAGAAAAGGGAAGTCACATGTGCAAAGTCACACAAGTAACAGCTGAAAAAGACAACTCCCTGGGTTTCCATTTTCTTTACCGTAAAATGAGGGCGTTAGACTAGATGGACTCTGAAGGCTCTTCCAGCCTCTGCTCTACAAAAATAAAACACCACCATCTGCAGAGTGTCTAGTGCCAAGCACTGCATAATGTTCTTTAATTTTCACAACAAAGCCATGCTACAGATGGTGTTAATTCTGTGACCATGTTTATACCCTGACTATCCAAATAGAGTGAGGGATAATATACCATTTGTTCCTATATGAAATATCAACCCAAATGCTGACTGCCATTCTACCACTCACATCATTATTACCCTGGGATTCTAAAAGGCTCTTCTTACTAAGGTGCCTTAGGAAAGGGAATGTTTTATGTATTGTTAGCTGGTCCACGAGTGGGAGCCCATATGTTAAACTGAAGTTTCTCATGAAGTCATCCAATTAAGACATTGTGAGCCTGGAGGTGGGGGACAGCAATCACATGCCCCTTGGCCACTGCATAATTCCTGTAACTGCAACCCTAGGCTGGCCTGACCCAGCTGCTGCAGGAAGGGGAGGGGCAGTGGGACGGGTCAGAGCCCACAGCAGGACTATTGCACAACGCTTGGGGCCTGGCCTTGAGCCATCCACCCTGGTCCTGACATTTGTTCTGTATGTCCAGTTTCTTCCTTTTCTGCCTTCTGCCCTGCTTTCCAGCTCTGGGCCTTCCCAGCTCCTCAAGTCAATAGTAAGACCCTAGATGTGAGGGGCTGAGGAGCCTTAGGGCGTCCACAAGGAAATTCCTGAAGCTGACTCAGACCCAGCAAATTTGCCTGCTGTTTGGTGAGTTTTCCAGATTGAGATTGCCCTCCCTCTCCCCTATCAGTTAAAACCCCCTTTCTAATGATATCTAAGAAAACTGGTAATAGTGAATGCCCTGGGAAGGAGCCCTGGATGACAAGGAACAAGAAGATTTCATCTTCATTGTATGTACTGCTTCCTTTTTTTTTTTCCTTTTTTTTAATTTTTATTTTTTCAGAGGTAATGATTTCAGGTAGACGTTTTTTGTTTTTTTTTTTTAAAAAAAACTATGTGGGCCGGACACGGTGACTCATGCCTGTAATCCTAGCACTCTGGGAGGCCGAGGCAGGAGGATCGCTCGAGGTCAGGAGTTCGAGACCAGCCTGAGCAAGAGCGAGACCCTGTCTCTACTAAAAAAACAGAAAGAAATGATTTGGACAGCTAAAAATATATATAGAAAAAAATTAGCCAGGCATGGTGGCACATGCCTGTAGTCCCAGCTACTCGGGAGGCTGAGGCAGAAGCATTCCTTAAGCCCAGGAGTTTGAGGTTGCTGTGAGCTAGGCTGACACCACAGCACTCTAGCCCGGGGAACAGAGCAAGACTCTGTCTGAAAAACAAAGAACAAAACAAACAAACAAACAACAAAAAAAAAACCTGTGTGTACATATTTGCTTCTCAAAAATTAAAAAAAAATTATTTAAATCCTCTTCAACATAATAAAAGTACATCATAGCAAGCCTTGAGGTAGGCAGGGCAGGGATGATAATCTTTTTTGTGTGTTTTAATTGTGGTAAAAAACACTGTAACGTAGGCCAGGTGCAGTAGTACACACCTGTAATCCTAATACTCTGGGAGGCTGAGGCGGGAGGATCGCTTGAGGCCAGGAGTTTGTGACCAGCCTGAGCAAGAGTGAGACCCTGTCTCTACAAAATATAGGAAAATTAGCCAGGCATAGTGGCATGCGCCTACAGTCCCAGCTGCTCAGGAAGCTGAGGCAGGAGTATGGCTAAAGCCTGGAAGTTGGAGGTTGCAGTGAGCTATGATGACACCACTGCATTCTGGCCTTGGTAACAGAGTGAGACCCTGTCTCAAAAATAAACCAACAAATAAAAAAAACACATAACATAAATTTTACCATCTTAACCATTTTTAAGTGTACACTCTGTAAACTATGTTCACATTGTTGTGCAACAGATCTCTAGAACTTTTTCATCTTGCAAACCTGAAACTTATACCCATTGTACAACAACTCCTGATGATGATCTTTTTTGATAGATGAGAAAACCAAAGCCCAAACAGGGAAAGTGACTTATTTCCCTCAGAGTGGGCCCCTCCAGACACACTGTCTGCCTGCTGTCTGCCTGTAAAATTGTCTGAGGCCCTTCCTCCTTCAAGCCCCACATTAGCCATTCCCTCCTCACATCACACATCTGCCCCTGCTTTGTCATCCCTCTGCCCCGGCTCAGGACTCAACATCCTGCACTTGAACTATTTTAAGACCCTTGCAGCTGGGCTCCCTGCCTCAGTTCTTGCCCCTTCAGTCTACATAACAGCCAGAGTATCCTTTCTAAGTACAGATGTGATCATTTTATCCCCCTTTAAAATACTGTTCCAGGTTGGGCATGGTGGCTCACACCTGTCATCCCAGCACTTTGGGTAGCTAAGGTGGGAGGATTGCTTGAGACCAGAAGTTCAAGACCAGCCTGGGCAACATAGCGAGACCCCATCTCTACAAAAAATTTAAAAATCAGCCGGGCATGGTGGCATGCACCTGTCATCTCAGCTACTTGGGAGGCTGAGCCAGGAGGATCGCTAGAGTCCAGGAGTTTGAGACTGTAGTGAGCTATGATCATGCCACTACACTCCACCCTGGGTGACAGAGTGAGACTGTGTTTCTACCAAAAAAAAAAAAAAAGTCATTCCATAGCTCTTCCCCAACTACAGGATAAAGTTAGCTTTATAGCCTGGCACTCAAGGCCCTCCATGACCTGGCTCCTGACAGTCTCTCCCGTCCCACATCCTATCCTATTCTTTCATACATCTTACACTCCAATCTCTTCATGCTACTTTCCATTCTTTTAAACATTTTATGCACTTGTCATCATGCCTTTGCTCATCTGCTTCCTTCCCTACTTACTAAAACCCCCTCAAGGTCCAATTCAAATGGCTCCATCAGTGTGAACACTCTATAAGCCCTAATCAGAATTCATCACTTCTTCCTTTAAGCCTCGGTCGCTCCTGACTTGTCCCCTCCATTGTATTAGAGCTGGCCATGAGCTCCTGAGTACAGGGACTGGGTATGAGTCTCCCGAGCTCCCAACACAGGTTCTGGCCCAGATAAATGAGGACTGGCTGAAGCATTCATTGAGTCATTCATTTCATCATGCTGCTCCTACTTGCCATTGGTCCACACATTTCTTACCTGTAGAGTGGGATAGTAGATGAGAGAACCTATGCCTCCTGGATCTTAACTCTGTGAACTCTTGTTTTTCTTCCCCTCCTCCATCTAGACAAAATTGCACAAGTACTAGATGGCAGAGGGCCAAAAGGCCTTGCATGAAATCTGGGCAAGTTCTAGGTGATTACTGTATTATTTAGATTCATCTCCACAACTTCTGCATTCAGACAGCTGTTCATGAATTGTTTTTCTTTTTTTTTAGAGACAGGGCCTTGCTCTGTTGCCCAGGCTGGAGCTGTAGTGCAGTGGCACAATCATAGCTCACTGCAGCCTTGACCTCCTGGGTTCAAGTGATCCACCTGCCTCAGCTTCCTGAGTACCCGGGACTACAGGTGTGCACCACCATGCCCAGCTAATTTTTAAAAATTTTTTGGGCCGGGCGCGGTGGCTCACGCCTGTAATCCTAGCACTCTGGGAGGCCGAGGCGGGTGGATCGCTCAAGGTCAGGAGTTCGAGACCAGCCTGAGCAAGAGCGAGACCCCGTCTCAACTAAAAAAAAAAAATAGAAAGAAATTATATGGCCAACTAAAAATCTATATAAAAAAAATTAGCCGGGCATAGTGGCGCATGCCTGTAGTCCCAGCTACTCAGGAGGCTGAGGCAGTAGGATCACTTAAGCCTAGGAGTTTGAGGTTGCTGTGAGCTAGGCTGACACCACAGCACTCATTCTAGCCTGGGCAACAAAGCGAGGCTCTGTCTCAAAAAAAAAAAAAAAAAAAAAAATTTTTTGTAGAGATGGGGTCTTGCCATGTTTCCCAGGCTTGTCCCAAACTCCTGGGCTCAAGCAATCCTCCTGCCTTGGCCTCCCAAAGTGCTGGGATTACAGGTGTGAGCCACGGCACCTGGCCTCATTCATGAATATTTATCATGGTCAGAACTATCATTTTTTCTGGTGGAGAGATCCATGGTTAATAATCATGTTTGTTAATTTTGGTTTGTTGACGGTTCTACCTAGATAGAGGGCTTTGGAACCAGCCAGTGAAATGTGAGCATTTGGCCTGTAGAGAAGTCCTTAAAGTGGACATCTTTACTGGACACTGTTGGGAGAAGGACAGTACCTAGCAAGTCTCAGGGCAGTCCCCTGAGGAAAGAACACCTACCCAGACTCAGTGTAGTCCCCTAGCCTTGGGGGAGAGACATAGCCCTGCTGACAGGGACCATGTGGTCTAATGATACCCTTAGCAAACATAAGAGGACAGCCACACATTGCATGACATGTAAGTGCTGGGGGAAGGGAAGGCTGCAATGATAAAGTTTGTGGAGTGTGGTTGAGGGGTGGGGAGCACTGGATGGAGGCTTCCTGAAGGAAGTGAGTGTGGAGCCTTGTTTAAAGGGAATGACGTATGGTTTTTCAAAAACAAAGATGCAAGGCTGCTTAGGATTTTTTTTTTTTTTTTTTGTATTATAGACTAAGGATCTCTGAGAGGAAGGAAAAGGAACATTTATTATTACCTATTATATACCAGGTACATAGTGACTTTGTTTCAGAAGGCAGAATAGTTGAGGTGCCTGTGTCTTCTCTCTCTGGGGCGGGTAAACCCCAAATCAGACTGAGCACTCCTTTGTCTCCCCCATCCTCAAGCCCAGAATGTTCTTCTCTTCTCCAGTGCCTGCAGTGGTCATTAACCTTTCCCTGCTCCCCTGGCCACCTTCTTTCTGACAGAATTCCCCCAAATAACTAGGAATACCTAGAATGGCTTGGGACATAGGATGCCTGAGAGGCCAAATGATCCAGTTTCTGGCCTCCAGGTAGGGTGAAATCTAAGCCACCTCTAAGCAGCTCCTAAGCGGTGTCTGTGGAGTCCATAAAAAGAACTGTGTTGAAGGAGAGTTCTGACAAATGTCTTTTAATGGTGCTGCACAGGCCAGCTGAGAGCTGGCATGGAAGTGGAAGGAGCTTTGAGTTAACCATTGAAGAATAGGGCTTTCTATCTTGGCTGTACCTGTAATATACCGTGTGATCATACACAAGCCACTTATTCTCTCTGGGCCTCAGTTTCTTGTGTAAAAGTGAAGGAGTTAGGTTAAATAATCCCTATTGTCCTTCTAACCTAAAGTTCAGTGATTTATAGAATCCAAAGGAGAGAAGAATGTGGATTACAATGGTCAGGGAAGGTTTTATTCTACAAGTGTTTATTGAGTCTCTATTGTGTGCTGTCATAAGTGGTTGAGTAAAACAGACATATCTGTGCCTTCATTGAGCTCGTAGTCTAGTGGAGAAGACAAACAAGTAAACAAGTAGTTAGAATAAGCTATGATGCCGGGATTTGAGCTGGGATCTGAGGAATGGGGAGGACATTCAAGCTGCAGGTAACAAAAGCCATTCCCTCTCTTTTCTCTCCCCATCAGAACATCCTCCGATTCTTCCCCCACCTCAACCCCTGTTGCTATGGAGACCACCAATGGGACTGAGACCTGGTACGAGAGCCTGCACGCTGTGCTGAAGGCTCTAAATGCCACTCTTCATGGCAACTTCCTCTGCCGGCCGGAGCCAGTGCCAGGGCCGGGGCCAGACAACCAGACTGAGGATCGGCGGGCCAGCCGACCTGGCCGTGATGACAACTCCTACATGTACATTCTCTTTGTCATGTTCCTGTTTGCTGTCACTGTGGGCAGCCTCATCCTGGGATACACCCGCTCCCGCAAAGTGGACAAGCGTAGTGACCCCTATCATATGTACATCAAGAACCGTGTGTCCATGATCTAATGCGAGGGGGCCGGGGATGGTGGAAGATCAAGACACCTGGGGATCACTTCTGGAGCCTCCAGAACTCAGCTATGGACCACAGCAGGCCTCAGGGTCTCTTTCTGTAAGACCAACAAGAAACAGTGCTAAGGGAGGTCATCACTGGGGTGGAAGGAGAGGGGCTAGCAGACCTGGGCTTGGTGGATAAGGACTTTTTCCAGGCAAAGATAGACTTTGTAAACAGTAGGAGCCATGAACAAACATATGGAAGTAGCAAAAGAAAATGAATGACCGATGACTGGTTCAGTGGCTGGAATCTTGGGGGGCTAGGGGTGAGAGAAAGGAGAAGAGGAAGTTGTAGCAGAGGGAAATCAAACAGGAAGATGCTCTGGGGACATATTTTTTTATGTTTTATCTTCAACAGTTGTGAGAAGCAGTGATGATTATCCCACATCACAGATAGGAAATCTGAGTGATATTATTTATTTATATTTGTTCATATTTCAACACATTTAACATTTGTGATTTTTACCCCCATCATTCACCCTCCCATGAATAAGTAAAGCAGGGCAAATGCCATGCTACCCACTTGGGCCAGGGTGGTGCCATGATTGGAACCCAGGACCTCTAGTCTCCTTGCCTAGTGCTTTTCAAAGCTCGGTGCCACACAGGAGTGGATCCAGGCCTGAAGCTGATATAATTCTGGGGATTTTCTTTAAGAAAAATAATTCAAAAATATCTTACCTTTGCAAATATTACAAAAATATACCACCATGTTAATATGTTGCTAGGGCCCCTACTAGGACCTTAAGATGGAGCCCATGCGAGTCAGGGCCCTGAATGTTATGCCTCACTAGCTCCATGGTTCGTGTGCCTCATGAGCCAACTCACAGGGCCCTTCCTGGCCACATCTCCAGTTAAGGAGACTAAACTCCCTCTAAAGCAGCCTCTTCCGTTTTGATTGAGTTCTATGAGAAATTTTCTGGTACAAATTGAAATCTGCTTCTAGAAGATTATCATGACACCTAGAAGATAATTATATTAAAAGAAGAAGAGTATGAAAGGCTTTCCGTGGTTCAGGGGAAAGAGAACCAACCCTGATTCTACCACTAATGTGGTGTATGATCTTAGACTGGATACTTCTCTCTCTGGTCCTTTTTCTTCTTCAACATAATGAAATATACTTAAAAGCCTCTAATCCTGTATCAGTTCTGACATTCTAGGCTTCACATACATTAGATTGAACCATATGAAATCACTGTATTTGTAGATCAGAAACAGCTGAATATCAGTGGTTTCAGATGGTTCAACCTAATATGTGCAATATGGTGGGTGAACACTTTACAAGCTACTTTGCCCCAAATCCCAGGCTGGAACCACCCACTGTTCTCTTTGTCCAATTTCAATTTAAGGGCTCTCCATGCAGTCCCCAGAAGGCTCCACTGAAATGTACATATTTGTGTATAGCAGAACTCTGAAAGAATATTTTGATAGCAGTTATCTCTGAGGAATAAGATTATGGGTGATTTCTCCTTTCTACATTATAAATGTATATAATATTTGACTTACTTGACCATAAGTATGTTACTTGTATGATAAAAGGAAAAAAGCTACTTCTGCTTTGAAAAAATAAAAACAAATCCCTGTGTGTTTCTTGAGTGGAGGGTCACAGAACACATTTGCTCCCCTAAGCAGTTATGTTGACTCTGGAAACCTGTGCTGAGCCCCAGGCGTGCTCAAGCCCTTCCTCATCTCTTCTTGAGGGAGAAGTTGAAGACCCCATTAAGGAGAGGTGACATATGGGAAGACAACAGATTCAGACATCTAAAGCTGATAGGACTTTAGAGACCACCTAGCTCAAACTCTCAAATAAAATATGAAATGCAACTGAGTGTAAGAATGAATGGTCAGGTGATGAATGCTATAAGGATCTTGAGAAATGAAATCGAGTAGATCTAGAGGAGTCAGAGGGAGGCAGAACTTGAACTGGGCTTGAAAGATAGGACAGATCTAAACAGGCAGAGTGAATGAAGAGAACAAAACAAGGAAGGCTTGGAGGCAGAAATGTGGGGGACCACCCTCCTGGAGAGAGCAAGTCAGTTGGGGAGACAAGCAGGGAGCAAGCCTGCCATGGCTACCTATGACTTCAGTGTCCCCATCCGGGAGGGGGTTTCCCTTCACACAGTCCTCACACTCAGAGGGGTAATAATAAGATAATTCGAATTATTTTGCTTGCAAGTTAAGGAAAGCCAATGTATATGAGCATAAATACAAAGGTGATTTATGAAAGGAATATGGGGCAGCTCACAAGTTCAAAAGAGGAGCTACAGACACTAGGGCAACTTCGGGGATCTTGGTACCTGGAATGGCTGATTTCTCAGAATTCACAAAGTAGAAGCTCAGCATATCTCACTACACACACCCAGAGTTGGACCAGATAAAATTCTAAGATTTTAAGGGGGTAAAATGTAAACAATTCTAGTATTCTATGATCCAGGCAGTCCTCTCAGTCCGTTTTCTAGGAGCTCTGTTCCACTAGGAGATTTGTCTGCACAGGTTCTGCCCTCTGCTGGCCAAATCCCAGCACGTCACCTTGAGCTCTCAAAGCAAAACTTCAATAATTATTCATTCAACAGATATTGATTGAGTGCCTACTATGTGCCAAGCACTCACCTAGGCACATTTGAAATACATAACAAAAAAGATAAAAGAAATCCTTCTGCACTAATACTTTATTCACTCCATGTCAGTATTCACTCCAGGCACTGGTCTAAGCACTTGTACTCATTTAGCTTTTAAAATCCTTATAACAACCCTATGTAATAGGTGTTCCTTAAAATTACTTTAAGAGCCCAGATGTTTTTCATCTAGTGCCTTTATGCACCTTCAACCCAACTTAGGTCCCACGGCATACACAGTCCAGAGCATGGATCTGAGCAGCCCCTAGAAATGAAGGAGAAAGTGATTTGGGAAAATGATGGCAGAGTAGTAACACCAGTGGTTTGAAGTTGGGTCCCCTAGAAACAGACCCTGACACGGGCATTTATTGATGGGGAGTGCTTTTCAGGAAAAACCTGCAAAGGAGAGAGTGAAGTCGATAGGAAAGGGAAAGAGTCAAACAAAGTGTGTCTCAGGTCATGTCTAGCTTTGGCTGACCCACAGGGAACTGTTACGCAGGGGGTGTAAACCACATGGTAGAATTACACTCCCCTGAGGCATCTTTGGTGGACTTTTCATTTCTATCACCAAAGCAGTCAGTCATCGGGCCACGCTGCCAAGGAGGCAGGAACAAATGAGGGTTGTGAGGAGAGTGATAACCATCAGCTGAGGACAATTCTGTGGAAGGTGGCAGCTGTGAGCTATTGCAGGCCAGAGCAGTGGAAGAAAGCTAAGCAAGGAAGTGATCTTCAGTGGAGATTAGCAACAGCCTAGTTCCTCAGGAAGCTTCTGAAGCTCAAGTTCCATCACAGAATTGGCCCTACCTTTTGTGGCTATCTTTTCCTACCCCCCATCAGTCAGTCATTGGCTGCTGGCTGCTACAGAAGCACTTAACCTCCCAGGTGTGCTCACATTTGGCTAAGGACAAATCTCTGGGGAAGGGGGCAGCACTGAGCTGATGACAGCCAACACAGCAGCCTCGTGAAGGGGGCTTGTGTGGGGCCCCATCAGTGTCCATTACAGCTGTGCTTGCTGTTGGGGAAACAGGAGTAGAAGTGGAGTGTCACATCTAGAGAGCTCCTTCTGATGTGAGAGACAAGAGGCATGCACCAAATAAAGAACAAAAACAAGATAACACCAAATAGAATCCAGTAGGAAATAATATAGTTAAGGTCCAAAAATTGTGGGGGACAGCTACCAATGATCAAGGAGAGGGAAGTATTTGTGGATATTTCTTGGAGGAAGTGGGATTTGTTGTAGGATATGAGCAACTGGTAGGATTCTATTAGAAGGTCCAATGTAATATGATCCAAAGCCAGTGTTCCAAGTAGGTGGATGGCTCTGCTCAGTCATTCAGGGACCTAGGATAGTGACTGCCATCTTCAACATGTAGCTTACAAAGTCACTCTTGTTGAAGCACTTCTGGTTAGTGAGGAGGGAGAAAGAATACAAGTCCAGGGCTAGAGATTTACTCTTAAGCAAGGCAAAAGTTGCATACATCTCTTGTGTTCAGATCCATTGACGGGGGCTTAGTAAACATGGCCACAACTTGCTATAAGCGGAGCTGGCAAATGAGGTGCATATCTGAGTAGTCATGTCCCAGCCAAATGTCTATTACTATGGAAAAAGGAGCAAATAGATTCTGGTGGACAGCTAGTGGTCTTCAACCTACCCTCCTCACTCTCCCGCCAGCACTGGTCAAAATAAAAACATTTACAGGAAAAAACAGGAAGGAAGAAATGCTGCTACTCTAATTAGATCATATTCTCAATGGGGGAGAAGGACAGGGAGTGAAGGTGGGAGCCTTTTGGGTATAACCAAGCCTGTCCTGTGAGTGTGGCTTTTGCTCATTTTCTTTCTGGCACCGGTGAGTCTGGTTTGTCTTCTCATTACAATGGTAATACCCAAGATATTGGTTTAGGGGTAGGACAAATACACAAAGCAAGGCTTTCAGCCAACTTTGTATAGGAAAAAGAATCCTCTTTCAGGTGCTACTAAGAAACCAAGAACACGATCTGCCTGGATGAAATTGAGAACCATCTGTGGCAGTGGTTAAACTGTGATAGAGAATGAACTCCTGGGAATAAGAGAACCAGAAATTAGTGAACAGGAAAGAGAAAGGGAAGAAAAACTGGTATTTGCTGAACAACTGTATCCTGCACTGCACACTGCCCTGGACCACAGGGAACTGTCTCACCAAGGTTACACCCTCTCCTGGGGTTGGATTACAACCAATGATGGACTGATGTAGGTATCCAAAGGTCTGGTCCATGACCTCTATTTGGGACAACTCTGAAGGGCCATCTCAGCTCCAGAACTCCCCGTAGGACAGCTGAGGCTCCCAGGGCAACCACATTGTGGGTTTGCTTCTTCCTCTGCCCACTCCTGCTTCCTCACTTCCTTACTTCCTTATTTTCCTAGAGCACTCTCTCAAAAACCTGCCTGCAACTCTCACCTCAGTCTGTTTCCAAGGGAATCAATCTCTCCCTCAGGAACTATTCCCTAACACTGAGCCTGTTCCAAAGTTGGTGTCAGTAATGATAGAGGAATGGAATGATAGAATATAGATGGAGGCATTTAGTGGTTCTAGCAAACCAAAAAGAAGACAAAGCAGTAAGAGACCAGAAGTGTCTATTATAGTCATTGAACTAGTCATAACTAGCCACTAGAGGGCCCAGCACTACAGGTCTACAGCTCTGCTGCTACTTTAGAAAATAGAATTTTGCCCTTGATCTGGCAGACACCCAGCGTAACTGTCTACACAATAGGGGAAAAACATTGCTTCCTTCTTTTTTACCTATTCCAGGGACAGAAGTGTCCTAGCCTGTTCCGATATCCTAGCACCAACCCCTCTGTGCCATTACATATAAACTTAGTTCCCTAAATCAAGGCTTCCAAAGCCCGTGTTTTCCATCCACTGCTCTCATTGTTCCAAGGGATTCTGAAAATCTAAAATGTGGAATTCCAAACAGTTGTGACATTTCCCACCTAGCAATGTAGACAATCAGCAACATAATGTCTAGTCCTGCCATTTTCCCCTCTCCCCACTTGCCCAGTTTGTAGCAAAGATACAACACATAGGCTCAGTTGTGAGATATAGTGGCCAAGGGAGAAAGGGATCATGAGAGCCTTTGTGGAAGATGAAAAAGTTTGAGAACATTGTGTAATTGAGTGAATTAATTAATGAATTATTTCTAGTGTGGACTTAGCAAAAAAGACTTAAAAGAAATTTTCCTCTATACACTATTTGGAAAGATAGTCCTTTGTAGGTTGGGAGGCTTCTCTTACCTTAGGGGGAAAACATTTGGAGGTCTCTGCTTCCAAAGTTAGATTGTTTGGGAGAAGGAAAGCTCTGAGGATTAAAGGGGTCCAAAGCTGGATTCTATAAAACCTGGAGGATAAAGGGGTGGCGGGGACCTGCACTTGGCACTCTCCCAGTGCCTCCCAGTATCTCAGGCAGTGAGGATCACAAGGACACCTGGGGGATAAACACCAAACCATGGCTTTGGGAGCCATGCAGGAGTTCTTGTGGCCAGTTTACAATGGAAGGAATAAATACCTTGAGCAACTGGGCCATACACCTCTGACTGGTCCACAACTGCTTGACAATGAGGATCTTCATCACAACTACAGTGGACTAAAGACGGTATCCAGGTTTTCTAGATTGGGAAAGCCCTGGGGTTTTTGCATCCCACAAAAGCACTGAAATTGTATGTTCCACCAACTTAGCAGGTGGGATAAAGTTAAATCTAATTGGATTCAAATTAGACAAATAAAACTTTGGTTTGAATTAGAAAAAAAGTAAAGAAATATAATGTTCCTATGCTTATTATTGAACAAATCAAATGGATTACAATATTTGGAGCTCTGATATCACAATAACAAATCTAGATTGGCCAGGTTAATAAAAGGTAGTAGGTTCCGTAGGTCCTCCTAAAAAAAAAAAAAAAAAAAGTATAGTAGGACCTGGAGTGGTGGCTCAGGCCTGTAATCCTAGCACTCTGGGAGGCTGAGGCAGGAAGATCCCTTGAGGTCAGGAGTTCGAGACCAGCCTCAGCAAGAATGAGACCCCCCCCGTCTCTACTAAAAATAGAAATAAATTAGCTGGGCAACTAAAAATAGAAAAAAAATTAGCCAGCCATGGTGGTGGCACATGCCCCTAGTCCCTGCTACTCAGGAGGCTAAGGCAGGAGGATTGTTTGAGCCCAGGAGTTTGAGGCTGCTGTGAGCTAGGCTGATGCCACAGCACTCTAGCCTGAGCAACAGAGCAAGACTCTGTTTCCAAAAAAAAATAGTAATACTTTACTGAGGGATTACCATGTGTTAGGCAATGCATTATTTCACTTAATCCTCACAACATACCTATGAGGTGGACTGAGACTTAGAGAAGTCAAGTGGGTTGCCCAGGGTTACATGGCTAGTAAATGGCAGAACCAGGTTTGTTGGACTCCCATGTCTGACTTCTTTAGCCATTTATTCCCTGTCACCTAGCCACTCATTCACTGCCAACTAGTCCATCACTCATTAATTCATTTAGCCAGACATGCACTCAGACAGTGAATGGGATTAACACAGTTATTCTGTTACTTAAACAGTGAGTCAGATCTAGTAGTAGTTTAAACAAAAGAATCATAGAGTCATAGAATGTTTGCACTGGCAGCTGGTCTAGTGGGAAGAACAAAAGCTTTAGAGCCAAATAGATTGAAATCCTGGCTCTACTATTCACTTCCAATGTGACCTTGAGCAATTTATTTAACCTCTTTGATTCTCAGTTTTTATATCTGTTATCACAAATAATAATATACACACACTCTCATTAGACTGATATGAAGAGTAGAGATAATGGTACGCAGAACCAGCTCCATAATTTATGGGTACCAGTACAAAATGAAAATATGGGGCTCCTTGTTCAAAAATTATCAAGAATCTGGCTGGGCATGGTGGCTCATGCCTGTAATCCTAGCACTTTGGGAGGCTGAGGCAAGAGGATTGCTTGAGAACAAGAGTTAGAGACCAGCCTGAGTAGCATAGTGAGACCCCCATCTCTACAAAAAAATAAAAAAAAAACTAGCCTGGCATGGTAGCATGCATCTGTAGTCCTAGCTTCTTGGGAGGCTGAGGTAGGAGAATCCCTTGAGCCCAGGAGTCCAGGAGTTTGAGGTTGCAATAAGCTATGATGATGCCACTGCACTCTAGCCTGGGCAACAGAGTGAGATTCTATCTCAAATAAACAAAAAAATTATGAAGAATTTCAAGATGGTAACAATAGAGTATTAAAACCAAGTGTAGGGCCCTTATAAGCACAGTGCCCTGACGGCACATTCAGTGCCTGGCACAGAATAGGTGTGCAATAAATTGTAGTCCTTTTTCTCTCTAGATATTGATTCTAACCTTCTCTCTTTGCAGATGAGGAAACTGAAGTTCAAAGAAGAGTAAAAAATGCAAGTTAGTGGCAAAGCCAGAACCACAACCCAGAGTTCCTTTATTTCCAGCCAATGGTCTTTACCTCAGCATTTCCTAAGTGTGTTCTGTATGATGATAATAGATATTCCATGAATAAAAGTTTCCATCAACAAGCAAGTTTGCAAAACACTAGATTAAGGTTAAATAGACATCTTTTGCAGAGCTCTTCTGAAACTTTTCTACGTACAACATCAACTCTCTAAGACAGGGATATAACATAGAATATAGCCCAAAAGTATTATATTTGATATTGAACCCTATTTCGGGAGCATATTAAATATCTCTTAGAACTCTTTCAGAAATGCCACTGTATACAAAGCTTCAGTGTGATGGAAGTTTCCATGGGTTTTGATCTATGGGGTGTGGTTGTTTTTATTCTAAATTAGAAGCAAACATATTTTTTCCACTGGGCCTTTCTGTCAGCATCCCTGTCCCAGCTGACTTGTGAGCCTGAGGATACAAAAATAATGAAAATCAGACTCTGGGAAAAGCATACTTGTTTAGAGTCATCCAGTTGCATCCAAAAGGCAGATCCAATATGCCTCTTTCCTGAGAGTAGAAATACAGGACAAAACATACTCTATGACCCCAAAATGTTTTCCATTTTGGGTAATTTGCTTACAGTCACCATATTACAAAAGCAATAGCTAAAGTCCCACATGAAGTCACACAAGAAGCTAGGAAATCAGGATTCTTATCTTAGCTCCTCCATTTATTAGCCATTTGACCAAACTGGATTAATTCATCTGCTTATTCTCCTTACTTTTATTAAGTACCCTTTTGCATCAAATTAAATTAATCTCTCTCTTCTTTGAACTACCATTTATATTTTATCTGTAGCCCTCCTTCCCCCAAGCCCTTGAGAATCTCTATGGAACATAGTTTGAAAACCAGCAGACTGGATGATCTCTATAGGTCCTTTCAGCTCTGATAGTCTGTGATTCAAATTTGCATATAGTTTTGCAACCTCTTGCCTCCATCTATTAACGAAAAGACCCTAGCTCCTTAAGAAATGCTCCTCTTAATTTCTGAGAGGCCCAGAGAGTGATTTTCACATGCTGTGTTGATGAGCTGCCAGATGACATGGACCCTTCTAGAGTTCTCAGTACATAGAGTCCATTATATGAAATGTACGGAAGGGAGAAGACTACCTCTCTCCCCACATCATGCTATACTTTGTCACAAGAGCTTCCAAAAGGTATTATTTATGCCCCTTTGACTCATAGAGTTTTCAGTGAAGTAACTCTTCTGTATTTTGCTGATTCCTTCCTAATCCCCATTTTCTCTCTATAAATTACTAAGCATGAGCCAATGGTAGGTTGAGGTAGGGCCACAGCAAGGCCAAGAAATAAATCTGCATGATAAACCGAATGTTAAATTTGGACTCACTTCTCTTTGATTCTGAAGATTCTGTTACTGGATCCACATTCCCTACCTTCTCACTTGCCTTAGGATGAGCTCCCTCCCAGGAGAGACCTAAAGCAGATGCCAAGACTAAGAAATACAAGAGCTGGGCACAGTGGCTCATGCCTGTAATCCCAGCACTTTCAGAGGCTGAGGTGGAAGGATCACTTGAGGCCAGGAGGAGTTCAAGACCTGCCTGGGCAACATAACAAGACCCAGTCTCTAAAAAAAAATTTTTTTTTTTTTAAGTAGCGCAAGAAATTTATTGGGTGAAACACCTGTGAAGGATAAAGAGAAGAGGGAGGAAGAATAAGTGGGAGAGCCTCAGATTGTGATGCAGGTTTCATACCAGTGAAAAAAGAGAGCGAATGAGGAAGGATTGGGCAGGAGAAGCCTGAGACTTCAATGCAGCTCTGAGGCAGTCTCAGCCAGGCTGAAGGGGAGCCGCAGAGCAGAGACTATTAGAGGAGCCCCATGTTGGGCAGGAATGGTCTGGCTTTAATATGTCTCCAGTGCACTGTCAGTGGCAGGGAGAAGGCTAGAGAGAGCATGACTGGGATGTAAATGCTGCAGGAGATCCTGAAGGTGCTGCGGTTAGAGGCTGGCAGCTAGCCACACTCCCCCTGGCAGGATCTCTCCGTGGGAGTTCTGAGCAGCACACTCCCCATGGCTGCCACGCTGCAGATGCCCACACCTGTGTGAATTACAAAAGTGGACATAATTTAAGCTCAAAATAAGCCCAGTATGCATATTTATTACAAATTTTTAGTGAGTGTATAAAAGGTATTGCACTTGGCACTGCAGCAGCCCCTCATCTACAACAGACTTGATGAAGTTAAAAAGGGCTACTCAGGGAAGGTTTTGGGTGATCAGGTGAGTTTTTATTACCATTATTGTCAATAATAGGCATGTTTTCACAGCCTCCATTGTATACTAGCCCTGTGTCAAGCTTAATACAAAAGAAAACAATCCTTAGGGAGGTTAAGTAAATTTGCAATAAAATATTCCTCACACTTGGGGAGCTCAGAGCAGACTTTTGAAGACTTCCAATGCCAGTCACCGGATGCTCCAAGGAGGAAGGAGCTTTTTAGTAGAATTGGCCCTGGAGGTTACTGGAGAGACCTTGAAACTGATCTGGCAGCCAACTGGGTGGCGCAAGGGCATGTTCCACCCCCAGGATGCTGCCAGCCAAGATTCAGGATTTATTGAGAAGCAGGCCCAACACCTGTTGTGGCTCCTGGATGAGATTCAAGAGAAAAGAGGAAAGAGGAAGGAACTAGAAAAGGGATTTGTAGCTAGAAGAGGTAAGACAGCAGGGTTTTCAGAACCATGCCAAAATTCATCCCAATCTAATCAATTGGCAAAAAACAAAACAAAACAAAACAAAAAAACATAGTATCAGTAGTAGAAAGAACACTGGACATGACACTTAAGCTCTGCCTCTAACTCTCTGGCTGACCTTTGTCACTCAATGCCCCTCCAGGCCTGTGCTCCTTGGCTGTAATCTGCAGAGCTAAAAGCCAGACAATCTTTAAAGTTCTTCCATTTGAACAGTCTAGGATTCTAACAAGCTTCCTTAAAATAATCTTGGAAGAGCCTGGCATGAAATAGAAGGGGAACAAGATAAAAAGAATTTCCTGGGAACCCAGGAACAATATAATGTAATATAATATAAACATAATATACATAGCATAACCTAATAACCTAACCTAATGTAATCATAACAAGCCATTATGATGGGCAGTAGAATCTGGGAATGGGAGCCAGTAACATCCCTAATGTGGAGGTAATTTCCTGATCAAGACATACAAGGCATTGAAATGTGACTCTGTTCTATCTTTATATAGAGTTGCAGATGATCAGGGAAGGAAAATAGTCAGCTGGTTCTAAAAGATCTGAGATTCATATACATTCCATCAACACATGAACCCCCAATGTCACTAAAGCAAAGAGGATGAAACTGTTCCTGTCCTTCACCAAACACTCCTCCAGTTTGCTCTTGTAAAAACAAAACCATTTCTACTCCCCGTTAAATCTGTATTTGCAGATTATTTTCATGTAGATGAGAATGCTGGGAGGGGAAAGCAACTGTGGTTTTTTTCCTAGTCCTACTATTTTAAGATTGTAAGAACAGGGTTGCATGCTCCCTTATTATTTATTTTTCTTACTGAGCTAAGAAAATGCCACAGATAAAAAACCAAACCAAAACAAAACAAAAAAAACTGCAGTCAAGGGAATGACATAATTAGCAGCCAATCAGGAAAAGGCTGTGCAATCCTCAGGCCTTCAGATACTTAATCTTCCAGGCCAGGCCCTCTCAGAGAGGATCAGGTTTTCTCTTGGGATTTCTTCCTTTTTGAATTAAGCACCACTGAGGGCTACAGTCCAGAAACACAAACTCCTAACCTAGTCCCTGGTAGACAAACAGGTCTAGGGAGATTGAATGACCTGCAGGGGGAGAGTGCTCTGCTCCATGAGAGATCAGACAGAAACAAAGGGAAAAGGGATGGTGGTGTCAGCTAGGATACAAGAGCAGCCACAGGAGAGCTGCGCCACCTAAATAAATAATGGCATGTTTGGCAGCAGATCCGATCTTTGGACATGCCTGGGGTCTACAGGTAGGTCCCTTTGGGTCTCAGCTTAAATGTTATTTCCTCTGGGAAGCAGGGTGCCACGCACAGTTGCATTGGTTCCATGCTACATACACCTAGGGTGTGCCCATCCCAGGATGGATATAAGAGACTTACATATTTTATGACAATTTTCCGGCAGTTGGTGTGTTGAGGAAAGGGCACCCAATTCACAAAAACGTGCTATATGGACTTGTAGTGGCTCTGCCGAGAATCCTTTTCTAACAGGTTTAGTGCCCCTCCCATCTGCTGCCGAAGGACCCTGTCTACCATGGTATTTCCCACACTGTATTCTAATTGCCTGTTTACTAGTCTATACACATGCTAGATTATCAGCTTTGTGAGGGCAGAGGCTGTGTCTTATTTGACACTGTATCCTGGGCCCTAGAATGGTGCTCCGCTCTAGCACAGGCTCACGGTGTTTGTTGAGCGAATGAGCAACATATTCTGAGCCACTCCAATGCTCTTGCCTAAGTGGACAGAAAGCTTGGCCTCATGAAAAGAGCACTAGCCACGTCCTGGGTTCATGAGCTTGCTCTACCTCTAACTATGTGACTTTGGGCAAGTCACTTCACCCCAGTATTCTTGATGCAAAACAGAGATAACCCCCACCCTTTCCACCTCAAAGGGGCATTGTGAGGAGCAATTTAGAAGTGTTACTAAGAAGCATTACTTGATAAACTTGTACTTATCAAGTATTACTTGATTACTTGATAAACATACGAGAAGAGGCTGTTTCAGGGAACCTGGACTACAAGGGGTACAGGACTACCAGGATCGACCCTATTTCTGAACATAGTAACTAGTCATCTCTAGCAGAAAACTAAAGATTTCTGGGTCAGGTTGTACAGACAGAAACCCCAAAATGTCAAAGACAAACTTATTGTTTCACATAAGTAAGGGCAAAGTTGTAGCTAGGCCTCCAGAACAACTGGACGTAGGCACAATAATGCCACAAGGTAAATTGCATTCTTGTTGTCGTCCCCTTTCCCATCCCAGCTCCCATCCCATCCCACCTACCTCTCCTCTCTGGGGGTCAGCCTACCGACTACAGAGTGGCTTCCTTCACACAGCGAGGGATATGATTATTAATAGCTTCTGTCTCCATCTCACAGTTTTGCCATCTGAGGGGGACTGAGCCCCTCCCCTTACCTCCAGTTTGCAAAATTTCTCTTTGCCCTGGATTGAAGTGATATATTCAATCCTGTGCTGAGGATGAGGGATACTACGATTTCTAGCCCCTACTGAAACTATTTAATACATGATTGAAGTGGGGGAATCAGTGTTCAAAAAGAAGGGGGGTACTGTTCCAGGAAGAAAGGATGGGTACTAGGTAGACAAAATGACTGACGTCCACTAGTTTTCTAAAGATCATTCCCCCACTGGAACCTGAAGTGCCACCATTTGCAATCAATTAGCTTTGATCTGGGGTCTGTTGCTACAAGACCATTTTTTCAAATACCTTTTCTGAGTTCCCTATAACAGGAGGAGAGCAGAATGGTGCCTAGTGCAGGAGAGGGACAGGCAACCTGGTAAATTCACAGTCTGCTTTCCTCTGCAAATCTGCAATAAATAACCAGAGAAGTGAGCATGCATCTAGAAAAGTTAGTTCCCTTTGTAGAATTGGTAGCTAGTGACTTCACCTGCTCAACATCAGGTACTAATTCCTCTGTGTTTTGGCCAGGTTGTGGCTTGAGTGCCAGTGTTGCTGAACTGCAATATTATTCCGCTGTCTGACCACTTTCACTTTCTGTGCTGTGGCATTCCCTGCTTGCCTCCTTTCAAACAGTCCAACTCACGTATCTTACAGATGGAGAAACCAGAGCCTCAGAGAGGGAAAATTTCTTATCCAACATCACATCCTACAAGGGAGCTCATGGCCAAACCAAGATCAGATTCTAAGTCATCCGACACTTGTTTTTTCCATTATACCACCCTTTGTTTTTCTGCAGGTTTATGACCTGAGAGATGAACTATCCCTTAATCTCACCTTCTTCCCATTCTTTTGTTTCTCTGGGTCATCTTTTGAGATGCCTTGTCTAGGTCAGTTTCTCTATATTACTGTTTAGTCACCTCTGGGTCCCAAGCAACAAGCTGTTGTCTTATCCTCAGCTGTCAGGAATGAAATTCGTATACCAGAGACCCTACCCTACTTACGCAGTATTTTCTTCACTACTCCTCAGCAAGAGCTATTTAGGCAAGCTAGTCTTGACTTGCAGCAAAATTTCAGGTGTCCTTTTAGCTAACTCCTACTCATCTCTCAAATATCCATTTAGATCACTTTATTTCAGGAGGTAAAATATATTTTATTTGGACTCTCCCCACAGACTGGGTCAGGAATACTTCCTATAGCAACCTATAGTACCCCATACTTCACCCAGCAAAACGCTTATCACCCTGGACAGTAATGGCCTGCTTACTTTATCTCCCTTCTCCACTCCACTGGACCTTCTATGAGAACAGAAGCCATTCCTGTTTCCCTTTACCATAATTTCCCCAGGACCCAGCAAAGAGCCCAGCACATGGCAAATACTGGGTAAATATGTATTGAATGAATGACTAGAACTCTGACTCCATGATTCCTTATTATTTGCACAGTAGCAATTAGATGACAAAAAGATGTGAAATACTTTGTGGATGAACACAGTATGTAGATGTTGAAGACTTACTATCCTAACAGAACTCATCATACCAGCTATCACTATAATATAAGCCTTCTCTCCCGAGATGGCTTAAAATGGAGATGCAAAAAAATTCAGCAGTCTATCCACAAAAGTTTCCCAGACTTAAATGTTTGGAAAGACTGTGCTACTGCCATAGGCAAACATCACCACCAGAGTCAAACACTGCCTTTTTGATGTTTCCTTCACCTTAACGGCAGGCTAGGGTCTGTGCCTCTGGTCATTTCCTCAGTCCACTTGGTGTCCACTAAGTGTTCCCTATGAGTCAGTCCCTGTCATACGTTTTTACATGTGTTACCTCATTTACAACAAGCCTGTGAGGAAGGATCTATTTTTATTCCTTTTAATATGTGAGAATACCAATGCACAGGGAGGTTATATGACTTGTTCAAAGTCACAAAGCCACTGGGTGATGGAGCTAGAAGTCAAACCCAGCTCTTGCTCTGAATCTCTATGCTATAAGACTCTTCTTTCTACTAACTTCTATGACAATCGTCCATCTTACTTAGACTGGCCTCCTCCTGTTATCCCAACAGCTCTTGGACTTTTCCAATTCTGTGTATCTAGAATGTAATTTTTTTAAGAATTCAAAGGAAACTTATAGATTATCTTATCAAATATTCCTAAATTATAGATGACAAAATGGTACTATGTGTCATGGAAAGCACAACAGCTTTGGGGAAAGGAAGACCTAAAGTCAAAGCCTGGCTCTTTCAGTTATCTATTGCTGCATAACAAACCACTCTATAACACAGCAGCTTAGAACAACAGCGATTTCTTATATCTTACGATTACGTGGATTGGCTGGGCAGTTCTATTGATTTCACCTGAGCTCACTCATGCTGCTGCACTCAGCAGGAGGGTTGGCTGGGTTGGCAGCAGCATGAGTATATAGATAGTGGTCTTAATGAGAGAGGCTGAAAAGAATCTGTTGCTTTATTTAATCTACCTCATTTCCTAGCTGGTTGACCTTGAGCAATTTACTTTTTCTGTCCTGAAATCAGTTCCTGATCTATACAATTGGGAAAGTAATCCCAATTGTTCCAGGTTCTTGTGAGTATTTGAGATAATATATGTCAAGTATGTAGTAAACCATTTATCCAATGTTAGTTTCTCTCCCTCTAAATCACATAGTTACTTACCATTTCTAGGGCCTAGAGTGAAACCTTCCTCTGAGTCCCCACAATCTGCTTAAAACCTACCCTTCAAGATGCAGTTCTACTTTCATGTCCTCTATAAAAATTTCTCAAATCATCAGTTTTCAATAATTGTATATATTAGGAAATTCCAAAGTTCTGTGTATAAATTAATTATTCTCAACCTTTTCCCCAACTCCACAGAAAAAAAACCCAGTAGATTAGCTTTACATGTGAAATTGCCGTTTTCTGTAAATTATTTATTGTAATTTCTGAGTAGTGTCATAGTTTCACCCCCTCCTCCCCAATTTAAGAATGCATACTGAAATGCAAATGAATGAAAATGTCTTTATTATCCTTATAATCTGCTTTAAAGGTAAATCATTCATAAAGTTTGCTTCTTTATTATTAGCAACACATTACTTGCCATGTTTTACCTGTCTAAATCACTCATTTGGCACTAAGCATATGGTCCTTTATTCTCTTAATCCTTTTATGGGTATGTCCTCCTAACTAGATTAAAAATGTGTATAAATATATGAACATGTGTTTAATTTATCTTGTAGTTCTATCATAATGTCCTAAGCATAATAGAAGCGCAAATCATGTTTTCCAAATACTCCCTATTGGGGTTTATGAGGAGAATAAGCAGCTCTGGAACAGTGGGAAAGAAAACTGGATTTAGAATCACAGGATCCAAGCTTATGTACTGGCTCTGAGGTTGTGGACCAAGAAGTTACTTATTTGTTCCTTGAACTTCTCTAGTATGATGGGAGAAAGCACTGAATGAGAAGAGTGAGAGCCCTTGTGTACTCAGTATTCATTATCTTATGCCAGTGGGTCATAAAGGTGTTGGGGGGTGTGTCACTTTTTATCAAAATACACAGGCCTGATCCCACCCTTCCCTTACTCATTGATGTATCCTAGGATGGGACAGGGAAAGAGAGAGGACATGTATTTGGAATATGTTCTCCAACGTTTACAAATGTGTGATGTGGGAACCACTATGGCCTTAGATTCTGAAAGAATTGAGCTTTGGGCAGTTGCAGGGAGGAAGCATCTTTTTCCATATCTCCATGTTATTTTGATTACTGAAAGCTATTTTTATTAAATTGAACCAGTTACTGTTTTCTCAAAGTAAAATATTCATCTCCAGGTGGCTGGAAAGGGAAATACCAAAATTCATAGGGGTCCTAAGCTCTCTTTGGTCCACTTGCAAAACCCACCATGCCAAATTTTCTAACCATATAATCATTTCCTTCAATGCTTTCCTCCTTATCACAGTCAACTCACAAAAGTTCTTACATTGATAGGAGCTCCTATAATGCCTTGAAGATAGCACAATAAATGTTTGCTGCTTGACTAATCTTTAGTTGCACATAAGGCTGCTTTCCCTATGATAATTCACACTGTTTGTTATGGTTATGTTTATCTAGCACAGTAGGAGATACCAAAAAGTGCTTAATAAGTACTTTTGGATTGACTGACCGGAATGACCTGTACATTTTTGTTCTTTGCCAGAGCAGTGGAGAAATGCCTCTAATTCAATCCAGCTCTAGCTCTTAGCAGCCCAGGGGGAAGTCTCTTAAGGGAAGAGGTTAAAATCTAAGGGAGGTTGTTAGCAATTTAGCATTTTTGAGTCAGGTAGGAGTATTTAATTTGCTCACTAGAGAGAACAATATGCTCTCCAGGGTATGCAAGAACAATGCTACTATGCCTACAGATAACAATACCGTACTGTACACTTAAAGAGGATAGACCTCATGTTAAGTGTTCTTATCACAATACAACAAAATTTTTAAAAATAGAGCCCTCACATTTGTTTAGCTCTTTATAGCTTCCAAAGTGTTTTTGTATCTCTCATCTCATCTGAGCCTCCCACCAATCTTGTCAGGTAGGCAGATATTACTGATCTTAATTTTACAAAAGCAGAAGCTAAGGCTTAAATGGCTTATGGGACATGCACTAAGTCACATAGCTAGTAAATGGCAGAGCTGCCCAGTTGTATTAAGGCTTTTTCAAGACAAGAAGGAAACTTAATACACAACAGTTTAAGCAGGAAGTAAACTATTGACTTGCGTAACTGGGAAAGTATAGAAGATATTGAGTTATCTCCCCAATATCCATTCCCTTTTTTCTTAGCAACTGCCCTGATTGTTCATCATACATTCTCCTCCCCACATCCCTACCGAGAAGCCCACGCACTTTTGGCAAAGCTGACCTCACCCAATTCAAGGGACGGGGCTTATGGGTCAGGTTTACACTGATCAGCATAATTTCACCTCCTGGCCACAGTTTTTGGTTCAAGGAGAAGCATGTAACACTATTTGGGCCAATGAGAAGCAAGGAGAGATTTGCTGAGGGTTTCAAGGAAAGAATTTTCTGCAAGCAACTAGCTATCTCCTACCAGATGTGAGGGGGAAGGATACAACCGCGTTTTTACAACTATGTAGAAAACCAGCCTGAGAATGAAGCTGACACTGGACAGCAAACAAGGACTTTGATGATAGTGTCAAGCTACTAGATCAACTAATTCTGAAACCCACCTACCTCTGGACTTTGCAGTTTCATAAGCCACGAATTACTCTCAGATACTTCATGGCAAGTAAGAGAAAACCCAACTCAAAATAGTCTAAACACTAATGGGCTGCTTGCCTGCTTGACATGGAGTATACTAAAGTAACTCATGGAATGGAAGGAAAAGCTGTAGAAATGAGGGTCTCAAGGACTGGAATCCAAATTGCCAGGGCACCAGGACTCTCTCTTCACTTGCACTCTTCTCTCTCATTTGCTTCTACTGCAGACGTGCCTTTTCTGCTATATGGCTGGGAAATGACCACCTGCCACCTCAGCATATCAGTGAGGGTCCCAAGAGGAAACACAGGCCTTTCAGATTGAGGGATCTGAGGAGAGCTTAATAGAGACTATTTACAAAGATATGGGTGGAAATATCACAAAGGATATTATAGTGCACCAGAGTATTACAGAAACAGCCTGGTGGGCAGATGTTACCATTTCTAAGCCTGAAGGGGTGAGGGGAGATTGCAGCAGTTATGGAAACCAGAGACCGAAAGGGCTGTGTGGAGAGGGCCCCCTGACATGAGCTTTGTCAACATAAGTCAGATTGCATTCCACCGCAATCTCCCCAGCTCCATTTACCTGCCAGTGTTCCCCATGGCCTGTGGGTGTACTCCACACAGGTCAACCTCCTAAAGCACAGACTGTGCTGCAGAAGGCTGGAGGGTAGATTTAAAGGAGCAAATGGAAGGTATTCACTACACTAAGGTTTGCAACCTTTGCAGAATGAGAGTATTTCTTTTTCACAGCATCCGAATGTCAACACCAGAAAAGGATTCTGGCCCTATTTGGGAGAGTGGTTTACTTTTTGGACCAACTACAGACACATACAAATAATTCCTTAGTCCTAATAAATACTCTATAGAGTTGATCTTAGAAGAGTCCACGGGGGGAGAGAGGCTTATTGTAAAACATAAATACCACCATGAACGGACAGAATATGTAGATCGTACCTGGTTTTCCACTGACCTTTTTAACTGATGCGTTAAATACAGTTGACCCTTACACAACACAGGTTTGAACTGTGTGGCTCCACTTATACATGGATTTTTTTTCAACTAAATGTGGACTGAAAATATAGTATATATGGATGCAAAAATGTACAAATACAGAGGGCTGACTTCTCCTATACAGTGGTTCTTCTGGGCCCATTGTGGGACTTGAGTATGTGTGGATTTTGGTGTATGCAAGGGGTCTGGGAACCAATCCCCCACATACACTGAGGCACAACTATACAAAGCTAAGATTATCATAAAGTATCTCAGATCAATGTAGTAGTGTTATGATGGACAACCACATTATTAATTTTATTATTATTATATTATAGCATTATTTTATTATTGTTAAAACAAATTATTACTATTATTATTAAATTATAGCTTAATGGTTAACAGTAGGACCTTTGTAATTAAAGCAATCTGTATTTAAATTCCAACTCTTCCACTTATCAGCCCTATGAAGTTGAGCAAGTCACATATCTTCTCTAGGCTTCACTATAAAATAAAGGTAATAATTAGGATCTCATAGAGCTGTTGTGAGGGCTAAATAAGATAATGTATATAAAGTGATTGGTACAGTTGCTGGCAACAGAAGGGGCTATGTAAATGCTATCTAGTATTGAAAGACAAGAGTGGATGATAGGACATACACTGGCCTTTGAGTCAGGAGAACAAGCTTCAAGTCTCATATCAGACTTTAAAAATTGTTGAGATTTTGCTGGTATCCACCATATTAACCCCCTTTCCTCTGAATGCTGAAATAATTTAGAATTGGACATAGAAGTCAGATGGGAATTAAAACAGTATCTATGTCTGGTAAATTGGATTAGAGAACATGAGTTGGACCTCTCCTGAAGACTAGGTTTTAAGCCTGCATGTGGGGAGCATTATTTCTGCAAAGCAGACTTACCTAACCAGACATGGAAAACCAAAGTTGGATTCATGCTGTGTTGACCAGAGCAAAGGAGTCAGACAACTAACATCGAAGAAGGAGCAGCGCAAGTGTAAAGAGTGCAAGAACCTTGGGAACTCATGCCCCCTTATCAGAGACAGCATCAGGAATGTACCATCTACAGTAAGGTACATGTGAAAGAGTTGGAGAAACTCTTTGAGGAGAATCTATACTCAAGCTGCAAAGAGAGGGAAATACTGGCTCAAGTTGGACAAGCACTACAGGTGTGGTTCAAGAACTGCTAGGCCAAATACTGTCAACAGCAGTCATGGCAGCAGCAATAGCAACTACTAAGAGACCAGAAGAGAACAGAGATGTGCAGCCGGGAGGGAGCCAAGAAATGTCACTCAGAGCCTTTGCCAAGCATGTTGTCCTGGGTGACCTCAGGTTTCTGAGTAGTTCCTCCACTCAAATCTCAGTAAATTCCACAGCAGCAGAACTTACTGCCTCTAACAGGGGACATGACCTTTCTGTGATGAACTTTATGTCAGAGTCCATAATTTTCCCTGGCCCCACTAAGCACCCTTCATGCCTAGACACCTTCAGTGCCTTCTATATATCTACCTCTCTCATGAAGCTGTGGTGTCAAGATGACACTGACTCTCTAGAATTGAATAGTCACAGAGGGCAGGGGGAAGAAAAAAAAAAGAAAAAGAAAAAAGAAAATAGAATTGAATAGTCACATACAAGATTAAATTTGAATTTAGAGAACAGACTGGTCACTAAAATGGCCTGAAGATCTCTTAGGGGAACCATGACAAACCCTGTGACAACTACATACGTTTGTGAGATTTATCCATGTTTTCATATGCCGCTGTGGTTCATTAGTTTTCACTGCTGCTGAGTATTTCGTTTTACGAATACACTACAAATTTATTTATCCATTCTTCTGTTGATGTACATTTGGGTTGTTTCCACTTTTGAGCTATTTTAAATAATGATGTTTTCATATGCATTTCTGTTAGGTATACACCTAGAACATATTGTTGGGCCACAGGATCTCCTATGGCCACCTCTGGAAGATATTGCCAAACAGTTAAATAAATTTACCCTCTTATACTTCCACCAATAGTGTATGAGAGTTCCTGCTGCTCAGCATTTTGGCCAACATTTAGGATTAGATGTTTTAATCAGACACTTAATCTGGTAACTATATAGATATATTTTATGGTTGTTTTAATTTGAATTTCCCTGATGACCACTGAGGTTGTGCACTTATCATTTATTTATTGGTCATTAACATTAAGCAATGAATATGAAGTACCTGCTTAAGTCTTTTGCAAACTTTTGCTAATCGATTTGAACAAGTTCTTTATACATCCTGGATACTATCACTTTATCAGATATTTGAGTTATAAATATCTTCTTTGATTCTGTAGCTTGTGTTTTTACTTTGTGCTGACTTAATGAAAACAAATTCTTGATTTAAAATAATTATTTTTATTCCTTTACATGTGTCTTTTCCCTGCTTGTTTTAAAAAAAAATCCTTCCCTACAGAAAGTCATGAAAATATTGTGTTTATTATTTTCTAAAAGATTTCTGGTTTAACTTTTGCACTTAGGTCTTTAATATACTAGGAATTAATTGGTGTGTATGATATGTATACTGTGAGGTAGGAATTCAATTTCATTATTTATCTTGTGGATACCAGTTGTCTGCCACCATTTATTGAAAGGATATGTTGTTTTCTCACTGATCTGCAGTGCCATCTCTGTCATGTATCAATGGCTTATTAATATATGGGTCTGATACTGAGCTCCATATTCTGTTCAAGAGATCTATATGTTTATCCTTGCACCATCACAATATCATCACTATTATTCCAGCTTTATGATGAGTCTTGATATGTGGGAAACCTAAGTCCTCCCATATCATTCTTTCTCAAGGCATCTTGGATTTTCTCGACTCTGCATTTTCACACAAACTATTTTAGAATAAAATTACCAAATTTCATCAAACAATTGGTAGGATTAATTGGAATTGCATTGGATCTATAAATCTGTTTAGAGAAATTGATTACATGACTGAATCTTCCATTTCATGAATATCATTTACTTCTTCATTTCTTTAGGTTTTTCATCTTTTCATGTCTTGAACAATTTTTCTTAGGTTTCTTCCTAGAAACATTATATTGGATGCCATTTTAAAAGGCAAACTTAATCCATCTTCCATCTAGGAATTGATTAATATTTTATGTTGGTTCTACATCTAGAAATCCTGTCAAATTCTTATTAATTCAATAGATTCTTTTGGACTTTGAACTTGAAAACCAATAAACATTACTACGTTGTTTTAAAAAGTGGTCAGAGAACAAAGATAATGGATTAAATAATCTCACATATTATAACGCATTAAATTCTAACATGTTAAACCACCCAATAGTGATCTAAACCAAAGGAAGTAGTGCCGTCACCATTTCTCCAATCAGTTAAGTCTCTCCTACTATGGGAAGAAGAAAGGTAGAGACTTGATGAAGATTTATTTTATGGGTTGAGGTAGATGATTGGGAGAAGAGAAGAAGTCTCCTATACAACTATGAAACTATAATATAATTAATAATATTATAAATAATATTCACTATGTCTTTGGATATCAGTTTCCTATTTTGTTAAACAGGAATAACTTAAGTGATCACAGGAGGATACTGGGATGGTTAAGTGAAGATAATCAAAGTATGATTAAGGTGATATTATAATTACTGATTCAAAAGAATTCATTTGTGAGAATCCCTTTATAAATAAATTCACATACATGTATATTGCATATATGAATTATCTTCATGTAAATTCTAATTTTAATATCAAATATTGCTTTAAGAGGGGACTTTCTAATCAAAATTATACTGTAGGCCTTAGCCATTGCAACAACATAAGAAAAAGCAAGATAAGATATAAGGATTTAAAATAAAAAAACAAAGACATTACTCCCAAATAGTATAATTGCTTATATAGAAAATCCAACAGACTCTAGGGACAACGTATTAAAGATAATAGGAAAGTTTAGCAAGATTGGTGGATAGAAAAGCAATATACAAAAATCAATAGCTCCCCTACACACAGAAAATAACCAATTAAAAAAATATAGTTTTTAGAGAGAGATCATTCACAAATTGACTTACTTATTGACCATTCATTGAATGTCCAATTTGCACATTTTGCTAAATTTAACAAAATTTTTTTTAACTATTTGTAAAGTTTATAGGAATTCCTTTTAGAGAAGACCATATCAGAGACTATTATTTGTCCTCCATTAATCACTTTCTTCTTCCTTCCTCTATGGCAGAGATCGATAAACTACAGCCCATGGGCCAAATCAGGCCCACCACCTGTTTTTGTAAATAAAGTTTTATTGGAACATAGCTTTCCCTATTGATTTACATATTTTTTATGACTTTCATACTACTACAGCAGAGTTGAATAGTTATGACAGAAACAGCATAGCCCTAAAAGTTTAAAATATTTCTATATGGCCCTTTACAGAAAAAGTTTGTTGACCTCTGTTCTATGATACTTGAATTCTTGAGATTTGCACCCAGAAGAAAGGTGCACATTGCACCCAGAAGAAAGACCATAATTTCCAGCTTCTTTTCAGCTAGCTGCATCAATGTGTCTTAAGTTATAACCAATGGGATTTAGACAGAAGTGTCTTATAGCAGTTTCCAGGGATCTTCCTTAAGGGACAAGGTGTGTGTGTAGGCATGTGCACCTACATGTGTATGTGCTCTTTGCTCTTTCTGATTTCTTTTTTTTAACTTTTTATTTTGAAAGAATTATAGATTCATAGACAGTTATAAGAAATAATACAGAGAGATCCCAGGTACCCATTCCCCTTTCCCCCAACAATAGCATCATGCAAAACTATAATATGATACTATAGCCAGGATATTGATATTGATGCAATTCTCCATTCTTGCTCAGATTTCCTCAGTTTACTTGTACTCATGTGTGTATGTGTGTGTGTGTGTGTGTGTGTGTGTGTGTGTGTGTGTGTATTTAGGTCTATGCAATTTTTCATGTGGTGGTTTATATATCCACCACCACAGTCAAGATTACAAAGCAGTTCTACCACAAGGTTACCTTACCATACCTACTTCCCTCCCATCCCCCTTCCCCCACCCCCTATCCTTACCCCCTGGCGATCACTAATCTGTTATCCATGTCTATAATTCTGTCATTTCAAGAATGTTGACGATCAAGATGGCCAACGAGACATAGGTAGTATATACCTCCTCCATGAAGAGGAACCAGAATAGTAAGTAGATAGCCACATTTTAAACAGATCGTCTAGCAGAGAACACTAGGATTCACCAGAGAAGTGCTGGGAAGCACCAAACATAAGGAGAGGGTTTAAGGCAGCTTGCCTGGCTGCGGCTGAGAGCCAGGAAAATCTCCTGAATATGAGGAAACAGTAAGAGAGAAGTCCCCAGGGCTTCACACTCTGAAATAGGCTTTTATGATCTTGCCTATGAGAGAACCCTCAACTCATACAGGCCTGGGGCCCAACATAGGGAGTTGCCCAGAGACTATATAGAGACACTGTTCCAGAAAGGGAACCCACACAGAATCCCAGAGGAATCTGAGCCTAGAGCACTTCCAGCTGCTTGCTGCTGTGCTGCTCTGAGGAGGGAGAGGGCAGACTAGAGATTCTCAGGCAAACCTGGGAAGATCCCTACCACTCTGCTGCAGACTACTGTTAAGACTGAGACATGAGTGGGTTGCACTGTTCACAGATTCTTGCCTAGAAAGGGCCCCGCCCTTTGTGGTCACAGGCCCAAGATGCCATTTTAAGAGTTTAATGCTGGGCTGTGCCCTGCCCTCAGGCTGAGTTCTGGCCCACAAGGCTGCAGGGCTAGGGAGGGAAAGGGAAATCAGGCTCTGTAATGCATACCTAGGACAATAACCACTGCCCTGCAGTGGGGTGCTGTGAGACTAAGACATGAGTGGACCACACTCCCTACAGCTTCTTGCCCACATTGCTTGCCTGAGTGGGGCCCTGCCATCTCTGGTCACAGGCCCACAGCCGCTGCCATTTTGAAAGTTTAACACTGGGCCGTGCCCTACCCCAGGGCTGAGTTGGAGGCAATGCAGCTGCAGCTGCCTCTCAGCCTAGAAGGGACTGGGAAGACCAAACTCTCCTAATCACACCTAGGACCATATGTACTGCCCTGCTATGGGCAGCTGTGGACTGCAGACTAACCTGCTCAACCCACTGCAGCTACCAGCAACACCAACATTGACCCTTTTGGTCGCAGGGGGGTACTCCACCACCACTACTGCTATCACTGACATCATACCAGCTGCCCAGGGGCCTGAGAACCTGTGCACATAACAAGCCCACTTGTCCCACTATTAGCTTCTGAGAAAGCCATCTGGAGGCCTAAGAATTGGCCCTCTAGGACTCACTAACACCAGTGCCAGTGTAAGTTGCTCTGTGGCCTAAAAACAGGCACAGTCAGCCCACTAGTATCATCACCAGAGCCCAAGGACTGGCTCGGTTGCTGTCCAAATCCCCAGCAAAAGTGCATCACAGCCTCCACTAATAAGACTCTAAGCCACTGAGGAAATCCCAGATACCACTGACTCTGTGTATTGCTGAAGAAATCATATAGACATCATACTCCCGCAAGCACCCAAAACCAAAGTCAAAGTATACTTCTCAACCAACAACGTATACACATCTTCAGGAAAAACTCTCCCCTATAAAAGCAATTTCAAAAAATTGGAAGAAGTGATTCCTGTACCAGATACACAGATGTCAACAAAGGGAACATGAAACATGAAAACATGGAAACATGAAAAAGCAAGGAAATACAATACCGCTGAAGGACCACAACAATTGTCCAGCAACAGATCCCAATCAAAAAGAACTCAAAATGCCAGACAACAAATTCAAAATATGGATTTTAAAGAATCTTAACGAAATGTAAGAGAAATCTGAAAATCAATACAAAGAAATCAGAAAATCAATTCAGGATATTAAAGAGAAATTTATCAAGGAGATAGAAATCTTAAAAAAATAACCACAGAAATTCTGGAACTGAGGCCGGGCGTGGTGGCTCACGCCTGTAATCCTAGCACTCTAGGAGGCCCAGGCGGATGGATTGTTTGAGCTCAGGAGTTCGAGACCAGCCTGAGCAAGAGTGAGACTCTGCCTCTACTAAAAATAGAAAGAAATTATATGGACAACTAAAAATATATACAGAAAAAATTAGCCGGGCATGGTGGCACATGCCTGTAGTCCCAGCTACTGGGGAGGCTGAGGCAGAAGGATTGCTTGAGCCTAGGAGTTTGAGGTTGCTGTGAGCTATGCTGACACCAGGACACTCTAGCCTGGGCAACAGAGTGAGACTCTGTCTCAAAAAAAAAAAAAGAAAGAAAGAAAGAAAAGAAATTCTGGAACTGAAAAAAACCCATTAAAGGATACAAAATACATTTCTAAGCTTCAATAATAGACTAGACCAAGGAGAAGAATGAATCTCAGAACTTCAGGTTCTTTTGGAATAATCTAATAAGATGAAAATAAGGAAAAAAGAATGAACAAAGCCTTTGAGACATCTGGGACTACATAAAGTAGCCAAAATTATGAATATAAGTATTCCTGAAGGGAAAGAGAAATCAAAAGTTTTAGAAAACCTGTTTAAGGAAATAATTGATGAAAATTTCCCAAGTTTATCAAGAAAGTCATCCAGATACAGGAGACCCAGTGACCCCCAGGCAACTACACTGCAAAAAAGACTTCACCATGACATATTACATTAAGAATGTCTAAAGTCAACATGAAAGAAAGAATTAGCAAGAGAAAAACATCTGGTCACTTATAAAGGATATCTCATCAGAATAACATCAGACAGACTTCTCATCAGAAACCTTCTAAGCCAGAAGAGAATAGGATGGCATTTTCAAAGTGCTGAAAGAAAAAAACTGTGAGGGCCGGGCATGGTGACTCACATGTGTAATCCCAGAACTTTGGGAGGCCGAGGTAGGAGGATCATTTGAGGTCAGGAGTTCAAGACCAGCCTGGGTAACACAGTGAGACTCCACCCTACAAAAAAAAATTTTTTTTTTTAATTAGCCAAACATAGCGGCACATACCTGTAGTCCCAGCTACTTGGGAGGCTGAGGCTGGAGGATTGCTTGAGCCCAGGAGTTTGAGGTTGCAGTGAGCTATAACGATGCCACTGCACTCTACCCAGGGCGACAGAGGGAGACTCTGTCTCAAAAAAAAAACAACAACAACAACAAAAAAGCCCCCCAGAAAACCAAAAAACAGTATAGGAGGTTTCCAACCTTAGTTCAGTGGCTCAAGGCCACTATTTATGGAATTCTTTCCTTATCTACAAGCTTGTCACCACATTGTTACAAAATGGCTGTTGCAGCTCCAGTCATTACATTTCTGCTCCAATTGGAAGAAGACAGATGGGGTAAAGGGTAGCACTATTTATCCCTTTTATCAGCAAGTAAATTATTTCCCCTCAAAAGACTTCTTAGACCTCATTGGCTAGAATGAGATTATAAGCCTTCTCTAGCAAAGTTCTGTTAGAAGAAATCAGTATTGTGTACCAACTAACACTACCTGCTAGTCTACTTCTTTGGCAATCAATCATCCAAACACACTCTTCTTCTATGTACACTTTACATAAAAAGAAACTAGCTTGAGGCCGCATGCGTTGGCTCACACCTGTAATCCTAGCATTTTGGGAGGCTGAAGTGGGAAGACTGCTTGAGGTCAGGAGTTTGACACCAGCCTGAGCAAGAGCAAAATCCCATGTCTACAAAAAAATAGAAAAATTACCTGGGCATGCTGGCACATGCCTGTAGTCCCAGCTACTTGGGAGGCTGAGGCAGGAGGATTGCTTGACCCCAGGAGTTTGAGGCTGCAGTGAGCTATGATGACACCATTGCAGCACTCTAGCCCAGGAGCTAGAGCAACACCCTGTCAAAAAAAAGGAAAAGAAAAAGAAAAGAGGAAGGAAGAAAGGAAGGAAGGGAGGGAGGGAGGGAGGGAGGAAGGAAGGAAGGAAACTAGCTTGAAGTGAAAGATCTCTGAGTGAAGTGCATTCCTCTTTACTAGGTCTGAATATAGATCCTTGTGGTCTAGCAACCTAAGGCTAAAAGTTAAATTATCTGCTCCCAACACACCCAATATACTATGATAGAGAAGAAACAGGTTAATCACAATAAAAGTTCCCATTTGTTTGGGAAGAATGGGAAATATATAGTAGTCATTGGTTCAAAGCAGACATTAAATCCTACTGGGCTAAATTGTCTGGTTAGACAATCTGGCAGGCCTTGAATGTGTCCTCTGTAAGAATCTTCCATGTTCATTACCATCTAACTGTATCTAACATTGGCACAGAACAGAGGGTGGCAAATTTTTTCTGTAAAGGGCCAGATAGTAAATATTTTAGGCTTTGAGAACCATCACCAGTCTCTATCACAACTACTGAACTCTGCCATTGTAGAGTGAAAACAGCTGTGGACAGTATGTTAGTGAATGAGTATTGCTGTGTTCCATTAAAACTTTTCATTATGGATGCTGAAATATGAATTTCACATAATTTTCATGTCATAAATATTTTTTCTTTTGTTTTTATTTTAACCATCTAAAAATGTCAAAACAATTAGCTTCTTGGTTGCACAACTCAACAGGAGTGGGGCAGGTTTGGCCAAGAGACCATAGTTTGCTGACCCCTGGTGTAGTCCAGTCATGATCCATTGCCTGGAGCTGAAGACACTACTACACTGAGCAAAACTGGCATTCCGTTAATACAGAAGAAGGAAGAAAAGAAGACATATTAGGTAGGCAACTAAAGTAAGCTTCCCATTAGATATTAAAACTGTATAAAACTACATAATATATAAAGCAATGCAGTACTGATGCAGAGATAGCTAAATAGGCTAATGAAACAAAACAGAGAGCCTAGAAAGAACCCAACATGTGCTAGAACTAAGTGTATAATAAAAGCAGCATCTCAAGTAAATAAAAATGGATTATTCAATAAATATAGAAAAATACGCTAGCCTTATGAAAACAATATATAAGATCCCCCATCTCTTAACATACCACCAAATAAACTGCAGATGGATTATAAATCCAAATCTGGGAAGCAAAGGTTTAGAAAAAAGGTTTTTTTAAAGAAAAAAAAATTGTATTATCTATTACTGTGTAACAAACAACCCCAACACATAGTAACTAAAACAACCATTTTATTTGCTCTCAATTCTGTGGTCTGCAATTTGGACCAGGTTCAACTAGGTGGGCTTATAGTGGTTTCAGCTGGGGTCATTCATGTGGCTGCAGTCATTGGGAGGATCAGCTGAGCCAGAGTGGTCTAAGATAACCTCACTTACACGTCTGACAGTTGGTGCTGGCCATTCGCTAGGCCACATGTCTCAGCACACAAGCCTGAAGGTGGCTGTGATGAAAGATGAAAGTTCCAACACATGAGCACTTTTCAAACCTCTGCTTACATCACGTTTGCTCTCCCTTTGCCTTCACCTCCTGCTTGCACGGAGCCCACAGATCTTCCAGAGGGGCAAGCCTAGGGTTCTCTCAGGTCTTTTCAGTCGGTCCTGGCCATGCACATCGTACTTCCTCTTTCCAGGCATGGACAGGCATGTCTTTGAATCTTACAAAAGGCACGGCCACCTCCTGGAAAGCTTCTCTTATCTGGGTGAGGAGAGGGGCACAACAAAGGTCAACCCCTGTGCCAGTCCCTCCGAGAGCCCACCAACAGGTCAAAAGGCACATGCACAGTATTTTAAGATCAAGGCTCATATTAGCCCTGTGGCACCAGCACGCCACATCAGAAATGTGGGTTACTGTCTCTGTGGCTGCCACCACCACACTGGGGAAGAGGAGATGGTAGTCAGGTGAGAAAACAGGCTGCAGTGCTCTCTTACCAAAAGTCAGCTGCCCTTTTCTTCATTAAGCAGTCTTCTGGTTGCTGTACATTTTGGATAAGATTTCAGAATCCCAAAATAGTTGATTCTGTCAGTCTTTCTAGCTTATGGTTGTTTCAGTGGAGGGAACAATTCTTTAAGCACCTTACTCTGCCACTTTCTGTAACATCACCTTATGACGATACCTTGATACTCCTTCCTTTCCCTCCCCAGGCCTGAATCCTTGGTCTGTAGTTTTGAGGCACCACTCCTCACTGTCTGGGAGCACAGCCAGCACCCTGCTCTGTTTAGCCTGTGCCTCCCCAGCACCTTCAGGTTCCCAGCAGCTGCCCGTGGTTAATTCTTATTATGAAATATTATATATAATTTTAAATGAAGGAACTAGAGCTACATTATCAACATAAAGATATCTCATAAATGTAATGCTAAGAAAAGCAAGTTAAAAAAAGAGTAAAGCATAAAAGCATTTGTGTAATTTAAAAATACACAAAACCACAGATATATACCAACATACTAATAGTACTTCTCTCTGAGGGGAGGGACCACATAAAGTTATTTTTTTCATTTCACTTATATTGTCTGTTTTCTAAATGTATTAGTTTTGTATTGCTGCTGTTACAAATTACCACAAACTTAGTATCTTAAAACAACACAAATTTATTATCTTATGTCTGGAGGTCAGAAGTCCAAAATGGGTCTCATGGGCCAAAATTAAGGTGTCAGGAGGGATGAGTTCTCTCTGAAGGCTCAGTGGAGAATCCATTTCCTTGACTTTTCCAAGTTCTAAAGGCTGCCTGATTTCCTTGGCTCATGGGTCCTTCTTTTATCTTTACAACCAGCAATGGTATGTTCTTGACCCTTCTTCCATCATTGCATTTCCTTCTTTAACTCTGACTTCTGCTATTAAGGACCCTTGTGATTACATTGGTGCCACTTGGATAATGTAGGATAATGTCCCTATCCAAAGATCCTTAACTTGATCACATCTGCAAAGTCCCTTTTGGCATGTAAGGTAAAAATTTATAGGCTCCAGGAATTAGGATATGGACATTTTTCGAAGGCCATTATTCTCACTGTCATATTACAATAAATGTGATGTTCTTGATATAAGAAAAAAACATATATATATATTTTTTGACTGCAGCTCTTTTATTTGCCAGCAATGATAACCTAGTGTGACTCGCTTAAGGGATCAGGGGAATTCCTTGGAGCCTCAGAAGGAGATGGAGACAAGAGACTGAGGTGAACTCAGGATGGCGGTTCTCTCTCCCCTCTCTCATTTCAGCTTCCCTCTGCTTATTCCTTCCCACACTGTGTCCTGGCTCTCTGCTTTCCAGTACAGGTGGCAGGAAATGGCTGTCACCTCATGAGGAGAAGACACTTGTGTGGGTGTATTTCCTTTTTTTCACCCCCCCACCCCCGCATGGGTGTATTTCCATAGACAGAGGGACAGAGGAGAGCATTTGTTGTGGATTGCTAAGCCCTGCTCCTACTGGGGTGTCTTCCCCCAAGAGAGGCCCCAATGGGGCAGCAAGTGTTGCAGCATAGATTCTGAGTAAGGAGTTTGTCTCTTCCTCCTTGTCAGGAAAAAGTGTTCAGTTATTACTATTGGGGCTCAGAAACCAACATCCCAGAATGTGGCACACTGACATGCTGAACTGAAGAAGATGCCTCAGAGTCTCTCTGACTTTTCCCTTTCCCCACCCCTACTGTCTCTCCCAAAGCACAGACCTTTACCTGCCTAAAATCCAGACCACTGAGGAAAAAAACATAATTTCAAAGGTTTCTTTAAAACTACCTGCATAATGTGCTTGGATTTGACCGAAAGCAAATGATTTTATAAATCTTCTAATCAACATCTTCCATCTCTAAATTTTATAGGCCCCCCAAAAAAGCAAGTAATAAATAAGGATCTATGCAAAGATTGCAGATAAAAAGCAGTACCCCTGTTCTGACATTACACATCTTTTCTACATATAATTTTGCCATGATGGTATAAAAACATTATATCAAATGGCTTTTAACATATGGCAAATTACTCATCTTCACTGACTATAAAGGAAATACAAATCAAAATTACAGTTTTTCACAATGTTGGAGAGAATGTAGGGTAACAGGTATTCTCACAGTTGATAGGAATATAAATAAGTACAACTCCTAGGAAGAGCAATTGGACAACATCTGTCAAAACTTAAAATGCATATACTCCTTTTCAGCATTAACTGTATTTCTAAGGATTTTTCCTATAGATACTTTCACATGATCACAAAGGTATATAGGTACAAGACTATCCAGGGCCCCATTGTTATGACAGTAAAATATTGGAAACTGTCAAAATGTCCATCAGTAGGGGAGTGGTTAAATAAACTGTATATATTCTCAGGTTGTTAAGAACCAAGGTTGTACCTTAAAAAAAGT
Organism: Lemur catta; assembly: GCF_020740605.2. Taxonomy (NCBI): domain Eukaryota; kingdom Metazoa; phylum Chordata; class Mammalia; order Primates; family Lemuridae; genus Lemur; species Lemur catta. Next base: position 58,067,861 of record NC_059134.1, read on the forward strand.
GAAAAGATGAGCAACAAACTGGAAGATTCTACAAATATCAAGAATGTATAAAGAACTATAAATTAATAAGAAAAAAATATAGTAGAGAAAGGTATAAAAGACATAATCAATCATTTTACAGAAAAAGAAACACATAAGGCTAAAAAATAATATACATTATTAGAAATTGGGAAAATGCAAATTAAAATCTCAATGATACGTCATTTTTTTACCTTTTCAAATGGCAAAAATAAAGATGTCTGACAAAACTAAGTATCAAAGAAGATATGGATCAAAGGAAGCTCTGACACATTTCCAGGGGAGTGTAAATTAGAATAACTACTTTGATAAACTATGTGGTATTATTTCATGACATTGAATATTTGCATACTCTATGATCTAGCAATTTCACTCCTAGGTATATGTTTAAGGAAACTTTAGCATTATGTGTATTTGGAAACAAAGAATGTTCAGAATAGCACTAATCATAACTGTAAAAACTAAATTTTCTTATTATGTTCACATAGTAGAATTTTACAGGAAGAATAAAGTCATAAGTAATAAAATTTTAGTAACATAGCAGGTCCCAGAATATAACGCAGATTATTAAAATCTTCTTATAAAAATAAAAATAAGTAAAACTAACAATGTATGTGATAAAACACACCTTCCCCAAAGGGAATCATAAAAACAAAATTCAAGAGGGTAGTGTCTCCAAGTGGAAGCAGAGGGGATTGGATAGGGATGGAGAACATAGAAAGACGTAAGTTATTTGTTCTTGGCTTAGGTGGTGGGTTCATGGGCTTTCGTTTTATCAGTACAAATGAATAAATGAAAATAAATGAATAAGAGGGCTCTGCATTGGACCAATGATGATAGTGTATCATAAACTAAGGATTATATTTAATCCAATACTTTATACTTAGGAAAAACAACATTCTTCACCAAGAAGACTGTTTATAGGAGCTTTATTTGTAATAGCAAAAAATTGAAAAAAACCCAAATGTCCTTCTTTTGGTGAATGTTTAAACTAACTCCATCCAGGGGACTACACTCAGCAATAGAAAGGAAGAAACTAGTCATACACACAACAACCTGAGCGATATCAAAGGCCTTATGCCTAGTGAAAAAAAGGCAATTTAAAGAGACTATTTACTGTATGACTCCATTTAATAACATTCTCAAAGTGACAGAACTATAGATGTGGAGGACGAATTAATAATTACCAGGAACATGATAGAATGGGGGTATGAATATAAAGGGGTAGCACTAGGAATTTCCTTTGTAGAGATGGAACAGTTGTGTATCTTGATTTTGGTGGTGGTTGCACACATCAATATATGGGATAAAATTGCATAGAACTTCTCTCTCTTTCTCTCTCACATACTCATACACATACACACATATACCCAAAACAACATATAATGAAACTACAGTATTCTAAGCATATTGGTTCAGACGTATGCATGGAAAAGAAGGACCAGTTATGGATCCAAAGACAGAGAAATTAAGTATCTGATAAGATGATATTTCAAATTAGTGGCAAAAGGTGAATTATTTAATAAACATTGTTTGTCTTAAATAGATCAAAGATACATATAAGTAAAAAAGCAAACTAACTAAAGCTAGGAGACAAGGGATAATTTTTCTTAAATAATCAAGAAACTCAGGAAACATAAAATATTTATATAAATGACTGAATAAAAATTTAAAATAACACATAACAAATAATACAATAAAAGTCAAAATATGAATGACAAGCTAGAAGTAATATTTGCAATACATGTGGCAGACAAAAAAGTTGATTTCTTTAATTTATAAAGAACACTTACAAATTAATAAGAAAGAGACAAACAACCAATATGAAAATGAGAAAAGACACAAACAGGAAGTTAATAACAATAACAAACTAAAAAGATGGCTGTAAAACATATAATATGATGTGCAATGTCACTCAGAATTTTAAAAATATAAACTAAAATTAAAAATTTTTAAAGTTTGACATAAATTGTATTGGCCAAAGTTTGAGAGGGAAAATTTAGCTAACTGACATTTTAGAAGGCCAGAGACCCCAAACCTTACAGGTAATTGTAATTTCATTCATACATTCAACAACTCATAATACTTACCAAGCATCTACTATATGCCAGGCATTATTGGTGCTGAATAGGCAGCAATGAATAAAATAGATAAAAACCCTTGCCCTTATGAAGCTCACATTCATTCAGGTAAAGAATAGGGAGAAGTGGTAAGAACAACCTTTGGATGAAGAGAGGATAAGGCGGGAGAGACAAGGATAAACTACACCTATTTAACATCTCTCTATGTAAATCTCCTCCCTCTGAATTATCTGGCACTATCCTGCCCATATACTTCTAGGTTCATTTCAAATGAACCCTACCTCCTCCCTATTTTCCATCCACCCTGCATTATAAAAAAATTTTTAAATTATAAAACATATAATGCAGTATCATTTTTTATATGTCCCACAATATATACAATTGTGCCTTGGACACATAAGATGTTTGGTAAATGAATGAATGAATCTTTGCCAAAGACAGTACATGGAATATGTAAGCAGTAAAGCTGTTATGGGAGAAAGCAGAGGGAGGGGGCAAGGGAACAGATGACCAGGTTGCTGCTCCAAGATGCAAAATAACCACATACTAACTGTGCAAAAGATATGAATCATCAATACTGTGTCAACAAATACGAAATCATTTTAAATAGGCCATAATGTAGCTAGAAGAAATACATATCCATTTTTGAGTATTTGAAAATAAAGTGTTAATATGTAAGGACATAAATACAATGAAAATGAAACTAATTAATAGATAAATAAAAGTACTATAGGATCAAACAATTACTCTTCATGCTTTTCGCCACCCTAAATTTAGTTAACTAAAACTCTTTTGCAGTAGAACCAATTCAGTTGTTTTTGTTGTTATTGTTGTTGCTGTTGTTTTTTTATTCCTTTTCTGGAGGCTACCCTAGCTTTAGATTAGTTTTTTTTTAAATAAAATATTTTTCCCCGATGCTATTATTATAAAGCCAGAACACAACATCCTCGTCTTATCATGTCATAAAAGCTACCTCTTTTGTGTATACTTGTAATTCAAGCATTTAGTAAAGAGAGACTGCAGAACATTCAGGAATAAAAAACTGAGAACAAGCAGAAAGGAAACATAAAAAGCCAGCATCATAATGCTCAAATTACATGGTGCTGAGAGCTGTGTAATAAATGCACTTTTCAAAGGTTACACATTACCAAACACCATTTTCACCCACAGGATGTCAGAGAAATAACACAAAAGGGTAGACAGAATAAATAAGTGACATAAATCAAAGTCAGTGATTCTTTTGGAAACAGTTCCTTAGGGTAAAATGAATCATCATCAATTTTAATCAATAAAATTTTCCAATTCTTATTTGGGGGGACAACTACACTGCTCTACCCCTACTTTAGGTCAGCATTGCAACAAATAAAAAGTAACAAATAAAAATATATTTTAAAAATATTTTTTTAAATTAATAAGAGTAAAAAATAAAACATGAGTGATATGGTTTGGATGTTTGGCCCCTCCAAATCTCATGTTGAAATATGATCCCCAGTGTTGGAGGTGAAACCTGGTGGGAAGTGTTTGGGTCATGGGGGCAGGTCCCTCATGAATGGCTTGGTGTCCTCCCCATGATAATGAGCGAGTTCTCACTTTGTTAGTTCATGGGAGAGTGGGAGAGCTGGTTGTTTAAAGGAGCCTGGCACTACCTCCTCTCTCCCTTGTTCTTTCTCTGGCCGAGTGACACGCCTACTCCCCATTCACCTTCCACCTTGATTGGAAGCTCCCTGAAGTCCTCACCAGAAGCAGATGATGTCATGATGCTTCTGGCACAGTCTGTAGAACCGTGAGCCAAATAAATATCTTTTCTCTCTCTCTCTCCCACCCTCCCGCGCTCTCTCTCTCTCTCTCTCTCTCTCTCTCTGTCTCTCTCTCTCTTTCTTTCTTTCTTTCTTTTTTTGAGACAGGGTCTCACTCTGTCACCCAGGCTGGAGTACAGTGACCTCATCATAGCTCACTGCAGGCTCAAATGATCCTCCTGCCTCAGCCTCCCAAAGTGCTAGGATTACAGGTGTGAGCCACTGCACCCAGCCATAAACTTCTTTTCTTTACAAATTACCCAGTCTCAGGTATTTTCTTATAGCAACACAAACAGACTAATATAATGAGGGAGTGATTTTGTATCGGTGATAGATAGAAACCAGAATCAGTTCTGAAACTGTTACCTTTGGCAGCTGGATCCCAAGAGGTGGCTGTGCCCAGGGCAGAATTGGATGAAACAAACTGCTGAAAAGGGCATCCTGTGTGAGGACCAGTCTTTACCAGTGTGTTCCAAATTAGGCCAGTTCCAACTCGGGCAACAACTTCTCTATGTTAGTCTCAGCTTGCCAGTTGTTAGCACCTACCCCCAGGGTTGCCACAGGAGACCATGTACCCCAACACTGCTTGGCTGTTCCATGATTTGGGGACTTTGCTAGCTTCTGCACTTCAGATAGGACCTATCACAGCCAGCTGCTAAACTGGTTGAGTTCTTCTACTCAAGACACCCTGATAACAGGGTGGGGGGTGAGGTGGGTGCTACTTGCCTGGCTGATGGACTGAGTGGCTCTAGCACTCATACCCTGTGGACTAAGGCACAGAATCTGTTGTAGGACAGAGCAGGGGACACTGTGGTTACACAAAACTTTTCTGACCCACTAGCCTTTAGGTTCTCCATTCTTACTCATGTACTCTGCATTGTTATCTACTACTTAGCATCATGCCCGTCTTTTCTACAAACAACATGAAAATGCTTAGCATAGACACATCCACATAGCCCCTGGCTCTCATTGTTCCCTGATCTGAATCAACTCAGCCACTCCATGTTTCCACACCTGTCTCTAATCTTCTCTCAGTCCAACAGTCAAAAAAATATTTTCTCCCCCTGAGCTCTCCAGTTGTCATGGTAACCAAAGGACAGGTACAAAGAAAAAATCATATGGCAAGGCTAGATACAAACTTTGAGTTATCCCCAGGTGACTCGCTGAGACCATATTTCTTTTCATCTTGAAAGCACATAATAAATAAACTATAACGTTTGTGGTTAGTTTTAACTGTTTAACATGCTTAGTTTAAAAAGGGGGAGAAAAACTGGCTCAACCTGTTTTAAAGAGGCTTGTTGCCAAACTTTAAGGCTACTTGCTTTAATTGACCCAAGTTTTTAAAGAACTCATGAAAAAACTGCAAAAAAGTGACTCACAAAACAATTTAATGAAATTCCTATCACTTCAAATAATATTCCATTTCTTAATAATAAAGAATGCTTAAAGTAAAAGCAGGTAGTCCACAGAGATCCATCCTTACTTACCTTGCCATGACTGAGATCACACACAAAAACAATTTCTCCAAATGCTCAGTGAAGACCTATCATAAAGAGAATGGATTATTCTTGGGACAGACTTTATACCAATTATTTGAAAAGTTACTTCATGAGGCCAAATTATTATTTCCCCTAATGTAAAAAGTTCATGTACTCAAAAATAAGAATTGAGCACTAACTGACCTCTTCATTAATTCCACTCTCTCTTTTGAGGTTCCTGTGGGTGATATAAGATGTTTTGATGTCCTTCCCAGGACATTTGATGCCATAGTACATTCAAGAGCTTAGGATAGTGTGGCCTCTGTGTCTCTTGTTCCCTCTTTGGTGTGTTACTCTCCACCTCTCTACGCTTGCTATTTATTTATTTACTTTTTGTCCCTCCCTGTCTTTAGCAAATGTTGGAGCTTCTCCCTATGCCTCTTCTTTCTCCTATGCTGGCAGAGCTCCACTTTTGAGCAGGTTCCATCTTCCTGCCCGAGGTTCTCCAGCTCCAGCACTTCGGGAGGGAATTATGACTGATCTAAGGCACTGACGTGGTCTTATTCACCTTGCTAGGGATTAATTAGGCACGTATTTAATTTGGGCAATTAGATGCGAATAGAAAGCTGTCCAGGACTTCTAGAAAGGTTTCTCAGGTTAATGAAAAGACACACACAGTCCTTTTCTGCCCTTGGACATCATTGCGCAGATGACTGGGAATGAGGTAGCCTCTTGCAACTATGAGGACAAGGGTGACACACTGAGCATGGCAGAGTTCTGAGCCACTGAATGAATCTATCCTGGAGCGGTCCCAGTGTAGAGCTTCTTGCTATAGGAAGTAGTACATTCCCCTTCGGTTGTAACCAATTGACTTAAGGTTTGCTGTTACTTGCAGTGGAAACATCCTAACAAAATTTCTCACAAGTTTCTTGTGGATAGCTAAGAAATGGATACAAATTAAAGCCCAATACAGCAGCCGGCTCTTGTAGTCCCACCTCCTCTGGAGGCGGAGGCAGGAGGATTACTTCAGCCCAGTAGTTTGAGTCCAGCCCAGGCAACACAGCAAGACTCTGCTTCTAAAAAATTAAATAAATAAATAAAAGAATTAAATACAAATCATCAGTTTTCTATCCAATTTGTAATAAACATTGCTGGTAGAACTAATTAACACTAAAATAAAACTGACAATGGTTAAAATTGCACATGATAAAATTTGTTGTTTTTAGAGAATCAAATCTTCACAGTATTTATCTACCTATCTCACTTTTTATTATACAAAATTCATGTTGGATCCAGGGGTCCCCAAAGCTGGCTCATTTCCTCTTTCTCAGGTACATAAGCCAATAAATTAAATTTTTGAAATTTTGAATTGTTTGTAAAAATAGATATTTCAAAATACATATAACAAACTTTATAATTTTAACCATTTTTAGGTGTACAGTTCATTGGCATTAAGTACATTCACATTGTTGTACAAAAAGTCAGTTTTCTACTGAAAACTAGATTAAGTTTGTTTTTATCATTTGCAGTCAAAAGATACAATGTATTTTTTGTCTTTTTGTCTTTTTATTATTGCATTATAGGAATTCTGTCTATATTCTGGATACCAGTTCTTTATCAGATATATATCTTGAAAACATTTTCTCCCAATCTGTAGCTTACCAAATCATTTTAAGGTTGTCTATTGATGAGCATAAATTCTAAATTTTGATGACAATCCATTTATCAATTTTATATTTTTGTGATTAAAACTTTCTGTATCCTAAGAAACCTTTACCTATTCCTAAGTTGCAAATATATTCTACTTTGTTTTCTTCTAGAAGCTTTAGCTTTTTCATTTAGGCCTATCATATGTCTAAAATTAATTTTTATATTTGGCTTGAGGTATGGGTTGAGGTTGATTTTTTTTCCCAGATGGACATTTGGTTGTTTTAATACCATATGTGAAGAGATTTTCCATTTCTCATTGGCATGCTTTGGTTCTTTTGTTGAAAATCAAATGACTGTGGGTCCATTTTTGGGCTCTTTAATCTGTTCCATTGATTTATTTGTCTGTCTTAATGCTAGTACTACATACTCTTGATTATGTGGTTGTTGCAGCTTTCTAGTAAGTCTTGAAGTCAGATAACATAACTCCTCCAAATTTATTCTTCCCTAAAAGAGCTTAAACTAATTCAGGAACATATTAAATGTTATTGTTTTATTATTAGATAATAATATCTACTGCATAGATATTATTAGTATTGTATTATTAGGTGTATAGTTGTAGACCTTGGAATTCAAAAAGAGCATGTCTTCTTTTTGCCTGTTATTCACTCAAGCAATATTTCTTCCACCTCAGCATGATACAAAAGGCTTGTTGTAGCAGACATTTCTCATGTTGAGGTTTAAGCATACAAATATCCTTTTTGTTTCCTTTGCCTAGAATGCCATATCGTTTTTTCCTAACTCTTATTTATTCTTCTGTTCCACATTTGCATAAACAATAAAGTATTTAGGAATACATTTAAGACTTATAAGACCTCTACACTGAAAACTACATTAACATTGATGAGAGGAATTAAAGTAAGTCTTTCAAAAACAGAGAAATATACCATTTTCATGGATTGGAAAACTTAATATTTCTAAGATGTCAATTATCCCTAAATTGATCTAAAGATTTAATATAATGCCAATCATAATCCCAGCAGGCTTTGTTGGTAGAAATTAACAAGCTTATTCTAAAATATAGAAATGCAAAGGACCTAGAAAACCCAAAGAATCTTGAAAATTAAAAATCAAGTTGAAGGACTTAGGCTAACTGACTTGAATACTTACCAAGTTTAGCTATGCTTTCCTCTAGGATACCTTCCATGGCCCTCCTAGACTGGGTTAAGTGCCTCTGCTCTGTAGTCTTATGGTATTATGGGCTACTGTCATCAAAGCACTTATCACAGTGTATTTCAATGATGTGTTATTTGTCTGTATTCCCCGTCTTAGGCTTCATAAAGGCAGGGCCCAGGCTTGTCTATCTTGTTTGCCCCTGAATCTGTAACACCTAGAAATGTGCCTGCACACTATAGACATGCAAGTATCTGCTGCAAATAAGTTGAACTTAAATGATTTATCTAAGAAAGTTCATTTTTTTTTTTTTTTTTGAGACAGAGTCTCACTCTGTTGCCCGGGCTAGAGTGCCGTGGCGTCAGCCTAGCTCACAGCAACCTCAAACTCCTGGGCTCAGGTGATCCTTCTGCCTCAGCCTCCTGAGTAGCTGGGACTACAGACATGCACCACCATGCCTGGCTAATTTTTTTGTATATATTTTAGTTGTTTGGCTAATTTCTTTCTATTTTTAGTAGAGACAGGCTCTCGCTCTTGCTCAGGCTAGTCTCGAACTCCTGAGCTCAAACGATCCGCCCGCCTCGGCCTCCCAGAGTGCTAGGATTACAGGCGTGAGCCACTGCGCCTGGCCGAGAGTTAATATTTTAAAAGAAAATTCACGGTGCTGTGGCTCACGCCTGTAATCCTAACACTCTGGGAGGCCAAAGTAGGAGAACTGCTTGAGGCCAGGAGTTCAAGACCAGTCTGAGCAAGAGCAAGACTCCATCTCCTCAAAAAATAGAAAAATTAGCCAGGTGTGGTGGCACGTGCCTATAGTCCCAGCTACTCAGGAGGCTGAAGTAGGAGAATTGTCTTAGCCCAGGTGTTTGAGGTTGCAGTGAGCTATGATGACACCACCACACACTAGGCCAGGCAACAGAGCAAGGCTCTGTCTCAAAAAATATATAAAATTAACAAAATAAAGGAAAATTCATCTTCTGCCTAAGAACTACTTACTTGGGTAGCTTAGGACTAGTTTATTGGACTTGGTTTTACTTATTTATTTTTCTTTGGAACCGAGTCTCGCTCTGTTGCCTGGGCTAGAGTGCAGTGGCATCAGCCTAGCTCACAGCAACCTCAAACTCCTGGGCTTAAGCAATCCTACTGCCTCAGCCTCCCGGGTAGCTGGGACTACAGGCATGTGCCACCATCCCCGGCTAATTTTTTTCTGTATATATTTTTTAGCTGTCCAGATAATTTCTTTCTATTTTTAGTAGAGACAGGGGTCTCGCTCTTGCTCAGGCTGGTCTCGAACTCCTGAGTTCAAACGATCTGCCCACCTCGGCCTCCCAGAGTGCTAGGATTACAGGTGTGAGCCACCACGCCCGGCCTGGACTTGGTTTTAAAAAATATTAATGTCACCATGACAGACCTAAAAATATTAAAATCGTGCAATTTGATTCATAAGAAATTAGTTCAACTCTTAGAAATCAAATGCCCTAAATATTTATAGTATATTTCCCAGTAATTGTACTCTCAAAAATTTAGGTATGAAATAATGCAGAAGGCAAAAATAACTTTATTCACAAAGGTGTTCATTTTTTTTGTTATTTATCATGGGAAAAAAAGTGGAGCCACCTAAGAGACCAACAAAATGAGAATCACTAAAAAAAATGCCATGGTAGATCAATTTGATATATTTTACCACCATAAGATGATTATGAAAATAATAGTGTTTCCTAAGATGGCAGACTAGGTTACTTGTATTAACCTTCTTGCTAAAACTAGCTAAATAATTATTTTTTAACCTTGTTTTAAATCACAGAGGAGAAATGACAAGCCATTAAGAAATTACCAGGCCAAAAGTAAAGGGATGTTATCCCAGAGAGGTAACTGTGCAAAATGTGGCTTTTGCCCTGAACGCATTTGCCAATCCTTAACATTTTGCAACTTAACTTTAAAACTCACATGGCTAAGAGAGACAGCAAACAAAGCCCAAGGTCTGCAGAAGGGTAAGAGTCTAACAGGAGAAACTTCTCACAATATGGGGATTTCACAGAGCTAGACAATCACAGTGAGGATAAGCTAGAAGGGAAACATCGCCCATGAATCATAGCCTACATTGGGTCACCAGAGCACCAGAGAATTTCAAGCCTTAAAGTAGTGGAACTCCTAGGCACTTGGCAAATTCTTTCTAGAGAAAAGAAATGTCTCTAGAAATGGAGGCAAATGCAAATCCTCTTGAGAGAAAAGAACTTTCATTGTGATTTTTCAAATATAACATCTAACACACACACATACACACCCCCACACACACATGTATACATACACAAGACTCCCAAAGAAACTAGACTCTATGAGCAAGAACTAGCAAAAACAATACAGACAAGACAAAGACCCATAAAGATTTGAGATACTGAAAAACTACCCTGACTATAGATAAAAAAGTAAAAGAGAAATTTGAGCACCTCTGTAGAGACTAGGAAACCATGAAAATTGCTATAGCAAATTTGCAAAAGAATCTAAAAAAATTCTAGAAATAAATTAAAAACCCAAAGGTGGAGCTTCTGGGTTGGTGAACACATTGAGGATCTGGGAGGGTGGTATGCCCTGTTAGGCCATGGAAGGTCTGTGCCATGGTATCCCCATACCTTGCCCTGAGCATCTCTTCCACTTGGCTATGCCAAGTGGAAGGGAAGAGGACCATGGGAAGACAGAGGCAGAGACTGGAGTTATGCAGCCAACAAGCTAAGGAACACTTGGAACCACCAGAAGCTGGAAGAGGCAAGTAAGGATTCAGCCCTAGGACCTTCAAGGAAATTTGGCCCTGCTGACACCTAGACTTTGGACATCTGGCTCCTAGAGCTATGAGATAATAAATTTCTGTTGTTTTAAAAACAAACAACCCAAATGTCAGATCCCTGCTCTGAAGAGATGACTCTCAGCCTTGGCTGCACATTGGAAAAGCTGGGAGAGCTTAAAATTGAAACAAAAACAAAAAAACAATGAAACCCCATGGATGACCATGCTCCAACCCAGATCAGTTAAATCAGGATCTCAGGGGGTGAATCAGAAGCCCAGTGGTCAATTTCTTAAAAAGACATGCATCCAGAGTTGGGAACCATTACTCTGGATCAGGGATGGGCAAACTGTGGCCCATGGGACAAATCTGGCCTGCCACCTGCTTCTGTAAATAAAGTTTCATTGGAATATATACATGCAGACACACAAAACCAAAGGGCCAGTTTAGTAGATTATATACTGCTAGAGTGAGGATTAGTAAACTTGAAGAAAAATAATAATTAGAGTAGAAATTAATGAAATAAAAAATAGAAAAGCAATAGAAAAAAAATCAATCAAACTAAAAGTTGGTTCTTTGAAAAGATCAACAAAATTGACAAACCTTTAGCTAGACTGACCAAGGGAAAAAAAAGGGAAAAAGACTCACATTACTAAAATCAAAATGAAAGAGGGGACATTATTACTGACCTTACAGAAATAAAAAGGATTAGAAAGGAATACTGTAAACAATTGTATGCCAACAAATTAGATAACTTAGATGAAATGAACAAATTCCTACCAAGACACAAAGTACTAAAATTGGCTTAAGGAGAAATAGACAAATGAATAGATCTATAATACATGAAGAGATTGAATTAATAATTGGAAAACTACCCACAAAGAAAAGCCCAGGCCCAGATGGCTTCACAGCAGAATTCTACAAAATATTTAAGCAAGAATGAATGCCAATTCTTCACAAACTCTTCCAAAAATTAGAAAAGTAGGAAATACTTCCAAACTCATTTTATGATCCCAGTAATACTCTGATAACAAAACCAGACAAATATATCACAAGAAAACTACAGAACAGTATCTCTTAGGAATAAGGACACATAAATCCTCAACAAAATACTAGCAAACTGAATTCAGTAACATATGAAAACAATGATACACTATGACCAAGTGGGATGCAAGTTTAGTTTAACTTCCAAAAATTCATTAATGTAATATTTCATAGCAATATAATAAACAACAAAACTCTCATGATCATCTCAACAGATGTAGAAAAGCATTTGACAAGCCCTAACACTCTTTCATAAGAAAAACATTTGAGAAACTAATAGTAGGAACAGAAAGTAACGTCATCAATCTGATAAAAAGCATCCACAAAAAACCCACAGTTAAACTCATACTTAATGACGAAAGACTGGATGATTTTCCCCTAAGATAAAGAAAAAGACAAGGATATCTGCATTTGCCATTTCTATTCAACATTGTACCGGAGGTTCTAGCCAGGGCAAATAGGCAAGAAAAAGTCAAAGGCATTTAGATTGGAAAGGAAGAAGTAAAAAACTACATCTAATCACAAATGACAAATATATGCAAATCCTATATCTGATTTGCATCAGGGGCTTATATCCAGAAATATATAGAACACTTAAAACTCAATAAAGGACAAACAACCCAATTAAAAAATGGACAAAGGATCTGAATAGGTACTTCTCTGAGTAAGATATACAAATGGCCAATAAGCACATGAAAAGATGCTCAACATCATTAATCATCAAGAAAATTCAAATCAAAACCACAATGAGATATCATTTCACACTCACTAAAATGGCTAGAATCAGAAAGTCAATAACAAGTGTTGACAAATCTGTAGAGAAATTGGAACTCATACACTGTTGGTGGGAATATAAAATGGTGCAACCACTTTGGAAAACAATCTGGTAGCTCCTCAAATGATTAAACATAGAGTTGCCATATGGCCCAGCAAATCTACTCTTAGGCATATAGCTAAAAGAAATAAAACATATTCCACACAAAAACTTGTACATGAATGTTTATAGCAGCATTATTTATAATATCCAAAAGGCAGAAATGACCCAAATGTCCATCAAGAGACAAATGGATCAACAAATGTGGTTGCCCATATGTTGGAATATTATTTAGCTGTAAAAAGGAATGAAGTACTGATATATGGATGAACCTTGAAAACATTATGCTAAGTGAAAGAAGCCACTTACAAAAGACCACATATTATACAATTCCATTAGGTAAAATGTTCAGAACAGGGCAATCTATACATATAGAAATTATAATAGATTGGTGGTTGCTTCTGCCTGAGGGTGGGAAGATAGGGTGACAGAGGGCTGATAGCTAAAGGGCACAGAGTTTCTTTTTTGAGGTGATGAAATGTTCTCAACTTGACTGAAATGATAATTGTACATCTCTGCAAATTTAGTTTAAAAACTATTGAATTTTACACTTTAAATGGGTGACTTTTATGGTCTGTGAATTATATCTCAATAAAGCTGCTTAAAAAATGTAATGAGGCACTCACTCTCGGGTGCCAATCCTGCATTTCCACAATCGCCTCCTTACACTCTGTACCCTGAGTTCTTCACCTTGCTTCACTGTAATCCTGTGTGTGTTCTGCATCCATCCCCCCTTACACAAAGATAACCACCCTTTTATTTGTTATTCTTGTTGTACCCCCTTGCTTCAGAGGTTTTTTGTAAGAGGGCTAAAAGTAGAAAGTTGCTTGCAAGATCCTTCCTTTCCTGACTCCCTTCCTCTCTCATTCTCTCTCCCTCTCTTTTTCAATACAGAGGTCACTAGAGTTTATGACAAGTATCTTTCTGAGCAACAAGAAGAGAAAATACTTCTTTTCAGAGCAATCATGGAGCAGAATGATAGATTTCCTCAAGATTTAAAGTCTTAAAATAGGAAGGTGATAAGAGATAGAAGCCTTGAACTCTGCTTGGTGGTAACACTTCAAGGAATAGGCAAGATTTTGGAAGAGATTGCTATTGGTAAACCTAGACAGAAGCTTTGGGGTTCCTAGCCTCAACCAAGATTCCTGGTGATTGCTTATGAATGGTACGCAAGGAGAAAGCTGTCAGACTTCTGGTATCGATGACCACTATGGCCTTGGACAATGCAGAGGTCAGCAGAAACCTTGATGAACTAGAGCTATAGAGTCTACCTGTTTCTCCCAGTACCACATAAAGCCTGGGTGGGGAGGTAAACCTCTGATATTGATGAAAATTTAATTTCTTGCTTCCTCAACAGAATGACAGCTTGGAGTCTTTCAACTGGATTTTTTTTTTTTTTTGAGACAGAGTCTCACTCTGTTGCCTGGGCTAGAGTGAGTGCCGTGGCATCATCCTAGCTCACAGCAACCTCAAACTCCTGGACTCAAGCGATCCTTCTGCCTCAGCCTCCCGAGTAGCTGGGACTACACGCATGTGCCACCATGCCCGGCTCATTTTTTCTATATATATTTTTAGCTGTCCATATAATTTCTTTCTATTTTTAGTAGAGACGGGGTCTTGCTCTTGCTCAGGCTGGTCTCCAACTCCTGAGCTCAAACAATCCGCCCGCCTCGGCCTCCCAGAGTGCTAGGATTACAGGCGTGAGCCACCGCACCTGGCTGGATTTTTAAAAATAATAAAGAAATAGATATTTCTTATACACTTGAGGTTTTTCTTTTAAACTTTTTTATTTGGAAATAATTCTGAAGTTCAAAAATAAAAATGGTATAAAGAATACCCATATATCCTTTACCCATATTCATCTACTGTTGACATTTCCCCTTCATTTTATCATTTGCTATTTATCTAGCTACATAGTTAGTATATGTTTGTACATATATGGATATAATAAATATTTGTATATACATATACATAGCATTTTTCTGAGCCATTTGAGGGTAAGTTATACATATATCATGATCCTAAAATATTAGGTCCATTACATATATATTTTTATATATATAGTATATGTAATATATAAAATATATTGTAATATAGTCATGTGCTGCATAATGACATTTCAGTCAATGAAAATAGCATATTCAATGGTGGTCCTATAACATTATAATGGAGCTGAAAAATTCCTATCACCTAGTGATGCTGCAGTCATCACAACATGGTAGCTCAACGTATTGCTCATGCGTTTGTGGTGACACTGGTGTAAACAAACCTACTGCGCAGTCATATAAAAGTATAGCACAATTATTACAGTACATAATACTTGATAATGATAATAAACAACTGTTACTGGTTTATGTATTTACTATACTAGACTATAGTTTTTTATTGTTATTTTAAACTGTAAGGCCAGGCCTGGTGGCTCACGTCTGTAATCTTAGCACTTTGGCAGGCTGAGGTGGGAGGATTGCTTGAGGCCAGGAGTTCAAGACCAGCCTGGGCAACATAGCAAGACCTCGTCTCTACAAAAAATTTTAAAAATTAGCCAGGTATGCTGGTACATACCTATAGTCCTAGCTGTTCAGGAGGCTGAGCCAGGAGGATCACTTGAGCCTAGGAGTTATACTCATGCCACTGTACTCTAGCCTGGGTGACAGAGCAAGAACTTGTCTCAAAACAAAAATAAAAGTGTACCTTCAATTTATAAAAAAAATGTTAACTGTAAAACAGCCTCAGACAAGTCCTTCAGGAGGTATTTCAGACGAAAGCATTGCTATCATAGGAGATGACAGCTCCATGCATGTTACTGCCCCTGGAGATCTCCCAGTGGGACAAGATGTAGAGGTGGAAAACAGTGATACTGATGATCCTGACCCTGTGTAGGCCTGAGCTAAAGTGTGTGTTTGTGTCCTAGTTTTTACTAATAACAAAAACGTTTAAAAAGTAAAAAAGAACAGATTTTAAAAATAAAAAAAAAGCTTATAGACAGAGGCTACAAAAAAAGAAAATATTTCTGTACAGCCATACAATATGTTGGTGTTTTAAGCTAAATGTTATTACAAAAAGAGTCAAAAAGTCTTAAAAAATTAAAAAGTTTATAAAGTAAAAATATTGCAGTAAGCTAAGGTTAATTTATTATTGAAAAACGAAAAAATATTTTATAAATATAATGTAGCCTTAGTGTACAGTGTTCATAAAATCTATAGTAGTGTTCAGTCTTAGGCCTTCACATTCCCTCACCCTTCACTTAGTGATTCACCCAGAGTCCTACAAGCTCCATTCATGGTAAGTGCCCTATACAGGTGTACCATTTTTTAATCATTTATGCCATATTTTTAGTGTGCCTTTTCTGTGTTTAGATATGTTTCGATACACAAATATTCACTATTGTGTTCCAATGGCCTACAATATTCAGTACAGTAACATGCTGTACAGGTTTGTAGCCTAGGTCTGGGTCTCCCTTGGTTACCCTTCATGTCTAAGCAATAAGCCTAATAAACTGGGCAAGATTTCTGGTTACAAGTTAATGTCTGTTTTGATCTTGCTGATAAAAGTGAAGGTTAATTAACTCTTTTTTTCCATCTCTTGAAAGTCGTGTTGATTCAGTAGTGTTTTTCAGAACTGAATTAAGAATTGTCTTATAAAGACTGCTTATCAAATTTAAATATAAATCATCATTGGATCTTGTTATTAATAAAATGTAGATTCTGATCTGGTAGAACTGGGGTAGGGTCTGAAATTTTCTATTTCCCCCAGAGAATGCCAACATAGTGGTGCTCCTATCACACTTTGAGTTGCAAGATTATGGCCACATATGTCACAGTCAATAGATATTTTAAATATGCAGGTGCCCAGGCCCCATCCCAATGTACTGATTCAGAATCTCTGGGGGCAGTGTCCAGGAATACACATTTTAAACAAATTCCTTGGGAAATTTGAGAATCACTGATTTATGGGTTTGAAATGCCCTCCATCTTTTTCTCAACTTGTTTATTTTCTGTTCCTTAAAGGTCAGTGCAGGTCCCTCCTTCTGCTTGACGCTTTTATTGACCATCTCAGACTTAAATAAACAATTGTTTGCAACAAGCATTTGGTATTTATCATGGGCTAACTTTTCTTGCATATATCCTATCTCCCCAGACAGATTTTATTTCTTGAAAGGAACAATTATTAACATATACATTCCTGTAGCCTCAGGTTCTAGCATAATGCTTATCATAGAGTAATTGTTTAATTAATATTTATCATGGACAATGGTAATGATGGTGGAAGATGAATTTCTCTGCAAGACACATGGTTGTTTCCCAGGACTTGTGTGATTAAAAGAACTTGCTGACTCCACAAAAGGAACACTCAGTTGCTTGGCAAAAACTGCAACTCCCAACTATGGCATGTATTTCAGGAATTGGCACCACAATCCTTTTGTACCTTGGTAGTTTGTATTTTATTATAGTAACTGACATTTTAAAGGAAAGAAAATAATACTTTGAATTTATTATGTCTTTTATATGTGAACCTCAAAGCAGTCTAAAGCCATTTATTAAATTAGTATACAGCCATGGTGTAAGCATTATTATACCCTCCTTACAAAAAAGCTGACTAGGGAAAGAGTTGTGAGATACTTGGCCAAAATGATAGCCATTGTAAGAAGGCCAAACCAAGAAACTCAGGAGCAGCTGGGTAGCTGACAGGTAAGCACTTCTCAGCATTGACCAGACCTCAAGTTATGTGACTAGAAAGGTGAGCACTGTATAGAAGAGAAGTGGCTAAGAAGAAACTGAAGATTATTTCAATTTGAGCGAACTAATTTCTTCTTCCTCTGTATTCCCACTGCCATCGCTCTTTTTATGTTGTGCTGCTTATACGTTTTTATGTTAAGGTTAAGTGCCGACCCATCTTTCCTTAACAACTTGTCTATTTTCTGGTCATCTTGTTCTCTCTGTCTCCTAGTCCCCTATAGCAGCAGAGCTAAAATAACTGCCAACTGAGGAAACCTGAAACGGGATTGGAACCCTAGTTCCTTCATTCATGAACTTGGCCTCCTAAAAAGTCGGTGCAGCTCTCATAGTTTCCTCTTTGTGTGTAAAATAGGAAAGGATTACGCCCACCTACCTCACTAGATGGTTGAAGGGACAGGACGCGACTCGTAAACTGTAAAGCACTAAATGGATACCAGTTGCTCCTTTACTATGTCATTCTTTGTTTAATTTAATTTAACGCCAGGGCCACAAAGCACAATTAACAAGGCTGTGAGGAACAGCCTCGAGGTAGATCTTTTTCCTTTGAGGAAAGGGAGGGCGCGAGGCTCTTGGGAGTTGTAGTTTTTGCGGCAGTCTCCGCTGATGTCAGGGAAAGGTAAGAACTACAATTCCCGTGAGGCCGTGCGCGGGTTACTCGCACACACCGCCCCCCGCCCCCCGCCTCCCGGCGCGTGTCCCTAGATGAAGTTGGGGGTCTGAGCGCGTGCCGGGGACTCTGAGCGAGCACGGAGTCAGTTTGCTCGTGGTAGCCGTGAGGGCAGATCGAGGAAAGGAGACGCTAGGGAGTGTGTGGTGATGGCAACAAGGAAAATTAAAAAAATAAACATGCACCATTGGCTCAACACTCAGGCGACTGTAAACTTGCGCTACTGCGGAGGCGTGCGGAGCGCGCTCCCGGGCTCGCGCCTCGTGCCTCGGGGACTTCAATCAGCGGAGGCGGGAAGGGGCGGGGCCGACGGCCAGGGGGCGGGGCCTAAGGCGGCGAGGGCGGCGGCGGCTGGGGCCAAGACCCAGACATCTGGGACTGTTGTTCTGTTGCGGCGCGACTGCCTCAGTCAGCTCGTTCAAAGACCCGGACCTGGTCCGCTGGCGATCTGGCGGCCATATCCCCTCTTTCTCCCGATTCCCTAAAGCTGCAGCAGGAGCTGGCGCAAACACCCTGCGGTTGGTCTCTGATGCCCTTCAGTGAGGAGGGGACGTCTGGACCCTGCTGAACGCGCCGCAGACCCCACCAACTCGGTGTTTTCGTTGGACCCCCGGCCTGCACACCCCAGTCTGCCTGCCATGGCTGAAAACGCAGAGGGGGACCTGAACTCCAACCTGCTCCATACCGCCTACCACACCGGGGACCCTCAGCTAGACACGGCCATCGGGCAGTGGCTCCGCTGGGATAAGGTGGGTACCTGGTCAGCCCGGCATCCGCCGCCTCCTGCCGCACACCCTCCCACACACAGTCCGCTCTTTCCTGTCCCCACCCAGGGCCTCGTAGGCTTCAGAGGAGATGGCTCGGGCAGTGGGGCGGGGGCCAGTGGAGCTGGGCGTTGCCACCCACCTATGCCTGGGCTGCCTCTGTTGGACGTCTAAACCGGGCAGAGAGACATCTGCATCGCTTCCTTTTGCAGCGCCCTGAATTGCAACCTCCCTTCCTCCCCCCTTACCCCTTCCCCTTCCAGTGCATGTCATCCCTTTTTCTCAAAAAAAACAAAAAAAAAATTAATCATCATCGTAAGTTATACCCTTCACAGAGCTATTTCCTTTCCCCTTTCTCCCTTGACTTCTTCTCTGTAAACCTGAAAGAGATTTCTGGCACCCTTCTTGGACGTTTCTAACCGCTATCTGGATGTGTTTCCACCTTCTGTCTATAGGTAGTCTCTGGTCTTTTATCACTCCTGGTATTCTCTAGTGTCACCTTTTGCTCTTGAGAAAAGCAAGGGTTTTTCTTACTTCTTAATTTCATTCCCTTGCCGGCAGCTATTTTCTGGAAATATCCTAGTCAAAGAATCGTGTTTTCTAGGTTCCCTGTGATACTCCTGATACAGAATTGTTTTTGCCTTAACCATTCATCCTCTCCCCTTTCCTCCCCACCAAGTTGTTGTGATGATTAAGTCTCTTGCAGGCATACGGGATGGATTTGTGACAGCCAGAATGAAAATGCAGCTATCTTACTTGTAAAAGAGGGCCCTAGTGGCTCCAAACAGAGGAAAGATAATCCAAGCTTTTGCTTTGTCAAGTGCATAAAATACATTTGTTGAAATAGAGAAGGCAGCACATTTTAAATGGAATTAATGATACCAAATTAAAGAATTTGAATGGTAGTATGTGAAATCATGTTGTACAAATCAATTTCCTAAAGGGTTAGCTTTATGGAAAAGTTTTATTTTTACCTTGTTCAGTTATAAGCAAAAAAATGCTGAGCACTAGGTGAGCCCTCTAAGCCCTCTAAAGCCCAGGAAAGACTAGTGGTGAGGAAAACAGAAAGGGTTCCTGCCCTCAACAAGTCTTTAGTTTTTGCAGATAAAGATGACCAACAAATAAGCAATTATAAGGAGATGTTTGTGTTACTTGGTCGTATGCATCTTGAACATTAAAATTTTTCCTTTACAGTCTAAGCAGTGCTTCTCAAACCTTAAAGTGCTTACAGCTTACCTGGGGATCTTCAAATGCAGATTCTGATTCAGGAGGCCTGTGCTGGGGCGGAGATTGTGCCTCAGAATGATCTTCCAGGTGATAGAAATGCTGCTGGTTTGTGGACCACACTTAAAGGGGCAAGACTCTTTTTGTTCTCTTTAGATGCCAGTTTTAACTATACTTTTCCTAATGAGACTCCAGACTGACTTCTGAAAGATTGGTTGAATGAATTAATATTTATTAATTGTCCATGCTGTGCCTATATATTGTTGGGATATACTGAAATATAAAAAAACTATAAAATGCTATAAAAAGGTAATGCTAGAGTAGTTTTGGTGGCAATTAAATGGTTTATAGGCAGTCACTTCTTATTTCAAAAGTAGGAGTAAACTGGATTGGAATGGTCAAGGAAGATTTCATGAGAAGATGGGATACATATAAAAAGAATGAGGAGAAATTTCCTTGAAAATGGAAGAGAAATTCTTAATTTATATTTAAAGTGCCATCTACATACAAGGCACTGATTGAAAACCTGTGGGATATAGAAAGATGAAATAGATATGGATCATACCTTCAAAGACCATAGAAGAGAAGATAAAACACAAATATATGTAGGGAGCAAGTAATAAATACCCTTCACAGAGGAATAGATTTAAGTAATTTTATTATTAAAAAGTAATTTCTTTATTGATCCTCTCTCAGTGGGAAGGAGAAACAAAGATATCTTTTAATTGGGAAACAAAGGTGTATCTACTATAGATTGATAACTGTACGGAAGCCAGGGTATGTCCCACGGCATGGAAATTTAGAGTGCAGAAATGTAAAATAATAGTTCAGACTGGTAGCTTTTGACATAGAGAAACTGAGTTTAACACCTGATTAATACCTATTTAGTTAAAAAAGGAACCTACCAAATGCTGCCAATTCTTCATGACTCTCATGAGGCATATATTGTTGAGTCTCTGATGCCCTTATATAAGTTATAAATTGATCTGAGGGCAATTTGCTATTTGCCTTGGTCACCAAGATTACTAATTTTATTCTGGGTGGGTTGTGTAGTTTGAAAAGCATTTATGTGAGAAAAAAGCTATTTGTGCTGAACTTTCAGAATTAAAACCTAATGAAGCGGAGGACTATGACAAGGAGAGATAGAAACTTCAATGTGTGTACTAAGAACATTTGTTTCTGCTGTAGCTTAGGGTACATAGAAATTTGGGGGAATGTATGTAAAGACCAGGTCATACATAGAAGGGCTTTGTTTGTCTTTAGTGGTCTCGAATAAATAAAGGTGTGTACAAATGTTAACAAAAAAAAAGAAAAGAAAAGAAAAGAAAATAGTGCAACAAGAGGGGATTTATTGGGGCAGTCTGGGGTACCCCATGTAGTTTCCACGGAGTGGCTTTCTGTTGGTAAATTTACCAGTGCAGAACCTGACCTTTCAGTTCCTAGGCCTTCAAACTAATTTGTGATTCTGCCTCTTGTCAGGATGGACTCTCTCTGCTCAAGGTCGCAGAAACAGATGTCTGAATTCAGAATGCTATTTTACTAACTTACGGCACAGATGTAATAGCTAAGTGGATGCGTTTCTAGTTAGGGAATTTTCTAGATGCACCACAAGAGAAGTCAAAGAATCAGAAGATTTTTGGTGATTATGAAATCAAATCACAGGGAGTCAGATATATGACATAAACCTTTAATAGCATCAGCCTGTAACAAGTGAATGCACCCATCTCCATGATGGGACTATCCTACCATTAGAACTCAACAAGGTGTTTCTCCTCTAGGCAGTGCACAGATGACTCCACTATCAGTGTTCTTTCCTGCTATGTTCTAGTGCTGACTAAGGCTCCCACCTCCTTCCTAGTTCATTCTTTCAGTGCTTTCATACATTCTGTCAAATTATAGAGAAGAGGTGCTGGCCTGGAAGCTAGATTCTCTTTTAACTTGAGAACTGTGTTCTGTTTCTGATCCACTGTGGCTTTTCTGTTTGAAAGCAGTCTTATATCCAAGATATTAAGCACTGGCAAAGTTTGGGTGGGTAAGTAGAGGGTGGGACTGGGACACAGGGCAGAGCTGCTCAGCCAGCTATAGCAGCAACCACAAAGGTGTTGAACTTCCTATATGTCGACAACAATGTGGAGGCAGGAATTGGCCATGGCATTTTAAGAAATAGTTAAGTAGAACAAACTGGTCTCAGAATGGAGGTCTGTGTTGAGAAAGAGTAGAATGTAAGGTTAAAGATAATTTACGTTTATAAAAAGCATGAGAATAGAAATAAAAAATTTCAATTCAAGCCAGTGATTTTCAAATGTCTAACAGATGTTTTCCAGAGTAAGATATAGCCCTGATAAAAAAGGTGGTGAACAAATTTCCTTTTAAATTATCATTGTGTGATGGAAAACACACCCATGAAGCACCTTTACAAAGATGGTCTAGTTTAGTTTGGGTGTGTAGAGACCCAAAGAAGTCGTGGACATTATCTAGTTGGAGAGCCTGGACTAGAGCTTGAATCTGCCACCTAGCTCAAATCCAATTTTTATGATACTAGTTTATATCACATTTTATGTTCACTTTTTTTTAATACTTAATTTGGCATTTAATCAGTCAAGAGTACATATGGCTTTATTAATTCAGGGATATGTTAGTACTTATTCCTTGAATTTATTTGTGTAATATTTCAACCTTTGTACAGTGCTTCATCTCATTTGGTATTCCCAGCAGCAGTGTGTTAGGCAGGTACTAGTTATCCCCATTTTCATAAGTGAAGAAACTTAGGCTCAGAAAAGGAAAGTGACTTGCCTAAGAGTACATGGCTTTTAAGTGGTAGAGTTGAAACTCATACCTAGGTCATCTGACTTTTACTCTTATCAGTGTAGTAGACTCCACAAACCAAATCTTTAAAAATGTAGTCACATCATCAACAAAGTTTCAAGGACCTCATTAAAACCATTTTATTGGCTTTTGTAAAGCTGGAGTAGGGTATAATATTCTGCAGAATAAGTTGTCATGGATTCCTTTTTTTTTTAAAGAGCTAAATTTTCTGCTCAACAGTTGCTTTGGTCTCCTTGATAACAATATTCTTCCTCTGTCCAAGAAATTTAGTACATATGAGTGTTTGAATGTTTATTTCTTTTTTTAGAATTAAAATCATTTTTTCTTTTTACATTTCCTACATTTTCTCCTCCGTTTCCATTATTTTATTTTCAATTTGCTTTTATTTATTTTGAAGAAATACATGCTGTGGTCTTAAAAAGATAGTACAGAGGGACTATAATGGAAAGCAGTGTTCCTAATTACCTCTTCCTCAGTTTGCTCCTTAGAGGCCATTTTTTAAACAGTTTTTTAGTTACTTTTGTGGTTACTATGACAAGACTAATATGCTGGTACCAATATTTCTTTATTTGTTTTAAAGCATTAGATATTCTCTGTAAAATATATGCCTGTGCTATGAAAAATGATAGCTCACTCATACTATTCTCTATGCCTCCTAAATTTTTTTTTTTTAAAGACAGGGTCTCACTCTGTCATCCAGGCTGGGCTGCAGTGGCACAATCTTAGATAGCTCACTGCAGTCTGGAACTCCTGGGCTCAAGGCATCCTCCCAGCTCAGCCTTCAGAGTAGCTGGGACTACAGGCATGCACCACAACACCCGACCCCTCCTAAATTTTGATCGTTATGCTATTAGTTTTCATTATTCTCTTGAAAGTTTAAATAATTAGTGCTAGCAAAGTCTACAGGACAATAAGCTCAACTCACAAACACAGAGCTCCCAAATGGCCATTCTACTTAAGGGGAGACTGGCAGAAGACGTACTTTATACACAAAATTGGAGAAAACCCACACCAGCTTCCCAGAAAAATCTATGGACTATCCAAGGATCAAGCTATATCAACAAAATAAGCTGCATGAAAAATGTAAGAGCAATGTACCCAGAAAAAAACAGATAAATCAGGGAGCATAAGAACTTAAAATTTTCTAATTAAATTACACAATTATTTCATCAAATAAGGAAAGATACCATAAAAAAAGGAACAGGAAACAAGAATGAGCTCTTGGAAATTAAGGAAAAAACATGATTATACCCCAGCCCTGCCAAATGTAATAGAAGATATAAAAGTTAAAGTTGTGGAAACATAGCAAAAGGAGAGATGAGAGAAGTTGACGTGGAGTAACTACCCAGGAGTCCAATGTAAAGAAATCCTAGATGACAGCAGTGTACTAGATCCATGTTAGGCATCAATAAATATGTCTTGAAAGAGAATTCAACATCTATGCCATAAATAGTAAAAATCTGGAAGATGTCAGTGATGTGGTGAATATGGCTTGTTATTTCTGTCAACAGCATCATCAAAAAAAGAAAAGCAATTACCCATGGAAGGATGGAAAGAAGGGAAGGAGGGAGGGAAGGAGGAAGTAAGAAAGGAGGGAGGGAGGGTGGGAATAAAGGAAGGAAGGACCCAAATAAGCAAGGAAGGAAGAACAAACCTGAATAAGTAAGTTATGGTCCAAAAATGAAGCAAACTAAAATGGGGCATGATTTTGAACAATTAATTGATGGAGCTTAAAAAAAAAATCCATTTGATCTCAACACCTTCAGGTGACACAGGTGTACCTGGAGAGAAAGTAATTTAATCTGTAGAAGCCACTACTGGGATCTACAGTGAACAATATTTAGGTGGCCTTAACTTAGTGCTTACATTATTTTCAACTTTGAGAATCAATTAGAGGACAAAACACAAGATTTAATTTTTTTATTGTAAAAACATGTAACATAAGTTACCATCTTGACCATTTTTAAGTGTACAGTTCATTAGTGTTTCTAAGTTCATTTACATTGTCATGCAACAGATCTCCAGAACTTTTTCATCTTGCTAAACTGAAACTCCATAGCCATTAAACAATACCCCATTTCCTCCTCCTCCCAGCCCCTGACAACCAGCGTTCTACTTTCTGTTTCTATGAATTCGACTACTCTGGGTACCTCATATAAGTGGAATCATATATTTGTCTTTTTGCAACTGGCTTATTTCATTCAGCATAATGTCCTCATGGTTCTGCCACGCTGTAGACAAGATTTAATTTTGATTATAGAAAAAAATATAGATGTTATCAATGTATTTTGGGTTTTGGCTTATTATGCTTTGTTTCATGCTACTTTTTGTCTTTCAGGAATTTGTTGAAATTGCATCCACTCCTCAGTACCCACTGACACCTTGCTGTAGTTCTTTTTACATTGTGGGTTTAGTCCTTTTATTCTTTAACTGTCATATGATTAATAATAAGTTCTCAGGAGGGAGAAGAGAAAAGTGTTTAAGTCCTTCATCCTGAACTAAAACTCTCTATTATTTTTTCAAATTAACGAAAATGTACTTGAAACTGGAAACAGCCAAGATGTTGGTGAATGAATAACAAACTGTGGTATATCCATACAATGGAATATTATTCAGTGATTAAAAGAAATGAACTGGCAAGGCACAAAAAGAAATGAGCTAATGAAGCCATGAAAAAACATGGAGGAACTTTAAATGCAGATTGCTTACTGAAAGAAGCCAGTGTGAAAAAGCTACATAATGTATGATTCCAGTTATACCTCAGTCTGGAAAAAGGCAAAACCGTAGAGAAGACAGTAAAAAGATCAGTGGTTACCAGAGGGTAGAGTGAAGGGATGAATAGGAGCACAAAGGATTTTGGGGCAATGAAGCTATTCTGTATGATACGTATATGGTGGATACATGTTATTATACATTCATCAAAATCCATTAAATTTTATAACACAAGGAGTGAACCCTCATGTAAACTAAAGACTTTAGTTAATAATAATATATCAATATTGGATTATAACAAATGTACCACAATAATACAAGATGTTAATAGGGGAAACTGTAAAAGGAGGATACATGAGAACTTCCTGTACTATCTGTTCAATTTTCTGTAAACCTACAACTGCTCTAAAAAATTGTCTATTATTGAGGGTGGTGGGAGGGACTTAATAAAATTGTCTATTATTTTTAAATATATATAATTAAAAGGGAAGAAATTCATACTTTTTCATACCTTTTTTGAAAATTGTCATATAGGCAATTTTCGTATAGACAATTTTCAAAATAGGTAGACTGGCTACTTCTACTTGTTATTTGGTGGCCTTCTTTGCCCTATTTTTTGTTTCATAAAATATTTTTATTTAATTCCTTTAAGTTTTCCACAAGGCCATTGGAAAGCCCATTCAAATATATCTTTGATCTAGAATTATTTTCCCTCTCTCTTCCTCTCCTCTTATTTAAAAAATCAGAATATGGAGAATCTAATAAAAAGGAAATTATCATTATTTGATTCTTCCAGATTTTACTCATGAGATAAATTGAATAGCAAAAGAATGTAAATATTATATATATTTCATTAGATGAGATTTTAATGGTACCTCCCTAGATAATCTAAATTAGATTTTATTCATCTGTCCTTTTGGAGAAAGAGCATGACTAGTTTATTTCATTGTTTTTACCTAATTCATGTCTGATTGGTTTTTTAGAAATATTTTCCCCAAAAATGTGGATTAATTGCTCTCTGCATTACTGCTAGTTAGTACTGAGGCTGCTGCCCTCTGGTGTTGGGAGTTAATAGAGAAAATGATTTATGCTGGTGGAGAAGAATAGGCAGACATTGAGCAGAATAGTGTTGCTGATCCTGCGTAGGATCTTTTCATCAAATAATTTAATGAGCAGTGTTTCTTATTAAAGAAAACCGTGGACATTGTCATGTTTGATGAAAGAATATGAAGAATATAATATTGTAAATGAAAAATACTATATCTCTCAGATTCAAAGGCATTTTAGCTTTTAGGTAATCAGAACCTACCTTGTTAGAAAATCTTTAATGTAAGCAGTGGTTTTATTTTGTGCTGCTGCTTCAGAATTTTTTCATGTAATTTTATGTCTGAAATATTTCATTATTTGTGCTAGTGAAAATTAGAAAAAACCTAAATGCTCACCAATTTAGAAATGGTTAAATAAACTGAAACACTCTACAGTAAAAGAATACCATAAATCTGTATGTATTAAAAGGACCTCCAAGATATGTAGATATAGATAAATAGATAGGTGTATAGGTCTATATTTTTTATTTATTTTTTATTATTTTGTTGTCTCTTTTTTTTTTTATTTCAGCCTATTGTGGGGGTACAAAAGTTTAAGTTACGTATATTGCCCCTGCCTACCCCTCCTGAGTCAGAGCTTCAAATGTGCCCATCCCCTAGACAGTGGGCATTGCACTCATTATGTATACACCCATCCCCTCCCACCCACATCTGCCTGA
The DNA here is from genome assembly GCF_020740605.2 of Lemur catta. Taxonomy (NCBI): domain Eukaryota; kingdom Metazoa; phylum Chordata; class Mammalia; order Primates; family Lemuridae; genus Lemur; species Lemur catta. The sequence continues at coordinate 58,095,445 of NC_059134.1, forward strand.
CACCTGATCAGTGTTATTCCTGAATGTGCTCTTAGGTGATGATCAGTGAAACCAATTTGATGGTGAGTACATGTGGTGCTTATTTTTCCATTCTTGGGATACTTCACTTAGTAGAATGGGTTCCAACTCTATCCAGGAAAATATGAGGTGCTATATCACCATTGTTTCTCATAGCTGAGTAGTTCTCCATGGTATACATATACCACATTTTATTAATCCACTCATGTATTGATGGACACTTGGGTTGTTTCCACATCTTTGCAATTGTGAATTGTGCTGCTATAAACATTCAGGTGCGGATGTCTTTGTTATAGAATGTCTTTTGTTCTTTTGGGTAGATGCCCAATAATGGGATTGCTGGATCAAATGGTGGGTCTACTTGTATCTGTTTAAGGTATCTCCATATTGCTTTCCACAGAGGTTGCACTAGTTTGCAGTCCCACCAGCAGAGTATGAGTGTTCCTGTCTCTCTGCATCCACGCCAACATTTATTATTATGGGACTTTTTGATAAAGGCCGTTCTCACTGGAGTTAAGTGATATCTCATTGTGGTTTTGATTTGCATTTCCCTGATGATTAGAGATGTTGAGCATTTTTTCATGTTTGTTGGCCATTCTTCTATCTTCTTTTGAAAAATTTCTATTCATGTCCTTTGCCCACTTTTTGATAGAGTTGTTTGATTTTTTTCTTGCTGATTTTCCTGAGTTCTATATAGATTCTAGTTATCAGTCCTTTATTGGATGTGTAGCATGTGAGAATTTTTTCCCATTCTGTAGGTTGTCTGTTTGCTCTCGTGACTGTTTCTTTGGCTGTGCAGAAGCTTTTTAATTTAATCAGGTCCTGTTTATTTATTTTTGTTGTTGCTGTGATTGCCTTTGGGGTCTTCTTCATAAATTCTTTGCCTAGGCCAATGTCTATAAGAGTCTCTCCCACATTTTCTTCTAGAATTCTAATAGTTTCACACCTAAGGTTTAAGTCTGTTATCCACCGTGATTTCATTTTTGTGAGAGGTGAAAGCTGTAGGTCTTGTTTCAGTCTTGTTTTCCCAGCACCATTTATTGAATAAGGATTCTTTTCCCCAGAGTATGTTTTTGTGTGCTTTGTCAAAGATTAGATGGCTATATGAGGATGGTTTTATATCTGGATTTTCTGTTCTGTTCCCTGGTCTGTGTCCATGCACTTGTGCCAATACCACGCAGTTTTAATAACCGCAGCCTTGTAGTATAGTTTGAAGTCTGGTAAATTAATACCTCCCATTTTGTTCTTATTGCTTAAAATTGCTTTTGCTAAATGGGTTCTTCTCTGGTTCCATACAAAGAGTAAAATTATTTTTTCTACATCTGAAAAATGATGTTGGTAATTTAATAGGGATTGCATTGAATCTGTAGATCACTTTGGGTAGTATAGACATTTTAACAATGTTGATTCTTCCGATCCACCCTTCCAGCTTGTTAAGTTGTTTCCACTAGAAAGGTTGACCATAAAAATCTAATCCAGCATTACCAGCACCAGAAGTCTCAGTGCCAGTGCTTTAAATTTATATTTGCTGTTATGTGATTTTAATTCTCATGAAATGATCCTATAACAAAGCATATATATATCTTGCAATGGAAATTTCTAGCAAATTTTGTCTTTCACTATTGTGATCTAGTAAATTTTTTTAAAAAAATTTATTATATGTATTTAAGGAATACTATATATAGGTAGTAAAAAGATTACTATAGTGAAGCAAATTAACATATCCATCATTTCACATACTTATTCAATGTGATCTAGTAAATTCTTAATTACCAGTGATAATAAAGAGGAATTAATAAGACAGGCAGAAAAAAATACAGAAATAAAAACACACTTAGGCCAGGCACAGTGGCTCATGCCTGTAATCCTAGCACTCAAGGAGGCCAAGGTGGGAGGATTGCTTGAGGTCAGGAGTTGGAGGCCAGCCTGAGCAAGAACAAGACCCCATCTCTACTAAAAATAGAAAAAATTAGCTGGGTGTGGTGGTACGTGCCTTTAGTCCCAGCTACTCAGAAGGCGTAGGCAGGAGGATCACTTGAGCCCAGGAGTTTGAGGTTGCTGTGAGCTAGGCTGATGCTACAGCACTGTAGCCCAGGTAACAGAGTGAGACTCTGTCTCAAAAAAAAAAAAAAAAGAAAAAAAGAACGAAGCATGGAATGACAAAAGGACAGGGAGAAAATAAAAAAGAAGATATGAGACATAAGATGATACAGTGAAAAGGTCTAATGTGCATTTAATTAAAGTGTCTTAAGAAGAGGAAAGAGATAATGGGCCAGGAGCAATAGTTGAAGAGATAAGGGCTATAAAATTTTTTAAATTGATGAATGACATCATTGCACGGATTAAGAGTTTGGGTTTAATTTCTGTTCTCTAAACTCCTGTCCCTGATTATATAAGTCATCCTTCCATATAAGGAAATAAATAACAATCACATTTTTCCTTTTAGTTTTGTTTTTCTATGCATATATGTATCCATTTTATAAATTTGGAATCATATCACACATGGTTCATGTACTTCCCTCCTTAACATATCATAAGTGTTTTTGCATATCATTAAAATTCTAGTATGATTTTAATATACTATTCTAATGTATATCATACTTTAGCCAATTTTTGTAAATGTAATTTGCTTACAGTTTTTTTTATTATTAATGAAAACAACAGATTTAGTGAATATCCTCATGACTAAGTCTTTTTTTTTCCTTTTTAAAATTTTTTATTTCAGCATATTACGGGAGTATAAATGTTTAGGTTACATATATTGTCTTTGCCCCGCCCGAGTCAGAGCATCAAGGGTGTCCATCCCCCAGATAGTGCAAACTGCACCCATTAGGTGTGAATATACCCATGCCCTCCTACCTCCTCCCTTCCTCACCTGCCCAACACCCGATGAATGTTACTACTACCTTATGACTAAATCTTAACTTGCAACCATGATTATTTCCTTGGGATAAATTTCTAGAAGTAGAATTGCTAGATCAAAGACTATTTAATGCTTAAGCTATTTATAGCACTGGCAAATTGTCATCTGAGATATTGTATCGATTTATGGTCCCTCTGTGGCAGGTTGTATTTTTCAAAGATGGCTGCACCTATATACCTATATATCCCATTCCACGTGCCCTTCTTACCATGTGACTTTGGCACTCCACAATTGAAAGGTGGGATATATGTTCCCTCTCCTGGAACCTGTTAGGGAACCTCAAAAAAGGACAGTGGAACTGAAGCTACCTGACTCCAAGGCTAGGCCATAAAAGGTAATATGACTTCCCCCTGGCTTGCTTGCTCATGGGACACCTGTCCTTGGAACCCAGCATTGTGAGGAAGCCCAGGCCACAAGGAGTGCCCTTGATAAGTGCTCCATTTGACAGCCCGAGGTTGGCTCCAGCCTATAGCTAGTGTCACTGCTGGATATATGAGTAAACAAGCCTATAGGTGGTGATTCCAGCATCCAGTCTTCAAGGCTTCCAGCTGAGGCCCCAGACAACATGGAACAGAGACAAAGCTTTCCTGGCTATGCCCTTTCTGAATTCCTAACCCACAGAAACTGGGAAAGGTAATAAATAATTTTTTTTTTTTTGGAGACAAGATCTTACTCTGTCGCCCAGACTAGAGTGCAGTAGTATCATAACTCACTGCAACCTCAAACTCCTAGGCTCAAGTGATCCTCTGCCTCAGCCTCCCAAGTAGCTGGAACCACAGGTGTGTACCACCACGCCCTGCTAATTTTTTTATAATATTTTTTTTAGAGATAGGGTCTCCCTGTGTTGCTCAGGTTAGTCTCAAACTCCTGGCCTCAAGTGATCCTCCCCCTCAGCCTCCCAAAGTGCTGGGATTACAGGTGTGAGCCACCATGCCAGGTCATAAATGATTATTAATTTAAGCCACTAAGTTTGAAGTAGTCTGTTACCCAGCCATATTAAGTATTATACCCTCCCTCTCCAGCACTGGGCTTACTCATATTAAAAACTCTTAATAAATCTTTAGGTGAAAAAGAGTATCTTGTTCTTAATTTCATTTTCTTGGTTACTAGGAAGAGACTATTGGGTAGGAAAGCAATGGTTGGCATGTTGGGTGTAGATATCATTTCAAACTCAGTAAGTCTAATACTGAATTCATTCTCTCTCTACTCCTAACTTATTCCTCACCCTCCTCCCTCCACAATCTGATTCCTACTCATTTTTCACCTTTCAGTTCAGATATTACTAATTCTACTTAGCTTTCCCTGACTCTGCTCTCTACCCTTCAATCCATTCTGGGTTAGAGACTTAACCTGTGTGCTTCTCTTTTAATACTTACTCCTCTTTTAACACTTCTCATATTCTATGTGGTAATTGTCCATTTACTTATCCTTATACCTCACTAGAACCTAAGCTTTGTGAGGACAGAGACAGTGTCTTCTTGTTCCCTGTGGTATCACGTGTGTCTGGCACATATTATGTGCTTAATAGGTAGGTACTTTAAAAGTAACTCAACAAACATTTGTTGAGTGACTACTGTGTGCCAGGTTCTTTTCTCAGTGCTGAAGATGTAATAATAATTAAAACAAAGTAAATATATATTACGTTATATATATGTCATATATATAATGTTATATATATTTGAGTGATTACATTAAGTGTGTATTTGTGATTTAATTTATCCGCAAAGAAAAACATGAATTATATTTTGCCCTTAGGCCTTTATCTTAAAAAATATATACACTTAATTAGGAAATTTATTTCTATTGGGAGTTCTTATATTTGATTGTAAAATTTAAACATTCTAATATTTTCTTTTTCTCATATTAACTTTTCCTGAAAGAACATGGCTATTTTGCTGATATTGTGAATCATAATCAGTGAACACATATTAAGGATCTTCTGTGTACAACATACAGTTTAAGTATCATGGAAGATAGCTCCAAGGGAGGCTGGAAAATACATTCTAGCCATGTGCTGAGAAAGAAGAGTAGAACATTATTCCTATTTTTTACAGGCAAGGATACTAGAGTGAAATTACCTGTTTTAGGACATAAAGCATTTATTGATGCTACTGACTAGAGCCCTTGAACTTTGTATACTTAGTACCTCACATAATCATGTCTGGGTAAAACCTGTAAGTTTTTTTTTTTTTTTTTTTAAAGACTAGGTCTATATAGTCTTGAGTTTTGAAATAAAGTTAACATTTTTATTTTAATCATTCACACTAATCTTGGCATATCTAACATACTTATAATAACTTGTTATATTTCAAAGCTTATCTTTTACTTTTGGGGTAGTTAGCATCTTCATTTCCTAGATATGATTTTTGTATTCATTAAGCAATTATTATTCAAGTAAATCTCATTTTATATGACAAGTATAGTCATTCAAACCTTTTATCTAAGCCAATGTAATTTATGCTAATTTTTACCAAGCTTTTAAAGGTAGGGAAATTAAATTTAGAATTACACAAAAATCCTTTAAATGGGAAAGAAATAATTAATTGGTTTAACATGAATATATTTTGGACTTAATAAGGAAGTATCTGACTTGGAAAACCTGTCCTGCTCCCGGACTCTACATTTGGATCTTTAAGCTGGCTGACCCTCAGAAGTAAATGTCAGCTATGTTTACCCTTCAGATTTTCAGATTGCAGTTTCCTATTTTAACTTCTGTTTAGAAATAAACTAAAACATTTTTTTCTCTGTAGTTATATAAAACTGATATTTATTGTTTAGATACAAGTCTCTGTAACATTTTTAAAATGTTTATACTTGTATAAGAATTATTAAAATATTAGGTTTATAAAATAAGCAGCAAAGAATATTTATAGGTAAACTCGTTGGCAAACTTGATTACTTTTTAAACACACTTTTATACACATTTATATTTATTACACTTAAATAATACAGAAGTCCCTAATTAGAATAGGTTCAGAAAAACTTGAGTGAATCCAAAATGATCCTTTATAAGTGAATGGTAATACTTTCATTTGAGATAGACAGAGTTGGTGTGATTTTGTTCTAGTGTGTAGCTTTCTTCATACCTATGAAAGTTTGTAAGAAGTCAAGTTTGTTAAAAGCACTTCTATTAATATATACTTAATGTGGTTTTTTAAAATCAATTCTTTCATGTTTTCTTTGAATTTGGACCTTATGGTTCTACAATATGGAAAAAATCTCCATGAGTATTATGTAAGAAGACACTTTCTTTTCTTCATTTCAGCCATGTAAAGTTGCAGCAATCCATAGGATTAGAACCTAAAGGAAAATTTTTGGTATACAGGTAAAATTTAAAAATAATGCATGGCTTTATTCTATATTCTGTAGCTTACTGATTTCATACTAAACAATTAGCTTTATAACTGATGAGGTATAGAAAATGCTAGTAGTCACTAAAATCTCTGGATTTTCTGCAGGATTACTTTTTTGTGATACTGTAATTATTAGGATTCTAAAATATACTAGTTAAGAGAAAATTTAATCCAGATTGAATGCATTTACTTTCTAAATAATTTTTATTTTATATAATAGGTCATTAAGTATATTTCTGAAAAGTAGGTAAATCAAATAACTCTTCTACTGACTTAAATTATAATGTAATTATATACATTATATATAATGTAATTAGACGTGTTTTTTCTAATAATTACCATCAGTTGAACAATTGTTTTTCTTTTTTGGCTGACCAAGCTTCTCTTACCCTCAAGTAATGACCAAATTGTAAATAAAAGAGGAGATTTAGAAAGCAAATAGGCCGGGTGCGGCGACTCATGCCTGTAATCCTAGCACTCTGGGAGGCCGAGGTGGGTGGATCGTTTGAGCTTAGGAGTTCGAGACCAGCCTGAGCAAGAGGGAGACCCCGTCTCTACTAAAAATAGAAAGAAATGATCTGGACAGCTAAAAATGTATAGAAAAAATTAGCCGGGCATGGTGGCACATGCCTGTAGTCCTAGCTACTCAGGAGGCTGAGGCAGGAGGATCGCTTGAGCCCAGGAGTTTGAGGTTGCTGTGAGCTAGGCTAATGCCACGGCACTCTACCCTAGGCAACAGAGTGAGACTCTGTCGCAAACAACAACAACAACAACAAAAAAGCAAATAATAATTTCTATTTAAGAAAGCGCCAATGTAAGTTTCACAGATTCAGATCTTACTAATAGCTTTCTCTCGGTAGAAAAAGGAGAGCAATTTGTGAGGTAAAAAGACTTCACATAGACACACAAGTAGTAATTTTTCTCAGCTATCATGAATAGCTGACTAGTTTTTACCATAAACAAAAGTAATATATATGTAAAATATCCAAACAGCACCTGGGCTGTACAATAAAAATAAGTCACTTTTCTACCTTAAACCCCATCCTTAATATCCCCTTCATAAGTAATGACTATTTTTTAGTCTCTTACATTAGCATGGAATATTTCTAAGTGATATATAAGTATATGTATACCTCTCTATATATAAATTAAAATAGTTTATATACTCTTCTGCTTTCCTTTTCATTTACTATATCTGAGTTCTATATGGAAATTTCATTTTAAAAATAATTTTCTTATAACTCTATTTTCATATATGATAGTTTATAAAAATCATGATTTAAAGATTTTAGTAACAAAATACATACATTAATTTCATCATCTGAATAGAAAATACATGATAATTATGACTACACAGATAGCTTTTTAAGTTATATTTTTAAAAGTCTGTAATATCAGCATCTAGTTTAATGTCTAGCTTTTAAATAGTGAAAAAAAACTGAATTTAAAGTAGATTTCAAATGCTTGTTATCATAATTGTTGAGCTCTTTTTACCATACAGATTTACTTACATGTCTAACACATCATGATTCTTTATCCAGTTTTATTTTTCTCTAACTTAGAAACCTTTTAAGAACCAGGAATTAGGTTAGTACTGGTTGTGATGTTTATAATAGCAAATGGAAGGCCGGGCGCGGTGGCTCACGCCTGTAATCCTAGCACTCTGGGAGGCCGAGGCGGGCGGATTGTTTGAGCTCAGGAGTTCGAGACCAGCCCAAGCAAGAGCGAGACCCCATGTCTACTAAAAATAGAAAAGAAATTATACGGACAGCTAAAAACATATATATATATATATATATAAAATTAGCCAGGCATGGTGGTACATGCCTGTAGTCCCAGCTACTCAGGAGGCTGAGGCAGGAGGATTGCTCGAGCCCAGGAGTTTGAGGTTGCTGTGAGCTCGGCTGACGCCACGGCACTCACTCTAGCCCGGGCAACAGAGTGAGACTCTGTCTCCAAAAAAAAAAAAAAAAATAGCGAATGGAAGTTTTAGGCCCTACTCTAGTAGCTGTGCAGTTAAACACTGGGAGTATACTCAGTATCCTAATAGCATTTATGTCTGGAAGATCATTTTTATATTTGTATACCTGTGTTAAAAAGGAATATTGTTTTGCTTTATAGCTGAAGTTAAATTGTTATCAGAAGCATTATTAACCTATCCTACACAATTATTTTGTTTATTTATAGTGAGATGGTATTGGCTTTAGAATCAGACTAACCTGGGTTCACATCCTGTCTAAATCTCTAGTACCAGCTCAGTGATACTGAGCTCCCTCTCTAATTTCATCTGTACAATAATACTACCAGTAAATATGCTGCAATGAACATTCTTATATGAGTATATCTTTTTGTTCATGTGAAGGTATTGTTACAGACAGAGAAATCTCTGGGCCAAGAGGCACATGCAGTTAAAATTTAATACTTGCTGCAAATTCACTCTAAAAAGACTATCCCAATTTACATTCTTACTAACAGTATATGAAAATGCCATGTACCTTCTACGCATGAAAAGTCCATTCAATTTTTGCCATTCTCATGCCTATCTTTAAATGTTAACCCTTTCCAAGTCTCTTTGACTTCTCTACCAAACCTAGTGGTATCTTAGATACTGGAATAGTATGACAGTGGCCCAGATAATGTTATTGTTTAAATTTTTCTCTTAATAGCTATTTATATTTTAGGTAGGCTATGTATTTGTTAGTGTGTATCATTTATAAAACAGAAAAACTTCTTGAGTCTAGATTTTATATATATATGTAAAAACATCCATCAGTTTTAAGCAGATTAAAATTTCAGTTAATCTCATTCAGCTTCTCATAAATTTGGCCATGTGCTCTGGTTACTTTAATTTTTACTATAACCAAAAAACCATTTTGCTTAAATTATATACGAAATATGTTTTATGTCTTTATAAGGATAAATATACTGTAACATTTAGCACCTTCCAAGTATGTTGGTTTATTATCCTGAATATTCATTATCATTGTATAGACTATAGATGTAGAAGATGTAAATGGTTAGTATGGACTCAATTCTTATTAATCTTGAAGATAGAAGTTGTGTTTTATCTTGTTTTCTTAATATTTGACTCTTCTAAAAAGAAAATACTGGAAAATTCTGTGTAAGTTTTACTCTTATTGCATTTCTATTTGAAACCTGATACTCTTTTGTGAAGACCATTTTTAGTCATAGCTTATTCTTGAGACTTATGAAAATAAATTACAGTATATAACAATTAAATACAGAATCCCAAAATATAGATGTTGGCATGGCCTGCCTCACAATCCATGTTTGGATTGAATGTTTATGCTCATTCTTAACTAAATCCTCATTTAACACCCAAGACCTTTTTATGGTCAACTTGTGTGATAAATAAATTGAATGGTTTTCTGTGATTTTAAGGGGTAGTAAGGCTTATTTGGTCATTTTGAATTGCAGATGTTAGGTAGGTAATTAGTTGGTAGGCATGTTTCGTTGGCATTTATGCAATAGTTTCCCTATTCCTTTTCAAAGTTAATATAGACTATAACTTAATTGGTGTAATTTTTGACTAAGAGGTTTATTTTGGATTTACAGCTCATAAAATTTTCTAATTGTTAAAACATTCTTTAATGTGCTGTAAAAATGCTATAACAATTAGAGATATGTAAATCACCCTCAATAGGGCCTGGCTACTTTGGGGACTCAGTAACTGGCAGGTATTGTTTTTATTATACATACTAAGAAGTTGCGCTGTGCCAGGAGCAGTGGCTCACGCCTGTAATCCTAACAGTTTGGGAGGCCAAGGAGGGAGGATTGCTTGAGTCCAGGAGTTGGAGACCAGCTTGGGCAACATAGCAAGATCCCATCGCTACAAAATATTTAAAAAATCAGCTAGGAATGGTGGCGCACAACCTGTAGTCCTAGCTACCCAGAAGGCTGAGGCAGGAAAGATCATTTGAGCCCAGGAGTTCCAGGATGCAGTGAGCCATGATTGAGCTACTGTGCTGCAGCCTGGGTGACAGATAGGCAGCCTGGGTGACAGATAGAGAGCCTGTCTCTTAAAAAAAATAAAGAAGTAGCATGGTGGAATTTATAGTGAATGTAGAACCCTGTGATATATGCATATTGGCCCTTCAGAAGGGCTTAATATTAGGACTTTGCTTGTGATCCTAGTTAAATTCTACTACTTCTTTTTTATAGAATCCCAAAACAAAAGAGCAGATTGAAAATCTGTTACGAAATGGGATGAACAAGGAGCTGCGCGATCGTCTTTGTTGCCGAATGACTTTTGGGACTGCAGGACTTCGTTCTGCCATGGGGGCAGGGTTTTGCTATATTAATGACCTTACAGTAATACAGTCAACACAGGTAAGTATTATGAAGTATTGTATGTGTACTTTTTCTCAGTCTGTGTTTTTGCTTTATAAATTATATAGTCCTTTTCTAAAAAAAAAAAATAGCTTTATTTCCAGTAAGGTACTCTTACATAAGTAAAAACTATAGATTTAATTCTTTTTTTTTCTTTTTATTTCTACAAATTTATGATATACATATGCAGTTTTGTTGCATACATAGATTCCATAGTGGTCAAATCAGGGCTTTTAGGGTATTCATCATCCAAATAACATACATTGTACCATTAACCAATTTCTTTTCATCCTCTCCCCTCCCACTTCCTCACCCTTCTGAGTCTTCTTTATCTATAATTCTACTCTCTGTGTACACGTGAACACATTTTTTAGCACCCACTTATGAGGGAGAACATGTGATGTTTGTCTTTCTGTGCCTGGTTTGTTTCACTTAAGACAGTGACCTCCAGTTCCATCCATGTTACTACAAGACATGATTTTAGTCTTTTTTATGGCCAAATAGTATTCCATTTTGTACATATACCATATTTCTTCATCCATTCATTCATTGGTAGACACTTATATTGATTCCATATTTTTGCTATTGTAAATAGGGCTGCCGTAAACATATGAATGCAGATATCTTTTAACATATTGGTTTCTTTTTCTTTGTGTAGATACCTAGTAGTGGAATTGCTGGATTGAATGGTAGTTCAATTTTTAATGCTTTGAGAAGTCTACATACTGTTTTCCATAAAGACTGTACTAATTTACATTCCCACTAACAGTGTATGGGTTCCCTTTTCTCTGCATCCTTGCCAACATCTGTTACTATTTTTTTTAATAGCCATTTTGACTGGGGTAGGTGTTTCACTGTGGTTTGATTTGCATTTCTCTGTTAATTAGTGATATTGAGTATTTTTTCATATACCTGTTGGCCATTTGTATGTATTCTTTTGAAAAATGTCTATTCATGTGCTTTTCCCACTTTTTAATGGAATTATTTGTTTTTTGTTGTTGAGTTATTTGAGTTCCTTGTATATTCTGGATATTAGTCCCCTGTCAAGTGAATAGTTTGCAAATATTTTCTCCTTCAACAGGTTCTCTCTTCACTTCATTGATTTCTTTTGCTGTGCCGAAGCTTTTTAGTTTAAGTCCTATTTGTTCATTTTTGTTTCTGTTTCCTGTGCTTTTGAGGTCTTAGTCATAAATTCTTAGCCTACACCAATGTCCAGAAGTTTTGCCTAGGTTTTCTTCTAGTATTTTTATAGTTTTGGGTCTTATGTTTTAAGTCTTCAATCCATCCTGAGTTGATTTTTGTATATGGTGAGAGATAGGAGTCCAATTTCATTCTTCTGCATATGACTATACAATTTTCCCAGTACCATTTATTGAAGAGGGTGTCCTTTCTCCAATGTATGTTTTCGTTGGCTTTGTCAAAGATCGATTGTCTGTAAATATGTGGCTTTATTTCTGGGTTCTCCATTCTGTTTCATTGATATATGTGTCCTGTAGACTAAATTCTGACCTTTGGTCTTGTCCAAGATTTATCTTAGAAGTCACTTATGTTCTCTTCAAGGTCACAGACTAACTTTCTAATTAAGAGTTATTTTGCTACTGGGGAGGTTGAGGTGGGAGGATCCCTTGAGCCCGGAAGTTCAAGGCTGCAGTGAGCTATGATTGTGCCACTGCACTTCACCCCAGGCAATAGAGCAAGACCTGTTCTCTTAAAAAAATTTTTTTTTGGATGATTACTTATTTTGGCAAATGACCATTCATAAAGGTTAACCAGAGTGTTTAGAAAATTAAGTTGAAAATATTTCCCTTTAACATGCTTTTCCATATCTATATGAGAGTTCTTTAAGACAGTTGTATAATGTGATACAATTTGTTTTATTTCTCTTTATTTTTATGCAATTCACTCTAGAAACAAATTGCTTCTCTTTGCAGTGAATCATCCTCAATATTTCAAAAAATTACACTTTCAAGGACAATAATACATTTAGCATATACTAAAAACAGTTATGAGCTAGAGAATTGCTCAGTAAACATAATGCTAACTGATACTTCCAAATGGCAAATCATCTTTAGCCTTGTTCTGAGAGAATTCTCTAAAGCCAAGGGCTAATGCAGAGGTTAGGGGAGAAGGGATGCCAAAATGGCTGGATAGACAGGATACCTGGCACTCCCCCATCTCCTTTCTATTCCTCAACCAGAGATGCTTTATTTAGTTCAATGTTTTCTTATATATTGAGTTTCCTCATAAGCTTTCATTTGACGTAAAGAGGCCTTGACTTTTACAAAAAGGGATGGAGGAGGAGTTTGAAAATCAATTTCTATAGAAGTGCAAATATTTGCAGGAGTTGGATTATGTTGTGTGAAGTAGAAAAACTAGATGGAATCTGATCTTAAGACCCAGCCCTTTTCAGACTCTAGATATAGGGGGATAAGATAAGATGGATTCTCATAGCAGAAAATAATATGAGGTTTTAGGATAGTATCATTATTAGAAATAAGTTGTTGAAACTAGCTGATTGGGCTTTATTAAGTGCATGTGGGTGCAGGCACACATACACACTCACTCTTATAGGGAATATGCTGGGGAAAATAATTATATGTGAAAGACCCATGCACTGGAAGTCACTGGGGCCTTGTTTCATGCTACCACATACTTAGCAGTGTCTGCGATATAATGGGTCTTCAATAAATCGGTATGACTAGTTTTACTTGAATGAATGACCTTGGGCAAGTCATTACATGAAGCTTTAATCTTATTCTCTCCCCTCTTTTTTTTTAAAGACATATTGAAAAACAGAGACCAAATTAGAAATGGTGTCTGCATTTCTTTCTTTCCAGGGTTGCTGTAAGGATTAAATGTCCCATCTTTTTTGTGAAAATAATTTGAAAGGACTGTAATAATATGAAGTGTTATTTTTTAGAGATTATTTTTTAAAGTTAGCAAATCATTGGTAAGATAGTTAAATGGTTTCAGTTTATCATTGTGATGTTTTCAATATGAAATGCTTCATTTCATTTTTTTGTCATGCTTGACTACAAACTTTCCTAATCTGTGAGATTTTAAAGCCAAAACATTACAATTGGGATCAACCATCTTAAGAAATGTTCCTTTAAGTAAAAAACTATGTTGCTGATTAAAAATGTTTGTGTCATAAATAGGTCAAATCTTTTGGTTGGCTTCAGTCATGATTTAGCAAGGGCTTAAAATGGTCAAAATTCTGTTCTCTAGAGCCTTGAGGTAGGAAACAATTTCTTTTGACTCTTTTAACAATTTTTTTTAGCTTACTGACTCTCATGTCGCATCTTTTTTCCTAATGTCTTATTGTATTGATTTAGTTACTAAATCGGTATTTCTGTAGTATTAAATGTGTCTGAAAATCCCCTGAATGTTCGTCATCATACATTTGTGGATTAAACCACACTGTGCCCACATTTGTAAACATGGGCATATAGACAGAAGCTAGTTCCCTAGAAGCCAGTAAGCTGCACACCAAACAAAAATAAGAAATTTTAAGTCATATAAAGTGCAAGCATTCGTCAGGACTAATCTTTTGTGTTTATTTGCTTCAGGGGATGTACAAATACCTTGAGAGATGTTTCTCAGACTTCAAGCAGAGAGGCTTTGTTGTTGGGTATGATACTCGGGGTCAAGTAACTAGCAGCTGCAGCAGCCAGAGGTACAGTGTTTATTGTTTCAAGGATTAAGTTGGAGTGGAATAAAACATTTAAAAAAATTTTTTGTGTAGTAGTAGGATTTCTGAAACAGGATACTGTCAAATAGAATTGTGATCACATGCTAATGTATATTTTAGAGCTGAAATAGGAGAAAAAGCATTTCAAAGATAAGCTTTTATATTTTATAGGAAGGAGTAAAATCTTAAAATATTTAGAGCTCATATTTAGAATGACATAATAGCTTATATTATAATTTTAATATTTTGGTGAAGGCACTGGGTAGGAGTAACTATGTAGCTTATATTCTCTTATTATAGCCCTATTTGATTAATTTTAGGGTATTTTCATAAATAATCATGATGTAGTGATACCTTTTTTCAGGGAGTAATTAGGTGTACTGGGTTCATCAAAGTCTCTTATTTCACTTTCTTCCGTTATTTTTGCCTTCTGCAGATTTTATTTCTTAGTAAAAGAGACATTAAAAAAATGAATGAAGGAAAAGAAAGAAACAGAAATGTCAATTCTCTTAATTGTTAAGCTCCTTTTAAAAATATTTAAAATTTTTCAGTTGGAGCATGAAGCTTAAATAATCAGTGATTGTAAGAATTGGCTCTATTAGGCTACTATTATTTAGAATAATTATAATATGAAACATTTATGTGGAAGATTGGTTTTTAAAAGGTATGGTAAGCTAAGGACTAAATGAAATTTCTCTTTTTTTAGGCTTGCTAAACTCACTGCTGCAGTCTTGCTGGCCAAAGATGTTCCTGTGTATCTTTTTTCAAGATATGTTCCTACACCTTTTGTAGTAAGTATGTTGTATTAGTGATGATACAGTTTGCTCTTGAAAAGATTTCTTAAGTCAACTAGGATTCAAATCTTTTTCATGCATATAGTTCTGACTTGAGTGATATGAGGGACCAATGGAAGGAAAACAAGTTTTGCTTTGAGCTTATTTTCATTCAAGAAGCATTTGTTGAACTACCTGAGAACTTGATCTATAAAAGTTGACAAGTCCACAGTTATGGTGGGATATTTTAATGCTCTTCTTTCAGAAATAGATTATCAGGCAGACAAAAATGATTAAGGATAAATTTGAACATACCATTAACTGGCTTGACCTGAGGTGTGTGTGTGTAAAAACGTTGTGTTCGGTAATGGTAGGACATACATTATTATTAAGCAGAGTCACAAAGAAAGGCTCAAAAAATGCCATAGAAGAGCTTATCAAGCCATATACCTAGGCCCTGCTGCAATAACGTTAGAAATAAAAAAGCCCATAAACCCCCTATGTTTGGAATTTTAAAAAACACATTCATAAATAGCTAATGGATTAAGGAAGATATTAATATTATAATGAAGATTAGAAACTACAGGCAGTCCTTTCTTTGCATGGTTGTGCAGGACTGTAAAGACAGCTGTGCAAGCTAAAACCATGCAAAGTGATCTTAATAATCAATGGGAAAAATTACAATTGTTCCATGACCTTTAAAATTTTTTTGCCCAAATGTTAAAAATACCCTTACTCTTGGATAAAAATGTATAATGAAAGGAAAAAAATGGTGAAACTAATATTTATTTTAGTACGTTGTACTTTAAAACATTAGAAACATTGAGAAAAAAGGTGTTCTATTTCTTTGTAAATAAACTTATCAGGAAGTTTGATATGATGAGCAGTCCTTGCTTGTTGTCATGTAACTTACAATATAAGCAAGCATCTTTTCTATGCCTAGGCAATGTTATACGGTTGGATTAGCTTCCAGCATTTTACGCTTTGTTACTTTCAGTGTCATGAACTATCTCTGAGAGTTCCTTTAATGTGAGATCATTTTGCTGGGATCTCTTTCTCTGGAACATTTTCATCCTTTTCATCACAGCCTCGTTCCTCATTTAATCCATATGTTCACCTTCACTAAGCTCACCTGGTTGCATATCTAGAGTCTCATGAATGGTAGCAGTGTCAGTATTCCCAGCTATTTTTTCTATAACTGTATTTACATTGATTTCAAATTTTCCTTCCATTATTATTACTTTTTGTTTCTTTACTGACCAATGCCCACTTTCAATTATCTATTTTTATGAACTGTCTTGTGGGTTTATCTCTGGGAGTCAAGGAGGCAACACAGCTAGCTGCATGCTTTGCTGTTTGTGTGAGGGCTGAATAACAGATGCTCAGTGACCTATCACTGACAGGCTTTAAAAGAGTGACATGACTGGTCACCGATCATGATAGGTCTGTTATATACCTAGTGATCTGTGGACTGAGTAGCTAACAGCCAAGTGTGTACTTGAAGCATTTGCTTATGATTAGTATACCACGGCAACTGAAATTTGGACGTGTTGTTGGGAGACTGCTGCTATTAAACAAAAATATGGTACCAGAAATTTGTGTACATCGGAATTGTACAAAGCAAGGACTGCCTATATGTACTGAAAACTGAGCAATAATGAAAACAATACATAGCAAAAATTATGAGATATAGCTCAAGCCCTACTTAAAGAGAAATTGATAGCCTTAATGAATATATTAGGAAAAAAAGATTTAAAAATAATGAGCTAAGCTTTTAACTTAATATGTTTGGGCTAAAACAGAATAAATCCAAATAAAGTAAAAAGAAGGCAATAAAGTATGAGGAAAAATCAAATAAATAGAAAATAAACAAGGTATCAACAAAAGCAATATTATAATGTCTTTTCCTATTATTTAATCAAAGTTATTCTCATGTCAAATGTATGAGTAGCTAGGAAGAAAAATGGAATCATGACGTTATTATTTTTTCAGCCATATGCAGTCCAGGAGCTCAATGCAGTTGCAGGTGTGATGATTACTGCATCTCACAACCGCAAGGAAGACAACGGATACAAGGTAAACCTTAGATTCCTGACCTTTGCTTGTTTTATCATTCTTATTTTATTCAAATAATATGTGCTGAATATATTTTCTACAGTGGATATCAGAGCCAGACATTGGAAACAGAAGGTTAAAAACATTGAGGCTGGCCCTCAAAGAATATGTATCCCTACTTTTCAATGTGTACAATTACAAAAGTCTCTTTGTTGGTCCTTTTACTTCTAATTGCCCTTGATTTCTCTGTCTTTTCTCAAATCCATCCTCTCTACATTTCAGAAATAAAGTCGTATTGTACCAAGAACTTGAAGAATAATAGGCATTTTCAGGAAAGAGCCAAAGTAATGGTACCTTGACCTCACTCTCCTCTCCCTCTGACCTTCTGCTGGTGCTCCCCATTGGCCACAGGACCCACTTGATATGTCAAGTGGCAGAAAGCAGAGCTGGAGAAGGGTGAAAAGTGGCTTTGGAGGGGAAATAGAAGATATATAGCACAGTATTGAGCCAGTGTTTGGGGCTTCTGGGTGATGAGTCCACGTTCTTGTATGTGTTTTTCTTCTTGTGTGGGAGGACTCCAGATCCACTGGGCTCTATTTTCCTTGGAAAAAGAAGATTTAACACTTATCTAAGATTTTAGCCCTGGCCAGCTAAGTGAGCAGTGTTACATTCACAGAGACAGGGAGGAAGCATGATTAATTCAGTTTGGGACATTTTAAGTTTGAGGTATTTGTGGTCCAGGTAGCAATATCCTATAGGCAGTTGGATATATTATAGACCTGTAGCTCAGAGGAGAAATCTGGCTGAAGTTAAAGATTTTGGGGTCACCACACATAAAAGAGCATATAAGAGTATTTGGAAGTCCTTCACTTGGAAGAGCAGCCAAGAGACAGTATAAAGTAGAAAGGAAAGAGGTCAAGGATGGATCCCTAGGGAATATCAATGTTAAGGGAAGGGAGGAAGAAGAGGAGCTGGAGATAGGAGATAAGAGAAAGACTACAAGAGCCTGGTGTCATAAAAACCAAAGAGAAAAAGAATTTCAAGGAGTTAGAGGTCAACTGTTAAAGACAGCTAAGAACCCACATCTCTTCTCTGAGCATGAGACTCTATAGCCAACCAAAATCCACTATACACTCTAGGTGTGTAGTGGTATCTTATTGTTGTTTTAATTTGCATATCCCTAATGACATATGATGTGAAGCATCTTTTCAGATACTTGTTTGCCATCTGTATATCTTCTTTGGTGAGATGTCTTTGGCCCAATTTTTAATCGGGTTGTTTTCTTATTGTTGAGTTTTAAGAGTTCTTTGTTTATTTTGTGTAACATTCCAAATATTTTCTCCCAGTCTACAGCTTGTGTTTTCATTTTCTTGACAGTGTCTTTTGCAGAGCATAAAATTTTAATTTTAAAGTCCAGCTACCAGTTCGTCCGTCCTTCCTTCCTTCCTTCCTTCCTTCCTTCCTTCCTTCCTTCCTTCCTTCCTTTCCTTCCTTCCTCTTTCCTTTTTCTTTCATTTTTTTTGAGACACGGTCTCTGTCGCCCAGGCTAGAGTGCAGTGGCATCAATCAGCCTAGCTCACAGCAACCTCAAACTCCTGGGCTCAAGGGATCCTCCTGCCTCAGGCTCCTGAGTAGCTGGGACAACAGGTGCACACCAGGCTAATTTTTCTATTTTTAGTAGAGACAGGACCTTGCTTGCTCTCGCTCAGTCTGGTCTCAAACTCTTGACCTCAAGAGATCCTTCCGCCTCGGCCTCCTAGAATGCTAGGATTACAGGCGTGAGCCACCACGCCCAACCTCTATCAGTACTTTCTGTCACTCATTGTGCCTTTGGTGTTGTGTCTAAAAAGTTTTTTGCTGAACCTAAGATACTCTAGACTTTCTCCAATCTTATCTTTTAGGAACTTTATAGTTTTTCATCTGTTAAAGAATCTGCCCATTATTCTTTTATACTTTTTCTTATTGATTTGTGGGAATTCTTTATATGTAAATAGTAGCTCCTGGTCATCTGTTCTGCACATATTTTCCTCCAGTCCTCTTGACTTTATGATGCTTTTCCCTGCATGATATTATGGTATTTTTTCCATTTGGAAGCATTATTTTGTCATTTTAATTAGTATCATATTTAACTTGCAGGTTAATTTAGAGACCTTCAATATTTTTATATTATTATTGAGTCTTCCTATTCAAAAATAGGATGTCTTTCTATTCTTTCAAGACTTTTAGATCCTTTAGTAGCATTTTAAAGGTTTATTTTTTTTTTAACTAGATTTTTCACATTTCTTTTAAAGTTTATTCCTGGGTATGTTTTGTTGCATGAATTTTTCTATTACTGTATCAGATAGCTGCTGGAGGTTCAGTAAAACCAGCAAAAGTGGCTGAAGCTGACAGGAGTTTATTTTTCTCACATAACAAAAAGTCCAGAAATAGGTAGCTCCAGACATGGTTCTACAGCTCAATGATGTCAGGCCTGGCATCTCCGCAGCGTTTTGGTTTTTTTTTTGCCTTTCCCTTAAGCATGACCATCACATGATGGTTGCCGTACCTCCAGGTATCATGTCTACAAAAAAAGCAAGAAGAAGGGGGCAGAATTTTTTCCTTATGTTTCATAAATTTTCACTCTGAGCTTTCAGGACTTTTATGGAGGGAATCTTTTTTGTGGCTTGGAATGTACGAGCATCCCTCCAGAGCAGTTTTGTTTGTTTGTTTGTTTAAAATTCTGCCAGAACCTCAAGGTTTCAGGCACTAGGAGCAATTTCCATGCTAATTTGTCAGTTCTCATTCTACCATAGTTGACATGCAGACCTTGGTTTTGATTCTTTTTTTTTTTTTAATTACCCAAAACCTAAGAAGAAACAGGCATGCTTCCTCATCATCTCTCTATAATAGTGGGGAGAACTTTTTCAATTCTGTATTTACACTGAGAGTAAAATGCTTCAGGGATTCCATTTTTATTAAGGAGTCTTAGTTCCAGCTCCCTACCTTGCACACAGATGTCACAACCCAAGAACCAGATAAATGGACAGTTCCCAAACCCCAGGCAACTGCAGTATCAGTCTCACAGGCTTATCACTCTGGTTTTAATGCTTTATTTTTCTCCCCACTGCCTGGAGTTGTCCCTTTCTTCTTGTAAATTAAGCGATGCATTTAAGATAATGTTTTTCTATTTAATGTAGCATTTTGAGTTGTATTTATAGAGCGAGAAGTTTTAGATCATCTAGTTTGCCATATTGTTTGGCACATATTCATATGTATTCTTCTTTCCTTCATTCAGCAAGCAATAGAAGGAATTCATGTCATATACATGGTAGAAGTCAGCATAGATACTTTCTAAGCAAAGTCCCTTCTAACTTTGGGATCCTGTGAATTATAAGAATTACATTTTTTTGCTTTTTGGGTAACTGTTCCTAATGTCTTGTTAATCAAACCACTTGACAAACTGAAAACTTACTGAAATGTATATGAATAATATGTGTCTTTCCTGATACAGATTTATTTGGTGTGATATAAATTCTACTTTAATTTATGGTGAAAAGATGTTTTCCATATCATATAACATAACCACTTTACAATGTTAAGTTTAATAGTATCAAGTTTTCTGGGATATTCTATGGTTTCTTTGATTATCTTTGATGTCTTTGATATATCTTTAGTATATAGTTATAAATCTAAGAGTATGATTGGATACTATCGTATATGCATATTATAATGTTGTCATGCTTGTATTTTACTTGTATTGTTATTAAAATATATTTCTAGCAGCCTGGCGCGGTGGCTCACACCTGTAATCCTAGCACTCTGGGAGGCCAAGGTGGGAGGATCACTCGAGGTCAGGAGTTCGAGACCAGCTTGAGCAAGAGCGAGACCCCATCTCTACTAAAAATGGAAAGAAATTATCTGGACAGCTAAAAATATATACAGGAAAAAAAAAAATTAGCCAGGCATGGTGGCGCATGCCTGTAGTCCCAGCTGTTCGGGAGGCTGAGGCAGTAGGATCGCTTAAGCCCAGGAGTTTGAGGTTGCTGTGAGCTAGGCTGATGCCACGGCACTCTAGCCTGGGCAACAGAGTGAGACTCTGTCTCAAAAAAAATAATAATAAAATATATTTCTAAAAGAGAAAATAATATGTGATCATTTTATTAGAGTCCTTGTAGAATCATTACCATCAATATCTTTTATAATTTATTAAAATAGTCTCATGTTGACATTTTTTACTTGATTAATTTGATGTGTTTCTTCATAAAGGCAAAGATCTCTACTGTAGCTAAGAAAAGATCTGATAAGTATTTTAAGTAATTATAGCTGTACTTTACCTATTATTTAGGTTTATTGGGAAACTGGTGCCCAGATCACATCTCCTCATGATAAAGAAATTCTGAAATGTATAGAAGAATGTGTGGAACCCTGGAATGGTTCCTGGAATGATAATTTAGTGGATACCAGCCCACTGAAGAGAGACCCTCTGCAAGACATTTGCAGGAGATACATGGAAGATCTGAAAAAAATCTGTTTTCACAGGTATCTAAGTGGGAATATAGGATAGTATTACCTTAGAATAAGGTTAACAAATGAGGGAAAGTAAAAGGATAAAAAAGTATTATTTCATTATATTAAAATTATAGCTAAATAGTATTATTTACCAAGAGCCAAAAGATTGAAATAACCTAAATATCCATAACTGGTGAATGAGTAAGTAAAATGTAGTATATCCATACAATGAAATATTAATATTATTCAGCAATAAAAAGAAATTAAGTACTTACATATTATAATGTGTATAAACCTTGAAAACATTATGCTAAGTAAAATAAGCCAGTCACAAAGAACCACATATTGTCTCATTTCATTTACATGAAATGTCAGGA
The DNA here is from genome assembly GCF_020740605.2 of Lemur catta. Classification (NCBI taxonomy): domain Eukaryota; kingdom Metazoa; phylum Chordata; class Mammalia; order Primates; family Lemuridae; genus Lemur; species Lemur catta. Next base: position 58,117,473 of record NC_059134.1, read on the forward strand.
GTAGGCAAATGTATAGACACAGAAATAGATTAGTGGTTGCCTATGGCTGAGAGGAATGGGAGGGTGTGGGGGTGGCAGCTATGGGATACAAAGGTTTTGGGAGGAGTAATAATGTTCTAAAATTGATTATGGTAATGGCTGAACAACTCTATGAATATAGTGAAAGCCATTGAATTGTACACTTTAAATGGGGGAATTGTATGGTGTGTGAATTATATCTCAAAGCTGTTAAATTATACTTAAATATATTTCCTCATATAAGATCAGGAAATTTCCTTAAGATTTTATTTTTCCTTAACTATTTTTATATTTCCATAACTATTTCTATAAGTTTTACATAAATAGCTAACACTATTGCTATAAGGAATCCTGGCTTGTTCAGTATGTTTTTCGTATCCTACAAAATAGACTTTAGCTTTTTCTCTACTTTATTTTCAAAAGTACAGCCATCAAGCTATCAACTATTTGCATTTCCTTCTAAAATGATGAGTGGCCAGTAATACTAGCTAAATGCTGCTACCTATAGTACCTATAGTCAATATAAAAAGAATTTGATCCTTTGATTTTTTGGGGTTTTTTTTTGTTTTGTTTTTTGTTTTTTTTTTTTTTTGAGATGGGGTTTCACTCTGTCTCCAGGGCTAGAATGCAGTGATGTCATCATAGCTCACTGCAACCTCAAACTCCTGGGCTCAAGCGATCCTCCCAAGTCAGCCTTCCAAGTAGCTGGGACTACAGGAGCATGCCACCATGCTAGCTAATTTTTCTATTTTTTGTAGAGGTGGGATCTCGCTTTTGCTCAGGCTGGTCTCAAACTCCTGGCCTCAAGCAATCCTCCTGCCTTGACCTCCCAAAGTGCTAGGATTAAAGGTGTGAGCCACCATGGCCTGCCGCTTTTATTATCTCTTCTACCTTTGCTCATTTATATTTTTGTTTTTTAAAGAGTATATGGGCAAAAGCAAATTAACAAATGAACCTAACTGAAGGCATAATCATGCAGAGAAGAATTATTTCAAGTGACTTAAAAATATTATAATTTGAATATATGTTTCTAGTGGGATATGTCCTAAGGATAAAGAACTACAGAATCACCTCAAATTCCATTTCATAGCTGTACTGTTAGTAGTAGCAATGTTGGTGGCTTTATAGATGTAGATATAGATATAGATATATAGATATGCATGCACATATACATGTACTATAAAACATATGGGTAATTATGTCAATGTCACCAGGAACCCAAGATTGTAGTATAAGAAGGAAATGTAAAATCAAAATAATTTTAAAATTACAATTTTAAATATGAATTTGAAATATTAGTATGAACTCATGATTTATTTACTTCTTGCTAAAATACTAGTTCTATTACTAACAAGACCTATGACTACCCCTAAAACCCAGATATTGTGGTCTCTAAATACCATTTCCCAGTAAAAGGCACCAGGGCTCCTTGAAGAAATTGATGATTCTCATCGAGACTGGGACAGAAAATGTACGAAATAAACCTGAGATGCCTTTTTTTTTTCTTGGCGTAAAGCAAGGACGCCGTTAAAGATACTGGGGTCATAGCGAAAGGACATAGGAGCTAACTTGAAGGGACTCCTACTAACTATCCTATTAGATCATTGGGCATCAAAAAGAATAATCAATATAATGAATTAAAACATTAAACATAAAAAGCCCATGACTATTAGTAATACTAAAGAAGGACCTCTTTGGTCACTTTTGGGAGTTGTTGGACTGAAAATTGCTCATTCTGAAATTTGATAAATTCCAAATTTTCATTCTGAAAATTGGTAAGTTCTTGAATCTTTCTCCTAATTTGTTCTGCCTTTCCTATATGAATTGAATTTTAGGGTTAATCAAATAGTTGATGAAGGATAATTATTTTTTAAAGAAAAATCCAACTAACAAATGCAGAAGGAATACTAGAAGTAGAAAATCGCTATTTTATGACCGCTAATACATAATGTATCTAAGCACTGATCATCAAGGGCTGATGAAATGTTGATTTCATTTCATCAAATAAAATGTTGATGGGAAATCAAGTAGGTGAACGTTAATGGGAAAGTTTATGATGGGAGGAAAAATGTTGATGGGAAATTTTATGATGGAAGGATTAGTCTGACAAGACACTGTTGAATCTTAATTTAACATCATTAAAAATAAGATAGACATTATGTGCTTCCCTTTGTGAGTCAACATGTTGAAAATAAACAGCACTTATTCTTGCCTAAAGAATTGAAACTGAATCTAATGTTGCCTCTAAATTCAAATGCCTAATTACCAAAAAAAAAAAAAACAAGAAAGAGGAACATGTTAATACCAAAAGGATATAATCTGCATACTGAAGATACGGGAAATTCTACAGGGCAAATGATCTAATTTCTTCAATAAACAACATGGAATTTGGGGAAGGCAGAGAGGAACATTTATAAACTAAAAGTAACTTGAGAGATGAAGCAACTAAATTATGTGGACCTTGTTCAGGTTCTAATTCAAGTAAACCAACTGTTAAAAACCAACTATTTTTTTGAGATAGTTGGGGAAAATTTGAACACAGGGCATTATAAGACATTAAGAAATTATTCATTTTGTTAGATGTGATAATGGTATTATGGTTATGTTTGTAAATACTAAAGCATTTTCATATAAAATAATATCTTGAATAAATGAAACTAGATTGACAGAATATTGGTAAATGTTGAAGCGAGGTAAGTGTTGAAGCGATAGATTTAGGTATTCTCTACTGTTATGTGTATGTTTGAAAGTTGTCATAATAAAATTTTATTTTTATTTTGTAATAAATTTTATTTATTTGGGGGAGTGGTTAGTAAATGATAGATAAGGATGTAGAAAGTTTTGCTGTGGAAAAGACCGAAGAAACGGGGATTAGATGCTAATGGACATGATGCAGGAGAGAGAGGGTAACCAAAGTATTAAGTACTAATTAAAGTTCTTGAGTGAGAGGAGATGGGGACCAGAGCAGAAGTAGAAGGGTTGACCTTTGACAGAAAGAACACTTGCTCATTGTTGTCAGATGGAAGAAGGAAAAGATATGTATGGATGCTAGTGGGGTTGTAGATTTGGTGTGGGAAGATTAGGAGGTTCCCATCAGATGGCTTCTCTGTCTCAATGGTGTATGAGGGGAAGGGAGAGGAAAGGAATAAAGAAAGAAGGTATTAATTAAATCACCATCTTGGAGAGTAAAATGCAAGTATTTGGGGTAATGAAGTAGAATTGCCTGAAAGTGTTGAGTGTCCATTGAAAGTAAAGCTGTTCAATCCTTTTGAGAAATTTACTCTAGTAATATTTAGCTATTTTGGTACAGGCCTGGAAAAGGTACTTAGCTGGGTTCAACAAGGGATGGGGTATGGAGAGTCAAGGTAACCAGAGTGACATAGACGAAGGTGATTGAAATGAGGTACCTTGGAATCTAAGCTGCACATGAAAGAAAGTAAAGGGGAGGGGTCTGCTGGAGAGTGAGAAAGACCAGTTAGGAAGTTTTTGTCATGGTTCTGATAGATGGTACTTACACAGAGTTTAACTGTTACTTACACAGAGTTAACAACAGATAGAGGGAAGATATCAAGGTCAGGAAGTTGAACCACAAAGGAAGAATCCATTTGAATTAAAAAATCTTTTGATCTTTAAATTAATACCACATAGTTTGTTTTTTAAAATATCTTATGCTACATATCTGATAAAGGGCTGATAACTAGAATCTATATAGAACTCAGGAAAATCAGCAAGAAAAAAATCAAACAACCCCATTAAAAAGTGGGCAAAGGACATGAACAGAAACTTTTCAAAAGAAGACAGACTAATAGCCAGCAAACATATGAAAAAATGTTCAGCATCTCTAATCATCAGGGAAATGCAAATCAAAACCACAATGAGGTATCAGTTAACTCCAGTGAGAATGGCTTTTATCAAAAAGTCCCAAAACAATAAATGTTGGCATGGATGCAGAGAGATAGGAACACTCATACAGTGCTGGTGGGACTGCAAACTAGTGCAACCTCTGTGGAAAGCAATATGGAGATACCTCAAAGAGCTACAAGTAGAACTACCATTTGATCCAGGAATCCCATTCCTGGGCATCTACCCAAAGGAAAAAAAGACATTCTATAAAAAAGACATCTGTACTAGAATGTTTATAGCAGCACAATTCATAATTGCAAAGGTGTGAAACAACCCAAGTGCCCATCAATACATGAATGGATTAATAAAATGTAGGGGGGGGTGTATGTATACACACACACACACACACACACACACCCATGGAGTTCTACTCAACGACAAAAAACAATGGTGATCTAGCACCTCTTGTATTATCCTGGATAGAGCTGGATTGGAGTCCATTCTACTAAGTGAAGTATCATAGGAATGGAAAAATAAGCATCACATGTACTCACCATCAAACTAGTATTAACTGATCAACACTTATGTGCACATTTAGTAGCAACATTCTTTGGGTGTCGGGCAGGTGGGAGCGGGGAGAAGGGGATGGGTATATTCACACCTAGTGGGTGCGGTGCACACCATCTGGGGGATGGACATGCTTGAAGCTCTGACTCAGGTGGGGCGAAAGCAATTTATGTAACCTAAACATTTGTACTCCTATAATATGCTGAAATTTAAAAAATATCTTAGACCTCTGCTGAAGGCTTTCATCACTTTTTTCAGAATTTGACTATTTTTAATTATATCCCAGATAACAAGTTTTATGATATTGATCAAATGGTGATTTTCCTTTACAGGGAGTTAAACTCAAAGACGACCTTGAAATTTGTGCACACATCTTTTCATGGGGTCGGACATGACTATGTACAGTTGGCTTTTCAAGTGTTTGGTTTTAAGCCTCCAATTCCAGTACCAGAACAAAAAGATCCTGATCCAGACTTCTCTACTGTTAAATGCCCAAATCCCGAAGAAGGAGAATCTGTGCTGGTATTTTTTTTAAATATTTAAATTACTAGTTTAGTAAACCATTACAACAGATAGAACTCACTGGCAATTCAAAGATTACTTGCAAAAGCAGAAACCACTGTAGTTTATATCTTTTAGATTATATTGGAGCCATAGGTTGTATTTTCTTAAAAATTTTTATGGTGGGTTCCCTACTTTTAGGTTTCTTAATTTACATTTAGCCAATCTATATGCCTCCTAAAATTCATATCACTAACATAGTGTCTACATTTAGAAATATTAACACAGAATTTAGGTTCTTCAGTACAATACAGCTTTTTGGGTTACTATTTCAGGAACTTTCTCTGAGACTGGCAGAGAAAGAAAATGCCCGAATAGTTCTAGCCACAGATCCTGATGCAGACCGACTGGCAGTGGCAGAACTTCAGGAGAAGTAAGTAGAATCTGTTATTTGATTAAAAGCTTGAACTTTGAAAAGCAGTTTTCAATTTTAAGTCTTACAGACTCACTGAAAATACGAAAAAATCAAAAAAGAACATAAATCTCCTATAAGCCCAGCATCCAGAGATAACCACCCAAGTTGATACTTTGACATGTCCTTCCTATCTTTTTTCTACTCAAATATTTAAATATATAATTGTTTTTGTAAAATTATGATCATCCTATGTATAGTTTTATATCTTTTTTTTTTTTTTGAGACAGAGTGTCGCTTTGTTGCCCTGGTTAGAGTGAGTGCCGTGGCATCAGCCTAGCTCACAGCAACCTCAAACTCCTGGGCTTAAGCGATCCTCCTGCCTCAGCCTCCCGAGTAGCTGGGACTACAGGCATGCGCCACCACGCCCGGCTAATTTTTTCTATATATATTTTTAGTTGTCCAGATAATTTCTTTCTATTTTTAGTAGAGACGGGGGTCTTGCTCTTGCTCAGGCTGGTCTCAAACTCCTGACCTTGAGCGATCCACCCACCTCGGCCTCCCAGAGTGCTAGGATTACAGGCGTGAGCCACCACGCCCGGCCCACTAGTTTTATATCTTGATTGTTTTCTGCTTCAATTGTACTGTGAGCATTTATTTCCCTGTCCTTATATATTATTTAAAAAATTAATTTTAAAAATGGCACAGTATCTTAACAAATTGCTTTGTCAGTATTATTCCTTAATCTTGGTCGTCTGGGTTACTCTGTATTTTTCCCATTATAATATGGAAGATGTCTTTACATAGAAAGGCTTACACATCTCCTACTCATTAAGTAGGAGAATAAAAGTAACAATGTAATAACTTTCCAAAAGACATTGCAACCATTCCTACCCATGGTCAGTTAGAAAAGAAGTAGTAGTAAATGTTTTTTCAAAATCCCATATAATAGTTTTTGGTTTTTACCGTCTGATCTAATTTGTAGGTCTTAGAGTCAAGAAGTTTCAATGAGAAGTTAAAAAGGTCCTTACTTCGAACTTTCTTCTCTTTCTTTCATTCTCTCTACAGTGATCGTTGGAAAGTTTTCACAGGGAATGAGTTGGCAGCTTTATTTGGGTGGTGGATATTTGATTGCTGGAAGAAAAATAAATCAAGAAATACTGATGTGAAGAACGTTTATATGTTAGCCACCACAGTCTCTTCTAAAATTTTGAAGGCAATTGCACTTAAAGAAGGATTTCATTTTGAAGTAAGAACAGACAATATCTGTGCACTACTTTTCTAAACCTATTTCTATATGTAAAAGACATCTCCCTACCAAAACTACTTTCATTGATTTCATTTGTAATTCCCCCATTTTTCCTAATTCTGTTAATACTTGTTTAATCTTTTTTGATAGTGTAGATACCTTGAGCCAAATTCATCCAGTACTGTATGTGAATTTCTGGTACTAAGATGAGATATTCTTTTAACATTACATTAACATTTATTATTCCACACAACAATATCTGGTTTTCCCACTGGGAAAATCTGGCTTCTGGTAACCTCATCAGTAACACAGACTCTATTCAAAAAAATTAATGGGTGTCATCAATCCCTTGCTTAGGTTCTTCAAGCACAGTCTTAAGAAACTTTAAGTAGTCTTCTAAATTGAAAATTAAGACCCAGTGATTCTACATTCAAAAAACAAGTAGTGACTGTTGATCTGTCCAGATCCTTAACCTTTGTGAACCTCTGGCAGTTAAGCTGACCATTTTTGCAGCTTCTGGGACTAAGCTGCTTTTCCTCTGCCACCTTTGCCAAATATCAGTGAAAATGTTACCTCTGGGTATTTTTCTTGAGCCATAGTCAAGCTACAGGTCTTAACACTAATTGCCTGAATAAAAGAAAGTTGTGCTTGTCTTTATGAAGTATGAAGTAGAGCTTTCAATCTTAGACTTTCTAAAACACAAATAGCAAAATAGAAGATATTGAAAGTTTATTTGATCCTAAGATTCCAAATTACAATAATGTGAATGTTTTCTTTGTTTATATCTGTGGCAAGAAAAATGTATCGTGAACACAAAAAAGATAAAAAGAACATGATTCTAAAGTTAAATATTATAAATTTGCTTTTTTTATTGTTGTGAGGGGGAGATTTTTGGCTTTTTTGTTTTTTTTTTTTGGTGAGGAGGTAGGTAGAGGGATGAATTAGAAAACTTAGTAATGGTGAGCTTTAGAATTAGGTATATCACATATTTTTCCTATTGACTCTAAAACATCATGTCTTTAAAGTGAGCAGTAGCTCATTAGATGAAAAATCCTCAAATCTAATTACTAAAGTAGTACTTTGTAACTGTCTTGGTGGTTTTATTTAGGCCACAGTTATGGGAAAGTACACTTGGTTCAAGTGTATGTTGTGATAATGTTAAAAGTGCATCACTAAAAAGCTTCATGGCCTTTAATTACTCAGGGAGACTATATCCACCAACCTTCATAGGTACTCCTATATTAGTGGTTATATTAATAATAGCGTTTAAAGGACAGTTTCTGAGAAGCAGTATAATTGATTCCCAACTGCCTCTCTTATATGCAGCATAATCTTCGGCAGATTTATTTAACCTTTGAGCCTCTGTCTCAGCAACAGTGTGAGCATTAATAAAGATGATGTAAGGCACCTATTATAGTACTTAATAAATAGTAAGTGATCATAGTGTGTTTGTGTTACTTTGTGACTATATATGTCACTTGTAAATATTGGATTATATTTGGCATAAATAACCTATTATGCTCAATAAATAGTAGGTCATCAGTAGTGGCAGTGTGTATAATTATGGCACTTTGTCACTATAAGTCTACCACTGTATAAATCCTTGTGGATTGAAGATCATAACAGAAGATCACTATATGAGTGTTATGTGCATTTAGTGGCAGATTTTTCTCTAAAATGTATTTATGAGAGAGTCACTTAACTAGAGTGGCCTCCTCTGCATTTCAGGAAACATTACCAGGTTTTAAATGGATTGGAAGTAGGATAAAAGACCTCCTGGAAAATGGGAAAGAAGTCCTTTTTGCATTTGAAGAATCTATTGGTATGTAGTAAATATTAAAACCTTTGAAATTTGATTGAGAGAATTTTTTAATGTAATTCTGTAGAGAGGAATTTCTGTCTTCTGCTTTTATATTTTGAATTGTAAAAACTATAGCAAACTCAGAAATTTGTAGATGCATTTCTTATCGGAAATTAAAAGAACCAAGTGTCCCCTAAATACATTCTGTATTGATGGGTTTCATCTATTTCTAGGCTTTTAAATTCACTGGTCCTTCTGAAGAAACATAAAACTACTGACATTAGAGGCTTAAGTTTTCCTCTTTTCTAAATGTTTTTTAATCCTCAGGTTTTCTGTGTGGAACTTCAGTTTTGGAAAAAGATGGGGTGAGTGCAGCCGTTGTTGTTGCCGAGATGGCATCTTACCTGGAAACCATGAATGTAACATTGAAACAGCAACTAATTAAAGTTTATGAAAAGTAAGTTCTACTATTATGAATTTCACATGGTAGATTTTTCCTTCCTTTCTTTTTGTCTTACTCTTAGTTTTCTAAATTTGGTTTTGAGGAATAGTCAATCCTTTTTGAAAAAGTATTAAAATTATCTGAATTAAGGATTACCACTTTCTACAAAATACTATAATAGGCTTATCTTTAATATTTACTTTTCTAAAGAGTTACCTGAAATCTGATTTTAGCACTTTAAATCTTTGTGCAGATATGGTTATCATATTTCAAAAACTTCGTATTTCTTATGTTACGATCCACCTACCATTAAAAGTATATTTGAAAGGCTTCGTAATTTTGATTCTCCGAAAGAATATCCAAAATTTTGTGGGACATTTGCTATACTACATGTACGGGACATTACCACTGGATATGACAGCAGTCAACCTAATAAGAAATCAGTAAGTATCCATTTTTTTCAAACAATTTAGAAAATTTAATAGCTCATGTCACCAAAAAGTCCAGAGGTAGGACAGATCTCACATGGGACTCAATCCAGTTTCCTCATGCTTACCAGTTTATTATAAAGGTTACAATTTAGGAACAGCCAGATGGAAGAGACCTACAGGGCAAGGCACTGGGGGTGGGGGGTGTGGAGCTGCACCACCCTCCCAGCACACCTGTGTTTACCAGTCCAGAAGCTCCTGTAAGTACCTGTTTTTTAAAAAAACTTTGTAACAATTTATAATAACTCATACTATAGTCAAGTGGTGGAACTTCAGGCCTGTAAGTTTCTTGAGACTAGGACCCATTGTTTTACTCCAGAGCAGTAGTAAGTAACCGGTCTCTGTGACTCTGATCCTATCCTCATCACTCCCCAGATAACAATCTGTACTATCTGGGGTGAGGGGGAGAGGGAGAGAGAGAGAGAGAATGTGCAATGATGCTAAATAATGTTAAAAATAAAGTCTAAAAGCATATAATTTCAAAGCCATACATCTAATTTTAACTTCTCTTTCCAACCTATTCCTTATACTTCAAGCCAAATAGCACAACTTACATATATACCTATTTTTTTTAATCTCTGTATTTTTAGTCAAGCTGTTTTCTCAGTTCATCTTTTCTTCCTAGTGCTACAGATCTATATGTCAGCCATTATTTAAGACTTAAGGCAAATGTCATCTCCTGCACATGGGATCTCCCAGGTCCCTGCATTATGGGACCTCCAGGCCCCATAATCAGATGTCTTCCTCCTGAGGTTTCATTAGATAGTATGCCTTCCTCCTGTCATTTGTTACTTTCTATTTTATGTTATCATTGTGTTGTACATGGCCTCTCAAAGCCCCTGCCTATGTAGGAGGTGCTCAACAAATATTTAGAGGCCATAGATTGCTGATCCTATTCATTTTGTTGTTATGATGATGATGATTAGCCTAAATTTCCATTTGTGATGTCCTGATGTTGTCTCAAGATTCTAGGAATGTAAAGTATTTTGGAAAATCTTCAGCTTCTTGTGTAGAATACTACCCATATTCCATTTTTGCTTATACATCCAGTCAACAAATATTGGTTTCCATTTGTTGATATTCTGTGTATGTGCATGTGTGTGTCTGTTTTTGTCTTTATAAATTACTTAAAGAGAATAATCAAATCTTTTGCTTTTTATTTCTCTAATTGTTGCTGTGCTTACAGTAGCCTTTGGTGGGATGCTTTTTTCCCCTTAGCTCTTATTAAAGTGTATGATATTGGCCGGGCGAGGTGGCTCACGCCTGTAATCCTAGCACTCTGGGAGGCCAAGGCAGGTGGATCACTCGAGGTCAGGAGTTCGAGACCAGCCTGAGCAAGAGCGAGACCTCGTCTCTACTAAAAATAGAAAGAAATTATCTGGCCAACTAAAATATACATAGAAAAAAAAAATTAGCTGGGCATGGTGGCACATGCCTGTAGTCCCAGCTACTCGGGAGGCTGAGGCAGTAGGATCGCTTAAGCCCAGGAGTGTGAGGTTGCTGTGAGCTAGGCTGACGCCACGGCACTCACTCTAGCCAGGGCAACAAAGCGACACCCTGTCTCAAAAAAAAAAAAAAGTGTATGATATTCATTATTCAAGGTGCTTTTTCATCTCTTCTCCTCTGATTCTTAAAATAATTTTATAAGGCAAGTAGCACAGATGCTGTTATCTCCAGGGTTACATAGTAAGTGTCAAAGACTTCCTGAATTCTGTCTTCATATTTCAGATTGACATTCATCTCATTGTTTTATCAAAACCCTTCTGTACTTACAGGCATAGATATACGGCAATGATAAAGGCATTGTTTCTGCACTCAAGAGTCTAGTGGTGAAATGGACAAATAATCAGCAATTACTTTACAAAATGATAAGTGCTACCAGGGGAATCATAGGGTGTTATGGAAGAGCATAGGAGGAATCCCCTACTTAGATTATAGAAGATTTCCTTGAGAACTTCTCTGAGTTCTCAAGTATGATTAGGAGTTACCCAGATGCAGGAGGAAGAGAGGGTGTTTCAGGCAAAGAGAGCAGTAAGTGCAAGGTCTGGAGGTGAGAAGGCTTGTTCTCCTTCAGAGAAGCACAGTAGTTCTTGAGAACTGGAGTATGGGGTAAGAGGAGGAAGGGCCTGTGTGGTGAGTAGGTTATGAGGGTTAAGCTTCCAGGCAGGCAGATCAGTTAGTACATTGTTTCAGAGTCTAGATGAGAGATGATGGTAGCCTGAATTTAATACAGTAGCAGTAGTGATGGAGAAAACTGAACAAAATTGAGCTATATAAAAGATACAATAGACAGGACTTGCTAATTGATGGTCTGTGAGTGAAAAGGAGGAGAGGAAGGTCTCTGTCTTAAGCAATCGGTGTATCATAGTACACTGACCAAGAGAGGGGTCTCAAGGACAGGACCAGGGCTCAGGACACCTGAGGGAAAGTCCCACTGTCAACCCCGCTGTGATAGCATAGCTCTCACAGCCCCCTCTAGATGCCTTGACAGAATGACATGTGAACTAGGAAGAATACCAGTGTTAATTCATATAGTCAATGTCAGTAAAGCTTCATTTTGAAATTTTTACTAAGAATATAAATAATTTTTTCTGCAGGATATGTGCGCTCCTCTTTGGAGACCATTGGTAAATAGCTTGTGAAAATGTTTTGCAAATACAAAAGCAGTTTGGACTTTGGAGCAGATAGACCTGGCTCCCACTTCTTGTTCTGTCACTTAGCTGATTCTCTTTGAGCCTCATCTGTAAAATGGCAATGATACTTTGCAGGATTATTGCTGAGGCCCAGAGATCATGTATATAAGGTATACAACCTAATGCCTGGACTATTATAAGCATTCAGTAAATGGTATGTTTATGAATTATTACATAGGTAGTCTTCATTTGTATTTTATAATTCTTTTTAAATTTTAAAAAATTTTTCAATTGTGGTTAAAAATACATAAAAGTCACCATCTTAACTATTTATGAATATAGTTTGGTAGTGTTAAGTATATTCATATCGTTGTGTGACAGACCTCTAGAACTTTTCATCTTGCTAAACTAAAACTTTGTACCCATTAAACAACTGCCCATCGTCATCCCCCTCAGCCTCTGGGAACCACCGTTCTACTTTTTGTTTCTAATTTGACTACTTTAAATACCTCAAATAAATGGAATGCATTTTACAATTCTTGAAAATGAAAAAGATACCGAGTGTAATTAAGCTGTTGATGTATTTTGCATAGGTGCTGCCTGTGAGTAAAAATAGCCAAATGATTACATTTACTTTTCAAAATGGCTGTGTTGCTACTCTTCGGACAAGTGGCACAGAACCAAAGATAAAGTATTATGCAGAGATGTGTGCATCACCTGACCAGAGGTGAGAAGTACTTTTTTATATATGTATGTATATTAATAAAAGCTTTATTGAGATACAATTCACATACCATACAGTTCACCCATTTAAAATGTACAATTCACTGGTTTTTCGGATGTTCATAGAGTTGCATAACCATCACCACAATCAATTTTAGAACATTTTCATCACCCCCAAAAGAAGCCTTATACCAATGGGGCATATGGAACAGAACAACCAAGAACTCCATGCACTGAACCTTGTGTTAGCATTCTCTCTCCATCTCATTGGCTGAATATCTTTTTCCTTTTATTTTCTTTCTTTTTGGTCACTGAGTAAACAAACTGTATAAATTTGGTCTGGAGAGAGGTGATTCAAATTTTTTCATAATCTTAAAATCACTTCCCATTTTTCTCCCTCGGAGCCCTAAGCAGCCACCAATCTACTATCTTTCTCTATAGATTTGCTTGTTCTGCACATTTCAGATAAATGGAATCATACAATATGTGGTCCTTTGTGACTGCCATCTTTTACTTAGCATAATGTTTTCTAGGTTCATCCATATTGTAGCATGAGTCAGTACTTTATTCCTTTTTTTAAAAGTTTGTATTTTATGGCCCAATAATATTCCATTGTATGGATATGTCACATTTTTTAATCCATTCATCAGTTGATGGACATTCAGGTTATGTACACCTTTAGGTTATTACGAATAATACTGTTATGACCATTTGTATACAAGTTTTAGTGTGGACATATGTTTTCATTCCTCTTGGGTAAATAGCTAGCAGTGGAATTCCTGGGTCATATGGTAATTTCATTTATTTAACCTTTTCAGGAACTGCCAGACTATTTTCCAAAGCAGCTGCATTATTTGGGAATTGAATTTTAAAATTGTAATGAATTTCTATTCTTGGAAAGAATCTCTGATCTTTAACCATTATATGATGAACATAAAGAAATAATCAACAAATAACTTGTGTTTATTGCCAGATACTCATTTTATACATCTAATTTGACGTAATCTTCCCAGTTCATTTCCTTTTAAGGGAATGAATTATGGCTACATTAACTTGATAAACATGTTAAAAGGCTATTTAAACCTATTAAAAGTTTCCTTCCTATAATGTTGTCACTGACCAATATATTTTTGGGAAGGAGGTTTTTTAGAATTGTCTTCGGAGCTCAACCAAGCTACATTATTTTGTATTTCCCCAAATCTTTGTATTTAAGAGTAGATTTTATTTCCTTTGGAGGAAAAAAGAAAGAAGATCTCCTGAAGTCATTCAGAGCAGAGTTTAAAGTAAAGTAAATTGGGTAATGCTATATTTGGTTAAAAATGAAGTATGAGGCCGGGCGTTGTGGCTCACACCTGGAATTCTAGCACTTTGGGAGGCCAAGGCAGGAGGATTGCTTGAGCCCAGGAGCTCAAAACCAGCTTGAGCAACATAGCGAGATTACCATCTCTATAAAAAATTTTTTAAGAAATTAGCCAGCTGTGGTGGCACACACCTGTAGTCCCAGCCACTGGGGAGATTGAGGCAGGAGGATCCCCTGAGCCCAGGAGTTTGAGGTCACAGTGAGCTATGATCACACCACTGCACTCTAACCTGGGCAACAGAGAGACTCTGTCTCAAAGGAAAGGAAAAACAAGGATTATTAAAGTAACAAAAACTTATTTGTTGTGTAGCTTGTAATATTAGTGTGAAAGCAGTTAAAAAGAGGCTTTCGTAGAAATGCTTTGGGCAATAGCAGCTCCTCAGTGATGACTTTGAAGGACTTACTTGTAAGCGCATTTTTTTTTTTTTAATTGAGACAGAGTCTCACTCTGTTGCCCTTGGTAAAGTACAGGGGAGTCATCATAGCTCACTGCAAACTCAAACTCCTGGGCTCAAACGATCCCTACCACCTCAGCCTCCCGGGTAGCTGGGACTACAGGCGTGCGCCATGATGCTGGGCTAATTTTATCTAATTTTAGTAGGATAGGGTCTCACTCTTGCTCAGGCTGGTCTCAAACTCCTGAGCTCAAACAATCCTCCCGCCTCAGCCTCCCAGAGTGCTAGGATTACAAGCATGAGCCACCACAGCTGGCCTCATATTTGTTTTTTAAACATCTCATTCTTTTAATCACACCTCCATCTACTACGTGAAAGATATATCTTATCACCCCATAACATCTGTACTGAGTATTCTTCCAAGTATTTCAAGAAGACATTTTATCTTAATACCTGGTATTGGTGTTCAAAGCCATTAAATTACCTGACCTAAGAGATTTAGATTTACAATATAACTGCTCCATTTGTCCTGTACTTAGGAATTCCTGTTAGTGCAGTTCAACTTCAGTTTGTCAGTGGTGTTTTCTTTGTGTATGATTTTTTTTGTCTTTTTTTTTAACTGAGTAGATTTTTCTTTTGTATAACAATTGTTTAATCATTCCATTAGGTATATGCCCTCTTAAAAAATGAAAATAACTTAAATAAATTTTAAGGATGTGAAAATAAAGAATTCCAAAATTCTTAATCTTTTTTTGTCAGTGACACTGCCTTACTGGAAGAAGAATTGAAGAAACTCATTGAAGCTCTAATTGAGAATTTTCTTGAGCCCAGTAAGAATGGACTGATCTGGCGTTCTGTTTAGGCGTACACCAGTAGGTCACGACTTTGTACTGGCATATGGAACAGAACAACCAAGAACTCCACTCATTGAACCTTGTGTTAGTGTTCTCTATCTCATCTGGCTGAGTATCTTTTTCCTTTTATTTTCTTTGTTTTTTTTTGTCCGCTGACTAAACAAACTGTATAAATTTAAAATGAAGTGGTCTGCAGGGAAATGATTCAGTTTTTTTCATAATCTTGAACAAAAGTCAGTACATTAAAAATATTAGAGTAACATGTTGTTCTTCCTTTAACAGAAACATAACAATACAAAGGGAAGTTTTCTTATTAAAGTGTGATTAAGCCTAGTTCCATATGTTGTAATTGTGTATAGCATGGTAAAAGAAAAAGGCAGATAGATGTTATGTAACTATAGGGTTAGTTAAGGAAATTAATCCATAAAATTGGCAAGAAAATGGTACTGTTCCTAGATCATTATAGAAAAGTGTCACTGTTACATCACAGGCATTAATTTACAAATTAGAATATTTGAAATAGGATATTTAGCATTTCTAGTTTAGAACAGATGTTACAATATGTGGTTTCAGCACCTCTGTTTCAGGTGCCCTTGGTGCAGTGTAAACTTACTATATGTATTTAAAATTCCAAAGTTTACTGAACATAAAACAATAGTGGCAACACTCCTGTTGGCTTTGTTCTTGTCAAATTACTCAGTGCCTTCTCAGGGTCTGGGATGAACTAAAAGCGTTCCTGCATTGAATACAATTAAATTAGATAGTTAAGGAAATTTTCAGATAGTTGAGGAAAATCTTCCAAACTATATAGGTGCTTCCTCTATATCAAATGAGCTTGCTGATTTTAAAATCTTATGAGTGTAAATAAAGATTTTAATAAAAGCAGGCTTAATGTAACTGTAGTTAAGGATCTTCATGTTAAAATTGTTTCAGTTATCAAAACCTTTAAAGAAAAAAATCTGAACTGAGAAAGGAGCTCTGAATTTATTTGGCAGTCTAACTTTTGAATTACATTTTTGTAAGATTTATTTTGTAGATTTATTCCTTTATCTTATGAAGTAATGTTAATTTTACAAAGAAATAAGACATCCAGATTTTAAGTATTATGAAACATGAAAACTACACGTTTTAAAACAAAAGTCCAGTTTATTCTAACATCTTGCTTCTGTAGAATTTCTTATCACATGAGTACTATTAATATTTATCTTTTTTAATGTGGAAAAAATTTTTTTCAGGAAGTCACTCATGGTTGATTCTGTGGTCTTCTGAAAAGATTTAATACAGAAATGCTGTTTAATCTTCTTAAAGTGTATCTTGTCCTATATAGTTCTCAGAATACACGTGTGTTATAGTTAGAGGTAACAATAAGAAGGCCTTGGGTGTAATCATACTAAATGAATTGCCTACAAGAGATAGCACTGGTATTACAGAATTTATTTCCTAAAAAAGTAATAATAATACAAAGTTTGAACTGATTAGAATGTTCATTAAATCATGATTTGGTTTGTTGCAGCTCTCAGCTGACATTTGGTTGAGCCCATATAATCCAAACACAATTTTCAAATTATTGTATTGCCACTATTGTTAATTTGTTCTTTCCTTTCTTTCTTATAGCTGGATCTTGTATGACTGTAGATAATAGACAGGTAGCTAAATGTAGCGCACCATTTTTCTGAATGAGTTTGTTTCCAAAGGATTTGCACTGGAGAAGAAATGTGTAGAATTTTTTGTATTAAAAATATGTAAAACATTTTTTGTTTTATTTGCCTTTAGGAACATAGATTGTAATTTAGAAAATGGCGTATATTCTACAAAGTGGTATAAACAATATTGTATACATAAAAAAAGTGTATATTTGGTTCTAGTATCTGTGTTTCAGTGACTGACGAACAAAAATGAAGCTAAAATGACATGACAGCCCATTCATAGTTACTAAAGCCATGTCATGGTTGTCATTCTATTATGAAGAGAATAGTTTCATTTGCATGCTTTAATATAATGCAACATTTAAGTCATCTTAGTCAAAGTGAAAAGTTACTGAAGTTTGGATCTTACCTCAAAAATGTAAAGGTCCAAAGTTAAAATTAACATGATTTTACAAATGTTCCCAAAGTGTATAGATTGAGGGAATTAGCAAGCTCTAGCAAGCTCTCGAGGCTGATAATGATATTTAACATGAAGTTGACATAGTGGGTGCACATTTGCCCAACTGGAAAAATTCAGTCATACCCCAAGCAAGCCAAGAGAGACGGAAGTGCTGGCCTGTGGAGCACTGCGTTATCTTTTTCTTTTTGAACAATATCATGGAAATGAATATATTCTCATTGAGCATGTAAATCAAAACTGCAGTCTTCTAGAGCTCTGGGTGAAAGGGAAGAATTAGTGGGGCAAGATCAAAGCATAAATTGGAAGTAAATAGTAGAAATAAACAATATACAGGTCAATAAGGCAGCACAGGAAATGCTTCTCATGAAGGGCAAACCTAAAAGTAGGGAATAAACTGGCTGCAAGTTGTTTACTTGTGTTTACGTGTTATGATGGATAGTGAACCTATTGTTTTCCTTTATTAGTGATCACTAAAAAGAGCCCAAGTTTTAGGAGGTGAGGAAAAGTACCCCTCTTACAGATTCAGTCCCTGCTAGGATATTGTGTTAGAATCACATGAGAACTTGGGAGGAGACTGAGCAGAAATAAAAAAGAATAAAATGTAGATTGGAAAATAAGACCTCTGAGAAATGTTCTAGAAATAAAGATCATATAACCCTGGAGAAGAGAAAGCTTCTGAGATAGTTTACTAAGCCTTAAGTTATTAATTGAAGCTTTTATTGAGGGACTCAAAGTAAGAAGTACTATACCAAACTGTTCTCCATCTCTAATGAGGACAGAACCAGCAGGAATAAGGATCTTAAAAAAGAAAAAATAAAAAGACAGCATGAAAAGCTTAAGTTAAGATTTAAGAACATCTTGGGGAGGAATCATCATGTCTTCTATTTGAAATCAGGAATAAAAATTTTAAATATTAAGGGATATACAAATGTCATAAAAAGTATTAAAAGTAACATTTGGGTTCTTTCACTCCATATCTAGAATATTTAGTTCACAAAATAATTTTTGTATATATTGAGTAGTAAATGCGTAGGTGCAATGAATACAGACCTGCTTGGATATTAGTTTTAATTAACCTGGCAAATTAAGTGAGACTTGAACACAGTTTTGTTCATCTTAAAGAATGTAAAGCATTGTAGGTTATTTGAGGTTTTTGTTTTAAATATAAAGTATTGTTATTCGGATGTAGTAACTTCAGCAGACAGAGAGGTTCTAGGAGATTGGATACTTTGGAATATCTCCATATCGGAAACAAACCTTCCATTCCTTAAGCAGTTTGCTTCTGGAATTGATGCAACAAAGATGTTAGCTGGAGTTTAATGGATAAATTGTTCTATGAACTGCTGCTATTGGTATTTCTTTCACATGTTTTCCATTGATGTTTGTGATGCTTGAAAAATCCAAATTCTGCTTGGATAAATTTAATTTTATGCCTTTTTCTCTCCACCTCCCTCTTTCCCTAAGTACCCTTCCACATTTTGTTACTGTGAAGAGCTATTCGCCCTATTACCTCACTGATAAGAAACTTAACTGTATTCATTCAGAATGCTTTAAACTTACTCATAAACTGCATTTGTTTATGGGCTTTTGGTTAGTTTGTTATTAATGTCAGAATATTTAAGGCTTATTGTAAGGTAATTTTAAATCTATTTCATAATCTGTTTTGGTCTCTCTGGATACTACTGTATGTTAATTTATTATGGCCTTTTACAATTCACTTGTTTTCTGAGATTGCTTTGGAAACAGATGAGGAAAGAGTCATACTAACCAAAATGAATGGTCAGTTGATCTATTAATAGCATTTTATTTCAGGGTTCCTTGTACTTGGGACAGACACAGCACAAGATTTCAGGAAATCTTTTTCACATTTGTCCCTTAAGCATCTTACTATAATCCATAAGAAGTCTAAACAGAAAGAAAAGAATTGCTCGCTGTTCGCCTGTATACACAGCATGACTTTAGTTCTAGTTAGAAATAAAGTCAGTGTTGACTATTGGTTCCCTTAAAATATTCACCATACTGTTACATTCATTAAACTATCTTTCCTCTTTGTTAATTCAGGACTATGTACTTTAAAAAGAGAACCTACAAGAATGTGTAAAGTGACCAAGAGATGGTTAAAGTAACATATCTAGAGTTTGCTTCTCAAATTTCTCCACCAGCATAACCATAAACAGAGGAGCAGGAAGGAGGAGGAAGGGGTTCTGAGAGCAAAATCAGAGGCAGCCTACCACTGACATGAAATGCTGTGTTCTGTCTTTAAAATGTGTGTTTTGCATTCTCCATAATAAAACTGTTTTAAAATACAGATGATCTCTTCAGTCTTCACCGAAAAAGATGCTGCCAGAAATGAGCACTGTGTTTATCACATGGCTGCTCAATTTTCTCCCCCAAGAGCCCCACCCTCAATTGTTGCATTTCCCTGGGGTATACATACTGGCTCTAGTGTGAGAAATAGAAACATAGAACATATCTAGACTATTCCCTGCCCTTTATAATCTGAACTTCTAAAGGATTAATGCCAATTTAAACTGGCCTGAAACAGTTGTATTACCATTGAACCTCATATTAATAGTGTGAGGTGTTTGTTGGCCAGTTTGTTTTCTTTAATTCTCTGGCATTCCTTGATGAAGGAGGAGCCCCCAACGATAAGCTCCCTGAGAGCATAATTTTTCATATCCACAACACCTAGTTCAGTACCTGTTATAGAGTATTTAATTAGTGATAATAGGAATTAAGGGATTTTATATTAAAGAAGCAAATAATCTAAGGAACAATCAAAATTTTTCTAATTCAGCTTTTTGAACAACTGTTGCTGAAATTTATAATGCAGTGTTTATGAAGCACGCACACCCTTAAATACTCAGTTTCTTTGGAGAAAGCAAAGCATATTTCTATGTGGAAATTGTATATAATGGCTAGTATTTTACACTCAAAGCAAGGTGTTGGCCAGGAAGACTAAGAAATAGTGTCTAAGTAGACTTAATATCACTAAGTGTCATTTTGAGCCTACTAGGACAACCTTCCAAGTGAATCACAACAAATTCAATACCAGTTGGTATATTTTTGTCCAATTTTGTGATGTATTATATGTCTTACAAAAGCCACTCAAGAATTTACATCTACATATGGTGAGGCCTTATTACAGGCTAGAATAAAATCTTTGTTGTGATAAAGTATATGCAGTTACGGATGAATTATTTTTCTGACTAAAGTGTGTAGAAGTAGTTCAAAATTGTGCCCTTGTTTTTAACAGTGTGTCAACCTCTTCTCATTTTTCCCTACAAAAACACCAGGGTGTATTATAAGTACTGCCTGTAAGACTTTGCACTTTATGTATTTGTGTGTGGATTTCTTGTGGTTTTAGCCAAATGAAGTGTTATCAGTAATAAACAGGTCTCTTCATAGGGATGTGTCTCTGTGTAATTTTTGTCTTAGATACTGTGGAGTTCATAAAGTTTGCTATCCAAACTGAAAATGTTCTTGAAATATATGTATGACATACCCTAGAATCTACTTTGAGTCTTAATGAATATTCTGGCCAGGTACTCAGTAAATATTTCTTGACTAATTCATCAGAAGTCCCAGAAGTAAGAGCTAATATTAAAGTTCTTTCTGTCTTATTTTTCTTTTTCTCTCCTTCTGTTGACCTAAGTTGTTTGCTCATGTTAGTACCAGCTACTGTAATAAGATGGAAAAGTTAAAAGTTTGGAAATCCATTAAACTAATAACTACAGATCTGTGCTGCATAGTGGTGATGGAGTGAGTTTCCAAGGGTTCTTACGTCTCTGTGGTCCTGCTTCCATTGCCTGTCTCTCCCCCGATAAGGCTCAAAAGAAAGGAATGTTCTACAGGGTTCTTTTATCACCTTCTAAATGGAATATTCTGAGACCATGCTGACCCACCCTTCCTGAACACTTTCCCCTATTTTATTCTGCACATAAACAAGTAAACAAATGACCAGTAGTATCTGTCTTCATGAGTGTAACTTTTCATTACTTTACCACTGCCTAGAACAGTGAATGGCACGTAGTAAGGTGCCCCATGAATATTTCACAAATGAATGAACCCATCTTATGTTTCTTCTTTCAGAATAAAAACACTAAATCCTTGATTCTGCATACGCACAGAGTTACACGTGATGAGAAATACGCAGTAGCGATGCCATCTGCTTTAGGGGCTTCTTGCTGCCACTGGGTCATCTCTTACCCACAACACACCTCCTGCTGAAATCGCAAGCTCTACATTTTCTTCCTACTTTTCCTTAGTGGCCCAGTATCTTCCTGGTTTGAAACCTCCAAATCATCTTTGATTTCTCCTGCCACTGGGTATGTGCTATTTGATAAGTCCTTTAAATTAACAGTCTGTGAAGGTAGAGGGCAAGGCCATTGGCTTGAGACCCATCTAAAGAGTCCAAGCAGCTAACTTAACCTAAAATAATAGATTGTTATCACCTTTGTGTGATTGTTATCATGCAAAGGAGAAGAGTTTGTTCGTATATAAATGGAAAAGTCTTGGAGGGAGGATTATAATAAAAATTTGTTATTCACCATCCTTCCTCTCTGCCCTCCCTAAACTAGCCCTTCCTCATTTCTGTTGGTGATGAGACCATTCTTCTGTTTATCTTTATTTCCCTCTCTCTAATTCCTAATCATTAAGTGGCCCAACCTTGCTCATAATTAAATCTTTGACCTTTATCCCTCTGCTTCATTCATTCATTTTTATAAATATTTATTAACCTGGAAAGGGGAAGCAAGGGCACTCCAGAAGTCTAAAAAAATAGGAAAAAAGACATAACCAAGCCAGGTGTAGTGGCCCATGCCTGTAATCCTAGCACTTTGCGAGGCCAGCACAGGGAGATTGCTTGAGGCCAGGAGTTTGAGACCAGCCTGAGCAAGAGTGAGACCCTGTCTCTACAAAAAATAGAAAAATTACCCAGGTGTGGTGACACACACCCATAGTCTCATTTCCTTCTTCAGTCTCTGCCCCTTGCCCCAGTCTAAATATGCATAATTCTGCCACTGTTCTTTGTATGATCAGTTTTGGGTCCCCTTCACCTTCCTCATCACTCTACTATGGGCAGTTTGTTTTCAAAAGGCTGGGCCCAGAAATTTAATATAATACCCTAGGAGTGGTGGTACCAGCCCAGAGTAGAGAAAGGGAGTTTCTACCTGACATGAGAGGCAGCGTCACAGACTAGACAGGGGGGCTTAGGCTGCCGCACACTGCTTGACTCCTCTTCGATTTGCCAATAACTCCTCCTTTTACCCTCAACTCAGGCATCACCCCTTCCAAAAGCCCTTCCTGCCTGTCACCCCAACCAAGCTGGCAGGGCCCCCGACCTCTGCTCCCTTTTGCCACCTCTGTTGCAGCACTTCCCAGGCCATACTGAAATGACCTGCTCGTGTGTCAGACTGGACTCCCCAGCCAATCTTGGGCTCCCTGAGGGCTGGGATTGGCTGACTCTGCAGTACCTGTGGTGCCCAGAACCAAGCCAAGCATACAATGAACCCTTAGCTAAAAAAAAAAGAAAAAGAAAAGTGGAATTCGAACTGAGTTTTTAAAGGCAAATAGGCTATGAATAAACAGCAGGGCAAGGAGGGGCACATGGTATACAAATAAATTCAACTCCAAGCAAAGGGACTATTTGAGAGAAGCCTGGGAAACAGGAGTACCTGAGACCTGCTAGACGGCTTCCAGCCAGGCTTTGGCTAAGCTTCGCTAAATAAGGAGAGCTGGAGTGGAGGCAGGTGGCTCACTCACAGGGCTGTTGGCAGGAGGCCTCGTTCCTCAGCACGTGGGCCTGTCCATAGGGTTGCTTGGGTGTTCTCATGACAGGGCATCTGGCTTCCTCCAGAGTGAGGGATCCAAAGAAAGAGCAAAGCGAAAGCCACAGTGTCTTTTATGACCTAGCCTGGGAACTCAAACACTGTCATTTCTGAAAAATTTTGTGGTCACACATATCAATCCTGGTGCAGTGTGGAAGGGACTGCATACGGTGTGAATACCAGGAGGCGATCACTGAGGCCATCCTAGAGACTGGCTACCACACAGGGAAAGAGTAAATGATCGATTTTAAACCTGTCATAGTTGAGACACCTGAGAGACATCTGAGTGCAAATGTCAAAGTAGGCAGTTGGAAATACGAGTCTGGAGCTCAGAAGAGAGGTCTGAGCTAGAGATATAAATTTGGAAGTTATCAACATACCAAAGTATTTAAAGCCACAGAAACGAGTATGATCACCTAATGAGAGTGTGGAGAAGATAGCCTTAGCCTTTTTGGAACTCCAGCATTCTTTTTACTTTTAAATTTAAAGTTACAATTTAATCAATTTTTACAATGAAAACTTTAAAATAAATAAAGAAAATTAGAGGGAAGGATACAACACCCATGTATCCAGCACCTAAAACAACAAATCACCCTTTCTCATTTGTCTCATATATTTTCCTTTCCTTTGAACCTCCCCCCTATTCAATTTCATACCTTGACTCCTATATTGGTTAGATTTCTTTTAATGGGTTAGCTTTTGCTGAATAACAAACTATCCCAAGACTTAGTGGTAAAACAGCAAGTATTTGTATAGCTCACAATTCTGCAAGTCAACTATTTGTGCTGAGCTTAGGTAAGTTATGCATCTGGTCTTGGCTGTGTTTGATTATTTGTGGGTCTGAGGTCAGCTGCTAAATCGGCTGGGTGCTGGATAATCTAGAATAGCTTCTGCTGGGATGGCTCCTCTCTATTCCCTGTGGTCTCTTGTCCTCCAGCAGGCTAGCTCAGGTTTGTTCATTAGCAGCTGGACAGAATTTCAAGAGAAAAAGCTAAGACATGCAGAACATTTGAGGCTTAGGCATAGAATTCTTGTCATCCCTCTGCTGCATTCCACTGGCCAGAAATGTCACAAGGCCAGTTCAGATTTAAGGGGATGAGAAATAGTCTCCACCTCTTATTGAGAGATGCTGCAAAGTCACAATTCAAAGAGTGTGGATTCAGGGAGGATTGAAGGATCGTGGCCATTTTTGTAACCTGTCACAGTTTACTCTCTGACCATAATTATTCACAGGCCTTCCATAGGAAAAATATGCTGACCAGCATTCCAGGACCCGCAAACATCTCTTACAATTATCAGGCTTGAAGCAAGTTGTCAGGCTTGAAGTCTAAGATCTTATGATCTGCATCAGGTTTGTATGTGAGTTGATGGATATTGTTCTTCCTGATCTTGACAGCCATGAATTAAAAAGACAAGTTATTTGCTGCCCACACACTTAGTATACAATGAAACAGGCAGGATGACCTCAATAGACCCTGCCATTCAAAAAAAAAAAAGGAAGAATGAGAGGCACACAGCAGTTCTGAACTCCAGCTGGGCAAAGGTTTACAAGTGCCCCCATCCTGGCACGGGATATATTCCTTGCTCAGGCCTAGGTTCTACTCCATCAGAGTGGCTCCCTACTCCCTTGATCTCTGTGGCTCTTGACTCCACCCTCTGAAACATCCTTCCTTGGCTACTTCTGAAGATGTGGCCCCCAGTAACTGAGTAGCAATTTGAATAATTTCAGTCCCTTTTAGTCCAGTCTGGTGGTATTTTTACATGTACAACTCATTTAAAAATTTTATAGACTTTCTATGTGTCTGATTATAGTCTATTCCATACTCCAAATGACACATTCACAATTGTTTTTGTGACATCTCTCTCAATTTTATCATTGCTATTTTGGAATTGGGCTTCTGTGGGATATCACTCTTAAGATATTAAGAAGTCATTTTGTCCAGGAGTCTACTAGACATCACTTCATTTTTGTAGAGGTCTTTATAAAGTGCCACTATAAAACACAGATTACCATTTTTCCAGCCTCTAGTAACAATTTTCCCACCATTTTTCCAGACTTCACTATATTTGCTTGCTATTTTCCTAATCTCCAACCACCCTCGATCTCAAAGCTAATGCCACAAATTTTAGGGTTTTGTTAAAGGTAGCATCTCACTTTCAGACACCAGTTTCCTTATCAGTCAACTTTTGCTGCAAAACAAACTACTCCAAAGCTTAGTGGCTTAAAACAGCAACTATTTATACATCTCACAGTTGTGTGAATTGGCAGTTTTGACTGAGGTCAGTTGGGTGTTTCTTCTGTCTTGGATGAGTTCATTTATCTGTAGGTGGTCAACTTCCCAGTTGACTGGGTGCTGGTTAGTTTAGGATGGCCTCAGCTGGAACTCTGCCCCACATGGCCTCTCATATTCCAGCAGTCTAGCCCAGGCTTGTTCACATGGGTGCCTGGGCAGGGTTCCGAAAGAGCCAAAGCATGCAAGGCCTCTTGAGACGTAGGCTCAGAATTAACACACTGCCCCTGCTGTTGCAATTTCTTGGCCAAAGAAAGTAATAAGGCTTTCTCAGATTCAAGTGGAAGATACAAAACCATACAGCAAAGGATGTGGATACAGAGAGGAATGAGGATCATGGCTATTTTTATACTCTACCGTACCTCCTCAGAGGCCACCCTTATCATGAAGTTGGTGGGCATCCTTCCCTTCTAAATTTTCATATTTATGTGACATATGTATACATCAAAATATGTATAGCATTTTTTCCTGTGGGTTTTATGTTTTTAAATGAACCATTTCACATATACTAAAGAATTTGTGCAGTATAAATATAAGGTACAAAGAATAAAACACTTTCGTACCTAACACCCAAGGAAAGAAATGCAATTTTACCAATACATTTTAAACTCCCTGTGTGTCCCTCCTAACCTAACATTCACTTCTTATCTGGACTATGCAGCTGCTTCCTATCTGGCCTCCAGGCTTGCCCTCCTCCAATCAGCTCTGCCTACTGTAGCCAGAATCATCTTGAAAAACAAAAATCTAATCGCATCATTACTCTGCTTAAAACTGTTCAGTTGTTTCCCATTGACCTTAGGATAAATTCCAAATTCATTGATAGAGTAGGTCGTTCACCATCTGGCTCCTGTTTACACGTCATGCCTCATTTTTGCCATTCCTCCCTCAATGATCCATACTTTCAAAACAGGTCATTGAGTTTTGGCCAAAGAAAGTGGCTTTCATAGTTCTGTGCATTTCCATCTTCAGAGCATGTTTCACTCTTGTTATTGGCTGTTTGCTTGTCTGTCTCCACTACTTGACTATAAAGGTGCTGATGGTGGGGACCCATCTGACCTCCACTGTGTCCCCCTGGGGCCAAGCACAGCAACTGGCACCACAGATGCTCAGTAATGGTTGAATGAATGAATGAATGCTAGACTCTGAGGACAAAGAGAAGCTCTACAAAGTCTAAGTAAAGAACAAATATATTCAATCAATCAATTGATCTCCTTGCTAAGCCAACAGCAAATGTGTGATAAAGATGGTAGATTTGAGTTGGCTTCTAAGTTCCACCAGGGGGCACTATGAAAATGCCTCAGATTCTCTTTTTAAAAAATTACATTATTTCCTTGGAAAGACCCTACCTACTCTGAATGGAAATGTGATTTTCAAAGGTGGTGGTGGTGGTTTTGTTTTGTGTTTTAATAAGCTCCCCATTCAGTCCACTGGAGAGAGCTGTATTGGAACCACCTGTGGTTCTGAAGGGCTGAGTAACTCCTGTTGGTGTCCACTTTGTGACTATCGTGGTTCTTCAGCTTGGAATCATCGCAGGAACTTTCCCAAACATGAGTTCATTTATCTTGCACATCAACTGCGGGAGCCAGGAGAGGGATTGTCATTATTTCCATCTTAAAGATGATAATTCTAACAGTCAAAGAAGTTAAGTAATTTTCCTAAGGAATCACAGCTGGTAAATACCTAAGCAGGGACTTGAATCGGTGTCTTCCAAATCCAAATATTTTTGTTCACTAAAAATATATTGAGTTCCTGGCTCTGTAAGAGATGACAGGGATACAAAGACACACCCTCCAAATTACTGTCAGAAGCAAAGTCTGTCAAAGCTGGAAGGAACTGTGAAAATCAGGTAATGGAGTGTTTTCAACTCAGACATGCGTAAGAATTACCTCAAGGCCCTGTTAAAAATGAAGATTCCTGGACTTTGCCTGTCCCCTGCCCCTCCCTTACATTCTGATTCAATGAATCTGAGTGGGGCCCTGGAATCCGAATTTTTCATAAGAACATCCACCTCCTCCCCACACTCCACCCCATGCGTGATTCTGATGCAAATAGACTATGGATGCACTGAGAAACATTGATCCATTGGTTTAATACCTTCATAATATAAAAGAGAACACTGAGGAGAAGTGAGTACCCAAGAAACTCTCCTTGGATGTAGAAGGGAGGGTGACCCAGGAACTGATAATGAGCAACCTGAAGTAATGATGCAATGGAAAGAGCATGCAACTGAGAGCCGGAGACTCTGAGTTCAGTTTCAGGCTTTACCGTCTTGCAGCTGAGCCATTTTGTGAGTCATACTTACTTGTAAAGGCCATTCAGACTTAGGAAGCCATCTTGCTTCCACTATGCTTCGGTTTGTTTTGTCTTAAAAGTTTAGAGTTAACCTGCTGTTTGCTTACACAGCTGCCCAGCACAAGATTAGGAAACGACCCTGAGGAAAAAGAGATCAAGAGTCTATGGAACAGGCCAGCCACAGACTGCTGGTGACAGGATCCACTAGACAACCTATTGTTTGTGGATAACCAGCAAGCAAGTCATGATGACTTGCACAAGCTTGCTTTCTGCCACCAACCCCCTTTACCCCTTCCCTTTATAAGTTGCTCAGTAAACATAGGAGACAAGATAGTCTTTGAGACAACAGTCTGCCATTTCCTCAGGCTGCCAGCACTTGAATAAACCACCTTCCTTCACCAACACTCGCCTCCTGTGTTTGGTTCTCAGGTGGCAGGCAGCTAACCTGCGTTCGGCAGCAACTTCATGTCAATGAACTACGGTTTTCTCAACTGTAAAATGCAGAAGCACAATTCACACTGCACAGGCTTATGGTGAAGGAAAAGGAGATAAATGTTATAAAAGATTTGGCAGAGAAATGGTGCATAGAGGACCCTTGATAAAGAGATTGATGGGATGTTTTGAAATCTCTTTTTACTTCACTGATTTTGTTCTTTCCAATGAGCACCTATGATTGCCGGGCACTCTGCTAGGCACAGTCTTGCCTACATGAAGCATATGATCTAGCAGAGCAGATAGCCATTAAGTACACAAATAAGAACTTATAATTGTTATAAATGCCACCAAAGGAAAATATAGGGTGTGTTTTGAGTAATATGGGGAGACAAACAGAGTCTGCAGACAAATAAAATGTCTCTGAGGAAATGACTCAAAGGATGAGAAGGAGTTAGTCATGAATTGGAAAGAGCTTGGCAAGGGCAAGAACTGAAAAGGCCAAGGCTAGCACGGCTGGAGCGCAGCGAGCAGGGGAGAGTGGCACAAGCCGAAGCTAAGGATGATGATGATGATTTCTGGAGAAGCCTTTCTCTTTTCCTGCCTTGACGTTTATTGGAAAATCTTGATCTTTTCCTCAACTCTTTTGTTTTCTACCATTTTATTTTCTTTCCATTTGTGCACTAACAAGCCTAATTATAGTAACATTTCCTTAAAGCTAAGATACATTTTTCACTTTTTTGACATTCAGAAATAGGAATGATCTAATAATACAGGATCAAAAAAAAAAAAACAATCCAACTTACTAAATACCACACAGGAATGTAAGTTGACCCTTCCCAAACTTAGCCGTGCTTAGAAAATATCCACTCTAATGTCATGTAATTATTTGTACTTGTGGCATCATTTGGTTAAATTTTAGTTTGGTTTTAGTTAAACTTGGAACCTGCTGTTACTTAACGTGACTTCAAAAATTCCTCTCTAACGCAAAATTAAAACATTATAGGGTAGGAAGTTCTGGTTGTGGGGAAGATAAAACAGACACATTCTACCCTGTCTTGCCCACTGAATGCAGCTATAAATCCTAGACAGAATGCATGCAGCAGGCACGTGAGGACTCTGTCCTCCTGCCACTTGGCCCTGGAGGCATGCAGTCATAAGAAGTACATAGCAGAGTGGGATAACTGAAACCTTAGGTTTCTGACCACAGGACCAAAAAGGGGAGCCTCAGGGACTGGAAAATGTCACACAGATCACAGAGAGGTACAAGCTCAGGAGAGCAACTCCATAATCCCTGGGCTTACGCCTGGGCTGTGCATGCATGGATCTAAATAGCAGATGCTAAATAGCAGACCATAGCTTGAGTACTGAGGTACGAGATGGACCACTGTTCAGATCCATGACTGGCAACTGGGACGGGTCTGGATAGCATTGCAAAGGCTTTGAAAACTGAACTGACGTTGGAACCACAGCCACAAAGGCAGGTCGGGACTTGTGGCTGGAATCCACCCGAGTCAGTTACATGCTAAAACAAAAATGTTAATATTCTCCATATGATTTAAACAAGATCTAGATGCTTATAATATTCAAAATGTCTAGTATTTAGTCCAAAATTGCTCAGCATACAAAGAACCAGGAAAATCTCCAGTCGCTTTAAAAAAGACAATGAACAGATATCAATGAAGAGAAGACAGAAATGTTGAAATTGTTGAAGACTCTAAGCGAGGTGTTATAAAATGCTCCAAGAATTAAGGGTGAATACTCTTGAAGTGAATGGAAAGGTAGAAAGTATCAAGAAAGAAACAGAGGATATAAAGAGAAACCAAATGGAACTGTTAGCACTGAGAGTATACTAACTAAAATAAAAAACTCATGGATGGACTCATTAGGAGAATAGGAAAGAGTCAGTGAACTTGAAAACAGATCTATAGAAATTATCTAATCTGAATGAGAAAAAAAATACTTTTTAAAAAATGAACAGAGCCTTAGGGACCTGTGAGGCAATGTTAAATTCATGTCATTGGCATTCCAGAAGAGAAAAAAGAAGTATTTAAAGAATAAAGTATGAACATTTCTCAAATTTGACAATGACATAAACCTACAGAATCAAGAAGTCCAGTGAACCCCAAACAGGATAAACTTAAAGAAATCCATACCCACCTACATCATATTCAAACTGCTGAAAAATAAAGACAAAGAAAAAAAATCTTGAAACCAGCCAGAGAAAAATGACACATCACTTATAGGAGAACAATGATTCAGATAACTGTGGATTTCTCATCAGAAACCATGGAGACCAGTGCATTTTTAAAGTGCTAAAAGAAAAGAACTGTCAACCCAGAATTCTACATCCAGTAAAAATATACTTGAAGATAAAAGTTAAATAAATAAAGACATTCTCAGATGAAAGGAAATTAAGAGAATTCATTGCCAGCAGACTTGCTCTAAAAGATTTGCTAAGAAATTGAATCAATAATCAAAAAACTTCCCACAAAGAAAAGGTCAGGCTTAAATGGCTTTAACGGTGAATTCCTCCAAATGTTAAAGAAGAAGTAACTCCAATCTTTGACAAACTCTTCCTAAATATAGAAAAGGAGCAAACACTTCTCAACTCATTCTATGAGACTAGTATGATTCTCATATGAAAACCAAAGATAGCACAAGAAAACTACAGACCAACATCTCTTATGAATATAGATGCAAAAATACTCAACAAAATATTAGCAAATCAAATCTGGCCACTTATGAACAAAATTATACATCATGACCAAACGGGATTTATCCCAGGAATGCAAGTTGGTTCAACATATAAAAATCAATCAACATAACATACCATATTAAGAAACTAACAGTCAGCTGGATGCTAACCCTAGCACTCTGGGAGGCCAAGGTGGGAGGATGGCTTGCGCTCAGGAGTTTGAGACCAGCCTGAGCAAGAGTGAGACCCCATATCTACTTAAAAAAAAAAATAGGAAAACTTAGCTGTCTCTACTAAAAATAGAAAAAATTAGCTGGGTATGGTGGGTGTGTGCCTATGGTCCCAGTTACTTGGGAGGCTGAGGCAGGAGGATCACTTGAGCCCAAGAGTTTGAGGTTACTATGAGCTAGGCTGACAACACGGCACTCTAGCCCTGGTGACAGAGCGAGACTCTGACTAAAAAAAAATTAAGAATCAAAAACAATATGGTCATCTTAGTAGTTGCAGAGAATGCATTCTACAGACTAAAAACACTTAAACAAAGTAGGAAAAGAAGGGAACTTTCTCAACCTGATTACGATATTGATAAAAACCCTTCAGCTTATATCATACATCACAGTGAAAAACTGAAAGCTACCCCTGACCCCAGATCTGGAATAAGACCAGGATGTCTTCTCTTGTCACTTCTATTCAATATTATTAGGTCAAACAAATAAATAAATAATACAAAATAAAAAGCATCCATATTGGAATGGAAGGAACGGAAAAAGTAAACTATCTCCATTTTCAGAGGTTATGACATCTATATATAAAATCATAAGGAATCCACAAGACACACTATTAGACCCAATGAACAAGTTCAACAAAGTTGCAGGATACAAGATCAATATACAAAAATTAATTGTACTTCCATACACTTGCAATGAACAATCTGAAAATAAATTAAGAAAACAATTTCATGCTGAGATGGAGCTTGGGGTGCAAGATGTTTATTAGGGATTAACATCTGCGAAAGGGAAAGGAAGTAGGAAAGGACAGAAGAAGAGGTCAAAGAGGCTTGACAAAACCTTGATCAAGGTGGCTGGAGCTAGTTTTACTGTCAGAATTGTCTCACATTGAGCCTCAATGGCTGGGCTTTCATTCCCTCACCTTGCTCAGTTACCAGATTTGGGCTGCCCCAGGAAGGAAATAACTTCAGGCGAGACTGCTCTTTGATGCCAGACAGACCCTGTCAGAGCTGACTGCTGGAGACTCTTCTGATCACCTTCCATGCTACTGTGCAACAAGTCCTTCCTTGAAAGGGGATCTGGGCCATACATCTCCATGTCTACCACAAGCAGTGGTGTGCTGCAGAGGACTCACACCAGCTCACAAGAGCTGATTGTTAGCATCTTTACCCCAACCACAGTCAGTGATGACACCCAGGTATGTTGAAATCAGTCATTGTGGGAAAAATGATAACACAAAAATTGGCAAATGCCACAAATCAGGACTTTTATTTTTTTCCCAGAGAGCTGGTTTACCAGCACACCTCTGAATATGGTCCACAAGTGATTAACACTGGATAGGTTATTTATCCTCTCTGCACCTCAGTCTTCTCATTTGTAAAATGGAGCTAATAATACCACCTATGCTATAAGGTCAGTGTTAGGTCCAGAGCCAAGAGGGAGACACACGAAGCCTCAGGAGTAGCAAAATGCTGTTTATTTGAGCATCTGGGTGCAGATGGGTGGAGGCCAAAAACAGTGTCCATGCCAAGAAGGGGAGAGCGGTGGGTTTTATAGGAGGTTTGGATGGAAGTTTGGGGAGGGTGAATCTTTTTCTTTTTCTGAACATTAACCGGTTCCTGCCGGTGTTGCTGTAACTGTGTGCTCAGAGTTAGATTTACAACCTCTGGACTCTCCAGACTCCTGCGGCTATTGTTTCACAGGCCTCACGATCACTTTCTAAGTTTTCCATTAACCGCATTCCGTCCTATATACACTTTCCGGGTTCCCACCCTGAGCAAACTTAATGGTCAGCATGAGAATTAAATGAGTTAATACATGTAAAATGCATGGGACATCACCTGCCACACAGGAAACAGTAAGTATTAACTATTATTTTTACTGTTGCTATTGTTAGTACTATTATTACCACCTTAAAACTTCCACTGGATTTTCGTAGAGGTCAGGCAGCTAAATTTCTTAGTATGACATGCAAAGACCCTTCACAATCTGATAGTCTCAAGCACAAGGAGCTTTTCATCATTTCTGGAACTCAAACTATTTTCCACCTCCAAACCTTAGTGCACATAGGTAGGTACCGTCTGCCAGGAAAGCCCACCCCGCCCTTGCCTGTCATTTTCCAGACAATTCCTTTTCATCCTTTTGGACCAACACACATTGCCTCCTCTATGAAGCCCTCTCCACCATCTCTGGGGCAGGGGGGCTCCCTTCTCAGAGTTGCCACTGCACATTGCACAACCCTCAGTTACCCTGATAGCACTTTACTGTGGTTATTTGTTTACAATATGTGTCTCTCCTTTTGAGTCCAGGGTTGGAGCTGCTATTTCTCTGTGTAGTCAGCACAGTAACATAGGAGCTAATATTTTGTTGAATGAACGAATGAACGTTGCCTGGGAAATGCATAAAATGGGAGAAAGGAATAAGTAGCCTAGTAGGATATGATAAAAACAGTATTTGTGTTTGTTCACGTGACTATACGTATACTGCGTAGAGCAGTGACCTCGGGCCCCAGAGTTTTAGGTCCTCTGAGGCCTAGAATTGTCGTGCCCTGACGCTAACGTCCCTCGCTCGCCTCACCGGCTGACACAGTCCTACTTACCTTCAGACCGCTCAGATGTCAGGCCCTCTGTGAGGCGCTGCCCTCTCCTCTGCTCTCCAGGGCCTCTGCCTGCGCCGCTGTTCCCGTACCGCGTAAATGGACTCCTCTGGATTTCCCCTAAGGATTTCCCCTAAGTGTATTCCCACTGCATGTCGTGTGTGTCTGTGTGTGTGTGTGTGTGTGTGTGTGTGTGTGTGTGTGTATTTTGGGGATGGTGTTGTTACACAGCCTTAGACTAGTGAATTCATCGCTCACCCCACCCCCTGGCTCACCTTCCCCGAGTGTGAGGGTCACAGTGGAAACACCGTCCCAGGGCTGTGATGTAGTGGCGGGCGGGCGACACGGAGGTTGCAGGCAGCCCCCCGCGTTCTGAGGCGCTCAGCGGCGGGAGGGCGGGGGGAGCGGGGCGAGGCCGCCGAGCAGCCCAGGAGCCGGGGGCGGGGCCGGAGCGGGGCGGGAGCGGCGGGCGGGCGGGCCGGCCGTCCTGGGGACGCGCGCGAGAGCCGGCGATGGGTCCCGCGGCGCGGCTGGCGGCGCTGCTGGCGGTGCTGGCGCTCGGGACAGGGGACCCACCGGGGGCCGCGGCGCGGGGGGACACGTTCTCGGCGTTGACCAGCGTGGCGCGCGCCCTGGCGCCTGAGCGCCGGCTGCTGGGGCTGCTGCGGCGCTACCTGCGCGGAGAGGAGGCGCGGCTGCGGGACCTGACCAGGTGAGGGCAGGGCGGGGGAGAGCGACAGAGGGGCCTGAGTAGGAGACGCTGGGCGAGGGGTGACTGTGAGGCCGCCTGTGACTCCAGGCTCACTGTCACCCCGTGTGGGTCCCTGAGACACCACGGCATGTGGTGTTGGGGAACGCTGTGTCACACTGAGTGGGGCCTCAGACTCCGTCACACACATAGACACCCTAGGTCCAGCAACACAGAGCAAAGTTGATATACTGTGGAAAAGTGTAATGGGGTGGCTCTAGGGCCAGTAGGACTTCACGAAGTGCTCTGTCAAGTTGTGTGGGCTCCCAGGCTCTGGGTCACACTGACACAGACAGAGTGAGAACGAGATGGGGAGAATTGCTGTAGCTACATGTGTTGACCTTTGGAGCAGGCATGGTGAAACACCATGTGACCCAGCAAAATGATGTTTAGTATGAGGAGTCAGCTGACCATCTGTGCCCATGTATGAGATTTATACCTCACTGAGACTGGATGGGCACGACACGACGGATATCATACTCTGCTTGTGAATGATGCTGAGTAATTGTACGGGTCACCATGAATAAAGCTTTATGGTCATTAATTCTGTCAACACAAACATTTGAGTACTCACCATGAGCCAGGCAGTGTTCCAGCCGGGCACTGGGGATAACACGGTAAACAAGACCCAACTCTGCCCTCAAGGAGTTTGGGTCTGTGGCATCATGATTGTTAATCAGAGACGTCCGTTGCCTTCTTTGTTTTCAGCTCTTCTTTCTTTTTACACATGTAAAAGGTCTCTAAATATTATATGAAATAAATGATAACTGAGATGTTATACGTGTGTGAAAGTATTTGAGATCGAGAAAGCACCGTGAAAAGCCGTACTTGATGCTGTAAGCTACCGAGTGTAGCACACACAAGCAGATGCTCAGCCAGTATTGTTTTGCTATACAACCAACAGACCATAGTGCTACACACTGTGGGATAAAATACTGTAAGGCTTGGGACACTGGGGCACTGTAATCACGTATGGACTTTGTCAGCATCAAACTATGAAAGCTGAGTGATTGTATATGATATTGTGTGTATGAACAGGTGTTGTGACTTCTCTGCTTGGGACATTGAGAAGCCCACAACACTGAGAAGCAGTGCTTGCGACCACATCACTATTTGACTATATTAATATTGTACTTATATCATGTGACCCTCATGCTGAGCTGAGACAACACAATGCACTGTTTATAAAACTGCAAGGGAGTGTGTGCAATAGTAATACCGATTCTAAGGTGACGTGGGAAGAAGGTGTGTGGGACACTGAGACTGTGAGGGGCAGTCCATGTAGGAGAGAATCAGTTTGTGTGTGGAGGTGTGTATGAGAGATCTTGTTTGTGACTCAGTGGTGACTGAATACTGTAATTGATTCATGTCTTTAAGTATGCAGCTTGCATATAAACAGTTATGTGCATGTCTAAATTTACTGTTAGTTTGAAACCATATGACAATATACATATATAATGTAAGTTTATTAATTTTTAACAATAAATGATAACTTCAGAATTATTATCATTCTTGGGACTAGCATAGTTGCCTAGTGTTTTATGGGTCCATGTTGATAGAGCAAAATGTTTTAGTTTTGTTCTTAGTATAGATTCATTAGAATCCAAGTTCATTGGTGGAAATAGAACAGACTTTTTTCTCTTTGATTTCAGAACCCATCGTGCTCCCTGCTACCCATGTGCTTGTTCTCATACCAGCAGTCTCTTCCTGTGGGTGGCTCAGGTGAAGATGGGGGGTTCTGAATTGCAGTGCCAGTCTTTCGGGAAACAGGCTCAGAAGAGAGCGCTTGAAGTGTTTGGCCAAAGCAGCTGGCCGGGCCTCCTTCCCTCCCCATGCTGGTCTCCTTCACCATTGTTTCACTACTGTCATTGTCACGGCTTTCTCACAGCAGGAGGTCTTACACAAACCTTATCTGATTTGATTTTCTCTCACACACAATGCTTTGAAATAGGTTTGTATTACACTCTTAACAAATGAGAAATCATTTAAACATGAGAACACTAAAGTCTGATGGCCTATCCAAGATTATAAATCTAGTAGATAGCAAGTCCAGGCCTAGGCACAGTTGTTTTGTTTATCCTACTTTTTTTCCATTATGCTAAGCTTTCTCTTCCCTACTGCTTGCTTTATCTCATATACCAGGACACAGACCAAACCACTAGCTACATGAGGTTTTATTAGCAGCCAGAGTACATGGTGGTTGAGTTGGATTCAGGAGTTTAACAGATCTCTATTTAAATCCTTAGCTGTGATCTTGGGCAAATTCCTTTGCTTCTTTAAGCTTTAGTTTCCTAATCTATAAAATGATAATAAAAATATTGACAGTATGTACCCCCATAGGGTAGGATTAAGTAGCACATAAAAGTATTTATCATTGTGCTTGGCATGTAATAACTGCTTGATAAATGTTAACTCTTTATGATTACTATTTATTTTAACACTCGCTGATGAAACTCATCTCCATTTTTGGCCCTAAGTATTATTAACTAGGATTGTGAGAACCCAGATAAAAAAGAATCAGGAAAATTCCCGATTCTTTGGGTGATTTATGAACAGTTAATTTTGTAGTTTAGTTTGATATTTTGAAGACTGTCATGCTGTTCTCTAGTTACTGCTCTAAAACCCAGTGAAATGTTTGCTTTTTAAAACAAGAATTTTGGCAGTTTCTGCTCATTCATATATACTCCCAATCTGGTGATTTTATGTAACTTGAGATGTTATTTCCAAGACTCTCAGTTGATATTCTTCTTTGAATTTCTAAATAGGAAAACAAAATATACTTTGATGTTGAAACTACTCCCTACCCGAAGTTAATAAAAATCATACTAGTTATAGCATATATAGTTACATACTAGTATGGCACATATACATAGTTAACCCTA
This sequence comes from Lemur catta, assembly GCF_020740605.2. Taxonomy (NCBI): domain Eukaryota; kingdom Metazoa; phylum Chordata; class Mammalia; order Primates; family Lemuridae; genus Lemur; species Lemur catta. The sequence goes on from NC_059134.1 coordinate 58,154,859, forward strand.
GCTTTTATTGTGGTTGCAGTTTAAACCACCAAGAGCGAAAGGGTAGCATAGCAGCAATTATTTCTGTGCTAAGAATTACGCATTTAGAATGTCTCAGAAAAACTGAGACAAAGCCATTTCTGAATTCCAGAGGAGAAACATATTGAATTGAAATACCCCATGTACTGTGGTTGGATAACCTGCCCAGACTATGTTTAATGCAAGGATTGTGTTGCAAGTTTTATGTGCAGATTCTTGAAGGAAAGAATCTGATTTTCCCCACTCAGCAGCTTTTGTTAAAGCAAAAGGCATTTAGGAAACCCTGAGGTTTGAATTCAGCATCCAGTAACTCAGTCTCTGGAAACCAGCTATTTGCTCAGAGGCTGGGCATGGAGCCAACTTTTAGATTCCAAACCAACCTCAGTTATCAGTTGAAAGATTTTTTTCTCTTTCCTTTGTGTAACAGAAACATGGCGTATCTGAACATTGGATTGAACTGATGTGCTCCAGTAGAGGTCAAACCCCTGGCCCAAACAAATCAACCCCAGAATGCAAAGTGGGGTGTGGAGAGAACACAGAAATAGTGCTTTTGATTTAATGGATGACTTGGGGCAAATACCACCTGTCTGCCTTACCTTTTTCCCTTTGTGCCTCAGTTTCCACTGATGCCTGTTAAACAGTTCTCAAGCTAATAAGGAATCTATTTATTCAGTTGTAGAAAAGGTGATGGGAAGAAGTAGTAGAATGTGCGTGCTGAAAGGATCCATAGAAATCTAGAGTAGACCAATTCTTTCATTTTACAGAGGCAGAAACTGAGGGAGAGGTGGAGGCTGGGTCTGAATAAGTCTCAGGTCTCCTCCCAGCTCCATCCTTTCCAACTGTCTTATAAAATCCCTGCCCTTGCACCCTCAATTGTTCCTGGACACTTACTCTTTAAGCTGGACTCAAGCCCGAGTCTCTGCTTGTAAATTTTTTCATCCAGCGGTAGAATATCTTTCACTAAGTAGTTCCATATGGAGCTGACGTAGGAAATAATGGGTAGTAAAAAAGATCCCACACCCTGGAGGCTGGTTTAGTTTCAAATCCCTAGAGCTGCAGCTCACACACTGCCCTGTCTTTGGGATCAGAGACACCCTGGGACTTGACAGGCTTCCCATTTCCTCCCTGGGGCGCCCAGGGCCAGATTCTTTTTCCCTAGTTTATGTTGAATTGAACATTTGGCTCCTTGGAAGCTGCAAGGCAAGTCGTCTTCAATTTCAGGTTCCATTTCAGAATTGAGGGCCCTACTCTTGAGAAATCCTCAGATCAGACTCTGCTCTAAGGGGCTGAACCCCCCACCCCACCACTCCCTCTGTTTTTCACTTTCATCCCTTTCCACTTGTGGAAGGCCCTCACTCTTGCTGAAGGACTTGTAGTCTCATGTGCTCTTGCACACACTCATATTTTCTTTTCACTTTGCACAACTCCTTTTTTTTTAAACTTCTTAAACTTTAAACTTTTTAAACTTCAAAAACTTTGTTTTTGAAATCAGTACTTTTAAAACAAGGGGAAAATACTCTTAGAGGACAGGACTAGTACTCTTTATTATGGATAAAAAAATTTCAGTAATATAAATTCCATCGGTGTGTTAGAAATGGAATAATCATAGTATACCAGGAAAGGAAACAGCATCTTTTGCCTATATAAACACTCTTGGACATCTGGGGAGGAGAGAAATTAACTAGAAAGATGATCATTTCAGGTCCCACCATTTCTGGCCCTTTTTGTGATTGTCACCAAGCTGGACAGGTTGGAAGTGTAGTGGACAACTCCCCTTCTTTATTCCCCATTACAGTCATCACCACTTTCTATATGGCCTACTTCCTAAACACCTCCCTTGAGTCCATCCCATTCTCTGCCCCCACTGTCACTATATGGTTCAGACTCTCCTTGTCTCATGCTTGCAGTTTGGGAACAACCTCCTTAGTGGCCTTTCTGCCTCTAGTCACTTCCACTTCTGAATTTTCATTCCCACCTTTGCACAGATTTATATATGCGAAGGAGTCATAGTGGTGTCACTCTCACCTAAGGCTTCCCTGACTTGCTCTGGCCAAACTAATCACCCTCTCTTTGTACTGCCCCCTAAGCCTTGTTCTTAAGTGTGGTGTTGTGTCTGTGATGTCATTATTTGTCTTTCTTACCCACTAGACTGTGGGTCCTTGAAACCAAAGTTATTGCTTTGTTCAAAATTTGTCCCTAGCTCCTAGGAGAGTATATTTCATTCATTTTTTCATAGAAATATGTATTGAATTATGTACCTCATTTTGTATTAAGTGCAGAATGATGAGAAAAAATAGTTATTTTCTTGTCCATGAAATCCTTGAGCATTGGAGCCTATCTTGCCTTTGCATCCCCAGTACCCAGCATGATGTCTGCTATCTGGCAGGTCACATGTATAGACTGACTTATTGAATGAACAAATATATGTCAAGCCTCTGTGCCTTTGTACATGTTGGCCCTTGTTGACTTGGAAAACACTCTTCTTCCCATCTTTGTTCTAGGTCCATGGGAAACAACGGAGAACCCAGGCTTCAGGGTCAGGCAGACTTGGATTAAGTTGTGACTTTGCCATTTACTAACAATGTGGCTTTGTTTCAGTTTCCTCTCCTGTAAAATGGGCAAAATAAAGTCTACTCTAAGGGTCGTTGGGGGGGATGAAATGAAACAATATATTAATATTTAAAGCACTCAGCAGGATACCAAGAGCTCAATAATTAGTAGCTATCAATATTTCGACAAATCCTTCCAGACTCAGATCAAGTGCTACTTTTTCTGGGAAGTTTTTCCTTCCCTCTTCCAACCCTACCTGGGTTAGGGGCCCTACCTACAAATGGCATTATATGCCCTTTTCTCTCATAGCTCATATCACAATTATCGTAATTAATTCAACAGTGTTTTTGAGTTTCTACCAGATACTAAGTATTGAGTATAGAGTGATGACAGAAGAAAAAGACTTTCTTGTTTGTGGACTCTTTGAGAGCTGGGCCCTGTCTTGCCTTTGTATCCCTAGTATCTAGTATGGTGCCTGACGTCCTGTAATTGACTGGTATAGGCTGACTCATCCAATGAACAAATGAGTGGACCTACTTTTGTTGTATTTGTAATTTTCATGTTCTTGCATGACTTTTTGGTTAGACTATTACATGAGTCTCAAGAGGTTCAGCATTTCAATTTTAGCTACTCTGAATGTATACACACTATGCCAGCCTTCCTGAGGTGTGGTGGTTGTGTCAGGAGGTGAGATCATTCTACTCTTCTCTTTCAGATTCTATGACAAGGTACTTTCTTTGCATGAGGATTCAACAACCCCTGTGGCTAACCCTCTGCTTGCATTTACTCTCATCAAACGCCTGCAGTCTGACTGGAGGAATGTTGTACATAGTCTGGAGGCCAGTGAGAACATCCGAGGTAATGAGGAGGAGGGCTGGAGGGTAGGAGAGAAGATTCTATCTCCTGACTCGGTGGTAAGGAGAGAGATTCTGATGGGATTTGAGGAAGGGTAACGGAGTGGACTGGTGTTACTTGATCCCCTTAACTCGAGCTAGTACAAAGAATAAGGCCCCCTTGCTAATAGGTTTATATGGTTATATATTAGGAAGCACTTTCATATCCGTCATCTCATTTGATCTTCACTACAGTCCCGTGAAGAAGTACAGGATGTATCATCCCATTTAATATATGTGTAGAAAGTAATGGCCTCCCAATAGTTTCTGTTTTATTAAGTTGTCACTACAGTGTAATCTGCAGCGAGATCGCTTTCCTGATTTATTCCACTTTGTGCTTTAGGAAGTTTGTGGACTTTAGGGAACCTTAAAAGGGCAAGATTCCTGGAGACGTATAGGATAGGACAATAGATGAAGGTGTGTACCTTGTTTTTTACTCCTCATTCACTCATTCTGAATGTGTCTCACTCAGAAAATTATATTAAGCATTCACTCTGTGCCAGGAACTGTGCCTGCTCCTGGGGACACAAAAACAAGTAAAAGGTTATCTCTTGAAATATTTGCACAGGTAGTCAACGCCTTGCAGGTATTACACACTCATCACCTGTTTTTTGAATGGTGGATTGGGGTTTCTACTCCTTTACAGCTCTGAAGGATGGTTATGAGAAGGTGGAACAAGACCTTCCAGCTTTTGAGGACCTTGAGGGAGCAGCAAGGGCCCTGATGCGGCTGCAGGACGTGTACATGCTCAATGTGAAGGGTCTGGCCCGAGGTGTCTTTCAGAGAGTCACTGGCTCTGCCGTCACGGACCTGTACAGTCCCAGACGGCTCTTCTCTCTCACAGCGGACGACTGCTTCCAAGTGGGCAAGGTAACGATATTCAGAGAGAGGGCCAATTGCTTGGCTCTAGTTTCTTGTGGGTGAAATAACTATGTCCTGATTGCTTTCACATATTTCTAATACTTACAGTAAATTTGGAAATTTGATATTATTCCTACTTTCAGAGGAAGAAACCAGAGAGGGTAAATAACTTATCTAAGATTACATAGCTTTAAGTAGCAGAATTACATTTTGAACCCAGTCTTTTAACTCCAAATCTATGCTCGCTTTGGCAACATGTCTACTAAAATTGGAACGATACAGAGAAGATTAACATGGCCCTGTGCATCACTCATAGTGTGGACTTCAATTGGCAAGCCCAGGCCCTGTTGGCCCCATAAGAGGCAGCAGCAGCATTTCTGGTTCCTCTCTTTGAGATACTTATCTTCTCCCCTTATATCCTGGCCAAGTTACTCTTTTCCCAAAGGATGTGCAACTGGCCAGGAGGATCCGAGGCATTCAGGAAGGACTCAGTTCAACTCCTGCAGCCAGTGTTTCTGGATGATACCAGCTACTCTCTCTGTGCCCAGAGTTGTAGGAATATCCCTCAAGAGAGTTTTGGGTTTTATTCTTCCAGGAACTCTAGTGCAACCACTGACCTTAGATCTACTTTTATACTGATTTATTGGGGGCATCCTTGACCAAATGAGGATTACAGATTCATACCTAAACTCATGAACTATAGGCTCAAAATTGAGAATATTTTGTGGAGACATTTTATTTTCCTACACAGAGGCCAGATAGAAACAAACCAACTTTCTTGTCTCCTTAAGCCAGCGGATAAATTTTTTTCTGGTCCATCCTTACCCTTAAGGTATAGTTTTTTATAGAATCCAGTTTCCTAAGGGTGTCTTAGTTCTAAGCCTAGGTTTTTGGAGGTCTAAGGAAGGTTTATCTTCTGTCCTTTATGTGGGCATTACAACCTGTGGTTACAAAACACAAACGTTACTAACATTCACCTCCATCCTAGGCAGCTTCAGCATCTGCTTATAAGCTTATGCTTTGTTTTTTAGCTCCTTTTTTGTTTCTGGTACCTGGTATTTTCCATTTTTTTCTTGAGAATATATAATAAAATGCTTTTTCTATTTTATTCAAAATTTCTAAGTATTTGTGTGTGGAAGGATTCCAGTTATCTCAATATACCATATTGTTGGGATTTGAAGTTACTCAGGGAAATCCTGATTAAATAAATTGTTAACTTGGCAGGAAAAGTTCAGTCGTTTTTGATTGTTATTTTTCAACTCAACCTTTTCACAAATAAGCAATTTGAGGCCCAGAAAAATGAAACAGCAGGTTAATGGCAGACCTGGGGTAAAAATTGATTTGTTATTTAGGCTGCAGAGTTGTAGTATGTGTAAGTTTTTTCCCTGTCAGGAAGTTACACCTCAATTAGATCATTTTGCAAAGAGTTCTTCCAACTCTAACTTTACAATACTGTGTTGTCTCCAATAATGACTTCCAGGAAATTCCACCTGTGGTCTGGTATTCTAGTTAACTGTAAGCTATGAGGAGACAGGAGCTATGTCTGGTAACTGTTGCCAGCATTCCCACATTTAATGCGGAATGAACCCACTGAGCTTCTATAGCATTCCTGTGTCTGCCTTCATTATGGTGTCTAGTGCACTGCGTTACAATTATTAGTTTACTCACATTCCCCTCACTTGATTTAAGCTCTTGAAGGGCAGGGCCACCAGGTACATAGTAAATACTAGTAAATATTGAATAAGTAATTAATGGAATTGATTATTTACCAATAAGAATTATTGAATAAATAATTCATTTTCACATTGTTACCAGCAACACCTTCCTAAAATCATGACATTCAAGATTGTCATTAGCTTAACCCATTCTGCCATTTTTAGTTCACTTTTTGGTTCTCTTTACCTTAGGCTACAGCCACAATGGACGACTTGAACATGTTCTTGCTTTTGGCTTTGGTTTCTACCATTCCCTCTTCTTAAAATGTTTTTCCTCCCAATCTCTGCTCATTGAAATCCTTATCCTTCTTCAAGGAAGGCCCATCTCAGATGCCATTTCCTCCATGAAGGCTTTTGAGGTTCTCAGGTCTCCTCCCCTCTCTGTGCCTCCACAGCATATTATCCATTTTCTTTTGAGCACTCATTCCATCCTGCCCCATATTGTAGTCACTTGAGGTCATGTCTCTCTTCTGTTCCAGATTATAAATTCCTTAAATGCAAGAGCCTTTGTGTTTCCTGTCCACCTAGTACAATGCCTTGTATATAACAAATGCTTAACAAATTGAATTAAAATGAATTTGAGGTTAAAGCTTGCCTTCTTGGATCCCAAAGGACTTCTTACTCTTTGAATTGTCATTTCTTTTTTTCTACCTGTGGGCTAAGGCTTTAGTGATGTCATTTGTGTCCCCTGCAGGTGGCCTATGACATGGGGGATTACTACCATGCCATTCCATGGCTGGAGGAGGCCGTCAGTCTCTTCCGAGGATCTTACGGAGAGTGGAAGACGGAAGATGAGGCAAGTCTAGAAGATGCTTTGGATCACTTGGCCTTTGCCTATTTCCAGGTAAGACAATAGGTTAAGCTCACTGATTTTATCACAATAAATATAATGTTTTATATCTGCTGTATAATTTTCTAAGCATTTTGGTATCTCTTAGTTTGTTTTATCTTTCCAATAGGACTAAATATGAGTTAAGCAGGGCAGTTATTTTATTATTGCCATATATCACATGTGAGTAAACTGAGTCTCCAAAAAATTCTTAACTTGTCACAAAGCTCACAGAGCTCAGATTAGAACCCAAATCTGTCTGACGCTTAGTCCAGTGCTCTTCCCAATGCATTGACAACTTTACAATCATTATTTCTCATGTAGGAGGAAGTTTCTCACCTATAGCAGCAGTTGTATTCACAAACATTTAATGGGTTCATGGTGAATGTGGATCACATTTTTGCATTCTCACTGATTCATAACTCTTCACAGATTTTACGCCATGGTGTTGCCATGGAAGAAGAAGTTTGATTGTTATCCTTTCCTATCTGCAACTGAGTCCAACTGTAACGTGACTGTGTCTGGCTGCAGAGCTGCAGTCACTGTTCCATAGCACCAGCCTCAGTTTCCCCTCTAGGTGTTAGTTTTCCTTGGCACTGTTGAACTACTTACTACCTGTTGTGCTCATGTAGAAGTTCATTTCACTGACTGTGGCAGCTGCCATCCTTTTGTATAGCCAACCCCAATTCCCACCAGACTTGTATAGTCTTCAAGAATAGGCTGAAGAATCACCATCTTGCCTGTTCCCTGGAGTTTCCAAAGCCAATAAACCATTCTTGCTCCCCACATTCCTTTTTCTTTCCCGCTTTCCCTAAGAAAAGGGAGGAGGACGTGGGTGGTCCCAACCCATGCGTTGCTGCCAAAACAGATTTATTCTCCATTCAGCAAACACTCCTGTTCCTTTCATGGACATTCCTGGTAAATGGATCTTTGTTATAAAACTGTCTACCTGTTCTTCCTAAGTCTCCTGCTCAATTGCTAAGTGTTAAAGCTAAAATAGAATAACTAGTGTAACAAAAGGTGAGAAGTAATTGAGTTTTAATAGAGGAAGGAAAGGGAGGATCGATATGGAGAGACTCAGAAGCAGCTTACCCTGAAAGATGGGATTTTAAATACAGTGCCCCTAACTCTGAGGACTTGGGTGTCCCCTCCACTCACTGGGAGACTCTGCCTTTCCACATCATACTTCCTCTGGTGAAATTCTGTTTATCTCACAAGGCACAGCTCAGATGTCACCTACTCTGTGAATTCTTCCTTAATTTTCCTCACTCCTCTTTTGTGCTATTATAGCACTTTTTTATGCCTCAGTAATAAAACACGTAAGGTAGATATTATGCCTTGATATTGCGATGGAAGAAGAAATTTGATTCTTATCTATAAGACATTGTCTTATAGATGATTTATTAATATGTTTCCCCAGCCCCCCACTAAATTAGAGATAAATGCCCCACTATGGACTTTTCATTATCATATAAAATTTAACATATATATATTTTTCATTATATATTTTAGTAAAAAAATTTTTAGTAACTGCTAATAAGAGACAGTGGAGTGGAGTGGTTAAACCATGGGCTCTGGAGTCAGACAGACCAGGCTTCAAATTCTCTGAAAATGTGGGCAACTTACTTAACCTCCCTGGACCTCAATTTTCTTATCTGTGAAAGGGGAATAATAGTGATGCTTACTTCAAGATTAAACGAGCTAATACATGCAAAGCCTTTAACAGAAAGCGTGCATAACACATACTATGTATTCAATAAATATGAGCTGTTCTTATTATGTTATATACGAATGTATGTTTTCTTTTTTTCATTTAATGTTATTTAGTGTACACATTTCCAAAGAAATTTAACTGGGACACCAAAAGTAACTCTTTGTTCTTTGTAATATATGATTTTACTTCATTACAAGGCTCTAGAGTTTTAAAAATATGAAAATTTGTATTTCGGTTCTCTTCATCTCATGAAGAGTTTGAAAAGCTTGAGTTAATATCTGGCATTCAAGATATTCATAGCTCACTTACATATTTCTTTGCTAAATATTGAACAGAATAATTCATGCTATTAAGTAATTAGAAACAATCTGTAAGTCCCATATTAGTTGAATGATTAAGTTCTCTGTGATGCAGTTTCTGGATGGAATAAAATGCAGCCGTTAAAAATGTTATCTATGAAGACTATGTAATGATATAAAAACACTCCTGATAACAATATAGAGTGAAACAATCAGTATGTGAAAATGTGTAAAAAAATATGATCATACCTGTGTAATAATTATATATTATCCAAAGTGCTTACAGTGCCTGGATTTCAGTAGAGTAATTTTTTTCCATTTCTCATATGTTTTATAATGTGCTTATTGTTGCTTTTTTCATTAAAAATGAATTTTTTAATTTGCTAAACTAAAATGATTAGAAAGAAATACATTTCCAGCAGTTAATCATCACCGGGCAGCACCCAGAGGAGGACTGCAGCCCACCTGTAGGGGTCTGTTCCCCAGGTTTGTCGGGAAAGCCCCGTTTCCTTTTGACCTGGTGGAGCCCCAGACTGAATGGCTGCGGGGAGTTAATGCTTGTGCACCGGGGAATGTTTCTGTTTTAGTTCTTCCTTTGCCTCCCTTTAACTAACTTTGTAGACTCTAGGAAGATCTGAACCTGGGAAACAAATTATATTTGTATTAAGGTTTTTATAGCTCCATAGTAAGTGCAAGAATAAACTATAATCAAATAACAAACACCCTGCAATTATGTGGTTTTGCACACTTTAAGATTTGAGGGCACTTTAAGAAAGTTTAGCTTTGTTTATTTTCCTACCTTCCCTGGGAAGGGTGGTAATAAGTCGATTGTCAGTGAGGAAAGTGGTGAAACCTGATTCACAAATCCTCCGATTTCTAGTCTGCCGCGTCCTTTCAATGCGACCTATTATCTACTGTGGTAAGAATGTTTTATAGCTTTTTAAAAAATCTATTTAATGATTTATTCAGAGGAGATATCCTCAGTGCCATTAATGCTTTCTTTTCCTTTTCTTTCTGTTTTTTTTAAATAGGCAGGAAATGTTTCATGTGCCCTCAGCCTCTCCCGAGAGTTTCTTCTCTACAGTACGTAAGGATAAAAGATAATCCGGCCACAGGTCTGAGTTATGGGGAACTCCCTTCCGCTCCTGGCCTTTAATCCCCACAAGGGACATACAGCTATCTATCTTTATTTAATTTCATAATCTAAGGCACATTTCCAATTTTAGATGAAATCTTACATATATGCAGATCAATGCCTCAGGGGGAAATTTTTAAGTTAGTTGGAAAATGCTGAGAAGATGTCAACCTGTCCCTTCCCTCCTGCACTTCCAACCAGTTATATATTAGCGTTGCTTCTCTGGGAACAAGTCCAAGATTGAGAGCCAGTTTCTTCAGAGACATTTTAAAGACCCAGGTTTTGGAAGTAGACCCAGGAATGAATGAAATCAATGTGCCCTGTGTGTGCAAGAAGGAGAGTGACTCAGCAGGATCTTTCACTTCAGCTGCTCACAGAGTTATCAATTCTTCCCTTTAAACCAGAACTCACTTTGCTGTGTGCAGCCTTCCTGCCCAGATGGCTCACAGTGCAGCTTCAGCCCTTTCAGGGACTGCCTTGCTGACAACACAATGAGTTAAACAGGAAGGAGATGCTTCCTAGCTCAGCTCTCTGCTTGGATATTTTTGCTTAAAAATTTTTCATGTATATATGTGTGTGTGTGTGTGTGTGTGTGTGTGTGTGTGTGTGTGTGCGCGTGCTTAAAATTTTAGTGGTAGATGGCTTCCTAGGCTTTCCTCTAATAAAGTATTTAGATTCTAAAATAAGATACTAAATCACTATTTTGTTTAATATTTATAAAGTAGTTCATGTAGGACTTAACAATTGCATGTATTCATAACTTTTTTAATGAATCCATTTAGTAATGTTATTCCTTTCTGATAATTTAGCAAACAGTAGTATAAGGAAGTAGTGTGGTTTGTAAACACATGGGTAATTTGTGGTACAAACAAAATTATAACCCAACCCTCCTTTTATTTCTTTTTGCTTGATCTATTAAAATCTCTGCCTCGACAAGAGAACCTAAATTGTGTGCTTTTATAGGTGGATAAGTAGAACATGGCAAATGAGATTCCCATTTCTAGTTTTGCAATATTTTCATTGTTGTTTGGTCTCATCATTTCCATTCTCCAAAACTTCATTTCCCCTCAATTCAGACACCCTTCTGAGATGCACTGAGACTTATGCACAGAGGCAAGCAGGCCATGGGTAGCCGCCAATCCATGGGGTATCTTGAGCCAAAGTGGGTACAAAAAGTGGGCACAGACAAGACACAAGATTTACTGGGTTTCCCGAGGACCCTGTGGGAATCGAGTCTAGAACCAAAGTCTAGAGTCCCTTTATCCCAGACTGCTCTGCTCTAGGTCTAAGCCAGTTATGAATTTTGAAGGATCTAGTGGAGCCAAGAATGAATGACCTTCCAGTTCTCCAGGAAAGAAAAGATTGGGCCCCTCTGCAACAGGCTTTGGCTCTCTGGGCTTCTCTGTCACTTACTTATCATGTTTTGTTGTAAGTGGTAATTTAATATCCCTTTTCTCCATTAGACTAAACTCTGGGAGATCAGCCTCTAGCACAGTATCTGGTACATAGTAAATGTTCATTGAAGATTTATTGAATGGATGGGTAAATGAATGATTGAAAGAATGAAGCTCCTTCTCTATACATAAAACTGACCGTCACTATCCCAGAGCCACCATCCTCATGATCCCTTGGCCGAAGAGTGTTAAGTACCATGTTCCTTCCCAAAGCCTTCTGCACCTTCAGATCTACCGGGCCCAAGTCAGTCGTTTTTGAATACCAGGTACTCTTCTGGGAGCGAGGGTCTTACATCCTCCTGTGCATTGACACAAGGAGTTATTCAGGGGGTCCAGTTGCCTGTTCTGCACAGCAGTGAAGCTGCAGGAAACCTTGGTAGCACTCCCTGGGGCCAGTATTTGTTAATCTATATTATTCCCTGCTCTGATTTCTCTCAGGCCCAGATAATAAGAGGATGGCCAGGAATATCTTGAAATATGAAAGGCTCTTGGCAGAGAGCCCCAGTCGGGCGGTAACTGAGGCTGTCATGCAGAGGCCCAATGTACCCCACCTGCAGACCAGAGACACCTACGAGGGGTTATGTCAGACCCTGGGTTCCCAGGTAGGATCCCTCAGGGAAAGAGAAAGGGGTAACAGGCTTGGCTAGAGAGTGAGAAGCTGGCATTGGGACAGTGTGAGGGAAAAGGGCTGACGCATTGAAAACAGGAAAGCTCACTTGGGCAGCATCAGAGCAACCACATTCTGTCTCTTTCAAGTTCCGGTTGTTTTATGCCATAGTTCCCCTGAGTTGGTTTCTGCTCCTAGACCCTTCTTCTCTTCTGCTGATTCTACTTTTCCCTTCCAGCCCACTCACTACCAGATCCCCAGCCTCTACTGCTCCTATGAGACCAACTCCAGCCCCTACCTGCTGCTCCAGCCCATCCGGAAGGAGGTCATCCACCTGGAGCCCTATGTTGCTCTCTACCATGACTTTGTCAGTGACTCAGAGGCTCAGAAAATTAGAGAGCTTGCAGAACCATGGGTGAGTGTCCCCAAAGCTTGCCAAGAACTTCCTTTTGTGTTTTCACATGCCTGGAGTTCGGGAGTGTGAGAACAGACAACCTGAACAACTAACTAGACACTTCGTTAGTCCAGAAATTCAAAATGCCAACCATTCCATAAAACTAATCCATGGTGGAAAAAAATCACAGTGGTAGTTGCCTCTGGAGGGAAAGGATTAACTGGGAATGAGGTGCAAAGGAATTTTCTGGGGTGTTGAAAATGTGCTCTTAACATCTCGTTAGGGACGTGGCATACACGGCTGTGTACATTTGTTAAAACTCAGCAGACGGTCCTCTTGAGACATGTGCATATCATTACGTATCAATTTAACCTAAAAAAAATAAAAATAAGGAACCCTTCAAAAATGTTAACCATTCCATATGATCAGTAAAAGGGGGATAAAAAAGAAAAAAGTGTGAGATGACAGGGGCCAGGAGTGAAATTTTAATACCTATTTACAGAGTCACAGTGGAAAGTTCAACTTCATTATTTTGTTAAAGAGGAAACTGAAGCCCAGAGAGAGATAGGGACTTAGGGTCACATGTGTAACTAGAGCCACAACTGGAACTTAGAGGTACATTGATTGCTGCTCTGCTGTTCTGCCTTCTTGTATCTGTTAAGTTAGGCTAAGTTATGCTCAGTAACAAGCAGCCACAAATCTCAGAGATAACTACGGCAAAGTTTTGCTTCTTTCCCGTATTACACGTCTGTCTTGGGCTGGCTGCAGCTCTGCCCACACTCTGGGACCCGACCTGACAGGAGCCTGTATGTGGGACGCTGCCAGTCTCATGGGAGAGGAAAAAGACAAGAGACAGCAAACAAGAGCTGGCTTGTAAAGCTTCTGTGTGGAAGCATCAGACATTACTTCCACCCACGGTTCACTGGTCAAAGCAGAGCATGTGGCCACCACTGCAGTCAACAGGGAGTCTACCTAGTTCTTCCATGGGGAAGGCCCTGCAAATTCCCGAGCCAAGCTTGATGTCTGTGGGAAGGGGACGTTTAATACTCCCCCTAGGAAGTTGGTAAATATTTAGAAAAATTATGCAGTCTAACTCACCTCTGTAAGTGTGTTGCCTGTTTAAAGATGGCACCTTAATACTGTCTCAGACTTATTTATGTCAAACCAGACATCGCACCCTTAATATGTGCATTTCATTCAGGCAGCCATTAGTCAGTCATCAACAGAACAGAGTCCGCCGTGTGCCAGGCCCTGGCCTGGGTACTGGGCTTTTACAGTGAGATGAGGTATCGGTCCTTTCCTTTTGGGAACTTACTGCATAATGAAGACAAACAAATCTTTACAATATACTATATGTGCTATCATGTGTGCAGGGAGTTGTGCTATGGTGGCATAAAAAAGTGAGCCTTCCTCTGAAGAAAAGGCAGTGGGGTGAAGAGCAGATGGAGAGGAGAGGACGAATCAGGGAAGACTTCCCTGTGGAGGTGACATCCATCAGAGAAACAGGTTGGCAAAGGGTATTCCAGGAAGATGAAGCAATGTGTGCAAGGGCCTGCTATGTGATATGTTCAGAGACTGGGGAAAATCTCAGTGGTTGAACTGTGCAAGAGATGAGGGGAGGTGACAGGAGATGAGGCTAGGTGGTGAGACACCACCAGCAGACGCTGGAGGTGCCATGCCAGGCACTTTGGATTTTGTCGTGTAGGCAGCGGGAGAGCTGTTGGACGGTTTTCAACAGGAGAGTGGCATGATCGGGTCTGTGGTTTTAGGGAAGGCTCTGACAGCAGAGACATGGATCGGAGAGAGAAGAGCAGCAGTAATCATTTCACCTAGAAGCCCCCTGCCCCCAGGCAAGTCTAGAATCTTTGTACAGGCTTTTGAAATGACTACGCTCCACTGGTGAATTGGAACAATGTGTTTTCAATAGGTTCAGCTTCTCAGTGAGCCAGCAGTAGTAGCATTTGGCCAGCAGCTGCTTTTTCCTCAGACTAACCGTGTCGCCATGGTGACAGGACAAGTGGCCCACCCAGAGATGTCTATTTAATCGTTCATGGCCGGGTCGTCAATTTGGCATGCACGGACCTTGCCACACTCCCTTCCCCAGACGCGTCTTGCTGGGCTGCTGATGGCTGGTTCTCCCAGGAATAAGCCCTGGGCTTCTCTGGTAGTGGCTCCCCCAGGGGACCTGGGCAGACATCTCGGTGGCTTGTGTTAAATTTATCTGCTTCCTATTCACTGTCCCTTTCCCAAAGCACACTCTCTCATCACTTCTCTCTCTCCCCATATCCTTCCCATCCTTGAAGACTCAGTTGAAGCCCCAGGCCTCCATTGGACCTGCCAGCCCTGACCACTCTGGCCTACTTTGGTTCTTTGAGTGAACATACAGTAACCTTCCCCTCCTCTGAACTCAAAGTTTTTGTTGCCAGTTGTTTGGTACTTAATTTTTAAATTTATTCTGCCATTTATGTGTTGTCTGATATCACTGACAGTTTCATGGGTTAGCATCCTGTCTCCCCAACTAGACTGTAAACTAGCAAACATCATATGTTGTCTTTCTTGAAATGCCTTGCCCCGTTCTGCCTGTTGCAGCCACAGTATCTTTAGAAGGTCAGGTCTGACCATGTCAAGCCCTTGCTTAAACTCTTTAATGGGTGCTTTTGGCCTCAAATGCTTGCAAACCTCCTTGGCCTGGCTGCTGCCAACCTTCTGCCACATCTTCCTCTTCACTCGACACTCCGGCCACACACTCCTCTCTGCCTGTGATCTCTTTTCACCTGTGTGATTCCAGTGTGTCTTGTGGACATCCTGGGGGCTTTCCTGTCCCTCATGAGAATGGGCTGGATGCCCCTCTCTCTATTTTCATGTACTCTGTACTCACCCATTGTGGCCCCATGAGATGACTAAGGGGCAGGGACATTGTCTGGTTTAACCTATTGTTTGTCCAATGCCTAGTACAGTGTGTATCACAGAGAATAACCAATAAATATTTGTTCCAAAAAACAAGTTACTTGTAGGTGGCCAATGAATGATTTTTTATTTATTTTTTATTTGTACAAATACAGGGGCTACATGTGGAATGTTGTTACATGTGTATAATGCGTAATGATCAAGTCAGGGTCTGTAGGGTGTCCATCATCCGAGTACAATGCATTTGTGTTAACTACAGTCACCCTGCTCTGCCACCAAACACTGAATTTATTCCTTGTGTCTTACTGTACGTTTGTACCTTTAACCCGCTTCTCTCCATCCTTCTCCTCCCCCCAGTCTCTATTATTTATCTTTCTACTTTCCACCTCCATGTGATCAATTTCTTAGCTCCCACAATAAAGTATTATTAAGGGAATGAAACACAAGGTGGCTTCTTAACTGGG
Source organism: Lemur catta (assembly GCF_020740605.2). NCBI lineage: Eukaryota > Metazoa > Chordata > Mammalia > Primates > Lemuridae > Lemur > Lemur catta. The sequence continues at coordinate 58,170,699 of NC_059134.1, forward strand.
GGAGAAGGGATTCCCTAGGGTTTTTTTTTTTTTTAAGCCATTGATTTTTCCCTACAAAGACCAAGGGAGCATCTCTCTTCTATGACTCTCTCTTCTGTGAGTGGCTAGGGAGAGGATGCGGGGCAATTGGTGAAGTATATCAGTCACCTTTTGATTTCCCACATCCTAATATTGCGGAGCCATAGGCTGAAAGGAATGTGCTGTTCACATGCTGCATTTCAGAGATGAGGAGACGGGTCCAAGAAAAGGAAGATGCTTTTCCAAGATTGTCCCCCTGGTTTAGCAGCAGGGACAATGACATTATAGAAGCCCTAGAAAAGGGAAAAGGTTTCTGTCTTGTGCATTTCATTGCCCTGAGCACTGCTCTGCCTGCCTGTGAAGCACCAGGGCTGGGTCTGAGTGCTGTGAGTGCCTTTAAGTGCAGGGCCTGGTTTCATTCATTCACTTGTTCATTTAACCGATATTGAGCCCCTGCTCCCTGCCAGGCCCTCTCTGGACCCTCAGGCTACAGCACTGAAAAAAGAACAAGTTTTTACCCTCATGGAGCTGACATTCTGGTGGCAGAGGCAGAATTAAACATACCCTTATATAAATAAATAATATTTCTCTTTCTTTCCCTAGCACAGTGACTTTGCAATCAGTAGGCATTTTATCTAAAAACAATTTAAATGCTATATCTGGACATTCAGAACAAAAGCGAGACATTTAGTTAAATTAATAACTTCAAACCTGTTGTTTTTCATAATCCAGACCGTTTTGTCTATCAAAATATCACATGTACTCCAAAAATATGCAACTATTATATATCAATTAAAAAAGAAAAGGCAGTTACAGCAAAACAGATTTTGATTCTTTGTAAGGAAGAGCTTTGGTCAGAGTTGTTCAAAAGGAGCAGGCTGCCTCTGAGTGTAGAGAATTTCCTATTGTTGGAGGTATGCATTTAATTTGATACTTACTAAGTGCTTATCATAGATCAGGCCCTGTGCCTCACACTGGGATACAAAGATAATTGAGAAATAACCCTTGTTCTTACCTGACTCACAGTCTTGCAGATACAAAAGGGATTCAAATATCAGTTTATTTCAGCTCAACAAACTTTTATTGGACTGCTTACTGTAGACCAGACACAGTGCTAAAGGTTATTTTCAACTCTAAGATTTTTGGCCACTTACTATTTTTTATTGTCAAGATGGATAGCTATCACTAAATCACTCCCACATGCAAAATACCCTCTAAGTAGGGAGGAGCTGGCGGTTGTTATGTGCATGCATAAGAGAGGGGCCTGTCTGTGGAAAGGACAGAGCCCTTCTCTTTACATCATAATCACTTGCACTTTGTCTTATGTCCTTCCGCCAGCTCCAGAGGTCAGTGGTGGCGTCAGGGGAAAAGCAGTTACAAGTGGAGTACCGCATCAGCAAAAGGTAAGGAGGGCCCTTCCTTGGCAGGGACTGCTGGTCATACCTGCTGCCCACATCCGGGCCTGTGGCACAGCTGAGTGCCAGGTCAGCAACAGCTGTTCAGAGACTGCAAGAGATGCTGTTTCTCCTTTCACGGGTGGTTATATCATCTGAGGATTTGAGTAGAAGGCCATTTGAGAAAGACTTTAAAAAGCTCCTATGGGCCTAAATCAAAAAATAAATCCTATCCAGGATTGTTCTAACCAGGATTGCTTTTCCAGAGAATACAGTCCTGTTCACACTTATGATTTGACTCCACAAGATTCCATTCCCACCTTCTGACTCATATTCAAAGCATGACTTGCCAACAATCAGGCAAAGAAACAGATATAATAGATTCTCTGTCCCTGATGGCTTCTCTGGAGGAGCAGATTCAGCTGTGAGAGCCCTGCTTTATCCTCTTCCCTGCACCCCTGCCCACCCCCCTGCACACCCCCCACTGCAGCCCTTCATTCGCACTTTAAGGACAGGCCTGGTGATACGGTAGGAGGAGGGATCTCCATCAGAGCCATGTGAAACAGTGACCTCAGCATCCTTGGGGAGAGGCCAGACCTCAGGATGGGTGGTTAGTTTGTGTTGTCTGGGAAGTGAGTGAGGGATGGAAATTTTGTTTCAGAATCATTTGGCTTAACTTATTTGGTCTAGTACCTTTCTTTTACAGTAGTTATTCTCTACACTTTGGAAGGTCCATGCAACCTCAGCTTCATTGTTTTTTCTAAACTTTCTGATATTCTAATGTCAGAAAGAAAAGTCAATCTTATACTTAGATTCATTGCTTCTGTGGGAGTAGGTGGTGTTTTCTTCCCTTTTTTGTTTTATTGCTTTGTTTTCTTTTTTGAGACAAAGTCTCACTATGTTGCTCAGGCTGGTCTCGAACCCCTGGGCTCAAGTGATCCTCCCACCTTGGCCTCCCAAAGTGCTGGGATTACAGGTGTGAGCCACTGCATCCAGCTCCTTTTCTCCTCTTTTCAGATCAAGAAACTACTTTCTCTTTCTCCACTCACATTACTCCTTCTTCAGGCTGAAACAGCCCTACATCTTTTCCATCTATTGGAATTTTATGCTTCCTTCAAAATTTGGCTTAAATGTCACCATCTTACCCGAGTGTGCCCTGGTAGAATTAACTACTTCTTCCATTGTGCTTCCAGCACTTCACTTTTAAGTCTATTTCTCATTTTTTCACTCTACCTTAATTTGGACTTAGTTGTATTTGTGTTTGTCTTCTCCCACACTATCCATGAGCTCTTTGAAGGCAGTAGCTTTGCCTTGGGGAGCTCTGTAAACCTAAGGACATGGGGCATAGCACTTTCCATCCACTCTGTATGGAAGAATGAACAAAGTAATCCATTCCTTAAAGAGCAAAGAAATGGTATTCCCATATCATGCCAAGGCTCTTCCCTGCAGAGCACTGATGGTCGCTCCAGGGCCCTCGCTGGCCTTGTTTGAGGGGCACTTCCTACATTTCCCAGGGACCTAAATTCTGATTCCAAAATTTCCACTTTGTCAGAACCTCAACAAGATATTCAGGAAAAGAGACTGAACTGTGCTCTCTGGCCTTTGACCTATCCTAGTTTGTCTGGCAGTAGAGCAAAAGAGCAGCGATTTTCCTGTGTTTAACACTAACATATAGCTCACAAAGCATCTTCATAAGTATTGTCTCTCACAATCCTCACGAGTCTGTGAAGGAGGTATACTATCATTTCAATTTTATAGATAACACACTGACCCTTAGAGAGGTTCAAGGTTAAGTACCTGACTCAGGATCACACAGAGGATTGGGGACTGATCATGTTCCTCTAAACCCCAAACTGTTTCCGGTGCACCCAGCTGCCCCTGTTGAAATGTCTCTGCAACGTAGCAGTTTTGAAGGCAGAGATTTTGTCTTATTCCTCTTTGTATCTTGGTGCCTGGGTGCTGGGAACCTTCACTCTGTTTCCTCAGCACCCAGCCCAGGGCCTGGCCTTCAGTGGGCCTCAGAGAATGTTTATTGAATGAATGAATGTGTGGCTGTTGGGATAGAGGATAAAGTGGACAAGAGGGTTGAGATGGTAATTAGGCATTAAAGTCTATCTTCCCTCTCTCCCTTCCTTCCTTCTGGCAGTTGACATTAATTCGCTTGTTTAATTCATTCACTCACAGACATCATTTAGTCATTTCTGGCATCAGATTATCGATGTGCCAACCTGGTGTGTTTCAGCGCCTGGCTGAAGGACACTGTTGACCCGATGCTGGTGACCCTTGACCACCGCATTGCAGCCCTCACAGGCCTTGATGTCCAGCCTCCCTATGCAGAGTACCTCCAGGTGGTGAACTACGGAATCGGAGGGCACTACGAGCCTCACTTCGACCATGCTACGGTAAAAATGGGGCCAGTGACCCATCTCCTGGGCCGGGGAGCCAGGGCATTATTTCTCTGAGGCAGAGCTCTGGTAGGGCTCTTGTAAGGAAGGCTAAGTGAAATCTTAGAACAAATGTTCTTGTTCCAGGAATATCTGAAAGCCTTGGTTTCAAGCTAAATGCTGCTGGTTCATTTTCTTATCTGTCCCCATCCCCCCTCCAAAATTTGTTAATGAAAGAAGAATGTGGCTTGTCATGGAATCATCTCCCCTGCTTCCCTTGGGGATTTCCTAGTGAGGATCGTCCTTCCTCCAGTCACTCTCCTATCTTCATGATCTCAGTTGCCCACCTTTGCTGACAATAGCAAATAATTTTTGTGGATTAAATATATCTCCCAACATTGATCTATAGATTCAACCCTAACTTTATCAAAATTCCAGGAGATTTATTTCTGTAGAAATTAACAAGTTGATCCTAAAATGTATACGGAATGCAAAGGACCTAGAGCAGTCACAACAATTTTGAAGAAGAACAAAATTGGAGGACACACACTACCTGATCTCAAAACTTAGTATAGAGCTTAGAGCTACAGTAATCAAGGCAGTGTGGTGCTGTTGTATGGATAGACACATAGGTCAATGGAACAGAACAGAGAGTCCAGAACCACACATTTATGTTCAATTGATTTTTGACAAAGGTATCAAGGAAATTCAGTGAAGAAAATATAGTCTTTTCAACAAGATAGTGATGTTGAACATCTATATCAATATCTATCTGCAAAATAGTAACAATAATAATGAATAATAATGAATTTAGACCCTTACATCATGCCATATATAAAAATTAACACAAAGTGGATCATGGACCTAAATGTAAAAAATGCAAAACTATAAAACTTCAAGAAGAAGACATAAGAGAAAATCTTTATGACCATAGGTAAGCAAAGATTTCTTAGATAGGACACCAAAGCATGATCCTTAAAAGAAGAAAAAAGTGATAAATTGGACCTTATCAAAATTAAAATCCTTGGCCTTTCAGAAAATAGCACTAAAAATGAAAAAAAAATTAGCCACCATCTAGGAGAAAATATTTGCAAATCATATATTTGATAAAGGACTTGTATCCAAAATACATATAGAACCTTTATAACTCAATAATAAGACAAACAACTCAATTTTTTTTAAATGGGCAAAAGATTATTTGAATAGGCACTTTACCAAAGAAGATAAATAAATGGCTAATAAGCACGTGAAAATATGCTAAACATCATTAGGGAAATGCAAATTAAAATCACAATGAGATAGCACTGCACTGCTCTTGGAATGTCCAAAATAAAAAAGACAGATTATAATAGGCGTTGGTGAGGATGTGGAGGAGGTGGAGCTCTCATACACTGCTGGTGGGAATGTAAAATGGTACAGCCACTTTGGAAAACAGTTGGGCAGTTTCTTAAAAAGTTAAAGATTCACCTATGTATGATCCAGCTATTTCACTTTTAGGTATTTTATCCAAGAGAAAAGAAAAACATGTACATACAAACAGGTGTACGTGAATGTTTATAGTAGCTTTATTTGTAATAGCCAAGAATTGGAAACAGCCCAAATATCTATCAACAGGTGAATGGATAAACAAACTTTGGTATATCTACAAAATGAAATTCTATTCAACAATAAAAAGGAATGAGCTACTGCTACATCCAACAACACAGATGAGCCTTAAAAACAGTATGCAAGTGCAAGAAGCCAGATACAAAAGACTACATATTTTATGATTTTATTTATATGAAAATTTGAGAAAAGGCAAAAATATAGAGATAGCAGATAAGTGGATTACCTGGGGTTGGGGGTGGGAGCTGGGATTGACTGCAAACTGGCATGAGGGAACTTTTTCAGCAGATGGAATTGTTCTAAAACTGGATTATGGGACTAGTTGGAAAACTTAAAATTTACTAAAACTCATTGAACAGTACACTTAAAATGGGTGAATTTTATGGTATGTAAATTATAACTCAAACTGTTCCATGGCAAAACAAAAAGAGTATGTCCTTTTGGCAAATAATCAGGAACTCCAGGCTTATGATTTGGTATTCCTACAGAATAATTCTCTATAATATTTTATATCTTAATTTCTTTATTTCACAGAGAACCCAAAGATGCAATTAACTCCTCATATGGTACTTTCACTACTGACACGTAGTTCTGTTTGATTGCTGTGCAATTTGTTTGTATGAGCATGTAATAAATTAGTTAAAAAAAAAAGATGTGTTGAGTACCTACCAGCAAAGATGGGCACATGCTCAAGTAGGTGTAGCTCAGGGCTATATCCTATTCGTGATGCCCTCATTTTACTTTCCCCTCTCTGTATTAATGGTGGAATCCTGGCTGTCACTCTGATGCCATCTGTATAAAATAATGATATGTTCTATTTTTGTCTCAGTCACCAAGCAGCCCTCTATACAGGATGAAGTCTGGAAACCGAGTTGCAACATTTATGATCTATGTGAGTCTTGCTCTGGGCTTCTTATTTAATGACTGGCTACGTATATCTCTATTTTATTTTATGGTTTTCAAAGCAATTTCACATATTGATTTTATCTAGTACTCAGCACAAAAATCTCCAGGAATTTTGCAAATTTCAGACAGCACTTTTTTTAGCCACTATAGGAGATATAAAGAAATACAAGACAGAGTTCCTACCCTCAGAGAGCTTACAGCATATCAATCTAAATATGATGTTGGTGTGGGCAGTGGATTAGGAAGGGAAGTGGGGTTCCACTGAAGGCCAAGAGGTCAGGGGCCTTGAACAACATAGAAAGAGGATGTGAGAGTCTCCCTCTTAGTAGTCCACAGACTAGTCAGTGTTGAAAAGCAGGGACCTAGATGAGGTTGTGGAGCTGTGAGGAGAAAGAGAAAGAGATGCGGCAAGATTACAGAGGGAGGAACAGAGAGGCTTACAGAGAAATTCAGTAAGTGTTGCCTCTGATATGTAGGGCCAATGCTATTCCTTATCTCCCCATGAAATCTTCAGTAAAATCTCCATTACACCCTCTTAAAAAATAGAATAATAAATTTGTCCCTTCTCCTAATTCCTGGCCTGATTCTACAGGATTTGGTCCCATTCTCTATTATTTCATTCATCCCCTTCCCCTTCAGAGCCTGTGGGTTTACTTCAGTCTCTGTGTGGAAGTCGTAATTCCAATCATCTGTCACTTAGAAGAGGTTATTAGAAGCACTCACTTATTAGAAGAGATGTATTACTGTTAATTGAAGGGACAAAAATGTTAAATATCAGGGCTGTATATGACAACCAAGATGAAGTCCTGGTTTCAGGCTCATGAGAGTAGCAGACACTCCAATCCTAGCGTTCCCTCTTTTCTTAGGGCTGTCTCTGGTCTCCACAATACCGCCAAGAGAGGGCAATCTGAGCCTGGCATTCTACATAGTCTTTAATGCCAGCAATTCCAGTGTGTTTCTCCATGTACACTTCCTGCAGAACAGGAAGGCTGCCACTTACCATGGTGTCTGGCCTCTTTGTGGTCACTCTGGTGGTTCTGATCAGGCACAGCGAGAAAGCCGAAGTCAGCTCTCAGGCACATCTTGGATCTGCAACTGGTTGCAACCTCAGGCTGATCACTCAGGCTGGCATGGGAGGTCATAGGCAGTGAAATGAACTATTGCCAAAGAGCAGGGCATCTAGGGGCACAATATATCTGTTCTTTATCCCCCATGTCTCTCTTACGGCTGGTTCCCTGGTTACAGGCGCCCAGTTACTGCAGTGTCGGTAGCATGGATGTAGGAACCCAGCAATTTCAAATGGCAAGTGCAAGTGTTCGTGTGCATTCATGCGCACATATGTGCATGTGCATTTGGCTTTTAAGCATTTGTGACTCTGGAATGGAGTAGACTTTGGGTTTGGAGTTAGTGAACCTAATCCTGATTCTGCCACTTACTACGTGGCCTCAGCACAAATTACATCTATTATTTGAGCTCATTTTTCCCTGTGCTTCCTCACAGGTTGTTGTGAGATTCTGATTAGGTAATTTAAAGGGGATATCACTCTAGAAAATTCCACACACTATCATTGTATCCCACAAAGCAAGTATAGGAAAGGCCCCAGAGAGGGGACCTAGAAAGTGCCAGGTTATGCCCAATGCCTTCATCCTCAGGTTGGGTAAAGACCATCATAGACATTTCTAAAGACAAGCCTTGAGGTTTGTGGGAAACATTAGAGTAATATTGTACAGAGAAAATAGTCTTTAAGAAGTACAGAGACTCTGGCATGGTGGTTCAAGCCTATAATCCTCGCACTTTGAGAGGCTGAGGCAGGAGGATCACTTGAGGGCCAGGAGTTCAAGACCAGCTTCAGTAACACAGAGAGAACCCCACTCCCACCCTGTCTCTACAAAAAATAGAAAAATTAGCCAGGTGTGGTAGTACCCCACCAGTAGTCCCTGCTACTCAGGAGGCTGAGGCAGGAGGATCGCTTGAGCCCAGGAGTCGGAGGTTGCAGTGAGCTATGATGACGCCACTGCACTCCTGCCCAGGCAGCAGAGTGTGATCCTGTATCAAAAAAAAAAAAAAAAAAGGCCAGGTGCAGTGGCTCACGCCTGTAATCCTAGCGCTCTGGGAGGCCAAGGTGGGTGGATCATTTGAGCTCAGGAGTTCGAGACCAGCCTGAGCAAGAGTGAGACCCCCCCCCCCCCGTCTCTACTAAAAATAGAAAGAAATTAGCTGGACAACTAAAAATATATAGAAAAAATTAGCCAGGCATGGTGGCACATGCCTGTAGTCCCAGCTACTTGGGAGGCTGAGGCAGAAGGATCATTTGAGCCCAGGAGTTTGAGGTTACTGTGAGCTAGGCTGACACCACGGCACTCTAGCCCAGGCAACACAGTGAGACTCTGTCTCAAAAAAAAAAAAAAAAACGAAGTAGTAGTACAGAGGATTGAGTTGAAATCCAGTTGGTGATTTTCTGCTCAGATTGGGCATAAGGTCAGTCCAGTACAAAACAGTGCGAGGTGTTCAGAGGGAAGAGTTCTCTCCCCTCCCCACTGTTCTCATAGCCCACGCCCTGCTCATGAGCTTCATTGCACACAGAATAAGATTTTCTTTTTCATTTGTTGGGACATGTCATTCCTTTCCACTATTTTATAAAACCACAGGTAAAGGAATACAGGGAAGTCCAGTTCACCCCTGTTGTATCTTGCTTACATTCATGTTGACTGACAATAGAGGTTACAACAGAATCGTCCAGTTTGTTGGTTACTTGAATCAAGAAGCTAATTGCTGTTCCCATCAGCCTCCCCAGCAGGCTACAACGGGAGCCAAGGAATGCTGAAAGTCACCACTGCCATTTCCAGGTTCTGAACCAGCAAGTCAGTTTAGTTTCCATTAACATGTACCAATGCCCTATCTCCTATAGCTCTTGCTCTACAACACAAGTCAATATGGTGGGATCTGAATACCATAAGATTAAAGGGCATGAACCTTGTGGTAGAAAGTGCTAGGCAGGGTGAGGTAAGAGGCACTCTTGTGTTGGGTGACTGCTGAGAAAATAATTTAGCAGGATGTATCAGAAGTATTAAACTTCTGCACACCCTTTTGACCCAATAATACTAGTGCTAGGATTCTTTCCTATGAAAACAATCCAAAATGCAAAAATAACTATATTCATTAAGATGTTCAATGCAGTGTTGTTTATAATAGTAAACATCTGAATATAACCTAAATGTTCAAAAGCGTAGCACAATGGTTTTGAGCAGGGACTTCATAGTCGGCACTGGCTCGGATCAAATTCTCGCTCTGTCATGGAAGAGTCATGTGACCTTTTGTAAAGTACTTAATCTCTCTGAACTTGGTTTCTTCATCTGTAAAATGTGAAAAATAAAAACAATAATAGTCCTAACTCATGAGGAATAAGAGATAATATATTTGTGAGGACTTCAGGTAATGCCTAGCATATAGTTGGTGCTCAATAAATGTCCACTATTACTATGTAAACTATAACTGTTTTTCTCTGGATGGTAAGATGATAAGTATTGTTATTTTTAGTATTTTCCTGTATTTTAAAAAAGTTTATTATACATTTCCTTGGCAATCAGAAAAAAATCTTTGCACCAAGAAAACATACCCATAATCCTAGAATACACCAGTGATTACGCTCCTTAGCTTGGGGAGGATCTGAGTAATCAGAGAATACATCAGACGTGCAGTAAGTATGCCTATGATGCCCACCTTTCAAAATGAATCGTGTAGTCTAAACTGGTTCTCAAGTCACAAGTCATAATCCATTAGTAGGTCATGAGGTTAATTTAGCGGATTTGATCAGCATTTAAGAAAACTGCACTAAAATAGAACAAAATAAAATTAAAGACCAGAAGATATTTCACATAATAAGAATGTTTTATGAAACTTTTACTTCAAGGTGTGTGTGTGTGTGTGTGTGTGTGTGTGTGTGTGTGTCTTGGGTCATGATTTAAAATGTATTTCTTCCTGAGCATCTCAATCAATACAGTTTGCATCTACTTACTGTAGCCCTCAATAAAGGATATCGGCTAGAAGGGAAAAGAAAGGAGGAATCCAAAACATTGTCCCCTTGTGGCCCAGCAGACAAACACCAATGCCATTGAGTAGGAGTCCTTCATTCCAAAGTTGGATGATTGTCTTTCAAGCATTTCTCGCAGAGTTGAAATAGGGGCCCACAGGAAGCAATCTATGCAGAAATGACTTCAGCTGTTGGGCTCACGAACACGTGACAGAGTAGGGAAGTCAGTGGCTACTTTAACTCTGGCTTCTTCCTCTGGCATTGCAGCTGAGCTCGGTGGAAGCTGGAGGAGCCACAGCCTTCATCTATGCCAACTTTAGTGTGCCTGTGGTTAAGGTGAGTGGGGCCTGGTCCCAGAAGATGGGGGTTGGAAAAGTGAAGCACTAACACTGAACCTCCACGCTGTCTGCGCTTGCAAGCCGATTCCTGGGTGGGGGATAAAAGGAGGTCTTCCCTGATTGCTGCCATCACAGGTGATCCCACGTCTTCTTTGCTGCCACACATGTGCATGCCATTTGTTCCTCTGTTTCTTACTTTGTTTGTACTTTTATTACAAGTGGATGACTACATGTCTGTCTTGACTCTTCAAAGACAAGACACACACATGCAATTTGTGCCATTTCATGCATGCTTTGCCCCCAGACTGCATGGAGAGGTCTCTTGTTGAATGACATGCATGCATTTGTCCTTACTGTGTGCTTTCTGAGAACTGAGATTCGGGGCTGTCCTTCCCTGGGACTGAGCCCTCTTCTTTTCAGAATGCAGCACTGTTTTGGTGGAACCTGCACAGGAGTGGTGAAGGGGACGATGACACCCTTCATGCTGGCTGTCCTGTCCTGGTGGGAGATAAATGGGGTAAGTCCTGCCTTTTGGGGCATGAGAGGGGGTGGGGTGAGGGGTGCAGAGTAGCACAGCCTTCCCATTCCGAAGTGTCACTGCAGTGCCTCATCCTGTTGAGATGACCAGACTATGAATCCAGTGCCCCCAACAGATTGGGAGCCCATAAAGGGCAGGGGTCCTGTCACAGAGCAGGTGTCAGTAAAGGTTTCTGACCTGACCCGACCAGATAAGCCTTGATTCCAGAGCACAGCGAGGAGGAATATGGTGCTCCATCCCAGCCCTCTACCCCAAGGACAGAACCGGCACACCATTGCCTGTGTCACTTGGCACCTTCCCATGAGGAGGGTGGTCACACAAGGAAGAGATAAGTAAGCAGCGGACAGACAGGTCTATGTCATATATGTGTCCAACAGCACTTAGCTCCGAAGACAGGAAAGGTGGAAAAGGGGCTCTGCTGCTAAGGTGACACTGCCGGCAGATGCTGCCCCCTTTTCTCTCATGACTCTGGAAAGGCTTTGTGGGCTTTTACAGTGAAGGGTGAATGACCTTAGTTCCAATACGTTTGAAAATTAGCTTATAGGAGACAGGACCTGTTGGACTTTTTCCAGAGGACAGTGTCCTCTTTGTTATTTACCTGTGTAGTCCCTCGTGGGGCGGGGACTCGGGTGGGCAGGGGAGGTGCCAACAGTGCAGGGGGTAAGGCTAACTCACGCCCACGGCTGAGCACTGGTCTGTAGTGTCGCTGCTCTGCTCTGCTGAGCCTGCTGTCTGCTTCCTCTCCGTTCTCTCCCAGTGGCCAACAAGTGGATACACGAGTATGGACAGGAATTCCGCAGACCCTGCAGCTCCAGCCCTGAAGACTGAGACGGTGGTGGAGAGAAGCGGGTGGAGTCCTGTGGCTTCCCAGAGGAGCCAGGAGCCAGGAGCCAGGAGCCAGAAGCTGCGGTAGGAGAAGAGAAAGGAAAAATCCCTCCGTCAGCATTGCCTGTTCCTTGCAAATGGGAGGCCAGGAAGTAGTCTTTCTCAGGGGCCACCTGAGAATTTGCATTTGTTTCTGCTTCAGCCATGAGAGTCAGAGTGTTACAGACAGCACAAAGGTGGGGGCGGTGGAGGCTTGAGAGTGAAGTTTCTGGAGCTCAGTACTGTCTGTTGGGAATAGAACATATCAACCACCTCTGGGGTTTTGTCAGTGAGGCTTCTGCCACTTTGAACCTTGATCACAGGGAACGAGAAGTAGCAGTGAGGACTCCTGCAAGAGGGGCTAGCCCAGTGCTCACAGCTGGAAGCCCCCTCCCCACCGCCTTCTGCCAAAGCCCGAGCAGGGAGTGTCTCCATCCCAGAGTATACCCCATGTGAGCGGTACATCATATGATGATATTTTTAAAGTAGAAAGCAACTTTCTTTTCTTTTTATATGTTTTTTTAATACAGTCATTAAAAATGTTTATAAATCATTTTTCCCAACTGAGAATATTCTTACATTATAATGTTGAGTGAAAAAAGAAGCAAAAGTACACTCAGCCCTCCTTATCTGTGGGTTCCACATTTGTGGATTCAACCAACCTCTGATTGAAAATATTTGGAAAAAAAAAAGGATTGTTGTGTCCATAGTGAACATGTACAGACTTTTTTTCCTTGTCGTAACAACTATTTACATAGCATTGACATTGTATTAGGTATTCTAAGTAGCCTAGAGATGATTTAAAATATACAGAGAATATGCATGTTATATGCAAACATCACACCATTTTATATAAGGGACTTGAACATCAGTGAATTTTTGTGTCCATGGGGAATTCTAGAACCAGTCCCTCAGGGATCCCAAGGGACACTGTATAACATTTTATTTATGCCATAATCTCACTTGGTCACCCCCTGCCATTCTCCCCTGGCCACACTCCAGACACTGACACTCTTTCCAGTGCTCAGAACCAGTGTGCCCATCACCACTGCCTCGCTCCATCCTCAGGCCCGGTCCCTGCTGCCCCCTCCGTCTTCCCAGGCTGAGCTCTTCTAGTCATCCCCCTCCTGGCTCAGTGTCATTTCTGAGGGGCCTTGTCTGACCACCCTACCTATCATTCAGCCACTTTGTCCCATGTTAACCGATTTTCTTTATAACATTTATCTGAATTGAAATTACTTATGCATTTGTTTGATTTTGGTCAGTGCAGGGCCCACTATACCTTGTAAATCTGTAGCCCCCAAGCTCCGCGCCATGGCCTAGTACCTGTCCATGGCCTGTCCCAGCCTGTTAGGCCACCATCACCACCTGGGCTCTGTGTACACCCCCCAACCCCCTGCCCCATCCGTTGAAAAATTGTCTTCCATGAATCTTAGGAACCAGGCCGCACAGCAGGAGGTGAGCGGCAGGCAAGCCAGTGAAGCTTCCTGTCTTTACAGTCCCTCCTCATCACTGGCATCACTGCCTGAGCTCCGCCTCCCGCCTCCCTGCTCCCCCGACCTCTCTCAGAGGAAAAATTGTCTTCCATGACACCAGTCCCTGGTGCCAAAAAGGTTGGGGACTGCTGTTGTAAATGCCTCTATTTATAGCCCCCAGGTCACTGAATTTCAATATTTGTTTGTTTGCCAGGCTGCCCCCACTAGATTCTGTACTCCTCATTCCTCTTGGTAGCCCTAGAAGAAGGGCTGGTTCAAAATAAGTAGGCATTCAGCATTTTTGCAAAGGCAACCTTTGCGCTGCACTGTGGCTGACAGGTAGAGGTTTTTACAAGCGGAGTCTGGTGAGCGGCGTTTCCCAGCAGAAGGACCAGCAGGGCGAAGGCTGTGTTGGTGGGTGACTGTGATATTCGGGGGCTTGTGCTGAGAGGACATTTCAAGCTGCTGGTCTCAGGCTCAGTCACAGGGGTGTGCGCTTGTTTTGCTCACAAGGAAGCCGCACAGTGAAAGGTCTGGGGGGTTGGATGCTGCCCTCTCCCCACGCCGGCCTTAGAGCTCCGTGGTCCCAAGGGAAGGGCTCTGGTGTTCTAATACAAGCATCCTCAGAGCCTCCATGAGCACCTTGTCACATTCCCAGTATTTCTGCTGAGTGCGCCAGTCTGTCTACTCCAGCTCCAGAGGAACGGGCCTGAGACAGAAAGCTACTGTTTGCAGGCAAGAATGCTCCCCTTTCTTCACAGAACCCAGACTTTTCAGAATTGCAGCACGGATCTGAACTGTTCTTGGGGCTTCATGCATTAATTATTTAATGCTCATCTCAACCCTATGAGGTCCATGCAGTTACTATCTCCATTTGACAGATAAGGAGGCAGGTTCAGAGAGTTAGGTAACTTGACTGAGGTCCCACAGTCTGGCTCCAAACCTTGTGCTTTTAACACACGTGCTTTTAACAATGTCTGAGATGTGGCAATTACCAAACATCTTGAGCAGGTGACTGAGACCCAGGAAAGTCTGGCTACAAATTAAGCTGCTTAATGAGCATTCCCCGGGGTCAGGCCCTGGGCTCCTGGTGCTGTGGGGTACAGGCAGGTGCAGGATGCAGTCTCTGAGAGCTAGGCTGTAGCGAGGGAGATGAGACAAAGTACATCCAGAGTTAAGTGTCATTTAAGCACAGTGTGAAATGTTGCATTGCAAGAAGAGATGAATTACCACTGAAGCTGCACTCTGGAAGAAGGCGATCCTTGTGATTCGGGGTGCTTGAGAAAACTTCATTCTTTTATTCAAGTCACATTGACAAGGTGCCTACTCAGTGCCAGGCCCTTGCTGGCACCAGGGATGGAAGAGTTAGATGCTGACTTTGCCCCTAGAAATGGAGACAGACCCTTGGATCATCACAAGACAACGTACCATGAGTGGAGACATGAACAGGGAGCATGAAGAGGCTCCCCATAGAAGTTTTGTGGGAAGGAAGGATGTGAGGGAGACTTGAAAATGGGAGAGTCCCTGCAGGCCAGAAGGAGGGACAGGGCTGGACGTGCACGGGGGGCATGCCTGTCCCTAGAGCTATGAACAGTGGCACCTTGCTTTTGGTCAGTATGATAGTTTTCAAAGTATGTTGCCACTCCTCTTGAACCTTACCTGCCAGGGGGGAAAGCAGAATGGGTACGGGGAAAGCGAGGTCGGAACACACTAGAGCTGGGGCTGGACACCTGGTCTCTGTCTCCCTTAACACTGCTCTTGCCACTGGACGGCTTTCAAAGCCTCATCCCTCTACCACACCTCAGCCAGAGCGGAAAGGCCTAATGCTTTTCTATTTGCACTAGTCTCCACGCCCTCTGAAAGTCTGGCTAATCCTGCTAGAAAGTGGTGTGGCTTCGGGCTCCAAACAGCGCTTAGCAGGTAGCTAGCTAATTCTAAATAGGACTGACTGTGGCTTGGGGCATTGCTTGTTTGTAATTTTGTTTATTTCTTGTGCTGTTCTGTGAGCCTTGTTCAACCTGGGTTGCTGGTTTTGTGCTATATATCACTTGTAAGCCTCCCTCTAGGTAATATTCTTTACATTAATGACTTTTATCATTATCATTAGTAATCACATACCATTTACTGTAGGCCAGGCACTGTGCTAAGAACTTCAGTGTGTTTGTCTCCTTTAATCCTCACAATGAGAAAAGTACTATTATGCCCATCTTATAGATGAGGGAAACTGAGGCAGGGAAAGTGTAACATGCTTGAAGTCACACAGCTATAAAGTTGCAGAGGCAGGATTCAAATCCAGGTGTCTCCATCACCAGAGATCTTAACCAGCTCTCTGTTGTCTGCATTACATGTTATTTTGCTGTCGCTGCTTTGTTCCTGTTGGCAATAATATCTTTTGAAGCCAACAATTTTGGGGGGAAGTCTCCATTTTCCCAGGTGTGGGAAAGGTTTATCCATTGTACCACTGATGCCTAGTGGTTAAGAGCCCTGTCACATGTAGATATTTATTGAATGTACAAATGGATCATTTTAATTCCACAAATGCATAGTGAACACCTATTGTGTGACCAGCCCCATGCTAGATGCTCCCTGAGAGTCCCAGGGAAGGAGGCAGCCTGCTCGCTGCCCTTAAGACAAACTTAGCACGTGCCCGAATGTAAGAATGGAGAATCGGACATAGTCATGTGGAAGGCTGTGTGGCACTCATGCTAAGGAGGGGGGAGCTGGGAGCAAGGGGAGAACCTTATGGCCAGAGTGGGCTGAGGGCTTCCACACCGGCCCCAGGAACAAATGGAGAGAGTGAGAACGTGTGCCTGTGGAGGGTGGGGGCAGCGGCCACCTCGCTTGTCCCCCTTTCATATACAAGGGAGCAGGGAGAGCTGTCTGGGAGAAGGAAGCGAGAGGGTGTTGATTCTGGGGGACTCTTGTCCAGCAATGCCAAGTGCAGCACAAACTGTCCTTTCATGGAACCACTCAAAGAGTCCCCTGTTTGGGGGCGTTGGCTGTGCAAGCCGGGAGAAGCCAAAGGAGCCTGTGTGTAGGGGTTGAGGGGCAGAGAGGGGCACTGGGCTGCAGGTTGCTGTGTCCTCAGTGGAACTGTGAAATCAGCTAAGGGTTGCGGGGAGGAAACCAACATTTGTGCCTCCTCTTTGCCAGCTACTTAATGTCCCATATCTTATTCACAACACTCACCATCCCTTTTGGCAAAGGAGGAAAGTGGGGCTCAAAGAAGACTTCCCTGGGTTCACACAGCCAGGAGCAGAGCCAGGATCGAGAGCTAGGAAGGGCCCCCACCCCAGCTGCTTCTAACCTCTTGCCCTCTGTACTCTTCCCTCTCCCTCACCTGGGACCCCCTAGTTTCCTCCCCCTTGGGAATGAGAGCCGCCTCTCTCCCTTCTCCCTCCCTGCCCCAGTCCTCTTTTATGGTGGCTTTCTTTTCACAGGGCCCCTCCCATCAAGTGTTTGATCTGCCTGTGCCCTCTAAGGTTTGAGTGACAGAGGGTTCCCCTGTCCCTGCCAGGGGCATGTTTGCATCTGAATCGGGTACCCTGGTGAAACCAAAGATTATCTCAAAGAAATGAGGTGCTGGGGTGGATTCTAGGCCCCAGGATACCTGGCTGGTGATAGTTTTTTTTGGCTAAGGGTTGAAGGGCATGGCTCAGATGGAGACACCTCTACCTTCTTTAAAGCCCACAACATTTCAGATGGAGTGTGGCCATAAAATAGTGACCACCATGCCCTCTATTCATCACCTCATGGGACTAGAGGGCAGTAGTTATTTCCCCCGGCCCAGAAAGGTGCAGCAGCAACTTGCCCATACTTACCCAGTATGTCAGCGTCAGACCGAGACTAGAAGCAAGGTTTCCTGGCTCAGAGAACCAGGCTCTTCCAGAGTTCCATACGCGATTCTCAGAACAGGTGCAAATGTGGTACCAACCCTTGATGGTGCTTTAATGGGCACAGATTGTGTGTGTGGTCTGCCATTCCTTCATTCAACTAAGCATTCCTGATGCTGATTACTGATGTCACCTCTGTGCCAGGCCCTTTGCTGGGTCTGGGGACGCTGGGATGACTGATTGAGTCTCTGCCCTTGAAGAGCTCCCAGAGAAGAAAACCCACAATGACAATACTAGTGAAATAGTAATGAAAAGAGGAACATACAAAATGTTACAAAAGTCATGAGAGACATGATTACATCTTTCATGTGATGGGACTCATGTGACATTTGATTTGGACCTTTAAATAAAAGGAGGTGTGTGTGTGTGTGTGTGTGTGTGTGTGTGCACACAAACACACATATGCATATGTGATCTGGAGGTGTGGGAGCTTATGACCCCAACTCACAGGTGTATGAGTCCTTAGATTAACATTTCTCCAACTCTTAAAAAAATCTATGTTTTTTCTTTTGATAAACCTAAAAATGTCTTTAGTCCTAAAAATTCAGATACATCACCCTAGGAGAGAAGATTTTGTCTATCTTTATGTTCTGTAATCTGTTTTTGGAAAACAGATATTTTTCCATTTACCAAATCAAAATTATATTTAATCTTCTTTTAGGCTGAGCACAGTGGCTCACACCTGTAATCCTGGCACTCTAGGAGACTGAGGAGGGAGGATTGCTTGAGGTCAGGAGTTCAAGACCAGCCTGAGCAACAGCAAGACCCTGTCTCTACAAAAAATAGAAAAGTCAGCCGGGCTTGGTGGTATGTACCTGTAGTCCCAGCTACTTGGGAGGCTGAGGCAGGAGGATCCCCTGAGCCCAGGAAATTGAGGCTGCAGTGAGCTATCTGCAGTGAGGTATGGTGATGCCACTGCACTCTAGCTGGGGCGACAGAGCAAGACCTGCCTCAAAAAAAAAGTCTTCTTTTAAAAATTATACATTGTCTCTTAGGGGGTGCCACCCAGCCTAGAAACTCCCACAATGCTCTCCAGGTTTGGGATTTCTAGAATCTCTATTTTTTACTTTCTTGCAATAAGAAAGGAAATAAGAATTGTCAGCAGCTCACCCTGGAGGAACCAGGTTATCCTGTTGCCTCTGCTCAGTCAACGCTATGTGAGCTGCTAAGCCTTGTGAGCCCTCCAGGGCCTGGGGCTAGAGACCCTCCCTCCCTTTCCAGCTCCCCTAGTCCCTCTGTCTCTTATGATTGTGGGGTGGAGACAGGAAGAGCAATCCCTCAGTGCCGGGGCCAGCCAGCATCAGCCCACATGCTTGACCCTAAAGCCCTCTGTGGGTGTTCTGCCCAGGGTCACCCCACTCACTCTCCCTCCACACTGGCATCTTGGAATGCAAATGAGGAACTATTTCACACTTACTAGGACGGCTATAATTAAAAAAACAGAAAATAACAAGTGTTGGTGAGGATATGGAGAAATTGGAACCCTCATGCATTGCTTGTGGGAATGTAAAATAGTGCAGCCCCTGTGGAAAACAGTTTGGTAGTTCCTCACAAAATTAAACATACAACTATCACATGACCCAGTAATTCCACTCCTTGGTATATATCCAAAAGAACAGGACTCATCACTTGGACAGACATCTGTATAGCCATGTTCACAGCAGCATTAGTCACAGTAGCCAAGGGGTGGCAGCAACCCAGGTGTCCATCAGCACATGGACAGATGAACGAGCTGTGACCTGTACATACAGTGAGTACATTCGGCCACAAGGAGGAAGGAAATTTTGATATACGCTGCATTATGGATGGACCTTGAAAGCATTTTGCTCAGTGAGATAAGCCAGACATGATTCCACTTGTGTGAGGCGCCCAGAACAGGCAAGTTCACAGACAGAGGCAGAATGGAGGTTCCCAGGAGCTGGGGGGAGGGGAGGGGAGTTACTGCTTAATAGTTATGGAGCTCCTGTTGGGGATGATGAAAACGTGCCGGGTATAGACAGTGGTGACGGTACACAGCATTGTGAACGTAATCAATGCCACTGAACTGTGTACTTACACGTGGTTAAAATGAGAAATACTGTATTATGTATATTTTATCATAAAAAAATAAAACTGGTTAAAAAAATTTGAGGGAGCCGGGCATGGTGGCGCGTGCCTGTAGTCCCAGGTGCTCGGGAGGCTGAGGCAGTAGGACTGCTTGAGCCCAGGAGTTTGAGGTTGCTGTGAGCTAGGCTGATGCCATGGCACTGTAGCCCAGGCAACAGAGTGACACTCTGTCACAAAAAATAAAAATAATAAAAAAAATTTGAGGACATTCCCAGGCCAGAGGAAGGTTCACAGTACCAGGCAGCACTCAGGCCCCATGTGCATACCAGGTTCAACTGGTTTGGCTTGAGAGCACCCCCAGCAAGTGGGGGCAGGGAGAGGAACCCAAAAGACCTCAGGTATAACGGCTTTGGCCTTGGCTTCACCTCCCTTTTGGGATTTCCGGTCTGGATGAATGAATCCCCTTGTCTCCTTAGCATCATGGCCTTTACTGTTCTTCACGTCAGCTACTGCAGGGAGCACACATTGAATGCACTTCATATGCTTAGGTCTCATTTAACCCTCATAGTACCCTGTGGATTAAGGATTATCACCCCATTTTTTGGATGAGGAAACTGAAGTTCTGAAAAAAGTGATGTGCCAAAGGTCATCCAGCTGGTAAGAGGCTGAACTGTGCTTGCAGCGTGTCTCCTGTCACCACGTCTCAGTCTTTCAAACCTGCCCACCCTCATTCAGTTATGGTTTGGGGACTGACAAGGCACCTACTGATCTGGGCATTGGGTGGCTTGAGCTCTAGCCCAGATTGTGCCACTGTGTGACCTGGAGCAAATCACTTTCCTTATCAGAGCTTTCATTTCCTCATCTGTAGGATGGCACTGCTGATCTGCCTCCCCTACCCACTCCAGAGAGTTGTTGTGAGGTCTCAAAGGTTGTGAATGTGCTTTATAGGTGACACAGACTGTCTCCTGTCAGTTATTCTAAGCTTAAGTTTAATTAGTCATCCTTAAGTGGCATCATCATTGATCACCAGGAAAAAACTTTCTCCCCTCCCCAATTAACACTCAGTTAATTGTTCCCTCCACCCACCGGGAGGAGGCCAGCCACTTGGCTAGTCTCAGGTTCCGATGTTGTGCCTGGCTACGGGCTGGGGTTTTCTAGCAAACTGCTGGGAGAGGAAGCCAGCCCGAGGAAGCCCTGGGCCCAGACTGAGAATGTGTTGGTTCTGGCTGCTGATGGGCTGGCCAGCTGGGGCAGGAGAAGAATTCGCTCCAAGATTGCAAACAAAGCACTGTTCGTGCATGGGGGAGTGTGACTGCCTTTTGCTTTCTCTGCTGCTATGGTGGGCTCTCTTCTTGCTTTTCGCTTGGTAAAGTCTTGACCTCTTCCCTCCCTACCCCTAGTTCTGAAGATAAGCCCCTGAATCCAACTTAAGGGTCCTTGGCTCCTCACTCTCCAAATATAGTTAGTTCTGTCTTCTTCATTCCACCTCCAAAACACTGAAAGTGTCCCCTTCCCTTGTCTCTGTGGCCGCTGTCTTAGTTGAGTATAACCTTGTCTTTGACCAGAACTATAACTGCCTCTTTACTGATCTCCTGGCCTCTAGTCTGGCACCCACCAATCCATCTACATAGGTTACCCGGGTCACTTTCCTTTTTAAAAAGACCTGATCTTGGCACATCCGTTTAAACTTCTGAAAACTCCCAATTTTTGCCACTTAAGGCCTTGACACCCTCATTCCTGCCTCCTCTCCTGGCTCCTCTCCTGTCACAGCCTGTACTCCAGCTACAGGAATCTTCCCAGCAGTTCTCAGGCTTACTTTCAAGTCCCCAGGGCTTGTCTATGCTGTTTCCTCTCCCTGCAATGTACTGCCCCCTTCCTCCTCCCCCTCCTCCCCCTCCTCCTCCTCCTCCTCCTCCTCCACCTTGTGATGCTTCAAGCCTCAATTCAAATGCTACCTCTTTTCTGAGACCTTCACTGGTCTTTTTCCAAATAGGTTCAATTGTTCCCCACCCCCAACTATTTTACAGTGTAGTCCCTATTTCTATTAATATCACTGCCTCTCTAGACTGAGAGTTCATTTTAAGGGCCTCATTATTTACTTGTCTCCAAAATCCACTGGATGCCTGGCACACAATAGGTGCTCAGGTTTGCTTTATCAGCGAGTAAGGGCTTATAACAGAATGTTTTGTTTTTTTTTTTTTGAGACAGAGTGTCACTTTGTTGCCTGGGCTAGAGTGAGTGCCGTGGCGTCAGCCTAGCTCACAGCAACCTCAAACTCCTGGGCTCAAGCGATCCTACTGCCTCAGCCTCCCGAGTAGCTGGGACTACAGGCATGCGCCACCATGCCCGGCTAATTTTTTCTATATATATATTTTAGTTGGCCAGATAATTTCTTTCTATTTTTAGTAGAGACGGGGTCTGGCTCTTGCTCAGGCTGGTCTCGAACTCCTGACCTCGAGCGATCCACCCGCCTCGGCCTCCCAGAGTGCTAAGATTACAGGCGTGAGCCACCGCGCCCGGCCCTTATAACAGAATGTTAAGAGTGTGGCAGCAAGGAATCACGCCCTGCTCTCCTCATGCCTTTGTCTGAGTCCTCTCAATGTCAAGATTCTCCCTCTCCCCCATCAGATCTGTCAGCTGCCAAAATTTGCCTACCTTTCTTTTTGGGGAAGGTTTTCCCCTTGGCCATTCTTCAGTGTCTGTGTGAGAGAATGGTCTTTGGTTTGACCCAAACATGCTCCTTTTGGCTCTGTGGCAATCCTTTAGTCAAGGGCTGTAGGGCCTCCTTTATTCTCTTCCTGAGTTCCTACATGCTGACCTGTAGGCTCTGCAAGGACACTGTGATGGCCAGCATGTAGTAGATGCTTATTAAAGATGTTATGTGAACATATGCATGGTCCCTTCTCTGCTGGGCTGTAATGGAATGCTCAGTAGACTTGGAATCAGAAGACAAAGATGCTGCCACCCTAGTGATGGCTGTGGGCAAGCCATTTCACATCTCTGCCCTTCAGTGTCCTTGTCTTTAAATTGCGGATAATGATGCCTATACTTCACAAGGGTATAAAAGATGAATGGAGATGTGCCTTGCATGGTACCTAATGCAAAACTCACCATTTCATTCTCAGCCTCCACCCATCAAGCATGAAGATGGATAGTCCCTGGTTATCCTCCTCCTGTGCTTTTTTTTTTTTTTTTTTTGAGACAGAGTCTCACTCTGTTGCCTGGCCTAGAGTGCCGTGGCATCATCTTAGCTCACAGCAACCTCAAACTCCTGGGCTCAAGCAATCCTCCTGCCTCAGCCTCCTGAGTAGCTGGGACTACAGGCATGCACCACCATGGCCGGCTAATTTTTTCTATATATATTTTAGTTGTCCAGATAATTTCTTTCCATTTTTAGTAGAGACGGGGTCTCGCTCTTGCTCAGGCTGGTCTTGAACTCCTGACCTCTAGTGATCCTCCCGCCTCGGCCCCCCAGAGTGCTAGGATTACAGGCATGAACCACCGCACCCGGCTCTCCTGTGCTTTTAAATCAGGTATCTGGGCCAAGATGACTTCTACCCAGGGTCCCTTGTATCATCCAAGAGGCAGTGTGATGTGGAAACCATGTTGGTTTGAATTCCAACACTATCACTTCTAAGCTGAATGAATTTGGACCTGTCTGCCTACCTATAAAAGGAACCATAACAGCACCTACCTCATAGGGTTGGTGCGAGGATGAAATGAGATGTGTATCAAGTGAATCAGATGACACTCAAAATGTGGTATTATGACTTTTGCCTGGTGAACCCAAGTAGCTGACCCAAGTGAAAACCAGGTGATCATGCTGCCCCCTTGTGGATAAGAGGGCACACAGCCCAGCAAAGGCACCCACACAAGGCTCTGTGGGAGAAATCAGATCACATATAAGGAACTTCTATCCTCTGCTAGGGAGGGAGCGCATGCTTTATTTTTTTATTTATTTTATTTTATTTTTTTTTTTTTTGAGACAAATTCTCACTCTGTTGCCCAGGCTAGAGTGCCATGGCATCAGCCTAGCTCACAGCAACCTCAAACTCCTGGATTCAAGCCATCTTCCTGCCTCAGCCTCCCGCATAGCTGGGCCTGCAGACATGCGCCACCATGCCGGGCTAATTTTTCTATATATATAATTTTAGCTGTCCATATCATTTCTATTTTTAGTAGAAACGGGGTCTTGCTCTTGCTCAAGCTGGTCTTGAACTCCTGACCTTGAGCAATCCACCCGGCTCGGCCTCCCAGAGTGCTAGGATTACAGGCATGAGCCACCGTGCCCAGCTGAGCTCATGCTTTATACTGAAATATTTAGTGAGCAGTTAAACCAGAACTTCTCAGACATTAATGTACTTGTTAAAATATAGATCGGTTCTGACTCAATAGGTCTGGAGTGGGAACAAAAAATCTCTTAAGTTTCTAGGAGATACTGATGCTACTGGCACATGGACCACTCTGAGTAAATGTCTGAAGTCTAACATACCAGTGCCATAATAGGAACTATTAAATGTCTACCACGTGCCAGTTACTGAGAGCCAGTTAACCTATTTTACCTTACATAGTCCTCAAGACCCTGGGAGGTAGGTACTATCTATCTCTGGTTTTCAGAAGAGGAAACTACAACATAAAGAACGATGCTGGATCACATAGCCAGTAAGGAGTAGGCCTTGGGTTCTAATTTAGACAGCCTGGCCCCAAAGCCTCCTAGGTAGGAGACTCCAACAGTGTGTGGAGGACCACCTAGGGAGGGAGAAGCATGGCAGGAAACTGGCAAGGGTACTATACTGAAGTGATCTAGGAGAGAGACGATGAGGCCTAAGCCAGGGCAGCTGTGGAATGGGAAAGGGGATGGGGTTTGCTGGTAGACTGGATAATGGGTGTACAAAAGGGAGCTATTCAGGGGGGGCTCTGGGTGTCTGACTTGGACAACTGGAGTGATGGTGGTACCTACCACTTACCAAGCTAGCAAACACTGCAGAAGAGCAAGTTTCAGCGTTAAGGTGTGTTCAGTTTTAGAAATGATCAATATGAAGTTGCTTTTGGTCATCTGCGGAGACATGGGGAGGTAGGTGTCTAGAGCTCAGATGATCTGGGTTGTGGACAAAGTTTGAGTGTTGACATAAGTGAAGCTATGGGTGACTGAGGTCATGTGGACAGTGCACATACTGTTCTGGGCTGAAGTCGACACAACAAACAACTGGGAGATAGGACTGGAATCCAAGTCTCCTGGGCCGCAGTGGAGGCTGGCTCTGTCCACCCCACTGGGTATTCTGGGTCTGAGGAGCAGACAGGGCGTAAGATACTGATGGGCTGTAGGGAAATGGGCTTCTGGAGTTCTATGAGAACTAAGTGCAGTGAACTGTCCCCTGCCCCCAGATCAGCAGAAATGACCACTCCACATAAAGACCAGACCAATAAAGGTTGGGAGATATTTATTTTCTTTAAACAAGGTCATAAATAACAAAGAAACAAAGTAGGTCCTAGACTCTGGACCATGCAGCAGGACAGGGATAGGAAGTTGTTGGGTGGAGAGGTGGAGGGGCTATGCATCACCTAAGACAGTCACAGAGAAGATGGGCTTCAGGAGACTGGCCTTCCCTGCCCTTGGAAATGGCGTGCCTGGGCAGCAGGGGGAGGCCACAGTGCTGTGAGGAGGCAGCTGGAAGAAGGCAAAGACTGAGGATGCCCGACTCTAATGTTTCTACGTGGAGTGATGTGGAAACCACAACTGGCAAAGAGAAGCTGTGGGTCTGCAGAGGCAAGCGGGCACTGCACACCTCCAGGAACCAGTTATGAAAATGGTTACATCTGATTATTAAAAACAATTCCACAGGCTTTAGCCTGTAGCTTTGTGCATGGGCTGTATTTAACCTGGTTGCTCTGTGGCAGGTGAGAGCTCAAGAGGCCCCTGGAGCAGCCTGGCCTCAGCCCAGGGCAGGTGCCCAGACATGTGGGAGTGGGACGGTGGGCTCCCCCAGATGGGAGACCATGTGCTTGGACTGGCTGGACCTGATTTTCAGGCTGGTTTCTTGTAATGCTATCCACCACCACCCCTGTACCTAAGGATGGGATCCTGGCCTCTATGGGTCTTCCAAACCTGGAAGAGTAAGACTGGAATAAAATGGTACCTGATTGGTGTTTTATTTGAAAAGGAAAAATAAGGACCACCCTGTGCATTGCCCATCCCAAGAGGCAGGGAAGGACTATGACAAGAACAATCTCAAGGAATGGAGGTCCCTGAGCCTATGGAGACATTTGGACCCAGGTGCATTGCCTGATGCCAGGAATAGGGGTCCAGGGTGGCAGCAATGGAGGCTTCACCCTGGGCAAGGCAAGGAGAACAGGCAGGAGCTACCCCTGTACAGGGAAGGGGTAGGAGCTGGAGAGCCCTGGACTAGGGAAGCTGATGTTGGTCAAGGGCCCTGGAAAACAATGCTTTTGGCAGGAATACATGAAAGGGTTTGTACATCTGGGGATGCCCGTCTATAGGAAGCCAGTGTCACATAGCCGGGCAGGATGGGGAGGAAGAGACAGCGGCATCACAGTGGCCTCTGGTGCAATGTATTTACAACAGAGCTCAATGATGAGGAAGGGGTGAACAGCAGGTCACTAACAGCCAGGAAACACACTGTGAAGAATAGAAAGAGAAGAAAAACAAATATAACTATATTATTAGCTATCCCCTGCTTAACCTGTCTCCTCCAGGAAGTCCTCCTAATGACTGCCAAGGCCCTTGCAGATCTGTCCCATCTCCTCACAGCCCCATCTAGGGTTAAACACAGGGTCTGCTCACAGTGTCCTGCTCATCAAGGCTCCAAATGGTCCAGGGGCCCCAGTCAAACATTTTATTAAGAGAAATTAAGTCTTTATTGTTGATTCCTGGGATTCATCAATAGTCAGTTGCTAGAGGGAGGGTTCGGTGGTTCTGTGGCTCACTGTCACAGGCTCCTGTCGTCAACTCCAATGCCTACCTGCCCTGCCATTCTCATCTCCCAGGGCCTGGCATTCAGAGTTTTCTAAGGCAGAAGTCATTTCTTCAACATTTCTTCTTCAAACTTTCTGAGGGTGGGGAACAACTCCCCCTGAACTCTCACTGAAATCAGAGACGAGACTTCCAGTGGCAGGAGTGACTCTTCATCAGGCCTGTGGGCTCCCTGAGGATCAAGGCCCTTCTGCAGGGGCTCTTTAAGGTGGGCCAGGACCACCTGGTTTGGGTCAACACACCTCTCTTCTTCCTCCACAACACAGAGCCCCGCTGTGTTTACCCAATCAGATGACGAATGCTGTCCTTCTTCCTCTAGACCAGTGGTTCTCAAATGGGGGCAATTTTGCCTCCCTTAGGACTGGTAAAATCTGGAGACATTTTTGGAAGTGTTACTGTTGTCTAGTGGGTAGAGCCCAAGGACGGTGCTAAACACCCTACATAGAAGAGAACCCTCACAACAAAGAACTGCCTGCCCCAAAATGTCAATAGTGCTGAGGCTAAACCCTGTTCTAGATTTCTACACGACCTCCATGGCCTGCCTAGCTTTCCTTGGCAGCAGGGCAGGAGGCAAAGAGAACTTCTCTAACGTGCCTGGATAAGGACTGATTCCCATCCCAGCCTCAGAGAAGGGGCATCTCAAGAAGAAATGGACATTGCAGTGGGAGGCAGAAGACTAGGCACGATTCAACTGCAGCCTCAGCAACCACCACTGGACCAGAGCATACAGAAATAACCAACCATGACTTTGTAGAACAGACACTCCAGGCTCCTTGTTGAAGAGGAGGAAGAGAGGCATGGTGACCAAGCAGGGGTAAGGCAGAGATTATTTACAACCCTACAAATATGTTTGTGGGAATTAGCCAGCACCGCTGGGGTCCTTAAACCCTTGTACTTCCTTACCACTGGAATCCACCGATGGGCTCTGCAAACCTGTGCCGGATCAGGAAAGTGGCAACGGCTTCAGCTACCTGGAGAGGGGAGAGATATTCCAGGCCATGTGAAGGTTAGTGATGGGGCTTAGCTTTGGAAGTCCTGTGGGTTTCTGTTGGAAGGTTAGGCTCTGTGATGCCTTCATGAGTCCCATGGGTCTAGGGAGCTTGAAATCAAAAGGACTTGGGCCATGGTAGGGCTGGGAGACTCCTCCCCACCATCCTTCCAGGGATGGCTCCAGAGAGTTCAAAAGGAATGATGTGAAGGGATTATTTATCTTCTTAGAATTACCAAGCACCTGTTTCCCACAGGAGGAGCCCATATTAATTCCTAACTGTGACAGTAGTTTAGGGAACAGTTTGTAGCCCAACCACCTCTTCTTCCACCTGGCTCTTGGGGGTACTGGAGAAATGGAGCTTAAGATCTTAATCATAGGGAACTGGGATGAAACAGGATGCCAGAAGCCCCTAAGTCCATATACACAAAACTGAGACCATAAGCGACTGCCAGGGAGAGGGCTGGGGAGCTGGTAAAATTGCATCTGCACAAGCCCCACAGCAGCTGCTACTGTAGGCAATGTAGGCTGAGACTCAGAAGCTTGTCCTAATCTTCTCTGACATCCAAGATTACTCTCACAGTTGTCCTTTTATAGTCATTGAGCACCAGACTCACCTTGTCAGGGGCATCTTCATGGACTGCATGGCCACACTGGGGTAAGACCTGCATCTGGAACTTCCCTGGAGAGGAAACAAAGCCAAGCAACCTTGAGCCTCCTTCTCACCACCTTTGCAACCTCACAGGTCCAAGAGCCCAGGACCTTCTCATTTCCAACCCCACCCCAATACTATGGACCCAATTACCAAGTCTTTGATGAGAATGGTAACATTTGTAACCTTGTGCCAATTGTTTCCCTTTGCTTTTTCCTTTCGTCCCTATTTAGTGTACATTTACCCTGGGCTAGACACATAGGAGAAACATATCCTGTCCTCCAGGGATTTAGAGTCCAGTTGGGGAGTAAAACACTAAAATTAACATTTTAATGTAGCATGTGGTTTCTATGATAAAACTGGGCATATGGGGCTGTAGGAACATAGGAAAGAGGGCTTCAGAATCCAACAGGAATCCAGGAAGGCTTCCTTCACAGGAAGAAGAACCTATACAAAAGAAAGAAGGCTTGCAATGGCATTAATATTTATTCCTGAAAATAAAAGAAGCTTGGCACGGTGCTTATGAGAGTGGTTAACAATAAGGCTGGAGAGGTAAACAGGGAATATGACATTAAGGGTTTGTCAGCCATGTTAGGGATTTTGAAATTTATTATTACAATAATAAGTTACCATTTGAGTACTTAACTATGTGCCAGGCACTGTACTAAGCACTTTCTCACACTGTCTTATGGAACACTGAAAGCTCACAACTAATGTAACAGTTATTAGGAGTGAACAGGGATGACTGATAAAGACGATCCTTAAGGAGACTAAAGGATATGGGACCCAGAGCTCCCACAGGTAGAGAGAGCAGACTCTGAGCCTCAGTTTCTCTATTTACAAAATAAAAGAATAAGCTCTGAAAGTTTTTCTGGTGAGCACATGCTGTGGTTCTTACCCCAGGGACACAGTACTTTTAAAGTTTGCAGTGTACTCTTCTATTCATTTTTAAAGTTGATTCTCAAATCTACCCCATAAAATTATGCAGGACAAATACTGGAATTCTTTTTTTTTTTTTTTGAAAAGATGAAACTGAGGCCATGATTAGTGAAGTGAGTTGCCCAAGGCTTCTTAGTTAGTGGAGGAATAAGACCATCCCATTCAGTACAGCCCGGCTTATGCCATTCCTCCTGCAGTAAGCTGCCTCTGGGTACTCTAGCCTAGTTACCTCTCCCATCTACCTCCTGAAGTACTGTTGTTAATACATTAGGATCTAAACACAGAGCAGTGTGTGCCCCTCCTGGAAGTTTTCATTTTACGTGCCACTGCCACTTGCCTCTCCAGGAGTGTCTCATTTCTATAAGAACAAGGGCTGGTATTATTACTTGCCCCATATCCCTAACAGGACCCAACACAGGCTGGGTACTGAGTAGGTGCTTATTAAGTCTTGGATGAATGAATGACTAAAGGACTAGAGAACCCAAACTTACAACTCCAACCCCTCTGGTTTTTTTATTAGATCAGCCTCTGATGACTAGGGATGCATTTCTTCCTTCCTCTTTGGAAGATTAGATATAAGTAATCAGGGAGAACTCACACATACTAAAACCACTGTGCCAAGTGCACATAAAGTAATATGATCATAGGTAACCCTCACAATTATTCTATGAGGTAGGAATATTTCCAAACTTTCTCTCCCATTTTACAGATAAGGAACCTTAGGTCCAGAGACTTTCTTTAAAACTGAAGGTGGTCTTGGTAGAATCCATACTGAGGAAAACAGGAGGAATATAATCTCATAAGGAGTCATGATTACTTCCTGGACATAATGAAAGGCACCCTTTGTCAGACTCTCACCCACATTTTCTCATTTAAATCTCATATAATTGTACTGAGATATATCATTTATCTCCACTTTATAGATGAAGAAACTCAAGATTAAGGAAGTTAGCAATTCTCTCAGGCATCAAAACCAGTTAACAGTGATTTAAACCCTGGACTGTCTGATTCCAAGGCTTGTGATCAACATGGTTTCAAATGCTATCCCAGTCCAGGTCAACTGCTTTCAGACAGTCTCAGGGCCCATGTCTGATTCTCATGTGTGCCCAGCATCAAGCATACATATGCACAGAAAGGGTGCCTAGAAAAGGTTTGCTTGAATTGAATTTAAGCCTAAAGTATGTGTCGAAGCCCAGAATTACCAACATCAGTGTCATAAAAATCACACAGTCCCAGCTCACGGTCCTGCTGCAAGCCACAGGATACTATGAAGTTAAAGGAAAGGAAGGGCATGAAGGTCTGGGGTCAGAGTTTTAGAAATCATTCAAGAGCCTTTGAGCAACTACCATGAGCGAATAGATCTCCTTGTGCTGTGGAGAGCCTGAGCACAGCTAAAAGAGTTTAGAGGACCCACGAGACATCCAAGTAGAGATATCCAGCAGGTTTGATACATGGGGCAAGATGGAAGCTCAGGTGAGAGGGGTGAGTTGGACATTTAGCTTTGGGACTCATCAGTGTATAAATGGAAGTCATGAAATTACCCAGGGAGATTAGTAATGAGTGGAGAAGGGAGGTCAAAAACAGATTTTGCTAGGGCCTGAAACCTTGGTCTTGGAGTCGGCATCTCTACTTCTCACAACCCAGAAGTTGCGATGCCTACTGACTTTACCTTCACCAAGTTTTTCACCCATACTAAAGCAAAAGCCACCACAAAATTGACTCCACTGCTTCCACTGTCATCTGGCCAACATAACCTGCATCTGTGCACAATGCTCAACATTTCACTTTCCTACTCATTATAGCTTATGATCCCTTTGAGGCTGCCACAGTTTTCCCACCTTATGGATTAAGAAGACTAAAGCTAAGGCAGGCCAAGTAACTTGTCCAGATAAAAAATTTACTAGAAAAGCAATATTCAAAATCCAGTTCTCCCAACCTCAGAGATCTTGTTTTTAACACCTCACCATGCTGTCTTCTATACAGATTTTGTACCTTTTTGTATCTGGATTATCTTGGACCTTTCTCTTTCCTAAAAATTCTAACAATGATAAAAAATACTGATTAGTATACAGAATATCTGCTTTCACAATATCATATCCCTATATAGTACTTTATAATACTCAAACACATTGTCTCATTTTAATCCTTATAACTCTGAGATATAGGTAGTATTATAATCCTCATTTTTAGATGGAAAAAAATCAAAGGGAATACTTGCCTCCATAATCATATAGTGAGTGGGTCAGAAATAAAGGAGGATGTCAACTTAGGTCTGACTCTAAAGCCCCTGCTTTCTCCATTGCACCTCACCATCTCAGAATATTAATTTCTATATGATCTTGAGCTCAACAAAGGGTCCAGGGGCATAACTTCCTGATAACTTACCTTGCATCTGGCCAATGGTCAGATCTTTATCCAACCTATCAACACCTAGAACAAAACAAGAGAATACATAAATAGCTTACTAGAAAAGGCCCTGTAAAATGGGCTTTGCGTTCAAGTTATAAAGTGAGAATTGTTACAAAGTTGTAAACGTAATGACATTCTCAATTCATGTTAATGCCACTCCTAACTCCTAGAGGTATATTCTTACCAGATGAAGCCTTTCAGGTTGAGAATCCCCTATGACTTTGCTCATTTAAACTGGTTTTTGAAAACAGGGTTTTATTGTTCTGATTCTCATAGTACTAAGAATTATCCTCATACCACTGTATCTATCTAGCTCTAGTAGAAGGACTTGGGCTTGACCAAGTACAAAGGCCAGGCCAGGCCAGAACTAGGCCATACCAGGTGGATGCTTATACATAGTTAGGTTCAGAAATTGGGTGTGGGGAGTAGAAAGGGCACAGATGAGTGAATATGCTCTTCTTTGGAAGTCACTACTTATTTTGGTGAGGAATTTTAATGAGGTCATATCCAGATGACAATATGTCCGTACTACTATGAACTGAATTGTGTCCCCCCAAATTCATGCTGAAGCCCTAATTCCCAATATGACTGCATTTGGAGCTAGGACCTACAAGGGGGTAATTAAAGTCAAATGAGGTCATAAGGGTGGGGCTCTGATATGATAGGATTAGTGTCCCTAAAAGAAGAGACACCAGAGAGCTTGCTCTCACTCTTTCTTGGCTACATGAGGGCACAGAGAGAAGGCAGTTATCTGCAAGCCAAGAAGACAGCCCTCATCAGAACCCAACCACACTGGCACCCTGATCTCTCGGACTTCTAGCCTCCCCAGAACTGTGAGAAAATAAACTTCTGTCGTAAGTCACCCCAGCCTATGGTATTTCTTTATGGCAGCCTGAGCTAATACACACAAATATACACTTACCAGCCAAGAGCAGCAATTTAGGAATAGGACAACTAAGAAAGAGATTGGATAAGCCTCGAAACCAGCCATCCCAGTATTTTTCTGTTTTTGCCAGTTCAATTCTCCAGGTATATGGATGGTCTTTCTTGGTCTGGAGGAATAAGAGCAAGTTCTGAGTCTCCGAGGGCAACCCCTGGAGGAACAGGATAAAAACTAGGTCCCTGGGAAAAGGAAAGGGAAGGAAACTAGCACTTGTTAAGGACCTACTGTGTCCCAGACATTTTAATATACATTTAATCCTTATAACAGTCTTATATAGGTTATTTTTGTAATTTCCATTTTTAGATAATTAGAAGTTTACTTTTTACTCCTATTAGTTTCAGTGAATTCAAAAAACTTCCAGATCACAAAGGCAGTAAACAGTAGAGCCAAGATTAAGCTTTTCTTATACCCAGTTGGCAAAAAGGACTTTCTATCAAAAGAATAATTACAAAGAATACACTTCAATATGAAAAAAAAAGCTTACAATATAATATTTAGTGAAAGAATCAAAGTATAACGTAATCTAAGTCAGGATTATTACTGAAAAAAATGTGGCATACTTATAGGAAAGAACTGTAAGTGAAAACTGAAGATAGGATGATTTGTTGGAGAACGTTTTATCTTATATTTTGATTTATTATAATGATATAGTGATCCTGCAATAGTAATTTTTAAAAGGAAATATTAGACAAATATGAAAGAACATCAACATCTATAAAAATCTTGATAGTTGGAAAGAGGGCACAGACTATTTCATCAAATATTAGCTGAACAAATAAATGATTCTCTATACTTTTCTACATCATTGAAATATTTGAAATATATTAACTGAAATAAATCACTGGGATACTGTATCAACCATAATATGAGGATCTAGAAGTGAACATGAGACAGTGACATATTATGTTAAAGATCACTAGAGGGTTACGATGTCCATACTACCCAAAGTGATTTACAGATTCAACATAATCCCTATCAAAATCCCAACGGCATTTTTTGAAGAAACAGAAAAAATCATCTTAAAATTTATATGGAATCTCATGGGACCCTGAATAGCAGTAACAATTTTGAAAAAGAATAAAATTGGAGAACTCACACTCCCTGATTTTCAAAACATATTACAAAGCTGTAGTAATCGAAACAGTTTGGTATTGGCATAAAGACAAATAGACTAATGGAAAAGAACCGAGAGTTCAGAAATTAACCTTCACTCTGCCTGCTATGGCTAGAAATAAAAAAAAAAGGAAAGAAATTAACCCTCACCTATATGGTTAAATTATCTCTGAGAAGAATGGCAAGATCACTCAATGAGGAAAGAACAGTGTCTTCAACAAATAGTGTTAGGACAGCTAAACAGATAGATATGTATATGCCAAAAAATGAAGTTGGGCCCTTATCTTACACCACATACCAAAATTAACTCAAATGGATGAAAGACCTAAAAGTAAGACCTAAAACTATGAAACTCCTACAAGAAAGAATAGGGAAAAAGCTTCACGACACTGGACTTGGTTGTGATTTCTTGGATATGACACCAAAAGCACAGGCAACAAAAGCAAAAATAGACAAATGGTACTATATCAAACTTAAAAAAGTTTTATGCATCAAAGGACATAAAAAACAGACACAATCTACAGAATGGGAGAAAATCTATGAAAATCATATATCTTATAAGGTGTTAATATTCAGAATGCATAAAGAACTCCTACAACTCAGCAACAAAAAAATCAAATAACTTGATTAAAAAACGGGCAAAGGAATTGAATATTTCCCAAAGGTGACATACAAGTGGCCAACAAGCATATGAAAAAATGCTGAACACTACTAATCACCAGAGAAATGCAAATCAAAACCACAATGAAATACTAACTCACCCCATTAGGATGGCTACTATTTTTTTTTCTTTTTTTTAGAATTTGCATTTCTAACAAGAATGGCTACTATTAAAAAAAGAGAAAATAAGTGTTGGGGAGAATGTAGAGAAACTTGAAGCCTGTGCACTGGGTTGTAAAATGGCGCAACCACTATGGAAAACAAATTAAAAATAGAACTACTATATGATCCAGCAATCCCACTTCTGGGTATACATCCAAAGAACTGAAAACTGAGTCTCAAAGAGATATTTGCAAACCCACATTCACAGCAGCACTATTCAAAACAGCCAAGAAGTGGAAGCAACTCAAATTGCCATCAATGGATGAATAAACAAAATGTGGTATATATATGTGTGTGTGTATAACTGAGCCTTAAAAAGGAAAGAAATACTATCACATGCTACAGCAGGAATAAACCTTGAGGACATTATGCAAAGTGACATAAGCCAGTCATAAAAAGACATACACTGTATGATTCCATTTATATGAGGTTTCTAAAATATTCAAATTTATAGAAATAGAAAGTAGAATCGTGGTTACCAGGGGTTTTATGGTGAAGGAAAAGAGGAACTGTTATTTAATGGGTGTAGAATTTTAGACCTGTTTAACAATGTGAATATACTTAACGTTACTTAACTGTACACTTAAAAACAATCAAGATGATAAATTTTATGTTTTTACCACAATAAAGAAAAAGAAAAAGATCACTGGAGTCAAGAAACTTGGGTCTTCTAGTCCAGGAATCTTTGCCATTGACTTTCTTAGGTCCATTCCTTTGTTTGGGCCTTGATTTTCCCATCAGTAAAAGAAGACATAAAGGTACCTTATGGCTCTAATATTCTCCTTAACAACTAATTCTATTTTCTTCTATTAGGCATAAAACACTTTAAAGTGAACAGTAACTGCCACTTCAACCTAGAACCTCAGCCAGTCCTCTTTCCAGTAACACTTTCCTTTTATGAGCCACTTCTGAGAAGAGATCAGTTCCACTGTCACAGACAGGGCATAATCTCACAAGCCCCTCCCACTACTGGGACTCCCACACACTGGACTTCATATACAAATGATAAATTTAAGGTAAGAGGACCTTCAAAGGTAGTAATATTATAATTTTTTTAAAAAAAGGAATTCATCTTAAGCCTTAAAATTTACAAAAACAAACAATTCTGCTGGCCAGGCACAGTGGCTCATGCCTGTAATCCTAGCACTGTGGGAGGCTGAGGGGGGAGGATCACTTAAACTCAGGAGTTCGAGATCAACCTGAGCAAGAGTGAGACCCCGTCTCTACTAAAAATAGAAAAATTAGCAGGTATGGTATAGTCCCAGCTACTCAGGAGGCTGAGGCAAGTGGATTGCTTAAGCCCAGGAGTTTGAGGTTGCAGTGAGCTCTGATGACACCACTGTACTCTAGCCTGGATGACAAAGTGAAACTGTGTCTCAAAAAAATGAAAAATGTTTTTTATGTATTTATATATATGTATATCTCTCAGGTTGTTGTAAGGATTAAATTTAGATAATGCTTATAAAGTATCTACTACATATACATGCCTGGCTTGTTTCATTTAATCCTTTTCATCTGTTTAATTAAATAGCTTTTCCTTAAGCATAAGAACCATGGTTCATCATATATAAACATTACTTTTAATTCAGATTTCTGTGTGACACCACTATACTCTAGCCCAGGCAACAAAGCGAGACACTGTCTCAAAAAAAAAAAAAAAAAAAAATTCTGGATAGAATTGGAGTTGCTCCTGTAGTTAGGGTATTAGAAATAAAATCTTTCTCTAGAGAGTTGAATTATAAGGTTAGTTTAGTTTAGATGCCTGTTAGATGCTCTGAAAAACTGTAGTAAAACAGATTGGTGTAACGGGATCTAGCTGTTGGGCAGGAAGAGCAGAAAGTTGGCTACCAATCTTCCTAGGATGTTTACCTGGGCAGGATGCAGTTCTCCACATGAGGGCATCTACCATACGCTTTGCATTATCTCCCAATCCCTCTTTGGAAACGTGTTTTTAAAAAACATAAGCTTATGTCAGACAGACCTAATTGAATGCAAATCCCAACTCTACCATTAATTAATAACTGTGGATCCCTTGGGAAAGTTATTTATTAATAATTTCTTCAAGCCTGTTTTCTTAGCTGTAAAATGGATAACACAAAATCTAAACGAATTGTTATAAGGATGAACTAAAGATACTCACGTATATAAAACAATAAGAATACAGGGTCTGGCACATAAATAAGTACTCAACAAATTTTTTTTGAGAATATAGGATTTCAATAATCTTAAAAAAGAAGAAGAAAGTTTGAGGAATCACACTCCCTGATTTCAAAACTTACAACAAAGCTACAATAATGAAGACAGGGCTGAGTGTAGTGGCTCACTCCTGTAATCCCAGTACTTTGGGAGGCTGAGGTAGGAGGATCACTTGAGTCCAGGAGTTCAAGACCAGCCTGGGCAACATAGAGAGAACCTGTCTCTACAAAAAATAAAAGAAAATTAGCCAGGTATGGTGGCTCGCACCTATATTCCCAGCTTACTCAGGAGACTGAGGTGGGAGGATTGTTTGATCCCAGGCACTGGAGGCTACATTGAGTTATGATTGTGCCACTGCACTCCAGCCTGGGTAACTGCAACTGAGACCTTGTTTCTTAAAACAACAACAACAACAACAACAACAAAACAAACAAAAAAAACCCCTCAAAAATAAAATTAAAAATTAATGAAGACAGACAGTATGGTACTTGCATAAGGACAGACATATAAATCAACAGAATAGAATTAAAAGTCCAGAAATAAATTCTAACATTTACAGTCAACTGAATTTCAATAGGGTGCCAAGACAATTAAATGGGGAAAGAAGAGTCTTTTCAACAAATGGTGCTGGGACAACTGGATATCCACATGCAAAAGAATAAAGTTGGATCCATTCCTCACTTCATACATAGACTCAAAATGGATCATAGACCTAAATATTAAAGCTAAAACTACAAAACTCTTAGAGGAAAATATAGGCATAAATCTTCATGACCTTCAGGTGAAGACTTTTTATTATTTATTTCAAAATATTACAGGGGTACAAACATTTAGGTTGCATATATTTGCCTTGCACTGCCCGAGTCACAGGCAACAAGCGTTGCCATCCCCCAGTGCGTACTGCACCCATTAGGTGTGAATATACCCATCTCCTCCCCCCCCGACCTACCCAACACCCAATGAATTTTACTTCCATATGTGCATATAAGTGTTGATCAATTAGTACCAATTAGATGGTGAGTATATGTATGTGGTGCTTGCTTTTCCATTGTGATATTTCACTTAGGAGAATATGCTCTAGCTCTATCCAGGATAATACGAGAGGTGTTAGTTCACCATTGTTTTTTGTTGTTGAGTAGTACTCCATGGTATACATATACCACATTTTATTAATCCACTCATGTATTGATGGGCACTTGGGTTGTTTCCACATCTTTGCACTTGTGAATTGTGCTGCTGTAAACATTTGAGTACAGATGTCTTCATTATAGAATGTCTTTTTTTCCTTTGGTGGATGCCCAGCAGTGGGATTGCTGGCCTTTTTAGATATGATAACAAAAGTACAAGGGACAAAAAGAAAAATAGATAAATTGAATTTCTTCAAAATTCAAACTTCTGTACTTCCAAGAATGCCATCAAGAAACTAAAAAGATAACAACCCATGGAATGGGAGAAAATATTTGCAGATCAAGGAATTGCATCTAGAATATATAAATAACTCTTACTACTCAATAATAAAGACAAGAAACCCAACTAAAAAAATGGGCAAAGGATCTGAATAGACATTTCTCCAAAGATATACAAATGGACGATAAGCATAGGAAAAGATGCTCAACATTAAAAGTAATTATGGAAATGCAAATCAAAACCATAATCAGATAATCACTTCTCACATACTAGGATGGCTATAATCAAAAAGAGAAAATAACAAGTGCTAGCAAGGATGTAGAAAAATTGGAACCCTTATACCTGCTAGTGGGAATGTAAAATGGTACAGCCATTTTGGAAAACAGTCTGTCAGTTCTTCAAAAGGTTAAACATAGTTACTTTATGTTCCAGCAATTCCACTCCTTGGTGTATACTCAAGAGAAATAAAAACCTATGCTCACAAAAAAAGTTGCACATGAACGTTCATAGCAGTATTATTAATAATAGACAAATGAAAACAACCCAAATGTCCATTAACAACTGAATGGATTAAAAAAATGTGGTATATCCATAAAATGGAACATTATTCAACCACAAAAAGAAATGCTATAACATGGATGAACCCTGAAAACTTTATGCTACGGTAAAAGAAGCCAGTTATAAAAGACTACATATTGTATGATTCCATTTATATTTAATGTCCAGATTAGGCAAATCTATAGAGACAGAAAGTAGATTAGTGGTTGCCTAGGGCTGGGAGGTTTGGGGAAGAATGGGAAATGACTGCTTGTGGATCCTCATTGCTTGATGCACCTCAGTCTGCCTTTTCAACAAAACTGCTGGAGTTTATAAACCCATTATAATGGGGCTTATTAAAACAACTACAAAGAAAAAATAAGTTAGAATTATTAATAAAAGTCAGAGGATTTGGGTATATTTTAGCTCTTTCATGTCTGACCATGGGCAAGTTATCTGTACCTAAGTTGTAAAATGATGATAATACCTACAATGCAGAGCTAAAATGAGAATTATAAATGTGAAGCACTCAGCATAGTTCCTAACACATAAAAGGTAAAAAATAATTGCATTAAGAGTCTCAAATTTATTAAGTATCTGCTTGATTACCTTGGGTGTGTCTCTTAACTTCTGAGCCTCAGTTTCTACACTGTAATATGGGAGAAAAGATCTCCCCTTACCTGACAGGATGTTGGGAGAACCAAATAGATCATGCATTATTTCTATCTTTGTAAATTCGAAAGAGGTATAAATTATAATTCTGATCACTATTCTTGCGAATGGCAAGAAGACCCTAATTAAATTAAAAATACTGTTAAAAGATGTACTCTCCTTCTTGCTAACAGTAGCACCTCCAAATGCAAAGGAGTATGTGGTTACAAGTTCATTATCTGCCATTGTATATAGTCCAAGTTACAAGTTCATTATCTGCCAACGTATATAGTCCATTAGAGAAAGTCTGCTGCTCACAACTACTAAACATTTCCAAGAAAAAAGCACCCCTTTCCACTACTATCCTCAAATCAACTGCCCAGTAAGTACTCACAGAACACCTACTACTTATACAACCATGAGCTAAATGCTGAAAGAAATTCATGCAGAACATCAGTTTCTCTCCTTAAAATATAAATTTTTTTGTTTGGGATACAATTCGCACACAACTAGGGGACATGAGTCTGCACTCTAAGAATGACCGGCAGGAGACCATAGGATCTTTGAATGTGGCTTATGAAAATCAGTTCTATGACTTAATACATACAACTTCGAAAAAGAAAGTAGTACTGAATTGTGTCATATAGATTTTCAGCGCTGTATTGGAAGGAGACTGATATAAACTGATGTCAGAAAGCTTCCCCAAGGAGACAAACTTTGAAAGATGGGTAAGTCCTGGATGGGCTTAGAGTAGACTGGTAGGAAATGGGATTTATTTCATGAGAGAAACCACAGGAAGAGAAGTACAGGTGAGAAAGCAGTCTGTTTGAGGGTAAGGTATACACTGTAAGTTTTATGTTCCAATTGGTCAACAGTGCTTTACATTTTATAGTTAACCTAAGTATCTCTTATGACAGTGTATTTGCCCCCTAAAATATCTAATGGTGGACAAAAAGAACAATGTTATCTATCTCCCCTTCCCCACCCACAAACACTTTGAATCATTCCCTACCCTACCCATCTTTCCAAGAATGCAGGCCTTTACCTACCTCCATGTCATCTTCCTTTTTCCTCTTGCTTATAGACTCACTTCCTTCTTCATCTTCTTCTTCTTCCTCTATGATTCCTTCCACTATAGATTTTGAGCCTTCTGGACTTGTAATTCCTTCACACCTAGGTTTTTTAAAAAAGTGCTATCACATACCTCTCTTTTATACACAAATTACCTCAGATATGCTCATACTTATTGTCTCTTATAATCAAATGTTACCTAAAACTTAATGCTCCTGGGAGAAGGAGGATGGAAATGTGCATTTCTAGGGCTGTGAAAGGTCATGGCCACATGTATGACTATGCAACAAAGGCTGGTTTCCAATTCTTGGACCAATACTGACCCATAAAAAGGTCCATTTCCTGAAGCATGAGTTTTAATAGCATTGTCTTACATAATCATAACAATCCTATAAAGCAGCCCTGAAGAGTTAAGAAAATTGTCCAGGATTATCTATCTCATGAGTAGATAAGGCTGGGATGCAAATCCAGGCCCAGATAATTCCAAAGCATGGTGCTTTTCTGCTGTACCCTGCTTACAGCAGAATTAAGACTCAAACAAAATGGTAAAAGGCCCACTTTTTAATTAGCTGATAAAAACTGGCAATTATATTAATAACAATCATGGCTAGCTAAACCTTGCAGATCAGACCATCTTATCCAACCAATTATTGTTGAGGTTTTTTTCCCTTAAAAATGGTCATGCCTGTAATTCTAGCAGTTTGGGAAGCTGAGGTGGGAGGATTGCTTGTGGCTAGGAGTTCAAGACCAGCCTGGGCAACATAGCGAGGCCCTGTCTCTACAAAAAAAATTTTAAAAATTAGCCAATTTTGGTGGTGCATGCCTATAGTTCTAGCTACTCAGGAGGCTGAGCTGAGGAGATTGCTTGAGCCCAGGAGTTCAAGGCTGCAGTAAGCTATGATTGCACCAATGTACTCTAGCCTGGGAAATAGAGTGAGACTGTTTCTTTAAAAAAGTTAAAAAAAAAAAAAACCCCAAACAGTACCTCTTTTTTATTATGTAATTTGGTAGAAAAATTATTACTATATTTGCCAGGCGTGGTGGCTCACGCCTGTAATCCTAGCCCTCTGGGAGGCCGAGGCAGGTGGATCGCTCAAGGTCAGGAGTTCAAGACCAGCATGAGCGAGACCCCGTCTCTACTAAAAATATAAAGAAATTATCTGGACAACTAAAATATATATAGAAAAAATTAGCCGGGCATGGTGGTGCATGCCTGTAGTCCCAGCTACTCGGAAGGCTGAGTCAGTAGGATCGCTTAAGCCCAGGAGTTTGAGGTTGCTGTGAGCTAGGCTGACACTCACTCTAGCCCAGGCAACAAAGTGAGACTCTGTCTCAAAAAAAAAAAAAGAAAAGAAAAATTATTACTATATTAACAGATGGTAACATAATTCCTTTTAGAGAGAACTTGATGGAAAAAAATACATTGATAAGCTCTGAAGATAAAAATTCCAAGTGCCTGGATAGCAGCAAGTGCCAAGGTTTGCTTTGCATGGTGGAGAAGAATTTGTTATTTTGCCCTTGAGAACAATAGAGAAAAGGAGTGAGAACAAGCAAGATAAAAAGAGACCGCGTTAAACTGAAGGGTCAGTGGTAGATTTTTAAGAATGATAACTTCTCTGCCTTCTCTACCAAACCTTCACTAAAGTGTACGTTCACAAAAATTTTGTTAAGTGGGGGTTTTATATGACACTTGAGGTACCAAGTTTCACATCCAGTATATAGTACAGATGTGATTAAAAAAATAGTATAACAAAAGAAACATATGCTTTGAATTTCTATAGCCTGTGGACAAGAGGTTCAAGGCAATTTCATCTATATCAAAAAGGGCAGGAAAGTTCCAGCTATGTATGTGACAATTCACACACATGCACACTCTCATACACATAGGTTTACTTACTAAGAGAAAAAAAACACTTCAAATAAAATTTCAAAATTAACTACCTGCATATATGCCATGTAACTTCCTTAACAAAATGTTTTACCACTGATTAGACAAGTCAAATCTCAAAATATTTAGGCATTGAAAAGTGAGCAGTATCATGACTTATTTAGAGTTTCTGCATTTTCTCTGCCTAATATTACTACTGAAATTGCCCTTCTAGGCATAAACTCCATAATTAATATTGGCTTCAAAGTCAAATACACAGGTGTTTAAATCTTAGCTCTGTCATTCACTAGCTGTGTGATCCTGGGAAACCCATTTACCTCTCTGAACTTCCATTTCCTCACCTATAAACAAAACTTACCTTGAAGAGCTATTGCACGGATTAAATGAGATAGTACAAATGAATTAATGAATCCAGATAATAAACATCAATGGCTACTGACATTAAAAAAAAAAGAGACAACCAGACATTATGTGCTTCCTGATGGCAATACACAATATCACCTATAAAGTATTCTTGCAAACAAACACAAAACCAAAACAACAAACAAGCGAGCCTGAATCTGATCAAGCCTCTGGATCTAACTAACAATTTACAGATAATACAGGATAGAAAGAAATATGTTAAATCACAGCTTAAGAATGCAATCAACAAATTCAGATCGCAGGAAATTCTATGGAGCAACCAACCAGGTTTCCTTAAAAAATTAACTGCAAGGAAACAAACAAACAAACAAACAAAAAGAGACAGAAGTGGAACCTATAGATTGAAAGATATTTAAGAGATATATCAACCAATTGCTATTTATCTACCTTATTTTGATTCTGATTTTAGCTATAAAAATTATGTATGAGACAATCAGAAATATGAATACTGATTAGATATTTGATATTAAGAAAGTTATTTTTTTAGGTGTGATAATGTCATTATGATTATGTTTAAAGAGTCCTTATCTTTTAGAGCATACTGAAATTCTACAGAGGAAATTATATTTGTTTGGAATTTACCTCAAGACATTTTGTGCCTAATGGAGGTAAACAGGGGCACAGATAAAACAAACAAGACTGGCCATGAGTTAATAATTATTCAAAATGGACAATGGGTACACTGGGATTCATTGTATTATTATTCTTTTATATGTGTGAAATTTTTCTATAATACAACGTTTTAAAAATGAGAGAGTGTATATAAAATACCTCGCATACTGCTTGGCAAATAGTAAGCATTAAATAATGACATTATCATTTTCATCTAATTCTTGCACTCCTGTCTGTTCTGTTGGGCAAAATTTTCTCAGTTTGCCTGGTTTATTTTGTGACTATACAGCAATACCCAGGACTCATGTAACTCTATCAAGAAAGATCAACTGGGCTAAATAATCTTAGCTCATTCTTAGAATCTGGCTTTCACTCAAGCTACGCCAGAGCTTTTTTATTATATTAATAATTTCCTCACAATTAGGTTTGGCTTAGGAGACTGTTACGAGAATGAAACCATACCTGCCAGCACTAAAGTGGACAAAATTTTTAATGTTTACTCTCTAGGATTCTTCATTTTTTAACACCTAGAGTTTTCCTAAGGCAATCCAGTACTATATAGAAG
The DNA here is from genome assembly GCF_020740605.2 of Lemur catta. Classification (NCBI taxonomy): domain Eukaryota; kingdom Metazoa; phylum Chordata; class Mammalia; order Primates; family Lemuridae; genus Lemur; species Lemur catta. The sequence continues at coordinate 58,214,397 of NC_059134.1, forward strand.
ATATTAACTGGCTTTGGGATCTCTTTAAAAAGAAGGAAAGGAAAGGAGAAAGGAAAGGAAAAAGGAAAGGAAAGGAAAGGAAAAAGGAAAGGAAAGGAAAAAGGAAAGGAAAGGAGAAAGGAAAGGAAAGGAAAAAGGAAAGGAAAGGAGAAAGGAAAGGAAAAAGGAAAGGAAAGGAAAGGAAAGGAAAGGAAAAGGAAAGGAAAGGAAAGGAAAGGAAAGGAAAGGAAAGGAAAGGAAAAAGGAAAGGAAAGGAAAAAGGAAAGGAAAGGAAAAAGGAAAGGAAAGGAAAAAGGAAAGGAAAGGAGAAAGGAAAGGAAAGGAGAAAGGAAAGGAAAGGAAAAAGGAAAGGAAAGGAAAAAGGAAAGGAAAGGAAAAAGGAAAGGAAAGGAAAAAGGAAAGGAAAGGAAAAAAGGAAAGGAAAGGAAAGGAAAGGAAAGGAAAGGAAAGGAAAGGAAAAGGAAAGGAAAGGAAAGGAAAGGAAAGGAAAGGAAAGGAAAGGAAAGGAAGAAAGAAAATCTATATGGCTGGCCTGAGCTCACTTATAAAATCATCTAAAATAATGAAGGCACTTATCAGGATGATAGATCAATGCAATCCTTAATTCCCTCACCCTCTTACCAGCCCAAGGGTGAAAAATAAGACCTACTGTTTGACTTGGCCAACCATTGAAACACGGGCAGACTCCAGATTTCGAATCTGGCCACTCTTCACACTAGGAAAGAAAAATGAGAAAAGAGAAAGGAGGTTATTTAACATCTATTTGATCACATCACTAGCATCAAATGAATAATTCTACAGATTATGTGGGACCTAATAAAAAGTAGCGGTCACCAATATTGCGCACTATGGAGATTATCACGACTCCACACCTGGCTGTTATAGCCATAAGCTAGATAGTATTATAAAAATTATTAATAAGTAAAGATATTATAGCCATTTCAGTTCTGCAAATATTTACCAAGAGGACACCATGTGCACCAGACTTGTAGTCAAGAAGCACATAATTCAGGAGGGAGAAAGAGACACAAACAAGTAATGTTAATATAAAAGGACAAGGTTCAAAGGAAGCTCTTTATCCTGAATGAGGTTAGAGAAAGCTTCCCAAAGGTCCTGCCTAAATTGAGAACTGAAGATAAGAAGTTAACCAGAAAATAAGAGGTTGGTCAGAGCGTTTCTAGGTAGAGGGAGCATTTTGAACAACTGTACTGTGATGTGAAAGTGAGGAAAACGATGATTTTAGAGGACTGAGCACATGAAGAAGCAGGGAGAGAGCAAATTGGCAGTGTGACAGAATAGGATTGGGAGGCAGGGGTTAGCTCCTACAGCCATGCTAGCTCTTACATGCCATGCTATAGAGCTTAGCATTAATAGATTAGTCTTCTCACATTTATCTAGCTAAGTACATCTAAGAGCAAAGAAAAGTGACTTCCAGTCCCAGGGGAAACTGGAAACACTGCCTGAACCAAGCCACCAGAACACATTTCTTTAAGTCTCATTTTTTTAGCTTAAAAAAATCATGCAAAATTTTAAAGCCCCCTCCTTAGATATTGTTTCTTACTTTAATGATAAACAGAAGCAATCAGTATCTACCTCATATTTTGATGACCAACTGAATCTACAAACCCACCAGTATTTGTAATCCTATACTCTGCCTCGATGCTTGTTTAATATATGAAATATCTCTGTTCCTATCAAGGCCAACCTTGGGCACTGGTTCCCATCCCCTCTTGCTTCTGAAAGGAGGTTGTTTCCTTCAGTTATCCTGTCTCTCCTCTGTGTTGTTAGTTTTACCTCTAGTGGATATCATAAACATACTGTACTATCTAGCCTTTAAAAACATTCCCAATGCCACCTTCACTGCTAGCTACTACTCCGTTTCTCTGCTCTCCTATACAGCAAAGCTCCTCAAAAGAGTTATCTTGCTTTCTCTACTTTGTCACCCTTCATCCTTTCCTCAACCTATACCCCAAGTTACATCAGGTTTTTATCTCCCACTTATTCTCTGAGATTTCTTTTGTCAAGATCTCCTCTGTCATGCCAATTCTAACTAACAGTCCTTTCTTAGTCCTCATCTTACTTGATCTCTCAGCAGCATTGACAATTATTCTCTCCCTCCTTCTATGAACACTTGCTCTACTTTCCTGGTTTTCCTTCTGCCTCACCAACTGTGCCTTTTCAGGTTCTTTGTTGTATCTTCCTCTTCTTCCCAATTCTAAATATTGTGGAATATCCCAAGCCTCGGTTCTTGGATCTTTTTTACTATGAACATCAAATTCCTAGAGTGATAACATTCAATCTTTTGGCTTTAAATACTGTGTGATAACAATTCTCTAATTTATCTCTAGCTTAACATCTTCTAACTAGTTATATACAACTGCCTACTTAACATTTCCACTTAGGCATGTAATAAACATTTCAGTTTATCCAAAGAAAACTCCTTAGTCACTACCCCTTATTTGCTCCCAAATCTACTTCTTTCTGTCTCTACTATTCACCCGATTGCTTGGACTAAAAACATAGACGTCATCCTACACTCCCTCTGCCCTGCCTTTGTCTTGCTCTCAGCATCTAAATTCATAAACCAGTTCTGAGAGCACTACCTTGAAAATGCATTCCAAATCTGACCATACTACTTCCACTACTGCCAACCTAGTCTATGCCTACCATCATTAATCTCCTATACTACTGTAATTGTCTCCTAACCAATTTCCCACTGTCATCATCACCCCAATCCCTACTCCTTTCCCTACTCCTCAGAACAGCCAGAGTGGTAGAACCAAGATGCAAATCCATATGTATCGACTTCAAAGCCCAAGTTCTTAATGACTATATCCTACTGCTTCTCATTAGGAAAACCATGAGAGCAAAAGCAGTAATTCGTTGGCCTTGTATTTCAACAACTTTTTTTTTTTTTTTTTTTGAGACAGAGTCTTGCTCTGTTGCCCAGGCTAGAGTGCCATGGCGTCAGCCTAGCTCACAACAACCTCAAACTCCTGGGCTCAAGGAATCCTTCTGCCTCAGCCTTCCGAGTAGCTGGGACTACAGGCATGCGCCACCATGCCCGGCTAATTTTTTCCATATATATATTTTTTAGCTGTCCAAGTCATTTCTTTCTATTTTTAGTAGAGACGGGGTCTCGCTCTTGCTCAGGCTGGTCTTGAACTCCTGACCTTGAGCGATCCTCCCACCTTGGCCTCCCAGAGGGCTAGGATTACAGGTGTGAGCCACAGCGCCCAGCCAACAACTTTTTTTTTTTTTTTTTTTTTTTTTGAGACAGAGTCTCACTCTGTTGCCCGGGCTAGAGTGCGGTGGCGTCAGCCTAGCTCACAGCAACCTCAAACTCCTGGGCTCGAGCAATCCTCCTGCCTCAGCTTCCCGAGTAGCTGGGACTACAGGCATGTGCCACTATGCCCGACTAATTTTTTATATATATATATATATATATATATATTTTTTTTTTTTTTAGCTGTCCATATAATTTCTTTCTATTTTTTTTAGTAGAGACGGGGTCTCGCTCTTGCTCAGGCTGGTCTCGAACTCCTGAGCTCAAACAATCCGCCTGCCTCAGCCTCCCAGAGTGCTAGGATTACAGGCGTGAGCCACCATGCCTGGCCCAACTTTTGTTTTTTAAGAGACAACGTCTTGCTTTAACACCCAGGCTTGAGTTCAGTGGCACAAACATAGCTCACTGCAGCCTTGAACTCCTGGGCTAAAGGGATCCTCCCACCTCAGCCTCCCAAGTAGCTAGCACTATAGGCACATACCACCACACCTGGCTAATTTTTTATTTTAATTTTTAGTAGAGACAGAGTCTCTTTATGTTGAGTGATTCTCCTGCCTCGGCCTCCGAAAGTGCTGGGATTATAGGCATGAGCCAATGTGCCCAGCCCCAACAACTTAAAAAAAAAATTGGAACATCCAAAATGGCCAAGAGTCATAACCATGATTTAGATATCCAGCAGTGCACAAGACAAAATTACCAAATACTTTATAGTATTCTTTCTGATTTTCAGGCACAGAAAGTAGGTTCTAAAAATCAGTGACTCTCACGGAACCAAGAATATCTTAACATTCAACAAACAATGCTTATCCTATTCTGCATCTGTCAAAAGAAACAAGACTCCATCTCTTTTAAGAGAGGCCTAACATGACCCCCAGGCTGCACTGGATGTTCTTCTGTACTCCTGGTGCTTCCTTCATTGTGTTGTGTTCATGTATTTACTTGTCTGTATCCCCAGTTTTTTGATGATAGGAACTGAGCCTGATTCATCCACAGTTCTTAGATCAGGTACTGATACATCTTAAACTAGAAAAAAATGTTTACAGAATAAATTCTAAAAGTGTGGAAAAAGGATGGCCTTTAAACAACTCACCCAAATCTAGAATAATTTTCTCACTGGTTGTTACTATGGAAGCAGGCAGGGCACCTGAGGTACAAGCCAAGCTGGCAGCAGCTGCATTCTCAATGCTTCTGCAAGAACAGGAATCCTGTATCACAGTAGTGAACAGGAGTGGCAGAAGCAACCTCACCAAACACAAACATTTTGGCAAGCCACATTCTGGCACGAGACCTTTTGTCCTAGGAAAACTCCCTAAAGTATATTTACCAGGTCCTAAATTTCCACTTGATATCTCTGATTCAGTTAACAGATATATTCTGCCTGCTAGGGCAGCCAGCAGTATGCCATATGCTGCATGAGAGTACAAAAGAAATAGAGAACAGCTTCTGCCCTATTGAAACATTAATGAAAATTAACAATATGAGCATATCCCTCAAGGAAGGATTAGAGGACTTAAGGCGTAAACAGTGCAATATAATATAGACTTAAAGGTCTCCAGCAATTTTGCTGAAAAAGTCATCTGGGTGGCTTGGAGGAATTAGAGAAAGTGTCTTGAAGAAGTGATTGGAGATGGAGTTGAAGAAAAGGTAGGAAGACAGGATGGTGAAGATATTTTATCCCAACAATGACTTCCTTGTGGGGAGGGACACTGTTTTACTCATCTTTTACTCATCTCTGAATCTTTAGCACAAAGTAGTATTTAATGAACATTGAATCAAATAATTGATTAATGACTAAATTCATGCCTTTACTTAAATGGAAGCCATAGCCAATTCTGTCAGTGATCTGTATAAAAACTACCCACAGAGTTTTTTATTTGCATAAAATCCAAATAAATTGAGGGGAATGAAACTGGTTTCTCCAGCATTTTATCTGGAACACAAAAAGTGAATGTAGAACCAAGTAGCATCAGAGGTGGAAGAGGCCCTAGAAAGAGATGACCACCTAGTCCAAGCTTTCACCTTAGAGGCAGAAACAGCTAGACAGCAGATTACTCATAATTACTAAGATTCCAGGAAGTACTATGGTGTACTGGAAAAAGAATGGGCTTTAGATAACTACGCCAAGTCTGAAATATTAAAAATATTCCAAAAAATTCTGCTTTTTATATGTTTCCTCACATGCTATTAAAATCACGCTTGGACACAGAACTTCTATTTCTTTGAACTTGGTGCTTGAGCTGACAAAAAAGGAAAGTTACAATCTAACATTTAAAATAAAGACAACATAGATTTGTAGGTTACCTCCATTCAATAGCATTCTCCAGAGACTTGAAGGTTTTAGGACGACCACGTAAGAAATTCTGCATGCTATTAAGTGCATCCATGGCTGTACCTAGACATTAAATAAACATCTTAACCATAGCATTTAACTTATTCTGAGTATTTACACTTAAGGAGTCAACTCTATACATCTGCCCTCAATGACAGGAGAATTTAGTGATGTTTAGGAGGCAAGAAAGAGGCAGTTTAAGAAAATTCAGAAGACTAATGAGATAGTCAGCTCCCAAAAGGGCTCTCAATAATTTTGCCTCCTGGTATTCACTCCCTGTGTAATGCCCTTACACTAAAGAGGCTGACTTGTACAAGCAGTAGTGTGACTTCTGAGGCTGGGTCATTAAAGAAAGGCAGCTTCTTTTTAAATAATTAAATAGAATTATGGGACATACGTATGATTGAAATATATAGCCATAAAAAGATGTTAATGAAGAGTTTCTGATGACATGGAAAAATGATTATAGTGTAAATTTTAAAAAGATATAAGGACAGAGGGACATACTTCAAGATAAGTGAAACTGACAATAAATTAAAACAAGAGAATAATCTACTATGGATATCTCTTGTAAGTCAACGATCCTGATTTGGTCAGTGCTAGGAAAACTTACCTTCTACAACATCAATCATGCACAGACCCAAGAGGCTTGGCACCAGGTTGGATGAAGCTGTGTGGACTGCAATAGCACCACCCATGCTATGCCCAATCAGCATAATTGGAGGAGGGAGGTCCCCATACATGGCTTCAACTACATTGCCGACATCTCTGCAAAGAGAAGAAGAAAAAGCTGGGATGATTTTTGATAAACATTGTAAAAATGTTTTTTTTCCCCAGCTCCTTCCTTTGGTCTATAACTAATAGTTCCGGCAGACTATGAAAGTCTACTGGGCCATCTTAGAAACATACCTATGTAAACCTCCTAACATGCCCCACAGTTATCTATATAGGCGGCCACATATCTGGCTCTCCTGATAAATGACAGATTAAGGACTAATGACACAAATTTTCTAATTTTTCTTTATATCACACTTTCACCATTCCACACACCTAGCATAATTATATAAACATCTATCTTTATTTTGAACCTAAGCTTGAAACTCTGGAAAAATCATTTAACTCCTCTATGCCTCAATTTTCCTATCTATAAGACAGGAAAGCAATTTTATTAAGCACTATAATGTAGTGAAATTTGGAGTCACAAGATGAGCCCTAGCCTCAGTTTATTTTTTACTATGTGATCATGGATTAGTTACTTAATCTCTCAGACACTGAGTTTCAATATCTATAAAATAAAGATAATATTACTTTCTGTTCTGGATTGCTATCAGGATTAAGTGACAAGTGAATAAGAAACTACTTTGAAAGAGTAAAGTGCTATAAAAATGTTAATTATTATTTATTATTTCTCATGTGTAGAGGTTTGAAGGATGAACATAAATGTAAGTACACAGTGCTCAGAAACTAGAAAGGTGTTCAGAGCTAATTTTTATTGGCTTCTCTTCTAGTCTTCAATTATGAGTGGATATGTTTAACAAAGTCAAACATTAAAGCTTTGAAAATGAGAACTGAAATATGAACTTTGGTTTTTATTTGCTTGTAGGCTTTCCTTGCTAATAGGTGAGATAAAAATATAAGGTATATTTCTAGAGATCACTGGCTCTACTGCCTTCTTTTGGGAGTGGCTAGTCAGTCAACTTCAAAAGATAGTTTTGTCTTGCTTGAGTGTTCACTACATACCTCAAGCACTCACACAGTGTTAACCAAATATAGCAGGTGTCAATGTAGGGACACAGATTTCATAATGGCAAAGGCAAATGTTATTAATTACACAAGAATTAATTTTTAAAATTTCACAAAAATTATAGATGTAAATAAGATAGCTGTAGCATTTACAAACAATATGAATGGGAGATAAAGAGGCTACCAAATTTTATAAGTGAAGACAAATAATAGTTTAATATTCCTCTGGAGTTATTGAATTTAAGGCTAAGACAGAAGGTAAATCAGTTTAGGCAGTCATCTCAAGTGATAACACAGTTAAGATAAAAAAAATCCAAACTTCTTTGACACCAGTATTGCTTCTATACTAACACAAAATTCTAGCCAGATGTCAAAATGATATGAAGGGAAGAAAAAAGAACTAATATTTATTCAGTGCCTATTAAGTGCTATAAATTTTCCTATTAAATCTAATGTAATCCTCAACAGCCCTACCTGGAAGGGTTTGTATTACTATTTTACAGGTGATGAAACTGAAAACACATTTTCCAACTGTGAGAATTGGCCACATCAATTAATCTCATTGGATCTATTAAAATATTATTGAGTTTCTATCAAGGTAAAAAGAGGTGCATATTCCTGCTACCTCATTAAAGGATATTTAAAGCCATCTCCCTTGGCATAGGACACTGTGGATTCTAGGTATTTCCACAAAGTCAAAACCATGATGCCTTTGCTCAGAGTCTACTGGAAAATATCAGGAACAAAGATTAGATAATATGTGATCTTTAGAGTAGGTAACACAGAGGAAAGTTATATAGAGTTTATAAAAAATAAAAACAGGTATTAATAGTATTCTAAAGCTAATTCTCTATATCAAAATGATAGACCAGAAAAAAGTTATAGGCTCAATTAGTTAATCAAAAACCATATTAGATATTATTTTGGGGCAAATTATTTAAAAAAATAAAAGACTACAGTTTAGAACGTTTGTATTAAATATCGATATGTAATTTCCAAAATAATTCTTGAAGAATTCTAAGAAACTTGGTTGTTAACAGATATAATGAGTAAAATAAAAGGATGCTATGGAAGATTATCTAAATTCAGGTTTCCTTAAAATACACCTTAACACATGAGTTGAAGGGAAGGGGTTCTATAATATCTGCTTCATGCACAAAGGTAGATAGGGTCTGAAACGGACCAACTTAATATTGTGTTAAACTTAGAAAACAAATATTTTTGTTCATAACCACCCAGGTAAAAGGTGGTTATGATTAATCATTTGATCATCTATCACTGAGAGAAATTTATTATTATTAAAGTCAAAGTCAAATTTATTATTATTAAAGGCAAAGTATTCAGTCACCAAGTATCTTCCTTGAGACATGTCTTGAAATCTTGAAAATCCAGAGAAAGAAATAAAAGAAGTAGCAAGAGTTACCTACAAATCTAGTCTATAACTAGATGTATAACAATTGTGGTGTTTTGTTTTGTTTTGTTTTTTAGAGACAGGGTCTTGTTCTGTCATCTAGGCTGAAGTGCAGTGGAGTGATCATAGCTCATGGCAACACTGAACTCCTGGGCTCCAGCGATCCTCCCACCACAGCCTCCCAAGCAGCTAGGATTACAAGTGTGAGCCACCATGCTCAGCTAATTTTTAAAATTTTGTAGAGATGGGGTCTTGCTATGCTGCCCAGGCTGGTCTTAAACTCCTAGCCTCAAGCAATCCTCCCACTTTGGCCTTCCAAAGTGCTGGGATTACAGACATGAGCCAATGTTCCCAGCCTACATAACAATTTTGGTAGATGCTTTTAAGGGGATTCTATCATATTTTAATATTAGGTTCATTTTCTGAGCAGTATAGTGTATTACAGAAAATAGAATATCAGAATGACCCGAGTTCAAATCTTGGCTGTTTCACATATTTTCTTTTTCTTTTTCTTTTTTTTTTGAGACAAAGTCTCACTTTGTTGCCCGGGCTAGAGTGAGTGCCGTGGCGTCAGCCTAGCTCACAGCAACCTCAAACTCCTGGGCTTAAGCGATCCTACTGCCTCAGCCTCCGGAGCAGCTGGGACTACAGGCATGTGCCACCATGCCCGGCTAATTTTTTTTTTTATGTATATATTTTAGTTGGCCAGATAATTTCTTTCTATTTTTAGTAGAGACAGGGTCTCGCTCTTGCTGGTCTCGAACTCCTGACCTCGAGCAATCCACCCACCTCGGCCTCCTAGAGTGCTAGGATTACAGGCGTGAGCCACCGTGCCTGGCCTCACATACTTTCTTATGTAGAATTTAGGTTCTGCAGTTGATAGGTAAAGTAAAAATTGTATTGTCGATACTACTTGAAAACCCCCATTAAAAAATTTTATATAGATTTAGGGGATACAAGCAAGTGCAGTTTTATTACATGGATACATTGTGCAGTGGTGAAGTCTGGGCTTTTAGTGAATCTATCACTGGGATAGTGTACACTGTACCCAACAGGTAATTTTTCATCCCTTACCCCCCTCCCACCTTTTAGAGTCTCCAATGTCTATTATTCTTTTCTGTATGATCATGCCTACTCATAGTGTAGCTCCCACTCATGTGTTACAACATGTGGTATTTGATTTTCTATTCCTCAGTTACTTCACTTAGGATAATGGTCTCCAGTTCCATCCCAGTTGCTGTAAAAGACATTATTTCATTCTTTTTTATGTATTTTATGGCATATTATTATATATATCATGTTTTCTTTATCCAATCATCACTTGCTGAACACTTGGGTTGGTTCCACACCTTTGCTATTGTGAATAGTACTGTGATAAACATATGGGTATAGGTATCTTTTTGATATAAAGATTTCTTTTCATTTGTATAGATACTCAGTAGTGGGACTGCTGGATCCCATGGTAGATCTATTTTTAATTCTTCGAGAAACCTCCATACTTTTTTCCATAGAGGTTATACTAATTTACATTCCCACCAACAGTGTATAAGCATTCCATTTTCTCTGCATCTGTGCCAACATTTATTATTTGTAGACTTTTTAATAATGACCATTCTGACTGGAATAAGATGGTAACTCAATGTGGTTTTAATTTGCATTTCTCTGATGAGTAGTGATGTGCAGTTTTTCATAAGTTTGTTGGCCACTTGTATGTCTTCTTCTGAAAAATGTCTGTTCATGTTCTTTGCACACTTTTTAATGGGGTTGTTTTTTTCTTGTTCAGTTGTTTGAGTTCCTTGTAGATTCTGGATATTAGTCCTTTGTCAATTGCATAGTTTATGAATATCCTATCCCATTCTATTGGTTGTCTATTTACTCTGCTGATTACTTCTTTTGCTGTGCAGAAAGAAGATTTTTAGTTTAATTAAGTCCTATTTGTTCATTTTTATTTTGGTTGCATTTGCTTTTGGGGTCTTAGTCATAAATTCTTTGCCTAGGCCAATTCCCAGCAGAAGTTTTACTAGGTTTTCTATAGTTTCAGGTGTTAAATCTAAGTCTTTAATCTATTTTGAGTTAATTTTTGTATATGATAAGAGATATGGATCCAGTTTCATCCTTCCATGTGTGGCTATCCAATTTTTCCAACACCATTTATTGAAAAAGGTGTCCTTTCCCCAGCATGTTTTTGTCTGTTTTGTTTAGATCAGATGGTTGCAGGTATATGGCTTTATTTCTGGGTTCTCTATTCTGTTCCATTGCTCAATGTGTCTGTTTTTACACCAGTACCATGCTGTTTTGGTTACTATAGCCTTGTAGTATAATTTGAAGTCAGGTAATGTGATACCTCCAGCTTTGTTCTTTTAGGATTGCTCTGGCTATTCAGGCTCTTTTTTTGTTTCCATATGAATTTTAGGATTGTTTTTTCTAATTCTGTGAAAAATGTCATTGCTATTTTGATAGGAATTGTATTCAATCTGTAGATTGCTTTGGGCAGTATGGTCATATTCACAACATTGATTCTTCTAATCCATGAGCATGGGATGTTTTTCTATTTGTGTCATCTGTGATTTCTTTCATCAGTGAATTGTAGTTCTCTTTGTAGAGATCTTTCACCTCCTTGGTTAAATATATTGTTTGGTTTTTCTTTTTCTTTTTGCAGCTATTATAAATGAGACTGAGTTTTTAATTTGGTTCTCAACTTGATCATTATTGGTATATAGGAATGCTACTGATTTTTGGATGTTGATTCTGTAACTTAAGGCTTTACTGAATTCATTTATCAAATCTAAGAGTATTCTGGAGGAGTCTTTAGTGTTTTCTAGGTGTAAGATCATACCATCAGCAAACAGAGATAACTTGACTTCCTTTTTTCCAATTTATGTGCCCTTTCTTTCTTTGTCTTGCCTGATTGCTCTGATGAAGACTCCTAGTACTATGTTGAATAGAAGTGGTGAAAGTGGGCATCCTTGTCTCACTCCAGTTCTTAAGGGAAATGCTTTCAACTTCTTCCCATTCAATATGATGTTGGTTCTGAGTTTGTCATATATGGCTTTTATTATTTTGAGGTATGTTCTTTCTATGCCTAGTTTGTTAAGGGCTTTTATCATGAAGGGATGCTGAATTTTATAGAAAGCTTTTTCTACATCCCTTGAGATAATCATATGGGTTTTTTTTTAATTTCTGTTTATATGGTGAATCATATTTATTGATTTGAGTGTGCTGAACCATCCTTGCATCCCGGGAATAAAACCCACTAGATCATGGTATATTATTTTTGATGTGCTATTGAATTTGATTTGCTAGTTTGTTTGTTTGTTTTAGGATTTCTGCATCCATGTTCATGAGAGATATTGGTCTATAGTTTTCTTTTTTGTTGTTGTTGCATCCTTTCCTGGCTTTGGTACCAGGGTGATACAAGCTTTGTAAAATGAGTTAAGCAGAATTCCCTCCTTCTTGATATTCTGGAACAGTTTCAGTAGAACTGGTAGCAGTTCTTCTTTGTATGTCTGATAGAATTTGGCTGTGAATCAGTCTGAACCTGGGTTTTTTTGTTGTTGTGAAATTTTTTTTTACTGATTCAATATCAACTACTCGTCGGTCAATTCAGGATTCCTATTTCTTCCTGATTCAAGTCTGGGAAGTTGTATGTTTCCAGGAATTTATCCATTTCCTATAGGTCTTCCAGTTTGTGGGCACAGAAAAGTTCATAGTAGTCTCAGATGATCTTTTATATTTCTGTGATATCAGTTGTAATGTCTCCTTTTTCATTTGATTGAATTTATTTGAATCTTCTCTTCTTTTCTTGGTTAATCTAGCTAGCAATCTGTCAATTTTGTTTATCTTTTCAAAGAACTAACTTTCTGTTTCATTGATCCTTTACATTTTTTTTTGGTCTCAATTTTGTTTAGTTCTGCTCTGATCTTTGTTATTTTTTTGTCTTTTGCTAGCTTTAGGTTTTGCTTTGTTCTTGTTTCTTTAGTTCCTCGAGGTGTAATATTAGGTTATTAATTTGTGATCCTTCTATCTTTCAGATGCAGGTATTTAACACTATAAACTTCCCTCTTCCATTTTGAGATTTTTGTTTCACAGAGTGACTCAATTCAGAAATAATACAAATGTTTTATTGCTCGGATGATTTAAGCAAGAATCAAACTTGTTAGCCCTTCTGATTTTTGGTCATCATCTTCATCTGCTATGGATGATTTTTATCATTTTTTTTTAAACTTTCTGTGCCAGTTATCAACTTACTGGCTCTCAGCTCCAATTCACCATTCATTGCCTGCTCTACAGAAATGGATCTGAGACCTTTAAATATTATTCCTTTGCCAGCAGGCATGATGTTAAGCTATATTAACAGAGGGTGCTGGAGAGACAGTTTCCCGAGTGTCTAAATCCTACCCAATTCCTGCAGCTCAGGTGGCTTCTCCAGCACTCTCTCTCTCCCCTACCTAGTGTTTTTAAGCAGAGTGCCTCTGGTGAGATACCTCCCCATAAATAGCTTCTCCTGCATTCTAGTGGGTAGATTTCTGGCAACTGCCAGCAGGCAGATTTCCAACAAGTTCTGACTTTCAGTAAGCCATGGTCATGCCCTTTTTCCAACAAGGTCTACATCTCAACCCTGAGTGTTCTATCTCAGCCCAGGGTGTAGTGACTGCTCCTCACATCTGCTATTCCTATATTATCTAGAGTTCTTTTTACTTCTTACTAGCCAATCCCTCATTACTTAAATTCCCAATTATAGTGAAAAATTCTTTATATTAAACTTTTCCTATTCAAATTACTGTGTGGTTTCTCTCCCCTCACTGGACCCAGACTGATACATTATTGTTAGACAATGTTTCCTTAAGGTCCTTAATTCTCCAATATCCTCTAGAATGTCAACCAAGCCATCGTCATCCATTTGTCTGGCTGCCTGAACATTTCAATGATGTAATTCGCTTTTTTGTCAAAAGTCAACAAACCCTTTAAATCCTTAAAAATCATTCACAAATCTTTCCATAGGTTTCACTAACATGCTTGACTATTTCAGGATGTATTGCTCTCATATTACAAAGCCAGCAGGGGAATGATTAGGGGAATCGATTCTTGCCTTTCTTTTCATAGTTTCTCAGGTGTCTGTTCACTAAGTAGAATAGTTTTCATACTATATGCCATTATTATTTCTATTTCTCTCTTCCTCTCTCCCAAGCACTATGGCTGTATTGTCATAAATTTGGTCTATTGACTGTGACCTCATATAGTAATTCAACCTGTATGAACCAGTTTCCTCATCTCTGTAAAAAGGGTATAATATCTAAATGATAGAATTATCAACAGAGGAAAGCTTTTCAAAAGCTTACACAAACTAAACTATTCCTTGAAGAATTTTCAAGTCCTTTCTCTGATGACCATCATATTGAATATACCAAGAAAAATGGAGGTTTCTTTCAAGATTAAATAGTAAGGAGAAACCAAAAGTAGAGGAGAGAGAACAGAAGTAAAATTTTCTCTGTGTTAATCACTGTCCAACAATCTCACCAAGAGAGTAATAAAGTTGTAGAACTATTTATAATAGTGATGGAAGCCAAGCAACGTATAAGCAATATTTGGTTACTTACTTTGCCATTGTTTCTGCAGACAGGTCTTCAGAATTCTTGACTTTTGTTTCACCTAAAAAGAAAATATTTTAAAAATAAAATTCTGAAGGATAAGAATTATAAAAACAAGAGTATTTACTTTTAAAAATCTCTCTTTTGGACAACGAAATAGGTACTTTATAATTTTGTATGATGGGTTTAGCAAGGATTTTCTACGTGACAGATAAATATTTATAGTTAGCCTAAGGAGGATAATTATAATACCCTTGGCAAAGATTTATCCACATTCTTATTCATTACTTTCATAAGAATTTGATTATTTTAAAGGATATTTTTTCTTAGGTTAAATATATATAAAAAATATAAAATCTTTATACACACACATTTATAAAGACTAGAAACTAGGACTTTCCCCAAATGCCCAAATAGAATAGACTGGGTTATTTTATGGCTACAAAGAAGTCTGTAATATTATAGTTAAGACTATTCAAAGAGGCTTGGTGACTATGTCATTGAGTTAATGGCTAAGAACTTTGCTTACCATGACTTCGCAGATCCAAAGCCACAATCCTACACTGAACTCTACTAATGATTGCTGCCTAGGAGGAAAAAGAAAAAGTAGTAAGATACATCTGGCATAGCAAATTTTACCCAATTATCAATGATAATTTTGTTAAATGAACTGCCATCAGAATACAAGGAACCCCAGAAAACCAAAAGATGACTTTCCACTTTTAAAACTTTCTTTTATTTAAGCATATTATGGGGGTACAAATGTTTAGGTTACATATATTGCCTTTGCCCCATCTGAGTCAGAGTTTCAAGTGTGTCCATCCCCCAGATTTTCCACTTTTAAGCAAAATAAAAGACTGATGATGCTCTGCTTTTTTTGGCACATATTCTGGACTCTACCTTCAAAAATACGGCTTTCTCTACCTAAATCTCTCTTTCAAACTTAACTCTTCCTAGCCTTTCCTCAGGCATTCCTTAGGCAGTGAACCTCTGAGCTCTGCTATTACCTGTGGTTTTCATCCATGTTCTTTGGATATCTTTTCCTTATTCTGGAGAGAGAATCCCCTAGATAGGGACGATGAATTGGTTTGTGTCTTGGCTCAGGACATCACACAAACATGACATTCAAATCATGAAATAACCCTGAAAGCAGTACCAGTCATGAAATCTACCAAAGATTCACTTAAGACAGACGTACAAGCTTGTGTATAATTAAATAAAAATGTATTAAAAAGAAATCACTGAAGTTGGTTACAATTGAAAAAGAAAAAAAAAGGAATAAATTTGCTTCGATTGCACTACATAAAAGGTAGAACCAGGATTACAAAACAGAAACAAAATATACATGGGAAGTCAGTAACTGTCAATTCCAACCTTTTCTTCTTCCTTTTTTTTTTTTTTTAACTTCTGCAATGACTTGGAATTGATTCCAATGACTTGGAATCAATAGCTTTAACTTGAAAGCAACGATTTACAATCATATGTGCCTGTGAGAAAACACTAAGAGTACTAAAAGAATTTTTTCATTTATTTACTTAACAAATCTTTCTAAATTGCATCTAAAAATCTGGTATGAAACAAGTAAGCAAGGGGGTTACAGTAGTGAAAAAGATAGGCAATGCCCCAGTTCTCATGATGTTTACATTCTAGTGTGACAGAGGAAGACTAGAAAAAAATAAATAAGCAAAGTAAATTCACAGAGTAACATGTGCTTTAAAGATAATAAAAAAGTGTCAGAGCATGTCTATGATAGCTACTCTAGACCTTGTCTTAAACAGTACAACTTTGTTACTTCTGAAATAGATGAGTGAAAGGCAGCTATTTAAGAACTAGACTGATCCATTTTCTCACCAGAATTTGTGTCAGTATAATTAGTAGTATCAGCTAATACCTATTAAATCTTACTATATGCCAGTTACCAATCTAAGTGCTTCAAATGAATTATCTTTCTCCTCACAAATCTTTACTATTTAGACATAAGTTTCATCATTTTACAGATAAGGACATTTTACAAAAAGATTAAGTAACTTGCCCAGGGCTAAACAGCTAATAAGTGGCACAACCAAGATTCAAATCCAAACAGCCTGGCTCCAGGTGGTTTTCAACCCTGGCTGCATAACAGAATCATCTAAGGAGCTTTAGGAAATACTGCAGCTAACCCACCAGAAATGCTGATTTAGGGGAACTGGGGTAGGGGCCAGGGTTATCTGTATATTATAGATAATTCTAATTAGGTGGTTCTAATGTACAGCCAAAATTGAGGCCCACTAGCCTAACCCCAGACTAGAGAACAAAAGACAAGACTGGCAATAAGATCTGGGTAGTAATAACATGCTTCTGTATCACTTTGTTATGTCCACCAAATTATCGCAGATAATCTCAAAGTATCTTCCTGAGAAGTAGGTTGGGTAAATATTAGCATAATTTCTGTACGTGACCAATGAGGTTCTGAGAGGTATATCAAGTATAGGTGAAGGTGTGGAGAAATAGGTATCTTCATGAACACATGATATCCTCAAATAATAATTTTGGCCAATTTGATAAGTGAAAAGTTATATTCTTCTATTTTACTTTAGTATTCTCATTAATAGTAAGATAGTGCCATTTTTATAAATTCATCAGTTATTAATGTTTCCCTCTTCTATGAACTGACACTTCATGATCTCTTGCCCATTTTTCTACTGAGTTGTCTTTTTTCTTACTGCTTTGTAGATTTTTATTCTTTTTAATATAATGAAAGTATTAACCCTTTGCCTGTTATTTACATTGCACATATTTCAAATATTTTTTACCTAACATATAACTTGTGTTTAAGGTATCATGTCTAGAAGTTTTTGGTTTTAGCAAAGCCAAGTTAATCAATCTTTCCTTTATGGCTTTTACTTCTTTTGGCTAGGTTTAAGAAGGCCTGCCACAATGTCCTATCTCAATGCTCTTAAGGTTTGTTTTTTAAATTCAGTCCTTTAATCCATTTGGATGTTTATTTTTATAGCATTTCTTTTGATACATGGGTTTATTTCTTTATTCTTTCTGCCAATACTAGACTCTTAATTGATGGAGTTTTAGAATATGTTTTGATGTCTGAGAGGGCAAGTTACCTCTCTCTCCCTGTCTTTCAAAATTACTTTGGTCGTCCCTAGGCATTTTTTCTTCCATGTGAATTTAAGTTTATTGATTAAGTCTCATGAAAATCCCATTGGGATCTTAACTAGGTTAGGCAGATTCATACAGAAACATGATTTTCCCTATTCAGATTTTCCTTTAAAGCCTTCTGTTTTATTGTTTCTTCATAAATGTATTATATTTTTTAAAAATAAGGTTTATTCCCAGGTATTTTATATTTTTGTTGCTTTTACAAATAGAATAATTTTTCCTATATTTCCAAATTTAATAAGCACTAATATTAGGAAAAACAGATTTTTTAAATATTGACTTTGAAAACTATTGCTTAGTTTGTCACTTGATTTTCTTTAATTTTCTAGGGAGACAATATCTACAAATAATGACTGTTCCAGTTATTATTTTTACATCGTTAAAACTCATTTTTCTTTCTTGTCTTGTTGTTTGGCTAGAACTTCCAATATAACATTGAAAATACCACCCTTGTCTTGTCCTTGACTTTAAAAGGAATGTGTCTAATGTTTCACCACTAAGTATGATATTTACACAATTTTCTAGTATATAAACTTTATAAAGTTTAGGAAGTTTTTCATCTATTCCTAGTTGTCAAGATTTTTCAATATGAGTAGATACTATAGTTGTTCAAGTCCTTTTGGGGCATCAAGTGAGGTAAGAAAGATGAATCATACTGGTAAGATTTTTTAAGGCTGAGCCATTCTTACATTCCTGGGTTAAAACCTACTTGGTCACAGTGCATTATTATTATTTTACTGCACTACTGGATTCAATATGCTGTTATTTTACTCAAGACTCTGCATCTATTTTATAAGTGAGATTGGATTAATTTTCCTATATTGTCATTGCTTGGTTTTAGTATTAGACTGATGGCACCTTCAAAAATAAGCTGGGTAGCTTAAAACAGTACTATTCTAAGTAGTTTTTACATGGTGGAAAATCTAAATGAACTTCCTCCTTTTTGAGAGAAATTAACACTCCATAAGATATCAAATATTTAGAACTAAGTAATACAAGAACAGCTTTCTAACTAGTCTCCCTGCCTCCATTTGTGTTTCTTGCCCCATCATCTTTACTAGCACCTTTTTTTTTTTTTTTGGCTTTCTTCCTGGTACAAATATCTTTTTTTTTTTATTCTTTTTTCACCATATTGTGGGGGGACAAAAGTTTAGGTTACGTATATTCCCCTTGCCCCCCCCATCCTCCCAAGTCAGAATTTCAAATGTGTTCATCCCCTAGACAGTGCTCATCGCACTCATTATGTATGTATACACCCATCCCCTCCCCCACCCACATCTGCCGGACACCCGATCAATGTTATTCCTAAATGTGCTCTTAGGTGATGATCAGTGAAACCATTTGATGTAGCACCTTGATTTTTTAAAGCTCTTCAATAGCTTCCATTGCCTAAAACAGTGGTAATTCAATTACAAGTAAGTAAATGTGTATCAAAATGCTCAACTCCCCAGAATTTTACAATATGGTATGTTTCAAGCAAAATACGCTTTCCGTATTCCTTCTCTAATTCTGATACATCTAAAATATGTTTAGTTTGGATTTGGGTGGGGGAAGTGTTGCATTATATTTAAAAATAGCTCCTACTAGGTTTCTGGCCTGAGTCTTCCCTCTTAGGCAGCACAGAACCAGTCTTTAGAGAAATATGCATACTGGAGTCAGACACAGTTACATTTGAGTTTTGGTGCTGTCACTGGCTATGTGATTTCTCTAAATTTCCATGTCCTCATCTGCCTAATCTCAAAAGATTACATTAAATGGTATCATGTACCACTTAGCACAGTACCTGGCACACAGTAAATGTTAAATAGATGTGGCTGATTTTTTTCTTACTATAGTTGAGAACAAATATTATGTCTCCCAAGTCTTTCTTCTTTTCAGACCAAACACTTTTCAGTTCTTTCAACTATTCCTTAAATGCTATGGTTTCAAGTACTCTAATCCTGGCTGTTCTTTTCTGGACAAGTTCCAGTTTGTCAATTTCTCTTTAACTTGTGGGATCCAGAACTGAATATAACCTTTTTCCTTTGAAAATAGTTTCCATTAAAGGAAGAAACAATCTTTACATTATGAAAGTAGTAAACATGTAACTGAGAACCTAGAATATAGAAAAATGGGGGGAAAATCACTCATAAGCTTTTTTCCATAGTGTGCAGGAAAACTAAAAGGGTACATAATATTTTATCTTACAGGTACATCTGGTTTATTTAACCATTTACTTATTGTTGGACATTGGCATTATTGATTTTAAACAAAGAGCTTTTCCTGTATTTGTTATTATTGCCTTAGAACTTAGAATCCTAGAAGTGCAGTTTCTGTCAAATGGTATAAATATTTTGATGATTCAATCACAGTGCTAAATTACTTTCCAAAAGAGCTCTATTCATTTACAACACCACCAGCAATGTTTGAATGTGTCTGTTTTCTGGTACTTGTGTCAACAGTGAGGATTCATTTTGAAAAACATTATTAAATTGATACATTACAAAATGATACCTATGAATGATATCTGATTACTAGGGAGGATGAATGTTCCCCATATCTGTCTGTTCCCCAGGAACTGTTTTTTCAAGTCCTTTGGGTTTGTGTCTCTTGGAGTTTGAGATTTTTCTGACCATGTTATACAACTTCTTTATGTATCAGTCATGTGTAAATGACTCACTGTCATTTGATAAAGCCTTTAGAATAATTACCTACTTTTCTGCTTTTTTTTTTTTTTTGAGACAGAGTCTCACTGTGTTGCCCAGGCTAGAGTGAGTGCCGTGGTGTCAGCCTAGCTCACAGCAACCTCAAATTCCCAGGCTTAAGCGATCCTACTGCCTCAGCCTCCCGGGTAGCTGGGACTACAGACATGCGCCACCATGCCCAGCTAATTTTTTCTACATATACTTTTAGTTGTCCAGATAATTTATTTCTATTTTTTAGTAGAGACGGGGTCTCGCTCAGGCTGGTCTTGAACTCCTGACCTCGAGTGATCCACCCGCCTCGGCCTCCCAGAGGGCTAGGATTACAGGCGTGAGCCACCGTGCCCGGCCTTTTCTGCTTTCTTAAACAGAATACAGTGAATAGAATCTAACCTTTTCTTAAGTGTTCAGGGATAGTATTAACTTATTCAAGGAATAATTATTGAGCATCAATGCTATGATAGGCCCTGTGTAGCAGACATGTAAGAGTGAATAAGGTACAGCCCCTGTTCTCAAGGACTTCATGATCTAGCATCATAAATGTCAACCGCAGTTATCTATCTCTTCTTCTGGCTTCAGTATACTTGTCTTCCTATTATACTAATGCCTTTATGCTTTTATTTTATTGTCCTATTTTACCAGTTATTATCTAAGTGAAGGTCTGAGGGAAATTCTGTCTGTCATGATTATGAGGTACTTGAGCTTATTCCTGCTGTTTATCATGACTGCTTTCTGGATCCACAGACATGTTCCAACATCTGAAGTCTGATCTGTGAAGTCAAGTCAACTGCAAGAGTACTAACTTTTATGTACCCACTTTTATTTTCAAAGCACTGTCACATATAAAGTCATTTAGTGGGCTGGTACACTGTCAGGAATAACAACAACAAAAAAGGACAGGTAAATTTAACCAGCCAAAGTCTAAGCTTAAGTTATTTGCGTGGTAGGGAATTACCTTGTTTATATAATACAAATAAACCAGGTGAGCAATTGTGATATTATGATCTATCTGTAACAGAGCTTCACAAAATGTGGGATGCTAATAGGTGTTTTAGAGAAAAAGAATTGAGTGGTCAAATACATTTGAAAGACAAAGGTAAAATTAAATAGATATATTTAGAACAACATCTCAGAGCCTTTAATAATATACTGTTATGTAGGGTGAATTTCCAAGAGAGTAAGAGAAGGATATTATATGTAATATTTCTCAAACTTAATCACAAAAATCCCTGTTTCACTAATTTTCACGGAATTAGTAATCTATAGAATATACTTTGGCAAAAGAAGAACTAAAGATATCTTTTACAATGATAATACATTTAATAATGTCAGCAGCAATTTGTCAATCATCTCCTATGTGCAAGCACTTTTCATGTTATTTCACTGTTCCTATCTATGGGATAAAAATATTTAGTATCAATACATGTCAACAAATAGACTATAATATTTGTATAAGGCTTTATAATTTACAAACAGTTCATATCCATTATTTTACATAAAGAAACCTTGAAATGTAAGGAGACTGTATTTGGAGAGTAAAGGCTTAAGCAGCATACTCAAAGGCTTACTTAAGCCCTTATAACTAGTACTGGTAAAATCAGGACTAGAAATCACATCTGACTCCTACTTCATTGTTCTTTCTCTCAGAGTCAAAATTAATAGTTGTTTCATGAAAAGTCTGCTCTAGCCCTACCTAGATCCATCCCTCCTCTCTAAGGACCATGAATGCTCAAATAGGTAGCTCTGATACTGCACTAGAGTCCTGGGGCGCTTCTCTAAAATTCAAAGAATGCAGAGGCTATCTCTAGCCTACATATGTACTTCTCATCAAAATTTTACAAAATCTTGTGACCTTTTAAGTGCTATCCCTGGAATAAAGCTTTTCTTATTCACCTACTACTTTTGCCAAATTCCTTATGAGGCAGAGCCTGGATTCACTATCCCTAATAAGTTACAATGCAGTTATGTGAATGTGCCATGCCAATTAAGATGGTGCTTCACTCCTCTCCCAAGTCACACATCTCTTTCCTTCCTTCCATGTCTCCAATGTGTTAGAGCAGCCCAAGGACAGTGTATTAGCTTAGAGCAGAGCCAAGCTAGCTATAGCACATGAGTCATTTCTGATGGCTCTGACCCTGGTTCAGGGAAACCAGAGTACATTTACTACCATAGCTGCTATGTTAGGAAGAGGTACATGTCACTGCTACTTGTTCATTCAAAAAACATTCCTTGGAAAAAACAAAAAACATTCTTTGAGCATACAATGTGTACTAGGTATAAATACGCCAGAATCTCTGCATCCAAAAAACCTATCAATCTATCTATTTGAGGAATGTAAATGACTAAAGCTATCATTGGAAATATGGCTAGTGCAAACTGAGATATGCTCTAAGTATAAAATACACATTGGATTTCAAAGATAGTATGAAAAAGAATGTAAAATATCTCAATAATAATTTTTATATTGATTACCTGTTGAAATGATATTTTATTTTATTTTATTTTATTTTTGAGACAGAGTCTCACTCTGTTGCTCAGGCTAGAGTGCTGTGGTGTCAGCCTAGCTCATAGCAACCTCAAACTCCTGAGCTCAAGCAATCCTACTGCCTCAGCCTCCCGAGTAGGTGGGACTACAGGCATGCGCCACCATGTCCAGCTAATTTTTTCTACATATTTTAAGTTGTCCAGCAATTTCTTTCTATTTTTTTAGTAGAGACGGGGTCTCACTCTTGCTCAAGCTGGCCTCAAACCCCTGAGCTCAAACGATCCACCTGCCTCGGCCTCCCAGAGTGCTAGGATTACATGCATGAGCCACTGTGCCCAGCCTTGAAATGATATTTTAGATGCAATGGATTAAATAAAATACATATTAAAATTAATTTCACCTGTTTCTTTTTATCTATTTGAATTACCTACTAGGAAATTTAAAATGACATGTGTGGCTTGTATTATATTAATATTTCTATTGAATAGCTCTGGTCTAGAGACATGAGAGAGCCTGGCACTTATGGCCATATCATACAGCTTATCCTAGAGTAAGAGAAGGAAGTACCAAACGAGACATGGGCCAAATTATTTAATAACTATTGAGTAAGTGCCTATATGTCAAGAACTGTTTCAGGCACGTGGGAAACAAAAGGAATAAGACATTATCCTTGTTTTCAAGGAATTCATGGTCTAATAGAAGAGACAAGAGGTGCTTTTATACTTAATCCCAATAATCCCTGCTACCAGGTACAAAGTGGTATGTTCAGGGCCTTCCTCAACTCCACAGCCATCTGGCTCCAGGTGGCCAGTGCTGCTGTATTCCCACTTGCTCTCCCATTTTCTGTCCTTCAGGGTCCCTAGTGGTAAACAGAGGATGTATGTATATCTGCTTAATACACATAAGAGATGACAAATTTATTTTAAACATAGAGGTTGCTAATATCTTCCTTGGCAGCCTCTCTCCTTGCACATGGGCTGCCCCATCCTAGAGTCAAGGATATTAAACTGGCAGCATTCAATCCCCTACTCTGGACCAGGGTTATGATCAGCCAAATATTGTTTACTCTCTAGTAGCTCACAAGTACCATTAAATTACAAAGAATCATTCAACATAAGAAGAAATATTTTCCAAATACTTATGAGATACCTCCATATGCAAAGTACTACATTGGCTCTTATGGAAGACAAATAAAGTGACAGACATTATCTAAAGCAACTGAATAAATGTCTGCTTATCTCTTATATTACTGAGATACAGATCCCCACTTTTATCAAAGCACAAATCCATTGCCCCTCATTGCAATGCACAAACATACAAAATTTTATAAACTGACGAATTCATGCACTAAGCCTTACCCCAGTTAAGAACCTCTGGTTTAAAGAACAGGGGATTTTCAGCCTACCATGACAAATACTTGGCTTCTACTAATCCCTAACCTTCTTATGTGAAGCAATATAAGTGAGCACAGAAGGAAGAGTTAGACTAGTCAGATTTATTCAGAAGTAAAACAATGATTGCACAATGAATGCTGATTGTACAAATTGGGTCATTCTTGTCACAACCAACTAAAACAGTCAAGAGGGAAAAAACACTCAGGGTACATAACATTGTTACAAGAATATAATTCTCTGCAAGTCTGTCTGCTGAAACTGCCTGCTGTAACCTAAAATCAGTTTTACCTATTAGCTACTAAAACCTACTGTGATTCTAAGACTAGTTTTACCCACCACAGTCACTCACCAATCAGAACTTGCCAGCTCCCCCAAACTTTCAATGAACCTTCCTGAAGAACAATACATAACATTTTGCCTTTTAATAAAAACTCCAACCTTCTCTTTGTTCTTCAGATACATCAAAGACCACCCGGTTTGTGTGCGTGTCCCAAAATGCAATTATTGCTTCCCAAATAAAACACCTTAATTTCAGAGATTTGTCTCTACCTTTAATTGACTTCATCAGTGCTAACATCAACTTCTACTATCAATAACTTACCGTGAACACAGCCCAGGAAAGGGCAGAATGACCTCCTCCATGCAAAAGGAGCAGGACTGGACCCTCTGAACCACTCTTGTAAACTCGAAAAGTGTATGAATAGTTAAAGATAACATATCCAAGTTCTGGCTCTCTTAAGTTTTTGATTATTTAATCATAATAATACTGAGTAAAAAACTCAAGGAGCACTAACCTATATACAAAACTGCAGACTTCCAAATGTAAGAGAAACTTAAATATTTCTGAGACCCCAACCCTGAGTTTTTGAAGCATAAAGCCAGTATAACCATTTTTTTCAAAGAAAAAAAATTACTCCCTTTGCCTTAATGAGGACATAGTCCCTGGTTTCTATAATAGAAATGAAATCAGTTCAACTCACCTGATTTATGAAACCTTCTCCAGGGCCCTTAAGAGTTATAGTATATTAGTTTCATGAATGTAATTCTTAATCCCTTCTCCATGCACTGGATAATTATAGCCAAGAAAGATATTGGCATGGACTTTCAGGTAACATTCCATAAAGAACAAGTGGAGAATAAAGCAAGAATAAAGAACATTTTAGAAACTACCTTCTAACTTAGACAACATCGTAAACTCACTAAAGAATAAGCCATTGCAAAGGATATATCCTTGCCAGTTTCATTCTCTACTTCTACATCTTCCATGGATTCAAAGTACTGACTCCAAGGAACAGGGGAAAAATCCCGCTTTCTTCCAGGGCTAGGGAGAAAAAAAAGAAAGAGACATTTCAAGTAAAAAATAGTTATGTATGAAAAGATAAAATCTTGGTCAACAAATGCTAAATGTAAATCTGAAATGAAAATAGCAAAGGTATTTTCTCTTAAAGATATAAGAGCTCATCACAAAGCACCACATTAAAAATGTGTTTAAGTAAGTTCAAATATAGATTTAAGAGTAAAAAGTTTAGGATTCTAGAAAATTCATTAGTATATTTTAATCACAAATAAATTCCATGTTTATATATACCACAAAACCTACTAGTTGCTCTTGGCTATAGGCTCATTCCTATTCTCCCAACCCACTCTAATACCATTCCTGCCAGGTGCAGCAGTTTGCGCCTATAATCCCAGCTACTCAGGAAGCTGAGGCAGGAGGATCACCTGAGGCCAGGAGTTTGAGATCAGCCTGAGCAACAGAGCAAGACCCCATCTCCAAAAAATAAAAATAAAAATAATTAGCTAGGTGTGGTGGCATGCACCTGTAGTCCCAGCTACCCAAGGGACAGAAGCAGGAGGATTGCTTGAGCCCAAGAGTTCCAGACCAGACTGGGCAACACAATAAGACTCCCATCTCCAAAAAAACAAAAAACAAAAACCATTCCTACTATTAACACAATCATTCTTGGTCACTATTCCTTCTTCACACCTTTAATCTTTCACACTCTTTCATGCTTCTTTGTCATTCCCAACCAATCAACATTAGGAAACCTTCATGGGAGGCAAATTGGCAATAGTAATACCATAAATTCCTAGGAATTTATCAGAAGAATTGCTCACACAGAAGTGAAACGACTTATCTATTCAACATAGCATTGTTTGTAATAGAGAAGAGTTGGAAACAACCTAAATATCCATCAACACGGGACTGATTAAAATAAACTGTGGTACATAATAGTTGTAAAAATGAAGAAGTTATGCATTGATAAAATTCTTTGGCTTATATATGAATATATAACTCCAAGATACACTGTTTTAAAAAAAAGACAAACATGATGTACAGTCTATGACTTGGATAAAACTGGGCAATATATATAAATATAATTATTTATATTTATATTTGATTATTTATATACATTTACAATATCTCTGGGAGGACACTGATATAACACTGATAGTATCCTGGGAGGGGATGTATGACTGGGAAATGAGAGGAAAAATTTTCAGTGTATATCCCTTTCTATCTTTTGATTTTTGAACATATATTATTAAAAAATATAAATTTATTTTAAAACAAAACAAAAATAACCAATGTCTATTTACAGCCTATGTCTTCAACCTTGGATGGAGCACAAGAAAAAAACCCTGAGCCTTCCCCTACTTTTCTTCCCAGTAATGAAGGAAATTCAGAATTCTGTCAGCAGCAAAACATTGCCTCCTACCAGATATCTTCCCATATATGCTACGGGGCTGAGTGGAGAATACCTACAAAGCATAATACAAAGCCCCTCTTAAAAACTTAAGTTGATACAAAAGCACTCTTGGTTGGCTACTTGAATACTGGGAAGAATTACAATGGAGCCAACTGAGTAATCAGGGGTGTATTCTTTCAACAGCGAAGCATTTATTGAATGTCCACTCTGTTCTAGGCATTGAGTCAGGTCAGTAGTTCTCAATCTCTGTAACAGTGAAATCACCTAGGGCAGCAGTCCCCAACCTTTCTGGCACCAGGGACTGGTTTCATGGAAAACAATTTTTCCATGGATGGAAGCAGGGGTGGAGGGGGTGAGGGGAGTGGGAAGGTGGGACGGTGGGGAGGATGGTTTCGGGATGATTCAAGCCCTTTACATTTATTGTGCAGTCAAACCTCTCTGCTAATGATAATCTGTATTTGCAGCCGCTCCCCAGCACTAGCATCACTGCCTCAGCTCCACCTCAGATCATCAGGCGTTAGATTCTCATAAGGAGCACGCAACCTAGATCCCTTGCATGCAAAGTTTACAGCAGGGTTCATACTCCTGTGAGAATCTAAAGCTGCTGCTAATCTGACAGGAGGCGGGGCTTATGCGGTGAAGCCCGCTAGAGGGAGCAGCTGTAAATACAGATGAATCTTCCCTTGCTTGCTGCCGCTCACCTCCTGCTATGCAGCCGGGATGGTTCCCAACACTTGTACGTTCTGTGGCCTGGGGTTGAGGATCACAGACCTAGGAAACTCTAAAAAATACTGATGCTTGGGTCTCACCCCTAGAAACTGATTTAAGTGGTCTGGGGTATGGCCTGGACACTGAGAATTTTCAAAGTTCCTCAAGTTGAAAAAGGTACTAGGAATACAAATGTAGAGTACATGATTTGAAAGGAGAGGGGAATTCAAATTCCTTATAGTTTCTACCATTTCCCTATAATTCTCTGTAAGTTCCTAACACTTACAGTATGTGCTTGGTCAAATTATTCACACTCTGCCTTGGATTGTAGTGACTGAATAAAATAACATGTCTCTTAAATAATTTAATACATCTGGGTTTTGGTAATTGCTCAGTAAATGGATAATCCTATTTTCTGACAGAAAAAGTGTCTCTGTGGAAATAAATTCCAACTTCAGCCTGGACCCATTTTTTTTGGTTTTCTGGTTGTACTTGAAGTCCTACGGGATAACTAAAAATAGAACTTCTAATTCTACTCACTCATCAGTCACTCATAAATCTACCTATGCATATACTAATTTGAGTATAACAACCACAACATGGCATGTCAAACATGTTATAATAGATCCTAAAGATCCATGGATAAATTTTTTATATCTGAACCTAGGATATCATCATAGTATCTAATATTTACTGTGTACAACAGTGAGTCACACTGTGCCAAATATTTTACAGGCATGATTCCATATAATCTTCACAAAACTTTGAGTTATTTTTATCCTCATTTAACAGACGAAAAAACATATTTAGAGACATAAAGTAACTTGCCCAAGCTCACATAACTAATAAATGGAAGTGACAGAACTCAAATCTAGTCCTATCATTCTCCAAAGCCTCTACTCCAATGCTATATTACTTCTTAGATTCTTTTTTTACTGTTACACTCTCTCATTTACGCTTCTGAAAAGTAATAATGGCTTTAGTGCACATTATCAGAGATTTCCTTTTCAGAGTCCAAATATGTCTAACTTTGCCAATGCCATAGAAACTTTCCAAGTTGGCCAGGTACTAATTAAAGAAAAATTACTTCCTATAAACAGAAATTATTCCTAGGAGAATATTCTCCACTTCTAATTTCCTTCATTAAAAAAAAAAGAAAGAAAGCTTCCAGGGATTACCCAACTTATACCAACCAAATGAGTAATTCCCATTTGGTTAAGGAGTCAATAATTCTACATCTCCAAATGTTGTTCCTACTCCCAGAGATTTTCTAGCATACCCCTAATACCTTCTTTAGAACATACATTTGTTTATATCCTCCAAGACTATAGTTAATTTGCATCCAATGTAAGACATTAAACAGGCAGCAAAAACCTTACATTATCTTTGTATTCTAGTCACAAAAGAATACTCTAATTTAGGAATGTAGTTTTCATTATTTTTAAAAATAGCTTTAGATCCTCATTATTTTATACATAGCTACGTTACGGTCATTACAGCCTGGATAGGATTTTTTTAGTTATAATTTCTAAAATTAATTAGTGGCTTTTTTCTTCCATGGGGTCATAATGAAACAATTTTAAAGTAATGAAAGAACTTTCAAAAGCATAGCAAAGTTAAGCTATACTTTAAAAATAAGGATTTACTGACAGCTGCTGCAGCATGCCCCTACTTGGGCCCAGGAGTTCGAGGCTGTAGTGTGCTAGGATTGCAACTGTGAATAGCCACTGCACTCTAGCCTGGGCAACATGAAAATAAAAAAAGGATTTATTCATTCAACGAACATTTACTAAGAATGTGTTATATTATATGTATAAGGCTGGAACTGAGGTGGGGTGATGGGAGATGTTAGGATAATTATAAAACCAGAGAGACAATGTCTCTACCCTCAAGAAGCTAGTATCAAGTACAAAAATAACATAATGTACTAAGAGTTGAATACCCTAAGAGGTACAACTAAAGTGCGATCAATGTTCAAAAGAGGAAAGAAAGATTACTTTCAACTTGTGGAATAAATAGAGGCTTCAAAGAAAAAAATAACAAGTTAGGCATTGAAGGACAGACAGAATTTGGATAGATGGAGATAGGGAGGGGTAAGGAAGATATTTCAGGCAGAGAGAAGAGCATGAATAAGGACCCAGTCTAGTGCCTGTTATAGGAGACACTGAAAATAAACAAAAATACCTAACTGGAATGAGGTGGATATAAGTACAGCAGTTTTGAAAAGTTAAAAGAAGCTGACACATCTAAAAGGAAATAGTGAAGAAAGAATGATGTTACATATAATAAAGTGGGCAATATATGTTCTTTTTGTGTGATCTGTGTGGGATTTTATTGGAGAGGCCCAAAAGGCAGATAGGACTTGGATAGTATTATAAAAAGTGAAGAGCCAATAAAATGTATAGATTAAAGTATTTTAGAGAGATCGGTCTGGTAAAAGGTACAAGATAGGCTTGATTCTGGAAAAAAATATGTTGCAATAACCTGGCTAGGAAAGGATGGGAGTCTTCACTGGCAATGGAATTAAAATATAGGAAAACACAGAAAGAACTTTCAAAGGAAAATCAACAAATCTCAGGAATATTCACAAGACATGGATGACTGACAGTGGAATCAAAGTCAATTCTAAAGTTCTGAACTGTCAGAAAGATGAATTAAGTCCTATGATTTACAAATAAAAATCTACTTTGGTAGGTAACTGTATGCAAATTTTTAAATCAGAATAAAATTTATTTCAAACCTAACAAAATAAATGTATAATTTCCTCCCACCTCCTGCTACCAGAGGAAGGAGTTTGGCAGAGAAGGAACAAAGTGGTCTGTAGGACACAAAGAAAATATGGCTTCTGCCAAATTCACATGAATCAAATGTGTTTATGGATCCTTTGCTATTATCACAGACCATGTTCAGAATTTGATGAAAGCTATGAACTCTATATCCAGAAAAAATGCATGCACATGTATTTTGCATACAATTCCACTGGCTTCACAAAACCTATCTAAGAATGCCAAATTAAGAACCCTTGGACCGGGCACGGTGGCTCACGCCTGTAATCCTAGCACTCTGGGAGGCCGAGGTGGGCGGATCATTTGAGCTCAGGATTTTGAGACCAGCCTGAGCAAGGGCGAGACCCCGTCTATACTTAAAAAAAAAATAAAAAAGAATAAAAAAACAGAAAGAAATTAGCTGGACAACTAAAAATATATATAGAAAAAATTAGCCGGGCGTGGTGGCACATGCCTATAGTCCCAGCTACTCAGGAGGCTGAGGCAGGAGGATCACCTGAGCCCAGGAGTTTGAGGTTGCTGTGAGCTAGGCTGATGCCACGGCATTCTAGCCTGGGCAACAGTAAGACTCTGTCTCAAAAAAAAAAAAAAAAAAAAGAGTCCTTGGCCTATAATTTGACCTTAACAACCTATTTCCAGTGGAAAGAAAAAATAACAAGAGGAAAATTATAATGAAGAGACACTGCACTCTTAGTAGTTCCTAAACCTAAATTCCTTTTCCCTTTGCTACCAACTAAAGGTTATTTTCATAACCCAGTTCTGCCTGTATTAACTGTATGACCTTAGTCAAGTCACTTAACTTCTGAAAGCCCAAGTTTCTTCAAGTCAGATCCAACTTTATAGAGGTTGTTATGAGGATCAAAGTAGTCCTCTCATCCCTTGGTTACTCTCAAATTAGTCTGTTTTATTTTTATCTAACTAATAATTTTCTGAAATTATTTTATTCCTATATTTGTTATACTTGAGTCACCCCACCAAAATTCACCACTAATGTCAGATCCATTAAAGCAAGAATGTTCTCCATTTGTTCACCAATATATTCCCAGGGCCTGACACATCAATAATTAATATCTGTTGACAGTATGAAATGAGCTAATGTGCATAAAACACTTAGCTTTCTGTCTCAAGAAATATTTTTATTAGTATTATTAAGCAACTTTGAGGCTAATAAACATAGTGTCCTTTACTTAATCTGATAAACTATCTAGTAAAAGCAAATGGGATACTATAAAACTATAGTAATTAAGTCTGTGGTACAGATATAAGGATAGACATATAGATCAATCAAACAGAATTAAGAGTGTATTTTATATAAATAAAATAGTTAGGAAAAAAAAGAGTGTCCAGAAATAAACTCTAACATTTACAGTCATTTGATTTTTCAACAAAGAGGCCAAGATAATTCAATGGGGGAAATGATTTCAGGACAACTGGATATCTACATGCAGAAGTATGAATCTGGATCCCTTTCTCACACCACACACATAATTAACCCAAAGTGGATCACAAGCCCAAATGTAAGAGCTAAAACCAAAAAACTCTGAGAAGAAAACACAGGAGTAAAACTTTGGTCTTGGGTTAGGCAACAATTTCTTAGATGCAATACCAAAAGCAGAAGTGATAGAAGATATAGGACTTGAACATCATCAAAATTAAAAATTTTTTGTTAAAAATTCACAAGTTAATCTGCCTCAATTTCCTCAACTGTAAGCTTTTGAAAGTGATTATAAGCACGTAGTACTTCATAAATGTTAGTTATTACAGAAATATTGTTTACAGTTGAGCCACATGGCATATCAATTACATTTTTTCTTCTACATTTTGTTTTCCAGACTTAATAATTGTCTCTAATTTTGTTTGCTTAGTTTCCTGTGAAATTGTCACTAATTACTTTCCAAAACCCTTTGACAGGCAAAAGACATTAACAGGCATTTCACAAAAGAGGAAACACAAATAGCTCAAAAACATAGGAAAAGGTTCCCAATTTCATTAATAATCAGAGACATAAAATTTAAAATCACAGTATAATTTCACATCCATCATACTGACAAATATAAGAAGCCAGACATTATCAGGTATTAACAAGAAAATGGGAAAAATTGGAAAACAGTAAGGCATCACCTAATAAAACACATAGGTGTCCTTCAATCCAGTACTTTTACTTTACAGAGAAAGTCCTGTGTATAGGCATCAAGACACACAAACAAGAATGTTCGTAGACATGTTGGTAAAAGCAAAGACAAACAAGCTAAACATGCATACCAGTAGAATATACAAGTTGTGATGTATTTGGACAAGAGAATATGGCACAGCAGTGAAAATGAATGTAAAAGAGTTACATGAATCTGAAAAATATAATAAAGAAATAAGCAGAGAAGAACAAAAGCAGTATGATTCCACTAATAATAAAGTTCAAAAACAGGCAAAGCTAAACATATCTTTTTCACGGATACATGCATAGGTGGTAAAACTATAAAGAAAAGCCAGGAACTGATTATCATTTAACTCAAGACAGTGTGGGAAGTGGAGATTCTCTATGGGGAGAGGTAAATAAGGTGCTGATAGTGTTTTATTTCATAAGCTAGGTGATGGATACATGGGGATTTATCTTATTGTTCTTCTTTGAACTATATATATATTTTTAAACACTTTTTAATATGTATATTTCATAATTTAAAAATTTTAAATAAAAAAGCCTTTAAATTCTGTAAAACTTCTCTTAATATGGCAATTCACATTAAATAATCTATCATATCTATTTTTCACTTGGAAAGTTCTATTCCTGGCACCCTCCATTCATCTGCTCCAAATGGGACTGCCTGCTGCTGTCTGGATATGATGAACTGTAGCCATTTCACCATCATCCTGGAAATTCCTCTTGTCTTTCGTCTGTGCTGAATCCCTGATTCTCATATCCCATATTTTTCTTGGTGCATTCTCTTATTTTGATGTAACACTTCCTCCATTAGCATCCTGGGAAAGGGAAATTAGTTTTGAAACTTTGCACGTCAGAAAATACTGTTGCCCACTTTCGCACAATGACTGACAGCTTGCCTGGGTATAGAAATCTTATATTGGGGACTGTTTCCATCTATATTAATTAGGTACCTTGATAGATCCAACATTGGAAATATTGGCTAAAATTATGTGTGTATGTGTATGTGTGTAAAAAGTATTAAATATATAAAAACAAATACGTGAGTGTGTTTATATCATAATTAAATAAATAATTACATATTATAACCATCATCTAGTATAATTATATATTCATTCATTTTTCTTAAACGCATAGATGAGCTGGCAAAAAGGAACATGGAATACTCGGGCCAAAAGTAAAGTAAGGTGGGAACCCAGAGAGGCACTTAGACCATTAAATCTGGCTTTTATCTTGTTGGCATTTGCCAACTGGTTGAACTTGAAGTTTTGGGAGTTTCCTGGAGCAAACAGAAGAGGACACAAAGTCCACAGTTGGGAACCTTTGCTGAGCTATATCTAGACACATCTGAAATACAGCGTAGAAACAAAAAATGGAAAATATGAAATAAGTTAGGAAATATGACTAGGCACGGTGGCTCACACCTGTAATCCTAGCACTTTGGGAGACTGAGGTGGGGGCATTGCTTGAGGCCAGGAGTTTGAGACCAGCCTGAGGAAGAGTGAGACCCTGTCTCTACTAAAAATAGAAAAATTAGGCCGGGCACGGTGGCTCACGCCTGTAATCCTAGCCCTCTGGGAGGCCGAGGCGGGTGGATCGCTCAAGGTCAGGAGTTCGAGATCAACCTGAGCGAGACCTCGTCTCTACTAAAAATAGAAATAAAAATTATGTGGACAACTAAAAATATATACAGAAAAACAATTAGCCGGGCATGGTGGCACGTGCCTGTAGTCCCAGCTACTCGGGAGGCTGAGGCAGTAGGATCGCTTAAGCCCAGGAGTTTGAGGTTGCTGTGAGCTAGGCTGACGCCAGGGCACTCACTCTAGCCTGGGCAACAAAGTGAGACTCTGTCTCAAAAAAAAAAAAGAAAAATTAGCCAGGCGTGGTGGCACACGTCTGTAGTCCCAGCTACTTGGGAGGCTGAGGCAGGACGGTGGCTTGGACCTAGGGGTTTGAGGCTGCAGTGAGCTATGATGATACCAATGCATTTGAGCCCAGGTTACAGAACAAGACTGTCTCAAAAAAAAAAAAAAAAGAAGAGAAATATGGAGGGAAGAGTAAATAAGTCTTACATATGTCAAGTTGGAGTTCCAAAATGAAATAAGAGAATGGAACAAAAGTAATATTTGAAGAGGTAATATAGATTGAGTATCCCTTATCTGAAATTCTTGAGACCAGAAATGTTCTGAATTTCAGATTTTTTTCAGATTTCAGAAGATTCACACATACATGGGACACACTGAGGATGGGACCCAAGTCTAAATGAAATTCATTTGTTTCATATATGCCTTGTATGCATAGCCTGAATATAATTTTCTACATTTTTAATAATGTTGTACATGAAACAAAGTTTCTGTACACTGAATCATCAGGAAGCAAAGGTGTCACTATCTTAGCCACTCATGTGGACAGCCTGTGGTGGTTGTTTGGCATGATTATCATTCCTTTTTTTTTTTTTTTTGGAGACAGAACCTTGCTCTGTCACTCTGGGTAGCTCATTGCAACCTCAAACCCCTGGGCTCAAGCAATTCTCCTGCCTCTGCCTCCCAAGTATCTGGGACTACCAGCGAGCACCACCAGACCCAACCAAGTTTTTCTAATTTTTGTAGAGATATGGTTTTGCTCTTGTTCAGGATGGTCTCAAACTCCTGGCCTCAAGCAATCCTACCACCTCAGCCTCCCAGAGTGCTAGGATTACAGGCATGAGTCACCATGCCTGGCCTAGTCTCAAAATAATATTAGGTTCTCCATTCTTGAAATCATCAAAGCTGGCAATGAACATCCTGAAATCCCCTAGGAAGAATTGGAAGGGAACTGGTTCCTGCTGTGGGGATAGTAATGATTGGCAGAGGACCCTTGATTGAGCAAGCTTGAGCACCATGGAAACTAAGAAGAAAGTCAAAGTTTCCAACTGTAATGATAATGATGGAAGGGAGAAGGAAGGTAAAGTGAGAAGGAAGAATCAAAGACAACGCTCAAGAGTTTCTGATGCCATTCAGAGACAGAGAACACAGAAGGTCATTTTAAAGAGTTCTAACTTATTAAATACTGATTTGTCATTGTGCTTGAAAATCCTAGATCCTATTCCTATCACTTTTCTGTGTTGACCACTGGCGAGAATGTTAAATCGGGCATCATAGAATCCCAAAATGGAAATAGCAGTAGCATTTCACAGAATATCCTGAACTAGACAGGACAGGATACTTATAGCCCAATATATGATGTGGTTTCAAGCAAATAAATGAAATCTTACCTCACCTAAAACCATTTTCAGATAAGATACTTAATCCATGGGAACTTTCAACCTGCTGAGTCAGACTACACAAAAATATACTTTGCTGAAAGTGCATAGATACTGACAGACTACTGCAGCACAGGAAGAAGAGCTGTAATCTTACACCTTTGATAATAAAGAATTCTACTTTGCCTAAATTAGAAAAAAAAATTCTAAATTTTATTTCCACCTTTCACCCAACATGAGAACAATTATTAACTTCTTTTTCCAAATGCTAAAAGTAAAAAGAAAAAAAGGATATAATGACAACTTTTCTAAAATAATCTGGGCTCAAACAAAAACAAAGCCCTTGAAACACCATTAATGAAAGCAAGAAACTAGACAGGATACAGGCTTTTTGATGTTTTACAAGGACTAATGTAATGTAGCTGCTCACCCTTATAATCAATGTGTGTGGCATTACCCAGTAATCAGAATTTATGTAAGCTACTATTCTGCCAACAACAGGAAGAAAGCAAGCAGGTTTGAGGTCACAGTTTACCAACCAATGAAGTCCATATAGAGCCTCTAATGAAGTATATTTCAGAGCCAACAGCCATACAGCTCCCCTTTCCCAGACTCAACTGCATACCATGATGATCTAGAATAAAAGACACATTTCATAGGCAAACAGCAAATATCTTTAGGGCAATTATTTTAGAGCTTCTTTCCAGTCACAACCTGCTTATATAAGCAGCTAATTTAATTCCAATTCATTAAAGAGATATTTGAGTATGCCGTGCATAGCAGACTCTGATATACTTCCTAAGGCCCTAGAGAAATAAGCAGGCCAGAAGTTCCCATTGACTAAAACTTGGTCCTTGAGCTCTTAGAGTCACTGTACACTATAGTTATAATAGAAATAAACCTTGAGAGTTCATAGGTGGGACATACAGTCTTGCTTGGGGCACATATGGGAGTGGAATCAGGTCAGGGAAGGATTCACAAATATATGGCGTGAAGATTTTGTTAAATCAAATGCTATAAAAATTCAAAATATTTTCCACTTAATTCGGCAAGACTAAAAAAAGAAACAGAAACAAACAACAACAAAAAATCAAAGTACTACCCTTATTAAATATTGATCTGGTTAGGGAATAGGCAAAAGTATAAACTCTCTATTAAATTTCCAATAAAAGAGTACAATTTCCCAATAATCAGTGAAAAAATGTTAATATAGAGATTCTCCAACTCAAAAATGGGTTGATATTCCAAAGGTTTGTCAAGTAGGTTGTTGGGACTACTGAAGCACATTTCCCCTGATCAACAGATAACAGAAATAAACCATGAAGCTATCAATATTCACTCCCAAGCCTACTTATCCACAGGCTAAAATCCTATTTGATGAAATCTAGCTAATAATAACGTTGTAGTTGAGATGATTAAAACAGAAATCTGAATTAAAAGTAATTTTTATGTATCATGAACCATGGTTCTTATGCTTAAGAAAAAGCTGTTTAATTAAAGAGATGAGAGGGATTAAATGAAACAAGCTAGGCACATATATGTACTAGGTACTTTATAAGCATTACCTAAATTTAATCCTTACAACAACCTAAGCCATATATATATTTTTTGTTTGTTTTTGTTTTTTGAGACAGAGTCTCACTCTGCTGTCTTCGCTAGAGTGCAGTGGCGTCACCATAGCTCACTGCAACCTCAAACTCCTGGGCTCATGCGATGCTCCCAAGTAGCTGGGACTACAGATGTGCACTACCAACACTAAGCTAATTTTTTAAAATTTTTTGTAGAGACAGGGTCTTGCTATTGCTTAGGCTGGTCTCAAACTCCTGGCCTCAAGTTATCCTCCCACTTTGGCCTCCCAAAGTGCTAGGATTATAGGTGTGAGCCATCACACCCAGCCTAAACTATATGTTCTTAACAGAATAAAGACACAGGGATATAAATATGGATTCATAGTGAAATATAAACAGGGCACAAATTTGTTTGCATACTGTCAATAATTACAATTTTAAAATCTCACTTCTTTACTCAACAAGTCTATAGCTCCTCCCTCCCATTTACTTCCCTACCAAATTCACAGTGGACAATTCTAAACTGTTGGGAAAATGTCAAGTTTCCATTATATCTGAGTGTCATTCAGTCACTCAACAAATGTTTACTAAGCTCCTATGTGCTAACTGCTTTGGGACAAGTAAATAAAATACAAAAGGAGTTTACAATTAAATTAGGGAAGACTAAAAAGGAGATCACAATCTTGTTCCTAGAATAGATACAATACCACACATACAAAGCAAAATCAATTGTAAGATGAACCGCTAAGAAAAAGAACTACAAATTAATGGTTTCCCTGATCATCACCTAAGTGCACATTTGGGAATAACACCAATTGGGGGTCGGACAGATGTGGGGAGTGGGAGGAGGGGATGGATGTATACCTACATAATGAGTGCGATGCGCACTGTCTGGGGAATGGACATGCTTGAAGCTCTGAATCGGGGCGGGGGTGGGGGGGGTGGGGGGGTGGTCATGGGCAATATACATAACCTAAACTTTTGTACCCCCATAATAAGCTGAAATAAAAAAAAAGAACTACCAATTAGAAGCATAATACCTTACCACTTAGTATTATACATTTTATATAAAAATGAATTCATTTAATTTTTATATAAAAGAGCTCTTTTATACTTCCATATGTTCGTTATATATCACTTATGGGTATATATAAAAAGGAAAATGAAAGCAGAATAAAATACTTAAGGAATTCCTAACCAATTTCCTCATATTTAGAGTCCTACTCTTTTCTGAATCATTCTGACCAATATAGTTCTCTGTGCCTCACAAGAACATTGGTGATAGAGCATTTCTTAAAACTAAACATCAGCTCATATGCTGGCTTTGCAGTTATGCAGAGTTATCTTACTTTTGACTCTCACTTTAGGAATATTGCTTAACTCATCTGATTGAACACCCACGCCTCTTCACGACCATTCAGTTCTTAGCAGTTACAAGAGTGCTCCACTTTTGTCGCCAAGATTTTCTTCCAAGTTATCAACACCTACACATTTTGCAAATTTTGATTCTGGTTTTGGTGTTTACTCACGTACAGGCAATGAGGACCAAATTAGGATTGTTATCTGACCAGGTAACAGCATCAAGACACTATCATTTTAAAAATGAGAAAGTATCTTAGAATTAATGAAATATAGTAAATAAGTTCCCATTTACAATTTAAATAATTCCACACATATACCATCTCATTTTTACAAAAACTCTGTGAAACTAGGATTACCCACATTTTAAGAGAATAAAGTCAAGCTCATACCAGTGAAGTGGTAAGTAGTGAAGCCAGGAAGAGAATCCTAGTTTGCTGACTTTCAAATATATCTTCTTTCTTCTACAAGACCTTAGAAGTACAGAACTAATTGCACTGATATTGAGTTGGCAAACTATGGCCCATGGGCAAATCCAGTCCATCATCTATTTTTTTATGACCCATGAGCTGATAATGATTTTTACATTTCTAAAAGGGGGGGAGACTATTTAATGACATGAAAATTACATGAAATTCAAATTTCAGTGTCTACAAATAAAGTGTTGTTGGAATGCAGTCACATTCATTTATATATTGTCTGCTTTCACCCTACAACAGCAGAGTTAAATAGCTGCAACAGAGACTACATGGAACACAAAGCCTGAAATACTATCTGGCCCTTTATAGAAAAAGTTTGCTGATCCCTGGTATAAATGATGGGTGCCACAAAAGGACAGAAATAGAAGATCAGTGCAGCCTGGACTTATGGGAAAAATTTCAAGATCTCATTTTAAATGAATCCTATATCCATTAAATTAAATTTCATAAAACCATTTATTTAACTGTGCTACTATAGAAGGCACAAAGAAATATAAACAAAGGCCCTTGCACTCCAGGAGCTGTAATATTTTATTGGGGAAACACAAAAAAATTTTCATAAAATTACCAAAGATAACTTTGACATAACTATGAAAAAATGCAATGCCAAATAGTAATGCACAAAAATTGACAAGTGAGTGGAAATGACAAACAGTATTACAAGTGCCTAGAAAATATAATTTATGTCAATATTGGTGGTCTGAAATATTTTATCTTCAAAAGGGATTCATACAAATTAAAAGGTACCACATTTCTTCAAGGAACACTCAACATCATAAAAAATATTTATTTCTAAATTAATTTATATATTTAATGTAATCTCAAAAATACTATCAGGGTTTTTTCACAATAGTAGTGGATTAGAAAGTTTGTGAGAATAAACAAATAAGAGGAGCCAGAAAAATCCTAAACAAGAGTGATGGAGAAGCTACCTTTACCATCTATTAAAACATATTAATAAAGCCTTTCTAGGCCAGGTGCAGTGGCTCACGCCTGTAATCCTAACACTCTGGGAGGCCGAGGTGGGTGGATCATTTGAGCTCAGGAGTTCGAGACCAGCCTGAGCAAGAGCGAGACCCCGTCTCTACTAAAAATAGAAAGAAATTATATGGACAACTAAAAATATATAGAGGAAAAAAATTAGCTGGGCATGGTGGTGCATGCCTGTAATCCCAGCTACTCGGGAGGCTGAGGCAGGAGGACTGGTTGAGCCCAGGAGTTTGAGGTTGCTGTGAGTTAGGCTGACGCCATGGCACTCTAGCCTGGGCAAAAGAGTGAGACTCTGTCTCAAAAAAAAATAAATAAATAAAGCCTTTCTAATTAAAAGTGTAGAGTAGCACATGAATAAAAAGGCCAATGGAAAAAGAAATTCCATAAATAGACCAAAATCTATTTGGAAATTCAGTATATGACAAAGATGTCATTTTAATCAGTGAGGAAAAGGACTATTCTTTTATTAAAGTGAAATTCATATAATGGGAAAAGGACTTTTAGTAAATGGTGTTACAACACTGGATAGCCTGTGGATAAAGATAAAATTTGATGTGTTCCTCACTTTGCATATCAAGATAAACTTCAAACAGATGTTAAAAAAAAATCCAAAATACAGGTACTGGAAAAACAAACATGATTTCCTTTATAACCTCAAAAAAGGTTGGTGTCTCAAAACCCAGAAGTAATATATGCTAGGGGTAAGGGATAATGATTGCTAATGGGTAAGGAATTTCTTTAGGGCATGATAAAAAATCTTCTGGAATTAGTGGTGATAACTGTACAACCTGGTGAATATACTAAGCACCACTGACTTGTACATTTTAAAAGGATGATTTCTATGGTATACGAATTATAACTTAATTTAAAAAAAAATAATTTTAAAAAACCCCAGATACTGAAATACTGGGATTTGATTCTTTTAGTAACTCAATCTGTGACCTTGAGCAAATCACTTCACTTTGTCCTTTATTTCTCCATCTGTGTGAATAGCTCATTAAAGCCTTCCTAAGAGGCATGATACCCATAATAAATTTAAGATGGATGAAAGACTATCCAATCAGATATGTATAAACATACAGCTTGACAGGAAAAAAGCTGACGTTATAAGAAATTGAAAGAAGAGCTTCTACTTTATAAAGTACGAACCATTCTCACAGTTCTCAATATACAATAATCTACTAGCTATCATACCTTAAAAGCTTATGTGTCAGGAACCATAAGTGCTTTTCATGTATTATCTAATTCTCACAGCACTCTAAGGCAAGCAGAGGTATCCTCATTTTAGAGATAAGAAAATAGACTGTGAGAGGTTAAATGACCTAACCAATGTAAATACTCAAGCTAGGCTTCAAACTCCAATCTATGTCACTTCAAGCAACAAACTCTTTGATCCAAAGTATAATGAGAACGGACTAAAAATATAAAGTTCTGGGTCTGAATGATGTTTGTCACTTAATCATTCTGTGATCTTAGGCAAGTCAATGAACATTTGAGTTTTCTTAGTTATTAAAAGAAAATATTAACTCTGGCCCTAGTTTACCTCATGGAATACAAAAAGGCACTAACATATACATGTCAGTTAAAGCACTGTAGTGCAGGGCACGGTGACATGCACCTTTAGTCAGAGGCATGTGGGAGGCTAAAGCAGGAGGATCACTTGAGCTCAGGAGTTCCAGGCAGTAGTGTGTGATGATCGCACCTGTGAATAGCCACTACACTCCAGCCTGGGCAAGAGAGCGAGACTCCATCTCTTAAAAATAAAAATAAAAGTAGTACAATTAATAAACCAAAAACATTTTCAGACTCTCTAATGGTAATGGTATGTACTAAAGCAGTGATTTTTCAAATGATGCCCCTGTCAAGCACACCAGGGATGCAAAGCAAGTAGGAATCCCAAATCCACTTTAATCAGAATACCTCCAAAATCTTTAATAAAAAAGTTCAAAACCACTATGTTTTTGGCATCATCTACTGGCAATGTATTAAAAGGAACAAAGACATCAGATTTCAGGCCTTACCCAAGAGAAATTACTGGTCTATGGATAAGGGAATGGATTCTAGAGACTAAACCTAGATTGAATCCTTGTTCTGTCACATACATTTAACCTCTGAGTATGAATTTCTTTTTTTTTTTTTTTTGAGACAGAGTCTCACTTTGTTGCCCGGGCTAGAGTGAGTGCCGTGGCATCAGCCTAGCTCACAGCAACCTCAGACTCCTGGGCTTAAGCGATCCTACTGCCTCAGCCTCCCGAGTAGCTGGGACTACAGGCATGAGCCACCATGCCCGGCTAATTTTTTTTGTATATATATTTTTAGTTGGCCAGATAATTTCTTTCTATTTTTAGTAGAGACGGGGTCTCACTCTTGCTCAGGCTGGTCTCGAACTCCTGACCTCGAGCGATCCACCCGCCTCGGCCTCCCAGAGCTAGGATTACAGGCGTGAGCCACCACGCCCGGCCGAATTTCTTTACCTATATATGCAGGAAAATATCTACCTTGCAGGTTTGTGGGCACATTAAATAAAATAACGTATGTAGAGTTACTACTACAATGCCTGGCA
Organism: Lemur catta; assembly: GCF_020740605.2. Lineage (NCBI taxonomy): Eukaryota > Metazoa > Chordata > Mammalia > Primates > Lemuridae > Lemur > Lemur catta. The sequence continues at coordinate 58,257,027 of NC_059134.1, forward strand.
CATAGTACTTTTTTCTAATTTTTTTAAATCTAGACTATGTCCAGAAGAAAACTTATGATCTTGGCTCACTGCAGCCTCAAACTCCTGGGCTCAAGCAATCCTCCAGCCTCAGCATTCCGAGTAGCAGAACTATAGGCCAACTAATTTTTTTATATTTTTGAAGAGATGGGGTCTGGCTATGTAGCTCAGGCTGGTCTTGAACTCCTGGTCTCAAGGGATCCACCTGCCTCAGGTTCCCAAAGTACTGGGATTATAGGCGTGAGCTATTGTGCCTGGCCTCATAGTGCTTACTTTAAAAAAAGTAATTGCTGTTATTACATTATCCAGCAATGCTTTGGAATTACTAAGTCTAATTTGAAAAACCATATTATGGAAACTCAAGAAAAATCACAAACTCTGAATATGCAAACACACTTAATAAGGTTTAGTGAAACTGAAGTCAAGAGATCATGAAAAATACTTGAAAGAGCAGGTCACACAACAGACTGGGAAGGAAACAGTCCCAACTTGAGAGTAAGAGACAGATAAGGGAGTGGAAGAAGGAAAAAAAGTAAGAAAAAAGCAAGTGACAAAAAGAAAAAGAAAGGATGACTTGAAATTGGTGAAATTGAGACTTCATAAAACAGGACTCACTGAGGAAAAAGAAAAGCCTGAATCCCAGAGTATTTGCAAGGGAATAAGATACACAACACAAATTAATTATTTCCACAGGCCATTCAACGACCTAAAATTCCAAAGCCTACCTCTTCAACACAGCTCTCCTCTCTTTCCAGCAAATTGCTTCCCCCAAAACATTCTAAATGGCTACTCCCAATGCTTCACTAATTTTTAGTCTTAGATCAGTACATAGCTTCCCTCAGGCCTATCTGCCCAGCAGAAATAAAGTGACCAAATCTTCCCTTTTAAGCTTCCCAGACCCTACCTCTGCAGCACTTCCAGTCACCAAACCCTATTTCTAGTCATTTCTCAGTCTCTAGAGCCAATGTGTCACTCTCTAAACTCCTGAACCCCTCTCCCTCATCACTCTTTCCCTTATTCCCCCCAGCTTCTCACCACATTCCTGTTACCCTATGTTCTCCCACCTTTCTTTAGACCTACTCCCCAACCTTTCTCAGCTCTCTCTTCACTCCTAGAATATTTCCCCTCTGGGAAGTCTCTAGAACCTTCTGCTCCCTAGTTCTCTCTCCTACCAACCCTGCCTCAGCTATTCTCTACTCCCCTCTCAACTTTTTAAATATGTAGCTCTCACAGTCTTCTCATTTCTCCGAAACCTTTCCTTAGTTGTTCCCCAATTCCCCTCAACTTTTCTCTCAGTCATTCCCCATGTCCCTCAACCCTCCTTGGCAGATTTCACCCCCACCTTTGTCACCGTTCTACTCCCTTTCCTCAAATCTCCTCCATCCCTTCTTCTGCAGGTCACTCCCACATCCATTATATTAGTCCAAGCTTCTCCAGTATTTGCCTCATTCCCTTCTCTCTGTAACAATGTTATTTGTCCTCCAATTTCCATTGACTTGGTGCCTCCCCATCCCCAAATCTGCCTTCTACTACATCTAAACGTATCCAGGCCGCCGTCAGCGTTTTCTGCTATCCGTAGCCTCCCTTCCCATGCCTCTCTAAACGCCCAGAGACTCCATTCTCCAATGGCCGGGGCCTGGCCTCTAGAGAGAAGGGGTACGGGTCACGTACCCCATTCGCATCTTGGCTCCACTCTGACTGCCCCCGCTGCCGGGCAGAGGAGGGCGAGAGGGCAGGCGGCCCAGGTGCATGCTCTTTTCGAGGGCCGACATCAAGGGGAGGCCGGACGTAGTCAAACAGTAGCAGAAGCTTCGTCCCACGCTCAATACGGCCCAACAGGTCGCGGCTCGCTCTCTTAAAGACGCCCTGTCGCCTTTGGACTGCGCCCAGCTACCGGCAGCACCGCCTACCGCCCACCGGCGCCATAAACTCCACCCCCTCGCCTCAGCGCTTCCACCGGAAGTGCGCCACACCTCTGCCACAAAGCAATCTGGGTAACGGAGTCTGCGAACACTTCAGACTCCCACCGGAGAACGCGACGACCCTCGCTGGAAAGAGGAGAGCTCGTAAAGGCAATGCACCCTGGGCAATGGAGTCCTCAACGGGCGTATCCCTTTGCGCTTGCGCAGCTGGCGGTACCACCGGCCAACCCCGCAGAGGTAGTGTAGCAAAGCATCCTGGGTGTTGTAGTTTTTTGGCGGGAAGGTGCCTTGGCGCCTTCCCTTCGTACTGCTTCCGAGAGACTGTTAGAGAAAGAGCCGCTTGTCCCTGGCTCCCAGGCTGCCCAGCGGCGCCAGTTGCCGGGGAACGCGGGCGTCGTGGGAAGCGATGGCGGGCTTAAGTGCTGTGGCTGGAGTCGAGTTAGTGAAGAGAAGGTCCGGCTAGTCATGAAACAACGAAGAGGCCCGGGCCCTGGGGGCGGCCGTGGGCGCAAGAAGAGAGGTAACCTGATTAAAGGTTGAGGAAAGCGTAATAGGGCGGGCGTAATAGGGGAGCAGGGTGTAAGGAATTCTAGGGAGACTCCCCCCTACCGCCCGTTAAAAAAAAAAAAAGAAAAAAAAGGGACGGAAGAGGGAAATAACCAGGAAAGTTGAAAGGGAGGGTGGTTGGCCCTCCAAAGAATTGAAAGGAAATCGGGGTTGGGGTGGGGAACACAGAGGGGCGATAAATGAGGCGGAATGAGGGTTAGGGGTAGGACAACTGTAGAGGAAAAGAACGAAAAAATAACAAAAGTGTTTTTTATAACAACGTTAAATGTGTATGTGTAGCTTTGGAGGTCCGAGGCCCACGGGGAGCAGGAAGAAACATCAGTTGGAGAAGGGGTTATGCCAATGATCCTAATGGGCAAGGTTCACATTTTATACTTTACCGAATCCCCAAGGACTACCACAAAGCAAGACTCGGTAAATACTAGTTGAATGAAGCAAGTATGAAGAACTATGAGCAGGAGCTGGGAAAGATAGTTGTGGGAAAAAAGCGGGGAATGACAAGAGTGTAATAGGATTGGAGTGGGGGTAAAGGCCTGAGGATCTCCTGAAGGACCTGAGATGATGAGAGAGTGTGTAGCAGCAAGAGGACCTCATCAGCTTAGTAGTAGCTCAAGGAGAAACAAGCTCGCCAAAAGAGTAGGGAATGTTAGCTGCAGTGAGAACAGTCACCGTAGGAACCCAGGACAGATCAGGAAACTGGAAATTGAATCTCTACAAGTCTGTCTCCAAGGGGAAAAAAAAGGGATATTGGGTGACCTTTTCTTTTTACATTATGGGCAGTTTAGTGAGGAAAGAGGTATTGGGAAAAGTATAGTACATTAGGCCATTGGGTTGAGGACTGAAGCTACAGTCTGGGGATGAATCTTATTCAAGCTGTTTAAAGATCGCTAAGGCATCTTTGAGGTAGTGATTTTCCTGCCAGGAACGATGAGAGGATCTGAGACTGAATCATGAGGGGTTCAGTGCTGGTGCTTCCTGAGTCAAACCAGTTAAGCATATTTGGTTGATAGGAAGAAAGTCAAAGTAGAAATAATGTAACATACTATAGAAAAGAATGTCATTCTTGCTATATTATGTGCATATGGAGTAACGCTCATGTACACAACTGTGTATAATTTTTATATTGAAACTGTCCATAAAGATTATGATAGGTCTTTTTCCACTATAGAGAGCAGAGAGGGTGTTTGCCTTAGAAGTCCAAAGAATTAGTTGTATAGATTCCTGATCTGAGAGATTCCAGCATATTTTCTTCTTATGAGGCATGATGAGTTCCCAAAGAGAAAAGTTGGAAGAGTAGAAAGGTGTGTATAATGTAGGAATGGTTTCTTCAATCTCCTCTAAGTTTTGGTGAAAAGGTACTGGGAGTGGAAGATAACTAGGGTCATTAAAGGAAAATTTTATAGAAAGTCATGATTAATTGCCTTGTTTACATTTTTATTTATCATCTTTCTGAAAACCAATAAACATGAACCCAGCACTGTGCTTAAAAAACAGTGGCAGAGGCCGGGCGCGGTGGCTCACGCCTGTAATCCTAGCACTCTGGGAGGCCGGGGCGGGAGGATTGCTTGAGCTCAGGAGTTCAAGACCAGCCTGAGCAAGAGCAAGACCCCCGTCTCTACTAAAAATAGAAAGAAATTAGCCAAACAACTAAAAATAGAAAAAATTAGCTGGGCATGGTGGTGCATGCCTGTAGTCCCAGCTACCCGGGAGGCTGAGGCAGGAGGATTGCTTGAGCCCAGGAGTTTGAGGTTGCTGTGAGCTAGGCTGACGCCAGGGCACTCTAGCCCAAGCAAGAGAGTGAGACTCTGTCTCAAAAAAAAAAAAAAATTGTGGCAGAATCTGAAGGTGATAATCTCTGTCCTGATTGACTATGTGACCTTGGCAGGAAAGTGCTCTTCATTGAAATGCTGAGTTGTGTGATATAGACTAAATCACTTGTGAGTTAATTGAAAGTTGTTGATGTTTTATGTATAATGATGGTTTTAAAATAAGAGAGGTAAAGATATCTTAAAAACAGGATATTGTGATAGTCAAAACAACAGTACTTAGAAAAATTTCAACTATTGAGATTTTAAAAACCTATCTACTTGGATCATTATATGTGTATTTTTCAAATAGTATCTCAATTAAAGAGAAGTTTATATTGGCATGTCTTCATTGGTATGTTCTTTATGTAGAATAACCTGAATCAAACCCTAAATACTCTTGTTGTTGTTGTTGTTTTCCTAACCATTAGACTGTGTGGGAGAAACCTGATAAATTAGTTATCAGGGTAATAACTAATTGATCAATTAGTTATCAGGGTGGCTTACGTGACCAAGTAGGTTATTCTCTGGTCTGGCATGATAGTTACTTCTCATGTATTAGAATAGGTAGAATCAGCCTTTTTTCTAGACTAGAGACTAAAGTGTTTTGTTTGTTTTCATTCAAAAAACAGATTATATGTTTTCTATATTTAGTCTAAATTCTGACTTAGTGTTCTTGGATTCCTCTACAGGCTTGAGTGACATTTCTCCATCTACAAGCCTGCCACCTTTGGTTGAAGGCCAGCTACGCTGCTTTCTAAAACTTACTATTAATAAAGTTATATGGAAGATTGCAAAGCCTCCAACTTGTGTACTTGTCCGAGTGAGATGGTGGGGAGAAACATCAGATGGAACCCTCTTTTGTCCCAGGGATGCATTGCAGACTGAACCAAAAGCTGTGAGAACAACTACACGTTATGCTATTCGCTGTGGTCCAAAGCAATTTACCTCTTACCTAACAGGTATGTGTTTGTCTTATCATTTCACCTCCAAATCCTAATGCAAAACATCTGGTTATATTGTCAGCAGTAGGTGTTACTGTGTACCTAGCACCTGTGGGTATTGTTAATTATTGAGGAGTCAAAGAGGTTTTATGATAGAGGTTTTATTTATACATTTATTAAATGTATACTGTGTGCTAGCAGTTGATACATATTACTTATAATCCTTACAATAACCCTGCAAGATAGATATTTTCTCTGTTTTATAGACAATGAAACTTAGGTTGAGAGAGATGAAATGAATACTTTCTAAGGTCACATAGCTGATAAATGGCAGAACTAGGATTTGAACCCACTTCTGTCTAACACCAAAACTCATGCTGTTTTTAGTACACCATGCTTCTTTAGGTAATAACTGTAGTCTCAACTCTGGGACTTACATTATGCTTGAGGAAAAAAGATAGTAGATGTAGAATTTACTATTAGTACACAATAATACATGCTAAATGCCAAATCAGTGGTTTGGTGAATTAGTATTACAGGTGTTCAAGGAGGGAAAGGATCCCTCTATAGGGAACCAGAAGCCAAAACACCTTCATTTCTGTACAAGGAAAGTGCTCTAAAATATACTGTGTTATTTCTTTATTCAGGTCAAGTTTCACATAAACACATTTTTAGATGGTGGGATTATTTATTTATCAAATCAATCCAGTTCAAGTCAATAAAAATCGAGCATTTATCATGTAAACGTTGTTGGGCTACAAATATTGGTGAAAGATTAACTTATCCGTTAGTAACTTACATGCTCTCAAGAAAAAAATTTTGAAACATCAAAATGTAAAGAACAAATGTCATTCAAAAAATGTATATAATTCAGTCATTCAAAAAATATATATTGAACATTTAGCATATGCTGGACATTGTTTTAGGCACTGTGGGGATCACAGAAATAAATCAAAAAAATTAATCAGAATGGTATCTAATTCTAACTGACTTCACAAAGAAGTTTAGTTATAAATAATAGGTTGAAAGCAATAAGTGCAATTAAAAGATACCCATAAGTACTCTTGGTACTATAAACCTAAAACTTAAATCCTCAGGTAGTATTTTTATATAATTTAACAAATGAGTGATTAGAAATTCAGTGAGAGAAGATATCTATTAATATGATAATTAACAGGTCAGATATTTATTTAAGCATCCTGTGGTATGCATTGGACTTGGCATCTGAATATTTAGGTTGGCATTACCAACTATGGGAATTTGGGATAGTCTCTTCCCATTTCTGACCTCTGTTTCCTTATCTGTCAAATGGGATCATATAGCTGGCCTTTCACCTTCTAGGTGTTTTCGCAAAGAAGCAACCTGGTTGATGGGTTGAAGTCTAGACAGTATAGAGTTTGAACTATGGCTTCAGGACTGGATTGTTATATGATGCTGAGAGGTTCCTTAAGATCTTGGGACCTCAGTTTCCTATTAGTTAAGTGGGAAAAATAGCGTTTATTTGTCAGGAATTATTGTGAAAATTAAATGAAAAAAAGTTTGTAAAGTGATTGGTCCAGTATCTAACACATTGTAGGTACAAGTCTTATAAAAATATTAAGATTCAGGTACTGTGTACAGATATTTGAGACGTAGTCCCTGCCCAAATGGAACTTAAAGATTAGTTGAAGAAAACAAAACTGACATACATGAAACAGTAGTGAGCAATGCCAAACATTATGTAATTAAATATCTGATTACTTGGTACATGTAGTAAGTATCATATGAATACTCCAGGACTGCAGAACCCAATCCCTGGGCCAAGGACCAGACTGGTAGCTAGCAGTCTGTGGCCTCAGCCACACAGCAGGAGGTGAGTGGAGGGCAGCTTCCTCAGTATTTACAGCTGCTCCCCATCACTTGCATCACCACATAAGCTCTGCCTCCTGTCAGATCAGCATCGGCATTAGATTCTCATAGGAGCATGAACCCTACTATAAACTGCACATGCAAGGGATCTAGGTTGCATGCTCCTTATGAGAATCTGATGCCTGATTATCTGAGGTGGAGCTGAGGCAGTGATGGAGAGCGGCTGCAAATACAGATTGTCATTAGCAGAGAGGTTTGACTGCACAATAAATGTAATGCACTTGAATCATTCTGAAACCACCCCTCTGTCCCCCATGGAAAAATTGTCTTCCATGAAACTGGTTCCTGGTGGCAAAAAGGTTGAGGACTGCTGCTCTAAGAAGTTATTAAGGGCTAATGTTATTGTAAATTACTAGGAAACCAGAATCCTACTTCTGCTCTGCACTCTCGCTGCTTGACTTTGAGCAAGCCATTTATTTTCCTAGGCTTTAATTTTTTCCATCAATAAATTGAAAGAGTTAAACACCAAATGTGCCAGCACTCAAATTTCATGTTTCTGGTTAGGAAAGAAGCCATGGAAAAGGTAGAATTTGAATAGGAGACAGATGACGTGAACCTTGTAAGTGACGGCCCAGCTGTGGATATGAGTATGATATGTTTTTTAGAAAAAGAAGAGAGAAGAGATCAAATATTAGTTCACAAAAGTGTGTTCTCTAACTGAAAAGTTGACAGAAGTGTGGCTGTTTCTTAAGCTGTTTGGTGGGTAGTCGTGTTTTTATTCTTTTATGTACTCTTTTGTATGTACTTAAAGTAAAATGCAAAAAGTAAACTGAAGATGTCATTGTCACATACTAGCACGAAACATGAATAGGTCCAGGTTGGAAAGAGAGGTAGTAAAACAGATTATATGAATTCCTCAGATAAAAATAACATATAGGGAAATAAGAGGAAATGTATAGCATCTTACAGGTTTTAAAATATTTTCAAGTTCATCATCTTATTTGATGTTTAATAAGAATCTGTAAAGTAGGTAAGGTGGTTGTGTTTTAGTAATTTCTTTACATCTATTGCATCTTATTCTGAACAGAAGTTAAGGCAATTGCACAAACATGTTATGTACAGATTTTTTTAATTAATGAGGAAATCTTTACATTTTAAATCTTTAAAACTTTGTGTTTATGGAAAGTTAAAATACAGTAGGAGGAATAAGGTGAAGCCTCTGGGAAGTGTTAGAATGCATGCTATGAGGCACACTTTTGCAATGGGAATTATCCTCATTTTCTGGGTGATGAATTTGAGGTTCAAAGGGTTCAAAATGGCTAGGCCAAGGTCACCCTAACACCAGACCTAAATTTAGGGCTCTTGACTCCAAGATCATTAATATTTCTGCTATGCTATTATGCCTCAGGAAATAGAGTGATTATAGGATTCTGAGATATGCCTCATACTCTCTTCTTCCATCTGTCTTCCCTTACTCCTTATTCCTTAGCAGGAAATAGTGGCCATGAAAATGTTTAGAGCATGGGAGGATTAGAGTAGAAACTGAGGAAAGTATGATACTTCATGTGAGCCACACCATTTGATTTTTGCCTCTCTTTAATCACATAGAATTCAGTTAGTAGGAATATGAAAAACAATGGAGGTGGGACTAGTGCTAGACAGTAGGGATTCTAATTCCACAGCAAGTGAAGGATAAAGGTCAAAAGTCTTTTAGGAATTAAGCCTTTTGTCCTAGAAGCAATCAATAATGAAGCAGCATGGTATAGTGGACTTTATAATTTGATAGAACTGAGTTTTAGCCCATTTCTGTCAATTTACAGCTGGGTAAACTTAGGAATATTACATAATCTCGCTGAGCCTGTTTTATTCCCAAATGGAGACGGAAACACCTGTATTATAGAGTTGTTAAGAAAATTAATGGCATGAAAAAACCTGGCTGTTAGTTAATAGCCAACAAGGATTGGTCCATTTCCTTTATTCTACAGGTGTTCATCATTTTATAGTCTACAAAGCACTTTTATATTTGTTAGCTCATGTGATTTTCAGATAACCCCCATGAGTAGGTAAGTCAGGAACTATTATATGTTTAAGTAATTTTTTCTAAAGCCATATAAGAACCGTTCAGCACACTGTACTACGTTTTCTACTTGCAGTACCTCCAGTTCCTCACACAACAGTGATATAGGTGCCTATTTTACAGACTGTCGTGGCTTACACAGAAATAGCTTGTGACTACTAGAGCCAGGGCACAATCACAGGTTTTCTAATTATATGTCCTACATGCTTTTAACTATAGTATTGAACAAATGGTAAAAATGAACCATTTTCTCAACTTTGATACGAAAATATTCAATACCATGGAGTACTACTGAGCTATAAGAAACAATGGTGAGGTAACACCTCTTATATTTTCCTGCAAAGAGTTGGAACCCATTCTACTAAGTGAAGTATCCCAAGAATGGAAAAATAAGCACCACATGTACTCACCATCAGATTGGTTTCACTGATCATCACCTAAGAGCACATTTAGGAATAACATTGACCGGGTGTCGGGCAGATGTGGGTGGGGAAGGGGATGGGTGTATACATACATAATGAGTGCGATGCGCACTGTCTAGGGAATGGACACATTTGAAGCTCTGACTCGAGGGGGGGGGGTGGGGGGCAAGGGCAATATACGTAACCTAAACTTTTGTACCCCCATAATATGCTGAAATAAGAATAAAAAAAAATGATCACAAAAAAAGAAAATATTCAGAAATTATGCTGTCTTGAAGTGATCTTAGATTCCATATGCATACATTATATTTCTCCTGCTGTGAATTTCTCCTGCCCTAACCATGAAAGTATTAGGTCTAAGTGACTACTTGAAGAATATAGTTAAGGGGTTTATTTCCATTTCTCTTAGTTCCAGGTGCTCTCAGTAGCTCAGTGCTCCAGGTGTAACCCAGGAGTAAGCAATTAGATACTCCTGGGAGGCAGAGACCAACCCTTGCAGCTGTGCAAGAGCAGCCTTTTGTCCAATTCAAAACTAGAAATGGTGAGAAAGAAAGAATTGAGATTTGTTGCTTTTATGTTTCAAAACCAAAGCCTGAGTTCTTGGCAAAGACATTTAACAATACTTTTAAAGGTATTTTTCTTATTCAATACTTGATATGCTAAATATATTTTTATTTAGTGTAATTGTTTTTCCTCAGTGTGAGGTATTTGTTATTCTTCTTTAAACCTTTATTCTTTTGATCTTGAGTTCACACTCCCTTGCCCCTGGAATGGTATGGTAAGTGACTGGTTTATTTGAAATTAAAATACTTTTTTTAAGTAAAAAAAAATTTTTAATGCATACCCCTCTGCCCACTTCCAAAAAAATAAAGTAAAAGTAAATGAAAAATACCTGAGTATGTTGTAATTGTTTCTGATTAGATATGGCTGTGCTGGTGCTGGAGGTCATCACCAAACTTGATCATCTTCCAATTGGTAGAGTTCAGATTGGTGGATTAGCTCAGCTTTCTCCTACCCATCAAATCAGTGGACTTTTTACCGTTGTTTCACCAACGTCTAAGAAACTTGGAGAACTCCAGGTAAAACTAATTTAATTCTTTGCTGCTTAGAATAAAACTTTTGGGCAGAAATAGTTGAGTCTGTTTGTAGAATGGGTAGATACATGACTCCCATGTATGATGCTAATGCTCATTCCTTTGCTCATGTTTTTACCTAGAGACCTACCTTTGTTTCCCACTTATCTAAATCCGCTTAGTGCTTTGCTGCATATCTCCAGTTCCAAGAGTCTTTCACACTTCCTACTGCACTCATTCTTTCTACATTCTTTATTAAATTCATAAAAGCACTAACTACAGAATCATTCTTATAATCCTATATAGTCTCCAAAATTGTTTATTAGTAAGCTGCCTTTAGTTCCCTTTCCCTTTAGTTTCTAGATTCCCTAAGTGGCAAGACTTTTGTATTCTGCTTTCTTTGTTTTTCCCACAGCTCCTAATGTAGTGCTGAACAGTAATTGCTTGTTTGACTGATCTAAGTGGTGTCTTTGATGTATTCTTAAGCTTACTTTTTTGTTTTACTTTTTTTTTTTTTTTTTTTTTTGGAGACAGAGTCTCACTTTCTTGCCTGGGCTAGAGTGAGTGCCGTGGTGTTAGCCTACCTCACAGCAACCTCAAACTCCTGGGCTTAAGCAATCCTTTTGCCTCAGCCTCCCAAGTAGCTGGGACTACAGGCATGCGCCACCATGCCTGGCTAATTTTTTCTATTTCTAGTTGTTTGGCTAATTTCTTTATATTTTTAGTAGAGATGGGGTCTCGCTCTTGCTCAGGCTGGTCTCAAACTCCTGACCTGGAGCGATCCTCCCGCCTCGGCCTCTCAGAGTGCTAGGATTACAGGCGTGAGCCACCGTACCCAGCCTTGTTTTACTTTTAATTGACACATAATTGTGCATTTTTTTAGAGGATAGTGTGCTGTTTCAATATATGTATATATTATGTAATGATCAAATTAAGGTAATTAGCATATATGTCATCTTAAACATTTATTATTTCTTTGTAGCGAGAACATTCAAAATCCTCTCTTCTGGTGATTTTGAAATATATAATTTATTATTGTTAACTATATTCACCCTACTGTGCAATAGAACACCAGAACTTATTTCTCCTATCTAACTGTAACATAGTACTCATTGGCCAGCCTCTTCCCCTCCCCACTCACTACCTTCCTCAACCTCTACTAACCACTGTTCTACTCTCTGCTTCTATGAGATCAACTTCCTTTAGATTCCACATATGAGTGAGGTCATGTGGTATTTGTCCTTCTGTGCCTGGCTTATTTCACTTAACATAATGTCCTCCAGGTTCATCCATGTTGTTGCAAACAGCAGAATTTCATTCTTTTTTATAGTGAATAGTATTCCATTGTGTATATATACATTTTTTTATCTATTGTTGATAAACAGGCTGATTCCATATCTTGGCTGCTGTGAATAGTGCTGTGATAGAGTACAGATATCTCATTGACATACTGATTTCATTTCCTTTGGATATATAGTTATGCATTGCTTAATGATGGGGATATGTCCTGAGAAATGAGTCATTAGGCAATTTCATCCTTGTGCAAACATCATAGAGTGTACTTACACAAACCAAGATGGTATAGCCTACCAAATACCTAGACTATGTGATGGTATATTATTGCTCCTAGGCTACAAAGCTATATAGCATGTTACTGTACTAAATATTGTAGGTATTTGTAACACAGTGGTAAGTATTTGTGCATCTGAACATAGAAAAGGTACAGTAAAAATAACAGTATAAAAGATAAAAAATGGTATACCTGTATAGGGCACTTACCATAAATGGAGCTTGCAGGACTGGAAGTGGCTCTGAGTGAGTCAATGAGTGAGTGATGAGTGAATGTGAAGGCCTAGGACATTACTCTGCACTACTGTAAATGTTATAAACACCATACACTTAGGCTACACTAAATTTATTAAAAAATATTTTTTAATAATAAATTACCCTTAGCTTACTGTAAGTTTACTTTAAAAGTTTTTAAATTTTAACTCTTTTGTAATAACATTTGAGACACAAGCACATTGTACATCTGTACAAAAATATTTTCTTTCTTTATATCCTTATTCTATAAGCTTTCTTCTATTTAAAAAAATTTTTCTTTTTTCCTTTTTAAACTTTTTTATTAAAAACTAAGACACAAACACACACATTAGCCTAGGGCTACACAGGGTCAGAATCATCAATATCACTGTTTTCCACTTCACATGTTGTCTCACTGAAAGGTCTTCAGGGGCAATAACATCATAGAACTGTCATCTCCTATGATAACAGCACCTTCTTCTGAAATACTGCCTGAAGGACCTGCCTGAGGCTATTTTGTGGTTAACTTTTTTTTAATAACTAGAAGGAGTACACTCTAATGATAAAAAGTATAGTATAGTAAATACATAAGCCAGTGAAGGCCAGGCATGATGGCTCACGCCTGTAATCCTAGCACTCTGGGAGGCCAAGGCGGGAGGATCACTTGAGGTCAGGAGTTCAAGACTTGAGGTCAGGAGTTCGAGACCAGCCTGAACAAGAATGAGACCGCTGTCTCTACTAAAACTAGAAAAAATGAGCTGGGTGTCGTGGTGCACGCCTGTAGTCCCAGCTACTTGGGAGTCTGAGGCAGGAGGATTGCTTGAGCCTGGGAGTTTGAGGTTGCTGTGAGCTAGGCTAACGCCATGGCACTCTATCCTGGCCAACAGAGAGAGATTCTATCTCAAATAAAAAAAGAAAATTAAGCAGATAGATAAGAAAATAGTCCAAAAAAGATAAGGAAAGAACATCTAACATTACCAGATGTAAGAACATATTACAAAATCATAAGCATATAATTGTGTCAGTGGAACAGAATAGAGTCCAGAAATAGGTCCAACTAAGTAAAAGATCTTTATACTTCATCTAATTTTTATACAATATATTAAATTTAAAAATAGTGATACTTGATGACTCTATGGTGAAGTGAATCTGATTTACTCATGCTTTTCTGATGATGGTATAAATTTATGTAAGGCCTGCAAGATAGTTTGGCATTATGCTTCAATAGCCACATAAATTATGATATATCATTTACCTTAGTAATTAAGTAAATACCATAAAAAAAGGAGGAAGCTGTATGCATAAGTCTAGTTATGGAAATACAATTTTAATATTGGGAAAAGGAAAACAACTTATTCAACAATATTAAAATCATAGTCTATTTGTATAATATTTTGTATCCATAAAAGATAAAGTTACATAGTTGTGATTGTATAGCAGCTGGAAAAATGATTTTGGATTGATGACAAAGGAAAATTCAAATGCTACCTATATACATATAATCAATAACTGGGAAAAAACAGGGAAAATTGAAAACAGTGGGAGTATAGGATTCTGGGTAGGGTTTTTTCTTTCTTTTTTAATTAAAATATAATTCACATTATATTGGTTGTACAATCATCACTACTATCTAATTCCAGAACATTTCATCACCCAAAAAAGAAACATTGTACCTATTAGCAGCCACTCCCCGTTTCCCCCTTCCCCATCCCCTGATAACCACTAACCTACTTTCTTTCTATCTCTATGTATTTGCTTATTCTAGACATTTCTTGTAAATGGAGTAATATATTTAGGCCTTTGTGACTGGCTTTCTTCATTTAACATGATGTTTCTAAGGTTCATCCACGTTGTAGCATGTATCAGAACTGTGTTCCTTTTTGTGGGTGGGTAATGCTCAATTATATGGATATACCCCATTCTTCAGTTGATAGACATTTGGATTATTTTGACCTTTTGACTATTATGAATAATGCTGCAATGAGCATTCATGTACAAGTTCTTTTATGAACATATGTTTTCAGTTCTCTGGGCCATACGGCAATTCTGTTTTTCTTTTTGAGGAACTGCCAGACTGCTTTCCAAAGTGGCTGCACCATTTTTTGTTCATATTTAAATGTTAATGGGAGTATAATAATATTTGTGTATTTTTTATTTAAAGTTGTTGGATTTGTTAGAGAATTGTTTGTAGTAGAGCAGTGGATAGTTGTGTGATATTTTGAACACTTAAGGAATGCAGAAATAAGTAGTGATTACAGTGAAGAAGTAGAAGCAACTATTAAAGATTTGTTTCCCAGATAAGTGACAGTGAAGAGAGGAAGAGATATTGTGATATAATGGAAAATGCACTAGACCTGGACTTAAAGAAATTGGTTACAAAAACAATTCTGTTTATTGTTTATAGTTACTGAGCTGCAATATCCTATTTTGTAAAATGATAACAAAACATTGTTGCAAGGATTATATGAGATGAAAAAAATATGGAAACAATATGATGCTAAGCATGTAACAATGACATCAAATTTACTTGAATGTGAGACAAAACAATATTGATAGTGGGTAACAGAAATGGGAAATTTGTTCATATGGTTTTACAACGTGGGTTGGCAGACTTTTCCCTGAAGAGAACTAGATCAGAATGAATTCTTATCATAAGCACTGATAGAGTTACCTTTGGAAAGGAGGAATTATAACTGGGAGGGAAAAGAGAAACATTTTCAGGTGGAATAGGGCAAAATTGAGGGTATTCATGCTGATAACTTTTTAATCAATATTTATTATATGCCCATCTACCATATGCACTATATATTTTATTTCATTTGAACTTTTTTGCTTATATTAAATAGATATGCAAAAGATTATATGTATAAAGTATAAAAATAATCATATAGTAAACACCTATTAACCCTTCACCTAGGTTATGAAATACTGATAGAATAAATGGAAGAAGCCAGTTTTACTGATTCATCCACATTACTTTGTGTATCAGTAGTTACCTTTTGCTGAGTTGTATCCTCTTACATGGATATTCCACAGTTTTTCAAATCTGTTTTCTAGTTGGTGAATATTTTGTTTTTTTTCAACTTTTTGCTTTTTACAAATAAAGCAGCTCTTTGTATGGACATATGTTTTTTTTTCTCTTGGGAAAATATCCAAGCCTGAGTCATATGGTAAGTGGTGGTTAAGAAACTACCACACTGTTTTCAAGTGCTTATACAATTTTGCATTCCCATCAGCACAGCAATATATAAACATTCTAGTTACTCCACATCCTCACCAGTACTTGGTATGGTCCTTTTTTTTTTTTTTTTTTTTTTTTTAAGAGACAGAGTCTGTCACCCAGGCTAAAATGCAGGGCATCATCAGAACTTACTGCAACCTCTAACTCCTGGGCTTAAGCAATCCTCCTGCCTCAGCCTCCCAAGTAGCTGAGACCACAGGTGCATGCTGCCACACCCGGCTGGTAGAGACGGGGTCTCACCCTTGCTCAGCCTGGTCTTGAACTCCTGACCACAAGTGATCCTCCTGCCTTAGCCTCCCAGAGTGCTAGGATTACCGGCATGAGCCACCACACCGGCCGGTATGGTCAATCTTTTTAATTAGTGTCATTCTAGTGAGTATATACTGATATCTATTAATAACTGAGATTTTAGTTTGCATTTCCTGATGATTAACATGTTAAGTATTTTTTCATGGGCTTTTGGCCATTCTTATATCTTCTTCAGGATTTCACAGACTGCAGGCCCCAACCCAAATATGGCTCACTATCTATATTTGTAGATAATTTTATTAGAACACAGCCATACCTATTCGTTTATATATGAACTAAGGTGATTTTCATGCTATAACAGCAGAGTTGAGTAATTATGACAGACACCATATGGCATGCAAAGCCTAAAATATTAAGTCTCTAATCCCTTCGTAGGAAAAGTATACCAACTGCAGTCTAGTTTTGTGAAATGTTTATTCAAGTCTTTTGCCCATTTTAAAAATATTTATCTTTGAATTTTGAGAGCTTTTTTATGTTTGGGCTATATGTAGTTTCATTCACTCATTCCTTCATTTATATTCCCAGCCTGTGGCTTGTGTTTTTTTATTTTCTTGATGGTGTCTTTGAAGAGCAGAAGTTTTTCTTTTAATGAAATCAAGTTTATGAATTTTACCCTTTATAGTTTATGTTTTTTGTGTTCTAGCTAAGAAATCTTTCTCTAATCCAAGGTTACAAAGATTTTCTCCAGTGCTTTCCTCTAAGATTTTTATAGTTTTAGCTTTTACATTTAGATATAATTCACATCTAGTTAATTTTTGTATATACCTGTAGTATGAAATAAGGTTAGGATTTATTTTTTCCTGTGATCATATCCACTTGTTCTGTCACTAGTTATTGAAAAGATTATCCTTTCCCCCCCTTAAATTTTGTTGGAATATTTATACCACATCAATTGATTATGTATGTGTGAGTATATGTTCAGAGTCTTCTATTTCATTTATCTTATTTCTGTCCTTAGGATAGTATCACTGTACTACTGCAGCTTTAATTGTACATCTTAAAAAATCAGATAGTATGAGCTCTCTAATTTTGTTTTTTGAAAATTCTGTTGCTATTTTAATTTCTTTGTATTTCCATATAAATGTTAGAATCACCTTGTTAATTTCCGCAGCAAATATCTGCTGGGATTTTTGTTGATACTGTAGAATATACTGATGAAATTAGGAGAATTGAGTTCTTAGAAGTATTAAGTCTTACAATATGTGAACATGGTATATTTCTCCATTTATTTAGATCTTTAATTTCTCTCTAAAATCTTCTGTAGTTAGATTTCATGCAAGCCTTTCTCTCTAAAATCTTCTGTAGTTATATTTTATGCAGGCTTACATGTATTTTGTTTGATTTATCCTAAAGTATTTATGCTTTTTGTTGACTCCTGAGGATTTTCTATATAGACAATGATGTCAACTGTGAATAAAGCCAGTTTTACTTCTTTTCCAATCTATATGCCTTTTGTTTTTATTTTATTGCCTTATTGCATAGACTAATATCTCCAATATAATCTTGAATAAAGAACAGATATTGTTGCCTTGTTCCTTTTATTAGCAGCTAAGCATTTGGTCTTTCACTATTAAATATGATGTTAGGTACAGGTTTTTCATAGTTGCCCTTTATCAGTGAGAAAGGTACCAAGTTTTGGGAAGACTTTACCCAAGTTTTCTGAGAGATTTTATCATGAATAGATATTGAATTTTATCAAATGTTTTTTCTGTATGTATTAAGATAGTTATTTGGGTTTGTTCTTTTGGTCTGTTGAGACTTATTTTATTGGTTCACTTCTGAAAACTAAACCACACTCTCATTCCTGGGATGGACCCCATGGAATGATGATGTATAAGTCATTTTATATATTACTGAATGTGATTTAATGTTTTATTGAGGATTTTTACATTTTTGTTCAGGGGGGATATTAGTCTGTACTATTCTTTTGTTGCATTGTCTTTGATTTAGACATCAGGTTAATGCTGGCATCATAAAATGGTTTGAGAAGAGTTCCTTCTTCTGTTTATTGAAAGAGTTTGTGTAGAATCCATTAAATGTTTAGTAGAATTTACCAGTAAAGTTAACTGATCCTGGATATTTCTTTGTGGGGAAGGTTTTTAACTACAACTTTTTAAAAAAAGTTTATATTTATATTTTTTAAGAGATGAAGTCTCATTCTGTTGCCCTGGCTGGAGTGCAGTAGTGCGATCATAACCCACTATAGCCTCAAACTCACATGCTTAAATGATCCTCCCACCTCAACCTCCCAAGTAGCTAGGACTGTAGATGTGTGCCACCACACCCAGCTAATTTTTCTAATTTTTTTAGAGACAAGGTCTCGCTATATTGCCTAAGCTGGTCCCTAACTCCTGGATTCAAACCATCCTCTTGCCTCAGCCTCTCAAGTTGCTGGAATTATGGATGTGAGCCACCATACCTGGCTAACTACAACTTTAGTTTCATTAGTAGATATGGGACTATTTAGGTAATGTTTCTTTTTGAATGAGCTTTAGTATAATTATTTGGTTTTCAAATAATTTGTCTGTTTTATCTAAGTTGTTGAATTTATTGGCACAAAGTTATTAATAACATTTCTTTTCTCTCCTTTAAATATCTAAAGCATTTGTGATAATATCTCTTCTTTCTTTTCTGATATTGGTAATTTTTAATCTTCTCTTTTTTTTTGTGAATCAGACTGGATAGAAGTTTAACAATTTTATTAGTCTTATCAAAGAGCCAACAGGTGATTTCATAAGACTCCAAAGTATTTTAGACTGCTTGATATTTTCAGACCAGTCACTGAGTTTGGTTTTTTCCCAGTCTTTTTACCCTCTGTATACTTCATTTTTTGGTTTCTATTGCTGTGTATTCAAATTCACTAATCTTGTATAGTGTCTACTCTGCTTTTAGTCCCATCAGTCTTATTTTCATTTCAAATATTGTTTTTCTTCTCTAAAGGTTACATTTCATTTTTAATGTACATTTTACTTCTCTCTTTGGAATCATATTTTCTTTTACATCCTTGAACATTAGGAATATCTATGAAAAAGTCCTGTCTGCTAATTTTATCATCTCTGTCATTTGGGATCTGTTTTTATTGATTAATTGTTTTCCAGGTTACAGGGCATGTCTTCCTACTTCTAATAATTTTTTATTGCATACTGGACATTGTAAATTTTACATATTGTGTGCTTGATTTTTTTTTCCTTTAAAGAATGTTGAACTCAGTTCAAGAATGCTTCCAAGTACTAAATATATGAATTGCCAGATTGAAAAAGCCTACTGAGGAACTTGTTTGGATACTGATTCATACATACCAATTATAAAAAAATCAGAAACAGGGAAATTAGAATGTTGACTCAATTTTTGATGGTATTAAATAATTATTAATTTTTAAATGTAATATGGTATTGTGTTTATTTTTTTTAATGTGTCCTCATACTATTATTAATATATTTACAGAAGAAATGGTATGGTGTCTGGAATTTGCTTCATGATAATCCAGTGACAAAGCAGAGATTAGAGAAGGTATAAATGAAACATGATTAGGCAGATGTCTAATCAATTGTTAAATTGTTAAAGCTATATAATAGGTACCTGCAGTCGTCATGCTATTTTCTTTCTAATTTTGTATATGTTCTAAATTTTATGTAATAAAAAGCTTAGAAACATTTTTCTTAATACTAAATTTTTTTGCAAAAAGGAAATCATCTTATTAAACTAAACAAATGTTGGCACATGCCTGTAGTCCCAGGTACTCAGGAGACTGAAGCAGGAGGATCACTGGACCCAGGAATTCTGGTCCACCCTGGGCAACATAGCAAGACCCCATCTCTAAAAAGATAAAAACAAATTTTAAAAAAAACTAAGCAAACGAGGAAACAAGGCAGTTGCCATTTTGGGGAAAGGTTTTATAAGAAAGGAAAAGTAATCAGTATGTTTAATTGTTTAGCCGTAAATGGAATACATGTTCATACTGTAGTTTTGGTTAGACCAATAATCTGTATCTATGGTATTATTATTTTGGCATGTTGGGAAGATGGGGGACGTAAACGGGATGTGGGATGGAGCTAAACTCTTATCTTCCACATTAGGAAGTCAAAAGATAATGCCTGAAAACTGGAAAAAGGAATCAATCTATAGACATAAACATAATCACGTTATCTGGGTTACAGAGATACAAATAACATAAGAATCTGGTACAAGAATTAAAAATGATTGCCTCTGGAGAAAAAAATGGGGTGTATGTGAAGGACTTGTTTTTTATAACAAAACTGTAGAACTGTTTGGCTCTAAATGTGCATGTGCTATATTAATTTAAAAATAACTTTAAGAAGTGAGACTGTCAAAAAAAAAAAAAGAAAAGAAAACATGCAGTGAATGATGGAGCTTGAATTCCTGTTATACCACTGCTTTGCTACTCCCAGTATTGAGTTGACTAACCCTTCCTGACAAAAGGGGTTAAGTGAAGCCAGAAGGGAGCTGACGGACTGAAAGATGAAAAAAGAGAGGTGGCTTTAAGAGTGTTGCTGTGAAGTGGAAGATTGAGTTTAGTAAGACTGGGGAGTAAGGGGCCTCAAAGAAGAGAGATATAGTTCGTTACAAGATCATTACAATCCATTTGATTGAGAGGGAGAGTTTTGATGTATTCCATTATTGGTATAGATCAGATGTCAAAAATAATAAATGAATCAAGCAGGCTGGCTGTAAGAAAATTCAACTGCCCAAAATATATTCAGACTTTTAAAAAATTCAAAATGTATGCCATTATATAAGCATATTACATAATATGTACATATATACACATATAGGTATATGTGTGCATGTGTGTATGTATATATATAATTATTTAAAATTTGAAATTGGGAAATAAGAATACTTAATTATAACTTTTTTGTTTTTGAAATCATTCATTTGATTTGGCTGGAAACTTGATACTTTTATTTCTGTACCATGTTATCAGCACTAAGTATTTTATATATGATGGGCATTACAGTATTCATTTTTAAACCATTTAATTAGCAAGATTTAATTTGTATTTAGTTTCATAACAGATAATAACCATTCACAAACATGGGTATTTCCAAACAAAGGTAGAATCTTGGCAAAATAGATTTGATAGTTAGGGTACTACTCCTAAGACATTTGTAAAATTTAAGATTTCAAGGATCATATTTAATCCTAATGTACTTGATTAACCTCTAGATGTTATACTTTCAGTATAAATTGAGAAAGGTAAATTGAACAGTGTTACTTTTCATAAAGCTTGGAATAAAAAATCTTTGGGGGATATCAGTCTTTAGCTCTACAGTTTTAGGAACATATTTCATGACATCACTTTCATTTCTGGAAATCCTATTTCAGCATGGAAAAAGAAAAGTAGGACAGATCTTTCCTTGCCAATAAAACTTTCCAAAGATACAATAATCAAGGAATGAGTAAATTGAATTGCATACTATGTGGTGTCTTGTGAATGTACTTGCAGATAAGGAATCAGATTGTTTATATAAGCTGTAATACCAATTAAAATGGCCCCATATTTAACCAGTCTGTGCTGGTGATCTGAGGCTGCAGTTTCTCCTTAGACAACATATAAACCAAGAGACTTCTTTTAACTCAAGCTCAGAAACATTTCTTTAGCACCACACCCAGCACCAAGCCACCTAATAGCCATGTAGTAACTCTCAGGAAGTTAGTTATTTTTGTCTGTGTTCTCAATTACGAAGAAAAATGCCACAAATTATTTAACATTTTCACTCAACTTGACTTTTGAATTTGCATCCATACCACTAACATGCTGAACAACTATAATTTTAATTCAACTTACATATGCAAATAATGTTTATTATACACAAATTCTGCCTTCACTAGATATTCTTTTATAGATTTTACCATTGATAAGAGTCTTTGACCCTTAAAGCTATTTCTCTTGATATATAACTGCATGTCACAAGAATACCACTCATTTTATTTGCATTAAAAAATAAACCGTGTTTAAATTTTGTATTATACTTTCTGTTTATTCAGTTTTCATTATGCATCTGTTCCACATACTGACCATAGTTCTCACTATAGTTTGTTTCAAAATGATATCTTTTGACACAGATATATTTTGTTTGCATATTTCACCATTTATTTTGACTTGTCCAAAACAAAATATAGAGACAATTCTCTAAATTTATAACATTTTAATTGGGAAGCAAAAATTGCCAATTCAGAACATACAAACAGACCAGTTGATCTTCAGTATGTCCAAAGAACAAAGAGAAAGTTGGGAGTTTTGTTAGATAGAGAAACATATATTGTTTTGAAGGAAAGCTCATTGGCACTAGAAAAGATTTTGGGAGCAGGCAAGCTCTGATTGGTGAGTGACAGTGGTAGGTAAAACTGGTCTTAGTTAGGGTTACAACAGCCTGTTTCAGCAGCCAGGCTTGCAGAAAATTACAGTCTTGGAGCAATGTTATATGCCCTGAGTGCTTTTTCTCTGGCCCGTCAACTCTGATTTAGTGGGTATGACAAGAATGACCCAATTGGTATAATCAACTTTCACATTCTCTTCCACAAAGAAATATGCTTGCTTTCATTTCTTTTAAAATTCATAAGTCTTTTATTCTTTCTTTCATGAACACAAGAAATATTTCACTTTTGTCTTTATTCCATTGTAAGAAAGATGGCAGCCTACAAAACCCACAGACATTAAGGGAATACTACGAACAACTCTACACATATAAATTTGACAACTTAGATGAGATAGACCAATCCTACAAAAGCTATAAACTACCAGAACTCACTCAAGATGAATTAGATAATGTGAATAGACCTATAACTATTTTTTTAAATTGAATTTATAGTTTAAAACCTTCTGAAGAAGAAATCTCCAGGCCTAGATCACTTTACTGGCAAATTCTTCCAAACATTTAAAAAAGAAATAACGCCAATTTTACATAGTCTCTTCCAAAAATAGAAAAGGAGAAAACACTTAACTTATTTTGAGGCCTGCACTACCTTGATAACCAAAACTAAAGGTCAGTACAAGAAAACAATACTACAGAACAATATCCCTTATTAACCTAGACCTAAAAATTCCCAACAAAATACTAGCAAATTGAGTCCAGCAATATATAAAAAGAACAATACCATGACCAAGTGGGGCTCATCCCGGAAATGCAAGGCTGCTTCAGTATTTGAAAATCAATCAATGTGACAAGCCATATTAACAATGAAATATTATTCAGTCAATAAAAAAGCATGAATTATTGATGCAGGCACCACATGGAAGAATCTCAGAGGCATTATGCTGAGTGAAAGAAGCCTATCCCAAAAGTTGACATACTGTATGATTCCATTTATATGGCATTCTTGAAAAGATAGTACCATGATCAGTGTTTGCTAGGAGTTAGAGGTGAGGAGAAGATGTAACTATAAAAGGGATAGCACAAGGGAGCTTTGGGGATGATGAAAGTGTTCTATATCTTAATTATGGTGGTAGTTACATATGTATCCATACATATTTTAAATTTGTAGAACTATACATTTATAAAAATGTCTATTTTATTGCGGAAAATAAAAATGTCAAAAAATAACAATCCAGGTGTGATGATAATGATAAACAGTAATTGTTACCCTGTCTCAAAAAAAAAACCTGACAAAACAGTAGTTGTCACTTGGCCTCACATTAGGACATGCACCTGGAGCACATACCCTGGCTAAAGCCACTAGTCTACTCCAGCTAATTTTTGCTACATGGGAATGGGAACTTAACATTATTAGATCTTCTGATTTTACAAGAGAAGCCAGAATCTACATTTTTATAAGAAATCTGATTTTTAAAGCATTGTTAAATAATTTAAATTTCTTAAAATACTGTGTTGACCAGCCTAAGTCTGAAAATTAGACTTACTGGTTGCTCTCTTTGATACTCATAGATGTTACAGATGTAGTAGATAATTGTAGGCAACTCAGTGTTAAAGAGATCCTCGAATTATAGGATGAAGACTCATGAGCATCCTTAAGGTTATGTTATGGATGTGAGAAGTATGTGGTATATTCATGGTATGTGTGGATGGTGTGGGCTTCAGAAGAGGGGTAATATATTTAGGTGATAGAATGATGGTCTGGAGATAGCACCAGAAAGGAATAAGTCGACTTCCCTTATCCTGGGAAATGAAAGTAGTTCCCATTATAGAAGACTTTGGGGAAATGGGGACATTTTAGGAAAGAAATGTTCAGTTAAAATGGTATGGTGGTTTGTATAAAACAGAAATTCTACAGGACTCAATGAAGGGATTGGCAGAGGAATGAGCATAAGGGTGATTGGCAAGGGGAATGACTGAGGTAGACGGGAATGAAGATGTGAGAGCTAAATGCAGGAGTATATTGGGGACATTCTGGGAGGCAAGGGAGTTAGGAGTGGAGGTCCCCTGGACTGATAGGAATTGATGGAGCAGTCTTGGGCTCTGTACCTCCAAAGTTTGACTAATGCTTTTCCCTCAGCCTGTAATGTTCTGCCTCAGTCCCCCTCGGCTTGTCTGTCTCATTCATATTTAAGATTCTAAGCTCAGACATTTGTATTTCACTTCTGGAAACCATCCCTGCACTCCTTCCTCACCTCTTCCCCAACCTGCGACCCCTCCTTAGTGTTCCATCAGTACCCAGTATACATCCTTATCTCAGAACTCACCATTTTATATTAAAATTACTTTTTCTTAAGTTCCCCTACATGATACTATGATCCTCTAGGTCAGGGTCCCTGTTTTAGTCATCTCTTTGCCTCAGGCAGGTAGCACAGAGCTGATATCAACAAATATTTGTTTAACTGAACAGAGGAGTTAGGCCAGCCCTGTGTTTTGATTATAAGATGGGTGTGGCAGGGTCCTGGATTTTCTCTGACTCTTCAAGGGCCAATGGTAGTATAGGCCTATCAGTTGTTTTGTTACTGGTTCTGCTTAGGGCAAAAGCAAAACTCAGGAGCCAGTAGGGGGTCTTATTAAGGCCAGAAACACAGCCTTTATTCCCAGTGCCTCCTTTGTTTCTAAAATGCAGTGGCAATCTTTGGCAAGTGATGAATGGTAAGGGAACACTTCCTGACATTTATGTTTGAGCAACCAGGATTTTATGTGATGCTATTACAGTGATCACTACACAGAGTATTCATCCCACTGCCTATCTGTCATTTGTCTTTATAGAAAGATCTTGATGATGCATAGATTTGAAGGACTTTATGTTATGTGATTCATGAACAGAATTCTCCTCATCAAGACCCAGGCATGTTTTATTGAGTTTGTGCCTTGGCAGTTTCTCTGCACAAAATATTCCATTGACCTTCCCAGAGACATCTTACAACATCTAACTGCAGTTTTTCATTTTCGTGTTAGGCCATTCATCACTATTTGATTGTCTTTGGCTGCCTAAACAATTGCTTCTGCTTTCTCTGTCATTGAAACTGAACTTTTAGTACTGTTCTTTTCTTCTGGAGTATGTTCCTTAATTTTTTCTTTGGAGTTTGCTTTAGGCTCTATTTCATTTTTTAATTCCTCTAGTAGGCTTTTCTCCATTAGGCTTCTTAGAGGACTATAGAGCCTTTTTATAGAGAACTTTAACTCACAGGAATGAGAGGATAAGGAAACTTAAAGTAATTACTTTTTCATCTTTGTTGTCCTCCCTCCTCACCCCACCTCATCTCCAGCATAGAACTAGGGCCTTATTTTTCCCAAGCAAGTAACACTAATGCAGGAGGTACTATGTCATTCTTTTATTCATCAGACCATTAGGCATTATTAAGCATATTAGACTTGTGTACTATGTGTACAGGTACTATGCTAATTAGTCCATAGAAAAATGAAGAAGACATTTCATGCCTTCAAGGAATTCATAATCTAATCAGGATTAGAAATAAACTAAAAGTGACAAATACCTTCTCTAAACTTTTGCTTTTTTTTTAATCTTCAAATTAGGATAAAATACTTTCCTGACAGGGTTATATCATCACAGGAGCTTCTCTGTATGGGAAACTTAGCACACCTCCTGGCCTGTAGTAAAGTGTTCAGTAAATGATGGTTAGATTGATGGATAGATACAGAGTAAACAGAAACATGAAGATGGCAGTGGACATGGCATCTCTACCTGGCCATAAAGAAGTGATGCTGGAAGAAATTGTATGTACAAAGGCATAAAGCAATGAAATATGGGATACATGTACAGAACCCTACTTAATTGGTCTATCTGGGACCGAGGGATGAAAGAGGCAAACATAGTGAGAGATGAAGCTTCTGAGGTAGGAAGGAATTTAGGCATAATCCTATAAGGAATGGGGGACATTAATTTATATCAAGCAGGAGAGTCTTAAAATTAGTTAATCAATGCTAAAGAAAACTTCTGATATATTACATGTCTCTTTTAGGTCTCACTTGCCCTGGAGCCTCTGTCAGAAATTTATGACAGCTACAATCCTCTTCCTACCACTGATGTGATGGAAAATGTGCTTTCATCTGAACAGGGATTCAGAGAGAATACTGAACCCAGCAATACCCAGCTTCTAGTTCCATCAAAGCCTCACAGGATGCCTACCATCAAAATTGATGGAAAAGAATTAGCAGCAAACAATAGTAGGTCAAGCACTCCAAGGTAATTACCATACCTAGTACCAGTCAATCTGTCAACTAACTCCCACTGTACTCACGATTTCTGTCTTTCATTTGTGGTTGAATAAAAGACTAATGGCAGAGAGAGGCACAGTCACTCATTCAGCAGGAAAATATGGTCCTGGTTTGATACCAGGTACTGGGGATAGAAATTAATAAGACACAATTCCTTTTTTCGAGGAGTACTCACAATCTAGTGGCGAGGCCAATGTACAAATAAGTAAGACTGAATGACATGCAGATGCCATGATAGATGTTCATGAGGGAAAAGAGGTAAAGGGAATTATTTTGTGAAACAGAATGGAATAAGAGGAACAGATTTTTGTTCTAAGCAGTTCTTTATGAAGCATTTGCTTTGTGTTAGGCTCTGTGCTGAGCTCTTTATTTTATTGTCTCATTTAAGCTACAACCCCACAACAGTAGGTAAAGCATCTATTATTTCTATCATTCGGGAGATGAAAAACAGATTTACAAAGTTGCATTGCAAATAAGTCACCTCTTTCAAAGTCCAGACTACATTGCTATAAACCACTGATCCACTTTCTATCTCTGACAAAGTAGAATATTACGATAATGGATTATATACTGCTGACGTTCTCCTTTTTTGAAACAGGGGAAAGGACCACATGTTCTTTGCAGAGAATCCTGATATGATAAAGGACTCTTTCTTTGGACTACAGCACCATCTTAAATCAGGACAGAGTTTAGAGTCTGTAACTCTGAAAGGCAAAGCCCCACGGAAGCAAATGTCCCTTCTCAACAGTTCTGAACTACAGCCTCAAATTAGAACTGTTGCCAAGAGTCATAGTGACTCATGTATTCTTTCTTCAAACAAACCCCCTACCAAGGACCTTCTTTCAGGTATGTATATATTTGTGAACTGAGTGGGTCTAAGCTGTATTTATTGGGATTGATCTGCTTGTTAGCCTGCCTACAAAGAGAACCAAGACTTCTGTTTGAATTAAATAGCCAAATAAAAGTAAGGAGTCTTGCTAGAGTGCAGAATCTTTCACCATTTAAAGACAGCCCTGTTAAACTACCAAGTAACTTCTAGATAATTACTAGGTGCTTATAATTGTAGGTTTAGGGAAGGATTCATTTAAAGGGAACTTGGATATTTTAACTTGGGCTCACTTAAAGAAAAAAAAAAAGATGAACCTAGATATGAAGGGAGAGCTTTATCATAGAAAAATACTATGTATTTTTTTTCTTGAATAATTAAAGGCAGGTAAGGTTTTTGTCTTATCAGCATTTATTTATACCATTGTACAGAGGCTAGTACCAAATCCATTTCACATTCTGGACTGTTAGTCTCAGTGGGAACATTCAGTACACAACAACTGCTGATCTTAATCTTGGGAATTAAATGTGACTTATGGCCAAACAGAAGTAGAAAGGAGACAGTTCACCCATGTAAGGGCTTACACTGAAATAAAAAGCAAATAGAAACAGAATTATATTACCTCATAGTAGGGAGTGGTATAATAAAAGCAGTTGACTTACATTACACTGTAATAGTCAGCTGTATATCTCTGTGACATGAAGAGCATGACAGGAATTTGTCTTCATCCCCACAGGTAAAATTTCCACAGTGGAATATCTGTAGTGTTAATAGAAAAGTCTTTTTTTTTTTTTTTTTTTTTTTTTGAGACACAGTCTTGCTCTGTTGCCCTGGGTAGAGTGCAGTGGCATCAGCCTAGCTCACAGCAACCTCAAACTCCAGGGCTCAAGCGATCCTCCTGCTTCAGCCTCCCGAGTAGCTAGGACTATAGGCACGCGCCACCATGCCCAGCTAATTTTTTCAGTTTTTAGTAGAGATGGCTAATTTTTTCTGTTTATAGTAGAGACAGGGTCTTGCTCTTACTCAGGCTGGTCTCAGAATCCTGAGGTTGAGCAATCTGCCTCCCATAATGCTAGGATTACAGGCATGAGCCACCATGCCTGGCCCAAAAAGGTTTTTTTTTTTTTTAATCCATTCATTTTTCTGGGATAGAAAAGGCTTTTAAATAACTATTTGAATACATAATTTACGTTAGTAAGGACATTTTTTAAATGAATAAAAACATTCCATTTATATTTTTCAACTGAAATGTGTTATGATTCCTTATTTTTAAAAATGTAATCCCAAGATTATAATTTATTACTTTTAGTCTTTAATGTAAAGACTATCTTAACAAGAAAAAAATGGTCCCGTTGTACTCAGCACTTGTCAGCTCACAGCTGGAATATTTTCTGTAGACCTGGACACCAGATTTTGAGAAGGATATTTGTTCATTCATTAAGCAGTTATTTGTTCAGCACCTACCAAATGTCTGCCACTCTTTTAGGTGTCAGGGCTACAGCAGTTTAAAAACAACAAAAAAAGACCCTGGGCGACGTAGCTCGCACCTGTAATCTTAGCACTTTTGGGAGGCTGAGGCAGGAGGATCACTTGAGGCCAGGAGTTCTAGACCAGCCTAGGCAACATAGCAAGACTTTGTCTCTACAAAAAATTTAAAAATTAGCCAGGGGTGGGGGAGGTGGCATGCACCTGTAGCCATAGGTACTCAGGAGGCTGAGTTAGGAGGATCACCTGAGCCCAGGAGTTCAAGGGCTGCAGTGAGCTATGGCCTGGGGCCTGAGCAGCAGCGTGAGACCCTGACTCTAAAAAAAAAAAACAATACACAAACTCCTGCGTTATGAATTATATATTCTAGATGGAAAGACAAATGATAAACTAGAGTAAGTATGTGGTGTTAGATGGGGAATACTGAAGCAAGGAA
Source organism: Lemur catta (assembly GCF_020740605.2). Taxonomy (NCBI): domain Eukaryota; kingdom Metazoa; phylum Chordata; class Mammalia; order Primates; family Lemuridae; genus Lemur; species Lemur catta. The sequence continues at coordinate 58,286,440 of NC_059134.1, forward strand.
GGTGAAAGGAGGGGATATTAGTTCTACACAGGCTGGCAAAAGAAAGCCTCATTAAGAAGGTAACATTAAAGATCTAAGGGAGATGAGTTCCTTCTAAGGCAAGTTGCTAGGCTGGTAAAAGGACCACCAAGAGATAGCCTGGTGAAAACAGCTGCCATTTATTGAACACTAATTATGTGCTAGCTACTATGCCAAGTGCTTTATACATACAATCTTACAAAAATCACCTGAGGTAGGGTTTGTTGTTTCCATTTTCAAATGAAGACATAAGCTCAGAGTTAAGGGAACTCCTGCCCTGTCAAAGGGGACAGCTCCTCCTCTGCTCCAGTTCATTATTGTGTTAGACTATAAGGCAGAGTCCTCTGCTTCATTCCTATTATAGGTTCATTGTTTATCTAGGCCTGTTTTGTTTTGTTTTTTCTTTTTCTTTTTTTTTTTTTTGAGACACGGTCTCACTCTGTCACCTGGGCTAGAGTGCAGTGGCGTGATCATAGCTCACTCCAACTTCAAACTCCTGGGCTTAAGCGACCCTCCTGCCTTAGCCTCCTCAGTAGCTGGGACTATAGGTGCCTGTCACCACACCTGGCTAATTTTTAAAATTTTTTATAGAGACGGGGGGTCTCACTGTATTGCCCAAGCTGGTCTTGAACTCCTGGCCTCAAGTGATCCTCCTGCTGTGCTTATAATTCTGCCTGCTAGGATTACAAGCATGAGCTACCATGCCCAGCCTATGTTTTCCTTTTAAACCAAAACTATGATGGCCAACTGTTGAAGCCAAACAAAATATGCCATGCAAAACCCCATGGACTATCAATGTGCAACATCTTCAATAAGAGCTACTATAATCAGTGGACTTAAAGATCAAATAAGACAGATGGTGGCTCAGTCCGAGTTAATAGTCTGACCTGTACAAAAATGGGAAAGGACTACTTCAAAAAGTAGTCAATTCTACATCACTGTAAATGGTCAAGCATGGCTGGATAACCTTCTGATAGGACTCTTCAGATTGGATTAATCATCAAGTAAATAGTTGGATATGATATTTAAAGGTCCCTTCCACAAGATTAAGTGGGCCACTTTAGTAGGCCTAGAATTGAGGTCATGGGAAGGATACAACAAATGCATAAACATAGTGATCTTGGTTTATATTGTGCTGACATCGTACCAGAAAAGAGGGTACAAAGCTGAATCAGTCAACCAGCTAGTATTTATGAAACACTAACTACACATCCTGCTTGTAAGAGGGCTTTAGAATAGAAAGTTGGGAGTTGGAACTAAAATCAGAAGCTGTATACCTCCCTGTGTTTAGCGGGGGTTGTTCCCATGGCATGTAGAAAATAAGGGAAACATCTGTCCTGAACTCACCTGAGTGCTCACCTGATCTTGGACAAGTCATCAAAGCTTCTTAGCATTCTTTTCTTCATCCATAAAAGTATAAATTTGGAATAGACTATCACTATGTCTCCTAAAGGTTTAGTTTATACAGTTGTTAGTGTTTCTTGGTAAGAATGACATTAAAATTCTTACAAATAATAGGAGAATTCAATAAGGTCTCTGGATACAAAAATAAAATAGATACATTGTTAACCTTATTATGTACAAACACCAGTTGCAAGAGTCAGCATATGGATATAACAACTCCCACAAGGTGGTCAGTGTCTCTGGAATGGAGACTTCATTCATTACTATAATGCCAACATCTAAAACAGTGTATGTAGCAGAAGCTCAGTAAACATCTGTTGTTAAGTGAATGTCCTCAAGGAATTCTCAAGCTAATGGGGAAGGCAGACGAATAAGCCATCACAATACACTGCAGTAACTCCTGTGATAGAAGGAAATGTGCTGAATATTGCAAAATGTTTCTGCTGGATTTTAGATTTTTTGTTTTCTGCTTTTACCCTCTTCAGCTCTCTTAGAACGAGGCAATAAACTACGTAATGCCATGGTGATTTCTGCAATGAAATCAAGCCCAGATACTAGCATGTTGTTGGACAAAATTCATTCTCCTATAAAGGAAGATTCTCATAGAGCATCAGCACAGTAAGTTACAGGATAGACATTAACCCCAATAGTTTATTTCTTAATAGCTATTAACCTATGTTTTTGTCAAAGTATGGACTGGATAATCTTGGAAATGCTCAGCAAGTAATTCTTAATGTGATGTGAAAGAATCCTAAACTAGGAGTTAAGGTACTCAAAATCTAGTTTTAGCATTGGCACTTGCTAAATATATAAATGGGTAAATTCTTTGCTCTTTCTGAACTTGCATGCTTGCATATAAAATGAGGATATTCTCTTTCTACCTCACAGAAATGAAATGGGATTCTAACATAGGAAAGAGCCTACAAAGTATAAAATTTTGTATATATTTAAGACAGTTAAGTCTAAAGCATATTAAATCTCCTGAGTTGGACCAGCTCCATGTACTAATTGATTATGATTTAGATTTTTCCCATCTGTTAGCCACTAAACGAGAAAATATTTTTCAACACCTTAGAATCCGATCCATGTTTAGGGATCAATTTAAAAACCACATTGAAGATCACCTCCTTCCTCCAACTGAGAATATATTTTGGAAAAGTGACACAAAAGCTGATACCAGAGCTATACAGCTGCTATTAGGCAGGTAAGCACTCTTAACTAGCTTTCTTCCTTCTATGTTCTTCCTTTAATTCTTTGTATACATTAACAGATCTTCTTCCTGAAGCAACACTTCCTTAGACTAACCAAGTCGTTCCCTGTTTCTTCAACTACCATTCATTGCCTACTAAATAAGAATCCAATCTTTAGCCTTTTATTCTTGTCTTCACTTACAGAATGATCCCCAATCCACCTTTCCATTCTTACCTCCCAACTCTTCCCTCAACACCAGTGTTAGCATGGTATGATGACAAGAGCATGGCTTTTAAACAAACGCAAGTTGAAATTCAAGGTCTGTCTCTTAGCTTCCTGGCCTTGTGCAGGTATCTTTGAACTTTAGAGGTGTCAATAAAATTGAAATTATACCTAATATTGCAAATTATTTTGAGGATTAGAAATGATATATGTAAATAAGCTAACACTGTGCTTGATAAATAGTTCAACTCTTGGTAGCTGTTAATATTATTACTAACATGTGCCCTCAAACCAGACTCATTTATTTATTATCTTTTGAATAAAATACTATTAATATCTATATTCCTATCTTGGAAAGGTAGTAGGGCATAGTGGTTAAAAGCAATACGTGCTGAGTTTAAGAAGTGTGAGAGAGTAGTGTTTCAGAAACTCCAACTAGTTTGATTTCTATAGACTTCTTATAGGGAAATAGCAAGACTACATAATCATTTGGTATACTAATGGTAGGATAGGTAGAGTGAGTACAATGTAAAAGGTTAAGTGGAAGCCACACTTTGAATATTATGTTAATGTGTTTGAACTTTATATTATAGAAATTGAATAAACATTAAAATACTTTGAGCAGGAAAGTAGAAAGATCACTTTCACAACAGTGTGGAAAATCAGTTGGATAGGAGAGATGGGAAAGTATACAGGAGTTTTTTCCCCCGGTAGAGGTGAAGCAGTAAAGACATTAAAGGTTGAAATTACAGGAATTGATGACTCACTGGTTGTGGAAAGAGGGCAAAGAGTAAAAAATGATCCCTATGGTTTTTGCTCTAGTGACTCCACAGATCATAATGATTTAAATAGATACCTTTAAGCAGGTATAAGGCAAGGATTTGAAGTTAATAAGTTCCAGTTTGAGCCTGTAAATCTGTTAAACTTGAGTTGCATATGGAACACACAAGTGTAGTTGTCTAGTAGGCCCTTAGTATATAGAGGTGAAGCTCAAGAAAGAGGACTGCCCTAAAGATAAAAATTTGGGATTTGTTAGCTACACAGCAGTAATTGAAACCTTGGGAGTAGATAAGATCACCCAGGGAGAATATGATAGAATGAAAGTAAGAATAAAGGACACAACTTTTATGCCCATTCCTTTTTAAATTTAAGTAAAATGATGATAAAGGAATAGAAAAAGGCATAAACTCACAAGAACCAAAAGGGCAGGTGACAGCAATTGAAAGATGTCAGTAAAATTTTGGAAGCTAGAAAGCAGATGGACAATAGAAACTGACCTAGCAAAATAGAGAAAACTGTACCTATGAGGTTAGAGGACCAAAAACTTGATTGCAGAAGCCCAGAAAGACTCAGGAATTAGGAACACTAGGTATCTCTTAAGGCATTATCTGAGTTTGAGGCTTAAAACAAGGACTAGTTAAGAAAAAATAGATAGGAATGGTCAGACCCTTTATCCCTTGCTCCAGGACCTAGAGAGACAGTATAGTATAGAGGTTAATTAAAAGAGAATTCAAGCCAGACTGTCTGTATGTGAATCTAAGCTCTGCCATTTACTAGTGTGGTAAGACCTTATGTAAGTTACTTAACTACCTTGTACTGAAATGTCCTTACTTATAAAATGGATATCATAATATAACCTACTTCAGTGATGTGTCATGTAGATTCAACAAGTTAATTCCTGTAAACTTCTAATACTGCTTGTCACAGAGTAACCTCTCAATAATTGTTAGGTATTGTTATTACAGTACTGCCCCCTATCTTGAGAGCAAGAGACTGACATTCTGCTGTCCAGTGGAAGACTAGAAGTTTATTCTCTGTAGAGGGAGGAAGTTGATCTCTAGATTCAAGGATATCAAGCACAACTGAAGGTAGAGGTGAACACTATACTGAGGAAAAGGAGATTAAGTTAAAGTCTACATATGGAATGATGAACACTCTTCCTACCTCTAGCCCTGTTTCCTCCTTAACTACCAGAACACTGATAGCCAAACCACCTCCCAGGTAGGAAATTCACATTGTGCTTGGAAACTTCCCAGCTCAAGAGAAAAGAAGTACATTCTGACAATTAGAGGTTACCCAACAAAATGGTCTAGCTCTGCCCATTATTTTATAATGAAGCCGACCAGTTAGCAAATTCCCCTCAACTCCCAACCTGCATATAGGGCTTCCAGACAACATATCAGTGCCTTACTTTTAATATGAACAGATAGCCAAGATTTATAGACATTTGAGGAATGCTTCCAACATTTAGACAGAGAACAAGATTTAACGGAAAATTTGGAAGAGAAAGATAAGGAAAAATCCCAGAAAGTTTAACAAAAAGGATAGAGTTGGAAAATAGAAAAGATAAAATTGAGGATTTTTCAGGAGGTTCAACATTCAAATAACAGGAGTTCCAAAAGGAGAAGATGAAAGAAAAAAGAAACAGAGAAAGAAATTATTAAATTTGCCTGTACTGAAGCAGGTGACCTTCCATATTGATATTTGAACCAAGGCCTCTTTCTTCATCTCTCCCAGCTCAAGAAAGATGAAAACTTCACTCCACACTCGGGCAGCCAATAATAGGGCTCCCTCTCCCCCAGCACCCAGTTGGTGGGCTATCTTCCCAGGGAAGGATAAGACATCAGCAAGAAAAAAAGAAGAGACTCAAATTACTAGAATTACAAATTAAAGAGGGGACAGTAATACCAACTTTGTACAACTAAAACAGATTATAAAGGAATACCAGGAACAGTTGTATGATAATAGACAACTTAGATGAAATAGATTCCTAGAAAGGCACAAATTACTAAAACTGTCTCAAGAAGAATTGGACAATGTAAACAGACCTATAACAAGTAGACAGATTGAATTACTAATCAAAAAACCTACCCACAAACAAAAGCCCGTACCTAGATGGCTTTACTGCTGGATTCTGCCAAACCCTTAAAGAAGAGTTGATACCAATTCTTAACAAACTTTTCTAAAAAATAGAATAGTGGGGAACACTTCCCAACTCATTTTTTGAGGGCAGCATTACCCTGATACCAAATCTAGGCAGAGGCTTCACAAGAAAAGAAAACTGTAAATCAATATGAAGGTGGATACAAATCCTCCACAAACTATTAGCAAACCAAGCCAAAAATAATTATATGCTGTGACCAAGCAGTATTTATTCCAGGAATGGGAAGTCAGTTTAGGTTTTGAAAATCAGACCAGGTGCAGTGGCTCATGCCTATAGTCCCAGCACTTTGGGAGGCCAAGGCAGGAGGCTCACTTGAGTCCTTCAGTTTGAGAGCAGCCTGGGCAACACGATAAGACCCCCTCTCTACAAAATATTTTTAAAAATTAAAGAAAGGATCAATTTACGTGATACACTGTATCAATAGAATAAAAAACAAAACCTTGTGATCGTCTCAAAAGATGCAGAAAAAGCATTTGACAAATCATGATAAAACAACAAACTTGGAATAGAAGGGAAAATCCTCCGATAAAAGGAATCTAAGAAAAACCCAGGGCTAAAATCATACTTAATGTTTAAAGATTGAATACTTTCTTCCTAAGATTAGGAAAAAAAACAAAGATTTCTACTCTAACCAATTCTATTCTCTCGCCAGTTATAGTCAACATTTTGCTAGAGGTTCTAGCTGGCTCAATTAGGAAAAAAAATAAAAGGAATCCAAACTGGAAAAGAAGAAGAAAAATATCTCTGTTCACAGATGACATCTAGTATGTAGAAAATCATAAGGAACCTACTAAAAAAGTATTAGAAATAATAAACAAGTTCACCAGGGTTGAAATCACAAGATCAATATGCAAAAACCAAAATCAATTATATATCTATGTACGTGAACAATCTGAAAATAAGAAAACAGTTCCATGCATAATAGCATCAAAAAAGGCCGGGCGCGGTGGCTCACGCCTGTAATCCTAGCTCTGGGAGGCCGAGGCGAGTGGATCGCTCGAGGTCAGGAGTTCGAGACCAGCCTGAGCAAGAGTGAGACCCCGTCTCTACTAAAACTAGAAAGAAATTATCTGGCCAACTAAAAATATATATACAAAAAAAATTAGCCGGGCATGGTGGCTCATGCCTGTAGTCCCAGCTACTCGGGAGGCTGAGGCAGTAGGATCGCTTAAGCCCAGGAGTCTGAGGTTGCTGTGAGCTAGGCTGATGCCACGGCACTCACTCTAGCCTGGGCAACAGAGTGAGACTCTGTCTCAAAAAAAAAAAAAAAAAAAATAGCATCAAAAAGAATAAAATCCTCTGGAATAAATTTAAAAAAAGAAGTGTGAAACTTAAAATCTAAAATCTATAAAACACTTCTGAAATTAAAGACGTTCTAAATAAATGAAAAAACATCCCTTGTTCATGATCAGAATCCCAGATGACTTCTTTGTAGAAATTGATAGCCTATTTCTAAAATTTATATGAAATTGCAAGGGACTCAGAATATCCAAAACAATCTTGGAAGAAAAAAAATAAGGAGGACTCACACTTCCTGATTTTAAAATCTACAAAGCAACAATAATTAAGTCAGTGTGGTACTGGCATAAGGATAGACATATAAATCTTTGGACTAGAATTGATAATTTAGAAATAAACCCATGTGTCTGTGGTCAGCTGATATTCTAAAGGCTGTCAAGGCTGGGCACGGTGGCTCACGCATGTAATCCTAGCACTGTGGGAGGCCGAGGCAAGTTGATCGTTTGAGTTCAGGAGTTCCAGACCAGCCTGAGCAAGAGCGAGACCCTGTCTCTACTAAAAAAAAGAAAGAAATTATCTGGACAACTAAAAATATAGAGAAAAAATTAGCTGGGCGTGGTGGTGCATACCTGTAGTCGCAGCTACTTGGGAGACTGAAGCAGGAGGATTGCTTGAGCCCAGGAGTTTGAGGTTGATATGAGCTAGGCTGACTCCATAGCACTCTAGCCCGGGCAACAGAGTGAGACTCTGTCTTAAAAAAAATAAATAAATAAAGGCTGTCAAGATCATTCAGTGGAGGAAAGAGTAGTCTTTTCAACAAATAATCCTGGCACAGCTGGACAACTGGATAGCCACATGCAAAAAAAAAAACAAAAAAAATGAAGTTGAGCCAGGCGTGGTGGGCCCACGCCTGTAATCCTAGCACCCTGGGAGGCCGAGGTGGGAGGATCACTTGAGCTCAGGAGTTCAAGACCAGCCTCAGCAAGAGCGAGACCCTGTCTCTACTAAAAATAGAACAAATTAGCCGGGCAACAAAAAAAAAAATAGAAAAAAAAATTAGCCAGGCATGGTGGCACACACCAGTAGTCCCAGCTACTTGGGAGGCTGAGGCAGGAAGATCGCTTGAGCCTGAGAGCTTGAGCTTGCTGTGAGCCAGGCTGATGCCAAGGCACTTTAGCCCAGGCAACAGAGAGAAACTCTGTCTCAAACCAAAAAAGTTGAAGTTGGACCTTTCTCTTACACCATATACAAAAATTAACTCAAGATGGATCAAACAACTAAATAGAAGAGCTAAAACTTTAAAACTCTTAGAAAAAAACCTACAGGTAAATCTTTTTGAGTTTGAATTTAGGAAAAGATTCTTAGATATGACAACAAAAGCACAAACAAAAGAAAAAAATAAATTGGACTTCATCAAAATTAAAAACTTACATGCTTCAAAGGACACTGTTAAGGTAGGGAAAATTCCGCAAATCTTGTATCTGATAAATGACTAATATCTAGAATATATAAAGAACTCATATAACACAATAATTAAGGGACAAATAATCCAATTAAAAATACAGGCAATGGATCTGAATAAACATTTCTGCAACGAAGATATTCAAATGGCCAATATACACATGAAAATATGCTTAACACCATTAGTTATCAGGGAAATGCAAAACAATGAGATACCACTTCACACCCACTAGAATGAAAAAGTCTAGATGATAACAAGTGTTGATGAGGATGTGGAGACTTGGAACCTTTGTACACTGCTGGCAAAAACATAAAATGGTGCAGCCACTTTGGAAAATTGTCTGTTCCTCAAACCATTACATATACATTTACCATATGACCTAGCAATTCAACTTCTAAGTATATACAAAGGGAAATGATAACACACATCCACACAAAAATGTGTACCTGAGTGTTCAAAGCAGCATTATTCATAATAGTCAATAAATGGAAACAACTCAAAGGTCCATCAGCTGATGAATGGTTTTAAAAAATGTGGAATATCTATACAGTAGAGTAGTATTAATATTTTGCCATAAAAATGAAGTACTGATACCTGCTACAGCATGGATGAAGCTGGAAAACATGCTAACTGAAGGAAGCCAGTCACAAATGAATACATATTTTATGATTCCATTTATATAAAATGTCTAAAATAGGCAAATCTGTAGAGACAGAAAGTAGATTAATGGTTCCTCAGGGCTGGGTGTGATGGTAGGTAGGGTAATGATAACTAATGGTTACAGAGTTTCTTTTTGAGGTGACTAAAATATTTAAAAATTGACTGTGGTAATTGCTCATATTTGTGAATATACTAAAAAGTGTTAAATTGCTCACTGGATTAATTGTATAGTATATGAATTATATCTCAATAAAGCTGGAGAGGAAAAAAAAATCAAGAATTCAGCACATGAATGTAAAAAGATACACCAAGATACATAGTCATGAAATTTCAGAATACTGAGTATAAAGAGATAATATTAAAAGCTTCCACACAGAAAAAATAAAGGTCACATATGTATTAATAGTATCAGGAATTGGAATGACAAGGTTTTCTACCAGTTTCATGGATGACAGTGAAGAATTGTCTTCAGAATTCTGAAGTAAAATTATTTTCAACCTAAAATTATAGTCCTAATTAAAGTATCAATCCAGTGTGAGAGTACTGATATATGAAATATCTTCATATATCCAGAGTCTCAAAAGTTTACCTGTCTTGCACTATCCCTCAGGAAACCATGAGAGGATATATTCAACTGAAGAGAGAACTTAGGAAGAAAGAGTAAGACATAGGGTCCAAGAAGTAGGGACTACAGCACAGAAGAGAAGTAAAAGGAGGTTTAGGATATGTGTCATATTTAGTGAGCAAGAAATCCACATGGGAGCAGATGGCTTCAGTAAGGATGTTTCTAAGGAGTAAGGGGGTGAAAGGAATGGAACATACATTGACCAAATTAAGAGGAAATTTTCAGTTCTCTTAGAGAATTCACTAATGAAGTAGTAATAGGGCCATAGAAAACTAAGGAAATGAAAATAAGGCAGTTATTAATACCAGGAAAAATTAGTTGTATAAGAAAGGAAGTATGATAAATTACACTCTACTTGGCTCTGATCTAATGTTAACCCTGCAAATTAACACAAAAATTGTAGTATAACTAAATAGGGATGATAAATAAAAGGGAAATGTGTGCCCAAGACTAATAATGTAAGAGAGTGGGTCCATGAATTTTTCATAATAGGAAGTCCACAGATCACATAGAAAAGTGAAAAATCAGAAAGTAGCAGTACACATATGCTCTTAGAACTATGGAAGTAAATACCATAGAGGAAACATCTAAGGAAGTTGAGAGTGATTGCCTCTGAGAAGTCAGGCAGCTACTGTTTTGTATTATAAACCTTGTAGTCCTATTTGACCTTCAAAATAGGTATGTTTACTCTTTGATTTAAAATTATGTTTAAGAGGCTGGGTGCGGTGGCTCACGCCTGTAATCCTAGCACTCTGGGAGGCCGAGGCGGGTGGATCACTCGAGGTCAGGAGTTCGAGACCAGCCTGAGCAAGAGCAAGACCCCGTCTCTACTAAAAATAGAAACAAATTATCTGGCCAACTAAAAATATATATATAGAAAAAAAATTAGCCGGGCATGGTGGCACATGCCTGTAGTCCCAGCTACTCGGGAGGCTGAGGCAGTAGGATCGCTTAAGCCTAGGAGTTTGAGGTTGCTGTGAGCTAGGCTGACACCACGGCACTCACTCTAGCCCGGGCAACAGAGCGAGACTCTGTCTCAAAAAAAAAAAAAAAAAGAGGACAGTGCTGGGAGTAGGTTTGTTTTATAGCCAAGGAACACAGGCATATTCCAGCACCCGCCCCTCACCCTTTTTTTTTTTTGAGACAGGGTCTCAGTCTGTTGCCCAGGCTAGAGGGCAGTGGTGTCATCATAGCTCACTGCAACATCAAACTTATAGGCTCAAGTGATCCTCTTGCCTCAGTCTCCCGAGTAGCTGGAAATACCGGTGCTTGTCACCTCACCCAGCTAATTTTTTTCTATTTTTTGTAGAGGTGGGATTTCACTCTGTGGCCCAGGCTTGTCTTGAACTCCTGGCCTCAAGTGACCTTTCCATCTTGGCCTCCCAAAGTGCTAGGATTACAGCATGAGCCACTGTGCCCAGCCTAGTCCTTTTAATGTGTCACAGACAGGTGAATAAATTCAAAGAAATGTTAATTTCAAACGAAATATATAAAAAGTAGAGGACTATATACTGAGGAGTAGAGATCTCCCTAACTTTAAGGATGTGCAAAGAGGGAAAAAGCAAACAGCTGGGATCGGGGAGATAGTAAGTGGCAAATGAGAGAGTCATGTACAAAGGATACCAAAAAGTAGAGTTTCAAGAAGGAGCAGTGCTCAGAAGCTGGAGAGAGATTTGGAAGTTGTTGGTTGGTTTTCATTAGTTAGGAAGTTGTTCTGATCTTTGAGAGAGAGATGACTATAGATTAATGGTTCGCCACTAGGGAATGATTCTTCCCCACGCATAACCCCATGAGACATTTGGTAGTATCTGGAGACATTTTGGGTTATCACAAATGGGAAAATACTACTGGCATCTGGAGAGTAGAACCAGGGATCTAAAGTGCAAAGGAAAGCACCGTCAACAAAGAATTATCTGACCCAACATGTCAATAGTGCTACTGTTGAAAAACCCTGCTACAGATTAAGGAAAGGTGAGGAAGAAAACATGTATTGAACCTCTGCCTCCTGCTCAAAGTAATGTGGGAACATCATCTAATTTGAAGGTGGTGATTATGTACTATTTTCTTGAGAAATTAAGGGAAAAAAGTACAGCAGCTAGCTTGAAAGAACAGCAAAATGGAAAGAAATAATAAATGAAATGCTTAGAACAATGCCTGGTGCTTAGTATTTAATATTGTTGGTTTTATATTAAAACAGATGTTCATAAAGAATTCATTAAGTTCATTAACAAATGTTCATTAAGTGCTAGTTACTATAGGAGAAATTAAAACTAAATATACATTTACTTTGCCCTCAAGAAGGTTACACTTTGAGGAAAAATATGGAATTTATACAAGGATCTGAAAGAAAACATAGAAAGTAAAAACTGCTATCAGAATAGATACTAGAATGATATAGAATTTCAAACAAAAAAGGAAAAAAATTTTCTTTTTCTTTTTTTTTTTCAGAGACAGGGTCTTGCTTTGTTGCCTGGGCATGAGGTCAGTGGCATGATCATAGCTCACTGCAAGCTCAGACTCAAACTTCTGGGCTCAAGTGATCCTCACACCTCAGCCTCCCCAGCAGCTGGGACTACAGGGGCATGCTACCACACCTGGCTAGTTTTTTCTTTCTTTCTTTCTTTCTTTTTTTTTTTTTATAGAGATGGGGTCTCTCTATGTTGCCTAGGCTTGTCTTGAACTCCTTAACCTCAAGCAATCCTCCTGCCTTGGGCTCCCAAAGTGTTAGGATTATAGGTTTGAGCCACTGCACCCAGCAAGAAATTATTTCTTAAAACTTCTGAGTTTATAGTCATTTATATGCTTATCTTCTTATTAGTTTACAAACTCTTTATAAGCAGAGCATTTATTCATTTTTATATTCCACATAGAACTAATTTTGCCTAATTAAATAGGCAAAAATAATAAATAAGCAAAAATAATCCTAATTACACATATTTTTGTTTAGCAAAAAAGGCATATTATATGAATTAGCCCTTTTTTTTTTTTTTTTACAAAAATGACATATAAAATTTAACTCATTGAATTATAGTCGTTTACCCTTTCTTTCTTCCTCCTAGACCATAAACACCACAAGAGTAGAGATTATGTTAGCTTAGCCATCTCTGTATCATTCAGGACCTAGCACATGGTTGGTGACCAGTAAATGTTTGTTGAATAAAGGAATGAGATCACAATCAGTGTCAGTAGTGTGTTTTTGAATACTAGTTGTTAGCTTCCCAGAGGAAGAGGAATATAATGGGAAAATATTTATCCAGTAGTCTTCTGTTTAATGTGAGTCTTTTGTTTAAAATATCTTCTTCCATTTTTAGAACTTTAGAAAATTTCACTAAAGAAAGTTCAGCTGAAGCTTCTGTTAAAGTCGTTCTGCTTTGTTTTTCTTATCTCTGCAGTGCTGAATTATCCCACAGTCATTTCTGGGATGGGCTAGGCTCTCCTCCAGATTCCCCACCTCCTGGGAGTGATGTGTATTGCAGCAGTGAGCTGAATGATCCTCAGTATGACCAGAGTCTCCTGGAGAACTTATTTTACACAGCACCTGTAAGTCATTGACTCTGAAGCTTTAGGAATTGGAGAATAAGAGTATTAGTAATATTAGTAGCTGCAGACCACTTGTCAAACAGGAAACTATCCATTTTATATACCTTGTCTTATTTAATCATAACAACCTTAAGTATTATCTTCATTTTACAGATGAGGAGACAGGCTTTGTAAGATTGAGTATTTTATCCAAGAACACATAGCAAATAAGTGTTTAGAGCCAGAATTCGAGTTCAGTTTGCCTGAGTCCAAAACCTATGGTCTTAATTAATATATTATATGGCTTTCTTAGAGCTCTTCTAAGGAAGAGCTAATATAACTATACCCTCAGAACCACCCTTGACTTGTATCTATTCAAAATATTCCAGAAACATCTCTACTCACAGGTGACAAATACTTCTGGTCCTTAAGACAGGGCATTCTCTTTTTCAGGCAGTTCTAGTTTTTCAAAGTTCTTTCTTATATCAAATTGTATGTTCTTAGCATCTTCTAGAGTTTATACATCGTAAGTCCAATCCCTGTTCCATAAGAAATCATTTATATGTGTGAAGATTGCTGTCATACTCCTGATTTTCCTTTTCTCCAGGTCAGAAAAAGGTAACTGAAATACAAGATAGTTTATACCAGATCAGTGTTAAGATAACAGGACTAACCTGGGTTCAGAGGAAGCAGAGAGAACTTTTACATGAGATTGTCAGAAAGAGCATAATGAAGAATAAAGGATTTTAACTGAGACTTGAAAGATAGTGTTTTAAGAGGCAGAGAAAGGATATGAGATGGATATAGAAAGAATGACCTGTGTAAAAAGGCAGATTTGTGCACTGCAAGGAATCTAGTGGACTGGATGCAAATTCATGTAGAAAAGGAGTTGTTAAGTCAGGCTAGCACATTACAGCCAGTCTATGAAAGGTTTTGGATGTCAGGTGAGGAGGAAATGACATATCAAAACAGTGTTTTAGGCATCTTAATCTGGCAACCATGTAGGGGGCAGACTGAGAGGAGAATAACTAGAGCAGACAGGAAGCCATTGGGTTATGGGAGATGTGAGAAAGAGCGCCTGAGTGAGAGTGGCAACAGTGCTATTGGAAAGAGGAGATGGGTTGGAAAGATATTAGGAATTGTTAGGATTTCATGACTTCCTACCTTAGCAGTCATTGCTGATACTGTGTTACCTGTAAGATAAAGAAGAAAAGGTTTGTTTATTGCACATTTATTATTTATTACTCATTTTCTGTGTGCCGGGGACTTTACGTGTTATCTGTCATTTATTGAGTACCGTACCAAATGTTTTTAATTCATTATTTCATTTAATTTTTTTATCAGCCCCTTAAGATAGTATTGGCTCTGTTCTGCATATCATGAAACAAAAGCTTGGAGAGGTTAAGTACAAGTAATTAGGTGGCAGAACCGGAATTCTTAACTCTAGTCTATCTGGCAAAAGGCCTGTATTTTTTTACTAGACTACATCATCTCATAAGCCTTGAGCATGGCATTAGAATCTAACCCTGACTTATCTCCCGAACCTCATCTCCCACTTTTACCCTTTACCCACTGGAGACTCCAGCCATACTAGGGTCTCAGTCACACTCCTCAAACATTGTATTAATAGCTCCTGCATCTCCATATTTTTTGCTGGTACTGATACTTCTACTTTGAATGTTGAAATGCCCTTATTCATCTGGTAAACTTTATTCTTTAAGAATTAACTCATTACCTATATGAAGAAACCTTCTCAGACTTCCCCAAGCAGAAGTAAATGCCACCAATATGTTGCACCACAATATCTTGGACATATTTCTATTATAGCCCTCACCACCATTGTGTGATACAGTTCCTCATAAACACGAACATGTCTTTATTATCTTTTTGTTACAAGTAAGCAAAGGCCAGGCAGATACTGAATAGTCACTCAGTGACTACTTAGTAAATAAATAAATGCATGAATGGCACTAAGTAATCCCCCATGCTATTTGAACAAAATAATTTTAGAAAATATTTGTTAACCTGAAGAAAGGTGAACCAGTTTTTGTTCATGTCCTTCTCAAGGATCAGTGTTTGATATTCTTAATATTGAATAACATCCATAGTTTAAAAGTTCAACATTATTACCTTGTATTTTTGGTCCCTGAAATTCTTAGCTTTTGAATAACCTAGTTTATGTTTACCCTAATTTCTTTCAGCCTGGGGACCCTTCTAGATTTTGATCACCTTGTCAATAACCATTTTTAAAAGCTGCCACTTAGGCCGGGCATGGTGGCTCACGCCTGTAATCCTAGCCCTCTGGGAGGCCGAGGCGGGTGGATCGCCGAGACCAGCCTGAGGGAGACCCCATCTCTACTAAAAATAGAAATAAATTATCTGGACAACTAAAAATATATATAGAAAAAATTAGTCGGGCATGGTGGCGCATGCCTATAGTCCCAGCTACTTGGGAGGCTGAGGCAGTAGGATCGCTTAAGCCCAGGAGTTTGAGGTTGCTGTGAGCTAGGCTGACGCCACGGCACTCACTCTAGCCCAGGCAACAAAGTGAGACTCTGTCTCAAAAAAAAAAAAAAAAAAAAAGCTGCCACTTAGAAAAAAACTTAAGGGCAAAAAGCTTGTAATTTCACCTTTAAAAAGTTGTATTCCTTCCTAGAAGGACATTCTTATCGTGCTTATTTAGATTAATTTGTTCCCCTTATCACATGTCAACACATTATATACCCTGAGATGGTGAAAAAAGGGAATTGGAGATGATAGACTTAAAAATGACTTTGGTTTGGTCTCCTGAATGTATATTAGCAAGCTTTGTGCCTTTTTTTTTTTTAATTTGGAGCCCAATAACTATAATGCCATCCTCTCTTTTTAATTTTGTAATATAAGGGGCCGATCATTCAATTGTATTAGCTACCTTTCTCAAAATAAGAATGAATTATGGCCGGGGGTGGTAGCTCACGCCTATAATCCTAGCAATTTGGGAGGCCGAGGCCAGGAGTTTGAGGTTGCAGTGAGCTGTGATGACACCACTGCACTCTAGCCTGGGAGATAGAGTGAGACCCTGTCTCAAAAAAGGAAAAAAAATGAATTACAGGGGGCTTAGCCACAGGTTCCCTCATTAAGGAATTTTGTGACATATAGTAAACAGTTCATCTTAGCAAGATTAAAAGCAGAATGAATCATTTGTAGTATGGAGCAATGAAAAAAAGCAATCATTGCGTCTAAATAATTAGCTAGGTGAGATTGTACCAGTCATTTGGCCTCAAATTGTGGTGGGAATACAGGCTTTGAAACCCATGGAGATCAAAATCTAGCTTTACTGCTTACAGCTTTGGATCATAAACAAGCTGATTAACTTCTCTCAGCTTTGATTTTCTTACCTGTAAAAATTGAGATAAAGACACTTCATAGGTATGCGGTAAATATCAGAAATATACATGCAACATTTAGCATACCAGACATATGGTAGGTAGTCAGTAAATGGTGGTTGTTATTATTATTGAGAATTTGAAAGAAGAATCTTTCATTTATTTGCTTTGAACTAAACTTGTAGGTTATTTTTGTGAAGTTAACAGTATTTTTGTATAACTGGGAGAAATATGGGAGTATCTCCCTGATATCAGTTATCTTTTTAAGAGAATGATGTTATGTGCAGAGAAGAATTTGCTTTCTTTTAGAGAAATGTTTGTTTACTACTATCCCCAAAGCAGTTATCTTTTGGTAACTTTTTGTTTCTTCCTCCCCATAGAAATCTGAAACCAGCATCAGTGATTTCCTCAGTGAAGATGATGATATTGCCCCTTCTAAAAAAATGAACAAGTCAAAAACGCTTGCCAGATCTTCTAAGGTTCTAGAGTCAGGTGATCATAAGCTGAAGAAGAAGGCAGCAAGCAAGAAAAATAGGTGAGCCTCTCTCTGAGTGCTTGTTTAGAGGCAAAAGCAAAGGAATATTATTTCCACAAGATCTAAAGTGAAATGACCTATGTTTGCCCAGCACTATCAGAGTGGTTAAGTTATAGTAACTCAGTCAACATTATAATCCTTAAAAATTTAATAACATGAAAAGATGGTACAATTAAAATGATTAAGGGAGAAAGTGGAATGCTAGATTGTATGTGTGCTGTGATCACATCTATGTAGAAAGTATGCATAAGGAAAGCAAATGAAAAGGAATACACCAAAGTGACAGTAGTTATATTAGGATAATAGGTAAGTGAAATAAAGTCTGTATCCCTTCTAGAAAAACCTAATTTCTACACCTCCATTGTGTGAAGGTAAACCTTTAGATTACAAGAATGTTTTTACATTTTTTGAGATTTCTTACATTATAGAATTCTGATAATTAAAGCTGTTTCCAGTCTCTGATAACTTGTGAATCAAGATGCTTGCTGCCTTACCTCTTTCCTTGTTTTGCGTGTGGAAACTAGATTATTTCATGTTGGGCCTCTAACCTTCTGCCTTACTATCCCTATGCACTCCTTTCAGAAGTTTGGTTGAACAACAGATACTCTCAGAAACTCCAGAGGATGCCCAAGTGATGACATTAAGTGTGGATAGACTGGCCCTTCTGGGTAGAACACATTCAGTCAGAATCATCATCGAAACAATGGGAGTTCCTCCAGATAGTCCTCAGATGACCCCTGGCAAAAAAAGTTTTGCTGGGAGACCACCTAAGCTAACAACAGCAAAAAAGCGGTATGTCTCTTAACATGAGAAAGCTAAATTTGACATTTTTGGAAAGTGTGTCTGATAATAATCAACAATTGTATAACACTTTATGATTTGTAACATGTTTTCACATGGATCACTCAATCAATAGAAATGTATTGAATCCCCCACTAGCTCCCAAGAACTATACTAAGTAAGTGTGGGAATAAACAAAATTAAGATACACACTCTGATCTTATAGACCTTATAGTTAGCAGGAGAGAGAAGCATTTAAATGGCTGTCTATAACATTTTAGAAATTTAGGAACCAAAGTAGATGTTTTATATTGAAAGTATGGGGAGCACAAGGAAGGGAGCCTTTAATTCTTCCTGAAAGGATTGGTGAAGGTTTTGAAGAAGAGGTAGGACCTCTGAGGACAGGAGGTCCTGAAAATAGGACCTTCAAAGATACATAGGATTCATTAGACAGAAATAGGTTTATTATGTGGTTCGTTTTTAAATCACTTTTTGTTTTTATTTTAGCACTTTCTTTGTGGAATATCACTTTCCTGTGGGCTTTTCTGAAAGTGGATTGGGAAAGACAGCTTTGATCACTGAGGTGGTTCGACTTGCTTCCAGTAAAATTACAGATGGAGGTAAGAGACAGACTGGTTTTCTGCTCCTTAGACATTTTGACTTAAGGAAAATTTTTGAATTCCTAATTACTCATTTGACTTTTGTAGTATCATAGAATCTTAGAGCTACAAAGAACTTCAAAGTGAATCTACTCTAATTCGTTTATTTTATTATATAAGCAAGGAAACTGGCCCAGTGGTACTATGACTATCCTGATGTAAGGCAGCAGGTCAGTAACATAACTGAGACTAGAACTCAGACTGTTCTAACACTTAGATCGTATTCTTTGAGCTGTAACCATTTTTCTTATCATTATTTTTTAAAAACAGCTCTAACAAGGCATAAACTTATATACCATACAATTCACTCATTTGAAGTATATATACAATTTAATGTTTTTCAATATATTATCCTGGTACAACCCATCACCACAATATAATTTTAGAACATTTTCTTACCCCCTAAAAGAAACCCCATACTTAGCTTTCACTCCCGATTTCCCTCTCCCCACTGGCCCTAACCAACCAGTCTATTTTCTGTCTCTATCAATTTGTCCATTCTGCTTATCTCATATAAATGAAATTATGCAAAATGATTTTTGTGACTGGCTTCTTTGACCATAATATTTTCAAGTTTCATCCATGTTGTGGTGTGTATCAGTACTTGATTCCTTTTTATGGCTTAATAATATTCCATTTGTGGAAATACTAGATTTCATTCATCTGTTCATCACTTGATGTACATTTGAGTTGTTTCTACCTTTTGGCAATTTTGCATAATGCTGCTATGAACATTTGTGTACATAGTTTTGTATGGACATGTGTTTTCATTTCCCTCGGTATATATATATATCTGTGAAATTGCTGAGTCATATGATAACTCTGTATTTTTAACTATTTCAAGAACTACCAGGCTGTTTTCAACAATGGCTGCTCCATTTTACATTCCTACCAGCAGTATATGAGGGTTCTAACAGCTCTGCACCCTCATTAACACTTGTTACTTTCCACTATTTTTTATTCTAGCCATCCTAGTGAGTAAGAAGTAGTATCTGATTGTGGTTTTGATTTGCATTTCCCTGATGGCTAATCATGTTAAGCACCTCTTCATGTGGTTTTTGGCCACTTGTTTATCTTTGGAAAAATGTCTTTTCAGATCTTTTGCCCATTTTAATTGATTTTTTTTTTTTTTTAATTTTTTGGAGATGGGGTCTGGCTCTGTCACCCAGGCTAGAATGCAGTGGCATCATCATAGCTCACTGCAACCTCAAACTTCTGGGCTCAAGCCATCCTCCTGCCTCAGCCTCCTGAGTAGTTGGGACTACAGGCGTGCACCACCATCCCTAGCTAATTTTTCTATTTTTTATAGAGAAGGGATCTTGCTCTTGCTCAGGTTGGTCTCAAACTTATGATCTCACGCAATCCTCCCACCTCGGCCTCCCAAAGTACTAGGATTACAAGCATGAGCCACCATGCCCCTGCTGGGCTATCTTTGTATAATTGAATTGTGAGAGTTCTTTGTATATTCTGGTTAAAAGTCCCTTATCAGAGCTATGATTTGCAGATATTTTCTCCCATTCTGTAGGTTGTCCTTTCACTCTCTAAATGGTAGTTTTTTTTTGTTTTTTTTTTTTTAAGACAAAGTGTCACTTTGTTGCCTAGGCTAGAGTGAGTGCCGTGGCATCAGCCTAGCTCACAGCAACCTCAAACTTCTGGGCTTAAGTGATCCTACTGCCTCAGCCTCCCGAGTAGCTGGGACTACAGGCATGCGCCACCATGCCCAGCTAATTTTTTCTATATATATTTTAGTTGGCCAGATAATTTGTTTCTATTTTTAGTAGAGACGGGGTCTCGCTCTTGCTCAGGCTGGTCTCGAACTCCTGACCTCAAGCGATCCACCCGCCTCAGCCTCCCAGAGTGCTAGGATTACAGGCGTGAGCCACTGCGCCCGGCCTCTAAATGGTACTGTTTAGAGCAAAAAATGTTTTTAATTTTTATATAGTCCAGTTTATCTATTTTTTCATTGCTTGTGCTTTTGATATTGTCTTTTTTCTATTTTGTTTTAAATATTTCTAATATAGAAAAATGATAATATAATAAACAATTATGTTTCTGCCACCCAAAATCACAGCCGCTTTTCTAACATATTTTAAGAATACCTTAGTTCTCCAGTTTAATACATGAACAGTTAGTTCATCAGTGTAAAGTTTCTTCTCTAGGAGATAGTTTGAGAAGTAAAAGGTGTGCTCCTAACACTCCTACATATTCAAATAACTTCCTTTCAAGCAGTAACATTGGATTTTTAAATTTTTATTTTGCCTTATTTCATTTGCTTTTTGAGCTAGATAATCTATTTACATGGTTCAAAATTGCAGTTTCCCTCTGTACAGGTAAACAATGTTGCTTTTATATCCTTCCTGAGCTGTTTGGTGCATATGTCAGCAAGACGTTTATTCCTTCCCCACCCTACCCCACCACCCATGTTTATGCAAGTGTTAGTATACAATATATGAGTTGAGTATCCCTTTTTCAAAATACTTGGAACCAAAAGTGTTTAGGACATGAGATTTCTTGGGGAGGGGACCCAAGTCTAAACATGAAATTCATTTATGTTTCACATATACCTTATACATGTAGCCTAAAGGGAATCTTATGCAATATTTTTAATAATTTTGTGTATGAAACAAACTTTTAACTGCATTTTGACTGAGAACCCATCATATGAGGGCACGTGTGGAATTTTTCCACTGTGGTATCATGTTGACACTCAAAAATTTTTGGATTTTGGAGCATTTCAGATTTTGGATTTTCAGATTAGGGATGCTCAACCATTACACTGTTCTGTACCTTGCCTTTATCATTA
Organism: Lemur catta; assembly: GCF_020740605.2. Lineage (NCBI taxonomy): Eukaryota > Metazoa > Chordata > Mammalia > Primates > Lemuridae > Lemur > Lemur catta. Next base: position 58,307,866 of record NC_059134.1, read on the forward strand.
GATTTTAGGTATTTTTCCATATCATGACATAAAGAGCTTCCTTATTCCATTATGACTACGTAATATTCCATTGTATTGCTGTGCCATAATTTAAACAGCCCCCTATTAACTAATATTTAAGTTGTTTCATTCTTTTGGTATTAAAAACAATACTTCAGTGTATAATCTTGTACATGCATCATTTCTCATCTGGTGTGAGTATATCCAGCACAACTATTAAAAATAAGTAAACAGGCCAGGCGCGGTGGCTCACGCCTGTAATCCTAGCACTCTGGGAGGCCGAGGCGGGTGGATTGTTTGAGCTCAGGAGTTCTAGACCAGCCTGAGCAAGAGTGAGACTCCGTCTCTACTAAAAATAGAAAGAAATTATATGGACAGCTAAAAATATATATAGAAAAATTAGCCAGGCATGGTGGCGCATGCCTGTAGTCTCAGCTACTCGGGAGGCTGAGGCAGGAGGATCACTGGAGCCCAGGAGTTTGAGGTTGCTGTGAGCGAGGCTGACGCCACGGCACTCTAGCCCAGGCAACAGAGTGAGACTCTGTCTCAAAAAAAAAAAAAAAGGTAAAATAATTGAAAAAAAAAATAAGTAAACACTTATTTACACTTAGAAACATCACCTAAAGTAATATAATATACTCGTTTACTAGAGCACATGGTTTTACTCTTTCTATTACCTTAAGGAACAATTAGGGCATTTAAAATTTTTCTTATGTTTACTTCCTGGATGTACGCTTAAATTATTGACAGCAGTAAGAGCTGCCCTGAAGTTTGTTCAGAGCATTTGAGGATGTATAAATGATCCTGTTGGCTGAAAGTAAGCATGTGTGAGGAGGTTTAGTGTTGTTAAACTCTTTTTATCAAACCCCCATACACAAAGAAAAATATTTGATCCTTTTCTCAGGTCTTTCTCTTCTACATCCTTCTGCCTATGTGACATTTGATGAGTTTCTTAAAACTTTCTCAGCCTCAATTTCCCCATCTGTGAAATTGAAATACAGCAGTCCTCATTTTGCCCATATAGTGTTGAAATTCCTGCTCGTTGGGGACTTGAGGTCTTAGTTACCATGGAATCGTGCAGAACAAACACAGTTCTGATATGTGCAAGTTTCAGTTAACATAGTACCTGTAAAGCAAGGACTGCCTATAATTATACAAGGGATTAGTGGACAGTCACATGGGATAATGAGTGTAAAAGCATTAAACACTCTAGAATAGTATGTAACTAATAGTAACTCACATTTGTTGCACACTAAACTATGTGCCAAGAACTCTATTCAATGTTTTACATGCATTAACCATTTAATCCTTACATTAAAAATGCATATAGGCCGGGCGCGGTGGCTCACGTCTGTAATCCTAGCACTCTGGGAGGCCGAGGCAGGTGGATCGCTTGAGGTCAGGAGTTCTAGACCAGCCTGAGCAAGAGCGAGACCCCGTCTCTACTAAAAAACAGAAAGAAATTATCTGACCAACTAAAAAATATATATAGAAAAAATTAGCCAGGCATGGTGGCACATGCCTGTAGTCCCAGCTACTCGGGAGGCTGAGGCAGTAGGATTGCTTAAGCCCAGGAGTTTGAGGTTGCTGTGAGCTAGGCTGACGCCACGGCACTCACTCTAGCCCGGGCAACACAGCGAGACTCTGTCTCAAAAAAAATAATAATAAAAATAATAAAAAATTTTTAAAAAATGCATATGTACGCACACAGATTAAGAAAAGAAACTAAGATATAAATCAATTAAGTATTGTATAAGATCACACAGCTGGTTTATGGTAGAAGTAGAATTTGAACCTAGCACCGTTTCTGTTCCAAATCATATGTTCTTAATCTGTATGGCTTCTCATGCATTATCATTATTGTTGGCAACAGTGATTACATTCTCCCCATGTCCTTTTGAGAAGGATTGTATAAGAAATGTGGAATAAGTAGATGGCATTGAGCCAAGAATTGGAAGACTGGGTTCTAGTTCTGATTATACCACACACTAATTGTGTGACCTTAGGCAAAATCACTTTTGCATCTGTGGGCCTCTCTTAACAACATGAATTGGACTAGGTATTTTCAGGATTGCTTCCCAACTCTTAAGAAAAAAAATCTTCTCTGGGACATTGTTAGCAATTTATTTATATGAATTTCTTCTTCCATTATTGCCTCAACTCACTTTTAGTGGTAAAAAAAAAAACAAAAATAATGACCTTAAGAAACAGAGGGCCAGGCGTAGGAGCTCACACCTGTAGTCCCAACACTTTGGGAAGCTGAGGCAGGAGGATTGCTTGAGACCAGGAGTGCAAGACCAGCCTGGGCAACATAGTGAGACCCTGTCTCCACAAAAAAAATTTTTAAATTTGCCTGGCGTGGTGGAATGCACTTGTAGTGCTAGCTACTCAGGAGGCTAAGGTGGGAGGATCACTTGAGCCTAGTAGTTTGACGTTAGAATGAGTGATGATCATGCCGCTGCACTCCAGCCTGGGCAAAAGAGAGAGAATCTGTCTTTAACAAAGAAGAAGAAGAAGAAGAAAAAGAAACAAAATTACCTGTGTGAGTGGTACACATATGAAAGGAAAAAAAGGAAAAGAAAACAGAATTATATGAGAAATGCAATAATAGTGCAAAAATGTACCTAGCTAGTATGGAGAAATCTGAGTAGCAACAGACTGAAATAGAATTCTGTTTGTGTATAATGCATTTTACAATGTCCAAAGTGCTTTTCATTTTATTACCTCAGTTGATCCTCCCTGCATGCCAACAAGATATAGGTGTTATCTTACTTCCCTTCCCTTGGTAAGGTAACCAAATAAACTGATCTACTAGTGAATGTTGGCTTCTTGGCCCCAGATCTTTTGTTTATAGTTCCTGCATGTTCATCCAGAAAGCAAAACCCAGATCCTTTCTAAGAGTACCAAGAGAATTATACAGAGTCTATAACTAAGATGGCCAGAGGTGAATAGATCAGTAGGTCAAAATGGGCAATTTGAATGAATGCCAGAGATAGCAGATTCTCTTTGCAAATGAGCCTTTTGTGAGGGTTCTTCAGATACATGTTAAGGGCCTTCGCAGTGAATGGACAGGAAGATGGTTTTATAGGTGATAAATTGTTGCTGAGGTGGTTACTAGTAAATAATAGAACTGGAGCTTGAACTCATATACTTTGTTTGTTTTTTTTTTTTTTTGAGACAGAGTCTCACTCTGTTGCCCGGGCTAGAGTGCCATGGCATCAGCCTTGCTCATAGCAACCTCAGACTCCTGGGCTCAAGCAATCCTCCTGCCTCATCCTCCCAAGTAGCAGGGACTACAGGCATGCGCCACCATGCCCAGCTAATTTTTGTATATATATTTTTAGCTGTCCATATGATTTCTTTCTATGTTTAGTAGAGACGGGGGTCTCGCTCTTGCTCAGGCTGGTCTCGAACTCTTGAGCTCAAATAATCTGCCCGCCTCGGCCTCCCAGAGTGCTAGGATTACAGGCGTGAGCCACCGCGCCTGGCCTATAACTCATGTACTTTGATTCCAGTCTCAAGTTCCTTTTATTGTTTGCCACTTAAAGGCCCATAGCAATACTACCATCACTTTATCCATTCACACTTGCTATTACAACAGAAACTGGCATCTTTCCATGCTACTCCACCTAATACTGCTAACTAACATCAGTACCTGGTACCTTGTCTGAGTATGATAGGAGAGTTCTGTTCTTCAGTCAGAAGATAAACTCATTTTTATTATTATAGTTTCTTTATTCAATTCTTCTATTTATTTATCCCTCATTGTCCTACCTCCATCCAGCCCCCTTTTGTTACACTACCTACCAACTTGTCTTTTAAAAACAGTCATATTACCTTAAACCCAGTGAACTGTATGGGCATGTCTCCTTACACATCCAGTGCTGATATGCTGGCATTCATTTTGTAATAAAGCAGAGCAACATAGTACTGTTTATTTTCTGCATGCTATACATGGGTTTCTCTTTGTCTCTGCTTGTTCAATCCTACAACCCTAGCACTTCCTGTGAAATCACGCTGACTAGATTCCTGAAAGAGATTTTAGTTAGATTTAAAAGGGAGGCAGGTGATATCAAGGCATGGATAGATGGTGACTCTGGTTGGGTGGTGTAACATGTGCCTATGTATGTGATTCTCCTTACAGTGGTGAGATTCCAGCAACGATTTGTGTTTCCGGTACAGTTTGGTGGACCAATGATAGAGCACTGGTGGAATTCCAACCTCACTTTCCAAATTTATGCAAAGAAAATGCCACAAAAAAAGGTACTTCAAGTGATTTTGACCTTTGCCTTACCATTGACACCAGGAATTTAGAGCATACTTAAAATTACATTCCTACCTAACCTAGGAATTTCTCCAGGTTCAAGTAACACTACTGTGTATTATTATTATTATTATTATTACTAATCTCCATTTGCTGTTTGTTATAGGCCAGATATTATGGTAAAGGGTCCACATGCATACACTATCAAATTTAATCATCACAATTCCTCTGTGAATTAGGTACATTATTATCTTCATTTTACAGATGGAGAAATGAGATTTAGTGAAGTAACATGTCTAAGATCACCTAGTCCAATAAAAGACCAACCCAGAATTCCATCCCATGTCTTCTGTCCTTAGATCCTAAGTTCTTAACCTCTTTACTGTGCTGCCCCCTGCCATAGAGGGGTGACTATTTGTATTGATACAGGCTATTAGCATTAATTTGAGATTCTGCTTCCTGTTTGCAGGTGGGATACATAAGGTATCCAGCCTATGTCCAAAATAATATAATTGTGGGTAGCAGTTTTGATCAACTAATTCACAGTTTATAAAATCTACTTGCAGCTGGCACAACATAAATCAAGAAACTATGACATGAGCAGTTTTTACTTCCTTCTGTAAAAGTGTAGCCTTTATAATCTTTTGACCCCCTCTTTGCTATGGATAGCATGAGGAATACATCTTGTTTTCTTTTGTTTGTTTTTTCAGAGGCTATAAACAATTCAAGTTATTTTTGGAAAATACAGCAAAATAGAAAGAGGGAGAAAATCACATAATTTCTTAAACCCAAGATAATCTGTATTAACATTTTGATATAGTTATATTGAATTATTTTCCCATACCTAGTTAATGGCTTTTTTTCTAATTATAAAAAAATTGCACATTTTTTATTATTGTTTTTTTGAGACAGGGTCTTACTCTATTGCCCGGGCTACAGTGCAGTAGCATCATCGTATAATAGCTCACTGCAACCTTGTATTCCTAGGCTGAAGCAATCCTCCCATATCAACCTCCTGAGTATCTGGGACTACAGGTGCGTGCCACCATGACCAGCTAATTGTTTTTCTTACTTTTTGGAGAGATGGGGTCTCACTGTTGCCCAGGCTGGTCTTGAACTCCTGGCCTCAAGTGATCCTCCTGCCTCGGCCTCCCAAAGTTCTAGGATTGACAAGTTTTTTGTTAGAAACTTGAAAAATATTTTTTAAGGCAAAAATTGCCCATAATTTTATCACCAAGAAATTAGTATTGTTAACATTTTTACATATCTCCTTCATCTTTTCAAATGAATACAATATGTTGTATAATTTTGTATGCCATTTTTATCTTTATTTAACATTGTCTTATGGTTTTCAGTTTTCTTCAAAAATATGTATTTAATGTTTTCTACATAATTTTATAAGTATCTGAGGTTTACTATGTATATAATTTAATACCCTGCTTTTACCAAACATTGTAACAAATACTGTTCATGTTATTATAGACTTTTAGTAGATAGCATTTTAATGGCTGCATATTATTCCATTGTATGGATATACTTAACTAAATATCAGGAATTGTTAGTAGCCTAGTATTTCCTGATTATTAGACATCTAGTAATTTATAATTAACTCTTTTAACATATACATATTTGTATATATAAGCTTTTTATGTATTGTTTATAATTTAGTATAAATTCCCAGAAATAGAATTACTAGGCCAAAGAGTGTAAATATTTAAAGCATTTTATATGTATTACCAAATTTATATGTATGTTGCCAGTTTATATTCCCAACTTCCCTCATATGACAGCCTCTTGTTTCTCCATAACCTTATAGCATCAGGTATATTAAGCTTTGTAATTTTCCTAGTTTTAAAGGCAAAAATTTGTAACATCTAAATTTCATTTTTTATTTTTAACAGTAAAGTTGAACATTTTGAGTAAATAACTCTTAATAAAAAAAGATAATCTTCCAACCTCTTTGTGGCTGATGAAGGCATCTGTAATCTTCCAGGGGGAAGTCATGAAACCCAGAAGGAGGACCAAAATATGACAGAATATAGGATCCCAATTAGAGTTGCTTCAGCCAAATAATTAAGCTTTTTACTTTATAAGGCACAGTTCCTTTATAAGCCATCATATGTTGTCATTTCAGTTGTAATCCCATGGCTCCTGTTTAATTTAACCTAAACTTTTTCTTTCCTTCCTCCCTCAGCCAGAAGTCATTGGATCTGCATCGCTTCCTCTGCGAGCTGTCATTCAGTCAGAGCTGCTTTCTTTCAGTGACCAACTTCCAGTGCAACAGGAAAATGGTCAGACTCTACTTGGCCCCCTCAAGGTACATAGGTATACATTCAGGAAGTCAGATGTATTTACTGAGCATATATTATTGGCTGGCACTGAGAACATAGCAGTGAACAAGAAAAGCAAGGTCTTTACTCTTGTGGAGCTTCTATTGAAATAAGTCAATGGAAGTGCTATGAAGGAAATAAATGGTATGATGTGATATTGAATACCTGGGAAGAAGTTAGGAGATGGTGGTCAGGGAAGATCTCTCTAAGGAGGTGACATTTAAGGTGAGATTTGAAGAATGAGGGAAGGATAAAGTAAAAGGCACAGGGAAGATCATTCTAGAGAGAGGGAATAACACATGCAAAGCTCTTAAAGCAGAAATGGGCTTGGCATCATCAAGGGACAGAATGTTGCCACAGGACAGTGAGCAACAGGAAGAGTGGTAGAAAGTAGGGTTGGACAGGCAGGTAGGAGGAGTATTATTCAGAGCTTTGTAGGTCAGGGTAAAGAGTATAGATTTTAGCCTAAGAGCCAAGGAAAGGATGTGGAAGCATGGAAGTGACATGATCTGATTTGCACTTTTAAAAGATTGCTGTGTAGAGAATAGACTGTAGGAGTCAAGAGGGAAAATGTGGAAGCTGTTGCATTAGTCCAGAAAAGAAATGATTGATGGTAGCTTGGACTAGAAAATTCCGGTAAACAAGAGTGAAGTATTAAATAACTGAGTGTACCTCATGGAATGAATTCTGATGTATAATTCATTAGAGAGAGGGGTTTTTTTCTTGTATTCAGTTCAGATACATCAGCATTTCTTGGGTGGCAGAATTTGAATGTGTGTCTTTAGTACAGCTTTGTCTTGGTGTCCTGGTGTGTTTTTAAAATCAGTGCAGCTATGCCTAAAATGGCTCCCAATCACCCAGAGGGTAAAAGTACAAGGCTCATTGTATGAACTCAGCCTACTGTTTCAGCCTTCTCTCTTGCAATTTTTCTACCAATAGCCATATCAAACTTTGTAAAGAATCACTAAGGTATCATGCTGGTTTGAGCCTCCATGTTTTTTTTGTTTTGTTTTGTTTTGTTTTTTGAGACAGAGTCTCACTCTGTTGCCTGGGCTACAGTGCCATGGCATCAGCCTAGCTCACAGCAACCTCACACTCCTGGGCTCAAGCAATCCTCCTGCCTCAGCCTCCCGAGTAGCTGGGACTACAGGCATGCGCCACCACTCCCAGCTAATTTTTCTATACATATATTTTTAGCTGTCCATATAATTTCTTTCTATTTTTAGTAGAGACAGGGTCTCGCTCTTGCTCAGGCTGGTCTCGAACTCCTGAGCCCAAACAATCCTCCCACCTCGGCCTCCCAGAGTGCTAGGATTACAGGCGTGAGCCACCATGCCCGGCTGCTTCCTGTTTTTGTTCTTGATTTTTATACTGTTTCCTCTTCTTGAAAGCTGTCTCCCTCCTCTTTTGGTCTTCTTAATACCATTTAGCTTTAAATATTTATATGATTATTATTGCAAAACATTTAATACTGCTTTACTTTTCTGCTATCCAAGTTTTATTTTTTAGCTTACCTGGTTTATTCTAGACTAGGTTTAAAGTCAGAAATAGGTAATAAATATAATTGATGGACTAGACATTTTTTCTGTCCAGGCTTTGTTGAGAGAAGTACTATTCTAGATCAATTGCTATCTATATTCAGTAGAGCAAAAGAACTTTGCTATGTACTGCCTATGGGTTTCAGATAAAAGGGACAACAAGAATCTATTATTCCTAGTAATTTAGTCTCCTAACAGTGACCGCTTCTATTCTTTAAATTCGTTTATCCTACATCCATTTTCTTTTTTACTTTTTAACATTTTTAACTGTTTTATTTTGAAATAATATCAAACTTAGAAAAAAATTGCAAAAGTAGTTCAAAGGACTCCCATTTCCTTTACCCAGACTCACCAATTCCTACTATTTGTCAATTTGCTTTATAATTGTTTTTCTGTCTTTCTCTCACTTTCTCTCTTTCTGTCCTTTTTTCTTCTCCTTACCCATATACACACACACGTTTTTTCTAAACTGTTTGAGAATAAGTTATAGATGTCATGCCTCTTTCCCCCTTAATTCTTTAGTTTGGTTTTTTTGTTTCCTAAGAACCAAGGACATAGTCATGCATAATATTCTAGAGTTATAAAAATCAATTTAGCATTAATACTATATTACACCTACTCAGATTTTACCAATTATACCAATAGTTTCCTTTATAAAAATTTTTTTTTCCAATTTAAGATTATCCATTACATTTAATTGTCATACCTTTCTGATCTCCTTTAGTCTGGAACAGTTCCATAGTCCTTCTCCATCTTTCAGTACATTGATATTTTTTAAAAGTGAGGCCAGTTATTTTGTAGAATCTCTCTCCACTGGGATTCACCTGAATCACTTATTGCTGTGATTGTAAAATGGTGATTTCTAGCTCCACCATTCCCCATGCATTTATTTAGTTGGCATTCTACTATATGGAGAATATAGTAGAATTCTCCCATATTTTGTTTCTTCTCTCATATTTATTTTTTATCAGTATGGATTCATAGATTCTTATATTATTCAATAGGTTATAATCCATTACTGTTATGCATTTTTATGCTTAAATTGTCCAAAATTTAGCCAGTGGGAGCCTCTTCAACTGGATTCTGTGTCCTTTAAACACGTCTTCATTCTTTTCTGAGCACTTTTCTTATTTTCTGGGCAACATGATATCCTAGGCTTATCTTTTATTATTGATAAATCATCTGCCTAGATTTTTTTTCCTTTTCTTTCTGTTTCTTTCTACAAAAATCTGCCTAGATTTTCTTAGTCTTAGTTCTTAATGTATATGTAGTCTGTTACTATTCTCATTATTAGAGTGTTTGAGGATAACTTAATTCATTTCCTAATAATCTGATGTTTCCAGCCTCAAAATTCTGACTCTAATTCTAGAGGACATTTTTGTTGATTCTTCTTTTGTGTTTTATAGGTAACCATGGAGCTTGTTACAGATAACAAAGTTTTCACTGGTGTTAATACTAAGTTAAGTAGCGGGATCCAACAAACCCCACCTTGTGCTCCTATAAGCCCAGATAAGATACTGCCAGAACCTAGCCAAGATAGTACCTGTACCAAAAATCCACAAAACCTAAATCAAATTCATGAGGAAACTGCAAAGAAACCATGGAATTTGGTGCTCTCCAACTCAAAGTCACCAAGCATAAATCCTTCAACCTTTAAGCCTATGCCAGCCTCCCACAATTTAGTAAATCAGACAAATGGGTCAACAGAAGAGAGTGCTTTACTGTTATATGTGCTGTTGATGGTACCAGATGGGAAAGATTTCATTACTGGAGAATCTGAGAAACAACCACCATGTAATATTTATTTAAATTGCAAACTCTTCAGCACAGAGGAAGTCACCAGATCTGTCATCGCATGGGGCACAACAAAACCAGTCTTTAACTTTTCTCAGGTAATTTTGTACATTCCACATCTATTAGGGGAATACAGGAGCAGGAGACTGATATGTTTCCCAAATCATAATTCCATCTTATAAGAAATCTAGAATGTTTAGACTGGAAGAGACCTTTGTGATTATCTGGTGTGCAGATCCAGTTCCACTATTGGATGAGAAGAGAAAAAGACATTACCAGCATTTTAAAACTTTTTAGTTTTCGTTTTTCTGTCCTGTTTGAGTTCATGTGGTTTCCCACTATTTCTTTTGCCTGAGTTTTGGATTCTATTCCTTTCTCCTTCCTCTGGGACTTTGATTAAACTTCCCCATCTTTCCTGTATCTTCTATTTCTCCTTCTTTATTACTTTATTTATATAATTCTCCTCACTGTCATTTTTTCCTCCACTTATTTCAATATTCATCTTACTTGATTTATCTGTAGGATTTGATGCTATTGCATAAATTAGTTTTTCCCTTGGTTTCTCTAACACCACTCTCTTATTTTCTTCCTGACTCAATAGCTATTCTGGCTGGGCACGGTGGCTCACGCCTGTGATCCTAGCACCCTGGGAGGCTGAGAGGGGAGTATCACTTGAGCTCAGGAGTTCGAGACCAGCCTCAGCAAGAATGAGACCCCATCTCTACTAAAAATAGAAGAAATTAGCCGGGTGTGGTGGTGCACACTTGTAGTCCCAGCTACTCGGGAGGCTGAGGCAGGAGAATCGCTTGACCCCAGAAGTTTAAGGTTGCTGCAAGCCAGGCTGATGCCGTGGCACTCTAGCCTGGGCAACAGAGTGAGAGTCTGTCTCAGGGGAAAAAAAACCAAAAAAACCTTTCAGCGATTCCCCAAAGCCTTCAGGATAGAATGTAAATCCTTAATTTGGATTCCAAGACCCTTTAGGAACTTACTGTATGTACTTCTCCAGTCTCAGCTCCTGCCATTCTTCCTTTCGTATTAGGCCAGCTATACTGAGCTTCTTGTAGTTTCCTGAATATTCTCTTCTCCTACTTCTGTGCCTTTACATGTGCTGTTCCTTCTGCCTGGAATTTCCTTCCCAGCCTTCAGGACACCTTTTAGGCAGAGCTTTTTATACTAGTTAATTCCTGCTCAGCCTGAAGATTTAGGGTTACCTTTTCCCAGAAGCTCTATCTGAAACGTCCCTATTTGGAGGTTAGAGGTTGCTGTGTTTTCCTTTTTTTGGTTTCAAGGAATTGAAATGTACTCAGGGTATCTTATGTAATTAGAATTTCTTAGGTGAATACAAAAGTAGCTCTGCTCTGATTCTCTGTTCTTCTGATGTCTTCCTCTCATCAAGCCATGTGTCATTTTCTAGTTTCGCCCTTTTTGCCTCTCATGTTTTCTGTTAGTTTTATCACTGGCCCTTGTCTCCTTTCTGCTGTTACAGTTATTACTACAGGTTGGGTTCCTTCAAACTGGTGGGCCCTTGATTCTACCATTTATTTGATGGAACTGCTCTTGGCTCTAGATCTCTGGTTCTCTTTTGTGACTTGTCTTTTCTCTTTCAACCACTAGCTGGCCAATTCTGGAGTACTTTTACACTGAAAATCCAGATGAACAGATGGCTTTGCTATTACCTGTTGGGCAGAGCCTTTTGCAATAGACCATTTCATTAAATATTATCCAGCCAGTGAGTTGGCTACTCTTTATAGAATGCTCAACCCTTGTCAAGTCAGTAGCGTACTTGTTTCAAAAACATCTTTCTTTCAGTGAGATTTACAAGTGGGTCACTTTGCCTTAGAAAGGGTTGGATGAGTTTGTCAGGCGCCGTGTTTGACATGTCTGACAACCTGTGTCTGCAAAGCTCCATCTATATGAACTTTGTCATCAGAGGACTCATGCTATTTTATATCTGGCCTCTATGTGTTAATCTCTAACAGTAGACTGACACTTCTCTTGAGGATACAGAGTAGGTTTTATTTTTATGTCATTAGTTACTGTGCATGCACACAGTAGGCTCCAGTAGATGCTTGTTGAATAAGAGTATAAATTAATCCTTTGTCTCAGATGTGAATTTTGCTTTATTTTGGTTTTTTTGGTTGTTCCTCTCCCCCAGGTGATTCCTGTCTCTCTGTCTTCCAAATACCTGGAAAGCCTTAAGAACAACGTAATGGTAATTGAAACTTGGAACAAGGTGCGGAGCCCAGGACAGGACAAGCTGCTCGGGCTGGTGAAACTTCCCCTTCATCAGTTTTACATGTCGTTCAAGTAAATAGGATCTTTTGGAGTATTCTTTATTTTGCATCTTTAACTTTGTATGGACTGAAGAGGAATTCTTTTGATTTGCAAACATGAGTAGTCCAGTAATCCTTTGGAGGACTTTTCTCAATTTCACCACAGCTGCTGCTCTTTCTCCAATTTTAAAGCAGTCTTACAGATACTGCTTACCATGTTTCAGGCATTAAGCTAAGAACCTTACATACATCAAGTCATTTAATCTTCGTAACAACCCTCTGAGGCAGGTACTTTTATTTCCCTTATTGTACAGATGAGTTAACAGAGACTCAGAGAAGTTAAATTACTTATCACATATATCAAAACAGTGGAACCACAGTTAGAACCTGAATAACCTACTCTAAAGTCCACTCTCTTCACCAAAAAGTTCTACTGCCAAAAATTATCACCTCACAAAACTATGGTTTACCTTTCTGTCACAAAACTTCAGTATTGTTCACATCAGCTAGTTGCAAGATTTCTGTAAAGAATATTGTCTTTTACACCTTCCGATGTGGTTACTATACCTCACTTTAACACCTAAATGGAATATTGATTAACCTGCAGGTTATTTCTTTCCTCAGTATAGACCGTTCTTTTTTTGTGTTGATTCAAGTTTCAGATCTTTAATTATTTTAGCACTGACCTCTTTCCCAGCAGCCCTCTTACGGTTCTGTGTTTTAAACGTTGTGTTTCACAATTTACAGAGAGCACCTTTATGAGTTATTATCTCATTTTAGCCTTACTATAACCCCTTGAAGTATTATTATTCTCTTCGTTTTACAAATGAGGGAAATTTATCCTTTAACTTGGAGAAGTCACTTAACCTCTCTAGCTTTCTTTTTCTTATCTGTAAAATGAGGGAGATAATAGATTCCCTCTCTCTCTCTTGTGGAGCAGTTATGAGGATCTAGTGAGAAAATATATGGGTGCTTCTTCAGTGAACAAAGTACTCAGAATGGTAACACTGGAAATCATGACCAGGCCAAGGAGTACTGCTGGAATCGTGGATGCTGCTGTCTGATGTAGGCTTTCGGCTTTTTCCCTTTTTTCAGTTGTAACATTACTTTGGTCTGGTGTTCCTCTTCCTCCACTTCCCTTCTCATTCCATTAGATCCCATTCTTTGCTAAGAGAGCATAAAATAATAGTAGCTACCAATTACTGAGCACTTACTATGTACCAAGCATCATAGTTAGTATTTTATATTTGTTGTCTCAGTTTAGTCCTAACAATAGCCCTATAATGGAATTTTTATTGCCTACATTATACAAATGAGGAAATAGACTCATAAAGGTTAAATGGATTGTTTAAGTCACACCAAGTAAGCCCCAGAGCTAAGATTCAGCATGATACTATAAATCATTTGTCAGAGCTTGAATCCCAACTCAACCTCCAACTAGTTGTGTATCCTTAGCTAAGTTTCTTAACCTTTTTAAATTTAGTTTTTCTCATCTGTTAATAGTGAATATCAATCTTTGCTGCAATAGAAGGATTAGAAACGCTATAAAGTGCCTATCAGATAGTAAGCACTCAGTAGATGACAGATAGTATTGGTATTACTATCTAAATCTTATCGGCCAGACTGCAAAGTCCACACTCTTCCTAGTTGAGCACACTGCCCCCTTCAATTAATGCAATTTAGCAAGGCTCCACTGAGATACTGTTCAGGTCACAGGCACTGGACTTGGGGCCATGATGATACACACACATCAGACACATTCCGGGTCTTCAAATTGCTACATTTTGAAAGTATCTGTCTACTAATTTTTATTTGATTGGTGACTGACAGATTCGCGTGTTTTTTAAAACTGCTGTTACTTTTCTAGTTGCAGATCTATTTTAACAAACTGAAAAAGTGAGTCAACTAAGAAATGAAGCAACTCTGTGATGTGATTGATAGATGTTATTTGCTCATTCACAATTTCTCCTCCTCTAGAGATCCCAAGATTTCTCGCCTGCTGCTTGATGCCCAGTACCCAGTCGTTGCTGTCGACAGCTACATGCCTGTGATTGATGTGTTCTCAGGCCACCAAAATGGGAATCTTCGAGTCTTTTTAGCTATGGGTTCTTCAGATCAGATAATGGCAGTACAAAGATTAAAGAATGAAGAAGGAACACTCCCTCCCTTCAGCCCTAGACCAGCCCATTTACTGGACCAGCCATCTGTAGCAGCTGTTGCTATGGTAGTAACTTAACACTGTGGTTCACAAAAACCATAATCTCATTTTCTCTTGCATATTGTGGTGAATCCGTTGCCCAAATCTTTATTTCAGTAATGAAAGGTTCAACAAAAGAACATTCACACCAGTGCTTGCTATAAATCTAAGGAATCATTGGTATTTTTCTGTTACGGTTTGAACGGATGTCTGTGTCACTCTTAGCTCCCTGAATTTATAAAGAAAATCTAATTAGGCTGGGCATGGTGGCGCATGCCTGTAATCCCAGCTACTCAGGAGGCAGAGGTGGGAGCTTCACTTGAGGCCAGGAGTTCAAGACCAGCCTGGGCAATGTAGTGAGACCCCATCTCTAAAAAAAAAAATTCTTTTAATCTAATTTAATAACATACTTGCCTTTAAAAAAAAAATTGAGGGTGGAGAGTGATCCCAAATGTAAGCCAGCAAAATCTTGATTCTGTTTGTTGGCTAAGTCCATGTTGGAAAGTTATAGTGAAGTGCTGGCTTACCTACTAGTAACTTAAAAGTAATTTTTTTGTACTGTGCTGTACAATTGATAAAGCACGTTGACATACTTTATCATGTTTATTTCCCTAACAACTATATGAGGTGAGTCATCCTGATTCTGTTTTATAGGTGGTGAAACAAAGAATCAAAGAGGTTATGTTACTTGTCCAGGGTCACATAACTAAGAATGGGAGAATTAGGGTTCAGACACAGTCTTCCTTCTACTATATCATGTACTACGTACTGTAGCTTATATTTGTTGTCTTTATTAGTATAGCCAAATCTTGGTGTCCACACCATTTAAATGTGTTATATTTTTAAATCTGAATTCAAATGACAAATTTAAATGTCTCTAGCAGGGGAAAAACTATTAGGAAAATATCTATTAGCAGGTTATGGTTTATTTGTATATTACGAACTCTAAATTTTTCTTATTTATTTCTTATTGTCTATGATAGATAATAGTATTTTTCTAATTGAAAATTACATAAGACCACAAATAAAGAAAAATCACCTACAATATTCCCAGTACTGTTCAGGTGTTATATGTTGCTCACCTTGCAATGTAAACTCAGATTTTGTTAAATTCCATATTAAAAGTTAGAAAAGTTTTCTATGAGAACAGATAAAATCCTTGAAAGATTTGCCTGTGAAGTTAGATATCTACAAAAACAGTTGTTTTTCCTCCTGTACTCATGTCTCTCATCCAGTTCACCATCTGAAGAACTAGTTCTGCACCATCTGCAGAATTATCAAATTGCTATACTACTCTAAGGCCAAATTAAGCAGCTGTTGCAACTGAGAGGTTTTTTTTTTTTTTAACCAAATTTTTTGTTCCAGGGAATCAAATTGCAGTTTTTTGTTTTCCTAAGGGAAATTTCTGAGTAGAGCAGGTATTGCTGACATGTTTTTAGATTTCAAAGCAAAGACCTAAGGCAATTTCTGTTCCAGATTTATTGGATTAGTAGTTAGAATGTTAAACATGTATAAATCACACATTTTCATTCTTACCTGAATCTTGAACTCCCCCTTTGAATATTCCTAATAATCGATTGTCTAATGTCAGCTAAGGCTGTATAGAATAGCAGTAAAGAACATCGGCTCTGGAGTCAGACTGCTAGAGTCTAAACCCTGGTTCCACTGTTATTAGCTATGCATGTTAAATTAGCTAATACAAGTGAAGTGCTTGGTATAGTGCCTGGTTCATAGTAAATGCTTAATAAATACACAATTATTAATAGCAGTATCTTTAGTAACAGTGTATTTACTACCTCCCCATGTAGTCCTTACCATTATTGGACAGTCCTGGTATTATCTCCAACTTCTTTAGAAATAGCAATCAGTATCTGTTTGCTTTAAATGTTTATTCTTTTTCCTATTAGGCAATAGCCTTCTATTCTTAGTATACTAAGATCTTTTATCAGGAACAAATATTGAATTTCATAAGATGCCTTTTTAGCATTTATTGAGTTAGTCATTTTTTTTTCATTGTTCCGTTAATGCACTGAATTACATTTATGGATTTCCTACTGCCCAGTCTAATAGTAAAGAGTACATCCTGCTTGGTCTAATTACAGTGATCAGTTGTAAGAGTTATACACAATGAAAATTAACTGTTTTAGTCTCAACTAATTATACTTATTTCTTCATCTATATTCAGGCTCCATAGAGAAGCAAGAATATTCTAAGCAAGTTACTCTTTAAAGCTCACCACTGTTTCTGTTTCATTAATAGGTGGAGGACCAAGGAAATGGATTGATGGAACATCACTTTGAGATCCATGTAGAGATGGTTAAAGGGCTAGCCCCTCTTCAGGCAACAGTCTGGGGAGAAGCAGATTGTTACGTCCAATACTACTTTCCAGTTCAAGACTCACAATCTAGTGTGCTGAGAGGACCTGAGATCCCTGAAAATGGTAGGTCTAGGAGATTAGGCCTTCTCATTCTTATATGGTTCTTCTATTGGATATACTTGGGATTTTTTTTTTTCCTGAGTTAATTTTATGTTGTTGAATGTTTCTAGTCTTACCTAGGCAGTAAATTAGAAGATAGGCCAAGTCTGTATTTATTTTTTAAACAATTTTTGTGACTTTTTATTTTGATATAATTTAAATTTACAAAAAAGTTGTAAAAATAGTACAAAGAACTTCTGTATCCTCTTTACCTAGATCTACCAATTGTTTACATCTTCCCCTTCTTATATCGTTTATACGCCTACTTACTCTTACCATCTATACACAAGCAGTTGATTCTCATTATTCACCATAGTTATATTCTCAAAAGCTGCCATGAACACTGAATTAGGGAATACTGAACCTTTGCTCCTAAGGGAAATGTGTACATATGCATATCTCACCATAGATCATGCTCTTAAATCCTACAAACAGCATATCCTGGCACATTCTATTTTGTTTATTTTACAAAAGAGAAAAAGAAATTCAGAAGTGTTAAGTGACTTGTATGGGGCCACCTCACTAACAGGTGCCAAGGTTGGGATTCATATCCCATCCAACTGGACCCAACTGGACCCAGAGCTGGAGTTTGTACTACACTGTACTGCACCCTATCGTCTCCATCTTCTGCTCCTGTCTAAGAGCTGAAACAGGAAGGCAAAATCTCTCACCTTGTTCTCAGCTGGGAACAAACAGATTGGGTGACTCAAATTTTTCACCATTCAGTGCATATCTGAGAGTGACTGCCAAAGTGCTGCCAGTTTTGATTTTGAACTTCAAGTAAGAGACTTGTATATATAGAATGTATAGAGAACTCTTATAGATCAGTAACTTTTTAAAGACCCATTAAAAAGTAAACAAAGGATCAAATAAACATTTCCCCAAAGATATACAAATGGCTAAAAAGCACATAGAAAAATACCAAGCTTCATTAGTTATTTGGGAAATGCAAAACTACCGTGAGATACTACTTCACACTCCCTAAGATGGCTATAGTTTTTTTTTTACAAAAAGACTAATAAGTGTTGGCAAGGATGTGGAAAAATTGGAAGTCTCATATAGTGTTCACCAGTAAAGGGATCACTTTCTTCTATATTTTCATGGGACCTTATGGAGCCATCTACTAGGGAAATGAACCTTGGTAAGAGTAACACGATCAAAAGATACAGGTTCTGGTTGCAGGTCTGTGACCTACTGGCCCTTAGACCTTTGGGTTAACTGTGTAACCTCAAGGTGCCTATATCCTCATCTGTGAAGTAGGAGTAATGATACCTGCTTTGTTTTCCTCACAGGAATATTGTCAAGACAGAATTGAATATTGCATATTAAAGTACTATCCTATTACATATAAAACACTAAGTGATATTCACAGGAAGGACATGTAAGGGGGGAAAAAAAACCACTTTAAGTGATGTGTTAGATTATTCTGCATTGCTTTTCTTTTCCAAAGGAGTTACCATGAAGCCCTTCAGAACTGCAACCACACTCTGTGTTCCAGATCCCATCTTTAACAGTGAACACCATCACTCTCTTCTGTTGCCAACGGAAGTTCCTGTGCAAAGGCTACTACTAAGTGCTTTCTCTGCACAGGGACTCATGCCTGGAAGTGGAATACAGTTTGAAATCTGGTGCAGGTACAGCATGGAGAACCCAAACCTATGCCTCGGAAGGAAGTGCACAATCATAAAGCATCCTGTCCTTGGCCAGGCCTGGTGGCTCATGCCTGTAATCCCAGCACTATGGGAGGCCAAAGTGGGAGGACCTCTTGAGGCTAGGAGTTCAAGTCTAGCTTGGGCCAATAGCAAGTCCTCATCTCTATAAAAAATGGCAAAGATTAGCCAGGCATGGTGGTATGCACCTTTAATACAAGCTACTGGGAAGGCTGAGACAGAAGGATCACTTGAGCCCAAGAGTTGAAAGTTGCAATGAGCTGTGATCACAACACTGTACTCCAGCCTGGGTGAGAGAGACTGGAGAGAGACTCCATCTCTAAAAATAAAAAAATAAATAAAGCATCCTATCCTTAACCAACATAGGTTGAATTATTTTAAGAAAGCTAACAGCCCTTTCTGCCCTGTTTTATATTATTTGGACTTGACAGTGAATCTTACCCAGTTTTTACTGAAATCTATGAAATTACTAGGATCTTGGGAGCAATTGTATCTCATACTTCTAATTGCTACTTACATTAGAACTGAAGTCCTATTAATTGTACCTCCTAGTGTCTCTTAAACATATCAGTCACCTTTTTTTGTGCTTCTCTTACTACCTTAGTTCAGGCCCTTGTCGTATCATGCCTAAATTGCTGTGATAGCCTCTTAACTGGTCTCCCACTTCTAAATTCGTATATTGTGATCGGTTCTTTCTACCACAAGAAGAGTGGACTTTGTAAAATATAAATCCACGCAATGTTACAGACATTGGTAGATTTCTAGGAAAATACTGGCGTGAATACAGATGTTCAGCCTCCCCCTTTTATATTCACACCCCCAAGAAACTAACTAAAATTATTAAGGGAATATAAATATAACAGGAGGGGAAACAGCATCAGGAGCAGGACTAGGGAAGAGTACTGTCCACATGTGAGAAATTTTTCCTAAATACGATTAGATGAAAATTGAATGCAAAAAAAATTTTTTTAAACCACTTAGGTTTGGTTTACAACTTGTGGTCTAAGAATCAATTGTTTTGACAAGAGAAGAAAATAGAGTATGTACTGACAGATCCTCATAACCCCTCCAAATTAGAGGGCTCTAAGCATGAAGACAAGTAAATCATGAAAGAGATTGGAATTACTCCACTTAGAACCATGTTTGCTGTCGCAGGATGGAAGCTTTCAGGAGTGGCTACCCACAGGGCTCCAAGGCATATGCAGTTACCTCAAACAGAAAGCCTGTTGGGAAGCTGGGCTTTGTCCTGAACTCAGGGTATAATTTATGGGGTTCTTCTTCCATGTAAAGGGCAGTAAATCCAGCCAGACATAACCACAGCTGTATATCACGAATACAGAACAATCAGGCTCCAAAGATAATTAAATACTGAAGGCTGATCTCTGGGGCATACTGAATCATTCATCCACCTAATTCTTCCAGTGGACAGCTTGTGCTTTTGTGGTTTACAGATACTATTATCCCAATGTGAGAGACCAAATGGTTGCCAAAGGAACCTTGCCATTATCAAGGATCTGTGCTATGGTTACCATGCAACGTCGTGAGGATGTGGGAATACAGACCTTTAATCTCCCTTTAACCCCCAGGATTGAGAACAGGAAGGAGTTGAGGAACCAGTCATCAGGTAATTGAAGACTAGTTTGTTTTTCCCTTTCAAAATCAGTGTACATAAAAATCCCTTTTCTTTCTAAATTAGTGATTCTTCACGTACTGGGGTATTTACCCTTTTGAGGCTCTGATGAAAACTATGAGACACCTTTTCTTAGAAAAATGAGAATAGAATATACACTACGAATTTTGTGTACAATTCTAGAAAACTCATAATTCCATGGGCTCTACATTAAAAGTTACTTGTCTCATTTCACCTTTAACTTCAGCAAGCATTTAGTAAACCCTTGTGTCATAAATTATATTATATGGTGCACTCAGAGAATTACTATTATTCCAAGCTAACATGAGCAGATGTGGGATTGGTAGACTATAGTTAGCATAAATGGGGAATTCACTATAAGGGAGGATTTGGGACTTAATTAGAATTTGGAGTTTGGAATGGTATTATATTCCTAATACTTCCAGCAGGATGACCTACCCTCCAAGTGTTTCATCAGATAAACTAGGTTTAGCCTCCTAAATCAAATTGCTTTTTCATGCTTGCTGAAGAGTATCTGCCAAAACAAAGGGTTTTATCTTGCCATAATTAAGATCAAATTGTTCATCCTAACCCTCACTGATCAGCTTGTTCTGTTATTCCTTGAAGCTTTCCCTGAAATGTGACAGTAGGATGGTAGAATTTTTATAAAAAGATGGCCTGTGAAGGATATTTCAGATGCTGATGGTAGGAGGGTGATAAAAGTATGTGAGAAATGGAAACCTTTTAAAAGTTTTTTTAAAAAAGGGCTAGAGCCCATCTCAATTCTGTACACATAACTGAGGGTTAAAAATCTGGAATTGTTCTGCCTTTGATAGTTGTGTGATCTTAGCAGGAAATTGAATCTCTGAGCCATAGTTTCTTATATATAAAGTAATAACCTATTAAGCCTTTATTAACCTTCAAGTACAATAATTAATGTAATTCTGAACAGGACAGATTCTCTCACTGTCCCTCATTGTTCATTATGATTGCAGTGTTTATCCTCTTCTTCCTTCTAACCAACCTTTTTATCTTTTTGCCTTTTGTCCTCATTTTTTAGGCTTTCTGGACGTGGGCCTAAGGTACAGGCATACTCTAAGAACAGCAGAGGGAGTTCTTGCTGCCCGAGCTGTCTCCATCTCAGTCCAGATTATCAGAGCCTGTGGTTTGCAGGCAGCAGCCAAGTAAGTCTACCTGAGAAAAGCAATTCTCAAACCTTGTACCAATGCAGTCTACACAATAGGATGCTTACATATGCAAAACTGTTTTGTGTACAATTTCCAGATAACTAACTACAAATCTTTTCTTTTTCTGTTAAGAAAGCATTTCAAAACATAAGTGAGTAAATCACTTACAAGCTTTGCTATTTTAACTATTATTAGCAACTTAGTTCCTTGACCTTGCTTAATAATTTTATCCTCTACCTTTCTTAAGCACTTAATCCTGTGGTCATACCCTACCTCAAACCATGCCACACCCAATCACTGCAGCTCCTCTGTAATCTCTTCATGCATTTCAGTCTCTGAGTACTACCTCCTGTTTTTCTAGCTTGTTCCCTTTTAGTCTCCTCTCAACATAGTAGCCAGTGATCCCATGAAAACTTAAGTCAGATCTTGACACATGTCTATTTAAAACCTACCAGTGACATTCCATCTCATTCATAAGAAAAGCCAGAGTCCATAAAATGGCTGTGAGACCCCACATGATCTAACCACCCGTTATCTTTGTGACCTCGTCTCCACCCACTGGTCTCCCCTCTACTTACTCCACTCCAACCACTGGCCCTCTTGTTGCTTCTGAACACACGAAGCACATTTCCTCTCAGGGCTTTTGTCTTCCTGTTTTCTCTGCCTGGAATACTGTTTCTGTAGAAAAGCAGCATGGCCCTCTCCCTTACCTCCTTCAGGTCTTTGCTCATATTTCTCTCTTCCTTGCCTTTTGTCTACTTAACAAACTCCTACTTTCCTTCAAGATTTTGCACCATCTTTGCAGCTTTCCTTGATCTCTTCCTACATGTAGGCAGAGTTGGTCCTTTTTCCCTTGTCTGTTAGCACTTTGGTTATAGCACTTGTCATTCTGGTTTTTTTGTTTGTTTGTTTGTTTGTTTTTGAGACACAGTCTCGCTCTGTTGCCCGGGCTAGAGTGAGTGCCGTGACGTCAGCCTAGCTCACAGCAACCTCAAACTCCTGGGCTTAAGCAATCCTTCTGCCTCATCCTCCCGAGTAGCTGGGACTACAGGCATGCACCACCATGCCTGGCTAATTTTTTCTATATATATATATTTTTAGTTGTCCAGCTAATTTCTTTCTATTTTTGGTAGAGATGGGGTCTCACTCTTGCTCAGGCTGGTCTCAAACTCCTGACCTCAAGCGATCCACCCACCTCAGCCTCCCAGAGTGCTAGGATTACAGGCATGAGCCACCACACTCGGCCCATTCTGTTTTGATTACTGGCATACGTTATATTTTTCTCCCACTAGGCTGTGAGTTCCTCTAGTCAGAGATACTGCCTGAGCTCTTTTCTGTCCCCCCAACCACATAGCTAGTTCTATCACTTAATAGCTGCCCAGCAAGAAAGAAAACTAGATCATGCTCCTGCTTCAGACTAGCTTACTTTGGATATTCAAGAAAGAAACAAACAAGTGCCTGTTTCTTTTTCCCTTTTCTCATTTTTTCCCTTTTTGTAACTAAAGGTCAGATTGTTTGCCTTTAACTTTATGGTGTCCAAATAAGTAATTGAATTACTGTGTGGGATCTGATGCTAAATTGCTGATAAAATGTTCGTTGTAGTTAATATTGTTCCTCACTAAATTATCCAAATAGACTTTTTCAGTAACTGCCCAAGAACATCTTAGTGTTAGTAAAAGTAATATCAGGGCAGTTTTTTAATCACTTCACTCACTTACATTAAAACTTTTAGTGGTTTCCCATTGTTGATAGTGGTGGGCTCCTAATTTTAACTATGCATTCCTTTTAATTAAAAAAATGTAGCACACCCTCCAAATGTGTGTATACCTATTCATGTATAAATCATCTCCATATACTATTATACTAATATATTAAGTGCACTATAAAATATACCATAGAGTAGGAAAACTTTAATATATGAGATAACAGAGAAGTCTTAATATTTTCTTCCTGTGTTGTAGTAGTTTACCCTGTGAACCTCCTAAATTGTACATACTCTTCTTTAGGGAAGATAAGGTAAAACTTCCTTAGCTTGGCATTCAAGGCCCTTCAGAATATCTTCTGAATCTTGAAAGAAGAGTAGTAGTTATCAAGATGCCCAAGAAAGGTGAAAACTATTCTGGTCAATGAGAAGAACATGTCCAAAGGCATGGAGGCATGAAACTTGTATATATGGAATACTTCTGTGTCAGACCCAGCCAAGATCAGAATTCTTCAACATGACATTAAATTTACTAGCATTTAGTTGGCAGAGAAGGACTCAGAAATTAGATACTCAGTAGATCTCAGAGAGACTGAATGATAGATAAGAAACTCAGTAGTTCTTCTCTCTGAGGACTCATGGAGAAAGTCAAATTGTATGGCAGGCAGTTTGTTCTAAGTCCCCCATTTGGTCTGTGTTGCACTTTTAAGAAGGAAGAGCTAGAAGCCAGGCCAGTTCTAACACTATACTCTTCTGTAGGTTGGGGGAGTTCCACAGGATGTGATGTATAGCTTGGTATAATGGAAACAGCAGCACTAGAAATCAAACACTGTGGCTTCTAGTCCCATTTCCATCTCCCATTAGCTGTGTGTGATCTTGGGCCAGTTTCTTTACCTCTCTGGGCCTCAGTTTCTTCATCTAAAAACTAGAAATTTTAAATACCTGCCCTGATATTAAAAGGGTCAGTATAAAAATTGACAAATATGAAGTCACTTTATAAACTACCAACTATTATACAAATGTACAGATTTTTATGATTACTTACACATGTACAGATAATTAATGTTACCTTTATTAGCAAGTAGAATATAGTTAAATCAGAAATAAGTTTTGCATGGCCTCTCATTAAAAAGAAGAATTCTTGGTGTTCTAAACTTACCTCTCCTTTGAATCCTTATTCTGGTGTCTCAATAGCAGATGCTCTGAAGTCAGCCTGCTCTCCTCAAGAAAACACCAGCCATCATCTTATCTACCAGTGGTCTTCCTGAAAATACATATTTGGTGTCTGTGTAAAGTAGGCATTTCTTCTTTATTCACTTGCATCTTCTTTTTTTTTTTTTTTGAGACTTAGTCTCTCTCTGTTGCCCGGCTAGAGTGAGTGCCGTGGCGTCAGCCTAGCTCACAGCAACCTCAAACTCCTGGGCTTAAGCGATCCTACTGCCTCAGCCTCCCGAGTAGCTGGGACTACAGGCTTGCGCCACCATGCCCGGCTGATTTTTTTTTTCTTTATATATTTTTAGTTGTCCAGATAATTTTTTTATTTCTATTTTTAGTAGAGACGGGGTCTCACTCAGGCTGGTGTCGAACTCCTGACCTTGAGCAATCCACGCGCCTCGGCTTCCCAGAGTGCTAGGATTACAGGTGTGAGCCACCGCACCCGGCCCACTTGCATCTTCTAACTGACCTGATCTTTAACGGAGAATGAGTAGAAACTTCCTTGGGCATAACCAGTAGTCTTTAAGTTCCATGAGCATAGGAAATTGTAGCTATTTCACTACTATATATCCATCTCCAAGCCCAATACATGACACAAAGAGCGGATGCTCAACAAATAACTACTGAACAAATGAATTCAGACCAGCTTGGCATCCAGGCCTTTCTGCCATCTCTGAGTGTTCCCTCTTAAGAGTCCTTTCACTGTCCACAGGCAGGTTCTCTACTTTGTATATATTATCAAATGTAATCTTTCCAATACCCTCTGAGTATTTTGTCCTAATTTTTTTAACCACTGCTAGCATTCAGTTCATTTCCACCTTATTTTTTCTAGGTATAATATATACTTCACAGTATGCTGTTGTGTAGACACAAATCAGTCTTCTACTAATCAATCTTCTATTAATGATCATTGATGATAATGCAAAGGAAAAGGTTTTCCTTTTTTTATTAGAAATGAAATTGCAGTAGGCATCCAAATAGACATGCGTCTTTAGTATTTGTTGTATCCTTATATTAACATCATTTTAACAGAGGAGAAACTGAGACTTGGAAGAGGTTGAAGAACTTGTCCAGGGTCACACAGTAAGTAAATAGTGGAGCCAGGATTCAAACCCAGATCTGTATAACTCCAAATTACTACCGTCTGCTGGTATATATGAAATACAGTGAGGATCTTAAAGGAAAGAACCCCTAAGTCTGCATTAGGGATGTCAAGAAATGCTTAAAAAATAGGTAACCTTGGCCGGGCACAGTGACTCACGCCTGTAATCCTAGCACTCTGGGAGGCCGAGGCAGGAGGATCACTCAAGGTCAGGAGTTCGAGACCAACCTGAGCAAGAGCGAGACCCTGTCTCTACTAGAAAAAGAAAGAAATGATTTGGATAGCTAAAAATATATATATATAGAAAAAATTAGCCAGGCATGGTGGTGCATGCCTGTAGTCCCAGCTACTCGGGAGGCTGAGGCAGTAGGATTGCTTGAGCCCAGGAGTTTGAGGTTGCTGTGAGCTAGGCAGACGCCACTGCACTCTAGCCCGGGCAAAAGAGTGAGACTCTGTCTCAAAAAAAAAAAATAGGTAACCTCTTTGCCTAAATGTCAATTTTATCCCCTTGGGGAATGTAGGGTAAGGGAGTTTGTCACCTACCATACCTACACACAGAAGACTTGACTGCTATTTGTGAGTGTCATTAACGTGAGTAGATTCTGTCTGTACATTGTGGAGCACCTGTGCTGAGAAAGAGAAAAGCAGCCCCCGAGATCTGGGAACTGGTTTGACATTGATAGGTAGGCTTTGGTGTTTTCCTGTTGAGCATAAACAGTCTCACAGAACACCAGCATCAGACAAAGTGCCTTCACTGTGTGACCATGATGAAGTGAGACAAAATCAAGATTGCTTCATAATCTTGTCTAAACACAGATAAAAACAGGGTCACTAAGCAAACCACAAAAACATCCATCATTCCTCTATCTTGGCTAAAATAAGTGACTGCTGCTGCTCTACCAATTATAGCTTTAGCTTTACTGTAGTGTTCTTGCCTTATAGATAAGATTCGTTAAGAAAATCAATCCAGGCTGGGCGCGATGGATCACGCTTGTAACCCTAGCAGTCTGGGAGGCCAAGGAGGGAAGATCGATTGAGCTCAAGAGTTTGAAACCAGCCTGAGCAAGAGCAAGACCCTGTCTCTATTAAAAATGGAAAAACTTAGCCGGGTGTGGTGGCAAGTGCCTATAGTCCCAGCTACTCGGGAGGCTGAGACAAGAGAATAACTTGAGCCCAGGAGTTTGAGGTTGCTGTGAGCTGGGCTGATGCCACTGTACTCTAGCCCAGGCAACAGAATGAGACTCTGTCTCAAAAAAAAAAAAAAAGAAAGAAAGAAAAGAAAATCAATCCAGAGTAAACCCTGCTCATTTGAGCATTGCCCACATCAGCTAACATGAGCCCAGTGTTCATAAGTCCTTTCTGATGTTCTTACTGAGATGCCCTGTGGTTCCCCATGGTGTATATTTTCCTTCATTGCCATCACCAATAAACCTAGCTTGTTCAACTATAGTTGATTCCTGTGGTCTTTGGCCAAAGGGCATTGACAGGACCATGGATTATCCTCGGTGTCGCTTTGATAGGCAGATGAATGTTATCATACACACTGTGATATCTAGATTACTGAGAAAGCATATATGTCACTGCCAAAAGCCTAGATAGAAAACATATGGTTGATTGGTATTCTTGGTGGTCTCATGGAAGTAACGGAGTTATTTTCTAGGCAATCAAGCTGATTTTGATATTACCATGGTGCCTTCTTCTCATTTCCACCCTTCTCCCCTACAGGGTTTTGGCTGAGCAGGAACCTGCTCTACAGTTTAGTGCCACAGTTGGGGTCAATGCCTCTGTCGCCACTCATCTCTCCTTCCTGCCCAAAGGAGAACAGCGCCGAACCCACCCTGTGGCCTGTTCCTTCTGCCCTGAGTTCTCCCATCACATTGAATTCTCTTGTAATTTGGTAACTCAGCACTGTAGTGGAGAGGCCTGTTTCCTGGCAGAGCTATTGGAGTTTGCAGAAATTACTTTTGCTATCTATCATGAAAATACCAAGTCAGGTGAGCACCAAATGACCCATCACAATCAGAATTAAAAGAGGCTCTGTTTTGAATGGTATAGCCCTTCCTGGGAGATAAATGTGAAATGTTTAGAGGTGAGGGGGCCATAATCTCTGCAACTTATTTCTGAAGGGTATAGCAAAAAATAAGAATATGTATTAAGTGTGTGGAGAGATAAAGCAAATGTGTCAAAATGTTAATGGATGAATCTAGGTGAAGGGATATTTAGGAGTTCATTATCATGTTCTTGCGACTTTTCTATATGCCTGAAATTTTTTCAAAATAAAATATTTAATTAAAAAAATGTTTTTGAGGGTGTTCGGGCTTTGATGGGAGTATGTAAGCAAGATAATCTCTAATGCATCTTTCCATACTGAAATTCAGTGAGTGTAAATGGAGGGTTATGTGGATATACTGTCAACACAAGCCCCTTGGTCAGTAGACCACCAAATAATTTTTCTTTCTTGTCTTGATTTAACAGCCAGTGATATAACTAGTATCCAATCATGCAAAGATTATCTGCTTGGAATAGTAAAAGTGCCAACAAAAGAGCTGCTGGCCAAGAGATCTGGTAAGGATCCTGTATTATCACTTCTAATTCTAACCTTTCCCATTCATTTCCCTATAAGAGGTCATCTTGTCTGGCTCCCTTGCACGATTTCCACAAACAAAAAACACAACCCCTTAACACATGCTTCTGAACTCTCTCAGGTACCTCTAAGGTTTTCTCAAAAGCATTTTAAATCTTCTCCTAATCATTCCAAAGGTTTTCTAATAAAACAAAGAGGCTCAAAACATTGTACTATCATCCTGCTCTAGCAGAGAGGGTGATGGTAGTGGGGATCATGATGAAGAATATGGAAAATATCTATTATATTATGTAGTACTTTGTAAAATATTTTCTCAGATCTTGTTTCAGCCTCATCATAGCCTTGCCTTGCAAGGTTATAGGATCTTTATTTTCCTTTGACAGATAACAAAACTTAGGCTAGAAGAGGTTAAGTGATTTGCCAAAACCACACACCTAGTGAGTGGCAGGAATTAAAATCAAAACCCAATTCACCCATTATTTTTTGCTATACTCTCATCTCTCATTAAAGAAGGAATAAGGTATAGGATAAAGGCCCAAAAGAATAGGTAAAACCACAAGATAGTCTAGAAATATTGAAAGTTACTAGTAGCAAGGTTATCTTGACCAAATGATTTGAATCCTCTGAGCCCCAATTTTCTTATCTCATGGATGGAGACAGTTAATCATGACAAGTTCCACAAGGTAGGAATTGATGACATTGCACTTGATCTTAGCCAAAAGGCCGAGAAACGGTGAGAATTGATGAATTGGTTATAAAAAGTACCTGACATATAGTAGGTATGCAGTAAATGTTAATTTTCCTTTTCTTGCCCATCTTCTTCCCTAGGATTGCATAATCTAGTTTCTGGAATTCTATCACACATCTCCCAATTTAGTTGTGAATTCACATTTTAGCCAATACCCTAATAAATAGTTACTATGTACGTGTCTGCCAGAGAGAGGTCCATACAATTTGATATGGGATTCAGTCTAACTTCTAGCACTTACTATTTGTGATCTAGAACAAGTTATTTCATCTCTCAGATCCATAGTTTCCTCATTTACATAAATGGAAAGAATAAGATCTATTTCATAAGATTTTTGAAACATTCAGTGAAATTATACATGTGAAAGATCCAACAGGGCTGAGCACATAGGACACCTCAGTTTCCTTCCTTCTGTAACTTACTACAGTTTGTCAGGGAATAGGCACCATCTGGGAAATCCTATCTCTACAAATTAAAATTAACCCCATTAGAGCCAGGCATGGTGGCTCACGCCTGTAATCCCAGCACTTTGGGAGCTGAGTCAGGAGGATTGCTTGAGGTCAAGAGTTCGAGACTGGCCTGGGCAACATAGCAAGACCCCATCTCTGCAAAAAAATTAAAAGTTACCCAGGCATGGTGGTACCCACCTGTAGTCCCAGCTACTCAGAAGGCTGAGACAGGAAAATCACTTGAACCTAGGAGTTCAAGATTGTGGTGAGCTATGATGATGCCATTGCACTCTACCTTGGGCAACAATGCAAGACCCTGTCTCAAAAAAATGAAGTAAAAGGTAAAGTCAAAAATAAAAAATTTAAAAAATAAAAATAAGTTAAATTTAATTATTCTAAAATGAACATTCTATTTTGTTTCCTCCTACCAGTAATCTCAATTATAGAATCACAGAGCTAAAGGGACCATCTAATCTAAGCAGTTCCCTTCTTTTTTAAATTTTGATAGATTTGGGGGGTACAAATGGTTTTTTGTTATATGAATGAATTGCATACTGAGGAAGTTTGTGCTTTTAATATACCCGTCACCTAAATAGTGTACATTGTACCCACTAGGTAATTTTTCATCCCACACCCCTCTCACGCCCCCCTTCTGAGTCTCCAATGTCCATTATGTTCCTCTGTATGACCATGCATACCCATTACTTAGCTCTCACTTATAAGTGAGAATATATGATATTTGGCCTTTTTTCCTGGGTTACTTCACTTAGGATAATGGCCTCCAATTCCATCCAAGTTGCTGCAAAAGATATTATTTCATTCATTTTAATAGCTGAGTAGTATTCTATGGTATACATATATACCACATTTTCTTCATCCACTCATCAGTTGGTGAGCACTTAGGTTTGTTCTCTATCTTTGCAATTGTGAATTGTGCTGCAGTAAGCATGCAGATGCAAGTGTCTTTTTTTTAAATGACTTCTTTTCCCTTGGGTAGATCGCCAGCAGTTCTTATATGCTGAAATGGTGTGAAATTTTGTGTCTGCATACATTTGTGCATTTTTCTGAGGATAATAGTTTTCATTAGAGCCAAAGAGGTCTGTGACCAAAATATGTTAAGAACTACTAAGTTGTAGGAAAACTAACACCCAGAGATGAGATGTTACTAAAGCCAAAACCATAGGTTCTTAGACTGTCCAAGCTGAAAGGAACTTTAGAGATCAAAATTTTCAGCCTCCTCATTTTACAGACAAAAACTAGGAAGGTCCAGAAAAATTAAATACCTGTCTAGAAGGCATAAAACCTTAAGTAAGCTTTTAATCTCAAATTAAAATTTATATTAGGCCAGGTGCCGTGGCTCATGCCTGTGATCCTAGCACTCTGGGAGGCCGAGGTAGGAGGATAGCTTGAGTTCAGGAGTTCAAGACCAACCTGAGCAAGAGGAAGACTCTGTCTCTACTAAAAACAGAAAAATTACCTGGGCATCATGGTGTATGCCTGTAGTCCCAGCTACTTGGGAGGCTGAAACAGGATAATCGCTTGAGCCCAGGAGTTTGAGGTTGCTGTGAACTAGGCTTGACGCCACAGCACTCGCCCGGGCAACAGAGTGAGACTCTGTCTAAAAAAAAAAAATTTTTTTTAATTAATCTCAATAAGCTAAATCTTTTCATTTTTAAAGTATAATTAATAAGACCTTTCTCAGAAAATTACTATGATTATTATTATATCATTCCACCATCTGTTTTACCTAATTCTGAAATCCAAAGAGCTCTGAAGATGAAAAATTTTTTACTAACTCACTGAGTAGCCAAATCTGACCTCTACTGACATGAAACCTAGGCCACCACCTATTTATGTCAAGTTTTATTAAAACACACCATGCCTGTTAATTTACATATTGTCACTGGCCACTTTGTTACTACAACAGCATGAGTGAATGGTTGCAACAGAGACCATATGACCTACAAAGCCTAAAACATTTACTGTCTGGCCTTTTAGAGATAAGTTTGCAAACCCCTGACTTATATGACCCCTGATACATAATCTTATATCCCGTTTATGTACTATATTACCTTTCTAAAATCTGGATTCAGAAACAAATCTGGCCTTAAGAGTTTGAGATAAGATAATGCGAACCTATACTAGGCAGCATGTAGACTTTGGAGCCAGCTAGACCTGGATTCAAATCCTAGTTCTACCAGTTGGTAGCTATAATAACTTGGACAGGTCACTGAGCTTCCATTTTCTCTTCTATAAGGTAGGGATTGTTATCCCATTTAATCCTCAGAGCTTCACAGGGTTATCAGAGGAATTAAATGAAAAAATATGTACAGAATTTCTAACACATAGTGGATATTCAATAAAAAGTAGTTGTTATTCATTTGAAATCTAGTGCCTGGTCCTTGGTTTGTGTTTTTCAAGGCAGCTCCCTTGGTGGAAGATCTGGGTGCAGACCCCAGATCTCTTGACAATTTTGTCCCATGCCTTTTCTATTGTACTCATAGTACCATAAACAGTTCACACTTTTAAAACACTTGTCCTTCAAAGCTCTTTCTAAACCATTGTCTTATTTGATAGTCATAACTTTGTGTGGTGGACAAGATCAGCATTAATTTTCCCAATTGTGAGATAAGGAAATGAGAGCTGAGAGAGATTAATGGTTTACCCAGAATAAACTGCTAGTTTGGGGCTGAGCCAAGCAAAGAACTCAGGTCTTCCAACTCCTAGCCTTTGTTCTTCCTATCTAATCTCATTGCCTCTCAGTGGTCAGATGAAACACAAACTCTGTCACTGTGGGTATGTTTTCTGTTCTGTCTTGAGCCAAGATGGTAGAGACTCTATGGTAGAGAGTAAGTGTTTTTACTTTTAAGACAATGATTGAGAATCTTTCTTTCTTCCCATAAGGGATCACAGGATGGTATCCTATCATTTTACCAGAAGATGGGGGCCTATCTCATGGCTTGGAGCTCATGCAGAAGATTGTGGGTGGCCTGGAGCTTTCGGTTTCCTTCACCCATCCTGGAGATAGAGAGCGGGTGTTGGAAGCTGCTGAGCTATTGGGCTGGAGCTTTGAGAGTAGCCTGAAGTATCTTGTCAAAGTGGATGAAGAGAAACCAGCCACTGTCACCATCTCCACCCCAAGGCTGTGGCTGCCTATCCATTGCGTACTGCTTGCTGGCCACAACCACATTCATAAGAGCACATACTGCTACCTTCGCTACAAGCTATATGATCATGAAGCCTTTTGGACCCCTCTCAAGAAGCCTAAGGAATCTGCAAACAAAAAGCAGGTCATGGTTTCTTTCAAGGCATCTAAAAGAGCAGAAGTTACTAGGGGCCCATCACTCCTTTGGTACTTTAGGGAGGAGAGGCTAGAGATCCAAGTGTGGCGAGCTTATGGCAATGATAGTGTGGAGAGGCCACACCAGACGGACAGCTGGATTGGCTCAGCCTACGTGGACCTGGCCAGACTTGGGGAGAGGTCAGCAAGGACACTAACTGTCAGTGGTAAGTGAGGAACAGGTTCAACTCTTTTGGTTTGAACCCCTGCTCTTTGTCAAGTACTATGTGACACACTCTCTCAGACATTATTTTATTGGACCCTCCCAACAGTACCAGTGAGATAGGTATTAAACCCATTTTACAGTCATGAAAATGGAGGCTAAGAGGGGTTGGGCATCCTGCCAACGGTCACAAACTAGTAAGTGTTCCTTTCATTATTGTGTCCTGAAGATGAATAATAATTTAGTAGTGCTTTTTATAACTAAAGAAATTTCAAAAGATAGAGGTCCACTGGCTGCTTAAGAAAGGGCATTACCTGGCTGGGTGCAGTGGCTCACACTGTAATCCTAACACTCTGGGAGGCTGAAGCGGGAGTATCATTTGAGCTCAGGAGTTCGAGCCCAGCCTGAGCAAGAGCAAGACCACATGTCTACAAAAAATAGAAAAATTAGCTGGGCGTGGTGGCATGTGCCAGTAGTTCCAGCTACTTAGGAGGCTGAGGCAGGAGGATTGCTTGAGCCCAGGAGTTTGAGGTTGCAGTAAGTTATGATGACACCACTGCACTCTAGCTGGGGTGACAGAGCAAGACTCTGTCTCAAAAAAAAAAAAAAAAAAAGACAGGCTTTTAACTTCATTCTGCTGAAGAAAGTAGATTTTAGGACCCTGAATATAGATCTAACAGTGGGAACTCAAACACTAATACCCCCCCCCCTTTTTTTTAATAGAGACAGAGTCTCACTCTTGCTGTGTCACCCAGACTGGAGTATAGCGGCATGATCATAGCCTGGTGTGGGGGAGGGAAGTGTTGACAGAGAGGGAGACCTTTTCGTGTTGCAAGGCTGCATTAATTTAGCTGTAATCAAGTAAGGCCATATTCAAGAAACTTCAATTAGATATAGTTAAAAATGTACATTATTTTACAAAAATCTAACTACTATATACTTAATAATTTCAAAAATGAAGACTATTTGTTAATTTTAAAGTTAACCTTTTAATGACTTTGTTGTCTCTGTTTTTTGTTGGAAACCACTTTAATATTTGGTTGCAGCATGGCGATCCACAGTTTCAGTTGATCCTCTAGATAGGTGTCAGTTTTTTGTTTGTTTGTTTGTTTGTTTGTTTTGAAACCGGGTCTCACTCTGTTGCCTTGGCTAAAGTGCAGTGGCATCACCATAGCTCACTGCAACCTCAAACTCCTGGACTCAAGCAGTCCTCTCGCTTCAATGTCCCAAGTAGCTGGGACTACAGGCATGCACCACCACACCCAGCTAATTTTTCTATTTTTTTGTAGAGACAGGTCTCGCTATATTGCCCTGGCTGGTCTTGAACTCCTGGCCTCAAGCAATCCTTCCACCTTGGCCTCCCAAAGCATTGGGTTTACAGGCGTGAGCCACTGCACCTAGCCACAAATACCCCTTTTTATTGAGTGCTACCAAAGAGGGTATTTAACTTTTCAGATTGTCTGTTTCCTTCACACTTCTTCACATTCCACTTGTCTGAGCTTTTTATCCTCTTGTACAAGGGCTTTATACAAGGTGTGTCATTTGATGTGTTTGTTGAATGAGTCAACAATCCATCCAATCATCCATCCAACCATACTTCCACATATTGTTACATTTCCTGAGGATGAGGATTTATTAATAACTATGTTGTTTTGGGGTATCTTCTCTCCTATAATGATTTGCCCTTATTTTCTTTTGATAACCATAATAATTTATACATTGCATCAAGAAGAAAACCAGTTATCTAAAAACAGAAAAAGACAGGACATGTTCTGTCTTACTACCATCTGTGAATCAGTTAACTCCATTTTCCTGAATTGAAATGAGCTTGATGAAGCAAGCTTTGAGATTCAGAGGGAACTATTAGTACCTTCTGCTTTATAAATAAAATCTCCTTTTAATATCCAGTAAGCCAATAAAATAAATCCCTGGATTTAAATCTGCCACTTACTGGAAAAATGATCTTGGCAAATTATTTAACTCCTCTGAGGTTTTGGTACATAAAAAAGGCTCAACAAATATTAATTCCCTTACTCTTCCTTCTTGCCTCCTGCTGCTACCTCATACTTCCCTTCCAAAAGGTCTTCAGGGTTACTGCCAAAACATATTTAATTGGTGAAGCAAGACTAAATCGAGCAACAGGGCAGCTTCCTGATGGGGAGAAGGTCTAAAAATAGGAGTCTGTTTTTAGAGAAGATGGGCCACAGAAGAGAAGATAGGCCACTCCTGATTTCATCAAGTCTTAGATTTATCTAAGTCTTGTTGCCTCTCAGCACATGAATCCCTTCCACAATAACTCTGCTGTAGTCATTTGGCTTTGGCTTTGGCTTCAAATTAGAGATCTCGCTACTTTCCTTTATTGAAGATAGTAGGGGCAAGGTAAAAATTTTCACATTGTAGATCAACTTCACAGTTTATTTTGCAAATTGATGTGTTGGGATCTGTAGGTATTTCAAAGGAGAGCACCCTCACTGAGTATTTCCTGCAAGCTTAGAGAGTGTTCTTGGTTCCTCCTTGCTTCAACTTATTTTCCATCCTCTTACAGGTGTGTATCCTCTATTTGGACGAAATGCTTCCAACCTCTCAGGAGCTGCCTTGCGAGTTCAAGTGGTTCTTTCCTCTCTTTCCTCACCCCCTGAGCCCACTCATGAGCTGGACTCTATGGACTGCAGCAGCCACAGTGAGTCTGAGCAGATCCCCAGAAGAAATGATGAGATCCAGCTCTCTCCACCCTGTGGCCACCAGAAGTCTCCTGCCTCCACCCAGGTTCCCTGCAACGGCACCACAACTGAAGTCTGCCCAGCCCAGGAGGGCCCTGCTGAGTTGGATGGAACTTTTGCAGTCAGCATCCTGGTAGAAAGAGCAATGCACTTGAGCTTGAAAGGTATGCTCTGCTCACTTATCCAGGAACAGATGTCTGACTCCTCAGGGTATGGTCCTATCTTCACAAATCTTTCAAATCACAGCAGGATCTATATGAACTGTTAATAATCTTAATCAATGATTATTATATTTCTCAAGCCTAAAGGTTTAAGCAACATGAAAGCCTTTCTGAACTTAGAGCTGACCTTGTCCATTATCCTAATGTTGCATGCCATAAATTCCCCAGTCCAGCCACCTGAGTATCAACCTAGATATGTCTCTTTTCCTTATCTACCATCAAATTATCAGATCCATTAAATAGTTCTGTCTCTTAAATTTCTCACAGATCTCTTCCTTCTTGATTCCCACCAACTCAGGTCCTCATAACGCACCCTAGGGCCAGGGATTCTTAACACTGGGTCCGTAAACCCCTAAGAGATCCATGGATAAAATTCAGGGTTGGATAAGAGAATAATTACATCTTTATTTTTATTAATATTTAATTAAAATTTAACATTTCCTTTCATTATGAATGTAGGCAGCAGACCCTCATAATAGTAACAGTACCTGTGATATTGTCAATAATGGAAATTATAGATACTTCCATATCACATTATAATTATTGCAGATATCTTAGAATATCATTTATACCTATGATTTATTTGAAACTACAGTAGTTATTACCTACAGTTAAATCTTGCTAATAAAGCACATATATTACTACATCACAGAGTTCTTTTGTTTTGATAACTCGGTGTGAATATAACCAGATTTCTCTGTAATCCTGTGTATTTTACATTATCGTTTTAAAAAACACTATTAAAAGAAGAGACCCATAGACTTCACCAGTCTGCCAAAGGAGTCCATAGCACAAACAACTGCCCTGCCTTTATTCAGCCTTGTAATCCCTCCTAAATTTTCCCTTTGCCGTCACCATTTTCTTTCGCCTGGCTAATTCCCCTCCTCTCTTAAGACTCAGCTCAGGTATTGCCATTTACTGGGGGACTTCCCTAATATAGAGGCCCCCTTCTGCTTGCTCCTCTAGCACTTTTGCCCTCTTTATCATAGCATATATCACACATTACTGAAATCATTTCCATGGTTTTCTTCTCCAATAGTTATCAGCTATTCGGGAGCAAAGACCTTATTTCATTTGTTCATTCATCATGCATTCATTCACTTCACAACAAAACTTATTGCAGTATTTGCTATGTGCCAAGCACTGTCCTTGGTACCAGGGATAAAACAGTGAACAAAACAGTCAAAAACTACACCCTTGTAGAAATTACATTCTAGTAGGAATATATTCATCCCCATATTCCGCAGCCAATAAGGTGTGTGGGTGTGTGTGGGTGTGTGTGTGTGTGTGTGTGTGTGTGTGTGTGTGTGACTTTGAACAAGTTATTCTTTCTCTTCGTGTCTTGAATTTCTTGCCTGTAAATGGCTATGATTAATAATTTTGAGATGTGTGATGTCTAAGGCAGACAATCATGGCCTAATGAATTCAGAAGGTTTCAATATCCATCTTTTGGTTTGGCCTCACTGTTTGCCTCCTATAATCTCTGTATTTGCCTCTCTCAAATTATGGTGTGTGTCCTTATTGCTTTAGAACAGAAACAAAACTGATGCTCATAGTAATTATTATTTATCGATCATGCCTACTTCTCTCCACTCATATAGCCAAGAGCCATCGCTCCCAGGATTGTAAGCTTCCATAATGACCCTTGAGGCTCTCATCCATCTCATAACCTTTGTGTATCAGAAACCTTGAAACATTTCATCTTCTCCAAGTAGCCTTGCATTGCTGTATTAGAAATACTGAGATCCCATGTGAGTCACAAAATTAGAAAACAATTTTTTTTTTTTACTGCTCCACCAAAGCAGCCCATTTTAAAAAGAGAAGAGTCGGTAGACAAATAAGTTTAAGGAAAGTACAAAAAAGCTTCTTTTATTTTTGCAAGACTCTTTTTTGTAGTTGCATTGAGAATAAAATTTAATATACAAAAATATGGTTTCCATTCCATTTTAGGGGAACTCCCATATTGTAAAAAGCAAAATATGCTTGTAAATTTTCAACTGGACAGGGAATTACATTTTTATAATATGACTTGGCAAGATAATTTGACAGTAATTTATTGAGCGTCTCCTGTGTGCCAAGTTCTGTTCTAGTTTTTGTACGTTGATTACAGGTTGAGCATCCCAAATCCAAAAGTTCAAAATGCTCCAAAATCCAAAACTTTTGAATGCCAGCGTGGTGCTCAAAGGAAATGCTCATTGGAGCATTTCAGATTTCAGA
Source organism: Lemur catta (assembly GCF_020740605.2). Taxonomy (NCBI): domain Eukaryota; kingdom Metazoa; phylum Chordata; class Mammalia; order Primates; family Lemuridae; genus Lemur; species Lemur catta. The sequence continues at coordinate 58,345,686 of NC_059134.1, forward strand.
TTTTCAGACTTGGAATGCTAAATAAGTATAATGCAAATATTCCAAAATCTGAAAAAATCGGAAATCTCAAACATTTCTGGTTCCAAGCATTTCAGATAAGGAGTAGTCAGCCTATATCTCATTTAATCCTTACCACAAGTGGGATTGTGGTTTGAATAGACTACAATACATAACCATTTTACAAATGAGGAAACTTAAGCTGAAAAAGATAAAATGACCTAAAGTTACACAGTTAATAAGCTGTGGAGAGCTAGAATTCAAATCCAGCAGTGTCTGTACTGAAAGCTTATGCTCTTTCCTCTATACCATCCTGCCTCTCAGGTACAAGATATAGATAGCTGTGTTTGCCAGTTAGTGCTGTCTACACTCTGTGTTTATCAGTCAAGTTCAGAATGGGTATGTATTGCACACTCGGTCTTGTGCTAACATTGTGGGAATAGTAATTCAATTCAGCAAATAGTAAATCTGTGCCAGGGCAATGCCAGGCACATAGAGTGCAAAGCAAGTGACACATAGTTTCTGTCCTCCAAGAGCTAATAACCCAGTTAAGGAGATTAGCAGCTACAAAGTTAATGATATATAAAGCAGCATGCACTAAGGGTCAAAGTATATAGTGTTTAAAGAGCTTAGAAACAGAGAAACCAGATATGTCTAGGAAACCAGAACTTTCTAGAATTAGTAGGATTTCAAAAAGGTGAGAGTAAAATTCCAGATGAATGTTTTGATTTGAAAAAGGTATTGAAGTGGGAAAGTATGTTTTCTTGGCATGCTTAGAGGGGGTGGTCGTAATAGCAATTCATCCTGTTTGGTTGGAACTCATAGCTATTGGGAGGGAGTTATAAGGAATCAGGAAGAAATAAGTAAGAAAATTGCTGAGCAGCCTGGTGCTGTGGCTCACGCCAGTGATCCTAGCACTCTGGGAGGCCGAGGTGGGTGGATCCTTTGAGCTCAGGAGTTCAAGACCAGCCTGAGCAAGAGCGAGACCCTGTCTCTACTAAAAATAGAAAGAAATTATATGTACAACTAAAAATATAGAGAAAAAATCAGCCGGGCATGGTGGCGCATGCCTGTAATCCCAGCTACTCGGGAGGCTGAGGCAGGAGGATTGCTTGAGCTCAGGAGTTTGAGGTTGCTGTGAGCTAGGCTGATGCCACGACACTGTCTCAAAAAAAAAAAAAATTGCTGAGCAACAACAGCCCAAAAAAGACTAGTTTACATGATTTTAGAGTGACCTTGGTTAGCACAATGGTGACTTTTCTCCAGCAGTGCTTGGCTTCCTTTCCCTTCCTTCAACAACAAGCAATTGCCCAGGCCTTTGCTCATGTACCTTTCTTAGCCTGAATTCCTTTATCCCTTCCAGCTACCAGATTCTTCCTGTCATCCTACTCTTCCGCTTACTCACCCTGTTCCAGCCATGCTGGCCTCTTTTTCTGCAATATATAGGTAAACTCCTGCCTTGGGGGCTTTAGATTTGATATTCCCTCCATCTGGAATATTCCTCACTTCTGGCATGTCTTTTAAGTCACCTTGTCTCAGTGAGTACTTCTTTTGCCACCCCCTCTAAAATTGCAGCCCCCTCCCCAACACATTTTGTATCCCTCCTCCCTGCTTTTTTTTCTTTTTCTTTTCTTTTTTAAGAAGCTGGGTCTCACTATGTTGCTCGGTCTAGCCTTGAACTCCTGGGTTCAAGGGATCTTCCTGCCTCAGCCTCCCAAGTACCTGGGATTACAGGCACATACCACTGTGCCTGGCCAGTTTTATTTTTGTCTGTAGCCATTAACAGTTTATTTTGTTTGTTTTCTATCTTTTCTAGAAAAATACAAGTCCAACGAGCCAGGGATTTTTTTGTTTGTTTTCTTTAGTGCTGAATCCTCGACACTTAGAACTGCAACTGACACATAAGCATAAATATTTGTTAAATGTGGAAGTGGATGAATCTGAGGCCTACCTCAAATGCTTTCTTCTCATTATCTTCTTTGATTTCCTATTTTGCTCTCCTACAGGAAGGTTGTTTATTGGGAAATGTAATAGAGGATAAGTCACCGGGATTAATAGATTCATTCAACAAATACTTATTAAGTATCCACTGTGTCCAGTACTCGGTACAGGATCATGGCCTCTCACGTAGAAAGTTCTTTCACTTCTTCTCCATTCTTACTGCCAACTTACTTGTTCAGGCCTCAGAACTTGGACTAATGTGATAGCCCTCTCAATGGTTGTTGCTTCCAATATTGTCCTCCAATATCTTTTTTATTCTGCCACCAAGATTACATGTCTGGTCAACAAAAATGACCTTGTCTCTCGACTGATTAAAATGCTTTGTTGATTTAATATCACCTAGAGTCTTGGTCACATAGCACACAAAGCACTGCATGTCTGGCCTAATCAGCCTTTCTGGCCTCATTTCTCACCATTTTTTACTCACATTCAACAACATGTTTTTGACCAATGTCCCATTTTCTCTTATACTACCAAGCCTTTGACCATACTGTTTCCTCTACTTAGAATGCCTTTTTTTATTCTGACACTAACACTTTGAAGCCTACCCTGACCACCCCTATTAGCAAAAAAACCTTCCTCTGTGTTCCCGGAGCTTTCCCTTACCACTCCCACAGGTTTCCTCTTTCATATCATTCATTTACTTTTTTTTTTTTTTTTTTTTGAGACAGAGTCTAGCTTTGTTGCCCGGGCTAGTGTGAGTGCCGTGGCATCAGCCTAGCTCACAGCAACCTCAAACTCCTGGACTCAAGCAATCCTACTGCCTCAGCCTCCCGAGTAGCTGGGACTACAGGCATGCGCCACCATGCCCAGCTAATTTTTTCTATATAGATTTTTAGCTGTCCAAATCATTTCTTTATATTTTTGGTAGAGACGGGGTCTCACTCTTGCTCAGGCTGGTCTTGAACTCCTGACCTCAAGCTATCCACCCGCCTCGGTCTCCCAGAGTGCTAGGATTACAGGCATGAGCCACTGCGCCCAGCCCTATTTACTTATTTTTTGAAGCAGAGTCCTGCTGTGGTCACCCTGGCTACAATGCCGTGGCATCAGCCTTGCTCACAGCAACTTCAAACTCCTGGGCTCAAGCAATCCTACTGGCTCAGCCTCCGGAATAACTGGGGACTGCAGGCATGTGCCACCATGCCTGGCTAATTTTTTTCTATATATTTTTAGTTGTCCAGCTAATTTCTTTCTATTTTTTTTAGTAGAGACCGGGTCTCACTCTTGCTCAGGCTGGTCTCGAACTCCTGAGCTCTAACAATCCACCGGCCTCAGCCTCCCAAGTGCTAGGATTACAGGCATGAGCCACTGCGCCTGGCCCTCTTTCGTATCATTTATTACTCTGTACTAAAAATGTTGATGTGTGTCTCAACATTCCTTGGGGATAGGGACTGTGTGTTTGTTTCTGTGCCCCAGCACCCTGATCCTCATGATGCAGCAAAGCAAACATAATGTCCTCCTATTTTGTGAATATGAGACAGTAACACCTCTTACATTTCTGGCATCAGTTGCAAACCTGTAAATCACTTGTTATTTGGCCTCTTTCTGGTTAGCCAGATCAAGGCAGGCATCAAGATGGACACCTGACTTTCAGAGGTCTCCATTATGTCCTGATTTCCACCCTTGCAGTGATAAGCCCATGTAGTCCTTCCTCCCATGAACATTTATGTGTCAGTCAGGCACCGTTCTGGGCCCTGAAAGTACAGACCTAACCATTGTCTCTTTGAAATGTGCCTTCCAAATGAGAACATTGTAGAAAGTGGAATGGGAGTCAGAAGAATGGGTTCTGGCCCTAGCTGAACCATTCACTTGCTTTTTGACGCTGAGCAAACCCATTTCCTTTTTCCTCAACTCTAAAATGTGATGGTCATATAAGATCAACTCTAAGATTCTCTTCAGTTCTCCTAAGAGTAAGGAGCTGAGGGAGCACCCTCCAAGGCAACCTGGAAGTGTGTCCCAGTTGTAGTCTTAAACCTCAGCCCATGTTAGGAAAATAAAAAGAATAAGGAATTGAGGGAGGCATGTGCCACTCTCTGTGAGTTAGCTATAACTTGCCAAGCTTTTGTGAAAATCATGTAGGTGCTTCCTTAGTATCCACACTGGCTTTCCTTATTCCTTCAACAATATTCTCAGTATGTCTGTCCCTTTTATGCCTTGGAAGCTCTTCCTTGAGGAAGGAAATGAGTTGTATTCTTTCATACAAAGTTTCCATGCAGAAGATTCACAAACAGCCCTGAGCAAAGCTTAAACCTAAAGCAGCTTTGAAACTTTCTGTGGTCCCCACTATAGTCCTGATTTGGAAAATAAAAATGCTTCTTGGATACTTTTGGTAGAGAAAGCTCTGGGGAACCTTCCGTTAAGAGTCAATTTCAGTACTCTTAAGATTTGTGCACTTACGTTAGGCAAAACAGGTGTCTCTATCTAGCCCTGTTTTACAACTGAGGCAACTAAGGAACAGGGAGGTAAAGAAAGTGATTTGAAGTAATATAAGTTATACTCAGTAAAAACCAAAATCGGCTTCAGTATCCTCCGCTTTTAGAGGTGCTCTTTAACCCACCCAGCCCTCTGGGTTCCCCCACACACACCATGCTTTTGGCATAATCTTTATCTTATTGGGTTGTAATTATCAATTTGTGTCTTTCTCCCCCAGATCAAGAATCAAATTTGACTCATCTGTGTGACACAGAGGAAGTGTCAGTTAACGTTAGTCTAATAGAACTGCTGGACTAAATTTTTATTAACATAACAAAATTGGGCATTGCTTGAAGGGAAAGTTTCTATCCATTCACTCCAGGCCAGAGAGGGAGCTTTTCTCTTAACCAAATAGAGTTAATTAGAATTATTGCAAAGGAAAAACTGTCCAGTAGGAGTCAGGAGACCTGCCTAGTTCTTCCAAATGCTAGTTAACCAGGTGTGTGATGAGCAAGCCACTAAATTTCTCTGTTCCTTAGTTGCCTTGTTTGTAAAACAGGGATAGAGATGCCTTTCTTATGTGATTTTCAGAGATGTTATCAACACAAGTTTATCGGGTAAGAAAACAGTTTGCAAGCTATAAAGTATTATCCAAATATGAGCATTTGTTATTTTAATCTCATTAAAACAATTGTGCCTTTCTTAATACATAAAACTACTCTCTATACTTATGTAAAACACAGGAAATTCAGTGAAAACTCTTAAATGGTAAAGCTGGGTCACCTCAAGTCTTCTTAACTGCTCTGAGTGTATGTTCAAACCCTGTGGGAGACACAGCAGCTTGATTCTGGGTGGCCTCCAAAAGTGTTTCAGAACTTGACCTTTTCCAGAAATGTAAATAGGCACAGATGAATTTCTACCTACAAGGAAAGAGCCAGGGAAACCTGATAGACCTGCTCTCCCAAGCTGACTTCTTTATCACCTGCCTATTTGGCTAAAATAAGTGTGTGTGTTCAAGACTGAGTAAGCAACAAGTTTCTTCCAAAGTCAAAACAGTAGTTTTGCATTAAACCGTTTAGCAAATAGCAGCTTTAAAAATAAACCAGAGGTGGGGGTAGAGGAGCAGTGTGATATGAGAGAGAGATCTGAGCAAGATTGGTATACATCAGGAATTAGAATTAATTTATTGTGGGAAGCAATTTGAGGGCACATGTTTCACATGAGAAAACTGAGGCCCAGGGAGCCAGAATGAAGTGGTGTACCCAACATGTCACGCTAAATCAATGGCAGAGTACACCAGAATGTAGGTGTCCTGCCTCTGGGAACAGCAATTAGTCCTCTCTGCTAATCTCTCTCAGGGCTTTCTTGAGCAGATGTTGCTGTCCTCTATTGATATGAAGGCAGCTTCTCTCCTCTGCAACCCTGGCAACCATCTGTAGACAAAAAGCAGTGGAGAGTCTGCAAATCTTTAATAAGGGCCTTGGGCCTACTCTGCATTCAAGGAGCCCTCAGTCTAGTGAGGGAAATACAGATTATTATAGAGTACGGTGAGAACTGCTGTGATAGAGGCAGGTTATCTCTCCCTGGTTACAAGAGTTTATGACATTTTGTTGGAAGAAATCAGTTGAAGCTTGAGAACTACAAAGGAAAGTGGGAGAAAGCAAGAAAGACAGAAGGAGAGATGGAAGATGTATCAGCAAGGTCCAGTTACAGGAAACAGAACTCACTCGAGCCATTTTAAGCAGAAAGGAATTTAACATAGAATATGAAGGTTACTCTAAGTTATTGGAAGGACTAGAGGTGTAGGATCTAGGCTAAACTTTCTGGAAGGAACCACTAGATCTTTTAAGTTCAGAATACAATGCCAAAACTGACATCTAAGAATCAGAAATTCTCATTATCACCGTTGCCACAGGGTCTTTCTACAACCAGGGCCCAAACCCTGGAATAGAAAATACAGTGTCTCTACAGTCATCCTTGTTAGCAACAAAATCGGAAGGAAAGGGAACATGTCCTCTGCTTCACGTCTGCCTTCCAAATCTTTTTTAGGGCATCTAATTGGTAGGAGCTAATTTGCATCCGTACCCTAGCTGCAAAAGAGTCTGGGAAATGTAGTGTTTAATACTTTCAATCTCTACAGTAAAGGAATACAATACAATAAAAGTAGATGGTGTTGGAAGCTGATCAGTCCGATCCACATAAATAGTTTAGTTTCACTAAAATAAAACTTTTAAGAAGATAGCTCACTAGATAAAAGTACTATTAATGCTATTTTATACACTTTACATTAGTAATGACATAGGTTCTATATTATTGATTTTCATTAATTTAACCGTTGTTTGCTTACTACTGTTAAATTAGAATCACCTTTTCCTGCTCTTTCTGCAAATATGCTTGTAAACTGATTTTGCCATAATTTAACTGTTGTTTGCTTACTACTGTTAAATTAGAATCACCTTTCCCTGCTCTTTCTGCAAATATGCTTGTAAACTGATTTTGCCATGTTGTAGTCAATGTTTTTTTGTTTTGGTTTCTTGTATAGTTCTTCTCTGTATCTTTAATGCTTTTCTAATCTTGAGGCTCCTTTGCCTCTTGGTTCAGCCTTCCTCCAAGTCCTGCTTTGTTGGCAACTCTTGCACATGCCTCATCTCTCCTGCCTTGCGGATGCCACCAGATCTCACTTTCTTTTCCTCCTCTTCAGTTCTCTTTGCCAAGGCTTGCTTTCAAAATGTCCATTCCCTTTTCTCCTCCCATCACCCAGTTTTTTTTTTTTTATTATCCCCAGGAAGAAGGACTGAAAAAGTAATGCCAGCTGGTCTGGTTTTGTACTCTGATGCAGTAGAAGTCACAAGATTAAATAACATGGCGTGTCAATTTTATACCAAGATTTGAGAACAAAAATATTGTTTTTAGTTTATATAAATATGGCTGTGTTATGGCATATAATATAAAACCTTAATGCATTACTAAGATAAAGTATAAGTCTGCTAATATCATGCTTACTATAGCTGTTTCAAGGCAACAGGGACTCCTGTACTTCAGAGTTTAATGTTTACTCTTATTGGGTTGTTGTTACTTTGGTGGGGAAGTTTGAAAAGAATTGGTCTACTCTAGTGGAAACTCTTTTGGTTCAGGAAAATATGTCAAAGCAAAGCTGCACCTGCTTCTTTTTCCCTAAAAGAAAGTTGAAGTCCGAGAGCTCTAACTGGGGATATAAAGGTCAGGGTTTCATCTACAGTCTAGAGAGGCTTCTCAGAATGTGTGGTATTAGAGCTTGTCTTTTAAAGGCACTTACTAAATGTTATATTGCTTACAGAGGGGAGTAAAATCAGCAGTTCCCGAGTATGAATTTGTTTATCAGATTGTTTCCTGTCCAGAAGAACACGCTGTGGTCCTAGAGGAGTAGTTACTGAAAGGAGCAGGCATGTAGAGAAAGAACAGGGTGGAGCCTCAAAGATGAATTTCTCTTATGAGTAGAAGTAGGAGTATGGGTTTGTAGAATCCTTGAACTAGACAGGTAGAAAGAAGACAAACCAGTTAGAATCCACATACAGAAGAATTTGTTCCCTGGAGCACATAAATCATGTTTAAGACATACTTTTTCTTCTTCTTTTCTCTTTTCTGCTCTGCTGCTGTTTTTTCCTTCATCTGTAATCCTGACATTCATAGCATTTTAGGGCTGAAAGGAATCTCATGGAATATATAGCCTATGTTTTTAAAATGCTCTATTATTCAGTGCTATCCAAAAGAACTTTCTACTATGATGGAAATGTTCTTTGTTGTCGGTGTCCAATATAGTAGCAACTAGCCCTGTATGGCTGTTGAGCACTTGAGATGTGGCTAGTGTATCCAAGGAACTGAATTTTTAGTCTTATTTAATTTTAATTAATTTAAAGTAAAATAGCCACATGTGGCCAGTGGGCTATCTTACTAGAAGCTCAGTTAGACTATCTAGTATCAACAACCATCTTCATTTTACATTGTTTTAAGACAGAATAAATAACTTGACTGAGTCTGCCACATTGGAAACCTGATCTTGTAAAAGTTAACTTTAGGTATCCTCACCAGCACAGCACCTAGTGTTTTACATTCATTAACTCCATGATAGAGGCAATATAGGAGACGGTTTAGAGTATGTACTCTAGAGCCAGAATCCTTGAATTTGACACTCTGTTTTATCATCTAATAAATATGTGACCAACTGATTTAATCTCTTGGTACCCCAGGTTTTTTTTAAATCTTAGTATTTATTTTTATCCTTACAACATCTTAAGAGATGTAAGTATAATGTGCCCCCATTTTACAGTTGAAGAAGCTGTGGCCGAGATCAGCGGTCCCCAACCTTTTTGGCACCAGGGACTGGTTTCATGGAAGACAGTTTTCCCACAAATGTGGGTAGGAGGCAGAGCTCAGGTGATAAGGAGCCTCTGTAAATACAGATGAAGCTTTGCTTGCTCCTCAGCCGCTCACCTCCTGCTGTGCAGCCTGGTTCCTAACAGGCCATGGACTGGTACTGGTCTGCGCCCGGGGATTGGGGGCCACAGGCCTAAATAATCCTTGCCTAAGGTCACACAACATGTATATAGCAGAACTGATAATTGGTCATCTGACTCTTAAATCCAGGACTCTTTGCAGTTCCATGCTACCTTTTGCCTCCTCGACCCAGTATTTTCCATCATCCCACGAAATACAAGGGGATAGGAGAAGTCACTTTTTGCTGGTGAATACTGATGAACTAAGCCTTGAAAGGATAAGTGTGGTAACAGAAAGATCACTGAAAACATTTCAGATACAGGGAATAGCTCAAGCAAAGACCCAAAGGTAGAAGAGGGCTAGCAATAGTCCTGCTTGTATCTGTATAATGGGAGGCTTCTTCAGTACCTAAAATACAGTCACTCTGCTATATTCTATTTCAGGGAGCCCCTTGACGGAGCGGAAAGTATCAATACCCAGTTGTTGTGTATCTTTTGTAACAGCCGATGAGCCATCTCCTACGTATACCCAGGTGGTTGAAAATACAAATTCCCCCATCTGGAATTTTCAACAGCAATCAAGGTTTGTATTTTCTGATGTCCATGAGCCTTCCAGAATCTGCATTTTGTTCCCAAAGATAAACTCAGAACAAGGATTATAACCGACATGATTTTTGAGCACATTTAGAAAATCCGTTTCTTATCCAAGCAATTATTTAGTCCTAGTATTTATGAATTCATAGCTAGTAGTGGTTTAAAGGTTTTGTTGTAGTGTTTTTGACTTTGTTCAGTACAGCTCAAAAATTTTTCTGTGAGAGGGCCTTTTATATGCCCAGCTCTGTTTTAGGCACTTGGAATTAAAGATGATTAAGGCACTCTCTGCAATTGAGAAGTTGATGATCTACCTGGGAATAAATACCAATAGAAAATTACAATTAAGTGTGTAAAGAGATGTGAAAAGGATGCTGGTGGAACTCAGAAAAAAGATTGCTGGAACCAACCTGGAAGTTCAGGGAAGGCTTCATAAATAAGATACCTCAGCTAAATACTGAGGAATAGTGTATACAAGTTATTCAGATTACAAAGGGTGGGAAGGATATTCCAAGCAGAGAGGACTAATCTCAGGAAAGGCTGCAAATTATTTGTCATTGGAAAAGATTTCTGGTGTAGTGGAAAGAGCCAGGGCTTTGGAACCAGAGAGGGTTGGCCTCCAACCCTATTTCTGTCACTTACTAGCTGTGTGATCAAGTTGCATAACATCTCTGGGCCACAGATTCTTCATCTGTAAAGTGGGTATAATGTTTACAGGGTCATTGTGAGGTTGAAATTCAGGGCCTCATAGTACATAGTAGATATAAACACATGTTAGATCTCCTTTGGAAGGCTCGAAACATAGGAGGTAGAGTCCTGTCAGTCATGTTGCAGTGGCCCTCAGGGGTAGGGGATGTTACAGGAGGCCAAGAATTACTTTACAAAAGGTGATGCTATGTTAATACTTTACAAAAGGTGATGTTATGTTAATAGTAACAATAATTAGTATTAAAACTCACACTGCATCACCTTTCATAAAGTTTAATTCTTGACCACCAACACTAGCTGTACTTCATGATGTCTGATCTGCTATTTTCTCATAGTGTTTGTGTATTTAATTGAATCTCAGCCATTGGTCACATGTTCAGTGTTTTTAATTTGAGGCTGGCCTGAGTCAGGAGCTAAAATTGCAGTGAAAACTGAGTACAGGCCAGGCGCAGTGGCTCACACCTGTAATCCTAGCACTCTGGGAGGCCGAGGTGGGTGGATCGCTCGAGGTCAGGAGTTCGAGACCAGCCTGAGCAAGAGCGAGACCCCGTCTCTACTCAAAATAGAAACAAATTATCTGGCCAACTAAAAATATACATAGAAAAAAATTAGCCGGGCATGGTGGCGCATGCCTGTAGTCCCAGCTACTCCGGAGGCTGAGGCAGTAGGATCGCTTAAGCCCAGGAGTTTGAGGTTGCTGTGAGCTAGGCTGACGCCACGGCACTCACTCTAGCCCGGGCAACAAAGTGAGACTCTGTCTCAAAAAAAAAAAAAAAAAAAAAAAACTGAGTACAAATAGTACTATGGTGAGCTACTGGAAATTATAGAAATTCTGGCCATAGTGCCCAGGGTACTTTATATAAAATATCAAATCTGCCCCAAAAACAGAAAACCAGAGGATTACACTTCTAAATGAAGGTGATTTATTCATTCATAATGTAATTACAAAAGTTTATGAACTTGATAAAGGGACATTAGCAATCTCCCAACTTCATCCTTTCACTTTACAGTTGGGGAGATTATGGCCCAGGAAGATTACATAGCCTGTTGGTAACAGAGGCAAGATTAGAAGAAAGATGAATAATGGTGCTGTTTATAATTTCTTTATCACAATATTGTTTCCTTTGATCCACCTAGCAACTTGTAGGTAGGTAATATCCTATTTAACAGGTAGGAGAACTAGGACTCAAAGAAGCTAAGTAAGTACATGCTCAGAGTCACTCAGGTGATAATAGTAGAACCGTAATTCAAAGATGAGTTGTTTGACTCCCAGCTGGAATTAGAATCTCTGACATAGTATTTCTTTCACTTTAGCACCATGCCTCTCATTGGTCTTGAAGTAGGCTCTCTTCAGTTCCCCAGTGGTGTTTGGGGAATGAAATCCGATCTCTTGGTTTTCCCTACATCTCCATCTTGTTCACCTGGAGCAGTGTCACCTGGTTTGGAACTTTCCAAAGCTTTGTTATTTAAGACTGTAATTTACTTCATACAAAATTGTATTATAGGTACTCAGTAAATTTCACTTCAGCGTCTTTATCTGGTATCAAAATGGGACACTTTCTTATTTTGTTGCCTTGCCTCTGCTTGGTGTAGCATTGGAGTCAGGCAACCCAGAGTTCCCATCCCAGCCTTGCTACTGACTCTTACATGACCTCGAGCAAATTACTTTACCTCTCTGAGCCCAACTTTATCATCTGTAAAAGAGGGACAATAATGCCCATATGATAGGCTTTTGTGGTGATTGAATGTATTAATATATGAAACACTTGGCACCATGCCTGGCCCCTATGGTGGGCACTCAGTAAATGTTTTTTTCTCCTCCTTCTCCCTTCTCACCATTACCCCACTCTAAGGCATAAGAAGAATCCTTGCCCAGTCCAGTAAAACTGTTCAGTATGCATTGAGGATCTCCCTTTCCACGCACCCTCCTGTGTCTTAAAGAAACACCGGAGGTCAGGAAGGAAGCATTGCGTCAGGGGGACCTGAGCTTCCATCCTCTCATTTCAACTTTGAAGATAAAAATGTATCTTAGAAGATGGCTATGAAGATGAAATAGTGTTGGGAAAGTGCTTGGCAAACTACAAGATATTCTTTAAATCTAAGTTTTATACTAGAGAGGATTCACACACAGTTAATTTATGGTTGTTTTTCTTAATAGGTTATCAAAAGAGCTTCTTTTGGACCCACAGCAAACCTTGGTCTTCAAAGTGTGGCATAAAGGAGGTATGAACTCTGTTCCGTGAATATCTAGCTGCTTGTAAAAACAAGCTCACATACTGTTGACAATTTGCCAATCCTTTTCTTTTTTTAACCAGGTAAAGCCATGCACTGATGAGGCTGGAAATACAGATATATAGTAGAGGGTAATATTACAACATGCCATATTGTTCTTCCATGGAATTTAAATAGTTAGAAGTCATGTCATTTTGTTTGACTACCTGCTTAGAGCAGAAATCTTAGAACATTTGAGTCTTTGCAGTTTTATCTGTCAGCAGTCATAATGTACAGCATGCCACACACAAGTGGTTTCTCCCCACTTTGTATGATGTTATGCCTTCTGTTGACTCTGGCTTATTAACCAAGACCCTGGCATTTTCAGGCAATACACAAGACTATAGTCTGACAGCTTATTCTTGTTTTAAGACCCCCCCAAGACGGAGGTGCTGACATGATGTTCTTTGAACCCAGTTTTACTCAGCTACCATTTATTAAGAGGCATCACCCAGCAGTGTGAAAAGCTTTGACTCTGGCTGGGCGCGGTGGCTCATGCCTATAATCCTAGCACTCTGGGAGACTGAGGCAGGAGGATTGCTTGAGGTCAGCAATTCAAGACTCACCTGAGCAACAGCAAGACCCTGTCTCTACCAAAAATAGAAAAAATTAGCCAGGCATGGTGGCTCGCACCAGTAGTCCCAGCTACTCAAGAGGCTGAGGCAGGAGGATCACTTGAGCCCAGAAATTTGAGGTTGCAGTGACCTATAATGACACCACTGCACTCTACCTGGAGTGACAGAGGGAGACTTTGTCTCAAAAAAAAAAAAAGCCAAAAACCTTGACTCAGGCCAGGTGCAGTGACTCACGCCTATAATCCTAGCACTCTGGGAGGCCAAGGCGGGCGGATTGTTTGAGCTCAGGAGTTCGAGAACAGCCTGAGCAAGAGCAAGATCCTGTCTCTACTAAAAAATAGAAAGAAATTAGCTGGACAACTAAAAATATATATATTAAAAAAAAAATTAGCCAGGCATGGTGGCGCATGCCTATAGTCCCAGCTACTTGGGAGGCTGAGGCAGGAGGATTGCTTGAGCCCAGGAGTTTGAGGTTACTGTGAGCTAGGCTGATGCCATAGCACTCTAGCCAGGGCAACAGAGTCAGACTCTGTTTTAAAAAAAAAAAAAAAACCTTGACTCTGAGGCCAGACTCTTTGGTGTCAAACGCCAATTCTGCCACTTACTGTAGCAATGTGACCTTGGGTGAATGACTTAATTTCCCTGTGCTTCAGTTTTCTTATCTATAAAATGGGGATAATAATAGTACCTACTTCTTAGGATTTTTGGAGAATTAAGTGAGAGCTTGACACTTAGTAAATACCACATCAGTTTTTTTTGTTTTAATTAGTGAGTGACAATGTGCCAAGAGCTTTACAAACATCTCTAATCCTTCGAGGTAAAAATATAGTTAGTCTAATTTTGTGTGTGTGTGTGTAAAGGCTGAAGCCCAAGGAAGTTTAGTGGCTTTTAACTGGTGGAGCCAGTATTTGAACCCAGTTCTTATAGGCTATACAGCATTCATTGTTTGTACTTCTCCATGCTAGTAGGGTTGAATGAATTGGAAAAATGAGGTACTATGGACATCCAACCATCTCACAGCTTAGAAAATTTTGTCTCACTAAATCTCTCCTGTAAATCTAGCTCCTTTAAGATTCCTGCTAGGTCGTGGTTTCCAAACCTTTAGTTGTTCTGGGTCACCGACAGAGCCTACAGAGTCATAGTTTTTTGTTTGCCAGTGGTAAATTTTAGAGCTAACCTCAAACCTTAATAAAGAACTGAGAGTAATTAGGGTGTAAAGAGAATTGGCTTAACTTTCTCTCTGCCGGTGCTCATGTTTGTGAGTGCTGCTGTGAACCCCTTATTTTGATGAGTAGTTTCATGCTGCTGCTTTTGATTCACTTAGGTCCCCTACCACTACGCAACCTCATAAATGCAACAGGAGCTGATCATAAATCGCTTTTCTCTGAATCAGTACAAGGAATTCCTACTAGATTTAGCTAAGCTCCACACTCCTCTCTTGCTTTTCTTCTTCTGTTCTCTCTAAAGTACTACAGAGATTATCAAATAAACGAGGGTTCACAATTCAACACTTAATTTAGCTTTGGTCTTATGCAGACCTAGGTTCAAATCTTGGCTCTGCTGTTTACCAACAGTGTGATCTGAAGTAAATCACTTTACCTCTCACCTTTCTTTCCTTATTTGTAAAATTAGGATAATAGCACCTGCCTTGTAGGGTTTTTTGAGGATTAGAGATAATATATATAAAGTACTTGGGCTCACAATTGTCACTTAATAAATGGAGCTATTTTTTTTTATTATGTATACTATGTGGCAGGTACTGTGCTAGGGCTGTTGGGTGTAGAGAATAAGCTACATCCCCTACATTCCAGGATCCCTAGAGGATCCTATTTTAAAGAAGGTGAGGAAAATGCCTAGACCAAACTGACCATTATTCATCTAGTTGTAGCTTTCAGTACATACAGATATCTCTCTCCCCTTAACTCCATCCTTTCCACACAAAGTTAGCAAACCTGTTACAGAAAGTACTTAAATCCAACCAAAATGTGTTCAACACGTATTTGAGTTCCTCCTCTGTGCCAGGCACTATGCTGAGTGCTGGGGATACAAAGGTAAAATAAAACAGACCTGGTTCCTGTCCTCACAGAGCTTACAGTCAGTGGAAGACACAAAACATTATAGTATGATTAGGCAAATACAGGGTACTTTAGTAGGGGACCTCTAACCCAGACTTAGAATGACAGAGAAGGCTTCCTGGAGCACACCTCAGCTGAGAAATGAAGGAGCAGGACATACTATAATCAGAGGGGACAGCAAATACAAAGGCCTGGGGGTAAATAAAGAGTATGAGGGACAGTCAAGATGACTAGAACATACTCTGCAAAGGGAAAATGGTGGGTTGTCCTATTAAATCTGATGTTAAATTTAGCCCTTCAAAACCATTCTTTTCCTCCACGATGTGCTTAGCCAAAATTCTCCTCAAGTATGTTTAGGACACAGTGCTTTCATGTTGGCAGAACCCTCAAAGTGTGGTTACCCAGCATTACAGTGTATCAAGAACAAGTTATGTGTCTGATAGCCAAATAAAGCAAGATTAGTTATCTTAGCAAAGCTATAACAAATCTTTAGAGTGCAAAGATCTGTGGGGGTAGGAATTACTTGATCCTTACTCTGGAGAATGCAGCTTTAAGTATTCATAGAATCAAAGATTCTCCAGGTTGAAGGGAGGATCTTAAATCTGGTTCCATACTTCGCATTATATGTATGTGACTTGAAGCTCAGGGAGTTAGAGGAGTGTGTTTTCCAGTCAAAGCCATGCTCAGATTTGCTGTTGCATGGCTTCAGCAGAGGCACGCTGCTTCTTTGTCCCACTCTATTTCCTCATGCTTTTAGTGATATTTATCAAGTTTTTCATGATGCGGAAAGATGTTGTGCCAGATGTGGAGAGTATAGGGAACATCAGTAATACCTGCTCTCATCTTCTGGGTAGGTCCCAGTCTAAAGAAGGGCAAGCCATCTAACAAATATAGTGTGTGATGAGTTCAGTGTCACCAGGAATGTACACAAGGAATTCTGTGGGAGCTTCATGACTACTCCTCTTGAAAATTTGCATTCCTTGATTTATTTAGCAAATTATAAACCTATAGTTGTGCCAATGTTTGGTAGATTCAACCTTTTATATTCAGTATATAGAATGGAGCCTTATAAAATAGGAGCTTGTGGAGTGACAGAGGCCTGTTTGTCCCCAGCTACTTTCACGTCAGAAATGAGGAATAAGGAACAAAAAACATGAGAATGAAGGTCATCGCATGGTAGCTTGTCCAATAGAAAAGGGGATCTTCTCAGGCAATAAGGGCAGCCCCCCTCACCATATAGAGAAGAGCCTGGGCCCAAGCTCATTTTGCACCTTGTACTGGTGTCCAGGGGGTTATTTGTCTTTCTTTTGTAATTGTGTCACTTTTTTCTTAATTAAATATATATATATATATATATACGTCATAGCAACCTCAAACTCCTGGGCTCAAGTGAGCCTCCCGTCTCAGCCTCCCAAGTAGCTGAGACTATAGTCGTACGCCACCAAGCCCAGCTAATTTTTTCCATTTTTAATTGCCTGGCTAATTTCTTTCTATTTTCTTAGTGGAGTTGGGGTCTAACTCTTGCTCAGGCTGGTCTTGAACTCCTGACCTCAAATGATCCTCCCGCTTCAGCCTCCCAGAGTGCTAGGATTACAGGCGTGAGCCACCACACCCAGCCAGAAAATTTGGAAAATATAGACAAATATAAATAGGAAAATGCAAATCCCTCATAATTTTATAATTTCATGACCCACTGCCTTGAGGAAAATCACTGAGACATGATAGCCTAGGAAAAACAAGTTTTTCGTAAATTTAGGGATGTTTTCTAATTGTATGTATCAAGAGGACAAAGCTCAATCCTGCCAGCTTTTCCCAGCCACACAGAAAGGGAAATACATAACAGTGAAATCAGGCTCTGGCTCCCATTCTCTGTCAACCTCATTATCTGTTTTCTTTGATGGCTCTGGAATCACTGAACTCCCCCAACCCCTTGAATCAACATCTCTGTGAGCAGCCTTTAATCTCAATGGCAGGACATGCCCAGCCACACTGCCCAGCTCTTCTCTTTCCCCCACAGATGAGGAGAGGGTGATTGGCTTTGCCTCGGTGGACCTCTCCCCACTTCTCTCTGGCTTCCAGTTTATCTGTGGCTGGTACAATATCACAGACTTCAGTGGAGAATGCCAAGGGCAGATAAAAGTTGCTGTCTCCCCTTTGGAGAGTTTAATGCACTTCAAAGAAGAAAGGCAAGCAAGGCGTGGAGTGGAAACCCCAGGATCATTGGTATGTATCCTAACCAATGAGGGTTGTACTTAGCAAAATCTGTAAGATCTTTTACATGTATTTTGTACTTTCCTGCTTATAGAATACGTTATGTAGTGGTTTTGTCTCATAACAACCTCCTGACCTTTTTGGAGTGATAAAAATATTCTGGAATTAGATAGTAGTGATGGTTACACAACTCTGAATATACTGAAAACCAGTAAATTGAACGCTTTAAAAGGGTGAATTTCATAATACATGAATTATATTTCTATTTTCAAATAAAAAACAAAGTTAGTTGCAATGTGGAATCTGAAACCATATCAGTTGACTTCTTTTTTGACTCTTTAACATTGAAATCATTGATCTTTCATTTTAAGAAATGAAAGACAATGGAAAGAGGGGAACTGGTGACGGTAGGTATAGACTGTATAAGGAGTTTAACTGTAAAAGAAAGGAGAATTTTCCAGACTATCCTAGGTAGAGGAGCTCTATCAAAGCAAAGTCTGGATTATATTCATCTCTCTAGCACTTACGCCTGCCCAGGGACTGGCACAGAGTGTTTATCAATAAATAATGAATGAATGAATGAATGGGAAAATGACCAAGAGTTCATCAGTCCCTATATAGGAAGATCATTTCTTCAGATCAAGCCTGGTAGTTATGAGATGAGAAATTTCACAACCAGATTATCCTCATATATAAAGTAAATGTAAAATGATACCCAGCCAGGAGTTCACAAACTAGCTGGAGGAGCAAGAGCATAAATATAGATAAAGCAACTAACTAGAAGGTAATCTGATAGCATAGTCTATGAAATGGGGCTAATAATAGTACCTAGAAGATATTTGTAAAGTTTAAATGAGAAAATACACGTAAATTGCTTAACACAGTGTTCAATACCTAGAAAGTATTCAGTAAGTTATGTTTATACACACACAATAAATTTTACAAATTTGTTTATACATTTCTTTGTTCCAAAAGGATTTGTGGTGACAAGTTTACCATCTTTCTCATTGTTTCTACAGCTCCCAATATACAGTCCCTTTTCCTTCCCTGCTGCTAATATGCGTGTTACATTCTCCAGCAACATTACAAGACAGACCCCAAACCCGCTTGCTCACATCTCGTCAAAGGAGCTTGATTTGTCTTCTCCGGGAAGGTGAGTGAATTCTTAATGATGAGCAGAAATGGGGTCAAAGAGTGGAAGTGTGTGAACTACCTTATCATTTCTCTCTTTCCTTTGTTAGAGGAAAAAATGAGATAAGGTAAGAGCTTTGTTGATCTTTCACAACCCTGGGAACTCCAAGATCCTATGAAAACAAAGGTTTTATAAAATAAGAACTAGAATTTTTACTGCTATCAAAAAGATCACTTCAGTACAAGTGAAATGAAGGCCTTTTATCCTCAGAGGCTTTTAACCTTTATTCCTAAACTCAGTCACCAGCACTGTGAGAAATATATCATCTTTCCCCTCCCAAAACTATGTGCTAAGTTATTTTGCAAAAAGAGCTGGCTCATCCTTTTCTCTAAGCCAACCTTGGATATGCTATGGCCACTGGGACGAGAGGATGTTCTATCCTGTCAAAGGACAGGGTCTAAGAGTAAAATTGCTTCTTTCCACTACACTTCCTTCCAAGCCCTAGTGTCATTTGGCATCCCCCTTCCTCCATCAGAGTCTTTCCCATGTTTTTCTTTCCAACTCATGGAGAAGGCAAGGAATCTTCCCCACAGCAGCCCCTCCTACAACAACAGTTACTGAGTAAACCCTTTATTCCAAAAAAGATACACTAAAACTACTTAACCACTCTAAGACCCATTTCAGTGCTATATAGTTTTCTACTTGCGTAGTGTATGAAGACATCCTCTGTACAAAGGGAACTGTGTGTCTGTCAATTCCTAGATCCCAGGTTTAGATAATTCCTTTGTTATCTATTTTATAGGTATTACTTTGACCATAGCCAATCAGTGAGCCATATGGATAGGATAAGAGTGTCTCTCATGCCCACTATTTAGTAATTTTAAAAGCTAAAAGTTTAATAGTTTGCTTTTGTTCACATAAAAAGTCCTCGTTAACACTTCAGAAAAGCCACATCAGAATCCTGCTGGCTTTGTGGAAATGAACAAGCTGATCCTAAAATTCATATCGAAATTCAGGGCACACAGAATAGGCAAAACAACCTTGAAGGAGAATAGAGTTCCCCATTTCAAAGCTTAATACAAGGCTACAATAAATAAGACAATGTGGTACTGGCATAAAGATAGAAATAAAGATCATGGAATCAAATTTATAAACCAAAAATAAACCCATGTATCTGTGGTCAACTCATTTTCAACAAGCATGCTAAGACTGTTTAATGAAGAAAGAACAGACTTTTCAACAAATGGTGCTGGTACAACTTGGATATCCACATGCAAATGATTGAAGTTGGACCCCTTCCTCACACCATACACAAAAATTAACTCCAAATGGGTCATATAGCTAAATGTAAGACCTAAAACTATTCAAAGAAAATGTAGGAGTAAATCTTGGATTGTAAGTTTGGATTAGACAACAGTTCCTTGGATAATAACACCCAAAAAAAATAGATAAATTGGATGCATCAAAATTAAAAACTTACACATTGCAAATGACACCATCAAGAAAGTAAAAAGAGGCCAGGCATGGTGGCTCACACCTGTAATCCTAGCACTCTGGGAGGCCGAGGCGGGGGGCCCGGATCATTTGAGCGCAGGAGTTCAAGACCAGCCTGAGCAAGAGCGAGACCCCGTCTCTACTAAAAAAATAGAAAGATATTAGCTGGATAACTAAAAATATATATAATTAAAAAATTAGCCAGGCATGGTGGCGCATGCCTGTAGTCCCAGCTACTCGAGAGGCTGAGGCAGTAGGATTGCTTGAGCCCAGGAGTTTGAAGCTGCTGTGAGCTAGGCTGACGCCACGGCACTCTAGCCCAGGCAACAGAGTGAGACTCTGTCTCAGAAAAAAAAAAAAAAAAGAAGATTGCTGGAGTCACATTCTTAAATACCATGCTCAGGAATTTGAGATTTGTTGTGTAGATAAAAAGGAAAAGCCAAAGCTGGAAGGGAATGATTAATTCGGTTAATACACATTGAATGCTTACAACAGGGCTTAGCATATAATAAGGACTCCAAATACATTGTTGTTCTTGTTATTGCTACTTCACATTTATGTTTTAGAAAAATCACTCAGGCTACAATGTGAAGAATGGATTAAAGGGAGGGTGGACAAGACTGAAGACTAGGTTATTTGAGAAACATTTGTCATCCAAGAAAGAGTGGATGAAGCCATAACTGTGGTAGTGGGGATAGATTTGCAGTACCATTTCAGGAAAGTGATTTGTTTGTTGTCCTACTAGGATTTTCTCATTGGTTGGTATTTATTTTGCTCCCATTTTTTCTTGACAGAAGCAGTAACACAAGAAGCCAGGCATCACGCCATAAAGAGCATGTGCAGAACATCCGCCGATTTCATGAATCCCTGCAGCAGGGAGAGGCAGTCTTGCCATGTGATGACAAACTGACCACATCACCTCTGTCCTCCCATACCTCCATTCTGACTTCTCTCAGGTAAGGCTCTCTGCTGAGAAAAGACACAGGAAAAAACCATAGTGGGGCACAAGGTGTGAATGGGCAATGGCAACATGCATTACTGTTTTTCCGTCAGCTACCACCCCTCTGGGAGGTTTAGTAGAGGGCTCTTATGCATGTCAGTGTCAGGTTGGACCCTGGAACCTCATAGACTCCCTCCTAGATGAATCTGTCTCAGCTTGAGGCCTTCCATTCATTTAGGGGACTCTATTACTGATCCACCTACAAATATAGAAACTTTTGGTTTTTACCAAGACTTAATAATAACCACCCTCACATCTACATAGCCTCACATCCTCTTTACAGTTTACCAAGCCTCATCCTACTCTCTTTATCCTCACAACCACTAACTTTTTCTTGACCACATCTATCCTGTTAACTCTTTCCTTTTCCTTTCTTAGTATAGTTAGCATATGAGCCAAAGAATCACTGTAAGAATTGAAAGGACTATTATATAAAGATCATCCCCTAGATTGTCTAATGAGAAGTGTCGTACAGTGGAAAGGACTTGGCATCAGAGTCAGATAAACTTGACCTCTATTCCTGGCTCTGCCATTCTTAGTAGAAGAGATAGCCATGTTGCCAGATAATTATAATGTGGGGTGGTAAGAGCTGCAGGTTTCCTGGCCACAGGTAGACAGAGGAATGAGTAACATTCTGGGTTGGTGATGGAAAGATTTAAAGAAGTCGCATTTGAACTGGTCTTTGAAGGAACAGGTCAACAAATGTGTAGGGCATTCTGTGCAGAAAGAACATGTGCCAAGGCCTAGAGGCATGAAACAACAAGTCAATCTTGGAGAAATACCAGCAGTGCAGTTAGGAAAAAGCTGAACATAAGATGCAAGGAGCAGGGTGAGTTTTGTAGGGGTCAGATCATGAGGGGCCTTGAATATCAGGCCCAACAGTTGGACTTTTAGAATTTTCAAGCGGGAAGTGATGGGGAGAGGGAAGGAGGAGAGTGTGAAAAGTCTGAGGAGAAAAAAAGTTTAAAAGATTTTATATTTGAGAGCTTAGTCAGAGGTTCTAGCTGGAGAGCACAGTTACTCATTGACCAAAGAACCCTTGACTGAAGAACAGCCCTCGTCTGTCAGGGAAGGTCGTCCTCTTCAACCAAGTGCGCAGCTTCAGGAGGGACGCACCTGGGGTGGTGAGGGAGGATAAAGATTTTATATTTGAAAAATCTAACCTATCCTTTGGTTAGGTTAAAGGAGACAAGTTAAAAAAGTATTGAGCAATATGTGCTATAGACTATGGGAAACTGCCCAAACTTACAGGGAAGCAATGCATTCAGATTCTCATCTTCAGCATAGCAAGAGGCTGGAGGCTATTTAAGTAAAAACATTTGACAGTTTGGCTGCATTTTATTGGGTTATAATGTAACACTGGAAGCCACTGAAAAAAGAGAAAAAGAAACTCTCCTTTGCCCTAGAGTAGGTCTCTCAACCTGTTGACATTCTGACTAGATATTTTGTTGTGGGGGCCAGTCCTGTGCATTGTAGGATGTTTAGCAGCATCTCTGGCTTCTACCCACTACATGCCACTAGCACCCCTCCCCAATTGTGACAACCAAAAATGTCTCCAGAGATCAGGTGCAGTGGCTCATGCCTGTAATCCCAGCACTTGTAGAGGCCCAGGTGAGAAGATCGCTTGAGGTCAGGAGTTCAAGACCAGTCTGGGAAACAGAACAAGACCCTATCTCTACAAAAAAATAAATAAATATAAATTTTCAAACAAATAAATAAAATGTCTCTATTCATTGCCAAGTATCCCCCAGGGGATAAAATCACCCTAGAGCACTGGTTCTTAAATTTTAGTGTATGTCAGAATCATACAAAGAGCTTATTAAAACACTGATTGCTAGGACCAATCCACACAGTTTCTGATTCAGTAGGTCTAGGATAGGGCCTGAGAATCTACATTTCTAACAAGTTCTCAGGTGATGCTGATGCTGCTAGTCCTAAAACTAGGCTTTGAGAACTACCATCCTAAAGAAATTCTGTACCAAATGGAGATGGAACAAAATAGTATAAATTTGCATCGCCTCCTTGGATTCATAGAGCCCTAAAACTGTGTCATTTGAAACAGCAGTCCTATGAGGTCTGCAGGCAAGTATTAATAAACTTGTTTCACAGATGAGAAAATCAGTACTTGGTGTTAGTAGGTTCATACGCCATGATCCTACACCCAGAATCTCTGACAAGAACAATGGGTTTGCATATTTCCTACAGCTGCACCAAGTTACGTTTGTTTGCATGTTCCTACTTCGGGTATTTATCCATGTGGCATACACCAGGTTATAGACACCTAAGTGATTTGATAGGTGCCACTGTGATTTGGGAGCATCTTGGCCTCTAGTGATAGAGTAAGGATCAGCTTTGTCCTCCCATTTTATTTGGATTTGATTCTAAGACATGCAGACTGTTCCTAACAAAAGGATAGAAAGACTTTCAGTTCACTTCACAGGTATTTAGTGTCTGTGTAAGTTAGTGTCTGCATAAGTTAGGGAGATTGAACTAACACATAATGAGAAAATTAAGAGAAAACCTAAGACACAGGGTATTATGGAAATGATGAGGATGAAGGAGTTTAACGGAGAAGTAGCCCAACAATTTAGGGTAGTGGACTTTGAAAAGGAGAAATATGAGCTGCAACCTTAAAAGTAGAATGGAATAGGGAGAGAGCAGGGAGTAGCTTTAACTCAGGTTCCAGTGTCAACAGAGGTGTGAGCAAGGAATGAACCCAGTTGGGACAGAGCCTATCTCTTATCAGAGAGAAAACACAAGAGTTGGAGTCCCAAATTGTGAGTAGCTACATAATTGCGTCCTACTCTAAACAAATTACTTAAATTCTCTGAACCTCAGGTTCCTTATTTGTAAAATAATAATTACTGATCTCATCTAGTTGGATGAGAATTAAACAAGATAATGTATTTGAAAGCATAAAACATAAACTCCCTATGCAACTGAAGATTGGTGTGATTTTTCATTGGAGAGTAAAGAATGTGCCGTTATTAAAGTTTTTTTTAAAACAGATTTTTTTCTTTTTTTATTCTTTAATCAGTGGAAGATTTTTTAAAAGTCATTTATTTGATAGGCACAGTGGTTCACACGTATAATCCCAACACTTTGGGAGGCTAATGCAGGAAGATTGCTTGGGGCCAGGAGTTCAAGACCAGCCTAGGCCGGGCGCGGTGGCTCACGCCTGTAATCCTAGCTCTGGGAGGCCGAGGCGAGTGGATCGCTCGAGGTCAGGAGTTCGAGACCAGCCTGAGCAAGAGTGAGACCTCGTCTCTACTAAAAATAGAAAGAAATTATCTGGCCAACTAAAAATATATATACAAAAAAATTAGCCGGGCATGGTGGCTCATGCCTGTAGTCCCAGCTACTCGGGAGGCTGAGGCAGTAGGATCGCTTAAGCCCAGGAGTTTGAGGTTGCTGTGAGCTAGGCTGACGCCACGGCACTCACTCTAGCCCGGGTAACAAAGTGAGACTCTGTCTCAAAAAAAAAAAAAAAAAAAAAGACCAGCCTAGGCAACATAGCAAGACCCTGTCTCTGTAAAACTAAAAAGTATAAAATTAGCCAGCCATGGTAATATGTACCTATAGTCCTAGCTATTCAGGAAGCTGAGGCGGGAGGATCACTTGAGCCCAAGAGTTTGAAGCTGCAGTGAGCTATGATCACACCACTGCACTCTAGCCTAGGCAAGAGAGTTAGACCCTATCTCTTTAAAAAAAGGGGAGGGCTGTCACTTATTCATGTCCATTTATCCATTCAGCATTCTTTTATTTTGTGCCAAGCACTATGATGTATGCAGTAGATATAAAGGAATCAGCATAGAGCTGACTGTACCTCAGGGGAAATAGATGTGAAATGAACAAGTGATGTGATGGAAGAGTACAGAAAGAACTGTGGAGCACAGAGAAGGAGCCCCTAAGCCAATTTAGAGTGTCAGGAAAGGCTTTTTAGAAGAGGTCACTTGCCTGAAAGATCAGGAATGGTCATGAGGTAGCAAAGGACAATGTTAGCACAGAGTAGGGCTTTATTCTGTCAGAGTAAGGACTCGAATGATGGTCAAGAATTATTCCCTTAGAAGGAGGTGGCATTTTTGCTGGACATCAGAAAGAGAAGCCATATTAGATAAACAGGAGGGAGAGAGAGTTGTCCCCAGCAGTGGGATTGCAGAGAAGTGAAGGATGAATTGGTGGATTGAAGAGAGAGGGCCCTAGTATTAATAGACCAAGGGAGAGGTATTAAGGTTTTGTCTCAAGTGGTAGAATGTCCATAAATGATGTTTGTAATCTCTGTGAATGTACCTTTTGTCTTCTTCCCTTTTTGTTTATAGGAAGAATCTGAATGAGCTTGATCAGATCCAGCAATACTTCAGCCAGAAGCTCAGCAAACCTTTCCTACCCCTTAGCCCTCAGACTCATACTGCCATATTGCAGTGCCAGGAAAGCTGTAGGGACCCTGTTGGGCCAGGAGCCAGCAGCCTAGACCCTGAGAGCCAATGCATCCTGGAGAAATCCAATAACCTGGTGTTGCAAGTCAGCTCCTTAATCACAGGTATGGCTCAAGTCCTTTCTTGTTGAGGAGTTTTGGTCACTAGGTGCCAATTCAAAAACATTTGTTTGCCCTCAGATTAGTCCCTGTGACAAATAGAGAACAGTGGTTTTCACCATCTTCCCTTTTTTTCTTAACCTTCTTCCTTTTAAAAGGAAGGACATAATAATAATAGTATGGCACAGCAACATGAGGCAATGGAAAGAGCACTGGGCTGACCCAGGTCTTTGGTGGGTTCCTGGCACAGACTTGCTATTCGATTCTGAGTATATCTTTTCCCTTCTTGAACTTCCCTTTCCCCAAGCACAAAAAGAAAAGGTAGATTAGATGAGTGGTTCCTCAATAGCAGTTCTTGAACTTATGCCTCTCTCTTTGAGAAAAAAATCAACTACAAATATATTTAAAATTCTAATTCTCAGAGCCTAGAAGTCTGCATTTTTGACAAGCACCCTGGATACTGGTGGTCCATAGTCCACCCTTTGAAAAACCCCTTAGAGCAGTGGTTCTCGCTTGGCTGCATAGTGGAGTTTTTGAGGGAGCTTTTAAAAATTCCCATGCCCAGGCTGCACTATAGGTCAATGAAATCTCTGAGGTAGAACCCAGGCATCAGTATTGCTTTTAACTCCCCAGGTAATTCTAGTGTGCAGCCACTCTAGAGCAAGTATTTCCCAAACTTGCCTGAGCATAAGAATCACCTGGGGCACTTATTTTGAAATACGGATTCCTGGGTCCTGCTCCGTCCTACTGAATCAGGATCCAGGGTAAAGGCCTGGAAATCTTTATCAGACAAGCTTTGGGGAACATTGAGAAATCAACTAGATCAGCATCTTTAGCCCTCACTTAGTGTCATTTTTTTCAAGCAAAATACATAGATTTTACACAGAGATGAGTAAGTTCAATTTTCTGTTTAAAGATGGGATGGGGGGACATCATGTTAGGTACAAAGCTTTCTACCCTCTTCTCCCAGATACCTACTCGACAGTACAGATGTATATATACTGTGTTTAACTTCCACTTCCACCTGCTTGAGTACATTCAGTCAGCTATTCATTGAGCACCAACTATACCAGGCTCTATTCTATTATTGGTTCCAGAAGGATACAGTGATAGGCACAGCAGGCATTGTCTCCGCCTTTATCAAGCTTATATTCTGTAGTCAACTGAATAAAATTCCCCCTAGAAAGAAAGCATAAGAGCAAAACAGGGAGGCTTGTTTGGGGTAGAAATGAGAACAAAAAGAGGGATTTTTCTAAAAGGTATATTGAAAAAGGAGAGAAAAGAGATTTGAAAGATTGAAGCTCTTGGGCCTTGAAGCCAAACTTGGGAAATTAATGCTTATCCTGGAAGAAAATGGGGAGTTCTGAGCAAGGGGATGGCAGAATGAGAACTGATTTTCACAAGGACAGGATGAATTTGAAAGGGGAAAGATGATTAGATTAGGGAAATCAGTTTTATAAGGAAAAAAACCTTGCTGCTGCTGCCTCCATCATGCCTCAATATACTTTTTTGAAAAAGTGGTTATGAGTAAAACTTGAGTGTGAGTTAATGAGTGGGGTTTCATTTATGCCACAGCTATGTGCGAGGCCCTTTGCTAGATCCTAGAGACAGAACATGAATCATACATATGATCTCTGCCCTGAGTAGCTCACAGTCAATGGGGGAAACATGCAGACAGACAATTACACAGTAGCATGTTCTTAAGTGCTTCCTTATATTATTAGAACAAAGCCATATAGCGATCCCATTCAGCAGTGCATCTGGGAAGGCTTCCTGAAGGAGATGCAATAGCGTAGGGCCCTCAAGGCTAGGCTGGTTTATTAAAGGCAAGAAGATACTCCAAGAAGAAAGGGTAGTTCAGGCCAAAGGATCAGGATCAACTAAGTCTACTTCTGGGTGCCTGTTCCTATTGACAGGTAGGAATGTTCCATTTTCATACATCTACTCACTACCCTTTGAGGCCAGAGAATTGACAATGTATTAAACAGCCAGCACCTCCTGTAGGCTGAGCCCTCTGTTAGGTGCTCTGAGGGAAATGTGACCCCTATCCTCCAAGAGTCAAATTTGCCTCCAATTCCTAACTTTCTCCTCTCAAATAATCATACAAACATATATCATTTACTGGACCTATTTATTAATTTACTCACTCTCACTTGATCCCAGAAATAATTTGAGATGACTAGTAGCTTCTGTTTATTAAGTGCCTATATATACACTACACGATATATGCCCATTTATCTCATGTATTTTTTAACCCTGTGAAATGGGTGGTGTTAATCACACTTTACAGATAAACAGGTTCAAAGAGGATAGTTTACTGATCACGCAGTTAATGTATAATGGTTGAGATTTGAACCCGAGTGACTGACTCCAAAGCCTATGCTCTTTCCAACACTCTGCTGCCTCCATTTTCTCTGTAAGCCTCACCTGCTTTATCACATGGGTAATAGATATTTCCTTGCTTTTATTTTCCAAGTAAAATAGATAGTTTTAATAACTGTCATCAAATAGGTAAATAAGTGGATTCTCATTTTGGTTTTTAATATAGGTAATTACTGAAGTAAATGGAAGCATGAACATGCCCAGCAGGACTCCCAGCTCCCGAGAATCCTGAGCAGGAGCAGATAGTCTCTGAAATCGTTTCCACAGATGTATCCACAACTATAAATAGATTAGATTTTGGTCCTCTGATATTAGAATAAAGTACTAGAAATTGTACTGCCTTGAATATAGTTTCACTGACTCTTGGGTGGTTTGTTCAAAGTCTGTGTTGCAAGAATACTTCTGAAGCAAGAGGCTAGTGTGGGAAACTTGAGTGGTCTGTGGTCCTGCCTTGTAGTAAGAGTGATATCTGTTGCTGTTCAGATCTGCAGACTATCACCAGGAATTCCCAAGCAGCCTTGAGTCCTCACCGAACCAGGAGTAGAAGCAGCAAGGTCACCACCCTCCCAGATGCTCAGGACACAGAGGTCATGCAAGAACGAAGCACAACTCCAAACAAGCCACTGGCAAGAGCTCCAGATGAAGACAAGAACTCCCCACCTCCCCCTGCTCTTGAAGAGACTTCAAATGGAGAAGGAATGTTCCATGAGTCCCTGGGGTATATAGTACCTATTACGAGAATGCAGAGCAGTGAGGACACTGACATAGGCCTGGCCTATAGTGATGAGGACTATGAAGAAGACATCATTGAGCCCAGGACCTTAAATGAGATCACCACTGTGACAGACAGAACTAGCCCTTGGTCCAGTTTCGTGTCAGACACAAGTGAAGTCATCAGCCCTCAGCCTGATGAGGTACAGAGGAAAGACCCCTCTTGTACTTCTGCAGAGCCTTTCCCCAAAGAGGAACTCAAGGTCAGAAGTAGCTTTCTGTCCATCCCTGAAAGGGCTGTCAACCCCCACCTGCCTAGGCAGGGTTCTTCTAGCCAAAGTCTTGTTGCTTGTGAGGGTGGGGCTTCTAAGGCCAAGGTTGGAGAGCCTACCTCAGCCGATCCTCAGCTCATCCCACACCTGACACTCTCAGGAGCCCAACAGAGCAACACTTTTGTTGAATGGAGCTCATCACGGGGCGATCGGGACAAGGAGCCCAAGCCGGAGGCCCAGGCTGAGAATAAAGCTGCCTCCAGTGAGTTCAGTGACTCTGCTGATAGCTTCGAGAAATTCCCTCTACATGTGGCCTCCCAGAGCAGAAGGGCAATCCATAAGGGGACACTCATCGGTGACTCTGACATCAGTCAGAAACAGGAGACAACTGGATCAGAGACATCCAAAAAGCAGAGCCTCCTGTATCCTTTGGTGTTTTCCCCAGGTGACCCATTAAGCCATCTCCAGGCATTTTGGATGCTGGTGCTTAGGCTAACCTAGTGTGAGTGTGAACATGAGCAGTGGCCACCCTCATGGAATCCACTGAGAGGCATGGGAAGACCCTTCAGAATACGTACCTGCATGACAGGTGCAACAATTCTACCATTAACACCAGTCCTCTGAAGCATAATGACTTGAACTGGGTTTAGGTGTTGGTAGCATGTTCATTAGCCTAGCCTACCCTGATTTATCTCATTCGTCTATTGGGTATTTTACCACCTTAAAGCAAGGCTCTGGATCTAAGCAATGAGACCATTTATCTCATTGGAAAGAAAAGTGGAGGGTGTAGAAAAAGAGAGAAGTTAGCACTCCTATTGACTGAGCATTTCCTATGTGCCAGGCACTTTACATACATTTTTTCATTCAATCATCACAAGTCTTTAGGTAGGTATCATCTCTATTTTACACGTAAAGAATTTTTTTAAGAAAAGCAAGTGTGGAGCTAAGCAGAAGTGGATACCATGGAGATGGACTTGTGCAGGCCCCCAGTATGGCAGTGTTGATGGGAAGAAGAGGCAACTGACATTCCCCCCTCACTCCTTTGAAACACAGACTGGCGTGTTATGGGGAAAGGAAACCACTCAGGACCATCTACAGCCTTCACATTTGTAGCCTAACCAGCTGATCAGGTCAGCTCACCTGTTATCCCAACAATAGGCAGGAGTTATCGTATGGCTGGTAGGTGAAACAGGCTGCTTTGCTGACTAGAGACCTTCCTCTACTAGAAATCAGGAGGCCTGACTTTGACCCTTCTAGATCCAACCTATTATTACTTGTGACTTCAGGCATATGGTTCAACCTTTCTGAGCCTGTTTCTTCACTTATCAGATGAAGGCAATAATCCCTTACCTACCAGAATATAAGCTCCCGAGGTCAGGGACCTTGTCTTTCTGTGTCCCCAGAACTTAGCATTGCACAGAGAAGGGATCAGTAAATGTAGATTGAACTGAACTATCACAATTTTACAACTTTGTTGAGAAAATCAAATGAGTGGAAACGTTTGTACACACAGGGTGATTCTTGATGCAAGTCAGAGAAAAACTTGAGGGTCAGAGGGTAGGCTCAGGAAAGGCTTAACGCATGAAGTGGCTGGAGGCTGAAAGCAGATCACCTCTCGTGAAGTTCTTCCCTGGCCTTGCTCACCCTGGCTCCTGGCGTTGCTACCTTCACAGTCAATTTAGTTGTGCTCAGAACATGGTTGATGAAGGAGCTACCACATGTGCCCAGACCCTAATAGCTGCTTTAACTCAGGCCTTCCCAACTTTCAAATGTAAGTATTGCCAGGCCCTGTGCTAGGTACTGAAGACAGATTTGAATCTGACCTTACCTTGAGAATTGCCATTATGAGGTAGAAGACAGGCAAGTAAACAGGTAATGACAGTTTATTGTTCCAAATGCTGTGGTAAGACATGGACAAAACGGTAGGGAGCAAGAGGAGGGCGCTGCCCTAACTCTGCTTGGAGGAATCCCAATAAGAGACACGTGAGAGCAGGACCTTAAAAATGAGCAGGCATTGTGTAGGCCTAGGAAACAAGGGAAAGTTCTAGTCAGGGAAAACTGTGGTGCAGAGGCCTAGCCAGGGGAAAGAGCCTGGCCTATGGGCGGTAGTCCACTGTAGAGCCTAGGGGTAAGTGGGATGGTGAGAGGTGAGATGGGGCCTGGATCTTACAGGTCCATTTATGCCTGGCCAAGATGCTTGGACTCTAGCCTGTGAGCAAATAGTTTCCTCATCTGTAACATGAAGGTAATAATAGTACTTATTGGGTGGTTGTGAAAATTAAAATGAGTTAATGATGTAAACTACCTGGTTCAGTGCCTGGTATATAAATAGTGTTCGGTAAATATTAACTGTTAAAATTTGATATGGTCAGATTTACATATTAGAAAAGTCACCCAGTGCCTTGTCAAGGGCAGATTAGATCAGGGGAGACGAGAAGCAGGGGGACTAGTAGGAAACTTGCAACAATAATAAAACATGAAGAAAGTCTGACCTAAAGCTTTATGAAGAAGAGGAAGATAGATCTGAGAAGATTAGATAGAGGGGCAGGGGATAAGAAAGAAGGAACTATTAAGTGCAACTTAGAGATTTCTGGCACAAGTTACTAGGTAGGTAATGTCATTTACTGGATAAGGAACAGCACATAAAGAGACAGGTTTGGGGAAAGATGCAGATTTCCTTTTTTTTTTTTTTTTGAGACAGAGTCTCGCTCTGTTGCCCGGGCTAGAGTGAGTGCCGTGGCGTTAGCCTAGCTCACAGCAACCTCAAACTCCTGGGCTTAAGCGGTCCTACTGCCTCGGCCTCCCCAGTAGCTGGGACTACAGGCATGCGCCACCATGCCCGGCTAATTTTTTCTATATATATTTTTTAGTTGGCCAGATAATTTCTTTCTATTTTTAGTAGAGACGGGGTCTCGCTCTTGCTCAGGCTGGTCTCGAACTCCTGACCTCGAGCGATCCACCTGCCTCGGCCTCCCAGAATGCTAGGATTACAGGCGTGAGCCACCGCGCCCAGCCAGATTTCTATTTTGGATGTGACTGAAGGACATCAGGAGGAGATGCAGGCCTAGAGTTCAGGTATAATGTCAGTTACAAAGGTCGACATCTCTGGAAATCAGTGAGGGCAGCAGGGAGAGCATGGAAAGGGAGAACCACACACACAGAGGCAGACCCTGAGGGTCTCCAGTGTACAAAGAGCAGGCAGGACCAGGCACCCCCACAAAGGACATGAGAAGTGCTGGTCAGAGAGGTGGGAGAAGCAGGGGAGAGAGGCGATGTGGAAGCAGATGCCCAGAGTTTGAGGAAGCAGTGGTCAGCATGCTGAAGACAGGTCCAGCAGAATGTGTCCTGGCATGTGTTCACTGGCTTTAGCATTATGGAGGACCTTGCACTGGTGGAAATGGAAGCCAAACTCCATTAGTCAAGGGAATAGGCAACCTTTTCCCATACACCGGGGAGACAAGAATAGCTGACATTTATTGACTGCTCACTATGACAGGCACCATTCTAAACATGTTACATAAATAAATTTATTTAACCCTTAAAACAGTAAGTACTAATATTATATCTATTTTAAAGATGAAGAAATTGAGGCACAAAAAGTGAACTTTCCTGAAGTTACCCATCTAAGTGAGAGATAAGTGGTAACTAGAAGGGAATGCAAGGTCATGCATTTGTTTGGTTTTGTCCCCCTAAACGGAAGAGTTGAGCATTTTCATAAACTGAGGAGAAGGAACTTAAAAGTTGGTGAGAGAAGGTGGCTTTGGAGCAGGATCCTAAAGCAGACAGGAGGCGATGGGCTCAGAAGGAGCATTCGTGCTTCAGACTCAGCCCTGACATCTCACAGCAAAGCTCTTCCTTCCCCATGGCATCTGCTGACTGGCAGAGTCTCCAGCAGTCAGAGCAGCAACAGCAAACAAGACCTCATGTGGGCCTCCAAAGAAGGCTTGGGGTCATCTCCACTCCACCTTCACCTCTATACACAAAGCAGGAAATGGATGCATTTCATTCATTCAGTAGATATTTACTGAGCACTTACTGTGTCCCAGGTACTGTGCTAGGTGGAAATATGGCCAAGAAGAAGACAGAGATAATCTCCACCTCTTGGAGTTCAACGTCTAGTATGGAAGAACAATGATAAAATAGAAAACCTAGTAAGCAAATTTGAATCATACTTAGCTTATTAAAACAGACACAAAAAATCAGAACATCAAAATAGTCTCCTCACCCCCTCAAAGTTCAACCAAACTATTGAACTTTGATTCAATAAATATTCATGGAACACCATGTTCTCAGCACAACACTTGGTACCTCAAGAGAGTATGGAGGAGAAGTACAAGATAAGGCTTACCTCCAGACTGGGTAGACCAGCTGTGCCCATGACAGCCCCTGATACAGAGCCCTCATTTGTGGATGTGAACAGAGAACAACCAGGTGGACAGGCCCTCCTTCAGTGTCAGGCACCTACATCCAGCCTAAGGCACTGCCCCTGCAGCCCCGTCCCAGTCCCCATCCTGTGTGACTGACTTCTGACAGGTCAGTTCTAACTAGTGGGCTTCTCAGCAAGTGTCATTCAATGCATGCCACCTGCCAGCTTTATGCGGGTCTCTAGGGAAGTAAGGAGATAATTGAAGAAAGTGACACTGTCTCTGCCACTGAGAAACTTAGGAAATATTGAGGAAAACAGATTGAGAATCATATCAGACTAAATAATTAAGCATTCTCCTGTGTTGCAGACTGTGCTCTAGGATGTGAGGAAGGAGGGATCACTGTGGGCTAAGATTAGGAGACTTCCTGGAGGAGGCAGGATTTGAACTGATCCATAAAGAAAGTATACACTCTGATTTGTTAGGAGTGGGCACAGCCTTCCAGTCAGAGGGAACCACTTGAGCAAAGGATTTATGGGCAGGCATAAGTTGGGGAAAAAACGTGAATGGGTGTAGAGTGAATCCTCAGTGGAGATGCTGGTCTCCACTCAAGGGGGCAGACTTCTAGGTATTTGTGTCTCTTAACTACCATCATAGCCCAGAGTCCATCGTGGTACCCAACTTCTTTTTGCCTCCCCAGCAGCTGGAGGCTTCCCTGCGGATGCTGTCCCTCTCTGCAGCTTTGCCACCACCAGCCACAACAGATCAGGTAAGAGAACAGCCAACTGACCCCTCCGTCTCCTATAGAGTCCTCATTTCTTCCATAAAAGTGTGCACAGAACGCAGAGCTGCCCCAGGCCATCTTCCTCGAAAGGCTGCAGCAGTGGTCACTCCTCAAGCTTGTACTGAGCATGTTCTGTGGGCCCAACAGTGGGCAAGGTGCTCAGGAAAAGTGAGGAAGAGCAAATGTGTACGAGCAGGGCATTGGAAAGAACGGTGCAAAAGCAGCTAAAAATAGCATACTGAGTGATGTGGCAGCTCCAAGCAAGCAAGGTGGTTATGAGCAGAGGACACTTCACGTGGGAGATGCAAGCTCGGTGGAGCAGGACAGATGAATAAGATCCAGGTGAAGAGAATAATAATAACAGTGGTATACCTATTTGCCATTTACAAAACACCTCATAGCTATTCATCATTCAGCTGAGTTTAGGGGATTGGAACTCTGGTAAAAATCCCACCTCTTCTCTTTTCTGCCTTGGCACAGCACCCGACCTTTCTTGCAAGTGGCAGGAAAATAATAACTACTTTTGAGTACCTACCCTGTATCAGGAACTGTGCAAATAAGACAAACAAATTTCCTGTGTTCATGGAGCACAAATAGTAAACAAAAAATAAAATATTTACAGATTGTGATGAGTACTAGTGCTATGACAAAGAACAGGGTCTCAGGCCGGGCGCAGTGGCTCACGCCTGTAATCCTAGCACTCTGGGAGGCCGAGGCAGGTGGATTGCTCGAGGTCAGGAGTTCGAGACCAGCCTGAGCAAGAGCGAGACCTCGTCTCTACTAAAAATAGAAAAATTATCTGGCCAACTAAAAATGTATATAGAAAAAATTAGCTGGGCATGGTGGCGCATGCCTGTAGTCCCAGCTACTGGGGAGGCTGAGGCAGTAGGATCCCTTAAGCCCAGGAGTTTGAGGTTGCTGTGAACTAGGCTGACGCCACGGCACTCACTCTAGCCCAGGCAACAGAGCGAGACTGTGTCTCAAAAAAAAAAAAAGAACAGGGTCTCTGAGGAGACCTGTCTTAGCTAAAAGGTGATGATCATGGTGGTGCTTACCATGTACCAGGCACTGTTCTAAACATTTTATATTAACTCATTTGGTTCAGCAACCTGATGAGGAATATATTAATATTATTATTATCCCTGTTTTAAGATGAAGAAACTGAGGCACAGAGAGGTTAAGTAACTTACCTGGTCACATAGGTAGTAAGTGGTGGAGCCAGAATTGGAACTGAGGCAGCGTGGTTTCAAAATCTGTGTTCCTGACTACTATACTATACTGAGAAGGAGCCATGTAAGGAACTTGGAGAAGAGTATTCCAGGCAGAGAGAACAGCAAATGCAAAGGCCCTGAGGTTGAAAAGAACTTACCTGATCTAGGAACTGATACAAAGCCAGTGTCGCTAGCATGTAGAGACATAATGAAATTGAAGGGCCCAGATCACACAGAGCATATGAACCATGGAAAGGAGCTTAGATTCTATTCTACTAATAAATGCAAGGATATCCGTTGAAGAGTGTTAAGCAGTGGAGTGATATCTGATTTAAATTGTAAAGAATTCACCATGGATGCTGAACGGAGAATGAGTAGTCTTTCAGATTTGACTGCATGACGGTTATTGTTGACCTTGAAAGAAGATTTGTAGTGATGTCATGGAGAAAGGAGCCAGAAACTAGTACTGTATGCCAGGCACTGTTCTAGGCCCTGGGTAAACTAGGCACAAAGCTCGTGTTCATGGTTTTAGAAACAAGAAAATTTCAGAGACTAATGCCTGCTATATGTTCAAACTTATCAGCTTGTTTATTGTTAACTGTGATAGCTAACCCTTATTCAATACTTACTTTGCAGTAGTCATTATTTTTAAGTACTTTACATGTATAAACTCATTTATTTCTCCCAACAACCCAATGAGGTAGGTACTATTGTTATCCTCGTTTAATTATGCAGAAACTGAGGCTCAAAGCTCCATATACAGACCTATAAGGTATTTAAGAAACTGAAATGTGTAAAGGCTAAGTCACTTGCACAGGGTCACCCAACCAATAAGTGAATCTAAATTTACAACTCCAAACTCTTCTTCCATTACACCACCTGAAAATCATGAAACTTGGTTTACAGTAAATTTTTCTTGCCAATTTGCCTTCTTTTAAGTAGATTTCATTTAACAATTAACATTTAAACATTTTATATGCTTTCCCAGAGGCCACAGTAATGGCACTGGGGTTATAGTGCTAAAGAGAAGCCATCAGATGTCAATCCTTTTACTAGTTTACTTCCCTCTCTTTCCTCCAACCTCCCGACCACCATTTTCAAGACATCTCATTTATTTGGTACAAGGATCAATCTAAGTTCCCACACATCTCAGTTTTTATCAAGTTTATAAATCTCCTAGGGGAGAAGAGGTGCCAGTCCCTGCCCAGGACGTGCTGCAGTTTTGTGGCCTTTATTCCTACTCTGGGTTGTGGTTACCAGCTCATCTCCTTCCTCCCTGCATCTTCTTTTGCATTTTCCACACTCTGCCATCAACATTTATGCTAAGGCCATAAGTCCAGGCTTTGGAGGAAGACATGCACAATGTGAAATACTTAATCTGCTAGTAAGTAAGTGACCTTGGATAAGTGACTCGACCTTTCTGAGATTCAGTTTCCTTATAAGTAACATCAGGCTGATAATTCATACCTAATTAGATAATGGCAAGAGTTACCCTAAAGGAAAAAAAATAGGCACTTTTCCTTTCCCTTTTCCAGTCTTAGCCTCCCTATAATTACGAATTACATGTGGGCAGGAGCACCATAACCTCAGAGCTTGGGGTCTCTGAAGGTTTTAAAATGGCCTCGCTTTGAAGAATTTAAGACAAAAATAGTCTTTTATATTCACCCACATACTTACTATTCCTGGTGTTCTTCATTCCTTCTTCACATCCTGATTTCTACCTGGGACCATTTGCCTTCTGCCTGAAAAATTTCCTTTGGAATTTCACATGGTGTGGACTTGCTGGTAACTGTCCAGCTTTAAATATCTGAAAATACATTTATTTTGCCTTCATTTTTGAAAGATATTTTTTCCACTGGACATAGAATTCTAAAACTTGATTTTTTTGTTGTTTCTTTTAGCATTTTAAAGATACCATTCCACTGTCTTCCGTTGTTTCTTATGAGAAGCAGATATTCTTATTGTTGTTGCCCTGAATGTAACATAACCTTTATTCTCTCCTAACTTTTAAAATTTTCCCTTTAGTTTTCACCAGATATTGACTACAGTGTTCACAGTTGTGGAGGCAGGGGAGGGCATAAAGGTCAAGGAGCACACAGGTCTACTCAACAGTATTAGCAACATTTCAGTTCTTAGATTGGGTGGTGGATTTACAGATGTTCTTTCTTATTATGCCTCATAATTTACTGGTATTACATAAATCCATTGGTATGTCATACAAGGAAATCACAAGATCATAAGTAATTAAAATTTTAAGATGACTGAATGGTAACAAGATGGAGACACCAATTCCTTCCATAAATTTGGCTGTGAATATGAAGCAGAGAAATAGGATAGTGGCTGGAGTGGCATATGAGATCAAGGGAAGGTGTTTTTGGTTCTGTTCTTTTAATATGGAAAGGCTACAGCTTTCTTTTTTTTTTTTTTTTGAGACAGAGTCTCACCACTTTGTTGCCCGGGCTAGAGTGAGTGCCGTGGCGTCAGTCTAGCTCACAGCAACCTCAAACTCCTGGGCTTAAGTGATCCTACTGCCTCAGCCTCCCGAGTAGCTGGGACTACAGGCATGCGCCACCATGCCCAGCTAATTTTTTCTGTATATATTTTTAGTTGTCCAGATAATTTTTATTTCTATTTTTAATAGAGACGGGGTCTCGCTCAGACTGGTCTCGAACTCCTGACCTTGAGCAATCCACCCGCCTCGGCCTCCCAGAGGGCTAGGATTACAGGCGTGAGCCACCGCGCCTGGCCAAGGCTACAGCTTTCTATGTGCTAATGCAATGATCCCATAGAGAAAGGGAGAAAGGGAAGATGTAGGAGAGGGAGAGAAAAAAGAAAGAACAGTCCTTGGGTTGGAAAGGGCATGAGATCCAGAGTACGTGTAGAGGTATTGGCCTTTTTAGAGGAAAAAGAAAACTCAGGCCAGGTGCAGTGGCTCATGCCTGTAATCCTGGCACTCTGGGAGGCCGAGGCTGGGGGATAGCTTGAGCTCAGGAGTTCGAGACTAACCTCAGTAAGAGTAAGACCCCCGTCTCTACTAAAAATAGAAAAATTAGTGGGACATAATGGTGTGCACCTGGCCTGTAGTCCCAGCTACTCGGGAGACTGAGGCAAGAGGATCACTTGAGCCTAGGAGTTTGAGGTTGCAGTGAGCTACAATGATGCCACTGCACTCTACCCAGGGCAACGGAGTGAGACTCTGTCTCAAAAAAAAAAATAAAATAAAATGAAAACTCACCCTGTAGCAAGAAAGGCAGAGAAGAAGATGAGTGCTAAAGCAGGTAAGATTAGAGATTTGGTGGTGGGATTTCCCATTTGATGGAAGCTTCTATTTTCTCAGTAATACTTAGGGCAGTCAGCAACTCTAATTAGTAAGGGGAGGGCAGGAGCCCTGTCTTGTACCACCATTTGAAGATTCCATCTGTTCTGCCTCCTCCTAAGGCCAGCCTTAACCCTGACAACTGAAAAGGAGCACTTTGAGAGGCTGCTGGCACCTCTCAACCAGTGTCCTGGGACTGCTGTACTGTAGCTGACCTGCTTCAGGGCCAGAACAAACAACCCATCCCTGAAACAGGAGAGAGCTTGTAATTTCTGGATCAATTGCTCTGGTTTCCCCACAATATCAAAGCCAAGGCCTAATCTTTCACTTGATGTTGAAATGACACACCTGAACCAACTAACCTCCCAGTCTCCACTGCAAACATTCGTAAAACAGGTTTTTCTCCTCCCTCCAACCACTGTATAGTGGAATCAGGTCCCTGTGTGACATTAGTCAGGTCTTCAGACCTCTCTGAGTCTGCTTCCTCATCTGTCAGATGGTGTTATCAAGCCTCATGGGGTGGTTATACTGTAGAATACCAAGCACCACACAGATAGGACGTAGGGGCCAGCCCTTATCCGTCCCACCCCATGACTGCCTCGTCATCTGGCTGTCGCCTCTCCAAGAAAGAAAGGAGGAAGAAGGATGGCTGGTTTAGGAGCACTGCTGCATAGTTTCAAATTCCTTAATCAATCAAGTTCTGCTGCCTCTGCTTTCTCTTCCCTCTTTCAGTGAAGTAACTCTTCATTGGCACAGCTTCCTGGTTTTATTAAAAGTTATTTCTGATTCTGCTTGCTTAGCTGCTTATGGGCAAATTAGTTTCATGAACTTCCCTAAAGGGGAGGAGTGAGGTAGACAATAAGAACAGTGGTGATTTACTTTATTTGTTGTTTTCCTCAGACTGTGTCTTCTGCTCATGTAGATTTTCTCTTGTGGGAAAATCTCAACCACTCTGATGACTTCAGATATTATTTACAGTTTGATGACTCTCAAATCCTTATCTTCAGTCTAGTCCACTCTCTCATGCTGCAGATCCATAGGGATCCAGCTGCACCCTAGAAGTCTTGTCATTGATGTGCCACAAACAATTCACTCTGTCCAAAATGTGAGTTTGTCATCTTCCTCTATATACCCCATCTTCCACCTGCATTTATCATCTCTGGAAATTCAGCCACCATCATGTAGTTACTCCATCCAGAAGCATGGTTCTCATCTCTCACTCCTCCTACTTCTTTATCCCCCACGACCCACAGCCAATCTATTACCAAGGCCTATTAATTCTACTACCTAAATATCTTTTTTTTTTTTTTTTTTTGAGACAGAGTCTCGCTTTGTTGCCCAGGCTAGAATGAGTGCCGTGGCGTCAGCCTAGCTCACAGCAACCTCAAACTCCTGGGCTTAAGCGATCCTACTGCCTCAGCCTCCCGAGTAGCTGGGACTACAGGCATGTGCCACCATGCCCGGCTAATTTTTTCTATATAGATTTTTAGTTGGCCATATAATTTCTTTCTATTTTTAGTAGAGACGGGGTCTTGCTCTTGCTCAGGCTGGCTAAATATCTTTTGAACCCACTCACTTGTCACCATTCTCTTTAGTCCCAGTCATCTCCCCCATGACTGTTTCTAACTAGTCTCACTCAAATCCACGTTTTTCCACCACTGTCCATTCTCTATGCTATAGCCAGTGTGATCTCCCACTGTAATCAGACTTTCACCCCCACTATACCTACCACTGGGGGAGGAACCCCTTAAGGTTGTTGTCAAAATGCCAGAAAACATCCATACTCCTAAACCAGTTATCAGATCTCAGTGCCCAATTTATTTGACCTCCTAGTGGCATGTGACACAGTTGATCTCTCTCCTTTAAACACTTTGTTTGCTAGTTTCTGAGGCATCACTGCTTCTTGGTTCTCCTTCTCCCCCATTGACTGCTCCCACCCTTCTTTGCTAGGTCTTCCTCATTTCCCCTACTTCTTAATTTAGGGGTGCTCCCAGGTATAGTCTTTAGACATCTCTATTTACATTTACTCTCTAGGTGACGCTATGTAGTCTCAAAACTTTTAATCCCCTCTATTTGCTGAAGACTCCCAATGGTTATCTCAGCCCAGACCTCCTCTGACCTCCTCTACCCAACATCTCCACTTTAGTAGCTATAATAGGTTTCTCAAATTTAACATGTCCAAAACTGAACTCCAGATTTTATTCCCAAATCTGTTCCTTCCTCAGTCTTTCCCATCTCACTTAATAGGTATAGCTAAATTCTAGTTTCGTTGTTCAGGCCAGGACTTTTGGAATCCTCCCCAGTGCCCGTTTCCAATCAACCAGAAAATTCTGGCAGCTCATCCTTTAAAATATATCGAAATTTACTTCTCACCACCCCACCATTACCACCTTGGTCTAAACCATCATCATCTCTTGCCTGGATTATTACAGGAGCCTCCTTCCTAAATTGCCTCTCTGCTTCTGCCCTTACCCATTACAACCCATTCCCCATACAGCATCCTGTTAATCTTTTATGATATTAAATAAAATATCAACTAACTCATGTGACTTCTCTACTCAGAACCATCCAATAACTTCCCATCAATGAATAGGAGAGCCCACACTGGGCCTGAGGACAGGCAGGCCATAGAGTAGGAAGGTAGTTTTGACCTCAGACTTGAAATTTACACCTTTTTACAAATGTGCGAAGCCATAGTCCTGAGCTAGGTGCAAGAGAAGACAGCTATGCCCCCTTCCCTCGGGGAGCTCACAGTTCCCCAGGGAACCAGCCTTATGTCTAAGTTCCACCAACTTCCATCAGTTGCCTGTCAGGCTTCAAGAGCTAGACCTGGTGCTATAGACCCTGCCTTCAAGTAGCTCACAGTTCTTTGAAAGGCACTGGCCTCCAAACCACTCACTTCCTCAAATGACATTTGCCTATATTAGCACTTCAGTAAAACAAGGCACAGGGAATGAGTATAGGGAAAGGCAGGCAAACCCATATGGGATAGCTTGAGTAGAATTCAACAAGATGAAGGAAAGTCTCTGCAGACTGTGGATTTGAAAAAAAGAAACCTCAGAGAATCAACAGAATGTGGCAACCAGGTGGCACACACAGTACATGCTAGAGAGTTAGTCAGAAATGGGAAGAAATGGACCGGTACTGAAACAGTCAGGATAGGATAGGAATCAGAAGAAAAGAACAAGAAGCAACCTGTCATCTGAGATCTGAGCCTTGGCCTCTCTCCCCTGCCTATAAGATGAGCCCTGTCTTATTCTGTGCTTTCCTGCATCAAGCCCACACTCTGCCCACATCATGAACCCCTGGATTAACCACAGGCATGTGGCCAGATGCTGTTATTCATGAGGAGTTGATCATAGAAGGCAAAAGTAGGAGAAAAGGCCAGGCATGAGTGTACCCTTAAAGCCTTGAGTTTTCCACCCCCTTCCCCCCTAGTGTTCTCATCTCCACTCAGCCAGACCCTAGCGTTTCAGACATCATTAGGGATCAGGGTGCTCCAGACCAGCTGGGGAGCTGAGAGTCAACAAACCTGGCTCCGCTAATGGTTTTCTGGCGTCCTCAGCAACATGTTTTTCTGGTCTCTGGGGAGGCAACACAGACTTAATTTGTGGCTATACGTCCCCCTTTTCTCCTACCAGACAGTTTTGTTTAGTAGTTAGGAGCATGGCCTCTGAATCCAGATAGCCTAAGCTTCAAGCTCAGCTTTGCCACTCACTAGCTGTGTAATGTGGGGTAAGTTACTTAACTTCTCTGTGCTTCGTTTCTTTATCTGAAAAATGGGCATAATAGTACCTGCCTTCTAGGATTGATTATGGATTAACTGAGTAGGCTATGTAATTACTTAGAACAGTTCTTGGCATGTAACATAGCAAGTGCCCTGTGAGTGTTAGCTATTGTTATTTTTATTATCAAGACATCTTCCCTCCTATTCTGTTATGTTTTGGTGTGTGTAGAAGGGGAGGGTAATACTGGTAGGAAGGAAATGCTAAGGAACAGGGACATGATCAAAAGCTTAGAGCCAGGAACTGGGTTGCTGGGAAGTTAGGCCTGAGAGGGCAGCCCCAGAAGTATGGAAAGCAGTTCTCAGGGCTGTAGCCATTAACCGTGTGCTCAGTTCAGACCCTGAGTCAGAGGCCTAGGACAACACACATCCCCCACCCAAGGGTGATAGAGCCCTGGCCTCAGAAGTCTGTGGCCTGTGTATGGGTCTTAAGGCTTTGGGGCTGCTGCTTTTCTCCCCAGAGCCCAAAGAATTTTTGTATCCCTTGGTTCCCCTTCCGTAAGCTCAGAGGCATCTGAAAGATGCACAATGGAGATAGAGAAACCCCGCTGTCTGCAAAGTCACCAGATCAGATCAGTGGGAGGCCTGAGGGAACTTCCTGATCCTGGGGTTCTCTCTTCTCAGCCTATGGGCCAGACCTGAAAGAGTTTCTGGTAAAGGCCACACAAAGCTTTTAAAAGATGAGCGACCTGGCCAAGTATGTACAGAAGTCAGGGGTAACAGCCAGAACTGACTGGGGCCCACTCTGTCCCAGATTGCAAGTTGGCAAGTACCTCACAGGAAAGGGCCCACAGGCCTGCGGGGCAGGTGCTAGGCTCAGGTTGCCCGAGCTGCTCTGAGGCCAGAGTCCAGAAGGAGCCCGGAACTCGTAAGAGTATGACTTTAACCCTTACCTCTCAAGGATCTGGACTTTTGAGCCCTCTTACTGGCAGGGCAGGGGTTCAAAAGGTTGAGGAGTCTTGCCCTAGTCAGGGCCCTTCATTATATAGACTGAGGCCTGGGGTGAGGAAGTGATGACAGGCCCTGTGGAATGGGCCTGTCAGGGAAGGCTTCTCGAAGGAAGGGTTGGGTGGCATGGGGTGGGGATGAGACATGGAGGGAGCATTTAGTAGTGGGAACTACGTGACTAGAGCTCTGACATGGGAATGGAGAAAGAGCTCAGAGCAGGAGATCAGCCGTGCATGCAGCTGGGCTGCGTGAGTCTGATTTAGGATTTGCCTCTCAGGGCTGGGCCTCTGGTCTAAGTGTCTTGTCCTCACTTCCCCCGACTCCTAGCTGTGGCTGCTGAGTTTGCTGCTCTCTTCAGTACCAAGGAAGTCCTAATCCAGGCCAGACTCTGGGAGCCACCCCAGAGGAAGGCAGCCAGCCAAGTGGGTGAAAGTTGAGCAAGGCAGGCAGCTACACGGAGCCCTCACTCAGTGTCTGAAACAGCAAGGCCACCTAGCCAGCCAGAACCAGGAGACTGTTTACTTTCAGTTTTCAGCTCCTGAGTCAGTGTTTATGTCACTTAAGGGAGTGTCTCTGGGAAAGAACAAAACTTTAGCCCTAATCCCAGGCCAGAGGCTCACTGGGAGGAGAAGGGAAGGGCAATGGAGTGGGGAGAGCTGGCCTGGCCTGGCCTTGGGGAG
This sequence comes from Lemur catta, assembly GCF_020740605.2. Taxonomy (NCBI): domain Eukaryota; kingdom Metazoa; phylum Chordata; class Mammalia; order Primates; family Lemuridae; genus Lemur; species Lemur catta. The sequence goes on from NC_059134.1 coordinate 58,389,611, forward strand.
GTGCTGTACCCCAGGTCTACTCAGGACCTTTGAGGCCTAACCCCTGCCTGGAGTGGGGTCTGAGGAAAGGAAGGTTCATTTTGCTCTGGAGTCTGCAGCCGGTGTCGGCTCTAGCTCCAGCAGAGCCTCTCTGTTTTTCAAGATGTTGGACCTCGCCAGAGCCTTGATCATATCTGAATTGTATTTGAACTTCACAATAGACCTGGTTAAGCAGTGAAGCTAAGACCCAGAGAGGTACAGAGAAAGAAAGTGTCTGGGTCTTGAGTGAGTGGGACAGTTGGGCTGGGCCACAAACCAGTGTCCCTTTCACTCCACCCCACTGCCTCTCCTCTGAGAAAGTCCCTGGGATACCTTGAAGCAGGGGTAAGTAGTGGCACCTGCACTAGCACTCCCTGGAAGCATGGCCTGTTCAGGGGGGTCCATCTAGGGCCTAGAGTAGAGAGAACCTAGAACGCAGTGGCTGAGATCTGAAACCAAAGAAGAGGGTGAGGCCCTCCTGAGAGAGCTTTTAGAAAAGAGGCTACATCACAGGGACCTGGCTAAAGAAGGAGCCAAGTGCTGGGATAAGTCCATGCTTTATAGAGCACCTCCTCTTGCATTATCTGCTCTTCCTAAGCCCTGTTTCCAGGTGCAGAAACCAAGGCCCTGAAAGAAAGTGGCTTACTCAAAGCCACTTGGCCAAGAAGGGGTAGAGCTAGGACTAGAACCAACTCCCTATGCAGGGTTAGCTACTTGCCCCAGGAAGCCCCACATTTTCCTTCCACCACCACTTCTTACTCCTTCCTGTGCTCTATTTTCTTCCCAGCAAAGTCCCATCTTTGGCATTAAAGGCTCGTTTAAGACATATCTATTACTAGAGAGGCCTGTCATGTTCATGGCCTGAGTGTCCAGTTACCAGAAAACAGCAAGTCCCCATACATGGACAGGGGAAGATTTAATGGGGCAGCCTGAGAGAGCTCTGCCCTGATGCCACTCTTGACACCCAGACTACAGGAAAGCCAGTTCTGTCCTTCAGACCAGGACACTGGTCAAAAACCCCCATCCCTGTTCACTGGTAAGGCCCTTACAGATCAGCTCCCTGAGTGAGGTCTAAGAGGAATAAGGTCAAATTCCCCCTAGACATCCTGGAACTTCACTCAGCAAGTGTCAGCTCCTCTTTCTAGGTCTGTCTTCTGCTGCTCTCCATACCTGCAGTTCAGCCCGGCCCATTCCTACTACTTTCCCAGCAAAGAAATTCATTCTTCACACCTTTGCTCAAGCTGAGTCTCTACCTGGCATGCCCTCTCTCATCTTAAGTTCACACTCCACCCTCATGTTTTTCAAGTCCCTCATCTTCAAAGTACCCTTCCAGGGACTTCACCCCATGTATGACACCCACTGTCTAGACTCCACGGTACCGACAGCCCCTCTACCTCTGACGATCCTGCTTCCATGTGGGCTCTTCCTGTCTCCCCAGGAGGGTTGATAGCTCCTGCAAAGCACATGCTATGCTGACAGCCTTCTTGTGCCCTCTGGCTTCTAGCCAGGCACATGGGAGTATTGAGAGGAACACTTTGTACATGGAGGTTATCACTGCTGTGGGAAGTTTCACCTCTGGCCAGCCCCTCCAGGGTTGCGTGTTTTAGGGTAGCAATCCTGACAAAGAATCTTTACTGGTAGTCAAAATGTTTTTTAAACCCTTTTGAGGTCAACAAAAGCCAAATGTTGCTGAGTGTGTGTTCTCTGTCCGTCCTCACCCCAACCCTGCCCTGCACACAGAGCCAAGCCCTGTCTGTCCTGGTCCCTGGGCCTGGGCCATGCAGATAAGGCCCCCTAGGTCACTGGGTCTGGGTGTAGGTGCTGGAAGGTTGGCAGAACCAGCCACATTTTATCCAGCTCCAGGGCAGATATGGGCCCTGCCAGCAGGTATAGGCCTGTGCTCATGCTGTTCCCTCTGATGGATGTCCTCACCCCACCCCCCAGCTCTGTTGAAACCCTGTCCATCTCAGATACCACCTCTGTGTGAAGCCTCCAGTACTTTCTTAGCTGTTACTAACTGCCCCTTTCTCCAGTACTCCCAAGCTCTAAGCCTCATCTCTATGATTGTTGAGTAGGTCGGTGTCTGTCTCCTCTCTGGTTGAGCAGCCCAGTTGCTTCTCTGCCTTTTGGCTAAGATCAAGTGTAGCTGAGCAGCCCTGTGACAACAGAAAGCATCTGCCTATCATCTGTAAGAGCTGATCAGGTCGAATAGATCTTAGGCTCCTGAAAGTTTTGATGAATCACCAAGGGAGGTCTTTTTATGGTCATTTCATGGACTGAGGCAGTTGGCCCTTCCAGCCGTGGAGAGCAAGACCCATCTAAGTCTCTCTAAAACTGAGAATGCTTGTCTTCTGGGAGATGGGGAAACAAAGGCCTGGGTTTAGGATTTGAGATAGAGGACCATACTCACAGGCCTGTTTTCCAATCTGGCTTATAAAACATCTCTGTAATCCCCTTTCACTGTAGCAGAGAAAGAAATCGAAAGCAAGAGATAGCTGATGACCCAGAAAATTCATCTGCAGTACAGATGGGACTGGAATGGGACTTGTATCACCTCTAAATCCCAAATCGCTCAAGAAACAGTCATCTTGGATTTTGGGAGTAGAGAAGGCCATACACAAGCTGAAAATGCTGCAAAGACTCTCAGAGGGTTTGCCCTAACTAAAGGCCTGGCACATGGTAGGCCAACAACCGCTTGTTCTGAGATGAATGAATGAGAAGTTTGTTGCAAGAGTCTCCTGCCCACCCAATTTTAGTCTCTGGTCACCATGGCCTGGTCCCACTCACACTGGTCTAGCAGTTACCAAGCTCCTGTCTTGGACGTGGCCCAGCCGAGGTCACAAGCATCTGACCCAGCCCATGCCCTACACAGGAACACTCTTCCTGGAGGGGGAGAGCAACAGGCAGAGGCTGGCCCACTGGCCTCTCCTAGCCTGAGGCTTTATGGGGTGCAAGTGCTTCCCATATTTTGGAAGAAAGAACTGCAAACACCAGCAAGAAGTAGGTTTCCTTCTTCCCTTTTAACCTAGGCCTCCTAGAAGACAGGGAGATGTTATCTTCCAGTCTCTGTTACGCAGCCCAGGAAAGCCTGCCTGTGGGCTGACAGTGCTGAGAGCTTATATACACTGCCTTGGCATTTAGAATTCTAGATTGGCAGGGACCCTCAAGATTGCCCATCCACTCTGCTGTTTCACGGGTGGGAAACTGACACCCAAACAGCAGAGCAAGAATACACGATCCTCACTCCCCTCCTCTCATTCTGACTGCATTCTAATTCTTTGGGTAGATCTCTCTGTCTCCCAGAGCTTAACTCTGAGCTCTGAAGGTCAGGAATAGAGTTCTGTTAACTTCTGTGTCCCTCTCACAGTAGACATTAAAAAGGTTAAAGAAGATGTTACTGATCCCAGAAGCAACTCTAGCTGGGCCTCAGTTTCTCATTAGCAGAATTGGAGAGGGAAGGGAGATAGTCCCAATCTCTAGGGTCCTCACCAAGGTGATTCTTAGTGCCCAGGGAGTAGTAGTACAGTGTGATCTTAGCGCTCCATCAGCTTGTGACGATCTCAGCTCCTAAGATTTGGGGACAGTGAAGAAATACTTATCCATAGGGTAGGCTGCATGCTATGAAGTCAGCCAGGTTTGCCTGTGGTAGCTAATCCCGTCTCCTTTCAGAACTACTTCTTCCCCTACCAGTCCTCCTTCCCTTGCCCAGGGCCTTGCTCTCAGCCAGCTGCCTGGGGTGGCTTTCCTGTACAGCTTTAAACTCCTTCAGTGCAGGAACCTTGACAGAGTAAGAGGGGGAAAAATGTTTAATGAGCAGATGAGTGAGTAGCGGGGTCCAGAGGACCATGATGCCGTAACCCAAAGGCAAGCACCTTAAAGGTGGAATTAATGGTGCCCTGTCAGCCCAAGACAGGGAGATGTTTGGTAGCAGGGCAGTGGGTATGTGCTTCATGTCACCTGGCAGTTCCAGAAACTCCAAAGGGCCAAACAGAGAGTACATTATTCACCGACATCTTCTCGCTAGGAATTAGATGTATTCCTAAGGTCACACATGGGATAGTAACAGCTCAGAGAAAGGATGAGGCTTCAAACCTGTCCTGGAGGTGACAGCCCCCTCCTTCTCCAGAGGCACAGAAAAATTCAGATCTGGGGTTCACATCTCAGCTCTGCTACTTGGAGCTGTGAGCTTGGTTTATTCCATACCAATTGTAGTTTCCTCATCCATCCATGCCCACCTTATGTGGTTGAGGTAAGGGTTAAACAAGATAAGGTATGTGACATGTAAACCAGTCAGCTCTACCTAAATATTAACCAAAGGACCAAAAGATGAGAGGAACCAAAGTCATCCATTGGTGGTGCCATATCCTCAGTGCTAACCTGACTGACTTCTTCCTCTCCAGGACAAGAGTGAAACCACCAGGGGAGCCCTCTCCCGAAGGCCTTGTCGCCCCAGACCTAATTCACTCCCTCCCACCCTGCCTGAGGAAGAAACTCGTAGGATTGCACGGATATTTTCTTCCCGGTACTCCCAGAAAGACTGATGCAGCCTGAGGGACTGAGGGAAAGAACAACCTGCCCACCCTCCCTCAGCCTTGCCCAGCCTGCAGGAGGTGCCAGGTCTGGCCCCCTGAAACCACCACCAGCTAGTCCATGGGCGCCTTGAGAAACCCAGACAGCCCAGACTAAAGGAGTGTCCCAAACCAGCCCAGTGTCCACTTGCCAGGACTTCAGCTTCTTTCTTCTATGGTGACACAAAGGCTAAAAACAAAATGGATTCCAGTGCCGAAGTGGCCCACCCATCTTTTAACCAAGGGACCAAAGTAGACAACTTGCAGTGGAGAAACTCCTCCCAGTGTCCTTGACACAGCTGACTGCTGACATGAGCCCACCCTCTGCCAGAATATGATGGGCCATTTTTGCCTTACAGGTTGGGGAGGGGGAGGGTGTAGATTGTGTTCATAGCCGAGGAAATCCTAGGGCCATCTCCAGTTCATTTGTGTGGGAATAAGGGTATTTTATAGATATAAATTATTTTTATGCTGTATCAAATTAATAGGAGAGAGGGGAGAAGTCATCTCCTTCAAACTTTTAATCTGATTGTCTGAAATTCTAACCATGCTTTTAACTTATTATTTTTACCCAGCTCCCAAGGTCGTTCCTGCCTATGTGTGAATAAAATCATATTGGTGTTTGTATTCCTTGCACAAGTGTTTGCTGGGTTGGCCCTTAGAGTGGGGATGCTAGGAATTCGTTAGCACTCTAACTGCCAGAGAGCAAGTTTGACAACCATACAATCCCTTAGAGAAGCTTGTCTGGAACAGGAAACCAGGGTCACCATGAGCTTCTGAGCTCCTCCAAAGATCAGGTTGGTCCAGGTTACAGTGACACCCAGTATTTCCTTTGGTGGTGCTTGAAATCTATCAGCAAAGTGGGGGAGTCTCCTGGAACAGTCCCCTCAGAATCCACCTTGTCTCTGGGATGGGAAACTCCAGCCTAGACTGTCAGACCACAAACAACAGAGCAGCTACCCTAGGCAAGGCCCTGCGAAGAGGATGAGAAAGGGGCACAGATGCATAGAGTACACAGTGTGGCTGGGCGACAGGGTTGGAAAGGAACTAAGGTGGAAAGTCCTGCTGTTCACCACAAGTGCTTGTCATTTCAGTCCTCAAAACAGCTTCGTAACTAGATATTATGATGCCCCTTTTATAGTTAAACTGAAGCTCAACAAAGTTTAGTGTTTTGCTTCTGTTTATGTGGTTAGGAAGTGGATCACCACACAAGACATCCCCAGAGATGTCGCAAGGCTGCTGCACTTGGTGATCAAAACAAGGTAAGTGCTGAATGTGGGGAAAGACCGCGTAGGTGGAGCAGTCAGGGGAGGCTTCCTAGAAGAGACGGGGTGAGCCCAGAGAAAGGCCAAGCCATGGAAAGCTGCAGAGAGAGAGTCAGGAGGGCGCACTGAGCCACAATCAACTGGAGATAAAGAAGAGACTAGTCTGGCTCTGTCTGAGCTCCTGCAGCCTCATCCGTAAAACATAACCCCAGCTTCACAGGGTTGTGATGAAGATCAAATGAGATGACATTTGTGAAAGTGCTTCGCCTACACTTGGCACTTAGTGGAAGCTTAGGAAATGTCAGCCCCACCTACTCTTCTGAAGCTCCAGGAGTAACCCAGCAGAGGCAAGCGCACCAATGACTGAGACAGGCAGAGCACACTGGGCCTTGGAGGGTGCAGAGTGATGCAGGAACCCTGAGGAGGGAGCAAGTACCCTCCTTATTGGTGATGTGCCCTCTGGCCAGCCTTTCCGCCTTGTGTTTATCTCAGCTCCTAAGCTTCAGCCTGCCAGCCCACCCCGTCTCCAGCACCACAGAGGCCGTCCTCCCTCCTGGGTCTCCCTCTCAGGTCGCCAGTGCACAGCTTTCAGGGCCCAGGGATCCACCTCCCTTGGGGCACAGGGAACCTACAGAGGGACAGTCAGGGGCCCAGGCCTGAGAGGTAAAGCCTCAGGTGAATAATATTCCTTTCAAATCCTGCTCCAGCTCCTGTAAATAACCTGATAGGGTCAAGTTAGGATACGGCCACAGGAGGACGTGGGCTGCTCCTACCCAGGCTGAGAGCAGCCTCCGATGACACAAAGGGACCCTGAGGATCTGACACCACCACCTCCTCTTCCAAAGACTATGTTACGTACAGTCTTGTTCCTGGAAGTTGGATGTATTTCCCAGTGCCAGCTCTGAGGTGGAATGGCTTGCTGAGTCATGCAGCATGAATATGAGGAAGATGTTTGTTCCCACCACCAGAACTAGCCAGTGTCTCCCCCACTTGCCTTTGAGTACTGCCCCCACGGAGACTGGAATGTAGGTGTTTCTGATCGCCAGAGGCTGGTCGCATCCCAGCCCATAGCAGCCAACCTTGGATCGTCTGGTATGGGCTGGATGTGGGACAGGGAGCCAAAGCAGTCAGACCTGGCCCTGCCCTCAAGAAGCACCCAGGCCTCAGCACCCCTCCCTCTGGGTTTTTCCAGGGCTTGCTGCCCCTTTGTTTAGGTTCCTACTGTTTATCCCTCCCCCATAGACTCCCCGCAATTCACCCCTCCACCTCCAGGCTTGTATTCCCTGTGGAACTCAAAACCTACTTCCTGAACCCTCCTCATCTCAGCAGGCCCAGCAGCCACTCCCTTCTAACATAATGCAACTGCCTGCTCTGCTGACCTTAAGGGCTGGGCCTGGTCCAAGGAAGGGGACAGGTACAGCCTAAGCTTTGTACTTGAGTATAGTTCTGACCTCTGCCCTGTGACCACGGCTCTGTGGCCAAGTCCAGAAATGTCCTCTGCCTAGTCCTCCTCTGCCCTACCCAGTTGACTTCCTTTGTGTATCTCCCTTCTGCCCCTCCTCTCCTGCCCCCCACTTTTCTGTTTCATCTAGGTCCCAAGTTCAGCCATGCACAGCACTTACTGTCAGTGCTTATGGGTGAAGCCTACAGTGGCTGCTGCAGGAGACCCCTCCACCCTGCCCCAGCTCCCTTTGGCTCCAGCAGTGTTGATGCTGAAGCCTCCAAGTATCATGTCATAGAGAAGAGTGTTCACAGCAGTTAGGCCCAAAATGCGTTATAGTTTAGAGGCTGGAGGTCAGGCCCTGCTGCATGCTAGCTATATGACCCGGGTAAGGCACTGCCCTCTCAGAGCCTCAGTTTTCCCCTCTGTTAAACTAAAATTTTAGGATCCCCAGCAATAAAAAGGAATGAAGTACTGACACACACTGCAGCATGGATGAACCCTGAAAGCACTGTTAATGCCAAGAGAAAGAAGCCAGTTACAAAAGAGCACATAGTGTATGATTCTATTTATATGAAATGTCCAGAATAGACAAATCTGTAGAGGCAGAAAGTAGATTAGTGGTTGCCTGAGGCTGGGGGGAGGGGAAGGGGAAGTGACTACTAATGTGTATGGAGTTTTTCTGGGGGGTTGATGAAAATGTTAAATAGATTGTAGTGATGGTTGCACAACTCTCAATATACTAAAAACCATTTAAATTGGTACATTTGAAATAGATGAATTGTATGGTTTTGCTTGAATTATATCTCAGTATATCTGTAATTTAAAAAAATTTAGAATCCTAATAACACCCACTTCATAGGGTTGTGAAAAATAAAAACAATGTATGTAAAACATTTAGCACATAGTAGGCACCAAGAAATGACAGTTATCATCATTGTTATTATTAAGAGGAGGCCTGAGAGAGTTGTGCCCAGCCTATCATGTATGGATTGTCAAAAGTGACAGGTCCACCCCCCACCACATACCCTTGTCACCACCCAAGGAAGCTTTCACAGCTTGAAGGAGCCATATTAAAGTGCCCACAGTCAAGAGAACTGAACCAAATCTGGAACTCACTGACCTCTCCCATCACCTCTCTGCTCCTCACCAGCCAGCCTCTCGTCAAGTGATCGGGCTGTCAACTAGCTTCTCTAGGATAAGGTTTCAGGTCAGTGGGAATGTATAAGACCAGTGCCAAGCTGAGGCGACAGAAACAACTGTGAATGGCAAGAAGGGGCCCTCAGATCCCTGCTGCCACCTCCTGGGATGGAGCCCTAAGAAGCCCCTTTGCTGCCCCTGCCCTGGCTGGACTCACAGGTAAGACCCCTTTCTCCTCCCCACCCCTCCGCTCTCCCTCTCCCTTGTTCTCCCTTACTGGAGGCTTACAGAGCAGCCAGGAGCTGTCAGCGATCATTAGCCATAGCATGACAGACCTGAGAGACTCAGTCCAGCCCCTCACCTTGTCAAGATGAGGGAACTGCAGCCCTGGTAAGAGCACTGTGGCAGGACTGGGACTTGAACCCAACACCTGTGTCACTCTCTCCTTGCCCCACTAGCTGATTCAGGTGGGATTTTGCAAATCCCCATAGATAGGAAGTGCTTTCTTCTTTGCCTGGCCCAGAGCTCCAGAGCATAAAGCCCTCTCCACGTGAGGATCTTGGGGCTGTTTTCCTGAGTCAGGATGGTGCGGGCACCTGTGGCCTGGGGCCTGGCCCAGGTCATGTGCCAGGAGGTTTACAGAGCCCATGGTCACTCTATGCCCGGATGGCTTCTCTGGTGGGATGTTTTGCCAGGGAGGGTGGAGTTGGAGTTGAGGAGGCAATAGGATGTCTCGGAGTGGGGTCCTCTGAGCCCTACTTCAGAGTTACCATGGGGAATTTGTCTCTAACACAGACTCAATCTCCGAGGCTGAGGGTGGAGAATCCACTCAGTAAACAAGCAGCTTAAGGGATTCTGAGCTTCTCCTGACATCAGACTCTCTGGGCAGTGGAACAGGCACAGACCTAGGTGCCAACCTCAGCTCCATCACTTCAGCTGTATGACTAGCTAAAGCCCTCAAAGCCTCAGGTCCCTGGTTTATGAAGTGGAAATAATGATAGCAACTACCTTATAGCTTTATGAAGAGATTGAATTAGTCAATGTCTGTAACCTCAGCAGGGTGCCTGGTGCAGGAAGCACTCAGCAAACATTGATGAGCTGTGCAGGCTAGAACATCCCATCCCTCAGGTACCCCAACAGAGCTACAGGGAAAAGGACTCTCTTGACTTCTTCTTTACCAGCCAGTGTTGAAGGTCTGCTGGCTGCTAGGGTTCTGGGGGAGGCTGGAGTGAAGGGGAAGGAGGCTTAAAGCCACTGGCCTCAGGGCAGCCCCTACCTGTGCCCAGCACTGTGGCCTCACTCTCCCAATTTGACTGAAAGTTCTAGAGCCCTCCCCGCAAGGTGTGTATGGCTTTTGACCTGAGTCCATGCCCATCAGTTCCATTTCCCTGGGTGGCTCAGGACTGCCCCTGGAATGGGCTCCAACTTGGTCCCTGGCCACTGCTCTTGACCAAGTTCAGGCTTCGGTACCTCCTGCTGGCACCATTCCAGCAACTTCCTCACTGTTCTCGGAGCCTCCCACCTCTCCCTTCCAGTCCAGCCTTGACACCTGCACCCGCACGCTCTGAACACAAGTCTGTTACTGGAAAACCACCAACCACTCTCCCTTCTCCACTAGATTAAGTGTAACCCTGGCATTCAAGGCCCTCTACCAAATGCCCCTGTGGTCCATCTCTGATCTCATTTCCTATTTCTCCACTTCAGTAAATGGGGTTCTTTGGTCAACTGGTCCTCCCTGACCACCCTCCCAAGTGTCCTCCCTGCACCAGGCTTTGGAGAGAAGCAGGATAAGTAGATCCTATCTCTGTCTTTGGGGCTCCCCATCTAGGGGGAAATCCTTTACAGTTAATGAGCTCATTCTACAAGAATGCATGGGGTCAAAGGCAGCCAGGACAAAGTAGGTTCAGAAGGGAAGCCGTGTGACAGTTCAGCCCTCCAGCCTGGGAAGAAGAGGCTTTCTCCAGCAGGAGAGTCCAGCAGGAGTCAAAGCCAGTGAAACCAGCTGCCTGCAGGGCCTGATAAGGCACAAACACTCCACACCAAGTGCCCTGGGCAGAGAATGCATTAGAATCACACAGCCCTGGAGGGAGTCCTACCTCTGCTGCTATGTGGCCCCAAACAGGTGATTTCACCTGTCTGGGCCTCAGTTTGTAACTGAAAGTGGAAAAAATGCCTAACTTGTAGGGTTTTTTCTTTAGAGCCTGGGTGGCCCCCAAAGGTTTTGAAAATGGGACACTCCTACAACCAATGAGACACTAGAGCTAGGGCCTCCCCAACTCTGAGATTCTGATGTTCAGATTCATGATGCTGAGATCCCAAGCACTCAGCTCACATCAGAGGAGGGGAAGGGCAGCAAAATGCCAGGGCCTGGGAGAAAGGCTACCAGGATACAGACCTAGGAGAGGCAGCTGCTCCCACACACCCACATGCTGCATTCCAGCTCCCAGGCAGAGGAGCCAGAGCCTCCCTGCTGGGGACAAGCCCAGCACCTGGCTGCTACTGGTCTTCTGTGGGGTAAAGGAGAGTGAGGAAGGAGGCAGGTGGACGGTGGGTCTTCTAGCACACCTGCAATGGTCTCTCTTCAGCCAAGAGAGGTACACCTATAGTCCCAGCTACTCAGGAGAATAAGGGGGTAGAATCATTTGAGCCCAGGAGTTCAAGGTTGCAGTGAGCTAAGATGATGTCACCGCACTCCAGCCTGGGTGACAGAGTGAGACCCTGTCTCTAAAAAGCAAAAATAAAAATATATAAAAATAACTTTTGAAAAAAAGACTATATGCAGGCTGCCTTGCAAAAATAAGTTTTTCCGAGGTGAGTAACAGTTATGTTGAATCACAACCAATGTTTATTTAATTTATTTGGGAGAGAAGGATCTATGAGACTTGGCAGGCTTTGTACACCTCGGGGAGCAGGATTAGGAGAGAAGGCCTCTCACAGGAAGCAGCTTGACACTGGCAAGAACAGAGTGTATGTGGAGTTAGAACCACGTCTTGTCTCTGCCTGGGCCTCGGTTTCCTCATCTGTGGGGTGGAGATGCCACCACCAGCCCTGCCTGCCCCATGGTATGGAAGGGAGGGGCAGGAGCAGGGTAAGGATTGCAAGATATGAGGGATGAGAAAGCGACTTGTTTTCGTAGACCGAATTCATGCAGCTTGAGTATGGCAGTGCCCAGGCTTCTCACTTTCTAGAGCCCTGCCTGGGTGGTGAGGGACCCCTGGGGACTGGGCCAGACATCTGCTCCATCCGCCTCCTCTGGCCTTTCTCCTGCAGCCTTTCCGCTGCACTGAAGCCCACGGCTGCCTCTCTCCTTGGACCTCCTCGGCCCCAAAGGCACCAGGCAGAGCTTTTTGGGACCATGGTTGGACTAAAGCCTTCAGACGTGCCTCCCACAACGGCTGTGAAGTTCCTGGGGGCAGGCACAGCGGCCTGTTTTGCTGACCTCTTCACCTTTCCACTGGACACAGCCAAGGTCCGCCTGCAGGTAGGTTGTGATTATTCTCAGGTTCAGCCCGGGCGGGGTCCCTGTGCACACAGTCCCTTCCTGCCTGCCCACCCAGCTCCTCACCCACTGCGGTTGTCCTTCAGATCCAGGGGGAGAACCAGGCAGCCCAGGCAGCCCAGGGTGTGCGGTACCGTGGCGTGGTGGGCACCATCCTGACCATGGTGCGCACCGAGGGCCTCCTCAGCCCCTACAATGGGCTGGTCGCCGGCCTGCATCGCCAGATGAGCTTTGCCTCCATCCGCATTGGCCTATACGACTCAGTCAAGCAGATCTACACCCCCAAAGGAGCAGACCGTGAGTGTCCGGGTCCCCAGGGACACCAAGGGGGTGGGTGAAAGCAGAATCTTGGCATGTGGGTCAGGAGACCAGGGCAGTCCAGACTCAGAGCAGAATAGGGGTTGTCGGGAAGCTGGTAACAGGCGCTCATAAGGAGACTCTGAGTGACATCAAGGAAGCTCCAAACCCTAACCCAGTAACAGAGTGCAGACACAGGGCCAGGGCAGCCCCGCGAAGAGGAGCATCATCCCAGAGAGCTCTTCAGTGCGGAACACTGGCCCACTCTCTGCTTCTTCCAGATTCCGGCATCGTTACCCGGATTTTGGCGGGCTGCACCACAGGGGCCATGGCAGTAACCTGTGCCCAACCCACAGATGTGGTGAAGATCCGATTTCAGGCCAGCGTCGCTCTCGGGCCCGGGAGTGACAGGAAATACAGCGGGACTATGGATGCCTACAGAACCATCGCCAGGGAAGAAGGGCTCAGGGGCCTGTGGAAAGGTGGGTTTGGACTCCAGGTTCAGGGGGCCTTCAGCAGAGCCTTCCCTGCGCTAGGGCTGGGCAGGGAACCGAGCAAGGTGTGAACTCCCAGCATGGTGTGTTCCAGTGATTCTGAAAGAGCATCCCAACCAAAAATACCTCACTGACCTGCCACAGCACCTCAAATTCAGTTCATTTTACCAGCCCTTCACCATGAGCAGGCTGCTGCGAGAGAGACAGAAATGAATACAAGATACCTTCCACCCCAGCAGGGCACTTGCAGACATGCAGAGGAGATAAGTCAGGGAGCAGCTATACCACAGGCAGGATGTGCTAGGTGTCACGCCAGAGGTGTAGATCCAGAGGTGGGAAAAAGCATCCCAGCTGTGCAGAGAAGGTGAGGCCTAAGCTGGGCTTCAAAGGCTCCACGTGTGTGGAGATGGAAAGGAAGGGCTTTCAAGCAGGGCACAGAGAAAACAAGCTTTGGAAAAGCATAACCGTGAGGAGTGAGGCACAGGGAGATGTACTGCTGAGGGGGCTTCTTGAGTTCCCCATGTGTCTATGTGGTGGCCGCCTTGACGAATGCTGGAATCTCTCACATGTGGGCGACGTCATACGAATCCTTGTGGAAGGAACAGTGACCCAGTGAAATTTAAGGGCAAGACATCTGGGTCATAGCCCTGGCTCTGCACTCACTTGCTGGGTGCCCTCCCAGAACTGTCCCCTCCTGTGAAACCAGGAGGTTGGTCTTGATGTTCTCCTTGGGCCCTGCTAGGACTACATTCTGCCACTGTTCCAAAATCTCAGCCTCCCTTTTCCAAAGAATGACTTCCTTTTCTGGTTGCACCTGGGTCTCAGGGAAGCATATTTTAATTTTGACAGCTATTATAGATTATCCTCCAAAATGTGGCCAAATCAACAAAAGTGAGCCTCTCTCTTTTCTGTCTCTGAGGAAGACACATTAACCCTAGAAAGGAAAGTGTGGAATCTGCTCAGCTGGGGCAGGCTCTGCTAGCTGAAACCATTGGAATGGGGCACTATGCCCCAAACTGTGGCCTTGCAACCAGGGCTTCCACTTCTCCCATTCCCCATTCATCAGCCCCGACTCCCTTCCTAACAGGAACTTTTCCCAACATCACGAGGAATGCCATTGTCAACTGTGCTGAGATGGTGACCTACGACATCATCAAGGAGAAGCTGCTGGACTATCGCCTGCTCACAGGTGAGGCACCAGGCTCCAGGCAGACAGCCCTCCCTCAGCAGGACAGGGACACGGAACTCCACAGAGTGGGCACCACCCAGAGATAACAAGCCTTTAGGAGGAGTAGAGAGAGCAGTAGCCAACAGTGAAAAGTGCCCAGTACTTGACCATGACTGGTAGGAAAGACACCTAGGCTGGGAGGCTGGAAACTGGATGCCAGTCCTAGCACCATTTCTCACTGCGGATCTTTAAGCAGGGGTCTCTCACCTTCCCTGATTTCAGTTTCCTCAAACAAGATGGTTTGGGCTGGATGACCTTCCAACTCTGGAATGGCCCAGTTCTAGTTTGCCAGCATTTACGAAGAGCTTAGCCCTGGGCACAGAGAGATATGGAAAATACTGTCCTTATCCTCAAGAAGTTCAAGGTTTAGTTGGGGACAAACAATAAACATACATGGAACAGAATGCAAGCACACTCCTTGATATTTGCTCTTCCCTTCTCTTCTACAGACAACTTCCCCTGCCACTTTGTCTCTGCCTTTGGAGCTGGCTTCTGTGCCACAGTGGTGGCTTCCCCAGTGGACGTGGTAAAGACCCGGTATATGAACTCACCACCAGGCCAGTACCGCAGCCCCCTGGACTGCATGCTAAAGATGGTAGTCCACGAGGGCCCCACAGCCTTCTACAAGGGGTGAGCCGCCTCCTATACCTCCAGCACTCTCTCCCAGAGAACTGGGGCTTCTTTCTTTTCTAATGTAGCTATAATGGGTCAGTCTGGGGATGTAGTAGTAAACAGTACAGATGTAAATGCCATGAAGAAGAAGTATAAAGAACTATGGAGGACTGGGCGCAGTAGCTCACGCCTGTAATCCTAGCACTCTGGGAGGCTGAGGCAGGTGGATTGTTTGAGCTCAGGAGTTCAAGACCAGCCTGAGCAAGAGCGAGACCCCATCTCTACTAAAAGTAGAAAGAAATTATATGGACAGCTAAAAATATATATAGAAAAATTAGCCAGGCATGGTGGCACATGCCTATAGTCCCAGCTACTTGGGAGGCTGAGGCAGGAGGATTGCATAAGCCCGGGAGTTTGAGGTTGCTGTGAGCTAGGCTGACACCATGGCACTCTAGCCCAGGCAACAGAGCAAGACTCTGTCTCAAAAAAAAAAAAAGAACTATGGAAGAAAAAAAAAAGTGAACCAAACCTGATTTGGAGGGTCAAGGAAGCCTTGATGAGAAAAAGTAGTTTAGGAATACGTAAAAGCACTATCTATTTCCAGTCTTTGGGGAAGGAGAGAAGGAGAGAAAGGTAGTTAGTAATCCTGGAACTTTTCCCCAACGTACTGCCACGACCATTGATCACCACACTGATGGCAGCCAAAGTGCCTCCCTCACTATCCCAACACACTTCACATGTTCCTGCTTCTATGCCTTTGCATTTACTGTTACCTCTGCATGGAATGCCTCTCACTATCTACAGGATCTAAATCTTAGCCATTCTTTAAGACTAGTTCATATGCCACCTATTCCCTAACACTCTCAGATATAAATTTTCCCTCCTCCTTGTGGATGTTGGCAATACCATCTGACACCATCTTTATGGTATTTACCACCTCGTGCCTTGTATTATAGTATTTGCAAGCTACAAGTATGCCCCATGCTAAAGCATAAGCTCCTTAAATCCAAGGATCGGTACCTTATATTAGGTTGGTGCAAAAGTAATTGGGGTTTTGGACCCTGAATTTTAAATCATTATAACTAGGATCAAACACATCTTTATTAATCAAAATAGGAACCATTACAATCAACACATTTTTGCCAATGAGAAATAAGTTTATTTATTCCTGTAGCATAAAAATCCATGCTTCAGAATTCAATGAACTCTTGGAAAGCAACTTCTCCATCCTGCTGGTTGTGGAAGCATTTTCTCTGCAAAAAGTTGAGATGCTTGAAGAAGTGGTAGTCAGTCGGCAAGAGGTCAGGTGAATATGGCAGATGAGGCAAAACTTTATAGCCCAATTCGTTCAACTTTTGAAGTGTTTGTTGTGTGACATGCGGTCAGGCATTGTCATGGAGAAGAATTGGGCCCTTTCTATTGACCAATGCCAGCTGCAGGCATTGCAGTTTTCGGGGCATTTCATCGATTTGCTGAGCATACTTCTCAGAGGTAATGGTTTCGCTGGGATTCAGAAAGCTGTAGTGGATCAGACCACCAAACAGTGACCAAGACCTTTTGTTGGTGCAAGTGTGGCTTTAGGAAGTACTTTGGAGCTTCTGCTCGGTCCAACCATTGAGCTGGTCATCGTGAGTTGTCATATAAAATCCACTTTTCATTGCATGTCACAATCCAATTGAGAAATAGTTCATTGTTGCATACAGGAAGAGAAGACGATACTTCAAAACGATGATTTTTTTGATTTTTGGTCAGCTCATGAGGCACCCACTTATCGAGCTTTTTCACCTTTCCAATTTGCTTCAAATGCCGAACGACTATAGAATGGTCGACACTGAGTTCTTTGGCACCTTCTCGTGTAGTTGTAAGAGGATCAGCTTTGATGATTGTTCTCCATTAGTCGTTGTCAACTTCCGATGACCAGCCACTGCGCTCCTCATCTTCAAGGCTCTCCTCTCCTTTGCAAAACTTCTTGAACCACCACTGCACTGTACATTCGTTAGCAGTCCTGGGCCAAATGTATTGTTGATGTTGCGAGTTATCTCCACTGCTTTATGACCCATTTTGAACTTGAATAAAAAATCACTGGAATTTGCTTTTTGTCTAAATACATTTCCATAGTCTAAAATAAATATAAACAGCAAGTAATAAGTCATTAGCAAAGAAACATAAAGTGAGAAATGTACATTAAACTGATGCATAACATAACCACATTTAAGAATGTATTCCAATATCAAACAGCAAATTTCAGCAATGCTAAGACCACAATTACTTTTGCTCCAACCTAATACATCTTTTATCTCCCAAAGTGCCTAGCACAAAGCAAGCATTCAATAATGTAGGTTATTTATGATTATCATGGTAGCTAAGGCACCATGTATTAGACCTTGTGCTAAGCATTTGACGTATGGTTCCTCAACAATCCCCTGAACTGGGTAGTATTCTCCACATTTACTGAGGAGATTGAGTCTTGGAAAAGTTAAATAACTTCTCCAAGATCACAAGTTAAAATGGCAGAGCCACAGCTCAAACCCAGACCATCAAACACCACATCCAACATGTTGTTTATCCTACTGGTAAGCCTTTTGCTTGGCCCTCTCACCTTCCACCACTGATGCCTTCAACAGATAGTTTCTGGTGCCCAACATAAGACTGGACCCAACAAGAAAGCGAGAACCACCATAGGTTCTCAAGCCTGGGAATGACATAATAAAACCGTATTTTAATTGACAGACTATTCTTCTGGTAAGTGCTTCTATCATTACAGTCTTCCTCTCTAGCCACTTGTCTCAGTTGTCAAACATTTATTGAGCATTTTGTGTGTGCCAGGCCCTGTGCTGCTTTCCTCAAAGAGCAGCAGGCAAGTAGGTGACATTTATTGAGTGTTTACTGATATTGGGCCCTGTACATGCTATGTGCTGTCCAACATTAACTCATTTAATCTGCATGACAACTCTGTAAGGCAGATACTGTTATTTTCCTGGTTTCACAGATAAGGAAACTGAGAAAGATTAAGCAACTTGTCCGGGTTCTAAAGCTAGAAACTGGGAGAGCTAGGATTTGAACCCAGGTCTGACTCCAGAGTTCACATTTGTTGCCACAATGCTATAGTCCCTGTGAGGGTCAGGAAAGGCCATAGCGTGGTTATGGTGCCCAAGTTGACTCCTACAGAGCAAAGAGCAATGAGCCAGGCAAAGAAGAGAGTAAGGGGCCATTCCAAGCAGAACATCATGAGCAAAGGCATGGAGGTAACAGGGCCTGGCATCATCAGGGAACTGTCACTAGCTGAGTCTGGCAGGAGTGAAAGGGCCCAGGAGGGGATTAGAGGAGAGGCTGAGAGGAAGACGGGGGCCAGGTCATGGGCTTATCCCTGAGTCCCTGAGGCACAGCTGAGCTGGGGGCCTCTCTCTCTGCTGTGCCACGGCAGCACAGGCACACTCTCTGGAATGAGCTAAATTTGGTGCCACACTGTCTTCACCCTGCGGTGGCCGAGCGTCTCAGTGTCCTGGCAGGATGTAAGTGAGCCCAGAAACACCAGGCAGCAGGGTGGAGTCAGGTCAGACACTCATTTGAACCCCATCTCTGACATTTATTAGCTATATGGTTTTGGTTGAGCTTCTTAACCTTCTCAGGCCTCGGTTCTGAAAAAGGAACCTGGCAGCAATCACAGCTGCCTCATAGAACTGCAAGAGGCCGGGCACGGTGGCTAACGCCTGTAATCCTAGCACTCTGGGAGGCCGAGGCGGGTGGATCCTTTGAGCTCAGGAGTTCAAGACCAGCCTGAGCAAGAGTGAGACCCCCCCGTCTCTACTGAAAATAGAAAGAAATTATATGGACAACTAAAAATATATATAGAAAAAATTAGCCAAGCATGGTGGTGCATGCCTGTAGTCCCAGCTACTCAGGAGGCTGAGGCAGGAGGATTGCTTGAGCCCATGAGTTTGAAGTTGCTGTGAGCTAGGCTGATGCCATGGCACTCGAGCCTGGGCAACAGAGTGAGACTCTGACTCAAAAAAAAAAAGAACTGCGAGGATTAACTGCCTGACACAGTAACCTGGCTCAAAATGTTAGTTTTCTTTCCTTTCCTGACTCCAACTTCTGCCTAAATCCCCTAAGCAGAGAAGAAAACAACTGAAAGGATCTCAGAAGATGCTCATGACAAACAGAAGTCAAGGTCCTTTGCCACTAACACTGTGTATGGGGGAGAGCACAGTGGGTCTCTTTGTGGTCTCCTAGTCCGCTCCACCTGATGTTTTGGTTGTTTTTCTCATCAGATTTACACCCTCCTTTTTGCGTTTGGGAAGCTGGAATGTGATGATGTTCGTAACCTACGAGCAGATGCAACGGGCCTTGATGAAAGTCCAAATGTTACGAGAATCTCCTTTTTGAAGAAGACAAGAAGGCAACTGGTACTTAACTTATATGAAACCAAGAATGGAAGAGTGGAATGAAACAGTAGATCCACATATACATGGACACAGACTACACATGTTTACAGAACTATTTATTTGTTGCTGATTCAAGAAACAGAAGTAGAAGAAGAAGAAGATTCTGGTCTTCAGTGCTTTATCTTAAGAACACTTTTGTTTTGCACTGACAAGATGGAGAATAAATTATATTAATTTTTGAAACCCATTAGACATGCCTAACATTTAGGCAAGAGAAACCAAAACAGATCCATTTGGATATAACGGAAGTTTGTAAACTTGTATCCTCCATAAAATCTGATTAGACAATGAATTATAAGCAGGAAAGACTGCAAATGCGGGACAGGAGTGGCCCACAATACAGTTTGAAATCAGCCATGGAGTCTAGAGGAATGCTACCAAAGCACCACAAAGCTGTGACTACAGGCCTCGTGGTCACACATGGATCATCAGCCTATTTGTAATGTGTCTGCCACGTAGAATCCACTGGGATTCTAAGATATGTGAGAAATAAAAGAGAAAACCTAGAACCTGTGCCAAAGGAGCCCTGATGAGCCAATGTGAGGCTGAGGCTTGCAAATATTCCCTTGATTGGAGAATCAAGAGGGTAGCCTCAGTCCCCCTTCTTGTAAAATGGAGGTAATAATCCCTTCCCTGCCTACCTCACCAGGGTAAAGGTCATGTGAGAAGCTGGGCATGAAGGCACTTTATAAAAACAAAAGCTCTGGACAAATGTAAACATAAGGACACTGCCTTGGGAGAGATTTGTCAGGACAGAGAGGAACTGCCAGAGAATAAGTTTTTGAAAGACACAGTTGTCTAGTGAGACCAAAAGAACCCAGGGACTCAGGGGCAGGGGGTAACAGTGGATGACATGAATCTGCAGGAGCCCCACTCCCTTGCAGCCCCCAGTCCCTGGCTCGATTGTGAGCACACTGAAAGGTTGTGGGGCTTGAGGTAAAAGACGTAGATGTCTGGCCAAGAGCCTAAATTAGCAAGACTCAGAATTTTTGGAAAATTATTATGACTCAATAAAGGAATTCACACCTCAGGTGGGGAATAAGAGCAGTTGCTTTTCTGCCTTCTCTTTCTTGAATAGAGATTTCCGTTCTCACTTCAGGCTTCATATTTGTCAGGATTGGGCCAGATCTGCCCCCACACACCTACCCTTCTGCCCTCTCTAACCTGGTTTGACTGCAGGCAAGTTCCTCTACCTTTTAAGGCTTCAGCTCCTCCATCACAAAAGACAGGGTTGAACCAGATGACCCATTTCCAAGCTTAAGACTACATGTCTTTCAGATTGATAATGGGGACCCAGATGCCAGTGTCTTTTTCTGCTTCTTGGCAGCCTTTTGTGGTTCTGATGATAGTCAGAACTGGCTTCAAACCTTACCCCACCCCACCTTACTAGCCACCTGACCACAGGGAATCCTTGCACCTAAGTATCCTACCAGAAAAGTGGGAATAACAATTCCTCCCCCATAGGCTTGTCGTGAGGGTTGCTCTAAAATCCCTTGCAATACAGGAGGTGCTCCTAATGGCATTTCCCCCCTTCCCCACTCTGACTCCTCTGCACCCTGCAAAAAAGCGAATATCCATTCATCCTCAGCACTTTCCTAAATTTAAATTATAACTTGAGATAATCCACATATACAAACTGGATAAAAGCAAAAATAAAAGCTGATTTCATATCTGGCTTGGCTTTCAAATAAAACCCATATTTAAAAGTTTCCCCATCTTTTGACTTGACTGATAATGTACAAACCACTCTCAAACTCCTGGTCTCAGTTTGTAAATTTCTAGGGGCCAGGAATTATGTCATCCATGAATTTCTGTGTAGCAATATTAACACATCATCTACCCAGAGGATAGTATTCAGATGATGACTCTGGGGGAGGGGATAAATTCTTCTAAGAGAGATTTTGAGTAGGATCAGGGGCCTAGTGACCTCCAAGTCCAGCCTTTTAGAGAAGAGAAAACAAAATTTGTGGAAGTTTTGGGAGGTTTTCAGGTCAAAATACTAGGAACTCTTTCCTCACTTCTTAAAGCAGGGATTGGATCAGACGACCTATGGCTCTTTAGTTCTGTGATTCTAAGAACTGAGAGACAGTTTCTTCCAAACTGCAGCATGTGTGCCCTTTCCAGTCCTCGCCTCAATTTCTGCTTCCAGGAAACCAGGGCTGTGAACTCATGAGAAGGTCACATCACCAGGGGAGGCTAACATCTGAGTTCTGTGCCCTATTTCCCCACCACACACCTAGAGTCACCTCCAGTCAAGTCGTTCAAAAGAAATCTGCTTTTTATCAAATTCTTCTAATGTATCAGGCAAAAGATAAGATAGTTTGAGCCCTAACTCTCAGCCACATTAGTGACATAATGGATCACTGACTTCACAGAAATCTTTTAAGTAAAGGCAATTTTTTTAAAGACTATTTTATTCAGGAGTAAGGAATATTAAGTAAGGAACTACAATTATTACTATATCTCTGTAGATGAGTTTGTTTCAGGGTACTTTGAATACTGCCCTGAAACAGTATAAACAGTATAGCAGTGTGCTACACAAATGAAAATATTCATTGTACATACATTATAAGCCACATATTATATCAGGTGCTGAGGTGAACAAGACCATCCTGTCTTCAAGGAGCTCTTTGGTGTGGAGGGTGGTAGGGCAGAAAAGACCAATAAACTGCAAACCATCAATGACCACACTGAGTGATAAAAGCTACAAACAGAGGTACACACAAGGCACCTGAGAGTGGGTACACGGATGAGGGACACCTGATCTGGTTTGGGGGCCAGAAAGCTGCTTGGAGGAACACACCTACAGGACAAATAGGAGTTATCAGGCAAAGGAAGGTGGGTGAAAGTTATTCTAGGCAGGGCGCATACAAAGGCCCAGAAATAAGACAAAAATAAGGCGCTTTCAAGGGATTATCAGCTGTCAGTATGGCTGCATTGCAAACTTAAAGGCAAGAAGTGAGACAGATGGGGATGAAGAGGAAGACAAGGGCCCTACAAGGCTGTAAATGCCACATATTATGGACTGAATGTTTGTGTTCTCTCCAAATGTGTATGTTGAAGCCCTAATCCCCAATGTGATAGTATTTGCAGATGGGACTTTTGGCAAGGTAATTAGGTTTTAATGAGGTCCTGAGGTGGGATCCCCATGATGGGATTAGTGTCCTTGTAAGAAGCAGCACAACAAGAAGCAGCCATCTGCAAACCAGGAAGAGAACCCCCACCAGAAACCAAACTGGCAGGAACCTTGACCTTAGACTGTCCAGCCCAGAACTGTAAGAA
This sequence comes from Lemur catta, assembly GCF_020740605.2. NCBI lineage: Eukaryota > Metazoa > Chordata > Mammalia > Primates > Lemuridae > Lemur > Lemur catta. The sequence continues at coordinate 58,411,900 of NC_059134.1, forward strand.
ATAAATTCCTATTGTTTAACCCACCCAGTCTATAGTATTTTGTTATGGCAGCCCAAGTTGACGAATATACTACATTAATCAACTGGAGCATTCTGAGGACAGTGTGGTGCTACTGAAGTGTTTTAAGAAAGGAATGACTGAGGATCGTTTGAGCTCAGGAGTTCGAGACCAGCCTGAGCAAGAGCAACACCCCCATCTCTACTAAAAAAACATATAAATTAGCTGGAAAACTAAAAATATATATAGAAAAAATTAGCTGGGCATGGTGGCACATGCCTGTAGTTGCAGCTACTTGGGAAACTGAGGCAGTAGAATTGCTTGAGCCCAAGAGTTTGAGGTTGCTGTGAGCTAGGCTGACACCACAGCACTCTAGCCTGGGCAACAGAGCAAGACTCTGTCTCAAAAAAAAAAAAAAAAAAAAGGAAAGGAATGACTGGCTGCAGTATGGAGAATGAATTAATGGAGTGGACTCTGGTCCTAGGAAGTTGAGGCTGTTGTTGAAACCACGGCAAGAGTACTGGAAGTGGGAGTTGAGTGAACATAAGAGTAATAAAATCGATTGTACTTGGCAAGATTCTGTTTGGAAGGAATAGTGAAAAAAGAGGATGCTCACATGTTTAAAATAACATTTAAATATCCTCAGTAATATCCCCTAACAAATCATTTTCTCACCTCTGAAACAAACGCTTTGGCAGTAGCAGACTCACCATCTCCAGAGGTTCCATTGTTGAATAGCTCTGTCTGGGAGAGAGCTTTCTAATAATGAGTCAACGGCACAGATATTGCATTTGTTGCTTTGCTCTCTTCTGTCATTTCTGAGACACACGCTGAGTCTGACACACATGGGGAACTTAGGTGCCCCTCTGATGGACTGCCACAGTCACAGTCACACGGTGTTGTATTTCACTGGTTGTGTGTCTGACTTCCCTACTGGCCTGTCGGTTCCTTGCAGGCATGCACGGGGTCATGTTTACAATTGTATCCACAGCCTTTAGCAGGGTGCCTGGAACACTACAAAATGAATGAGTAAATGAAGGAATGAGTGAATTTTTTAGTTAATTTTTAAAATTTTGGTAAAATACATGTAATATAAAATTTATGATCTTAATCATTTTTCAATGTACAGTTCAGGGATATTAAGTACATTCATATTGTTCTGCAGCCATCACCACCATCCATCCCTAGAACGCTTTTCATCTTGTAGAACTGAAACTCTTTATCCATTAAACAATAGCTCCCCATTCTCCCTTCCCCAGCCCCTGGCATTCACTATTCTACTGTTTCTATGAATTTGACTACTCTAGGTACATCATGTAAATGGAATTATACAGCATTTGTCTTGTTATGAATGGCTCATTTCACTTAGCATAATGTCCTCAAGATTCACCCATGCTGTACCTGTCCATTATATGTATTGTATTATATTGTGCTTATCCATTCATCTGTCAGTGGACACCTGGGTTGCTTCCATCTTTTAGCTATTGTGAATAATGGTGCTATGAACATGGATGTACAGCTATTTCTTCCAAGACACTGTTTTCCAATCTTTTTAGGTATATACCAAAGTAGCATTGCTTAGTCATATGGTAGTTCTATTTTTAATGTTTTGAGGAATCACCATACTCTTTTCCAAAGCAGCTGAATCATTTTACATTCCTACCAGCAGTGTACAGGGTTCCAATTTCTTCACATTCTCATCAACACCTATTTTTTTCTGTTTTTTTGATAGTAGCCATCCTAATGGATATGAGGTGGTACCTCGTTGTAGTTTTGAATTGCATTTCCCTAATGATTAGTGATGTTGAGCATCTTTATTTATTGGCCATTTGTATATCTTCATTGGAGAAATGTCTATTTAAAGCTTTTGCCTATTTTTGAATGAAAAGTAACTATAATTTCTTGCAACTTGGATGAATCTCACAAACATAATGTTGAGTGAAAGATGCAAAATAGTATATACAGTATTATTCCCTTTATACTTAAGAATAAGCAAAACAAATATTTGGTGTTAAAATCAGGATAGTGGTTATTCTTTGAACGAATAGTGACTGAGAGTGGAAACAAAGGATCATTTCTGGGGTGTTAATGATGTTTCTTGATGTATGTAATCATTATACATTGGTTTTTGTTTTATATAAGTTTATCATGCTGTACACTTACAATTTGTGCAGTTTTATATGTGTTATACTTCAACAAAAAGTTTACTTTAAAAGTGCACTTAACTTGAAGAAGAGACGGATAGTGATCTCTAAGGATGTATGTGTGTGTATAGGGCTGATGAGAACTGCTGGCCAAGGAAAGATCTGAGGAAGAGTGTTCCAGGCAAAGGGAACAAGCCGTCCACAATGGACTAAAGTGGGAATGAGCTTGGCGTGTTCAAAGCCCAGAAAGAAGGCCTATATGGCTGGAGTGAAGTGAATGAGGACACAAATGTCAGTTCATTCATTTATTCATTCATCAAATATGTAAGAATTGTGCCAGAGACTGAGAAATCAGAGGACAGCCAATTATTCAGAAAGTTTGGCAGAGAGAGGACGGATAAAAAATAGCCATTGCAGAGAGGTAGGAAAGTCCTGAGGAGGGTTTCTTTATTTTCTGTCTGTCTGTCTTTTTTTTTTTTTTTTTTTGAGACAGGGTCTTACTCTATCACCCCGGCTAGAGTGCAGTGGCATCATCATAGCTCACAGCAACCTCAAACTCCTGGGCTCAAAGCGATCCTCCTGCCTCAGCCTCCCGAGTAGCTGGGACTACAGGCACATGCCACCACGCTCAGCTAAAGGTTGCTTTCAATTTAAACACACACACACAGTAGAAGAAAAGAAAGATTGAAGAATAGGGGAACAGATTGCTGAAGCAAGGTCCTGGAGAAAACAGAAGGGGATAGAATAATGGGTATAAGAAGGGAAGATCACTCTGGTAAGAAGAATATGAGAAACCTAGCAGTAAAGGAGTCATAAAGGCAAAAATTTTGAAATGGGGAGAAGCAAAGTGAAGGCATTCTCCAATCTTTTTTTTTTTGAGACAGAGTCTCACTTTGTTGCCCAGGCTAGAGTGAGTGCCGTGGCGTCAGCCTAGCTCACAGCAACCTCAAACTCCTGGGCTCAAGCAATCCTACTGCCTCAGCCTCCCGAGTAGCTGGGACTACAAGCATGTGCCACCATGCCCGGCTAATTTTTTCTATATATATTTTTAGTTTTCCAGATAATTTATTTCTATTTTTAGTAGAGACGGGGTCTCGCTCAAGCTGGTCTCGACCTCCTGACCTTGAGCGATCCACCCACCTCGGCCTCCCAGAGGGCTGGGATTACGGGCGTGAGCCACCGCGCCTGGCCTCATCATTCTCCAATCTTTTGCGTGAAATTTGAGGAATAGTCACATAAAAGGGAAAGTTAGTGGGCCAAGAGAGTTATTCATAAGAAAGATGATTTTCAAAGTCTGTTTTTTCTTAAAATATAATTTAAAAAAGAAACTTGGAACCTCTGATGCATCGCTGACACATTTCTCTATTCTCCGTCATGCTGAGCTGTCGGGAACCCTTACCATGGTGCAGCCCGAGCACTCTAAAGTGTAAGGTGCCGGTCCTCCCACAGGCTCCCACAACTGTCTGAGGGCCTGTGAACCACAGACATGTGTTCCACATCCAGTACAACTACCCATGAAGCAGCCTTCCAGCCAATATGGGACAGGGTCTTGGACGTTCACAGAGAAATTATGCAAAGCATGTTGTCCTGTACATATCCACAATCAGTTATGATACAGAAATAACCTAAACATGTTAAGAAGGATCAATGAACATACTTTGAGGAATTATTACCGTTAAGATCATCTCATGCTGTCCCTTTACCATTGACTGGATATTAAGGCCAAGAGCCTGAGGATAACACCATTATCATAGTATACTGGGATTATGGGGGACATTTGAACAATGAGAAGAGTTATGATTTAATGCCCAGTTTTACTGGGGCCGACTGTCTAATGTTTCTTGTGATAAAAAGACACCAGTACATTGATCTTAAGAATCAGTGTGGATTGTCAAAAGTTTTCTTTGACATTTGAGGAATGGTCATATATTGGTCATTTTCTACCAATATAGCCAGTGGAAGTTGCCATAGAGGCATCATGGGTGGTGTACGCTGGTTAGATCACAAAACTGACACAAAGATATGCACTTTGCCTGAAAAATATGCTATTGATAAAATCACTGATTTAGAACTCTCTGGATCATTAGATTAGAATGTGGCAGCCGGGCGTGGTGGCTCACGCCTGTAATCCTAGCACTCTGGGAGGCCAAGACGGGAGGATTGCTTGAGCCCAGGAGTTCGAGACCAGCCTGAGCAAGAGTGAGACCCTGTGTCTACTAAAAATGGAAAAAATTAGTTGGGTGTAGTGGCACACGCCTGTACTCCCAGCTACTTGGGAAGTTGAGGCAGGAGAATCACTTCAGCCCAGGAGTTTGAGGTTGCTGTGAGCTAGGCTGATGCCACAGCACTCGAGCCTGGACAATAGAGTTAGACTCTTGTCTCAAAAGAAAAAAAAAAATTACAATGTGGCACATAGTTTATATAGCAAAGAATTTATTTATTTTGATATATCAATCTCTGAACAACAATTTTATTTTATTGAAGGTTTTACAATGAATTGAGTGCAAGGTGATTAGTTGATTACTTTGAAACCGTGTAAGGTATTTCTTTCAATAGATGAGCATACTAATGGTGCAGCACTTGCAAATGTCCTTAAGATAGACTTACCCTGGTTAAGAATGATGCTTCCATGTATTGCTGACTTTGCCCACAGAAGACACAAGTCATAAATCTGGATCAACTTCATTCATCATGGTACAATGTTCCATCTGTAAACAGATTTAAACGTACTGTAGTGAAAAAAAGTACTTTAGATTCACAAAAGATATTCCTACCACAGGATGGCAACGAAAGTAGGAGTCCCTAACAAGAAGCTTTGTCAGCTACTGATACTGATACAAATAGTCAAGATCCAGCTAACATGACCAGTATTAGCAATCTGAGTCTGGGATATACAAAGCATATTGCAGGAATTTCTGTGGATATGTCACCATGTTGTACCTTCTATTCAACCTGCAAACAGAAAGCTCAGTGATGCTTCTGATGAGAAAGGAAAACCTGATTTGACTTCCTGCCTAGAACAGATGAGAGTACAGTCATTTGAAATGGTCACTGAGGAAGCAACGACAGATTCAACAACAAAACAGAACACTGATGTTGCCACAACAAAAACAGACTGGGTTCCTCTTGAGTTGTGCTTTGCAATTCCACTGTTTAGTTCTGAATTAAATGAGAAATTTTGTAGGAAAAGTGCTACACACAACCTTTGCAGAAAAGAAAGCTTTCAAAAACTCTTAACATTCCAGTAGAAAACTCTGTCTACAAGTCCTTAATTTTGTTCACTCATTCTAGGAATCCTAGGTGCTTCAACACTAGATATTTGCACTGAGGCCAGTTTTTCAAGTTTTTTTTTTACCATCTTAAATTCCACTTCCTACGAAGAATGTAATGTTTAGAGATGGCATCTTATCAGAAAGGAGAGAAGGTCACCTTCCTCACTTCTCACTGCTCATTTTCATTTGTGATAATTTTGTTACATAATTTGTTATTCATACTTTGTGTCTCTTTTTCTTTCTTGAAGTTAGCTTTGACCCAGTGTGGTGGCCTGCACCTATAGTACCAGCTATGCAGGAGGCTGGGGGAGGTGGGAGAAGGAACAGATCTCCTGAGCCCAGGCATTGCAGGTTGCAGTGAACCATGATTATGCCACTGCACTCCAGCCTGGGCAACAGTGAGACCCTGTCTCTAAAAAATGAAATAAAAATAAAATATTTTAAAAGTTAGCTATACCCTGCCAGTCACTAAAATGCATCCTGCTAATGCAGTATAATTTAGGCTTAAATTGTGTTCAAAGTGTGTTCCCATTTGCAGTGTGGGAAACATTCAGAATTATCTGGAGTCTTGATCATTCTGGCACATCCTAATACAACAAAGAGCTTTTTAGCAACAAGCACTCTATTTTTTTATCTTGAGACAATCTATATTTTTTATAATTCTAAGGATAAACTTGTAAGCTTTATGATCACTGTTAACATTTATAAGCAGTCATTATGAATATTATAATAGTGATTTTATATGTTAGTTTATCAAACATGTCTTTCTTTTTTTTTTTTTTGAGACAGAGTCTCGCTCAGTTGCCCAGGCTAGGGTGCCATGGTGTCAGCCTAGCTCACAGCAACCTCAAACTCCTGAGCTTATGCAATCCTTCTGCCTCAGCCTCCCGAGTCGCTGGGACTACAGGCATGTGCCACCATGCCCAGCTAATTTTTTTCTATATATATTTTTAGCTGTTCAGATCATTTCTTTCTATTTTTTTTTAGTAGAGATGGGGTCTCGCTCTTGCTCAGGCTGGTCTCGAACTCCTGACCTCAAACGATCTGCCTGCCTCATCCTCCCAGAGTTCTAGGATTACAGGCATGAGCCACTGCGCCCAGCCTATCCAACACGTATTGTTTGATTTTATATTTGCTACCTTCATTTTGGAGGATAATGGAAAGAGATTTAACTTTTAACTCTTCCTGTGAAAAGGCTCTTTGGCATTTAAAGTAGCAAGAGTATAAAACAATAAACATCCAGTATTGAGAGATATTAAAAATGCCTGTGGGTATCTATAAATTATGTTGTCAGTTGAACCTTGTTGAAAGTATGCAAATCAGCATAGTAGTATAAAATTTGACTTTGTTTTATAAGATCTCAACTCAGACTATATTCACTGACACCTCATGAGAAGCCTTGGAAAACATTCCTTTTTGTTTGTTTGTTTTTTAACCAATTTAGAATTTATTCAAAGTGCAACAACTCCTTAAAAAAATGTTAACACAGGCCGGGCGCGGTGGCTCACGCCTGTAATCCTAGCACTCTGGGAGGCCGAGGTGGGAGGATTGTTTGAACTCAGGAGTTCGAGACCAGCCTGAGCAAGAGCGAGACACCCCCCCCATCTCTACTAAAAATAGAAAGAAATTAGCCAAACAACTAAAAATAGAAAACATTAGCCGGGCATGGTGGCGCACGCCTGTCGTCCCAGCTACCTGGGAGGCTGAGGCAGGAGGATCGCTTGAGCCCAGGAGTTTGAGGTTGCTGTGAGCTAGGCTGATGCTGTGGCACTGTAGCCCAGGCAACAGAGTGAGACTGTGTCTCAAAAAAAAAAAAAAAAAGTTAACATGGTCCAATTTGCATTTTGTTCTTTTTCCTTTTTGGTAACAACTTTATTGAAATGAAATTTGCATACTATACAATTCATCTGTTTAAAGTGTATAATTCAGTGGTTTGTCGTATATTCACAGAGTTGCGCAACCATCACCACAATCAATTTTAGAACATTTTCATTGCCCCAAAACAAGTCCCCTTACCCTTGAGCTGTCATGCCCCAATGTTTCCACTCCATCCAGCCCTACTTTCTGTCTTTACAGATTTGCCTATTCTGGACATTTCATATAAATAGAAATATACAATATGTGGTCTTTTGTGATTGGATTCTTTTATTTAGCCTAATTTTTCAAGGTTCATCCATATTGTAGCATATATCAACCAATAACTCATTCCTTTTCATTGTTGAATAATATTCTATTGTTTGGATATACACATTTTGTCTATCCATTCAATAATTACTCATGAACATTGGAGTCATTTCCAGTTTTTGGCTTTTTTTTTTTTTGATACAAGGTCTCACTTTGTTGCCCAGGCTAGAGTGCAGTGGCTTGCTTCATCATAGCTCACTGCAACCTCAAAATCCTGGGCTCAAGCAATCCTCCTGCTTCTGTCTCCAGAGTAGTTAAGACTACAGGCACATGCCACCATGCCTGGATATTTTTTTTATTTTTTGTAGAGACAGGGTCTTGCCATGTTGCTTAGGCTGGTCTCGAACTCCTGGCCTCAAGAGATCTTCCTGCCTCAGCCTCCCCAACATTTTATTTTTTAAACAATGTTTATAGGTAGACTCTGCCACTCATTTTGTGTTTTTCTTGTCATAGGATATTTATGGAAAAAAAGAACTTTTTTTTTTCCATTTTGGTAGCAATGATTACCACATGCTGTCACCCTGATTTAAGAATTTTTGTTTAGTTGCTATATTTGTTATGGAAACCAAAAGGGGGCTTCAGCCTAGGTCCAGTTACTTGCTGCACAGATAGCCAATTATTGAGACAAGGAGGATTGCCAAGGAAGAAAGAAAATTTTAATGCCAAAGATGTCTGCGATTTTAAAGCAGAGAAATTCACAAGGGGCTACAGTGCATTTTGGCAGGATGTGTTGAAATTATCAAGGGATTACAGTCATGGGGCAGGTGGTGGGGACATTAACAAGGGGAAAATAACAAGGGTCTAGTCCATGGGGCAGGTTACTGAGGGATGGTGAGTCTTGGTAAGGAAGTCTACCCAGGAGCCTTCAGAATCTCAACTCCGTTGTCTTACAGAAAATTCACCATTTCTGGGAAACAACTCAAATAAATGGTCAAATAGAGAATTATTAAAAAACATATAGGAGGTCACTGAAATTTGTTCATAGAGCCAGTTACATACCAATTAATATAAACTTGAACTTGATGTTTATAAACCAAGGATTTTGATTTTAGCTTAGAATTACACATTAGAATCACTAAGGCTGTGTCTTCAGATCAAAACACTCCAGTGATAAACCTACTATATAGACATAATCCTAAACAAGCTAGATTTTAAATTATGCTAGCATAATATTAAAGATAATTGAATAATTTCAAAGGTTTTCTTGAGTCAGTGGTTCTTTTAGAATCTCAAATATTAATTAGAATAATTGGAATCACTTTTTAGATTTTTCAAGTTACCTTCTTTAACGTTATGAATATTACAGTGGTGATTTTATGTTAGTTTATTAAACATATATCTCATTTAATTTTATATGTTGTTACCTACATTGTGGAGGATAATGGAAAGAGATATAACTTTTCCTGTGAAAAGAGATCTTCCTGTGAAACTCCTTAAGAAATTTATGCCATATTATAATTTAGTTTAGTTCCACTGCAGGATAATTGTTTACTAGGTTAAAACTGTAACCTAATTGACATTAAGATATGTGACAAAGAATTTGAGAATGTTATAATGTAAATATTTTTGGTGATTTTTTTTGTTCTTTATAAAACTATACATGTGTTTAACTTCTATAATTATATATTTTCTTAAAACTGTTAGTATAATCATGTGTTCAGTACTATGGCTTATATGTGAGATTTAATACTTTGGAGGAGATTAACTGTGGCACAGTCAGTGCTGTGGTTGGGGTAAATATAGTAATGTTTAGTTTTCTATTTTTTCCTACATGAGGGAGAAACTAAATGTATGTTATAAATGTTTGTCTATATAAGAAAATGAACATATACTAATATCAAAATAATTTTTTTTTTTTTTTTGAGACAGAGTCTCGCTCAGTTGCCCAGGCTAGAGTGAGTGCCGTGGCGTCAGCCTAGCTCACAGCAACCTCAAACTCCTGGGCTTAAGCGATCCTACTGCCTCAGCCTCCCGAGTAGCTGGGACTACAGGCACGCGCCACCATGCCCGGCCAATTTTTTCTGTATATATTTTAGTTGGCCAGATAATTTCTTTCTATTTTTAGTAGAGATGAGGTCTCGCTCCTGCTCAGGCTGGTCTCGAACTCTTGACCTCGAGCGATCCACCTGCCTCGGGCTCCCAGAGTGCTAGGATTACAGGTGTGAGCCACCACGCCCGGCCCAAAATAATTTCTAATGACTGTGATTCACTCATTTATTCCACCAATAACTGTTATTGAATTATTATATGTTACTAGCGTTTTTCAGTAGATAACGTCTACAGTTTTTCAACTGGAAATTTTAAGTACTTTATTTGATCAGAGCTCTTTACTTTGATTTTTTTTTTTTTTTTTTTTTTTGAGACAGAGTGTCACTTTGTTGCCCGGGCTAGAGTGAGTGCCATGGCGTCAGCTTAGCTCACAGCAACCTCAAACTCCTGGGCTTCAGCGATCCTACTGCCTCAGCCTCCCGAGTAGCTGGGACTACAGGCATGCGCCACCATGCCCGGCTAATTTTTTCTATATGTATTTTTAGTTGTCCAGATAATTTATTTCTATTTTTTAGTAGAGACAGGGTCTCTCTCAGGCTGGTCTCGAACTCCTGACCTCGAGCGATCCACCCGCCTCGGCCTCCCAGAGGGCTAGGATTACAGGCGTGAGTACTTTGATTTTTTAATTCGCATTTCTAACAATGATCAGTGTTCTTTAATCTCATTTTCATTTGTTTTGTTTTATTAGCTTTACTTATTTTATTATTCATGTGTTAATGCTTTTAGCCGACTGTAATGATATATACCTAAATAAAAGATTGAACATTTGTAATTGTTGGCAGTGAACCCAGTTGTTCTTGGATTTAGGGCTTAAAGTATGGGAGTGATTTGCTGCTATATTTCCTTTGAGAAACAGTGGAGGAAAAAATGAAATTTAATAACAATAATAGATTTTAGGTAAAGCACTGCAAACTCATATGATCAATTCTAGTTTCTCATGTAAAAATGGAAAGACTAATCCTCTGATTTCCACTTGAAGACCTATCATGCTCTAAGAAGTTGGGGAGAATCTGCATTTTCAGAATTGTGAGCAAAATGTAAACTACTGTTATATTTATGCTTTATGAATTACACAATTAATTCATGTAAAGATGTACCTTTTAACTTCGCATTTTTCCAATTCAGCATTTAAAATGTAGGAGTTCTTATTTACCAACAAAGATTCATTAATAATTTTTAATTTAATTCTGTTACAGATGTTTAAAGTAATTCCATCAGGCTTTGTATTGCCATTTCCTCACCCCCTTGTTTTAGAAACCAAGAGGAAGAAGAACCTCAAAAAGCACATGGAAGTTAACAAACGTAGGTTCAATTTCATCTCTCAGGTGGGTTTAAAGATATTCAGTTTCATGTCGTTTTAAAACAAGTATGACCAAATTTCCTTGATTTCTTTTTAAAAATGCAATCAGATAATTTTATGTTTCCTTGGTGAGGGGAAGAGAATTAACATAGCCAATCTACTCAATATTTTTAGCAGAAACTACCAGAGACAACAGAAATGTTTACGTTTTTCTCATGTCGGTTTTTATCACTTGATGTTTTCAGTTTTCTCTTTCATTCTTGTGTCTTGTTTCATTTTCAGTGCTTCAAACACAGTTTTATTTAAAGATTTTAAAATTCCAAAACTAAGTACAGTGGATTATTTCCTGGTATGATATTAAAATTATACAACAAAAATCTATGAAACTTTGTCAATTTGATTATTGGCACATATGTTTACAAATAAACTGTTGTGTGTGTGTACATACACACATATATATACACACATACACACACAATTCAATGAAATAGATGTGAAACAAGTTTTTTAAATGCACTTATGTGTACTTATACATTCTCCAGTTTGTCCACAGGATATTTTATGACTTGGACAAGCTGCTTGCTAAAAATCCAGAGGTATGGTGTCTGTAAGTCTGTAGCATTGCTTTCATCTGCCTGGCTTCATCCAAAAAAAAAGAATTTTATTAACAGGATTTCTTTTTAAGGAATCCATGCTAAGTCCTGGTGATCTCTACTTCCCTTTTTAAGGGTCCATACATTATACTTTTAATAGTCTCTTGAATTTTGCCAAGGATAAAAAACAGGTATATAGTCTTTGGAATCCAGATTCTTTCCTGGGTTTTTTTTTTTTTTGAAGTTTCTTTAAAATTTATTTTTAAATTTCAGAATATTATGGGGATACAAACACTTTGGTTACATATAATGCCTTTGCACTGCCCAAGCCAGAGCTACAAGCGTACCTATCCCCCAGACTGTACACTCCACACCCATTAGTTGTGAATTTACCCATCCCCTCCACCCACCTCTCAGCTGCCTGGCACCCAATGAATGTTACTTCCATGTGTGCACATAACTGTTGGTCAGTTAGTACCAATTTGATGGGGAGTACATGTGGTTCTTGTTTTTCCATTCTTGTGATACTTCACTTCGAAGAATGGGCTCTAGCTGTATCCAGGATAATATAAGAGGTATTAATTCACCATTGTTTGCTGTGGCTGAGTATACTTCATGGTATACATATACCACATTTTATTAATCCACTCATGTATTCATGGGCACTTGGGTTGTTTCCATATCTTTGCAATTGTGAATTGTGCTGCTATAAACATTTGAGTGTAGATGTCTTTATTACAGAATGACTTTTTTTCCTTTGAGATTCTTCCTTGTTTTAACAGACAAGGTGATACTTTCATTTGCAGGCCTTTGGATCCACCCTATTCTTCATTTCCTCAAAGATCACTGACTGACAAGTTCAGCAGTCTCACCACAAATTTGTCAAGCATCATGGTAATCAGTTTATCACAGCCAGAGACAAAAGCTCCCATGCAAAAGCTAGACCAGCTAGTGGAAGGATGGGAGACTCCATATGCCAGAAATACTAATAATCTTCTTTGACTTGTTAGCTTCCACTCTACTTCTGCCAGGACTATGCACTGGGTGTGTTTTTCTTTCCTGCTATAATTATCCTGTCTCACTCCAGGTATGGACCCCTCAGCTGTTCCCTGACAATTCCTTCTTCTTGTAAAAACACACTCATGGTGCCAGCCAGATTGACCTGGTTTAAGTCAGGGCTCACCATTGTGTGACATTATGCAGGTGATTTAACCTCTTGTTAACAAATCCACAATGGGGGTTCACGTTGCTGGCTGCACAGAAAGCCAATTGCTGAGACAAGGATTGTCAAGGAAGGATTTATTACAGTGAACTCACCTACTGGGAGGGGAAGATAAGGACTGCCTCAAATCTGCTTCTCCTATTAACAGAGTCAGGGGGCTTTCTGGAGGTGACATGAATATTGCAGGAGAGGAGTGAGCATTACTACGTGTTTGCAGTGGAGTGCAGGGCACGCAAGAGCAGTGAGAAATCATGCTAGTACATAGGTCTGTCAACGGGAAAAAAAAGCCAAACTCTGTACAATAATTTTAAAGACATTTACTCTGAGCCAAATTTGAGGACCATGACCCAGAGCCACGCCAAAGAAGCCTTGAGCAAGTGGATTCGCTGTGGCTGGGTTACAGTTTGGTTTTATACATTTCAGAGAGACAGGGGTTACAGGTAAAGTCATAAATCAATATGTGGGAGGCATACATTGGTTTGGCCTGAAAAGGTGGGCCATCTCAAATTGGGAGACTTACAGGTTATAGGTGAGTGTAAAGATTCTTTGGCTTGTAATTGGTTAAAGACATGAAGCTTTGTCCAAAGGTTTGGAATGTTTTAACATAAGGAGCTGTTTATCAGAGATAAGCCACTGGACATATATTTGATGTGTAAATTGAGGACCTGCATGTTTATCTTGCATACCCTTAGGCCTGTTAATGAGTTACAAAGGATGTCTCCAAGAAGGGGGTGGGGCATGATGAGGCATGTCTGACCTCCCTCTTCCTGGCAGGCAATTTAGTTTTAGGATATTCCTTTGGCCACGAGGGGGTCCATTCAGTCAGCCGGTGGGCGTGGGGTGAGCCTTAAATTTTTATTTTAGTTCACTGGTCCCATGATTTAAAAATGGCACATTAAGTCCTAGGGTGGGGATTTTAGTGTTATAATGAGCTAAGGGTTAATATTGGTCATTCTTTCAGCCTTGTATGCCTGCTCAGTGGGTCCTTGGGCACAATCTGTGGTGGAGAATCGTTTATCTTGTCTTTTCCGTACAAACGGGTGGTGTAAGGCTTTGTGGTTATCTCCTGACTGTAAGGAGGCTCTGCCATTTCTGCAAAACTCAAAAAGGAATGCATCAGTGCAACAGAAAGTTACATAGTTCTGGTCAGCAAATCTTGCTGGTCTGGGAACTTGAAACATAAGAGAACTACCAAAAAAAAAAAAAAAACTATAAAAAAATGCTTTCTTGCTTATGGAGCCGGTTACACTCTTTGGGACTCTGGTTTTCTCAACTATAAAATGGAGGCTAACACCGGCCTTCTTTCTTCGACTCCCGAAATCCATGTGTTTGTCCCGGCCACGCGTCCCTGATCCCCACAGACCATCAGCCACTTAAGGACAAGCCAGGTCCCCTCCTCTCATCTCCTTTCTCTTCTCGGGGCTGTGCGCACAGCTGGCCTGGACCCTGCTCTGCCCTGCTCACTTGCGGGGCCCGGCCAGTATGCTAGTCCGTGTATGGGGGCAGGAGGCCATGCTTGGTGCCCGCGCCCCGCCCAGGAATGAAGTGGCCGGTCCCTAAGGACGAGGCCGGTGGGCGGCGGGAAAAGGCGGGAACCCCAGCTGCGCCCAGCGGCCGTTGCCGGTTGCCGGGCCACCTGCCGCTGCAAGTGCGGATTGGTTCCTTCCCTGGTAACGTGGCAGCTTTAGCCAATCGACAGAGAGGCCAGTGGGGATCGCGCGCTTTGTCCAGGCTGGCGGGTGGCTTGCTCAGTGCCGGGGTCGCGGGCTGGGCCCATAAAGGAGAGCGTGCGCTTATTCCCGGCCTGGGTTCTGAGACGCTGTTAGCGCCCTGGCTGCGAAGCAGAGGCGGGCGTGACCCTGGACAAAACTGCTTCCTTCTGGCCATCAGTCTTGCCATTCTCACAGTGGGGTTGGCACACCGGGAGAGTCCGTGAGGCAGAGGCGAGGAAGAGCGAGGGGGTGACCACCTAGGGAAACCAAGGGGTAAACGGGACGAATCGGTCCGCACGGAAATGGGAGAGGAGGAGGGCACAGAGAAACCGAGGCGGGGCGGTCCCTGCGGAAAGGCGGAGGCTCAGGGTCCAGTCACCCCACTTGGGAGCCGGCTGGCCCCGCCCCGCAGGCCCCGCCCCCGAGACCTAAGTCGCGCCACCGCCCGTACAGACCCCACTGCTAGCCCGGCCGGCCGCGCCTTCGGATCGAGCACCGTCCGCGCTTCCTCCACGCGCCCTCCGCCCGCCGCCACTCAGCCGCGCGCACGCTCGTGTTCTCCCTGCGGTCCGGTGAGTCCGGCCCCCGCGCCCACTACCCCAGCCACGCGGAGCTGCACGCTTCCCGCTCTTTAATTTCCCTTGTCTCCCAGCCTAGTTTGTACTTTTCCTCTCTGTCCATGGTTCTTTTTCTTTGTCTATCTTCTCTCACTCTTTCTCTCTCTTTTGTTCTTTCCCTCTCGCGTTCAATTAGCTGTAACTTGAGCCTCCACTCCCTCCCCTCGCCGCGATGCCCAGTCCCGCCTTGGGTGGGGGCCTTCGGCGCGTCAGTGATAATCGTAATGACCTTTCTCTCTCGGCCGGCGCCAGGCCTTGTGCCCCCTACGCCTCTCCTGGGGCCGTTTCTGCTGGGAGGTGACTTTGAGCTGCTCATTGTGGCCTCTGCAGGGCTCGCTCCCTGCCCCAACAAACTGCCCGAAGCTCGGTCTGGGCCCTAGCCGACTCCCAAATCTTTGTCCCCTCATGACCCCCTCACAACTCTCCCGCTCACCAAAGTCTGATGACTGCGATGGGGGATGCTTATCTAGAGTACTGAGCGTTGCAAAAGCAGAAGCCTGGAAGAGACCCAATTTGTGGTACTAAGCAGACAGGGGAGGGAGGACTCCTGGGTGAGATGGGCCCTCTTCCCCACCTCCCACCAAGGCCAGGACTGATTGGGCTTGTGTGTCTTGGTCACGTGCCCCTTTCCTTGCTGGAGTTGGTCTTTTAAGGTGGATTTCCCTTTCTAAACTCTCCTCCTTTGCCCTTTCCCACAGGACACATAGTATGACCATTAGGTGTTTCGTCTCCCAGCCATTTTCTATGGAAAACCAAGGGGATCGGGCCATGATAGCCACTGGCAGCTTTGAAGAATGGGACGCCTTTAGAGAAGCTTGATCTTATAGGCCTCAGCGTGAGACCTTACAAAGCCGGGTAAGAGTCCAGTCTAAGGGAGAGGTGTCTTACTGCCTCCTAGCCGTGTGGTCTAAGGGCAGGAGTCAGCAGGACATCGAGAAACATAGTCACCACCACCCCAGTGAAGTGGCTCTTCACAGTTCATCAAGCACTTTCATACATCCCTGGCCTTTAAGCTGACCCTTAACAAGCCAAGGATGGTGGTCCCCATTTTGTAAAGCAGGAACCTGAGGCCCAGGTGGAACCATGATTGGCGCCACACCAACCTGGGAGTCAGCAGCAGAGCTAGGACAGGAACCTGTGGTTCTAACTTAATATTGTTGACTCCAGCTTTTGATTGTACCTGGGACTGAGATTAGTAATCAGGTGTACTTTTGGGGCTCTGAAACTGGTCATTTGGGAACTATAAAATGTAGTTAACCTTCTCTAGCCCTGTGTTTTAATTAGCATGTGTGACCTTTGCCCCCATAGCCACCCCTCTGAAGGACCTGACTTTTTGCAAAATCAACGCAACATTCCAAGTGGCAACTGAGCCCCTATGCACTTGTCTTCAAGCTGGGCAACAGCTGGGTCTTAATCTTTGGCCTTCACAACACCCTGCAACCCAGCTCAAGTTCAGAACATGATAAACTCATGTTATCATATTTCTGATGCCCAAAGAAGGGACATCGTTTGCCTGACTTTCTCAGAACTGTTTACTTGGTGTGGGAGAGTTTGCTATTTAATTGGCGTGAGAGAACTTTCCTTTGTGAAAGGCCCTGCCCGTGCCTGGGGCTGAGAAAACAGCAGGAAAGAACTGAGGAGTTGGGTAGCAGTGTAATGCAGATATCATAAGTTTTGGATCCTATAGACATGGCTCTTACTAAGTTCCCTCAGCTAACAGGGAAATAAGGGCAGCCACCTCACAGGGCTGAGGATTAAGTGAGCTAACAAGAGTGCCCTGGGCAGTGGGGTGGGGAAAAGTGTGGAGCACCTCCTAGGGAAAGGGGTGTCAGATCAGCCAAGCTGGGGAGTCTGGAAGCACCTTCATCAGCCTGTTCTGCCATTTGAGCACATCTTCACGAAGCCTCAGGTGGGCCAGGCTCCAGGGAAATGAATAAGATCAGGTCTTGCCCTATGGGAGGTCCCAATGTAGTTGCTATGGTGAGTGTCCTCTTGATTTCCCTGTTTGCCGCAGCCATCTGGGGTGAGCAGCCCAGGAGGAAGAAGCTGGGTGAGCTGTTTGTTTCCTTGGGTCTCTGTATTCATAATTGATTCCTACCACAGCCTCCCTCCACTGGCCAGCTCTGCCCTCCTGAGCCTCAGCAACAGGGGCAGCCAATCAGGCTAGGCTCAGAGCAGCTGTTCCTATGAAGTCTGAGAAGTGAGCTCAGGGGAAGGAGCAGGTCGCCCTCCCCCACTGGGGTGCTGGGCTCACTTCCTCCCAGGGCAGTAGAGGATGCTGTTGTTCTCTAACTCTGAGGACAAAATGGAGGTCTTGGTTTCCTATATTACTCTTCATAGCTCTGACTTGCACCTCCCCATCCCTGCCTCTCTTGTGAAGGTGTGGATCCCCCTATGTTGGAGGGGAGGAAACCAGCCAAACAGTGAGAGCAGTTTTCACTGCGTCACATGGTAGGCCAAGAGAAATTGGCGCCTCGGTGTTTACTCTCCGCCCCGAGAATCACCCAGCATTATTTAAGACCCAGCTAAATGTTAACCTTGTCTAAGAAGTCTTTTCTGATCACCCACCCTTCCTTAACTCTCTCCCGATGGAATTAGTTGTTCCCTCCTCTGCATTTTGAGAGTATGTCCTGCAAGCCTCAAAGGCGGCTTGGATCACCTGCCCACCCCCTGTGCCTCACAGTAAGTCCCCTCTAGGGTAGATGTTGTCTCCTGTGTCTCAGTGAGCCAGTGCCCAGCAAAGCAATCTTGTTGAAAGAATAACTCTAGAGAGCCTGAGCTGTGTAGTGGCTGGGGAGAGAATTACTGATGAGCTGGGAGTCATCTTGTCCTTTCCTTTCCTTCTTGACTTAAATAATTCCAGACCCATGAGAGCTGCTCCTGCTTAGTAAGGCAGAACATGAGGCTGTGGGTCTGTGCCTGTCGGGTCATGGTGTGTCTGAAACCTTTCTCCACTTCTGTCAGCCTCCAGATAGGTCCAAAGAAGCAGGAATGTGGGCATAATCAGGGAAATCTGCACCCAGCAAAGGGCTGGTCTAGCGGCTGTTTGTGAGGCAGCACCAGGATTGCCCTGATCCAGACTCTCCTGCAGTGAAAGGGAAGAAGCCCTTCACAAAATGTGGACTCATCGAGCAGGAATTGCTTCTCTAGCCCCTACTTGAGTACTTCCAGAACTCACTCCTATTTTTCCTCATAGGGCCACTTTGAGTCCTGCTTGGGGACATGGTGATACCAGGGAAGGTGCGAGTGGGGGTGGTGAGCAGAGAGGGCCTGGAGACACTGTTGCTGATGGGGCTTCTCTCTCTACCCTTGTTAGACTCCGGCAGAGTTCCTCTATCTCATCTTGTTGCTGATTGAGGGTGCCCATTTCTCCAACTTTTCTCCATCTCCTGGAGGTAGCAGGAAATCAGCATCATGGTTGGGTTTAAGGCCACAGATGTACCCCCTACTGCCACCGTGAAGTTCCTAGGGGCTGGCACAGCCGCCTGCATTGCAGATCTCATCACCTTTCCCCTGGATACCGCCAAAGTCCGGCTGCAGGTGAGGGGATGAAGCCTGGGGGCCCTAATGGCATCTAGTCTACACAGGCTCCTCAAGGGCCAGTGAGGTATTTGGGACTGTAAACTTGGGAGCATTGGGATGGTAGGTGGGGAGGGCAACCTGCTTATCCCTATAATCGCCCTGTCTTGGCCTTGCAGATCCAAGGAGAAAGTCAGGGGCCAGTGCGTGCTGCGGCCAGCGCCCAGTACCGTGGTGTGCTGGGCACCATCCTGACCATGGTGCGCACTGAGGGGCCCCGCAGCCTCTATAATGGGCTGGTTGCTGGCCTGCAGCGCCAGATGAGCTTTGCCTCTGTCCGCATCGGCCTCTATGACTCTGTCAAGCAGTTCTACACCAAGGGTTCTGAGCGTGAGTATGAGGCTGCACCATAGGCACCTTGGTTCTTTTATTTCTTGGTGATGATCTTAATTCATTTGGCTGAATAGGCCCTTTAGGCCCCATGATCTCTGGGAGGATCAGAGGAACAGAGAACTGGAAGGGGCCCTTATTCTCCACATGATTCCTGAGCACCTAGGCTATACCAGGCTCTGAGCAGGGCATCATCCCATGATGTTCCCCACCACAACCTTGGCAAAAGGTGGTATCATTCCAGTGTTACAGATGAAGAGATGGAAGCTTGAAGGATGGCAGGGTGCAGGGGGCTTGGCCAAGGGCACACAATGGAAAGCCAGAAAACATACCCAGGACTCTTGCCTCCGAGGCCAACATTCTTCCATTTCACCTCCCTACCATGCCATGTCAACCCTGCATTTTACACATGAGGAAACTGAGAGCCCCAAACAAAAGGTTGACTTTCCCAACCTCACATGGCAGGAAAGATTAGATCTGGAATGAGAACCCAAGTCTTAAGAGTCCCAGTCCATCAGAAAGCTACTACTCTCTAGGCCTTAGTTTGCACATTTGTCAAATGGAAATGATTTTGATTTCTGAGGACTGTTAAGCAGGTTAAATGAAAATGTTTTATGAAAGAAAACACTAAGTCTCATTTTGGTTTTACTCTGCTATGTCCCTAGCAAGTAGACATTCACAGTAATATTTTGTTCATCATGAGTTCTTAAAACAAGAACTTGTCTGGACCCTATTAAAGGGAGGAGATTATAACGATGTGGTGGTTTGGGAAAGGAAAGATGAGGTACAGGCCAGCTCACTGACCCCCGTGGTTTGCTCACAGATGCCAGCATTTGGAGCCGCCTCCTGGCAGGCAGCACCACAGGTGCCCTGGCTGTGGCTGTGGCCCAGCCCACGGATGTGGTAAAGGTCCGGTTCCAAGCCCAGGCCCGGGCTGGAGGTGGTCGGAGATACCAAAGCACTGTCAATGCCTACAAGACCATCGCCCGAGAGGAAGGGTTCTGGGGACTCTGGAAAGGTGTGTACCAGTTGTTTTCCCTCCTATTTTCCTCCTCCCCCCTTCCCTGGTCTCACACAGGCTGTCCTTCCTCCTGTAGGGACCTCTCCCAACATTGCTCGTAATGCCATTGTCAATTGTGCTGAGCTGGTGACCTATGACCTCATCAAGGACACTCTCCTGAAGGCCAACCTCATGACAGGTGAGTTAGGTTAGATGATGCTGAGTCTCACCTTAACCCCCAGTCCAGGAGTGGATGTGGGAGTCTGGTTGACACCTGAAGACCACAGCCTTTCATCCTGTTTGCCTTTGCTTGGAGAGTGAGATTGTATCTCTCACTTGCCATATTGAAGCCAACCGGGATGGAGCTCCCACTTTGCACATCGAGGAACTGAGGTGGTGCTAGATTGGCAAAATGACTCTGAGGTCCTCAGAAGAGGTCCCAGCTGGAGTCTCTGACTTTTTTTTTTTTTTTTAAAGCCAGTCAAATTTAGCAGTGGGGGGTTGAATACCAACTTTAGTGACACTAATGTTAATAAGTTCTGATAACCCACTACCATCGGACCAGCTGAGTCTCTGACTCTTTAAAACCACAAGAACCCCTAGCTACTTAAGTAATTCTCTTCTCTTCTGGAATGGTGGGTGAGGAGGCTTGACAGCCTTGCCTGCTCCTCCTTGGCAGATGACCTCCCTTGCCACTTCACCTCCGCCTTTGGGGCGGGCTTCTGCACCACTGTCATTGCCTCCCCTGTCGACGTGGTCAAGACGAGATACATGAACTCTGCCCTGGGCCAGTACAGCAGCGCTGGCCACTGTGCCCTTACCATGCTTCAGAAGGAGGGGCCCCGAGCCTTCTACAAAGGGTGAGCCTCTGATCCACCCCACCCAAGTCCAGGTCTCCTGGCTACCCATATCTCACACAGGTGGGAGAGAACCACCTGGAAGTGAGTGGCAAACAAGCATCAAACTATTTATGATCCTGGTCCTAGTATTTCACCAGCATTCACTCATCCTCTTAATTCCTTCCTCCCAGAGTTGCTGTCATCACTGTTATAGATGTTAAAATGGAGCCTCAGAGGGGATTCTTGCTCCAAGCTACACAGCTGTGAAGCCCAGTTTATTGAGTTCTCACAGCCCTTTTTGGGACAGAACTGGGTTGGATTGGATGCCAGGCTCAGTGGAGGAAGCATGAGGTGGAAGTACCCCCTGTAACCTGTTTTTTCCCTCTCCTAGGTTCATGCCCTCCTTTCTCCGCTTGGGTTCCTGGAATGTGGTGATGTTTGTCACCTATGAGCAGCTGAAACGGGCCCTCACGGCTGCCTGCACTTCCCAGGAGGCTCCTCCCTTTTGAGCCTCTCCCGCTGCTGACCTGATCACCTCTGGCTTTGGCTCCAGCTCCAGCCGGGCCCTGCTTCCCTTTTCCTCCTTCCATCCTTCCCTTCCCTCTTTCCCCACCTCTTCCCTTCACTCCTTTTCCTACCACCTCCCTTCCCTCTCACCACATTCTCAGCTCCTCCCTACCTCATCTCCCCATTGTCTCAGCTCTGGTGGAGCTGACCCCATTTGATAGCATGGGAGGATCCCAAAACCTCAGTCCCTCAAAAAATCAGCCCACTCTTTGTCCTGCCCCCCAGCCCAGCCTGCATGTGCCCCATAAAGCAAGGTCAACCTTGGTGTCTCCTCCCTCTCTTGTAGTTGTTACCAGAGGTCTTGGTCCAATGGGCCCTTATGGCACCTGGTGGGCAGGGGAGGAACCACCTGACTTTGAAGGGGGGTGCGACCCACCTTCACCTCCAACATCCAGTCTGGGGCCCATGGAGGTCATCTATTCTAGACCATTTCTCTCCAACCCAGGCCCTGGGCTAAGATGGCAAGTGCAGGAGCAGCTGGAGAGACAGCAGTGGCTTTACTCTCACCTGCCTGCCCTTCCAGTCCTGCAGATGGCCCCAGGCTGTTTATCTGTGCAGTCGGAGTTCTCCTGTTTGCCCTGCGTCTCCTGAGGGTTTCAGAAGATTTAGAGGAACTTGGGAATCTTACATGCTGTGGACTTACTTGAATCCTTTTTACAAATGGGAAATCCACCTCTCCAAAGTCCCAGCCTAGTGAGAGCAAGTCAGGCTCTCCCCCCTCTACAGGCACACCCAGAAGAGGAAGTGTTACTGAACTGGGTGGGGCAGGTCCTGACTCAGCAGAGGTGGGGCTCAGGCTGCAGGGCCAACAGAACAGTGCCTGCCTGGGGATACTTTCTGCTGGAGCCTCACTCTCTGTGGGCCAGGGATCCTGAGGAGCTGACAGGCAGGGCTGGGGCTGCACGGGGGTCTCAGCCTCTCCGTGCCTGTTCTCACCAGCTGCCAGGAAAGCAGGAGGGCGGGGCAGGGCTACTACTGTTTCAAGGCGGGGGGCGAGGACTGTGAGGTCCCAAATCCTGAGGCATCTCGTATAGGGCTAGGCCCTTAGAATTAAGTCATCCAGCCTCATTTTGTAGGTGCCTGAAGAAGCTGAGGCCTGAGAAAGTCTTGTAGGCAAGAACACCCAGAAAGTCAGCAGCTGGACTAGGACTCAGACTCCTCCCTCGGCTCTGGACTCTTCCCCCAGGGACCAATGCTGGGGGTTCTTGGGGAAGCCTGTTTGGTAGCTGTGAGCCAGGCTCAGAGAACGTGACCTCCTCTTCCTCTAGCCTAAAGCAGCTGACACTATCGCTCTTTCCCCTCCTTATTAGCCCGTTGGTCAGAGCCTGAGGCCACATCCTTTGATGTTTAGATGAGGGGGCCAGGGTGTTAGACTGGTTCCTGGAGAAGGAACAAGGGCCCAGGATTCCTCAGCTTACTTCCCAGCTCCTCACAAATTGAGCTGAAGCCTCATAGTCCCCTCGTGGGACAGGGTGGGTGCCATGAGGCAGCAAGCCAGCGTGAGGTGCACACGCACCTTGCCAGGCTGTTCTCTGCTAGGCTGCAGGGAGTCAGCATAAATGGAAGACCTGGTCACTGCCTCATGGGCCTTTATGCTCATGTTAATCCATGAGGCAGGCAACGGGGGCACTTTGCTGCCCAACCATGTCTGTCAGCAGAGCTAAACAGGCTGGTAGGGGTGAGCAATCTATCAGCTTTGGGTCCCAGGCACTGGGATGGACACAAGGCCACCCGATTGTCATGGTGGTGGGCATGGTCTTGGGACAATGAGCTGGGAAAGGTGCTAAGAACCACTGGTAAACATACCAGCAGGCCTCAGTAATCCTGGTTATGGGTAGGTCACGCCTCTATAAAGTGGGCCTATGATGAGCCCTGCTAATGTGACTCACGGGGCGGCACTGGAGATCACTGAGGTCATAGAAATCTCACAAAGGGCTTCCATCAAGCCTGAGACCAGGCTTCCTTCAGAGCCTCTCCACAAGGAGCAGGCTTTCCTGCTGCCCTGGAGGAGACAGTTTGAGAGTTGACAGCACTAGCCCCACGCTCCCTCACCTGCCGGGGCTTGCTCAGAACACTGCGGTTACCGCTGCCCCTCTCCACCTGAGGCCTGGCTCAGGGCAAAGTCTGCTTTACTCCTCATCTGGTTTCTACAAAAGGCCTGTAAAATAGGGGTTGCAATCTTTAAAAACCTGAGGCTCAGAGAGGTGAAGTGATTTGCCCAAGGGCCCACAGCTGGTTAGTAGCACCCCTGGGATTTGCACAGGTGTGTCTGACTCCAAAGCCCACATAATTTTAACTACTCTGCTGAAATGCTTCCTAGAACCCTGGGCCCAGTCTTTATCTCAAGGTGTTTCTATTGCTGTATTCTCCATGATTTAAAAATGGCTGCCAAGTGCTACTGACCTCCATTGAAGAAAAAACCTAGGATGCCGTGGCTATTGCCTATAATCGTAGCACTTTGTGAGGCTGAAGTGGGAGGATTACTTGAGGCCAGGAATTTGAGACTAGTTCTGAGCAAGAGAGAGACCCCATCTCTACAAAAAATGGAAAAAAAGAGCCAGGCATGTTGGCGCATGCCAGCTCCTAGGGAGGCTGACATGGTGCTTTTGGGTGGTAGAATTCTAAGCAGCCTGGATGATATAGGGCCTTTCCTGGCACCTCTGAAGCTACTCTGCAGAGTAGCCACCAACTCCCCATAAGCCTGGACCTATCCTAGCCCAGACTCAGACTCGAGAGGGGAGCCTTCCCCCAGGCACAGAAAAGCAAACGCACTGCTGCTGACTTTGAGGAGGGAGGCGTGGTCTACACAGGCCCAGGTGGACCTGGAGGCTGGAACTCCTCCAAGCCACATTAGCAGCAGTGCTGTCACCTGAAATCTAAGCAGTGAGTTCACCAAGCACTTTCACATCAATGATCTCACTTAAATCTTCAAAACAAGGTTGTGAGGGGGCAGGGGTTATGAGCTCTGCTTTACTGACACGACAAGGGCAGTTACTGGTCCACGGAGTCAGTGGCAGGGCGGGGGCCAGAACTTGGGTTTCCTGCCTCCTAGGCCACCCTGCTTAGAGACAGCCCACTGAGGCCAGAGGGGTGGAAATCAGCTGCTTCCAGAGCTTATGTTCTTTGTGCTGCCTCTAATCTAAGCAGGGTGAGTCTGTGGCCTGAAGGCAAGTTGCCTTCAAGGTTAAGATGACAGCTTTGCCCCTGGGCCTGAGTGACCTGCACCAAATGTTTTCTTTTTGTGCTTTCATTTTCCTGTCTCTATAATGTGACCATATCACACTATAGAGACTGTCCTTTCTGTCATGAAAAGTCAGCAGAGCTGGAAACCCTTAGAGCCCCCACAGCCCTGCCCCACTCTACCAAGGTGGGAGCACAGAGACAACCCTCAGGGGCCTGCCTATGCCCACGAAGCCAGGACAGGGACCCAGGCACTCAGCTCTTTAGGCCCTGCTCTTCCCTCAGCCCCACAAGAAGGGCAGTATGAAACACGCTCCTGGGTGTGGCTGGAGCTTAGGAAATAGATTTTATTCTGTCAGTTTAAACCCCATGCCATCCCACCCTCAGGTCGCATCAGTGCAGCAGGCTGGTTCCCCTGCACACCCTGAGGCTCTGGGCGGGGTGTAAGGTCTAGCTAACCTCCTCCCACCCCCGCTCTAGCCCCAGCCCACCGCAGTCATGTCAGCAATGCCTGGCGCAGCATCTGCTTCTTCTGGGGTGTGAGCCGGGTGGGGAACTGGATGTCAAAGAAGATGAAGAGGTCTCCCTTCTTGGTGGGGTCCTCAGGCAATGGCATCCCCTCACCTGGCACCTTCTTGAAGTACTTGGGACTGAGACAGGAAGATGAAAGAAGGGAGCTTAGAGGGCACCTCAGAGCAGTACCTGAGCCGGTCCCTGCCACCCTTGCTCACATAACCCCAGCAAGGGAACTACAGCCTCCACCTGGAAGGGCTCCTGCCAGCCAGAACTGGGTGGGAGGGAGCGGAAGACTGGCTTGTTCCAAACAGCTTTCTCCCTCAAAAACCTGTTTACACTGAGTCTCTGATGGAGGATTCCAGAAATCTTGTTTTAGATACGGGAAACAGGGAGAGGAAGGAGGATGAGCAGACCCTGGGGTGGGGCAGAGGGCCTTTCTTGGAAAAGGACTTAGGGGATGATGCAACTCAGCACTCCAGTGGGAGGTCTGGAGGGTGGAGGCAACCGGGATAACCCAACACTGGGGGCCCCAGCCCCTGCAGCAGCTTGTGAAAATTAGAAAAGGCATTCGTTTTGCCAGGTGAATGTAGCCTGCAGCTAGGCCAGAGTGTGGGCTGCCTTCAGTCCTCTCTCGCCCCCTCAGCAGGGGGCCCTTGTGCTAGGCGCAGCCCGAACAACTGTACTGGGCAGACCTGTCTGACACTCCCCACTGTGTCCCAGACCAGCCCTGTTCTTGGCTTCTGGGGCCCACGGAAGCCGGACTCACTGCACAATGTCATTGATGGGGATGTTGAGCAGACGGTCATCTAGGGTCTTCACCTCCACGGTGCAGCAGGTGAGAGCCTGGGGACAGTTAGGGCCAAAGGTGGGAACAGGGAAGGTCATCATGGCTATCCCTATTTAGAAGGCAACGTATGAGCCTACTCGGTGCCAGTCCCTGAGCTGAGCAGCTCAGAGTCTGGCAAGTAAGACTGATGTTGACGTAAGTGTTATGATAGAGATGGAAGTAAAAGGGTCTGTGGGAGCCAAAGAGGAGCCCCTAACCCATTCTGGGGTCAGGCAGGAAGAGGTAGCAGTCGATGAGGGCTTATAGGGTGAGGTGGGTAGGCAGCGAGGCATGAAAATGCGCCACACGGGCAGGGCTAAGTGGCACAGGGCTGGAGTGCAGGGGATGAGGTCAGCAGTGGCCAGATGGCCTCAAATGCCATGCAAAGATGTCGAGGAGTGTGGCAGAGTCAGATAAGTGTGTACAAAGATCCCTGAGGAGAAGAGCCTGGAGGAGACAGGGAGGCAGGAGGGCCTGTCACACAGATCCAGGTGGTAGGATTTGATGAAGTGGAGGGAGATGTGGGGGGTGGAATCCACGGACAGCAGGTGGTTGGGGGAGGGGAGGCAAAGTCTAGGCCAGTGCAGGTGGGGCTCACTCTGGCGCCCCACCCCCTGCTCCTGCGCTTTGCCCACTCACCTTGCCCAAAGGGATGGGGTTCACAAAGAAGAGGTTGTCGTTCTCCCTTCGGAAGCAAGGATGTAGCTTCTCCTTTACAATGAAGATGATGTCAGCTGGGATGACGTTGGGGCCCTGAGCAGGGGAGGCCAAGAGGGTGACAAGGACTCATTGGCTGTGTGACCTTGGCCAATTTCCTGCCTCTACTTGTCTCCATGTCTTCATCTGTACAATGGGGAGATCAGACCAGGTTTTTGGGAAAGGCCTATTCAGTTTGGCCCCCATAGCCCCTGCTCTGAGAAGCCTACCCAGATGAATGCCCCCAGAGTCACTTCTCCTCTACTGAGCATGTCCCAGATAGATGCCCTCAGCTGGAGAGGGAGAGGCTTCCTCAGATGGCAGGCAGGACCCTGAGCTGGGCGTCAGACAATTGCCCGCAAGTCTCTGTCCTGCTGGTAACTCCAGGAGTGACACCCCTCACCAACTTCATTAAGTCACCAAAACGCTCCTGAGGTCTCTTCTGGGCATGCAGACAGAGGAATCAGACTGGCCCCTACCCCAGGGAGCTCCCAGGCTAGCAGGGAAAGAGACACACAGTGGATCCTCCCATGTCCAAGGCTGCGATAAAGGGAAGCCCAGAGGCTGGGGGCTCAGAGGAGGCGCTGACCCATGTGGGGAGGTCAGGGAAGGCTGCCAGGGGGAACACTGGAGCTGAGACTTGAGGGTGTTTTTGGAAGCAGATGTTTTACAGGTGAGAAGAGGGCATGAAGTACAGGCAGGGGAATACTCCATCACTCCTCAGGACTTAAAGACTCAGCATGCCTTGGTCAATAATTTTATGTTTTTATTTACATAATACTTATTAATAATTAAAATTATTATTAATAAATGGTTTCTGAGTAGCTCCTATACTTTTGCTTTATTCAGAGAAGCACTGAAGAAGAGCAGGAAGAGCACTGGGTTACGGCTGGGTTCTCCTCTCAGCTCTCCTGCCCTTGTCCTGAGCAAGTCCCATCCCTCTCCCAGCCTCGGGCCACCATCTGTGAAATGGGGATCCCCTCTCACAGAGGTACTGTGAGGCTCCTTGGAAGGAACATTAGGGATCATCTCACCCACTCTGCAGACTGGTCTCGCTACCAGCCCAGGGCTCACAGAGCAGGAAAAAGTATTGGCTCCTTTCCCCTCAGTCTTCCCACCACCTGAGCCCAGATGACAACCTTAGTCAGCTTCTTTCCCTCTCACCTGGTCCCCTTCCTTCTCAAAGGTAATACGCGTGCCCTGCCTCCAACCAGGCTTCACATCGATAGTCAGAATCTTGTCCTTGATGGTGGAGGAGTACCCGTCCTCGTTCAGCACCTGCAACAAGGTGGCAGGTGAGGGAAAGGTTTGCTCAGATTTCCATGAGCACCCAGTTGGCCTTTGCACACATGAATGGTACACTTAGGGTTTGTACTTGGGCTCAATTCTCTAACAATGGGAAGGACCAGCTTGAGCCATTCCATTCCCATCCTACTGCCATGGGAACCGAGAACTTATGATTCCAGGATAGCAGGGCATGCCGTGGGGCTGGGACTGAAGCCTGGGATGCCAAGCAGTTAGCATGAATTGATCAAATGCACAACTCAAGTCCTGACCACAAACAGATACACAGTGAAAATATACCCAGTCCCTCTCCAAATCCCAGAGGCCTGGCCCTGAGCCTCTAACAGGTCTCTTAATCCCAAAGGGAGAAAGACCATGGAAGTCAACATTTCTGAGCCTCATCCCATCCTTCCCCTGTTATGTCATCCATCCATTCCCCAATTGCACATGCAAATGGGTGCATCTGTGGAAAGCATGGCCATGTCGGCATCTCCTCTGCTGGGCAAAGGTGCAGGAGCCTTGCTCTTGTACCAGGTACAGGGCTGAGCCAGAGCACAGGGCCATGCCAAGGAATGAACTCTGGGGCACTGAGGGTCTTCCTCAGCCAGTCACCCTTCATGCCCATACTGCTCCCTCTAATTCAGGAGGTGTACGCTCTGATGAAATCCTGCAGGTATGGTGGTGTAACGTCCAGGGCAGAATTCACAGGGGACTCCTCCCATTCAGAGCCCTGCCACTTCCCACAGGGATGAGGCTTACGGAGAAAGAGAAAGGAGATGATCTGGTCCCGTTTAGGAAGGCTGCAGGGGGGACTAGACTAATAGTCCCTCAATTGTCCCTTCCAAATTTCAGATTCTAGAATTCTAAGATCCTAGTTCTCTGAATCTAAGATTCCAAATTCTACCAGAGATCATCCCTGAGCCCTCCAGTTAGGGTAAGGGAGGAAGTGACTGGTGGGGTTGCAGGGGTAGCTGACGGCTCCCAGTAGGAGCAAGCCAAGTACTCACCCTTCGTGAGATCTTAATTTTTTTGGTGCAGCCAAAGAATAAGTCCTCCAGGGACAGGTAGAGGTCCCGTTCAATTGCAGGGTCCTGCTTCTTGACCCCTCGGCCCCGGAGCCCCCCAAAGTTCAAATCCACCTCACCTCCTTCTGCATCAAAAAACTCTGCAGGAGGCAGGGAGAGGAGAAAGAGGAATTGTGTTCAGAGACTCAGATTCACAGTGTCTGTCTGTCTGTCTGTCTCTCACGCACACGCCCGCCCCCCACTCCGCCCCGACCTCTTCAGTGCCTCTAGTGCAATGCCCGGCATCCCATAACCACCTCTCACACTCAGACTGTTTGGCCAGGCTAAAAAGCTGTCCTCAATTGCAGATCCAGTGTTTAGCATTCCTTTTACTCCCCACTGCTTCGCCGCCACTTGGGACACCCCCCACGTCCCTGACTTAACCCACGACAGAAAGGACGCCGGAACTTCGGCTGTCGCAGGAAGGAGAGGAGCGCCCTCTGGCGGCAGCGCCTGGCAATGCCGGCAAGTGTTAGCTGTGGGCGGGGAGGGTCGAGCACCGGTCCTCCCTCCCGGCCCCAGGCTCCACTCCCCTCCGCGGTCCAGCCCGGCCTAAGGCCGCTAGAGGCCCCAGGCTGCAGCCTTCTGACTCGGACCAGCGAATGACTTATTTAAGCACCTAATTCCCTGTATTGAACCCCTTTGGGCTTCGCATGGCTAGAACAGTATCTGTTTCTGCACCTGATCCCTGGCTAATACGTAGTACCTAGATTTGCATACAAATGAATAAAGTAGATCGATATATACTATAATATATAAAATAATCTCTAAGATGTAAGTGAAAAAAATCAGTGTATACAATGTAGTCCATTTCCATAACAAAATATAAGGCTTATGTAAAAATAAATATAGGCTCATAAATGTGTAGAAAATTTCTGGAAGGATACGTAAACTGTTAACAGTGGGTGGCCGCTTCTGGGGAAGGAAAGGGAGGGCTAGAATTTCTTTTTCAATAAATTCTGTTTTACTTTTTTTTACCACGCATTATATATATATGTGTGTATGTTTGTGTATATATATATAATATATATATTTTTAAAGTAAAAATAAAAACAAAACTACTCAAAGAAAAGCATGTTTTACAGCTGTGTCCTTTCCCAGTAAGGCAAGGGGTGGGGTGAGACCTCTTACCACTGAAGGGGTTGTCTCCCCCGAAGAACTCGTGGAAAATCTTTTCAGGGTTGCCGTGGAAGACGTAACCAGTTGTCCATGAAGTCTGGGATCCAAACTCCAGAGGAATCCCGCCCTTCAGGCCCTCCTCTCCAAATTTGTCATAGATGCTTCTCTTCACAGCTGTGGATGTGTGTCACTTTGAGGAGGGGTCCAGCTTTGGGGGTTAGATAGATGGCTGGGGCTGGGAAGCAGAAGGACATGGGGAAAGGGAAGGCATTTATTTCCCAAGTGCCTGCTGTCTGCCAGTCTTTGGAATGAGACCCTAGAAGTTAGGGGTTCAATTTCATTCTGGGTGGACCCAGGTATGGCCCGTATGGCCAGATGAGAGATGGGGAAGACAGGTGTTTGCTGGGGTGGGGGTTGGAGGAAGAACTGAGAGACCAAGGGTCAGGCTATAGCCCTGGGATTTGGCCTAACTCGTTCGTTGTCTTATCTGGAGTAAATAGAATCCTAGAACCTTGAAATTTTAAAATCTAAGAATTCTAGAGCCTCCAAATCCTAGAGCTTTGAAATCCTACAGTCTAAGGACTCTGAAGTCCTGAAAACTCGGAGTGGGAGAAGCTTTAGTGATCTGGCTGTAATTCTGCACGGGAGCTGTGATTTGCGTGCTTTGTGGACCCACTCTGCTGGTTTCCACAGGAGAGACATCTCCTAACTACTCCTGGCCCTTCTCTGCTCCTTCCTACTCCTGCTGGCCTTGGGGAGGGGGAGACTCAGGCACTGGGGGAGTCTGGGAAGGATGGCGCCTGCCCAACTTCGGCCTTCTTCCCCTCTGGAGCAGGCACCTCACTCTGCTCCTCCCAGGAAGGTTCTGGCCCTGCAGGGCATGGGTGGGGGATGGGGAACAGCCCAGCTCCTGCACTGCCCTGCCTGGGTGAGCACGTCACCCTAATCTTCGGCCACTTACGCCATGTCCTCCAACTTGAGTCTACTGAGAAAGGCAATTCTTTACTGTTTTCTCCGTTTGTCTAGATTCTAGGCAGGGAAGAGGATGTTTACTCTCTGTTGGGCCTCCTTAGAAAACTCAGCTGCTGGGAGACTTAAGAAACAATGTTAACAATGTTAACGGAAGGCTGGGCAACAGAGATCTCCTGGAGCGACCCCTCCTGCTCAGCCCCACAGTCACTCACGGTCACTCAGCACGTCGTAGGCCTCTGCTATCTGCCTGAATGTCTCTGCTGAAGATGGCTCAATTGACATCAACGGGTGGTTCTTAAGGGCGAGTTTCCGGTACCTAGAGGAGGGAGGGTGAATACAAGTGGTAACAGCTGACCTGTTTCTGCGGGGCTCGGTTCAGAGCTGGCACCAGTGTCTGCTGCCCAGCTATGCATCGAGGGTGTCTCACAGGGCGCGGTGGCCGTGGAGGTGCATCGCTCGGACCTACTTGAAGAATACCTGGTGTAGGCAATGTACCTATCTCAGCAGCTGCCCCTGGTATTTGTGGGGAGGCTACACTTCCCCCCACGCTGCCCAGGCCAGTGCCTAAGCATGGTGGGGATATCAGGGCTGTCCCATTCCTGTGAGACACAGGACACCTCCAGTGACAACCTTTGCTTGAGGACTCCCCACCAGCCCGGCTGAGATTTTCCCTGAGTCACGCTGAGCTCTCCCACCCAAGCCTCCTCTGTCTCCTGTCGCTGGTATCAGGTCTGCACCATGCTCCGAAGGCTGTCCCTGCACACTCCTGCTCCCTCCCCTTCATCTTCCACAGGGGTCCCCCCCATACATTGCACACACGTCTAATCCCACGTCTCATCCTTCTGCTTCTTAGCGTGCCAGAGCTGACACACAGGCTTCTTGGGAGCATGAGATCGAGTCAGGTGTGCAAAGGGCCTGGCACAGAGAGGCCCTCATGCCTGTCAGATGTTGGCTGCCCCCACCCACCCCTGTGCTCGTTCTTCCCCCACTTCTGTTTCTGCCCAATCCCATCAGTGACGAGGAACCCACAGCATCTCGGGATGTATCGTCAGTGTCCCAGGGGGTAAGAGAGGGCATGGACTGGGTGGTTTGTGGACAGTGTAATAAAGGGACCATTCGCCAAGGCTCAGGAAGACAGGAGGGAGACCACAAGGGACAGCCCAGTATCTAGGAACCCAGAGGTGCCCTGAGCCTGTCGGAGTGAGGAAACCTGGAAGGAGACAGTGTGTTCACAGGGCCCTTGGCAGGACCTGTGACCTTCTCTTAAGGGACATAAGCAACCTGAAGAGACCCCATGGAAGGGAGCTGGGGAATAAAGACCACGGCCCCACTCTCCTCCCTCCTGATCTCCGGCTGGCCGCGCTCCCCTTGGGCAGGACGCAGCAAAAAGGAGGCCTGCAGGTGCCGTGGAACAATCAGCTTCCCCCGGCAGGGCGGAGTGGGCGGGGAAGGGTGGGAGTGGGTCTGGAGGCCAAACGGAAGACATCCAGCATGGACTCTGAAGTCACAGTCCAAATCTGACCCCACATAGCCTCAGGGGGGTCAGAGTGTGGCTCCTCTTCCCCTGCCCACACCCGCCATGTTTGTGTCCCCAGAGTTCGGTGGCATCTCTTCTCCACACCCTCTCTGGAGGCCAGGTCACCACTCACAGGGCTGATGCCTCCCCCACCTCTCTCTCAAAGCAGACCCCTTCCCTAGCCCTAAACTTCCATATCCAGCTGCCTACTTGCTATCTCCTCTCCAGCGTCCCACAGGCACCACAAATTCAATGAGCCCAAACATGAGCGCATTTCCATTGCGAAATTTGAATGCTATCTTTGACTCCAAGTTCTCCTTTGTCCTCTCCACCGTCACCCCATCAGTCACCAAGTCATGTCAGTCTTTCCTCCTAAACAGTGTTCCGTTCCTGCTCCTTTATCCCTGCAACTACTGCAGAGCATGTCTCCCTGTATCCAAAAGTCCCTTCTCCAATCCATTCTGTGCGCTGCCACTGCGTTAATCCTTGATCTCTCTCTCTCTCTTTCTCTCTCTCTCTCTCCAATTTGATGCTTCTAATATACTCTCCATCCAAAGCACCCTCCTGCTGAAACCCTTCATTGGGCTCCCCTGTTGTCTCCGTCATACAATCTGAATGTTTCACTAAGATCCAACCACCCTCTCAACCCCGTTCTCCCTCCCTGCTCCCATGACCTCTCCTGCCCTCCTGCCGCGTCCTGAACCTCTCACCACTCTCGAAACTCTCCGTTCTGTATTGCTCCAGGCCCTTGCACATGCTACTTCCTTACCTGTAATATTCACCCCTCTGCAGCTCCTCCTAGCTCCTCCTGGCAATTTTAAACTTGGCCTTCAACATTTAGCTCAGGGCCAAATCCTCCCGGC
The DNA here is from genome assembly GCF_020740605.2 of Lemur catta. Classification (NCBI taxonomy): domain Eukaryota; kingdom Metazoa; phylum Chordata; class Mammalia; order Primates; family Lemuridae; genus Lemur; species Lemur catta. The sequence goes on from NC_059134.1 coordinate 58,445,341, forward strand.
ACTTTCCTGACTGCCAGCTAGCTTCCTTTCTGGGTTAGGGTCCCCTTCCAGAGTCCCCAGTGCCTTTTTCTTCTTTCTTTTTGAGACAGAGTCTCACTCTGTTGCCCGGGCTAGAGTGCCATGGCATCAGCCTAGCTCATAGCAACCCCAAACTCCTGGGCTCAGGCGATCCTCCTGCCTCAGCCTCCCAAGTAGCTGGGACTGCAGGCATGCACCACCGTGCCTGGCTAATTTTTCCTATATATATTTTTAGTTGTCCAGATAATTTCTTTCTATTTTCAGTAGAGACGGGGGGTCTCACTCTTCCTCAGGCTGGTCTCGAACTCCTGACCTCGAGCGATCCTCCCACCTCGGCCTCCCAGAGTGCTAGGATTACAGGTGTGAGCCACCGCGCCCGGCCCCCCCAGTGCCTTTGATCCCAGTACTTAGCATGCTGTGTTTCAGCTGTCTGTGGACTAGTGTGTCTCTCCCACTAGACTGTAAGGTCCTGGGGTTGCTGTGCCCAGCCCTCCGTGTCCCCCGTGGCTAGCACCGAGCAGGAGTGAATACATGAATGAGGTGAGCTCACTGGCCTGCAAGGCAGTCCCGCTTGCTGTGGGACAGCTCTGACCTTCAGGCAATGCTCCTCTTACTGAGCTGGGTCTGCTGTCCTGCGACTCCCTCATCCATAGGAGACCTGGCCCTGCCCTGGGGGCCTTGCAGAGGGAACGGCTACCTTCAGCGACTGCAGTGAACGGCCCGTCTCAATTATAAAGGTCGCGGTCAGTGATAATTGCAAGTAAATTCTATCAATGAGTAGAAGTAGCAAGGTTTGAGAAGAGTTTAGTTAGTTTTACATGGAAATTTGAGTGGTTTCAAGATTATCCCTGCAGTAACATCACCTCATACACTTGGCTTTCCTGAAGGGGAGAGAAAGGGGCGGCGTCACAGCTCGGACGCTGTGATGATGAGCCCAGCGCAATTATGAACTAGCATGGTGCTTTTCTTCTTACATAAGTTTAGCAATTTGTTTTGGTCGATATCTAGATACTCCCATGGGAGAGTATGTCATACATGTGACTCAGCCCCTAAGTGTCATTGCGAAAAACAAAAACGCTGCAGGGGAGAAGGGTTAAGGATTATTTTTGAAACATATGCAGTTCTTTCACTCACTCTTTACATGACATGGTTTCACATGCGTTGCGGGACATTCTCACATATATTATCTCACCTAATCCTATTTTAATACCACAGCAACCCTTATTATTACTTTAGAGATGGGGAAACAGGCTCTCGGAGTTTAAGCAATTGCCCAGAGCACACAGCAGGCAGGCAGGGAGCCTGGATTCACATCCAGCTCTTTCCAAAGCGAAGTTGTGCTTACCTTCTGCGCTTCAACTGCCTCCTGCCTGGGAATTTTCCCTAGACAGGTCCTATTGGCCAGTGAGATCCCTGCACAGCGGATGATATTCCAGAACAACTGTTCTTGAATTGTTTCTTGAGTTTGCGTCTTGTTTCTCCAACCACACCGCAGACTCTCCACTTACCCCTCTCAGATCCCCTCCGGGACCTGGCCGGGGATGCGCTCAGAGCCAGTAGTCGCGGTGTCTGAATGCTGGCTCTGCCACTGACTAGGTGCGTGGCCTTGGCATAACAACAGCAGTTGCCTCCCGGGGTTGTTGTGAGGATCACATGAAACAGTGACGGACAGTGCTCAGAACAGCACCCACACACTCAGCTATTCTCACTGCCCGACTTCATTGAGACTGAGTTATTATCCTAGATTCCTTTTTTCTTTAGTCTCCAATGATCCACTTTTTTTTTTTTTTATTTCAGCTCATCATGGGGGTACATAAGTTCAGGTTATATCCAGTGATCCACTTAATCGCCAAGTCCCTTCTCTCCCCTCTCTCCAGCCCACTGCCCTCCTTCACGCCTCATCTTTTGCCTTGACTACAGCAGCTTCCTAAGGGTCCCTCTCCCTCCAGTATAACCTTCCACAGCACCCTGGACGGCCGCTTTTGCAACACTCATAGCAGCAGTGTCGACGTATTCAGTATCTGTATCCACCAACAAAATTAAGGGGTATGAGATAAGGAAGCATATCTGTCTGATTCAGTTATATTTCTAGCTGCTACTACTGCATTTAACCCATAGAGTAGGTGTTCAATAAATATTTGTTTAAAAAACATTTTTTTGGAAAAATGTACTGACTTTCGTCCTAGACTTTCTTAGGGATGGACCACAGAGTCCTTAAGACCTGATGGAAGTATTCAGAAATACAGTGTAGTCAATGCCAAACCCTGTGTGATGGCCAGAGTGACACATGCACCTGGCCAGGCCACTCTCTTGTTCACAGTCCTCCGGTTCTTCATGATATTCAGGGTGAAGTTCAAATGGCTCCTTTGTCTCCCTTTCACACCCTGGAAAACCGAGGCACCCAGTAGAGGAGACAGGGCATAGAGCGTAAAGCAGGACGGGTTGGGAACAGGCTGAGGAGCCTGGGCCCTGACCCAGCCCAAAGCCAGGACCTACGTATGCAAGAAGTAAAAGGAGGGCCTATAATCCTAGCATTTTGGGAGGCCAAGGTGGAAGGATCGTTTGAGGCCAAGAGTTCGAGACCAGCCTGAGCAAGATTAAGGCCCCGTCTCTACAAAAAATAGAAAAAAAAAAAAATAGCTGGGCGTGGTGGTGCTTGCCTTTAGTCCCAGTTACTCACTTGGGAGCCTGAGGCAATGCCATGGCACTCTAGCCCAGGGCACAGAGAGAGACCCTGTCTCAAAAAAAAAAAAAAGAAGAAGAAGAAAAAGAAGCAAAAGAAGGAACAAGGTTTACCTGAGAGCTCTAGGAGAGCTCAGTTTGGAAGAGATGAGGGCAGGGCCTGCCCCAGCACACCCCTAAGGCCTGGCTCCCATGCAACTTACGCCTTCTTGATCTGGGCATCCTCTGCATTGCGAGTGATCTGGAGCACGGAGTAGTAATCCTGGCCCATGTCTGGCTGGCAGTGAGTCTGTGGCTAGTCCTCACACCCCAGCAGGGCTGTTAGTCTGCGTTCCTCTGTTGCTCCTGACAACCGCACAGGGGCACTCTGGGAGTTGTAGTCCTGCCTTCCCAAGCAAACCGCCCTCCCAGCTCTGCCTCCTGCAAGAGCAAAGGAAACATATTGGGAGAACTGGGGCTGATTCTGTGACCCTGATTAAAGTCACTCAACCCAGAAATCGGAGTGTCACAGAGCCCCATTTTATTTTGTTTTTGTTTTTAAGGAGAGCAGCATTAGCTGTAATTAAAACTTTTTAGAACAAATTCATTTGACTAATTTTTTAAAATACATTTTTTGTCCAGATGTCGTACCTCACACCTATAATCCTAGCACTTTGGGAGGCCAAGGTGAGAGGATCACTTGAGGCCAGGAGTTCGAGACCAGCCTGAGCAAGAAACCCCAGTTTCTACAAAAAATAGAAAAATTAGCCAGGCGTAGTAGCAAGTGCCTGTAGTCCCAGCTACTCAGGAGGCTGAGGCAGGAGGATCCCCTGAGCCCAGGAATTTGAGGTTGCAGTGAGCTATGATGACACCACTGCACTCTAGCTGGGGAGACAGAGAGAGACTCTGTCTCAAAAAAATAAATAATTTTTTAAATTTTAGAATAGTTTTAGATTTTCAGAAAAGTTGAGAAAATAGTACAGAGTTCCCATATACCCCACACGCAAGTTCCCCTATTATTAACATTTTATGTTAGTATGATACATTTGTCACAATTAATGACCAAAACTTTCTTCAGATTTACTGGTGTTTAACCTAATGCTGTTTTTTCTGTTCAGGATCCTGTCCAGGATATTACATTTAGGTGACAGTCATATCTCCTTAGGCTCCTCTTGGCTGTGACAGTGCCTCAAACTTTCCATGTTTTTTATGACCTTGACAGTTTCAGGAGAAATGGTCAGGTATTCTGTAGAATGTCCCTCAAATGGATTTTTTTTTTATTTTTATTTTTTTATTTTTTTTTGAGACAGAATCTCGCTCTGTTGCCGGGGCTAAAGTGCCGTGGCGTCAGCCTAGCTCACAGCAACCTCGAACTCCTGGGCTCAAGTGATCCTCCTGCCTCAGCCTCCCGAGTAGCTGGGACTACAGGCATGTGCCACCATGCTCGGCCTAATTTTTTTCTCTATATATTTTTAGCTGTCCAGATCATTTCTTTCTATTTTTAGTAGAGACCGCGGGGGGGGGGGGGGGTCTCGCGCTTGCTCAGGCTGGTCTCGAACTCCTGACCTCGAGCTATCCGCCCGCCTCGGCCTCCCAGAGGGCTAGGATTACAGGCGTGAGCCACCGCGCCCGGCCAACAAAGAACTCTTTACCTATTGTGAGGCCTGTGCCTGGCACAGAGTACGCGCTCAATAGCTGATGGCGCTGCCAGCTTTTCGGGTCTGAGAGAGAGAGGTACTTCTCACAAGACGTCACTAGGGGGCATCCGAAAGCCAAGAAACAAGATCTAGCACGGAAGTTCACTGTAGCGCTGTCAAGTCCCCTTCCTTACCCAGAATGCCCTCCTTCACCCTGAAGAAAAAAGAAAAAGCTTTGCTGAAAACCGGGGCCCCTTCCATTCACAGGAGACAAAGTTATGGAGCACCTGAGAGCTGGCCTCTGGTCCTTCTGTCTGGGTCTGGATTTCAGAGCAGCCGTCAAGGGTCACTACATGTCACAACCAAGACATCACTCTGGAGACCTGTGAAAGGGGATCATGAATGTGACGGCAACATAGAAAAGTGAGCCCTGCAACGGGAACTTGGAGATATTCACTTGCTCTGTGTTCTCAGCCATCTTCTCCCTCATGCTGTTTACTTTTTAAAAAAAAGTTATCTTTTATTGTAAGCTGGCAATTTATGATTATAGACATTAATGTGATATGAAGTGCCATTATGATTTGTGAATACAGTATGGAATAATTAAATCAAGCTATTTTAACATATCCATCACCTCAAATGCTTAACATTTTTTGTGGCAAGAACATTTGAAATTTACTCTTAGCAATTTTGAAATGTACAATATTCTATTAACTATATTCCTCACACTACGCAATAGATGTCAAAAAGCAACATATTCCTCCCGTGTGAGATTTGTGCCATTTGTCCATCATCTCCCCTTTTTCCCCCTACCCCCAGCCTCTGTAACCACCATTCTATTAATACTCTCTGGTTCCCTGAGTTCAATTGTTTTAGATTCCACATTTAACTGACAACAGCTCATCCCATTTTCTTAATCTGACTTCTTAGAGGTTCCACGCAGACCTCCTAGAACTCGATGTTTCTAAGCTCTGGAGTATGTCCCTTCTGGTCTACCTGACCCTATCACAGATCACTCCTTGAAAGGAAATTGCTGTAGTCATAGAGCTGTCTCTTGTTACCTGCTTTAATTACATGGTTTAGTAAAAGGAGCACAGTCTTTGGAGACCGACCAAGGTCTAAATCAAGTCTCTCGTATTTAATTTTTTTTTCTTTAATGTGTGAGGAAAAACAAAAGTCTTTATTGATAAATAGGTTACAATTAAGTAAATATAGCATGGTTTGTTGGAGAATAAAAATTTGAGCAGAATCTCAGTCTCTCTCCACCCCCCACCTCTGGTTCTAGGCTTCAGCCCTCTTACTGGACACCTTGGGTGCTGAGGCCTTAACAGGCAGCGCAGGGCTTCCTGGGCCAATGGAGGCCTCTGTCTTCCTGGCCAGGGATGCAGGTGTCATCTTGGACCCATGGCCCTTAGCAGGAGAAGCTGCCTTGGTGTTTGGTCCCTCCCTAGACCCCTGGGCAGCTGCCCCTTGAGGGGCCTTGGCCATCATCTTCTTTCTGATTGGGGAAGCAGCCCCATTCTTGACCTTGCTGGCTGCGAGTTTTGAACTCTTACTCTCATCTGGTATTTAATTTCTTGAGCCTCAATTTCCTTATTGTAATAAAAAAGGAATAATAACATCTGCTTTTAAGAGTGTTGTGAGGATTAAATATATAAATATAGTACCTAGAACAGAGTAAATACTACTCAATGAATTGCAGTATTTTATTTTTACACTTTGGCTTAGGCATAAGCAACAGGGTGTTTTAGAAAAAAATGGGATTTAGGCTGGGCCAGGTGGCTCACGTCTGTAATCCTAGCACTCTGGGAGGCTGAGGCAGGAGGATTGCTTGCACTCAGGAGTTTGAGACCAGCCTGAATAAGAGTGAGACCCTGTCTCTACCAAAAATAGAAAAAATTAGCCAGGAGTTATGGCATGCACCTGTAGTCCCAGCTACTTGGGAGGCTGAGGCAGGAGGATCACTTGAGCCCAAGAGTTTGAGGTTACAGTGAGCTATGATGATGCCACTGCACTCTAGCCTGGGCAACTGAGCAAGACCTTGTCTCAATTAAAAAAAAAAAAAAGAAAGAAAGAAATGGGATTTAAAATTAAGATAAAGTTCCTGCTTTCTATGACCCTTGACAAATCACTTCATCTCTTTGAGTCTCACCACTTACAGGTTACAATGTAGTTATAAAAGTAGAGAAGATACCTTTAAGAACTCTGTAGGCCGGGCACGGTAGCTCACGCCTGTAATCTTAGCACTCTGGGAGGCCAAGGCAGGTGGATCGCTAGAGGTCAGGAGTTCGAGACCAGCCTGAGCAAGAGTGAGACCCCCGTCTCTACTAAAAATAGAAATAAATTATCTGGCCAACTAAAAATATATATAGAAAAAATTAGCCAGGCATGGTGGCGCATGCCTGTAGTCCCAGCTACTTGGGAGGCTGAGGCAGTAGGATCGCTTAAGCCCAGGAATTTGAGGTTGCTGTGAGCTAGGCTGACGCCACGGCACTCACTCCAACCCGGGCAACAGAGCGAGACTCTGTCTCAAAAAAAAAAAAAAAAAAAAAAAATTCTGTCAACCATATTATCCCAACCAGGAATTACCTTCTTTCTTTAAAAAAAAATCAAAATCTCATCCTGCATGTCCCAGCTCAAGTGTTGCATCTTCCAAGAAACCTTTCTCTAATAATCTCTAAAATATAAATAATATGGTATCCATACTCTGGACATTTTATATTAAAAAGAATGAGGAAGCTCTAAATGTACTGAGATGGAAAGATATCAGAGACATGGTTTAAGTGAAAATAAACCATGGAACACATACATTATGATTCTATTCTTACGTTTAAGTAAAAAAAGAGATGACCATGCCACTCCCTCACTTAAAAACCTTCAGTGGTTTCCCACTGCTAATCAAGTGAAGTCCAAGCTCCTTACCAGATATTCAAGCTTCTTCACTATTTGGGCCCTACCAATCTCTCTAGCCTCAACTTCTATAGACCAACCTTGCCATCCTGTGAGCTCTGGGTTCCAGCTATGACTAAAGTGCCCTTCGACATCTCTTCCTCTAGGTCAGTGGTCCTCAAACTTTAGTGTACGTCAGAATCACCTGGAGTGCTTGTTAAAATGCACACTGCTGGCTGCACCCATGGAATTTCTGATTCAGGTTTAGGGTTGGGCCCAAGAATTTTTATTTCTAACAAGTTCCCAGGTGATACTGATGCTGCTGTTCCATGGATGACACTTTGACAGCCACTGCCTTTACAATGATTGTGATTTGACTTCCTCATCTTCATACAGGCTGACCAACCATGTCAGTTTGCCTGGGACTTTGAGTGTCCTAATTTGGCACTTAAAGTCCCATGTCACAGAAAACCACTCAGTTCCAGGCAAACTAGGACAGTTGGTAACCAGCTATGTAAGAATCTCTCCCAGGTCACAGCTTAAAGGACATTTATTGCTAATGCCAAGCAGTCCTTCTCTATGACCATACCAACATGGAGTGCTGAGGAAGGAGTCCCATCCTCTTGACTGACTTTTTGCTGGAGTAAAAGTATTTAAAAGTTTTTCAAATTCAGGCACCTCCAAACATATTTTCTTTATTTATTCCAGAGAACAGGCTTTAGTCCTCTGGTCCTTGTAAACAACTAACACAACCGATGTAAGAACAAACTGGAAGCAACTATATCCTTGCCCTGTGTTGCTGGGGTGAGTTTACACAAGGAGAAGTTGGGGCAAATACAGTGAGCACATGTGAGCTTCTTATTCAGTTCAAAGCAGGTCTTGGGATAGTTCCACATGGGCCAGTACAGCTGACTTTCTGTGATTTGCAAGGGGTGCCCAAGAAGGACTGATGATGTTTCTGCTCACAGCTGATCAGGATCAAACATTTTCACTAACTGGGACTCCTCTTTCCAAGGGCTCAGAGGTCAGAAAGCTGATAGCGTCGTACAAGACCATCTCGACAGCATGTGTAGATCTGCTTCTCCCATGTGGCTACCTGGAACACAAGAATTCAGAGTTCAACAGAAGCCTGAGATTCCTCCATTTCAAACAGATGGAGCCTTATCATTGACTCCCACTAGTCCCAGGGAGTCTGACAAGCTTTACTGATTCCAAAAGCAAGAGAGGAATTATATACATGGTATGTGCTTACAACTGCTGCCCAGGGTCGGGATGCACCTGTGACTACAGAATAAACTAACTGGCCTGAATGGAAAGTAAACCCGTTAGTGTTGTTCACAGTTTAGTACAGAAGGTCTGCACCTGGGAGGAGAGGAGCCAGACGGGCTTGGGTATTCCTGAAACTTGTATTAATAAAATCGGATGCAAAAAAGTTCTGAATATGTGCCTTTTATTCTGAGGAGCATTTCATCAACTTCTCAAAGAAAATAGCATGAATTCTGAAGTTAACTTAATCTCAGGTTTATTACCACGTAGCTACATGACCTAGGGTATCTTTCTCAACACCTCTGGGCACCAGTTTCCTCAATTACACAATAGAAATATCTTAATTTATAATATAGAACACTGTGAAGGAATTTTAAAAAATGAAACGGAGATGTACATTATAATATATATGTGTATGTATATATGTTTACTTATTTACCTGGAAAGAGCTCCAAGATATTTTTATTTATTTATTTATTTATTTATTTATTTTTTGAGACAGAGTCTCACTCTGTTGCCCGGGCTAGAGTGAGTGCCGTGGCGTCAGCCTAGCTCACAGCAACCTCAAACTCCTGGGCTTAAGTGATCCTACTGCCTCAGCCTCTCGAGTAGCTGGGACTACAGGCATGTGCCACCATGCCCGGCTAATTTTTTCTATATATATTTTTAGATGGCCAGATAATTTCTTTCTAGTTTTTTAGTAGAGACAGGGTTTTGCTCAGGCTGGTCTCGAACTCCTGACCTCGAGCGATCCACCTGCCTCGGCCTCCCAGAGTGCTAGGATTACAGGCATGAGCCACCGCACCTGGCAGAGCTCTAAGATATTTAAAAAACACAAAAACAAAATCACATGGCAATATATAATGACCCCAATATAGACAAACTAAAGATAAAACTGTATTTTTTATATAAATACATAAGGATGTAAGTGTGTATATTCTCTGAAAACAGTCTTGAAGGACATGTACCAAACTGTTAATGCTAGTTACTTCCGAAAAGAGGAAGGGAACTAAAAAGGTCTTAAAGGAGACTTTCAAATTGGTATAATTCTGTATTTTTGAATTTTTATAGGTAAATATTCATTGTATAACTTAAAAAGTTATAAGAAAAATAGGAATAATACCTACCCTTTAACAAATGGTAACAAAGATTAGATAATACATATAAAACATTTAGCACAATATCTGATCAATAAATATTTACCCTTTTGTTTTTTTCCCCACTCTAATCAAATGAGAGAATCAGTCTTAAACTTTTAATAATAATAATAATGGACAATATGAATACTTTATATTTAGAAAGAGCTTCCAAATGCATTATCTCATTACTATCCTCATGTTACAGATGAAATGACAGACTAGGGAAGTGAAGTAATATTTAAAGTAAGTGATGAAGTCACGTTTGACTCAAAATCTTTTCTTCCCATCCTGCCACATTGCTTATACAATAAGTGGTATTTTGTTACTCCTAATGACCACAAGGTAGCTGGATTCAGTCCCCTAAAAGCCCTCAACTCCAGGTGAGAATCACCCAGGTCCAGTCTCCCCTCAGGCCTGTACCTTGTACACAGGGTCACAGTCAGCACCAGTGAGCTCAATGACATAGTCTAAGTCTTGCTGGACAATGAAACAGCTTCCATCTCCTAAAAGGCAGAAAGAAAATTTATATAACTGAAGAGAAGGCTGCAATCAAAGAGTTCAGTCCAGTCCTCCTCACCAACATCACTCCTGTGAGGATCCATGGTATCCCTTAAGACACACTTTGTTCCATTCACTTCCCTAATCCCACTCCTGAACTCCATTCCCAATATTTTGTCCTGGCTAGACCAAGGTACTCACTTTACCTAGAATATGTAGTTAAGCATCAAACACAGTACACAGCAGGCACTCAGTAAATGTTAGTTCCCTTCTTTTTGCCCCCTCCCTCATCTGTGGCTTTGCACACGCCATAGCTTCAGCCTTCAATGTCCACTCTCACATCTCCAGCTGGTGAAATCTTCATTATCTTGCATGTCACCTTGTCCCTGAAGACCTTGCTGACAGCACTCCTACCTCTGGAATTAGCTATTCGCCGTGTGCTCACAGAGTCTTCTGCTGTAGTACTTATCAAACTGGACGGCAATCACACATTCACATGTCTGTTTGCCTTACTAACTGTGAGCTCCTATAGGGTAGAGACTTAGTGGGCACTGAGCTAAATGCTGGGGATGACAGGATGAATAAGGCACAGTCACCACTCTCAAGGAGCTTGGACTGGAGGAGGACACAGCCAATCACAATGTAGAGTGACAAACACTACTGATAAGCACAATATGCCAAAGAACTGTGGAGGACCATGCCCCAATCCCTCCATAGATCAGGTACTGAAAATGATGTTTAATTAACTGAACTTCAGGGAAGCATCTCTGAATTGGCCCATGGACCCACCTTGGCTAGCAATGAATCCATCTCTGAAGCTCAGCAGGGACAGAACTGGTGCTCCTGATCTGTGGATGACTTGCACTGGAGTTCTAGGATTCAGAGTAAAAGGGACGGTTTTACTTTTTTTCTTCAAAAGCAACGTTTGACTATATTCAATATACAGTACTAACCACATAAAAGCAAACAAGACAAATGTGGAAAAAGATTAAACATTCATATGGTTTCTTTCCTGGCAAGATCTTTAACTGGCAGATCAAAGTACTTCTTCAAACCACCTTGGAGTAAATCTAAACATGTCTCTAACCATGTTTAGAAAGAGCCCCCAAATGCATTATCTCATTACTATCCTCATTTTACAGATGAAATGACAGACTAGGGAGGTGAACTAAGTCACCACCCAAATCTTGAGTTTTTAGGGGAGATATGACATGGGGTGAAGATAATGTTAAGAATATGTTAACTTTTCACTTAAAGACAGAATTAAGACTAGTTGTGAAATACAATTGCCAGGTCTCAAAAAAGATGAGAATCAACTTAATATAAATGTAAGAATGATTTTATAAAACTGATCAGATATTCCCTATTCCCATGGAGGCAAAAAAGAGAGCAAAGATAAAATAACTCAAATGATGGAAGAAAAGATGTATGCTAGTCACCATCTACTGGAATTTCTTCACTGCTCTTGGAATAAAGTTCAAACTCCTTAGGATGGTAGTAAGGCCTCAGCAGGCTCCCATTTTCCTGTCTGGCATCACTTCTCACCCCATCTGCAGGCTATATACCTGTCATACTAAACTACTCGGCGACCTCTGAAAGTGACATACTTTCACATGCCTTCCTGCTTCCATATATGTGGTTCTATCTAGGCCAGGTCCTCCCCTTCTTCCTTACTTGCTAAAATCCTACTCAACAAGATCCTGTGCTTTTCATTTCCTTGGAGAAGCAGTCTCACCTCCTTCCCTCTCCTTTCTGGTGCCTCCTCACACTCGTGTGGTCAGCCCTGTCAGACCAGCAATCACACTGCATCAGTCTTTCACTTGTCCGTCTTTACTAGACTCCAGGTGCCTCAAAGGTAGAGTCTGTGTCTTTTATTTCTGTTTTTCACTGCCCTGCACCAAACTCAGTGCCCACAAAAGCCACTCAATAAATATTAGTTGAACAAAGGGAGGAAATCAAAGGGAGAAGGGACAGAAGCATAGACTGTTAAATACTGCAACAGAGACTGATTCTCTTTGGTATCTTTGAGAGCAGGATAAGGCCTCAGAGAGGTCTGATCAAAGCTAAATAAGAAAGAGAGCTGGCTTACTTAAACTAAAAATGATCATTCAGTCTTAGGCTGGCTCAGGTCTAATACCATAGAGAAAATTACTGAGCTCCTTAAGGTTAAAAGTTTAGACAATCATTCTAAATGAAATGTTAGTTCACATTTAAGCTTAATTTCCAAAGCAATCATTACAGTCATACAATCATGACAGTATGAATCAAATTACCTTTTAATATGATTCCAGGATAATAAGAACAATCACAAAATTCAGACCGGAAAACCTCTATAAATGGAAAAATATACCCTTGATTCAATACACTAGGCTAAGTCAACGTGAAAGCCAATTAAAAAAACTCCACTCTGTAGAAGACCTGCGTCATGCAAATGAATGGTGACTCACCTTGGACTCCTCACATCCAGCTGATAAATGTTTCCATCTTGTGTCCCAGCCAACAGCAAGAAGCCAGAGAGAAAAGTACAGCAGTTGAAGGCATCTGAGCCAATAAAGAGGAACACCTAGGAAAAAGCAGGAGACAAAAAATGCTGTTTAAAGATTAATTTGTTTCCAGGAATAAACAGGCACCAAAAAAGGGAAAATTTCACTATTTTTAGAGACATTTTCTTTCTTCCTCCTCTAATCTTTCTCAAACAGTAAACTAGGCACTCGCCAATAACTGAGAAGGAAGCATGCCAGGGACTGTAGGAGCCTGAGGTTGTCTGAGGACTTGAGCAGGTTATGTAATAGCAGACTCTGAGGTAGCTGTTTTCCAACTATTACCCCTCAACACACTGTCTCATAGGATCCTCACCACCAAAAAGCCTTTTCCCTTTTTCCATTATAACCCTCAATTTGAGAAACACTTATAATTCCTATATTTAAGTTTTGTTTCATGTCACTGCCAGCAACCTTTTGAAGGGTGGTACTTTATAGGAAAAGAAACAAGCTTAAACAAAGTGGCAATGTAAAGAATCATAATTCTCCCCATACATCTGAAAATAGAAATTATTAGATTTTCTTTTTCAAGATGGGGTTTCCCTATGTTGCCCAGGCTGGTCTTGAACTCATGGCCTTAAATGATCCTCCCACCTCAGCCTTCCCAATTGTTGGGATTACAAGCGTGAGCCACTGTACCCAGCTTAGATTTTCATTTATTCCTCACTCCTAGCTCAAACTGATGATTATTTCTCCCTCAAAGTTCTAAAAAGAAAAAACAAAACAAACAAAACTTCCTTATTTCCCTTTGGAAGTAAAAGCCAGCACGGCAATGCAAGGGCAAAGGCAATATTAGCAAAAATGGTGATGTTCCTGAAACAAACTTTGAAAGTGGAAATAACACCAGCACAATACAATAACAAGATGGAATGAAAATAACAAACCCTGTGGCCAAACCAAATCATTAAAGTTGTCTGGATCATGATGACAGGAGCTAGAAAGAAATTTAAAAAATCTTATCTCAGGCCAGGCGCGGTGGCTCATGCCTGTGATCCTAGCACTTTGGGAGGCCGAGGCAGGTGGATCATTTGAGCTCAGGAGTTTGAGACCAGCCTGAGCAAGAACGAGACCCCATCTCTACTGAAAATAGAAAGAAATTAGCTGGACAACTAAAAATATACGGAAAAAATTATCCAGGCATGGTGGCACATGCCTGTAGTCCCAGCTACTTGGGAGGCTGAGGCAGGAGGATCACTTGAGCCCAGAAGTTGGAGGTTGCTGTGAGCTAGGCTGACAGCACGGCACTCTAGCCCAGGCAACAGAGTGAGACTCTGTCTCAAAAAAAAATCTTATCTCAGGGGAGACAGAATTTAGTTAAGAGCACCATCTATCCAACAAAACTTCAGAAGATGAAGGAAGAAAATTCAACTAATGGTTTTGGTCATTAACTGATCAAGGCCCCTGAATGCATGAGACCTTTACTCAGATTTTCTTCATATTACCTTCGAAGTAAAAGGACTCATAACGAAAATCTATACGACCTCATCATTTTACATATAGTACACTGAGGCCAAGAGAGGGAAAGTGACTTAACAAAGATCACAAAGCAGTAGGGCATTTAATCCTTATCATGTAACCCTATAAGGTAAGTCCTATTATGCCATTTAGTGATAAGGAAACTGAGGCTCAGAGAGGTTAAGTAACTTGTCCAAGGTCGTAGTCATTAAGTTGAAGAGCTGAGATTTACATGTTGCCCTTATTCCAAATCCCACGCTCTTAATCACCATACTGTACTGCCTCTCACCCACGCAGCCTCCTCAAAAGTGAGCACAGGGAGTAGGGAGAAATGCTTCCAAACAGCTTTCCACAAATCAGAACGACCCAGGTTGCCTCCGAGTTAAGAGGTTGTATAGGAACCACTTGCCGGCTGCCTGCTCTGTAGTCCCAAGCACTGAAGCTTCTTATCTTCCTGGGCCAACAGCAGCATTTTCGCCTCTGTTCCAACCTCCCGTTCACCTGCATGACAAATGAGCCATGTCAGTAACGGCTGGCAGTGCCCACGAAGCACAGATACTTTCGTTTCCTGCCTAACAAGTGATTCACTTGTTAATTGAAAAGAAGACATTTATTATATTCTATATCTCACTGTGGTATTATTCATACAACTGTACACATTTGTCAAAACTCACAGAACTATGCAATTAAAAAGGGTGACTTTTACTATATGTAAAATATAATAATATAATACAATAAGCCCAACCTTAAAAATACTAAGTTGTTGGTCATGTGGTAAGACACCACACTAGGAGCAGGGGTACAGTGTTAAAAACGATAGTCTCTGACCTCAAGGATCTTACAGCACGGAGGAGATGAAATTCATTCATTCACTCAACAGATATTTATTAAGGGTCTTCTGTGTAGCAGGTACTATCCTAAGTGCTAAGTAAACTGTGATAACAAACAGATAAGGTCCTCACTCTCAAGGATTCTAGTGGAAAGAGACCGTAGGTACATAAACAAGCAGGATACACTTTCAGAGAGTGATGAGTTCTAAAAGGAAATAAAACAGGAAAATATGATCAAAAGTGTAGACGGTGGGAGACTGGGTCGGGGAGGGTAGCTTTAAATTTAAACTTCTACTTTAAAAAGGCTCTGTGGAGGTCACTTTTCAACGGAGACCTGAACGGTGAACAGAAACCAGTCATGTGAAGAGCTGCAGGAAGTATACTCCAGACTAAGGGAAGAAGGCAAAGTCCAGACACTAGGAGAGTCTGCTGTGCTAGACGAACAAACAGAGGCCTGTGGCTGAAATGTCCTGGGCCTGGCAGAGGCTGCTATGATATGACGCTGGAGAGGAATGCAGGGGTCAGAAAGTGTAAGGGCTTGTTGTAAGCCATTCTAAGCGGTTAGGATTTTAACATATGGATAAAGGGAGGTCACTGAAGGGTTTTAAGCAGGAGAGTAACATGACTTATGTTATTTTACAAAGGCTACCACAGTTGCTCTGGAAAGAATGGTTTATAGGAGAGAAGAATCCAGGCAGTAGTATAGTCAATAAATGATGACAAGATGTCAGCAGAAGGGAAGGAAAGAGAGAGTGAGAGGGAGAAGAAGAAAAGTTAGAAACACTCTGAAGGTAGAGATGACACACTTTGTTGATGAGGGACATGAGGAAAAGGGAGGTGGACCATGAATGAATCTTAGGCTTTAGCTTGAGCAAATCTGTAGATCGTGGTGCCTTTTTCTGCGATGGGGAAAACCAGATGGGGTGAGGAAATCAAACACTCCTCATTAGACAAGCTACGTTCAAACTATCTATTAGACATTTAAACAGTCTGGAACTCAAGTGAGAACTCTATGTTTTAGATGTACTTTTGGAAATTATCACTATGGAACTGCTGAGATCACCTAGGGAGAAACTATAGTCAGAGATGAGGGCCCAGGATTTAATAATAGTGAGGCCCTCTAATATTTAAAGTAGAAGAGAAGAGATTTATAAAAGGAGACTAAGAAGCAGTAGCCAATGAGACAGGAAGAAAACCAGTGTAATGTGGTATCACAGAAGCCAAAAAAGAAAAGCGTTTTGAGGAATACTGTTGAATTCAGAAAGACAAGCACAGAGAAGACTGGATTAGGCAATATGAAGGTCACTGGTGACCTTGACAACAGCCATTTCAGCCACGTAGTTGGGCATAAACCATCCTAGAATGGGTTGAAGAGTAAATGGGAAATGAAAAAGTAGAGAAAAGAGTACTTTCACTAGCAACTAATTTGTTAAAAATTTAACCTTGTTTTAAGTAATGGTATCCGTGAAATCTTAGGTTTAAAGTACAATATATGTATTATGTTAACATATATAATAACTATTAAAAATGTATACCACCTGCAATGATTTTTTACCACTAATTACACATGTATTTTCTTTAAGAAATATACTCTCCCTATCAATCCATTAATTCCCAAAGAGGGACCAGGGAACATCTAGTGGTCAGCAAGTTTTAGCAGTTCTTAGACCATAGTGCATCTTATATTGGAAGTTTAAGATGGGGGTGGGAGGTGTGGGGGGGTGTGTGAGCACCTGTAGTGTGTCAAAAGTCAGGGGCAAAATTAATCCAAATGAGTTAAAAATTTAGGCCCATAAAAAACCTGCACATAGATGTTTATAGTAGCTTTGTTCATAATTGCCAAAACTTGGAAACAACCAAGATGTCCTTCAGTAGGTGAATGATAAACTGTGGTACAACCAGACAAAGGGGTATTATTCAGCACTAAAAAGAAATGAGCTATCAAGCCATGAAAAGACACAGAGGAACCTTAAATGCATATTACTAAGTGAAAGAAGCCAATCTGAAAAGACTACATACTGTTTGATTCCAACTCTAACATCCTGGAAAAGGTAAAACTATAGAAACAGTAAAAAGATCAGCTGTTACTGGGGCTTAGGAGAGAGGGAGGGATGAAAAGGCAGAGCACAGAGGATTTTTAGGGCAATGAGACTATTTTATATGATTCTATACTGGTAGATTCATTATACATTTGTCAAAACGTATAGAATGTACAACACCAAGAGTGAACCCTAATGTAAACTATGGACTTTGGGTGATAATGATGTGTAGGTTCATCAGTTGTAACAAATGTACCACTCTGGTGAGGGATGTTGATAGTGGGGGAGGCTACATTTGTGTACCATGCAACCTTCCAGCCCAGCTATGCTTATCTTTTTATAACACTGTTTCACATCCAAGCTGTAATGCAAACTGCCCCTACACCTACCCTCTGCCCCAGCTCCCATTCTCTTCTTTTTACCATTCCTGTCTGTTCAACATGAACTCATCCTTCAAAGGTTTAAGTCAACTTCTTTTGTGACACCTTTCCCAGAAACATTTCTTTCCTTTGAAAACCTATTACATATACATTAAGAATCAATAATTTGCCAGGCACAGTGGCTCACACCTATGGTCCCAGCTACTTGGAAGGCTGAGGCAGGAGGAATGCCTGAGCCCAGGAGTTTGAGGCCAGCCTGGGCCACATAGTGAGACCACATGTCTAAAAATAAATAAATAGATAAATAAAATAAAATAATAATCACTAATTTATTATAGCCAAAATGTTACTGTTCTCTAAATGTTTTACAGGCATTTATTTCATCTGCTAAATTAGACTGTACTTACTCCAACGCAGTGACTATGACATAGACTCCCTTTGTAGATTCCAAAGCAACAGAAACACAGTAGGAACAGAATAAATATTAGTGGTATGGTGAAAACAGAAATACCAACTACAGTGCAGGAAAGGATGAGGAAGAAAAGGAGAAACTAAGGCAAACACTGAAGGGGGCTTAAGAAAACAAAACACGCTGCACACATATCATTAGTAACTTACTGGGCGTCTGCTCAGGGGAGCCGAGGTTTATGGAGTTGTCAGCAGCACCCACAGCCACTCCATTGATGGAAGAACCACAGTCCGCAATGACTCCCAGGCAGGCTGAGCGCCCACAATCCCAAAGTCGCGCTGTCCCATCTCGAGAACCAGACACCACATTCCTCCCCCGGTCAACAATGGCTGTATCTAGGATACCTGGTGAGAGGAAACAAAGTCCTTAAGACAGAGGAGGTAGTAAAGGAAGTACAAGGGCAGAGAAGATGGAGCTGCATAAGCGACTCCATCCCTTCACAAACATTCTCAACATGTACTACGTGCTGGGGCACATTCAAGTGCCAGAAAAACAGAAATAAATCAAAAGTCCCTACTTCCCAACAGTTCAAAGAGTAGCTGTGACAGACAGTCATGGAAAAACAAGCTCTGAATTTAATTTTTAGTGGAGTATTCCAGAGCAGTGGTTTTCATTTTGGCTTTAAACCCCCTGTTCTTTTTTTTAATAAAAATTAAGTAGATACCTTAGAGAGTTCAGTTTGACAATCACTGCCTTCAAAGATCCTGCTGGTTCCACTGAGAACTGATTAAAAAGGTTAGCCTCTCATTCTGAAAAAAGGATGTGACTTTGGGCTCTGGCCAAGTTTGAGTAGCCCCATTGCTCCCAGGTCCTTCCCTTCATAACTGAAAAAACATGGACACAGCAAGCAAAGGAAGATTCTGAATGATGGGAAGAAGGTAGTGGACTACCTAGGGACCTCAGGACTCAAAGAACACAGCAATGAGTTCCTTGCATTTCCTTATTGCCTCCTATATATCTTGGACAGGACACTGCAGAAACCTTCAACACGGAACTGCCAATAAGCACAGATTAAAAAACAAAAACAAACAAAATCTACTAGAAAAGTCTATTGCTTATAGCCAAAAGATTGGGAAAGAAGTGGCCTCACAGAATACAAATCTTAACAACACCCACCCTACTCTAGCAGACACAAGCAGAAAAACTGCTACTCCTCCTCCCCTGTGGTTTCGGGAGAGCTGAACAGGAAGTGGTCTTCTTCCCCCATGAAAGCAGGCAGCTGCACTCCAATTCCCCTATGCAGTGGTGCTGACCAGGCTAAGCAGGGTACTGTCAGCAGGGTCCAGAGGTGAGTTGAACCTCCACCCCCACTTGGCAGCAACAGGCAGAAAGAGGTAGGACAAGACAGTAGGAGGTGGCACTCCACTTCCCTCAACCTCTCGCCTGGTGTGAGTCAGCAGGGAACTGAGTTTATAACTCCAGTAGGAGGCAATGAGGTGGTGAAAGTCCGTGTCCTACTTTCACCAAGAAGGTGTCAACACGACCAAAGGGGAAGCTAAAGTTCCACCTCACCTGTGTGCAATGAGGCAGTGAGTCAGTGCTCTACTTTTGTCAGGGTAGTATCAGAGGAACCCAGTAGGAGGCTGAACATTCACATCTACCCAGCCTCTACCCATACCTCAACAGGGGACTGCCTGCTAAAAGAGATGACAGAATTAAGATCCAGAGTGTTGCAACATAATATTCAAAATGTCCACGGATTTTATAATTTTTGAAGCCCTTTATTAGCCATCATCTGAATATTCACTATGGTCTCTAGACTCAGGAATACACAGCATAAAAAGACAGATAATCACAGACATAAAGACTTACAATACAGTGGCACAGGTGTAATAACACAAAGTTGTACATAGTAAAAAGTAGTACAACTCTATTGTGATCCAGGCAGGGCTACTATTTATTCTATTAAAACCCATTTAACAGAGCCTATAATAAGTGCCCAATAAATTAAGAGTATCTGATCAAAGGTCACTTAGCTAATTAGTGACCTTTAGCATACTCCCATTCTTCTAAGATGAAATGACTTCAGATATATAAACTTTGACAAAAACTCCACAGCAACTCAACATAACATACAGGTGACAATCCAATGCGATTAACCACATACCTCTCGATTCTTATTGGAAATTTCATTTTGAAAGCCTTTGTTCAGAAAAGCATGAGTTTATGAAAATGTTGTAACTCTAAAAAGTAGCCAATTTAGGGTTTGTTTGGAAAAATATGATTAAAAGCAACTCAGTTTGCATCCACTGAAGTACAGAAAAAAATAATAAAAAGCAACTCAGATGAGACCTAATCATTACATCATTAATTTTCCAAATAGCTCCAATTTAAAATAAAAACAGACCAGGCATGGTGGCTCACGCCGGTAATCCCAGCACCTTGAGAAGCCAAGATGGGATGAGTGCTTGAGCCCAGAGGTTTGTGACCAGCCTGGGCAACATACTGACATCCCATCTCTAGAAAAAATAAGAGAAATTAGCCAGGCACAGTGGTGCATGCCTGTAGTCCCATCTACTCAGGAAGAAAAGGTGCAAGGATCACTTGAGCCCAGAAGTTTGAGGCTGCAGTGAGCTATGATCATGCTATCATACTCCAGCCTGGGTGACAGAGCAAGACCCTGTCTCAAAAAAATAAAATAAATAAAATAAAAACCAAATCCAATTTATATAACTGACAATAGTTGCTGGATAAATAAAATATAATTCTCACAATTACAGATCCACTGGATAAAGGCTACTAGAGACAAGATTTTTAAAACAGTGTTTCCCTCGGAAACAGATCTATGGAGTCCACATGTTTTACTGCAATTTTATAGTTTTTTTTCTTAAATTTTTTTAAAAATATTTTTTAATATACTATTTGTTTTTGTTTGAGACAGAGTCTCTGTCACCCTGGGTAGAGGGCAGTGGAGTCATCATAGCTCACTGCAGCCTCCAACTCCTGGGCTCAAGCAATCCTCCTGCTTCAGCCTCCTGAGTAGGTGGGACTACAGGTGCATGCCATGATGCCCAGCTAATTTTTCTATTTTCAGGGGAGATGAGGTCTCATTCTTGCTCAGGCTGGCCTCAAACTCCTGAGGTCAAGCAATCCTCCCTTCTTGGCCTCTCATAGAGTGCTAGGATTACAGGCGTAAGCCACCGTGCCTTGCCTATATTTCTTTTTTACAGCACAGTTTTTTAATTGGTCAATACAGTATTTTGAGTTTGGAAAATCCACCTTTCCACTCTAATGCTATAACATATTCAGCAAAAATATGGCTAGAAAAGGATCTTACAGCTTTTAAGAATCCTAAGAAATCACTATAAGGAAGGGCCTTCAGCTCTTATTAAGCAATCAAAGATCTCTTTATATCTTTATTGGAAAGTTCCAACTGCTACTTAAAAATGTTATTGAGTACCATGAAGTAATACAAGCTTTTGAAAAAATCAGTTCTGAAAAGTACGTACCCAATGCAGAGAAGCCACAGCTGTGGCTAGGGAGCTGAGACTAGAACGGTATTAACTGTACAAATTTCAAGTGACACTTAGCAAAGAGCTGCTATCTTGAAAGTTTTCCTTTTCTATAAAAGCAGACTAGAAAATAAACTGTCACTAATAAAATGTCACTCACAATATACTGGCATCTAGTATGGGTCTCTTCACATGTAAATGACAAGAATAAAAGGAAGGAGGAGCCCTATATGAGTGGGAACCTATGAAGAATTACTTCAGAAAGAAGTTATGGGGCTGGGCTGGGTGCCACCGTGCCTCTATCCTCAACACTTTGGGAGGCCAAGGTAGGAGGATCACTTGAGGCCAGGAGTTCAAGGCCAGCCTGGGCAACATCGTGAGAGCTCATCTCTACAAAAAATTTTTAAAATTAGCCAGGCATTGGTGGCCTGTAGTCCTAGCTACTCAGGAGGCTGAGGTAGGAATGTCGTTTGAGCACAGGATTTCAAGGCTGCAGTGAGCTATGACTGTGCCACTGCACTCTAGCCTGGGTAACACAGGGAGACTCTGTCTCAGGGGGAAGAAAAAAGAAAGAAAGAAAGAACTATGAAAGTAGCAATCTCAAGAATGCCTTTGTAAGAGAAGCAGCCATAGCTAAGACCTACCAGAAACTGCACAACGCTTTAGATGACAAATGAAATAGACACAAGTCTTCAGCATATAAACAAACACGCAAAAGCATTTACCTTCAAGGAAAGATTCAGCTGAGTTACATATAAGCATCCCAGCCAAAGTCTTGGAAATAAGAATAACATTAGATGAAACTATAAGTATTTGTAAGAAATAAAGCAAATTTCATATTTCCAGGTATATATTTTTGACAAGTTTATTAAAATTATCTAGTTTTACTATTTTATATTAAGTTATTTTAGTGCTGCTAGGGAGCAATATACATATATGTGTACACAGGAAAATTAATGGTTGTGACTAATATCTCTGAAAAAAAAAAGCCTTGAAGCACCTTTTATTACTTGAAGGCAGCACAGCCTATTTCTAAGAAAGTACCTAAGAGTTTGAAAATAATGGCCCAAGTGCTGAAACCACAACCTGGTTTCTTAAAAATTATTCTACAAATCTAAGCATTTCTACTACTCTGATAAGCAAAAAACTGAACCAACTAGTCAACTGAAATGGTGTTTAATTTGGTCTCAATGTTTCACAGATTATGAAAGATGTAATACTTATAAAAAATTAGGATTATAAAAGCATATCCCCAAATTTAACAACCTTTATTATTAATAAATGGACTGGGTAATTTAACTTTAAACTTTTAGAGCTATATGTTAACACATTAACTGCCATGTGAGTTGTATTTAACTCACACTAGTTTTGAGCCCGGGGCCTGGTGGAGCATATGTAACTCACACATCTCTTTACCTTTACCCTTATGAACTATTTTTCAAGTTGCATATAACTCACGCACAGAAACAAATACAAAGTAACAAATTTTTCATTAAATTAGAAAGGACTGTTTTGTTTCTGAAGTTTTTATTCTATTTTCATAATAAAACACCATGGCCTCGGGGAAAAAAATTTTTTTTCTAGTCTGTCAATGTGTTAAACTCATATATTGCAAACACAAAACTACTTTTAGTTTACCTTTCCATTCAAAAAATTCAGGACACACACAGAAATCTTACCTCTGCTTGTTAATTAAGAATACAATAATCCTTCAATTATCTCTCTCTATATATTTTTAAAAATATATATAGTATTGGGGAACCAATTATGTATCAACTAGGATCACATTTGTTTCTATTGGAAAACATGTATTCCATTAGAAATAATAATTTCTGCTTTTCACCTTTGACAAGTACATTAAAACATCACAAGGCTCACAGTTCCCAGTAGGGGTTAAAGCTTAGTTCAATATTTTATATGAATAACATTTATTGTACACTTACTATATACTAGGAATTATGCTAAATCCTTGATATGTACCATCTCATTCAATACTACTACCCCCATTTTACACACGAGGAAATTAAGGCTCAGAAAAATTAAGTGATTTTCCAAGGGCACACTTTGTTAAGCGGCAAAGTTAAGATTTAAACCATGATTTGTCTGTGTCCAAATCCCATGCTTAACCACTCTACTATACTGCCTCCCTTTCTATTATGCTTTCATATACTAGAAGCAGAAGCCAGCCAGGGATTTAATTAAACTAACGAAAGGTTATCTCGCACAACAGATCGATACACAGAGATACTTTATTAGTTTCCTAACGGTTCTCTGAAATAAGCACCAGGCTGTGTTCAGTCCAGTCTTCCTGTGTTTTCTTTCATATTTTACTTGCTAGAGACTTACCTTAGGCATAAGAGACCATATTTGCTTTTAATACTATCTTCTGCTTCTCTTATTTAGTCACCACTTATGAAACCATTAAAGATAAATGTAGGTAGGTAATAATTCTGTTTTTTTATATGGTTTATGGCTTTGGCTACTAAAATGCTTCATAATATCAAAATTCAAAAGAGACTATAAAAAAGAAATCCCACAAAGCAACTTGGAATCACTTGGCTGGAGACAGTGACTATCTGTTTATCTACCTATCAATCTAAATCTGTATCTATATATGCTGCTGAACTATCAGAGATTAATCCTGATTTTTGCTCTGTGTTGCGGAAGAACTGGCAACTCCAAACCTGGGACAATTTTACAGAACTGGAAAGGAGCTTCCAAGACCTGACAGGTATCAATCTGGATCTGACTTCATGTCATTTCTTCTACAATGTATCATTTCTGTTCAATCTAATAAAAACTCCCCTCTCAAGAAAAAAGTCAGGGCTGTTATACTCCACAGAAGACCCTACCCCACTTAGGACTTTCTCATAAACCAAAAGAATGGAACAACTATATGAATAAAAAGCTTAAATCTAATCTAACGTTCTGCTAGTCACTCTAAGCTAAGGGTCACACACATATTCTTGGGAGAATGGAGGAATGTTCAGAGACTTAGTGAGGATTCACGTGGAGGGCACATTCAGTAATTGCAGTGATCCAAAGGTATTTATAAACTGAGTGTGCATTGATGTTGAATACGCATCTTGTTAAATTCAACATGCAGAGTCATGCCTTGCTCAACTGAAAAGTTTCCCTGTGCCCCACACATTCAGAGGGATGGCCAGATGTGAGGTAAGGCTCCCTCAATGTTCCCCTAGATTCCTTTGGCTCCTGGACCCCCCCAAACTGTGCAGGCCACTCTGACTCTTTAAACTTGTCAGTTCTTCAGGAAGTGATGATGATTTATTCAGTAATGTGAGGAAGGCTCTAAATATTGTTTCTATTCCCTCTCACTGTACCCATTTATTTGCTAAAGTTAGCATATGTGTTTGCTAGATCAACTGCAAGCAACCTGACACAGTTATAAAGAAACATTAAAACTTAAAATTTGATTTCTACACACAAGTTACTCACAATGTAGTGAGGTTTACAAGGCAAAAACTCAGGATTAAAATACTGTAAGTGGAGGGGAATACATAATTCCCAAATGAGTGGTCTAGACCCACTGTGTGTTATGGTTCCAAAGGAGGAATCAGGTAAGGAATTATTTGACGATGTTATTACATTTTTAAAAAATATTTAAACTAGTAAAATAAGAATAACATATCTATTACCTTTTTTATATTCCAATTAAGGATAAAATGTCTCTAAATTAAATTTTTTTCCCCAGAAACTAATCTGTTACAAAGGGAAGATGTTCTCATTCTGTCTCTATAATCTGATATTAGGGCTGGGCACAGTGACTCATGCCTGTAATCTTAGTACTCTTGGGAGGCTGAGGTGGGAGAACTGTTTGAGACCAGGACTTTGAGACCAGCCTGAGTAAGAGTGAAACTCCACCTCTACAAAAAATAGAAAAATTAGCCAGGTGTGGTGGTATGTGCCTGTAGTCCCAGCTACTCAGGAGGCTAAAACAGGAAAATTGCTCGAGCTCAGGAGTTTGAGGTTGCAGTGAGCTATGATGATGCCACTGTACTCTAGCCCAGGTGATAGAGCAAGACCCTGTCTCAAAAACCAAAAACAAAAAAAAGCTGATATTATTTAATAAATGGTTTTATGGTTAATCCATTTTAGAAATATGAACTGTAACTTAAATCCATGGGATTCATCAAGCTCTTTGATGTCTGCTGATGCAGCCATTTGCCACCCAGCTTTTACTGTCACCTCAGCTGAAGGACTAATGAGAAAATGTAGGCACACATCTCTCTCTCTGTATTTCTTTTTGTCCCTAGCACACAAGTAGATGATCTCCTAGGAAGAATTATTTTTCCCTTACCAACTGTGGAAAACTATCTGTGTAAGACAGTTCCAGATAGCAATAACAAGACTGACAAACAAAGGAATTTCCACTCCTTGGGGAAATAGCAGCTCATTTAAATAGCCAGTTAGATGAATTATTTGTGTGTTTGTGAATAACTAACTTCTGTTTCTACCTTTTTTTTTGAGACAGGGTCTCACTCTGTCGCCCAGGCTGGAGTGCCGTGGTGTCATCATACCTCACTGCAACTCCTGGGCTCAAGTAACCCTCCTGCCTCAGCCTCCCAGCCTCCCAATTAACTGGGATTACAGGCACACACCACTATGCCCAACTGATTTTTTTTTTTTTTTTGTAGAGATGAGGTCTCCCTCTTGCTCAGGGTGGTCTTGAACTCTTGGCCTCAAGCAACCCTCCCACTTCAGCCTATTTCTACCTTTTTGGTGCTTCATCTCTGGGGATCATTAGAAAAGCCTCTTAGAGAAATCACCCTTCATACCTCCTTTGTGACCTTTGAAGGTCACCACACAGTTGGCATCTTCAGCTGACCAGATCTTCAGCTGGGCATCCATTCCCCCACTCAGAACCACAAGGCCTGATGGGAAAAACCTGCAACAATTCACATCAAACACATGTCCTTCCAATACTCTCTGGAAAAACAAAAGAAAATTCCATGCTAGTTCTCTTGTCCATCCCTCAATGTTCTCTCACTTCCTATATATTTGGTTTCTTATATGAAATATCTACATGCTATACACACGTGCTGGGTTTTAATAACAACTAAGGATGTCCAAAAAGACCTCTTAGCTCATTTGTCAACCAAGTAAGAGTCACTGACTCCCTTTCCTGGGATTTAGCGACAAATGTAGAACTGAATTCCATGGCTCTCACAGCCATCCCTAGTTTTAGTTCTGTGTATAAGGAGCTGAGAAGGCTTGAGGAATCTTTTACTCATCTCTTCTTAAAATCCTCCGTATAAGTTGGAGGCTCAGCCGTATATTCAGCCTAACAGCCTAGCTATTCTATCTTGGAAACTGATCACTGAAGACAGTTCAAACTCAGGGCACACCCACTTAGACATTCACTGGCCTGGCTCCTCAACTGCTTCAGCCCCACCCTGTTCTGGCAATTCACTCAGCTTGAGAATGGTTCTCTGATTAACAAATGCAAGAGCAGAAATCAAATGAAGTACAGTGGTCCTACATTTTCAAAATGGGCCATTCTTCCAAGTCCCAGGCCAAGGTTTCTCAGACCACCCTTCATGTGTAAGACCCTAAAAGTATATCTAAATCCTTTACTCTGAGTTCTCCATTGGAAGCCTGCCAGATCTTCATGCTCCCATCAGTACTAGAAGATACACCAAGGCCTCCTCCACTGGAAATATCCAGGCATGTTATCTGTTCAAAAGACAAAACAATCAATGTGTTATAAATAATGAAATGCTTTTATTCCCTTGAAATATGTTTTAAACCTCCCTTGTTTCACACTCCTCCAAGACTTCTGCAAGACTATGCTTCCCAACACAAAGGACATGTGTCTGATATGAAGGTTACCATCACCAACCTCCCAACAAGGCTGGAGCCAACACCTTTAACTTCTTTAAATGAAAAGATATTCCTGTAATCACCTGTAAACTTTAGCTAAAAAGTTTCCCCTATGCCCATATCATTTCCATAGTTTCCATCTTTTGCTATTTTATTTTAAAATTAAGATGCTTCTCCTAATTCTCAGGAACCCACTTACACAAAAGATAATCTTCCAAGATGCACCAGAAGGATTCAAGGAAGAGCAAAGATATTTCCATATATATAACTATATGTATAGATATGGATCTTTCAGAATAAATAATAGTGAATTCACAGATTTATTTTTATACTTTCAGTATCAGCAACTGCTTCATGCATAAGCCATAATCAGATCACCAAGTCTCTCTCATACATGCCTATATATCCTTTTTATTAAATCTTTTTTATTAAAAAACACCCAGCTGCAAATGTTCCAGAAATGTGGGAATGAAATACATTATTCCAGACATATTCCCAGCAACAATGATTCCCACATGACCTAAATTATTAAGAAAAAAGTAGGGACTTTGGCTTTAATTATCCAACCTTCCATTTTACTTTGTTCTATGCCAATTAAACTGAAATGAATAGATTTGGCAAGAACTATAGGGATATATGAGTCAGCTCTAACATTTTCTAAGACTTTTCTTCTTTATTTTGGTTCCTCAGAATAAAAGGACTATCAACGTAATAGTGGCTCCTTTAATTGTAAGCAACATACTTCAACCTCTTTCCTGACATAGGTGGCATCTTTTCAACTGCTTGCTGGGCATCTACCTTTGGCTACAGTGGGCACCTCAAACTTAACATGTCCAAACAGAACTCTTATTTCCCCCTGTCCCATACCAATACAACTGTTCCTCCTCTAATTAGTAAATGGCACCACAATTTACCCACTTCTCAGGCCAAAATTTTTGGAATCATCCCAACTCCTCATTTTCTCTCACATCTCACATCCAAATCATTACCAAATCCTGTCTAATCTCATACCCTTAGAATGTAAGCTCTCCAAGGGCAGTTTTATTCATTTTATTCAGTGCCCAGCAGAGTACCTACAATATAGATGATTAATAAATGGATGAATTATCTCTTAGTAAGCTCAAATAAGAGACAGAATAAGAAACAGAAAAGGGCATAGTTAATGATTTTAAAAAATGACCACTTCTTGAGAGGTGAGTGGCTTTCCCAACTCCCCCAAGAGGTGAATCATTTCCTCCCTCAGTAGTCCTTAGCACTATGCTCATACATTGCAGTGGCTGTCAACGAGTGGTGAATTTCCTCCCTGGGGGACACTTGGCAATATCTGGAAACATTTTTGATTGTCACAACTGATAGGGGAAGGGATGTCCCACTGGCATCTTGTAGGTAGAGTTCAGGGATGCTGTTAAACGTCCTACAATGCATGGAACAACCCCTTACAATAAAGAATCCAATAGTGAGATGTCAATAGTGCCAAGGTTAAGAAACTTTGATACATTGTATTTTATCTTTTCAGTTAATATACTATCCCTGAAGGGGACATGGACTTTGTATTGTTTAACTTTGTTACCTATCATCAGGGCCCCAGTTCCTAGCCCTAGAGAGAAATTAAGTTTGAACTATCTATTTCTTTCTTTCTTTCTTTTTTTTTTTTTTGAGACAGTCCCACTCTGTTGCCTGGGCTAGAATGCCGTGGTGTCAGCCTAGCTCACACCAACCTCAAACTCCTGGGCTCAAGCAATCCTACTGCCTCAGCCTCCCAAGTAGCTGGGACTACAGGCGTGCGCCACCATGCCCGGCTAATTTTTTCTATATATTTTTCGTTGTCCAGATCATTTCTTTCTATTTTCAGTAGAGACGGTGTCTTGCTCTTGCTCAGGCTGGTCTCGAACTCCTGACCTCGAGCAATCCTCCTGCCTCGGCCTCTCAGAGTGCTAGGATTATAGGCATGAGCCACCGCGCCCATCCAGAACTATCTATTTCTTAAAAAGTGATAGGAATTGGCCGGGCGTGGTGGCTCACGCCTGTAATCCTAGCACTCTGGGAGGCCAAGGCAGGTGGATTGCTTGAGCTCAGGAGTTCAAGACCAGCCTGAGCAAGAGTGAGACTCCGTCTCTACTAAAAAAAATAGAAGAAATTATCTCAACTAAAATATATATATAGAAAAAAAAAATTAGCTGGGCATGGTGGCGCATGCCTATAGTCCCAGCTACTCAGGAGGCTGAGGCAGTAGGATCGCTTAAGCCCAGGAGTTTCAGGTTGCTGTGAGCTAGGCTGACGCCACGGCACTCACTCTAGCCTGGGCAACAAAGTGAGACTCTGTCTCAAAAAAAAAAAAAAGTGATAGGAATTGAAGAATACATTGTAGGTCATACCAGCTATCTCCTTAATAAAAAATTTCTGTTAAAGGAAAAGAGGAAAGGAAACTAACATTTATTGAGTATCTCTTATGTGCCAGACATGTAATAGACACTATTTCATATAATCCCCTAAAAATCTGGAAGTTAGATAGTATTCCTATCTATCAGATGAGGAATCTGAGGCTTAAAGAGTGATTAAGTACTTCCTCAAGGTGACATAACAGAGCCAGGATACAAACCTAGGTCAGAGTCCAAAGCTAAAGAACTATTTCTTAGTCACAGCAAAAGAACAGACAGATCAATGGAACAATCCTAAATATGAGATAAAGATGACAATTTAAGTCAAGGATGAAGGATGGATTACTTTACAGTGTTGTGACATGTTAATCAGTTTTAAATTGAAATGTAAAAAATAAAACATAAAAATTCAACAAAAATACTATATTTAATCTTATAAGCATTTTATTGTGCTTAGATTACTATGTTCTAAAACCCTATTCTAATTGCTTAGTCCCTATACCAACCCTAACAGATAAATATTTTAACACTCATTTTTTAAGATAAGGAACCTATGGCACAAGGAGGTTAAGTAACTGGCCTAAGATCACAGGAAATTGCAGAATCAGCATTCAAATCCAAGGAGTCTGGCTCTACACTGTGCTCTTACCGAATGTGCTATGCACTTAAAAGTAATACATATAAAATTATGGACTACCCTAAGCAGGATCCTGAGGCAGTTACTATAAAGAATTTAATAGTTTTATTATCTAGAAATATTAAACATCTGTATGTCAAAAGATACCATAAACAAACTTAAAGATAAACAATATGCTAGAAAAAACTATTTGCAAAATACATGACAAAGAATCAATTCCCCTAATATAAAAAGAGCTCTTAACAATACAGAAAAAATTCACACACAGAAAAATGGGCAAATAACATGAAAATGGCCAACAAATTTATGAAAAAGTGGTCAATCCATGATTAAGCAAAGGAATGCAAATTAAAATAACAATGAAATACCATCTCTCAAATTTGTAAAATTTAAAAGAAAATTCTAATACCCAGTGTTAACCCCATCAAAATGGTAGAAAGTAGAAAAATCAAAGATAGACAAGGATAAAATTAAGAAAAAAAAATCAAAATGGTAGAAAGGCAATACACTAAAAGCCCCATTAGTCAACGGATAAAGGTCAGTGGTAGGTCAATTAATCAAAATATTCAGTTAAAGTAGGAAATAATAAAAAAATGATACATAAAGACCTACATTTTAACTCAAATATATAAATGTACATTAAAAATTACTACCTTTTCATTAGTCCACTGATTTAGTAGCTGGGACTGCAGGTGTGTACCACCAAGCCCAGCTCATTTTTCTCTTTTTTTTGTAGAGACGGGGTCTGGCTATGTTGCCTACGCTGGTCTCAAACTCCTGGCCTCAAGCAATCCTGCCTCAGCCTCCCAAAGCACTGGGACTACAAGGCATGAGCAGAAGTCACAATTTAAAACTTTCAGTTTCTTTAAAGCAAGGCAAATCTTGACTCACGCTTACAAAGCAATCTAAGAGCAAAAACTTACCTAGGGCTTTATTTATTTTTTAATGTTTACCTAATTATACTCCTAACACCTAGGGCTTTTTAAAAAAAATTCTTTTCCCTAACATTTTGTATTTATCTTGTCCATATGCATTATTAATAGCAATTAAAAAATTCATCTTTATCAAGTCTTTACAAAGCAATCCACTTAGTTTCAAAGAAATATTAATAATTGCTACTTGCCTTTCCCACTTGTATTTCATTGGTTTGACATAATATTTAATTAGTTGATATAAATTCAAAAGTAATATAACCGGCATTGCAATTGACTCTTCGTGGGCATTCAATGTAACTGGCAGTGGCAGAAGTGTGCAGAAAAAACAGTGAAGAGCTTATGAGCCAAGAACAAACTGTGGGCATCAGCTGGTATATTTTACAGAGGAAATGCAGGGCAACAAGTGACTCCATAATCAGTTTAGTGGAGGTCAGTTAGAACACACCCAAAGCTTTATAATTTGTATAACCAATGTTAGGACTGGAGCCCAGAGAGAGCAAAATGTTGTTTATTTTGAGCATCTGGGTGCAAATGGGTGGAGGCAAAAAAAGTGTCCACCCTGAGGGAGGGGAAAGCCTTGGGTTTAAAGAGGACTTCTCTGGGGAGAGAGAGTACCTGGGCCAGAACAGCCACTGTAATAAAATTTTTTTAAACAACCAATTTCTGGAACTCATGCATCAGTCTCATTCTGCAGAGATAAGGGAGGGGGGTAGCTTAGTCCTTTTCGGGGCGGATAGGAATGCTGGCTGCAGCTGTTTGTTAGATTTACAATGTCTGGGGACTCTCCAGACTCCTGCGGCTATTGTTTTACAAGCCTAAGTTTTCCATTAACCGCATTCCATCCCATACATACTTTTCTGGTTCCCACCTGGAACAAACCTGACACTTATGACTCAGCAATTCTACTTTTACAAATGTGTTCTAATTTCTTCCTATCTTTGTGAGCAAAAGTTTAGCTGCAAGTATATTAAAAAAAATACAAAATCATGAAACTGGAAACCCCTGAATGTCCAGCAATGTAAGACAGGAAAAATATTAACATATTATAATAAAGTCATACAATGGAATGCTATGCAGCTCTTTAAAGAATACATAGAAAGATAGCATAGAATAATGTCCATATTATTAAGCAATAAAAACCAAGTTATAGAACAGCATGTACTGTAAAACCTATTTTGGTAAAATATTTAAAGAAAACAGTGAGAGGATTAAGTAGAATAATATGTAGTGTCAAAGGGAAAAAAAGCCAAACTCTGTAAAATAATTTTAAAGAGATTTACTCTGAGCCAAATTTGAGGACCATGACCCAGAGCCACGCTCAAGAAGTAAGTCTTCAGCAAGTGGATTCGTTGTGGCTGGGTTACAGTTTGGCTTTATAGATTTCAGGGAGACAGGGGTTAGGTAAGTCATAAATCAACACATGGGAGGCATATATTGGTTTGGCCTGAAAAGGTGGGCCATCTAGAAGGTGGGGGGGGAGGGCTTACAGGTTATAGGTGGGTTTAAAGATTCTTTGGCTTGTAATTGGTTAAAGACATGAAGCTTTGTCTAAAGGCTTGGAGTGTTTTAACATAAGGAGCTGTTTATCAGAGATAAGCCACCAGAGATTTGTTGTGTAAACTGAGGACCTGCAGGTTCGTCTTGAATACCTTTAGGCCTGTTAATGGGTTACAAAAGATGTCCCCAAGAAGGGAGGGGGGCATGACGAGGCATGTGGGACCGGCCTCCTGGTGGCAGGCAATTTAGTTTTAAGATATTTCTTTGGCCACGCAGGGGTCCATTCAGTCAGCTGGTGGGGAGGGGTGAGCCTTAAAATTTTGTTTTAGTTCACAGTAGTTACCATGGTGCATGCTGGCTGATAGGCAATCAATAAACATTAGCTTTACTATTATGATTATTATTAAAAAAGGGTGTAAGTTCAGAAAAATTATCTTTAGGTTACAGAAATAAGAGTGATTTTCATTTTCTTTTATTTTTCCTAAATTTTCATCACTAAATATATGTTTGTTTTGAAATAACAGAAAAAAAGTAGCTCTTTTAAAAAATGTACCACATAGTGAGGAGTGGACAGCTTTAAAACAATCAATTTATCCACCAATTTCTCACTTCTGCTTCAAAAAAATCCCATGGTAGTAAAGGCTTTATTACAAAGATCTTTGAAAATATTCCTCAATATGATATATTTGGGATTTTGAAAAAATGTCCCTGTCCTGCAGGCAAAGGGATAAAATATGAGCAGTGGCATATTATGTGAGCATCAGCTATTATATCATTATCCAAAAGCTGGTAAGTAGCTTTGCTAATACATATATAAGGAATTTCATATAATCTCTAAGATTACCAGTGACTAGATTTGTACAAATATTCCATGTAGACTCAAGGACCAGTTTTGCCAAACATCACATTTCATCAGCTGTATCATTTTACAGTACAAAGTAAATGAAAGACATATTAATTATGAATATGTTTACAGCACTAGACAAGCACATAAAATGAAAAATTAAAGTAGCATTACATTTTCTCTTCATTTTATCAAAATACTTACACTCTTTGTATGAACTCTGGAAAAAGTAGTATATGGTACCAAAAACTTAGAAGATGCACTTTCCTTTGGACACGAAATATGAATGCTTTTCTATACAAAGAAGAAAAGATGAAATTCATCAGTAAAGCTATTCCAACGTAATTAAAGCCTCTTAAAGAAAATATTAGGAGTACAGGAAATTCTCACCTTCTAAGTGTACCCTCTCTCATCCTCCCAGCCCATAAAACTGCCCCGCCCCCACAGTTCAGCAGTCCTTTTACTGCAGAGGGCTACAATGTAATTTGGTATCACTGAGACGCCATTATCTTTTTATGTTGAAATAAACTGTTCCACAGAAGACAGACCACCAATAACATACAATCGACAAGCATGAGAACATTAATATTTAGAAGAAAATCTAATACCAATACTCTCCATTAGCAGTGGGGCAAGGAATAGGATCAGCAGAAGAACATTACATAAAGAGAAGTGAGGCAACGCAGCACTAGCCCTCAAGACTAGACCTAAAAGACAAGTCTAAAGTAAACTTGCTGCCCATCGGGACTTTCAGAAAGAATGTTAGACTACTGACATTTACAGTTATCAAAGAAAATTGGTAAAGTAAATTACGGTACACCCACAAAATGTGTAGGCCCAGGTCAGGTGTGCAGTGCCTCTTCCCACCTAGGACTTAAACTGACTGTACATGTTCATAGACTGGTCATTGTCACATAGCTGTATTTTGATGCCCCATGTGTTTTGCCTAGTCATTATCACCTGTCTCTCAGCTACTGTAGCAAGATAACACTGGTGGCATAGTAGGAAAGTATACATAGAACTAGATGTTAGATTTAGGAGACATGACTTGTGAAAGGCCATTTGTAACCATTTCAGGCAAATATGTTGGGATTTCAAGGTAGCATGTGTAGAGGTATAAAAGGCTTGGTAAGCCCGTCCTCCAGGATTCTTAAAACATGACAATCTCTTACTCTAACCAGCACAATACAAATACCACCTCCTAAGTGTCTATGTCCTATAAGGAGCTGAGGAGCTGCACCTATCAAAGGGCCCCTAACCTGTTATCTCTTCTGCAGTAATACTTCAAAGTCTCTGGAAATTCTGAAGGACAGTGAAAATGTCTTCGATAATCAGGATTTTCTGAACTTCTTTATATCCAACAAGCAGAGGTCCTCATAGTTCATTACAAAGAACACTTTCCAAGTCATAATATTCTCATCACTGAAAGTCAATATGCTCTTATTATGGGTCACCTGCTCCTTTAAAAGGACAATTAGGCTATTTATCCAAACAGTACTTTTTCTTAGCTAGCATATCCATGCCTGGCTGCCTGCAGGCCTTTCATTAAATGAGTTTTTGCTTCTAACTGCATGACAAAGCCTACAGCTACAAGAGAGCTGATCTGGATTTGGAACTGTCTACTGTACCAGAAACTAAAATGTCAGCTAAACTCTCTTGGCTGAATATTCAATCAATAACCATGCAAGGAGCTCCAAAAACTTCATGTTTGGGACTCTGTAAGAATTGCATTTGCTCTCAGAAGAATACATTTCTTTGGGGCTAATTATGTGACACATTTCAAGAATCAGTGCTTTTCTCCTACCTATTAAATCCTGCAAATCAACCTTGAATCCATGAACAGACTACGGAGGAAGATAAATGTTGAACTACCTTCCAATGTCAGCAGTAGAGAATCATGATGTTAATGAAAATATTTTAAAGAAAAGCTGCAGAAGATATCAAAATAGACAAAATATAAGGAGAAAAAAGTGTGAATACGCCATGCTAAGATAAAATTCACAGTCAAACTTTTTTTATCCTCCAGGGTTAGGCATTTAAGTATAATGAAAGATTTACTGTTTAATAGAATAATGTAGCAATATGAAATAGCAAAGTGACTCAGGGTAGTTAGGAAATAAATGAATGTTCAACTATAAGCAACTTACTGTCTGAACCTACCCAGTAGGATCACAGCAAAAATTAGCAATGATGTTTAAAGAGATAAGGATTGTATCCAGGTCTGAATATGAAGGGAAGAGAGAAGTCAGCCCCCAGGCTGTGGATGGATACTGGCAAAACACCTGGGAAAAATGTAGCTTGCAAGGTAGTGTTAACTTTGAATCATTAGAACTGGGTTTCAATTCCAGCATACAGTCAAACTGACTTCGATTATTAGGGATTAACCTCTCTGAGTCTGTTTGCTTATCTGCAAAATGGACATATAAAATGCCAATCCCACAGGATTGTTATGGTAAACAACCAAAACTAACTTTTGTAATTATTTTGCAGTTTCATCCATATGCAGTCTCACTATCCATTAACCATCCTATGAAGAAGTATATTGTCTCTGTTTTATAGATGGGGAAACTGA
Source organism: Lemur catta (assembly GCF_020740605.2). Lineage (NCBI taxonomy): Eukaryota > Metazoa > Chordata > Mammalia > Primates > Lemuridae > Lemur > Lemur catta. The sequence goes on from NC_059134.1 coordinate 58,481,318, forward strand.
GGCTCAGAGAACTAAGTTATTTCTCCAAAATCATATAGCTAATAAGTGTCAGTTAACTAAGACTTAGACTCAGATCTTCTGACACTATCATACAATACCCATAGCAACTTATGAAAAACAAATATAAGATACATACTATCCCTTCAGCGTAGACAAGAACAAAAATATATATATAATGACATGTAGCCTCTTACCTGGCACAAAGAAGGTAATGAACGAGCACTTGCTAAACATCCTATGTAAAAAGCAAAGTTTTCTTTATACTTATCAGTATACTAAAAATACTATACAGCTAAAAAAAAGTTTAATTGCACAAAAAAAGGCTGGTCCACCCTTTGGGAATCATCTCAACAGAGTACACTGACTATAGCAATCAGAATGAGTAAGAAAAGGCAAATCATGGGTTCTCCACTTAGCTTACCCATCTACTCACCTCAAAGATAAATGAGAAAAACTATTAAGTACTATTAATACTATTAATGTAGACTCTCTTCACCAAGGCCTCACCAGACACAGACTATAAGTCTATGCGGTCCAATATGGTAGTTACCAGCCACATCAGGTTGGTGAACTACTTGGATATGTGAATCTATGTTTTCAACTATAAATTTTATGAAACCTAAATACAGTATTTTCAATAAAAAATTAGAGCCTGAATTGAGATATGCTTTAAGTATAACACATACATGGGATTTTGAAGACTTTTTTTTTTTTTTTTTTGAGACAGAGTCTCGCTCTGTTGCCCAGGCTAGAGTGCCATGGCATTAGCCTAGCTCACAGCAACCTCAAACTCCTGGGCTTAAGCAATCCTCCTGCCTCAGCCTCCCGAATAGCTGGGACTACAGGCATGTGCCACCATGCCCGGCTAATTTTTTTCAATATATATTTTTAGCTGTCCAGATCATTTCTTTCTATTTTTAGTAGAGATGAGGTCTAGCTCTTGCTCAGGCTGGTCTCGAACTCCTGACCTCGAGCGATCCTCCCACCTCAGCCTCCCAGAGTTCTAGGATTATAGGCGTGAGCCACCACACCCAGCCATGGATTTTTAATAAAGTATAAAATATCTTGTTAATTTTTTTTTTTTTTTTTTTGAGACAGAGTCTCACTTTGTTGCCCAGGCTAGAGTGAGTGCCGTGGCATCAGCCTAGCTCACAGCAACCTCAAACTCCTGGGCTTAAGTGATCCTACTGCCTCAGCCTCCTGAGTAGCTGGGACTACAGGCATGCGCCACCATGCCCGGCTAATTTTTTCCATATATATTTTAGTTGGCCAGCTAATTTGTTTCTATTTTTAGTAGAGACGGGGTCTCGCTCTTGCTCAGGCTGGTCTCGAACTCCTGAGCTCAAACAATCCGCCCGCCTCGGCCTCCCAGAGGGCTAGGATTACAGGTGTGAGCCACCGCGCCTGGCCTTGTTAATAATTTTTTAATTACAGGTTGAAATAATATCCTAGATATATTGGGTTAAATCAAATATTAAAATTAATTTCATCTATTTCTTTTTATCTTTTTAATCTGGCTACTAGAAAATTTAAAATTATACACGTAGCTCACATTATCAGAGCTGGTACAAGGGAAATAAGAGGAAGTTTGATTGCACTTAAAAGTATTATGCGGCTGGGTGTGATGGCTCACACCTGTAATCCTAGCATTCTGGGAGGCAAAGGTGGGAGGATTGCTTTAGCTCAGGAGTTCAAGACCATCCTGAGCAACAGTGAGACCCCATCTCTACCAAAAAGAAAAAAATCAGCCAGGCATTGTGGTGCATGCCTGCAGTCCCAGCTACCTGGGAGGCGGAGGCAGAAGGATCGCTTGAGCACAGGAGTTTGAGGTTGCAGTGAGCAACGATAATGCCACTGCACTTTACTCAGGGTGACAGAGACTCTGTCTCAATAACAACAACAAAAAATAAAAATATATGTAAATACAAGAGAAAAAGAAAACTCTTGACACTCAAAGGCAGTAAATTATTATACAAATGAAGTGGAGATGACAGGTCACTGACAATACTATAAGTATCAATAGTAGATACATCGGTACTACCATAGTTTTGAATACTGTGCCATCTAGAAGACATAAAAACATACCTTGTTTATTTCATTCACAATAAATCCTTCAGAAGCTGTAATCTCTGGTATACCATCTAGGCCAATTCCTTGACAAGTCAGACTGCCATACAAAGATGGTTTCCCTAAGGCACAAAAGAAGCATGTCTCAAAAAATAAGAATATTTTTCTCCTTGAAGATTCAATTCAGGCATCTGTATAGACGGTATGCTCATGAAATTGGTCGGTGAAAGGAAAATAAGTGCCTGTGTTAAAAGACTGGTTAAGTGGAAAGAGCATTAGACTAGCAAATCTAAATTGGGAGGGAATACACTGGAAGACTAAAAGCTAGAAACAAAGATTTAGAAAAATGATATAGCACCTGTAAGGAGGGCTGTTAGAGTTATCTCAACCTGTTTTATCAGCTGTGAAACGTAATTCTTCCAGAATGAAAGGTGAAGATCAGAATGCATATATGTATTTATCTACAATATATACACATAGTTACACAGTAAAGAATTAAGCTTCAGTAATCTGGAAAATTTGCCTAAGTAGAATACTGCTTTTACAGTGATATGGGCTAAATAAGATATTATCCTGGCTGGGCAAGGTGGCTCACACCTGTAATCCTAGCACTCTGGGAGGCCAAGGCAGGAGGATCACTTGAGGTCAGGAGTTCAAGACCAGCCTGAGCAAGATCGAGACCTCTTCTCTACTAAAAATAGAAAAAATTAGCCAGCAACTATGTAATGTTATTTAAAAAAAAAAGATATTATCCTATATATAAACATACACAGATGATAGAATGAAGTTAAAAACTTTTTTCATCCTTCTTCTGCACCTTATATATTCACATGTATAACAGCCTATAACACATTGATTACATATCTGACTTCCCTACTAGAATGTAAAGTCCTCGCTCGAGTTCAGAAACTAGCAGGGTACTACGAGTTATTCAGTAAATAAACTGAATAAACCAAACTGAAGTTATAGGAGTAAGGGGGGACTAGAAACCATCATGGATTCACAGAAGAGTGAGAGGGCTTTCTAGAGAAGGTGGAACTTCAACAATCTTTTTTTTTTTTTTTTTTTTGAGACAGAGTCTCACTTTGTTGCCCAGGCTAGAGTGAGTGCCGTGGCGTCAGCCTAGCTCACAGCAACCTCACACTCCTGGGCTTAAGCAATCCTACTGCCTCAGCCTCCCGAGTAGCTGGGACTACAGGCATGTGCCACCATGCCTGGCTAATTTTTTCTATATATATTTTTAGTTGGCCAGAAAATTTCTTTCTACTTTTAGTAGAGACGGGGTCTGGCTCTTGTTCAGGCTGGTCTCGAACTCCTGACCTCGAGCAATCCACCCGCCTCGGCCTCCCAGAGTGCTAAGATTACAGGCGTGAGCCACCGCACCCAGTCTCAACAATCTTAAAAGAAAGAGGACCTGGTTAGGAAGAAAATAAGGGAAAGAAAACTCTAATTCAAGGAGGTGCATGTCAAGAACAAAAGAAAGTCAAAAAGAATGGGGAGGAAGGAGGTGTCAATTTATACACCAGTTTGGTTACAGAAGTCAGAGAAATAGTAGTTGAATGATAAATCACAGAGAAACAATGTGAGGTAAAAGTTTGAACTAGAGAAGATCTAGTAAAGAAGCTATTCACAGGGAAGTGGAACGAAGTACTATTTCAGAAAGATGCCACAAAAATAGGACTGAGGGAACTCTGGGGTTTTTTTCTTTCCTTTTTTTAAAGTAAAAAAAAAATTTTTTTTTAATGTTTTGATTTTTTTGTAGAGACAAGAGTCTCATTATGTTGCCCAGACTGGTCTCAAACTCCTGGCCTCAAGCAATCCTCTCACCTTGGCCTCCCAAAATGACAGGCTTGAGCCACTGCACCCAGCAGAACTTTGCTTTTTATCCTACCCCAAGATTCCCTCTTTTCTTTACCAATTGCCATAACAAGTCTGGCCCACATCATGCATCATTTCGACCAATCTCCTGACAACACCCTCAATGACTTTTCCACATATGTGAAATCACTAAAGTGATCTCAGTCTTGGTTTTGTCTATATAATAGAACTGGGATCAATCCAACCACTCATCTTCTACCTTCCTGCAGAAATGTGAGTGCTGCTACAGAAAAGGACACAATTGTGCAGATTGGCACAACTCCAATTCAGGTTTTCAAACTCAGCAGTTTTGCAGTCCTTTTGCCCTTTCCACTCACAGCAGCCAGTTCTCATGCCACTTATCCTGCTATCAAAATCTCCTTCCTTCATAGTAGCCAAAAAGTGGAAATAACTCAAATGTCCATCAATTGATGAACACATAAATAAAATCTGGTATATCCATACAACAGACTAACTCTTACTTGGCCACAAAAAGGAATGAAGTACTGATCAAAACTACAAAATGAAAACATGATAAAAGGACAGAAGTCAGGCACAAAAGACCATATATTTTATAATTCCACTTATATGAAATGTCCAAAGTAGGCAAATCTATAGAGACAGAAAGTAAATTAGTAGTTGCTAGGACTGGGGAGTGGGAATTGACTGTTAATGGGTATGGAGTTTTACTGGGGTATGATAAAGGTGTTCTGGAATTACTTAATAGGAGAGATGATGCACAACTCTGTGAATATACTAAAATCCACTGAATCACACACTTTAAAAAGGTGAATCTTTAAGAAGAATGTTAACTCTATAAAAAAAAAATTTTTTTAAAAGGTGAACCTAGGCTAGGTGCAGTGGCTCACACTTGTATTCCCAAGACTTTGGGAGGCTGAGATGGGAACATCACTTGAGGCCAGGAGTTCAAGACCAGCCTGAGCAACAGAGTGAGACCCTGTCTCTACAAATCTTAAAATCAGCTGGGTATGGTGGCCTGCACCTATAGTCCTAGCTACTCAGAAGGCTGAGACAGGAAGATCGTATGAACGTAGTTCAAGGCTGCAGTGAGTTATGATCTCGCCACTACACTCCAGCCTAAGTGACAGAGCAAGATCCTGTCTCTAAAAGAAAAAAAAAATTAATAAATAAAAAACAGAAAAAATAAACTTCATGGTATGTGAATTATATCTTAATAAAGCTATTTTTAAAAAATCCTGGATTCCTAATAGTGCCTGATAGGATTTTACAAAACAATGTGTGTAAAGTAGCACATAAATAGCACATATTTTATCTCAATAAAGCTGTTATTTAAAAATAAAAACAAAAGGCCTTCCTCAAGAGTTGACACTATCTCCAACTTCATACAGAAAACTAAGGCTATAAGTTACCCTCAAATTTCCATGTCCGTGACCACACATTTATCTGCACTTACCCTCACCTTCTTTTATCCTAGTCTTTTAGACAATTCAATCTCCTCTCTCTCCTCTAAGAATTGGTTCTTCAGTCAGTCCTTCTTTCTTCTACCTTCAACCTATATTTTTAAATTGCTTTCTTCAATTACTCCCATTTTTTAAAGCAAAATTAAAACCCTTGACTGTGAGATCTTCTAGCTACTACCCTCTTCACACGTGCAGCATCCTCAAAAAAGGACCCTAGGCTGGGTGTGGTGGCTCACACCTATAATCCTAGCAATCTGGGAGGCCAAGGTGAGAGGATTGGTTGAGGCCAGGAGTTTGAGACTAGCCTGGACAACATGGTGATACCTCATCTCTACAAAAAATAAGTTAAAAAAAATTAACTGGACATGGTGGCATACACCTGTAGTCCTAGCTACTAGGGAGGCTGAGGCAGGAGGATAGCTTGAGCCCAGGAACTTGAGGTTGTGAGCTATGACTGGGCCACTTGTATTCCTGGCTGGGCAAGAGAGAGAGAGACACTGACCCTCCCACCTCATAAAAAAGAAGACTCTACATTTCAAACTTCACTTCTCATAGAAATAAAATATATCAATGGCATCTGAAGTGAACCAAACTTTCTCACAGAATTTAGAAGGAAGGTTGACTTGTTTTTGGAATAGTGCCACACTGGTTATAATGTGCACAGAATGGTTTGGAATGACAGAAGAGTGTCATTCAAAGAAAAACTTGATAGGACTTGGGAGCTGTCTGGATATGGCAGGGTGAAATAACTAGGTTTTTCGCTTCAATGGCTAGAAGAATGATGGTAACTTAAGAATAAAAAAAATCAAGAGAACCCATTTGACAACAAATGTGCTCAGTTTGGTTTTGGACTTTATTACTAAGTAACTTAAGATAATAGCAAGACCTTTAAGCAGAAATCTCTAGCAGACAACTGTTCAATCTCTGCTTGAACTTGAAGAGAGGTCAGGGCTAGAGCTATATATCTCTAGAAATTATCATCAGGAAGGTCCCAGTTGAAGCTGTAAAACTGCTTAAAATACAACAGCATAGGACTAAGGAGCTGATTAAGATTCATCAGCAATATCTCTGTAAGTCTGTGGGTTCTAAATGGAAAACCAATCTGAAGGCCTTTCCCTGGAATGGGGTGACATCCATACAATCCAGACTGGTCAAGCACATTTGCAGACTCTGAGCACTGTGCAAGGAGGCTGGGCCTAGAGAAAGTAGGAAGCTTTCTTTTAAGGGTAGTAAATCCTTCCTCTTTTAAGGGAGGGCATATAGGTTCATGGACATTACCTGGGGGATGACAGCTCAGCCAGGCCTCTCCTTCATCTTTCCTATGAAGAAAGACAAAAGCCTAATTAGACACACCCAAAATTAAACAGGTACAAGGGGAGAAAGAAGGTCATATAATCTCCAGTTTGGTTCTAGTACTTAGACATGATCCAGTCCAACTTTCCATCCAGGTGTAGATTATTCTACGACAAATTTTATTTGTTGATGAAATATTTGTGGATTAAGTATTTAATGAATCTGTTGGTTAAGTTAATGCTCAAATACTTCCATCAATAGGGAGTTCACTTTCAGAAATCAAGGTTACCTATATTGAGATATTTATCAGGATTATTATAAACCAGGCCCTGCGCTAGGCACTTTGCATATAGCATCATTAAGCCTCACAACAACCAAACAAGGTATGTTTTATTATGCCCATGTTAAAGATAAAAAACTGAAGCTCGGAAAGAAGTGATTTGCCCAAAATCATCTAGCTGAGACATTTCGAATTGAAACCTAAGACTGGTACAAAATAAGGTCTGTGTACTTTCTAATACCTCACACTTACTTTTTATATGCTTTAGAATGCACCTCCCCAATCATCTAAATCCTGATCTCTTCACCTTAACACTTTTAGGGTATGATGGAAAGGGCCTAGGCTTTTAAGACAGAGAGATCTAGGTTGATAGTAACCCTCTAACACATTATCGGTTGCATGATCTTGGGCAAGTTACGTGGTCTGATTCTGATCCTGCATTCTCTCATAGGCAATTACTGTTCTTTCTTTATTACTTATCATATTCTGTGTTCATTGTTTCAATTTCAAAAACACTTATTAGTAATAATAGTTGCCACCTATAGCACTACTATACTCATTCTGATGCCTAGATAAATAATTGGCGTAATATATGATCAATAAATATATCTTCAGACTGGTGCTGTGGCTCATGCCTGTAATCGCAGCATTTTGGGAGGCCCAGGCAGGAGGATCACTTGAGGCCAGGAGTTTGAGACTAGCTTGGACAACACAGCAAAACCCTGTCTCTACAAAAAAAAAAAAAAAAAAAAAAAAGTTGGAAATGGCAGCATGTGCCCGTAATCCTAGCTACTTGAGAGGCTGAGGCAGGAGGATCGCCAGAACCCAGGAGTTCAAGGATGCAGTGAGCTATGATCATGACACTACTCCAGCCTGGGTGACAGAGCAAGACCCTGTTTCAAAAAAAATTTTTTTAATTAATTAATTTCAAATGAATGAATGGTTTGCTGTGTATTCCCGATTAAGATGTCAGCTTGTTGCAGAGCAGGAACTATCACTTATGTTTTGAGTGCACATCTCAGCTCCATCTGCATCCACTACAGGGCCTGGGCATTATAAGTGTTACACTGTTTGCTGAACAGAGTCGTCCAATACGCCTAATATAGCAATAGGGGCCTAGAAGGACACAAAGATTCTATCACACACAGAAAGTGATGATGAGTACTGGGACTTGCAAATAACTGAAGACCAGGAAATATTTGCTAAATGACTACTTGGCCAAGAGTCTTCCTGCCTCCCACTTTCCCTGTTTTTCTCCAACTGATTGATCCTAGTTCTGACTCAGGGATTACACAGCCCTTGCCTTCCGGATAGCTGTACAGAGAATGAAAAACAATGACCATATGGGTTTGAGACTTCTTTTTCTAGACGCCCTACCCTCCGCCTCCCTCAACAATTGAGGGAGTAACCCCTGTGGATATGCTGGATCAGGCATAGCTATTCTTAACTGAAAGGCAACATCCGCTACCCGCCTCCTGTGCCCCTGTTCCGGGCCTAGCTTCACCTGAGGGCTTGGGCCCAGTCGCTCTGAATCCTCAAAGGCGCCGCCATCTCCACCCCACCGCGGCCAGCCCACCTCTTCCGCCGCTTCCCGGAAGTACGTCGCCCCAAAGCGTGCGCCGAGGACGGAGGGAGGGCTCGACACCCGGACGCCACCAATGAAAACGTGCAGTGGCTTCCCCCGCCCCTTGAGTGCGCGCACTCCCCACGAGGGGCTGGTTCCTGGGAGGAAGCACGGAAGAGCTCCTGCTGCCGTGCTGCCGGCGAAGCCGCCGCTGCCGCTCGGGAGAGGGCGTTCGGTTTGTCTTCTCCCCCCCTGCTGTGTGAGCACCGTGTTCCGCGACCTTGCGCCGGGAGGCGTTGCAGGCACAACGGGATTGCGTTTGGCGGCTGCGTAGACGCATGCGTCCGCTGGCCACCTGCATCTCTCTGCTTTCCCACTCTTTCCTTGCCTTCCTAGTCCGTGCCGGCCTTCACAGTCCTGCTTCCAACCGTCTAGCCTGCCCTGTTCTCTGAGCAGGGGTGGTCCTCGTTTTACTCCAAGGGAGACTGAAGCCAGGAGGTGGTGGGAGAAGAGCCCAAGCAGTTTTCATTTATTATATTAATCCTTATTCTAATTGTGCGAGTTAAATATCGGTGGGAAAGCTAAAATGAAAAAGATTACATGGTAAGGCGTAGGGCTGGGATTCGAACCGGGATCTCTTGGCTTAGGATCCAAGGCGCTTTCCATTTCACCTTTCTTGCTCTAAAGGATTTGCTCCTGGCCTTTAAAGAGTTCATAAGTATTTAGGAAGAGGAAACTATCATTTATTGAACTCTCTGAACATACCAGGCTCTCTACAAACTTTATCATCCTTATTTTTCAAGAGAGGTTATAAAATGACTTGCCCAAGGGCACCCAATGAGACAGCGGCAAAGCTAGGTTTCCAATCCAAGGCTGTTTCAAAGCCTGTTTTTTCTCTTTTCAATTATACTGCCTCCAAAGCAAATGAGATTTATGTAGGTCTACAGAGTGTTTAAATTTCTCTGACGACTTCCCCATTATCCTCAGGATAAAAGTCCTTAACATGTCCTGCAAAGCCTTGCTATGATCAGACACTTACATCGCCAGTTTAATTTGTCTTGTTCTCATATTCTATTCTCCAGTCACTGAACTTTTTATTCCTCTCGTGTATCCAATTCTATCTCAACCCTCTGCTCTTTTATTGGTCAAAAATACCCTTAAAATCTCTGGCTAACTCCTATTTATCTTTCAAGTCTCAACTTCGAAATCACTTCCTCTAGGAAGCTTTCCCTGCTTATTCCTGTTCTTGTCTGGATTAGGTATCCCTTCACTATGTTCCCAGTCTTACCTATCTGTACACACTGTGTAGTATTCTGCCCTGTTTCTCTGTTTTTTATTATTTTTTTTGTACGCCTCTCCCCCACTGCTGTTTCCCTGTTTAGATTGTAAACTCCGTGAAGGCAGGAACTGTAGCTGACTTGGTCCCCCCTTGAGTCCTGAACTGGAGCATAGTGCCTGGTGCATAATAGGTGCTCAATAATCATTTGTGGAATGAATGAGAGACAAAGTAAAGGCATTAAGGAGTTCTTTTAGCTTCTGTACAGCCCAGCATGGTGAAATATGTGCAAAGGCTGAAGTCATTTTTCTTCAAACCTTTCTTAAGTTCCTTCTGTATGCTACCTTCTACTGGTGCTCTGTAACAGATGATCTTGGGAAGACAGTCTGGGTAAACATACCTCACAATTTTGTATAGTTGTCAAAGTTACCTCACTTACTTCATGGACTCATCTCTTTCCCTTGCCTCTGCATGCTCTCTATTACAGCCACACTGAATTCTTTCCATTCCTCCCATGTGTCAAAACCTAGCCTTATTTGGGTACTTTTTCAAGTTTTAAACTTTGTTCTTCTTCAGACATAAAATAAGTCCAGTAGGAAAAAAGAAGAAAGTTAATTCTTTTGAGATAGATCAGAGATGGCTTCTCCGGAAAGGTGACTTTTCACCTAATTTATATTCCGTTAGCAGAATCCATTGAGCTTATTGAGTGCTGTGTTAAGCATTCTCACATACTTTATTTGTTTCATTCAGTTCTGTTCAAACCATTTTGCAGGCCCATCCTCTGCCAGGCCTAGTGCTAGAGGCACCAAGGTAGTAAATCAGGACAAGCATCTGTCCTCAACTTAGAGTCTCTGAGGGGAGACAGACACATAAACAGGCTATAATAGTGCAGTTTGGTCAATGCTATTTATAACCAGGAAACTTCTATATAATTATATCCCTATTCTAATCTTTTCTCTGTTCATATTCTGTAGATTCCCCAAGATGTCAACCTCAGTTCCTCAAGGCCATACCTGGACCCGACCGATGAAGAAGGAAGATGAGGAAGAGGACCCACTGGACCAGCTCATCTCCCGCTCTGGCTGTGCTGCGTCCCACTTTGCAGTGCAGGAGTGCATGGCCCAGCACCAGGACTGGCGGCAGTGCCAGCCACAGGTGCAGGCCTTCAGGGACTGCATGAGTGAACAGCAGGCAAGGCGGCGGGAGGAGCTGCAGAGGAGGAAAGAGCAAGCAAATGCCCACCGCTGAGACCCCAAACCACCTGTCCCCAGGAGATGGCCATGTAGAAACCAGCACCCAAAGATACCATCAGAAGAAGAAATCCTAAATGGTGGACATAATGGGCCAGGAGGTGTAAAATTTGGGGATGGTCTTTGGAACTGGGGTTAAGAGCCAGACACCATGGGTTTGGACAGGACTGCCACAAAGAGCTGTTGTATTTTCATGGTCAGATCTCACACATCTTCACCCATCTTGTTCCACCAATATTTGCCATGTAAAACAAAATGGGGTAGGGCATGTGCCCATCTCAGTATTTGGGTGTGCCAAGCACTCAGTGTACTCAATACAGGGACATTTTAATTTAAAAGTAAATTCACAATATCAAGGTATATTGGTTACTGTATTAGATCTTTGTTTATTCACTCATGGGTTCAACAACAGCAAGTATTTCTGAGGCATTGTGTTGGAAACTGATGTGATGAATAGTGTGATATGATCTCTGCCTTCATGTTGATTAGAGTCTAGTTTGAGAGAGAGTAATAAAACAACACTGGAAGAACTAGTTCCTGACAATGATATGAGTGCTTTTATCTTTTATCACTTGTTCTGGATATTTCATTTGGATTAATGGAAAGAAGAAAGCAAGCAAGAAAACTTTTTATTCAAATATTGAAGTACCTTTTATATGCCACATTCTGTTGAATTAACAAATGCAGAGTCTGGCCTCAACCTGCTCCCACTCCAACAAACACAAAGTTGGCCTAACATTTTAAAAGTATATTTAACATTAAAATACAGATTTTCAGCTTTTGAAAAATGGAGCTGTCAACATGGAGCTTTTATTCCCACTTGACAACAATTTGCTGGAGTTGAATAATAGTTCCTCCTTTAAGAGGGTGTGTTTTCCTATTCATAACAGTTGCCATCACTTCTCATTTTTCTTCACATTCTATTCCTGCCTACCCCTGTAAGGCATTTAGGAGTGGGAAGGGGGTTGGGGGCAGTAATCCCTGTCATAGAAGTTGGAATGAAAGGGGACATTCATCATAATCAGTCAGAAACTTTTTTTTTTTAATTGAGAGAGGGTCTCACTCTGTTGCTTGGGCTAGGGTGCAGTGGCATCATCATAGCTCACAACAACTTCAAACTCCTGGGCTCAAGTGATGTTCCTGCCTCAGCCTCCCAAGTAGCTGGGACTAAAGGTACACGTCCACACCTGGCTGCTGTTTTTCTTTCTATCTTTTGTAGAGACAGGGTCTCACTCTTGTTCAGGCTGGTCTAGAACTCCTGGCCTCAAGTAATCCTCTTGCCTCAGTGCTAGGATTATAGGAGTGAACCACCACACCAGGCCTAGAAACATTTTAAAATCTTTTTTATTGTTATACCTATTATCTTCTTTTTTAATTTTTTACTCACCACAATACTGAGGATTATTTTTCTATTTTTCCCCTAACCCCTGTGTTGGTCAACAAACATTTTTTGAACACCTATCTATTAGAAGCCCAAATCTGAAGTATAGTAGGTCCTAAAATCTACTTTGAGCCTTTGTGCTAGTATTTGGGGGAGAGGGAAAGAAAAAAGAGGAGAGAGGGTATGAAGAGTTTAACTAACAAAATCCTCTTTCAGCCCTGAGGCTGAAGGAGATGACCAGGTAAGTAAAGAAAGATGCATCTCTGTGGGTCCATGTGCTTAGTGCTGTGGGTCATCAGAGGGAGCCACCAGTGTGCACTGGGGTTGTCAGCAAGAGTCTCAAGAGTTGAGCCTTTAGGCCGGGCATGGTGGGTCACGTCTGTAATCCTAGCACTCTGGGAGGCCAAGGCGGGTGGATCGCCAGAGGTCAGGAGTTCAAGACCAGCCTGAGCAAGAGCGAGACCCCGTCTCTACTAAAAATAGAAAGAAATGATCTGGCCAACTAAAAGATATATATATATAGGAAAAATTAGCCGGGCATGGTGGCACATGCCTGTAGTCCCAGCTACCCGGGAGGCTGAGGCAGTAGGATCGTTTAAGCCCAGGAGTTTGAGGTTGCTGTGAGCTAGGCTGCTGCCACGACACTCACTCTAGCCCGGGCAACAAAGCGAGACTCTGTCTCAAAAAACAAAAATTAAAAAAAAAAAAGAGTTGAACCTTTAAAGATGAAGCAGACATGACCCATTCGTAACATATAACAGAATTACCATCCAGAATAAATAAAAAGTACCTAGAAATCAGAAAAGAAAAAGCATGTAGCTTGATTGAAAAGTGAACAAATATGCCCCAAAATAGGAAAATGTAAATATATTCTACATCACAGATAAACAGAGAAATCTGTGGTTTAAAAACAAACTATCATTAGCTGATTCTACTGATAAAAATTAGACATATTTATAATGACCAGTATTGGTAAGGATGAGGAGAAATAGGCACACTCATACTATTAAAGGGATCATAAATTAGTAAAGCTTTTGGAGGACAATTTGGTGGGATCTATTAATATTTTAAATATTTAAGGAGTAATTCCTCTTTCAGGGATCCTCTCAGAAATATATTTTTATAAGATATATATACTATTATGTTCATTGCAGCATTGTTTTCCTCTTATTAAAATATACAATTTTTTTCCAGTCACCCAAAAGCTTGAATGCAACATTGTTTATAATAATGAATAAAAGGTCACAATGTAAGTTTCCATCAATAAGGACTATACTTGCTTATATATTCAAATTTTTTATAACAGGAATGTATCTATGTATTAATTTGTGTAATTAAAAAGAATACCAGCCTGGGCAACATAAGGAGACCCCATCTCTACAAAAAAAATTTTTTAATAGCCAGGCATGGTGGCATGCAACTGTAGTCCCAACTACTTGGGAGGCTGAGGCAGGAGGATCGCTTGAGCCCAGGAATTCGAGGTTACAGTGAGCTATGATCTTGCCACAGCACTCTAGCCTGGATGACAGAGCAAAATCCTGTCTCTAACAAAAATAAAACTAAGAGGCCATGGGGGAGAATGGGTGATACTAGCAGAGAGAAGCATGAAAGGACATCCTTAGGCTGGGCGCCATGGCTCACACCTGTAATTCTAACACTTGGGAGGCCACGGCAGGAGGATCGTTTGAGCTCAAGAGTTCGAGACCAGCATGAGCAAGAGCGAGACCCCATCTCTACTAAAAAAATAGAAAGAAATTAGCTGGACAACTAAAAATATATAGAAAAAAATTAGCTGGGCATGGTGGTGCATGCCTGTAGTCCCAGCTACTCGGGAGGCTGAGGCAGGCGGATTGCTTGAGCCCAGGAGTTTGAGGTTGCTGTGAGCTAGGCTGACGCCATGGCACTCTAGCCGGGGCAACAGAGTGAGACTCTGTCTCAAAAAAAAAAAAACGAAAGAAAGAAAGAAAGAAAGGACATCCTTACCAGAGGGAATGGTTTCCAAACCCGCTAAATGTAGCAAGCAAGTTTTGCAGGACTCTGGCTCTAACATGAGCCATCCACTAGGTGGGTCACATCACAGAATGTATTTGATAAGGCAAAGAGGGCTCTGTTGCCACCCAAGCTTGTTTCCTCAAATAAATGGGGATAAATCCTATTTCATAGGCCTACTAAGAAAATTAAAAGAGAGAATGAAACAAATAGCTAACAATAAAAGTTGTTACCATTTATTGAACGATTATAACTAATATTACTGGGCATTTCACTCAGGCAATCCAGTTCCAGAGTGCTCTCAGTCCCTATGATGTGCTACCTTCAAATCCCACTAGCTGTGTGACTTTGGGCAAGTTACTTAACACCTCAGGACCTGTTTCCTCTTTTGTAAAAATGCATATGTAGTACCTCCCTCATAAGCCTCAAAAACTAATAAATGTAGACCTTCCTCATAGGGTCACTGAAAGAATGAGTTAAGGCCAGGCATGTAATCCCAGCACTTTGGGAAGGTGAGGCGGGAGGGTCAATTGAGCCCAGGAGGTCAAGGTTATAGGGAGCTATGATCTGACCACTGTACTCCAGCCTGGGTGACTGAGTGAGACTCTGTCTCTCTGAAAAAGAAAAAAAAGAATGAGTTAATATTGATAAAGGGCTTAGACACAGTGTCTGGCACACTGGCACACAATAAGCGTTCGGTGAACGTTAGCTATTATCATCATCACTATTACCGTGTGCCGGTGACTGTCCTGAGTTCCATTATCTAATCTAATCCTCCCAGCACTGCATTCACTCCCATTACAGAGGAGGAAATAAAAATCAGACTGGGGATCGGACTCCAGGTGTGTCTCGATCTAAAGCCCAGGCTGTCGCTCCTCTGTGCTCTTTTGCAAGCATCCAGTGCCTAGTTACAGTGCTTAACACACAGTGAGTAACCACATTGACTATGTAAATATTACTTAGCCCTTTGCAAAAAGAAAATGAACCAATGCAAGTTTCGCACAGTGATCTAGATTGGTATGTTTTTCTTTAGTCTGTCAGCTTTGCAGCCATGGGGCTGCAATTTAAAGTGGTTCATGCCCGGCTCTACACAATCTACACCTCCCTCTGGCAGCTTTGGGTTGCCTCTGCAGAGAGGCTTGGTGTCAGGGATGAGTGGAGAGACTTCTTGGCAGGGTGCCTCTCTTGGCTAGGCTTAGGGAAGACTCATGGCTTAGATCTTGCCTGCAAGGTCCTTGGCTGGGGACTTGGCCTTGTGCTCAGTACAAAGGTGCACTGTAATGTGTTTTGCAAGATGAGTAAGAAGATACTCCTCCTCCCCTCCCTCAGGTAAAGTGGCCAGACTAAGTCTTTGAGCTGCTGACTTTAGAAATCCAAACAGAACTGGAAGGAGTCCAGACTGTAACCTTATACTTTCCTTCTGTAGAGAATGCCGGGGCTCCCTCCGCTACTCCAGCAAGGACTTAAAACAGGCAGAGGAAGTAAGAGGGATTCTTCCCTTCTCAGCCACTACCTTTTGAAGACTTCTCATTCTTTAGAGCCTGGGCATTTGGTCTAAACAGTGAGCTGATTCTCTAAAATGAGCTGAAATATCTAAGAATGAAAGTTATTCTAGGGGTATTATAATAGCCAAATGAATCATTTCAGATTCTTCAGGAAGATCAGACGTGAAGACAAAAAGATCACAAAGAGATCAAATGAAACAAACACAAGATACATTGGCTACCTCTGTCTGCAGTGTCTCCCCAGCAGGTCTAGTTCTAACCATGCCCAATGCATGCTCAGAAAGCTTTCCTCCCTTAAGTACAGTACAAACAGAGAGGACCTTAAGTATCCTAGACAGAGTGGACCAGGGGTCTTAGCATCGTTAGTGTCCAAATGGCCAAAATACCCAGATTTCATTTCTTTCTCTGTGACTAAAATGTACTCTTTCAGAATCCACAGCTTGCCATTTCCAGGCTTCTATGGTGGAGGAACAAGGCATCCTCACCTAGAGGAAAGGGACTAAAACACGAAGTGAGGAATCTGCTGGACTTAACCAGGAAAACTGCCCATTTGACACAGGCATTCTGCCCTTCTTGAAAGTTAATGATCTACATAATAATTCATTTCTAAAACCAAAATTCATTTCTAAAAATCTCAGTAATATGCATTGAACCATTAATTGAGTGACCTTGAACTATCCCTGTCTCTGTCACTGGCTAACTAGGCGAACTTGGACAAGTCTCTTTCCCTCCCTGGGCTAGTTCACTCATCTGTAAGATGAAGACTAAAATAGTTTATCCCAAAGGTTATATTTTTTTAAATTTAAATTTTTAAAAACTTTTTAAAATTATGGGCATATTATAGTTGTATATCTTTATAGGGTACATGATATTTTGATACAGGCATACAATGTGAATTAATCAAATCAGGGTAATTGGGGTATCCATCACCTCAGGCATTTATCATTTGTATTAGCAACATTCCAATTCTACTCTTTTAGTTATTTTAAAGTATACCCTAACTTATTGTTGATTATAGTCACTTTGTTGTGCTAGCAAATATTGTTCATTCTATCTAACTATAATTTTGTACCCATTAACCATCCTCATTTTATCCCCCCTTTCCCTGCCACTGAGTAACCATCATTCTATTCTCTATCTTCATGAGATTGTTTTTAATATTTAGCTCCCACATATGAGTGAGAACATGTGAGATTTGTCTTTCTGTGCCTGGCTTATTTCACTTAACATAATGTTCTCCATTTCTATCTACCCATGTTGTTGCAAATGAAAGAATTTCATTTTTTGTGGCTACATAATATTCCATTGTATATATATACCACAATTTCTTTATCCATTCATCTGTTGATGGACATTTAGGTTGATTCCAAATATTGGCTATTGTGAATAGTGCTGCAGTAAAAACATGGGAGTGCAGATAGCTTTTTGATATGCTGAATTCCCCTCCTTTGGATATATACCCATCAGTGGGATTGCTGGGTCATATGGTAGTTCTATTTTTAGTTTTTTGAGGAACTTCTGTACTGTTATCCATAGTGGTTACACTAATTTACATTCCCACCAACAGTGTACAAGGGTTTGTTATTGCCTGGCTTTTTAATAAAAGCCATTTTAACTGCGGTGAGATATCTCTTTGTAGTTTTGATCTGCATTTCTCTGATGACTAATGATGTTGAGCATTTTTTCATATGTGTTGGCCATTTGTGTGTCTTCTCTTGAGAAATGTCTATTCAGATCCTTTGCCCATTTTAAAATCAGATTATTTGATTTTTTCCTATTAAGTTGTTGGAGCTCCTTATGTATTCTAGTTATTAATCCCTTGTCAGATGGGCAGTTTACAAATATTTTCTCCCATTCTGTGGGTTGTTAATTGTTTCTTTTGCTGTGCAGAAGCTTTTTAGCTTGATGTGATCCCATTTGTTTAATTTTGCTTTGGTTGCTTGTGCGTTGGTGGTATTACTCAAGAAGTCCTTGCTCAGACCAATGTCCTGAAGTGTTTCCCCAATGTTTTCTTTTAGTAGTTTCATTGTTTCAGGTCTTAGGTTTAAGTCTTTAATCCATTTTTATTTGATTTTTGTATATGGCAAGAAATTAGAGTTCTAGTTTCATTCTTCTGCATATGGATATCCAGTTTTCCCAGCACCATTTATTGAAGAGAATATCCTTTCCCCACTGTACGTTCTTGGCACCTTTGTCAATGATAAGTTCACTATAGATGTGTGGATTTATTTCTGGGTTCTCTATTCTGTTCCATTGGTCTATGTGTCTGTTTGTATGCCAGTACCATGCTGTTTTGGTTACTACAGCTCTGTAGTATAATGTGAAGTCAGCTAACGTGATTTTTCTAGTTTTGTTCTTTTTGCTCAGGATGGCTTCCAAAGCTTATATATTGACACAGCCAGGAGGACTAGAACCCATTTTTCCCAATCCAATGATACTCTCTCTCTTCTCTCCTGCTTATCCCTCGTGCTTTCATGGCACTACTAGGAATAGTTTAACTCTAACTGGGGCATTCAAAATTAAAAGTATGCTGAAGGAATGAACTATTGATACAGGTAACACAATGAATAAAACATTATGCTGAATGAAGTCAGATACAAAAGAGCATATACTATATTATATTTCATTCATCTATAGTACTAGATAGGCAAAACTAATGTATGGCAATAGAAATGAGATTGGTGGTTGCTTCTGGGGGAGAATGACTATAAAAGAATATGAGGGGCTGGGCGTGGTGACTCACGCCTGTAATCCTAGCACTCTGAGAGGCCAAGGCCGGAGGATCACTCAAGGTCAGGAGTTCAAGACCAGCCTGAGCAAGAACGAGACCCTGTCTCTACTAAAAATAGAAAGAAATTATCTGGACAACTAAAAATATATATAGAAAAAAATTAACCAGGCATGGTGGTGCATGCCTGTAGTCCCAGCTACATGGGAGGCTGAGGCAGTAGGATTGCCTAAACCCAGGAGTTTGAGGTTGCTGTGAGCTAAGCTAACGCCATGGCACTCTAGCCTGGGCAACAAAGCGAGACTCTGTCTCAAAAAAAAAAAAAAAAAAAAAGAATATGAGGGAACTTTCTGGGGTGACGGAAATGTTCTTTACCTTGATAGAAGTGTGGGTTTCATGAGTAGATGAATTTTCATTCAAAACTGATCAAATATATACTTAAGATCTGTATGTTTCACTATGTATAAATTATACCTCAATGAAAAAAATATTTTTAGAAAGGATGCTGAAGAATTTTAGAAGGAAAGGAAATCTAACATTTACTAAGCACTTGGTAGCCCATTATATACATTATTTCCATCTCAAACCCCTAAAAAGGGATTATCCCCATTTTACAGATCAGAAATCTGAGGTTCAATGAGGTTAAAATAACTGAGCAGAGGCCTCAAAACTAATACATGTAGAAGCTAGGCATAACCCAGGTTTGTCTGCCTCTTATAAAAGGTTGTTTGAGGGATGGAGAGGAAAGTATTTTCAACCTAGAGCCAGGAGACTTGTGTTCCATTTGATTACACTGCCATGTGATCCTAAGAACATCCATTTCCCTCTGGGCCTCACTCTAAGAGAATCAAATGAAGCTTATAATTGTTTTGTAATGCTGAGGTTCTAGCAATCAGAATATCTCCAGTCGCTCTTACCAGGATAAGGCATTAAGAGAAATTCCATTTGTCTCAGAGCAAACTAATCAGGAGCAACAAAAGCCCTCTGACTCTGGTGAGAGGATAAATCATCAACTAGTGACACAAAGGCTCCAATGTGACAGAATCCAGTTTCCTCCTGTGTAAGAGAAATAAGCCTGACTCATCCCTCAGTGATGTGATGGGAAGGGATGGACTGGGAATCAAGAGATCTGAATCCTGCCACCTCTGCCAATGAGATGCCCTGTGGCCTTGGGCACTGCCCTCCATTGGCCCCTAACCTGCCCTTGCTAAAAGAGACAGGCTGGGTGGGTCCTAAGGTCCTTCAGCTCCAATATCCTGTCAATTTATAATATCCTGATTTCTGCTTCCACATGTTGATAACAAGGAAAACTGAGCAACTGGAAAAGACCACTGTGTTTTCTAGGTTCGTAAATGGGATCTATATGACATTGCCCATTGCCCATGTGATATGGGGGCAATACATATACAACTACTCAACTCTGCTGTTGAGTAGTTGCTCATGCAATGCTACATGCAATAAACCTTTATTTATTGATCCAATAAACCTTTATTTATTAAAACAGGGAGTGGGGTTTGGAACTAGACAGATATGGCAGTTGCATCTATTTAGTACAACAGATGTACTAAACGCCACTGAATTATTCATTTTAAAATGCTTAATTTTGTGGTATATAAATTTCACCTCAATAAATTATTTTAAACAACCAAACAGGCAGTGGATGGGATTTTGGTTCATGGGCAGTAGTTTGTTGACCCCTGATCAAAATCAACTTTCAATTCTTTGCCTAAACTCATTCCAGGCAAACTTAATTAGCAGTTATGTAACTTCTACCTGAATACTTGTGATAAGTCACTACCCCACAAAGCAATTTATCTCACTTATGGACAGACTCCAGTTCTATCTGGAGAGTTTTTAATACAAAGCCAAAATCTCTCTCTATGATTTCCACCCATAGAGCATTTACTTACATTATGATCCTCTGCTTTACTACAGGACTCCATGCCAGATTGCTTTAAAGGATGAATTTGCTCTAGGTGGAGAAAGACAGAAGGGGAACATGCTTCTGTGCTAAAGTACCAGGCAAAGAGAAAATATAATCTCTTAAAGATACTCCTCAAAATGGGCCAACTTCACACTCACACACACACACACACATACACACTCAGCAGCACATTTTTATTAGATGGAGGATAACTAGAGTTAGTGGTAACAACTGGCAAGCACAGCCATGCCACAGAGGAGAGAAGGCATTCCTGGCTGTGGGAATGGGAAATTATGAAATCCCAGGGTCAAGTTCTCCTGCTTAACTCTGACTACCCAGGAAGGTCCTCTCGTTAGCACTGAAGATGACCAGGGCTGGCATACTGCAGGTCTGTAATAGCTAGTTCAATTTGGCCAACAGTTCTTCCAGTTCTGGCCGAGCTTTGAACCTTCCCTTGAAGTCTTCTTCAGTGTGCTAGGGAGAAGAAAAAAAAAGTGGAAATTACTGAAGAGCTTTTAGTTACCCAAATATGTGCAGCATCCAAAAAGGGCCCATACGCTAGCTATGTAGAGAATGATTTGGGTTCCACTAACTTTTATTATCTACTATGTAGCAGAATTGTATTAGGTACCAGGGACTCAAAGTTTAATCAGACATCCTCCTTGCTTTCAGTGAACTTATAGTCTGGTGAGGCAAGACAGATATATAAAGAATTAATGCCAAAATGCTATAACAATCACAATAGAAGCATTTTAAGAAAGAGAGGCCAGGCATTGTGGCTCACTCACGCCTGTAATCCTAGCACTCTGGGAGGCCGAGGCGGGAGGATGGCTTGAGGTCAGGAGTTCGAGACCACCCTGAGCAAGAGTGAGACCCCATCTCTACTAAAAAAATAGAAAGAAATTATCTGGACAGCTAAAAATATATATATAGAAAAAAAATTAGCCGGGCATGGTGGCACATGCCTGTAGTCCCAGCTACTCGGGAGACTGAGGCAGGAGGATCGCTTAAGCCCAGGAGTTTGAGGTTGCTGTGAGCTAGGCTGATACCATGGCACACTAGCCCGGGCAACAGAGTGAGACTCTGTCTCGAAAAAAAAAAAAAAAAAGAAAGAGAGAGGGAGAGACCGGGCACAGTAGTTCATGCCTGTAATCCTAGCACTCTGGGAGACTGAGGCAGGAGGATCACTTGAGGTCAGGGGTTTGAGACCAGCCTGAGCAAGAGTGAGACCCCAACTCTACAAAAAATTAAAAAATTAGCTGGGTGTGGTGGATCGTGCCTGTAGTCCCAGCTACCCAGGAAGCTGAGGCAGGAGGATCACTTGAGCCCGGTAGTTTGAGGTTGCAGTGAGCTATGATGACGCCATTGCACTCTAGCCAGGGCAACAGAGTGAGTGACTCTGTCTCAAAAAAAAAAAAAAAAGAGAGAGAGAAACAGAGAGAATGTCAAAATTGTCCATTTACAATAGAGAATAACACTCACAAGGATTGGAATATTTTAAGTCAGCATGACCAGCACATTCTCTCCCTGTACAGAGATCTATGTGAAACCCAAATAATAACCAGAAAAAGCTTGACAAGTATGGACTCAGAACAAGAGAGGCTGGATGAAGCAAATGGTAGCAGTCTAAGATGACCTGATGTATCTGTGTCATAAGAAGGATCATCTTGGCACCTGGACCTGAATACTCAGTATTTAGGTCAAGGTTCCTAATGTTTTGCAAGTTTTCCATGCCTGGCTAAATATCCTTTTGACTGGCATTCATTCAGTCAGGCTACAGTCAAGCCTTCAAGGTCCAGGAAACTTCTTTCTAAAGTACGTTTTCCTATTTGTGTTCTGATTTATTACACTGTATATAATCTTAAACCATGTTCTTTCTTCTATACAACTGCCTGAAAAGAGAGAATTTTGGAGTGTCATGGGCTCACTCCTAACATCAGGATGCTTTGATGAAAGTGAGGTCCTGTGGTCCATAAAGCATCGTCCCTGATGCCTCAGAATAATGATCAGGGTGCCATCAGACTGTACATCTTTCCTGCTTATCACTTGGGCTAAATTATTCACATCTCTCTGTTGGCTCTAAAATGAGGGAGTCCAGATGTTGTTATTCTTATTTTGAGCAAAAGTAGGCCACTACAAGGCCGTTTCCCAAACTAGTACCTACCTCCCTCACTGACAATCTGACTCCTTCAGGAAGATTGCTTTGAATTATTTCCAAGAAAATCTCAGCAAACGTAGCACTCAAACCGCTGATCTGCAAAATGAAAGAAGATGCTCTAAGGGAGGGAACTGAAAGCTAGGTGATTAGGCAGACGTGGCATGGGCTCAAATGCCAGCTTCTGGGTAGCTGGAGAGCCCTAAGGTGTAGGATTAACACCAAAAGCTGGCTTTTGAGCCTGGTCTCTACAGGATTTATCTTGCCATCTGCCCAGGTGTTTCCTTGCTGAGATGGCCGCTGCAAATATCTGCTCTTATAGGCAATGGACATCATAACTGGACCAAGAGGTTATCAAGTCCAGACTGAATTTCTGATTCAACACAGGTTGCCCATATAGACCA
Source organism: Lemur catta (assembly GCF_020740605.2). Classification (NCBI taxonomy): domain Eukaryota; kingdom Metazoa; phylum Chordata; class Mammalia; order Primates; family Lemuridae; genus Lemur; species Lemur catta. Next base: position 58,504,433 of record NC_059134.1, read on the forward strand.
GTACCTGACTGGTGTTAGACCCTGTGCTAAGCAGCCAGAGGTGACTCAGATGTGTGATGAAAGGGCAGGCAGGGGATTGCAAGAACCCAGAAAAGAAATACCTATCCAACTCAATCAGGGAAGGCCAAAGAAAGCTTCCAGAAGAGGTAACATCTGGGTGGAGTCTTGAAGAAAAACAAGAATAAACTGAGAAAACTCAACAGTAGTGTGGAGGGTTTTTAAGGCAGAGGAAATAGCATTCAGTAACATGTTGAGGCATAACCGTGTTAGGGAATTAAAACTAGCTCCAGGCATGGCTAGAGTGAATGGGATGTGAAGTGTTTTAAGCAGGAAAATGACATGATCACATTGGTATGTGGGTAAAGTGAAGTAGATGGATCTGAAAGATTTTTAGGAGGTAGAAGCTATAGAATTTGGTAAATGAATGGATATCAAAGGACAAAGAAGGGTCACATATTAGGCTCAAAGGTGGAGAGAATGATAGAAAAAGAGGAGAATCAATCACCCTATAGTTAATTTTGCATACACTTAGTGTAGGGAGGACACCTGTGGAACATCCAAGTGGAAAAGTCTAGTAGACAAAGGGGTATCAGGTCTGAAGCTCACCTAACAGATCAGGACTATACATATATATATGTGTGTATGTGTGTGTGTGTGTGTGTGTGTGTATATATATATATAGAGAGAGAGAGAGAGAGTATCAGTATATAACGATGGTCACTGAAGCCAGGGAAATGAATGAGATTGCACGGGGGAAGGTATTATAAAAGGAGAGATGAAGGGGTCCAAAACTGAATCCTGGAGAAGAGCATCATTCAGGTGGCAGGCAAGAAAAGGGCTTGACAGAAAGAGAAAAAACAGACAGAAAGAAGCACTAGGAGAGGCAAATACATTTCAGGTTCTCCTTGAATGCCTACCTGAACCACTCGCTCATGAGTGGTAAGGACTGAGTCCAGGACCATTTTGCTGCCTTGGTCCGGCAGCCGCATCACCTCCATGGTTTTGGTAGGCATCGCATAACTGTAGAAAGGAAGAGTCAGTTACTGGGAGAGTTCACTTAAGTCAGCAGCAACACATCAATCAGGGTAGTCCATGAGTACAGCCACTACTGCATGCAGTAGCTCCCGGAATAGCGGATGCTTACCTGCAATCAGGAAGAAAGTACCCAGATCCCCTTTACCTCCTCCAGAAGTCTCTAAACTCCCTGGGTGAACAGACCATGTCTAATGCCTTTCTGCATCCATAATCATGCTTAATACAATATTATGAATAAAACCTGGTGATTAATACATATTTGCTGCTATTGAAGAATAGCCATTTCTAAAAGAATCAAGCTCATCACTAGGTATGCTTTGGAGGCTAACCTCGGGTATTCCATCTGTTCTGGAGAAATAAGGCATGAAACTCAATTGTTCTAGAACAGGATCTCTCAACCATGGTGCTACTCACATTTTGGACCAGATAATTCTTTGTTGTGGGGGCTGGCCTATACACCCCTAGGCTCTACCCACTGGATGCCTGCAGTATCTCCCAAGTGGTGACAATCAAAATTATCTCCAGACATTATTAATTGTCCCCTGAGGGGTAACATCTGTGTTGAGAAGCACTGTTGTAGAGTCCATGCTTACTATAACCAGCTTCAGCAAATCTATTATACATACTGCAGTGAAAAGAACACTGAAATTGGTGTCAAGTGTTGGCTCTGCCACTTATTAGCAATATTCACTTCTCCCTCTGGGCCTCAGTTTCTTCATGTATAAATACAATTACAACTTGGCCTATATCAATAGATAATTTTGAGAATCAGGTATGGTGATGAGATAGGACTAGACTAATGGCTACACAAAAATAGGGCATTAGTGTTATGTTTATCTTATCAAAACGTTCAGGAAACTGAAAATAAATAATAATTACAGTAGGATTCCTCAGTTTTCATGCCTCACAAAGTCTCATCACATAATAGCAAGGGGCATGTCCCTCTATACATGGATATCTACAAAAAGAAGTTTAGAGTAATAGAAAATGGATTAGAGCCATGACAGTCATAGATTTAAATACTGGCTCTGTCACTTATTACCTATTTGAACTTAGACAAATTAATTCAGCTTTCTGAGTCTCAATTTCTTCAGCTATAAAATGAGAATAGTAAAACCTAATTCAACATAGCAAGACCCTATCTCTAAAAAAGTTTTTTTAAAAATCAGCCAGGGCCAGGCATGGTGGCTCATGTCTATAATCCTAGCACTTTAGGAAGCCTAGGCAGGAGGATTGCTTAAGGCCAGGAATTTGAGACCAGCCTGGGCAATATAGCAAGATCCTATCTCTACAAAAAATTTAAAAAATCAGCCAGACATGGTGGTGCATGCCTGTAGTCCCAGTTACTCAGGAGCCCAGGGTTTGTGAGCCCAAGAGTTCAAGGCTGCAGTGAGCTATGATAATGCCACAGCACTATAGCCTTGGTGACAGAGCGAGACCCCATCTCTTTAAAGAAAAGAATAATAAATAAAATTAAAAAAAAATACCTAATGCCTAAGGTTTTGCAATGATTAAATGAGATTACATAAGTAATTTGTCTGGTACACTATGCCCACAAATGTCAGGTCCCTTGCCCTCCCAAATAGTCAGTAAATGCTGGGTATTACAAACTCTTTCATGTAGGCTCTATAAATAACATACCCTCCCACTTTGTAGCACAATGTCTGATCTCCTCTTCTTCCAATTCAAATATAGTAATAACCTCCCAACATAAAAAAAATGGGGATACAATCATAGACTTCTTATGGAAGATCAAATAAAATAATTATGTTAAAGCTTTTGGAAAACTAAAAAGCACTCTAAAATACTATTTTTCCTTTTTGTCATTCTGCAGATAAGACTGACCAACTAAAGTGAGAGTTGTCCATTCCTGCCACTAATCATAGGTTTTCTTCTTTAACAGTTCTGGCAAGATTTAATTGATTTGTTTATTTATTAATCCATTCAAAAAACATTTACTGTTCTGTTCTAGGACCTGTGGTGGGCAATATGAAGTCTATGCTTCAAGGAGCTCACTACAAGTGTTTTAGAAAGGTAGGTGAGTACACAAACATCTGTACGACAATAAGACAAAGAGAATAATAGGTATGTGCCGAATGTTATAGGGACTAGAAAGAGAGAGGGGGGCTCAGGAAAGGAGTCACAGGTGAGGCAGTGATTTATCAAGATGTAAACAATAAGTACAGATGTTTGCCTGGAAGGCATTCCAAGAAAGTGCAGCAGTATCTACAAAGGCAACGAGGCGTCAGAGTCCCTCAAAGAGAACAAACAGAAAGCCAGACATTGGTTTTTTATTTATTTTTATTTTTATTTTTATTTGAGACAGAGTCTCGCTCTGTTGCCCAGGCTAGAGTGCCGTGGAGTCAGCCTAGCTCAGCAACCTCAAACTCCTGGGCTCAAGCGATCCTACTGCCTCAGCCTCTCGAGTAGCTGGGACTACAGGCATGTGCCACCATGCCCGGCTAATTTTTTCTATATATATTTTTAGCTGTCCAGATAATTTCTTTCTATTTTTAGTAGAGACGGGGTCTCGCTCTTGCTTGGGCTGGTCTTGAACTCCTGACCTTGAGCAATCCTCCTGCTTCGGCCTCCCAGAGTGCTAGGATTACAGGCATGAGCCACCACACCCAGCCCAGACATTGTTTGATAAAGAAATACTGGGAACTCTGGTCATTTCAAAGTATAACAAGCCTTTGAGTGGCCAGAGTACAGACTATTTTTCTTTAGTATCTACACTTTTCTGTGCTTTCCAAATTTTCTGCAATAAACATTGCTTGGATGATCAGAAAGCAAAAACAGGAGAGAAATGAAAGATTAGGATTTCAACAGTCAACCTAACATGAGAAAATAGTGCTACCTTTGTGGAGTACTGCTTGGAAAGGGACACAATGGAATTTGCTGGGGTTTTGGGGAACTCAGAAACTGTGAACTTCACTTTATATAAATTATACCTCAATTTTTAAAAAAATGTAAGTATATTTTTTAAAAGGAAAGAGTGGCCTCATAGCAAGTGATGCTGAGTGATGCTTTTACTCTCTGCAGAGCACAGGGGCTGGTTCATGTTCAGGCTTGGAAGTTGCTCCCAGATGAGTAAGATTTCCATCTCCTCAGGCAGCTGCTCAGCAAGCAATGAAGATAAATTAAGGGACTGGCATGAGAAGCCTCTTCCTCTCCTCCCCTCCTGGGTGAGAAGCAGTGCTAACCATTTAAAGAACAAAAGCTGGCATACTGCTGTCTAGCCCAATTTCATCTCAAGGTTACAGCCATCATCTCTATATTCCACCCCCACTCCCAGAGGAAAAATGGATCAAGATGAAATGAAAGTCAGAAAAAAAGAATTTCATCTCTGAAAAGCTGGGCAGTGAGAATGCCTAACAATAGTCTGAAAACCTCAATCAATGCAAAGAAGTGAGTTGCTAAAAACAAACAGCTCTTCATGCTCTGAGCTATTTGCAGCAAAGAGCCAGGAAAGAAGCAAAACCAGCACATTGTTCATTCTGCTGTTCTAGGAATCATGTCCATGTCTGTTAGGATTCGATCCAAATCAAAAAATATTTATTCAGTGCTTACTATGTGTCAGGCACTAGGCAAAGTCTTAGGGTTAGACCACTAATGAAGACAGAAAGAGTCCTTGCTTTACAGAGCTTAAAGTCTATTAGGAAAGACCAATAATAGTCAAGGAATTACAAGATAAATAACACGTGTTATGAAAGAGAAGTTTTATATACCCATTACTTCTAAATATATAACATAAGGACCTACCTTTTTTTTTCCCCTTGAGACAGAGTCTTACTTTGTCACCCCAGCTAGAGTACAGTGGCATCATCGTAGCTTACTGGAACCTCCAGCTCCTGGGGGCTCAAGTGATCCTCCTGCCTCAGCCTCCTGAGTAGCTGGGACTATAGGCATGCATCATCTGCCTGCCTAATTTTTTCTATTTTTAGTAGAGAGGGGGGATATTGCTTTTGCTCAGGCTGGTCTTGAACTCCTGACCTCAAGTGATCTTTTGCCTCAGCCTCCCAGAGTGCTAGGATTACAGGTGTGAGCCATCATGCCCAGCTAATAAGGACCTAACTTAATGAGGTTCCCTCAAGAAGTAAAATTCAAGATGATGCCTAAGAAAAAAGTAGGGGTTATAGTTAGTTGAAGGGGGAAGAGTAGTCTAAACTGAGCATATGCAAAGGTCCTGAGGTAGAAAGAGGCAAAAACAAAGGCAGTGTAACTGGAGGAAGAGGGAGAGAAAATGTGAAGAAAGGCAAGCCACATGAAGAAATTTTATTTAGATCCTAAAGGAGTAGGAAGCCATCGAAGGATTTTAAGCAGGAGAGTGACATAATCTTATTTCCATTCTAGAAAGATCACCCTAAATGCTGTGTGGAGAACTGGAAGAATCAAGAGGTAGGAAAAAAAAAAGGGGAATTCAAATCCAGACCTTGCCACTTATTAGTTATAGGAATTATAGGCAAGCTTCTATAATAATAACAACAATAATAATAGCAGCCAGCAGTTGCTGGGCATAGTTCTAAGCACTTTAAATATGTTAGCTCCCTTAATTTTCACTATAGTTTTTTTAGGTAGGTGCTTTTAATAACCCCATTTTACAGATGAGGAAACCAGGCACAAAGAGGTTAAGTATACTGCCCAATGTCACATGGTAAGAATGTGGCAGAGCAAGAGTAAAACCCAGGCAGTCTGGCTCCAGAGTTGATGCTTTGATCCACTATGTACAAGATGCTTGTTTGAATTAAGTAAAATAATATACAGAAAAAGTAATTTGCTTTATCAGAGTGGTAGCTGGTGCTCAACAAATGTTACTGCCTTCCTGCCTTCACTGAAATGCAGCCAGGGCTTTTTACAGCCAGGTTTTTAAAAGCAGCATCTTTTTTTGTTTGTATTTTTTTGAGACAGAGTCTCGCTCTATTGCCTAGGCTAGGGTGCCAAGGCATCAGCCTAGCTCACAGCAACCTCAAACTCCTGGGCTGAAGCAATCCTCCTGCCTCAGCCTCCTGAGTAGCTGGGACTATAGGTGTGCGCCACCATGCTTGGCTAATTTTTTCTATTTTTAGTGGAGATGAGGTTATACTCTTGCTTAGGGCTCAGGCTGGTCTCAACTCCTGAGCTCAAGTGATCCTCCTGCCTTGGCCTCCCAGAGTGCTAGGATTACAGGCAGGAGCCACCAGGCCCAGCCAAAAAAACAGCATCTTTAAAGAATCCTTCTGAAAATTTAAAACACTATTCCAAGAAATTGATCCACTGTAGGTATGACAGTAATATTCTGTGAATGACATTTAATGCCTCTTTGCCATCACAACCTCCAGGAAGCTATCTCTAATCCTTGCCAGCTGGAAAAAAAAATTCTTCATTAATTATTAATAACAATAACATTAGTTACAGAGTGTTTACAATGTGCCAGTGTCTATGCTAAGTGCTGTCATGTACTAGTTCATTTAATTTTCAGAACTTAAAGAAATAGAAAAATTATCATCCCCATTATATAGATAAGGAAATGGAGATTCAGAATTTCCCAAGGTCATATTGCTAATAACTGGTAGAGCCAGAATTTCAATGTAGGCAGTTTGATTCCAGAGCTTGTACTCTTAGCCACTTGTTATTCCAAGTATGGTCCACAGACAAGCTGCAATTAATAAGCTGAATGTCATTAGTTCATGACAAGATAAGAAGCATACACTAGTCACCAGATATACTGTTTAATTTAGCCAACTCTTTTTTTTAACAGCAAGACTTTCTTCATGAGGGAAGCAAAGTATGAATGTACATTTTGGCATAAGCTCCCAATATCTTCTTGGAGTGGTACTTGAGAAGCAGTGCTCTAAATTAACATGCTACTCTGCCTCCTTGAACTCTCTTTGCACTTCGTCTTTCACATATCACCTTCCACATTATGTTATAATTATGTCTCCTGGTGTGTATGTATGTACGTGCATGTCTGTGTGTGTGTACTGTATGTGTATATACTCTCTGAAATCAGGGAGATTCACCCTAGTATCCTCCATTCAGAATGTCGAGTGTAGTGCCTACCATATTGTAAGAAGAGGCTCAATTAATAGTTTCCGAATTAATTAAAAACACTTTCATGGCTGGGGCCAGTGGCTCACACCTGTAATCCTAGCACTCTGGGACGCCGAGGCAGGCAGATTGCTTAAGGCCAGGAGTTTGAGACCAGCCTAAGCAAGAGTGAGACCCTGTCTCTACAAAAAATAGAAAAATTAGCCAGTCGTGGTGGCATCCACCTGTAGTTCCAGCTACTTGGGAGGCTGAGATAGGAGGATTGCTTCAGCCCAGGAGTTGGAGGTTGCTGTGAGTTACGATGACACCACTGCACTCTAGCTCTGGCAACAGAGAGAGACCTTGTCTCAAAACAAACAAACACTTTCATTAAACTTTAGGAAATGTATATACACCACCCAACTGAATTGTGTAGTCATATTCAAGAGTCTGTGATTCTTTCAACAATGACTGAATATCTCCCAAGTGGCAGGTCTTGTGCTAAGTACTAAAGAAAGAAAGAACACAGTCCCAATCTAGAGGGAATGCACAGTCAGAGGGAAGGGGAACTGACACATGAATAGATCATTACAGCCCAGAGCACTAAGTGACATGATAGAGGTGTGTGTCAAGTGCTGAAAGAGCAACCAACTCTCTGGGGCATCAAAAAGAGATAAAGCACATTTTTAGGCTTAATAGAATTGAAGTACTGTCAGCTGTGAGAGCTAAAGTCATAGCTTATTATCAAATCTTCTACAGAGCACTTTGAGCACAGTTGTACTCTAAGTTATAAAGGTTTAAAAGTTCAAATTTGGCTTAAGGATTTAAAATAAGACCCTATAGAACTAATAATACTGGAGTTAGGGAGAACTGAATTTAAATTGAGGCAACTTACTGGTTTTGTGACTTTTGGGCCTTCTAGGCCTTGGTTTCCACATCTGTAAAATGGGAATATACTAATATCTAATGAGTAAGAAAGTATAATTTTTCCCATATCCACATATTAGGCATGTACTACCTTATACAATGGCAAACTATCCAAACTATTATTTATTAAATATTTTTCTTTTAAATCAACTCACTTTTAAAAAATAAATTTTAAAAGGAAACTTGGAATGTAGAACTTGAACTCTCATAATTTGCTGGTGAGAAAGTAAAATTGCACAAACACTTCGGAAAACAGTTTGGTAGTTTCTTATAAATTTACATATACTACACTTAGCATTTGACACAGCAGTCACACTCCTAGAGAAATGAAAACTTACGTTCTCACAAAAACCTGCACATATTTATAGTGGATTTATTCATAATTGCCACAAACTGGAAATGATACAAATGTCCTTGAATCAGTGAGTGGATAAACTGTGGTACATCCTTTCAATGAAATGCTACTCAGCAACAAAAAGGAACAAACTACTTCATATAGGTAACAACGTGGATAAATTTCAAACACATTTTGCTAAGTGAAAGAAGCCAGACTCAAAAGGAAAAATACCGTATGATTCCATCTATATGTCATTCTGGAAAAGGCAAAACTACAGAGACAGAAAATAGATCCGTGGTTGCCAGAGACTGAGGGTGGGAGTTGGGATTGACAGTAATCAAGACAGTGTGGTATTGGTGTAAGCATATATATATAATCAATGTAACAGAGTCCAGAAATAGACCCACACATACATGGTCAATATATTGTCAACAAAGGTGCTAAGATAATTCATAGAGAAATAAAATCTTTTCAACAAATGGTGCTAGAACAATTGGATATCCACATGCAAAAAAAAAAAAGGATTTTGATCCATATCTCACATTATATACAAAATAATTCAAAATGCATCACTGATGTAAATGTAAAACTTAAAACTATAGAACTTCTAGTAGAAAACATATGAAAATATCTCTATGAGCTTGGGTTAGGCTAAGATAGACAGACAGATAGATTGATTATTGATTGATTGATTGAGACAGGGTCTCGCTCTGTTGCCCAGGCTAGAGAGTAGTTGGGTCTTCATAGCTCACTGCAACCTCAAACTCCTGGGCTCAAGTGATCCTCCTGCCTCAGTCTCCCAAATAGCTGAGACTATAAGGCATATACCACCATGCCCAGCTAATTAAAAAAATTTTTTGTAGAAGCAAGCCTTGCTACAAGTACCCAGGCTGGTCTCAAACTCCTGGCCTCAAGCAATCTTCCTGTCTTGGCCTCCCAAAATGCTGGGATTACATGCGTGAGCTATGATGCCCAGCCAGATTTTTAGGTATGATACCAAAAGCACAAAACATAAAAGAAAAAATTGGTAAATTGAACTTCATCAGACTTAAAAATTCTGCTCTTCAAAAGACACACTGTTAAGAAGGCAATAAGTCACAGAAGGAGAAAAATATTTGCAAAACACATATCTGAAAAGGAACTAGTATCTAAAAACAGACAAAGAATTTTCATAACTCAATAATTTTTCAAAAACCCAATTTTAACTTTTTTTTTTTTTTTTTTTTTTTAGAGACAGGGTCTTGCTATGTTGCCTGAAACTCCTGGGCTCTAGCAATCCTCCTGCCTCAGCCTCCTAAGTAGCTGGGACTACATGCCTGTACCACTGCACTTGGTTCCAATTTTAAAAATGGACAAAAGATTTGAAGAGACACATCATCAAAGAAGATATACAGATGGCAAATAAGCCATTTCTCCTCTTCCTGGTCAGCACTTGGTATTGTCTATTTGTTTTAAAGCTATTTAATAGGTATATAGTGGTATCTCATAGTGGTTTTAAGCAAAATGTGGTGTGTATAAATATAATGTAACATTATTCAACCTTAAAAAGGAAGGAAATTCTAACATACGCTACCATATAGACTAACTTTGAGGACATTATGCTAAGGGAAATAAACCAGTTACAAAAAGACAAGATTCCATTTATAAGAGGTAGAGTAGTCAAAATCAGAGACAGAAAGTAGAAGGGTGGTTGCCAGGGGCTGGGGGGAGGTAGGAATGAGAAGTTACTGTTTAATGGGTATGAAGTTTCAGTTTTATAAGATGAAGAGTCATGGAGGTGGATGGTGGTGATGGTTGCACAACATTATGATGTATTTCATATCACTACACTGTACATTTAAAAATGTATGGTTAGTATGGCAAACTTTATGTTATGTGTATTTTATCACAATTAAAAAAAAACTTGTAAAAACATGGATGAATGTCAAACACATTATGCTAAGTGAAAGAGGCCAGACACAAATAGCTACATACTGTGTGATTCTATTTACATGATATTCTAGAGAAGTTAAAACAATAGGGACAGAAAATTGATCAGTGGTTGCCACGGACTTGAGTGGGGCAGGGGAAGGAGAGTGACCATGCCAGGGCAGCAGGGAATTTTTTGGGTTAGTGAAACTGCTCTATATTTAGATTGTGGCAAACTGTACACCTAAAAAGAGTGAATTTTACTACATGTAAATTATATCTCAAAAACCTGATTTAACAAAAAGCAGATCATGCTACCCACACCAAGAACATCCCATACAAAGGCATCCTTCATACCTTTCTTCGACTTTAATGGAGAGATGGTTGCAGAGGTGGTGAACATATTGGGCATAACTCTCTGCCAGGGTCATGTCATAAGCAGTCAGGTGAATGTTTAAAACACCATATTCATAATCTGTCCCCAAATTAATGGCTCTCACTTCTACCTTTCCTCTCTTCTTCTTGGGCTAAACAGAAAACAAATAAAAAGAGAAAGAAAATAAATCAAGGTTTTGTATAAGAAATTCTAATAATACCACTTTGATATTAAAATAGTCTATCTTTCAAATAAATTTGTTCACCATTTTTCTCTCAGGTTACCCCCTACGTACAAACTGAAGGCTCCTGGGAAGGAACAGGCAGCTTCCCAGGCCAGTTTGGGCTGTGACATCAGCCAAAGCAAGGAGAGACAATATTGCTGTCATTATTATTTATTTTTATTTTATATTTTAAAAAGCCAGTCAAATTTAGCAGTGGGGGGTTGAATACCAACTTTAGTGCCACTAATGTTAATAAGTTGCTGTCGTTACTTTAACATGAATACACGTGATTGTCTTCTGCTGCTACTTTGTTTTGAGACTCACCTCCCGTCTCTGGCCTTCTGTTTCTCAATTTGTAAATTGATGGGGTTATGCTAGATTAAAATATTGTTAATCTAGAACCCATAGATGGATTTCAAGGGGTCTATGAACCCCAAAATTTATACGCAAAATTTTACGAGTGCATTTTTCTGAAGAGAGAATCCTTAGCTTTCATCAGAATCTTAAAGAAATCAACAGCAAGGAATCTTAGCATTAGTTCTCTTCTAGCCATTCCAGCTCTAAAATTCAACAATTGTCTACACACAGCCTTCCACTTGAGAACTGAGAGATACAATAACTATTTGATTTCCTTGTCATAGAAGATATTGCTTCATTACATATTAACTTGTGTAGGTTGATATAACAAGTTAAAATGAGGCAGGCCTGGGAAAAGATATTTCATACAACATAGGTCAGAATGAAGAAAGCTTCTCAACTGAAAATAATCTAACCTAAATGGCCATCAAGAGGGAGACTTGTCAAATAAATTATGCAGCTGTAAGCAGAAATAAAGCACTTCTTTATATGCTGATATGGAAAGGTGTTTAAGATAAATTAAATGATAAAGGCAAACTGTAGAATAATGTTTTCAAAATATTGCCACACATATAAAAAGGGTAGGTAGGAGAGAACAGATGTGTGTGTGTGTGCACGCGCATGCATGAGCATGTGTGTAATTACAAACATATTTATTTGCTTGCATATTCAAAAAATATCTCTGGAAGAATGTATAGAAAATACTACAATCATTGGATGCCTGTGAGGGAACTGGATGGCTAGGGAATAGAGGTAGGAAACAGAATTTTTAACTACTTTCCTTCTATATTTTTTGAATTTTTAATACTGTAAACTTTTATCAATTTAAAATTAGAATCTTAAAATCTGTTTTTGTTTTTGTTTTTTTTTTTGAGAAAGGGTTTTTACTATGTTGCCCAGGCTGGTCTTGAATTCCTGGACTCCAACAATCCTTATGCCTCAGCCTCCCAAATAGTTGGGATTATAGGTGTGCACCACCAAGCTGGGTTCTACTATGTTTTTTTTTTCTTTTTGAGACAGAGTCTCACTCTGTTGCCCAGGCTAGAGTGCCATGGCGTCAGCCTAGCTCACAGCAACCTCAAACTCCTGGGCTTAAGCGATCCTCCTGCTTCAGCCTCCCGAGTAGGGGACTACAGGCATGCGCCACCATGCTCGGCTAATTTTTTCTATATATATTTTTAGTTGGCCAAATAATTTCTTTCTATTTTTAGTAGAGACGGGGTCTCACTCTTGCTCAGGGTGGTCTCGAACTCCTGACCTCGAGCCATCCTCCCGCCTCGGCCTCCCAGAGTGCTAGGATTACAGGCGTGAGCCACCGCGCCCAGCCTATTTCTTTACTCTTTATTCTGTTCCACTGGACTATCTGACTATCTAGAGATGATACTACATTGTCATAATAATTGGATATTTAGAATAAGTCTTGACATGGGTAAAAATAGCTTTTTTAAGAAAAAAAGGAGAAAATTTATCTCTACTTATATGTCTTAAGTTACCTCTATCTAACAGCCAGCAGTCTAGTGGGTTCACCAGCAGAGTTGTTCTTGACAGAGTACCTGGAATGGTTTCTCCACACCATTGCTCTTGAGGCCAACCTACAAGAGCAGGAAGCCAATTTGGGGAAGCAAGGAGAGGACAAAGAAATGGGCCTTGTGCTCGCTTTGGCAGCACATATACTGAAATTGGAACGACACAAAGAAGATTAGCATGGCCCCTGCACAAGGATGACATGCAAATTTGTGAATTGTCCCATAAAAAAAAAAAAAAAAAGAAATGGTTCTTTCACAAACCAGTAATATTGATAATAGATAGGCCTGATCTCACAGAGATATTTTGAGAATTCAACAAAATACTATGTATAAAGTGGTTAACACAATCTGTGGTACACATTTAAACACTCAATAAATATCAACTTTTATTATTATTTGCATTTTTATATTCCTCATATCTAGCACAGGGCCTGGAAGAGAGAAAACATGTAATGAGTCACTATTTTAGAATTTTAGAACAGGAAAAAATTTTGAGATGATTTTGTCCTGGTTCTTCATCCTCGCAGGAGAAGCATATCAAGCCCAGAGGGATTAAATATGTTCCCCAAAGTTATACAGCCAAATAACACAGATCCCAGGAACTAAAACCCAGACCTCCTGACCCTCAGTGCAGGAAAGTTTTCCACTGCAGTCTCTGCATTAGGAAAGTTCTTAACAGTGGTGGCCACCCCAGGGTGCTAGACCTTGCTATCAGTGAGAAGCTATCCTCTAGAGACCAACCATCAAGGTGCAGGAATTTGGCTGTCTCTTCTTCAGAGCCTGCCACATCCGTGGCTAAATGCAGCAATCAGGACTTCTCATCATGACAGTCAGCTCTGCAGTCAGAGCTATGAAGAATGCTAAAGTCAGAATGCAATGGAGAGCAGCTGAAATTTTCCAGCACAGAGGGGAGGAGCTTCTCTGAAGCCTGTAGGAGGCTTTTCTTAACTGAGGAAAATGCCAGGGCTCTTCAAAGGTGTTGCTTTAGGGGAACAAAGAAAGAAAGCTGACTCTAGTGTCCCTCTTGGCATCTCACTTGCTTTTCCATGTTGGCCTAGATCTGCCTGGACCAATCCACATAATCAGGAGCCCATTGTGATATTACAGTATATATTTCAGTTCTGAGCCAGGGCACAGCATAGCCAGCAAAAGCTTAGCTGTGTATAATATCAGACACCAGTTTCTGTAATTTTACCTGCACAATTTTTCTCACATCCATCCTGTCTTTCTATTCCTACTGACTGAGTTCAGGCCTTCCACAAATGCCATGGGGAGCTATTAAACACATCTGTGCAAAGCATGTACATGAATAAAGCTGTGGTTTGGGAAGCCCATCCTGATGGGACATGGAGGACAGGCAGGCAAGGAAAGGAAGCTAGAAGAAAGGTGGTAGGGAAGATGGACTACTGTCCACCATCAAACCTTGGCACTCCTATTACTGGCCTGGATTCACTGTGGGACGGCCCAGGGTAGCCATTCTTAGGTCCCTCTGTAGGATTGCACTATCCTCCCCGAATGGACCATGGGATAAATTAATAAACCACTTTTGTACAGAAATGTTCACATTATTACCACTAAAACTTAGATCCTCTGAAGGCAAGTTACTTGTCCAAAGTTACTGAGAAACTTTGCTGGGAAAGAGCACATAGAGAAAGGAGTCAAATTAGAATCACAGGCTATTATAGCTGGACCGGATCTTAGAGTTAATTTAGTCTCTCCTTCCTTCTTAGTTTTATACAAGGGGAAAGTTGAGACCCAGAAAGGAGAAATGACTTGTTTAAGGTTACAACAGTTAGGAAATGGTACTTTGTGTGTAGCCAGAACTGGAAGCCAGGTCTGTGGCCCCAAGACCAGGCTCTCTCCTCTAACACAATAGTATCTGCCTATCACTGTAAGTAGCATTCTCCAGGGTAGGAACGGTGGGAAGGAACTGCATCATCCTAATCCTCAAACAAAAATGCTAATATGCCTGCAGCATATTCAGCTTCCAGAAATTCTGGTAATGAAAATAACAAAACTTACACCTAGGGACTTGAATGATTTGGTGATGGTATTATGAACAGTCCACAATGAACTGTGAGGTGCATGCAGATCAAGCAAGTATGTTTATAACTCAGTGTCATACACTCAGGAGACATACAGAAGGCACAGCCTGGTGCTGCATAAAGAGCACTAGACTGAGATGGGAGCCAAAGAAAATCTGGACTCAAATCCTAACTATCTGCTTAGTCACTACATGACATTGGGTGACCTCTCTCTCCAGGCCTCACTTTCCTCATCTGTAACAGCTAAGGTTATTGTGAAGCTCAATATAGTGAATTTATATGAAATGGAAATAGCATAGATGTTAGATGAATTCTGAACATCGTCAGTTCAAATATTAGCTCTGGAAATTACTAGCTACTTGGGCAGGTCATTTAATCTCTCAGTCTGATTCCTCAAACAGGGTCTTTAATAATCATAGGATATTCTGAGGATTAGATAAAATATACCATTTCTAATACTATACAATGAAATAATGTTTTTGAAGCCTGGCACACATAGTAGTTATAGCACCTGATATATGATACTCAATAAATTGTATTTTAAAAAGAGGTTGAGGCTGGGCGCGGTGGCTCACACCTGTAATCCTAGCACTCTGGGAGGCAGAGGTGGGAGGATCGCTCAAGGTCAGGAGTTCGAGACCAGCCTGAGCAAGAGTGAGACCCCATCTCTACTAAAAATAGAAAGAAATGATCTGGCCAACTAAAAATATATATAGAAAAAATTAGCCGGGCATGGTGGCACATGCCTGTAGTCCCAGCTACTTGGGAGGCTGAGGCAGTAGGATCGCTTGAGCCCAGGAGTTTGAGCCTAGCTCACAGCAACCTCAAACTCCTGGGCTCAAGCGATCCTTCTGCCTCAGCCTCCCGAGTAGCTGGGACTACTAGCATGAGCCACCGCACCCAGCCTAAAAAATCTTTTTAAGACAAACTTCTAAGTTTTAAAATAAAGTTATTACTTAGCAGAAAAGTTAAACAGAGATATAGTGGCTCCATATTTTTTTATCTAGTTATTATAAATTTAAAAAGTCAAAAATAAAACAAAAACTGTCTCTTAAACTAATTACTTTTAACCACAAATGTCTGTCTGTTGGACACTCTTTAATCAACTCTCATCCTATGACTCCATATATACCTACTTTGTCATACAAAACAGACAAAAGCCCCAAGTTTAAAACTACATCACCTTAAAAAACAACTACCACTGACCTATAAAATGCCCTCTTAAGACAAAACAACTTTTAATACATAAACTAATACGTTCACATATTTCTTCAAGACAAAGCCCTACAAAACTCCTAAAATCATTTCTGTCTCTATATTATAAAAAACATCTCTATAAAACAATATTTCTGTAAAACAACATGTGCTTTCATAGCATCCCCTCCGTGTACGACACTATCACTTACCACATGTGTTCACTGATTTCAACAAATAATTACTGAACACCGGTGATGAGCCAGGCTAGGGTTAGCATTAGGGATATGATAGTAAATAAGACAGCCATAGTCCCTTCTCTCTGAAGCTTGTAATCTATTGGGAAAGGCATATACAGAACAAGTAATTATAAGGAAATGTATGTTTTGAAGGAGGAGAATAGAGTGTTGTGGGATTGTAAAAAGAGACTAATGCTATCACCATCGTCATCATCACTACTTATGGGCACTATGTTTCAGACACTGTGCTAAGTACTTAAAATTTTCTCATTTAGCCTATTTTTCACATCAACATTGGAAAGTATATTTCCTACTAAAGCCAAGGAAATTGTGGCTTAGAAAAGTTAAGTGATGTATCCTAGGATACACAACTAGTAAGCATCAGAACTGAATATTTAACACACTGACTGCCACACTAGAAAAAAAGTTTTCCTTGGGACCCTGGTATTTTATTATGAAAACAGAATAAAAACTTAGAAAACAAAACGATCCTTTCTATTCAATGAAAAATTTAACGAAAAACTAAATGTATTGACTTCAATTCATTTAATTCACGTTCTTAATTTGTCAATATTAATTGTAACAATAAGAACATCAACAAGTAAGATTTTCACAAACCAACTGCAGGTTCTTGCCCCAGTTTTGCTTCACCAGGCCCCAGGCTCAAAACCAGCATGAGTTAAATACAAATCACATGGCAATTAACGTGTTAATTCAGGTCTACCTAATTCCAAAATATTTCTCATAACCTCTGTCTTTTCTTCTAAGGACAGGTGTAAAGCCTGCCAGTTTCCTCAATGTCTATTCCCCTTTTTTCTCTCAACAACAGAATTGCTGGATTTTAGCTGGACACATGACCATTAACAACAAAAAAGACATTTCCCAGCCAATCTTGCAGCTACGTATGGATATGTGACAGTTCTGGCTAGTGTGGTACGGGCAGAAGTGACGTATGTAATGTCTTAAATGTACTCTTAATGGGAAGAAACATGCCCACTGCTTCCCCTTTCTCTGTCCTGCTGGTTGGAATGTGAACATGATAGCTGAAGAGAGAGCAGCCATCTCAGACCCCAAGACAGAAGCAGTATGATAAGGCTGGCAAAACAAACAGCTGGAATATCTACTTACACTTTTATGTGAGAGAGATATAAACTTTTATCTTGGTTAAGCCCCTATTATTATGGGTCTATTATGGCAGCCAAACCACTATTGCAATTTATGTAAGAAAGTACTATGTCTCATTCATCTTTCTATTCCTAGAGCTCAGCAATATTACATGTTGAGTTCAATTAAACTGAATTCTAGTTCTGCTTCTGTCATTTACTAGTCATATGTTCATTGAGAAATTACTCATGCTCCTCAGTCAGTTTTCTTTTCTGCCCTGCCTCCTTCATAGGATATTTCTTGAATCAAAAAGCATGGTTTTCAAATTTGTTCTGGTTGCAAAGGACCTAAAAAAACATGTTTTATACAGTGAGCTATGGTTGTACCACCACACTCCAGTCTGGGTAAGAGCGAGACCCTGTCTCTTAAAAAAAAAATAATGTTTTTCTTTGTGAAACACCATGAAATACACATCAAATCAATGTACTTTCATCAGGCATAACGAAGACTAGCAGAAAATATGGATATATTTTATAAATGGAGTTCCCTGCCTCTCAAAAAATATGAAAACATATCTGAGTTTCTCTGTTAGTATTTGTTTTCATCAAGTAAAACTGATGGAAGAAAAACTTGAAATTTAGAAAATTCTATCCATTCATTTAATGTTTTTCTAAAATGGGGAAGGCTGTTATCACTAAACTTGAGGAGGGGTTCAGCTCCAGGACCACCAGCGAACCAAGGGCATATGGGTTACAAGGCACTGAGATAATGGATGTTAAAGCACTTTGAAAATGAAAAGGGATCATTACGGTTATTAATGTCAAACATGAATCCATCTAAAAATTTCACACTGTTGTAGTTTGGCCAAACAGGTGAGACTCCCACTAAGCTAGAGACTAGGGGCTCTAATGGCATAGGCAAAGAGTCAGGTCTTCACTGGGGTCATTACCTGTGCCTGGAAAACCCCTAGGGAACTTTGTTATGTTCTTTACAGCCCAGTGTTACCAGCTACCCCAAGCAACTGGACACTCCTAGAGGAGTGTCCAGTTCAACTTTATATACCCAGTACCAAGAATACAGGTGGCATTTAATAAATGTTTGCTGAGGTGAACTCTGTGACACCTTCACTGATCCTTTAATGAAAAATTGCTTCCTTTTTAAAAGAAATATGTATTATTTTTTTAAATTAACAGATATGTTGGGGCATGGTGGCTCATGCCTGTAATCCCAGCACTTTGGGAGGCAAGAGGATTACTTGAGCCCAGGAGTTCAAGACCAGCCTGGGCAACATAGTGAGACCTCATCTCTAAAAAAAAAAAAAAAAAAAAAAAAAAAAAAATCCAAAAAACTAAAAACCAAAAAAAAAAAAACCTAGCTGGATGGCACATTCCTGTAAATCTTAGCTACTCAGGAGGCTGAAGTAGGAGGATTGCTTGAGCCCAAGAGTTCGATGCTGTGGTGAGCTATGATCATGCCACTGTACTCCAGCCTAGGCAACAGAACAAGAGCCTATCTTTAAAAATAAATTAAAAAGTATAATAGAATAAAATAAAATAAAATTGACAGATAAAATTGTGTGTATTTACCATGTACAACATGATGAGAGAATTGCTCGTCTTTGCTCTCTTGATGTTTACTATATTCTCCTAATAAAGCACTTACCAAATATATTTAGTACATTTTTGAGCACTAACTTTCCGAGCAGGCTGTATGCTTTTTGTAGAAAGAGACCACGTCCATTCACCTGAGCATCATCGGTATTTAACACAGTGCCTGGCATACAGTAGATGCTCAATAATGGTTTTTCTTTTCAGTGAGTTATAAGAAATAGATTTGAGGTAAAACATCAGTGCTAGTATAAAACAACTCTCCCTAAGCCAGTCCTATAATATTAATACATGTCTAGCCCTACTGTCACTAGACCAGCAAAACTTTTTGTTCCCAGGAAGCTAGCACTGTTACCATAAAGTAATTCTGACCTGCTGATTTTTCTGGGAATGATTCCAATCTCCTTACAGACTTGTGGCTGTGAGAGTTTATCTATATATGGGTGCTACAATAAAATAAAAAGGTGTCAGAAATGGCAGACGCTTCCTCTATATCAACAGTAAAAGGAGCATGAAGTTTCCAAGGGAAAGATAACTTGATTCCTAGTGGCCATTCCATAAAGAGAAAGAAAATTACCTTACTCTCTTGCTCCAGAGCCTGGGAATGAGAACATATAACAAACTGACAGCAATTTTTCTTCCCTCCATTTCATCTTCCCACATCTTCCTCTTGGCAATTCTCTGATTATTGAGCTGTTATCACCCCAAGATTGGAAGATGGATTAGCAGTTGAGGGCAAGTAAATGGTCTTGGGAGAAATGAGCTGGTGCTATACAAATGTGAATGACTGTTATTATTTTTATTTCTATCAAATATAAATCAATCCAAAACATCTGAAGCCTTTTAAATTCAACAGAATGATGCAGGGCCTTTGATGGAATAATGACATCTACACATTGAGACACAGTGCTAGGTCTGGAAATATGCTCTGAAATGTGATCCCTCACTGCCACAAGTCAAGTTGGGTCTTACACAATAAGCACCACAGAGAAAA
This sequence comes from Lemur catta, assembly GCF_020740605.2. Classification (NCBI taxonomy): domain Eukaryota; kingdom Metazoa; phylum Chordata; class Mammalia; order Primates; family Lemuridae; genus Lemur; species Lemur catta. Next base: position 58,524,311 of record NC_059134.1, read on the forward strand.
AAGGAGGGATATTTATCCCATACAGAGGAAAGAACATGTGCAAAGGCACAGGGGCAGGTGAGCATTGGTGTATGAGAAAACGTTCCTGAAACATAGGTGCAAAAAGGGAACTCTATGAGAAGGAGGTTGTGTCCATACTGTGAACTGGAATACCACATTTGCTGTCATCCCCCATGCCGCCACCCAAAAGGAAGCTTCATTTTTATCACTCCTCCTATTACCTCCTCAGAGAAGCATCACGGACTAGGGCATAAGATGGGGGGATGGGAACCAGGTTATAAAACAGGCCATGCAAGAAAGAGATAAAATCAGTATTGACAGGAAAAGCTGAGATGAGGTAGATACCACCTTTGCCTCCAGGTTCAGAAGTCATACAACTGAGCGTGGGACCTTTGGAAGGCAGAATGAAGGGATTACACCAGCAGAAATGGGACAAGAGCACTTTGTGAGAATTAACTCTTGTTTCATGGATGTTGGGCTCAAAAGAATAGGGGAGCCAGACTGAGACCCAGATAGGAAAAAACGGGAATCTGGCTACTTATTGTTTTTTCTAGGCTCAGGAAGAAAAAGAAAGGAGGCCACACAAGATTTCTTCTAGTTTATCTAGTCCAGTTCCCCAGGGGGATAAAAGAGACAGGGACTCAGGACAGAGCCTCTGTAAACAGGTAGATGAGAGCTTTCATTATGCTGTTTGTTCCATGCAGGAAGCCAGGAGCCCAGAGCAACTTCCACCAATACCTAGCACTACTGTACTAGCCACCCTGGGACACTGAATGACATCAGAGAAAAGCCTACAGTCCTAACCAAAGGAAGCATCACTCCCTTCAAACAACCAAGGTCATCTAGAGCCAGGTGTTTGCCAGCTCTGATTTACAAAACCTCAAGGAAGCACCAATAACCACAGTTCAGTTCAGCTCAGTCAATATTTACTGTCCCCTGCTTGATGCCAGGCCCTGTGATGGACATTGAGGATATAGAGAAATATGAAACATGACCTCTACGCATAGGAACCTGACAATCTAGAAGGGGAGACAGTCATCAAAACAGAGGGTTAAAACAGAGAGCAGAGGCCGGGTATGGTGGCTCATGCCTGTAATCCTAGCACTCTGGGAAGCTGAGGCGGGAGGATCACTTGAGCTCGGAAGTTTGAGATCAGCTTGAGCAAGAGCAAGATCCCATCTCTACCAAAAATAGAAAAAATTAGCCAGGCATGGTGGTGCACGTCTGTAGTCCCAGCTGCTTGGTAGGCTGAGGCAGGAGGATTGCTTGAGCCCAGGAGTTTGAGGTTGAGTGACCTATGATGACGCCACTACACTCTAGCCAGGGCGAAAAAGTGAGACTGTCTCCAAAAAAACCAAACCCCTCTCCACTCCCCCCCCCAAAAAAAAACCAAAACAAACATAGAGCAATAAGTCCTAGGACAGAGGAAGCACAAGGAATTCTGGCAGTTCATGGTAGGAAAAGGAAGTCAGCGCAGGGAATTCAGGAAGGATTATCAGAAGGGGAGATTCATTTGTGTACCTCCTCATCCTGGTTTCTTAATGAGATTTAAAGGTTGAAGAAGAGTTAGCCAAGTGAATAAGGGGAAAAGGTCTTCCAAGTAGACAGGACAGCATGTGAGAGGCCATGAAATAGTACAATGATTTGGATGAAAAGCAAGAGGCCCGACACAGTCAAAGAATGGTATTCATGAAATGGGAAGAGAGGCTGGAGAAGATGATGAGGACACATGGTATTAAACTCCCTTTTATACCAAACTAAGGAGTGGGTCAGAGCATGCATATGCAGAAAATTATCTTAAAGAAAGGATCCCAAGAAAATTTTTTTTTTTTTTTTGAGACAGAGTCTCACTTTGTTGCCCGGGCTAGAGTGAGTGCCGTGGCATCAGCCTAGCTCACAGCAACCTCAAACTCCTGGGCTTAAGCGATCCTACTGCCTCAGCCTCCCGAGTAGCTGGGACTACAGGCATGCGCCACCATGCCCAGCTAATTTTTTCTATATATATATTTTAGTTGTCCAGATAATTTTTATTTCTATTTTTAGTAGAGACGGGGTCTCGCTCAGGCTGGTCTCGAACTCCTGACCTCCAGCGATCCACCCGCCTCGGCCTCCCAGAGGGCTAGGATTACAGGCGTGAGCCACCGCGCCCGGCCCCAAGAAATTTTTTAAAAACAAAAAAAACCCCACCCAAACAAAATTAATTTTATTTTCCACTAATTTATATGGGACTTTTAGAAGAGGGATGTCTCAAAATAAAACAACTTACTCTAAGGTGTCACAACTCAGGGTGTAAATCACTCCTTCTTCTGAATTTTAATAGCACTTTGTATCTTCCTTTAAGCACTTGTCACTTTCTGCCTGGGAGTATAATTATCTGTGTCTTATCTCTGCTGATTTACAAGCTCTCTCTGAGCATAACCAGGTCTTGTGCATTCACCTTGTAAAATTATTTTGCAACCCACTCTGAATAGGCAAGGCATCAGGAGTGCCCAGCAGCTGGGGGCAGTGGCTCACGCCTATAATCCCAGCACTTTGAGAGGCCAAGGAAGGATGATTACATGAGGCCAGGAGTTCAAGACCAGCCTGGGCAACATAGAGAAACCCTGTCTCTACAAAAAATAAGAAAAATTAGCTGGGCATGGTGGCACATGCCTCTAGTACCAGCTACTCAGGAAGCTGAGGCAGGAGGATCACTTGAGCCCAGGAGTTCAAGGTTGCAGTGAGCTAAGGTCATGCCACTGCACTGCAGCCTGGGCAACAGAACAAGACCCTGTCTCAAAAAAAAAAAAAAAAAAAAAAAAAGTGCTGAGCACATAATAGATGTTCAATAAATATTTCAAAACATCCTGAAGTTACATGATATCCAAGTTCAAAGACTCTTAAAGATATTCTAATCTAGAGTTTCTTAACCTTTGTGAAGAATCTAATAAAAGCTATGAACCCTCTCCCTAGAAAAATTCACATACATGCAACATTTTATGTATAATTTCAAGGCCCACCATACCTAGATGGGTAAGGTTAACTTATATAAAGTCAGAAAGCTGAAAAGTGGCCAAACCAAGCCTAGGACAGAAGTTTCCTAGTTCTAATTCAGTAATCTTCCCACTACAAAGGAACAATTTTAGTAAGGCATCTGTTTTCTGCTGGGAGCCTGCCTGATACAGGCCCCAGACATGGCAATGTTCTTCTCATGATATTCCATAATATAAGGATGATGCTCAGGAGAACATGGCAAGTTTAGTGGCTTCTAAGGCCCAAATACAGTGGTATTGGACCTCTGCCAAGAAGAGAAAGGCAAATGGAAGATACACAGTTGCGTGGGAGCATTAAAATAAGCCAAAGAACCGAAAGATGTTGAAGTCTGCCCAAGTAGAACAGCAAAATCTCCCTAATTGTACTGTTTATAGGAAGTAACAGAATCGAGACTCAAAGCCAGATCTGCTGACTTTCAGGCCAATGTTGTGGTAACTCCATCACAAAATCCTCTGCACATGCATAGAAATCTAACCACCACAGAAACAACTGTGCAGCTGGGGCCAAAGAAATGAGCTAAATAATTTCAAAATGCTTAGAACTAATAACTAGTTATCTGTGATAATGGATTCAAGGAGCACATATATATTTAGATCTGCAAATACTATAAAAATCAGCTGTTTGGCTGAAAATATAAATCCACCTCTACTTGCCATAAACCATTTATTCAACTAAACTTAATTTATTATTTCCACTGTGAGTTCCATACTGAACTAAGGACTATACTAAGTTTTTTTTTTTAAAGTATTACATATAATAAAATCAAACCATTTGCGTTTTACTATGATAAACTGGCTTAAGAACAAGATTAGAAGCTGATAGAAACATCTCCAGTCTGTATAATCCCAAACTAAATAACTGGAGAGGACTGAGGGGCAACTCTCTATCCTTTCCATCTTCAATATTACCCAACCTACATATCTGATCTTCAGGTCTTTGCAAAAGCTGCACACTATCCTTTTCTAAAGGACTCCCCCTGGCCCGTACCTCTTGTGCTTTAATTAAGTGCTGGTATCTTCCAATGCCATGGGTGGGCTTTGACCTGTAGTGCCGACTGGTACTCAGTAGAATGCCACCTAAAAGAGAGAAAATAAGACAAATCCATTCCTAAGCTCTTCCAGAGACAGATCATACACAAGGAGACAAATTCTCCTCTGTAGGACTGGGAATATTTGGGAGGTAGAGGGCCTCTTGTTGGTTTAAAGAACCACAGATTTTTTTTGTTTTTTTGAGACAGAGTTTCACTTTGTCTTTCTGGGTAGAGTGTAGTGGCGTCATGGTAGCTCACAGCAACCTCAAACTCCTGGGCTCAAGCAATCCTCCTGCCTCAGCCTCCCGAGCAGCGGGGACTACAGGCATGAGCCACAATGCCTGGCTAATTTTTTTTCTATTTTTAGTAGGGACCGTGTCTCACTCTTGCTGAGGCTGGTCTTGAACTGCTGAGCTCAAGCAATCACAACAGGCAAACCTATTTTAGAATGGAGTATCAGGGAAGGCCTCTCAGAAAAAAATGAGATTTTTTAAACTGAGACCAGCATTCAGAAGAAAATGGTAATAGTGGTTATGCCCAGGGAGGGGAAGTAAGTAGTTAGAAGACAGGGGAGTTATTTATGTTTTTTTTACCTTTTAAAATTTGTTCAATGTACATGTATTTTCTATTCAAAAAATAAAATCGAGACTTGGAAGGCAAATAGGAGTTTATTGGATGAAAAAATAGAGGATAAGTATTCCAGGTGGAGGAAACAACACGCAAAGGCCCTAATCTGGGACACAGCAGATGGAAGGGTTAGGAAATTAGAGCAGTAGCCCCAGCTAAGTTGTTGTTTATGTCCCTGTACCCATACTTTCCCATACCACCCCCCATTTCATCCTTTAGAGCTGACAGATTAAGCTTTCTAAAATATAAATCTAATTATGCTATTCTCTTTCATTAATTCAACTATTTGTTTATTGTACTTTTTTCAAAGTACAGGTATTTACTATTTGTCAGGCACTGTACCAGGCACTACAGAGACAATAATGAAGGAGACAGAGAAGGTCTTTGCCATATTTTAAAATGTTTGATACTTTTCCACTGCCCAAGGTTTGAAACTTCTCAGGCAAGCATTTAAAGATCTTGATTTTATAATCTGGTTCCAACTACTTCATCTCATTCTCCTAGTCCTCTAGGCTTTTAAAAAACCTTGCTTCCCAGGACCAGAGCTATGCTTGGCATTCTGTATAAACTCTGCAGTTTTCATGCCTCTATGCCTTGCTGGACTGTTCCCACCTACTGGGGCTACACCTTTCTGACAATGAAATTCTACACAGCCTCCAGGACTGGCTCCAATGTCGCCATCTCTGTGAAACTATTCTGCTGTCCTAAACATACAAATATCATCATGAGTTCAGTTCATGGTTCATAGCTCTCTCATGCCTCCATCATATAATAAAATATTTTGTGTAAATAGGAAAGAAAACTAAGATGCCAATCACCACCTTTAAGTACATAGAAACTCAATAACCCACCAGTGGTTTCAAAAAGCAGAACCAAAACTGATCTTTGAGATGATGACACACTTAGGTGAAAGTGCTGCAGATGCTTGCCTTGGCCTCTAATCTACTGGAATGCCTTGGCAAGGAGGCATTTTCAAATTCAGGTTGGGGCAATTCCTATAATTAGAGCAGCTGGTTAATTAAGAAGCTGGTTCAAATCACAGTTAAATGAACCATTTCTCCCCTTAAATGAAAGGTTTTGGTCAAATTACCAGTGGTTAAACTGCTTAATTAGCCAGTTGTTTTAATTATAAAATTTACAAGTTTGAAAGCTTCTGATTACCAGTAAGTTCAACTAAATTTGTTTCTCCTGCTTTGTGTCAATAAGCTGGGTTTCCTGCTGTTACATTAACATTGCAGCCTCCTTGAGAGAAAAGGCAACTCTTCACTGAAGGAAGAGACAAAAACGCCAGGGTTTTGAAAGGAGGCTTTGAAAATATTTCAGTTACCACATTATAAGATGTAATCACATATTGACTTTCCCCATATCACTTCCTTTTCCTTTATATATGCCAGAGACAATTGTCCTTCAATGTCCTTGTTTACTAAACTGGAAACTAAACTCATCAATCCAGGATGGCGGTAAACAACTTTGTTTTAATTATTTCTCCTTCAGAATTGAAACAAAACACTTTAGCAGGGCTATGCAGGTAGGGAAAGAGGAAAAAATCGGGGTAGCCCTAGCTAAGAATCTATTAATAATTATAGGTTATTCTCTCCATTCCATAAACTGTAAGTCCCCCAAGGGCAGATACAAATGCCAGCACCTGGCAAATAGTATGTAAGTGTACATTTAAATAAAACAAAACTGGCTCTTCAGATATTTTGACAAAACAGGCTGCACACAGTGGCTCATGCCTGTAATCCCAGCATTTTGGAAAGCTGAGGTGGGAGGATTGCTTGAGGCCAGGAGTTCAAGACCAGCCTGAGCAACATAGCAAGACCCCATCTCTACAAAGAATGGAAAAATTAGCCAGGTGTAGTGGTGCAGGCCTGTAGTCCCAGCTACTTGGGAGGCAGAAATGGGAAGAGTTTGAGGTTGCAGTGTGCTATGATCACACGACTGGTTTAGCCCAGGCAACAGAGAGAGACCCAGTCTCAAAAAAAAAAAAAAAGCTATTTCACCAAACAATCTGCAATGATTTGTCTCTGGCAGCTGTCCACATTTTTCAAAATCTCTTTTCAAATTTCTTTCAGTTCTTCTAATTACACTGAACTACTTGAATTTGAATATGCCATGTTTGTCTGACGCTACCTTTTTGCTCATGTTGTAATGAGGATGCTAAGTTCCCTTCATTTAACCTCTTCATATATATCTCTCTCTCCTCTCCTTTTCTCTTTTCTTTTTTTTTTTTAGACAGGGTCTGGCTTTGGTGTCCAAGGACACTGTCTGAGGACAGTGGTGTAATCATAGCTCACTGTAACCTCAAATTCTTGGGCTCAAGTAATCATCCTGCCTCTGTCTCCCAAAGTGCTAGGATTACAGGCATGAGCCCCCACACTCAGCCACCCTTTCCTTCTTGAAACACTCCTTTTGCCTGCCATGAAACTATACTATCCTGGTTTTCTCCACTTTGGCCTCACTTTCTCAATGTCATTAGCCATCTCTTTTACCTTCTTCCCAACTTTTTAATGTTGGAGTTTGGCAGGGACTGATCCTTGGGTCTCTTCTCTACCTTTTCTGCTTCGGTGATCACATTCATTACCACAGCTTCAAGTAAAATTGACAAAATGATAATGTCCAAATTTATAGTTTCAACTCAGACTGAGCTCAAAATCAGTGTATCCAATGAGCTAGTTAATATATCCTTTCCATGGCATTCCAACTCAATATGTTCAAACTCAGAATCTCCCCCCCAAAATTGCTCCATTTAATACAGTACTATGCAGCCATTCAAAATAATGATATATTTATTGGTCAGTTTAAACATGTTCACCATAGAGTACATAAAAAAAACAGATTATAAGGCATTATATAGCATTTGTTCCCATTACTGCAAGACTATACACACACACACACACACACACACACACACAGAATAAGAAAAATATATACAAATTTCACAAGAAAGAGAGAAAAAGAACAGGTAGTATATGCCAAAATGTTAAGCAAGAATCTTATTTACTTCTTCATTTTCAGCTTCTTCTTGCATGTGTACATATGTATTTATTTTCCATATTCTCTAAAATAAATGCTTGAATGCTTTTCACACACACACATATATATTACCTTTTTTTTTAGAGACAGGATCTTGCTACGTTGCCTAGGCTAGTCTGGAATTCCTGGGCTCAAGCAATCCTCCTGCCTCAGCCTAGGACTACAGGCATGCATCACTGCTCACTTTTCCCTTTTTTTTTTTTTTGAGACAGAGTCTCACTCTGTTGCCCAGGCTAGAGTGCTATGGTGTCAGCCTAGCTCACAGCAACCTCAAACTCTCAGGCTCAAGCAATCCTTCTGTCTCAGCCTCCCGTGTAGGTGGGACTACAGGCATGTGCCACCATGCCCGGCTAATTTTTTCTATATATTTTTAGTTGTCCAGATAATTTCTTTCTATTTTTAGTAGAGACGGGGTGTTGCTCTTGCTTAGGCTGGTCTCAAACTCCTGACCTTGAGCGATCTTCCTGCCTCGGCCTCCCAGAGTGCTAGGATTACAGGTGTGAGCCACCGCACCCGGCCTTATTAACTTTCTTGAGTGAAATAATGGTATTGTGTTTCTTTAACAGAATGTAGAAAATATCCTTATTTCTATTATAGAAACGCATGCCAAAGTATTTAGGGATGAAGTACCATGATATCTGATAAAGAAAGCTAATATGACAAAATGTTAACAAAAGTTAAATCTAAGTAGTGGGTATATAAGTGTTTAGTGTATTATTTTGGGGGGGAAATTATTTCTTATAAGACTATAAACTTCTAAATGGCAATAACTGTATCCTTTTTTTTTTTTTAGACACAGAATCTCACTCTGTCACCCAGGCTAGGGGGCAGTGATTATGATCATAGCTTACTGTCACCTTCAATTCTAGAGCTCAAGCAATCCTCCCACCTCAGCCTCCTGAGTAGCTAGGACTACAAGCATGCACCACTACGCTCAGCTAATATTTTTTTAAGAGACAGGGTCTTGCTATGTCACCCAGTCTGGTATCCAACTCTTGGCCTCAAGCAATCCTAACGCCTCATCCTCCCAAAGTGCTAGGACTACAGGTGTGAGCCACCGTGCCCGGCCTGTATCCTTTTAACTTTGTATTCCCAGCATCTAACACACAGCCATGGTACAATACATGTTTGTTAAGAGAATGTATAAATTTTTTTAAAAGCCCATATTTTGAGATGCTGGGCTTTGGGCTCAGTAGAAATAGTGATTCTCTACACATTGCTACCATCTTCTAAAATAATTAACATCTGAAAGGCCTCTTAAACACTGCCTTGTGCATAGGAGGCACTGAGTAAATGTTAGTTCCTTTCTTTACTCCCATTCCTTTATCTCTGATACTCTTTAGTCACATGACAGATGTCATTAAAATCCAACAATTGCTTTGACATTTGTCACATAATAGACAAAGCAAACATGGCAAGTAATTGGGTTGAAACAGAGATTGAAATTCATTGAGTTAATCAGATTGAATGGACATTCATTTTGGATAAAATAATGTGAAAAAAGCCCTTGCCTGATGATGGATATAAAAGACAGGTCTGGAATAGCAGAAGGATTAATAAAAATAATAGCCGGTAACTTTTTTGAGTACTTTGTTTTATCTCATTGAATTTTCAAATAGCTCACTGCAGTTTGTACTACAATTATTCTCATTTTTTAAAGTGAGGAAACCAAGCTATAGAGAGGTAGCCAAACATCACAGGGTAAGTATGTGGTAGAACTGGAATCCAAACTTACTATAGAGCTCTTGCTCTTAACCATTACTTTATGTTCTCATCATGGTTCTATTCCACATAAGGGGTGGGATTTGGCCCGGGACACTCTTCTCAAAGATAGTTAGGCATCCTTCTACCCCAAATAATAATAATAAATATTAATAATAATTAATAATATTATTATTAGTGGACACAGGGTCTCGCTACATTGCCTAGGCTTGTCTCGAACTCCTGGCCTCAAATGATCCTCCCGCCTGACCTCCCAAAGTGCTGGGATTACAGGCGTGAGCCACCGTGCCCAACCTAGGCAAAATTATTACAGAGTCCTAAGAGTCACTTAAAGCAGGCAGACTATATCAGGAAATAACTGCTTACCTGCAGAATAGGTGGGATTCTCTCCTGAAGTTCTAAACCTAAAAAGGAGAAAGTATATTGAATACAATTAGATATCAATATTTTATTTGCACCATTACCAAAAAGTGTATTCTCTTCATTAAATATGTGTCAATACTAGATATTTCCCTACTCCCTCCTTCCCTTTTTACTCCCCAAAACATCAGTAAGCACCTACTATTTGCCATACAAAGGGCTAGGTCCTGAGGATACAAATGTAAGTAAGATGTCTCTAACCATGATCTAGTTCAAAAAGATATAGGTAAACAAATGTGAGCCACAATATAGTATTAATCCTAAATAGAAACATGTACAAGATTCAGTGGCACACAAAGGAAAATATGGTCACTTCTACCAAAGAGGTGGAAATATTTTGAGCTGAGTTTTAAAAAATGAGGAAATATTTTTGATTATTTAGCATTACAGGAAAAGCATTCTAGGCAGAAGTATGAAAAGGTATATTTGGAGAATATCAAGCAGCAGGATTTGAGTAGAACTTAAGCAGCAGGTAAAGGGGCAAGATGAAAGATAAAACTGAAGAGGAAAGGGAAGCTGAGGTAGGAGGACCACATAAGACCAGGAGTTCATGACCAGCCCGGGTGATATAGCAAGATATGTCTCTTAAGGAAAAAAAAAAAGCTGAGGAGGTAATCAGGGGCTAGGTCATGAAGATGTGAAGAAGCCTGTACACTGTGCTAAGGAGTTCGGTCTTTACTCTGCATAGGCAGTAGAAAGCTCTTGGCACATTTTAAGCACAGGAGTGATACGATCAAATTTAAGTTTTGGAAAGTTCACCCTGGGAGCAGGGGAGGGATGAATGGGAAAAGGTGAGATTGAGGCAAGAAAACTAATGAGGTGGTTCTTGCAACAGCCTAGGAGAAAAGGGTTATAAGCCTTGCACTATTAGATCAGGCTCAGGGAGGATGGAGGAGAAGGGACAGTAATGAGACTCAGACTGGACAGAGAAGCCAGAGAACACAAAGGAGAATAATATGGCTCTGTTCAGATGACTAGGTAATCAGAGTATTTTAGTTCTGCATCCTGAGAAGCTTTGAAACTGAACTGTGGAATAAGCTGGAGAAAGGCACACGTGAATGCTGAATGCTGTCTTCACCATTTCTAAACTGTGAGCTTAGGCAAGTTGCTTGATAACACTAAAACTCAGTTATCTCATCTTTAAAACACAGACAATAATAGTACAACCTCATGGGACAGAAAATCTATCTCAAACTCTGAGTCAGCTTCCTCTTTTGTAAAATGATGATGTTTATATTTATCTTGTAGTGTTGCTGTGAAGATTAGAGATAACATGTAAAATGCCTAGTGTGGTACCACAGTAAGTGCTTACCAAACAGTAGTTGACTGATTAATGATGGAAAAATAGATTAAGATGGAAAGGGAATAAAAGGAGAAAGGCTTCAATAAATATAAAGGGCTCAAGAAATCATCCAGGTTCCTGAGTGCCAAGTAGCCCAGAAAAATACACAATTCATTCTTTTATATCCTGTGCCTGCCACATATAAGACATTTGGTGCATATCTGCTGAATAGAGAAATAAACTACCAAGTGCATTTCATCAGCATCTAGAGAAAAACAATGGGGAGGCTGCACTCCATAAGCATAACAAGAAAAAAAAAAACAACAACCCTTGGGTTTGAATCCTAATTCCAACCCAAATTACCTATGTCATCTTAGAGCAATAGACTAACCTCTCTGGACCCCAGTTATTTATGTATAAAATTGAAATAATATCACATGTTTTATCAGGTCACTATGAGGGTTAATTCATTCATTGAACAAATGTTTATTAAACACCTACCATGTGCCAGACACCATTCTAGACCCTAGGAATAGGGCAGTAAAAAAAACTAACAAAGTCCTTATCCCCGTGCTGCTTATAGTCAGTGGTAGGAGCTGGGGGAGACAATTAAAAAATTTTATATGTATGTCAAGTGGTGATGTCTACTATGAAGAAAAATAAAGCAAGGTAAGGGGATAGAGATAGATGGAGGGGGACTATTTTACATAGGGTAGTCAGGGAGGGCCTCTCTGATGGGATGGTATCTGGGCAGAAACCTGAATAAAGTAAGGAGGTTAAACCATATGGATATCTGAATAAAGAACGTGCAAAGATCCTGGTGTGGGAAGATGCTTAGATCATCAAAGAATAGAAAGGCAGCAGCATGGCTAAAGCTGAGTAAGTATTCTAAAATGAGGGAGCAGATTATGTAAGGCCTTATAGGCCATGGTAAGGATTGTAGATTTTATTTTGAGTAAGATGGGATACCACTGGAGAATTTTGAGCAAAGGAGTGATGTGACCTAACTTGGTTTTAAAAGAATCACTCTGATTGTGGTGTGAAGAATGGAAGACAAATGTAAACCCAGGGAGACCGGTTAGGAGGCAGGGTGATGGTAGTAAAGACAATGAGGCGGTGAGGAGCTGTTATCCCTTGGTTTAGCAAAACAGAAAGCATAAGCTGAAACTGGAGGCAAAAAATGGATCTGTATATATTTCAAAAGTAGAGCCAAAAAGTTTTGTTGAAGAATTTGGTGTAGAATTAAAGAATTAACAATGTTAAGGATAATTCCAAGGATTTTGGCCTGAGTACCTAGGTGAATGGAGTGACCATTTACTGAGAGCAGGGAAGAAGCAAGAAAAAGCAAGATGGCAAGGAGTTAAAGCTTGACACGCTTAGTAGCCATGTAAGTGGATATGATGAAAGAAAAATGCTATGTGAACTATGAAGCAGAATGTAAATGTCAGCTATATTTATTAATATCCTTACCTTAAGAGGGAAAAGGCTTGCTTAAAAATGGTATTGTTCCTCAGGCACAGCACCTGCAGCAAAACAGCCATGTTAGGACAATCTTAAGCACTCATAGACTTCCAAGGACCTTTTATCAGAGAGGCTAGAAACCCACAGTACACAAACCAAAAAAGGATACAAAGGCTCTTGTCTAGCAAAGAGGCTTTCCTACAGTTAACACCAAATATGCAAGCAAACCAAGGTCATCTTTCTTATTCTGCTCACTACAGAAAATACTCAAAAAACAGAAGTCCCCCTCCTACACTGCTTTTTCACCTGGCTTCCCCTTTCCAATTTGATCTATTTTTTTTTAATATCAATCAACAACTATTATGCATCTGCCATGCATAGCACCACCCACAAGAGAGGCTTTTTAAAATCTTCTTTAACTCTCAAAATATAATACTGTAAAACAACTTTACAAATAAGGCGAGTGAGGTCCAAACAGGTTATATTCCAAAAAATTACAGCTAATAAGTAGCTAAGAGGACTGTCTTACTGTCCAAAGGCTATGCCTCTAATACAGCACAGTCTCTCTCAATAACAATAATGATAAGAACATCAACAAAACAATAATAAGAGGAGGTAATGGCAGTGGCAGCTTCCCTCCCCTCTCCCCAATTATTTCAATCTCACTGTGCCCTGTTGGCACTTGTTTGAAAGATCTGCAGTATACTTTCACTAAGGAAGTGTCTGACATAGAGGAGGTCTTTCAATAAACTAGATAATAAACATTAAATGTCTGTCCTTAAATTCCCATGACATAAAGAGAAAATCCTGCCTATTATGGATAACAATTTCAATTCCTTCACCATGCATGTGTGAAAAGCCTGTTATGCAAAAACAAAGAAAATCTGAGAAACTGTCACAGGCAAAGGAGCCCACAAAAAAGGAAAAACAAAGACGAAAAAAAAACCCAACAAGAAAAAAAGGAGCCTACAAAAAGATGATGAGTAAATATAATATCCTGTATGGGATCCTGGAACAGAAAAAGGACATTAGATAAAAACTAAAGAAATCTGAATAAAGTGTATTAGTTAATAATAATATATCAATATTGGTTCATTAATTATGAAAAATGTACCATACTAATGTAAGATGTTAATAATAGGAGAAATTTGGGTATATGGGAGCTCTCTGTATTATCTTGGCAAGTTTTCTGAAAATCTAAAACTAGTCTAAAATAAAGTTTATTTTTAAAAATTCTGTTATGTAGAAATTACTATGCTGAATTTTAAAGGGAATATAAGACCAAAATGTAACAACATGAATAAACCTTGAAAACATCATACTAAATCAAAGAAGCCAGTCACAAAGGACCAAATATTGTATGATTCCATTTTATGAAATATCCAGAATAGGCAAATCTACAGAGAAAGGAAGTAGATTAGGCGTTGCCTAGGGCTGGAGGTTCTGGGGAGCTTGGGATGACAGCTAAAGTGTATGGAGTTTCCTTTGGGGATGATGTTTGAAAATTGATTGTAGTGATGGTTATACAACTCTGTGAATATATTAAAAACCATTGAATTGTGCACTTTAAATGGTGAATTGTATAATATGTGAATTATAAGTCAATAAAGCTATTAAAAAATGTATTCACAATCTCTGTCCTATAGGCATTTGGATGGCTGGAGACACAAACATACATTTGTATTAAACAGCTAAGCAATACTGCAAGGACTATATGATGAAGTCAACAGGTGTCATGAACAATAAGCACACCTGGAACGAAATCCAGGTGGAGATGGCTGGCGGGGGTGGAGAGAGTTCTTAGCTTTTGTAGTGTTATATTAATAGATGTTACTAAGGATCTGCTCAAAATCATGAACCCTCTTCCTAAACCAATGCATATAGGCATGGATATACAAGAAGTTTGCATATTACTTCAGGAGATTCACTGAAACTCTTAACATCACTTAAGGATCTCTATGCTAAACCCAGAGATGCTCAAGGGCAAGAGTCATGTCATATTCCTCTCAGGCACATACATTGTGGACAGTCAAGGTTTGACTTAGTGAATAAATAAATGATTAGAAATTAGGCTGGGTGCGGTGGCTCACGTCTGTAATCCTAGCATTCTGAGAGGCCGAGGTGGGAGGATCGCTCAAGGTCAGGAGTTTGAGACCAGCCTGAGCAAGAGCGAGACCCCGTGCTACTAAAAATAGAAAGAAATGATCTGGACAGCTAAAAATATATATAGGAAAAAAATTAGCCGGGCATGGTGGCACATGCCTGTAGTCCCAGCTACTCAAGAGGCTGAGACAGTGGGATTGCTTGAGCCCAGGAGTTTGAGGTTGCTGTGAGCTAGGCTGACGCCACGGCACTCTAGCCCGGGCAACAGAGTCAAAAAAAAAGAAAGAAAGAAAAAAATGTGAATAACATTACTACCATTTTTTAAGCACCCACATCTATTTTGTTGAGTACCTACCATGTTTCTAAATCATAATAACCCTTACAAAATAAGTATTATTATCCCTATTTCACAGTTGAGAAAAATTGAGATTAAGTAACCTACCCAAAGCCACATAGCTACTATCAAAACTAGCACACGAGCCGGGTGTGGTAGCTCATGCCTATAATCCTAGCACTCTGGGAGGCCAAGAAGGGAGGATCGCTTGAGCCCAGGAGTTTGAGGTTGCTGTGAGCTAAGCTGACATCATGGCACTCTACGGGGCAACAAAGCAAGAGTCTGTCTCAAAAAAAACAACAACAACAACAACAAAAAACTAGCACACAGATCTTGACTCCCCAAAGTCCATAATTTCCCTACTATTCTATACCTTCTCTCACATAAATGAAGGGCTTAGTGCTTAGGAAATTAGGGGGAAAATAGATCAAATTTAGGAAAAGTTTCCCAGAGAATATGAGGCCTGAAGATTGAAAAGGATATGAATAGACAGAATGAAGGGCACAGTATGGATGATTTAAAAAGCACAATTAAATCAGACTCTAAAAGACCTTGTAAAGGATGTGTGCAATATGCTTAACCTAATATTAGTCAGTATAAAAGACAGAGTAGGGAACTGGGAGCCCCAAGAAAACTTAGGCCAGCTCCCCACCCCACTAATGGCCATGTCTCTTGAAGTTAGAGCAGATGACTCTCAGGTCTCTCTAGGCCCAAGATCTACTAACCATGACAAACAATATAAATCAGAATATATTTTTAAATAAGTCATTTCACACAGAAGAGTATTGAATAGGAAGAAAGATCTAGATGAGACTGCTTTCTCCTCATTTTAATTGGTCAGATTTCTGAGTCTTTACAATAGCTCAGGATTTAATTATCTAAAAGCCAGACTTAAGGGTTGACAACTTTCTGGAAGACATTCAAATTGTGGTGTGAACTCTTCGCGTCAGCTCTGGGAAATGTGCTTCCTCTCCCCGGCAATGCTAGGCATTATTTATCAGGACAAAAGTAATCTATTTTGGGACTGTATCCACAATAATCCCCTTCCCCTCATCAGCAAATGAAGAGCAGCTCTGGCTCTGCAAGTAGAAGAGGAGGGTGGTGACGCCAGTGAATGAGTGAATGAGGACACAGCTGCCACAGTGGCTTATAAAAATACTTGTCCCATGAGCTATGGAGCCAGGAACCAAGAAACGATTGCACAGCTTCCAAAGAACTGAAGTCACAGGGCAAAATCTATAGTGTGTGAGTAAAGTAGCTTCAATCACCAGAGCCTGGGAGGATAGTGAGAGCAGTGCGACAGGGGCCTTTGAGGCAAGCAGTTGAGAGCTGTTATAGCAACAGTAACAGAATATATTTGTGTATTAATATTATTTAAAATAGCATTGTTACTACCATTCATTGAGTAAATCCTTTGTGCTAAGCACCTTACACATATTATTTCAATTCATCTTTATAGCAACCCAATGATAGAGGCATTATTGAGATAACCGTCTCTATTTTATCGGAAACAATAGAGGTTTCTGTAAATTGCCCAAAGTTGCAGGTTTGGTAAGAGGTGTCAGGAATTCAAACCCAAGTCTGCCTGAATCCAAAGTCCATGTTTTCCATTCTGCCACACTACCACTCAAAAAAGTGATACCAACTTATACTAGTGAAATTCATACGCTAAGGAAGATAGATTTAATCAGTCAGGCCCAGAGGCAGATACTTGTATTCCCACTTACTCAGGAAACTGAGGCAGGAGCATCCCTTCAGTCTAGGAGTTCGAGGCTATAGTGAAACTTTGTCTCTAAAATAATAATAAGAAGAAGAAGAGGAAGAAGAAGAAGATAGCCTCAATAATCCAACCATTTGTTGAGTACCTGCTATCAGCCAAACATCATCTCCTTTAACCCTCACAACCATGCTATGAGGTAGATATTTCTACCCTCATTTTATAGTAAGCTCAAAAATGTGAATTAACATGCCTAATGCACATAGCTAATAAGTCATGTTCCAGCTGACCCCACAACGGGGGCTCTTTCCACTACCATATAACTCCTGTTGCAAAGCAAGTTCTGCTATTATATGATAGCTCTTATTTCTTCCCTGAAATGAGAATACTTTGATCTGTATTCCAGTTCTTGCAATGGAGGTTACTCTCATCTTAGGCATTCTTAAAAAGCCCAGTCACTGTGTCAGTTCATTCATTAGAAGCTTCAGATTCTCCTCATTGGCCTTCTGCCCTCTGTCAGTGCCCACCCCTTGTCTCACATGCAGGGCCAACACTGGCCCCTCTTTCCATAATGCCCCATCTGTTACTTAAATACCTTCCTAGTCAAGAATTAACATTTTCAGACACTCATAATTATCTGAAAGTTCTCCCACATAAAAAACCCAAACTCATTTCCCTATAACTTCCATAGTTTAAGGCTAGTTCCCCACTCTGGGATGACAAAGAATGAGGTCAGTTCTTGCTTTTCATACAAGAACTCAAGCCCCTCAAGTATTTGAAGGCAATGATCATTGCCTTGAGGTTTTCTTCTTCTAAGTTCTTTTTTTTTTTTCTGAGACAGAGTCTCACTCTGTTCCCCAGGCTAGAGTGCTGTGGCATCAGCCTAGCTCACAGCAACCTCAAACCAGGCTCAAGCAATCCTCCTGCTTCGGCTTCCCAGAATGCTAGGATTACAGGTGTGAGCCCCTGCACCCGGCCTCCTAAGTTCTTTCCACAATTGATTTTGTTTCTAATTTTTCCTTTGACCATCATCTTATAAACATGTTTATGTTGACTACCAAACTCTGCCTTTGCATTGTGTCCTTATGGCAGTTAGGAGCACAAGTTTTATAATCACACAGATTTGGGTTTGAATTTCAGCAGTTCCATTTTCCTAGCCAAGGATGGCAAGTCACTGAAGACATATCTGGCCTCACATATTATATAATGCCATTTATATGAAATGACTAGAATACACAAATCCATAAGGTGGAAAGTAAAGTAGTGGATGCCAAGGGCTAGGAAGATGGGGGAATGAGGAGTGACTGCTTATGGGTAAAGAGTTTCTTTTGGGGGTGATGAAAATGTTCTAGAATTAGAGAGTGCTAATGGTTGCATAGCATTGTGAATACACTAAAAAACACTGAATTATCTACTTTAAAATAGTGAATATTATAAGAGATAAATTATATCTCATTTTTTTTTAAATTTTGAGACAGGGTCTCACTATGTTGCTCAGGTTGGAGTACAGAGGCTATTCACAAGCATGATCATAGTGCACTACAGCCTCAAACTCCTCATCTCGAGTGAGCTTCCTGCCTCAGCTTTCTGAGTAGCTGGGACTACAGGTGCATGCCACCTCGCCTGGCTATCTCAATTTTTTAAAAAAAAGAAAGAAAGAAAAGAAATATATGGCCTCACACCACCACTATTGGATGGTACTTCCAGGCCACAGCTGAGCTCCTTTAAACCCAATTCCCTAACTTTCTCCAGGACTAAACCCAATTTTACAATCCCTATGGTCACACCTAAAATGTAAATCCAATCCTCTACCATCTTTCTAACTCTCACCCCCATATTATTTCTTTGTATACTATACCTGATCCAAGCCCCACTACTTCTCTCCCTCCCAACTTTTTCTGGGCCCTTTGGAACTCCAAGTGTGTTGTCATTTCAGGGCCTTTGTATGTGTTCATCTCCTTGCCTGGAATATTTGCTCTCTGAATCCTACTCATTCTTTAAGTCCTAGTCATGTAACAACCTCAAGAACTTTCCTAATTGCTTAGACTTGCTTGGATCCTGCTGTTATACACTCATATAGCATCCTGATAAATCCTTTGTGGATTTATCACAATCAGTTAAGTAGTTATATGCTTAATTAGTCCCTCTCTTAATAAGCTCCACAAAGACAGGAACTACATCTTAGCATCTAAAATACACTCTGGCACACAGTAGGTGCCGAATAAATAAGTGATGATCAAATTAATAAATCCCTCTAAACCTCATTATCTTATCTCTAGAGGACATAAAATTGTTGACACGATTAAATTAGATAATACGTGAAAAGGGCTTAGCAAGTACAAAGTGCATTAATAATGGTCAAGTTGGCAGCAGTGATAATCGTGGTGGTTATTATTCAGTTCCTCATTTGTCAAACAATATGTATCTTGGAATGTGACAGGTGCTGAAGATAAAATTGTGATAAAAAACAAAATAGAAAATCTCCTCTAGAGCTTGTAGTCTAGTGTTGATCAGGAATTAGACAACTTCGTGACTATTCTGGGTTTTTGAACTCCCTGCTCATCTAGGCACTCTGAAACGTGTATACTCCTAGTTCACATCTTTTTATGTTCTCCTAATTCATGTATGTTGGTTTTTCATTTGCTTCAATCCTCACTGCTTTTTGTTCATATGAACTCTGCTCCACTTTGGCCTTCAATGTTTTCGCCTGAAAACATCTTATTATCTCTGAGATTAGTCCCTAAGGCTGCTCCTTCTGGGCTGATATATTAGACACAACCTGGCATACCATTAGTGATCACCACCCCTCCCCTAACCAAACCATGTGATGCAGGGGTATAGTAATCCATGAGAAAATAGTGGTAATCTAAGGGTGAGTGGCAGCCAGACCTGAGTTTGACACCCCAGAGCCATTAATTTTCTGTGCAAAATAACTCTGCAGGTGAGTCATTACCCATTCCTTGGTGTACTCTGACTTCCCCAGACACCACCCTGCCAGCTTGATCAATCAATACATTTTCCGGGGTCTGATGAATATCAGCATTACTTTCTTATCTGGATCCCCTGCCATACTCCTTCTGTTGACCCAAAGAACTACAGGTTCCATCCATTTTTGTTCTAGCAAAGCTGAGCTTCTTACCCATCTAGAATTTGAGATGACTTGCAGCCAAACACTTCTTAGGGACCCAAGGAAAGAGCACTGGATTAGAAGTTAGAAATGATATTAATAGTCCCAGCTATACTGTGGACTTATCAGTCCACAGTAACAACATTTGTTCATTCACTTATTCACTCAACATTTATCAGGTACCTACTTTAAGCCAAATACACTATATGGTAGGTGCAAATACACAAAAGGAAAATACAGCTGCCTACCCACAAAATGTTCTAGTGAGGAAGGTAGATGTGCAAATTATTTATTACACTGCAATGTGATATAGCACAATCGGCTGTATGGGTTACAAAGAAGGAAGGGACTGACACCTGGGAAAGGTTTTCATTCCTCATTCCACAGATGAGGAAAACCAAGATTATTATCAAATTAGGGAGATGTGAAATATTCAGAAGAGGAAAAGCACCAGGCATGGTGGTGCACGCCTATAGGCCCAACTATTCGGGAGGCTGAGGTGGGAGGATCACTCGAGTCCAGGAGTTCAAGGCCAACCTGCGCAATGTAGCTAGACTCTCACATCTCTCAAAAAAATTTTTTTAAAAAGAAAGAAAAAAGCTAAAACAGTGGGGTCTTAGGAGTGGTAGAAAATCTAGGTCCCAGTCTCAGTACCACACTTAGAGGCTGTTGACCTATAAGCAAGGCATTCATTCATTCAAGGCATTCAGGAGAACATTTTAGGCCCTATTATATACCAGACACTGTGCGAGGGGCTTCCATTGCCTCATCTATTGCATCTGCCAGGATTATCTCATAATATTGTGAAGATCAAATGAAAGCTTATTCACTACAGAATAATATCAATACACTTTCTTGCACCATTTTTCACACCTTACAAAGTACTCCTACTTACATTATCCTTTATAATCTTTATAACAATTACATGTGGTGGTCATCTGCATTTTACAGATAGGAAACTGAAGCACAGAGAGGTTAAATAACTTGCCCAAGGTCATATAGCTAGCAAGAGATAGAACTCAGGTGTGCTGAAAATCCCATGGCTTTCCTTGTAAATGTATTAAATAACACTTCAAGACAGATTGAAGCAGGGATGGTCACAAGACTTAGGAGTTCAGAAAATAAATAGGCAGAGCCAGTGTGGTGGTGCACGCCTGTAGTCCCAGCTACTCAGGAGGCTGAGGCAAGAGGATTGCTTGAGGCCAGGAGTTTGAGGCTGTAGTGAGCTACCATCAGAGAAAGGGATGGCCTTGCAAAAATAACAGGAAAATACCTAATCCTAAAATTTTCTAGTAACAGTTAAAAGATCAATCCTATGAGTTCTCCCAATAACAGGCACCCAGCAGTAGTTCTGTTTTGCACAACTTCTGAAAATAGGTTAACAGTCAGAAAAGAGATGTAAATCTTTCTCTTTGAATTGTTTTTTTAGGCTGGGTTGGTGGCTTACCCTGTAATCCTAGCACTCTGGAAGGCCAATATGGGGATGGCGGTGCTGGTGGGGTTTACTTGAGGTCAGGAGTTCGAGACCAGCCTGAGCAAGAGCAAGACCTCTGTCTCCACTAAAAATAGAAAAATTTAGCCAGGTGTGGTGGCGCATGCCTGTAGTCCCAGCTACTTGGGAGGCTAAGGCAGGATTGCTTGAGCCCAGGAGTTTGAGGATGCTGTGAGGTAGGCTGATGCCATGCACTGTAGCCCAGGCAACAGAACAAGACTGTCTCAAAAATAAATTAATTAATCAATCAATTAATTTAATTAAAATAAAATTATTTTTTGAGACTCTGCTTTTACAGAGTTCCTGAGTAAACAGCAGGATAACGAGCTACAGCCTCAACCATATCTCAAGGGCAGAGTCATAACTCCTGCGATACCAACTCTTGGACTTTGATATCCTGCCACTTTTTTTTATCAATTGACAGCCATCGCTATTTCTTTTTCTCTTTGTCCCCCTTAAAAATCAGTAAGCCACTTGGCCTCAGGACTGGTACCCCCTTCTCTTTCTTTGGGATGCCACGCCGTCTCTCTGCTCTCATTTCTCCCTCTTTTTCCCTTCTCTCTCTCCTTCTAAGTAGATAAAATAAACTTTTTTACCTTTATATATCCTAATCTCTGCATTAGAAATCTTTCTCTCCCAGTGCCGAGAGCACCTAGTGAGTTTTCCACCCTAATAATCAGGCCTGTGAATAGCTATTACACTCCAGCCTGGGCAACATAGTGAGACCCTGTCTCTAAAAAAAAAGAAAAGAAGCAGGCACTTGAGCCAGGGTGGTCAGAAAGGTTTTATGGAAGAGATCTGAGCTGGGCCTTGAAGCATGGAGCATTTGGATAGGTAGTGAGATGGGGAGGGCACTCCAAGTGAGAAGGCATCACAAGATTAAGGATCAGCAATTCAGCATTTGGCAAATAATGAAGAGGTTAGCAGGCCAAAGCAGGAGGGCTGAATGGAAGAGTAAAGTAAGTAACAAAGGAGTCTGGAAGGGAACAATGGCATCAGATTTGGAGAGGCCCTACATGCCCTCGTATCTTTAGATGCTGGCCTTAATGACAGATTTCCATGGGCTGTTCTGGAATATGGAATGGTTGGAAATAGTATTCCTTGAAAAAGGATCCTTCCCTTTCAGTATTCCTCAGAACCAAGGCAAATAGAGCAGGAGAGTGAAGTCACCAATGTGACCATCTTTAACAACAGAATTTTGAAACTTTATGACTTTTTTTTTAAAGGAGGGTAGAGATAGAGATTACACACTGTAACTTGGTGCAGCCATGCCCTCCCTAATTAGTCTTTTTTTTTTCTTTTTTTTTTGAGACAAGGTCTCACTCTGTCCCCCAATCTAGGGTGCAGTGGCATCAGCATATCGCACTGCAGCCTCAAACTCCTGGGCTCAAGCAATCCTCCAGCTTCAGCCTCCTGAGTAGCTGGGTTTACAGGCGTGAGCCACCACACCGTGCTAATTTTTCTATTTTTAGTAGAGACAGGTCCTGGCTCTTGTTCAGGCTAGTTTGCTCAGGCTAGTTTCAAACTCCTGGCCTCAAGCAATCCTCCCGCCTCAGCTTCCCAAAGTGCTAGGATTACAGGCAAAAGCCACTGCACCTGGCCTGAAACTTTATGATTTTTTTCTTATTATCCTTACAACAGACCTGGTCAAATTCTCACAAATTGGCTAAGGTGACCAAGTCAGTCATTTCATAAAGGATGAATAGAGGCTTGGGCCTCTAGACATTCAGGGACAGCCCCAAGGTAACTACAGTTAGATCCATGAGCCATAACGACCATGATAACCTATGCATCATGGAGATACAGGCATCATAATTAATGCCTAACATAAAATTGTAATATAAATTGCTAAAATGAGTCATTAATCGAAGCAGCATGATACAACTGAAAAGAGCACAATTGAAATCTGTTAAATCTGATAAGGGAACAGGGGAAGGCCAAGGAATGCATTTAAGGTGATTCATATGGTTTTATGACAGTCACTTAAATAAGGTCTCGGAAATAAAAATGTAGTGTATTATTACCCTTTCATTATCACCAGGTAGCTTCACACTCTAATCAGTTCAGCAAGTCAAAACTGTATGCTTAGAAAAAATTCTGGAAATTGATGACTAAATGCAAAAATACAATGACCTGCCCAAGGTCACACAGTTTATCGCGATATCCTGCTGTCGTGATTCCCATTGTGGAGCTCTCCCCTTTCCTGGCACTGGGTGGAGAGAGTTGCGACTGGTGGGGGCGTGGCGCGGGTCAGCGCGGTCGAGTTCTTCTGGCTCAGAGAGGAGTCGGCGCACAGCCTCCTCGCAACGCGGCGCCGCATGGGCTGCTGGGAAGGGCCTTGTTCTCCCAGTGTCTCATACCCGGATGTCTACGCGCCAGCACCTTCCAGCTCTGCTCTCCTCCTTGTTTCCCCCGCGCGCCACGTGCATGGAATCTTCCTTACCTTTTCCAGGGTTCCGCTCATCCTTTGCTGCTGCAGCCTCTAACTGTGCAAACCGAAGGTCCGCCGCAGCAGCTGCGATCCCTGGGCGTCTGAAAACACTGACGGAACGGCCTTGATCTGGTCCTGCAACGATATCCGGCCGAGACTCTCTCAACTCCCACAGCACCTTGGTTCCGGCAGCTTCTGAGACTCAGCGTCCAGAAATTACCCTAGACTCCGCCCTCACTCTAGTGTCACCTTCACTGCTGTTTCTCCAGGCAGAATTAATTCCCATCTCTGTGGTTTCTCAGTACTTTGCACACAATTCTGGTATGTCATCTGCCATACTAGTATTTGTTATTATCTCTGACCCATATGAGTTCTTCAAACACTGAAATCTCGCCTGGTTAATTTATTCCAGTGTTTAGCACAGGCCATGGAGGTCTGACTTCTAAACTCGGTTTAAGAACTAATTGACCCTAAGTGAATCTTTCTGACATTCAATTGCCTCATTATAATTGAGAATAACTACGTTTTATTGAGTGGCCATTATGTGCAATGTACTATGCTCAGTGTATCGCTTAATTTATTCCTCTCAATAAGCCTGTTAGGGAGGTACTATCTCTTGATTTTACAGATAAGGATATTGAGGAATCAAGAGGTTAAGGAACTTGTCTGGGATCAATCAACTGAGGCAGAGCTGAGTTTCAAACTCAGTCTTGTTTATGCATGGTGTTTTCCCCCTGACACCTGGTCTCAAATCAGATGTCACTGCGTGCATTTACTTACTTTACGCACATAATGCACACATAATTCACTTAGCACTACTTTGTGCCAGTCCTTTGATTGAACCCTGGGAACACAGAGATGAACATTACATGGGCCTTGCCCTTAAGTGACCCATAGAGATTAGTGGCCAAGTCATCAGCAATTATAAAGCAATGAGAAATTCAAGTTAAAAAGATACACCCATAAACTTTGGGTACAAAGGGATACATGAGCACAGAAATTCAACATCAAGTGAAATAACAAATATGCAGTTATTTTTATTCTTGCTGTTATTGTTGATTCTGCTACTGTTGTTACTGTTCACGGCAAGGAAAAAGTGTAGATAGGGGCCAGGCATGGGGGCTCACACCTGTAATCCTAGCACTCTGGGAGACTGAGGTGGGAGGATTGCTTGAGATCAAGAGTTCGAGACCAGCCTCAGCAACAGTGAGACCCTGTTTCTACTGAAAATAGAAATAAATTAGCAGGACAACTAAAAATAGAAAAAAAAATTAGCCCTGCGTGGTGGCACATGTCTGTAGTCCCAGCTATTCGGGAGGCTGAGGCAGGAGGATCGCTTGAGCCCAGGAGTTTGAGGTTGCTGTGTGAACTTGTAGGCCACAGCACTCTAGCCTGAGCAACAGAGCGAGACTCTGTCTCAAAAAAAAAAACAAATGTGTAAATATGAATGGGACTTCAATGATAGGGAGTTTGGTCTGTTGTCAGAATCCCTGCCAAGAATCCTTATCCTAATGTTTTATCCATCCTTCCTATGATGAAATTCTGTGGAGCCACCAAGAGCTATATAGGTAAATCTCTTTCCCCAAAGGTACCCTTCTTTCCTCTGGGGAAGAGTTGCTAGGAGATAGTGATGGTTAATTTTATATGTCAACTTGACTGGGAAATGGAGTGCCTAGATATTTGGTCAAACATTATTCTGAGTGTTTTTGTGAGGAATGTTTTTGGATGAGATTAGCATTTAAATCAGTGACTGAGTAAAGCAGATGGCCTTCCCTAATGTGGGTGGGCCTCATGTAATCAGTTATCAGTTGAAGTCCTGAAAAGAACAAAAAGACTAACCCTCCCCCAAGTAAGAGAGAATTCTTTCTGCCTGTTTTTTGTGTTTCTTTTCTTTTCTTTTTTTTTTATTTTGATACAGGCTCTCACTCTGTCACCTGGCTAGAGTGCAGTGGAGCAATCATAGCTTACTGCAACCTCAAACTCCTGAGCTCAAGCAATCCTCCTGCCTCAGCCTCCCTGAGTAGCTGGGACTACTGGCACTTACCACCACACTCAGCTAATATATGTATGTATGTGTGTGTGTGTGTGTATATATATATATTCTTTTTTTGAATAGAGATAGGGTCTTACTATTGCCCAGGCTGATCTTGAACTCCTGGGCTCAAGCAGTCCTCCTGTATCAGCCTCCCAAAGTACTAGGATTACATGTGTGAACCACTGTCCCTGGCCAGCCTGACTGCCTTTGAACTTCAACATTAGTTTTGTCCTGCCTTCCAACTCTAACTGGAATATCAGCTCTTCCTGGGTCTTGAGGCTGCCAGCCTTTAGACTAGAAATACACCATCAATTTATCTACAGTATTCAATATAGTAATATGCTGTACACGTTTGTGGCCTGGGAGCAATAGGTTATATCACCTAGGTTCATGTAAGTACACTCTGTGATGTTCTCACAACAAAGTCGCCCAATGACATATTTCTCAGAACGTATCCCTATCGTTAAGTGATGCATGACTGTATATATATATATATGCATACACCCTAAATAGGTTTGGTTTCTCTGGAGAACCCTAACTAATATAAAGACCATCTAAAGAGACAAGTTCACAGTTAAATGATGCACTGAGCATAATGCATTGCATATACTGGTCATTCAATACAATGTAGTTATTCTTAATTATTATGAGGCAATGGAATGTCAGAAAGGTTCACTTAGGATCAATCATTCTTAAATTGAGGTTGGAAGTTAGATCTTCATGTCCTGTGCTAGACATTGGAAAGAATTAATCAGACAGGATCTCAGTCCTTAAGAAACTCAACCAAATATGGGTCAGAGGGCCGGGTGCAGTGGCTCACCCCTTTGAAAGGCCCAGGTGGGAGGATTGCTTGAGGTCAGGGGTTTGAAACCAGCCTGAGCAACATAGTAACACCGCATCTCTACAAAAAAATTTTAGAAATTAGTCAGGCATGGTGGTACACACCTATAGTCCTAGCTACTTAGGAGGCTGAGGTAGGAGGCTTGATTGAGCCCAGGAGTTTGAGACTGCAGTGAGCTATGATTGGGCCACTGCACTCTAACCTGAGCAACAGAGTGAGACCTTGTTTAAAAAAAAAAAAGCTACTGAGATTTTAGAAGTGAAATTTTAAATAGGAAAAAAATAAACATCTATCAAGAAGTACTTAGTATGTATCAGATCAGGTCTTTTCAAGTGTATGGGCTAGTCCAGTCCTCCCAATAACCCTGTGAGGCTAAGGATCATGACATCCACTTCATAGATGAGGAGCAGAGGCAAGAAGAAGGTACCTAGTTAACATACAGTCAAATAACCGGTAAACTGTCTCATTTCAGTTCCTGTACTCCTTTTGTTCCATAGGTCTGTTAATATATGTTTGCAAAAGGGCAAGTTGGCCAGGTCAGAGAGTTTCTTTCCTTGCCTAGTCCAAGTAAAACACAAATCCATCTTCGTGTTGTTCATAGACTCTGTGGAGTGGGGGAGGTGAAGTGAAAGGGAAAAATAAAGAAGAAGGGAACAGTTCTTTGTATGAAGGTACAAGGATTCCCAAGATAACTAGAATATCTTAAAAGATCAGGGATCTAGAACCAAAAGGCAGGTGAAATCAACATATAGGGATGTGTTGAGATGGATATTATTGTCGCCAAGATCTGCTGATGATGTTATGTGTTATAAAGGAATATGAGTTTACTGGGCTTCCCCTTTTATATAGATGTAACCAGAAGTCTTTGCATATCCATCATTCTGTTACTTCTCCGACTTATTTTGTCTCCAGCCTCTAAAAACCAAGATCTCCTTTGGGGAAATCAAGGCAGCTCAACACAGACCACTTTCCAGATACCAAGGCTCTTGCCTTTTTACTTCATCCTTCTATAGACTCTGAGCTCCCCCAGGTCAAGGATATACTTTATTCATCTTTGTATCTCCAGCATCCAGTCCAGGGCCTGGCCTATGGTAGTATGTATCAGGTGAGCTGAATTGAAAGCTTCCTCTTTTTCTTTCTCTTTTCTCCTACGTATAACCCATCTCTCTAATGATATTTCTTGTGTGCATCTTCACAAGCGGCATAGTAGAGACAGTGGGATGGGAAGAATGTGCATAGAACAAGGGCTCAGATCGATTCCTGTCTTTGCCATTTATTGACTATGTGGTTTTGAAAAAGAGAGAGTTGTGACTGAGCCACTTCCAAGTTTGGCTGAAATTTGGATATAGAGAGAAAACTGGTGAGAAAAGAGATTAGACAGGCAGGATAGAGTCAAATTGTAAAATGCTAGGCCAAAGGTTTGGAAAGGCTTTGACTAATCAGGAGACAGTGAAAGAGTGGAATAGTTTAGGAGATAAAGGAGCCAGGGAGTCCAGCCAGAAGACTAAGGTAATAATTTCAGTGGGAACAAGGAGGGCTTAAGTTAAGGCACTGATAGAGATGGAGAGGAATCAATGTGAGAGATGTTAAGGGGATAGAATGGGCAGGCTTCAGTGACTGACTAGATGTGAGCAGTAAAAGACATTCTCAGTTATAATCTGAGATGGGTACTGAGCATCAGTCTACAACCAGGTAGCAGATAAGCCAATTTCCTATCTCCCAGACGTGTGACCTGCTGCTGCTCCTCTCTTTATTGCCTGGAAGCTTCTCTGGCCATCAACCTACAACAGGAAATAAACTGAGGCTCACCAAATACCTCCTACCTCCCTAGTGGAAGAGATAGAAGGAAAGGGCTAGATCATTTGGATGCCACCTGTAAAATGCTGTCTAAAGTAAATACTTTAGGCCTAATCTGGATGGCTTTGCCCTTCATGATGAGTGGATATTGGAAGAAAGCAGCTAGGAGAGTAGGGCTAAGGAGGACAGAGCCAAATAGAAATTCACAGGAATTGGGTGGTGCCTTCTTTATACTTTCACAGCTCATTTCTCATGTCCTTAACACAGTGTATTGTAACTACTTATTCACTTGTATATTTTCTCCACAGATCTCTACTAAATCCACTAGAGTACTTTTAGAGGAATATTCTGCATTTTTCTTTGTATCCTCAGCATTTGGCACAGGTCATAGGAGGTCATGAGGCTCCGCAAATATTGAATGAAATAATGAATGTGAAATAATGAATATTATAAAGTTCCTAGATGCAAATATGGACTTTAGATTTTGCTAAGATCTTGCATCATAAAAAAAGCATTGAGGTACTTTGCCTTTCTGGTTTTATTTTTACAAGCCAGCCTTCTTTAAAAGTTTTAAAAAAAAACTGCTCCAGTTCTCAGCACAACCACATCAGAGAACACCTTAGGGAACAAGAGAATAAAAGGAGGCCCTTTAGAAGACTACGTTTGATCTCAGGTTAAACTTCTTTTAAAGTAATAATTCCATGGTCACCTATTATAAAAAGTTTCCCAGTGGTGCCAAACTGTTCTCATTTATGGCTTAAGTGAAAATATATACTTTAAGGTACCTCAAACTGAAAACTATTTTAGCTTCAGTAGGACTTTTCTGCTTCTATTTTTTGGTATGGTTTTGGTACAAAGAAAATCATACTTAAAAAGAAAAAAATACAAAAGGCCCGAGTTGGAGGAGGGCTGGCTACCTAGGCAAAGCCAGAAAGAGATGGTCCTGACTCCCCAGACTTGACTTTACCAGGAGTTTTCTGCTTGTGCAGGGCTGAGCTGAGTGGGGATTACCTAACCTTGTAGAGAGGGCAAAAGAATGATGAAAGAGTCTGCAAGAGGGAAGCTCAAGTGGTTAGTAAGATCATAGAAGTCCATAAAAAGGAAGGGAGAGGGTACAAAGAACGACTCACCAGGCAACTAGGTGTAAAACTCAGATAAGAATCTTTCTAGAAGCCCAAAACCTGTGTTCAGCATCCAGCACAAGGATGCTGGGAGAGTACCTCCTGCACAGAGCTCTTCCAACATAAGGATACTGAGATTCCTGGACACCTGCAGGCTATCGTTATCCACCTTCTTCCCACCCCTTTCAGGTTGGCCTACTCTAAACCATTTCTTACAGCTTACATGTTACTCAACATAAGAAAACTTGTCTTAGAACATAAAAAATAAAAAATAAAAATAAAATGAAAAAAGAATAATAAAATAAAATAAAAAGGAAAAAAAAAAAGAAAACTTATGGACTAGGAACAATCCTTTGTGTTGTTTTCCAAGGCCCAGATGTCACACCTGTACTAGAAAACAGAAACAAAAGAACCGTAATTCCACCCTAGCAAAGCACTCATACCCTCTAGTGTAAATCTCCTGCCTGGCAGCCTGGGATTAGGAGACACAGGTGCAAATTTTACAAAATCATAATGTGGAAGCAGTTTTTGAAATAAATTCCTCAGAATATAGTAATAATTCCTTGGTCTTCTGACCTTTATCTCCAGCTATACACTCTAGCTCTTCATTTGAATGCCCCGTCCTCTTTACCCCCACTTCTACTACCCAAGGTCTACTTTCATCATTTCTCACCCGAACTATTGTGCTGGCCTTCTAATTGATCTACCAGCCTTCAGTCTAATTTCCATTCCAGTTTAGCCCCCAAAACAATCTTCCTGAAGTACATATTATGGAGACTATGATTTAAAAAGAAAAACAGACTGGGCACAGTGGCTCACTCCTGTAATCCTGACACTTTGGGAGGCCAAGGCAGGAGAATCACCTGAGCCCATGAGTTGAAGGTTACAGTGAGCTATGATTGTGCCACTGCACTCCAGCCTGGGTGACAGACCCTGTCTCTAAAAAATAAAATAAAAAGCAAAACAAACACCCATCAGTAGCTAATTATAGCCCTCCAATTTGACAATATACTCCTTACCTTGGCACTTATAGCTCTCATGATCTATCTCCAATTTACAATTCTAATCACTCCTATTTGTGTGTCCATTGCTCCTACCACACTGATTAACTCTGTTCAACACCTTTTCCTATACCTCCCTTATGGACTTCATAATTTGTTTTATCATTATTTGAAGATATGTTTTGTCAGACCACCAGACCATGCTCCATTATTTTAAGATTCTTGTCTGATTCAACTCATTGATTCTCCCAGCATCTTTTCAGCATCTAAACATTGTAGGCACCAGAAAATATTTGTGGATGAACATTAAGCTTGCCGAAGAATGCTGAGACCTTTGGCTGTGCGGTTTTTGATCAAAATAGAGATGGTTGTCATGATAGACTACTTCTATTTTAGCTCCTGAGAGCCTTTGCTTCAAAAACAGATGGGGGCATTCTTAACCAAAATACATTTGGAGAACACGGAAAAGTAAAAACAAAAAAATACATTTACCACCCAAAGACAGCCAGTAGGTTAACATTTCATTGTATTTCTGTTTTTTCCATGTGTTTTAAAAATAGTTTTAATATAGTCTACATATAATTTTAGGGGCAGTTTTGTTCCTGGTATTTGACAACATAAGCTATTCCCTAGTTTATTAAAAACTCATTGCAAATATCATTTTGTAGCTATAAAACATTCTATTACAAAGATGTGTCACTGGACACTAAATTGTTTTCTTTTGATATTACAGATTATACTAAAATTTCATATTAAAGATTACTTTCTTATGATAGCAATCATAAGAAACTGAATTAGTTCAGATGGAGTCATTTTGAAGCTTTTGATATATTTTGCCATATTGCTATATCTTTATTTCACTGTATTTCCTGTTTTATCACACCTTCATAAGCATTGAACATTAACATATTTGACAACTTTCCACATTTGCTAAGTAAAAAATTGTACATCAAAAAAATTTGCAAATTTGGTAGTTTAAAAAGCGTATTTTTTAATTTTTTATTTTTTATTTTTTTAGAGAGAGTCTTTCTCTGTCACCCAGACTGGAGTGCACAGCTCACCACGGCCTTGAACTCCTGGGCTCAAACAATTCTCTTGCCTCAGCCTCCCCAGTAGCTAGAACTACAGGCACGTGCCACCAAAGCTGGCTAATTTTTAAATTTTTATAGAGACGGGGTTCTCACTATGTTGCCCAGGCTGGTCTCAAACTCTTGGCCTCAAGTGATCCTCCCTCCTCAGCCTCCCAAAGTGCTGTAATTACAGGAGTGAGCCACCATGCCCAGCCTATTTTCAGTTTTTATTGTTAGTGTGGTTGAACATTTCCCCTATGCTTTATTTTTTTAATGGATGATTTTAAAGGACTTTTTTCCTCAAAATATTAATTAAGGGGGTATAAGTGTTTTTGTTACATGGATATCTTCTATAATGGTTAAATCAGGGCTTTTGGTGTGCCTATCACCAGAATACTGTTCATTGTACCCAACAGGTAAGTTTTTATCCAACACCCACCCTCTCACCCTCCCCCCTTCTTGGTTTCTCATGTTCTTTATATTGCTTTGTGCTCCATTTTACTCTGAAGAATTCAGTTCTTTTGGTTGTAAGAAACATGTTACTTCAAGTGGTTTAGGGTGGAAGTTTGTGAGCATTTCATTATAAGGTATGCATACTGGAGGACCCTGAGATGTTCAACAGCCCACTTTCAGAAACAGTTGGGATTCAAAAAAAGAGAGTGGTTCTGGATTCAAGAAAGGACTAGGGACCACAATAGAGTTAGAAGGTCTGGCTTCCTTGTAGTTAGGCTTAAAGGATAATCTATTCCCTTGAACTGAGTCTCAGTTTCTTCATCTGTAAAATGGAAATAACCATAGAATTTTTCTCTAACTGGGCAACTACCTATGTATAGCAGAACAATTCAATCTAAAACCATTAGAGACAAAAGAGTTAGGAATTTTTAAAAATAACAATGGATAAAAGAGGAGTTGCTCTAGTCAAAGTGGAAAGCAGGAGTTTTGGAGAGCAGCCCCATCTCCTTGGCCTTTCCCTTGATCTTAGAACTCCTAGTCCATCACCCAAAATGTATAGTTATGGATACTGAGACCTAGAAAGGAGAAGTGATTTGCTTCAGGTCACAACATGGCAGAGCTAGGATTTGAACCCAGATTTCATGAGTCCCAATATGGTATTCTTTCCTTGAATACAAACTCCTTCCTAAAATGTGATAGGAGTGTGTATAAAAAGCTAAAATTGTCAGGAATGAAAGTATTAAGACCCTGAAAGATAAACGAGGAGTGGATACAAACAGGTAATTCACAAAGGAAATACAATTGGATAATAAAGCATAGGGGATTCAATACATGGTGCTGGGAAAATTGGATACCTATATGGAGAAGAATGAAACAGGATCCCTCTCATGATATACAAAAATTAATTCATGATGGATTAAAGACTTAATGTAAGGCATGAAACTGCAAAAATTCTAGAGGAAAATGTAGGAAAAACTCTTTTAGACATCAGCCTAGGCAAAGAATTTATGACTAAGGCCCCAAAGGCAAATATAGCAACAACAAAAATAAATAAATAAATGGGACTTAATTGAATTAAAAGACTTCTGCACAGCAAAGGAAATAATCAAGAGAGTGAACAGACGACCTACAGAATGGGAGAAAATATTTAAAAAACTATACATTCAACAAAGGACTGATATCCAGAGTCTACAAAGAAGTCAAACAAATCAGCAAGAAAAAAACAAACCTATCAAAAAGTGGCAAATGACATGAACAGAAGTTTTTCAAAAGAAGATAGACAAATGGCCAACACACATATAAAAAAACTCAACATCACTAATTATCATGGAAATGCAAATTAAAAGTACAATGAGCACCACAATATGCTGAAATAAGAATAAAAAAAAAAGATAAAAAAAATACCCACAGCTAATATCATAAAAAAAAAAGTACAATGAGATACCACGTTACCCCTATCAGCATGGCCATGATTAAAAAGTAAAAAAAAAAAAAAAAATAGATGCTGGCATGAATGCAGAAAGAAAGGGATGCTTATATACCCTGAGTTGACAATGCTGTTTTGGCATAAGAACTATTCTCTGGCCTCATGAAGGACTCTCCTATATGCTCAGCCGTGTAAGCCTATGGGAGTTACTATACCACTTGACTTTTGTCACACCTTCTCCTACAATTTTCTGAATTATAATGATTCTTCAAAAGTTTCCAACTTTCTTTTTAAAAAATTTAGCCTGTCCAGTAATAATAACACCAACACAGTGCCTTCTTTTTTTCTAAAACATCTGCATAGACATTTTCTCAATTGTTCTTCACCACAGTCTCATGAAGCAAGAAGGACTCAAGCTGGGTGCAGTGGCTCATGCCTGTAATGCTAGTACTTTGGGAGGCCGAGGTGGGAGGATCACTTAAGGCAAGGAGTTCAAGACCAGCCTAAGCAATATTGCAAGCCCTCATCTCTACCAAATAAAAAAAAAAAAAAATTGGCCAGCTGCAGTGGCACAGTAGTCCTAGCTACTTAGGAGGCTAAGGCAGGAGGATGGAGTGAGCCCAGGAGTTCAGGGCTGCAGTGAGCTATGATCAACCACTGCAGCCCAGCTTGGGTGACAAAGTGAAACCCAGTCTCAAAAAAAGAGAAAAAGGCCGGGCGTGGTGGCTCACACCTGTAATCCTATCACTCTGGGAGTCCGAGGCAGGTGGATCGCTCGAGGTCAGGAGTTCGAGACCAGCCTGAGCAAGAGCGAGACCCCATCTCTACTAAAAAATAGAAAGAAATTATCTGGCCAACTAAAAATATATAGAAAAAATTAGCCAGTGGTGCATGCCTATAGTCCCAGCTACTTGGGAGGCTGAGGCAGGAGGATGGCTTGAGCCCAGGAGTTTGAGGTTGCTGTGAGCTAGGCTGACGCCACAGCACTCTAGCCCAGGCAACAGAGCGAGAATCTGTCTCAAAAAAAAAAAAATAAAAGGACTCTTATCCTAATCACAATATGAACAAAAAAATTAAGGCTGAGAGTTGAAGTGACTTGCTCAATATCACACAATTAGAAAGTGAACCCAGGTTTTTAGTCTCCTAGCCCAGTGCTCTTTTCATTCTACCACTGCTACTCAATATTATTTCATTTGATAATTGTTAGTTAGAGACCTATTATTTGGCCAGTTTGTCATTATTACAAAGCCCCCGAGCAGTTAGTCCCTCTACCCCTAAGTTCACATGGAAGGGACCAAAAGAGACTAAAAGTTATTTCTCTCCAGTCAAATAAGTAAATAAGTGAATAAACTTCCTTCTCCTGCTTATCTGCCTAATTAGAAACTGGTAGTGTAAGACAAATCACATTTAGATACCTAGGAAATCTCCTAGCTGGGAAGGTTGAGGCTGAAAGTCCTAACTTCTTTCTTAATGACTTTGTGAAGACTTGTGAGAGCCATTTTGACTAGAGAGAGACTGAGTACAGCTAGTAAGGGGTGTCATTCTAAATTTAAAGGAGTCAGCTTTTGAGAAGGCTCTGATTATTAAATATTACTGCATTGGTGAAAGTTTGGACTTGTTTCTTCAGAGGTCCTTACCAGCCCAAGATGTTATGATGTTGAGCTTCTCAAGATTGTATAACTCTAGAACCCTAAGATTATATAGTCTATCAAGACTCTAAAATCTTGTAATTCTTGTGTAACAACTTTACAGAGGAAGGGTGAAGTTGTGGAATAGCCAGTTCTTAGCTGTCTCTCCTTCCCTACCTGTCCCACCTCCAATTAGCTATCCAAATTCAGTGTTTACATGCTCAATGGGAAAATATAAGAATTATGACACATTCATTCATGGAATACTTTATGCATTCAATTAAAATGGCAAAGAAAAACACTTAGTATGCAACTAACAATACATAACTTACGCAGCATTGTCCCAATTGTGTTAAAATAGATACACGGGGGTGAGAGGGTAAGAATGACAAAGGCTAATAATGACAATTTCTGGTTGATGCGATAATAAATCATTTTTATTTCCATTACGCTTTTCTAAATTTCCCAATTATCTACAATATGCACGCATTTTTGTAGTCAGAAAAAAAATGCTTTAAGTTCAAACGTGTCAGGCCACACCTGGCGCTGCCAATTTACCTCGGCGTTGGGCCATAGAGATGAGTCATCTCAAAGGCGTGGGAGGGGCCAGCAGGGCTTTGACTAGGGCTGGCTTTGAAGAGGAGGGATAAACACTGCAAAGCGTGGGAACTGATCACCGTAGCTGGAGTTCAACCCGGAAGCAGCGGCGGGGGCACACCACCCGGCAATATCCAGCCTCAAAAGCCGGGAATAACGTGGCAGCCGCAGCACAATAAAGCCCGCGGGTCCTAGCCAACCCCGCCGCCCTCTGGCTGACGACTCGGGCTAGCCCCCGCCCCTTTCCTCTCCCCGTTGGTCCGCCGTAGCTCGTTCGTTTCCCAGGGCCCGCCCCTCGGGCTGCGAGAGGAGCGGCGCTCCCTCCTCCATTGGACAGTAGCGGCCATGCTGAGCGTGGCCCTGCAGAGGAGGGTGGGGCCCTTCTCTGTTACTGCTGTCGCTGACTCCATCCCAACTACCGTGCCTGTGTCTCCTTAGTTACGCAGGGGCTCTTGGGACCGGAAGAAAAGAATTGATCTTCCACTGAAATGATTCTCACTTGGGAGCTGGGCGTTTGTGTGAAGTGCGCACATCTGCAGTGCCTCCCATTCCCTGGAGGACGGTGGGTTCTAGTTTTCCAGAGGTGATGTCATCACAAAACCTTTCTAAGGTCCTAATGCCCGAGGATAAGATCGCAAAACCACCCCAAATTAGAGCTCCTTAGAGATTGGGTGGGAATATAATTTATTGTTCACACTGGACTGCTTTTAGAGTCTAAGGGGATACTGTTAATAATTATAATGGGCACAACAGATGTGAATGAGGACTGTTCTGGAGTTTATAGCTACCCTACTTAGAGATCACCATATCCTGGGCCCATTTTTTAAAATTGTGGTAAAATAACAAAATTTTCCATTTCAACCATTTTAAATGTACAATTCAGTGGCATTAATTACATTCACAATGTCCTGCCACCATCGCCGTTTTGTATTTCCAAAACGTTTCATTACTCCAAACAGAATTTCTGTACTCATTAAGCAGTAACTCCCCATTTACCCTTCCCACTAGTCCCTGGTAATCAGTGTATTTTCTGTCTTTATGAATTTGTTTATTCTAGATATTTCACATAAATGGAATTATATTGTACAATATTTGACGTTTTCTGTATGGCATGTTTCACTTACAATGTTTTCAAGGTTCATCTATTTTGTAGCATGCAGCAATACTTCATTTTGTTTTGTAGCTGAATAATATTCCCTTGTATGGTGGCCGGGCTCGGTGGCTCACACTTGTAATCCTAGCACTCTGGAAGGCCGAGGAGGGAGGATTGTTTGAGCTCAGGAGTTTGAGACCAGCCTGAGCAAGAGCGAGACCCTCGTCTCTACCAAAAATAGAAAGAAATTATATGGTTAACTAAAAGTATATATAGAAAAAATTAGCCGGACATGGCGGCGCATGCCTGTAGTCCCAGCTACTCGGGAGGCTGAAGCAGGAGGTTTGCTTGAGCCCAGGAGTTTGAGGTTGCTGTGAGCTAGACTGACGCTATGGCACTCTAGCCAGGCAACAGAGTGAGACTCTGTCTCAAAAAAAAAAAAAAATTCCCTTGTATGGATATATCTCAGTTTGTTTATCCATTTATCTGTTGATGGACACTTGGTTTGTTTCTACCTGTTGGCTGTTACAAACTACTACAAACATTTGGTACAAGTATTTGTTTGGGGTCCCAATTTCTCCACATCCTTGCCAACATTTTTTTAAAAGCCTTCCTAGTAGTCTGAAATGTTATCTTATTGTGATTTTGGTTTGCATTTCCCTAATAACTAACAATGAGCATATTTTTATGTACTTATTGGTCATTTGTGTATCTTCTCTGGAAAAATGTCTATTAACGTCCTTTGCTCATTTTTGAACTGGATTGTTTATCTTTTTGTTGATGAGTTGTAGGAGTTCTAAATATATATCCTGGATATTAAATACTTATCAGGTATATGATTAGCAAACATTTTCTGCCATCATGGGGGTTGTCTTTTCTCTCTCTTGATAGTGTTCTTTGATGCACAAAAGTTTTTAATTTCAGTGAAGTCCAATTTATCTATTTTTTTCTTTAGTTGTCTGTACTTTTGGTGTCATATTTGAGAAACCATTTCCAAATCCAAGGTCATGCAGCCCATTTCATTTTACAGATGTAGACATTGAAGCCTACAGGAGAAAGGCCTGAGGGCTCAAGCTCACTAGAAGTTAATGTCATCTGGGACTAAGACCCAGAGTTCGCTTCACAACCCGTGCTAAAAAACAACTTAAAAAAAAAAAAACATTGAGTGGAGTTTTATTTGCAATGATAAAACACACTGCAATAGAATAAAACCTTCAGAACAACTTTGTTTCCAGAATAAAGCAAGAAGGTGGTACATACAGTTCAAATTATGACAGGAGATAACTCTGGATAATTTTGGGGTCAGTATTAAGCAAACAAAGTTACTGTTGTTGATAAAGAAACAAACAAGATCCTGGCTTATCTCAGGACATAACATTTATAAGAATGGCCCTTTCATTCATGGCTTAGGATACTAGAATTTTAGAAATCTAAATCTTTCCTGGATGAGTTATCTGAAGGGCTCCCTGTCTGAAGCCAAGAGCCAAAATGTCAACTTCACTTAAAACTTTTTTTTACCAGTGTACATTAATAGAAATGCACTCACAAAATTTTCCTTTTTTAAAAAAATCGGGGACACATGTCTGAAGTTTCAAATCATTTAATTCAACAAATATCTACAAAGAACTTTAAGTCTATTACTGTCTTTATTCTTACTTTATGCATTAATTTGAAAAGTAAATATTATTAATAATAATTTCACCTTCTCTGAGATTAACATGTTGTACTCTGTTAGGGCTTGAACAAAACTATTTCTTCTATCATGTATCCAGGTCAAGATGAATGTAGTGTAATGGCAATGCTTTCCCATCACATTCATTTCTGGAGATTTTTAAATAGCATCATTTTTTTTTCCTTCAAAACTACAAAGTTTGGGATAGAGAGAAAGTAATTAGAAATTACAGGAGGGAGGAATTCTTAGGTACTGTACTGATTGGAATAGGTGGTTGTGGTGGTGGGGTCATTCCCATATTCTGTTGTGCTTTTAAAGAGTATATGAAAACTTTCACTCTTGGAAATTAAAAAAATTTCTGCCCAAAATAGAGCCTACAAAAGCTCCCTTCTTTAAGCATTTAATTTTATAGGCAGAGAAGTTGCTGATTATAGTATCTCCCTCATTCGCATCTTTCCACCAACCTTCCTACCTGTGAGCCAATTTTTTTTTAATAGAATTGGCTTTTAAAACAAACAAACCTGAAAGAAAAGTGAGTTTAAATATGATTTTTTTTTTTTTTTTTTTTTTTGCCAGGCACAATGGCCCATGCTTGTAATCCTAGCACTCTGGGAGGCTGAGGCAGGAGGATCACCTGAGGCCAGGAGTTACAGACCAGCCTGGGCAATAATGAAACTCTGCCTCTACAAAAATTAAAAAATTAGCCAGGTGCAATGGCACGTGCCTATAGTCTCAGCTACTCGGGAGGCTGAAGCAGGAGGATTGCTTGAGTCTAAGAGTTTGAGGTTGCAGTGAGCTATGATGATGCCACTGCACTCTAGCCTGCGCAACAGAGAGAGACTCTGTCTCAAACAAATAAATAAATAAGATTTTTTGTACTTGCAGAACATATCTCAGAATCATAAGAAGACATAATAATTACCTCCTTTGTTTCTTTCCAAGATTTCTACAAAGAATTATAGCAAATATTTTTATATCTCTATAAAAATCAGACCATTCTAATACAACATATTTTCTAGTTCAGTTTGTCTTTAAGCATGTGAGACTGCTTGGTTCTAAAGTCTTTTTCAAGTTAGGGCAGTCTCACTGCTAAGGAGAGAAGCTCTTTGGCAGTCTGTGGGACTGCAAAATCTGATTTCTTACTAGTTAAAGATTACTCATAAGTAGAGTTGCCAGATTTAGCAAATAAAAATTGGATGCCCAGTTAAATTTTTAATATAAGATTTGAAATTAAAATTTAACTTAGCATCCTGTACTTTATCTGGCAACCCAATTCATAATACACCAATATTATTCATTCATCTCATTTTAACATGTATTTATTGAACACCACTAGTTTAACATATTGGGCTAGGCTTTGTAGGTCAGATTGAATGTAAAACTTGTGTCCTTAAAGAATTTATAATTATTGGGAGAAACAAGGCAGTACACTGAAATTATAAATAAGCAAACAACACTGTATGTACAATAACATACATATGGCTGTCTGTCAATCTTTGTGTGGTCTGTTTCTTTGAATTTTAAGGATTAGTCCTTTCCAGATATTTGTATTTGTAAGAACAGAGTCCTTCCTCTATAGGAAAGCTCTGTCTTGGAATCAACATGGCTTTGCCTGTTCATTGTTACCAAAGAATAAATATCTGCTATTGAACAAGACTGTCTAACATTTAAACTCTGCATAAAGTGAAAAATTAGAAAGCTAGATACTTAAATACTCTTTTTTTTCATTATAATTTCAAATTTGCTTTATCTTATGATTGATATTTAATCCGTAGTGGGTTTTTTTTTTTTTTTTGTTGTTGTTGTTGTTGTTGTTGAGACAGAGTCTCACTCTGTTGCCTGGGCTAGAGTGTCCTGGCATCAGCCTAGCTCACAGCAACCTCAAATTCCTGGGGTCAAGTGATTCTCCTGCCTCAGCCTCCCGGGTAGAGGGGACTACAGGTGCTCACCACCACGACTGGCTAATTTTTTGTTTCTATTTTTAGTTGCTCAACTAATTTTTTTCTATTTTTAGTAGAGACGGGGTCTCACTTTTGCTCAGACTGGTCTCCAACTCCTGACCTCAAGCGATCCTCCTGCCTCAGCCTCCCAGAGTGCTAGGATTACAGGCATGAGCCACTGTGCCCAGCAATAGTGGTTTGCTATTAATGTATTTGTGCTTTTGATTTTACCTTCTGTTAAGAATTTAGTGAAATTTAATGATCCCTAAACAAACACTTGATAAGATGGTAATTAAAGGACAATGTGACCCCTTTGCAACTCACAAATCATTTTGTAATGTGATAAATTTCATTCTCTAATTTATAGGTAAAATAGGTTAGTAGTTCAGATACTAATGTTAAGTTTTCTATCAAATAATATAAGAGGGATAATATCCCAAGGGGGGAGAGTGACATCTCTAAAGAAATATTTTTTTATCTCTCTCCCTCTAAGTGATAATAACTACTTATTGAGTTCTTTCTGTGTGCTAAGTGTTTTACTGAACATCATTTAATTGAATCCTTATGGGGAACCTGAGGCTAGAGATGTAGTCTATTATTTTTGGAGGACAAATACTAGAGAGAAAGCACAACAGCATGCAACATTTTTTTTTAAATGAGGAGTTTTAAAGGACTCAATTATGAAAAGAGATTTGGGTTAAACATTAGGAAAAATTTCCCAATAATGAAGAACTGGAAGAGGGGAGAGTGGGAGAGTGAAGAGATAGTCTTCATTATATATACTGCAGAGTCAGTTGATGTTTATGTGCCTAGAAACTGATGGAGATGAAGTCCTATGATATCCTCTGAGCTTGGTAATTCTGGGAGATGGAGTTTGCCTAGAGACCAAAGTAGGGACCTTTATCTGCTGTGCATTTCTCTTTTCAGCTTCAACTCCACGCCCACCGGTTCTGGAACCTTGTACTAAGCAATCTGCTACGATTCCTACTTCTAAAACAAAAGTAATTATTTCCTATTGGATTTTTATTTCAAAAAGAATATGCCTACAATTAAACTTACTATCTTCCTCCCCTTCTTGACTTTCTGGGCCTCTTTAGGTACTCCTTTTTTTCTTTCCTTCCCCTAGAACCAAATTCCTTAAATAAAAGAGTCTTTACTTCTTGCCTCCATTTCTTCATCTCGAATTTACTCCAAAATCCCAATCTGGCTTCTGTCCTCATTACTCCATTGAAACTTCTTAGATTCAGGCCACCAATAACCCTTTTTAAAAGAATACTTTCTTGAGGAATAATTTATGTATCATAAAAGCCATTCATTTTAAGTGTACAATTCAGTGATTTTTAGTAAATGTACAGAATTGTGCGGTCATCACCGCAATCCAATTTTAGAACATTTCTACCACCCTAAAAAGATCCTTTGTCCCGATTTGCAGTCACTTACCTTTTGATAGCAGATTCAATGGACACTTTTCAGTCCTCAATTTTTTTAACTGCTCTGATGTATTTGACACTGCTTACTGTGCCTTTCCTTTTGAAACTTTCTCTTCCCTTGGCTTTCTTGTCACCACGCTCTCTCCTGGTTTTCCACCTAACTTTCTGGCATTTCTTCACAGACTACTTTCTCTGCCTGACTTTAAATATTGCTATTCCATAGGATTCTGGCCTAGCCTTCTCAGCCTACACTCTACTTAGGTGATCACAGCCATCCTTATTACTGCAACTGCCACGTATGAACTGATGACTCCAAAATCTCTATCCCCTGCTCAGACTTATGCTCTGAGCTCTAGATTGGTACAATATAGTAGCGAAAATACTTACCATCAACAGCGGTCATCTCTTGGGCTTTGG
Source organism: Lemur catta (assembly GCF_020740605.2). Taxonomy (NCBI): domain Eukaryota; kingdom Metazoa; phylum Chordata; class Mammalia; order Primates; family Lemuridae; genus Lemur; species Lemur catta. The sequence goes on from NC_059134.1 coordinate 58,566,647, forward strand.
CTGTAATAAAATGCAAATAGAAAACTTAAAAAATCAGAAGATAAATCCTGTTTATCCTGGAGGAGAGAATTAAGATTCACCCATATCTTATTAAGTTTTCAAAGTGGTGGATGATATATGAAATATGCACGATCTCTGTGGTCTGTAGACATAATATACTCTTCTTAGCAGATCTGGTAAGTTAAATAGAGCTATGAAGTATCTGCACCTCTATTACATACTGTATTCTGACTTAAATTTAGTTTTTTTTACATTTGCCTCACCAGTAGATTGATGTAACCTCAAGAGCAAGAACCAAATCTTTTTATGTTTTGTGTTTCCAGTAGGAAAGCAGAGTGCCTGATACACAGTTGTCAAAAGTGTTTGTAGAGTGAATAAATGAACAAATAAATATTTCAGGACAAAGCATGCTCAAAATTGAGCTGGTATGTTTAGTGTGGTGAACACTGGTATGGTGTTGGGCTGCCAAATATTATTTTCCATCTTTTCCTCCTTACAAAAAATTGCAATTTTATTGCAAAAATCCATCTTCCTCCACACAGCCATATAACTCAGTTCCAGTCATAGTAATTCCATTTCTCTTGCAGTGACAGATTTAGGATGGGCATATGTAACAATTCTAGCCAATGAGATGTAATGGGTGGTCTGCTGGGGAGACTCTCAGGGAGGTTGTTTTTACTTATAGAGATACATAGAGACAGTTCCTTTCTCTGAACTTTATAGTATCTATGTGTGTCAACTGGAACTGTGGCAGGCATTTTGTTATTATTGGGCAAGCTAATGTCTAACAGCAATGTCAATATATTGAGGAAGGCAAAGCAGAAATACAGAAGAACCTGGTCCTTGTAAACAACCCTGGAGCTGTCCTAGCTTGGGACTTCTTTATGTGATTTGCCTTATCGGTTGTTTTTTTGTTTTTGTTTTTTTAGTGGTTTTTTATTAGGGACAGTGTCTGCGTCTCACTCTGTCACCCAGGCTAGAGTGTAGTGGCACAATCATAGCTCACTGCAGCCTCAAACTCCTGGTCTCAGGGAATCCTTCTGCCTCAGTCTCCCAAGTAGTGGGGACTGCAGGCACGTGCCACCAAGCCTGGTTAATTTTTCTATTTTTTGTGGAGATGGGTCTCGCTATGTTCCCCAGACCGGTCTTGAACTCATGGCTTCAAGCAGGCCTCCTGCCTTGGCCTCCCAAAGTGCTGGGATTACAGGCTCAAGCCACCACGCCCAGCCTGTTTAAACTATTTAGAGCTGAAAGGTTTCTAACTTAGTAAATGGATCACTTAGCAAATAAACTGTGTCTTTTTTTTTCCTGATCAAAAGATAGTGGAATGTGGACAAAGGGCACATATCAACCCTGTTGTAATCTCTCTTCTCTGTATTGGACTACAGCTGCAATGTAGATGTTTTGCATGCCTCCTCTGGAAAGACTGCATGCTGACCATGGTAGTCTCAGATCTGGACACAGAAATAACAGCATGTCAAGTAAAGACAGTTGGTAGGATCAGTAATATGAGAATTTCTTGTGTTTACTGATAAAAATAATGAGAATTTTCAGCTGGTAGAATACTACCACCCAATGCTGGCATTTTCAGCCAGGGGTGAATCCCAATAGTAGTAATTTTCAGGAGGGTTGAAGATACATGTTGACACTGGTTCTTTGCCATTTTTATAATGTTTTTATCCACGTTCCAGTACATTTATCTTTTTCTCCTTCTCTTCCTTCTACTCAAATTCTGCCAGTCTGCCAATATACAATTGAGATTTCACCCTTGTAATAACCTCTTTCTCCTCTAATCTCTTACAGAGGCCTTTGTACCTTATTTGGTGATTGGTCATGCAGTGCCTTGTGAAATCTGTTTTTATTATTTTGAAATAGTTAAATCTTTATTGTTTAACTTTTTATGTCTTTCTTCTTCAACTAAGTAAGCTCCTTAAGAGCAGAATAAATGTCAGCAAAAGTACCTCCTCCCTTGGATAATAAGTTGTTAAATAAATGTACATTGTACATTTTATTGTACAAAGTTATTACATATATTACAAAACTGTGGTTAAAAACATATAACAAAATCTACCATTTAATCATTCTTAAGTGTACAGTTCAATAGTGTTGAGTATATTCACATTGTTGTGAAACAGATCTCCAGAACTTTTTCTTCTTCTTGAAAATCTAAAACTCCATCCTATTAAACAATTCTCCCTTTTCCCCCTCCCTCCAGCCCCTGGCAACTACCATTCTATTTTCTTTCTATGACTTTGACTACTAGCAATACCTTATATAAGTGGAATCATATGGTATTTGTCCTTTCGTGACTGACTCCTTTCACTTAGCATAACGTTTTCAAGGTTCATCCATGTTGTAGCATATGACAGGATTTCCTTTTGTTAAGGCTGAATAATATTCTGTTGTATGGATATACCACATTTGGTTTATTCATTCATCTAGCCATGGATGAATAAACGGCTTCTCAGCCTTCTGAGTAATGGGACTACTGGTGTGTGCTACTACACCTGGCTAATTTTTTGGGTTGCTTCCACTTCTAGGCTATTGCTTCTACCTCTAGGGTGCTACTATGAACAGGAGTGTGCAAATGTCTCTTCAAGACACTGTTTTCAATTCTTTCGGATATGTACCCAGAAGTGGGATTGTTGGATCATATGGTAGTTCTATTTCTAAATTTTTATTTCTTTATTTATTTTTAGAGACAGAGTCTTGCTCTGTCACCCAGACTGGAGTGCAGTGGTGTGATCCTAGCTTCCTGCAACCTCAAACTCCTGGGCTCAACTGATCTTCCTGCCTCAGCCTCCTGAGTAGCTGGGACCTCAGGTGTGCACCACCATGTGTGGCTAAGTTTTAATATTTTTTAGAGACAGGGTCTCACTGTGTTGCCCAGGCTAGTCAACTACTGGCCTCAAGTGACCCTCCTACCTCAGCCTTCCAAAGTGCTGGGATTACGGGCATGAGCCACTGCATCTGACCTAGTTCCATTTTTAATTTATTGCAGAACTTCCATGTTTTTCATAGCAGTTGTACTATTTTACAATTCCACCAACAGAGCGCAAGAGTTCCATTTTCTCTGTATCATCACCAACATTTGTTATTTTCTGAGGTTTTTTTGATAGTAACCATTTTTTTTTTTTTTTTTTTTTTTTGAGACAAGAGTCTTGCTCTGTTGCCCGGGCTAGAGTGCCATGGCATCAGCCTAGCTCACAGCAACCTTAAACTCCTGGGCTTAAGCAATCCTTCTGCCTCAGCCTCCCGAGTAGCTGGGACTACAGGCATGCGCCACCATGCCTGGCTAATTTTTTTCTGTATATATTTTTAGTTGTCTATATAATTTCTTTCTATTTTTAGTAGAGACGGGGTCTTGCTTTTGCTCAGGCTGGTCTCGAACTCCTGAGCTCAAACGATCTGCCCGCCTCGGCCTCCCAGAGTGGTAGGATTACAGGCGTGAGCCACCGTGCCCGGCCAATAGTAGCCATTTTGATGAGTGTGCCGTGATATCTCATTATGGTTTCGATTTGCATTTTCCCTGGTGATTAGTGACATTGAGCATCTTTTCATATACTTGTTGGCTATTTGTATATCATTTGTTTGGAGAAATGTCTGTTCAAGTACTTTGTCCATTTTTATTTTGTTTATTTATTTATTTATTTTTGAGACAGGATCTTGCTCTGTTGCCTAGGCTAGAGTACAGTGGTGTGATCGTCACTCATTGCAACTTCAAACTCATGGGCTCAAGTGATCCTCCTGCCTCAGCCTTCTGAGTAATGGGACTACTGGTGTGTGCTACTACACCTGGCTAATTTTTAAATTTTTTGTAGAGACAGGCTGTCTTGCTATGTTGCTCAGGCTAGTCTCAATCTCCCGGGCTCAAGCGATGCTCCCATCTTGGCCTCCCAAAGTCTAGGCATGAGACATCACTACTGTCCTACTTTTAAGTTAGATTATCTGATTTTTTGTTCTTGAGTTCTGTATGTAGTCTGGATATTAACCCCTTATCAAATGCATTGTACATTTTTAATACAAATGCTAAGAGTGTGTAGAGGAAACAGACTTAGCAAAGGAGTAAGAAATCTTATTAGAAATTTTCTGTGTATATTGTTGCTGAGAGCTAAACAGATTTTCAGGATTACAAAAATATCCTTACTTTACCTCCTGAAGTATATAGTCATTCAGTGGTAGTAAGTATGGGGAATCAAAGAAGACAGGATTTAAGTGTTTGTATGATGTTGACTTCTATGCTTTACTTTTCTTTCCCCTCTTCTCAGTGCAAAGCACATTGTCTTATGTATCATTTGTCCATAAAAAGTATTGAAACACATTAAAAAATGTATAGAAACATTGATCGGGTGTCGGGCAAATGTGGGTGGGGGAGGGGATGGTGTATACATACATAATGAGTGCGATGTGCACTGTCTAGGGGATGGACACGTTTGAAGCTCTGACTGGGGGGTGGGGGCACAAGGGCAATATACGTAACCTAAACTTTTGTACCCCCACAATATGCTGAAATAAGAATAAAAAAATGTATAGAGACTTGAGGATAAGTTCAAGAGTGTTTATTGTACTGCCATAATTTATTTTGTACAAATAGTTTATATTCTTTGTCTCTACTTCGTATTTATTTATTTATTTTGAGATGGGGGTCTTGCTCTGTTGCCCAGGTTGGAGTGCAGGGGTGTGATCATAGCTCACTGCAGCCTCAAATTCCTGGGCTCAAGCAATCCTCCTACCTTGGCCTTCCAAAGTGTTGAGATTACAGGCATGAGACACTTCGGCCAGCTTATTTTTATTTTTTATAGAAATATAATTCACATATCATAAAAGTTACCCCTTTAAAGTATACAAATCAGTAGTTTTTAGCATAGTCACAATATAATGCAACCATTACCACTTTCTAATTCCTGAACATTACAGCAGTCTAAAAAGAAAAGGCTAATATATAGTCTTTTGTATTGGACTTCTTTCAATTTACATAATGTTTTCAATGTTCATCTATGCTATAGTATGTATCAGCATTCATTCCTTTTTATGGCTTAATAGTAGCCCATTATATGGGTATACCAGATTTGTTTACCCATCCATCAGTTGAGGGACATTTGGGTTGCTCCCAGTTTTTGGCTATTAGGAATAATGCTGTTGTGAACATTCATGTAGAAGTTTTTGTGGGGACATATGTTTTCCAATTCTCAGTATAGCTGGGAGTGGAATTGTTGGGTCAATTTTTTCAGAAAACTTTTTAGTAATAATAGAAGGTAGCACATAATTAGAGCTCAGTGAGGGACTGGTAAAAACCATAAGAAGTAGAAGAAGAGATTTGCTAAGGGAAAAATCACTGTGGCCTGGCATGCAGCATCTCAGTACTTTAAAAAATTTAATTATACTTAATGTTATACCTGTACATATTAATAGATTTTAAAGGTCTGGTAGTGCTATAATGCTATTTTAATTTGCCTAGTTTTTATTGTACTTGTTGGTAAGTTTTCCTTCGCCCTCCAGTTGTCTCTCAACTAAATTTTCTATATGGTCAAATTTAACCTTCATCCTTCTGCTCCATCTGGACTGATTACTCTTTAGGCCTGCTGTAAAACTCTTGCCTTGTGACTTTTTTTTTTTTTTTTGCCTTTCTTGGGAATTCCTTTTTCTCCTTTCTTGTATAGAATTTACTATTTCTGGATCTATATCTTCCTTATTTTTACTTTAGCTCCTTGTTTGGCTACTCAGCTTTTTGAAAAAGGTAACATGGGAGGTAAATTTTTAAGACCTTGCATATCTGAAAATATTTTTGCTCTACCTACACATTTAAATAATAGTTTGCCTGGGAATAGTATTCTAGGTTGAAAATCCTTTTTCACTTAGGTGTTGCCTCATGGTTTCCAAGTTTCCAATGTTATTCTCTTTTTTTTTTTTTTTTGAGACAGTCTCAGTCTGTTGCCCAGGCTAGAGTGAGTGCCATGGCATCAGCCTAGCTCACAGCAACCTCAAACTCCTGGGCTCAAGCAATCCTCCTGCCTCAGCCTCCCGAGTAGCTGGGACTACAGTCATGCGCCACCATGCCCAGCTAATTTTTTCTATATATATTTTTAGTTGGCCAGATCATTTCTTTCTATTTTTTAGTAGAGACGGGGTCTCGCTCTTGCTCAGGCTGGTCTCAAATCCTGACCTTGAGTAATCCATCCGCCTCGGCCTCCCAGAGTACGAGGATTACAGGCGTGAGCCACCACGCCCAGCCCACTTTTCTTAAATATATGGTGTGCCTTTACAGTTTGTTCATATTTAAAAGTATTTAACAAATGAATTGAAATTTCACTGTGAGTGGGTGGCATTTATTGATTAGAGGGGTTCATTAGAGAATGATTTGTTGGCGAACTGGCTTTCTTATTGAAGGACCTCTATATTGAAAATTTATAGGTCCTTTCTGTGGGATATTTATTTATCTACAGAAGGCTATTTTAGTCTCTTTTTTGGGCATATGAGATTGTGTTATGGAAGGTGCTTGGGGAGAGATAATTGACTATCAATCCCTGTTTTCTGGCAGCACCTCACTCTGATACTCTACTATGCCTGGTTAAATGAGCCTAGAGCCTCATTTATTAAGTTCCTCCATAGGTAGAGATGGGTTTATAACTTCTGTTTATACAATCTTTGATACAGTTCCCTTGATTTTGGTCCCTTACCTTACTCTACCTTATATGGTATATGGTGTTTCACATTCCTGAGCCTTTCTGCATTCTGCTTGGTTGATTAGCTTGCTTCTCGTTACTTTCTCCTTCAGTAAGCATTTTCTATGTTCTGTTTAGTCAGTTACCACTGTTATATCTTTGTCTCCCAACTTAAAATATGGCTCTGGTTCTCTAACACTAGATAGAGTGACAACAACAAAAATATGGCTCTGGGTTAAAGATGTCAGTGCCAGAGTTTGCATTTTATTTATTATTATTTTGGACTGTTTCAGAAAAGGAAGAAGACAGAAAAATTTTAATCTATCTTCCTAAATTGGGAGTTTGTTCAAGTTTTCCCCATGATGTTGTGGCTTATTATCTCACTGGACAGTTTGAGCTACAACTTCTATAATTATTTTGATATCTTTTGATTTTTATATAAAATAAAGTCCTAGTCACTTAAAAAAAATCTGAAGAAATGTTCACAGAAAGATAATGTCTCTTGGCTTTCTTAGGCAAATTAAAATTTGGCTGTATAGTTTGTTGGTATTTCAGTCCAAACAGCGTTGGTCTCACTTTTCTGTCCTAAGATGCTCTGTTCTTTATATAAACAGCAGTAGAAGCAGTTGTTCTCTTCTACTCTGAAAGTGATCATCTCTTCGTAGCAGGTGGAGTGATTCATTCTTGTGTACATCTTAGAGGAGACTTTATTATTTGTGGAGGTTAGAGTGTGGGGAGAGGAAAGCTCCAGCAATATGTCAGGTATTACACATTCTGGACTAGCATAAAAAGAATCAAATTCTTCCCCCACTGCAATTTCAAAGCCTAGAAGTAACATCCCACTTATAAGGCTCTGAGAAATCACATTATTCATAACAGGGACCATGATTCACATGAAAAGAACAAATGGAATTATCAAAAATAGATTCTGTAGATCAATCTGTAGCAAAAATATCTTCTGACTTAGCCATTAATTGGCTATAATCACAGGAAGGATCATTCCATTTAAGTTCTACCACCTTCTCCTCCACTTTGACTGAGTAACTTTCATTCCTCTCCCATGGGACAACCTTATAGGTCAAAGTTTTTGGGAAACAGGTTTTAACATGGAGCCTCCCTTTTTTTTCTTGTGGTCCTTTTAAAACAAAGCTTACTTAAACACACATTGTGTTAATTGTCCTTGTTTAATTGGTCACCTTGAATTATTGAGTATTTGTCATTTTTATGCTTTGTATATTGACCCATTATTTTTAGTAGCAATGATTATAATAACCTGCAGTGTGGGTTAGAAGGTCTTTGCATTGGATGGGATTTGAATTCCTGCCAGAGCTATTACTTGTTTCAAATATGAGCAATATGATTTCAGTCCTTTTACCTGGACAGTTTTTCCCCTTCTATTGATTTCCTGCTTCTCCAAGAGTAATAAATCCTTTTTTAAGGAGTAGTAAAGAGAAAAAGGCAGTTCAAGTTTGATAACTACTACTTTACATACACGCACAGTATTGAGTGCCTAATGTTCAAGGAATTGTGCAAGGTGTTTTAAGGGATCTAAAGATAAGAATGTCAGCTGCTTTCAGCTGCAATTAACAATGACAAAGAAATACAAAGACATTTATATTATAGAGATATTATTAAATATAAAAACATTTATTATTTTATTAAAGAGAAAGCCAGAGAAAGGCCAGTTCTGGGGTTGGTACAGTGGCTCAATGCTGTCTGTTAGCTTTCTACTTTAGCCATCATCAATGGATTGGCATTTTTCTTCAGAATTATATATTAATGTTCAGAAGAGCTGTCTTAATTCTAGGTATCATGTTCTTATGCAATCACATCCAATGGCAGAAAAATGGCAATTTTTCCTCATCTGTCTCTTTTTATTAAGGAAGAAAATTTATCTCAGAACCCTCTAGCACATTTCCTCCATTTTCTACTGGCTCAGATTGAGTCATGCACCCATACCTTAGCTAAAGGGAAGCTGCATGTCATCTCCAGTATGTATCGTGGGAGTATGTGTATATGTTGTGCATGTATTGTTGGATAGGCAACCAATAGTCTCTGCCACTAAGAATAAGATGAAATCCCAGTCTTCCCTCAAGAAGCTTCAGGTCTGTCAGGGCAGAAGACAAGCTATAATTTTATTACAATTTCTGTGTGATAGATTCCTGATACACTCATGGGCTTCAAATTAGAAGTCCCCTTTAAATTCATCATTGAAAACTGCTCTAGGTTCTTTGGATTTGGAGCTGACAAGCCTATCCTTTCCCATTGTTCCTAATTTTTAGTTATACATCTTTTTCATAAGTTATCTTTAAGAATGAAGTACCAATTTACATAATATATTTTTGGGTGTTGTTCTCATTCTCCAAAATGCTCTTACCATTCATTCCTTCTCTGCATGCCCAAATCCCATTCATACTTTGAAGATAGCAAAAAATAATCCCTCTCATTTATATCATTTTGTTAGCAAATATCTGTTGCATGCTTACTATGTAGCAAGTGCTCTTCAAGAGCTGGGGAGACAAGAGATGAAAACTGGCCTCACTGAGCTTACAGTCAGGTAGGGAAGAATGACAATTAACAACAGGTAAGTGATGGGGAAAAATAGGGTACAATGGGAGGGCAGGCAAGGGTATTTATATTATGGGGGGATGGGAATGGACAAGGAAGCCTTCTTGAAGACTTCTGCAGTGGATTGAATGTTTGTGTCCCCCCAAATTCATATGTTGAAATTCTATTCCCCAGTGTGATGGTATTAGTAGGTGGGGCCTTAGGGAGGTGATTAGGTCATGAGGAGGGAGTCCTCATGACTGGAATTAGTGCCCTTGTAAAAGGGACCACAGAGCTTTGTGCAGTGGCAGTATTGTAGCCAATGAGGTTTATCTGAGGTGTGATTATTGCTAATTGAAAACTTTTCCTGATACCCTGCCATGACGACTTGAAATATAGTTGGCACTGGCAATTTTTGACAGTCTTTACGGAGACTGAAAAAATAAAAAAAATTAAAAAAAAAAATAAGGGGGCCAGGCGCGGTGGCTCACGCCTGTAATCCTAGCACTCTGGGAGGCTGAGGCGGGTGGATCATTTGAGCTCAGGAGTTCGAAACCAGCCTGAGCAAGAGCAAGACCTCGTCTCTACTGAAAAAATAGAAAGAAATTAGCTGGACAACTAAAAATATATAGAAAAAATTAGCAGGGCATGGTGGTGCATGCCTATAGTCCCAGCTACTTGGGAGGCTGAGGCAGTAGGATTGCTTGAGCCCAGGAGTTTGAGGTTGCTGTGAGCTAGGCTGACGCCATGGCACTCTAGCCTGGGCAACAGAGTGAGACTCTGTCTCGAAAAAAAAAAGAAAAAAAAAAAAGTAAAAGGGACCCCAGAGAGCTCTCTTGCCCTCTTTTTGCCATGTGAAGACACAGTGAAAGGATGGTTGTCTATGAGCCAGGAAGCAAGCCTTCATTAGACACCTGAATCTTCTAGCACCTTGATCTTGGACTTTCCAGTTTCTCTCTAGAACTGTGTGAAATAAATGTTTGTTGTTTAAGCCACCCAGTCTATGTTATTCTGTTCTAGCAGCCTGAATGGACTAAGACAACTTCTTTAAGTGATAACTGAAGGATGAGTAGGAATTGGGGAAGGGTGGGAAAGGGAGGGGAAAAGTTTTCAAGGTAAAGAGAAGAGTGTGGGAAATCATGGAGGTGAAAATGGTGTTGAAAGTGCCCTTCAAAAGGGCTTCTCTAATTCCTCCTTTATCAGTAATTTTTCCATTTACTGAATACTGTAGCACTTGATATACATTAGATCATAAGATCTCTGAAGATAAAACATATGACTTACACAGAATATTTGATAAATATGAAGGCAGATTCAGAAGAGAATGAGGCTATATATGTGTCAATGCAAAATGAAAGCATAAAACATGAAAACATTTGAGGTGAGAGGTAGACTATACCATACATCTCTTCAAAATGATAGGGGATATGCACTATAGGATGTTTAAAAAAAAATGGTAGAGGATAGCACCACCTGTCTAGGTGACTACAGAGACCAAAGCAGCAGAGAGGAATTGATTCATAAAGTTCTGTAGGAAGTACAAAGTAATTATAGTTCCAATCTTCAGATTTTACTTTAAAGGCTATTGCAGGAAACATAATGAAAGCCTGGTACCCATCAGAAAGGAAAAATAACCACACACTTTTGTTTGCAAGACCTTTTTAAAATTAGTTTCTTGGTTTAGCCTGCTCTTTGTATGTGCCAGGGTTCTGGGTTACTGGTGGGGAGGATCCTACCAGATCTGATAAACTACTTGTGAGGCGAATGTGATAACCACTACACTATGGAAACAACTGTCTGATAAACTACTTGTAAAATCACATATTAAAAAAAAAATCAAATGTCCATGTCATAACTCAGGTTTATACCATTTCATTTTAAACGCATGTTCTAAAATCCTTCTGGCACTTGGCTGAGAGAGGAACCAGAAGGGAGTAACTTTTGACAGAGAAGGAGGTTTGAGGATATAGTTTTTATCTTGATAGGCCAGAATAGATGATATTTTAAGAACCTCAATTCCTATCCTTAATTTATTCTAGGTCAGCAATTCATCCCTGGGCTTTCATCCTGTCATTTCTATAGCTAAGTAAATAATAAAACCCAAATAATGAGAAAATGTATATAAGTATGTTATGTGAATAAGATACTATACACAAATTTAAGGACCTATTTTTTATTATTAACTTGGGAAGCATTTTTGAATCTGGCTTTTCAAAGTGTCCTCTTCAAGGGTAGGGTTTCTTTTTTTGGATCTTGTCCCACAGTATGGCGAGGTGTGGCTGAAGTTGTGTGGATGCCAAATTCTCTAATTTGATTTATCTAATTATTTATCTTTTATTATTAATAGTCTTAATTTTTAACAGCTTTAGATTTACAGAAAAATTAGTTATTACAGAAAGTTCCCAATATACCCCCACCCCATTTTCCTCTATTATTAACATATTATTAATAGTATGATACGTTTGTTACAATTAATGAATCAGTATTGATACATTGTTAACTAAAGTCCATACTTTATTCAGATTTCCATCCTTTTTTGTCTAATGTTCTTTTTCTGTTCCAGGATCCCATTCAGCTTAAAACTTAAATTTAGTGGTTTTAGTTGTCACGTTAGTGTCATGTTAGTTAACATGTCAGTTGTCCATATTACATTTAGTTGTCATATCTCCTTAGGTTCCTCTTGGCTGTGCCATTAACCTTCATTTTTTTGGATCATGAACCAGCTTGAAAATCTGATGAAAACTATGGACCCTCTCCACAGAAAAATGCACATTCTTCAGATGGCTTAATGGAAGTCTACCTGTAGCAGATTTAGAAGCCCTGCTTTAGGAGGAAAGGGTGATCGTTCCCCAGTTTTAGGCTCTAGCTCAAGCTTTCCCTCTAATTTGTTGTGTGACCTTCAGCAAAGCTGTTTCCTATGTCGGCCTCAGTTTCATCATGTGAAATGAGGGGTTCGGTTTACATGATGTCTAAATCCTTTTCTAGCAAGGTAGAAGGTGGGCGTCATCGACAGTTACGAGTTATCAACATCTGAGGAACAGAGGCTGGTCACAGAAGACCCAATCAGGTCAGGACAGGGAAGTGGATGGGCTCATCAATAAAGAGGTTGTGTAGAGGTTCATTGGGGGAAAAATGAGAAAACCTCTGTTCAACTTTATGGCTTTATGGATTTTGCAAGTCATTTTCTCCCTTGGGGCTTCAGTTTCCTCATCTGCAAAATGGAGAGGCCCTGTTTCTGGCAATTAAAAAATTCCTAGGAGCAGTGGAGGAGAATGTACCTAGTAAGATGCCGTGTGCGGAATTATGATGAGAAAGAAGATGCAGAAGTGGGGGTGGGTTCAGGGGTGAAGGGCGGATCTGAGGAATGTGAGGCAGGGCCCAGGGCTCAGGAAAGAGGCACCTATTACACACCTTAGGGCTACAGAACCCCACCTACACTTTGCGGAGTCATTCCATCTCTGCCCCGGCCCTGCCTCCGCCCCACCTTCCTCCCCCAGCCCTCCTCTCCCCTCCCCACAAGCTGAGATGCGCCACACTTCGCATGGCCGACGCGATACTCCGCTTTCCACTACTCAACGGCCGCGCGCGCTCTCGCGCTGCCACCTCACTCTTGTCTCTGCCCGTCCTCGGCCTCTTCTTATTGGCTCTTCCCGTAGGTGACGTAAGGGCTCCATGTTTCCAGTTCCTCACTTAACTCCTGGCTCTGCCCCGCCTCCTCCTTGCTGCTTCCGACACCAGTGGAAACCTAACCTGCCTTCGTCGCCGCCGCGAAGGAGGAGCCGGGAGAGCCGGCTAAAGCAGGAAGGCGCTGGCGGTAGCGCGCACGCATGTACGCACGCCGACGGCCAGCGGGGCGGCAGGCTCGCGCTCGGGCTCGCCCCGCGCCGCGCCAGAGGCTCGCGCACTCAGCAGGTTGGGCTGCGGCGGCGGCAGCTGTGGGAGCTGAGGCGCTGCGCGTGAGAGGTCCCAGACGCGTCTGCGGTTCCGGCTCCGCTACCCTCCGCCTCCCTCACCCCAGTCTACCTGCCGGGTGCTGAGGAAGGGAACGGCGCTAGCCTCGGGAACCCAGAGCACACCCCTGGCTGTCTCTGACACCGCCCTCCTTCCCTTCCCTGCCGCGGGCCTCGCTCGGTGCTAGGCGACTCTGCGGGGAGGCGGCGGCGGCGACGGCTGCCTGTCTGTGGAGGGTCCCGCTGCCCTCCAGCCTTGCTCCTCCGCCTGGCCCTGCAGCGGCCGAGAAAGCTCGGCGCCCGCGCTTCCGCTCGCCTTTTTCGTCAGCCTGTTGGAGCAGCGTCGGTCCGGGAGGTCTCTGGGCTGAGGCGGCGGCAGCTCCTCCGGCTTCATCATGTCCGCGGGCGGAGACTTCGGGAATCCGCTGAGGAAATTCAAGCTGGTGTTTCTGGGGGAGCAGAGCGGTGAGTGCGCGGCTCCCTGCTCCTGGCAGCTGGCCGCGGCTTCCCCGCACCACCCCCCGTGCGGCCCTTCGGTCGGCGGAGGCTCCCTGCGGGCCCCGCGTCTGCGCTCCGTTCTACCCTGGCCCTTCCCCGTGCTCGCCGACCCCTCTTTGCCACCGGCTCCTCGTCTGGATCCGTCGGTTGGCTTTTACCCTGTTCCCCGGGCCCTTCGGTCCCCGACTCTGCTGTCTCCGTTCCCCGCAGCCCTGCCCTCTCCCGTCGATCTGCCCTCCCTTCCCAGTCCTCACCCCGCCCAGCCCCAGCTTCTGTCCATTCTTTTCTTCCTCCGGTCTCCGTCGTCTCCTCTACCCCGGCCCTCTTTCTTGAGCCCCACCCTCATTCCTTGCTCTTTTCCCAGTTCGTCGGCTCCGTGAGGCCCACTCCGGGAAGCCCCACTCCTGGGAATGGGCCCTCTTCAACCTTGGCCAAGGAGGGTGGGATCTGGGCGTTGTTTTCCCCAGAGGCTTGGCCCTGAGAAGTGCGAATCTCGTGTACGGTGGAAGTGGTGGTTGTAGAAAAAATTCTTCGGTGCTTTTTACCTGGGTAGGAAATTAGTCTGGGTTATAGAGGAAATATATCTGAATTGGAGGCGACTTTGGGAATGAGGTGGTCGAGGTTGAAAGGGGTGGCATCGGCGGTGACGATTTTTGCCCCCTTGGATTGGGCTGTGGCTTGTCGGAAAATCTCATTTTCTTCTCTTGACTTTCATCACTGACAATTCTTTTGGCAGTGTTGTTAGTTTTTCGATCTTTGCCAGATGCTATGTCATGATCATTTTACTTGGAATTTTTCACATTTCAGCTCCCTTTTTCTCGTTTCAACATGAAGCAGCGTCTGATTCTCCTCATGGTGGTGCAAACAGGAATTACTGGGGAAATGTTAATTATTCATTTCTTCTTGAGTATTTTCCAGTGATATGTTTAGGATTCCTGTGAAAGAAGGAATTACGAACATCTTTGTTTTGTAGGATTTCCTTTGGGTAATAGAATAGAATAGAAATAAATTCATCATCTAGTTATCTAAATTAGATTTAAATACCATTTGGGCTAAAGGATTCTTTATGCTTAATATTTCATACTATTTGATGAGTAAAATTGTTATGCCATTTACTTGGTGCTTTATATCAGATACAAGATCCTAATTTTGTGATGGTTATCTGTAAGATTACTTCTAATAATTCTAATTTTATGCTATATTATACAAATTTGACCCTCAAACAATTCAGAGTATTACCCTCCTTTGTTTTTCTCACACTTTTCGTGACCATCTTTTAAATTCAGACATTGAGAGATTAGTTTCAAGTCATCAAACTTTGGGTACCTACTAGGTGTCTTAGGTGAGGTTATAGAAAACATTACTTAGTTGTTTGTTTTGACTGGAAGGCATATAACTGACATAAATTCATAGCTTTTATTACTGTCTTGAACTATACTAATTTGTATGGCATTACAGTACGTTAATACTAGTTGCAAAATCGCCTCCAGATGGACCTGGGAAGTTGTTTTTCTCCTTTCATAGGTAGATTATCTTCCTCTCCTCTTATGGGGAAAAATACAATCTTCCCTCCTTTTTGCTTACAGATTTTCCTGAAGTAAGTTTAAATTTGTTTCCTTAGGTGAGTAACTTGTTAGAACCTATGGAATTGATTCTGGTTCAACTGTTATATGACGATTTCAGGACAGTACCATACATAGAAATATAGCTTATTGGTTTTTATTGATAAATAGCATCTACAGTGCTTATTGTGCACTCTAGGGATGTTATTGTCTGCCTTACGTTATGATATAGAGCTATTTATTTAGTTTGTGTAAAAAGCCCATTAATCTCTCTGTCTAGGAAGATTTTAGTATGAATAGAGTTTTCACTTCTTAAGTATCTGCTGGTTAGTTTCCTTTGAATTTCTTGAATATGTTCTAATTCACAATACAGAGTTTAATGACTTCTTATTTCTTACTTTCTTTAAGTCTTTACTAGCCCCCTCCTTGTAATTCCTGAAACTTTGTTAGGTTTTTTAAAAAATAGGGTTTATTTTTTAGAACAGTTTTAGGTTTACAGAAAAATTGAGATGGTAGTGCAGAGGGTTCCATATACTCCTGCACCTAGTTTGCCCTATTAACATCTTAGGTTAGTATGGTACATTTGTTGCAATTAATGAGCCAATATTGATACGTTATTGCTAACTAAAGTCTATAGTTTATTCAGATTTCCTTAGTTTTTACCTAATGTCCTTTTTCTGTTTCAACATTCTAGTCAGGATACTGCATTATGTGAGGTTAATTATTTTTTGAGGCTACTGTATTGCTAAGTAATGCCATCCTGTAGCTTTGACAATGAAAGATTGATCTCTGTTTTCATGGTCAGTGTCTGTAGTTTTCTAATGCATTAGCAAAGATCTGTAGAATCCATGTCATCTTGATGTAACTCTTCATGAATTATTTATTTTTAGGTCTTTTGGAATTCCACAGTTCAGCTTTCAAAGACTAATCTGTGACAAAGCCTGTTTGTTTCCCTCATAGCATTTGCGACATTTATAATTAATATGTTTTGTGTGTTTGTTTTATCTGTTTCCCACAGCAGAATGTAAGTCCCATGAAGATAAAAAACTATTCTCTTCTTTTTGTTCATTGTATTCCCATTGCCTAGCATAGTACAAGGCTCATAGTAGCTACTCAGACATATTTGGTGAGTTAACAGTGGTTGAATATAATAGTAACCAAATCTAGGAGCCTATATTATACTCTTTGCTATGGTGAAGTCTCCATTTTTTATGCAATTAATAGTTTAAGAATATTTTATCCTTATGTCATTTAATTGTATATAGGAATACTTCAGGTACTCAGGGGTGCAGGGAAACCAATAATTTAGAGGCCTAATCATTTCATTAAAAAAAATAAGACTGACTGGAATTTTGTACTTTTTTTCTTAGATGAGCAAAATCAGTCTTGCTTTGTTAAAGCTGTTATTAAATTATTTGCTATTAGTATAACACATAAAAGTATTCAAATTATGTTAAAGATGCAGTCATGGAACTGATTTGAAATCATGTAGACTTTAGCTTATCAAAAATTTAAGATACTGTATATTGAAGATGAATAATTGTGTTGGTACTTGAAACAGGTTAAGTTGATGACATCAGTCTTCATGATCTTCTGATAAACTCTTATGGTTTCCTCTATATTTCAGTAATATATGTGGTTTAATAAAGGAATGTTGAAATCCACAATTCGAAGTTTCCTTGAGGAATCTATTTTGTTATTACCTCTGGCTATTGTCTTGATGTAGAGGCACTTTTAGGAATGTCATTCAGTGGTTTACAGTAGAAGAGTTTGTTATATATGAATGTTATTGATTATAAATTAGGAAGTGTAATGACAAGGAGAAGCACATACCTGGCCTACTACTACTTTTACTTTATGTTGCCTTTTTATCATCAACTCTTTTGAATTGCAATATGCTAGATAAGGAAAAAGTGGCTTACTGTCAGAGCAGCAGTACTGAACAGTTTATATTGGCTAGATCAGTGGTTCTTAAATGTTTTTTTAATACCCCTTTATGTTCTTACAAATTGTTGAGGACCCAAAAGAGCTCTGTTTATGTAGTTTATATCAATATTTACTGTATTGAAAATTGAGAAAATTTTAAAATATTTAATGTATTTTAAAATAATAGTAATAAAACCATTACATGTTAACATAATCTTTTTTATGAAAAAAGAAAGAACTATTTTCTAAACAAAAATTTAGTGAGAGTGGCATCATCTTACATATTTGTGGATCTCTTTAATGTCTGACCTAATAGAAGACAGCTAGATTCTCATAGCTGCTTCTGCATTCAGTCTGTTGTAATATCACATATGTAGGCTCTGGGAAACTACACTCATGAGAGAATGAGACTGAAAAAGTCAAATAACATCTTAATATTATGAATATGGTTTTGACCTCCAGCAGGTTTGTGAACTTCCTGAAGGGTCTTGAGAGATCCTGAGGGGTCAGTGGACCACAGTTTTGAGAACTGTGGGGTTAGATGATATCAAGCCATTTGTACCTTCTTAGGGCTTCATGTTGCAAGTTAGAACACTCAAGGTGAATGTTTTTCATATCATGTTTTGAAGCCTTAAAACTAAACAGTAGAGCTAGTGATTTAGAGCACTAGAGCACAGAGCTAGAGATTGAGAGTCTAGGTTTCGTATTGTAGCACTGGCCACCGACCTTTGCTAAATTACTCAACATATCTTTAGGCTTCAATTTCCTTTATCTATAAAATAAAGATAATAATAGGACCTATTGTAGAGTTACTGTGAAGCTTAAATTAGTTAAAAAAATAAAGCATTTAGAAGAATGCCTGGCACATGAGAAGTACTTGGTAAATATTATTTTAATTTAGCAAATGTTTATTGAAAACTGCTATAGTGTCCAGTGGTTTGGTAGAGTCTACTCTTAAGGAATTTGCATTTTATCAGGGAAGAAATATATAATAACTAATACAATATAGTCTGATTAATGCAGCTGCTTTTAAAAGTAGAGCTAAAAGTAACAGGAGTGACGGGAGCGTTGAGTTTCAGGGAAGGCACCTTTGCTAACAGTTTAAGCATCTTTTAGTTGAAATTCTTGAATTGAATTGGAGCATTCTAAAGTTAGAGGAGACTTTGAGAGGTCATCTAATTTATTTGTCTTCGAGCTTTAAACTGGACCACTCTGTATTTCTCTAACTTTATTTTTAATAGGTGATACAGCCACATACTTCACAAGTCAAAATTATATAAAAAGGTATACTGTGAGAAAATTTATTCCCACCCATTCCTCACCCTACTCCTACCACCTTTAGTAATTATACATACTAGTTTCTTGTGTGTATTTCAGGATTTCTTTAGGCAGATGCAAGCAAATATTAATATAATTTCTTATCCTCCCTTTCCTTAGCATAAAATGTATCAGACTTTATTCTGTACCTTGCTTTTTTCACTTAATATTTCCTAGACATCTTTTCATATTTGTACATATAGAGCTTTCCCATTCTGGGTTGGTTTTTTTTTTTTTTTTTTTTTTTTGAGACAGGGTCTTGCTCTGTTGCCTGAGCTAGAGTGCAGTGGCTTTGTCACAGCTCACTGCAACCTCAAACTCCTGGGCTCAAGTGATCCTCCTGAGTAGCTGGGACTGCAGGCTTGTGCTACCAGGCCTGGCTAATTTTTCTTATTTTTTGTAGAGACAGGGTTTCAAGTTTGCTGTATGCTCAGGCTGGTCTCCAACTCCTGGCCTCAAGCAATCCTCCCACGTTAGCCTCCCAAAGTGCTAGGATTACAGAGGTGAGCCACTCTGCCTGGCCCCATTCTGTTTTTTAAAAATGAACTTTATTTTAGAATAGTTTTAGATTTACAGAAAAATTACAAAGATAATACAGAGAGTTCCCATGTACTCACACCCAATTTCCTCTGTTATTAACACCTTACATGTATGGCACATTTTTCACAGTTAATGAACCCTTATTGATACATTATTATTAACTAAAGTCCATATTTTATTCATATTTCTTTAATTTTTATTTAATGTCCTTTTTCTGTTCCAGGATCCCATCCAGGATATTATATTCAGTCATTAGGTCTGTGATTTTCTTGGCTGTGACAGTTAAACTCTTAAGTTACTGTATCCTGTTCTTAAAAATCTCTAGGAAAACAAATTTTATAATTTTTAATATCATGCTTTTTTGTTCTGAAATTCTTAAATCTATTCTCATGCTATATAGTTGAGCTTTTCTTTTTAAGGAGGCAATATATTATGATAATGACAACTCTAGAGACAATCAGACTTCGGTTCTAATCTTGACCCAGGGTTTTTACTGTGATCTTGGACACGTTACTTAACCTCTCTAAGCCTTAGTTCTTTCTCTTTCTGATTTGACATTACTAATCTGGAGGTGTTTTCCCCATTGCTTGTATATAAATCTCATACATTTTGGTTAGATCAATAATCTTTACATTATTGTTATTAGGGAAATAGTGATTACTTGTATTCTCTTTGCATAAACTTTGTTTTCTTTTGTGTCACTATTTGACTTGATTTTTCCCTATGTTTAGTTCATACGTGTGTTACTAATTTATCCCCAAACTCTTTACCAACAATGTAAATCACCCTCTCAGTATGTAAGAATGCAGCAGGTTATTGGTCAGTTTGATCTCCTTGGGAGATCTTCCAGATCTCTGGGTTTCTTCCAGAACCTTCTGGCTTTTTCTAATTTATACTTTTTTTTTGTTTGTTTGAGACAGAGTCTCACTCTGTTGCCCAGGCTAAAGTGCCGTGGCATCAGCCTAGCTCACAGCAACATCAAATTCCTGGGCTCAAGTGATCCTACTGCCTCAGCCTCCCAAGTAGCTGGGACTACGGGCATGTGCCACCATGCCCGGCTAATTTTTTCTATATATATTTTTAGCTGTCCATATAATTTCTTTCTATTTTTAGTAGAGACGGGGTCTCACTCTTGCTCAGGCTGGTCTCGAACTCCTGAGCTCAAACAATCCACCCGCCTCAGCCTCCTAGAGTGCTAGGATTACTGGCGTGAGCCACCATGCCCGGCCTCTAATTCATACTTCTTACCCTCCATGACTGGTGTATAGCTGTCAGCCTGGGCTCTACCTTCATTTTTAGGATTCTCTTCTCGCTTGTGTTAGTTGGATCCCTGGTATCTTAGAATATGTGTTTTCTTTGTTGGTTTATTCTCTCAATATGTTGAACATATATGCCCTCCAGTAGGTAGGTTCCTAATAAAGGGAACATGGGAGGAAATTTTTTGAGATCTTTTGTGTCTGAAAATGTATTCATATAATCCTTACAGTGATAAGTTTGGTGGAGTTTAGAATTCTAGGTCGGATATATTCTTTTTTCAGAAGTTTGAAAACATTAACGTATTGCTTTGTAGATTCATTCTAGTGTTGCCATTTTGACTCTTGTTCTTTTGACACAGTGATGTGTCCATTTTCATTTTATTTGCTGGATGCTAGGTTTAAATCCTTTAAAATGGTGAATTTATGTTCTTTAGTTTTAGGAAATTTTCTTGACTTAATAATGTGAACACTTTCTTCTCCATTTTCAGTTCTCTGGAATTCTTGTTAGACTTCCTGGATTGGTCCTCTGATTTTATCTTGCCCCTTTTTCTCAACATTCTTCCATTCTATTAAGTTTTATTTCTGTTCATGTTAATTTCAAAAACCCTCCTTTGTTTTCTGAATGTTCCTTTTCGGTAGCATTTTGTTGATTCCTGTATTTTCTCTTGTCATTTTGAGGATATTGATGAGGTGTGTGGCTTTTTTTTTTCCTGCATACTCAGTTTTTTTTTTTGAGACAGAGTCTGGCTCTGTTGCCCAGGCTAGAGTGCTGTGGCGTCAGCCGAGCTCACGGCAACCTCAAACTCCTGGGCTCAAGCAATCCTCCTGCCTCAGCCTCCCGAGTAGCTGGGACTACAGCATGCGCCACCACGTCCAGCTAATTTTTTTTCTATATATATTTTTTTAGTTGTCCAGATAATTTGTTTCTATTTTTAGTAGAGACAGGGGTCTCACTCTTGGCACAGGCTGGTCTTGAACTCCTGACCTTGAGCGACCCTCCCGCCTCGGCCTCCCAGAGAGCTAGGATTACAGGTGTGAGCCACCGTGCCTGGCCCCCATACTCACTTTTTGTAAATTGATTTTCACCTCTGTTTGTTTTAGTTTCTCTGTTTCGTGTTTCATGTGGTCTTGAAACACGAAATGATTCTTGGCTGTCTGTTTCTGTTTAAGAGTTGAGCACTAAAAATTTTATTTTGAGCTCTTGTGTGGGTTTCTGGGGCTTCACTTTAGAATGATCTGGCTGAGTTCTTTTTTTGGGAGTCTCTGATATTAGATCTTTAAGTCATTGCTGATCAGATTTCCTGAAGAAGAATCATTCAGTGTACTGCTGGAGAGCATAACCCTGGTTGTTAGCATTACTGGAACTGAATGGAGAGAGGGTTTGAAGTCATAACATACAATAAATGAATTTGGCCTCCTTGTTTTTAATACTGTTTGTACTCTATCCCTCAGTTGTACCTTGTATTCCCTCCCTGGTCCAGAAACCCTCTGTTTTCCTTTCTCAGCAGCATAAACTTCTAATCTTCTGATGAGGTAGAAGAGGGACCTACCTGGCTGTGTAGAGGAGGAGATGTAAGAGGGTCTCAGTGGACCTGTTAAACAGACTTTTGTCCATTCCTTCTGTTTTTAGCTCTCTTCACCCTTATTTCTAGATGTGCTTGGTGCAGACAATTCCTGAGCCATTTGGGGGCTCTATAGCCCAAATTAGAATGTTTCTCAGCTTTCCCCATTGCCAGTTTAAGATTGGATTTTTTTTTTTTTAAAAAGAGACAGTGTCTCACTCTGTTACCCAGGCTGGAGTGCAGTGGCCCCATCATAACTCACTGTAACCACCTTGAATTACTGGGGTCAAGCAATCCTCCTGCCTCAGCCTCCTGAATAGCTGGGACTACAGGTGTGTGCCACCATGCCCAGCTAATTTCTAAATTTTCTGTATTGTCAGGGTCTTACTGTGTTGCCCAGGCTGGTCTTGAGCTCCTGGACTCAAGTGAACCTCCAGCCTTGGCTTCCCAAAGTGCTGAGATTACAGGTGTAAGCCACTGTGCCCAGCCTAAAATTGATCTTTATGGCGTCTGTTAAGTCAATTACCACCTTTACATTTGCTTTCTAGCTTCTAACTTGAATCTTTAAGATTTTCTGAGAACCAACACTTTCATTAAAACATTTAGAAATGCTTAGGGTTTTCAGAGTTTCATTTCTTTTCTTTTCTCTTTCTTTTCTTTTCTTTTCTTTTCTTTTCTTTTCTTTTCTTTTCTTTTCTTTTCTTTTCTTTTCTTTTCTTTTCTTTTTTTTTTTTTTAGACAGGCTCTTGCTGTGTTGCCCAGGCTAGACTGGAGTACAGTGGCTATCACAGGCATTATTATAGCATACTACAGTCCTGGACTCCTGGGCTCAAGGAGTCCTCTTGCCTCAGCCTCCCAAGTACCTGGAACTGCAGGCACCACACTACCATGCCTGGCTCTCTATTCTTTTTTAAGGTCATTAAATATGAAATGTCTGACTTTGAATCAAAAGTGCAGTTTATTATATCTCTAACAAGAAGCAATACCATCACAGTATGCGCCTGAACTATTGACACAGTTTTGCCATCTTAATGGTAGCTTGTTTATGACAGCAGCGAAGAAGAAGCCTAGAGAGCAAGTCACAATGAAATTGTGAAAGGCGTTTTCCACACCTTGTTGAGAATTGAATATTTTTCCTTGCAAGAAGTAGTACAAAGCTTGGAAGAAATGGTAGTCAGTTGGTGCAAGGTCTGATGAATACAGTGGATGACAGAGAGTTTCCAAGTCCAGCTTCTGTAGTGTGAGCAGTGTTGTTTGTGCGACAGGTGGTGGAGCGTTGTCTTGCAGGAAGATTGGCCTGTCTCAATTGACCAGCCTCAGCTGCTTAATCACAAGCATCTTCATCATTTCATCCAACTGGTTGTAGTAGACATCTGTTGTAATCAATTGACCAGGTTTCATGAAGCTGTAGTGGATAATACCAGTGCTTGGGCCTCCAAACAGACACCATTAGCTTTTTTTTTTTGATGAACATTCGGTTTTGGACTGTGTTTAGGCACTTCATCTTTGTCCAGCAATTGTGCTGAATGCTTGCTATTGTCAAAAAGAATCCATTTTTCATCACAGATAACAGTACGCTGTAGAAATGGTTCGCCTTTATATCATGACCGCAAAGAAAGGCAAGCTTCAAGATGATTTCTCTTCTGATGTTTGTTTAATTCATGCAGTCCCTATCTATCCAGCTTCTTTACCTTGCCCATTTGTTTCAAATGGTCCAATATTGTTGGAATAGTAATGTCAAACTTTGCCGCTAATTCATGCATACGTAGGTTGAGATGGATTCACTTCCACTACGGCTTTCAATTCATCATTATCCACTGTGATCTCAGGTCAACCATGTGGCTCATTTTCAAGATTAAAATCATCAGAATGGAACTTCTCAGACCATCGACATACTTACTGTGCATTCATTAGCCACGTCCTTCCCAAACACTTAGTTGATATTTCGAGCTGTCTGTGCTGCATTGGTTCCATGACAGAACTCATATTTGAAAATAACACGAATTTTCGACTTATTCATGGTTTCATAAAAACTGTTCTAAAAAAAAAAAATGTGAAAGATAATCACAAGCTGGCCAGGTGCGGTGGCTCATGCCTGTAATCCTAGCACTCTGGGAGGCGGAGGCGGGAGGATCGCTCAAGGTCAGGAGTTCGAGACCAGCCTGAGCAAGAGTGAGACCCGTTTCTACTAAAAATAGAAAGAAATTGTATGGACAGCTAAAAATATATATATATAAATTAGCTGGGCATGGTGGCACATGCCTGTAGTCCCAGCTACTCGGGAGGCTGAGGCAGTAGGATTGCTTGAGCCCAGGAGTTTGAGGTTGCTGGAGCTAGGCTGACGCCATGGTACTCTAGCCCAGGCAACAGAGTGACACTCTGTCTCAAAAAAAAAAAAAAAAAGATATTTATTATTCACAAAGGGAAAAACATTCTTATGGCAGAGAAGCCCTGTAGACACCACCAATAACCCAATGATCAAGGTTAACATCACCAGAAATAAGACATTAATGTGCCATTATGTACCCTCTGTTATAATGTACCGAGAAAGGCACATCAGTTCTGTGGTAGTTTTGCCAAAAATGCATGACCTCAACCTAATAAAAAAAAAATCAGATAAATCTAAATTGGTAAATCTAAATCATACACAATAACTGACCAGTATTCTTCAAAAGTGTTCAGATCATGAAAACAAGGAAAGATCGTAGAAATGTCACAGATCAGAGGAGCCTAAGGAGGCATAACAACTAAATATAATGTGGATCTTGGATGGGATCTTGGAACAGAAAAAGGGCATTAGTAGAAGAACTGGTGAAATCCAAATCAGTTGTGTAGTTTAGCTAACAACATATCACTGTTAATTTATCCTTTATATCATGTATTTAAAAGTCCTTTTCCCCACTGCTCTGCCATGTCAGTTTTGTAATAAGCATATATAAATTCATTGGTCTAGTTTTGGGATTTCTGTTCTGATAATTAGTTTGTCTGCCCTTGCAATAATACCAAACTATCTTACTTCATATAAAAATTACTGAATACCCAGAGGGTATATTCTCTCACCTTATTCTTTTTATTCAAGAGTACATTTGGCAATTCTTAGTCTTTTGCAGTCATGGGGAAGGTTTTTAAATTAGGGATTCAATTCCTTTTGTAGTCATAGGACTATTAAGATTTTCTTTCTCTCCTTATTTTCCTAGGACTTTGTACATTTCATCTAATATTTCAAATTTATTAGCACAAATTATTCCTATTATGTCTGTGAGATCTGTAATCTTACCTCCATCAATTAATTTTTAATACTGGTTATTTGTGCATTCTCTTTTCTTTTTTTATTTAAATGAAAGAGGTTCTCACTCTGTCAACCAGGCAATCATAGCTCACTGCAGCCTGGAATTCCTGGGCTCAAGCGATCCTCCCACCTCAGCAGCGCCCCACCTTCCCAGCCCCAGTAGCTAGGACTATAGGCACTGGCCACCGTGCCCAGCTAAGTTTTTTATTTTTTTGTAGAGATGGAGTCTCACTATGTTGCCTAGGCTGCTTTCAAACTCCTGGCCTCAAGCAATCCTCCTGCCTCAGCCTCCTAAAGTGCTAGGATTATAGGTTTGAGTCACCATGCCCAGCCTCTTGTTTCTCTGGGTTTATTTAGCTGGTCTTTTCCGGTTTTTTTTTTTTGTTTCTTTTTTTACTGGGGTGGGGTGTTGTGAGGAGGGGAGGGTTGTTTAGTTTCCTTGTTTTTGTTTTTGTTTTTTTTGAGACAGAGTCTCACTCTGTCACCCTGGATAGAGTGCTGTGGGATCTTTGTAGCTCACTGCAACCTCCAACTCCTAGACTCAAGCAGTCCTTCTGCCTCAGGCTCCTGGGTAGCT
The DNA here is from genome assembly GCF_020740605.2 of Lemur catta. Taxonomy (NCBI): domain Eukaryota; kingdom Metazoa; phylum Chordata; class Mammalia; order Primates; family Lemuridae; genus Lemur; species Lemur catta. The sequence goes on from NC_059134.1 coordinate 58,592,333, forward strand.
TGGGACTATAGGCATGTGCCACAACTCCACTGCTGGGTTGTGGAGATGGGATTTTACTTTTGCTCAGAGCTGGTCTCGAACTCCTAAGCTCAAGCAATCATCCTGCCTCCAGCCTCCCAGAGTGCTAGGATTACAGGTGTGAGCCACCTTGGTCTGACCCTTTTCCCACTTACTGAGATATATACATAGCTCATAATAATTTTTAGCTTTTCATTCTGAAATATGCTGTATATGATTGTGTATAATTATATAAATTTCCTTTTAACTGCTACTATAGTTCTTTTTTGAAAATTTGATATGTTTTTAATATTCAGTACAGAATGCTTTCTAATTTCTGCTGTGACTTTTCCTTTAGTCCATTGGTTATTTAGAAGCATATTGTTTTATTTCCAAACACTTGGGAATTTTCTGTTTGCTTTATATTTTTTATTTTTAGCTTAATTGCACTATGATCAGAAAATATAATTTCAGTATTAATGTTCCTGAGACTTTGTGGCCCGTATATCATGTCAGTTTTTATAAATATTCCATGTTTGCCTGGAAACAATAATGTATTTTGCATATTGTTAGGTGCAGAATTCTATATATGATCACTAGTTTAGTTTTATTAATCATGTGTTTCAAATCTACTGAGTCCTTATTGAATTTTTGTCTGTTCTGTTAGAAGTATGTTAAAATTTCCCACTGTGATTATGGCTCTGTATGTTTATCCTTGTAGTTCTTGCCAGTTTTATTTTATGTGCTTTAAATATCATGTGTATATGAGTTTTAAATTATGTCTTCTTGGTGAATTAAACCTTTCATCATCATCAGGTGTTCCTCTTCATTTTTAGTAATACTTTTTGCCCTTAATTTTACTTTGATATTAATATAGGTATACCATCTTTCCTTTGGCTAGAGTTTTCACAGTATTTATATTCTTCTGTCTTTTTAGTTTCAGCCTTTTTATGTGTTTAGGTTTCAGATGTGTCTTAGTAAACAGCATCTAGTTAGGTTTTATGTTTGTCCGGTTTTATAATAAGTTTTAAAAATCGGAACATTAGTACATTTACTTTTAATATATATTTGGATTTAAAATAAATCTTTCATCTTGTTAATGTGCTTTTTTTTTTTTTTTTTTTTTTTTTTTTTTTGAGACAGAGTGTCGCTTTGTTGCCCTGGCTAGAGTGAGTGCCGTGGCGTCAGCCTAGCTCACAGCAACCTCAAACTCCTGTTAAGCGATCCTACTGCCTCAGCCTCCCGAGTAGCTGGGACTACAGGCATGCACCACCATGCCCGGCTAATTTTTTCTATGTATATTTTAGTTGGCCAGATAATTTCTTCCTATTTTTTTTTTTAGTAGAGACGGGGTCTCGCTCTTGCTCAGGCTGGTCTCGAACTCCTGACCTCGAGCGATCCACCCACCTCGACCTCCCAGAGTGCTGGGATTACAGGCATGAGCCACCGCGCCCGGCCAATGTGCTGTCTTTTTGTCCTGGATATTTCTTTTTCTCTCCTTTGAATTCATAGTCTTTTAAAAATCATTCCATATTCTTTATTAATTGGAAAGTTATATTTTTTCCTTTTATTTAGTGATTACCCAAGAAGCCGTGTCATGCATTCTTGATTTATCACAGTCTACAGTTAGTTGATTATTTTACCTTTCTGGACAATACAAGAACCTTAGAACTTTTTAACTCTACTTATCACTCCTCCTCCTGACTTTACTTACTATTGTGTATTTATGTGCACAAGCGTGTGTGTAAAACCCCACAAGACATTATTGCCTGTTTTTTTGTTTGTCTGTTTTTTTTTTTTTTTGTAGAGACGGTCTTGGTCTTGCTCAGGCTGGTCGATCTTGCTCTTGCTCAGGCTGGTCTTGAACTCCTGAGCTCAAGCTATCCTCCCACCTCAGCCTCCCAGAGTGCTAGGATTAAAGGCGTGAGCCACCACACCCAGCCAGACATTATTGTTTCAAATGATAATAATTTAGATTTTTTTTTTTTTGGTGAGGGAAGCTTTTTATTAAAATATAACATACATATAGAAAAGCATACAAACTATAAGTATGCAACTTGAATGAGAAAATTTGCTAGTCATATCAATTTGAATATTCTCATTCTTACAAAAGTTATTTCTTACTGTAAATTAGTAAATTTGACCTTTTTTTTTTTTTTTTTTTTTTTAAGAGAGGGGATCTCACTATGTTGCCCAGGCTGGCCTTGGACTTCTGGGCTTAATGATCCTTCCACCTCAGCCTCCCAATTAGCTCAGACTACAGGCATGCACCACGTTGTCAGGCTGACCTCATTTTATATCTCAGTTTCTTGAGCTTGATTTTATAAGTATGTTGTCATGAGACGTATCCACTTTCCTTTTTCTAAGAATACAAGGCTGCTGTTGTAAGCTAGACTCTGGACCATATTAACTGCCTAAGGTAGTGAATGATGTCTACTTGGTAAAGTTTCTTTTCATTGATTAATTAATTCATTCAGTGCCCGACAGGAACTGACACTGTGAGTAAAGCTATGAATGAACAAGGCAAATAAAGTTCTTGTTCCTCATCTTAGCATTTGTAATTGGGAGAGGTGAACTAGTAAATAAATGCATGAATAAGATAATTTGAGATAGTGTTAGATGTTTCTTATTATGTTGCCAATTTTTCTTATTTTTCCACATAAGAAAAGGTGGACCATGCTTTATTTTAAATTTCTACACTTAAGTGTTTGAATGAAATAACGCTGGTAAAGTGAGTCTTATGCTAGTAGTGAGCCTTACAGTAATACGAATTTTGAACTTTTCACTGGTCTGTTTTTTTGAGGATACAGATTATTTTGACTCTTCTTTTTATTCTTATGATACATAAAGTATGTTGACTTTGTTGTAGAAGTAAAATAAAAGCCCTGCTCCCATCTAAAATACTTGTAGAGATCACAATCTTAGGCTGAATGTAATTTTGAAAGATAATTTTGTTTTTTTCCCTTCAGGCAGAACCATATCTAATATCAAATTTATAAGCTCGTAATGTAACCAGGAAAGAAAAGTTCCACAAAATTATATTATGTGAGCTCAGAGGCTCCACAGTACATGGTATGCTTGGAGAATAACTAATAGCCTTTCATGATTGACAGACAAAGTTTATGTTTGTCAAGGGTAGGAGATGAAACTAGAGGCTAGACTCGCGTTTGATTGTAAAGGTCCTTGAATAGGTGCTAGAGAATTTTTACCATTATCTTATGGATCCTGGGGAGCCCTTGAATGTTTTATAAATTGAGAAAAGATACCTGTGGTAGCATGGAGGTTGGATACTCCACAGTACTTCCTTCTCTTGTGTGTGTACATGTTCATTTTCTTCAGTGAATTGAAAACTCCTTTTAGGTCAGGGCCTTACACATATTTGCTTTTACATTCTTATTCTCCAACCTCCTTACCTCCCTAGCATTTAGTAGTTTTAGAATGAAGTGAAACATAAATAGTAGCCATCCAAGCATTATAACATTTGTTTACTTTTTTTTTTTTTTTTGAGACAGAGTCTCACTCTGTTGCCCAGGCTAGAGTGCCATGGCATCAGCCTAGCTCACAGCTACCTCAAACTCCTGGGCTCAAGCAATCCTACTGCCTCAGCCTCCCGAGTAGCTGGAACTACAGGCATGCACCACCATGTGCGGCTAATTTTTTCTATATATTTTTAGTTGTCCAGCTAATTTCTTTCTATTTTTTTTTTTTTTAGTAGAGACAAGGTCTCGCTTTTGCTCAGGCTGGTCTCGAATTCCTGAACTCAAAGGATCCACCCACCTCTCCCAGAGTGCTAGTATTACAGGCGTGAGCCACCGCGCCTGGCCTGATCCTCTGCATTTTCAAATGTGATTGTTAAGTATAGTTGTAGGTTTTTGGTTTTTTGTAGGGGGGCGTTTAAGGAAAAACAATCTATTCAATTTACGTCTTTTAGAGAAAGACTACTAGATTTTTAAATTTTGGTGTTATTGACTAGGTGAGCTACATTGAAGTAGCATTAGCTTGGTTTAATTGATTTTCTGTTTTGCTATAGAATTGCATCATCTAGGTGAGAGGTCCTTTGCAATATAATATTGCAATGAGATTTGCTTGCAGCTGAGCTTTTCTGCTGTGATCCCTAGGTACTTTTCTTATCTGTCTTTGTTAACCATGATGAAACAGTGACTACAGATAGTGTTTTTTTTTATTTGCTTTGTTATTAAAATCATAGCATATGATTTAAGTTACTATTATCATTGCACATTAATCTTTTATAGTGGCCTATTTCTGTGGGGAAAAGGTAGAAAATATGAATATCTAATTGATCTGATTTAGTACTATCTGACCACTGTAAACTGACTAAGAATTATGAAACAGATCATAACTTGTCATATGGATAGATAGTAGAATAGGTGAGGATTTTCCTTTTGTGCAAATAGTCTTACATTTCTTGAATCCTAGGTATCTTTCAAGAGTATATTATGGGAGGAATTAACTACTTTGTATGTATTATCTGGACAACTAAAAATATATACAGAAAAAAATTAGCCGGGCATGGTGGTGCATGCCTGTAGTCCCAGCTACTCGGGAGGCTGAGGCAGAAGGATTGCTTGAGCCCAGGAGTTTGAGGTTACTGTGAGCTAGGCTGATGCCATGTCACTCTAGCCCGGGCAACAGAGTGAGACTGTGTCTCAAAAAAAAAGGATATAGTCCCTTTCATTTTCTGTTTTCTTATGGTTTGTGTTCAGGTTCTTCAAAACCTGAAGACTGAGTAGGTGGTGCAACATAGCTCTTATGTCATTGTGGCCATGCTACTTTTAGAAATACATACAACATGCTGGCTGCAGTGGCTCATGCCTAGAATCGTAACACTTTGGGAGGCTGAGGCGGGGGGGTTGCTTGAGGCCAGGAGTTTGAGACCAGCCTGATCACGAGGAAGACCGCCATCTCTACCAAAAAAAAAAAAAAGAAAGAAAAAAATTAGCCAGGTGTGGTGGCACATGCCTATGGTCCCAGCTACTTGGGAGGCTGAGGCTGAGGCAGGAGGAACACTCTAGACCAAGAGTTTGAAGCTGCAGTGAGCTATGATGATGCCACTGCACTCCAGCCTGGGAGACAGAGCAAGATCCTGTCGTAAAAAAAAAATGCGCGCGCGCGTGTGTGTGTGTGTGTGTGTGTGTGTGTGTGTGTGTGTGTGTGTGTGTGTAAAATAAATATGTAAAACATAGGAAAGTAGTATATTGGGAAGAACGTGATCTTTGGTTAAAAATTCAGTGTAATCACATTTTTGTAGAGAAGTAACTGATTAAACTTGGGCAGTTTACTAAACTTCTGAGCTTTTTACCTGTTCTTGAAAAATGGAAATAAAATTTCTTCCCTTGTAGAGTTGTTATCATAAACACCTAGAATATGTGATGCAGACACTTTTATAAAAAACATGGTAAATTTTACCTTTTTTGTGTGTTGTTCTGCATGGAGATCAAAGGCCATAAACTTGACCTTACAATCCGTAGAAACTTAATGTGTAGTCCTTGTATTTAACAGAGGTCATTGTCATTGGGCATCTTCTAAAATAAGTGTATTATTAAATTTATTGTGTTTTATAATAGCAGTATTTATAATGAAATCATTTGTTTAATTAAAAATAAGGTCTACTTTGAGTATCCCTAGATAATATACTGTTTACCTTTTAGAAAAGTGTTTGGTGTCAATTCAGTGAACATTTGTTTTTCACTTAGTTTGTTCCAAGCATTGTGTTAAGCTCTGATGATATGGAGTAAACAAGACAGATACGGAGCTTGTAGTTTAGCATGAAAAACAAACATTAAGCAAATCATCACTAGTTTGCATACTATTTTACAGTAGGTTTGGTGTGAACAAAAACAATAAATTTATAAGGACTCCATATTGAAGAATCATATTCAAAATGCTTAATACTGAATTCTTTTTTTTTTCTTTTTTTTCTTTTTCTTTTTTTTGAGACAGAGTCCTGCTCCGTTGCCCGGGCTAGAGTGCCATGGCGTCAGCCCAGCTCACAGCAACCTCAAACTCCTGGATTCAGGCAATCCTTCTGCCTCAGCCTCCCGAGTAGCCGGGACTACAGGCATGCACCACCATGCCCAGCCAATTTTTCTATATATATTTTTAGCTGTCCATATAACTTCCCTCTATTTTCAGCAGAGACGGGGTCTCGCCCTTGCTCAGGCTGGTCTCGAACTCCTGAGCTCTCAAATAATCCACCCGCCTCGGCCTCCCAGAGTGCCAGGACTACAGGCTTGAGCCACTGCGCCTGGCCTTAATACTGAATTCTTAACCCTTTGAATAAAAAACTATTTTTAACAAATACGCTATTTTGTATTTCTTACATATTTTATATACTCCTTTGTTTTTTCCCAAACTTTTTCCTCTCTGGGAAGTGCATAATGCTTTTTTCTCTTCCTATTTTCATATTTAATTTTCACAGATTGAGTTCAGTATTAAGTAATATTAGTATGTATTATATATTGTTCCTGACTGTACTGTAAATGGTTCTAGAGTTTTGTCTTTGAGTACATATTCTTTTTTTTTTTTTGAGACAGAGTCTCACTCTTTTGCCCGGCTAGAGTGCCGTGGCATCAGCTTAGCTCACAGCACCCTCAAACTCCTGGGCTTAAGTGATCCTTCTGCCTCAGCCTCCCGAGTAGCTGGGACTACAGGCATGAGACACCATGCCTGGCTAATTTTTTCTATTTATTTTTTTAGTTGTCCAGCTTATTTTCTTTCTATTTTTAGTAGAGACAAGGTCTTGCTCTTGCTCAGGCTGGTCTCGAACTCTTGAGCTCAAATGATCCACCCTCCTCGGCCTCCCAGAGTGCTAGAATTACATGTGTGAGCCACCGTGCCCGGCCAAGTACATATTCTTATATGTGAAAAATATTTTGGAGAAACATACACCAAAGTTTTAACATTGATTACATTGTATATAGGTGGTAAGATACAGGAAATTTTCAGTTGTTCTTGATCTTTTCTGTACTACCTACTTCACAACATGCATTTTGTTTTTTTAAGTAAAAAAAGTTGGCATTTTTCAAAACAATAAAAACTGTATGTACTATTTACTAGTAAAGAAGTGCATTGGTCAACTCATTGCTTTATAAAGAGGCTTCTTCCCAAACATCAGTTCCTTTTGATTAGTGTCTAGGGAAACTAGTTATAGCTCTTCTCTTCAACCTGCTATTTTAGGCTCTGCAGAATAAGACATTTGGGGGTAGATAATTTTCTGGGGCTCTTCTGTTTGGCCCAGTTTTTTTTTACGTCAGGTTTTCATATGGCATATGAATAAAGGGAAATGTAGAAGCCAGAATCTGATCTCTAGAAATTGGGCTGAAATCAAAAGCTACTTAAATTCATACTAAAATAAGAATGACTACGTATGGTTTTTATCCTCCCAAAAAGTATTTCCATTTTGGGGATCATTAGGGATGTTCATTTACCCAGTTCCTTTCTGATTGATACAATTTCTTGCATTCATTTAGTATTTATTTTTTCTGTGCCAAGCTACTGGAGAAATAGAAAAATAATCAGATATGGTTTTTGCCCTTGAAGAGTGTGCTCATTGGTCAAGAATTGCCAGCATTCTACTATTCTTGCCTGGTGGCACTTTCATATGGATTAACCTAAAAATATCAGTGCAAAGTAGAATTATGAACCTTTGAGATTGCTCTGCCAGAAATGTGATGAGATCTATTTGATCTTGAGATAAGTTTCAAAACATCTTCCCTGTTAACTTCTTTCTCATTCTTAAGCAGCCTAGTTCTTCTAGCCCTGATACCTGTCCTAGGATTCTTTCTTTTGTCTTTCAGCTCTTATGGATTGTACTTTGATTCACTAAATGAAGTGGACGTGAGCCTCCATTAGTTCTTTTTGTTAGTACTCAAATAAATAATCTGCATGGCCTTCTGCAAATTAAGAATGTCAACATAATTATTTTCCTCCGTCTTCTCTCTTCATTTTCTGCAACTCTTAACTATTATAAATACTCTTTGCCTGTGCTCTTAATTTGAGAGATTGTTATCTGTTATTAGAGAAAGTCATGTTGACAAATTTGGGGCTATATGGTTTTAAATTAGTGTCAGAACCATTACAAAATTTATTATAATTGTAGTTCTCTGTAGAATTGCCTGAGAACCCAATATAATGTGTTCACTGAGCAAATCTCTTTTTTTCTTTTTATTTCAGTTGGAAAGACATCTTTGATCACCAGATTCATGTATGACAGTTTCGACAATACTTATCAGGTATTTTGTTTTGCCAATTTATTGGTTGTCTATTTTGTGTTACAAGTAATATTCAACATATTTTTAAAAATTCACTTATTTACATGCAGTTATGGATGTAAAAGCACTTTCTGTAATCTGTAAAATGCTATATAAATACAAAGTATAAATGATTTTGTCCACACTCCTCAACTTTATCATTTGATTTGTTTTGTCTTCTCTTCCAAAGTCTGTTGAAAAAAAATTTTTTTTTTTTGAGACAGAGTCTCACTCTGTTGCCTGGGCTAGAGTGCCGTGGCGTCAGCTTAGCTCACAGCAACCTCAAACTCCTGGGCTCAAGTGATCCTTCTGCCTCCGCTTCCCGAGTAGCTGGGACTACAGGCATGCACCACCATGCCCAGCTAATTTTTTATATATATTTTTTAGTTGTTCCAGCTAATTTTCTTTCTATTTTTAGTAGAGACGAGGTCTTGCTCTTATTCAGGCTGGTCTCAAACTCCTGAGCTCAAACGATCCACTCGCCTCAGCCTCCCAGAGTGCTAGGATTACAGGCGTGAGCCACCGTGCCCGACCTGAAATATTATCTCTGATACTATCTGGGATGGAATTAGAAGTGATGGTAGATATTCTCTTATAGAGATTTTATCCAAGTCTTGGATCCTGTCACATTTTGATTGACACTTGAAGTCAAGAATAATGAAGCAATGAAATTAAAAATCATTAACAGGAGGAAATTTGGGAAATTCACAAATATGTGGAAATTAAGCAATACATTCTTTAATAATGAATGTCAAAGATGAAATCACAAGAGATATTAGAAAATACTTTGAGATGAATGAAAAAGAAAACACAGCATATCACAACTTATGGGATACAGCTAAAACAGTGCTATATAGAAAAGAAGAAAGACATTAAATTAATAACCTAACCTTCCATCTTTAGAAACTAGAAAAAAGCAAACTAAACCCAAAGCAAGCAGAAGGAAGAGTCCATTTTAAAATTTAGATTTTATTATTGTTTGGGTATGGTGAAGCCAATAGATCAGGGGATGATTGCCATTGAAAAGATAGTTTGTTAAAACTCACAGATCCCAAGAAAAGGGGGTTATGCTGTGCCATGGGAGGCCACATGGGGAAGCACCAGGGTCAGTCATAAGGCAGAAGGTTGGAGAAATGGGGGCAAGAGCCTTTATTGTGGTTTCCATGGGAAGGAACAGGCACAAGACAGGGTAAACAGGTTTAGGATTAGGTAGTTTGAGTAATTTCAGTGCTTCTGGGGTTGAGGGGCTGTTCCTAGTTTTCTGATACATGGCCCAGGTGATTAGGGCAGTATAATAGTGTCCCTCAGCGTGATAGAGGAGGTGCTGGGGTATTGGCTTTGGATCGGTTGGTTTGCTTATGAAAGTTGTGCTCATAGGTGAGTTTACTATCTCTAAGAAAAAGGCAAACCCGGGGAAGGGCAGTCCCTCCAGTGTCAGCAATGCCTCTGATGTCAAAGCATCAAAAATATAGGAAATAAAAAGACATACTTAATACAGAAACTAATAAAGGTTAGAACAGACATACATGAAAGAGAGAACAGAAAAACAATGGAGAAAATCAGTAAAACCAAAAAGATGAACAAAGTTTACTAACTTTTAGCTAGACTAATCAAGAAAAAAAGAGGGAAGACTCAAATACCAAAATCAGGAGTGAAAGAGGTGACATTACTACCAACCATACACAAATAGAAAGGATTATAATGGAATATTATGAACAATTATATGCTAATAAATCAGATAGTCTAGATAAAATGGACAAATCCCAAGAAAGACACAAACTGTGGAAACTAACTCAAGAACAAAATCTGAATCTACCTATACTAAGTAGAAAGATAGAATTAGTAATCAGAAAACTTCCCACAAAGAAAATCCCAGCACCAGATTGTTTCATTGATCAATTCTATGAAACATTTAAAGAACACTAACACTTTATAAAGTCTTCTAAAAGATAGAAAAGAACACATCATAACTCACTTTATGAGGTCAGTATTACTCTAATACCCAACCTAGACAAAGACATCAACATTAAAGAAAACTACAGACCAATATCCCTAATGAATATACACACAAATCCTCAAAAAAAATACCACCAAACTGACTCAAGCACCGTGTAAAAAAGGATTACACACTATTTAATAAAATGGTATTTATTTCAGGATCGCAAAGTTGGTTCTTCATACAAAAAGCAATCAATATAATACATTGTGTGAATGGAAGAAAGGACAAAATCACATGATCATTTCAATAGACACATAAAAAGCATTTGACAAAATCCAGCAGCCTTTCATGATAAAAACACAGAGCACACACACTAGGAAGAGAAGGGAACTTCAACGTAATAAAAAGCATCTATAAATTCCACTGCAGGCTGGGTTCAGTGGCTCACACCTGTAATTCCAGCATTTTGGGAGTCTGAGGCAGGAGGATCACTTGAAGCCAAAAGAGCAAAACCAGCCTGGGCAATATAATGAGACCCCATCTCTAAAAGAATAAGAAACCTTAACAGGGCATGGTGGTGCACACCTGTAGTGCTAGCTATTCAGGAGGCTGAGGTGGGAGGATCAATTGAACCCAGAAATTTAAGGTTACAGTAAGCTATGATTAGGCCACTACACTCAAGCCTAGGCAATGAAGCAAAATCCTGTCTCTCTTTAAAATAAAATTGAAAAAAAAAAAAAAAACTTCAAGATTTTGAGCCCATCTCATTCATACTATAATTTTTTTCTGTGTACTCTGAAACTAATACTAGATCTTTGAAAATTGAGTCAATGCTATGTACTTTGAAACTGACATGTAAAAATATGTTGATCATATAGACAAATGATATTTAGATCAAACTGCTGTATGACGGAGGGCCGAACATGGTGTGCAGAGAAGAGATATACAGATGCTTCTCTACTTACAGTGGAGTTACATCCCATTAAAACATCAGTCGGTTGAAAATATAAACTGAAAATGCATTTGATAGACCTAAGCTACCGAACCTCATAGCTTAGCCTAGTCTACCTTATATGTGCTCAACATGCTTACATTAGCCTACAGCTGGGCAAAGTCATCCAACACAAATCTATTTTATAACAAAGTGTTGAATATCTCATGTAATATATTGAATACCGAAAGTGAAAAAGAGTGGTCGAATGGATATGTGAAATACGGTTTCTACTGAATACATGCTACTTTTGCACCATTGTAAAGCTGAAATATTATAAGTCAAGACATTATAAGTTAGGGACCATCTGTATTTGAGAAATGTGATTTTGATATTTCTCCCTCATGTTTTTAAATTTCAGATTGTAATTTTAGGTAAAGTAGCAAATTTACAGTATGGTAAGGAAAGTCAAAACACAAGGAAAAATGGGGCCAGGCCGTGTCATGGCTCATGCCAGTAATCCTAGCATTCTGGGAGGCCGAGGTGGGAGGATTGCTTGGGCTCAGGAGTTTGAGCCTGAGCAAGAGTGAGAACCCGTCTCTACCAAAAAGAAAGTGGTGCGTGCCTGTAGTCCCAGCTACTCGGGAGGTGGAGGCAGAAGGATCGCTTGAGCCCAGGAGTTGGAGGTCGCAGTGAGCTACAATGACACCACTGCACTCTACCCAGGGCAGTGGAGTGAGACTCTGTCTCAACAACAACAAAAACAAGGCAACTAAGCACCCCTCCTCACGACCCCACACCCCTTCATATTTTAAAATTTAGAAAAAAGAAAAAATGGAAGCAATTTCTAAAAATAAATGTAATTAGGGGTGGGACATACTAAGTGGTAGAGTAAGGAACTAGGCAAATGATAAAAAGAAATGATAACATTGGGACAGAATTGTCAAAAACAACCATTTTGAGACTCTGGAATTGATAATAGGTATACATGAAGTTGAAAAGTTATTATCAAGAAAGATAACTGATCCTTTGTGAGAACAGTATCTGTGGTGCTTTGGCCTGGGACTGCTACTATTTTCCTTCACCTGCTTCTCAGCTCCATGATGCAGTAGTTCTACCAGGGCTGGGCAGGCTGGGAGAACAAGGATGGATTGATTTGGAGGGAACAAGCCCCATGCCCACAGGCATTGTTGTATAATAGTGACCTCACTGGTGAAGAATTAGGGAAGTCTAACATCATAGATGCCTGAGAATGTGATCCTGGATGGGGCAAGCCACAGACCAGCCAGAAACTTAATAGGGTGGTTCAGGGAATGAGACAGCTCTAGTGGGTCTTAATGAACCCTTCTATATCCCTCGTGGTTTGGAAGGCTGTGTGTATGTTTAAGGCTTTGCACCTGCTCAAGTTAAAGAGAAAACCTTAGCTGTGTACTCATCTCTGATCGATTGTGAGAACTTGCAAATTCAGAAAATAAAAGATGAAAGGAGTTAGAATACCTTTGCTGACTTACCCAGAGAGCCAGTCTTCCACAAACATTTCCAATATAGAGAGAAAGGTACACATCCCAGCTCATTCTGTGAGGCCAGTGTTACTCTGATAATAAGGCCAAACAAGGATCACACCTCCTGAATATGACTTGTAGTCCTAGCTACTTGGGAGGCTGAGATAGGAGGCTTGTTTGAGCCCAGGAGTTGGAGGTTACAATAAGCTGTGAATGCGCCACTGCACTCCAGCCTGGAATGCTGTCTTTTAAAAAAAAAAATTATAAGGATAGATATATAAATCAATGGAACAGAATTGGGAATCAAGAAGCAAAACCTTGCATTTTTGGGCAATTGATTTTGACAAAAGTACCAAGGCAATTCAATCAGGAAAAGATAGTCCTTTCCACAAATGGTGCTATAACAATTACATATCCACAGTGAAAAAATTAATTTAGGCCCCTTGGCTCATAGCATATATTAAAATTACTTCAAAATGGATCATAATCCCATTAGAGCTAAAACCATGAAATTTTAGAAGAAATGTTTTTACGAAAAAATCTTCATGATCTTCAGTTAGGAAAAAAATTCTTTCATATGACACCAAAAGAATGGTTCATAAAAGAAGAAATGTTAAATTGAACTTTATCAAAATTAAGAACTTTTGTGTTTAAGAAAACTCCTTTAAGAAAAGGAAAATAATCCATGAATTCTGAAAAATCCTCAAAAAGAGAAAGCCACAAAGGAGATTATCATTTTCACTATTGGTGATAGCTAGTGCGTCAGTCCTTTACTCTGAAATGGGAATTAAAAGGAAAAAAGTATCTATCCTGCCTTTTTCCATACAAGCTGTACTTCAGGGTAACCGAATAGCTCTGCTTCTTAAATTCTATCTGTATGGAAGAATTCCATCTAGTAAATGTAGCAGGAATGACAGAATAAGAAAATTACCATTTTGCCACCCTAATGAAATAATTGATTACGGTAGTTATTATCTATGAATGTTAAGCCCATCAGGTGAAAAAAGTTAAAGGGAAATTGGTATTTGCAGGATCCCAACCCATCATCCCACAGATTATTTGTTGGTCATGAGTGAAAAACACAACTTTACAATGGAAAAATCACACTGTAACCAGCCAAACTCGTTGATAGATGTTAGCCACACTAACAGTGATATTGTGCACCTATTAATGTGATATAATATCAAATACCCAGCACCACCTACAAACCTAGAATATATTGAACCTGAATCTTACAAAGCTTTTTTTCTTTTCTTTTCTTTTTTTTTTATTTTTTGAGACAGAGTCTCACTCTGTTGCCCAGGCTAGAGTGCTGTGGTGTCAGCCTAGCTCACAGCAACCTGAAACTCCTGGGCTCAAGCAATCCTCCTACTTCAGCCTCCCAAGTAGCTGGGACTACAGGCATGTGCCACCATGCCCGGCTAATTTTTTATATATATTTTTAGTTGTCCAGCTAATTTCTTTCTATTTTTGTAGTAGAGACGGGGTCTCACTCTTGCTCAGGCTGTTTTGGTTTTGTTTTTTGTTTTTTTTTTTGAGACAAGGCCTGGCTCTGTTGCCTGGGCTGGAGTGCAGTGGTGTTACCGTAGCTCACTATAGCCTCAAACTGCTGGGCTCCAGTGATCCTCCTAGCTCTATTTCCTAAGTAGCTGGGACTGTAGGCACACATCACAACTGGTTAAATTTTTCTATTTCTTATAGAGACAAGGTCTATCCCTAGTTTCCAAGAAATACAGAGGATAGAAGAACAAATAGACATCATAAGGAAGTAAGAAGGCAATTTTATAATATGGATCACTCCACCAGAAAACTGACCCATGTCTTCAAGTCAATCAAATGGAAAAAAAAAAAAAACCAGAGGCAGTAGATATAGTTTACAGTTAAAAGATTCTTATGAGAAAAACAGCTAAATGCAGTTTGTGGACCTTGTTTATTTAAGAACTGTAAAGATGATAGCTAAACAGAGATAACTAAAACATAAATCTGACATTGAAGAAAAGTCACTTCATAATAAAAGATAAAAAGCTAATGAATACATGCTATGTATGTTTTATTCTTTTGAATATTTCAGAACTGGTTTAACTACCTCTTAAGACTTTGTAAAAAGAGCAAGTTTAGAAATGAAAAATTGTTCAGTCAGGAAGAATGCTTCAGTTTCTTTTGGACCCCTTTTAGATCAGGTAGCCCTAGTTTTTAGGTCTCTGCAATTCCACAGTTTATAGGCTTCAACCAGATGACCTTCTGTTGTGTATAGTATTTTGAGTCTGAGCAATGCCTCTCTTTCTCCTCAGCAGAGAAGCCACAAATACCAGTCTCAGTGACTAAAAAAGGTTTTGAGGTTACAGAGCCAGATGTGGAGAATTCCTGAGGGCATAAGCTCCTATCTTTGAGAGTAAAGCCAAAGACTATAGTATAAAAAATCTGAACTAGGGAGACTTAGGCTAAAGAATTATGAGCTAGAGACTATATCTGGAATTCTCTGGGTGTTTTTAAAGGACTCTGTTACACCCAAGTTCTCTGGGAAAGTAAGGATACCTTTCAGGCAAACCTGAAAGTGCCACTGCTATTTCTTTGTGCGCTGAGACTATAGCTTCTGTGCAGACTGTTAGGGCAATGATGATGTTGATGGGGTGTGAAGTTATATGGAATTTGATAGAGAAGGTAAGATTTTGATTCCTTAGGGGGGAAGTTGTTGCTAATGAAGTCAAATTATCATTGTACTTTGTCACTAATAGGAGAAGCTAATTAATAGTAATAGTAGGAGTTACAGCTGTTTATAAGGATTAGGTACAGTCCTAGATCCAAAGATTGATCTACAGGAATATCCGTTGTCCTTACTTGAGAAAATTGGTTTGAAAGTACAGAACATCAAGCATTATTTTTGAATGTGAAGAATTGACCCTTTGTGGTTAGCTGCCAACTTAGTTGTCAGGTGAGTTCTTTAATTAATCATTTGAAGGTTTCCTACTGCCACATACCACACAAACACAACAGAAAGACTTCTGAAATGAATAAAGAGTGATAGTCTGATTGCTAGAAATTTATTATTGAACTTATGTGAGCCAGGTGTAATCTGAAACAGTTAAGTGAAGTTTTATTTCACAAAAAATAAATTTTGTATGATTCATAATTCATATATTCTGTATATAATTCATTTGCACTGAATTAATTTCATTTGAAATAGAGGAAACTGGTTGGAAGAATCCTTAATTGGCCAAATTTTAGGCATTATTTCAAAGTCAAGTGAAAAAATTATTACCTGGGAAGCTGTTCTTTTTAGCTAGAGTCTGGAAGTGATTCCCTTAAGTTGCTCTTATTCTTCAGTTCTTTTTTGTTTTCTAATATAAACCTACATATTTTCTAACAGTTTCAAGAATATCAGTTTGAACTATATTGTTACCATTTTTGTAATTCAAAAATGATAGAATATTGGCAATTTTATGTGGTTCAACTTAATAAAAAGCTTAAAAAAGATTTCCACAGAGTAAATTCATCCTTTTATTTGAGCAAGGTAATGTTACTCAGAGTAACTTTTGAGATTACTTTGAATTTAGAGGATTTCTTATTTGTTAATTTTGCAAATCAATAAACATAAGTGCAAGGTGGCATAGATAAAACCGTGAGTTTTAGGCACATAATGAACTTGTCCAAAAAGATGGTGGTGATTGAGTGCACTCTTAACCTCTATAAGTTAAAGATGTAGATTGTTTTACACAAAATTCTAGTTTACTGCCAATAGACGTAAAATCTGCAATGGGACAGACCACTTTTCTGATCCAGTGTTTAATTTCTTGTTTTTTAATATTTTTTTAATTTTTAATGACTCACTTTTAAAATGCATAGACTCTACTGAGTTTCTGTTTTAAGGAATATAGCACAAAGATATTCAGGGGAAAAGTGTGTGTGTGTGTGTGTATACACAGATACATAAACATATTAATGGAAAGATTAACCTTCTAAAATAGAATCTGCATCAACTTCCTCTTCTGGTGTCCTTTGTCTTTCTTCCATTTTTTTTATTAGCTCTCATATTTAATTTTGGACTCTTCTTTAACGTGTTTACCTTTTTTCTAGACTTTGCCCCTTTTCAACTCTCTTATGATTTCATCATTTTCTCGGACTAGGGAAAGCAGCAGCTAGGCAACAGAACTTTACATGTTTGAACCACATAAGGAAGCTGATGTCTTTGCTTGGCAAAGAGGAAAACTTGTTTTCCTTACCTAATTACTTTCCTTTTATTTTGGAAAAAAATTATGTCCCTTTTGGAAAATCATGATGTTTGTGGGTCTCTGGCTGTCTGTGGCATTAGGACAGTTGACAAATCACTGTGTAGGAAGTCAGGCAGAATAGCAATTTACATCAGCAATATTTTATAAAACTGCTGTTGGGACAAATAAGCACCATTCTGAGTGGGGAGCATTCAGATATTCAAAACAAAGTCCAAATACAAATTTTTGCATATTCAAGTGCAAATATTTAAACTAAACTTCCCATTATCTTGTTATGTATAAATTGAAAAAAATAGGGATGAGAATAAGCCTACCTTGCCAGAATGTACAAGGATTAAAGATGATCATGTATTAACTAGCACCCGTGGGCTAATTTTTTAAAAAAAAGGTGATAATGTAAAAGGCTTAAAACAATCTCTGACATGAAGCAGGTACGCAATACATAGAAGTCGTTTTCCCCGAAAAATTTTGTTCTTAATTCGCTATGTTGTGTTGTTGTGTTTATTCATTATTTCTTCCACAATTATAAATCCCATTTGAATCCTGAACTCCTGGCCAACATTAAACTGCTATTATTTGTTAACTTTGTTTTGTTTTATTTTACAGGCAACAATTGGCATTGACTTTTTATCAAAAACAATGTACTTGGAGGATCGAACAGTGAGTAATGTTTTCAGTGTGCAATTTTCTGCAACACAACAAGTTTTAGAAAACTGTGACGAAAGCTATAATCAATGATTGTCACCATTAGAAATACTTAGCAAATACAGACC
This sequence comes from Lemur catta, assembly GCF_020740605.2. NCBI lineage: Eukaryota > Metazoa > Chordata > Mammalia > Primates > Lemuridae > Lemur > Lemur catta. The sequence continues at coordinate 58,609,974 of NC_059134.1, forward strand.
TTGAGAAAAACTCATTACAGAGTGAGTACTACCTAGCACTCATCTTGATTTGGAAAAAGAAGAAGAAATAACTTTAATGGAGAATTAAAAGAGAATTTTCATGAGAAATTAGAGCTGCAAAAGACCTTTTGAGTGCTGCTCTTGAGGCAGAGTTATGTGTATGTATCTTTTGGGTTCTTGTCTTCCATCCTTTGAAATAGTCCCTTTAAATACAATGTAAATTCTATGTTCTAGCCCACTACCCGTTGAAGACATTCTTGTCACCTAAACAGTGAATATCTTAAATGCAACATTTCAGGATTTGTACCCAAAAAACATTATTTTCTCTCCAATGCTATTTCTTATAAGTGTGTGAGTTTCTTCTTTTGGATATTCTCTTTAGTTTTAATATATAGCCATTCTTAAAATTTGAAAGCTTGGAGACTGCTTTATAATGGTAGGGGAACTTGATGTTTATTTTCAGGCTTTTCTTCCTGTAATGTAGATGTGAGAAAGTAAGGAAATTTTGATGTAGGGTTACAAAAAAATTCCTCCTTTTTTCTTACCTTAAGTACAATACAATGTTCTGGGGAGAAATGTATGGGAGAAACATAAGTACAGTAGTTAAAGTCCCAATTTCAAAGTGTTCTATACCCAGTTGGAAAGAGACACATTTTAGTTTCAGAGAGTCTTTCAACGAAACATTAATTCCTTTACTCTGATAGTCTGGGCTAATCATTGACATTTACCATAGTTTTTATCTTTTACGCGCAATATTTGAGCATCAACGGTCTACTTTTTGCCATCTAGAAGGCATAGGGATTTAAAAAAGATTTTATTTAGGGAGGGAAAAAGGGAAGCCATATATCTGATTCTGTGAAATCTTTCCCAGTGGTATTTTTGAGTTGTACTTTCAGAGCAACCAAATTTTTAATATTACTCCCTTTTATAAAAGGGGTGTTATTTGCATTCTTCACTTTCCTGCAACCTCTTGCATGAGTCTCCTTTCTACTTCCTTCCCACCTTCCCCCTTTAAAAAACATTATTTCTTTTTTTCTTTTTAGTATTAGTTTGGTTTTTTTTTTTTTTTTATTTATTTTTTCCCATCCCACAGATCAGGCTGCAGCTGTGGGATACTGCGGGTCAGGAACGTTTCCGTAGCCTCATTCCCAGTTACATCCGTGATTCTGCTGCAGCCGTAGTAGTTTACGATATCACAAGTAGGTATATTGCAACGGGTTGACCTTTCTTATTTTTCTTGCTTGTTTGACTGATTTTGTTGTTAGGTACGATTGCAATTATGGGACACAGCAGGTCAAGAGCGATTCAGGAGCTTGATTCCTAGCTACATTCGTGACTCCACTGTGGCAGTTGTTGTTTATGATATCACAAGTGAGTGGGGGGGAATTATGCATTTCTAATCTTCTTTCAACCTTTAGCTTAGCTGCATGCATGTTCTTGTCTTGTGCTTGTTTTCCTTATTGGCATGTAAAAATAAGTCTTTTCATACCAAATCTTATCACATACCAGCCAGGTCAAAAATATTTGCTTTGGTATTAGTACCAATACGCTTTATTTCTACTGTGCCAGGTTTTTCACCCAAGAAATTTTCTTTAGGTTCCAATTATAAGTCCTCTTCAAGGCTTCTTAGCATCCTGTTACCCTTAAGCCATACCGTGATTATAGTTGGAGGAATATCTCATTTCATTTAATTTGCTCTTATATTTCTCTAAAATAAAATAATCTGCATTTAAGCCTCTTGCCAAGTTTTCCAGTTCCTCCAAGGCTTCTGTTGAGGCTATTTAAAAGCTCCTAGCCAGCTTTTCTCTGCTTTCCCCTTCCAGCCGTTCTCTTGCTATAGAGGAAGACAGAGAAAACATCATGTGTAGTTTTCTATTAATCATTTTTATTTGAATCATATCTAGATTCTGTGATGACTTATTTACTTTGATACTAACAAATTACACTTTAATTTCTCTCCAAGAAAAAAATTTTAATTGGAAAACAAGTAGTAATCTTCTTCCTTTCCCCAAAGACTAAATAATGCCTTTGGCCTTTAAAGTGACTGTGAATTTCCGTGGAGCATTGGTGACTGACAGGAAAATGCTCTCTGATTGAAATTCTTTGTAAATTGGTTTATGACATATGTTAGGCAATATTAAACATTATTCTATATAGTGGTCCATAACTTATAGGAAAACCAGGGTTATACAGCATCTTGGACTTTTAAAAAAATCTTATACAGATAGATAAAGAAAATTAATTTGAGTTAGTAATACTGTACTATACATTTTTGCATATCTGCTCAATCAGAGGTCATATCTAATAAACAGTAATTGCTCTGGCAAAATTAGAAGATTGCACTCAAGGACTTTTTTTTTTTTTGGATAGGTGCTATATGCAGTCTTTCTTCCCTTGCAGCTTTACTTTGGGTTGCTACTTGTTTAAAAAAAATGTATGTTCATTATTGTGCATTGACAGGTTTTATAGCTTTAAAATGTTTGTGTTTGCTTTAACCAAAGCAAGTGAAACTTGGTGTAGTTTTCTTTAAAAATTCCACAAATATGGTTAAAATATTAGTACATTAGTACATCTTCTTTAGCTATTGAAAAAGTGTTGAAAGTACTCTACTTAGAATCCAACACTAGAAAAGATAAAGTTTGTTACAAGTGATTCTGGTGCATTAAACTAAGAAACTTTAGGTTAAAGTGATCACAAACTGAGTAAGCAGTGCAAACAGAGTGGTGTTGAAAGCTGTTGAAAGGCTTTACAAATTTTCTGGATGTGTTGGGACTTACTGGCTGACATACTTTTGGAAATGCTTTCTTTGTCATGTTTGGTATGTGTAAGTGATCAAAAAAGCATTGTGGCAATGTGACACCATATTATCTGCCATAGCTGTCCTTACATTTCAAAAAGTTTTTTTTCAATTATATAGTACATTGCATTCATTTGGTCATGTCCAAAAATTTTTTAAACTACTCTAAAAGGAACCTTGAAGATTTTGTTCTTGTGATTTGTTTAGATTGCTGACAGTTGTAATCAGATAAAATGGAGTTATGTTGCAGGCACATTAAAAGTGGGTACTAATGTGCCAATACCCTTCCAATTTCCTGGGCTTTTTTGGAGGGGGGTGTCCATCACCTGGGGAGGCATTTTTCAGTAACACTAATCTCTCTGTCCACCCTCCTATACCAGATGTTAACTCATTCCAGCAAACTACAAAATGGATTGACGATGTCAGAACAGAAAGAGGAAGTGATGTTATCATCATGCTAGTAGGAAATAAAACAGATCTTGCTGACAAGAGGTATGGAGGGATTTCATGTGTGTGTTTGCTTTCTTTGTTAAGTAGCCTGTTATTTTTGTTCACTGAAAAATTATTTTGAAAGGAGACATGCTTAATCCTTAAGTTTATACTCCCCTTTTCTTTAGTGTGGGAACCTGAAATACAAATGTAAACATTAAACCCAGTCCTTTAGGGAAAATGAGTTTTTTTTTTTGTAAGCCCATATGTAAACTCTCGAGCAAAATTGTTTGCATATGAAGCTGGTAAATACTTTGCATTTTTTAGGTCCCATAAGCATTCGTAGTGTTTAGTTAAAGAGGAAACTGTTTTAGAAAACAAATCTTATCTTTAAAAATTATTCATAATGATTAAATGCATACTCTTCGCAGTCTTATAAACATTCATTATAATTCAGTAGTGTAGCTTTTTTGTTTTAATTGTATGGTTGAGCCAGACTGTGTAGTTGAACTGAATAGCTTGATTGTGGTACCTTAGTCAAATGAGCAAAGCCATATTCAAGTCACAGGATGCAAAATGTATTAACATTCACTGTAGAACCCATTGCTTGAATATCTGCTTTCAGCATTCTTAAGCAATCTATTGCATATTCTTTGTGCTTTAAATAGTCTTGACCATACTACTTACTAGAAGGAGCTTTTACTGTTTATTATTTGTTTATTCATGAGTTGGCTATTGAAATTCAGGTAATGAACTTGTAATATTAATTAAAATGTTACAAAGAAATCCAGTGTTCAAAGACTTTTGGAGATATTAAGCCTCCATATCTGCCCACGGCACGTCAGTTAGAGAGTTCATAGGTATCTTCATTTCTAAACAGAAAAATTGTATGTCTGAATTGTTTCCCTTTACAGCCAGAGTCATCTGAGGTGGATGCTTATGAGCATCTGTTCTTTTATTGCTTAATATTTCAGTTGAGTGCACAGATGCTAGAAACTTACTTAAATTATATTTATAATAATTTTTTGTTATGGTAATATTTGTTAGTTCCTTTGGAATTAACATCTTTCTTGGTAATTTTTGCCAGACTGTAACCTCTCAACTGTTCACATTTAAAAGAATTAGAGCTTGTTCAGTCTACTAAAATGATTTTCAAATGAGTAAAAGAATTAAATGTATTTTTAAAAAGCATTAAAAGAAAATATTTTGGTAGTGAGAAGCCTTTTTTTTTTTTTTTTTTTTTTTTTTGAGACAGAATCTCTCTCTGTTGCCTGGCTAGAGTGAGTGCCGTGGCGTCAGCGTAGCTCACAGCAACCTCAAACTCCTGGGCTTAAGCGATCCTACTGCCTCAGCCTCCTGAGTAGCTGGGACTACAGGCATGCGCCACCATGCCCGGCTCATTTTTTCTATATATATTTTTAGTTGGCCAGATAATTTCTTTCTATTTTTGGTAGAGACGGGGTCTCGCTCTTGCTCAGGCTAGTCTCGAACTCCTGACCTCGAGCGATCCACCCGCCTTGGTCTCCCAGAGTGCTAGGATTACAGGCGTGAGCCACCGCGCCCGGCCCTGAGAAGCCTTTTATAAGCATGATATGAATTCCTGAATCCATATATGGAAAGATTGGTAAATTTGAATAGATAAATATAAAAATCATATTCACCTATTAAATTGATCATGTTCAGAAGATTAATAATACACAGTATTGTCAACAGTTTGAATAAAGAAGAACTATCATACACTGAAAATGTATCAGTATACAATTTTAGGAGAGAATAATTTCAGAATATCAGAATTTAAAATACTTATTCACCCAAATTGACCTTCAGTATCCCACAGGTAACCCCACAGAAACATGAAAAGATGACCATATAAGAATGTTACTAACAACATTATTTTTGTAATACTGAAAAATTGAAATCAGTCTAAATGTCCATCAGTAGCAGATTGGATATATAAATAGTATTTTAAATGTGAATTATAGCCATTAAAAAGAATGAGGCTGGACACTGTAGCTCATGCCTGTAATCCTAGCACTTTGGGAGACTGAGGCAGGAGGATTGCTTACGGCCAGGAGTTTGAGACCAGCCTAAGCAACATAACAAGATCCCAGCTCTACAAAAAATATAAAACTTAGCTGGGCATGGTGGCACAAACATGTAGTGCCAGCTACATGGGAGGCTGAGGCAGGAGGATTGCTTGAGCCCAGGAATTTGAGGTTACAGTGAGCTATGATGCACTCTAGCCTGGGCAATGGAGTGAGATCTTGTCTCAAAAAAAAAAAAAGGAATTTATTGATATCTAACATAAGTCTAACACATGAAGCTTAGGAAAGCACTTGATCAGTGTGTATAGCATATCTTTATCTTTTCTGTTAAGAAAAGATATATTTATTCGCTTAGAATAAATCTGGATAAGAATACATGAAATTTAACTGTGTGGTTGGGAAAGGAGTGGGATTATGGAGGATTTTATTATTAATTGGTCTTTTAAAAATGATTACTTTTGTGATCGGAAAAATGTTTTAATAAAAACCAAAAAAAATTCGAAGTTAAATGTTTTTGTCACTTTCTTAGAGAATGAATACTTTTTTTTAAAGAGTTGGAGGAAAGTCCAGAGTGTATCTCTTTCAGTGTCTCGATATGAGTTCCTTGATGCTCAGTACTCATTGTGTCCCCTGTAGCCCAGTAATTCCCAAATGTCATGGTCTGAAAATTAGTTGGTAAATGTAGCTTATTACACTCTCTCTTGTAAGACTCTGACTCTAAAGGATCATGGTTAACTCTTTAAATTTAGGGGGTTTTGATCCTTCCTCTAGAAACTGTGATTCAGTGAGTCTGGAGTGGGGCTCTTGAATCTGTATTTTAAAGAACCTGCCTAGGTGAGCGTAACACAGTCAAACCACAGTTGGGACCACTGCTTTAACCATTTTATTAAGATGACTTGTAGTTATCCTAGTGAAATGCTCAGGATTCTAAAACCAGGAAGGATTTCTGTTTGGAATCATTCACATGTAAGGTTTACAGACTAGTGATCATTCAAGAAATATTTATTGTCACTTATGTTCCAGATGCTGCTGCTCTAGCACAGAGATTAAAAATGACAAATATTCTAGGAACTTTTATTCCAGAGAGTGATCCAGACAGTTAATAAGTTAGTAAAATACATAGTATGTTAGATAGTGATACATGCTCCAGGGAAAAAATAGAGCAGGGAAAGGATGTGAAATGTTAATGGTGCGTTTGAAATTTTATATAGATTGGCATGGAAGACCTCATTGAGAAGTGACTGTTGACTTTTGAATAAAGACGCTAAGGAAGTAAGGAGTTAACTGTAGGGGAAGTTAACTATATCACTGCCTTGAAGGGGATGAGGTTCTAGGCAAAGGACTTATAAAATGCAAAATCTCTGAGTCAGGATTACACTTAGTTTATTTAAGGAGCAGCAAGGAGGCCTGTAGCTGGGTAAGGAGGGTGATGAAATGAGTAGCAGGCAATTAAAAAATAATAATGAAGACCAGATCATGTAGAGTAAAGTTAGCGCTTTTTCTTAATGAAATTAGAGGGTTTGAATAGAAGAGTAACTTCATGGATCACTGTTTGCTCCATTGAAAATAAAGTGGTGAGGTAGAAGTGATCAAACCATTGAGGAGGCGAATCCAGGCTGCAATCCAAGAGATGGTGATGACTTGGACTAGGACAATGGTAGCTTATTTGATCATAAGTGGTTAATTCCAATATATTTTGAAGATCGAGCTTTCGGAATATACTTAAGTAATGGATGAAATACAGGCTGATAGGTGGAATGTGGGGTGTGTGAGAAGGAGTAGTTGAGGATGATACCTAGATTTTTGACCTAAGTAATTATTATTAACTGAGATGAGAGAGACTGTATAAAGAGCTGATTTGGGAGAGAATATCATGACTTCAATTTTGGTCATGTTAAATTTAGTGTGGCCATTAGATATCTAAGTGGAGATGTCAGGTGGACAGTTGGATATATGAATAGGGTTCGGAGGAACAGTCCAAGCTAGATAAATAAATTTAGGAGTCATCAGCATATAGATGGTATTAAAAACCATGAGACTGTGTGGGATCACCAGGGGAGTGATTGCAGCTGGAGGACTAAGGAGTACATTTTAGAGCATCCCTTATTTAAAACGGAATGTCTCAACCTCTGCAATACTGACATTTTGGGCTAGATAATTCTTTCTTGTGGGGGAATGCCCTCTGCCTGTAGTATGTTTAGCAACATCCTTGGCTTCCACCCAGTAGATACCAGTAGTACATACATACCAGGTTGTGACAACCAAACTTTCTCCCCAAATCACCCCTAGTTAAGAACCACTGATTTGGAAGTTGAGAAAATGAAGAAGAACCAGCAAAATAAACAGAAAGGAGAAATTGGTCACAAAAGTAGGAGGAAAACCAGGCAGATACAGTATTCTCGAAGCCAAATGAAAGTAAATGTTTTAAGGAGAAGAAAGTGATTAAGTATGTAAAATGCCCTATAAAGTCAAATAAAATGAAGGCTAAGAATTAACCATTGTATTTAGAAATGTGGAGGTTATTAGTAACATTGACAAGTAGTCACACTGCAGTTGTGGGATTAAAAATATGACTATAGTAGGTTCGAGATAGAATGCCTCTCTCCCCTCTGAAGTTACGAAATAAAATGAACAAGATGACCCCATTTGTAATAGCAAAAAAAAAAAAATTCAAGGCATAACTATAGCATATACTATTCAACACTTACACAAAAATAATTATAAATCATTAAGGAAAGACTCAGTGTAGTTTGAACATACAGAAACACATATTGTGTTCTTGGATAGGAAAACTTTATATAAAAATGCTAGTTTTCCCTAAATTTTTCTAATTTAACAAATACCAGTAACCAAATGCTATCAGTTGTTATTTTTTCCTAGAGCTAGACTAATTATGTTTATATGAATCAAGAATAGCCATTAAAACCTTGAAAAAAAGAGCCCTATTGAGTACCTGACCCTTTCAGATATTAAAACATATTATAAAGTCTCTATAATTAAAGCAGTATGGTCTTAAGCTGGGCATGGTGGTTCATGCCTATAATTCCAACACTTTGGGAGACTAAAGTGGGAGGATTGCTTTAGGCCAGGAGTTCCAGACCAGCCTGGGCAATATAGCAAGACTCCATCTTTAAAAAAATTAAAAAAAAAAAAATAGCTAGGTGTGGTGGTGTGCACCTGTGGTCCTAGCTATTCGGAAGGCTGAGGTAGGAGGATCATGTCACTTAAGCCCAGTAGTTTGAGGCTGCAGTGAGCTGTGACTGTGGCATTGTACTGTAACCTGGGTGACAGAGTGATACCCTGTCTCTTAAAAAAACAGAAGTATATAGTCTTGCTGCATGAATAGTATACAGAAAAATGAAACAAAGTATAAAATCTAGAAACAGACACGATTTCGTGTGGAAAATAAGTGTAAGGGCAGTACCTCAAATCAGTGGAGAAAATGAGCTATGTAATAAATTGATTGGGATAACTGATTATAGGAAAAGATGAAATTGGTTTAAGTCCTCACACTCCATCAGAACAAATTCCAAAGGGATCAGAGACTTAATTATAAAAACAAAATAAGGACTAACTGAATATACTGGTACTTAATAATACTAATGCTATGATACAAAATCAGGGAAATGTTAATAAATTTGATTACATAAAATACCATAAACAATGTAAAAGGCAAACTAGGAAACAGTATTTGTAAATCATTTCAGAGGTGGCTAATATCTGTAATATATGAAGAGCTTCTAAAAATAGAGAAGAAAAAAGACGCACTATAGAAAAATCTAGAAATATGGACAATTCATGGAGAAAGTAATATTGCTCTTAACTATCTGAAAAGAAGCTCAGTCTTGCTCTTACTGAAATACAAATTAAAAACTACACTGAGAAACATTTTTGCCGCAGATTCAGATTGCCAGAATTCCAAGTTAAAAATCTTCTGCTGGGAAGTCTACAGCGGAAACAGGTACTATATATAGCCTTTGACCTGGAAATCCCACTTCTAAGAATCTCTCCAAGGTAAATCAGTAAGAATATAAAAAGAGATATAAGACTTTTTGCTGTAGCACTTTTTATAATATCTAAAGACTGTAGGCTGGGTGCCGTGGCTCATGCTTGTATAATCCTAGCACTCTGGGAGCCCGACATGGGATTGCTTGACCTCAGGAGTTTGAGACCAGCCTGAGCAAGAGTGAGACCCTGTCTCTACTAAAAATAGAAGAAAATTAGCTGGGCATCCTGGTGCACACCTGTAGTCCCAGCTACTTGGGAGGCTGAAGTAGGAGGATTGTGTGAGCCCAGGAATTTGAGGTTGCAGTGTGCTACGATGACGCCACCACACTCTAGCTCGGGTGACAGAGCAAGTCTCTGTCCCCAAAAAATGATTATAATATTTAAAGACTATAAAATAAACACCACAAATGCCCACAAAAGCTTATGTACATCCTCATGAAGGGGTGCTAGGCAGGTATAAAAAAAGAAATGAGGAATACATATATTACTTTAGAGTGAATCTTCAGGACATATGACTAAGTAAAAAAAAAGCAAGGTAAAGTAGTATGTAACATGCAACAGTTGACTTATGAAAGAGGGAAAAACAGATGTATAGACATACTACTAAAAACAAAATGGGTCCCCTCTGGACTGCCACCCCAGCTGGACTGCCACTGTGTCCAGCACTGAATACCTCTAGCACTGAGTACCTCCAGAGTAGTGAACCTGTGAGCAACAGAAATGAGGGGCTGGAAGCTGGAACCTACAAAGCTATTAAATTATTAGGGCCCCCCCAGAAAAGCAAAGAAATACAAGTTTAAAGAAAATGTTTACCTATGGGGAAAGTGGGGAGAAGGAGGAATTATGGTGGAGTGACAGAAACAGAAGCTAGGCATCTTTGAAAATAACTTGTTTTGTAGATTTGACTTTTTAATTGTGTAATATAATTAAAAACAAAAATTTAATTAAAATTCAAAGCAGTTCTTAAAAATGACAGTGAAACTATTCAAAGTAACCTAAAAACATAGTACACCAACTGCATATCCATACAGATATACCCAAGAATAAAAACAACTGCAAGCAATCTTAACTGTTTTCAGGAAACATGTTATTGATGATAGTGTTCAGGTATTATTTTGAAACTGTGGTATATATTCTGCATAAAATAAATGAATAATTTGCTTAATGATTGTATCTTTGAGAATTGGGATTTTCGACATGGGAGAATAAGATCAATAATGTGAAATATACTGGGTGTGGTGGCTCACACCTGTAATCCTAGCACTTTGGGAGGCCAAGGTAGGAGATGGCTTGAGACCAGGAGTTTGAAACCAGCCTAGGCAAGAAAGAGACCTCATCTCTACAAAAAATGTAAAACTTAGACAGGCATGCACCTGTAGTCCCAGCTACTTGGGAGGCTGAGGCAGGAGGATCTCTTGAGTTCTGGAGTTTGAAGTTGCAGTGAGCTATGATGACGTCACTGCATTCTAGCCTAGGCAACAGAGTGCGAGACCCTGTTGCAAAATATATATATATATATATAGCAAGTATAAGCATAAATTCATGATTGTTTTAGCATTCCAAATTTAATATTTTCTAGCTCAATCTACTGAAAACACCTAAACCAAGAGGAATGAGCCCAGACTATGATATCTAAATACTATTTCTCTGTAATGGAACCTGGGCTACATGAAATGACTGATTTGGAGTCTGGGCTAGAAAATGTAAAAGATGGGCCTGGAGTATCTTGTCATACCATAAATCAGGAAAGTTATTAAAGGCCATTGGCGTTGTGTCAAGATTCAGGAGCCAAATCCTGAACAAAGATGTTCTGCTGGTCAAAGATAGGAAAATTTGAGAATCAATAATTACTATAAAATATACTTAAATTCATGAGTACTTAGGGGGAAACTCATTGGTCACCTTGGGAAGATGCTAGAGACTGACTCTAGCATTTATCTTTCTTTCCCCTTCTTTCTTCCTTCCTTCCATCCTTTTCCTGTACTTGTACCTCAGGATAACCAAATAGTTGAGAAGTTTCTCTGTAAAGAAGTATTTCATTTGCTTTAAAGGCCACTATTAAGGTAATTGGCAGAACCTGAATAGAATCTATAGCATCAATGATAGCATGATATGATAATTTCTGAATTTTAATAACTGTACTGCGCTTAAGAGAACGTCCTTATTTTTAGGAAATTCACACTGATGAAGTATTTAGGGCAAAAGGTCTGCAGATTAACAATTTACTCTCAAACTATTAAAAAGGGCAAAATAGGCCGGGCGCGGTGGCTCACGCCTGTAATCCTAGCACTCTGGGAGGCCGAGGCGGGTGGATTGCTCGAGGTCAGGAGTTCGAGACCAGCCTGAGGAAGCCCGAGACCCCATCTCTACTAAAAATAGAAAGAAATTATATGGCCAACTAAAAATCTATATAGAAAAAACTAGCCGGGCATAGTGGCGCATGCCTGTAGTGCCAGCTACTCGGGAGGCTGAGGCAGTAGGATCGCTTAAGCCGAGGAGTCTGAGGTTGCTGTGAGCTAGGCTGACACCACGGCACTCATTCTAGCCAGGGCAACAAAGCGAGACTCTGTCTCAAAAAAAAAAAAAAAGGGGGCAAAAAAATTTTTTTTTAATTTTTACAAACGTTTTTGAAATATGTATACACAGAATGAGAGGATAAAACAAGGAAATATAGTAAAATCTTAATGGTAAGAAGAAGAGAATGTGCGGGGCGAGGTGGCTCACACCTGTAATCCTAGCACTCTGGGAGGCCGAGGTGGGAGGATAGCTTGAGGTCAGGAGCTCAAGACCAGCCTGAGCAAGAGCGAGACCCCGTCTATACTAAAAAAATAGAAAGAAATTATCTGGCCAACTAAAAAATATATATAGAAAAAATTAGCTGGGCATGGTGGCACATGCCTGTAGTCCCAGCTACTCGGGAGGCTGAGGCAGGAGGATTGCTTGAGCCCAGGAGTTTGAGGTTGCTGTCAGCTAGGCTGACGCCACGGCACTCACTCTAGCCCGGGCAACAGAGCGAGACTCCATCTCAAAAAGAAAAAAGAAAGGAAAGAAAAAAAACTTAGCCAGTCAACTAAAAATAGAAACAAAAAATTAGCCGGGCGTGGTGGCTCACACCTGTAGTCCCAGCTACTCAGGAGGCTGAGGTGGAAGAATCACTTGAGCCCAGGAGTTTGAGGTTGCTGTGAGCTAGGCTGACGTCATAGCACTCACTCTAGCTAGGGCAACAAAGCGAGACTCCGTCTCAAAAGAAAAAAAAAAAAGGACAAGAGAATGTCCTTGTTTTTAGAGAGAAGAGAATTTCTAGAATAGTATCTTCTTATAGACGAGAAGCAAATGGGATCTAATACATAGGTGTAAGTTTTGGACATAAGGACTGTTCTTCCATAGTAAAAGGAATAGAGGTGGAATATAAGGGCACACATGCAAGTAGACAGTGGTAAGAGGAAATTGTATTTCATTGCTCAGTTTTCTATGTTGTAGAAAGCACAGCGTTTGTCAGCTGGTAGTTTATATCTACTTAAGTAGAACATTTGCACATTTATTGACTACCTGTGTGCTACCCAGGTATTGGGAATACCAAGATAAATGAGATAATCTTGTACTTGAAGAGCTCTCAATTTGAGACACACTGCTAATTACATCACAAAAAGCCCTGTAAATGATATGTTAAAGTATGAATATTTTGTATCAAGAGACTTTACCATAAGAAGTCTTTGGCTCACTTGGTCCACTTATAGAAATCCACAAAATCTATCCTAGGGGAATGTGCACAAAATATTAAGCACAAAGATGTTTAGGGCAACATTTTTCATAGTAGTGTAAAATTTGAAAACAATTGCATTTTAACAGTTTGGGGATGGTTATATTAATTATAGGAGCAGATTGACAAATTATCTAGCCATGAAAATTATTTTATACAAAGTTTTGAATCACAAGGCTAAATGCTTATAATCTAATATTAAGGGAAAGCAGCATGCTATTAAGTTTTTTTTTTTTAATTTTAAAGAGATTTATTCTGAGCCAAATTTGAGGATCATGACCCGGAGCCACGCCCAAGAGGCCTAGAGCAAGTGGACTCCGCTATTAAGTTTTTAAAAGTAAAAAAATTACAGGAGGAGCTCAGTCAAGTAAAAGCGAATCAGTAAAGAATGTCTTTTTAAAAATTGTTTAGGGGCTGGCCATGGTGGCTCAGGCCTGTAATCCTAGCACTTTGAGAGGCCACAGTGGGAGGATCTCTTGGGCCCAGGAGTTCAATACTGCCTGAGCAAGAGTGAGACCCCTGTCTCTACAAAAAAATAGAAAAAATTAGTTTGGCACAGTGCCAGCTACCTATAGTCCCAGTTACTCAGGAGGCCAAGGCAGGAGGATCACTTGAGTTGAAGAGTCTGAGGTTCCAGTGAGCTATGACAACGCTGGTTCACTCTATCCTGGACAACAGAGCAAGACCCTGTCTCCAAAAGAATAAAATAAAATAATAAAAATAAAAAGTTGTTAAATATAACATACACACAGAAGTGCACAAATATCTAGTATGCTGCAGACTGATGTATTTTTCTAACTAATCTCACCTGTGGAACCAGCACTTATATCAAGTAAAGTTCTTTTCAGGACTTTGTTTATAATCTTTATAATGTATCTTTTAAAAGTAAGAATTTGTTTCTTTTTCTTATTTTCTACAGGCAAGTGTCAATTGAGGAGGGGGAGAGGAAAGCCAAAGAGCTGAATGTTATGTTTATTGAAACTAGTGCAAAAGCAGGATACAATGTAAAGCAGGTAAGTGTTCTTCGAGTGTGGGTTGAGGTTACCAAACTGAAAAAACATGAAATGATTGTGTGAGTGTTCTGTTTTCTGGTGTGAGGTTTTTTCCAGTTAGCAACAGCAGACCTCATGAAGTACCAACATGTTTTCAAACAGTGAAAAAATATAAAGGAGGCATAGGTTTTGGGAAAAGAAAGACGACTTGCCAACCTTTTCAGATTGTACACAGGAAAACTATTTCATTATGATTGCAAAGTTGTAAATTTACCGTGCTCTCAATACATCCCTATTGCATTGTTTTAAAGGTAGATTTTCCTTATTTCAGAGTTTGAGGGCAAGACTGTGATAAATAAAAGCAAGTATTTGCTGTTTGTAATGGTGTTTTGCTTGTATTGTGAAAATAAATTCTGGATATGCTTTGGCTATTCAGGCTCTTTTTTGGTTCCCTGTGAATTTTAGGATTTTTTCCCCCTAATTCTATGAAAAATGATGTTGGTATTTGATAGGAATTGCATCACATCTGTAGATTGCATTGGGCACTATGGACAATTTAACAATATTGTTTCCTCCTATCTGTGAGCATGGGATGTTTTTCCATTTCTTTGTGTTGTCTGTACTTTCTTTCATCAGGGAATTGTAGTTCTCCTTGTAGAGATCTTTCACCTCCTTGGTTAAATATATTCCTAGGAGCTTGTGTGTGTTTGTGTGTGTGTGGTTTTTTGTTTGTTTGTTTGGGGAAGCTATTGTAAATAGGATTGAGTTCTTGATTTGGTTCTCAGCTTGGTCATTACCGGTGTATAGAAATGTTATTGATTTTTGTATGTTGATTTTGTGACCTGAGACTTTGCTGAATTCATCTATAATATCAAATATAGGAGCTTTTTGGAGGAGTCCTTAGGGTTTTCTAGGTTATAAGATCATATGATCAGCAAGCAGAGGTAATTTGACTTTCTCTCTTCCAATTTGGATGCCCTTTATTTCTTTCTCTTGCCTGATTGCTCTGGCTAGGACTTCCATTACTATGTTGAATAGAAGTGGTGAAAATGGGCATCCCTGTCTTGTTCCAAATCTTAGAAATGTATGATACTGGCTGTGGGTTTGTCATATATGGCTTTTTATTATTTTGAAATATTCATTCTATGCTGAGTTTTTTGAGGGTTTTTATCATGAAGGGATGCTATATTTTATCAAATGCTTTTTTTAAATCTATTGAAATGATCATATGGTTTTCATTTTTAATTCTATTTATGTAGTGAATCACATTTATTGACTTATGTATGTTAAACCATCCTTGTATCCCTGGGATGAAACACACTTGATTATGGTGAATTATCCTTTTGCTGTTCTGTTGGATTCAGTTTGCTAGTATTTTGTTGAGGATTTTTACATCTATGTTCATGGGAGATACTGGCCTTTAATTTTATTTTTATGTTACATCTTTTCCTGGCTTTGGTATCAGGGTAATACTGGCTTTGTAGAATGAGCTAGGGAGGATACATTACTTCTCAGTGTTATGGAACAGTTTCAGTAGGATTGGTACCAATTCTTTGTACATCTAATAGAAATCGGCTATGAATCTGTTTGGTCCTGGGCTTTTTTTGGGGGGGGATTTTTAATTATTGATTCAATCTTGCTACTTGTTGGTCTATTCAGGAGTGCTGTCTTCCTGGTTCAATCTCAGGAGGTTGTATCTTTTCAGGGATTCATCATCCATTTCCTCCAGATTTTCTTGTTTGTGAGTGTATAGTTGTTCATAGTAGCCTTTGATGATCTTTTGTATTTCTGTGGTATCAGTTACAATGTCTCCTTTTTCATTTCTGATATGTTTATTTGGATCTTTTCTCTTTTTGGTTAATCTAGCTAGTGGTTTATCACCTTTGTTTATCTTTTCAAAGAACCAGCTTTTCCATTCATTGTTCCTTTTTTCTCCTTTGGTCTCTATTTTTTTTTATTGGAGAAAATGCATATGAATTTCATTAATGTGTACATAGGGAGAACCACAGAGTGATTACCCAGTCTGTATTTCATTTAGTTCTGCTCTGATCTTTCTTTTTTTTTTTTTTTTTTTTGAGACAGAATGTCACTTTGTTGCCCTGGCTAGAGTGAGTGCCATGGCGTCAGCCTAGCTCACAGCAACCTCAAACTCCCGGGCTTAAGCAATCCTACTGCCTCAGCCTCCCGAGTAGCTGGGACTACAGGCATGCACCACCATGCCCGGCTAATTTTTTCCATATATATTTTAGTTGGCCAACTAATTTCTTTTTATTTTTAGTAGAGACGGGGTCTCGCTCTTGCTCAGGCTGGTCTCGAACTCCTGACCTCCAGCGATCCGCCCGCCTTGGCCTCCCAGAGTGCTAGGATTACAGGCGTGAGCCACTACGCCCGGCCTGCTCTGATCTTTGTTATTTCTTTTCTTCTGCTAATTTGGGGTTTGGTTTGTTCTTTTTTTCTAGTTCTTTCAGGTGTGTGACATTAAGTTGAAAATTTTTGATGCAGGCATTTAATGCTATAAACTTCCCTCCTAGCACTCCTTTTACTGTATCCCACAGCTTTGGGTATGTTTTATTTTCATTTTTGTCCGTCTTGAAAAGTTTTTTCAATTTTCTTCTTTATTTCTTCATGAACCCAGTGATCATTCAGGAAGATGTTATTTAATTTTCATAGATTTGTATAGTTTATGAAGTTGCTTTGATTTTTAGCTTAATTCCAGTGTGGTCTGAGATGATACTTGGATAATTTCAATTTTTTAAAGTTTGTTAAGACTTGTTTTGTGGCCTAACATATGGTCTATCTTGGAGAACGTTCCATATGCTCATGAAAAGAATGTATATTCTGTAGTTGTTGAGTAGAATGTTTCTGTAAATGTTTTAACTCCATCTGGTCTAAGGTCCAATTTAAGTCTAGTGTTTCTTTGTTGATCTTCAGTCTCAATCTGTCTAGTGCTGTTGAGTGGGGTATTGAAGTCCGCCACTATTATTGTGTTGTTATCTCTTTCATTAGGTCTAGTAATATTTGTTTTGTGAATCTGGGTGCTCCAATAATAGGTGCATATATGTTTAGGATTGTTATATCCTCTTACTGAATTGATCTCTTTTTCATTATATAATGACCTTCTTTGTCTTTTTTTACTGTTTTTGATTATTTAAAGTCTGTTTTATCTGATACAAGTGTAGCTACTCCTCACTTTTGATTTCTGTTTGCATGAAATATCTTTTTTTACTCCTTTACTTTCAGTCTATATTTGTCTTTATGGGCAAGATGAGTTTCTTGTAAGCAGCGTATACTTGGATTGTATTTTTTAATTCATTCTGCCAATCTGTATCTTTTAAGTGGAGCATTTAATCTATTTATGGTCAAGGTTACTATTGATATGTGAGGCTTTGTTCTAGTTGTATTATTGTTTTCTAGTTGTTTTATAAATTATTAATATTTGTTTCTTTTTCTCTGTCTTTTTGTCTTTGTCGTTTGCTGAGTTTCTGTTGTGTTGCCATTTAATTCCTTTCTCTTCTTTATGTTATTGTTTTATTAGACCTTTGGGTTTTATATTTTCGTGTGTTTTCATGAAGGTGAATGTTGACCTTTTGTTTCCATGTTTAAGACAGCTTTGAGCATTTCCTGTTGGGCCAGGCTAGTAGAAACAAATACTCTCAGTGTTTGCCTGTCTGGGAAAGACTAGTATGTCTTCATTTATGAAGCTTATTCAGCCAGGATATAAAATTCATGGCTAAGGCCAGGTGCCATGGCTCACGCCTGTAATCCTATCACTCTGGAAGGCCGAGGTGGGTGGATCCTCTGAGCTCAGGAGTTCAAGACCAGCCTGAGCAAGAGCGAGACCCCATCTCTACTAAAAATAGAAAGAAAATTAGCTGGACAACTAAAACAAATATAGAAAAAATTAGCCAGCCATGATGGCTTATGCCTGTATTCCCAGCTACTCAGGAGGCTGAGGTAGAAGGATTGCTTGAGCCCAGGAGTTTGAGGTTGCTGTAAGCTAGGCTGACGCCACAGCACTCTAGTCCAGGCAACAGAGTGAGACTCTGTCTCAAAATAAATAAATTTAAAAAAAAAATTCACGGCTGGCAGTTTTTTTTTTTTAATTTCAACACTTTGAAAATGCCATCCCATTCTCTTCTGGCCTGTAAGGTTTCTGCTGAGAAGTCTGCTGTTAGTCTGATGAGGTTTCCTTTATAGGTGACTAGATGCTTTCCTTTTGCTAATTTTAAAATTCTTTCTTTCATTTCGACTTTAGTCATTATGATTGTAAGATACTGTGGTGAAATTCTTTTTGTATTGTATTTGCCTGGGGATAGTTGGGCCTCTAATTCCCTTGCTAGTCCTGGGAAGTTTTCATCAGTTGTTTCCGTAAATAGGTTTTCTAAACTTTTTTTTAATTTCTCTTCTCCCTCAGGGATACTGATACGATAAGTTCAGTCATTTTATATAGTCCCTGACATCGCGAAGGCTTTGTTCATTTGTTTTTATTTTTATCTGACTGGATTATTTCAAAAGACCTGTCTTCAAGTTATGAGATTCTTTCTTCTGTTTGGTCTAGTCTTTTATTGATGCTTTCAAATGTGTTTTGTATTTCTTTCAATTAATTTTTCAGCTCCAGATTTTGTGTGTGTGTTTTTCTTAAGATATCTGTGTCCTTGGTCAATTTCTCATTCATATTCTGAATTGATTTTCTAGTTTCTTTGTATTGGTGTTCAGATTTCTCTTGCATCTCATTGAGCTTCTTTAGAATCAATATTTGGAATTCTGTATCTGACATTATGAGGCATTCTTTTTTATTGGGATCTTTTACTGGACAATTGTTTTGGTCCTCTGGTGGTATCGTATTTCCTTGCTTTTTCATGTTTTCTGTGTCCTTATGTTGATTTCTACACATTATGTGATAGTTGCTTGTTCCAACTTTTTGAAATTCCTTTCAAAGGGATGAATTTTTTCTTGAATATGTATCTATGTTGTTGGTTAGGTAGGACACTTTGGCTTTGATTTTGGATGCCTGCAGTAGTGTGATCTTTGTATGATTTCTTAGGTAGTACCCAAGATCAGTGGTATCTGTGATATCCTTGGTGGCTTAGGGAATTGGCTATTGATTAAGGCTGTGGTGAAGTTTTGCTGGGGACTTGAATGTCAGCCGAGCCAGCCAGTCTTTGGGCTCTAGTAGTGACAGCAGTAGGCTCAGTGTGCCTGACTTTAGAACATAAGAACAGCTTATGCTGGCAGCAATATTAGTGTGTCCTGAGGGCCAATTCTTGGGCCTTCAGGTGACTTGCACAGAAGCTAGTAATTGGATCAGAGGCCAAGTTTGTGGGTGGATTCTCAGGCCCCCCGAGCGGCTAGTGTGATGTGGAAGGTACCAGTAGCAGTGGTGGAGCCACTCACTAGGACCTAAGTGGTCTGTGTTGGTGATGCTGGTAGCTGCAGTGGATTGGGCAGGCTAGTCCCTGTCCCACAGCTGCCTATAATAGGGTGGTGGGTATTGCCCTAAGTGTGCATGGGAGAGCTTAGTCTCCCCTATCCCTTCGCTGCTGGGTGGTTAATAATTTTTTTTTTAATTGGAGGTAATCAACACAGGGTAAAAGTAACATACTTTAAATAATTAGAGCTTTATAAAAAAGTCTCTATAGTTTTCATTTTTGCCACTTTTTTTTCCATCCCTCCATGCCCAGAACCATTATGTAAGTAATACCGAATTGTCACTAATACCTTCCTCAAAACATATTGTTTCATTGTTCCATATCTTTGCTCATGTTGTTGTTCCCTTTGCCTAGAATACTCACTTTTTTTCTTTCCTAATTTCTACTCCTTTTTAGTTTCAGTTTAGATGTCAGCCCTTGAGCAACAATTTCTCTGACATTTTCCCCCAACCTCCTGGCTGTGATAAATGATTCTCTTCTGTGTTTTCAGACCCCTGATCCTTGTGAAACCAGTGTCATTGCTTACTACAGTATATTGAAAATCTCTCTCTTATCGAAACTATATATTCCCAGAACCTAGCAGTATGTATGGAATATAGTAAGTGATCAGTAACTGAACCCATAGGAGCCACAGACAGTTAAAGAATTTGAGTAATAGAAATTACCATAGTATTAACTATATGCCACTGTTCTAGGACAAAGCAGTGAATAGCTTCATCTGGCTTTCTCTATTAAAGACATTTTGATAAAGGTGTGAGCTAGTTGCTTATATGGCTATCTTTTTCTGGATTAATAGCATTGCTGTAGCCCCCTAGTCCTGACTCTAAGTAGTCTTATAGGTTTGGAAGCTCTAAAATCATCAGAGCACTACTGATAGCTAGTATCTTCATGATGTTTGATTGCTTCCGAGTTTATTTAACTCTGAAGATGTTGAGAAAACAGAGTATGTCATTCATTTACTATTTTATAAGCACAATTTTTAACAGCTTTATGGAAGTATCATTTACATGCTGTAAAATTCACTTGTTTTAAATGTATAATTCAATGGTCTTAGTTAATTTATAGTATTGTGCAATCATTATTACAATCCAATTTTAGAACATTTTCATCGCTAGGCACATAATTTTTTCCAAAAACCTGACCCATGCAGACAAATATAGCTATCTAGTGATAATGAAGAGAGATTTCTTTTACAGAAAAATCTTGTCCTGAATTCAAAACCCATTTGCTACTTGTTTACTTCTCCTTATTTGGATGGTATGTCTGAATATCCGATTTTGTTGAAGTTCCTGATTCTTATTGGGACTTGATTTTATTGTCTTATAAATATAACCAAAATTTCTTTCTTTTTAGTTTTGGCACTGAGTTGACTTTTAATTTTTTTGTAGCTTCCTTCTTAACTCACAAAAACCATTACTTGTTTTTCATTTTATAGGGAGTACCACAGTATATTAGTTAGAATTATATTCCAGTATTTAGAGACCATGCTTTGTCAGGTCATATAATTCAATCATGGAAGAAAAAATCCTAGAACGCCCAAATGAGACAACAAAACCAAAAAAAGAATTAAAATCTTACATTAACAAGCATGTTTAAATAATAGGTTAATCTTCCTTTTTTAGCTGTCAGTGATTAATCATATAGAATATATTTCTGTCATAAGGGAAAATGACTTGCTGAAGTATCAGCTAATAAATACATTATTTTTTATGGGTTATCTTCCTTGAATTCTTTTTTTTTTTTTTTTTTTTTTTTTTTGAGACAGTCTCACTTTGTTGCCCAAGCTAGAATGAGTGCCGTGGCGTCAGCCTAGCTCACAGCAACCTCCGACTCCTTGGCTTAAGCGATGCTACTGCCTCAGCCTCCCGAGTAGCTGGGACTACAGGCATGCGCCATCATGCCCAGCTAATTTTTTCTATATAGATTTTTAGTTGGCCATATAATTTCTTTCTATTTTTTAGTAGAGACGGGGTCTCGCTTTTGCTCAGGCTGGTCTCGAACTCCTGATCTCAAGCAATCCACCCGCCTCGGCCTCCCAGAGTGCTAGGATTATAGGCATGAGCCACCGCGCCTGGCCTATTCCTTGAATTCTTACAAAATTTTTTTAAAGGAGCTTCAAAACTAATCAAATAGAATATTGTTTAAAAAACTTATTTATTTAAATGACTACAAGTCAAAGAAATGTTTGCCTTTTTTCTTTTAGTTACATTATAAATCATCCCTATATCAAAAAACCATATAGCCTTTGGTATTACTTGATATATAAGCTATATGGAAAGACTCAAATTTTTCTAAGTGAAATCTAAATCAAATCTGCTGATAACCATAGTCTAATTCCTGATTCTGGACAATGCCCCTCATGTGGTTGGAGTTTAATACTTACATTATGAATCTAATATTTACCATGCCATTGGAAACGGTGGTAATAGAGGAGGGAAAGGTGACAAAAGTTTTCTAAAAGACATATTTTTGAAGCATATAGTTAACCTTTGAGGCTAAGAATGTAATTTTTGTTCACTCTACTATCTTTGGCAGAAGGAATACCTAATATCCAAACAAAGGTCAGAAAGGACAGAAGTTTTAGAATGGCAAAGATACTTTGGAAAATATAAAGTTAATGTAAAATATAGTTCTTGAGCTCAAGAAACATGATATAGTTGGGAAGAAGAGTCACATTCTCATGAAGACTATACAGTAAAGCGTACGTAATACATGATAAATGCCTGGCAAATGCTACAGATACAATAAGATCTACAGTAATTATTGAGAAGCAAAATGAGTGCTGGCACAAAGAGGTTTGTTAAAGAAATGAATGAGATCACATTTAGGATGGTCAAAATGTTAAAAAACGGTAGAGTCTGAGCTGAACTCTTGAAGAATATATTTGATTTGGATAGGTTATAAGGAATACTCCAAGGAAGAAGAGAAATTAACATATAATACAAGACCACCTAGCATATGTAGAATAAATATTATGCCATAAATATTAACTTTAAAATCTTTATTACCTTCCTCCCAAGCACTTTATTATGTAATATCTAGATGCTTGGATACTTGTTGAATGCAAGAACGAATCCATTGAACAATCCTATTAGTTAGCTGCTGTTATTGCTCTGATTTTTGAGAGAATATCTGAGGTGTAGAAATTATATAACTTCCCCAGAATTGCCTAAATACTATATGTTAGAGCCACATAATGTACCAAGTTTTTATCTTACTTAATTCCTATAATATCCCTAGGAAGTAGATTGGTATATTCATTTCATTCAAAAGGAACCAAAGTTTAGACGCCAAGTAACTTGCTTAAGATTATAGCTTGAAGTAGAATTCGAGCCTAAGTTTAGTTAGTTCCAAAATCTGTGTTCTTAAACCCTACATTGTTTTGTCTTTCTCAAATTTAACCTCACCCCTAATTTATCCTTTTGTGCTTTACATCCCTAACACAATAAGACTTTAATTTCACTGAATGGGCAGAAATCTATATATAAGATGAATATGAACTAGTAGAGAGGGGAATTGTTATACTGACCAGGCTTTATGCTGTCATTAATTCACTCGGATATCTGTTGATCATCTCTTACATATCTAGTTCTATTATGTTGTAGGCACTGGGGATACAATAGTGAGCAAAACAAACTAAATCCATACCAAATGGGGTTTACATTCTAGTATGGAGAGTTAGACAATTATTGAAAATATAGGGGACTGGGGGGCAAGGGCAATATATGTAACCTAAACTTTTGTACCTCCACAATATGCTGAAATAATAAGAAAAAAAAAAAGAAAATGTAATACTTTGGGAGGTTATAAGTTCTGTAGAGGAACATAAAGTAGGGTAAGAGAGATAATGAGTACTGGTAAAGGAGGTGATGATATATTGACATTTTATAAGGGTAGTCAGGGAAAGCCTCTCTGATAAGGTGATATTTGAGCAGAGACCTGAAGGAAATTGAGTAGGTGAGCCATTTATATGTCTGGGGAAAAACATTCCAACCATCAGGTGCAATGAGGTACTTGGCATGTTTAAGGAACAGTAAGGAGATTAGGAAGAGTAGAGTGAAGGAGGACAAAAGTAATAGGAAATGAGCTCACAGAGATAGTTCTGTCGGGGGACAGAGATCTAAGACCATGTAGGCAGTAGTGAGGATTTGGGCTTTTATTTCCAGTGAGAGAGGAGGCTGTTTCTATCAGAGATTTGACATGATCTGACTTACAATTTAAAAGAAATCACTGGCTATTCTGTAAAAAAAAAAAAGAAAAAAAGAAAGAAGGAGAGAGAGAGAGAGAAGAGAGAAAGAAAGAAAGAAAGGAAGGAGGGAAGGAGGGAAGAAGAAAAGAAAAGAAAAAGACTTTAGAGGGTAAGAGTGGAGGCAAGACCTGGTAAGAGTAATTGAAAAAAACACTACAGGTGATAAAGTAATAATTTTCTCATTGAAGAAATACTCGACTACCAAAATTAAAATGGAGAGCTAGCAAAAAAATCAAAGTCAACAAATAACTTATTGAGCACTCATATGAGATTACAATAGTGTATAAAACACAAAGTTTACTTTCATAATGGGAATTTTTTTGTAAGTTGGTGGAGCTGATTAACTTAGTTTGCTCTTGAAGTGTGGAATTTCTTCTTATAAAATACTTAGTTAACTTCATAAGGGAAGAACTGATGGCAATAATAATTTTACTTTGAAATCTCCTTCTCCAGTGCACATGTAAGTGTGAGGATTTTTTAAAAATATTACCAGCTGTACTGTGTCATACTTAGTCATCTGTGATCCCTAATATAGCAGAAGTCTTTGTTAGCATATCACTGGCATTTAAGAAATAGGTTTTTCTTTAGTGATTATTTAAAACAATTTAAACCCCTGGGATTTTTTTTTCTTTCCTGTCTTACATATATTTCTGTAAAGATAGAACTTGATTTTTTTTTTTTTTTTTTTTTGAGACAGAGTCTCACTTTGTTGCCCGGGCTAGAGTGAGTGCTGTGGCGTCAGCCTAGCTCACAGCAACCTCAAACTCCTGGGCTTAAGCGATCCTACTGCCTCAGCCTCCCGAGTAGCTGGGACTACAGGCATGCGCCACCATGCCCGGCTAATGTTTTCTATATATATATTTTTTAGCTGTCCAGATAATTGATTTCTATTTTTAGTAGAGATGAGGTCTTGCTCAGGCTGGTCTCGAACTCCTGACCTCGAGCGATCCACCCGCCTCGGCCTCCCAGAGTGCTAGGATTATAGGCGTGAGCCACTGCGCCCAGCCTGATTTTTTTTTTTAAACCAAGGAGTAAGCTTGAATATGAAAGCTTGACCTTTGGAAAGAGTTTTCTTGGCCCATTTTTGGATGTCCTGAGTTGAGTATAGGTTAGTGTTACTGATTCTTTTAATATAATTGCAATATTTGGAAGGAGGCACCAAATTTGTCAAAACATTGGTTGAAACTATAGATAAAATTTTTAAGTCATAAAAATATATTGAGTTTTTATATCTGTGATTTGTGTGTAATAGTAGTATTTCACAAACTGAGTTCTTCTTACCCGGGATTGTGAGCCGTTCCTTCACATAGCCCTTTCCACAGTATTTTCCATATAAAAAGCACTAGGCACAGCCTGAGCAAGAGCGAGACCCCCGTCTCTACTAAAAAAAATAGAAAGAAATTATCTGGACAACTAAAAATATATAGAAAAAAGTAGCTGGGCATGGTGGCACATACCTGTAGTCCCAGCTATTTGGGAGGCTGAGGCAGAAGGATTGCTTGAGCCCAGGAGTTTGAGGTTGCTGTGAGCTAGGCTGACACCATGGCACTCTAGCCCAGGCAATAGAGTGAGACTCTGTCTCAAAAAAAAAAAAAAAAAAAAAAAAAAGCACTAGGCAGCATGAGGTAGTAGTATAAAAACTATGAACTTTGAAATCTGAGCTCTGCCATTTATTTGGTCTATAGCAAATACACTCTTTAGCCTCAGATTTTTATAAAATGGGTTATTAATATTTTTCTTCCAAGTAACTGTGAGGATTAAAATCAGAAAATACGTAAAAATTCTGACAAAGTATTCAATATTAGTTTCTTTCTTCCGTTATTTGATTTGATTGCGTCACGTTGCTTACAAATTATCTTTACAGCATTGGAGGTTTGTTTTAGTTTGGTTTGATTTTTGCTGTGTTGCCCAGGCTAGTCTCAATTTCTTGAGCTCAAGCACTACTCCCACCTCAGCCTCTTGAGTAGCTGGTGCTACAGGCACACACCACCACCACGCCTGGCTGCAGCATTAGTTTTTAACCTTGGCTGCACATTTGAATCATCCAGAGATCTTTGAATAAAACACTAATGGCTCAGCTCCATCCCAAACCAGTTGAATGAATCTTTGGGGATGAGGCCCAAGTTTGTTTTTAAGCTTCCCAGATAATTCTGATGGACTATAGGTATTGAGAACTGCTAGTCTAAAGGGAAAGATTTCACATATAGCCTTTCAAGAAAGGTTTACTGAAATATATCTTTATAATTACTTTCAAAGATAAAAATAAGGATGGGGGGACCTATAGGGTCGCTTTAATCTATTACTCTTCTCTGTCTAGGTTTGTTACTTTCTTTAAGTGTATATTTCTCAGATTAATGTATCTACCAGTTAATGTTCTAGTCTCTTAATTGTTGTTTACTCCAATTATAATTTGCTTATGTTAATTAAATCCTTTTTATATTGGATTGGAGACACTCTTAAGTGGCATTTGTTTTCTTATGAAGTTGAAGTTTATCTAACTTAGTCAGTTTACACTCACTGTCACCTTCTTGTGCACATAAATTTGAAACCCCTTTTATACTTCCTTATTCTATAAGAACTGAATAAATTGATTTCTTTTGTTGCCCTATTTCTCACATCAGCAGGATTCAATGGGCATAAGTACTGCCAGATTTTTTTTTTTACCTGATAGCTTTTTCAGGTCTGTGATTATCTGCTAAATAGTATTGTGGATAGTCATACCTAAAGAATTATTTGAGAAGTCACCTTCAGTATGTACCTAAAACAGCCAGCAGGTAGGGGCACTAATATCAACTATTTATATCACACTTTATGCTTTCTCGTGTGTTTTTCATACCCATTAGTCATTGTTGTAGCTAACATGTTAAAAAATATATCTACTGCATCTCAGGTAATAGGATAACAAAGATGAAATAAGGGCCTTGCCCTCCAGAAGTTTAAAGTCTAGAGGGAAAGACAGAGTTATCTAAGGATTCTAGGAATGCTAGGAATATCTAGTTATCTAGGAATTTCTGAAGGGTGTGTCAGCTAGACAAATTGATCTGGGAGCTGGGGAGGATATTCCAAGGATAAACAGCATCATTATGGCCTTTGAACTTCACAAGTATATCCCCATTTTTATTAAAAGGAATCTAAGGATTAGAACGATTAAATAATAACCTTGAGATCACAAAGCTGTAATAATGGGGTAGTTAATTCTAGAGTTGCTGGGCTCAAATTCTATGCTCTTTCTATAAACACATTAAATGCTATCTTAAATTAGCATTAAAATAGGCTCCTTGTCCTTCTGCCTTCTTCCATATGAATACAAGCATTCCTCCCCTCCAGAGGACATAGCATTCAAGGCACCATCTTGGAATCAAAATTGCCCAAACTACCAGTACCTTGATATTGGATTTCCTGGCCTCCAGAACAATTTGATTGCAAAATCAAAGATCTAGATTCTATATCTAGAGAAAAAGAGAACCTGATGAGTCCTTAGAACAAGGCCAGGGACATGATCTCTGAGATGGAGTTCAAGGTATAGAAGGTACACAAAATGGCACCAATCTCACTGGCAACTCTCTTATTTCTCTGGAGCCAGAACATGGTGGACACAGAGACAAATGCATTGTATTTTATGTCATCAGCTGGGCCCCACACTCACTCTCTTCCTGGGAATCTACCCTTCTGCTGAGACTGCAAGCTAAGCCTTCTGGAGATGGTAAACAAGACTTCAGGAGGCAGAGACAGGTACAAGAGGCACCACACAGCCCTACTGACCCAGCCCAGCTCCAGAGTGCAGCAGATCTTGAGGCAATGAAAATAAACATAGTGATAATTATTTTGTGAATATCATAGTAATGATTGATTTAGGCAAAAACATCAATAGTTGTTACTAAAACCTTAAAGTGTAAGTCTGATGAAGAACAAGATATATATATATCATCTCAAAAAAACTCCTCATATATACTTATTAATTACAAAAGGAAAGCTGGTAATTTTGCAGTGGAGACACCTGTCCAGCTCCACCCTAACCAAGTGGTGGCACCAGTAATGGACAGACCAATGTGAGCTGCCTCCTAATAGCATACACTAAAAAGGACACAATCTCTTCTGTAGTATTGCTGACAAAAAATGAGTAAGCTGAAACCAATTGGTAGGAAGCACAAAGCAAAACCAAATTGAGTGACAGTCTACAAAGTAACATCCGTGTACTCTTCAATGGATTGAATAATGACAATAGGAATGGAGAAAAAGTAGACTGACTCAGGAAATATTTAGAAAGTATGTGTCCTGAAGAGTTCTCTTCTTTATGTAGTATGTGCTACCATTTTAGAAGAAAAAAACAATACATTCAGAATCCGAATTGTGCCTAAGATTGTGTCTATTTTTTTTAGAGGAAATGGGATTTTTTTTTATTGTGGTAAAATGTACAAAACATAAAATTTTCCATTTTAAGTATACAGTTCTATTTTAAGTATACACTTACTAAGAAGTAATAAAGTACATTCTAAGAAGCAAACTGAAAGTACATTCCCACTGTTGTGCAAAGATCACCACCATCCGTCCAGAACCCTTTTCATCTTGTAAGATTGAAACTCTAGCCATTATACAATACCTCCTCATTTCCTCCTTCCCCCAAGCCACTGGCAACCACCATTCTACTTTGTGTCTCTGTGAATTTGACCACTCCAGGTACCTCACATGAATAAACTCATACAATATTTGTCCTTTTTTGTGTGGCTTGTTTCACTTAGCATAATGTCCTCAAGATTCATCCATATTATAGTATATGTCAGAATTTCCTTACTTTTAAGACTGAATAATAATCTATTTTATGGATATATTGTATTTTATACACACACACATATTATACAACACGTGGGTTGTATATACCCTTTGGCTATTGTGAATAATGTTGCTATGAACATTTTTATACAAATGTCTGTTTGACTCTTGCTTTCAATTCCTTTGGATATATACCCAGAAGTAGAATTGCTAGATCATACATTAAGGACTTTTAAAATAATTAGATGTTATAAAGCAGCATGTGTATTTTCTTTTTTTTATTTTTTATTTTTTCCTAGGCAGAATCTCATTCTGTCACCCAGGCTGGAATACAGTGGCATGATGGTAAGCTCACTGTAACCTCAAACTCCTGGGCTCAAGTGATCCTCCTGCCTCAGCCTCCAGAGTAGCTGAGACTACAAGTGCACGCCACCACACCTGGCAAATTTTTTTTATTTTTGTAGAGATGGAGTCTCACTATGTTGCCCAGTCTGGTCTTGAACTCCTGGGCTCATATGATCCTCCTGCCTCAGCCTCCCAAAGTGCTGGGATTACAGGTGTGAGCCACCATACCCAGCTAGTATATATTTTGTTTTGAATTATGGAAATAGGTAAAGATGTGTGAATATAACAATACTTACCACAAAAGACCTCATTAGTTATGTTCTTTTTCCTTAATAGAACCTATTTTAATTTTTTAAAAAGCCTCAAAACTTGTAAACCTGATTTTTATTCCATTTTCAAAAGCTCTACCCAGAAAGTAACCAGACCTTTCCTATGCCTTCCTCTTGAAAAGTTTTCTATTTCTAAGGTAGCCAATAATAAACCTGATATTCTTAAGAGCCAAAACGATTATGCATCTTGAACATGTAAGCAGTTTAATAAATATTTCATGTCAGAAGCAAGCTATAAGATCATGGATTTCTGGATATTCCCAAGAACGCTTCAGTTCTGCTCTAGTATTTTCAAAAGGTCTCCCCCAGCCCTCACACCTTTCCCACCAGTTTTATATAGTTCCTTCTTAAAGCAGAAGTGAGCCTGTGGGTGTTTTGTTGTAGTCCTAGAATTCACTGCATACTTGCATAACATTTGGAAAAACTCTCTGTACCCAAGCCCACAGGACCATGAGTTATTTTGTTGCTAGTAGCATTATTCTCTCTGGTAGAAATAGAGCTGCTTTTTATTAAAGGCTTTCTATATAACTGGTTACTCCTAAGCACTTTGCCTAATTATTTCACTTAATTTTCACAATATTCTAGTCAGGTAAGCATACCGTTATTTTAAGTACATTTTACAGATGAAAGAACAAAGGAACAAAGATTACATGATACGTCATGTAAGTGGCTTACCCAGAGTGCAAATCCAGGTTAACTACTACCCTGTACTCCTGTCCACACTTCTAACCTTTTAGTTTTTAGCTTTTTGCCATCCCCTTCTAATACCTTTCACTTTCAATGATTTGTATGTCTCTGATACCATACTAAGACTCTGGAATCATGGATAGAAGTCCTACAACAAACTACTATTTTTAGTGGCTTCCTTCACCCACAGGATGCATAGGAGGGTCTTTTTTAGTCTAGCCTCCAATATATACATCCCTGTCCTAATCCCTTTACATATTCTATGTCCAGCCAGCCTGGACTACCTGACCATTCTTAAATGTACTGTGTGCGTTTCTATCTCTGGACATTTAGTTCTTCCCTCTGAAATCTTTCCTACCTCTTTTCCCTTGCCCTCATCTTTACTGAAACAGAAATGTGCTGACTATGCATTTTATCTTGATGGCCAAGTGTTAAAATCATTGTTGCCAAATCTGAATACACGCATACCTCAGAGATATTGCAAGTTCAGTTCCAGACCATCGAGATAAAAAGTGATTATCTCAATAAAGCAAATCACACAAATTTTTTTATTTCCCAGTACATATGTTTATACTATATTAGCATTATGTCTAAAACAATGTACATACATTAATTAGAAAATATTTTATTGCTAATAAATGTTAACAATCATCTGAGCCTTCAGCAAATCATATTTTTTTTTGTTAGTGAAGGGTTTTGCCTTGATGCTAATGGCTGCTGACTGATCAGGGTAATGGTTGCTGAACATTGGGATGGTTGTGGCAATTTCTTAAGATGACGGTGAAATTTGGCACATTGATTGACTCTTCCTTTCATGAAAGATTTCTCTGTAGCATGTGATGCTGTTTGATAGTATTTTCCCACAGTAGAACTTCTTTCAAAATTGGAATCAGTCCTTTTACATCTTGTTGCTTTCTCAGCTAAGTTTATATAATATCCTAAATTTTTTGTCATTTCAACTATGTTCATAGATCTTGACCAGGAGTAGCTTCCATTCAAGTTTTGAGGTTTTTTTGTTTTTGTTTTGGGGTTTTTTTGTTTGTTTTGTTTTGTTTTTTGAGACAGGGTCTCACTCTGTCGCCCAGGTTGGAATGCAGTGGTGCAGTCATTGCTCACTATATCCTCAAACTCCTGTGCTCAAGGGATCCTCCTGCCTCAGCCTCCTGAGCTGCTAGGACTACAGGCCACCAGCCTGGTTTGTTGTTGTTGTTGTTGTTTGTGGAGATGTTGTCTCACTGTGTTGCCCAGGCTGGTCTCAAACTGCTGGCCTTAAGCAGTCTTTCCATCTTGGCCTCTTAAAGTACTGAGATTACAGGCATGAGCCACCGTGCCCAGCCCTGTTCAAGTTTTATCATGAGATTGCAGCAATTTAATCACATCTTCAGGCTGCACTTTTGTTTTTTGGGTTTGGTTGGTTTTGGGGGGGGTTTTCTGTTTTTTTTATTGAGACGAGGTCTTAGTTTGTCACCTAAGCTAGAGTGCAGTGGTGTGATCATAGCTCACCGTAACCTTGAACTCTTGAGCTCAAGTGATTCTCCTGCCTCAGCCTCCTGAGTTGCTAGGACTACAGCTGTGTGTCACCTCACCTAGCTAGTTTTTAAATTTTTTATAGAGATGGGGTCTCACTATGTTACCCAGGCTGGTCTCAAACTCCTAGCTTCAAGCAGTCCTCCTACCCTGGCCTCCCAAAGTGCTGAGACTACAGGCATGAGCCACTACACCTGGGTCTCCACTTCTAGTTCTCTTGCTGTTTCTGCCACATCTGCAGTTACTTCCTCTGTTGGAGTGTTGAACTCTTCAAAGTCATCCATGAGGTTTGGACTCAACTTCTTCCAAACTCCTGTTAATGTGGATATTTTGACCTCCTCTCATGAGTGACAAAGGGTTTTTTTTGTTTGTTTGTTTTGAGACAGAGTCTCCCTCCATTGCCCTGGCTAAAGTACAGTGGTGTCATAGTAACTCACTGCAACCTCAAAGTCCTGGGCTCAAGCGATTCTCCTGCCTCAGCCTCCCAAGTAGCTGGGACTACAGGCATTCACCACAATGCCCAGCTAATTTTTCTATTTTTTTAGTAGAGAAAGGGTCTTGCTCTTGCTCCAGCTGGTCTCAAACACCTGAGCTCAAGCAATCCTCCCACCTCGGCCTCCCAGAGTGCTAGGATTACAGATGTGAGCCATGGCGCCTGGCCTCACAAAGGTTCTTAATGGCATCTAGAATGGTGAATCCTTTCCACAAAGTTTTAAGTTTACTTTGCCTAGACCCATCAAAGATATCACTGTCTATGGCAGATATAGCCTCATGAAGAGTATTTCTTAATAAGACTTGAAGGTCAAAATGACTCTTTGATCCATGGGCTATAGAATGGATGTTGCATTGGCAGGCATGAAAACATTAATCTCCTTGTACATCTCCATCAAAGCTCTTGTGTGACTGGGTACATTGTCAATGAGCAGTAATATTTTGAAAAGAATCTTTTTTTCTGAACAGTAAATCTCAACAGCGAGCTTAAAATATTCAGTAAATCATACTATAAATAGATATGCTGTCATTGGGGCTTTGTTGTTTCATTTATTGAACACAGACAGAGTAGATTTAGCATAAGTCTTAAGGGCCCTAGAATTTTCAGAATGGTCAGTAAGCACTGGCTTCAACTTAAAGTCAGCACTGCATTAGCCCCTAACAAGAGAGTCAGCCTGTCCTTTGAAACTTTGAAGCCAGGCATTAACTTCTCTCTAGCTATGAAAGTCTTAGATGGTCTCCTCTTCCACTATTATGCTTTTGCTTAAGGGAATATTATGGCTGGTTTAATCTTCTCTTCAGACCACTAAAACTTTTTCTCCATATCAGTAGTAAGACTGTTTTACTTTCTTGTCATGTGAGTATTCACTAGAGTAACACATTTAATTTCCTTTAAGAACTTTTCCTTGGCCGGGCGCGGTGGCTCACGCCTGTAATCCTAGCTCTGGGAGGCCGAGGCGGGTGGATCGCTCGAGGTCAGGAGTTCGAGACCAGCCTGAGCAAGAGTGAGACCCCGTCTCTACTAAAACTAGAAAGAAATTATCTGGCCAACTAAAAATATATATACAAAAAAAATTAGCCGGGCATGGTGGCTCATGCCTGTAGTCCCAGCTACTCGGGAGGCTGAGGCAGTAGGATCGCTTAAGCCCAGGAGTCTGAGGTTGCTGTGAGCTAGGCTGATGCCACGGCACTCACTCTAGCCTGGGCAACAGAGTGAGACTCTGTCTCAAAAAAAAAAAAAAAAAAAAAAGAACTTTTCCTTTGCATTCACAATTTGGCTGCATTCACAATTTGGCTAACCATCTGATGCAAAAGGCCAGCTTTTGACATGCTTTTCTCACTATGCTTAATCATTTCTAGCTTTTGGTTTAAAGTGATATATACATGCAAGTTTTCCTTTCACTTGAACACTTAGAGGCCATTGTAGGGTTATTAATTGGCCTATTTTCACTATTGTATCTCAAGGAATAGGGAAACTCAAGAAGAAGAAGAGAGATAAGGGAAGCCAGTTGGTTGTTTCATAGTCACTATACTTACTGCTTATTTGCAATACTAAATAGATGGTTGTTTTTAGCTGATGCTAGTGGGGGAACACTTTTTTTGCTTTCTTATTTTTATAAAATGTGTTTTCCTTTATACACTGTATTCTCTTTATGTCCAGATTAAAGATGATTTATTTATGGTATTGGAGTTTTTCCTGATGCGTGAAATCTTGAACTGACAAAATTGATATTCTGCTTTTGATTCATTGTCTAATGCTAATACACTAGAACTTCAAAAAGATTAGAATTGCATAACCTTGTATTAATTACATTTGTATAAATACTTGCTAGCTTAAAAAGGGCATAATATTCTTCCTAAAGTTATCTAATACACTGTGTCAATTTATTTCTCTATTCAGTTAGTTTTTGTAAATATTAATTTTTTTCGTAAAATTAACAGCTTTTATAGTCATTAATTATTGCAGCATTTATTCTTATATCTAGAGTGTTTATATTTCCAACTGAGTATTCACATTAATTCAAGGGACTCACCTTATACAATTAATGTTATATTGATTTGATATGATAGTAATTGACACAACTACATAATCTTTGATCATGCACAATTTCTAGTGTACCAGAAATTATGTATGCATTATACAATTTGAAGTCTAATAGCTGATTTTGGTTGAATATTGGGGCTAAAGCCTCACTTCGGTAAATCTCTAAAATGCTATTGAACCTTATAGATCCAGGACAACTATAGTTTTTCCCAATCCTCCCTACTCCTACTCTATCAGGCTATTGTCTAATAGATCAAAATTTTAAAATTTGCTCCTTTTGTTTACTGCTTTTCTTAAGTGTATTACTTATAGTTCAGTCTTTCATCTCTGGCCTTCCATTCATTCTGTTCTTTCTCAATTTAAGTCAGTAACATTTATGGAGCACTTAAAGCCTAAGTACATTACACAATGCTTTTCAGCCTAGTGAAATTTCAAAATTGCCTTTAAATCCCAAATCACATGTCACCTTCTAAAGATTTTTCCCAGCCACCTCCTTACATTCTCATATCATTTGTACTTCCTTGGTTTGTAGCATCACATTGTAACATAAGGAATAGTTTGAGTCTCTCTCCTTTGCCAGATTTTGAACTCCTTGAATTAATAAACTATATCTTGTTCATTTCTGTGTCCCTAAAGAGCCTGGACAATGCCTCAAGGAAGCAAGTACTTGGTAAAAGGGAGTTACAGCACGTGCATTTTACCAATAGGAATTGTATACTGCATGCCTAACTAAAAGAGAAATAATTGAAATAATCAGGCAGTTTAATTTGCTATTATGTCCAGTGAGTGTATGCCTAAGATTGGGACAATACAACATCATACCTCAAACACAAGACAAACACTTCTGCTGGCACTCATTCCAGTGATGGAGGAAAAGCCAGGTTTGTTGGACTTGAGAGGTGGCATGTTGATCTCTAACAGTGTTTTTCTAAGGCATTATCAAGGGTAATTTTGACTAGCCCAACTTTCATTGTATCTGACTTTAGAACCTAAACCTTTATGAAACATAGGAATGCCACTGTACAGTTTTACTAAATGAATGATCCATTATTTCTGTGAGTTTCTATGATATTCTATTTTTATGACACAAATGATTTTTTTTCTTTTTTTTTTTTTTTTTTTTTGAGATAGAGTCTCACTCTGTTGCCTGGGCTAGAGTGCCGTGGCGTCAGCCTAGCTCATAGCAACCTCAAACTCCTGGGCTCAAGCCATCCCCCTGCCTCAGCTTCCTGGGTAGCTGGGACTACAGGCACGCGCCACCATGCCCGGCTAATTTTTTCTGTTTTTAGTTGTTTGGCTAATTTCTTTCTATTTTTAGTAGAGACAGGGTCTTGCTCTTGCTCAGGCTGGTCTTAAACTCCTGAGCTCAAGCAACCCGCCCACCTCAGCCTCCCAGAGTGCTAGGATTACAGGCATGAGCCACCGCGCCTGGCCTCAAATGACATTTTTGCTAGTTATTTCATAGCTATTTGTTCATGTCTTATATTACCAGTTAAAAAGCAGGGATTATGTGTATACCTCTTTGTATTTGGCATACTGCTTTTCATATATTCAGTTATAGAATGAATAGACATTTTAATATGTTTTCATGATGCTAAAGTATAAGTGAGGAATAACCTAGAGCCATATCCTTTAACTCACCATCCAATGGTCATTCCCCTTAATACCATTTGCTAAACTTTCCCTCCCAGCTATCACATTTCTCTCTTTCCCACAGCTCTTCCGACGTGTAGCAGCAGCTTTGCCTGGAATGGAAAGCACACAGGACAGAAGCAGAGAAGACAGTATCCTTTTTGTTTCATCAGAAAATATTTATTGTTAAAACTAGTCTTTAGAGCCCTACTTGGTTGGCTAATGAATATTATGCCATTGCCTTTCATTGCTTTTTCTTTTATTCTTTTTTTTCTTGAATGCCATTGCCCATTGCCTTTTACAACCAGGAATTGATGGTTTAGGGGTATAAAAACTCAGAGGTTTTCTATAGCAATTGTGGGCTGGTTATCCAAGTGTATCTGCTGCTCATTATGATTTATCAGTGAGAAGGTTTTTGTTTGTTTGCTTTTTAATGAGCAGGAAATTCTTAGAATCCCTGTCTCCTTCCTTCTTCAAGTCCCATGGACTCTGGGCTTTTTTTTCTAACACTTGGGCTTTCTACTTGACACAGGCAAGAAATAAAATAGCACTTTATTATGGACTCTGCTTTCAGAAATAGGATATAATGATGCATATCTGATATTATTTCCAAGGATTTGGATTTTACTGTTTTCATTGTTTGTTTTATATTTATGTTCTAGTATTTTTCCATATCCAGACATTTTTTATTAAGCCATAGAGCACATAACACTTTGTATTCAGCTGTTCCCACTTCTAAATGTTTTATGTTTTCCAAGCCTTTATTACTTTTTGCCCCCAGACGGGATCTCACTCTATTGCCCAGGCTAGAGTGCAGTGGTGTCATCATAGCTCACTGCAACCTCAAACTCCTGGCATCAAGCAATCCTCCCACCTCAGCCTCCCAAGTAGCTGGGACCAAGTAGTGTACCACTGTGCCCAGCTAATTTTTCTTATTTTTTGTAGAGACAAGGTCTTGCTCAGGTGGTCTCAAACTCC
This sequence comes from Lemur catta, assembly GCF_020740605.2. NCBI lineage: Eukaryota > Metazoa > Chordata > Mammalia > Primates > Lemuridae > Lemur > Lemur catta. Next base: position 58,646,487 of record NC_059134.1, read on the forward strand.
TGGCCTCAAGCAGTCCTCCCACCCTGGCCTCCTTCAGTGCTGGAATTACAGGCATGAGCCACCATGCCCAGCCCTTTATTAGTTTTAATGGCATAATCTGTTCTACTGAGTTGAACTTCCATTATTTATTAAATTTTTTCCCTGTTGTTGGAAATGTCTTGTGGGCTACTTTCAGATGTTTATTAAAGGTGATTAATTTTCTAAGGAATATCATCTTCATATGGTTTCTTGCTACTATAGAATAATTTCCTTAGGAAGGATTCTCATAAATAGGGCTTGTACCTCATTCTGACCTTTGCTGCATATAGTACATATAAGCAAGTTTATTCCATTTGAGCACTTTGTATGGTGAGGTGGCTGCATAGAAAACACTGTTGTAGACTCCAAAGTCAGAAAGGAATATAAGGGCCTTGCCAGAGATATCCATGTTCAGCAGAATGGGAATTGTACATTGGCATTTATAGCTCCTTAACTTTTGTTTCAGTGATTGACATAAAACTGGAAAAGCCTCAGGAACAACCAGTCAGCGAGGGAGGCTGTTCCTGCTAATCCCCTGTGGCATCTTCAACCCTTCTCCAGAAGCTCACTGCTTTGGCCCTCTTACTCTTCCATTGACTGCAGTGTGAATATTGGCTTGAATCTTTTCCCTTCAGTAATAACGTATTGCAATTCATCATTGCTGCCTGTCTCGTGGAGATGATCTATTAGCTTCACAAGCACAAAAAAAGTCAGTGTCTTCATTATTTATATTTTACAAAAAGCCAAAAGAGTCCAGCATATTCCAGTGATAACTTTAAAAATTAGATACATTTTCTTAACATTTTTTCCTTTTTTAATGTTATGATAATGTACTTCAAATGATGGAAATCTCAACAGTATGAGTGTGGCTTGGTTAAGGAGCAGTGTGTTCACAGCCTACTTGATCTCTTGCTGCTTTTCTCGACTACTCTCACCCCCATTTCCTATTCTTACCCTCCCTCCTTTCCTCAAAACAAGCAAGAGGTTGGCAAAGCAGCAGTCAGACTAAGCTGGAATTATCCTTCAATTTTACAAATACTAGCTCTGGGCCATCAGCCAAGATGTCCAAAATTATTTTTGAGCACTGATATAGATATAAATTACTTAGACCTTTGAGGTCAAAATGCAGCTATCATGGTGGGCAGTGTTTGAATGAGAAAAGGGTTCTGGTGCATCTTCAAAATGAGTAATGAACATACTGAGTATTTGCAAGTAGAGAAACATATACTTCTGACCAAAACAAATGACCCTTTCATGTGTGCTTTATTAAATAGACTCTGGGAGAAAAAAGTAGCCAAGTGCTTCAGAACAGGTTTTTAATATTTAATTCTTCATGGTAAAATCATAAAGTTCTAATGAACTATTTCTCCCAAGGTTTTAAAATTGTCAAGATAGAGTTATTCTATTTGTTAAAAAAAAAAAATCTTTGAGCAATAGATTTCGCTTGGGTTTTCATTCTTTTTTTGAAAATGCTGTGTAGGCAAGACACTATAAAAGTTGAATTCCTTTAAGAAGAACCAGTGGAAGAATTTAAATCTGGCACCATGATCAAAATTAAATTACTAAAGTAGTAAGAATAATGATAGTTAAAGCTTACCAACAAAAGAACCCTCGGCAGAAACGCAAATACTTGACATTTGAGGTCAAAGTAAAGACAGAGATGGTTTTCTTTTAAGCCCCTAGAGGCAGATCAGAAAAAGCATACGTAGAAGAAGGAAAGGAGAGAATGGAAATGAAACTCAATATTATGCAGATTAATGCCTTATTTTTTAGCATTTTTTAAATGTTGGGTCTTTCAGGCTGGTTTTGCTTTTTATTAGATCTGTATAGTTTGGTTAATTAACTAGTGATTTAGTTTTATATTTAAGCTACAATTAATCTTTTTTCTTTGGTGATATTTATTTCTTTGCCTTTTTTAAAAAACTACTTTGGATTTTTAGATGTTTTGTTGAATCTAGTTAGAGCTTCATCACTATGGCAATATGTATTTCCCTTACAACACTGCAAACAATTATACTAGAAGTGCACCCTTTTAATCTTTACTAGTTATTGTGAGATTGCTGTGTAAGTTAATAAACACTTTGTAAATACATTGTTTGCAGGAAGAAAATTTCTGAGTTTGCAGCTCAGGAAAAGCCTGCTGAATTTATGTTGTAAGCATTACTTAACACAGTATAAAGATGAAAAGACAACAAAAATATCTTCATACTTCCTCATCCCCTCATTGCAACAAAATCCTTAACTGGGAGAATGTTAGTCCCCTCTCTTTCCTCCTCCTCCTCCACTTCCCACTTATTGTCACCTTGTAATATTCAGAGAGCACTCGGATTATGGATCTGAATAGAAAAATGCTTTCAGATAATCATTAGCCCACACACCAGTAACTTATACTCAAAGATGGGATGGAGTTGTAAAGTGCTTTTATAATACAATATTATTGTTAAAGGCAAGGGTTGACTCTTTGTTTTATTTTGACATGGCATGTCCTAAAATAAATATCGATTCAATATGGAAGATGGGTCATATTCTTTATTTGGAAAAAGTTGTGATTTCTGACAAAGGGGTGATTGTCTTCCTACACTGTTGCATTTGATTCTTTTTATGTATCTTTAAGAAAGTAACTAGTTATGCTGCTTTTATTATTGGTCTTTTTATTTGGCTTGGGATTTCTTCAGTTGAAGCAGTGAAGTGTGTTCATAGTTCAGTTTTTTTTTTAATAAACAATTTTGCTGCCAAAAATGTATAAATAAAACATAAAAAGAAAACAGTTATTGACTTGGTTTCCCATTCCTGCCAAGGTGATGAATTAGCGTGTGCTTCTTACTCCCTCCCTAGAAGAACTATAAAGGGAACATGGAATCCAGAAAAATAACAAAACAACAAATGTGAGAAACCCCCAGGGAGTCAGAAGACTCTTGTTTGGGGTGGGGGAGAGTGGCTGCCACTTGAAAGACAGGGCCCTGGTAGAGACAGTTATAGGATATATTAAGAAAAGTATTTTAAGTTCCACTTGCGCCTTTTCACTCCTAACCACGCCTTTGCTTTTGGACAGGGGTTGGCAAACTATGGCCCTCCTGCCAAGTCCAGCCTGGTTACTATTTTTAAAATTAAGTTTCATTGGGACTCAGCCATACTTTCTCACTACAAAGACAGAGTTTAATAGTTGTAACAGTCTGGACATGGTGGCTCATGCCTGTAATCCTAGCACTTTGAGAGACTGAGGCAGAATTGCTTGAAGCCAGGAGTTGGAGACTAGCCTGGGCAGTATAGCAAGACCTCATCTCTATAAGAAAAAATTTTAACATTAGCTGGGCATGGTAGTGTGCACCTGTAGTCCCAGCTACTCAGGAGCCTAAGACCAGGAGGATTGCTTGAGCTCAGGAGTTCAAGGTTGCAGTGAGCTGTGATCTCACCACTGCACTCCAGCCTGGGTGACAAAGGGAGACCCTGTCTCAAAAAACTAAAAAAACCCAAAAATTAAGTGTGAAAAATTGAATAGTTAAAATAAGGAATACATAAATGAAGGATAACAGTATAAGTGGCAACATCTAGTAGCAAATCCAGAAAGATTAAAAAATGAAGAATTAAAATATTGAAAACAAAGAATTTTGAATATGGTATTTATTTCTTTAGGCACAGAGTCTCACTATATTGCCCAGGTTGGAGTGCAGTGGCTATTCACAGGCACAGTCATAATGCACTGCACCCTCAAACTGGGCACTAGTGATCCTCCTATCTCAGCCTCTCAAGTAACTGGGACTATAGGTGCACACCACTGCACCCAGCTTTGAGCATGGTATTTGTGATAAGTATCTGCATATTTTATGAATGCAGCTTCTGAAATGGCTCTCATTCCCTGCCTCCTGGTATTCATGCCCTGTGTGATCCTCATCCCTTGAGTATAGGCTTGACCTAGTGACTTGCTTCTAAGGAATGGGATACAGCAAAAGTGATGAGATGTCACTGAAAGATGATCTTACTAATAACCTATCTAACAGAGGAAAATAAGCTCTAACAGAAAGTAAGGGAAGTAAACTCATAGCATATAATTGACCCTTGGAAGAGGAAACCCACAACACAACTGCCCTCTTTGTTTTAATTAAAACATCTATGGCCTAATTCATTATCTCTAAGAATTTCATTTTCTCAGCCTTGAAGAGCCCTGAGCAGACAGTAGGGGTGCAAACTTCCCACTCCAGCTCTCTGCCACAGTTCCTGCCAGAAACACATTTCAAGGATTCAGATAAGCTGGCCTCACAGAGGAAAGAGAAAAAACTAGAGAGCACCTGCAGCCACTTCACAACCACTTCTGTTATCAGTCTGCTGAAGCAGAGAGGAGGGGAAAAAGCCATTTTTACCCTTTAAAAACTCCAAACAGTCCAGGTGCGGTGGTGGCTCACGCCTGTAATCCTGGCACTCTGGGAGGCCAGGGCGGGCGGATTGTTTGAGCTCAGGAGTTCGAGACCAGCCTGAGCAAGAGCGAGACCCCATCTCTACTAAAAATAGAAAGAAATTATATGGACAGCTAAAAATAATATATATATATATATATATATATATATATATATATATAAAAAATTAGCCGGGCATGGTGTTGCATGCCTGTAGTCCCAGCTACCCGGGAGGCTGAGGCAGGAGGATTGCTTGAGCCCAGGAGTTTGGGGTTGCTGTGAGCTAGGCTGATGCCACAGCACTGTAGCCCAGGCAACAAAGTGAGACACTATCTCAAAAAAAAAAAAAAATATATATATATATATATATATATATATATATATATATATACTGATTCTTCCAATTCATGTACATGGTATATCTCCTTTTATGCAGGTCTTCCTTCAGTTTTTCCTAGCAGTTTAATAATTTTTACAAGTCTTACACATCTTTTATAAATTTATTCCTAAGTATTTTACATTTTTATGCTAGTTAAAAGAACCGGTGTTTTGTTCTTGTTTTTAATTTCAATTTCCAGTTGTTTACTGCTGATAAAGACATACAATTGATTGCTACATACTGACTTGAACTTGCTTAACTCATTTGATAGTTCTAGTAATTTTTAGTTAATTCCTTAGCATTTTTTACATAAATAATTGTGTCATCAGCATATAGAAGCAATTTTACTTCCTCCTTTCCAAATCTGTGCTTTTTATTTTTTCTTACCATATTGTATTGGTTGAGATCTCTAGTACAATGTGAAGGGATGAAAGCATATATCCGTGCCTTGTTCCCAGTCTTAGGGGAAAATGTTTAGCATTTCATCAGCAATTATGTGTTAGCTGTGTGGATTTTTTTTAATAGATTTAATAAGAAAGTTTATATAGCATACAATTCACTCATTTAAAGTGTACAATTTGGCCACGTGTGGTGGCTTATGCCTATAATTCTAGCACTTTGGGAGGCCAAGGGAGGAGGATTGCTTGAGACTAGGAGTTTGAGACCAGCCTGAACAACATAGCAAGACCCCATTTCTACAAAAAAAATAGAAAAATTAGCTGGGTGTAGTGGCGTGCACCTATAGTCCCAGTGACGTAGGAGACTGAGGCAGGTGGATGGCTTAAGCCCAGGAGTTTGAGGTTGCAGTGTCTCAATAAAAAGAAAAGTGTACAATTTAACGGTGGTTTTTGCTATATGTACAGAGTTGTGCAACAATCACCACAACCAATTTTTGAACATTTTCATCACCCCAAAAAGAAACCCTGTGTTTTCCCCCATACATGCCAACCTCCACCCCCAGTCCTAAGTAACTACTAATTTTTACTTTCTGTCATTATAGATTTGCCTATTCTGGAAATTTTATATTAATGAAATCATGAAATAGATGGCCTTTTTTTTTTTTGGAGACAGACTCTTGCTCTGTCACCTGGGGTAGAGTGCAGTGGCATCATCATACCTCACTGCAACCTCAAACTCCTGGACTCAAGCAATCCTTCTACCTCAGCAGCTGAGACTACGCCACGATGCTAGGCTAATTATTTTATTTTTTATAGAGACAGGGTCTCACTCTTGTTCAGACTGGTCTTGAACTCCTGACCTCAAATGATCCTCCAGCCTTACCCTCCCAGAGTGCTAGGATTACAGGTGTGAGCCACCATGCCCAGACAATATATGGCCTTTTGTGACTGACTTCTTTCACTTAGCATAATGTTTTCAAGGTTCATCCATGTTATGCATCAGTACTTCAAGCCTTTGTATTATATAGATATACCACATTTTTTTTTATCCATCATCACTTGATGGATATTTGAATTGTTCGCACTTTTTAGCTATTGTAAATAATGCTGCTATGAGCATTCACATATAAGTTTTGTGTAGACACGTTTTTTTTTGTTTTGTTTTTCTTGATACAGAGTCTTTCTCTGTTGCCCAGCTAGAGTGCCGTGGCATCAGCCTAGCTCACAGCAACCTCAAACTCCTGGGCTTAAGCGATCCTACTGCCTCAGCCTCCCGAGTAGCTGGGACTACAGGCATGCGCCACCATGCCTGGCTCATTTTTTCTATATATATTTTTAGTTGGCCAGATAATTTCTTTCTATTTTTAGTAGAGATGGGGTCTCGCTCTTGCTCAGGCTGGTCTCGAACTCCTGACCTCGAGCGATCCACCTGCCTCGGCCTCCCAGAGTGCTAGGATTACAGGCGTGAGCCACCGTGCCCGGCCTGTAGACACGTTTTTATTTCTCCTGGGCACCTACGTAGGATTGGACTTGCTGGGTCATATGATAACTCTGGTTTGTTTTGTTTTCCTTTTATGATTTTTTTGTTTGAGACAGTCTTGCTCTGTTGCCCTGGTAGAGTGCCGTGGCATCAGCCTAGCTCACAGCAGCCTGAAACTCCTGAGCTCAAGTGATCCTCCTGCCTCAGCATCCCAAGGAGCTGGGACTACAGGTGCACAACACCATGCCTGGCTAATTTTTTCTATTTTTAGTAGAGATGGGGTCTCACTCTCTGACTCAGGCTGGTCTTGAACTCCTGAGCTCCAGGATCCTCCTGCCTTGGCCTCCCAGAGTGTTAGGATTACAGGCGTGAGCCACTGTGCCCGGCCATTCCTGGTTTCTTTCATTGGAGAATTGGTATTAGAAAACAATGAGATGGCTGGGCACGGTGGCTCATGCCTGTAATCCTAGCACTCTGGGAGGCCGAGGCTGAAGGATCGCTTGAGGTCAGGAGTTTGAGACCAGCCTGAGCAAGAGTGAGACCCCATCTCTACTAAAAATAGAAAGAAATTATCTGGACAACTAAAAATATATATAGAAAAAAATTAGCCGGGCATGGCGGCGCATGCCTGTAGTCCCAGCTACTTGGGAGGCTGAGGCAAGAGGATCGCTTGAGCCCAGGAGTTTGAGGTCGCTGTGAGCTAGGCTGACACCACGGCACTCTAGCCCAGGTAACAGAGTGAAAGTCTGTCTCAAAAAAAAAAAAAAATCAAGAGGTATAGGGCTACGTGTTCATTGCTGCTGCAGTGTTTTTTTCTTTGAGGCTCTTTCAGTTGACAGATGAAGGAAATATGTGTATACTAACGTGTATGTACACGTATCTGTAAATATTTCTCTGTGTAGACAACTATCTCTATATTAAGCTAGCTTGAGTTCATGCTGATGTCTCCAACTCTAATCCATTACACATGGATCATTCTAGCCTCCTCCCCGTGCTTAGTCATAAATTCCCACTTCACCAGTGAGAAACCTGGCTCCCAGTTGCTCTAGGGATTCCAGTGTGCATCTTGGACTTATCAGCATATACTTAATATTGTACTACTTCACATAAGATACAGGAAACTTACTGTAGTATAATTCTATTTTCCCATCCCCCTCCCTGTCCTCTCTGCTATTTTTTTGTGATTCATCCATAGTTTAGCTTATACTTGTGGATAATTCTCATTGTTGCATATTATTCCATTTTGTGAATATACTGGTGGATCCATCTTTCTATAATTTGTTTCTAGTGATATTGTGAACACTTTTTTACCTATTTTTTGGTGAACGTAAGTTCGCACTTCTGTCAGGTGTATCCGAGGAATAGAATGGATTGGTATGCATATGTTTGGCTTTACTGAGCACTTTCCAAAGCAGTTGTACCAGTTTTCACTCATTCCAGCCATGTATGAGATATCCAGTTTTTCATGTTATCTTTTTCATCTTTAGCCATTTAGGTGGGTGTGTAGCACTATCACATTTTAATTCAAAACTTTTAAAAAACACTACTGACCAGACAAAATGATGTATGGGCCAGATGGGGTGCCTGGGCCACGTCCAGATTAGACGTGTTATCTCTGAGGATTAATGTTTGTCCTAACATGTATGTGAATAATTTAAAAATTGTCTATCAGGCAGCTGGAACAATAAAAAATTCATGATGGGATCCTAGTAGTGAAGAGATTTTGAAGCAAACTGCATCTGGAGCATCCATCTGCACTCATTGCTGTGCTCAGCGGGGAGAGGGGAAGCTCCAAGGCAAAACTGTACAGAGATGCTTTGGGGAAAGTAAGAAGAGAGGACGGGGGAGTGAGGTGAGGAAGTGGAAATTTCTGCAAGTGGTCTAAAAACCTATCCCCTTGTGGGAGGAGTAATTTAGTGTTATTTTTTCATTTCTTTCTTTTCCCTTTGGTTTCCCAACCATTTCTAGGAAGTCTGATGCACACGTGTTTTGATGCTGGGGCTGGCGATGACATGGAGAATGAAAAGCTGAGGCAGTAAAGTGAAACCTTCCCACATTGATCCCTTTCACAGTGTCCAGGTAGAGAGAACAGGCACCCATTTAAGAGACTCTTGCCAAGATTTTCAAATGGTGACCAGTCGGTCTAGGCAGAGTAAGATGTGTGGGGAGAGCAGCTGGCCAGTGGAGAAGCCTCCTTCCTCCCATACCATACATGAAGAAGGTGACTCTCTTAGAAGAGGGAACGCTGACATCTGCTTTGTAGTTGGAACTCTTTCTATGTTCAGCACGCTTTCCCTGCCTTGGCATATCCTGGTCTCAGCTGGTTATCTCTTTCTCCAACCCCCAAGACTGGTAATCAACCAAGAAAGGGTCAATCCTCTGTGCTTCAGGTTTAGGGGAAACGGACTGATTGGAATGTGATTCTGACAATGAAGTCATCTGGCAACCACTTAAGATGTCTACATATCTCTTCGGGAAGTCCTAGAGTTGGGGAACACTGTGGTCTGAGGCCCAGAAGTAAAGCTGGGACCCAACTCCTAGGAGTTCTCAAGAGGCGGATCTCAGCGCCAACTGAGGAAGGAGGCCCCACAGACTGAGCTATCCCACAAGGGCAGGAAAGGGAAAGAGTGAACTCCCAATTCCTATGGGTGGCAGAAAGCAGTGGAATGGCCCTGCCAGGTAGGGGAGGCATCAGTTTCCAGGCTTGGAAAGGCATCTAGGATCCTTTCAAGCCAGGTGTTCTGGGTGTAGGACTCTAGTTCTAAGACTGAGTCCTATTCTCAGTTTTGGAGAAGTGCTCACTGCCGGGATGCTCAGAGTGCAATAGACCTTCACTGTCTACAGGGTGGTCTCAGGAGTGGATCTTGGCTGGAGTGCCCCCAGGGAGCTGTGAGCAACCAGGCCGTGCCTGGGCTGCCCAATTTGCAGAGAGGATTTTGTCTGTTTAGACTGTGTTTAACATGAGGATTAATGTTTTTTTGTTTGCTTGTTTTTATTTTTGTTTTTGAGACAGAGTCTTGCTCTGTGGCCCGGGCTAGAGTGCCATGGTGTCAGCCTAGCTCACAGCAACCTCAAACTCCTGGGCTCAAGCAATCCTACTGCCTCAGCCTCCTGAGTAGTTAGGACTATAGGCATGTGCCACTATGCCCGGCTCATTTTTTTTTCTATGTATATTTTTAGCTGTCCAGATAATTTCTTTCTATTTTTAGTAGAGACGGGGTCTCACTCTTGCTCAGGCTGGTCTTGAACTCCTGAGCTCAAATGATCTGCCTGTCTCGGCCTCCCAGAGTGCTAGGATTACAGGCGTGAGCCACCACGCCCAGCCGAGGATTAATGCTTTTTTTGGTGAGTGTGATCTTTCTAATTTCCAAGTTTGACCATGTCCTTCCTTTGCTTTCAATCTTTTGGAGGCTCTCCGTCGCCTGAAAGTATATAGTTCAAGGTCCTTCCCTGGCATTCAAGGCCCCTGGTGGTCTGACCATTTTCCACCTGATCACACTGCAGATCTGGCCTCACCCAGTGACCTCCCAGCATTGACTGAATGCTGCTTTAGTTCTTGTTTCCTCTTCCAGACCATAGTGGGAAGAGCAATTATCTTTTAAGGCAACTTAATACAGTCTTCTCTACCTCACTTCTAACTGTACCTGAGTCAAGGGCTCCTTTCTCTGTGCCCTGAAAGCCTCAGGGCTACCATTTGCCATAGCCCTGATAAGACCGAGTTGTCACAGTCTGTGCCCATATCTGAGGCAGACAGGCGCGCGCGCACACACACACACACACACACACACACACACACACACACACACACACACACACACAAACAGCTCCTTGAGTGTAGGGCTCAAGTCCCATTGATCTCCCAGTACCCAGCTTCAAGCGCTATCTGCCCACAAAAACCTCTGAGGAAAGGATTTGCTAAAGCAAAAGAGGTATTTGTGCTATACAGTTGACCCACTTTGAATGGTCCTGGTCTCCTTTCTGGGAATTGTTTTCCTGCCAGATAATGAGCCACACAGGATTTACAGTGCAGAAGCAGTGTGGTGTGGTAGACAAGGTCAGGTGGCCTGCATTTGAATCCAGGTTCTGACACAGCATGCATGACCTTGGACAGTTTACTTCCCCTCTCCACATCTGTTTCTTTATAGGTAAAATAAGGATATTAACACCTGGCCCATGGGGTTGTGAGGATAAAAAAAGCCGGGTAGCTCTGGGCAGTGACTGTGAATGCCTCCAGCTCTGTTTGATCTCAGATGCTCTGCCCAGCCAGTTCCCTGTTTAAGCTGCACTCCTAGGAAGGACTCTGGGTGGCTTGGGCTCTTCCTAAGTATTGAATTGGCTCTCTAAAAGCCTTGAGACTGAGCCCCCAAGAGTAGGCCCAGAGGAAGGGTCATTCCCAGAGCCAAACTCAGAGGGCATGCAGGGTACTCTCTTATGATATGGCTTAATGGAGATGCCACCAAAGGACTGAGAGGGTCCTGCGCACCTTTTAAAAAATTAGGGCTGAAGTTTCCAAGGCATAGGTAGGTCCTCAGAACACAGTACAGGCCTTGGGACACATGAGGTATGTGACCTCTGAGCAAATGCTGGTGGACCTTGGGTTTCTCAAGAGGTACCTTCTGGTATCCATGCTTTTGCTTATGCTGGTGCCTCTTACTAGACTATGCCCTGTGCTCAATAGGCTGGCCCCGTGCACAGCCTCCCCTCACCACACAACCTGCCGTAACATGAGACTGGTCCCTGACCCTCGTGGTGTTCTCAAGCCTCTAAAGCCTTTGCTCATGTCATTCTCCCATCTGTTCTGTGTGAAAAGCTCTCCCACCCTTCTCAGATTGGCAAACTCCTACTCATCCTTCAAGGCTCAGATTAAATTCCATTTCCTATTCCAAACCTTTCCCCCATTCCCTTGGCAGAACACCTCCTCTGCAGAGCTCCCACTATACCATGTTCCTCCCTTACCTCATTGAGTCATCACTGTTTGTCTCCCCTCTAAGTTTGTGTCTCTGGAAGTATGGCTGAGGTGGACACCTGATATTTTCGCCGACTTCTAGCAACAGTGCCCTAAATTTCCTTTGGGATATGACACCACCCCTGCTGTAAGCCCAGTTGTTTTAGATCATCCTTTTCCAGACTGCTGTGATTGATTCCGGATTGGCCACAAGACCAAATATGGGCTGATGTCCATCAGCCCGAGGACTTTTATCACACTGTTGGAGAAGAAGTCCTTTTGGCTGGACTTCAACTCAAGAGGGCATTAGTCTGGAGTTACTGACCACCACTGCAGCCTCCAAATGAGCCATCCAGTGACTATAAAGATGGAAATAAAGTCTTAGTGACACTGTTTGAGTCCCTGGACCACACAGTTCTTGGACTTCTCAGTTATGTGGCCCAGTGTTTTCTTTGGCCTAAATCAGTTTGAGCAGGGGGTTTCTGTCACTTGCAGCCTCAAGAGGTGTGATGCAGGATGGTTGTGTTTCCTTCCCTGGCCACCTGGTCTCTATGAGAACAATTCATTGATTCAGCTCTAGAAGGATGAGAACCTACTAGAAAAGACCCCAATACCACAGGACTCTCAAAAATGTAGGCAGGGCCTGGCTGATCATCCATCAGCTCAGCCAATAGAGACCTGATGCAGCCTCTCCCTAGAGCTCTCAGGGATGGTCAGCTTCAATGTGCCACCTTATGGGTAGGGAAAGAAAGATCCAGAAAGGTTAAGTGACTTGCCCCAAATTGCTCAGCTAACACTATCACCAGTTCCACCTGAACTCAGAATCCATACTCTTCTCACCATACCAGAGAAGACACTAGTAGATGCTGGGTTATGGAGCTGTCACAGGGAGATGGGGCCTCGTAGGAGAACAAAGCAAGCCAAAGACAGGGCTAGAGCCTACGGCGCTTTTATTAGTCTCTGCAGTAGAACCAACGGGCCCCCGTCTACAGGGGAACTTTAGCGGGCTACCCTGGCTGCTGGGCAGTGATGTTAGCATTTCTACTGGTGATTGGGACAGAATGGGGGAAGAGACCGGAAGACGACCAAACAGGGAGACTGCATGGCCTCCCAGGCTAGCACAAGGGTAGATCAGGCCCCAGGAGGGAACACTGCCATCTTCCCTAGATGAAGAGACAAAGCCTGAGATGGTGACAATCACAACTAGGAAGAGAGGGCTGAGCTGCTGGGATCAGAAAGGCATTTCCTGATGGAGGCAATTTCCTAGGGCTGGAGGTGCCAAAACAACTCACCTGTCCCCCAGCCAGAGGCCCCCAGGTTCAGCTCAATTGTCATGGGTAACAAGGGAACCAAGGAAGATGCTGGTAGGAAGGATGGAGCTAAACTTGGGGATGTTTTGGGTACAGGCATGTGTTAGTATTAAAACAGGCAATATATTCATTATAGGCGCAATCATGAAACTTCCCTCCATAGAAAGCTCACATCTCCCCCTTACCCAGCAAGTCCTTAGCCTAGAGGCCCACCGTGATATGCTGCCTGCCTCCACCCAGCTGAAACGAACTCCCCCTTAATTTCTTGGACAGGCCATGACATTCACGGCTCTGTATACTTGCCAGTAACCATAACCCCAGCCTACCTGCCTCACTCCCTGTGTGTCCTTGTCAAAGGACTGATAACTCTGGAGTTTTGTTAAGTGTCTGTTTACTCTAGTTTCCCCCACCAGGCCTGGAGCTCCCCGAGGACAGGGCAGACAGGCCAACTCGTGTCTCCAGCGCCTGTGGAACTTGAGACCGAATGCGTTGTGTTTGCTGTGTCCTAGTGTGTTTGGAGGAAATTTATCCATATGTGTCTTTATCGGATTTCTGGGGTGTCTAGCAGTAGATGCAAAGATTTCGACGGATGTCTGGTGCCTGGGATCACAGCTTCTTCCGACATGGGGGGTGAGGGAGGGAGTGGGCGGGACAGTCCAAGCCCGGAAGGATTTAATGGAGAGGACAGGGCTTGGCGGGTGGAGGGTGGAGGGTGGAGGGTGGGGGGCGGGGTCCAGGAGGAAGAGGGTTCTAGCAGTCTAGGCGCAGGGTCCAGTGCTCCGAGTCCCAGGGCTCAGAACCAGCAAGGCGACCACATGAGCGAGCCGAGCGCCGCACCAGTGGCGGCTCCTGCGAGCATGCCCATGGCCAGCGGGGCGCCGGAGCTGTAGCAGGGATCCTCCCGCACTATCACGTGGGTCACGCCGGGGCCTGCGGAGAAAGCCCATGAGGGTCGGGGACTTCAGAAGCGGGAGCAGGCTGATCTTCATTCCCTTGCTGTGTGACTCCAACCCAACCCCGTAAGGCACTGAGCCCACTCTCCTCCTCCCCAGTTGGGGAAACAGACCTTGACGCGGGCTTCCAGGCCTTGGATCTGCTACAGATGTTCTGGAACCGTGGGGCCAGGGCGGAGTGGCGAGGAAACCCCGGGGTCTCCAAGCACCACCACGCACCCGAGGATGGGCCTTCCCGACCGCCAGACCCGGGAGCCAGAGGCGGCCGTTCCCGCATTCACCACCAGGGGTCGCTACCGGCTCGGGAATGGGCATTCATGAGCAGCCGGGCTGACCAGGGGCCGGCCTGGAGAGCTGAGGTCAGCTCTGGAGTGGGGGAGGGACACTGGTCCCAGGGCTAGTCTGAATCTTGGGATGGGGAGGCTCTTGCGGAGGGTACTGTCTGGAAAAAAACAGTGGACACTAAAAGGGTGTGGCCCGGTCCTGACTGATGGACTATGGGCGGGGCCTGGCGTTGGACGGAGGCAAGCTGCAGGACAGGCCTGCCCCGGACTTACCTGCATAGGGCGGTCCATAGTAGCTGCGGACATATGTGGCCTCGTGTGCATTGGGGGGCACCACCTCGTAGTAGTCCTGGTACGGGCTGTAGACGCGCACCTGGGGAATCCAGCCAGGTCAGGTGCCCAGGAACTCCCTGGTCCAGGTTCGGTCCCCTACCTCCCTCGCCCTGCTCAGGCCTCCCTGGGCCCCATGGAGCCTCCTCCCCGAGGCAGGAGCAAGCTCCTGGAGAAAGGCCCTGCCTTCCCCACAAGGTCCATGGTCCTTGTCCTCTAAAACTTCAGCCCCTACATCCATCTCCCAGTGATGCCCATTCTCCTCCCCTGGCCCCCTACCCAGCTCAAAACATTCTCCCAACATCCCTTCAGAGACAGTCGAATATTTGCTAGCATCTCTAGAAACCCAACGGATTTCTCTACTCTTCTAGGCACAGATAGAGGAACATGGCCAAGCCCCAGGCCCAGGAAATAAACGGGTTGGGAAGGAAGGAAGGGTAGGGGTGGGAAGTAACTACAGTAGTCATGTGTCACTTAAACCACAGGGATACATTCTGAGAAATGCTTCATTAGGCAGTTTTGTCATGCAAACATAACAGAGTGTACTTACTACACACCTAGGCTACAAAGCTGTGCAGCATGTTACTGCACTGGATACTGTAGGCAGTTGTAACACAATGGCAAGTATTTGTGTATCTAAACATAGAAAAGGTAATGCATTGCACCACAATGTTATGATGGCTACAATGTCACTAGGTGATAGGAAATTTTCAGCTCCATTATAATCTTATGGGGTCACCATTGTATATGTGCTCTTTGACCAAAACGTCGTTATGCTGTGGGTGGCTGTAACTGTTATGGAGTATCCACTACGTACCAGGTCCTGAAGGAAGTGTCGTTCGTTACCACCTCTAATAATCCTTAAGGCAGGTAATATCTCCCTATTACCACAGAGTTGGAGACAGGCTCAGAGAATGGTCAATATTCTCTCCAGAACATACTCCCTGCCCTCCCCTCTCTCCTGTTAGATTTCTACCAACCCTTCAAAGGTTACCCACTCCAGAAACCCTCCTAGGTCTCAGAAAGAATTCTTTCTTCCTGAGTTCTCTGGACTTTGCTCATGCTTCTTGTTGCTATCCTTTCCCCTGGCCTTTCCTGCCTGGAGAATCCCAAATGTGAGCTACCTGTGGGAAAGGACTCTGATTCATTTGTGTCACCAGCAGGGCCTAATGCATAACAGGAACCAATAAATATGTACTGACTTAAATGGAAGCTCCCAATCCAACCCCCTCATTTTACCCATGGGGGAGCAGATCTAGAGAGGGGGCAGGATCCCCTTCTCTTCTGGATCTTTCATCTTAGCCCCCGCCCCCTTCCTTCTAACTGGGCTTCATACCTGAATGGTCCAACTCCCCTCCAAAGTTCAGGTGTCTCAAACTCCACTCATCTCAATGTGGTTACAACATCGCTCCACCCCCAAACCTGTTCCCCTTCCCATACACGTACTTTCCTCTGTACATGTCGCCACCACCACACACTCAAACCAAAGCAGGTTGGCACCCTTGTCTTTTCAAACACTCGCCTTCCATGTCACATCAGCCACTAGGTCTCATTATTTTATCTTCTAAAACATGCTCTTCTGTCCACCCTCGGCCAATGCCAAGAAAATAAGCCATTGGTTTTAGCAACTTAGAAGTTGTTAGTGACCTTAAAAAAACACTTTCAGAAGAATGGTTGGGAAGAGGCCAAACTACATAGAGGGTTAAAGAATGGTTGAGAGGTGAGGATGGAATCAACATGTCATGATATCTCTTTAACAAGTTTGGCTTTAAAGGGGAGTTCCCCAAGCACACTTCGTGATTTTAAGTCTCCATGCCATTTCCCTTTGAAAGGGATGCCTTTCTCACCTTTTCTCATTCAACTATGTAACTTGTCTTTCAGACTTAAGTATCGCTCTCCCTGGACCTCAGGTTCTGTTGGGGTCCCATCTGGACACCCATAGCCCTTGCACTTCCTCCATCACAGCACTGATCATGCTGTCTTCTCACTGCGTCCCTGTGCGTGTCTCTCTCCCATCAGACTTGGAGATCCCTGCAAGTGCAGAGACTGGGTCTAATCAGACCTGATTGGAACATGGCAGGGGCCTAATAAATGCTTACAGAATTTATCTCAAGTGAATCAAATACAGGGCCAGACTAGAACTAAGGTCATCCAACTCCAAGTTCAATTTCAAGTTAAGGAGAACAAACAGTCCCAGAGCAATGCACGAGGATCAGACAAGCAATGCTGTGGGTCCTCTGTCTCAATTAACTCTACTTGCTGTGCTCCCTCCGCAAGGGTGATCTAACGGGGCTTTCTGGAAGGGTGGCCAGGATCTGGGCTCCATCCCCAGAAGGGGCTAGAGGGATCTAGGCACTCAGATCCAATTCTACTGGTAGGGAAGTTGAGGTCCAGAGCCTCCACCTGCCCTGCAGCTGCACAGTGAGCCAGTGGCCTTGTGAGGCCCTTCAGAGGATGGAAAATACCACCTCATGTCCCTCCGGGGCACCTGTTTCTCCAGCTCTGGGAGGCCCAGAAGGAAACTCACATAAGTCACCTGGCAACAGGCAGGGACACCCGAGACGCATGGGCAGAACCTGAAGCTTAGACTGCTGTTTCTCTCCTTCAGAGGCCCAGCCCCTCTTGTGGACAGGGACAGTGTTGGCCAATCAGGGGGTCACAACAGATAACCTGTTGTACAGTCTTTCAAATCCTATTTTAGGCATCCCCATTTTAAACAAACTGGTTTCCTGGTTTAGCGTGGGGAATACCCGAGAATGATGGGCTGGGAGTCCCAGGCCCGCCACTGATGAATTGAGTGACCCTGATCGTGTTCGGTAACCGCCCAGACACTTCCGCTTTCTCCTCTGCCAGCAGTCCTTCC
Source organism: Lemur catta (assembly GCF_020740605.2). Lineage (NCBI taxonomy): Eukaryota > Metazoa > Chordata > Mammalia > Primates > Lemuridae > Lemur > Lemur catta. The sequence goes on from NC_059134.1 coordinate 58,663,838, forward strand.
TCCACTGGCCACTCCCAGGCACCGAGATCCCAGCCGAGCCGCGTCTGTGCAACCGGGTGGCCCAAGCAATTCCAGGCTCGGTGGTTCTGCACGTCAGAATCACCAGGAGCAATTTTTTTTTTTTTTTTTGAGACAGCGTCTCGCTTTGTTGCCCGGGCTAGAGTGAGTGCCGTGGCGTCAGCCTAGCTCACAGCAACCTCAAACTCCTGGGCTTAAGCAATTCTACTGCCTCAGCCTCCTGAGTAGCTGGGACTACAGGCATGCGCCACCATGCCCGGCTAATTTTTTTGCTATATATATTTTAGTTGGCCAGATAATTTCTTTCTATATTTTTAGTAGAGACGGGGTCTCGCTCTTGCTCAGGCTGGTCTCGAACTCCTGACCTTGAGCGATCCACCCGCCTTGGCCTCCCAGAGTGCTAGGATTACAGGCGTGAGCCACCGCGCCTGGCCAGGAGCAATTTTTAAAAACTCCAGATTTCCTAGGCCCCACCCTAGACCTGTGAACATTCCCTGAGGCCTACTTGTGCCGGACCCTGAGGAGGGTCAGCATAGACCAGCGGTCCCCAAACTTTTTGGCACTAGGGACCTGTTTCATGAAAGACAGTTTTTCCACGGACCGAGGTGGAGGGGACAGCGAGCGAGGGGGAGCTGCCGTAAACACAGATGAAGCTTCCAGCGCTGGCCTACCGCTCACCTCCTGCTGTGCGGGCTGCTTCCCAACAGGCCACGCACCAGCACCAGTCTGGGGCCCAGGAGCTGGGGACCGCAGGCATAGACTGTCCCCATCACTGAGCACTCATTGAGCCCCTGATGTATACCTCACCCTGTGCCAGGCTCCATAGGGGCGGACCTGGTCCTGGCCTTGGAGGAAGTGCCAGGTCTCAGGGAGACTAGACAGACAGAAATAAACTGACTCTGAAACCAGGCGAATGAAGACAGTACTGAGCATCAGTACTGGGCCATGGGAGGGAGTGGCAATGCCTGGAGGTCTGGGAAGTCCTCACTGAAGAGGTAGCAGCCCTTGACGTGGGCCTTAAAGGATAAGCACCAGTTTGTCAGGTGAACGAGGAAACGAAGGGTCCCGGCAGCAGGTGCAAAGGCCGGAAGGGCGGGCGGCGTGGCTGGGGCAGAGGGTGCGGCAGAGCAGTTGGAGGACAGGGAAGAGGGAGTGTGGCAGGTGAGACTGGCCAGATCCCTAGGGCCTTGAAAGCCAGATGTAGTCAGTGTCCCATGGGTGACAGGGAGCCATGGAATGTGTGAGAGCAGGGAAGGGACGTGACCAGGCCTGGTTTGGGGGGCCTGAGCCAGCACTTACCCAGATCCGCCTCTCAACCTTACAGGGGTTCCATGAGTAGGTCACACACCTGACCTTGGGGCAAACCCGGCGGCTCCTGGGAGGGACGGTGGCTCCACCTGGGGCCTGCTTAAGCCACAGAAACCCAAGAAGGGGGAGGGAGGGAGGTGTCAGAGGTCCTCTACATCAGGAGAGACTCAGAGCTCTTACCAGGCCCTACCAGAGCCCTCTGCCTGCTGGGCTGGGGCAGGGATGTGTCCTCTTCCTCTGCAGCTCATGGAGGGAGGCGCAGAGAAGGGTAGTGACTGCCTAAGTTACACAGAGAAGCAGGAAGAGCAGTCTCTTTCCAGAATTAACTCACCCTCCCCTGTTTCACGCAGCCAAGGCTCCCAGTCTTCGGCGAGGACAGGGCAGCTGATCTGTCCTCCCACCCACCTGGCCCCCTTTACCACCAGCCCAGCCTTGCCCCTGGCTGCGCCCCCCAGGCCCTGTGTTCCCTGGTACAGCTGGTGTCAGGGGTTCCTGGAGCCTCCACCCAGAGTGGGGTATGAACCTGCAGCTTGTGGAGGGACAGAGCGCAGGTCATTACCACGTAGGCACTGTGACAGAGAGAAGCCCACAATCGCAGACGGGAACACACACAGACAGGCAGGTGCAGGCACAAACACACCCGCTGTGGTAAGCCCTGGGCCCCGAGGGCTGTGTGTATGTGGAGCAGTGGGCGGTGGAAGAGAGGATTGGGGCAGGCTGGGCGTGGTGACTCACGCCTGTAATCCGGTACTTTGGGAGGCCGGGGCAGGAAGATTGCCTTGAGGCCAGGAGTTTGAGAGGGTCAGGGCAGAGAGAAAGGGTCAGTAGAGCGGCAGGAGGGTGGACAGGCAGAGAAGGAAAAGGCAGCTTCATAGAGCCACAGAGCACAGAACGGTCACCCTCACCTCCTTCCTTCCACCTCTCTTGGTGGCATTGATTTGCCCTACTTAGGGGGCTTTGGATCTCAGAGCGAGGGTAGCCCAACCTGGGTCCCTCCACCCTCTGGCTACTACACTCCAGCCTCCTTGCTCCCAGCCTCCTCCAATCTACCCTCCACCTGCAAGCCTGAGTCTGCCCCCAAAAGTCCGACAGCAGCCCTCCCTGCTGACTGCCCTTCGTTGCTCCCCACAAACCTCAAGAAAGTCCAGTTTCTAAACCTGGACTTCAAGGCCCTCATGACCTAGCCCAGATGACCCCAGAGGTCATGTCTCCTGTTTCATGCCCTCTATGCATCACCCTCCCCAGACTCCGGGCCCTCAGATGCATGCATATGTGCACACATCACTTCCCTGTCTCTGCTCATCAGTTGCTCTCAAAGTCTCACTGACCAAGGTTCCAATACAGCTTCTGCCACTGATTTAAGACTATGAGACTCTGGACATATCAATTCCCTTCTCTGAACCTCAGTTTCCCTATCAATAAAATGGGACTAATAATACCAGCCCCTCCCCTTCCCCCTGCCAGGGTTGCTGGAAGATGCAATGATGTAACCGATGCCAGGTGCTCAGCACAATACCTGGGCCTCACCAGGTGGATGCCCGAGGGGGCTGCTAAATGCATCCCAGTCTCCCCAGCTGCTTCCCAAGGGACTTTCTCTCTGGATGAGACAGGGCTCCACTGTGCCACAGATAGAAGCAGCAAGTGCAGATTCTGGAGTCAGGCCAATGGGGGTGGGAGCCAAGCTGGGCAGGGCAGGGCTTCAAGTCCACACCTCCACTGGGCTGGTGACCCCACTTCCTAAATATGTCCTGTACTCATCAGCCTGTCTTTGGCAGCAAGGCCTTAGCCCAGACCTCCAGCCTGTCACCTAGACACTGTCCCAACTTCCTCACTGGCCTCTGGGTCTCCACACTTACCCTCTACAATCTATTTCCTACCTACCAGCCAGACTGTCTTTTTAAAAACACAAATCTGCTCTGATCGTGCCATCCCTCTGCTTAAAATTTTTCAATGGCTTCCAGGTGCTCTTAGCAGAAACCAACACCCTTAACACAGCCCACAAGGCCTGGCCCTGCCAACCCTCCTTCCCAACTACCCCTCACCTGAGCACCAGCCGCCCCAGCCCTCCTTCTGTCCCTCAACTTGCCAGCGTCTTAACCCCTGCCAGAGCCTTTGCGCATGCTGATCCCTCTGCCTGGAATGCTGTCCCTCCCATCTTCACTCCATCCCACACTTTCCACCCAATTTCTGCTTATCCTTCAGGTCTCAGCTTATGCCTTGTGTAAACTCCCACCTGGATCAGGCCACCAAAGGGTCACACACTGCGAGTCTCCATCAGAACAGTCACCACTATTGAATTGGAATAATTACTAATCAATTAGTTGTTTCATGTCTGGCTCCTCTCTAGGCTGAGTCCAGGAGGGCAAGACCCACATCTCCTTTGTTCACCTCTGATCCCTGGCCCTTGGCACAGCACCTGGCACATGGTAGGAACTCAGTAAATATCTGTCACATGGATGAATGAATCTCAGTCTTATCAGCTGCAGAGACGCAACAATAATCCCAACCTCACAGAACTGTTATGAGGAGTAGCTGGAATTATACCTGCACACCATGCCTGGCACATAATAGTTGCTCAATAAAAGACAGTTCCTTTTCCCCGGCTCACATGCCACCCCTCCAAGTCTTCATGGAGGCTTTTTTTCTGTCCCTCATCTGAGCACCAATTGGCTGTCCTCTGTCCTTTTCCACTTGGCACTGAGGGCATCTGAGTCTGCACAAACCTGTCCACACTAGAGTGAGAACTCCTGGCAGGTGGAGACCGAGTCTGAGTTGCCCCTGATTCCATGGCATGGGGGGTGGGGAGGAGCAGGGAGAGAATGGGGGACTCACCGGGGTGGAGTGTGCCTCCAGCAGTGCCGTCTTCCACGCTCTACAAAGCAAATCCCACAGACATGAAGAGGGAGTTTGGGGGAAGGGGGTTTGGGTCCCCATATTTTGGACTTTCCTCCCCAACCCATCCTCAAGCCCCAGCCTCGGGGGAAGGGGGAGCCTCTGGACTCCCTCGGGTAGACAGAAGTGACCCCTCCCCTGCTCCAGTCACATGGATGGAGCCCTAAATTAGGCTAATTCTTTCTTAGTCCATAGTCTCTTCCCCTCTACAAGTTCCAATTTCTCCATCTATGTAGTGGAGAGTTGGGCTTAGGTGGACTCTCTCTTCTTTTTTTTAGAGATGGGGTCTCACTCTGTCGCCCAGGCTAGAGTGGCAAAATCCTAGCTCACTGCAGCCTCAAACTCCCGGGCTCCAGCGATCCACCCACCTCTGCCCACCGAGTAGCTGGGACCACAGGTGTGCTACCGGCACGAGCCATCATGCCCAGCTCTTGGGTGGTCTCTTAGGGGCCTTCAGGTTTTGACACGCCTCGGCAGGTGCTCTAGCTGCAACCCACCTTCACATCCCAAATATAAATACAGTTCCCCAGAGCTCTGACCCCAGAGCCCAGGAAGGCCCAGTAGACACAGAACAATTGGGCCTTTGTTGGTTGCCATGGCACCTGGCGGGGTTGGACAAGGCAGCTCTGTGCTGCCTGCCCGGCGCTCAGCTTCCCCCACTCCCACACACCCATCTCACTCTCCTCCAGCGCAAAGGCCAAGCGTCCCTCAGCCAGAGGGTAGGAAGGGACGGAATGTGAGTGATCAGCCAGTGCCTGCGGAGGACACACCCAGGCAGGCGAGTGGACGTGCATCTGACTTTGGGGTACCCCTGCCTGGGGCACAGCCGGCTGCCTCTGCAGGCAGATCTGGGTCTACCCCTCAGATCAGAGTGCCCCCACCAAGGCAAGGCATCTTCGCAGAAGGGAATGAGAGGAGGGTCCTTTAAGGATGTCACTGGGCTTGTCTGCTCCTTGGGATCACCCCCAGGTGAGGGCATACCTCAGGGTGCTAAATACCCGATTCTGAATGACCAGGGGCCACACACCTGAGGTAGGAGTACACACCACTCCCTCAACAACCCTGGGGTTGTCACAGGCCATGTAAGAAATTTACTGTGTCCCATACCAGTCTCCACTCAAATCCACTCTGCCCAGCCTCCCTTGCTGACTGGTCTCAGTGCCCTCTTCCTACTGTCAGAGAACCAGAACGCCCGATGAAGAGGGGGTATCTGGTCACGTTCCCCAAGGTTGTACCCATCTGCTCCTGGGGGTGACTCACACAGCATCATCCCGGGTCTCTGCACATAGGTGCAGGCGGGAACCTTCCCGTAGGTTCACGGTCAGCAGGCCATCTCGGCTCCGGCCCTCTGGGGGCTGCACATCTAGAAGCAGACACACACACACGGGTCTCCACAGGCACAGGCCCCAGGTCCCCCCAGCAAACCAGGAGCAAGAACAGGAACCGACTTCTCTGGCTCCTGTTTGCCAGCCATTGCCAAGCTCCTCTGATCCCACACACTTTTTTTGGGATCCTACTCTACTCTTCAAACCCTTTCAACCTCACCGCGCTGCTGGCTTCTCTAGGTACATCTCCTGGTAACCCTGTTATAATTGTGGTCTGAGCCTTGGTCAAGGAATTTGGAGATTTGCTGTGCGACTCTGGGCCACTCATTTAACTTCTCTGAGCCTCCTTATTTCATTTCATCTTTATCCAGTACCCAGCATCTAGAGGGCAGGAACTGTGTCTGACTCACCTCTGAGACACAGCGCAGAGTAGAAACTCAGTAAAGGACCGATTTCTTTTTTCTTTCTTTTTTTTTTTTTTTGAGACAGAGTCTTATTCTGTCCCTCCAGCTAGAGTACCGTGGCGTCAGCCTAGCTCACAGCAACCTCAAACTCCTGGCTCAAGCGATCCTCCTGCCTCGGCCTCTCAAGTAGCTGGGACTATAGGCATGTGCCACCACGCCCAGCTAATTTTTTCTATTTTTAAGTAGAGAGGGGGCCTCTCTCTTGTTCAGGCTGGTCTCAAACTCCTAAGCTCCAGTGATCCTCCCAGAGTGTTAGGATTGCAGGCGTGAACCATCACACCTGGGGCCAATTTCTTAATCCACACCCAGCTGAACTGCAGTTGACAGAGGCTCAGAAGCAGCATCTGTAAGCTGCAAAGAGCCTTCCAGCTGCAGACATTCTCAGACACAGTGGGAGGGCCTGCCTACAGTCACAGTGCCACAGAGAAAGAGGCTCTGCTCACCGTGGCACTCTTGGCCGATCTTTATGTCGCGGATGTTGAAGTGGATGAGCACACGGTCCTCCTCGTCCTGTGCTGTCTCATCGTGATAGTAGCCCAGGGTCCCATCCATCCACAGGGCGAACCAGTTCCGCTTCCAACGGCGGAGGATGGAGCCTGTGCAATATTCCAGACCCACCGGCGGGCTGATCCCAGACCTTGCTGGAATAGGAGCCCCAGACCAGTTCCCAGAGCCCCCTCATCCCCACCCCCGTGTTATAACCACTTCTTCCTGTCTCTCCACCCCCTGAAATGAGGGTGGGGCCTTTTTCTGTCTCGTTCACTCACCCCCAACCTCCCACTGGGCCTGACACACAGTGGAGCTCAATAAATGTGCTGAATGGTGGATGAGTAACTGCACCTGTTGCTTGGGAGCTTCCAAGGCCAAGCCCTAGGTCTCTTCAGGGGCAAAGACCTCTCCCTACTGTTAGCCTCCATCTTATCTCTGACTCGTGTGAGTTATTTGTGTAGTGCCTACAGCTCCCCACGTCAGTCCCGGCCCTCAGCCAGACGAGTGCACTAAGAGGGGACAGGGAGCAGGGGGCATGGGAGCTCCTCGTCCCAGGGTCCCCAGGACAGCCCTTCTTCAGATTATGACTCTGGTCAAAGGTGGGTCTGGAAGACCCAGCTTCAGACATTTTGCAACTAGAAATCTTAACACAAAAGGGCGTAGACGTAAGAGAGCCTCTTAGTGCTTCGCAGAGTCCAAAGCACAGAGGCAACTTTCATTTCGTTCTGTGTCCAGCCCTGGGCTAGGGGGCTGTGGACACACACAGGGTCACACCAGTCCCCACCCTTGAGGAGCTCCCAATCTGGGGCCAGAATGGGGTAGGGGAGTGGGGAGACCCCCAGGAAAGGACAGTTCTAGTATAAGGAGATGGCTGTAAGGTATGCTGGAACTGGGAAGGGAGCCTCTAACCCAGCTTTGGGGCTACAGCAGGGGCAGGGGTGGGGGTTGGAGGAAGTCAGAGAAGCCTCCTCAGAAAGGGACGTACGTCCGAGCTGGGTCTTGAAGAATCAGTAGGAGTTTACCAAGCAGTCAGGAGTGGGAAAGACATTCAGGCAGGGGGAAGAGCATGGACAAAGGAGGGAAGGACAAAAACGTCCTGGGTTCTTGGGAGAAGAGAAGGGGTTCACCGTGGCAGGCCCCAGAAGCCGATGCCATTTCTCTCACACCTGCCCCAGGACAAGGCACAGGACAGAGGAAGGCTCAGCCCAGGATCACTCACTCTGTCTCCATAGCCAGCCGCCCCTCACCAGGGCCATTTCTTCAAAAGGACTTTCCAGGGTGGAGTCAGGCGGGACCTGTCAGAGGAGCCACAGGATACACAAGCCTCATCAGCAGCTCCAAGGCAGCTCCCTGGAGAGAAGCCCCCAGCCCTGTGCTCCCTGGGGGAGCCACCGAGGAAACCTTTAAGGGAGTATTAGTAAACAAACAAGGGCCAAGCCGCCTCAGTCTCCTCCCCATTCTCTGCTCAGGCAGAGAATGGGAGCTCTGTCCTTGGGGTCAGCAGGACAGCCACCAGTTGGCATGGGGTGGGGGTGGGGACCAAAAGCCTGGATTCCAGTCTCCAGGGCCATAACCTCAGCCAAGTCCCTTCTCCCTGCCCCTCTGTCCTGGCCTCAGTTTCTAGGTCTGTAAAAGTGCATCTGTGAGGCAGGTAAAGGCTGGAGTGAGGAACTTTTAAAATATTAGAAACTCTGGAATTTTGAAATGCTGGAAGCACAGAATATTAGAATCATGGCAATGAAAGGAGTTTCATGATAAGAAAAGCCTCCCTCACACTTGGAACCCACCAGAGCTGTTTACAAAGTGCATAACAGTTTAACAACAGCTATGCGCCAGGTACGCCTCTCAGTGCCTTCATCCATTACCTCATTCAAGCCTCCCAGCGATCCTTGTTATTCCTATTTTACAGATGAGAAAACTGGTGCCTGGAGAGGTCTGGTCACTTGCACAGGTCCCCCTGGCTAGTAAGTGATGGAGCCAAGACTGACACCCTGTGATGGTCCTGGCTTCAAACTGTTAAATCAGCAGAAGCTTTGAGAACTCCTGCGGCCCAAGTCATGCCCCATAATGATTAAATCAGAATGTCTGGGGGCAGGAGGCAAGCGCTGATCGTCTTTAAAGATGCCCAGGTGTTTCCAACCTACAGCAAAGTTTGAGAGCCACTGCACGTCCTACCTCACCTTGTCCTCACTGTAACCCTGAAAAGAAGGGAATATTTACTCCTATTTTGCAGATGGACAGACTGAAGAACAGAAAATGACTCATCCATGTATGCCATGGAGCTTAGATTGGGATCCAGGTGACCTCTGTTCCCGAGGGCGACTTATTTGGGAGCAGGTACCTCTGCCCCTCCCCCAACTGCTCACACCTGGTGCTGCGTAACAAGGGCTGGCACACCTGGGCTGGAAGGCCTGGCCTTGTCTCTCTTTCTCCTGTCGCTCCCTCCCCTCTCCAAGCCCCTGACATAGGTCAGACAAGAGAGCCAGGTGCAAATTCCCTTGCCAGCCCCCCTTGATGGACCCACCTTGTCTACACCTGTTGCGGATGCTGCTGCCAAGGCGGCTGCTACTGGATCCTGCTGCCACCCAACCCGCTGCGCCTGCGCTTTGTGTGCCCCAGAGAACCTGGGGCAGTTCACTCCTCAGGCTGCGCCCAGGGCCTGGCTGCCCCTGGGACCCGCCCCCCCAGACCCGCCCCTCCCCCAGGGAGGGGGCGTGGCGCGGAGCGATGCTTCCCGGCGGCATGCTGGGACTTGTAGTCTGCAGTCCCAGAGCTGGACAGAAGCTGCCTCACCGGCGATTTTATTTTTCCATTAAGACATTCATTCATTCATTTGTCATGAAATACTTTTTCTTAAGAATCTGGAACTCATTTTCTAGGAAAAAAAGTAAAGTTGCAGGGAGAAGCCAGGCTCCTAGTTTTGCAAGCTTTTTCAATGCTCAGTTTGTGCCAGGTCCTGTCCTGGGCTCCGGGGCAGTATCAGACATGCCCTTCCCCCTTCCATCCTCAGCTCCTGTCTGCCCAGGGAGACTAAATGTAAACACGCAATTTGAGTACAGCATGTGATTTCACAACGGGAAAGAGTCTGAGTCTGATTTTGCCCAGGAAGTTCGGGAAGACTTCCCTTCCCAGAGGAGGCTGAAAGGGGTCTTGGAGGTCTTCGAGGCAGCTTCCCAGGGCGAACCTACGGGCCCCATGAGCACTGGTCAGGATGTCCAAGAGTGCCCAGCATTTCAGTGTGTTTGGCACATAGAGCTGCAGGGTTTGCAAGGAAATAGCACAGAGGCTTGCATGACAGGCTAAGAGCTTGGACATTAGGACTTAGTGACAGGAGCTTGGGGGTGGGGATTTCAAGATGAGGAGTTAGGTGGTGTGATTTGGGGGTTGGAAAGGTCCCTCTCGAAAATGGATTGGAGGGGGCCCAACTGGAGAAGGAAGACTGAGGAAGACTCTGTATCTGTCACCTCCGTCTGCCCCTGCAGGATCATTTCCTGGAATAGGTCAGCCTTACAAACCCCCACTTACGACCAGACAGGGGATGTCATTCAGCGAACAGGGGCTGTCAGGGCCTAAAAGGCATCTAGTCCCATCCCCTATTTGGAAAGGGCGTCCCCCCTGTCCTGGGCCCTTCCTCCGGTCCCAAAGAACTGTTCCTTACCGGGGCTGCAGGGCTCATGGTTCCTGAGCGGCCAGGGCAGCATGTCAAAGAAAGCTCCTGCACGGGGGCATTTCCCTGAGCGCCTTAGAGTTAAGGGGATCAGGAAGGTGCCACCAAGTGGGAGCCTGAAGGGGGAGGCAGAAGGGAGCACACAGACCCGGGGTAGGTCTTCCTCTCTCTCCTGTCCCCTCCCCAGCCTTCCCGACTGACCTCTGGCCCTGCCCCTCAGTTCACCGGACTAGTCATCCGAGATTAGGAGTTGCTCTTGGCCTAGCCTCGCGAAGATTCACGGGGCTTTGCGGGGGAGGGTCTGCGGGGGGAGGGGCGGGGCCAGTCCTCCTCCCTCAGGCGGGGGCGGAGCTAAGTCTTCCTTGTGGGGCCCGGCAGGACCTCGCCCATCACCCTAGTCCTGGCTGCTCAGCCTGGCTCCTTAAACCACCCTCTCTGGCTCCGACGTCTCTGTAATCCTGACCTCGAGCCATCCCGGCGCTTCGGCCCTTCGTGCGGTGCGTGCCTTGCGGGGGAAGCCGCCATGGCAGATCCTATTAGCCACTGAGCTCATCCCCTCTTAGCAGCCCCGGGAACCAGCTTTCCCAAACCACGCTGTTTTTCATCCCTGTGCCTTTAACTCCCTCTCTATCTGGTCCCTGGAACGCCCCACCCCTACCATCTCCTGGCTAAATTTTTCAGAAGGGTGAAAGGAAGGGGGAGGGTGATATGGGAGGTGAAGGAGAGGTGATGGGGGGAAGGGAGAAAAGGAAAGAGGGAGGGAAGGCAGACAGGCAAGACTGGAGCTGGCCCCTCCCCCAGCCTCTCCCCTGCTCTCCTTGCACTCCTCCCTGATGGTCAGTTGGGCGTCCTTCATAGAGGGTTGGGGTGGGGGGAATGATGCAAACATCTCCTAGATTTCATACTTCAAATTTAGCATCCAAATGGCAAAGGAAGGTTCTCCTGCAGCAGTGTGGAATTCAGGGAAGACTCTCCCTCCCACACCCTCCCAAAGAGGGGCTTCTATGGCAAGAAAAAGGGGAAAGGACGCTGGGCAAACTAAAACCACAAACATGGCTGCTGAATCTAAACGCAGCTGGACCAGGCGTGTGTCTCTAAAACGTTGGCCTACGACCCTCTTTGAGAGGCTAATAATAGGTGTAGATTCTCCTCAGGAAAAAACATGCCCACACATGTCACAACATTCTGCATATAATTCCCGATCATTTAATAGACCCCCTGAAGCCATGATGACCATGGTTGGATTGGGGTTTTTTAGTTTAGTTTTGTTTTTTTGTGAGACACGTCTGTCTCTGTCGCTCAGGCGGGAGTGCAGTGGCACAATCATAGCTCACTACAGCCTCAAACTCCTGGGCTCAAGCGATCCAGCTCCTAATGTGCTGTGATTAATAGGCCTGGATTGTTTTTGATATCTAGAGCTGTACAGACGGGAAGAGAGCATGGATTGTGCGGTGAGATGTGTAATCCACCCCATAAACAAATTTCAATGACCCCTATATTTTTTTTATAATCCTATCCCTTAACTAACTACTTGACCTTTTGAGTTCTTTCCCAGAAATGGTGGATTTTCTACAAGACAAAGGAGCTGAGAATCTGAAGGCCCCTGGGCAGACTTCCTGACTGCAAGATTCACCACCAGCCACAACCTGTTCCCAAGGCACAGTAGCCCCTTGTTAGTTACACCACGACCTCCCCCAGGGTGCTTGGCCCCTCCTTTAAGAGCCCGTGATCTGCATCAGTCAGAGAGATTAATTTGACGCAGATTTCCTAGTTCTCATGGCAAGACTGTCATATTAAAAAAATTCCTTTCTTCCTTGGCAATCCTGGTTGTCTCAGTAATTGGATCTTTGTGCCATGAGAAACTAGAGTTAGGCTGAAACCCTTGCGGTTTCCACAACAGAGGTATCAGAATATATCAGGATCTCAGCCCTGGCAGTCCTGGCTGTGAGAAATTTTGTCTGTTTATTTAATCAACTAAAACTTATGGAGACCAATAAGCCAGCAAGCAACTTTTCCATTTCTCTTATAACTGTGGCACATAAATCCTTTGACAGAGAGAAAAGTGTTTTGCTATTTCAAAGGTTTCTGGTGGATGAACAGCTTGCAGATAATATATTGTTTAGAGAATAGCAGACTGGCTTATCAAATTCAAATTTACTACTTATGTTTTCTAGACAGTATAATATAATAAGAATAATTAATATTATCTCTATTTACTAAAAAAAACCTTTGAAGTTTATATAAAGAGTCAATTTAAGCAAAAGTAAAACCACTTATGTAGATATTTTTAATAATTTTAGTGAGATATAATTCACATACCATAAAATTCACTCTTTTAAAGTGTACAATTCAGTGTTTTGATATATCCATAGAGTTGTGCAATCATAACCACTATCTAATTTCAGAACATTTTTATCACTCTAAAAAGAAACCCTATACTCTTTAGCAGTTGTGCCCAATAACCGCCCCCTCTTCCCCGCCAGTCCTTGGCAATCACCAATTGGCATTCTGTCTGTATGGATTTGCCTATTCTGGGCATTCATTTAAATAGAATCATGCAATATGTGACCTTTTATGACTGGCTTCTTTCACTTAGCGCAATGTTGTCAAGCTTCATCCATGTTGTATCACATCTCAGTACTTCATTCTTCCTTGTTGATGCATAACATCCTCTTGTATGGAGATACTATGTTTTATTCATCTGTTCATCAGCTGATGGACATTTGGGTGGTTTCCACTGTTTAACTATTATAAGTTTTTGTGTGGACATATGTTTTCATTTTTCTTGGGTGGAAAATTGCTCAGTCATATGGTGACTTTATGTTTAACATTTTGAGAAACTGTCAAACTATTTACCAAAGTGATTGCACCATTTTACACTTCCACCAGCAACCTATGAGAGTTCCAGTATCCACGTCCTAGCCAACACTCCTTATTGTCTGTCTTTTTTATTATAGCCATCCTAGAAGGTGAGAAGTGTTATTTCATTGTGGTTTTTATTTGTATATCCCTAATGACCAATGATGTTGAGCATCTTTTCATGTGCTTATTAGCCATTTGTATATCTGCTTCGGAGAAATGTTCATTCTAATTTTTTATTCCATTTTTAATTGGGTTATTTGGTTTTTATTGTGGAGTTGTAAACTTTTTACACTAATATAATACATAGATAAATCAAAAATAATTTTGAAGGACAAATAAGTAAAATTACTTAAAGTCTTACAGTGTTTCAGAATTTTGAGTAGAGGAGTCATGTGGAGGCCAGTGAATCCAGAAGATGACATACTTCCATTTTCTGGATGGGGATGTCCAGGGAAAAAAACCCAACCCACAAGTGACAGTAAGGAGGACAGTAACTCTTCTTTTCTGGGGGACATGGTCTTGCTCTGTTGCCCACCATAGCTCACTGCAACCTCAAATTCCTGGCCTCAAGCAATCCTCCCAATGGCCTCCCAAACTTCTAGGATTACAGGTGTGAGCCACTGTGCCTGGTCAGAGAACAACTCTTAATGGAAAGCCATCTCATAGAGTCATCCAGGCTTCCTGGAGCAGAGGGAGTGTAATGGTTAGTTTTATGTGTCAACCTGGCTAAGGTATATTAGTGTTTGATTTAGTCAAACACTAGGTGTTGCTATAAAGATATTTTGTACATTTGGTTGACCTATAAAATCAATTGAGTTTAAGGAAAGGAAATTATCTTTGATAATGTGTGTGGGCTTCATCCAAGCAGTTGACAGGCCTGAAGTGCAAAACTGAGGTTTCCCTGAGGAAGAAGAAATTCTGCCTGTGGACTGACCTGAAGCCTCAGCTCCTGCCTAAGGGTTTGCAGCCGGCCAGCCTGCCCCCACAATCGCATAAGCCAAATCCTCCAAATAAACCCTCTCTCTTTATACGTGTATATATGTCTCCTACTATTTTTGTTTCTCTGGAGAGCCCTGAGTGGAAGAGGATGTCTTCTTGCCATGAACTCCCCACTTAAATCTATTGGAAACACCAGATTTGGACCAAAAGGAGGAAAGCTTTATAGCCAAGAAGAGGGTCTGAGGGGAGGGTGTTGAGAGCCTCCTGTCTCAGAGGAAATAGCACCCTGTGTCCAGAGATGGGGAGGTGCAAATGCTTCCTGAACAATCCTCCATCTGAACATCAGGATGCATAAGGATTCAATTCTAGAAGCTCAAGTTCAGTCGCTGTTTCCATTATTCTTTGTGTCATCTCTGTGATCTCGTTTTGAGATGAAGAGGTTTCTTTCAGCCTGCTGCACTTTCAACCAATGATCATGAGCTTTTAGTTCAAGAGAAATAATTTGGCTTTGAGAAGGACAAATGACTCCGTTCAGCTTTGCTCCAAGGTTTTTGACTCGCTTTCTGAAGGTCTTCAGCTCTTCATTCCCACGCTTATCTTGTCATTTGCTTCAGAACTTTCCTCATCTTGCTCCAAGTAATGATCTTCTTGGACAGATCATTCTCAGGAGACTCCATTACTTTTCCTTGACAAAGTTCAGTCACTTCATTTCCTCTCTCTTGGAGATTTTGATCTATACTTCAGTTGAGGTTTGCTCAGCCTGAAGACATTTTAGACAATCTGTCTTGTCGGCTTTTCTGTTTTCTTCTTTAGCAATGTGGATGCAGAATTGATTTTTCTCTCCATCTTGGATGTTTAAATGCACACTTGACTTTTCAATATCAGTCAATTTCCTCCTGGCTCCTCTTGTCCGGTCATAAATATCGTCTCCACCTCCTGATTCCAAGTTATTACCCATGTTCTCTTTGCCAAGGGAAGCTGTCAGATCTTTCACCTTTAGCCAGTGCTCCTCCAGGGACTTAACCTGAGTCTTCTAGAATTCTGTATGAAGGTCCTGAGTCTTTCTACCGTTGCCTGTAAGAGTTTTAAGTTTATTTTCACTTTTCCTGTTGTATTTTTATGGATTTGGTTTCTACTTCTAGAAACAAGATCTTTCTCCTGGTACAAGAGAGTAGCTCATCTTGATCTGAATATTGAGGCTTTTCTTTTCCCAGCTGGTTTACTATTAAGCATAAGAGGGACCAAATGACAGGGTTAGTTGTGTCCAGAGCAAGAGGCACTTCTGGACTTTTATCTTCTTTCACTGCAGGGAGAAACTTGACAAGAGCTTCAGTGTTACTAGGAGTAGCGCTGAATAGTGAATGACATGCCCTTGACTCTCAGTACAAAAATTTTTTTTCACTAACTGAAAAATTTTGCCCCAAACCAAGAAAACTGTCAACATACATACTGTCATGACATTAACTATCTTCCATGGATTCCCAGGAGACAGAGACTTGGTCTCACATCGCCAAGTACTTCACAGAACTCTGCAGCGTGTCCCGAGTTGGCCCATAGCACAAATGCACTGCAGGATGCAGCGCCAGGTTCGCATGTAACACTCCGTTGACTTGCCAGATGGTTCCCTTAGGAAAGCTTGAAACTCCTTTCAGAACTCAGTGTAGGCAGGTGGAGAGCAGAGGAGGTGGTGGCAGCTCTGGCCGGGGCTCTTCTCCACTACTGCTCCCACTCTTGCCACCCCCATTATGAGACTGGGAACAAGGTACTGAACCTGAGTCTCCTCTCCTCGTCCGTCAGTGCAGAGAGCACTGCCCACCTGATGTGAATTTTGGGAGGATGAACACGAGGATGACACAGAGCCCAGCAGGTAAGGGGTTCAATCCATCTTAGTGAACTTCTATACTCCATTATCCGAGGTATTAGCAACTCCTTTGTTGATCAAATATTTGCTTATTCTGCTCAGGTTTAGGAAGAGCACTAAGATTAGAGAATAAAATAGCTCCCTTAATCTTAAGGAGAAAAAGGGATACCATGCTTTTTACTGTTAGAATAGTATGTCTAGGCCAGGCACGGTGGCTCATGCCTGTAATCCTAGCACTCTGGGAGGCCGAGGCGGGAGGATTGCTTGAGCTCAGGAGTTCAAGACCAGCCTGAGCAAGAGCGAGACCCCATCTCTACTAAAAATAGAAAGAAATTAGCTGGACAACTAAAAATATATAGAAAAAATTAGCTGGGCATGGTGGCACATGCCTATAGACCCAGCTACCCAGGAGGCTGAGGCAGGAGGACCTCTTGAGCCCAGGAGTTTGAGATTGCTATGAGCTAGGCTGATGCCATGGCACTCTAGCCCAGGTAACAGAGCAAGACTCTGTCTCAAAAAAAAAAAAGAAAGAAAGAAAGAAAAAGAATAGTGTGTCTAGTAAACATAATAGACTCTAGTAAAAACTACTAGAATTGATAAGAAAATTGGGCAAGGTGACTGTATATAAGATGAACAACAAGACAAAGCTTTTTTTTTTTTAAGAAAACTATAATGAGGAACAAAAAGCAGCCATAGACTGTTAGCTCCCTGTTCCCTCCTCTGGAACCTCGGTCCCCCTAGGCCTGGTCGGTTCAGCAGCCTTCAATGCCTCCACACATTTGTTTTGGGGCAGGGTTTGGGATGGGGGCTATTTTTCTCTGGCTTTTCTAGTTGTTCTCAGCAGGAGCACTCACTGCCAAAGGATGTTCTATCATCCCTGAAAGCAAAAATGTCCATCATTTTTCCTTCTCTTAGAATGAATACTTAGAAACAAAGTAGTGGGGGGGGAGGAATTACATTTATAATAGCAACCAAAACTATGAAATGCTTGAGTACATTTTCTTCAGAAAAGTATAGAACCTATAAAAACAAAGCCACCCAATCTTAAGAAAAGACATAAAACAAGCACTGGGATTACAGGCATAAGCCACCATGACCAGCCAAAACCTTGTGTTTTAGTTAGTTATTACTGTGTGGCAAACCACCTCCAAACTTCACCGGTTAAAACAACAAGCATTTTTTTCACCTCTCACCATTCTGGGGGTTGGCTATGATCAGCTGGGTGGTTCTGGGGCTCACAGGGATCTTTCATGAGGTTGCAGTCAGGTGGTAGCTGGGGATGAATATCCAAGGTAGCTCACTCATGTGTGTGGCACTTTGGTGGAATGGCAGAAGGCTGTGACCTCTTTCTCCTTGTGGCTTAGCTTGGGCTTTTTTACATGATGGCTGGATCTGAACAATGCAAAAGTGGAAGCTGCTAGACCTTCTTAAGGCTTAGGCCCAGAACTGGCAAGAGTCATTTCGGCCACATGCTGTTGGTGAGTCACAGGGCCAGCCCAGATTTAAAGGGAGGGTACTACGCAAGGTTGTGAATACTGGGAGACGAAGTTCACTGGGGGCAATCTTCAGACACCAGCTATCTCACCTCCGGAGGCAGATCATGGGCTGACTGAGGTTGTAGCCATGCAATGTAGAAATAGTAAGAAAATTCAGAATGTTCCTGCTGTCTGATTTCTTCTTGCTATTAATACCTTTAGCAAGTCCTATGAGAGAGAAAGAGAGAGAAAATTAAGCTAGAGCTAGCTACTCTGTACAGCTTTGCTAAGGCAGGAACTCTTTGCTACAACCTATAATCTGGGTTGACTGAGAATCCTGTAATTTTGAATTTTGCAGACTCAAAAAAGCTATTGCTTCCGCACTAAAGCAGTTATAAGTGGTAATTGCAAAGTGGCAGCCTTAGCAGGAATTAAGACTAGTGCCCTTTTTAGAAAAGCTGTGAGCCTGTTGGCAAAGAAGGAATTAAGGATGGTGCTTCCCAACTCAGGCCTGTTGTTTTAGATGGCCTGAAGAAAACCATCATTAAGTTGGGAGAAAGGCTAGTAAACAAAATATCAGAGTCTTCAGTCTTCAAAACTGTGCCAAGATAAGATCTTTGGCTGTGCTTACTCACATTGGAACTGACCAAAACCAAATAAACCAAAGATCTACTACATTTTTGAAGGAATAGTGCTATTATTGAAGCCCCAAACCCCTCCTGCAAAAACCTGTGACTTCGCAATCCTCAAAACACTACTTAGGCCCTTGAACCTGCCCCAGCAGAAAGTGAACTTGGATGATTGTGAATTTCCTGGGAAGAGCATGCTCTCTCACAGCCGTCGTGGATGTGGCCATCCAGCCTTGGGCTTGTGTGCAGCTTCTCAGTGATGTGGCCAATCTGGGAATTAAGTGAGGACTGTTGACTTACTCATGAGTTTAAGCTTTACCAAATGCTTCCATGTGCCAGGCATGGGGTTAGTGCTAGGGATGCGATTGTGAAGGGAAGAGGGGCAGTTGAGGGTCCCAAAGGCGTGGTAGGACCCCTACTCACGCAGACTCATCATGCACAGCTGTGTCTCCTCAGGGACACCCTTTCAAGGGGATCCTGAAGTTCCTGGCTCTGTCCCTGTTGCTATCTCACTGCTGGGTGTCCCTCTTGCTGCCCTGAGACCACCGTGTAAGGAAGTCCAGGCGAGCCTCCTTAGCCACAGAGAGAGGGGGGCGCAGCAGCCAGCCAGCGTGCACACATGGGAGCGAGGCCCCAGGTGATCTGCCAGAGGACTGAGGAGTCGGGATTCACCCCAGGCAAGACCAGCAGAAACATCACTCAGCTGAGCCCAGCCCAAATTACTGACCCACAGAATGGGGGGTGGTGATGGGGGAAGGAATAAAGTTGTTAAACAATTTTTTTTAAAAAAGGTTGTTGCTTTAAGCCATTACATTTTGGGGTAGTTTATTACACAGGAATAGGTAACCGTTACAGGAGGGACTGAGTGGCTGGAGAACAGGAATGGGACAGAGGTTTTAATTTACCCTTTTGTACCATTTGACTTTTGAACCTTGTGAATGTATATCACCTATTAATTTTCCTCAAAAAAGTATGCCACCTTCCGTGCATAAAATAAATCTCTTATTTTGAATGTGAAGAGTACAATTTGTAAGTGATCCATCATTGTCATTGATTTTTATAAGTGTTTCTTGAAGCAAAACATACTGACAGAAAAGTACACAAATAGTCATAGCGTAGCTTGATGAATTTTCATAAAGTGAACATACCTGTGTAACTAGCACGCACGTCAGGAAATGCCACCATCAGCCTCCTGCATGCCCCCTCTTAGCTGCCATCCTCAAGGAGTGTATGAGTATGTATTACGTACAGTCTGCCCTCTGTATCCATGGGCTCTGCAACCACGGATTCAACCAACCACAGATCAGAAATATTACAAAAAAATTCGACAAAGTTCTAAAACTCAAGACTTGAATTTATGCTTGCTGAGTACTACATTGAACCCACACAAGTGAAGTAATGTGTAAGCATTTTATTAGGTATTATAAATAATCCAGAGATGATTTAAAGTATATGGGAGGATGTGCCATAGGTTATATGCAAATATTATGCCATTTTATATAAGAGACTCCAGCATCTGTGGATTTGGATATGCACGGGTGGTCCCGGAACCAATCCCCTGACTGTATATATTTATAATACATCCAGTATATGTATTCATAGTTACATCTACATATATTGTTATATTAACAGAAAGGTAGTGTGGTTTTTTTTTTTTTGTCCCTACTAAGTACATTTGAACAAGTATTTAAAGAATGCCATTTTAAAGGCGCATCGAGTTATTTGCCTTCACCGGGGCACCCCCAGATCTCCATCTGGCTCTTCTGCTTTAACGGGATAAAGATATCTCGAGCTATTCCTGTTGAAACCCAAACTCCTGCCGCTGGCGAGGGGCGGCGCTGCCCTCTTGTGGTCATACTTGGTTGCTGCACCCGAGCCAGGCACCCAGCATGTCAAGACAGGCCTTTCTAAGACTCTAGCCAAGGCAAAGATCTAGAATAGACAAATTGGGCTGAGTTCTGGCCTGGCATTTTAGGGAAACTCTTCTAGTCAAGGTGACCTGACAGTCCCCAGTCTAGGTGGCACTTATAAAGTTACCCCCTTGGCTGGTAGACGATTTCCACCAGCAGCCTGTCCCTAGTGGAGGGGAGACGGGGTAGAAGAGGGAGCAGGGAGGCCATGGAAGTTTCCTTCAAAGAAGGAGATCGTGGTTTTGGCATTCTCAAAACTCGGTATTTGGGAGGATGCTGGGAGTGCCTGTATGGTTGAAGTCCTGAAGTCCAGCTTCTCCAGACCTTCTCCCTGCTCTCAGGTCCTGTGGAAGAAGGTGTCATATGTGAGTTTCTAGTAAAAACCAGGGGGCTCGGCCACGGATGCCCTGAACATCACAGGCTGTGACCCATAAGTGTGAGCTGGCACAGAGAGGAAGACAGGAGCACACTTATACTGAGTGCAGTGGAAAACCTTGGAGAGTTTGACATGATGTGATTCACGTTCTTAAAAGCTCACTCTTTGGGGAGGTGGGAGGGATTGGTGATTTCTCGAGATGAGGGGTGGCAGATGAACGGCCATGGGAGGTCTCCCGGGGTAGATGGTGCTGCTGGAGGTTACGGGATGCCCACCCCCAGCCCTGCGTGGTGGTGCATGTATATAATAGGATATAAAAGGAGAACTGTGCAGGCAGAGAAGTAGGGCACAAGCAATGCCTGGAACTCTCATTACCCTGTGCACTGTGGCCAGTAGAAAAGGACTCTGTTTCAGTAATACTGAAATGGGGAAGGAACATATTCTGCTGACAGGAATGATATAAATAGGGTGGGCAGGAGGAGGGAACAGCTATGTGACTATGTCACACTGGAAGCTGCTAGAGGAAGTGGCCTTGTTAGAGAGGAGGAGCTGCAGGAACCCAGAGGGTGGTAACAACCAGCCAGTTCTTCCACTGGGCCAATTCAGACGTGCTGAGCTAGCAGTCTGGGGAGATGAAATTAACCTTTAAGGCCATCCAGATATGTCTCCCCCACAGGCAAAAATATATTCTGTGTCAATTAGGATGTTTTGGCTGTAACTGGGTCTTCCTAACCGAAAGTAACTTGAGCCATTGAAGTTTCATACCTGGCTAAGAGGAAGTTAAGTCCTTAACTTAGACCTTGGATTGACTCAGTGGCTCAACCTGTCACCCAGGGCCTTGCCCATCTCTCCCCTCGGCCACCTTCCTTGGCAACATCTTCCCTGAAAGTTGCAAGACGGCTGCTACAGATCCAAACATCACATCATTACATGACAGTGTCCAAAATCTAGACAGTAATATCAAGAGAGCTTCTCCCCCCTTAACTCTCCCCGTTTTTTCATTTTTTTATCAGGGAGGGAAATCTTTCTTAAAATCCTGCCCCACCAGCAGACCTGCTCTTTCATCTCGTTGGTCAGAACTGGAGCACACAGGCTCCACCACACGAACACAGGGGACGGAGACCATTACTAGGCTGGCTTGGACCAATCATGTTTCATACTGTCAACAGGGAAGAAAGAGAATGCCTGCTGGGAAATGGCCAACTGTGTCTGTCATAATATTTTTTGTTCTTTCCTCTGATTACAAAATATTCTATGTTCATTATAGAATATTTGTGACATCCAGAAAAGGATGAAGAAAATAAAACCATCTTATTCCATCACTCAGACTCAACAATTGCCTTGTCATCTTTGCACCCCAGCCCTTTCATCCTCACTCTACACCAGCCCTTGAAATCTGCCCACCCTCTTCCACAAGCCAGGCACAGTAGCTCACACCTGTAGTCCCAGCACTTTGGGAGGCTGAGGTGGGAAGATTGCTTGAGGTCAGGAGTTTCAGACCAGCCTGGGCAACATAGTATGACCTATATTCTACAAAAAATAAAAAAATTAGCTGGGCATGATGGTGCATACCTGTAGTCCTAGCTACTTGGCAGGCTAAGGTGGGAGGATTGCTTGAGCTCAGGAGTTTGAGGGCAGTGAGCTATGATGACGCTACTGCATTCCAGTCTGGGTGACAGAGGGAGACTCTGTCTCAAAAAAAACCAAAAAACAAAGCAACTTGATTGTAGACCATGGCCCTAAACTCAAACTCCTCCCTCATTATTTTTTTTTTACTGTGAAAAATTCATTAATAACAGAGTACGTATAATATTTTTTTAAAGAATAATGATGTAGGCCAGGCATGGTGGCTCATGCCTGTAATCCTAGCACTCTGGAAGACCGAGGCGGGAGGATTGCTGGAGATCAGGAGTTTGAGACCAGCCTAAGCAAGAGCGAGACCCTGTATCTACTAAAAATAGAAAGAAATTATATGGACAGCTAAAAATATATATATAGAAAAGAATTAGCCAAGCATGGTGGCACATGCCTATAGTCCCAGCTACTCGGGAGGGTGAGGCAGAAGGATTGCTTGAGTCCAGGAGTTTGAGGTTGCTGTGAGCTAGGCTGATGCCATGGCACTCTAGCCTGGGCAACAAAGTGAGACTCTGTCTGAAAAAAAAAAAAAAAAAAAGAATAATGATGTAATGAACACTTGTAAATTCACCACTCAGCTTGCAAAATGGAGTATTGCTAATATATTGAAACCCTGTGTGCCCCCCCCAATTGCATCTCCTCTTTTTCCTTCCTGAAATTGCTGTTGCATATTGTATTAGTCACCACAAAATTCAATGAGCATTTATCTCACACTTAACTGCAGCTTAAGGGCTTTGCAGCTAACCTGGGCTGGGCTTAGTGGGGTGGTTATGCTTTAGGTTGTGAGCTGGCTGATTTAGGCTGCAGGTTGGATCCAGGTCTGCTCTACATGTGCCTCATCCTATTTGCATGGGCTAGGGTGTATTCTTCTCATGCAGCTCACTGAGCTGTGAGAGCCAAGTCAAACAGCACAAGCACGTTTAGGACCACTGCTCATGTCATATCTACTAACATTCTACCAGCCAAAGCAAGTCATACGGCCAAGCCCAACATCAACGGGCCAAGGAAGTACACTGCCTTCACAGCAGAGGGAGGTGCAGTGAATATTTACTAAACCATAATCTAGGCCATTGCAAGGATTCCTTTGTTTTTCATCATAGTTTTGCCAAATATGGATGTATCCCTAAATAATACATCACTTGTTTTCTTTTGTTCATGAACTTTACGTAAATGGATTCAGAGTGGATGTATTTTGTCTGAGTTACTTTTCTCTTCCCTCCTCCTTACTTGCTCTCTCCTTGTGTCATCAATCAGGGTGCTTGGTTGTGAATACTGACACCAACCCTGGCTCACTTAAACAGAACAGGAATTGATTGAAAGGGTGTTAGGTGGATGCACAGAATTAGTGGGAAGTTTGGAGAACCAGGCTCAGGAAGTGGACATGATACAGATCAGTTGTTGCCTAGGGCTGCAATGGAAGGGGGATTCCTGTAAAGGGGCACAGGGAAATATCTTGGAGTGCTAGAAATATTTTATCTCTTGATTGTGGTGGTGGTTACATGGGGTATATACAATTTGTTGAAACTCATCAAACTATGCATTTTAAATTGGTATGGTTTATTGTATATAAACTGTATATGGAGTTGATATAAAAAAAAGAGGACAACATTTATTTAATGTTGTTTGTTGTAAAAGGCTGCAGTGGCTAGTGGTTGAGGTAGCCACTGTGAGGCTCTCCCCAAACCAGTTTTATATGATCTAGGCTGACGTTCTTAGATCAAACCTGGTTCTCAGGACTCTTGTTGAGTCTGTGAGCTTGCTAGTAGCCTTTTTTGTTTTTTTAATATAATGTGTTTATTGAGATATATACTATACAACTCATCCATTTAAAGTGTACAATTCAATGGTTTTTGTAGAGTTGTGCAACCATCACCACAAGCAATTTTAGAACATTGCATTGGCCCCAAAAGATGGCCTGTACCCTTTAGCAGCCAATCCCCATCTCCCCCAGACCCCTGTGTTAGTTTCCTAGAGCTGCCATAACAAAGGGCCACAAACTGGCCAGGCACAGTGGTTCACGCCTGTAATTCTAGCACTCTGGGAGGCCAAGGTGGGAGGATCACTCGAGGTTAGGAGTTTAAGACCAGCCTGAGAAAGAGTGAAACCCTGTCTCTACCAAAAATAGAAAGAAATTATCTGGACGACTAAAAATATATAGAAAAAATTAGCTGGGCATGGTGGCGCATGCCTGTAGTCCCAGCTACTTGGGAGGCTGAGGCAGAAGGATTGCTTAAGCCCAGGAGTTTGAGGTTGCTGTGAGCTAGGCTGACGCCACGGCACTCACTCTAGCCTAGGCAACAGAGTGAGACTCTGTCTCAAAAAAAAAAGAAAAAAAAGTGCCACAAACTGGGTGGCTTACAACAACAGAAATGTATTCTCCCACAGTTCCGGAGGCTGGGAGTCCAAAATCAAGGTGTTGGCAGGATCATGCTCTCTCTGCAGGTTCTATAGGAGAATCTGTTCCATGACTTTCTCTCAGCTTCTCATGTTGCTGGTAATCCTTGGTGCTCCTTAGCTTGTAGACACATCACTCAAATCTCTGCTTCTCTTGTCACATGGCATGCTCCCCTGTGTCTCTGTGCTTTCACATGGCATTCTCCTCTGGGTGTGTGTCCCTCTGTGTCTCTTTTCTTATAAGGACATCAGTTATATTAGATTAAGGACCTACCCTATTCTAGTGTGACCTCGTCTTAATAATTTATGGCTTAATTAATATCCCCAAAGACTCTATTTCCAAATTAGTTCACATTTATAGGTTAGGACTTCAACATATCTTTTTGGGGGACATAATTCAACATAGCGAGACCCCATCTCAAAAATAAAGAAGTAAATAAATAAGTAAATAAAAGGTGTAGGGCCCTAGGGCAGGGGACTTTACTAGGTAGGCACTGACCACTACATAATCACCAGGAAAAATGAGACTTACAAAGTGAAGCTGCACATTGTAAAATGTTTTATTGAAGAAAAATTGTTAAAATAATCAAATCTTCTTGACAAAACACAAATCAGCAAACGCTTGTTCACTGTCTCTAGTTCTATTTTCCTCTAGAAGCTTCAGCAGAGGGTCAGGATATTTGACCCCCTCTTTTGACCCTAAGAATGTTTTTGTCTTGTGTTTATGAATACAGACTTTTAGATGGAATTACATCATATTGATTATTTTTCTCTGAGAATATTTACCAGAACAAATGCCATTAGGTCAGTTCAATATCTTTGATTTTTCTACACAGCCTATTAAATCTATTTCCAACTTATCCCCATTTTCACTTAAACTGAGCTACAATTATCATCTGAAAGATAATTTCCATATAAATTTTATAACAACAATTTATCAATCTTAAAAATCTATATCACAGGTTAATAATTATAGCTCCTGCTATTGTAAGTTATCTTTTGTTGTCATTATTTCTATTTTCTATTGGGTTCATTTTTTTCTGGGACAAATTTTCCAGATCTACACTTTGTTAAGAAGATTTATTTGATTTTTCCATCAATTTTTAGTTAATAAGTAATTTCATTGTGTGCAATTTAAATGTTTTCAGCTTTATTTTTTTCTGTTGATTATGTAGTGGGTATGAATCTTATGCCACATACTTAGGAGAGTAAGAAATGACATGTTACTTTATTCACTTTAAATCAAACAAATCCAACTCAGAATTTACATCCTTGACATTATTTGAACTTCTTCCCCCTCAGGGTTCTGCAAAGGATCTTTTGGGGTCTTATGTACGGAAAAATATTTGAGAAGGCCCCTCTCATCCTGAGTGGATACCAGTGTATTCTGTCTACCACATGCTGTCCCTCCCTCACCTCCAGGGAGCAGCCCACACACGTCTAAACCCTGGACCTTCCTCGTTTTGGAAGGCAGCTGTGCTCACCACTATACCAGCAACGCCGCTCAGGACCTTCCCAGTTTCAGGAATCTCCTGTCTTTCACTGTCTTCTCTCCGCCATCCACCCCCTAAATAATCCTTTCACCGCCTTTTAAGAAACAGCCTCCCAGGCTGTCTTGGATGAGAAGCAGACAAATTTCTTTTCCCCTACTTCATCTGGGTTAGGATGGGAATATTTTAAGACTATTTCAAGTTTATGAAAAAACAAAGTGCTAGAAGAGAACACAAGCGCTATCAGGGATGAATTCGGTCTAGGAGCACAGACTTCTTTTCCTCTTTGAAATCAGTTTTGATGACACAGGGTTATTATTCACAATATATAAAGACCTTCTAAAACTAGGGGCAAAAAAAAGAACAACAATCTTTTAAACCACAATGAGATTCCACTCCGTATCTGTTAGAACAGGTAAACTTAAAACAAATAAGTGATAGCCGGGTGTGGTGGCTCATGTTGTTAGGTAGGGATCAAATCTGCAGGTGGTGGTGTTGGCCAGGAGGATGGTTCCTAGGGGTGGAGAAGCCAGGGGCCAATCAGGGGAAAGGACTGCAGGAAAATGCAGAACACCTGATAATCGTTTGGTAATACCCCACACCTTCTGTGAGCCCTCCCCCAGACCAGGCCAGTGAAAGGAAACCACCTGAGAGTCCTCAATGTCTTTCTCCACTCGTGGAGACTGACCTGTTCCTCTCTCTGGAACGTATTTTCACTTCTGGTAACTTCCTTCTTTACTTTCACTTTGTATAGTTTCTTTCTTATCTGTAATGAACTGTTTGTGTGAGATTGCTTTGAATTTGTGATCACTTGTCATCCGCTTAACTTGGTATCAGTACTCATTCTTGACACTGGGAACTGAGGACCAGGGAGCAGCAAGATAGACCTAACAATGCCTGTAGTCCCAGCTACCTGGGAGGCTGAGGCAGGAGGATTGCTTGAGCCCAGGAGCTTGAGGTTGCTGTGAGCTAGGCCTCCCAACTAGCTGGGACTATAGCTGTGCCACATGGGCCTGAAATAATTTTTCTATTTTTTGTAGAGACTGGGTCCTGCTCTTGCTCAGGCTGGTTTTGAATTCCTGACCTCAAAGATCCTCCTGCCTCCCAAAGTGCTAGGATTACATGCGTGAGGCACAGTGCCCTGTTGTCTCTCTCCTCTTTGGAACGGAACGTGGTACTTTCCTAGAGTCTGAGGCTGAGATACGGGGACATCAACACAAGACACAGGAGAGCATGGGCCTTACGTAGGAAACTTTTCTGTTCCCCTAGAACAAAAGGTTTCATGAAACCTTGTCTGTTTTGGCTCACTGCTCACAACCCAGACTCCAACATGGTGTCGGGCAAATGATGAGTACTTGGTAAAAGCTTGATGAATGAGTGGATGGTTGGATGGATGTGAGATCATACCGGTGGGGGTGGAAGGGACTTTGGAGGGGCAGGAGACCCTATGCAATGTGACTTAATTTAAACTCATTCACTTGGCAATCATTACTGAGTGATTACTATGTGCTGGCAATGTTCTAGTGCTGGGGGTACAATAGTAAAAACAGAAAAATCCTGGCTCCCATGGAACTTACAGTATCTTGGGAGACTCTTATACCTGACCTTGGCCTGGGTTAGGTGTTCCCTCTGGGTTTCCACAGCCCCTCACCCTCTTCCACATGGCACTGAGCACACAGAGATGTGACTGTCTATCCGTGTAGTCCTCTAGACTGCGAGTTCCTTGGAGACAAGGCCATGTTTGAGTCCTCCTTAGGCCCCTGACACCAGCGAAGGACCTGGTAGAAACCAAGGGTCAGTACCTTAAGCTGAATGAATAATGAATAAATATCCAACACTATTCATCCCCTTTCACAGTTCCACAGGCCCCAGCTAGAGGAAACTTAGCTCTTCTAGGAATAAAAGTCTCTCATTACTGTTTTTCTGGAAGGCCTTTCCACCTTCTAGCCGGAATGAACATTGGTGACTCTCTCCTCTCTCTCCCACATCTAAACATCAATTACAAAAAAAAAAGAGGACCTCTCCTGCTCTCTGGACCAGTCAAAGTTATGAAACTCCTCGGTCAGGCACTGGGTTTTCCATGGATTAACGCATTTCATTTCATGTATAAAGGAGATAATGTTAGTCACCCTTTATAATTGAGGACACAGAGGTCCAGTAAGGAGAAATTATTGTCCCAATGCCACAGCCTGTATGTTACTGAGTGGGGTGTGAACCCAGGTCTGTCCTCGCCATGCTTGTGCACTTCGTATGACATCATACTTCATCACGCTAATTAGAAGTATCAGCCATCCCAGTAGACAAGGCAAGAACTAAGAGTGCAATAAGAATTTGAAAGAGAATAGGCACACATTCAAAGACAATGGATGTTAACATCAGTTTTCCATAGCTGCTGTTAGAGATGACAAATTAAAGGGAACTGATGAACATTTACCAAACTAGGCTCCTCTGAATCTGTTTGGGGGGCTTAAAATACTTGCTAATTACTTGATTACATGGGTTTCCAGCTTAATCAGTGTATTAGTTTCCCGAGGCTGCCTTAACAAATTACCATAAACTGGGTGGCTTAAAACAACAGATATTTATTCTCTCACAGTTGTGGAGGCCAGAAGTCAGAAATCAAGGCGCTGGCAGGGTTGGTTCCTTCTGAAGGCTCTGAGGAAGAATCTGTTCCATGCCTCTCTCACAGCTTTGCTGGCTGCCAGCAATCCTTGGCCTGGGCTGTATGACTCTAATATTTGCCTCCATCCTTACATGATCTTCCTTTCTCTGTCTCAAGGGTACAGAGCTTTCTCTTAAAAAGACATCAATCATTAGATTTAGGGACTACCTAAATCCAGGAAGATGTCATCCCAAGAGCCTTACTTAATGACATCTACCTAGACCCTACTTCCAAATAAGGTCACATTCACAAGTATGGGAGTTAGGACTTGGTCATGTCTTTTGAAGGGACACAATTCAACCACTACAATTGGTATCCTTTTTTTTTTTAAGTTCATGAACTTGAACAGCTTTATGAAAAGGATCCTGCTAAACTTAAACTCCAACCACTTCCCTCCAAATTATCTTTTGGCCTTTGTCAGTAACAAACCTCACTCTATCAGCATTTCATTACATGCAAAGCATCTGTTAACTGTGTTTTTTTTTTTTTTTTTTTTTAACACAGAATCTTGCTCTATTGCCTGGGCTAGAGTGCAGTGGCATCATTATAGATCACTGCAACATCAAACTCCTGGGCTCCAGCAATCCTCCTGTCTCACTCTCCCAAGTAGCTGGGACTACAGGTGCACACTACCATGCCTGGCTAATTTTTTAATTTTATTTTTTGTACAGATAGAGTCTCACTGTGTTGCCGAGGCTGGTCTTGAATTCCTGGCCTCAAGCACTCCTCCTGCCTTGGCCTCCCAAGTGCTAGGATTATAGGAGTGAGCCACTGCCCCGACCATCCTTGTCATCCTAATTGATTATCTATATAGTCTACGTACTTGTGTTAACTGATTGATTCATTAATTCAACCACCATTTATTGAACGCCTACCCTGTGAGAAGCCCTGAGCTGGACTGAGCTCTGGGCCACAGAGATGAACCAGATCACTTTGTGCCTTGTCCTTGAGGGCAGCAAATAGACAATGAACATAGAGAGTGAGCAGGGCTGCTGTGGCAGCCCAGAGCAGACTTCTAACCTAGCTAGGGGTCAGAAGAGGTTTCCTGATGTCTGAATTAGGTCTTAAAAGATAGGGAGCAATTTTATTCCTTTAATATTGGCTATTAGAATTAAGTATTAAGATAGACATTTGATACTCATCTATTGAACATTAATGATGTGTGATTAGCTTTCTAACACTCTGGCAAGCTGGCATAGCAGGTTTACATAACAGCCTTCAGCACAAATGGCAGTAACTTCCATTTGCCCAGTGTTGGGGCCATTTACAAAACATTTTCACACTTCTCTGTTTCTATTCATGTGATTTCTCTCATTTTATCTCTTAGCTAAACTCAAAAATTATATTTAATTTTCCAAAAAGATAATTGCAAAAATTTATAAATGAAATGAGATAACTTTGGAATTTATAATCACTCAAATTGCACTAACTGAATATAAAACCAAGGCCTGGTTCTAATCCTAGGTCCGCCAATCCATTCTTCTCTCTGGGTCTCAATTTTCTCTGCTATAAAATGGGCATGTAAAGAATGTTTAGGCTGAAAGATTTAATGAGATAATGGATTTTAGACACCAGCACCGCATCTGGCTCACTAAAAATCAGTTTCCTAGCATGATCTCTAATGTCCATTTTTCTGTAATTCTAGAAT
The DNA here is from genome assembly GCF_020740605.2 of Lemur catta. Taxonomy (NCBI): domain Eukaryota; kingdom Metazoa; phylum Chordata; class Mammalia; order Primates; family Lemuridae; genus Lemur; species Lemur catta. The sequence continues at coordinate 58,693,882 of NC_059134.1, forward strand.
TTCTTAAAGTAAAGCCCACACATGTGTGCCAAGGCTCCCAAAGAGATGCTTTGAGAGAGAGAGCATGCAAGGAAGCTCATTAACACAGCTGGAACAAAACCATTCCAAAATAAGTTAATCAGATAACAACAGGCAAAGGATGGTGCTTTGACACTGTCACTTTTTTTTTTTTGTAAACAGAATCTCTGCCTGTCACCCTGGGTAGAGTTCAGTGGCCTCATGATAGCTCACTGCACAAACTCCTGGGCTCAAGCAATCCTCCTGCCTCAGCCTCCTGAGTCGCTGGGACTACAGGCGCGTGACATGACACCCAGGCTAATTTTTCTATTTTTAGTAGACAAGGGCATCCGCTCTTGCTCAGGCTGCTCTTGAATTCCTGACCTCAAGTAATCCTCCTGCTTCAGCCTCTCAGAGTGCTAGGATTACAGGCATGAGCCACTGTGCCTAGTTGACACTGTCATTTTGACACTGAGTTTGTTTTGATGGGGTTGCAGAAAAAAATTAGATATGGTAGAAATAATCAATACAAAATAAAACTGACAATGGCTAAAGCTACACATAATATAATAGAATTTATTATGGATGGGAAAGCAAACTGAATGATCCCATCTTTGTTTGGTAACATTGAAAACTGTGAAGTTGAAACCTGGGAAAATTCCTCTTAGTAGAAATGATCAACACAAAATAAAACTGACCATGGCTCACATTGCTCCCAGGAAAAGGTGGACTTGGTGGAAATAATGACTAATGAAGAAATTTCATAATGACTGAAGCAATAATCAGTAAAAACGGATAAAGATAAAAGATAACTGATGAAACAAATCTGTCTTGTAAATTGCTAGAGAAAAGAATATATCTGATGAAAATTTAATATAGGAAAATCTATTCTTTCTGGCTGCTTTAAAGGATAAGAAAAAGAAAAAGTCTAAAATAGTTAGAAATTGTTTGTGCTATCTAGAAAATTTACCAAGGAATTAAATTGGCCTAATGGAGTAATTCCTTAAAAACTTTCAGAAATTCATTAATGTTGATATAATTCTGAGTTAAAAGTTTACACGCCATGACTTGGCAGGGGTTTGGAGAATTCTCAAATAGATAAAGTGCTTGAACTGTAAGTACTTTTTTACAGTCTTTAAGGCACTTTCAAGGCCAGGCACGGTGGCTCACGCCTGTAATCCTAGCCCTCTAGGAGGCCGAGGCGGGTGGATCGCTCGAGGCAAGGAGTTCGAGACCAGCCTGAGCGAGACCCCATCTCTACTAAAAATAGAAATAAATTATCTGGACAACTAAAAATATATATAGAAAAACTTAGCCGGGCATGTTGGCACATGCCTGTAGTCCCAGCTACTTGGGAGGCTGAGGCAGTAGGATCGCTTAAGCCCAGGAGTTTGAGGTTGCTGTGAGCTAGGCTGACGCCACGGGGACTCACTCTAGCCCGGGCAACAAAGTGAGACTCTGTCTCAAAAAAAAAAAAAAAAAAAAAAAAAGGCACTTTCAAACCGACTGTTTTATTGGATTCTCCTAATAACCTTATGAAGTGGCAGGGCAAGAATCATTCCTTCCATTTTGCAGATGTAGAAACTGAGGTTTAGAAAAGTTAAGGGACTTACTGAAGTCACCCATCATGTTCACAGCAAGGTCTAATTTAGGATCTGATTCCCAGATTCCTAGTCCAGTAAGCTTCTCATACCTATTTATTACCCTAACTCAGATAATCCTTTATTTGCTAGATAGACCACAATCCTTTTAATTTTGACCACCCAGCCCCCACTTTCTGCCATTAGGAAGAAGAAGGGAAATGGAAAAGAAGTGAAGACAGGGTTTGGAAGAGGGCATGGCCAATGCAATACTAAGATAGAGGAAGGGACTTGTTTGTCACATAGCCTACATGTCATAGACACCTTCACTATTCTCAGAAAAGGGAGCAGAGGGGCCTGAGTTTTAAGGCTGAGAGAATAGGATGAAAAAGGAGATACAGAGTTTGAAAAATATAGTGCCTGAAGTATTTGGGGAAAGAGAATCTTTAGGGGCAGCAGTGTAATTGCAGTGAGGTGGGGTGAAGCTAGAGAGATAGGCTGCAGCAGGACTATGAACTAAGTTATCCTCTGAGATAAGCTTTCTTAGCTAAGCTAAGCTCTGGGCTTTCTCCTGTAGGCCTACAGTTCTCCAGTGGGTTGGGTAAAGGAGCTCAAATGTCTTGGTGTTTCTTATAGAATACTGAGGAATAATGACATAAAATTGAAAATGTTATCATTGAATACATGATTTATGTTACATCAGAGATAATCTGATACCATATTCCGTATTCTAGAAGTGCCAGACACAGGTGTCAGAAGAAAGAAAAAATATTTTTTTTCAAGCCTGGAGTGGTGGCACACACCTGTAGTTCTAGCTACTAAGGAGGCTGAGGCAGGAGGATCCCTTGAGTCCAGGAGTTCAAGGCTGCAGTGAGCTATGATCTTGCCACTACACTCCAGCCTGGGTGACAAAGGGAGATCCTGTCTCTAAAAAAAAAAAAAAAAATTATTTTTCAAGTGCAAGACTTATGTATTCAGTCTATAGACAATGCTTTGCATAGGTAGAGCTTTGTAGGCCTTTTACAAGAACTCTGTTCCTCTCTCTTCATTCACCCTACGCACAATGATCTCTGGCTGACAGATTAGAAACTACTGCTATACGAATTCAGATACCAGGAAAATTAGTGTGCCCAAAATATGTTCTAGGGAAGGTAGGACTTTGGCTTGAGTTTGAAGAATGAGTAAGAGAAAAGGAGGAAACGGGTGTGGGTAAGCCCAGAAAAAGGAAAATTTTGAGAAGAGGCATTAAAAATTGAGAAAATTCTCCCTGCTAACTTAATGTTATTTTATGAATTGGAAGTGACCATCATTATTTGTTTTAATAGTGGAACTGGTGAGCTCAGAGAAAAACCAGACAGGCAGTCCTGAAGCACCAATGAGGCAATGGGAAGCCATGGAGATTCTAGGCAGCAAAGAGAGGTTGTTGGATTTGGAAGCTATATTTTTTGGAAATAGTCTTACAGCTTAAAAAATGATATGTGCTCCTTTTAAACAATTCAGGCATTATGAAAAGAAAAATTACTTGCAATCTGAAACCCATTCCCCCAAGATAATACTGCTAATATTTGGGGAAACATCTTTCTTGAAATCTCTCTATGCTTACAGAATATTGTCTCAAACTTGACATAAATTGCACCCATCTAAACATCATGTTATGTGATAAATTTTTTTCTCTCGAGAATAAATGGTGAATAGCTTTTCATGTCAATAAATAGATGTTTCATCATTTTAAATGGCTGCTTAGTACTGCATCTAATGTATATGTCTCAATTTGTTTAACCAGCCCCCTATTAATGAACATTAATACTCCCCCCATCGACCACCTCATGTAACAACTTTGTGCATTCATCTTTTTTAAATCGTTCGATTATCTTTTTAAGGTACATTCTTAAAAGTAATGGAGCTGGGTCAAGAAGTATGCCCTTTTTACATTTGGATCCAAGTTGCCAAAACGTCCCCAAATTTGCCGGAAGACCAGTAAGGGGCTCCATTAGTTCTGGTGTTAGCGGCAACGAGGATGGCGAGGGGAGTACAGAATAACAGGTGATCTAACCCATGTAGGCCTATCCTCGGTGGGTTGGCATATTCCTTTCATTTTTCCTCTCTTTCTCTTCTTTTGCTTAACATGGAGGAAGAACCGAGAACTCCATCTCCCAGCATTTCGCAGGGACCACATTCCCTGGGAACTGTAGTATCGGGTTTGAGAAGGGTCCGGAAGGAGGGTGGGAGGCTGTGGGGCATGCTGGGAAATGTAGTCCAGCGGGTGGCAGCCTCTATACGTGTCTATGCAGAAGGTTGGAGAGGCTGTGAGCATTTCCCCTATGGGGATGGGGCTTCGGGGCAACCTGACTTCCCTCACAGGTGGTCTTGGAATATACAAAAGCCGCCTCCGACGGTTGGCTTTATTCCCTTGTCCGTGATTGGCGAGGGCGCGGCCCGAGGCATAGGGCGCGCGGCGGGAGGTGCAGGCCGCGCGCGGCCCGGAGCAAGGCATGCCGGGAGTTGTGGTCCTGGCGCGCTGAAGCTGTGGGACGTGTCGCGGTGCCGCGCCGGCTCCTCCTTCCCCGTCCTTCTCAGCGGTCCCCCGCCTCCTCCCTCCTTCCCCTCCTCCCTCGCCCGCAGCCGAGCGTCCCCTCCCCCCACCCGTCGGGCTCCTCGGCGGCTACTGCAGAGGATTCAGAACCGAGTCGCTGAGGAGGAGGAGGCTCCCGTCCCTGCGCGCCATCCGCCACCCTACTGGACACGGGCGAAGGAGCAAGAGCGTCGCAGCTGTAGCTTCCACAGAAGACAAGGACATCGTCGCCTCAGCCGCCGCCGCCGTTTTCGCTTGCAGCTGCTCGCCGGTGAGCATACCCCCCCCCAAAAAAAAACCCCGGTCCGCAAGTCCTGAGCCTGGGCCGGGGGTGCTGGGGAGAATGAGAGTGGGGGCTGCGGAGCCCCCACGCCTGCTGGGGGGAGGGGGTTGAGGTCGCGATGGAACCGCGGGCTGGCGGGGGAGACTTGTCCAAGCGCGGGCTGGGGGTGGGGTGAGGGTGGGACCCAAGCAGGTTGGGGGGCGGGCGACGAGGAAGGAGGACTTTTAATGGGGAATAACCGGACCTGGGACAGGAGAGTGGGGTGGGGGCGTCGGGTTGGAATTTGGGATGGTCTTGGGTGAGGGGGGAGATGAGCCTGGACTGGGATGGCTTTTAATGGGGGAGGGGACTGAGTGAGGGTGGTGATTTGGGGTTGGCCTGGAGCAGTTGACAGCTTGGGATCTGAGCCGGGGTTGGGGGTATAGGAATGATTTCAGTAGAGTGGGACGTACAGGGTTGGAGAAGACCCTGGGGAGTGTTAATTCAGGAAGGTGGAATTTAGGGTCGACGTGGGGCAGACTGATGAAGGTGGTAGGAGCTAGGGGTGAGGGGCCTGGAAAGGGTCGACACCTGAGCTTGATGTGGGTGTTTGTCATCTGGGGATGATGGAATTTGTGGAGACTTACGGAATAGCGTGGGGTAGGATAGACCAGAGGAGGTGGAATTTGGGGTTTTCCTGGGGTGGACTGATGGAGATTGGAATAGGAGCTGGTATGGATGAGACGTTCAATGGAGGGAGTGTGGTGATGAGCTGGCAGGAAGGGGCCAAATTGGAAGTTAGGCCCAAAATGGGAGAACAAGGATTGAAATTGGGGGTGGGGCACAGTGGAATAGGATTTAAGGTGATCTTAGAATCAATCACTGGAAGGGGCAAGGTGGCTCCCTGGGTGTGAGGTTGAGGCAGAGGGTACATAGGACATCACTGGGCTGGACTCATTGAAAGGGTTGGCAGGTGGTAAGCAAGGTTAGGTTATGATATCTTGAAGAAAATGTCCCTTGGCCAAGGTGGCAGAGGGAGTTTTGGAGAAAGAATGCCAGAAATGAGCTGGTAGGTCTGGAGAGGTTGTTGCTGATGGTTAGGTAGCCAAGGGGAAATTTAAGGAGTGAGAGACCTGGAGTTGCTCGTATGAATGGAGCAGAGAGATGGAAAGGGATAGTGAGCGGTCCTGGGAAGAAGTGGGTTGGATTTTTCTGGAGAGTAAGGATTTGGTTAGTCTCCAAGAGACACAAGAGGGTTAGGAGTTGGAACACTTAAATGGACAGATTTGGTGGCTGTGTTTGGGGGAAGGGCAGTAAGGTTGTTAGAGGGGACACAGAAGGTGCATTAAAGAATTTCCTAGAGGACGTTTCAAGCTGTTAGTTTGATGTTTTTGTTTGCTTGTTTCATTTATATTAGTATCATTTGGAAGCCAAGTCATTATATTAGTATCCTTTAGAAGCTCAAAGGGTAAAGTTGAGAGGAGCTTCAGTTAAGATAGAATTAAGGAGGGGAGGGTGTCTTCTATTATTCATATAGCATAAAAGGAAAGTTGGGGGGAAAATGCATTTCCAAACTAAAGGAGGGAGAAGATGAAATTAGAATGTGAGAGATATCTTTCTATATGTTGTCTTTGCCTTCTTCTTTCCCCGTCTCCCTGGTGGATTCAAAAACTAGTCCTGGAATTTGGAATTTAAATAAATTTGATGAGCTTGAGATTGTTAAGGGTGCATTCCTTCCTTAAGAAATGATGAATGGGACTGAAAAATATGAGGCTGAATTTATTTTCTAGGCAGGCAACATGTACATAGGCAAAAAGAGCTTACCCCCCCCCCTTAAAATTGATTGCTGGAAGACTCCATTTATTGGTGTCCTGGTTTGCAAGGCAATTAGGCCCATCATTGTATTGCAGGCTAATAATCCTGAGATGAGTCTTGGCACCACCACTTTATGTAAACAGAGAGAAGACAGGAAATATGGAAATGTCATAAATATTCATTGGTGAGATGGTTTGGTACTGATGGAGTTTTTCATATGATTCCCTTTTGACATTGCTTGATAAGATTTAAAATAATTGGATTGTATTTCTGTAGATTGAATTTTCTTCTAAAGGAATTCAGATGATCAGGATTCTGTCAGATGTGGATAAATAAAGTATATGGAGTCTTTTTTTTTTTTGGAATGATGTTGATGTAGGCACATTGCATTAACTACAGAAACAATGTCTCCATCTATTCATCAGAAATTTAATTTAAAGCTTAGTGATATGCTCATTCTCATGGCAGAATGGTGATGATAGAAGGTAGAGAGGAGTGTAAATGCAGGGAACATCTTTAGGGGAACAGTTTTCTGGACTTAATTGCATTAAGTATGATATGTTAAACATGAAGTGGCTGTTGATTAGATCTCAGACTGAGAAAAAATGTGGAGGGATATAAAGAAGATAAAATTGGCACCAATAGGATCAAAATCATTCTTTTTGTTTTTGTTCAATCTTCAGAGTTCAACTTGGAAACAAACCATTTTCCTTGGCTTTCACAACTAAGCACATAAAAATACCCATTTAGAATCTTTTTTTTTTTTTTTTTAGTTTCAAAATGGGCAGAATGATGGAAAGTTGGACTTATCCTTTGAATTGAAAGTGATTTGTTATAAGGAAGCTTTCTGTATTGCAATAAAAATCAGGTTTTAGCAGTTACCTGTAATTCAGTGAGAGTGTAATCCAACTAATGCACGCATTTCTCCTTATAACTTTACTCTGGGGTCCAGACGTTGTTTTTGTGGATCTGCAGGCTTGGTCTAAAGAGATGGGATGTTTACATTAAAACCCTAGCTTTTAATCTTGGACTTCTCTGAAAACAAACAAACAAACAAACAAAAACCCTAGCTTTTGAGAGCTCAAAATGAAAAGTAATCAACTGGGAGAAATGTATTGGTGGATTTTTTTTTCCCCATAGCTGTGGTCACCTGTGCAGTAGTAATGTGTATAAAGTGCTTTAGTATTATATCTTCAGCTCATTTTATCCTTCAGATACCTGGTGAGAAGGGGAGAGCAGATGGAGATATTGGTAGACAGATGCCTTGGTAGAATAAATAGCCCATGAATTTAGGAGTCAAGAGTCCTAGCTTCAAATCTCAGTTTCACCACTTGAAAGCTGAGTGATTTCAGTAAAGTTATTAAAAACTTTTCGTACTTGGTTGTAATAAGTATACAATATTGTAAATGTACTTAATGTCACTGAATTGTATGTTTATATTTGGTTAAATGGGGGGGAGAACCCCCAAAACCCAAAAAACTTTCATACTTCACAAAGCTGTCAAAGGGAACAAACCAGTTCATGTCCTGAAAACACTGTGCATATATGAAAAATCTTATTTGCTATTTATTTATTTAATGCCTGCTAAGTACCAGGGGAAATGAAAATGATCAAAAAGCAGTTGTCAGGAAGCTTTCAGTGTCATGGGAGAGAGAGTAAATTTAAATACAGTGAGAGAAGTGAGGCAGAATGGACCCGGTGGTTAAGAGTATGGGTTCTGAAGTCTGCCTGCTACTTACTACTAACTGTGTGACCTAGTATGGGCACAGTGGGCTCATCTGTAAAGTGTGGATAATAGAAGTAATCTCATAGGGTTGTTTTGAGAACTAAACAAAATAATCTGTGGAAAGCATTTAACACAGTGTGTTATATAGTACACATTAGAAAAATAATAGCTGTTGCCATTATTATTAGAGATATAGGCTGAAGCTAGAATAGTGAATAGCCTTATGTGGCCTACCAATGAGTTATTATTATGGTATTCTATTATTTATTAAGGAGATACTATTTTGTATTATGATCTCATAGTTTATCTGCATATTTGCATGTTTATAGTCCAGGAACTTTTAAACAGTTCTTTAACTGCCAAGAAAAGTACTAAATAGATGTTAGCTGTTATCATCTCCTCTATACAATAAGAAGAAAGACTATGCTCTGAGAGGTTAAATGACTTGTTTAATGTTACACAGCCAATAAATGGACAGGTTTGGGGTATAGTCCCAAAATTCTAATTCTTCAATCCTACTTATATCCTCTTTTTAAATTGTGAAATATGCCTTATTTATAAAAGTGTATAAATGTAAATCCCCAATTTAAAGAATAATAACACAGTGAAGACCTCAGTACTCGATACCCAGCTTAACAAAAAACGGAGATTTCTAGTACCTTTAAAACCTCTTGTGAGGCCCTGTCTGATTGAATCTGCTGCCTTTCCCCTTCCTCAGAGGTAACCACTTTCCTAAATTTTATGTGAATAATTTCCTTGCTTTTCTTTATACTTTTACCAAACATGTACCTATCTCTAAACAATATAATTTTTACCTTTGCAACTTTTTATAATAGAATCATAGTGTAAATAGTCTTCTGTGACTTGCTTTATTCTACTTATTCTTATTTTTTAACTTTAAATAAGCTTTATTTCTTCTACCATAAAGTAATATATGCTCATGATGGAAATTGAAAATTATAAAAAAGTAAAAAGCAAAATTATTGTCTGTAGACCCATTGCCCAGTAATACTTTCTATTATTATATATGTGCGTATACTTAGGAATATGGGTAGTCCACATAGCAAGAGGACCTTACCCTTATGGGTCATCAGATTACCCAAATGTAGATCAGTTGTACTTGGAAATAGGAATAGGAGGGTATAGTAGCAGCCTTTGTGAGCTCTGAAAGAGCACTGTCTTGGAGAGTTTTTCTCATTGGCAGGAGTTCTGTATATTCTAGATTCTAATTCTTTGTTATACCAGTTTGAAGCTTCATGTCATGTTTTGGCTAGTCACTTAACTCTTTTGGTCAGAATTTTTATGCGTCTTTTTTTTTTTTTTGCAGAAAGGCAACCTGGTACATTGGTCCTCACCTGATTGTGCAGGAGAGTCTGTCACCTGATGCACAGAGAGTACCATGAATAGGAAATCCTCAGTTATACAGATCAGAAGCTTAGTAACCTATTTGCCAAAAATTTTTTATGTGAGAAATCTGGAATCCAAATTCATTAATAATCTGTTAGAGCTTCAGTTTACTTATCTGTAAATTGGGGCTCAAGTGAGATAATAAATGTGAAAATACTTTTTAAACTATAAAGGACTATAGAAATGTTAGTTGCTTTTACTTCTCTTCTGCTTTATAAAACTGAAATCAGGATACTCTACACATAAGTAAAAAGCTTTTTATATTTGGTTTATTGCTTTTCTGAAGGGTTTTTCTCCCAGTGGGGGAGGAAATACATGAAGGTCAGTTCACAGTTTCTGTCTTGAAACTTGAAGATTGTTGGATATAGTGGGACAGAAAAAGTGCTAGAGGACTGTCTCCTAGTGAATTTATGGGACCTGGTTCCACATTAACTGTGCTGGCTGCTCAAAGCGAAACAATTGAGACTTTATTGAGGTGGAGAATGCAGTATACACTGTTTGCTCTTCGTTATCCTGACAAATACAGTCATTTCCCTCTTAGTTTTCTACCTGTAACTTACTACAGAGAAAGTGATGAAGTGAGGACTGTACATGTGTAAAAGGGAGATAATCCTCCATTTTTGGTTGATATATGTATTAAATGAGAGCAGAAGGACAAAGTACCTAAAACACTGACTGGTACATACATAATTGGTGCTTAATATCATAGCTATTATTATTATTATTTATGTTTTTATTTTACTTATGAATTGTTTGGAGCTAATTTCTCCTCCAGGCTATTCTTCTGTTACTCAGTATTTTCCTGGGCTACATCTCCCCTCACTCAGTTTACATTTGGAATGTAAATTTATTTTAATAATATCATAAGTAAAGCAAAATAAAGAATGTAAATCCATAACTGCAACACATTCCAGGGTCAAGGAGGTGGTTTTATGCATGACAGATAGGTTTAAGACATCTGTTCAATTATTAGATGATAGGCAGTAAGGGAGTACTGGGAGTCAGGAATAAAAAAATTCCCTGCTCTTAAGGAGCTTAGAGACTAGGGGGAATTAGGTACATCACACATAATCGTAGCATAGGGGGATAGATACCACAGTGGAGGCATGGACAGAGGGCATGGGGAGGATGGGGGTTAGCATAGCCTGGGAAGCAGGAAATAGAGAGATATATAAAAGGTGTTAATGCTTAAGGTGAGACACAGTCTTCCTTAATTGTTCCCTCCGTGTGTTCTAGTAGGCCTTTTTTGTACCTCTCTTTAAAGTCTTTTTAGCATGCATACCTACTGGAAAACCAAATAAGCCAATCCTCAATCATGCTGTACTATCATGGTCCTACTCATTCCATATGCTATGCTTTCCATCTGGAAAGCCTTCTCCTTACTAAATTCCTTATTTCTTATTTTGTCCACTATATGAGCCGTACTGTTGAACTTAGTTCATCATTTTTGCTCATCCTGGTTTGTTGTTTATCAGGAAGAGATTTTTAAAGTTGTAAAAATAGCTGATATATTTTTGTTTGTTAGTTTTTTTAGAGACAGGGTCTTACTCTGTTCCCTAGGCTAGAGTACAGTGGTGTGATCATAGCTTACTGTAACCTCCGACTTCTGGGCTCAAATGATCCTCCTGACTCAGCCTCCCGAGTAGCTTGAACTACACGTGTGCACCACCACACTGGGCTAATTTTTAAAATTTTTTGTAGAGATAGGGTCTCATTATCTTGCCTAAGCTGGTCTCCAACTCCTGGGCTCAAGTGATCCTCCTACCTCAGCCTCCCAGAGTGTTGGGATTACAGGTGTGAGCCACTGCGCCCAGCCGAAAATAGCTGATATTTAAGAAAAGATCTTTATTGTTTCTACCTTCTCAGTAAATGTTGCTAATCCTTAGGACTGGCTTCTTGGCTCACTGGATGTTTTTAGAGTCTTTCCTTGAATAGTCTTGCCCATATGCTAATGACTCTTAAATCTCTATATCTAGCTCAGAGCTCTCTCTTGAGCTCCAGACTTGTCTATCTCCCTGGCTACTATCTCCCACCTATAATACATTCATTCCAATGATCCTCAAATTTAGTATATCCAAGACAGAGCTCATTTTCCCCATCTACTTCTTCTGACTTCCCTCTTTCCACCCCTTCCCTCACAAAAAGTTAAAATCATCTTTTTGTAGTTTTGTCCTAGCTTAAAGTTATTATCATCCATTTAGTTATTCAAGATATGAATTTGTCATTAGTCTTTTCTTCGCCTTTATGTCTCTTAGCCAAACATAAATTCTTCTAAATATTTCTGAAATTCAACTCCTCATTCCTACTATTACCCGCTTAGTTCAGGCAATCATCTCACCGGGACAAGGATAGCCTTCTAACTGGTCTCTGTATCATTCATCTCGTAAACCTGTCTTCCACCCAGCACCCAGAACAGATGTATATATCTATGTCACTTCCTTGCTTAAATCCCTTCCTTGGCTCCTTAAGATGACATATTAGGTCTTCTGTGACCTGTTCCTGTATACTCCTCGTGTCTGATGAGAGCATCATGAGCGGCATGCAGTTTCTACGGACAACTTGTTTCATACCTTTGCCCATCCTTTTAGGTTAGGTGTATCATCTCCCCCAAGAAACCTCTCAGAGCCCCTAAGGTTGTCATAGACAACAAAGTGTCCTCATTTGTTCCCAGGGAGCATCTAGTACATGCCTCTGTCAAGTACTTGCCTTATTTTAGGAAGATTAACTGTTTCTGTCTGCTCCTTCACTTAACTATAAGTTTTGTGAGGGTGGGAACTATGTCCAAGTCACTTTTATAGTCCTAGCTCCTGGAATATGCCTTGCAAGTAGTGATTGATTAGTTTTTGAACTGAACCTATAGAGAATAGTTGACAAACAAGTAGTATGATACTCTAATGAGGAGTAGGTAAATTTTTTTCCCCCAGATGTGGGTTTTTAGAATTTAGTATTTAATTGGATTGATAAAGGCTTTGATGATGATGAGATGTATAGGACAAGGTTCAAAAGAAGAAGACACAAAGATGTTGTGTTTGGGGGTTAGCAAATGCTTTCTGTAAAAAATACTTCAGGCTTTGCAGGCCACATACGGGCTCTGTCATCCCCCCACCCCCTCCCCCTCTTCCCCTCTTTTTTTTCTACTTTCCCCTCTTTTTCCCTCCTCCCCCATGTTCTTCCCTCCTCCTTTTTTTTTTTTTTTGAGACAGAGTCTCACTTTGTTGCCCTGGCTAGAGTGAGTGCCGTGGCATCAGCCTAGCTCACAGCAACCTCAAACTCCTGGGCTTAAGCGATCCTACTGCCTCAGCCTCCCGAGTAGCTGGGACTACAGGCATGCGCCACCATGCCTGGCTAATTTTTTCTATATATATTTTTAGTTGTCCATATAATTTCTTTCTATTTTTAGTAGAGACGAGGTCTCGCTCAGGCTGATCTTGAACTCCTGACCTTGAGCGATCCACCCGCCTCGGCCTCCCAGAGGGGTAGGATTACAGGCGTGAGCCACCGCGCCCGGCCTCTCCTCTTCCTTTTACATGGTTTTAAGAATGTAAAAACCATTCTTAGCTCACAGGACATACAAATAGGCCATGGGTGGGCCATAGCTTGCCAGTCCTTGGTATGTTACCAAAAAGCAGCTCAAAGTTGTAGAATGTTAAAGAACAAAGAAACTAAAGCAAGTTCATATTTCTTGCTTTATTTATTTTGTAAAATTTAGTTCCTTGGGCAATTATACATATCTTTAGTATCAAAAACAATTGTGTAGGATTTTTTTTGTCAAACTATATTTATCTAAAAGTTTAACATTTTATTAAATGGGCCATTGGTCTCTGTATGAATATGCTCTAAGATATGTTCTAAGAACACCTTGGTTTATAAAGCTCCAATAATCCTCCTGCCACTTAGGCAATTGTCTGGGTCCTTTCAAAATATGCCTATTTTTATGATAAGTTGTGCTTTTTCTTAGGTATAGACATTTTGAAGGAACCCTGGGCTGATATGTTTTTCAAAGTAAACTTTAATGCCTGGGTAACTATGACCTTGGTTTGCCTTCTGATCATGTCCCTCAAATTTGACTATTTCTGCTGATGCTTATTTATTTTCTAGCTTCTGTTTTGTAATTTTTCTAAGCATTTTAGTTTTCTGATGTGTCTTCCTCCCTCTTTTAAGTTGATAGCAAAAATCCCTGTCAGTAAATATAGTTTTGTGGTTTTTTTCAGACAGGGTTTCACTCTGTCCCCCTGGCTGGAGTGCAGTGGTATGATCATAGCTCACTGTAACTTGGAACTCCTGGGCTCAAGCTATCCTCCTGTGTCAGCCTCCCAAGTAGCTGGGGCTACAGGTGTGCACCACCACACTGGGCTAATTTTTTTTTTTTTCAATTGAGACTGGGTCTCTCTCTGTTGCCTGGGCTAGAGTGTGGTGGCATCATCATGGCTCACTGCAACCTCAAACTTCTTTAGTCAAGCAATCCTGCCTCATCCTCTTGAAAAGCTGGGGCTACAGGTGTGCCCCACTGCACCCAGCTAATTTTTTTTTTTTTTGTACAGACAGGGTCTTGCTGTTGCCGAGGCTGGTCTTGAACTCCTGACCTCAAGTGAGTGATTCCCTGGCCTCAGACACCCGAAGTGCTAGAATTACAGGCGTGAGCCACCATGCGTGTCCAGCCTCATTTTTTAAAAAAATTTTTTTGTGGAGATGGGATCTTACTATCTTGCCCAGACTGGTCTTGAACTCCTGGGCTCAAGTAATCCTCCTGCCTCAGCCTCCCAAAGTGTTGGGATTACAGGCATGAGCTACCATGGCCAGCCTATTAGTAAATACAGTTCTACTATTTGTACTTACCCAAACATAATTATACTACTTTATTTGATCTATAGTGCATAGGTTGGTCATGTGGCATTGTTTTCATTTTAAGAATGAAGAAATTAAGATTTAAGAGGGTAATCTGTCTCAGGCCTTAGGACAAGTAGGGAATGAGGATAGGAAGACAAAAGGGATCTGATATTTGCTTATCTATAGTAGATAATATGCTATGTGCTTTCTCTTTATATAATTGAATTCTCATATTTCCACTGTATAAGGAATCATGCCCATTTTACAGAAGATGAAACTGAAGCAACTGAGGACTACAGAAGATTAAGTAGTTTGCATTTGGTTCCATAGCTGATAAGAGGAGAAAAGCTTATATTAAAAACCTGATCTGCCTTGCTCCCAAGGCCTTGTTCTTTTTGCTGTACTGTGTATAAATCTTCCTGGTTTTAAACTGTTAGATCAGTAGTCTTTGACCTACTTAGACAGCTAGTATCTCACTACTCATTAGAATCACCTGAGGAGCTGTTTAAGAAAAAGGAAAAAAAAAAAGAAAAACATCAGTTCTACCCTAGACCAGTGCTAACATAACTTCTGTTGGTGAGCCTATGGCAGGTGTGTATATGGGTGTATGTTTATATACAAAATATAAAGTAAAACAAAATTGTATTGAAGTATATGTAACATGTAGAAAAAAAATTGCACAAAAAATATAACCAGCACTCAGATCAAGAAAGGGAACGTTACTTTCTCTTCTACGGCAAGCAATAAACTTCCAGTACCACAGATTATTTTTGCTTATTTATGAAATTTCACAAGGTATGACTGACTTTTTGTACTCAATATTATTTGTGAGACTCACATTATTAGGTATGTAGGTATAGTTTATTCTTGCTCCTTGCTATATAGCAATGTTCTCAAACATTGCAGTGTCTTCACATTCTTACTCATTACTAAGGACCCCAAAGAGCTTTTGTTTATGGGTTATATCTATCAGTATTTACTGTGTTAATATTTAAAACTGAGAAATTTTTGAAGTAATTTATTTAAGAAACCTCTATTACATGTTAACATATTTTTATGAAAATAAGTATATTATTTCAAACCAAAGAAATTAGAAGAGACCAGGCACAGTGACTCATGCCTGTAATCCCAGAACTTTGAGAGGTCAGGATGGGAGGATTGCTTGAGGCCAGGAGTTTGAGGTCAGCCTGGGAAACATAGCGAGACCCTGTCTGTACAAAAAATAAAAAAATTAGCCAAGTATGGTGTATGGTGGCACATGCCTATAGTCCCAGCTACTGGGGAGGCTGGGTGGGAGGCTCGCTCGAGCCTAGGAGTTTGCGGTTACAGTGAGCTATGATTAGGCTACTACACTCCAGCTTGAGCAATAGAGCTGATGCCTTGTCTCTACAAAAAGTAAAAAAAGTTAAAAAAACAAAATAGATGAATAATATTTTATAATTTTCCAAATCTCTTTAATGTCTGATTGGATTCATATCTGTTTCTGCATTCAATCTGTTGTGATTATTTGTTTTGCATGGAGTAGATAAAGAAAATCCAATCCCATATAGATAATTGGAAAAGGGAGGAATGTTTTAATTATCTTTGTAGGTAATTGTGGATATTCATCTTTAATACTACACCAAAACTTGACAATTGGTAGTTTCTTGAGGTTCATTGCCTTGTGGAATCTGAAACTATATTAATGAGCTTTTCATACTTTGTTACATGAAAATCCATTGGTCTGTTTTGCACTTTGAAATAGATCTTTTACCTATGCATCATTTTGTAGCATCACGGGTTGGTCATTTGGAAAATATTGATTCACTCAGTGTCTTAGTCTGCTTTGGCTTAAACAACACAAATTTATTTTCTCAAAGTTCTGGAGGCTAGAAGTTCAAGATCAAGGTTTCAGTGTGGTCATTTTCTGGTGAGGGTTGTCTTCCTGGCTTGTAGATGGCCACTTTCTCTATGTGTCCTCACACAGTGGGTTAGTGGGGGAAGAGAGTGACTGTAAGCAGACAAATTCTCTGGTGTCTCTTATTAAGGGCATTAATCCTATGCAACCCCACCCTCATGAGCTCGTCTAAACCTAATTATAAGTCATCTAAACTAATTGCCTCCCAAAGGCCCCATTTCTAAATACCATAATATTGGGGCATAGGGCTTCAACTTAGGAGTTTTGAGGGGACACAGTTCAATCTATATCACTGAGTTATGCAGATCTTCTGTTTTTTGTTTTTTTTTTTTTTTTTGAGACAGAGTCTTGCTCTGTTGCCCGGGCTAGAGTGAGTGCCGTGGCGTCAGCCTAGCTCACAGCAACCTCAGACTCCTGGGCTTAAGCGATCCTACTGCCTCAGCCTCCCCAGTAGCTGGGACTACAGGCATGTGCCACCATGCCCGGCTAATTTTTTGTATATATATATTTTTAGTTGGCCAGATAATTTCTTTCTATTTTTAGTAGAGATGGGGTTTCACTCTTGCTCAGGCCGGTCTCAAACTCCTGACCTGGAGCGATCCACCCGCCTCGGCCTCCCAGAGTGCTAGGATTACAGGCGTGAGCCACCGTGCCCGGCCTCAGATCTTCTGAATATTGACATATTCTATTGTATAATGTTAAAAAATCACATTTGTTAATATCACCACTGATCTCATCAGACAAGTCTTTTCTAATTTTCGCTTGAAAGCTCAAATTTTATCATCGGCAATAAATACTGACAGTTGTTTTCCTTGAAGTGACAGATTCACATTGTTCATTTTCAAAAAAATGTCTGCCAAACATCCAAATCTGAATAATTATTATTTTTCTTTCAAGTAAAAATGGTGTTTTATGAAAAAAAGTAGTTAATTCAGCTTGCAACTCCATTGCACAGGTTGTTTAGTGCTTTTCTTTGAGACGATTCTTGTACCTTGATTTGCAGCAGAAATGCTTTATGTGTACATCCCATTTCTTCACACAGAATATTAAAAAGATGTATAATTAAGGATTGAGATTTAATAAAATTAACAGTTTTTGTTTTGAGACAGAGGTCTTGCTATGTTGCCCGCTGGTGTCAAACTCCTGGCCTCAAGTGATCCTCCTGCCTGAGCCTCCTGAGTAGCTGGGACTATAGGCATGGGCCACCATGCCCGGCTAAAAGTAATAATTTTTACAGCTTCATCAAGAACATTCTTAACATTCTTTAGTGAAACTGAAACTAGCTTTTTTTTTTTTTCTTAACATGACCATGAAGAATGCAATGACACTATTACAGTTTGGTGTCACTGCCTTGGTTCAGTATAAGATGATATGTTATATTTTCATTTGTTAATAAGATTATATTTCTAGGCTTTACTTATTTCTTATAAGGGGAATAGGTGGTTTTGTCAAACCTGTACTAAAAATACTGTTTTAAAGTCAGTGTGAATGCAGTTTTTTCCCTTAGCTTAGTAGAACCAAATAACTTCAGCATTGAGCCATTTCACAACTTTGTCAGGATGTTAGAAAATCACTGGGCTTGGTGCTTATTTTTCTCCACCTTGAATGAAGTAGCCTTTAGAGAACTGTGGATAGCTGTGCATAAAAGTGTTTTTGTAGGTTTATTAGGTCTCTATCGTTAGCTTGGAGCATTCATAGTACAAAAAGAAAAAGATGAAGCCATAGACAAACAAAGTTGGTAATGACTTTGGTTTTTCACTGTGATTGGGTGCAGTAGAATGGAGAAAGAGGTAGGCTAGATAAGTTATAGTGCTAAACATTATTTTACCTTCTAGTTAGCACCCCTGTATAGCCTGGAACCTTAGTTCTGGGGATGGGGAATTAACATTGTGTACCTACTTTGTGCTAGCCCCTGTTATTTTAATTAAACCTCACATTTTCCTATAGGGTGATCATAATTATCTTATTTTACATGTGAGAAAACTTAGGCTCAGAGATGTTGAGCCTATGTAGGCCCATCAGCCAGTAAGAAGTGACTAGGGTAGAATTTATCTCCAGACTTTTCTGCCTTCAAAGCCTATGATTGCACTTTCTTATGTGCCATGCTGCCTTCCAGGGACAGGGTTTCATTAATTATTCATGTATCCCTCATACTTGGAACCTAGCAGGGGCTTAGTACATTTTTGTGGAGTAACTGAGTCAATACTAAATGAGTGAACCAGTTTTTACAGAGTAGGATGTAATCTAACCACTCTGAGCTACTGTGTTTATGTTGGTGCTACAAAGTACAGAGTGATGCAGTGGTTTTACACTCTAGGATCTTTTTTCCTCATTTGTTGCTATAGGGAAAGGGTCAATCATCTTGACGATAAACTGTAAAACTATTTAAATAATTTGGACATTTAGGAATCTGAGAAATCTAATGGAATGAATTTTTCCTATTTGTTAATTATCTCTTTAGAAATATATAGCACATCTATTTTGTTTTGGCTTACCTCTTTACTAGATATGAGACCTTGGGCATGTTACTTTACTTTTTTGTGTCTCATTATTTTTTAATCCTTATAAAGGCAAAGGCAGGCTGGGTGTGGTGGCTCACTCCTGTAATCCTAGCACTGTGGGAGGATTGCTTGAGCTCAGGAGTTCTAGACCCGCCTGAGCAAGAGTAAGACCCTGTCTTTACTAAAAATGGAAAAGTTAGCTGGGCTTTGTGGCACACACCTGTAGTCCCAGCTATTTAGGATGCTGAGGCAAGAGGATCGCTTGAGCCCAGGAGTTTGAGGTTGCAGCGAGCTACAGTGATGCCACGGTACTCTACCCAGGGCTACAGAGTGAGACTCTGTCTCAAAAAAAAAAAAAAGGGAAGGGCAGGAATAATAGTACATAATTCCTAGGTAGTTGTGAGAATTGAATGAGATAATTCATATAAACAACTTACTGTAGTGCTTGTCCTATATTACTCAATAAATGGTAGCCATTGATTTATACTTCTAGAATGGAAGTATGGGATTTATTGTGACTTTCAGTATATGGAGAAAGAACAATATGTTCATTTTTAAAGCATCTTATTAGAGAAATAAAGCACTATATTTATTGATTTTATATTTTGGTATTTGTTTGCTGCTTGTAGTTTACTTGGTCTTCTTGGTAACAAAGCCCAAGTTTTGGCTATTTGCCTGGATTTCTTGGTGAACCAATGATGCAGGTGTGCTGTGACCTTTTACTCTCCATTAGCTCTTTGTTTTTTTAGAGACAGAGTCTTGCTCTGCTGCCCTGGCTGGGGTCCAATGGCTCAATTATAGGTCGTTATAACCTGGAACTCCTAGGCTCAAGCCATCCTAGCCTCAGCCTCCTGATTAGCTAGGACTACAGGTGTGTACCACAATGCCTGGCTAATTAAAAAAATTTTTTTTAGAGATGGAGTCTTGCTATGTTGCCCAGGCTGGTCTTTAGCTTCTCAAGTGATTCTCCCACTTTGGCCTCCCACAGTGCTGGGATTGTAGGTATCAGCCACCACCCCCAGCTTCCATCTATCTTTTAAACTTTGTGGTCTGGTTTCTGATTGAAACAGATTGGATTATTCTGGAGAGTTCACTGAGGTTGATCATTCTTAATTAAAAATGTCAGTGAATGAGGGAAACACCCCTTTCTAAATTTTTTCTAACTGTACCCGTCATTGAGGGGATCTGATATTTCTTCATAGTACCCTGCCCCAGAGGCAAAGGAGGAGGTTTTTTTTTCCCTGCATTTATTTATTTTGGTGGTAATATTATCCTTATTTTGAGATTTATGGCTCCGACAGTACATTTTGATCAAGCTGTGGAATTATGCAGGGAAAAATCAACTTCATTCTAAGAGCATATCTGAAAGCCTGCCCTTTAATCTGGTGTCATTGTAGGAGCACTGTCCCCTAGAAGGGAGTTAGCATGAAACTCTTGACTACTTAAAACCTTTGAGATGAGGTTCAGGCTTCCTAATATGGTATCTGAGGCAGTTCAGGATCCTCTCCCTAACTTCCTCGCCAGTGTCATTCATTGTTTGTCTCTCCTCTCAGCTTGCACGTTTTACCTTTAGCACTGCTGAAGTGTGCATTGTACTGTGCTTGCGGTTCTTCAGATGTGCCATGCCTCTTCTCTCAGTGTCTTTGCACATGCTCTTCTCTTGGCCTAGACATCACTTTGTTACTCATAATTGGTCTACTGTGACTCAGCCTTTAAGACTCAGTCTAGGAGTTAACCTTTTCCAGAAAGCTTTCATTGACTTTCCTAGGTTGGGATTGAGTACCCCATCTCTGGGTTACTCTGATTGTGATTATCCATTTATTTATTATTTGTTGGTCTCCTCCACTTGCAGTGGGCAGAGATCGTATCTGATTATCTTTTTATTCTCAGACTTGTCTTGGGACCTTGCGCTGAATAGGCACCAGTAAGGACTTCTCAAGTGAATCCACAGTTTTAGGCTGGCCTGTTAGCAGTTGTAATTTCCCAGCTAGTCACCATTACTCCATGTTGCTCTAGGCTGAGTTTTAATAGAGTGGCTTTTCTGTCATGGCTGTTGCCCCTTGCCCCCTGCCCCTTGTGTTTTCTCCACTCTACTTCAGCTCACTTTCATGAAGCTGTCTTCTACTCTTTACCCATAGCTGGGTAAGTGGAGCTGTGTATGTATTGGACACATAAATACTCAGAACTTTATTTGTGGCAGATCCTGGAATCTCACTTGGAATGAATGAAGATCACTGTGATGAATGGAGAAGCTGGGATCTTACGATTACTTTTCTGACTCTCAGTCTAGTGTTCTTATTTCTGCTTCCAAATTTCTTCTTTATTAACCTTTGGTCGATTTTAACTTCTAAATAATGTAAAACGAGTGCTACAGAACCAAATTTGATCAAATTCTTGTGCATTTGATTTTTTTTAAACTGAAATAAGGGATTTGACTTATCTGTTTGATGGTGGATATCTGAGACTTTAAGAAATATGGGGGTTTTATGACTACCCTATTAAGCCCGTAGTAGTTTCTAATAGGTGATTAATTATGATTCTCAAAAATATTTTACTCAGCGTCTTAGTAGCAAGCAAAAATAATCAGTTATGTATATATTCATTCAGTCAGCATGGGTATCAGGGTCTGTGTTATGTTGGTTCTGATGATACAGAGGTGAATAAGATGTGGTCACTGTCTTCAAGGAGCTCCCAGGTGGAAGGGAGATAAGATATAAACAAATACATTACAGTTCAGTATGTTGCAGATGCTATAAGTAGCAGAGAGGGAGTATTAAAACCTTTTTCAGGGATGAGTTCTTGGAGGAGGAGAAACCTGAGTTTATTTATGAAAGAGACTAGGTGTTGTGTGTGGACGATTCTGGATATAAATTCAGAAGACCTGAATTTAAACCCCAATTCAGCCACTTATTAGCTGTCTGATGTGGGTAAGTTGTTTAAGTGCTCTGAATCTCAGTTTTTTTCCCCTGTAAAGTGAGGATAATCATGTCTATATCTACCTTTGAAAGTTGTGAGGATTTAATACATGTGAAAGAACCTCATAACTGTGCTATACAAGTATTATATTCTGGTTTCTGTTTTTTATTTACTCCTTGACAATAGTATTTTGACAAATTGGAGCATCAGTTTTCATACCCACACCAGAAATAAGTGAGAAAAAGATTGAGTATATTAGTATGTAGATGTCATTCATGAAGTGCTAACACTGTAAACATCATGAATTAGGGCAAATATTTTAAAGTCCAGAATCCATGAAACTTTGATTCTGTGCTATTATGGAAGATATTGCTTAAGGTGCCTAATGAATGGTCTCTGAAAAATTATTGAGTATAGTTCTGAGTGGCTTGGATAGCAACACGCCAAATAGAAAGAGCTCCATTTCCTGTCAGAAGACTTAATGCTTGCATCCCAGTGATGCACCTTATTATGTCTGTGCTACCAATCAAGGTTAACATTTCAGAATTTTGTTTTCCCTATCAATAAAACAGAAAAATAATAGTTACTTTGTAGACTGTGAATTAGGGATAAATTGGGTAAAATGTAAACCACTAGCCTTAATCAGTTAAAAGTTTAGTTTATGGAATGTTAAAAACCTTTTTCCCTTTCATTGGAGTAGACATCTTTAGAGAAACTGGCTTTAAAGAATGGCGGGGGGGTGTGTGGGGGGTGTGGGTGGGTGGGTAGGATTCTGTCATTTATACTATATGGACATTGATAGTATTTTACCTACTTCAAGTTTACTCCTCAGAATAATTTTGCAAGGTGAGTTTAAATCCCAGTGGTTGCATTTACTTGCTGTGTGACCTTCAAAGTTATTTAATCATTCTATAACTTATTTTCTCCATCTATTAGATGGAAATACAATGTTATTTAATGATATGGTTGTTGGGGGGATTAAATGAGGTAATTAAAGTGCTTAGTTCTGGCACATGGTGTGATTTCAGTAAATAGTAGTGCTATGAGTTGATTGTGTCCTACCAAACTTTGTATGTTAATATATAATATATGTTGATATAATCTACAATGTGATGGTATTTGGAGTTGGGGCCTTTGGGAAATAATTAGGTCAGGAGGGTAGAGCCCTCATGATGGGATTAGTGCCCTTATAAAAAGAGACACCAGAGAGCTTGCTTCCTCTCTCTGTGCTCTCCACTATGTGAAGATAAAATGAGAAGAGGGCCATCTGCAAACCCTGAAGCAGGCTCTCAGCAGATACTGGATCTGCTAGTACCTTGAGCTTGGACTTTCCAGCCTCCAGACCTGTGAGAAATAAATACTTGTATTCTGTTACATTATAGCAGTCTGAACTAAGATAGGTAGCATTGTTAAAATCACGTTCATTTTATTTATTATTATTATTATTATTTTTTAAACACACCTGTGCTTTTCCTTGGAACTTTCATTTTATAAACGAGGAACTGGACACAGAGTTAGAAACCTGACTAGATTCACTAGTAAAAATTAAGGATGGGATTCAATCCAGGTTTGTGTGATGCCGAAGACTTTGTTGCTTATCTTTTTACCAGGCTGTATTTTATAATTAACAATTCATTTGTATGGAAGTGTATTCTGAAATGCTGTAGAGTGCTTGGAAATAGTTTGTTGTTCTTAGGTACTTAAAACTTACAGTGATGTTTTAATAATAGTTTACATAAACTTGAAACTAAATTGGCTAAGGAAAAAACTCTTTGGCCTGGCTTCTCTGTGATCAGACACAATTTTTTTTTTTTTTTTTTTTGAGACAGAGTCTCGCTCTGTTGCCTGGTTAGAGTGAGTGCCGTGGCGTCAGCCTAGCTCACAGCAACCTCAAACTCCTGGGCTTAAGCGATCCTACTGCCTCAGCCTCCCGAGTAGCTGGGACTACAGGCATGTGCCACCATGCCCGGCTAATTTTTTCTATATATATTTTTAGTTGGCCAGATAATTTCTTTCTATTTTTCTTTTATATATATATATATATATATATATATATTTTATTTCAGCTCTTCATGGGGGTACAAAACTTCAGGTTATATACATTGTCCGTGTCCCGCCCATCCCCCTGAGTCAGAGCCTCAGGCGTGTCCATTCTCCAGACAGTGCGCCTGGCATACACCATGTAGTCATACCTCCATCTCCTCCCCACCCACCTCCCCGAGTCAGCACCTTCAAACATGACCATTCCCCAGATAGTGCGCAATGCACTCATCGTGTAGGCATGCATCCATTCCACTCCGCCCCCCCCCCCCACCGTCTCAGTCTGATATCCAATTGGTATCCTTCTCCGATGTGCATTTAGGTGATGATCAGGGAAACCAGTTTTCTGGTGAGTACATGTGATGCTTGTTTTTCCATTCTTTGGATACTTCACTTAATATAATGGGTTCCAACTCTCTCCAGGAGAACCAAAGAGATGTCGTATCATTGTTATTTCTTATAGCTGAGTAATACTCCATGGTCTATTTTTAGTAGAGATGGGGTCTCTACTAAATGTGTGTATACACCCATGAAATCATCACCACAATTCAGGTGGTGAACATATCCATTACCTCCCCAAAATTTCCTGGCATCCCTTTGAAATCTCTCCTCCTGCTCTCCCCCATCCAATTGACCACTGATCTACTTTCTATCACTATAGATTAAACAATGGTTCTGAAGTCAGACCAATCAGGATTCAGTCACTTCATCTCTCAGCCTTACTTTACTTACTATAAAATAGGGATTCTATCATCTGCCCAAAGGAAGATTAGGAACAATGTATAATACATAAAGAGCCTATCATAGTGCCTGACACATAGTAGGCCCTCAATCCCAGGAAGCCATTATTACCAGCCAAGCTTTCAGTTGGTGGTCCAGAATACATTTAGTAGGTCAATGCCAAAATGCATTTCTATCACCTAGAGCTCCTGTCCTCTTCCACTGAATGGGCTTCCAGTGTTTTTGAAGCTGGGAAATTCAGATTTAGGCATCTTGAGGCCCTAAGGGGCTTTCTGGTGCTCCTTCCTTCCCACCCCCATGCCCAGTGTTCCACATGCTATTAATTATGAACAGATGTTCTTCATAAATAAGCAAAGAACTCCACAGCTGATTTTTGAATTCTTTATGCCTATGTTTAAGTCTGGCATTGTGATAAAGCTGCATAAGCAATGAGCTTCTAGTCAAAGTTCCGGGTTTTAGTTTTCATTCTGCCTTGGGCAAATCATAAAATCTTTCTGAGCCTCAGTTTTCTCACATGTAAAGTGGGGGAGGATCATACTTCACAAGTTTGTTGAGAAATTAAAGGAGAATTCTGCAAGTGAGTTGTATCATGAGGTTATATTGACAATGTATCTATTACGTCCTATGACTGCTTTCCCAGTGTTAGAATTTTGTAAAAGGTTCAGGTAGCATTTAAATCTTTTCTGTTACAGATTTTTTTTTTTTTTTTTTTGAGACAGAGTCTCGCTTTGTTGCCCAGGCTAGAGTGAGTGCCGTGGCGTCAGCCTAGCTCACAGCAACCTCAAACTCCTGGGCTTAAGCGATCCTACTGCCTCAGCCTCCCGAGTAGCTGGGACTACAGGCATGCGCCACCATGCCCGGCTAATTTTTTTTTTCTATATATATATATTTTAGTTGGCCAGATAATTTCTCTCTATTTTTAGTAGAGACGGGGTCTCGCTCTTGCTCAGGCTGGAGATGTTTTTTAAAGTATTTTTTTTTAGTTTCTACTAATAGGTAGAAGAAAAAAGCAAAAACCAAAGGTTAAAAGCGCTTAGACTTTAAAGTTAGAAACTTTAATTCAAATCTTAGTTTAGTAGCTGTGTGACCTTGGAAAAGTTATTTAATCTCTCTGAGCCTTAATTCTCACCTGTCAATAAGGGATATCTGTTCTACCTCAGAAGGTTGTTGTGAGGATTGGAAATAATGTGTGTATAGTGGTTGGCTTATAGCAGATGTCTAGTGATGCTAGTTTCATTCATTCTATTTCCAAAATTGGTAGACTGGTGGATTCATTGAACTGTTACTGAAGGGATTACTTTTGCCTTCCCCATTCCATAATGCAGTTCAGCACAGGATAGCTGTTAGGTAGTGTGTCTCAGATTTCCCATTTAAGTCTGTAAATGTAGTTTGAGGTTTATGATGTTAGCAGTTATTGTAAAGGGATTTTTTTTAAATAATGGGAGGAATCTATGCCATGCCTTTGTACTCATTCATTCTCATTGCTCTAGCTGGAGTTACTTTGTATTGTGGGAGCCAGGGAAACCAGGGGCCATTTTTCTTGTCTCTTCTATTTGTGTTTATTTGGGTTGGAGGATTGTCTAAAGGTTTCCTAGTGAATAAAGTGGATTTGCTGAATTCAGATTCTTCTTCCTGGGCAAACCCAGGAACAACCTACAGGGGAGGAAAACAAATAGGAAAATGTAAGGAAAATTGGTGAGTTCTCTTGAAAAATTGTCGGGATCTTTGAGTTGGGGGGCATGTGAATAGTTAAGTCTCCATTCCTCCCTTTCCCCTCCAGAGCCTGTACACTCCAACACAAAGGGAGCTTTAAGATGGAGGTCTGCATTGTAATTTCCTAGAAATTACTGCTTCTGGTAACTGCTCATTCAGTTTGCACCTCTTTGCTGCAGTAGATGAAACAATGGAGACAATAAAGCCATTTATCTGATAGCTGTAGCCTCAATGGGATGTTTGTTTTAATAATGGTATAATTTGCAGGGCTCATAAATTGTGATTTTATTCTCATGGAACTAACTGCCCGGTAGTATTTGGATTCTCAGGTCTCCTGTTGTGGATAATTTCAGCAACATTCTGGCTGACAATTCCTTTTATTCCAGACTTCGTTTTAGATTGTTCAGGCTGGTTGGGTAATTAGCCCAGTGCAGAGCCAATTTTCTTTAGTTTGGGGCTGGCAGGTGGTTACTAGGTAACTAGAGAATTTGCTGAAAGGGGAAGAAATTCTGCTTAGGGATTCAAGGCAAACTACCCAGGTTTGTTTTGATGATCTGGGATTAAAAAAATTCTATCTAATGCCAAAATATGTGATGAAAATTAAAAATTTAAGTCATCTGAATATTTATTTTCTATGGTACCAAATGACTCATTATATTTGGAATATCATATGTTTGAGTTATTAATTTTCATCTACATGTTTTGGCAGGGAATATCCACAGAGGCAAAGGATGATAATAGCTACCACGTGCTAGACTTTGCCCTAGGTGTTTTACATACATTATCTCTAATCTTAATGAGAACTCTGAGAGGTAGATATCGTTTCCATTTTACCTATGCAAAAGCTTAAATTCAGAGTAGTTTAGTAGCTAAATTGAGGCATCCCAGCTAATTAGTGGCAGTTTACCAGATTCAAAACTTATACCAGGTTCTCAATTATAGTATGAGACATTTTGAAGATATATTCAAGTGTCTATTAAACTCTTAGATAATAAAGCAATTGGCTTAATAATATATTGTACATGAATTAGTACCTATCATCAGATGTGTAGGACAGCAGTAAGGTACATGGAGTATTTTGATTATCTTACCAAAATTAAAGGACTTTCAGATATAATGCTGTTTTAAGAATTCTTCAGAAGTTTCCAAAGCATGGTATGGTTACTGGAAATAGCCTCAGACTTGGAGTTTTCAAAATCTTGATACTGTCATTTATTGGGTGATCTTGGGTAAACCTCTTAACCATCATTGGATAACCCTTAACCCTTGGATGAGGCTTATTTTGCTCGTCTGCAAAATAGGGATATGATATCCACTTTACAGAGATGTTAGGGTTAATGTATTTGGTAGTGTCTATTATATGCCTTTAACATAGTAGGGGCTTGATAAATGTTGATTTTCTTCTTTCTTGATTAACTCTACTACTAGTGGAGTATCAGGAGATAATTTGATGCTTCTTTCATCATTGCTGCAGGGTTTATTAAAAGATGGCCAACTTCTAGTGCCATTATGCTGATACTGTTTAACAGAGTTCTTTTTTTTCTAGGAATTTGTTGCTTTAGCTAGGTAATTTGTTTAAGGGACATTTAGGCAGCTGGTTTATTGTTCACACTTTCTTGGTCGAAAGAGTGAGTTTATATGTGGAAAGGGCATTGAGTTTGTAAACATACAAACTTGCAAAGTTCAACTTTGCTATTAATACTTAATATTAGCTGAGTTTTTGGGACAACTCTTTCTCTGAGACTTGGGATAGAGATAATAATAGCTGACCTTCCCATCTGTTGTGAGGATCAAATGAGATAATGGATGTGAAAATACCTTTTAAATTGAAAAATGCTAGGAAAGATAGTAACTATTATGTGACTTTCATAATTAGATTAGGTGGGGCTTAGTGAGAATTTCCTACCATTTAAAAAAATAATAGGCCGGTCGAGATGGCTCACGCTTGTAATCCTAGCACTCTGGCAGGCTGAGATGGGAGGATCGCTTGAGGTCAGGAGTTCAAGACCAGCCTGAGCAAGAGTGAGACCCTGGCTCTACTAAAAGTAGAAAAATTAGCTGGGTGTGGTGGTATGCACCTGTCGTCCTAGCTACTCGGGAGGCTGAGGCAGGGAAATTGCTTGAGTCCAGGAGTTTGAGGTTGCTGTGAGCTAGGCTAGTGTCACAGCACTCTAGCCCAGATGACAGAGCAAAACTCTGTCTCAGAAAAAAAAAATATGGGATGCTTCTTAAATTTGCATGTCATCCTTATTCAGGGGCCATGCTAATCTTCTCTGTATTGTTTCAATTTTAGTATATGTGCTGCTGAAGTGAGCACAGAATTTACTACCATTTTAAGAGGGAAATTTAAAATTTCACTTGAACTATATAAAGAAGAATTTTTTTTTTCCAGAGCTAGGGTCTTGCTCTGTTGTCCTGGAGTGCAGTGGCTGGATCATAGCTCATTATAACCTCAAACTCCTGGGCTCAAGCAATCTTCCCACCTATGCCTCCCAAGTAGTTGGGACTATAATTGTGCCACCGTGCTCAGCTAATTTTTTAATTTTTATTTTGTAGAGATGAGGGTCTCGCTATGTTGTCCAGGCTGGTCTTGAACATCTGGCCTTAAGTGATCCTCCTGCCTCGGCCTTCCAAAGAACTGGGAGTATAGGTGTGAGCCACCATGCCCAGCCAAAGAAGACATTTTGATGAGTTTTACCAGAAGAGGCCAGAATGAGCTCCTGGTTAGAGAAACTACTGAGTGAATGTAACTACATGGTGGAAATGAGAATGGGGTGAGGAGGGGGTACAACTGTGAGGCAGGCCAAGGGGACTTAGGGAAGAGCTTAGACTTGAGGTTTGCATCTTGATCTAGTATTGATCCATAGAACAAGGAAGAAAGATGCTCCTTGATTAGAAAAACTTAGGACATTGGGCAATGTGTGGAGGAGAACTGGTTGAAAGAATAGGGTTGGAGTTTAATAGCTGTAGCTTCCCTCATGAGGACACTCAAGTTGAATTCCCAGTTTTAAGTCTTCTAGGAATATGTACAGAAGTTAAAATAGATTTTTCTTCATTCCTAACTCTTCCTATCCTCCAACAGTTAAGTGTGTCCTTTTTTGGCAGAACGTTCCAAGTGAGTCTTGTGGTTATTGCACATGAATCCAGTGGTGGCTCTCAGGTGATTATATTGACATATCTTCATTTAAAGAAGCGCAGGTGGCTAGCAAGTAGGGGATCTGCTTCTACAGACTAGAAAGCTTAATTTTATGTGGTCATATTCAAGTTATCTCTTCCCTGAAAATTGATTCTGTTTATAGTGTTTCAGGAGTGCAGATGATATTTTTCCCAAGTGGAACATCAACCCAAATTTTCAATGTGTTTAATTATTGGTGTATCCGAATGCTGCATTGTATTGGTTAAGGATTTTCCCATATGAAGACAGGCTTCTGTCTTTGAATTTTGGTACAAAACTAATTTTATTCATTTTTCTTTCAGAGGGATGTCAATTTTTCTTTACTACAAGTGACTGCATTATGTTGTTTGGATCATTGCCTTCTCTTTTGAGTATTAGGGTAAAATAGTTGTTGTTCAGGACAGTTTTAAGTCTGCATTTTATTTGTTTGTAAGAACGGATTTAGGCATCTTTCTTAATACCTCCTTTGTCTCCCACTAGGAAGGTGGTACAGTGATTAAGTAAAGAGATGGGTTTTCATAGGCCCCAGTCAGAATCAGTCTGAGTTACTTTATCACAATAACTTCATACAGAATAATGTCAACTGAAATTTGAATGATTCTTTCTTTTTAAAGTATTTTTATGTGATTTAAAATTTTTTCTTTTTACTAATCTATTTCTTATACTAAACAGGTAGCTTTTTGGGGGTAGGACCCCTTTTTACTCACTTTATTTAGCACAGAGCTAAGAATAATGATAATATTAGTTGACATTGTGCCATCTGCCAGGCATTGTGCCAAGAGCAATGTTTGTTTTAATCTTCTTTACCCCCATTTTATAGAAGTGAAAACTGAGTCTCAGAGAAAGGTAGTAATTGCTCGGCCTCACTGCTTATGAAGGGATGCAGCTGTGATTAGAACCCAAGCAATCTGACTTCAGAACCTGCATACTTAACTCCTACACTATATTTTCTCAGAAAATGAACGAATGAGTATATAGGCATATACAAAATATATCATCTATCTTATTTGAACCTTAAAACTCTGACATAGATATTATGCTTTTCATATCTATTCTATAGATGAGGAAAAGTAAAGTGAATTAATTACATAGATCATCTATTTGCTGAATGGCAGAATCTAGACCCCAAATCCCAGGTATCCTGATGTCAAATCCCTATTTTTTCCCCCTCTATCATACTTTTAGCTATTGGTTAGAGCTTCACATCTATTTTCTTCGGAATGCATAATAATCTTTTTGATGTGGAAAATAGATTCTTTAATTTAGACTAACTGAAGATGAGAGGCAGCCTTAAAAATCTTTATGTATGCTTTTATTTTTCAAATCTAAGGAACAAAATTCCCTGGTAGATAGACTGAGAGCTACTTGAGGGTAGATAGGACAGGGTGTGTGTGTGTGTGTGTGAGTGAGAGATCTCCATTTTCTTAGTAACTGGCATAGAAAGTGTTTTCCATAAAGGTTGCTGAGGGAATGCATGATTAAAAAAGTCGAGGCTCAGTCTAGGATTATTAGAGATATTAAAATTGCTAGTTTACTTTTGTATCCTGTGCTTTCTTCTGATTGCTTCATTCTCGGTCACTATTTGATTATGTTTGAAAATTACAGTAATACTAATTATAGTGGCATTTAATACTTTTGAGCTGGTGTAAGGTAACTGTCTATAACAGAGCCTTCATATGAGAGAGAGATTACATTTAAGCATTTTGTAACACTTGAGGAAGCAATTTTTCTGATGTCTGGATGAACTTAATTGTATTGGACTCTTTTTGATTGCCTTGTCGTATTTCTTTTGTATTTCTGTAAAGAAGATATGACAGTGGCAAATTAGTTTTCTAGTATTTTTTTTTTTTTTTGCTTAAGTGTCCATTTTAAATAAAGTAATTGAAGTGATACTATATTCTGTGACTTTTCTGCACTTAAATATTGGCATTAAAGTAACAGCATTATTTTAATATCATTA
The DNA here is from genome assembly GCF_020740605.2 of Lemur catta. Classification (NCBI taxonomy): domain Eukaryota; kingdom Metazoa; phylum Chordata; class Mammalia; order Primates; family Lemuridae; genus Lemur; species Lemur catta. Next base: position 58,725,011 of record NC_059134.1, read on the forward strand.
GAAAATTTATAAACTTTGGAATTTCGTGGAGCTGGAAGAGATCATCATTTGCTGTAGCCTCTCAAATTACAGATGAGGAACAGAAGCCAATTGATTTGTTAAAGGTCATATAGTTTGAAAATGGAGAACCTGGGACTGGAACCTAGGTTTCCTTGTATTTACCATAGCACATTCTTTTTCCTTTGAAAATTATTTTCTTAAAGGTGCTGTCACATGGCCAAAGTCATAGGCTCAAGTGTTTTGGCTCATCTGTCCTGCAACCATATATCATATCCTTGTTATTTTATTAAAAAAAAGAAAATAATGTGATTTTTGATAGAAACATGTCAACAGTAATAGATAAAGGGGCTAGTTCCATTAATAGCCTCCTCCTGGCCCTTGAGAAGAAGCCAGTTTTGCTTCATGTAGCTTCTAGGCAATATCACATCCAAATGCAGTCATGTCACAGCCTAGCTACTTAGTTTTCCAGCTGCCCCGCTCTGTGTTATTTTTGTGTGCGATTATAGTTCAAAATATTTGAGAATTCCTAAGTCCCTCTTCTTATTTTAGTCTGAGATGGTTGTTATGTTCAGATAAATTACCCCTCATTTAAGAATGTTATAATTGATTCTGTTGTTTCAGATTGTAGATTTGAGTGTCAGGTAGTAATCTACGTATTACTATATCTTTTAAGAATTAATCATTTTAATATGGAAGCTGTAGGAGATAAAAAATTGCAATCCTGGGTCTGCTCTGTTGCTTGGCACATGTCAATTCAACTCTTCTCATTTTATGTCTATGAGCTGCACATGAAAGTATCCTCTCCAATCTTGAAGGTACTACCAATATCTAGTGGATTTTTAGGGCCCTGAAATTTGTCTCACTCAGTTTTCTTGCAGATTTTATAAGTGTGGAGGGTATATAGTTAGATTACAGGGTAGCTGCTGGAAGAAACTTAAACATACAGTGGCTCAAACAAGATAGACATTTATCTCTTATATAACAGTCCTGAGGTAGGTCTGTTATGATCACAGTAGTCAGAGGTTCTGCTCCATGAAATCATCCAGAGTTCCAGGTTCCTTCTATCTCATTGCTGTCCTAGGGTAATGCCCTATCTGCATGGTCAAAGACAGCTTATTAACACATCCACCTTGAGATGAGTCTATGAGAAGGGAGAAGAGAGAGTATAGGCCACATAATTGCTTTTAAAAAAAAAAGATGAGCTGGAAATTGTATAAATCAATTTTCCTGGCATTTCATTCATTATCTTTAGAAACATGGCTTACCTGGTTGTAAATAACACTGAGAAATGTAGTTTCCAGCTGGGTTGCATGTGCCCAGTTAAATCTGGGCAGAGGGTGAGGGTCAGGGAGTGTTTGTACTAAAAGGAAGAAAGGGGAAAATGAATACTATTAATATTAGTGGTCTCTTACATAGCTAGATGGTGAAAATAATATGATGCTTCTTCCATCTATTATCTTTTAAAATTCTCACCACAACCTCTGAGGTAGGTGGTATTATAACTATTTTGCTAACCGAGAAACTGATTTTGAGATATTAAGTGTCTGGTATAAAGTCACAGGCTGGCTCAAAACTGAACTCATTATCTTCCCTAAACCTTCTCTTCATGTTTCTTATCTCAGTGAATGACACCACCATTTTCTCAGTCACCCAAGCCGGAAATTTGGGATTTCCTTATCTTCTCATACTCCTTTAGTCACTAAGCTGTGTAGATATTATCACTTTAACATTTCTCAAATCTGTGCCTTTCTCTCCATTCCCCATAGCTGTTACCTTATTGCAGACTCTCAGCAGCTCTTGTCTGGACAACAGCCTCCATGCTTGCATGTGCTGCCAGGGTCACCTCCAGTGACTTCCTCTTCTCAGCCCGACCCTGCCAAACCACTTGCAGTCCCCAGGACTCACCATATGCCGTTATACTGCCAAATTTTTACTCATATTGTTTCTTCTGCTCAAATGGTCCTCTTCCCCTCCCAACTTGGCAAATGTAGCCTTCTTTTATCTTTAAAAGTCTAGCACCAATATCACTTCCTCTGTAAAGCTAACTTTTCCAGTTAGGATTGACTGTTTTCTCTTCATGCTTCTTCTGTGTTGATGATTGTCATAGCACCTGTAACACTTTATTGTAATAATTTATGTATCTTGCTTTTATCATTGGTACTCAATACTGTGCCTGATATTGAGCAGCTACTCAATAATTGCTTGAATGAGTAAAGTATGTGACAGAGTGCTACTTGAATCTAAATTCTGTATTTTTCTTATAATGATGACTCCTCCTGTGTAAGTGTGTACGTATTTCTCAGGAGTTGGTTCCCAACACCAGATTTGGAGATCTGACCATCCAGGAGCTCTTTTCTTTGGCAATCAAGGGTAACCCTGAGGCCGGGCGCGGTGGCTCACGCCTGTAATCCTAGCACTCTGGGAGGCCGAGGCGGGTGGATCGCTCCAGGTCAGGAGTTAGAGACCAGCTTCAGCAAGAGTGAGACCCCGTCTCTACTAAAAAAAAATAGAAATTATCTGGCCAACTAAAATATAGATATAGAAAAAATTAGCCGGGCATGGTGGCGCGTGCCTGTAGTCCCAGCTACTTGGGAGGCTGAGGCAGTAGGATCGCTTAAGCCCAGGAGTTTGAGATTGCTGTGAGCTAGGCTGACGCCAGGGCACTCACTCTAGCCTGGGCAACAAAGTGACACTCAGTCTCAAAAAAAAAAGAGTAACCCTGCTTGTAAAGGGCCATTTCAACAAATGAGTGCCTTTGTGGCATCATCATTGCCCTGTCGTGTGTTTAGAATTCACATACACAGTTTAATTGACATTTATAAAAGTCCAACTCTTTGACCTTAGAATTATCAAACTTGTGGCAAAATTATTTTTCCATTTGGATTTTGGGTATGTGCTTTACTTGGCTTTTTATGTAGGTGCTGCTAAAACTATTGTCTATAACTTGTAAAATAGATGTTGGATATTTGGCTTTAATTTTTACTGATTACATAAAAGGACAAAAGAAGTTTGCTTTATATTTTGGTGGAGAGGCAGGCAATTAGAAAAAAATGCATCCCCTTGAAGACTTGAAGATAGTTTTATTCTTAAGTTTATTTACAAAAGTGGAAAAGGAATAACTTTGATTTATGATAGGCACAGTTTAGGGAAACATGCTAACATCTCAGCGATGAGTGTAAATTCAGCTTGGCTATTATCATTTCTGATCACTGAAGCTCACTTATTGTGGCTTTAAACCATCTGTTTTGGTGTTAATCCTTTAAGACTCAGTTGGTGGATGTTAATGTGATAAAAGGTAATAAAGCTTGAAATATGGCAGTCATTTGGTCTGGTTTACTTTTCAACTAATTGCATTCAAACTTAAGTATGTTTGGGAAAAAGGAAAGGGAAGAATTAATGCTGTAGTCAACTATTTTGATCTCAGCTTGAGCCCTGCACACCTGTCACTGGCTTGTGGAAGTTTTCCTCCATAATTAAGAGCTTCTCTCTCATGTTATTACCTAATTGGATGCCACAAGAGCCTGGTGAAACAGTGGAATCCTCTTAATTGCATACCAACTTTTAAAACAAATCACCAATGTTTAATGTGGTATTGTTTTTATAAGCCTTCCCTGGCAAGAGTTTAGATTGCTTTAAGTCCAAAAGGAAATGTAGTCCCTGTGTTTTGGAGCATTGAGGATTCTGCTGTTTATAAAATCTTATAAATACTTTGAAACATCTCTCCTTGAAGAGTTGAGGAACATAATAATGTTTACATGATGGTTTACAATTTGACTAAGTGCTTTCCCTTTCTTTTTCTTGTTTTAATTCCTATAATAGCTCTAAGAAAGGTATTATAATCATGTTTCCCATTTTACAGGCGAGGAAACTGAGGGTCAGAAAGGTGACTTGCCCAGCATTATACAATTAGTAAGTGGTGGCAAATGAGGTAAACCCTAAACCCTACCTTCTTGTTGGTACATGATGCTGTCTCAGTGAACATAAATTGCATGTGTAGAAATAATTTAGAGAGTTTTTCCTTTAACGTGTTTTGTCATAATGTAGTCTCAATTTAGCTTAGTGTGTTTGGTACTTTTCTTTTTGAGCTGTCAATCTTTATATGTGTAGTTGAAAGAGCAGCCTGGTAGTAAAGAGGTAGTAGGTGAAGAAGCCAAGGAGCTGGCGAAAGACAGCATTGCCCATTCCATGCCTTGGTCATGACTGTATCTAGCTGCAACATCCTTCTGTAAGGTTGTCTGTGTCTTTGTGGTCCTTCTGCTATGTGGACAGGCCCTTTACAGTGTATTTAAGTGCTGAGCAGTTATGACAGCTGGTCTAAATGAGCTTCTGTGGCAATCACCTCCATTGAGACCTCAGTGCCCATTTTCCTCTCCTAATATTAGGACGTAGTAGTGGAAAGAGCTTTTGACAGGGAACCAGGAAAACTTGATTCTATAGTTGTAGTTGGGTGATTTGTTAGCTGACCTATTCTCTTTAGGACTAAGTTTGCTCAATACCACCTCTATGAAGACTTACGGAAGTCTTTGTGGCCTTAGTGCCTTTCTGTTGGTTGCTGCGACACCCCGTTCACATACTCACTGTACAGTAGTTATCACATTGTTCTGCAATTTTGTGTCTTTCCCACTAGAACTGTACATCTAACCCTTTTTTCTACCAGAGTTTCTGTACTTGAGAATAATTGCCCCAACTGCATATTCTGTGAGAGCACAACATAGGGTTGCTTGTGGTAGACATTTGTAGCTTACTTCCTTAGCTTCCCCCTTATCTCAGCAATGGCATCAGATGTTGGTTTTAGGAACCACACCTCCCTCCTACTTTGTCCCATGTGGTTTGGGTGGGAATTTCTTGCCTCTGGTGTTATGTGAACCAGGCCCAAGCTAACCAGGGCATCACATTACTCTGGCCACAGTGATTGGTTTAGATGTAAATATATCTTCTAAGCTTGTCTAAACCAAATGTTCAAGACTTTTGTAGGAGCCACTACAAAAGACCTCCCAGTTCTGCTAGACTAGAAGGGTGTGTGGCTGGAGCTGCTACAGCTATTTTGCTACCATGAGAAGAGAGGGTCTTCTCTCATAATAGAACCAACATTGAGTAAGTGAGGCTAAAGAAGTGGAGAAGGTGACTTTCAGCTCTGAATTGAGGAGGCTTCACCACTACCCTAATCCTAGGCTTCAGTTAATTAAGTCAGTAATTAGGCTTTTTGCTTAAACTAGTTTGGGTTAAGTTTTCTGTCATTTACAACTGAAAGAGTCCTAACTGATTTCTTTTCTGCATCTAGCATAGTTCGCGGTCTAGGATTTGTTAAATGCATAAGTGAATGAACTCTATGAACTCTTCTCTCTTAGTCTTAGTTTCTTTTACTATAAATAGGAATAATAATTTCTGCTTGCCTGGCCCAAAGGGTTGTCATGAGTTAATATAAAGAAAAGCTTTCTGGTCTCCTTCAGCACTTTATACCAAACAATTGATCACTTATATATTTATATATGATCATTATTTAATGATTAATTTTTTTTCTCAACTAGATTGTATACCCCCTAAGGGTGGCACTACATCTTACGTATCTATTGATTTTGCCCTTCTCAGCACGATATTGGGAGAATAGTGGGCATTCACGAATATTTATTAATGATGACAATAACAGCTATAATTCATTGCATACTTTTTCAGGCCAGTGTGCTTTAGGCATTCTACGTAAATTAGCTCCAAACTTTACTTAGTAAATAGCTCTATTAGATAGCTATTAGATTAGTAGTATTGTACTCAGTGAATGATTACATAGTGGAAATGATTATATGATGGAAAATAAATGTGATTGAGCCTTCCAAAGAATATACCAGGAATGTTTGAGGGGTCTACCTTAAGTGAGTGATAGAGGTGAATATCAAGTAAATACCTGATAGGAATGAAATCCTGGCCTACTCTGGAATTGCTTCAAAAGCTACCCGAAAGTCTTTTGTTGGCATAGTTTCATTAATTGCACCAATCCATTGCATCACTGTTAAATAATAAAAGATATAGAGAGTAGTGGCATTGGAAATGCTGATCACAAGGGTACTGTATAGTATGGTGATGTCCCACTGAATATCACAGTGAATGCCCCCTCTCTGGGGCCCTTATGAATTGATGTCATGATAAATATGCTTGACTGGTGCCCAGGGAATATTTTGCCCAGGTTCAGGCAGAACCGCCCTGTTAGTAAGTAATCTTTTGTTTTTTAGTGGACTTTCAATTCCGACTCCAGATTAAGAAAGAAATCAAATGAAAAAAATCTAGTATTACAGACTTCATTCTATGATGGAAAACACTTTCACCTTGAAGCAAGACATCTGGATTATAGAACAAGGTCTGAATCAAATGATTTTATTTACTGAGGATCTGCTAAATTATTTGCATATATTATCTTTTTGAAATTTTTTTTTTTTTTTTGAGACAGAGTTTCTCTGTTGCCTGGGCTAGAGTGCAGTGGTATCATCATTGCTCACTGCAGCCTCAAACTCGTGGTCTCAAGTGATTCTCCTGCCTCAGCCTCCTGAGTAGCTGGACTACAGGTGCATGCTACTATGCCTGGCTAATTTTTCTGTTACATATAGAGATGGGGTCTTGCTCTTGCTCAGGCTGGTCTTGAACTCCTGGCTTCAAGTGATCCTCCCGTCTTGACCTCCCAAAGTGCTGGGATTACAGATATTAGCCACCACTCCCAGCCTTGCATATATTATCTTATATAATCCCCAAAGGAACCTTTTAGGATAAGTGTTTCTTTCGCCATTTGTGATGAAGAGGTCATATAGCTATAAATATTCCCCTGTAATGTTTTGAACCACAGTCCTAATATTGCAGCATTGAACCTCAAGATCAAGAATCATATGGGAGAAAAGAATATTTAAATTATCCAGAAATTTATTTTTATTGCTCAGAATGAATAAAGTATCACATTTACCCCTTAGTTAAATTATATACATATAAAAATAAAGTCATTTCAGTAAAGGAAGGGGGCCCCATAAAGATCTTGGTTTATGGATTTTTAAAAATGTGAATGGCTATGCCATTTTCAGTTCTCTATGGCATAATTTTAACATAGTTATTAGGGATATAGTAGGATTTATAAAATTTGTGTGGTCTTTGGTATATTTATTCCACAAAGGATTGAGAGTAGCTTACAACAGTAATCTAATAAAATACTAATAAAATAACATAAAAATTGTTCAATACCAATGAAAATAGAATAACGTATATGTGTCTTCTCAGTTGCTGTAGGTGAGCTACAAATTTACCTCTGAATTTCCTGGAAACCTAGGAAAGGATGACTTTTAAAAGGAGAAAAGAAGACAGTTCCTCTGTGAAAGGAGTTTAACATTTAGGCATAAGGAAGAAGTATGGACATAGCTATATATTGGTGTGAAACCTCAATGGAAATACAGTACCTTTTTGTAAGGCCCTATTTGTAGGAAAGATGGACTAAAATTAAACTGCAGAAGCTAAGTTTAAACTAGTATGTGGCAACTTCCTAGAGGTGGAACTTCGTTCATTTTGTGCTGCCATATCAGAATACCTGACACTTAGTAATTTATAAAGAACAGAGATTTATTTCTTACAGTTCCAGAGGCTGGAAGGCCCAAGGTGGAGGGTCCCACATCTGGCGAGGGCCTTCTTACTGTGTCATCCCATGGCAGAAAGTGGAAGGCCAAGAAACCGCATGGTTGGGGGTGGCACAGTGCAGTACAATCTACACTTCTGCGATTATAGGCACTAAAAGGAGGGAGAAACCACTGGGTAATCAGAACGACTTCCCAGCAAAGCAACAGGTATGTTGGCAGTACAGCAGATAGACCTATTTGGCTAGAATGGGGACATAGTGTAGGAGTCCAGACCAACCAAACACACTATAATCATTCAGAGTATCTTAGCTTGGGCTGTTGTGGTTTAAATGTGTTCCCTGAAGTTCATGTGGTGGAAACTTAATCCCCAATGCTACAACAGTGTTGAGAAGTAGGACCTTTAAGAGAGGATTAGGTCTTGAGAGTTCTGCTCTCATGAATAGCTAAATGTTATTTCAGGAGTGAGTTTGTTATCTCGATGGTGAGTTTGTTATAAAAGCAAGCCCTGCCCCCTGCCACCAAACATATGCTCTCTTGCCCTTCCACCTTCTGCCATGGGATGACACAGTAAGAAGGCCTTTACCAGATTTGGGTCCCTCCACCTTGGATTTCCCAGCCTCCAGAACTGTAAGAAATAAATCTCTGTTCTTTATAAATTACCTAGACTCAGTATTCTCATCTAGCAGCACACAATGGACTAAGACAGGCTGCTATAACAAAATACCATAGACTCGTGGCTTAAACAACAGACATTTGTCTGGACTTGGTGGCTCACGCCTGTAATCCCAGCACTTTAGGAGGCCAAAGTGGGAGGACTGCTTGAGTCCAGGAGTTCAAGACCAGCCTGGGCAACAAAGCAAGATCCTGTCTCTACAAAAGAGAATCTCCTTTGTGGTGTGGTTTAATCCCATTTCTCAGGATGCATATATTCTGAGAAGTTGCCTTTCTTCCTAGCTTGTATGTTCAAACATACTTGGCTCTTCTTTCAGTTTTTTTTGTTTTTTCTTTTGTTTTTTTTACTAAAACTTTAAAAATTTTCAGCTCACACATTTCTGCATTTTTCAGATTCTTCTTGATGACAAAGGATGGCTATTGACACATTTCTGAGCTCATGATACAATTATTAATGGTGTAAAAATGTGCTTTGTCATGTACAAGTAATAATACACTTAAGTATGTTAATAATAAATTAAAATTAAGATAGTTGACATTACAGAAAATAATAGATTAGCCTTGGCAAAAAGTATCTTAATTTTTAAAGTAGATAAGCCAAGGATATAAAAATTGAAAAAATTTGGTTTAGACAATATTCTATTATATAATTTTTTTGATGAATGACATTTAGTTGTAGAATGTAACACTTGCACAGTACCTGACATATTGTTGATATTCAGTAAATGTTTGTTGAATTGTATTACTTTTTTTTTAAAAAAAACTTTGTTTTAGGCTGGGCATGGTAGCTCACGCCTGTAATCCCAGCACTTTGTGAGGCCCAGGTAGAAGGATCGCTTGAGGCCAGTAGTTTGAGACCAGCTTCAACAACATAGCCAGACCCTGTCTTTACAAAAGATTGAAAAAAAAAAATTGCTGGGTGTGATGACACACCCATAGTCCTAGCTTTTTGGGAGGCTGAGGCTGGAGGAATGCTTGAGCCCAGGAGTTTGAGGCTGCAGTGAGCTACCATCGCACACTACACTCCAGCCTGGGCAACAGAGTGAGACCTTGTCTCTTAAAAAATAAAAATAAAAACCTTTTTATTTTGAAACAATTATAGACTCATAGGAAGTTGCAAAAAAAAAAAATACATACAGTCCTATGTATCATTCTCCCAGCTTCCGCTTAAGGTGACATCTTATATAATGTAGAACAATGTCAAAACTGGGTAATTGACCTTGGTAAAATACTGCTAAGTAGACTATTCATTTTTCATCATCTGCATAGGCATTGATTTGTGTGTGTGTGTATGTGTATGGTTCAATGCAATTTTATCCCATGTACAGGTTTGTGTAACTACCACCATAATTAAGAAATAGAACTGTTTCATTACCGCAAAGGAACTCCCTTGTGCTACCCTTTTAAACTTGTGCATAAATTTGCCTTTCCTCCCAATCTATCCCATCCCTGTCCCTTGGCAACCACTAATCTTTTCTCCATCTGTATAGTTTTGTCACTTTGAGAATGATAAATAAATGAAGTCATGTAGTATGTAACCTTTTGAGATTGACTTCACTAAGCATAGTGCCCTTGAGATCCATCCAGGTTGTTGCATGTATTTAGTTCCCTTTTGTTGCTGAGTTGAATTCCATCATGTGGATATACTAGAGTTTGTTTAAGCATTCATCCATTGAAGGACACTTGGATTATTTCTAGGTTTTTGCTATTACAGATAAAGCTGCTATGAACATTTGTATACAGGTTTTTGTGTTTTTATTTCTCTGGAATAAATGACCAAGAGTACAATTGCTGAGTGTATGATAAGTGCACATTTAATTTTGTAAGAAACTGCCAAACTGTTTTTCAGAGAGACTGTACCATTTTACATCTCTCTTGGCAATGTTTGAGAAACCTACTTTCTCTGCATCCTTGCGTTTAGTATTATCACTGTTTAATTTTAGTTGTTATAATAGGTATGTAGTATCTCTTTCAGTTTTTCTCTGATTAACTACCTTTGTTTTTAGCAGATGAAAGGCTGATAGCCTTAGTCAGGGTTAGCATTCAGGTTGGCTGTGTTTGTACCCACTGTATCTAAGAGTTTATATTTTTTAAACAATGAACTTTACATTCTGAAGGCTTACAAAACTATTGAAAACTTCTTCTAGTATTTTAGTTTTCTGTTAGTTTCTGTGTATCTCCTGATGGCAGCAATAGGTACCTTCACATACCTTAGCAGAAGTACCTTCATTGGACTTTTCCTGAAGTGAGGCTAATTCTGTGGACATAACTGCATGGCCTTACTTAATGCTATGGTAGTGGTACTGAGGATGTTGTTTATGTTTTTCTCATTTGTGGCAATTCCTTAGAGCTATTGTTTTCTTTCCTGCTGAGAATCAAGAATTGCACTGCCTTCTGTTGTGGCTAAACTTTGGGGAGTGGGAAGAAGAGTTAAGAACTCAATTTTTGGAGTGTGTGAAGGGAGGATTCTCATTATTGATTGAGTTATTGATTGAGGTAAAATTCACATAACATTATTGAAATTAACCACTTAAAAGTGAGCAATCCAGTGGCTTTTAGTACATTCATAGTGTTGTACAATGACCATCTCTGTCTAGTTCCAAAACATTTCATCATCCCAAGAGGAAACCCCATACCTGTTATTCCCCATTCCTCTTTCCCCCATCCCTTGGCAACATCCAGTCTGCTTTCTGTCCCTCTGATTTTGACTACTGTAAGTACCTCATATAAGTGGAATCAAATAACATTTGTCTTTTTGTGACTGGCTTCTTTCACTTAGCATACCCATTGCTTTTTAATATTAACAACATGTCCTCCTCTTTCTTTTTATTTTTCTTCACAAATATTTATGGAGCAGCTTCTTTGTGCTCAGTATTTTTAGTATAGAGGACTGGCAGGGAACTAAACAAACAAGTTCCTTGGAGTTTACATTCTGGTGGTCAGAATGATTCCCTCTTTGGAAGCCTTATAGGGACTGGTTCCTTGATTTTTGGAGTTTGTGATCAGGCCCCAGGTATCAATAATGTGTTACCATCTTGGATGTTGCTGCCTTTAGCCCCATTTTTCGTTTGTGCCTAGACTTGTTACCTTCTCTCAGAGGCCTTTTATGAGTCCCAGGCTGGATTGGGTGCGCTTCCTCTAACCACCGATCGTCTGTCTTTACCATAGTGCTGCCCAACTCTCTCTTCTGCTGGAGTGGTACCTTTATTGATTGACTCATGTATAGCTGCTTGGCTAGTAGTAGCCCGTGCATTCAGGTCCTCTGGGACAGGCCCCTGGTGACTTTTGCAACTACATCTTTCACCACTGCCTGCCTTGCACTTTGGACTCCAGCAACACTGAAATAAACTTCATTTCCCCAGGCATGTTAAGCTGTTTCTTATTCTCTGGGCTGTCGTTTTTTCCTGGAATGACCTTCTCTCTTTTCTCCAGGTTGCCTTTCTCCTTTACATTAGTCATTTTATACAAAGCCATCCTTGACCCTGTCTATAGTATTTTGCAACATCCTGCTGCTGCTTTCCATCCATGGCCTTTGTCACACTATATGGTAATTGACAGCTTCCATGCTCTTAAGGAACTTACAGATTTTAGCACTACGTCTTAGCTAGATTTCTGCCATCTTCTTCACCCGTCAGGCTTTATTCCTCACTTTACTTATTGAACTTGGCTTTGCTGATGACAGACATTCTGAAATGAAAGTGACCTCCAGAGAATCTGGTGGGATTTCCTCTTTATTGCTCTCCCATTGTATTTCACCCTTGCATTTGTGTCAGTTCTCACTAGGATTACCATAATACTTTTGTATAAAGATAATATGCCTTTTATATCCTTCTCACCTAGGAGAGATTCTAATGATCTTGATTAATCCTGATGGCATTTTTTAGCCTCATTTTTCTTCCTTAAATCTCCTCTACCCTGTGGTTTTTTGAAAAATGCTTATTATGGAAAAATTAGAAAACTTGGAAAATAATATCTCCCTGTAGTTTACCATGCAAAGATTAACTTAAAAATATTTTTTTTGGGCTGGGCGCGGTGGCTCACGCCTGTAATCCTAACACTCTGGGAGGACGAGGAGGGTGGATCACTCGAGGTCAGGAGTTTGAGACCAGCCTGAGCAAGAGCGAGACCCCATCTCTACTAAAAATAGAAAGAAATTATCTGGCCAACTAAAAATATATATATATATAGAAAAAAATTAGCTGGGCATGGTGGTGCATGCCTGTAATCTCAGCTACTCGGGAGGCTGAGGCAGTAGGATTGCTTAAGCCCAGGAGTTTGAGGTTGCTGTGAACTAGGCTGACGCTACGGCACTCACTCTAGCCCGGGCAACAAAGCAAGACTCTGTCTCAAAAAAAAAAAAAAATTTTTTTTTGAAACGGGGTCTCACTATATTGCCTAGGTTGGTCATGAACTCCTGGCCTCAGAAGATTCTCCCAGGTAACTGGGATTACAGGCTTAAACCACTGTGCCTGGCCAGAGATTAATTTTTAAAACTTTTAGCATTTGGGCTTTTTTTGAAAAGCTTTTTTTCTATTTATTTAATGTAGTTAAGATCATACTATAGATAGTTTTGTGGAGTGCTTTCTAATTTAACATTATACCGTAAACATTTTCCAGTGTTATCAAAATTTTTGTTAAGCATCAGGCTTTTTTTTGTTTATGTGTTTGTTTGTTTTAGAGATGGAGTCTTGCTCTGTCACCCAGGCTGGAGTACAGTGGCATGATCATAGCTCACTGCAACTTGGAAGTCTTAGGCTCAAGCCATCCTCCCCCCTCAGTCTCCCGAGTACAGGTGTGCACCACCACAGCTGGCTAATTAAAACATTTTTTTTGTAGAAATGGGGTCTCACTATGTTACCTGGGCTGGTCTCGAAATCCTGGCCTCAAGTGATCCCCCTGCCTTGACCTCCCAAAGTGCTGGGATCACAGATGTGAGCCACTGCATCTGGCTGAGCATCAGTTTTGTTCTTTTTCCAGACTCATGACTGGCATAGAATGAGCATCAATTTTTTTTTTTTTTTTTTTTTTTGAGACAGAGTCTTGCTCTGTTGCCTGGGCTAGAGTGCCGTGGCGTCAGCCTAGCTCACAGCAACCTCAAACTCCTGGGCTTAAGCAATCCTACTGCCTTAGCCTCCTGTGTACCTGGAACTACAGGCATACGCCACCATGCCCGGCTAACTTTTTCTATATATTTTTAGTTGTCCAGCTAATTTCTTTCTATTTTTAGTAGAGGCAGGGTTTCGCTCTTGCTCAGGCTGGTCTCAAACTCCTGAGCTCAAAGGATCCACCCACCTCGGCCTCCCAGAGTGCTAGGATTACAGGCATGAGCCACCGTGCCTGGCCTAGAGCATCAGTTTTAATGGCCGTATGCTATTTCATTCCATGACATGATTTATTTAATCATATCCTTATTGTTAGACATTCAGGCCATTTTCTAAATTTTTTAGATAGTATAAATAATATTGTGATAAGCATCTTTGGTCATAAATTTTGGTTTGTATTTTTTGATAGCTTTCTCAATATAAATAGTTAGGAATAGGGTAATTGGAGTAAAAGTATACATTTTTTCAGGTTCTTGCTACACACTGTTAAGTTAGTCTCCTAATTCATTGTAGGAACTAAGTTTTATTAAATGAAAGAATGAATACTCCTCAGAAAGACTATATCTAGTCATGCTATCTGTAGGAGTGGATAAGTACCTGTGACCCTCATACTGCCTTTCATATTTGACCCTCGCTGTGTCCTTTGTCCTCATTTGTCGATAGTGAGGGCTTTATCCTCTTGTTAGTTTCAGACTTAATTGCTTTTTCTGTGCTCAGGTCAGATGAGATCAGGTCTTTATTCCTTCTTTCCCAAAGAAGAAATACTGTGTTTCTCCTCATTTGGTTATTAATATGTTCCTTCTTCACCCTTCCATCATTAATTGGCAGTATCTTCTGACTCTGAGAGCCCTTCTTGAAAGCACCAAGATTTGAAAAACTTGACCCATTCTATAGGTAACATTTAAAATATGGAGAGAGACCAAGATCTAGTTGAAAAAAAATCTAGAAATAATTTCTGAGAAACCAAAAGGGATTATAGTTCTTACTCTACGTGAATGATCTTAACCTTTAATCTCTCTGGGCCTATGTTTATTATGTGTAAAACAAGCATCGTAATAACTCCCCTACTCGTCATACAGGCATGATAGGATTGATCAATTCGCAAAATAATACATTCTTATTGAATAACTACTGTGTGAAAATTGGGTAATAAATTCATCATTCAAACGTTCATCTATTATTTGTTCAGCTGGTCAACAGATAATTATTGAATACCTATTTTGTGCAAGGCTTTATGCTAAGTAATAGATGGAGAGGAAGACAAGCAAATAAAGACATTGGAATTTACTGTGAAACATGCTATGATGTTGGTATGTAATAGTAGCAACAACTACCACAACTAACACAATGATTGCCTACTATGTGCTAGGCACTGTTCTAAGCCCTTTACTTGAATTAATTAATTTACTCTTTAAAACAAACCTTTAAGGAAATTGTATAATTACTGTAAAGTACAAGTTATACTGGGGTACAAAGGAGAGTGTTAAAATTGTTACCATTTATTGAATGCCCATATGAGCCAGACATTCTATAGATATGTACATTTTCTTTCATCCTCACCACAACCCTGCAAGGTTAGATATTTTACATATGAGGAAATAGAATCTCAGGAAGGTTAAGAAATGTGCCCAAGTTCACACAGTTTGAAAGAGGAAGAGTTGGAATTGAACTCAGTTTTAGTCCAATTCCAAAGCATTGGTTCTTAGGATTTTATTGGTACAAGGCAGAAGGGTAGGTAAAACTCTCTAGGCTAAGGAACTATGGGAAAGTCTATTGCCTTTTAAGAGGAGAAGAAATAAAACGGAAAGGTACTTAAAAATGTAAGATTATTCCTTCAATTTACCCATACATCCCTTCTTCTCCAGGACAGACTAAGAAATTCTCTCTTACCAGCATGGATATTTAAGTACTTTCTAAGTTGTACTTGTGGCTGTTGGTACTGCTGGCATATGGTAGTTCTGAATGCTTTAGCCAAGTTCCCAATAACTGGAAATTCATTCAGGGAAGCTGCACCATGTAACCAGATGGGATTTAAAATTGACATGTTCATATAAAAAAAATCTAATTTAAAAATGTCAATTTGCAACCTGATGTTGCCATGTTAGAATTTTCTAATCTTTTTTTCCAATAAAGAATAGGAAATGTTTCATTAAACTCCTGTTAAACTGTTTACACTTGTTGCACACTGCATAGATGTGCTCATCTGGCTAAAATGTTTTTTCTAAAATTGTGTGCAGTCGAAAAGAGAAAAATGAGCAGTTTTGGTTTGGCGTCTAGAATGACTATTGAATAAAGGAGTGCAGTGAAGTTTTTAGAGTTTATGGAAGTGACTTTAACAGTTGCTTTTGTAGTTGGCTATATAATTGAATCATGGTGTAATAGCTTTGAGAAGCATAGACTAATGGAGAGAGCCCATTTAAAATAAGCTGTGTTTAAAACTATTTGCATTTGGCTGGGCGTGGTGGTTCACGCCTATAATCCTAGCATTCTGGGAGGCCAAGGCGGTAGACCCCATCTCTACTAAAAATAGAAAAAAATTAGCCAGGTGTGGTGGTGCGTGTCTTTAGTCCCAGCTACTTGGGAGACTGAGGCAGGAGGATTGCTTGAGCCCAGGAATTTGTGGTTGCTGTGAACTAGGCTGACCCCACGGTACTCTAGCCTGGGTGACAGGGTGAGACTCTGTCTCAAAAAAAAAGATATAATAAAACTTAGTTATTTTCCACACCTCACTGTATACAATATAATCTTATCTTTGATTTGGGAAGAAACTTAGGAATTTGTAAATGTTTCTGATTATTAATAATGAATGAATAGATAATATAGCATTTATTATATAAAACTGACAAGAAAGCTGGTAAGTTAAGAATTCCTTTTCATGAATAATGATAATAGCAGATAGTAGTTGAGACTTGCACTTTATAATGGGAAAATGTTCCATTTTTACATGAGCAAGCAGCACTCACTCTAGGCCAGTTTTTGAGCCATTGGCAATTGAGTAATGTAAGTGTGTTCTTGCTGTGTTGAAGTTTACTGGTTGGACGAGCACACCATGCCCTGCATTTATCTGTATGTGGATATATGTCCTCTATATAAAAATAACAACAAGGCATCATTGAATGTAGGGTGAGTGGTATGGACATTACTACTTTAAGTCAAGAAAGGAAATAAGCACTGTGGTCTGGAGCAGTTATGACAGACATAAAATAGATTGGGTTTGAATTGTTGGATGAAAAGGATGGCACTTAGGTAAACCTTGATTTGGTAGTGGTAGGTAGGTCTCATAGTGAGTCTATGGCAACAGAAGTACTGAAGCAGGAATGCAGGGCATATTTAAGGTGCATGGGTCCATGCTTGGCAGAGGCTCAGAGTTCTTGAATAGGTGTATTTGGAAAAAAAGGCAATATATGCCAGTTAAGGTATTTATTTAGACTTTGACGACCATGAGGAGTTGTTTAATGGTTTTATTCGGGATTTTCTGTCACTGTTTCAGAAGCAGTTATGGGTTATCTAGAACCCTTGGGGACATGGCCTGCAGGTGCACTGGACCTTATGTGTGTGTGCAGGGATATTTACAAGGAGTTATGGATGGCATGACGGATAATGATAAGCACCCTCCTTGTATGACTTGTACACAGTAGAAAAGAGAGAAACCCTCTCAATCTGACTTTATTAATTTATCCATTCATTTATATATTCAACAAAAATGAGTATGTATCTGTGCCAGGTTCTGTGCCCTGGGGATCTGGATTGATTTAAGTTATAGTTTCAGCCCTCAAGGAGCTCATAATCAGACTTGTCTAGTATTAGTTCTTACTGCATAGATCAGGGGCATGCAACCCATCCTGGGGAGTAGGAGTGTGTGCCCTTGTGGATTGTGCTTACCATCCATTTTAAGTATTGCCTAGTCTCTACCCCATGACCATGACTCCTTTTCCTCCCTAGCGGATGCTCATTTCTTCCCTCACATTGCCAGCCCGACAATTTTTACTTTCCCTGTAGTCTGCTGCCCAATGAGAACACTGTGGCTTTTTCTGTTTCTAATACTAATTCTGTATTAATTAATTTAATTATGGCTTTTAAAAAAAGTCCACCTGCATATAATTCTGTTTGTCTAAGAGATAATAGAGGAGAGGAAGTAGTCCTGTGCAAGTCCCTGAGCATAAAGAACTCTGCTGCAACATCCTAGCTGATGCCAGATGAACTAGAAATGTTCCGGACATATCCCAGAGTCACATCATGCCATCAACAGCCTTGTGAGGACCAAGACAAAACCAGTTAATAAGATAGCTAAGAAAAATAAAGTGCCAACTTTAAAAATTGCTATATATTTGAAATTAGCCAACAAACCAGGCAGTTGAAGAATGAAGGAAGGAAAAAAACTAATGTTTATTGACGAGCAGGCCCTGATTCGAGTACTTTGTATGTAGGTTCTCTATAATTCCTTCATCAACCCTCAAAGATGGATAATATTATTTTCATTTTGCAGATGAGGAAATTGAGGTTCAAAGGGGTGAGATAGAAAGTCTAAGTTTGAATCCTAGCTCTTCTACTTTTTTTTTTTTTTTGAGGCAGAGTCTGGCTCTGTTGCCCGGGCTAGAGTGCCGTGGCGTCAGCCTAGATCACAGTAACCTCAAACTTCTGGGTTTAAGCGATCCTTCTGCCTCAGCCTCCCGAGTAACTGGGACTACAGGCATGTGCCACCATGCCCGTCTAATTTTTTTCTATATATATTTGTAGCTGTCCAGATCATTTCTTTCTATTTTTAGTAGAAATGGGGTCTCGCTCTTGCTCAGGCTGGTCTCGAACTCCTGACCTTGAGCGATCCTCCCGCCTCGGCCTCCCAGAGTGCTAGGATTATAGGCTTGAGCCACCGCGCCTGGCCTCTTCTACTTTTGGTTGTGAGATCTTTGCAAATTATTTTAACTATGATTCTCACTTTATTTGGTGGTTAAAGAAAAGAGGAAGGTGGCAGCCAATAAAAACTTCATTCAAAGGATTCTTTTTGAGTATTTTTTTGAGACAGAATCTCACTCTGTTGCCTGGGCTAGAGTGCCATGGCGTCAGCCTAGCTTACAGCAACCTCAAACTCCTGGGTTTAGGCAATCCTACTGCCTCAGCCTCCCGAGTGGCTGGGATTACAGGCATGTGCCACCATGCCCCGCTAATTTTTTTCTATATATATTTTTAGTTGTCCAGCTAATTTCTTTCTATTTTTAGTAGAGACCAGGGTCTTGCTCTTGCTCAGGCTGGTCTCGAACTCCTGACCTCGAGTGATCCTCCCGCCTTGGCTTCCCAGAGTGGTAGAATTACAGGTGTGAGCCACTGCGCCCGGCCTTCTTTTTGAGGATTAAATGAGAAACTTCCTATGAAAAACTTTAATTCAGAAACTTAGTAGGTCCTCAATTAAGTTTAGTTGAATGTGAGTCTCTTGCTACTTTGTTTAATCAGAGATTCCTTTTGAGGAAAGGATTAAAACTCCTGGAAAGACTAAGAAATTTTGCAAAGAAATATGGAGAGTTAAGAAATGTGACCTAGAGGGTAATAAATACAACTAACACATGTATTTATTATGTAGTATTTTATGTTTTTTGATAGAAACTACAGGAGAAAAAGGAACTTGTGCTGAGGAGCTTTCACTGACCTTCCTTGAATATTAGGGAATGATTATGCAGAAAGTTAGTCCCATGTCCCTCTGGAACATACTCAGGCTCCTCCTTAGGCCCCTGTTCATGCCATTGGCACTTTAGTTTGACTTCGTGTACTTTTTTTTTAAGTTTCTGCTTTTCAGGTAATTAAATAATAATAAATAACCTTATAAACTGTGAGGTATGAAGGGATAAGGAAGTCAAGTAGAAACAGGAGAATTTAAGTTCTAGCATCTATTTAGTGGATGGAGATGCAGAGGGTGATGTTTGTTTCTGCAGAGCCTTGGGCTAAAGGGGAGAGTCTTTTGCTAAGAGCACATATGAAAACTTCTCAGAAGTCCAAAGTGCCAGCAAGGGAAGCTGGTGGTACTTGCATCTCACAGTATTGGAGGGTAATATTGAAATTGGGCAGCTAGAGGCTATGGTCTGAGTAGATGTGTGTGTGTGTGTGTGTGTGTGTGTCTGTCTGTCTGTCTGTCTGTCTGTGTCTGTGTCCCCTTCCTGAGTGATAATTTGGAGCTCACATTAGTTTGCTCTTTCTTGTAGGAGCTGGCTTGGGGCATGGTTCCAAAGGGAGATTACTATCGGGCCAGATGAATATACATGTGTACATCTTTTTTTTTTTTTTTTTATAAGAACAGTCTTGTTATTTCCGCAGTCTTCTAGTCTGCTAAATTGGGTATACAGTGTGTCTGCATCTAAAGTGACTCTCTTCAATTTAAAGCTTAGGTTGTCAGGACTGGGCTGAGTAGTTATCTTTATCAACTTCCATCTGTAGTATTTTATATGTATTTTATGGTGTGTAGTATAGTGGTTAAAGGCCTAGGCTTTGGAGTCAGACTGCCTGAGTTTGAATTCAGTTTCAGTTACTAGCCGTGTGATCTTGAGCAAGTGATTTGCATTTTCTACACTCAGATCAGACTTCTCATTTGTAAAAAAGAGATTATAATCCCTACCTTATAGCATTATGGTCACAGGTGGATGAGATAATGTACTTGATTATAGTAAACACTCAGTAAATATTAGCCATTATTATTATCATCATTTTACCCCCTGTCACATTACCATGCATGCCCAGCTTGTTTCCTTGCTTATTTATTTATTAATACAAACCATGGTAAAATACACAAAACATAAAAATTTACCATCTTAACCATTTTTAAGTGTACAGATCAGTAGTGTAACTATATTCACATCATTGTATAACAGATCTCTAGAACTTTTCTTGCAAAACTGAAACCGTATACCGGTTGAACAATAACTCTCCTTTTCTCCCTCTCCCTGATTCCTGGCAACCACAATTTTACTTTCTGTTTCTATGAGTGGCTACTTTAGATACCTTATGTAAGTAAAATCATATAATGGTTCACTTTCTGTGACTGGCTTATTTCGCTTGGTATAATGTCTTTAAGATTCATCCATGTTGTAGCATGTGACAGGATTTCCTTCTTCTTAAAGGCTAAATAATATTCCATTATATGTATATACCACAGTTTCTTAAGAGACGGGGTTTCTCTATGTTATCCAGGCTGGAGTGTAGTGGCTGTTCACAGGCATGATAATAGCACATTACAGGTTCAAACTCAAGTGATCCTTCTGCCTCAGCATCCTGAGTAGCTGGGGCTATAGGTGCAAGACACCATATCTGGCTTGTTTCTAATTTTCTGAGGAACCTCCATATTATTTTAATAGTGGCTGCACCACTTCACATTCTCACCAGCAGTACACAAGGGTTCCAGTTTCTCTGCATCCTTACCAACACTTGTTATTTTCTCTTTTGTCTTATTTTTTTGATAGTGGCTATCCTAGTGGATGTGAGGTAGTATCTCCTTGTGGTTTTTATTTGCATTTCTCTAATTATTAGTGATATTGGGCATCTTTTATGCTTATATATATATATAAATTTCTTTGGAGAAATGTCTATTCAAGTTCTTTGCCTATTTTTAATTTGAGTTATTTTTATTGTTGTAGGTAGCTTATTATTTAATATGTAGTTTTTGTTAATTTTATTTTAAAATTAATAGTAAAATTGACTTGTAATACAATTCTATGAATTTTAACACATGCATAATTTGTGTAACCACCACTACAGTCAAGGTACAGAATGGTTCCATCACCCTAAAAAACTTTCTCATCACAGCTAGCTTTTTAGTAGGCACTTTTCAGTACTATTGAGAAGCTGTATTATTTCAAGATTGGCTAGTCAGTTGTAAATCATTTTGAAGTGCTTATGGCTCTTGGTTTGTTGGAGAATACTCTGTACTTTTTTTCCCTTTTTTTTCCACAGAGATGAAGTTGGGAATCAGACCCTGCCCCCTCTTTTCATGTAACAGAGTACTGCTAACCAAGTAATTCAATGCAGGGATATTGGATTTTATGATATACAGCTTTGATAATCATTCTCTTAATCTGTGGTTAAAAATCCGTGTTCTTATGATCTTAGTCTTTGGTTTATTAAGTCATAAATTAATTCATAGCAACTTTTATGAATAAGCGCTATAGCAAGGTCTTAATTATGCTCACTAATAAGAAGTAGGGGGAGAGAGCTGAGAAAAAGCCCTAGATTGAGATAGTGCAGATTAACTCCTAGCTCTGATAACTTCCTAAAAATCTGTAATTATTTAATTTCTATGAGATGTGGGTCTCTTACCTGCAAAATGAGTAAGTTGATAACTCCTTTCTCATAGGCTTTTTGGTTGTATTAAGTAAAATAAAGAAGGTGAGAGTATGTAGCATTCAATAAATGTTAAGTTAAATGTGAATGGGAAGAATATTGATAATGGGACCCAAAATAAGCCCCAGATTGCACTTTTTCTTTTTTTTTTTTTTTTTTGAGACAGAGTCTCACTCTGTTGCCTGGGTTAGAGTGCCATGGCATCAGCCTAGTTCACAGCAACTTCAAACTCCTGGGCTCAAGCAATCCTTCTGCCTCAGCCTCCTGAGTACCTGGAACTACAGGCATGTGCCACCATGCCTGGCTAATTTTTTCTATATAGTTTTAGTTGTTCAGTTAATTTCTTTCTATTTTTTAGTAGAGACGGGGTCTCGCTCTTGCTCAGGCTGGTCTCGAACTCATCAGCTCAAATGATCCGCCCACCTTGGTCTCCCAGAGTGCTAGGATTACACCAGATTGCATTTTAAAAGTTAAAGAGCTTTATTGAGATATAATTCATATACCATGCAATTCACCCATATGAAATACACAGTTCATCAGCTTTTAGTATATTTAGAGTTGTACAATCATTACCACAGTCGATTTTAGAAAATTTTCATTACCTCTTTAGAAACTTGAACCCTTTAGCAGTTACCCCCTATTTACCCCATCTTCACCAGCACTAGGCAACCATTAATCTATTTTCTACAATAGATTTGCCTGTTTGGGACGTTTCATATGAATGAATCATATAATATGTGGCCTTTTGTGACTGACTTTTTTCATTTAGCATATTTTCAGGGTTCATCCATGTTGTAGCATGTATCAGTACTTCATTCCTTTTATTGCTGAATGTTCCATTATATGGATATGCCACATTTTATTTATTCATTTATGAGTTGATGGACACTTGGGGAGTTTCTACTTTTAGCTATTATAAGTAATGTTGCTATGAACATTTACATACAAGTTTTTATGTGTACATAGTTTTCTTATTTCTCTTGGGTATACACCTAGCAGTGGAATTGCTAGATCAAATGGTAACTCTCTGTGTTTAACATTTTGAGGAACCCCAGACTGTTTTCCAAAGTGGTTATACCATTTCACATTCCTGTCAGTAGTGTATGAAGGTTCTAATTTGTCTACATCCTTGCAACCACTTGTCTTTTTTATTTTAGCCAAAATAGTAAATGTAAAAGGATGTCTCATTTTGGTTTGATTTGCATTTCCCTGATGGCTAATGATGCTGAGCAACTTTTCATGAGCTTATTGCCCATCTTGTTACTATTTTTATTCTAGTTTTTTTTTTTTTTTTTTTTTTGAGACAGAGTCTCACTCTGTTGCCCAGGCTAGAGTGCTGTGGCGTCAGGCTAGCTCACAGCAACCTCAAACTCATGGGCTCAAGCAATCCTTCTGCCTCAGCCTCCCGAGTAGCTGGGACTACAAGCATGTGCCACCATGCCTGGCTAATTTATATATATATATTTTTTATATATATATATATTTTTCAATTGTCTAGCTAATTTCTTTCTATTTCTTTAGTAGAGATGGGGTCTCCCTCTTGCTCAGGCTGGTCTTGAACTCCTGAGCTCAAATGATCCCGCCTGCCTCGGCCTCCCAGAGTGCTAGGATTATAGGTGTGAGCCACCACTCCCAGCCTTGTTACTATTTTTATGTACTTATTTTTTATGCTTTACTACCTACCTTAGTAATATCCTTCTTTAGTAGCATGGTACTCTGTACCAAAGGTGCTTATTAAAACTGATTTTAGTTAATTATAAGAGAGTCCCAGCCTGTAATCCTAGCACTCTGGGAGGCTGAGGCGGGCCGATTGTTTGAGCTTGAGAGTTCGAAACCAGCCTGAGCAAGAGCAAGACCCTGTCTCTACTATAAAAATATAAAGAAATTAGCTGGACAACTAAAAATATATAGAAAAAATTAGCCAGGCATGGTGGTGCATGCCTGTAGTCCCAGCTACTTGGGAGGCTGAGGCAGAAGGATTGCTTGAGCCCAGGAGTTTGAGGTTGCTGTGAACTAGGCTGATGCCATGGCACTCTAACCCAGGCAACAGAGTGAGACTCTGTCTCAAAAAAAAAAAAAAAAAAAAAAGAGAGAGTCCCAGAGGAAAAAATATGGTTTCATCTTACCATTCTTTCCTTTTCTTAGAAAAAAAAATCATGGTAAATTGAAAATGCTCAGTAGGGGTGGCTGGGTCAGGGGAAATAAAAAAAAAAAAAAGAAAAAACAAAGAAAGTGCTCAGTATGTCCAGAAAAGGGACATTTTCAAAGAATATACAGTCTGTTTAGGGAAAGACCAGACTGAAGACTTAAGAAATAGTTAAAGAACAACTAATTGCAGAAATTGATTACTGGTATTGATTATAGAGAACTTACAATTTGATTTGGCACTGAGTGGGGATAGAGCAGTGAATAAAATAAAGTCTTTGCTTTCAATTGTGTTCTAGTGGATAGAGAGAACAATCAGGCAGTGTATGGGGAAAAGGAGTGGTTGAAAGGGAAGGAGCTATTTTAGATACAATCAGTTAGCCTAGGACTCTCTGATGAGATAAAAGTTGAGTAGAGATCTTAATGAAGTAAGGAGCAAGTCATATTGATAATTCTGGGGAAGAATGCTTTAGGCAGAGAGAACTGTTAAGTACTAGTCCTTGAGGTAGGATTGTGCTTGGTTTATTAAGGAGCAAAAGGGAAGAATGTTCCTGTTGTTCACATTGAGGGATCTGAGGCTCATATGTTCTTGGTCTCTGTGCTTTTTGGCCACCTCAGAATGGTTTCCAAACAACACAAATGTTGATGCTAAAATTTAATTTTACTGCAGTATTTAGCAAGGAGGAAGAGTGGTAAGGGGTAAGATCAGATAGATAGAAGGGAGCTAGATTACATGGTATCTTGTAGGTCATGGTAATGACCTTGTATTTTACTCTGAGATGAGAAGTCATTGCAGGGTTTTGAACAGAATGTAGTGACATGTTCTGAATTGAATTTAAAAGGATGATTTTTGGCTTCTGGGAAGAAAGAGAGACGGGATAGACAGATAGCAAGGGCAGAAGCAGGGGATTCAGGTAGGAAGCTGTTACCACAGGTAAAGAGTGATAATAAAGGCTTCACCCAGTGTGGTAGTGGTAAGAAATGGTTAAAATCAGGATATGTTTAGAAAGTAGAGCTGATGGAATTTGCTGATAGATTGGATGAGGGTTATGAAAGTAAGAAAGTAGTCAAAGAAGATTCTGAGGTTTGCTGGACATGGTGGCTCACACCTATAATCCTAGCACTTTGGAAGTCCAAGGCGGGAGGATCACTTGAGGCCAGGGGTTCAAGACCAACCTGAGCAACATAGCAAGATCTCCATCTCTACAAAAAATTAAATAAAAAAAGAAAAAGAAGAAGATTCTGAGGTTTTTGCCTTGAGCAAGTATAAGATTAGAGTTGTCATTTATAGAGGTGGAAAAGACTGAGGAGTTGGTTTGTAGGGAGGAGCCAGGCATTTGATTTTAGACATACTACATTTTTTTTTTTTGATTGTTTTTTGAGACAGTCTCACTCTGTTGCCCAGTCTAAAGTGCCATGGGGTCAGCCTAGCTCACAGCAACCACAAACTCCTGTGCTCAAGCAATCCTTCTGCCTCAGCTTCCCGAGTAGCTGGGACTAGAGGCATGCGCCACCATGCTTGGCTAATTTTTTCTGCATTTTTCTGTATTTTTAGTTGTCCATATAATTTCTTTCTATTTTTGGTAGAGATGGGGTCTCGCTCTTGCTCAGGCTGGTCTCGAACTCCTGAGCTCAAACGATCCGCCTGCCTTGGCCTCCCAGAGTGCTAGGATTATAGGTGTGAGCCACCGCGCCCGGCCTAGACATATTACATTTTAAGATGGCTGTTAGACAACCAAAAAGAAATGTCAGGGGGGGCAATTGGATATACAAGTCTGAAATTTAGAGATGTTCAAGTTGGAGATACAAATTTGGGAGTCATTAGCATATATAAAACCATGGAGTAGATGTGATCACCTAGGAAATGTGTATAGCTAGAGCAGAGATCAGACTACCAAATCCTGAACAAGCTAACATTAAGAAGTTGAGAAGATCAAAGGAGTAGCCAGTGAGGTAGAGGAAGAACCAAGAGAAAATGGAGTACCAGAAGACAGGTCATCTGTATCAGGGGTAGGGGCTAATTCCAGGTGTACTAGCGTGGTCACCTAGAGTCCTAGAGTCTAAATGTGGTTTGGTGCCAAATAACTGTGGGACATTGGATAGTTTACTTTACCTTTTGGGGCCTTGGAGTGATCTCTGAAGTGAAGCGCTTAATTGTCTCTAATTTTTTTTGTCATCGTAATAAACATTCCTATAATACTTTATAGTTTGCACAAAGCATATTCATGGGTTTATCTCATTCAATCATAACAAATTTATGGGACTTACATTTTTATACTCATTTTATAGATGAGAAGATTAAGGAAGTTTAGAGACTTATTCAAAGTTACACCATCATAATCAGTAAGAGACTTGAACACAGGTCTGCCAGATGTCAAAGCCGATGGTCTTTCTACTATATAGCAAGTATCTCTTTACACTAATATTACTGAGCTCTGTGATTCTGAGCACATAGAATTTATTTAATCATTTATTCAATGAATATTTGATGAGCACCTTCTATACCAGTCACTGTTCTAAGTGCTAGGGATATGGTTGTGACCAAGATAAATTTTCTGCCTTCACAGGTCTTTCATTGTAGCAAGGGAGACTGACAGTAAACAAATGAACACATTAATAAATAATACAATGTTAATGCCATAATAAAAAATAAAGCAAAATAAGGGAACAGCATCTGTTGGGAGGTTGGTGAAAAAAAGCCTCTGAAGAGACTGCATTTGTGCAGAGACCTGAACGATCTTAAATAGAAAGCCATGGGAAGATGTGGTAGAAGGGAACTCAGAGCAGAGGAAGTAGGAAATAGAAAGATCTAGAGGTATGAATGAACTAGGTGTGCTTTGAGGAACAGCAAGAAGGCCAATGGTAGGACAGTAGGCTGACAAATAAAATGCATAGAGTTTTGGTGTCATTTAGCCCTAGAGCGTTCAGTTCTGACTTCTATCAGTTAATTTGGTGTGGGACTCTGAGCTTTAATTTCCTTATCTGCAAAATGGAGATAATAAAGGCTGTCTTGAGAATTAAATGAGAGAATATGTGAAACACCTAGAATGGTGCCTTGCACATTACTTCATTCATTAAACACATGTTTACTGACACTGTCCTGGGCATTCGTTCCACTGCCATCAAATAAGTTCAGTTTGTTTTTCTTTGTTTTTCCAATTTGTTCTAGTCAGCAGATCTTAAAATTCTTGTTTTGTGCCAGGTCTGTATCTCCCTGAGCTCATCTTTGTGTTAATCAAGAAAGAAGTGTTGGACTAAAAAGAAAATGATATAGAAGTTGATGAGTAGGTACAAAAATAAGGGCTTAGGGTGCTAGTAATTGCAGCCTCTGATATATTCGTTTATTATGGAAAGAAACTGCATGTGCATTTCTGTCATCTTTCCTCATCACTGGATACTAGCTCTACTCGGGCACTTCCCAGCCAGGCTTCCTACTGATCCAAACCTGCTTGCCTTAGGAAAATCAGATAGGAGCCAAGTCCTCCATCCTTATAAGACCATCTGTTTTCAGACCCACAGATGCTGCCCTTACAATTGCAACCCAACACAACTGGAATGATTTATTCATCTCCAGGTAACATTTGTGCACCAGCCTTCTAGCAAAGTACAGTATCAGCTGTACACTTAATGAAGCATCCAGCACAGGTGGTGAGCTGCTCTGTAAAGGATGCTTCTGGCTTAGAAATGGCTGATGGACAGGTGGAGGTAAGCTGTTAGTCCTGAGAATGTAGCTAGAAGAAGCAGGTGAATATTGGCAATAAGAGCTTCTTGTCCAAGTAAAGAGTCTTGATTATGTATCCTAGATTCCTGGAGTGTTTTTGAGATCATTTAATTCAACTGATTTTTAAAGTTAAATGTTGTACCATTTAACTGTTGAATTAGGTTAACTAGGTGAGGAATTCACTGTTGAATTAGGTGAGGAAATGAAGACCTGGAGAGAGGAGGGGACTTAAGTTGCATGGCCACTTTGAAAAGCACAGCCAAATTAAGCTTTATACCAGCTCAATTTTTAGGTTCTTTCCTTGCGTTAACTTACATAACCTGTAAGTTCCTGTCTGCTTCCTCTTATTATATTGAAGGCGTAATTAGCATAATAGTACTTTTTGTACATGACAAAATCCTTTGATAGTCAAATCTCCATAACAAACACAGTTGCTACAAACAACTGATGCTTACTTTTAGAAAAATCAAGAATGTTAGTGTGAACCTGTGGTGATGTGCAGCTAGAGCTAGTCTGAATCTTGGCCCCTCCTGCAAGGTGCTTTGGGGACCCTATGATTAGAGGGCGAGTCATGACTATGACAGTACTCTTTGTCACCTCAGAGGGGCTTGGTTTCCCTTTTGAAATGTTTGGTTTTAGTAAATTGCTTCCTTTTCATTTTAGGTTTTAGGCTCTTTGACAAGCCATCTGCTTCTCAAACCCAATTTCCCCTCAAACCAGCTAGGGCGTTTACAGGCAGTTCAGATGAAGAACAAAAGCTTTCTCCAATTCCTGGTGGCTTTGTAAGAGTGGGAAGTCTACAGGGAGAGATTGCATCCGCTTATTGGAATTCATTTGTGATGTGTGCCTGACTAGGCAGTATTTTACCTGGGACTCTGCTGGGCTGGCCCAGGAGGAAATAAAATTCTGGAATGGAGGTCTATCAACATGCATTTTGGCTATTTCGATCCCTGCCAGTATCAGTTAGGGCTCTGAAGAGCTTGTTGGGGTTGATTGATGTTGCTGCTAGTTCTTTTTTTATTGATTTTTGGTTCTTGCATCTGTTGTTCAAGTTTTTCATGTGCCCTTTGTTTTTCTGTTTGGTTGCTTTTTCTGGTTGCTGATCTGTTCAGTGAGTGGCTTAATATAATGCAATTCAACAGACTATATTAAGTGAAGATTCAGTAATGAATAAAGTAAGATATGGAGAAACCTGGCCGAGTGCGGTGGCTCACACCTGTAATCCTAGCACTCTGGAAGGCTGAGGTGGGTGGATCATTTGAGCTCAGGAGTTCGAGACCAGCCTGAGCAAGAGCGAGACCCCTGTCTCTACTAAAAAATAGAAAGAAATTAGCTGGACAACTAAAAATATATAGAAAAAATTAGCCGGGCATGGTGGTGCATGCCTCTAGTCCCAGCTACTTGGGAGACTGAGGCAGGAGGATTGCTTGAGCCCAGGAGTTTGAGGTTGCTGTGAGCCAGGCTGACGCCATGGCACTGTAGCCTGGGCAACAGAGTGAAACTCTGTCTCCAAAAAAAAAAAGAGATATGGAGCAACCTAATATGAGGTAGTGGAAGAGTATCGATGAACCCACAGACATGCAGACATGTGGTTTCCAACCTCAGCTTTGCCTTATACTGGCTTTGTGACCTTGGGTAAATCATTTAATCTCTTTGAGCCATAATGAGTCTGTGCTCATTATATATTCATTTATTCATTTCCATCTTTCTTCTCATCTCCCTAAGGAATATATGTGGGGAAATTAGACAGTAATGCAAGTGTTTGTGTGGGTATATGTATGTATGTATGTATGTATGTATGTATGTATGTTAGTTTAGTATAGTTCTAAAAAATGGTTGGAATTCGCCACAGTCATGGGGAATTGGGAGATAAGGGCTTGGGGAAGATGCACGTCTTTGTTGAAACCAGATTGAGAGATACTCTCTGGTAAGGTAACATAACACAATCTTTGTGTGCTTAAGGAAGACCTGAGGAGAGAAAAAGAAGCTGGAGGTGGGGGCCTTGAGCTGTTGGTTTCCTCAGGGGAACTATTAGAGTATCTCTGGTAGCTGCTTGTCTCTTAGGGATAGAATAATCTGCTTTACAGTAAGCTGAGAACAGAACCTGGGGTTTGTAAGCGTGAGAGCTGCCTTTTGGGAACATACAATACAAAGCTTGGAAGATTGTAGCTATCAGTCTTCCCTCAAATCTGTCACATCATCATCAGAGTGATCTTTCCAAGATATAAATCTGGGCTCTCAATTTGCTGTTAAAATTCTTCATTGGCTCCCTATTGCCTTCAGCTTAGAGTCCAGATTCCTTCTATGGCATTCAACGTGTCCCTTGATCTGATTTCTGCCTGCCCTTTCAACCTCATTTCCCACTGCTTTCTGTGTTCCAGTGATACTGAATTATTTGCAGTTTCTCAACCCTTCCATGCTCATTTGAACTGGTCAATGTTAGTCTTTCTTCTATGCTACACTTCCCTTCTTTTTTTTTTTTTTTTTTGGAGACAGAGTCTCACTCTTTTTGCCTGGGCTAGAGTGCTGTGGCGTCAGCCTAGCTCACAGCAACCTCAAACTCCTGGGCTCAAACAATCCTCCTGCCTCAGCCTCCCGAGTAGCTGGGACTACAAGCATGCGCTACCATGCCTGGCTAATTTTTTCTATATATTTTTAGTTGTCCAGCTAATTTCTCTCTATTTTTAGTAGAGACAGAGTCTCGCTCTTGCTCAGGCTGGTCTCGAACTCCTGAGCTAAATGATCCACCTCGGCCTTCCAGAGTGCTAGGATTACAGGTGTGAGCCACCATGCCCGGCCACTTCCCTTCTTTTCTATTGCTCTGTTTTGCCTGACAAACTTCTTCTCTTTCTTTAAAACTCTTCTCAAGCACCATGTTTTCTGTGAAGTTCTCCCTTACTTCTGAAAGTGAAATGCCAGGACATGAGATACCTCCTTTCTCTAGGTTCATCTAGAATTTTTTACATATGAAACTCTTTAACTACATGTTGTAGCATCAATGGTTAGTAGACACAGTGATGTATTTCTTAATGTTTTTGTTTATGACCCATTGATTTCTTTATTTTAGTGCCTTCAGTAGAGCACTCACTTCATCTATGTGTAGATACATCCCCAACAGCTATCTTTGGAATCAGAAAAATAAATGCAGATACAGTGCAACATCTTTCTGGACACAGCAAATTACTTTTTATTTATTATACCTCTTGCCCCTGATGAAGTGAACAGCCATCAGTAAAGCAAACCACTAGGTTTAGAAAAAGTTATTTATTATCACATTGATGGCATAGGTTCATCTGTTCTGATTTTTTAATCATTGACAAACTTTGACCAAGTTAATCATAATTATTATGGTTTCTTTCAAATAACTTTTCATTTGGATCCTCAAATATCTTCTGATATAAACAGGATCTGAATTTTGTCTTTCATGTTGTAGCTTTCCAAGATGTCTGGTGATCCTTGGTTGTCTGTTTATGTTTAAAAGTGGGATACTAAAAAGCTGATTGGAAGTTTTAAATACATGGCTTGGGCTTACTGATTGTGGACTTTGCTATATGGTGATCTGCCTGGGCTATATGTGGGATAGCTATAATATCAGTGTGTTTAGGTCTTTCCACTAGGGCTGGTCAGATTCTCTGAAAGAATGCTCTAGTTTCCTTCCTAGCAGTTATAGGTTGCCAGTGGTCTGGAAGCTAAGTGGGAGAGGAAGGCTTCAGAGAGGTCTTCAATATTCGGTTCACTTACACTCTTATTTTCAGCATAGGAACCCTGCCCTTAACTGTGCCTGCCTCTGTTTTACTCTTTCCAGAGGGAAAAGAAAACCTCCAGTCTTCTGTAGTGGGGGAGGCAGGAGCCAATCTAGGTCTTTTTTTTTTTTTGAAACAGAGTCTCGCCCTGTTGCTTAGGCTGGAGTGCAGTGGCATCATCATTGCTCACTGCAACCTCAAACTCTTAGGCTCAAGCGATCCTCCAGCTTCAGCTTTCTGAGTAGCTGGCACTACAGGTATGCACCACCATGCCCCGCTAATTTTTTCTATTTGCAGGGTGCAGTAGAGACAGGGTCTCACTCTTGCTCAGAGCTCTGGCTGGTCTTGAACTGCTGAGCTCAAGTGATCCTCCTGCCTTGGCCTCCCAGAGTCCTAGGATTACAAGCATGAGCCACCATGGCCGGCCTGAGACTTGGGTTTTGAATCCAATGCTTAACAAGCTGTGTGACTGTATCTAGAAGGATATGTGAGCAGACTTTAAGGTGGCGCACAGTGTGGCAGTGTCAGGTGGGTCAGTCTGTATGGCTGTACTCATACTCATTCACTTCCGCATCTGTGGGAATGTGGCTGTTTACTCCCAACAGCGTAACCTAATACAGTATGGCCTAGCAAATAGTTGTGATTTTCTTGACTAAAGTCCATCGATAAATTTAAAGTACATTAGCAAATTAGACTGAGGCACCCGCAGATACCTAACTTACCTGGAACATTGAGGCTTTACCCATTTAAACACAAATTTTTTTAAAAAATGTACTGTTTTGAGTGGATTTTCCCCCTAAAAACATTATAAACTCTACTCTTCAATAGAACATTATTGAATCCTTCTTGATATTCAAGTTAATTATTTTGGACTTATCAGTTATTCTGGTTTTTTATGTTGCGGAAATGTCCATGGGAGCCATTGCATTCTATACTAAATACCCTGATACTGTATTTTAAAACAAAAACAAAGCTAAAAGCCACTTTTTTGGTATGTGAATACTATGCACCTAATATTTTTGTGGTTGTTTTGAATTATTTTTCTGCTTTTTCTCCTTGGTGTTTGTGAAACACAACAGAGAATATCGTCCTCATTTCTTTCTTTGTCCCTTCTCACCTACTATGTGTAGTGTTCCCATATTGCTGAGTTTATTAGATGTGTTTTCAAAGGAAGAGTGAAGCCCTAGGGTTCCTACTAGTAGTAAGTGTGAAGAATTAAAGACAGTTATTTTGGCTTTGGAGAGGCCTTTTTTGTTTGCTTCTTAGTTCTCTGTGTTCCAGAAAGACAAGATATTTGGATTGCTGAATTCCATACAAGTGAGTATTACAATAAAACTTCATGGTTTGTCAAGTAAATAGCTTTTATCCATATTATCTCTCCTCTCTCTCTCTTTTTTTTTTTTTTGAGACAGATTCTCACTTTGTTGCCCAGGCTACAGTGAGTGCTGTGGCGTCAGCCTAGCTCACAGCAACCTCAAATTCCTGGGCTTAAGTGATCCTACTGCCTCAGCCTCCCGAGTAGCTGGGACTACAGGCATGCGCCACCATGCCCGGCTCATTTCTTCTATATATATTTTAGTTGGCCAGATCATTTCTTTCTATTTTTAGTAGAGACGGGGGTCTCACTCTTGCTCAGGCTGGTCTCGAACTCCTGACCTTGAGCGATCCACCCGCCTCGGCCTCCCAGAGTGCTAGGATTATAGGCGTGAGCCACCGCACCCGGCCTCCTCTCTCTTTTTTAAAGATTCATCGTGATTCTGTGAGGTAAGTAGGGCAAGTAGGATTATTCCCATTTTATAGATTGGACAGTCTGAGGTTCAGAGAGATTAAATGCCTTGCTCATATCACACAATTGAGTGGTAAAGCTGTGACTAATCTCAGGTTGTCTGATTCAAACCCTACTGCTCTGTCTCTTCTCTGTTCTGGCCTTTGTATGTGGCTTTCTATAGAGAGGATCAGATTCATAAGGTCAGAGTGCAATGCAATGAGGAATAGTCCTCATTTGATCTAAAGGAGCCTGGTGGGACAGGTAGTATTTTTCCTATTTCCCAGTTAAGGAAATTGAAAGTCAGAGAGGTTAAATGACTTATCCAAGTTCACCTGGAAACGTAAAGAGTGGCAGAGCCTGGGACTCATTCTCTGTGACTTCAACTCCTACTCTCTGATTGCAGTGCATGATACATTCTCCTTAAATCATAATGAGCTGCCAAAAGAAAAAATATGCCAGTGACATGTATATTAGATAGCAGTTTGAACTGTTAGTAAACAACCAAGTCCTCTTCCCTAGGAAGGTTTCAGCTGATTAGAATTCTCAGGCTGGATACAGTGGCTCACTCCAGTAATCCTAGCATTTGGGGAGGCTGAGGTGGGAGGATCGCTTGAGCTCTGGAGTTCGAGACCAGCCTGAGCAAGAGCGAGACCGCATCTCTACTAAAAAAGAGAAAAAAAATTAGCCAGGCAACTAAAAATAGAAAAAATTAGCTGGGCGTGCTGGCATGCACCTGTAGTCCCAGCTACTTGGGAGGCTGAAGCAGGAGGATCACTTGAGCCCAGGAGTTTGAGGTTGCTGTGAGCTAGGCTGACGCCATGGCACTCTCTCTACCCAAGGTGACATAGGCAGACTGTATCTCAAAAAAAAAAAAAAAAAGAATTCTCAGTCTATTTTTCCAATTTATGTAAAGGAGGAGGATAAAGAACTGTTGTATTTGGACTTGCAACAAACTAATTCCTTTAGTGGAAGCTCTAAAGATACACAGTGCATTGCCAGTTTGGCACAAGGAAATACTTAAGCTCTGAGGTAGAAATATTTACTGAGTTTCTAGTACAGCCTAATGTTCTAGACCCCAGGAGGGATTCATTATGAATCAGGGAATGTTAGGGCTCCAAGATCCATTCATTCTTAGGCTTAAAGGCTGAGTTCATCCAGTCAATCCAGGAAAACAATTCTTTTTACATTTACTGAGCTCCTGCTGTGTACAAGGAACAATAAGGGGAATGTCCTGCTTAGGAATCTCATGGTCTGTTTGGGAAGAGACACACAAACAAATAATTACATTATAGTGTAAGAAGTACTATAATTGAGAGATATATAAAGAGCACTGAACAGGGAATCATTAATTCTGCCGAGATCAAGGAGTGCAGGGAGTGATTGGAGAAAACTTTACAGTGAAAGTGATGATTGGTTTGTGCCTTGAGGGATGGATCAGATCTTAGAAAGGGAAAGAAAGGCATTGTAGGCAGCCGGTACAGTATGTGCAAAATCTCAGAAATATGAAAGAGCTTGTTTGAGGGAAGCAATGAAAAGCCTGATTCAGCTGGAACTGGAAAGGAAGGTAAACTAGGCCCCCTCTCTGGTCTGGGGCTCAAGAAAGGGCTCTTCTATTATGCTGTGCCAGTGTGTGCTCACCATAAGTATTAATATATTGTTTCTCATATGCAAAAGCACTCAGAAACAGGCTGCATCTCCTCTGCAGTCTTGCCAGCCTTTCTTCAGAGCTTAGTTAGCATAATTATATTCTCCTCTAAAAAGCATTCCAAGCCATTGTGAAGAAGAGCGAGACCCCATCTCTACAAAAAAGACAAGAAATTATCCAGGTGTGGTAGCACACCCCTGTAGTCCCAGCTACTCAGGAGGCTGAGGCAAGAGAATCGTATGAGCCCAGGAGTTTGAGGTTGCTATGAGCTATGATGACGCCATTGTACTCTATCTGGGGAAACAGAGCAAGACTCTGTCTCAAAAAAAAAAAAGCTTTTTGGGATCCCTGGTCCACCTGATACCTGTTGCCCTTTGTTAGCCAGTGAAAGTCCCCTTAAGTTAACACTGTAATTTGTTTCTGTATTCTTTCCTTATGTAGAATTTGCCATTAGTAAAATTTCTGGTTATGCCCAGAGTTCAGATTTTCTGTTTGGTTACTTGCTTTTCTTAAGCCTTGGTTACAGGTTTATTTTGAGGTTGTTTAACCTTCCATTCACTTTAAAAACCTTTCAGTAAAGTGTGGTGAAATGAGACTCTCTGGGAAATCCTCTCTGACCCTCCCAGAGCTAGTAATTCCTTTTCTCTTTGTCCTAGACCTTGTCATCCGGTGCTAGAATTCTCTTGTTCAAGTGTCTGTCCCCTCTACTAGATAGTGGGCTTCTCTGATGGGAAGGATTTGTTATAGTTCATCTCTTGTTTTTTCAACAGCCATCATGGACACTGGATGCAGAATAGGTTTATTGTTTATTGAGAGTCAGGAACATGACTACTAGTCCCAGGTCTACCACTGTGTGACTTTGAGAAGGTTACTTCCAATCTTTTTAATTTCTGTTTATCTGTAAAATATGGAGGCTGGTCTAGATGACCAGTATCATAGCATTTATCCTACTAGTATCAATCAGTCAGGGTCCAGTTAAGGAGACCGAAATCATCAATAATTTGAACAGGTAAAATTTAATATAGAGAATTGTTAAGTGGGTAAAAGGTAGTTAACTGTAAAAGAGGTAAAAGAGAACTCTAAGATATAATACAGGTAGTAACTGCAGAAACTGATTGCTATACCTAAGACTGAGGGAAAAGTAAACAATGAAGGAACTTAAATCTTAGAAGAGAACTCCACAAGGCTGAGATTCAGATCTCTGGGGAGTGTATGACTGCTTGGTGAAGAAGAAACTGGCTGGGCAGCGCTTGCCTCAGAATCTGGAGAGTCACTGCATTCAAATGTACCAAGACTCCCCTGTATGTTGATATATTTGCTGCCTTGTAGAAAACTAAACACTGGAAAAAGTCCCTTCTTTGTCCCCGGTTTTGTAGTCTCCTTCCAGCTGGGAAAGGAGAATTGTAGTCTGCAGAGTCTAGGCTGGTATCACAGAACAGAGAAATGAGGAATTGGTTCGGAACTGTAAAGCAATAAATTAATAACTTCTATGTTGTAGTTTTCTGTTTTGATATCTGTGTCATTGTACCATGAGCTTGGTAGTGGCTGATTTGTCACTGTATCTGCATTGCCCCAGAAGGGGGTTTGGTACTAAAGAGTTGCTCAGTAAATACTGTTTGAATGAAGAAATCTCTTAAGGTATGGAAAGTTAGACGTTTCTCCAGATTGGCTTAATTCTCATTATTCTTGAAAGGGATTGGGCCTGGACTAGCCATCCTCCCTAGCAGCTCTGTTATTCCATAAATTAAAGCCTTATTGGATGTCATTTGTCTTGTGCCTGTCATGTGCATAGCTTGTATTAGAGGCTAGAGTGAGGATGAGGAGAATATTCTATTGTTGATATTCATATAGTCTATGCAATTAAACATGTCCTCTTTCCTAAAGGGTAACAACCTGAAATGTAGGGGAGGTACTTTGCACGTAAGCATATTCTTTACAAGGGCAAGGAAACTAACATTATGTGTCATGTACAATTAGTTAATTTCATCCCCACAGCCCATTGTTTTATCCCTGTTTTACAGATGGAGAAACTGAGGCTCACAAAGGTTGAGGGACTTGACTAATGTTATACAGCTAGTAAGTGGCAAAGCTAGGACATGAGTTGAGGTTTGGCTGTTCTAAAATTTGAATAGGGCAACACTCTCTTCCGTTTCCCCAGCTTGTGAAGTCAAGCACAGAGTTTTTGCTAGCTGATGGCAGTAGAAATCTGTGGAATTGATTTCTCTTTCTGGCCATTTGAGGCTGAGCAAGCAACAACAGAGCAAAATAGCAGCACTTGCAAGCTACAATGATAGTGTTTGCTAATAATTGGCCTTTTAAATAAGCCAGTTTGAGCCTGAGCTTCAGACACCTGATTTGTGAAGCAGTTGCTACCCAGCAGCAGGGTATTATTCTTTTTTGTTTTTTTAATCCCACTCTAGCAACTCAGAATTCTAATGTATTCTCTGCAGCATTAATCTTACCTACTCTTGCTCCTACAGGTTTTTTTCCTTTTCTGTGAGCTAGATAGACCACTTAATTATTATTAGGAAGCAAAATTTATGAGTCGGGAGTTGTTGCTTCTGGGACAACACACACAGAGCCTCTAAGTAAATTACTTAGGGTTGGGAGCCAGTTATTCCTTTCTCAGATCACCATCGAGGCAGAGTTGGGGACCCTGGTCTCACTGCTGGAAGGGTCAGAGTATTGCATATGGCCTGAAAGAGATTCTGTTCTAAGAGAGGCTTTTCATTAAAATCATTGGGTGAGGCCAATAATGGCAGAATTTGCTAATCAAATTATTTGGCTGTTTATTTTGTGATTATGGCCACAGAGATTGGCTGCCATGGGAATATGATTTCATCATGAGAATGAGAAGTCCTTGGACCAATGTCATCTTTCCTTAGTTTCTGTTGGTACTGTCATACACGAGGGAATCTTAAGATAGTCACCTTCCCCCTTGATTTTGTTGGCTGTAAACACTGGTGCTTAACTGCTTTTCAGAAGTGATGACATTTATTCTTCAGTAGGAACTGAAAGAAAGAGTCTGTATATGTTATTTGTTTTTAACTGAATACTCAGTGGAGTTGAAATCTTACTTTCATTGTGGTTTAACATAGAACAGCAAAGGTGGTATAGTGGAATTAATGTAGGCTTTAATAGCAGAACCAACTGGGGCAAAAACTCATTTTGCTACTTAATAATAGTTATTTATCCCTTCTGAGCCTCAGTTTCCTCATCATTAAAATGAGAATAATAATAAATAATAATAATAGTGATCCATGATTTTGGATAGGACTGTTAATTTCTTGGAATGTTAATTTATCTATAAAATGGAGGCAATAATTCCTCAACAGCAGGTTTGGTTTGAGAAAGAAATTGGCATCTGTAAGTGAAAGTGGCTCATGGGATGTCTGGTATGTAGAATTTGCAAATGCTAAGTGCTCAATAAGTGATTATGACCCATTGTTTTTAGGAGATCTGAAGAAAGTGATAATAGAGGGTAGATATTTCCTATGGGATGAGTCATACTCATTGATTAATTCTGCTAGTTGGGAGCTCTTGTCATTTCCTTTAGGGACAATTTTACATGGTCTGCTAGTATTCAATGTATCTAGACAGAACCATGGAGTCATTTCCCCTGTGAGTTTAGGTCCAAAGCTATAGTCCTGTTTCTACTGTTCCAAGTTGCTCACCATAGAGAAAGTGGAGTGCAAAGGCTGAGTTCAGAACCTCCAGTACTTTGTATTTCTGGGTCTAGTCTATACACAAAACTAAGAGTATTTGTCATAGGCTCTTAAGGAGGTATGATCATGCTGTTATTTTGCTATTTTTTTGGTACAAACCAAAAAGGAGGGCTGGCCAGTAAAAACTGTTTGTGGATCAGTAAACTGTATGTGTCTGCAAAGCTGACCTATGATCTTAGTCTCTTCAGGTCAGAGACTCTGGCAAGTTTGACTTCCAACTGTTTCAGTTCAAGGGTTTTATTTCTTTTTTTTCTTCACAGTTACGGAATCCTTAGAGATCTTTAAAAGCTGAAATACAGAGGTTAGAGGACTTGTTTAAAGTCATATGGTGAAGCTAGAACCTAGATTTCTTCCTTTTAATTCTCTTCTTGTAGTTCTTTGGGAAAATTAGTTGTTTATTTCATAGGATGAAGAGTTTATTTTTGAGAATACTTTCTGGTTTTCTTTCTCATAAATGCTACTTGATTTTATTGTGCTGTAAAGTTCACAAGCCCTTTCATGGCCAGTGTTGTGTTTTTTCTTCACAGTACTTCTGTGAAATAAGTAAGTTAGGTGCTCTTAATAATTTTTGGTTTTGTTTTTCACTGATGAGGGAGTTGAGACCCAGAGAGAGGTGACTTGTTCAGAGTCACCTAGTGAGTCAAAGGTGGGGTTAGAATGAGAACTTAGGAACAAGAAGGCCCTTTCATTTTTAAGTTTCTGATTATCACTGGGAACATTGTCACATCTTGCATATCTTACCAACCCTGGATATTATTGCTCTGTACAACTTTTGCCATTCTGACAAGAGAAAAGTATCTCATTGTTTTAATTTTTATCTCCCTAATTACTAGTGAAGTTAAATTTTTAAAATGTTTATTGATCACTTGTAGTTGTTCTGTGAATTTTGTATCATTTATTGCACATTTTATGCTGGGTTCTTTTTCTCTTACCAGTTTTGGGGGGAGACTCTTCGTATGTTAAGGGTATTAATCATTTGATATATGTGCTGCAAATATTTTTGGTGTTTTACTTATGAAACTTGGCACTTCCCTAGAGCACCAAAGAGAATAGTCCTTTATACTGGGATAACTATTAAAAAATAGCTTACTACTACCACTGTTAACACTACCACTTAACATTTATTTTCTTTGTTTTCCAAGCTTTCATATTCTTTATGTCTCTTGTCCTTTCAAGAACTTCCTAGGGGGGAGGGGCCTTGTAATTAAAATAAGATGGATTGAACATATACATATATACATCTTAATCCCTTTAAAAACTTCTTTGAATTGGAACAAAACTGGTACTAACTCACAAGGGCTAAGAGAATAGGAGAGGAGATAACAATAAGGGAGAGAGAACAACATTTTGGAAGATGGAAAAGAGGCACAAGTGGTGAATGATTGAGCAGATTACAGAAAGCAGAAAATGGAGGCTACAGAGGGATGTAAATGTGAAGCCATTTTCTGGTACAGATTCTAGAAATAGGTGTTGAAAGTTCTCAATATCTTGAATGTTAGGATGAGAAGTGGAGCTGAAAACAGAAGGATTAGCTCAAAGGTTAAATAAGGAACAGCAAAACTCCCAGATCTTTTTTCTATTTCAGCAGAACATTGGAGGTCTATTCTCTGGAGAAATAAAATCAGGGAGGCCCTGGACTGGGGATACCAGACTTCACTGAGAGCATTCATTCAGAGGTGCTATTCTAAAATCAGGGATTAAGTGAAGGTCTCCATCCAATTATTAGCTCCCAGATATAGGTAGTCGGGTATATTCTCCTCAGGTAGGAGATTGAAGGAATTCTCTCTGGGAAACTGACCCACAGAGATTTGAGGCCTCTCCCAATACAGAAATTGCCATGACATTTTCTGTTACTACAGTGAAGCCTAGCAGTTAAAATGCCCTACCGCTCACTCATACAACGTATCTCTGTGTTCCTTACTCTTAAATATGAAAGAGGCAAAGATTACCTGATATTTGAGAAAAACCTCTAACATGAATAACAGAAACTAAAACAGACAAAAGGAGCCCACCCCTCAAAAAGCGAGAGACTAGACAAGGGAGAAGAGCAAGGTAGAGAGAAGAAGAACATGTGCATATAAGAGAGACAACTTAGGGAGCAAAAGAAAATTTGCAAAAAACTCAGATCAGAAAAGATACTGCCTCATTGAAACAAGAGTAGGTTCCTATAAAAAAAGGAACAGTCAGAAAACAAGAAAGAACTTTTGGACACTTAAAAATATAATACCAGAAATAAAGAAAGTAGAATGAGAACAAGGAAGTAAAAAGTAGGAGAGGAAAGAAATAAATTAGAGGATTAATTTAAGATTTTTTTAAATTTAAAAGCTATTTAAATTTAAGAAGATTAATTTAATTATTCTTAGATGATTTCCTTCTCTCCAGTTTCTCTAGTTTCTTCCCTTCAGATTTTTGAATTTTCTAATAGTCAGATGTTGGGTCATGGAATGACGGCAACCATCAAAGAAATAATATAATTTCCTACAACGTAAGTACATGTGTGTTTAGATTGAAAACCCTATCAACTGCTCAGTACACTCAATGAAAAAAAGGAACACATCACCATAAAACTTCAGAACACTTAGGTAGAATGAAAATATCATAAAAGCTTCCCGAGAGAATTAAGAGGTCATTTACAAAAGCATTAGACTTCTCAAAACAATATTGGAAGCTAAAAGAATGTGGAGGAATTGCCTTATATTCTGAGGGGAAATTATTTCTAAGCAATAATTCTATACCCAGTCAAAACTAACAATCAAATATGAGAGTGGAGGAAAAAGATATTTTCAGATATGCAGTATCTCATAAGATTTATCTCCCACATATGCTATTTGAGAAAACTTGGTAGTTTCGTCTACCAAAATGAGGTAGAAAAGAAAGAGGAAGGCATAAATCCAGGAAACAGAAGAATCCAACATAGGAGAGAAAAGTGAGTAGAAATCCCAAAATGGTGATTACAGTGTATTCTAAGACCATGGTATGGCTGTACCCTAATATTAATTTAGCTAAAAATTGTGATCTAACTGTGTTGATGGAAGGGTAGGGTAGTGTAGTATGGTTGTATGTTGTGTGATGGTGCTGGTATAAAAGAGTAAACCCTCATCACAGGAAGACAATGAAAGTGACTAAAATTAACAAAATTAAAAAAATGCCGGTATAAGTATGGTTTTTGGAAATAAAGAAATACTAGGAGAAAGAGCTAAAAGTTGAAAGTGATTGCCTTTGGGAAACAGAAATCAGGGATAAGATAGGGTATTTCTGCTTTTTTGTTACAAGCCTTACAGTATTGGGTTTGATTTGTAAAACTATCTGTTAACTTTGATCAAAAATAAAACTAAGCCAGATGTGGTGGCACGCACCTGTCATCCCAGCTACTCAGGAGGCTGAGGCAGGAGGATTTGAACCCAGGAGTTCAAGTCCAGCCTGAGCAACATAGCAAGACCCTGTCTCTAAAAAAATAAAATAAAATAAGATTAAATTATAAATAATTATTATACTCCCCTCCCCAAAAGCATATGAAGTAAAGGGTAATAATCATACATGGAAATAAGGCCCAGAGAGTTAGGGGCCAGAGGTTTTAGAATGAATAACTAGAGAAGCTGAGACTCCAGCTCTGGCTCTCTGATTCTCACCAAAGCCTTTTCTGCTGCAACCTGCTTTGGAGTGCTCATTGGTGATGTTCATATGAGTGAAAACCTGTGGTCTCAGCAGAAGACTGTCAATATTTTTTATATTGGCTCTTACAGCCTCTGCATTTGGGACACTGCAAAGCACCTGACATAGCAAATGAAAATCCTAATGACCCCAGTTCCTGAGTAGCTAATGCTGGGGGAATAAATTATCATAAAATTGCTTTCCAAAATGCCAGCTCTGCAGCCGTGTCCATTTTGTTTTGATGGGCTAGGGATAGCTCTTTTATAGGAATTGCGTGAAGTCATACTCTTTGCAATTTAAAAATCAACTGTTGGCCTCTGACAAAATACCTGTGATAAGAGAGAGAAGTCACAGCCTGAACTTGAAAGTCAGAGAACTTCAATG
Source organism: Lemur catta (assembly GCF_020740605.2). Classification (NCBI taxonomy): domain Eukaryota; kingdom Metazoa; phylum Chordata; class Mammalia; order Primates; family Lemuridae; genus Lemur; species Lemur catta. Next base: position 58,767,487 of record NC_059134.1, read on the forward strand.
CAAGCTATTACTCTACTACTTTCTTTGTTTTTTCATCCTTTTAGCCAAGTAGGAGTTCTTCTCTAAGCTGTAGTTTCAACTTCCTTGAGAATTCCCTCCTTGATACCTTTATTGAACTCTACAGTTCCCAAATTTCCTGTGCCCCATGTAGTCCTTTGGGTCACTTCTGTAAATGATTTATCACTCATCTATCATGTATGAAAATTTTATTCTAAGTGAGAAATCCCATTGTCTAGTGCTGGAGAATCATACTTTGTCCTCATGTACCAGCTACAAGCTTCGAGTCCAGAGTGAGGGCCTCAGGATGAGTCAATATCCTAGTGGTTTACGTCAAATACCAGGTTGCCCCCTTCCCCACTGTTATTACCATTAAAGCATTCTTGTCCACAGGCATTGGCTACAAGCTCCCTAGGTTTTCTTTCCTTACCAGTGAAGATACTCTGTGGTTGTTTTATCCAGGTAAAGACTAATTTCCTGGTTCTAAAGATGAAATTAAGAGCAACCAACTGCCCCACCCTCCCCCACCATCTCCACAAATGTCATGACCAGATATGACCAATGTCATGACCACATGTGAGCAAAACAAGAACAGAGTTTTATTTTTAATTTCCTGCCACCCTGAGCTCAGTGGAATGAATAAGGCCCTCAGCTTAGTCAGGTGCCCATGATGAGAGGGTGGGTAGGGGTAAGTTGTGTCTCAGCTCCCTTGTCCCTTAAGAACAGTCTCTTCAGAGAGTTCCACAGGTGTTGCAACAACAGTATAAACAATACTGTAATATGTATGTATGTCCTGTTATTCAGGCTTCTTTGGAGAGGGGGCCAAAGAGCTATTTTTATGGGGCTAACTGGATGTGATTGTGGCTCTTACTAAGAGTAATCAACACTCACAGGCTAGGTTTCATATGTAGAACAATCTACCAATCCTTTCAAATTATAAGACTAAAATCAGGCATATTAAAATAATAGCATATGTATTTCCTGATACTACTATACCATAATAAAATTTTGTCAGCTCACTTATAACTTAGAACCTCCTGGTTTCCACCAATGTAAGAGACAGTCTTCTAAACCAAAGGACCTTGTTATATATAAGGTAGTATGTTAGGAGGTCCCAGGCCCTTGGAAATGGTTTCCTAGAAACCATTATCAATAATGTTTTTTTCAGTTGATTATTTCAGTTATCTTTGGGTCCTTGGACAGATGTTTGACAGTGGTATGAAATAATATATAACTCCATCTCTTTTTTTTTTAAGGGCTTGACACCTGATAAGAGAGGACACAACCATTGGGCAGGGTATGTAGGGAAGAACTTTGGTGTTTTGAATTTATAAAGGGGCTAAGTTTCTTTTTAGACAGGGTATCCTTTGGTGACAGGCCTGATCATCCTTTTCATTTAAGGATTATGATTTCAGTGAGACATTTTGAGATGACTGCTAAAAAAACTAGGTCAAATCAGCTATGATTTATAAAATGTACCATTAATGAGGCAATGAGAAAGTTAGTTCCGTCTTTTTGCGTCCTGAAATTTTAAAGAGGTTAATTACAGGAAGGCCTTCAAACCATATATGTTCCTTTGTCTTGGAAACAGTCCCACTTTTGCATAAGATGCTTTCCACATGACTACATCTAGTTATATAGTATTCAATACCAGCATTTATTACTTGTGTTATTTTGTTTTATATCTGAAGGTATATAAAGCTGGCTTCAAAATAAAATTTAAATTATAATTTCAACAGGTGAATATGATATTCTGCACTTACTGATCTGTGATTAACACAATGGTATTGCTTCAAAAATCTATGCTGTGGTCCTTGTGCCACTCTCCACCTTGTTCATTGTGTTCCAGCCACACTCATCATCTCTCCGTTACTCTGAGACCATGTCAAGTTCTTTTCTGCCTCAGTGCCTTTGCCCATGCTGTTCTTGTTCTTAAAATGTTTGCCTGCTCCTCCCTCCAGTATGTCTAACTACCCTTCTGTTATGGCTTGTTTAAATGTTGCTGCCTTGGAATATCCTTTCTTGGCTTGCTATTCTTGAGCAAATCTTTTTGTGTCTTTATGAGCATCTCTCACAAATTGTAATTATGGAATGTATTAGTTTGTCCCACTTGCCCTTCATCTCTTTCCTCCTCTAGAGTGTAAACTCTGTGAGGACAGGGGCAGTGGCTGAGTGGTGCACCGTTGCATTCTCAGTGCCTAATACACCTAATGTCTGACACGTAGCACAAACTCATAACAAAAATTTGTTAAAGGCCTGAATGAATGAAGGAACCTCTTAAATTTTTTTTTCATAGATGCTTCCCAGGGAGCATCCCAGGAGAATCAGGTGAAAGCTGCATCCTGTTGGTTGTGAGTCATAAGGCCAGACCCACCCAGATTCAAGGGGAGGAGAATTAGGCTCTACCTTTTGATAGGGATGTGGCAAGATCACATTTTGGAAGAATGTGTGGGATGGGAGATGTTATTGGGCCATCTTTGGAAAATACTGCCTGTTACAACAAGAGATTATTCCTAGCTAGGTACTGGATATCTTCCCTAGGAAATGGATATAGCCTTATCACATACCTGTGTAATACTCTTTGATATCTCTAGATAGATCCCCCTGGTCTGTGAAGAGTTAGGGGTTCAGATCCTAGTTCTTTCATATATTAGGGATAGAAAAAGAAAACCTATCAAAAAATGAAGGAGGTTTCTTCATTCATTCAGGCTTTCAGCAAATATGTTTTGAGTACTACTATGTGCCGAGACTTGGACACTGTGTTAGGCACTGAGAATGTAGTAGTAGACTGGACAGCCTTTGCTCCTGCACCCAAAGCACCCAGTCAGTAAGTAAATCACTGCCACCTGCCACTCCTTTTTTATAGGCATTTCCTTTTGAGTTGTGACCTGTGCTGAAAGGAATGGCTCCAAATCTCCTACTTCTGTAATTGACTCTAACATGAATGGCATATGCTTCCTATCTTATGTTGAAAAGCTATAGTATCTACCTTCATGTTAAAAAACACTTATGGTCATATCAGGTGTTTCACAAAAGTAATTGGTATTCTTGAGCCAAAGCCAAAGTTGTACAGTGTAACAGGTACTTCTGAGTTGTTGTTTTTCATTGACCAGAAGTATTTATTGAGGTTCAGAAGTATTTATTTCTGATGTTAGGAGTATACCTTCAGAGAATTAATGGGCAAGCACAATCTACCATGACATATATAAGGCTTCTCCATCCCCCAATAAACAGTTGCCCTTCAATGGTTGGTAATATAGGATCTTTTTCTGTTGGATTTAGAAATCTATGAATTGGAAAAGTAAAAAGAGCAATAGCCTCTAGCAATCAGATAATCTGGGTTCTAGACTAGCTGTGTGAGGGGAGTGGCCACGGAGATTGGGATGGGGGGAAATTGTTTACTACTCAGTTATTTTTTTAAAAAATTATGTAGACTCAGTGGCCTCAAGAGTGCCTTACAGCTGTAAATTTTCTGTGACTACATGCTCTTGCCCACTAAAAGCTCCCATAGCAATTTGCATTTAAAAAATTTATTAGTATTGTTATAATTATGTGTTTCATATCTATGTTCCCCACTAGACAATAAAGTCCATAAGGGCAGGAATCATGTCTGTTTTGTTCATTGCTACTTCTGTATGATTCAGCATAGTGACAGGCACATAGAAGGCACATTTTTGGATGAATGAATGACGGATTTTCTACCATGCAGATATTCTTTAAAGTACCAAAAGCCCATTGATTAACTTATAGACTCCATAGACATTTACTGCTAGGCACTGAGTTAGAAGTGAATTGCTCATGATCTCTATCCTGGAGGCACTCAAAATCTATTAGAAGAGATGGACATGACAAAAAAATCATACTAGAAGTTTGTGTGAAGTCTGCAGAAGCCTAGAGAAGGGGATGAGGAATCTCTGTTTAAAAGTAAAGCTTAGGCCGGGCGCGGTGGCTCACGCCTGTAATCCTAGCACTCAGGGAGGCCGAGGCAGGCGGATTGTTTGAGCTCAGGAGTTCGAGACCAGCCTGAGCAAGAGCGAGACCCCGTCTCTACTAAAAATAGAAAAGAAATTATACGGACAGCTAAAAACATATATATATATATATATATATATATATATATATATATATATATATATATATATATATAAAATTAGCCGGGCATGGTGGTACATGCCTGTAGTCCCAGCTACTCGGGAGGCTGAGGCAGGAGGATTGCTCGAGCCCAGGAGTGTGAGGTTGCTGTGAGCTAGGCTGACGCCACGGCACTCACTCTAGCCCGGGCAACAGAGTGAGACTCTGTCTCAAAAAAAAAAAAGTAAAGCTTAATTGGGCTTAGAGTTTGAAGCATATTTGTTGGATTTATTGGATTACAGCACTCAATTCCAGCAGTAATTTCAAAGTTGAAAATTACTTAAATTTATCCTGTCATAATATAGGAATGGAGGGCAATAATCTCAAGGATATTCTTTTTGAGATAAGTGTGCCTATCAATCTCAGCTTATCAGACACTTTCTCAACGATTTCTCTCATTTAATTCTTTTGACAATCCAGTAAGGTAATTAGTATTATTCTCCATTTTACAGATGAAGGAATTGGATCAGAGAGGTTAAATAACTTTCTTGAGGTAACACAGCTGATAATGGACAGAGCCAGGACACATTTAGGTCTTTGGACTATAAGTTCAGAGCCCTTTGCATTGTTTTATAGATTCATTTTATAGAGCTCTCAGATATTTCCCCAAAGGGCCAGAATTCTTAATGCTTTTGAGGAATTTTCTAAGATTCTGATTCTTAAGACCCTACAACTCAGCCAAAGGGCCATCTCTTTCGGGACACTTTTCCTGTAAAAAGTGATTTCCTCTGCCGCATTTCTTCTATGACACTTTATTTATATTCTTCTTAATCAGGACATATTCATTGAGCCCCTGTATTAAGCTCAGAGGATTTTAAAATTTATATATTTTGAGTGATTATAGTTTTTCATACTGTCACTAGAATTTTTTTGTTGATTAAATAGATTGTGAATGGTATTTTTTCCTTTTTAAATTAACTAGTAGATAGTTGTTTCGTTGGTTTATAAGAAGTGATGTGTTCATTGTTGATGTTTTAGTTATCCCTTCCTGGAATGATTGTGTTAATAAAGAAATTTTAGGCAGCATAAATAGGCCAGAGGGAGCTATTTTGGGGAAGTGCAAATTGTGGTACCTGTTTATCACATCTGGAGGTGGTGGTGGGAAGCCACTGACAGGTTAAGTACCTTTCCTTACTGTTGCTTTATTTTATTTTATTTTATTTTTTTTTATTTCAGCTCATCATGGGGGTACATAAGTTCAGGTCATATACATTGTCCTTGTACTGCCCATCCCCCCGAGTCAGAATCCCAAGCGCGTCCGTTCTCATTCTCCAGAGAGTGCGCCTGGCACTCATCATGTATTCATACCTCCATCCCCTCCCCCCCCCACCTCCCCGGGTCTGCACCTTCAAGCATGACCATTCCCCAGAGGGTGCGCAACGCACTCGTCATGTAGGCATACACCCATCCCCTCCCCCCACCCCCCCATCCCAGTCTGATATCCAATTGGTATCCTTCCCCGATGTACATTTAGGTGATGATCAGGGCAACCAGTTTTCTGGTGAGTACATGTGATGCTTGTTTTTCCATTCTTTGGATACTTCACTTAGTATAATGGGTTCCAGCTCTCTCCAGGAGAACCAAAGAGATGTCGTATCATCGTTATTTCTTATAGCTGAGTAGTACTCCATGGTATACATATACCACAGTTTACTAATCCATTCGTGGATTGATGGGCACTTGGGTTGTTTCCACATCTTTGCGATTGTGAATTGTGCTGCTATAAACATTCGGGTACAGGTGTCTTTGTTAAAGAATGACTTTTGTTCTTCTGGGTATATGCCCAATAATGGGATTGCTGGATCAAATGGTAGGTCTACTTGAATCTGTTTAAGGTATCTCCATATTGCTTTCCATAGGGGTTGCACTAGTTTGCATTCCCACCAGCAGTGTATGAGTGTTCCTGTCTCTCCGCATCCACGCCAACATGTGTTGTTTTGGGATTTTTTGATAAAGGCCATTCTCACCGGAGTTAAGTGGTATCTCATTGTGGTTTTGATTTGCATTTCCCTGATGGTTAGGGATGTTGAGCATTTTTTGATACGTTTTTTTGGCCATTCTTATGTCTTCTTTTGAAAAATTTCTATTCATGTCCTTTGCCCATTTTTTGATAGGATTGTTTGATTTTTTCTTGCTGATTTTCCTGAGTTCTAAATAGATTCTTGTTATCAGTCTTTTATCTGATGTGTAGTATGCGAAAATTTTTTCCCATTCTGTAGGCTGTCTGAAAAAATATGGAACGCTTCACGAATTTGCGTGTCATCCTTGCACAGGGGCCATGCTAATCTTCTCTGTATCGTTCCAATTTTAGTATATGTGCTGCCGAAGCGAGCACCTTACTGTTGCTTTAAAAGGACACCATTCCCCTTCCACTTTGTGGGCTTGTATTAATCTTTCTTTGATAAGGATCTTCACCTTACTAGACTCTTGTGCAGACCAAATGTAGCAGCATGCAGGAAGTTATTTTGGACATATAAAGTGCTGTGCAGACAGGAGTATGGGTTTGTTTTTTGTTCCCTCAGAAAAACAAGTTATTGCTCTTTTTAAACCAGTTAAAGCACAGTTTTTTCCCCCAAACAATATGCCCTTTCTTACTTTTGGCAACATAGACTTCAATTAGAGTTTCTCAACTAAGCATCACATTCAGTTTCACTTTTTCCCCCCAAAGGCAGTTGTATTATGCCAGATAGTTGCATATATTTCATTTAACTGTCATAACAACTCTGAGAGAATGGTGTTACTACCTCAGTTTTAAAGATGAGTAAGCCAAGGGCCAGCAAGTTCAAATAACTTAGCCAAAATAGTAAGTTGCAGATTTGAATTCACGTATTCTGGGTTTATTTCTTGTTATACCTATTAATCAGGACAGGCGGAATTATGCCATAGTAACAAATTGACTCCAACATTTCAGTGGTTTAATATAATGAAAATTTGTTGGATTCTTGCTCATACATTCCAGTGCAGGTCAGGTGACTCTCGAGGGCGATTGTCTTCAGGATATGATGAATAGGGTATTTAGGCTGCTTTAGTCTCCTAATGCCACCATCTCAGCTCAGGTCTTCCAGGGTGTCTTTGCTGAAGAGAGAGACAGCTGAAGGGTCATATAACAGCTTTTAAATACTTTTACCTGCACCTCCATGTCACCTCCATTAGCATAACATTGGCCAAAACTGGTTACATGGCACTGCCTAATAGCAAGAAGTCTGGGAACTGTGGGGGAGCTTATGAATAGTTAGTGAATATTGAATATCTCTGCCAGACTACTTCACAACAGATGCTTCCTTAGGGAGATTATTTTTACATAGTACACGTTTCCTTCTAGCTAACGTTGGGGTAGTTTGCTAACATGTCTGGATCACATTTTATACTGAGTGCCTTGAGATGAGGAATTAGATTAATAAATGAGCCTATTTTTCAATTCAGTTCAATTAAACATTATTGAATACCTGCCATTCCAGGTCTTGTTTTCTTTCCAATACCTCTAGCCTCTATCCTTCTATCTCTCTCACTCTTTCTATCTATATTATATGTAAATAATAATAACTATATAGTACTAGATTTTAAGTTCCTTCAGGTCAGTATAGAATAGTGGTTTAAAGCATACGGAATTCTGGGCCTGCAACTTCCTAGCTCTCTGACCTTGGACAAGTTGGGTTTTTTTTTTTTGTAACAGCTTTATTGTATGGCATATAATTCATATGCCATAAAAATATAACTTTATCTACCCCTTTAAAGTACACAATTCAGTGTTTTTTAGTAGATTCACAGACGTCTGTAAATATGACCTCTGTCTAATTTTAGAACATTTTTATTACCCCCAAAGAAACCTTGTACCTATTATAGTCACTTGTCATTCTGCCCTCCTCCTAGTCTCTGGCAACCGCCAGTCTACTTTCTTTCTCTATGGATTTGCCTATTCTGGACTTGGGAAAGTTATTTAACCTTTCTGTGCCCTAGTTTTCTCATCAAGAAAGTAAGGATAATAATGCCTACTCATCAGGTTGTTAAGTGTGGTACAGGAGCAGGAAAAGAGTTAATTTAAAGGGCTTAGAATTGTGCCTACCACAAGGTAAATGATATGTGTTTGTTTTTATGTTTTTAGTATGTTCAACATTATCATGATCATTATTTAATTCCATATATAGCATCTAGCTTAGGGCTGGACACATGGTAGGCACATTCATCCAATTTGCTAAGGCTTCTACTATGTGCCAGGCACTGTTTTAGGGGATCGCAAATATGGATTAAAATACTGTCCTTGTTCTCAAGCTGTTCACAATCTCATGGCAGAGACAAATATATAAGGAGTACATAAATATGCTAACATATATCTCTAGTACATTATATGTATATATGAGACATAAAGAGATATATAAGGGATTGATGCTATAGTAGAAATAAATACAGTGTGATATGGGAGCAGGAAGGAAAAAGGGATTTACAGAATTACTGAAATGTGCGTCTCATGTATCTTATTTAATTCTCAGGCTAATCCTGTGAGGGTGGGGATTCTTAGTCACATTATTACAGATGAGGAAACTAAGATACACTAAATAACTTGCCCAACATCACGTAAATAATAAGTAGTAAATCCTACAAAGCAAAAACTATGTTTTTGGCTAAATGAGCTTAAGGTTGATTACATATTTTGAAAAATTCCACTATACTGGAGCCTATTGCTACCTTTACCTGAGGGAGGAAAAAACCTGAGGATTGAGAAGGCCCAAGATGTGGCCTCAGCTCTGGGCTGGATGGGCTCTGCCCCATTTGGCTTTATCCTTTGTCCATGTCTCCTGACTGGTACCTCTCCTTTTCTGGGCCACGAGGCTCCTTTGTGTGGGCAGGAACCTTGGGACCTGAATGGAGGGTTTGTGCAGAGCTTCCTGTGAATGAGAAGTGTTCCTATGATTAGCCATGACCTCCTAGCATTCATCATCTGGCTTCAACTTTCCCATCCCCACTTTGAGGTTCCACTAGATCTGGTGGTTACAGAGCAGCTTCCATTTAATCCAGCAGTTTGGTTCTCATTACATTAGGCATTATCTGTACCCACTTTGGGCTCACCTCATGAATGGACTGGAACTGTGGTTATTTTCCACAGACTGTCAAAGCTGGGAGGGCCTATAACCCCTGCTCATTTCACAGAGGAAGAAAGCTGAGACCAATAAAGGGAAAGTGCTTACAAAGATCCCACAGATTCTGTGGCAGAGGAGAGACCAGGATTCTATTGCCTTGATTCCACTCCAGTTTTTCTCCCTGCCAGGCTCTGCTACCTCCTATTTTCCTACTTACATAAGATCATAGGCTCTTAGAGGGCAGAGAGCATGACTTATGTGCCTTTTTATCCCTCAGAGAGCCTAAGTTATTAGGTATGCCTAATAACCTTCTCAGGCTTGTTAAATCTGGTTTTACATAATGGTATGTGTTGCCTAGTTGAAAGAGCTGGGTAGACCTGCATGGGAATCTTGGCTAGGAATCGATGGAGCCAGGGTTTCAACTCACATATTCCAAGTACAACTTGTCCAGTCTTTCTCATATGCTATAACTGGATTGGTGTGATTTTGACAGGGGAGAAACAATCCAGACAGAGCCAGGCTCCACAGTTAGCTGCACTTGGAGAGAAGCAACTAGAGTGATGTGACTAGAGTACAGGTGAAGAGAAGTGAGGGGAAGGCAGTGAGAAATGCTGGAGGAAAAAGGTGAAAAAAGTTCAGAGCTAAAAAGGACAGATCACTTTAATGTGGGCTTTTTAGGGAAAGCCTCCTGGTTGGGAGCCTTGAGCTGGGCCTGAAGGACGGTTAGGATTTGAATTTATAGGAATGGCACAAGATTTGTGGAAGAAAGTGAGGACATACTTCTCTTCCTCTTTACACAAAATTAGAAGGCCAAGGAATAGAGTGCTGGAGAGTAGAGTTTGGGGGTAGGTTTTTAAAAGCCTAGAATCTAAATTTGGGGATTTAATTTTTATTTCCATTAATACCACTGTGGATGTGCTCCCTTTGTAAAGATGCATTGTGGGGAGCCTGAACAGCAGCTGGGTAATGAAGTCTCTGCCTTTTTACCCTTTACAAATTGGGGCTTTGTTTTAGATATTTCACTTTGATGAACTTAATGTATGCAGCTTTGGCTATTCTTGAGCAGCCTTAAAGGTCCATGACTTGTCATAATTTCCCATTTCCAGGGTGGGCATTTGAAAAACATTGGTAGATGGGAGTGATTTATTTAGCTAAGAAATGCCTCCCACTTACAGTCCGTGGCATTTGTAAATGTGGGGATTCATAAGCCATCCCTGGAGATTGTTCACAGATGATAAGGTTTTTAACAGATTCCCTTCCTACACGGATTGTACTGAAGTCCTCAATCAGCGGAGTCCTGAGTTCTCATTCCAGCTCTGCTCCTTGACTTGCCTGTGTGATCATGGATAAGCTTATTTCCCTCTGTGGTCCTTAGTTTTTGCGTCCATAGTAATAATGATGCTGGACTGGATAATCTCTAAAGTCCTCTAAAGTCTCTTCTGGTTCTGATATTTTAGGACTCAGTACATGGAACACAGATCAGCCTTTTCTTGACACTCTTCATGTACATAGCTCATAATGCCATAAAACATAATTATATCAGTGACCGTACACAAAATGGCTTATTCAATGTATGTACATGAAATAAGTTCCCATTGGTGATCATACTACACTCGCTTTTTGAGTACTTGTCTTCTGTCCTTTTTTTTTTTTTTTTTTTTGAGACAGTGTTGCTCTGTCGCCACTGGTAGAGTGCAGTGGCATCATCATAGCTCTCTGCAACCTCAAACTCCTGGGCTCAAGTGATCCTCCTGCTTCGGTCTCCCAAGTAGCTGGGACTATAGGTGTGCACCACTACACTTGGCTAGTTTTCCTGTTTTTCTTAGATATGGGGTCTCACTCTTGCTCAGGCTGATCTGGAACTCCTGACCTCAAACAATCCTTCCCGCCTCAGTCTCCCAGAGGGCTAGGATTATAGGCCTGAGCTACTGTGCCTGGCCTATCTTATCCTTTTTATGTCCCCTGCTGCCTTCATGTTCTGGCTGTCCTCCTGTCATCCTATAAAGCAGGCCACAGATCCAAAGACACCACTAGTAGTATCAAGGGAAAAAACAAACTCCCAAAAAACCCCAAAACCCAACCATACACAGGCAGCTGCTTCAATTTAAATTGGCCCTCCCAGCTACAGATTATCAATTCTTGGATAGGCAGCCTGCAAGACGAGGAGGATGCCTGGCTATTTTGTTCCAACTTGGTGCATAAACCCCAAGCCTCACCTTTTCTGTCATTTGCAAATGTATAGCTTGCATTTCTGCTTTTGCTTTCATCAGTATTAAAGATGTATGGAAGGAGGTTAGAAATGCAAAAGAGAGAAATACGAGGAACTAGATTTAGAGAAATGTTTAAGACAACTGTCTTTGGATGCTTTTTTCCTTCTGTTTTTTACTGAATAGTAAGGTACTCAATAAAAGGTAGCCCAGACACTGGGCTATGTGCTTTACTTTTCATTTAACTCTTACATCAGCTGTAAAAGTGGTATTATCACCATTTGAAAGAGATGAATACATTAAGACCCAAACAGCTTAAGTAATGTGCCCATGATCACACAGTTATTAATAATATGTGATGGAGCCATGATTTGAATTCAACAGTATTGAATTCAATACTGTTGAGTTCACCTAATAAGTTATAGAAGAAGAAGGTGCTACCTGAGAAAGATGGGAAATATCAATGTGAGCTATGTTTTAATGGGGAGAGTTTTGTTGTGGGCTTTTTTTTTTTTGAGGGTTGTTAAGTATAATTGTTAAGTGTGATTTTTAAAAAAATTACATAATCTTACAGCCACGTTTTGTTTTAAGTAGGAATATAACTCTGAAATGTTTATATATATATAATATATGTGAAACTTCATGAATTTACCATTTAATGTATTTGTGTTTTCAATGCCTAGCTTACTATTAGTACTCAGTAAATATTTATTGAGTGAATAGATTTGGGGTCTGAGTCTGAAAGTGCAGGGATACTGTTTCATTATTATATATTACATGAAATACATAATCTATAATATGTATTATTATATTAATGTAGTGTGCTATAGAGGGCTAAAGATGGGGACCTTTAAAGAATATCTAGTCTTAGTGTATCCTCTGCTTCTAACGATGGGGGAACTGGGGCCCAGAAAGCTGAAGTGACTTTTCTTTTTTTCGTCTTTTACCTCAATCTTTCTACAGGAAGTGACTTTTCTAGTAAGTTGTAGAGGAAAACTAGAATCCACTGCTCCTGGCAACACTAGTGATTCTCTGAAATAGACTTTTAGTATTTTCATGGTATTTCATCAACACAGATAAAACACACAGAGAAAATATTGTTGAAAGTATTTTGAATCACTGTCTTCTTTAAAGATAAAGTAAGGATATGGAGATTTTTTTCTCTCTTCATTTCTATAGGTCTTGTGTACCAAGGTTTGATTTGAATAGGTCCAGTAGGTTGAACCTAATTTTTGATCATATTTTCTCTACAGTGCACATTTAGCAGAGCTTTTTCCCTCAAAGGCCCAGTTGGAAGTAGTGCCCTTTATTTCTGATGTATAATTTACCTCTTCTTCCTGGTGTTTGAGGCTTGTTGGTCTTGATAAATGCCTGTTTTCTGTGCGCCACCTATAGTTAACATAGAGCCCTGGTGTGAAACTGCTTAGAAAGTGGTGAGTGAGAGTGCATGTGAGAGAGAGCAGGTGGGTCAGTGGCCTTTAACTCCTTTGGTTAACCCATTAACCCAGAGAGCTTGTGTAGTCACATTGAATCTATAAGTGTCAGTGCCAGAAGGGAAAGCTGATGTGAAAAGGGTCCTTTGGTCTTGGTTCTCTGCTGAAAGGAATGGATATCAAACAGAGTCTCATAATAGAGAAAGGATTGGAATCAGACAGTTCTGTATTTGACTCCAGGCTCAGTCATTTATTAGCCATGTGACCCTAGACAGGTTCCTTAGTCTGAACCCCAGTTCTCCCAAAATGGTGTTAATAAAACCAAGTACCTCACACGGGGATTATATTCTTTTCTAGATACCTGCTGGCTTGTTGTCTTTCCTTCTTAAGGTCTTTTCTCAGGTAGCACCTTTTTGGTGAGGGTTTCCTTACTATCCTCTTAAAAATTGTAACTTCTGTCTTGGCACTCCCTGTGTCCTTACCCTGCTTTATTTTTTTCCCATACTACTAATTGCCCTTCTTTTTTGCTGTTTGTTAATTGTCTTCCTCCCCGCTCATGACAACAACACAATAAAATAATAATAGTAACAGCTAGTTCTTACACGTTGGGCACTGTTCTAAGCACTTTATGTGTGTTAACTATTAATAATTTAATCTTTATGGAAACCCTGTTAGTACTATTATTATCCCCATTTTACAGATGAAGAAACTGAGGCATGAAGAAGTTAAGTGATTTTAAAAAAAATACGGGCCGGGCGTCGTGGCTCACGCCTGTAATCCTAGCACTCTGGGAGGCTGAGGCGGGCGGATCGTTGGAGCTCAGGAGTTCGAGACCAGCCTGAGCAAGAGCGAACCCCATCTCTACTAAAAATAGAAAGAAATTATATGGACAGCTAAAATATATATAGAAAAAATTAGCCGGGCATGGTGGTACATGCCTGTAGTCCCAGCTACTCGGGAGGCTGAGGCAGAAGGATCGCTTGAGCCCAGGAGTTTGAGGTTGCTGTGAGCTAGGCTGATGCCACGGCACTCATTCTAGTGTGTGCAACAGAGTGAAACTTTGTCTCAAAAAACAAAACAAAACAAAACGAAACAAAAAAACGTAAATTACTTATCCACAACATTCATGCATATTGTAACATATGACAAGATTTCCTTCTTTTTAAGGCTGAATAATATTCCATTGTATGTGTGTGTATACCACATATTCTTTATCCGTTCATCTATCAATGGACATTTAGGTTGCTTCCACCTCTTGGCTATTGTGAATAGTGTTGCAGTGAACATGGGTGTGCAAATATCTCCTCAAGATCCTGTTTTCACTTCTTTGTGGGATTCTGGGTCATATGGTAATTATATATATTTTTATTTCAAAATATTAAGGGGGTACACATGTTTTTGTTACATGGATAAGCTTTTATATTTTTAATATTTTGAGGAACCTCCATATTGTTTTCCATAGCAGCCACACTATTTTACATTCCCACCAACTTTTCACAGGGATTCCAATTTCTCTGTATCCTCACGGACACTTGTTATTTTACCAACTTTTCACAGGGATTCCAATTTTTCTGTATCCTCACGGACACTTGTTATTTTCTGGTTTTCTTTTTTTTTTTTTAAATAGTGGCCATCCTAATGAGTATAAGGTGGTATCTCAGTGTGGTTTAGGTTTGTGTTTCCCTGATTAGTGAGGTTGAACATCGTTTATATGCTTGTCGGCCATTTGTATATCTTCTTTGGAGAAATGTCTCTTTATCCATCTTCAAATTGGCTTATTGGTAAAGCTCCATGTTTTCAGTAAGTGCTTTTGATGGAGGGTGATTTTTTTTTTTTTTTTTTTGAGACAGAGTCTCACTTTGTTGCCTGGGCTAGAGTGAGTGCCGTGGCGTCAGCCTAGCTCATAGCAACCTCAAACTCCTCGGCTTAAGTGACCCTACTGCCTCAGCTTCCCGAGTAGCTGGGACTACAGGCATGTGCCACCATGCCTGGTTAATTTTTTCTATATATATTTTTTAGTTGGCCAGATAATTTCTTTCTATTTTTAGTAGAGATGGGGTCTCGCTCTTGCTCAGGCTGGTCTCAAACTCCTGACCTCGAGAGATCCACCTGCCTCGGACTCCCAGAGTGCTAGGATTACAGGCGTGAGCCACTGTGCCTGGCCCTGGAGGGTGATTTTGATGGAGGGTGTTGGTGAGTGGGCCAGCAGTAGTGATAGAGAGGGTGGAGGCTTGGATAACTCAAGCTGTATTATTCTCAGTTGGGTTATTCTTGGCTTCACATATTCTCCAGCTTGACTTTTTGTTATGTCTATGCCATTAAGCCTCAAATTAGACAAGTGCTTCCCTGGGGAGTCTTTACTGTAGAGTCCTGAAATTGCCTGCTCTTCCATTTCCTGAGCCTTTAGCTCAGGATAGAATCTATTTCCTTTTTCATCAAGAATGCTTCCTCAGTGTTGGTGCTGCTGAGCAGGAAGCTCTTGTTGCTCCCATCTTCCATTTTTTCCCAGCTTTTCTTCAGCTTCATCACAATAAAACTCTTTCTGGTTCTCTGCCCAAGCCTACAGCCCAGAATGTTCTGGGGATTCTGCATCAAACAAGGGTAGTTCTGCCAGGTTTTTCTGAGCCCTTCTATCCTGAGACAAAAGACTTGGCCTGGTGTTCAGAGTGTCAACTGTTTGGAATGCAGTAGTTCCTGATTCAGAGCCTTATAATTCTCACTGCAAGGGCTCAGTAGTCTTTGAACTAACCAGTAAGCAAAGGAGATCTGTTATGCTTTTGGTAGAAGAGCAGCCTCACTACCACTCTTCTAGGTGGGAGTCTGGAGGTATGAGGTCCAGTTCTGGGTTTGTTACTAACTTGTTCTGTGACTTTGAATGAGTCCCTTGGTCTCTGTTTTCTCAGCTGCAAAATGAAGGGCTTGAATTAAATGATTGTTGAGGTCCTACCAAGCTCTGACATTGTTTGGTTCAATTCAGTTAATCAAACTGTGTGCTTGTATGCTTGGCTCTGTATTAGCCAGTGGGGAACTCCATAGGTTAACAAGATAGCTTCTGCTTTCAGAGCTCATGGTCCAGGAGGGAAGCAGTCACATAAAGTACTAGGTCTTCTAACTTAGTGGGTCTAGAATAGGCCTATCACCAAGTGTGTTTGGAACAGAGTACAATGATTAGTTTTAGGGGGAAAAATCTGCAAAACTTCACATAGGAGGTAGTGTTTGAGCTATTGGTCCTGGTGATGACCTCTGTTCTGTTGTTCTTCCTTCTCCCTATGAGTCCCAAGTCTGTTCCCTTAAACTCTGCCACAGTTTTCATGGTAAATCATGTTCTTCCTTAAAAAGGCTGGGGTGCAGTGGCTCACGCCTATAACCCTAGCACTCTGGGAGGCCAGGGTAGGAGGATCGCTTGAGGTCAGGAGTTTGAGACCAGCCTGAGCAAGAGCAAGACCCTGTCTCTACTAAAAATAGGAAAAAAAAAAAAATTAGCCAGTCAACTAAAAATAGAAAAAAAAAATTAGCCGGGCATGGTGGCTCGTGTCTCCAGCTACTCAGGAGGCTGAGGCAGGAAGATCACTTGAGCCCAGGAGTTTGAGGTTGCTGTGAGCTAGGCTGACGTCCCGGCATTCATTCTAGCCTGGGCAACAAAATGAGACTCTGTCTCAAAACAAAGAAACAAAAGAAACAACAAAAAACCCCCAAAACCTATAAAAAGACCCTAAAAACTAAAAACACATACACACAATTATAGAGATCCTCCCTTCTCTGAACTCCTGTAATATTTGTTTAAGTATGCAAGATACCTATAAAATTTATTTAGCTCTTACTATCTTGCCTTTCTTTCATTATTTGGACTATGAGTTCAAACTATTTCTCTCAGTTTGTCTGCCATCAAGACTTTAAGCTCTGAGTGTTTGGGTCTCATGTTTGTTTAAATTATTAGCTTCATAAGGGCAAACAATATATCTTATTCTCTCATCATCTATGCCTCCTTCAAGTTATTTACATAAGGAATAATCTAAAGCAAGAATGTCATTAAATATGAGTTTATTTATTTTAAACCAAGTCTCTTTCTCTGATATGAATGTTATATTTGCTTGTTTTTTTAGGATGTGCTATTTATGTTGTTATGTGATTGATTTATAATGTGTGACAACCTTTTTTGTCAGTCTTGATTCTTTCTTGTCTCAACTATCTTCTTGGCTCTAAGAAATATAGTGAACATTATTATATGATGGAAAGAATACTGGGCTTGGAGTGTGAGGAGTCAGGGTAAAGTTTGGGCAAGTTGCTTCTCTTATTTTAGGCTTTTCTCGTCATAAAGTAGAGGCTAATCTCAGCCTCTGATTCCCCACTGAGACTGTGGAAATGCTTTGGGAAGTCAAAAAGTAATCTTTTTATTTCTTTGGCTTTTAGCATTTTTAATTTAACAAACATTCAGAAAGGAACAAGGAGTGAACAAAGGTGGATGGAGAAAGGAATTTGGGAAAATAAATTTTGGACTTGCCACCTTATGGTGGTCAGTCTGGAGACTTGGCTTACCTTGTAAAGATCGTTTCTATGACATCTTTCTGAGTATAGCTGGGGTAAAAGATTTGCACCCTACATGTGAGATGAGGTTAGAGAGAGGGTCAGTGTTCTACTCGCAATTATCATTTTTTATGTAACAACAACAACAACAGTATGGTACAGAAGAAATAGGGAACTTGAGTTTAAATCCCTGGTCTGTTACTTAGAGGGTATATGCATCCTTGAGCATCTGACATAATGTTGCTGAATGCTCAGTTTTGTCATGAGTAAAAACAGAGTAAATATCTCAAATAATTATTCAGTTCAATTTAACAAAAATTTATGGGAGTCTTCTCTGTGCCAGCTGGATTCTGAGATTGCAGGAGTGAAAGGACAGTCTTCCAGGACATGTCAGTCCTGTGGGCAGAATTGTGCCATGTAAGAGTGTGAAATAGAAGCCATGCAAGAGCATCCCTAACGATGAGTGTTATATAATCATGCAGGCATCCACCATGGATGACCAAACATTAAGTCTGCTTCCCACTATAATGGTATTACCGTAAGTAACTTCCCATCATATGTCTTTCTGTTTGTGATCCTGTCCTCTCCATGGGCCATTTTTTCATCTCCTATCAGCCTTTAACCTCCTTGTGTGCCCTGCTGTCTGGAGTATGGGGGATGTGTGTGTGTGTGTGTGTGTGTGTGTTCCTTGTCAGTACCTGGTCTCTGAAGGCTCAGGATTATTATAAGGAGTAAATATAATAGTATCAGTGAGATCAACTGGGATTCACATCTGACATACAGTAGGCAGGGACTAATAGGAGCTTTCATTATCCATGACCTGTGTCTCTGAGTTAGAGAACAGGGGAACCTCTCATATTATCTGCTACATTCTGGGTATTGTTCTAGCATTAGGGGTATAACAAAACAGATGAAAATCTCTGTCACCATGGAGCTTACATTTTTGGGGGAAGACACACAATTAACCGATAAAAAATAAAATATTAAGTACAATAGATAGGTGGGATAGAAGAAAAATAAAGCAAGGAAGAAAGAACTATAATGTTGAGGGTGAAGGTTTGACCTTTTAGATAGGGAGCCAAGGAAGGTCTCACTGAGAAGGTGACTTTTAATTAGGACCTGAAATAAGTAAGTGAACTGGAAGAAGAGCATTCCAGGCAGAGGCAACAAGTGCCAAAGCCCTGAGCCCAGACCTGGTATGTTTCAAGGAATAGCAGGGGGACAGGATGGCTGAAGTGGAGTAAATGGGGGCTTTGGGGAAGAGCATGAGAGTAATAGAAGTCAGAAGTTTGAGATGAGAGCAGATCTTGTTGGGTCTTCTAGATCTTAGTAAAGAATTGGCTTTTCTACTGAGTGAAGTGGGAAGTCATTGAGGATTTTGATCAGAGGAGTGACCTGATCTGATCTATGTTTGAATCACTCCGACTGTTGTGTAGACAATAGACAGAAGGAGTAAATGCAAAATCAGGGAGACCAGTTAGGAGGCAGTTGCATTAATTCTTGTGAGAGATGATGGTGACTTAGATTAGCATGATAGAAGTGAGGGTAGTAAGAATTGATTGAATTCTGGATATATTTTAGAGTTAGAATTGAAAATGATTTGCTGATGGACTAGTTGTGAGATATAAGAAAAAGACAAGTCAGGAATGACACCAAAACTTTGACCTGTGCTATTGAAAGCATCGAGTTGCAATTCATTGAACCTGGGAGGACTTCAGGAGAAACAGATTTCAGGAGGGTTAGAGGTGATAAATATAAAATTATAGATGGTATTTAGTCATGAGATTATATGAAGTGACCTTGAGAATGCATGGAGATAGAAAAGAAAAGAGACCCAAGATTTGAACCCAGCTTGAGAAGGACCTGCCAGAATGACAGGGAGAAAAACAAAAGCAACAAACCAAAACCCCGGTAAATATAGTGTCTGGAAGCCAAGTGAAGATAGTGTTTAAAAGAGAGGAGAGAATGATCAAGTGGGTCAAATGCTGCTGACTTGGCAAGGAAGGTGAGGGCTGAAAATTGACTACTAGTTTTAGCATGGTGGAGGTCATTGGTGACTTTGATAAGAACATAGTGGTGGAGTGGTGGGAATGAAGATCTGATTGCAGTGAGTTCAAAGGAATGGGAGGAAAAATGAGAGAAGGCAAATATAGTACCAAATAGCTCTTTCTAGAAGCTTTGCCAGAAAGGGAAGGAGAAATGAAGTAGTAGCTGGCATGTTAGGAATCAAGAAAGGGTGTTTAATTTGTTTCTTTTATGTATTTATTTTTAGATGAGACAAGTAACCGTATGTTAATATGAATAATCCTTCAGAGAAGGGGAATCCTGATAATGCATAAGAAAGAGGGAAGAAATGACTGGAGTAGTATCTTTTATTTGGTGAGGGGTTGGAATCTAGTGTATCACTGGAAGGTTGGACATGAACTATTATCCATGGTAGTAGAGAAGTTACAGTATGTGGGCACAGATTCAGTTTGGTAGATAAATATGGTGGAAGTTCATGAAAGTTCTCTTCTCGATGATTAATTTTATTTATTTATTTTTTTGAGACAGAGTCTTGCTTTGTTGCCCGGGCTAGAGTGAGTGCCGTGGCATCAGCCTAGCTCACAGCAACCTCAAACTCCTGGGCTTAAGCGATCCTACTGCCTCAGCCTCCCCAGTAGCTGGGACTACAGGCATGCGCCACCATGCCCGGCTAATTTTTTTCTATATATATTTTTTAGTTGGCCAGATAATTTCTTTCTATTTTTAGTAGAGACGGGGTCTCGCTCTTGCTGAGGCTGGTCTCGAACTCCTGACCTCGAGTGATCCACCCGCCTCGGCCTCCCACAGTGCTAGGATTATGGGCGTGAGCCACCGTGCCCAGCCGATTAATTTTATTTAGACAAATAAGAAGCAGAATCACTAGTTAAGAGTGAGATGAGGAACAGAGAAAGCATGAAATAGTTAGGAAAGTGAATGGACACTAGGTAAATATAGAATGATTATCAGGTTGTATTTAGAGCCCACATGAAAATAGTGATTACAAGTTTAAACTTTAACTTTAGTAAGCATAGTTGTGTGTATTTCCTTCTCCCAAGACCTCTACCAATGTAGGTAGAGAGTAGATGGTGAATTGGATTTAACCAGGGTTGTGTTTTAACCAAACTGGTGTTAACATAAGTGAGAGAGGGGCAAAGGAGTGATTATAAAAAAATTGACCAAGGAATTTAAGATAGCCAGGGTTTGGAGGGAACTAAGGATATGAGGAAGATGATGGACAATGAAATACAAGTAAAATTAGTAGATTGGATGTCCTGACCAGTTGAAGGATTGTTAGAGTAAGGATACTATATATAGTGAGCAAACTAGAAAGATAGGAGTTGGTGGTTGGATAATGAGATATTTCAAATTAGGATTATAGAAGAAGGTTTCAGTTACTAGTAATGACAGGTAAACTGAAGGTTTTAGTTACTAGT
Organism: Lemur catta; assembly: GCF_020740605.2. Classification (NCBI taxonomy): domain Eukaryota; kingdom Metazoa; phylum Chordata; class Mammalia; order Primates; family Lemuridae; genus Lemur; species Lemur catta. The sequence goes on from NC_059134.1 coordinate 58,788,312, forward strand.
AAAGTCAAGGATATAACCGTGGAATTAAGAGGCTGAGGTAGGGTGGAAGTCAAGATCAACAGAGGAGAAGTCAAATAAAAGACAGGGGAACGTATTGTAATCAATTTTTATATGGTTGTTAAAATTACTAAGAATTATGACAAGATGACATTAGAATGACAGTGAGCTAGGAGCCACAATCTTTAAGGCCTAAGGGAGGAGAAACTTGGGAGTGGCTACAAGGAGGAGTGATGTTGAATCTGATGATGTCATATTCAAAGCTGGATGTTTGTATGGAGGAAGGTCTGGAAGCAACAGTGAAGTTCAAGGCCCAGGGGTAGGTGGGGAGTGAGAGAAAACCAGTCCCCATTTGAGAGGGATGCAAAGGCATGCATTATCATCAGAGACAGCCAGATTTCACTTAGAGCAAGAAGGTGAGGTGGACATTCGCAGAAGAGGTTGAAGTTACAGAGGATTTTTCTAACCTTGAGTTTCAGAGAGTACAGTAGAAAAGGTCAGGAGGTGAAGAGAGGACAGAGATGAATGTTGGAATATGCAATGTAAAGAGCCACATAGGATTACAGTCTGGAATAAAAGGGTTGGGAAGAAAAGGGAAAAGACAAAAACCACATAATATCCCCAGCTGAAGAGGAGGAAATCTTTTCTAATCTATCTAGTAAGATCATTCACATTTTATTCACATTGGTCTTGCTGCTTAAAAAATAACCCATGAGGCCGGGCGTGGTGGCTCACGCCTATAATCCTAGCACTCTGGGAGGCTGAGGTGGGTGGATCGCTCAAGGTCAGGAGTTCAAGACCAGCCTGAGCAAAAGCGAGACCCCATCTCTGCTAAAAATAGAAAGAAATTATATGGACAGCTAAAAATATATATAGAAAAAATGAGCCGGGCATGGTGGCGCATGCCTGTAGTTCCAGCTACTCGGGAGGCTGAGGCAGGAGGATTGCTTAAGCCCAGGAGTTTGAGGTTGCTGTGAGCTAGGCTGATGCCACGGCACTCACTCTAGCCCGGGCAACAGAACGAGACTCTGTCTCAAAAAAATAAAAAATAAAAAATAAAAATAACCCATGACTTATTGGCCTAGATAATATAAAGTTGTTAGGAAATGCTAAAAACATACTACTTTGGAATAGGAAATATTTGTAGATGTATTATAAAAACCAAACAGATGCACGATTATTCTCCTGTAAGAAAATATGTTTGGGGATATTAAAGCAGATGAGTAGCTTGTTCTAGGCATTAATCTTCTTTATTCAAACATTGATACCATATTGTCTTTTTTATTGAGGGTCATTGTGCTTCCTAATGAACATGTTGAAATTTATTTTCAGAGTAGCAGGATGCTCCATCTAAATGATCTACTTAGAAATACTTGTTCCAGATTACAAATCAATCTGGAAATCTCAATGGCATAGGAGGGAAAAAAAATCCTACAGTGAGCTTTTGATTTTATCTTGAAAAGCTAATAAATGGTAGTCAGACTTACAGTTTGTGATCATCTTTGTCTGAAATGGGAATTCTGGAATCTTTTTAAAAACCGATATTTTTGTGCTATATCATGGATGAACCTTGAAGACATTATGCTAAGTGAAATAAACCAGTCACAAAAGGACAAATATTGTATGATTCCTCTAAAATGAGGTTCCTAGAATAGTTAGATTTATAGAGATGGAAGGTAGCATGGTGGTTGCCAGGGACTGGATCAGGAGGGGAAAAATGAAGAGTTAGTATTTAATGGATATGAAGAATTAGGTTGGGAAGATGAAAAAGTTCTGGAGATGAATGGTGTGATGGTTGCACAACAATGTGAATGAGTTTAATGCCACAGAACTGTACACTTTAAAATGGTTAAAGTAGTAAATTTTATGTTACGTATAATATATTTCACCACCAACAAAATAAAACAAAAAAACCCAGTGTTTTACATATTCATTGTCTACAAGACTGCTTGTCCAAACTTTGGTCAACCGTACTTAACATTGTATTACAAATAATGAGCCTCCTTTTCTCTAGTACTTCACATTTGTATAGTAGGTACGTAAGAGTAGATAAGGAAACTGATTCTAAGGGACTTGCTACCGGTAGGTCAGGGACACATAGATATACATGTGTAGTCCAGCGTGGTCTAGTCATAAATGTGGGGGCTGAAACCTTGAAGGGGGTAGGCTTTGAAGAATAGAGCCTCTAGCTGCTCTGGAGAAACATATAATAGTTCCTTTGGCAGAGAACCTCAGATGCAGAATAGTTGAGATCTTCACTGCTGACTTGCGATGGGGTCTGATTTGGCTCCCAACCTTCAGCAGGGCATTTGGACAAAGTAGGGGACTAATTACACTATCTTCAGTTTGACTGATTAAATTCTATATACCCATTGCTTTTTCCTAAATGGAATTAATTTTTAAAGTATGCATAACAGGCCGGCATGGTGGCTCACACTTATAATCCTAGCACTCTGGGAAACTGAGGCAGGAGGATTGCTTGAGAGCAGGAGTTCAAGACAAGCCTGAGCCAAGAGCAAGACCCTGTCTCTACCAAAAATTGAAAATTAGCCGGGTGTGGTGGCATGCACCTGTAGTCCCAGCTACTGAGGAGACTGAGGCAGGATTGCTTGAGCCCAGGAGTTTGAGGTTGCAGGGAGCTATGATCACATCACTGCACTCTACCTGGGGCGACAGAGGGAGATTCTATCTCAAAAGAAAAACAAAAAAAAACAAAAAAAGCTCATAATAAGATGAAAAATAGAATAAATAGATTAGCAGTGAAAGGGGAAAGAGGATAACATAGTAAATGAAGCCAGGGTAGATGTAGTACTTTTAATACTAAATTTAGAATTTCTAGTTCTTGGTCATTGCTAAGGATTGGTAGCAAATTCAACTCTGAGCTTCCTAGTAACCAGAGCAAGGCCTAGTCCAAGATTCAGAGTGTCCATCATTCGTTTATCTATTCTTTCAACTAATAGTTTATTCCTGTTAACTGTTTGAATAGTCAGAAGACGCTTTTGTATCTGTTATTCTAATATCTGAAGGAAATAGAGCTGATTCTAAACAATAAGGCTGACTGCAGTGGCTCATGCCCGTAATCCCAGCACCTTGGGAGGCTAAGGTGGGAGGATCCCTGGAGGCCAGGAGTTTGAGACTAGTCTGGGCAACCCCATCTCTACCAAAAAAAAAAAGTTAGTCAGGTGTGGTCATGTGTACCTGTAGTCCTAGCTACTCAGGAGGCTGAGGATTGCTTGAGCCCAGGAGTTGAAGGTTGCAGTGAGCTTGATCGTACCACTGCACTCTAGTCTGAGTGACAGAGCGAGACCTTGACTCTTAAAAAAACAAACCAAAAACTCAATAGATGAAATGAGTGGTTGCCACAATAAACTTGGTGACAGAGTCTATGTCTTATTTATTTGGTTCTCCTACATCTAGCATCAGTGATTAGCTCAGACTGAGTATTGTGGATTCGCCAAAAGAAATTACTGCATTTTAGGATCTGTTATAAAAACTTGGACAATGGAATGAGTTCAACAGTCATAAATACTGAATATCTATTGTGTGTAGTTGGTCCTGTGCTGGGCCTTGTGGAAGTTAGACATGAATACATTATCACTTTATCCTCCAGGGGGATTTAAGAAAGCCTGATAATACAAAGTACTATGTGATAATACTAAATTTGTAAGGATTTGAGAGTTCAGCATAGGTTGGGCTGTTCAGTCTCCACATTGGTAAAATGGAGATAATAAATAGTACTTACTCCATAAGATTGTTGTAAAAATGAAGATGTTAACATATGTAAAGCTCTAAGAAAAGTACCTGGCTCATAGTAATGTTAGCTGATAATGACATTCAAGGAAGACATCCTGGAGAAGGGGTGATTGTGATTGGAGTTAGGTTCTTTAGATCCCTGTGCTTGTCTCCACCATAGTGCATTGGTGTCTTCATTTGCTTCTTTACGTGTTTCCCTTCTCTGGCAGTTCTGAGTTTCTTAAGGGTATGTGCCATAACTTACTCATCTCCATTTTCCCGATGCTGATGCTAGGCCTGGCATAAGATATACACCTAGTAAAGGTTTGTTGACTGAAGTTAAAGAGGGAAGAAGGAAGCAAACAAGTAAACTTGTTGGGAACCAAGCAGGCTTCCTTCTTTAATTACTGAGAAGGTTCTAGAGACATGCTTTCTAGGAGCGCTTTTTGGCTCTGAATTATATCTGACAGTATATTCTCTTGTGCTGTTGTACTTCCCCCATGCTACTGTCATTCCTTACTGCCTTTATACCTTTACTGGACTACTTCTGCTAACTTCTAAGCAAATGAAAATAATGGTTGGTAGGTAGTTAATTCACAGCAACCATCATCTCCCAGATCACTATTTCCAGTTTCTCAGTTGTCCATTGAACATCTTTGTCTCTGCTTGTTCAAAATGAGCATCATCTATCAGTGCTTACCACAGAAACCCCATACTTTCCCCTCATCAAGCCCTACATACAAAGAATTTCCAAATTCTATCATTTCTGACTGCAAAGTATTTCCTCTGCTTTTTCTTCCTTTTCTGTTTCAGCTCTTCCTTTCTGGTTCAGACCTACATTTCCTTAACCTGGATAGCTTCTTTAAGACCTGTTTCTCTTCCCATGAAATATCATTCTAAAATATAGATATGATTATGTTACTTTAATCCTCCATGGCATCTTTATAGCAATTCTTTATGTTAAAGTGGTAGTATTTCCATTTTACAGATAAGGAGGTATTTGCCTTCCTGTAGCAGATGGCCTCAAGGTGAAATTAATACTCCTTATTCTTTTGAGTCTCTCTAATGACCCTGCTAGAGCCCTAAATCTGGGAAAGGGACAGTCCAGAGGCTTGGGACCCTGTGGCCATTGTAGATTTGGACCATTGACAATGCATGTGATGAGCATGTTTTCCCAGGTGAAATAATGATAAAGCCACTATTGATTGTGTTTACATGTGCTCAGGCAGAACATTCATTATCTTATTTGATCTTCCCAACAATCCTAGGATATAGATACCACTAGTATTCCCATTGTATAGAAGAAACAGATTAAGTAAGTTATCCAAGGCCTCACAACTGTTAAACTGTGACCTAAAAACTATGTTCTTGGCCGGGCATGGTGGCTCATGCCTGTAATCCTAGCACTTTTAGAGGCCAAGAGTGGAGGATCACTTGAGCTCAGAAGTTCAAGACCAGCGTGAGCAAGAGCGCAACCCTGTTTCTACAAAAAATAGAAGCATTAGCTGGGCATGGTGGTGTGTGTCTGTAGTCCCAGCTACTCAGCACTTTGGAAGGCTGAAGCAGGAGGATCACTTGAGCCCAGGAGTTGGAGATTGCAGTGAGCTATGATGACACCACTATACTCTAGCCCTGATGACAGAGTAAAACCCTGTTTCAAAAACAAACAAACAACAGCAACAAAAAAAACCCCAAAACCTATGTTTTTAACCATTATATGAAGTTTCTAGGCAGCACTTTGCACATATTGTTTTCCAAGGAACAGTGATGATTTTGTATCCTATACCCTTGCTGTTAAGAATTTCCCTGTCTGGTGGACCTCATGGGTTTGCTTCAAAGAACTAACCAGCATATTCTGATAGAACACCTTGACTCTATGGATTCTTCAACAAATACCTACATTTCTTCAGATTCTCTTAGTATCCTATGTCTCATGACAAATGAATCTAAAATGCCAAGGAATATTTGTGACCAGCGAAAAGTGGGGAGGGGCTTTACAGGGACTGTCTTGTCATATAGCTCATTTGTTCATTTGTCTTCTTTCTATCTAATTGTTCATCTATACATCCAGAGAATAGGATCAAGGTGATAAAGTAGAAAGCCTCAGTGTAAAGTCAGGAGGCTTGGGGTTTTGTTCAGGGCCCTGACCACGACCTTGACTTGGTATATATTTTTAGGGTAGTCCCTTCTCTCCTCTGCACCCCAGTTTTCTCTTCTTAAAAAATAAAAAATTTCTGGATGCTATTTTAGTCTATTTGGTGCTGCTGTAATAAAACAACTGAGACTGGGTAATTTATAAAGAAGAGAAATTTATTTTTTACAATTCTGGGGGCTGGGAAGTCCTAGGTCAAGGCAGGTTTGTTGTCTGGTAAGGGTTCAGTCTCTGCTTCTAAGATGGCACCTTGAATGCTGAAGAATGCTGTGTCCTCACATGGCAGTAGGTAGAAGAGCAAAAAAAGGACAAACTTCTTCCATTAAGTCCTTTTATAAAGGCATTAGTCCAGTCATAAAGGCAGAGCCCTTGTGACCTAAACATCTCCCAAAGGCCCCACTTCTCAGCACTTGTTGCGTTGGGGATTAAGTTTCCAACACATGAGTTTGAGGAGACACATTCAGATCATAGCAGATGCCACACCATAGACCTCTTCCAGCTGGCTCTCTGCAAGTAGACATGATAGGTAATATGGGACTTCTGCTTTTGAAAATGGCACCAGTATTTTTATATTGTGTCACAGGCCTTTATATGACTAAGATGATAAAAATCTGGCTTATGTATTTGCATTGCAAATGTAACTTTTTGTAAGAAACCATTAAAGAGGGACTCTGGGGATTACTGGTTTATAGTCTGTCTAGAAATCCCTGATTACTATTCTATCTGGGAGTGTTATAGAAAGTCTGCCTGCAGCAATCCATTTCCAGCAAATTATTAATATAACTTGGCTTCAGAGGTATGTGATATAAGGTGATTGTGAAACCCTGGTATCCAATCAATTTATTCAGCAAATATTTTCCAAGCACGTACTGTGTGCCTGACTTTGTGCTAGGTATTAGGGATAAAACTCTGATTAAGACAAACTGCTCTCTTGGGCTTTACAGTCAGGAATGGGATGCAATTAATTATATTATAGTGTGATAAATACTGCCGAAGTTTCCTGGGGAAAGTAGCATCTAATTGAGCCTGAAAAGAAGAGTAAGAATTATCCAGAAGCTGAGCGCGGTCGCACATGCCTATAGTCCCAGCTACTTAGGAGGCTAAGGCGGGAGGATCACTGGAGCCCAAGAATCCAGCCTGGGAAACATAGTGAGACTCTATCTCTTAAAAAGAAAAAAAAGAATTATCCAGACTAAAGGATAGGGAAGATGGAGGAGAACCCAGAAATGATGGAGGAGTATGATATTACAGACAAAGAAAACAGCATGTATAAAGACTCAGAGGCAAGAGAGTATCACGTGTTCAGGGAAGATCAAGTCTGCTGGATTGTAAAGTGTGAAGGTAGAAAAATGCTATTTTGAAATTACAGCCATTTAGGTATTACATCTGGATTGTGAAACAGCATGATGTCCTGGAAAGAACACTGGATTTGGGGCCTACAGACCTAGGTTTGAATTTCTAGTGTTCCATTTACTGTCTATGAGACCTTGAACAAATCATTTAACTTCTGTTTCCTTATCTGCAAAATGGTAATTGTTAACTCTTGCACTCTCTTTATAACCTATAAAAGTATTACACTATGAAAGCTTTCCTTGACCCTTCTGCCAAGAAAAATGACATCCTCTCTCTGTTTTAAGTACTTTTTTCTGTATAGCACCTTGCATTATAGTTAGTCTTACACATAACTATTTCCTCACTAAAAGATAAGCTCTTTTGAGGGCAGAGAATTGGCACATAGTAAGTTCCAAGTACTGGTGTGGTTTAGTGAATAATTAGATTCTATGTTGAGGGAGGTGCCCTCTGAAATTTGTGTATTTTAAAAAAAACTTTGAGGAGAAATTTTGTATTACTTGCAAGCATTTGCTTGAGAAACAATTTTGTAGTTTTTGATTAGCTAAAAAGCCATTTTCTTAAAGCTATTTTAATGGGCTGAATGCTCTGGTGGTTGAAATGTGACATTTTGTAGATGAGCATCTCATTTCCAGGCAGGCACAAGAGCTGGTTGTTGAGCTTTTGCATGAAAAGATCTTTCTGTTAACTGTGGAGGCCTTTCAGATAATTCAGAGTCTCTTTGGCAGATTCCTAGAAATCAGAGTTCTCCTCTGTTTCATCTTTAAATTGAGACATCTTCTGAGATGAAATCTTATATGCAGAATTGTAAAATGCAGAAATCTAATGTGTAGTCCGATTACATGTAGCAGGCAGTATAAAGAAGCTAAAATGGTTTTGTTGTGTATCATACATAGATAGAAATAAGAAAAAATCCACCACAACTGAGTTTTCTTAAATTTGTTTAGTAAGAAGTTAATTTCTAAAGTGAAAAGAAACTTTTTGTCCACCCATTAATTCATTCATTTATCTAGTCAACAAATGCTTATCAAGCAGCCTGCTTTCATGTCAGGCCCTTTTCTCAGAATTCAGTAGTAAGTAAAACAGATACAGTTTCTTGATCTCATGGTGCTTAAAATGTAGCAGGAAGAAAAGTTTTGGGCAAGCAAATTATGGCTGTAATGATTATTTGTAACAGAAAAGTTCACAGAGCTCTGGGATCATAAAATGGCCTTTAGCCATGCCCCATCTGGCTTTCTGACATCCTTTATAAGAGCTGAGGGGACACACTTGAGAAATGGGGACAGGAATGATAATATCCCTGCCATGTTTTCCCTCATTCTATGCTCTAACCTTCCAGAACTACTCAATATTCTTTGAATGTGTCTTGCTCTCTCATGGCGTAATTTTACAAATAGCCTTTCCTTCTCCTTCTGTCTCTGTAGAATTCCAGTCATCATTCAAAGCATAGATCAAATGACACATTCTTTTGAAATCTTTTATATCTCTCTTCTCAATTAAATATAATTGTGTTCAGCTACATATAACAGAAATCTAAAATAGTAGTGATTTAAAAATAGAGGATTTTATTTTCTCATGTAAAAGAAATACAAAGGTACATAGTCTAGGGCTGAAATGTTCGTTCCATCAAGTCTTCTGCCACCCATTCTCAAGGTCACTTCATGGAAAGGAAGGCTGCTGAGTTCCAATCATCATGTCCTAATTCTAGATAGCAGGAAAGGGTAAGGAGACAGGGAAGGGCAAGAAGAAAGGGCACTTTCCCCAGTTCACACAGTTTCTTTTAAGCAGGCTTCCCAGAAGTTCTGCACAGTGTTTCAATTATATCTTGCTGAGGTGAACTAATCAGGTAGCCACACCTAACTACTACTGGGGAGGTTGGGAAATAGAAGCCTTTAACTGAGCATGTTGCCATCTAGTGGCAGTAACAGCAACCCCCAGACCCCCTTTAGTTTTTTCTTTAAATTCTAGCACTCTGTATAACAACAGTACTATGTTACCATAAATTGCTAGTTTACAAGGCTGTCTCCCTCATATAAATATGCCAGGGTTAGAAATTGTGCCCTGTTACCCCCGAATCTGTAACATCTTACACAGAATCTGGCACAGGAATATCAGCTCATGTGTATAAAATGAAGGTGTTGAACTAAATGACTTAATTCCTTTTAGTTTATAAAAATTCTGTGACTATCTTTTTTTTTAGAGTCTCACCCCGTCACCCCAGGTGGAGTGCAGTGCCATCATCATAGCTCACTGCAACCTTGAACTCCTGGAGTCTAGTAATCCTTTTGCCTCAGCCTCCCGAGTAACTGGGACTAAAAGCGAGCCACCCCATGCCTGGCTAATTTTTTTGTTTTTCGTAAAGATGGGGTCTTGCTCTTGCTCAGGCTGGTCTTGAACTCATGAGCTCAAGGGATCCTTTGGCCTCGGCCTCCAAGAGTGCTAGGGTTATAGGTGTGAGCCACCATGCCTGGCCCTGTAACTATTTCTTGAATCACCAGTTTGTATTTTTAGCAGCTTTATTGGGATCTAATTTCTGGTTAATAAAATTCTCCCATCTTAAGTATGCAATTCAATACTTTTCAGTAAATTTACAAAATTGTGCAGCTATCACCAAAATCCAGTTTTAGACCATTTTTGTTCCACCAAAGAAATCTCTTGCTCCTATCTGTAGTCCATCCTCATCCCTACTCTGAGTCCCAGATGACCAAAAATCTACTGGCTGCCTCTATAGATTTGCCTTTTCTGAACATTTCATATAAATGGAATCATACAGCATGTAGTCTTTTGCTTTAGCTTCCTCCACTTGTCATAATTTTTCAAGGTTAATCCATGTTGTGACATATATCAGTGGTTTCTTCCTTTTTATTGCTGATATTATTGATATTTTAAATTTTAAAATTTATTTTCTTAAGTGGTTGCTTTGGGATTAAATATGCATCTTAATTTATTATAACTTATTGTATTTATTACAATATTTCAAATATAAACTAACTTAATTTCAGTAAAATATATAAACTTTGCTCCAATCCCACACACTTTTTCTTAGGACTTTTTTTTTTTTTTAAGACAGAGTCTTGCTCTGTCACCCAGGCTAGAGTGCAGTGGTGTCATCATAGCTCACTGTAACCTCAAACTCCTGGGCTCAAGTGATCCTCCTGCCTCAGTCTCCCAAGTAACTGGGACTAGAGATGTGAGCCACCACACCCGGCTAACAGCTGATTCCTTATCCAAAATACTGGAGGTCAGGCCGGTTGCAGTGGCTCATGCCTGTAATCCTAGAACTCTGGGAGCCTTGGGGGTGGGGGTGGGGGAGGTGCCTCGCTTGAGCTCAGGAGTTCAAGACCAGTCTGTGCAAGAGTGAGACTCCGTCTCTACTAAAAACAGAAAAATAAGCCAGACATTGTGGCACACACCTGTTTCCAGCTACTTGGGAGGTTGAGGCAGGAGGATGGCTTGAATCCATGAGTTTGAGGTTGCAGTGAGCTATGATGATACAACTGCACTCTACCCTGGCGAAAGAAAGACTTTGTCTCAAACAAACAAACAAACAAACAAACAAACAAACAAACAAAAAAAGTCAGCTGTTAGTCTTATTGTTGTTCCCTTTTATCTGATGAGTTATTTTCTCTTGCCACTTTTGATAATTTCTCTTTGACTTTCAGTAGCTTTACTATGATGTATCCAGATGTGAATCTTTTTTCTGTTTATCCAGTTTGGAATTCATTGTTTTTCTTGGATGTGTAATTTATTGTTTGTTGTTATTTTAATCATTTTTCGGAAGTTTTTGGCCATTATATCTTTAATTAAATTTTTTCCTACTTCTCTTTCTGGGACTCCCTTTACTTATATTTTGGTTTACTTGTTAGTTTTCCACAGGTCTCTGAGACTGTTTATTTTTCTCCATTTTTTTTGTTTTGTTTTTCAGGTTGTGTAATTGATCTATCTTCAGGTTAAGTGATTCTTTTTTCTGTCAGCTCAGATTTGCTGTTAAGCCCCTCTTGAATGATTCATTTTGGAATACAATTTCCATTTGGTTCTTCTTATTTTTATAGATTCTATTTATTGATATTCTCTATTTGATGAGTCATTGTCATACTTTCCTTTAATTCTTTAAGTGTGGTTTTCTTTAGGTCTCTTAATATTTATAATAGCTGCTTTGAAATATTTGTTGATTCCAACATCTGGACCCCTCAGACACAAAATCTATTGTCTCCTGTTTTTTTTTCCCCATAAATGGAACATACTTTATTGTTTCTTTGTGTGTTTCTTGATTTTTTGTTGTTGAAAATTACATATTTTAGATAAGGTAGCAACTCCTGATTCAGATTTCCCCCCACTAGGAGGGGTTGTTGTTGCTGGGATTTTTGTTTAGTAACTTGCTTAGGCTCTACCACAGAGTCTCTCTCCTTGCCATGTGGTTGCTGAAGTCTGCGGTCATTTTTTTTTTTTTTTTGAGACAGAGTCTCACTTTGTTACCCGCGCTAGAGTGAGTGCCGTGGCATCAGCCTAGCTCACAGCAACCTCAGACTCCTGGGCTTAAGCGATCCTACTGCCTCAGCCTCCCGAGTAGCTGGGACTACAGGCATGAGCCACCATGCCCGGCTAATTTTTTTTGTATATATATTTTTAGTTGGCCAGATAATTTCTTTCTATTTTTAATAGAGACGGGGTCTCACTCTTGCTCAGGCTGGTCTCGAACTCCTGACCTCGAGCGATCCACCCGCCTCGGCCTCCCAGAGCTAGGATTACAGGCGTGAGCCACCGCGCCCGGCCTGCGGTCATATTTTTTAAATTCTTGTTTTAATTTTTAAACTTGGCTGCCTAAAAGTCACCTCTGGGTTGGCATTGATTAGTGGTCATCCAATGTTTGGTGAAGGGTTGTGCTTAAACCTTAGGCCAGGAAGGCTTCCACCCTTTGCTGATGGATCTGTATACGGTTTGGAGAATGCAAAGTTCAGGCAATTTACAATTCTGCTCTAGCTTTTAGTTTGATATGTTCAAGGCCCTATAGTCACCCAGGGTCAGTAGATAGGAGGACCTTCTAGTTTCCCCTTAGCAAATGTAAAGCCTTACAGACCACTAGGGATCTCATGAAAGCTTATCAAGACTCATGGTTGTTTTGTTCCCTAGAAATCCCTTTTAAATTTCTGGTTTATCGGCAGGTCTGTTGCCTGCCCCAGCTTTAGTACTATGACCTCAGACTAGCTACAGTAGTGGCCTTCCTGGATTGTTTGCCATTGTTCCCCAGATTGTCCCACTGCTGTTTTTGACAATGACTCTGGGCATGAGATTTTCTATGCTCAGCTTCAAACTAAATCAGCCCACTCTGGTAACAGTAGTCCTTTTTGGCCTGGTCTATTCTGCCCTGGTAGAATTAACCCCAGGGAGCTGGGGGTTGGGGATGTCAATGGAAAAAAAGCCAAACTCTGTAAAATAATTTTAAAGAGATTTACTCTGAGCCAAATTTGAGGACCATGACCCGGAGCCACGCCCAAGAAGCCTTGAGCAAGTGGACTCGGTGTGGTTGGGTTATAGTTTGGTTTTATACATTTCAGGGAGACAGGGGTTACAGGGAAAGTTATAAATCAATATGTGGGAGGCATACATTGGTTTGGCCCAAAAAGGTTGGCCATCTTGAAGTGGGGGTGGGGGGGTTGGGGTGGGGCTTACAGGTTATAGGTGGATTTGAAGATTCTTTGGCTTGTAATTGGTTGAAGACATGAAGCTTTGTCTAAAGGCTTAGATAAGGAGCTGTTTATCACAGATAAGCCACCGGACATATTTGTTGTGTAAATTGAGGACCTGCAGGTTTGTCTTGCATACCCTTAGGCCTGTTAATGGGTTACAAAGAATACCCCCAAGGAGGGAGGAGGGCATGATAAGGGATATCTGACCTCCTTCCCCCTGGTAGACAATTTAGTTTTAGGATATTCCTTTGGCCACCAGGGGGTCCATTCAGTCAGCCGCTGGGTGGTTGAGCCTTAAAATTTTATTTTAGTTCACAGGGAGTAGGAGCAGTCCCAGGCTAAAATGCCATACTCTCTGTTCTTAATATGGTTCAGTAATTTTTCTTGAATGAACATTTCTCACTTTCATATTAACTTTGGTCAATTTTCAGAGACACGTAATGGTTGCTTTTTGACCATTTTATCCAGTTTTATTTTTGCTTTTGGGGGAGAGGGTTTGCTGAGCACTTTGGCTGTTCCAGAATTTCTGCTGCCTTCTTTTAATCTTGGCATTTTTATTTCTATTTAACTGTTAAAATTTCCCAGCTAGACCATAACCTCTTATGGGCAGATACTGTCTTTCTCTCTCCCCTACAATATCTATCCCAGAAGGTGTTAAACCTTTAGGCTTTAATTTCTTTATCTATCAAATGAAATTAATAATTTTTTCATTGCTTCAAAGGATCAAATGAGATAATGGTTAAAATCTCATTGTAAACTATAAAGCGCTATGTAAATGAAAAAAATCTTTGAAAATTCCAAGGTAGTTTGAAAACTAAAACACAGATTTTAAACACTGCAGCCTGTTGTGCAAATAGTACTTCCAAATGTTCCTTTTTAATCTCTGGGCTTTTCTTATCATTTTATGGTCATAGATTTTGCTGCTGTTTTGAAAGAAATAGTTCGGGTGTTTTGAGGGCAGTTAGCAAACCATTTGCAGAACAATGGGTAGAAGTCTGGGAGTGAAAACCAGCTTCACCCTGAGGGAAGTCATTAGCACCTCTGTTTTCTCTCTCACACATCATGCCACTGCTAGGCTCACCACTCCTTATTTTGCCCAAGACAAGTACCCAAAGTAGAGGTTTCTCTGGGCATTAGAAGTAGATGCTGGAGAGATGTGGAGAACCACTGGAATAAGCCAAAGAATGCCAAGCACCTTGAAGATTTTTTCAGTTTTCTTGTGGGGAAGCATGAAGGATGATTCATTATTTATTCAACTACTATGTATTTAGTACCTGTTTCATGCTGGGTAATATTCTGTGCACTCGGGATACAGGACAAACAGAATCCTTGTTCTCATGGAGCTTACTCTAATGGGGGAAAGAATAAACAAATGTAACAAACAGTATTGGAGGTGGGGCCTTTAAGAGGTGATTAGGCCTTGAGGGCTTCATCCTCATGCGTGGGCTTAATGGGACACTCTGGCTCCAGCCTGCAGTCCCAGCTGCTTGGGAGGCTGAGGCAGGAGATTACTTGAGCCTAGGAGTTTGAGGCTGTGGTATACAATGATAGCCCCTATAAATAGCTACTGCACTCCAGCCTGGGCAATATAGTGAGACCCTGTCTCTAAAAAAAAAAAAAAAAACAAAAAACAAAAAAAATTTTAAAAAGGCTTTTGGGAGTAAGTTCTCTCTCCTGCGGTTCCACCTTCTGCCATGGGATGACGAAGCAGGAAGGCCCTTGCTAAATTCTGTCCCCTCCATCTTGGACTTTCCAGCTTCTAGAACTGTGGGAAATAAATTTCTGTTCATTATAAATAATCCAGTCTTGGATACTCTGTTACAGCAGCACGAAATGAACTAAGACAGGTATCAAAAGGAAAAGTAAAGCAGAATAAGAGGACAGAGAATAGCAGCGTGTGGAGAAGCTATTTTAGATAGGTTGGTTAAGGAAGACATTTCTGATAAGGTGACATTTGAGCAGAGACCTGAATGAAGTGAGGGAACATGCCATTTTTGATATCTGGGGAGAAGGGCATTCTAAGTGTGGAAAAGAGCAAGTGCAAAGACCTTGAGGCACAAGCATGTATGACGTGTTTAGGGAGCAACAAGGAGGTCATTGTGATTGAAGTGGAGAAAACAAGGGAATAGTGGTAGGAGTTTGAACCAGAGAAATAGGCATGCAAGGCCAGATTGTACAAGGCCTTGTAAGCTTTTATAAGGATTTTGGATTATATTCTGAATAAGATGAGAAGCCATTGCAGAGTTGTATTTGCTAGCACAAGGAGTATGGACTTACTGTGGTTCATTCCTAGGGAGCCAAGGCACTACCATACTTGACTCTGGAGAGATAGGTAGGTAGGACTTGCACAGTAGGTACCCCTAAGTTTGTCTTACTTTCGAAGTAAACTCAGGTCAGATGGGTAGCATATGGCAGCTAAGATTGTAGGCAGCTCATAGGGGTAGAAATTAGGCAGTGCTTTATTTCTTTTGTGACTGCCCATGTGTGTCCAGCAGGGACTGGGCAGCTGCCAGGTACTGTGGTGGATATGAACTGTGTCCATGGTGGGATCTATTAGGGTCCAAGCAGAGCACATGAGCCCCTGTGTCCTGAAGGAGGGTTCAAGTCCTGCTGTTCCAGAGGAGAATCCAGTGCTGGGCTGGGAGACTGGGAGACTCATCTAGTACCATGGAAGTAGCTTGGACATTGGAATCAGACAGGCCTGGGTTTGAAATTCACTTTTTCTTACTTCTTAGTTATGAGATCTTGGGCTAGTCACTTCATTTATTTAGGCTTAAGTTTACTTATCTATAATATAATAAAATTAATACTTATTTTACAGATATTAATATAAGACTTATGGAGACTTAATAAGTCACTAGCATAGTAGCTGTCACATGGTAGGTGTTCAATAAATGGTAGCTGCTTGTAGTAGAGGTAATATTTATAATAGTGCTAATGGTCAGCCCTTATGCAGTATTTATTATATATCCAACATTGTTCTAAGCAGAACTCTTAGACATCTCCAGTTTAAGTCCAAACCAAATTTCTGTTCTTCACCCCAAACCTGCTCATCTCTCCTGGTTCTTATTCCAGTAAATGGTATTTTTATTATTCCAGTTTCTCAAGCCTTGGAGTCATCCTTGATGGCTTTTTCTGCTCATACCCAATTTCAATCCATTAGCAATTCCTGTCAGCTTGATCTTTAAAATGTATCCACCACCACCATCACTCCTACCAGCCTAGTTCAGCTACCATTATCTTTCATCTGGACTATTTCAGTGACCTCCTAACTTATTGCCCTACTTCTCTTGGCTTTCCTGCTATTTGATCTCAGCACAGTGGTCAAACTAATCTTCTTAAAATGAAGTCAAGTCATGTCACTCTTCTGCTCAAAACACTCCAGTGGCTCCCCATCTCATTTAGAATAAAAACAAAGTCCTTAGAGTGGCCAAAAGACCCTACATGATTTGACCTTCATTACCTGTCTGATTGTACTTCCTACTCTTCTCCTTCATTAACTTTACATCAGCTAAATTGGTCTCCAAGCTGTTTCTCAAACATGCTTCTACATCATGGCATTTGCATTTGCTGTTCTCTCTATTTGGGCAAGGTCTTCTCAGAGACTTGCATGGCTTACTCCTTCAACTTGTTCAGGTCTTTGCTCAGATGTCACTCAGTGATACTTTCTATGACCATCTTATTTAAAATTACAGCCCCTACCCTTGCTACTCCCTACCTCAGTGGATTTCTTTACAGCATTTATTGCCATCTGATATACAATATATTTCATTTTTTAAAAAGCCTATCTCTTTCTCCCCCCTCCCAACTAGAATGTAAGCAGGAATTTTTGTTCTTGTTCATTCCTCTATCTCAATTCCTCTATCAAGCTTATGTGAGAGAAATGGCATTTAGGAAAGAAAGTCTAATAAGGCATGGTCTTCAAACTGTGCATCAAAATCCTTTTGGGAACTTAAATACATGGATTCCTGAACACCATCCCAGGTAGAGCATAACGGATCTTGTATACGATATGAAGGAATTTGGATTTTATTCTCAAGGCTTTTGAAGAAGAGGATGGATATTGACTACAATGGTATAAGAGAGCTTTTGGGGGCGATGAAAACACTTTATATCTTGATTGTGGTGGTGTTTGTACACTGAATGCATTTTTTTTCTTCTTTTATTTTTTTTCTTAAGAGACAAGGTCTTAATCTGTTGCCCAGGCTACAGTGCAGTGGCATGATCATAGCACACTGTAACTTCAAACTCCTGGCTTCAGGTGATCCTCCTGCCTCAGCTGCCTGAATAGCGGGGACTACAAGCAAGTGCCACTATGCCCGGCTAATTTTTTTTACTTTTTGTAGAGATGGGGTCTCAATATGTTGCTCAGGCTGGTCTCAATCTTCTGGGCTCTAGTGATCCTCTTGCCTTGGGCTCCCAAAGTGCTAGAATTACAGGCATGAGCCAGTGCATCTGGCTGAATATATTTTTCATGGCTCATACAACTGTATACCTAAAAGCATTAAATTTTACTATATGTAAATTATAACTCAATAGACATATCGTTAAAAAACACCTCAGGACTGGACATGGTGGCTGACGCCTGTAATCCTAGCGCTTTGGGAGGCCAAGGCAGGAGGATTGCTTGAGCCCAGGAGTTTGAGGCTGCAGTGAGCTATGATTGTGCCACTGCACTCTAGCCTGGGTGACAGAGCAAGACCCAGGCTTTTCTATTTTGAGGTTAGAGAAAACTGAGGCTCAGCAAGGTTAAGGGACTTGTCTGTGGTCTTATAATTGGTATGTGACAGCTCCAGGATTTGAACCTAAGTCTGCCTGGATCTTCCTACTCATTTTTAGCCTGTTCCTGAAACTGTTAACGGTAGATAGAATATGTTGTAAAAGGCTGACCTTCCCTTAGAAGCTGAGAACCCTATCTGCCCTCAAGCTGCTCTCCAGAAGTGATTGTTGTATTTTTATTCCAAATTTTGAACCCCTGGCAGATTTCATTTCTGTCAGTCATTAGTTGGGATTGGAATTGATACTGTTATGGAGTGCTGCCCTATGCATGATCTCCTTCTACAGAGGTGGCCTTCATTTTGAAGCAACAGGAGACCAATTTCAAAGCTGATGAGTTTCTCTGATTATGAAAAGCAATTTTGTACTTCGTCCAATCAGCAACACAGAGTGTCTCCACAGTAGGAGAGTGCTCAGATGTTTACAGGGCCAGTAGTGCTTCTTAGCAGCGCTTGTCTTAGTCCATTTTGTACTGCTATGACAGAATACCACACACTGAGCAATTTATGATGAACAGAAATTTGTTGGCTTACAGTTTTGGAGGCTGGGAAGTCCAATATTAAGGTGCTGGCATCTGGTAAGGGCATTCCTGTGGCATCATCCCATGGTGGAAGAGCGAAAGGGCAGACAGAGGGTGAGAGAAAAAGAGATAATCACTTGTCCTTTTATGATAGACATACCCCAAAGGTAATGACATTAATCTGTTCATGAGGTCAGATCCTTTATGGTCTAATAACCTCTTAAAGGTTCCACCTCTTACAATGGTGATTAAGTTTCCAACACATGCTTTTTGGGAGACCTATTCAAACCATAGCAGCATTTTTTTTTTTTTTTTTAAGACAGGGTCTTACTCTGTCACCTGGGCTAGAATATAGTGGTGTCATCATAGCTCATTGTAACCTCAAACTCCTGGGCTCAAGTGATCCTCCTTTCTCAGTCTCCTGAGTAGGTAGGACTACGAGTAGCTGGGACTACAGGTGTATGCCACCATGTCCAGCTAATTTTTCTATTTTTTATAGAAATGGAGTCTCGCTCTTGCTCAGGGTGGTCTCAAACTCCTGACCTCAAGTGATCCTCCCTCCTCAGCCTCCCAAAGTGCTAGGATTACAGGTGTGAGCCACCACGCCTGGCCCATAGTAGCATTTTAACAGTCTTCCTCACCCTGACTTACTAGGCAGAGAACTGGCTGGGCAGAAGAGAGATACATGGCAAGGAAAGTGTACAAGCAACCTTCTGTGTTGTTGTTCTCACATCAGCACTATTGTCACATCATCATTATTTACATCTGCATGTCACTTTACAGTTTGTGATCTCTCTTAATTCTTTCAGTACCCTGTGGGGAGAGTGTTTAGAGGGAGAGTGTAACTTGAGTATATTTTTAGATAACTCTGGCTGTGAGAACATTTTTTCCTTAAATTGAACTGAAACATATATACTTCCTTTAACTTTCATCTTCAAGTTGTTCTAGCTTTAGTTTGTCAACTGATGATAGTTTGATCTAGCTTGTTGCTTTGGGGTGGTTTGCCAGGGCTGCACATTGGGTACATTTCAGGAAGTTCTGCCCTCTGAAATTGACCAGGGGCATTTCCCCTTTTGCCTGTCTGATGGCCTTAGCTTCTTCTCCTTGGGAACCCACCTTTTCTCCACCTCTCACTCCAGAACCTTGGACAGACTAATTAATCACAGAGCAGTTGTCATCAAGCCAGCTGGTCACCGCCTGCCTTCAGTATTTGACTTGTTTCCTGTCCTGAAGTGCTACAGAAGTTAATGACCTAAAAAATTGCCCATCTATCATGTGAACCTAGTTAAGAGGAATTGTTTGATTTTTATGAAGTGTAAATAATATATTTGGAGACACATTTTCAAACATGTGTCAGCCTATGTGTAAGAAATGGCTCCCTAAACAAGGTGGGACAAATTGGCTGGCTAATAGAGCTTAATGACAGATTTTCCATTAATCAGAATGAAGAATGTGCTTCATTAAGATAATTAAGCGAGCACGTGTGCAGGTGATACTTATTGCACACAAATTTCCAAGTTTATTGCTTTCCCTTGAATAAATTGAGAGAGAAGTCCTGGCAGTGTTTCCTTGTTTGCATTAAAATGATCAATAGCAACAAATTCCTAGCTTTGTTTTTAAGCTGCTAGTAACTAGTATCTTGTCCTCTGCAGGTGAAAGGGGCAGGTGAGATACTTGCTGCTCTTCCTTCCACCAGTCTGTATGCTCATCACCAGGCACCTTGGATCCCCCAGTGAACTATAGAATTAGAAAGGACCTCAGAAATCTCAAAGTAATTCATTTTATATCTGAACATTGAAATCCAGAGAGCGGAAAGTGACTTGGCCAGTGCCACACAGTACGCTAGTGCCAGAGCTGTCTGTGGGATAATGGGACTAATGCTAAACTGAGAACCAACATGCCTGGGTTGACATTAGGGAAGTTATATAACTTCTCTGTTCCACAGTATCTTCATCTGTAAAATGGGGAAAGTAGTTAGCATAGGGCCAAGTACAAACAAATGGGCTTTTTGTTTAGTCCTTTTTCTACGATACCATTATATACTTTTGAGCATACACTGAAGATTATAGAGGAGAAGCTGATGTCAGGGAGAATGGGCAATTAATAACCAATGCTATTGCCTTTGTTTTTTTCTGTAGGATCCTCAGTCTTCCACAATGAACCCTGTTTACAGCCCCGTGCAACCTGGGGCTCCTTATGGCAACCCGAAGAACATGGCCTACACGGGTGAGTGATGTGAGAATGGCTCTCATTTTGAGAAATGGTGGTTAAGGATGCTACCAAATAACTTGCTGAATGACTTTTCATGTATGAAACACAAAAAGGACACTTCTGGAGATGTGTATTATACTTCCAAAAATCCTGGTAAAGCTTGAGAACTTGGAGAAGATATGTCTGAGGAACAGCAGAGTTGGAAATGACATTTTTGAGACTAAGGATCATTGAATTTTTAACTAGTGGGAAGGAAGGGAGGTAACATTTATTTATTGAGTACCTACCATAGGTCTGGCCTGTGCTGGTTGCTTTTACATACCTTATTTCACTTTAACCTTACAGCAGTTCTACACAGTATAGCTTATTATCACCATTTCTAGATGAGAAAATCATAGAAGCCACAAAGCAAAACAAAATTAGATATTTGAACCCAGCTCTGATGATTCTGAAGGCTAATCTTTTTCCTGAACTGCATACCAAGCTGTTTCCTACTTCTGACTTTGTGTACATTGTCATTCTGTCTGGAATGCCATTGTCCCCTGACAACTTTACCTTTTTCCTTAAGAACGCAACTCTGAACTCAGTGCTTTTCCAGAAATCATTCTTTCCCTTACTTAACTTTAGGCAAGTTCTCTAATGTTCCAGCGCCCGGGGTTCTCATATATAAAATGAGGACAGTATTATTATTTTGTTTCATAGGGCAGTTGTAAAAATTACATGAGCTAGTATAAGTTACTGGGCAAATAAGACTGGGCACAAAGTGAGTGCTTAATAATGGTTATTATTATTTACAAATAAATAAAGATGGATAGGATATATGGCAATGGAAGTGAATGAGAAAATTATGCAAGTTGCCTGGCATGATGCTTAACATTAACACATCATAAGCCTTCAAAAATATTAACGAATATAAATCTAGATGGAGGTAACAGTATAAATAAACACACAGAGGTTAAGAAGGTGGTCAATTCTTGACTATACAGAGTATAGGTAATACTTGAGCTTAGCTGGAGATAAGAGTAGAAAAGGAGAGACGTGGGAAAGGAGGTTCAAAAAGTAGATTAAAGTTTTGGTGCCAGGACTGGGGGTAAGGGGATGGGAGAGTTTTGCCCCAGAAGAGAGTCATTGGCAGTGAGTGGAAGATGTGGAATGTACCAGTTCCTTCTTAATAATTCCTCCTTGTACACTTTATTATATGTACTGAATAACCTCCTGAGACTGAGAGTGGAGAGATCTCAGGGACCCCATTGTCTGGTTGTTTCCAAACTTTGTTCTACAAGAACACTAGGAAGAGTGTTTCAGAGAGTCCTCAAATATTTGATTTGAGTTTTTAAAGATTGAGAACTGTTTTTATGAAACATAGATACATGTAAGAGGATCAGTGTGTGAACTTAAGCTTCTAAGAATGCGTGTTAATTTTTTAAAAAAACTGCTACTGTCAGGTTTCAGTCTAAAGTGTCAGTTCTTGATGTGCTCATAGCTGAAGAATGACCAGACACACCAAAGTAAGGCAAACACAAAAATGAGGTTTATTGAGGAGAAAAAGATAGGATTATAGAGCAAGAGCAAGATAGAGATTTACAGAGCATGATACATCTGCCACAGATGACAACTGGACCCACTGGCACAGCAGAGGGAGAACAAAAGGAAGAGCAAAAAGGGGGCTGGTTATGGTCTGCATCTTGTTTTATAGTGCCCAGATTGGGACCTCCCTAGTGGTTCAGAGGTCACCATAAAACCACTTTGATTGGACAGTTGGGAGTTGCATGACCTGTCTTGCTAGGTGTGTGGGTTGTACTAGGACAATTTCCAGACTCTATAGTACCCATGCTGCTTAGCCCTTGGGCTACAAGAGTCCTCTGCATTCTTTTGCAGTTGGCGCACTAAGTTATGATTGGCAGATTCGTAGGGTATTTCTTCCTCCCCCCAGGTATGGCAGTCTCTCAGGAGAGGATTAGGGTGGGGTAGGACCAAGATGGGGGTCTAGGACCCACCCTTGTTTTTCTTCCCAGGTGGGGCAATTGCAGCAACACAACAGTACCCACTTTCATCCCTAGGAGACCTGGAATCCCTCTCCAACTACCTAACACTACTATTTACAGCTGCTTATGTTTTCAAATCAGGATTTTCTCAATGCTATGCAACTAAATTAACATTCAGAAATATAGTGGTTCCCATCTCTCCTGAACAAGCAAATAAAAGGAAAAAACCCACAGGAATCAAAGAAATAAAAATTTAAAAAACAAAAAATAAGAAATATATTAGAGGTTGAACCTGTCTAATAAAGTTAATTTCTAGTAACAAAGACCCATGGAACGGTACCTCATACCCTACTAGCTCTGGGAGCTTGTTGCTTTTCCCATTCCCAGTTCAGGCTATTCTAGCAACCTAAGGTCCTTTGCCAGAGGGGACTGAACTGCTTTGACATGATGGGGAACTCAGGTCTTTATGATTTCAGAGTATACGTACTTTCTGTTACAGCAAGCTAATTTGTCTTAGAATATGTGCTCTTTTCACTGTTCCCAGTGATAAACTAAAGAAGAGGGAGTTTTAGTTTGCCCCACTGAACCTACTACAAACTGCTGAGCAAGAACAGCCTTCTAGCTCCTCAAAGGGAAGGCTCCCTAGTCTTAAAATCTGAAAAGAGACAGATTCAGGAACATCTGGAGAGGAAGAATGGAAAAACAAACTGAAAAATAAATAAACAGAGAAATTATAGTCAATGAAAATTAGGGAAGGAAAAGCAAGAAAAGTTTGCTTCAAGAAGGGAAGGGTCAGGGGTGTTAAATGATATAGAGCTGTCAAATTAGGATGAGGGCTGAAAAGGGTCCATTGGATTTAACAACAAGATTACTCATACCTATAGTGAGAATAGCTAATAAGAACTCTCTTTAGAGGCTCTTCTTCAACTACAGATGAGAAAGTAATTAAGTTACCTGAGAGGTCTTTTCTGAGCAGAGGAGATTAGTTTGAACTTCAAAGGGGGTTTTGCTGGAGCAAAACTTTTTAGTTTTTAAGACTAGGGAGCCTTCCCTTTGAGGAGCTAGAAGGCTGTTCTTGCTCAGCAGTTTGTAGTAGGTTCAGTGGGGCAAAGTGGAAGGGATCAAGTCATTTTTAATATAGTTTGCTTCAGAGGCAATGGGATGGTGGCCAGAGGGAACAAAGGGGTCAGAAACACTTCTGATTTGAAATTCTCTCTAAAATCTTAAGATGGGAAATACAATATAGCTTTGCAATACTATATATATTCTAGTAAGCAGCTGTCTTCTAGCCAATTGACAATGTTCTTTCTCTCTCTGTCTTTTTTAAAGCTACTTTACTGAGTACTTACTGTGTGCCAAAAACTGAGCTCAGTATTTTACAGATAAATGTTCTAATAGTATCAGTGTCCAGGTATGGCCCAAATGAGGACAAGTTCGGTACTTGTCTCCACCATAGTTTGGTACTTGTCCCCATGGTGGAATGAAGAACAAGGACAAGCGGTTTGAGGAGAAGGAAAGGGAAATTTATTAATTTGCTGGCAAATGAGGAGAATGGCAGACTCTTGTCTTAAAGTACCATTTTCCTCCCTATAAGCAGAAGTATAGAGCTTTTAAAGGGGGGTTTTCAGCTCCAGGCTATTGCTGCTTAACTATAGCTGATGGTCCTTATCAACCTCATCTCCTGTGAAGACAATCTCAATCTCATGACCTCTACCCTTGTGACCTCTACCCTCTGCCTGGACAATTCTGTTGAGCCATCTCCTGTGGTACAAAGAACACTCTCCTGCCCCTCTGATTACTGGCCTCAGGCAGGGATGCAGGTTTTAATTCCCAAAAAGAGTGTGTGTGTGTTGCGGGGAGTGGGGGTTAAAGAGACAACTTTAAAACAACTACTTTACCCTTTCTTCAGGCTATTTCCCCTGTTACAAAAAGATGTTTTTCAGAATATGTTGGAATTGGGTCTAGAATCTAAGTCTCCACGTTCTGAGTCTGTGTATTCATTGTCTCTGTACCACAGAATAAAAAGCAAAGTTTCATCCATCTTTCTCTATGTCCTGTCCTGGCCACTTCCCACTCCTCTGCTGACCCACACCAGTTCAAGTGCTCTCTCTCTCTGACTCCTGGGAATTTCCTATTTCAGCCAATAGCAAACATAGGTCCAAATGCTACAAATACCCCAACAAAAGATATGACCCTCAGGTTAGAAGGTTAAGAAATTGATCTTCTCAAAGACTTTACTCTCTTTTTTTCACCAGTGTCTTTTTTTTTTTTTCTGGAATGCTTGTTTTGCTTAAAAGAATTGAGTCAATTTAAGAAGCAGATTTGTATTTGTATTTAACACAACAATTTATCGCCCAGAGGAGTAAGATTAAAAAGTAAAATCTTTCTCTTCGTTGATCCAAGCCCTACCCGATTCACTCTCCTTTGTAAGGATCACCTAGTGTAGGTTTTAAGATTAACTGACATTTGTACTTTGTTTATTCTTTGCAAAGAACTTTTGTGGGTTTTTCCCCTTCATATTTGTTTCTTATAACAACTCTGGGAGATAGCCCTTATTTTCCAGATAAAATGACAGGATCAGCTTTCCCAAGGTCACACTGTATGATATAGCCCCAACTAACCCCAGATTTTCTGAGTTAAAAACTAAGCACTTTTACTGCTCTAGCATGCCTCCCTGTATCTTGGACACAATAGTGATTAGGATCTCAGATAAGCCTCCAAAAGGGATTCTGATTCCTGAAACTGCTCCAGCAAAACCCCCTTTGAAGTTCAAACTAATCTCCTCTGCTCAGAAAAGACCTCTCAGGTAACTTAATTGCTTTCTCATCTGTAGTTGAAGAAGAGCCTCTAAAGAGAGTTCTTATTAGCTATTCTCACTATAGATATGAGTAATCTTGTTGTTAAATCCAATGGACCCTTTTCAGCCCTCATCCTAATTTGACAGCTCTATATCATTTAACACCCCTGACCCTTCCCTTCTTGAAGCAAACTTTTCTTGCTTTTCCTTCCCTAATTTTCATTGACTATAATTTCTCTGTTTATTTATTTTTCAGTTTGTTTTTCCATTCTTCCTCCCCAAGATGTTCCTGAATCTGTCTCTTTTCAGCCTTTTCTTCCCTGGTTTACCCATTAAAAGTTGATGTTGGCTGGGTGCAGTGACTTATACCTGTAATCCCAGCACTTTGAGAGGCCAAGGTGGGGGGATCTCTTTGAGGCCAGGAGTTCAAGATCAGCCTGGGCAACATACTGAGACCCTGTCTCTATAAAAAATAAAAAATTAGCTGGGTGTGGTGGTGTGTGCCTGTAGTCCTAGCCATTTGGGAGGCTGAGGTGGTAGGATCCCTTGAAGCCAGGAGTTTGAGGTTATAGTGAGCTGTGATTGCACCACTACATTCCAGCCTGGGCTGTGTGGCTGAGACACTGTCCCTTTAAAAAAAAAAAGTTGGTGTTGCCCAAGGGCCCAGTTTCTCTTCTTCCTGAGCCTTAGCTACTGTTTGTAGGCCTATGATTCATGAACTCTAGCTCTGTGGCAAACCACTCTTCTGAGCTTCAGACTAGTTGATCTAGCTGTCTTCTGAACATCTCTTCCATGAATGTCTCATACTTTGCTCAGACTTAATTATGTCTAAAACAGAGCTTCTTATCTTACTTTTTCCCTGTAACCCACTTTTCCTTTTATCAGTCTGTGATTAG
The DNA here is from genome assembly GCF_020740605.2 of Lemur catta. Taxonomy (NCBI): domain Eukaryota; kingdom Metazoa; phylum Chordata; class Mammalia; order Primates; family Lemuridae; genus Lemur; species Lemur catta. The sequence goes on from NC_059134.1 coordinate 58,814,415, forward strand.
TACCACCACTGCCTGTTTCCTCAGATTAGAAAATATCATCCTTGATTCTCTTTTCTCTTTAGCTTTCTAAAACCAGTCATTAAGTCCTGCCTTATAAAAAAAACTGTGGTAAAATATACATAACATAAAATTGTTTACCATCTTAACCATTTTTATGTATACAGTTCATTGACATTAAGTACATTCATATTGTTGTGCAACCATCACTGCTATCAATCCATAGAACTCTTTTCATCTTGTAAAATTGAAACTCTGTATGCATTAAACAATAACTCCCCATTTCCCCCTTCTCCCAGTCCATTCTACTTTCTGTCTTATAAATCTGACTATTCTAGATGCCCATATAAATGGAATCATACAGTATTTGTCCTTTTGTGGCTTATTTTACTCGGCCTAATGTCCTCAGGGTTCATCCATGTGTAAGAATTTCCTTCCCTTTTAAGGCTGAAGAATAGTGCTCGCTTTGGCAGCACATATACTAAAATTGGAATGATATAGAGAAGATTGGCGTGGCCCCTGTGCAAGGATGACATGAAAATTCATGAAGTGTTCCATATAAAAATAAAGGAAAAAAAAAAAGAAAAAAAGGCTGAATCACATATCATTGTAAAAAAACCCAAACTCTGGGAAATAATTTAAAGAGGTTTATTTTGAGCCAGGTATGTGAGACTGTGGCCCGGAGACACATACCCAAGAAGCCTTGAACAAGTGGTCTCACTATGGTTGGGTTACACTTTGGTTTTATACATTTCAGGGAGACAGAAATTACATATAAAGTCATAAATCAATACATGGAAAGTGTACATTGGTTTGGCCCAAAAAGACAGTACATCTCCAAGTGGGAGATTACAGGTTATGAGTGGGTTTAAAGATTCTTTGATTTGTAATTGGTTAAAGAAACGAAGCTTTGTCTAAAGGCTTGGAATGTTTTAAGTTAAGGTAAGGAAGTCTGTTAATCAGAGACAAGCCCCCCGGACATATACCTGCAGGTGTGGTTAAGCTTTGTCTTGTGTAGCCTTAGGCCTGTTAATGAGCCACAAAGGATGTCTCCCAGAAAGGAAGGGGGCATGACGAGGCATGTCTGACCCCCCTTCTCAGGGCCAGCAATTCAGCTTTATGGTATTTCTGGGGTCCCCTTGGCCAAGAGGGTTTTGCTGGGGACTTACGATTTTATTTTAATTCACATATATATATGCAATATTTTGTTTATCCATTCATCTGTCAGCGGACACTTGGGTTGATTTTACCTTTTGGCTGTTGCAAATAATGCTATTTTGACATGGATTTACAAATAACTTTTAAAGACCTTGCTTTCAGTTCTTTTGGATACATATCCAGAAGTGGAATTTCTGGGTGATAAGGTAATTCTGTTTTTGATTTTGTTACATTTGGCACCTATCCTCAAGGCTGTATCAGAAGACCGAAAACGGTTTGAGGAAAGAGAAGTTTATTACTTTGCAGGCAGAGGAGGAGGATGGAGACTCCTGTCTGAAATGCCGTCATCCTCCTAATAAGCAGAAATGCAGAGCTTTTAAAGGATGGGTTCTCAGCTTCCGGCAATTATTATTCAGCTACAGTTGATGATTCTGATCATCCCATCTCCTCTGAAGACAATCTTATGACCTCCATCTGGGACCTCCCTTTACCAGGTCCGACTGGGCCATCCATCTCCTGTTGCACAAATAACAAAAACCTTACCCTGCCCTTCCCAGCCACTGGCCTGAGGCGGGGATGCAGGTTTTAGTTCTCAAAAAGGAGTGGAGAATGTTTTAAAGAGACAGAAAATATTATTGCCATTTTTTCAGGCCATTCTCTCTGTTACATATTCCCTACTGTCAATATTTCCCTTCCATATCTATGGGAAGAGGTGTGATACTCTTGTTACAATGTGAGGAACCGCCATACTGTTTTCCTAGTGGCTACACCATTTTACATTCTCCCATGCGGTGTACAGATGTTCCAGTTTCTGCACATCCTTGCCAATGCTTGTTTTTCTCTCTCTAATAGCCATTATAATCAGTGTGAAATATCTTTTTAAAAAAACCTCCTTTACACTTCTCAGATTAGACCTTTCCTCCCGGTCCTTCCCACTCTTATCATTTAGGCCATTGTTACTCTTTCTGGGATTATTTAAATTACCCTCTAACTGGTCTTCCTAACTCCTATAACATACCTTCTCTCCAGTCTGTTCTTTACATAGCAGCTAGAATCACTTTTCTAATTTGAAAATTTGACCACATTATTCCAGGGTTTAAAACCCTTCAGTGACTTTTTACTGTCCTTTGGATAAAGTCCAAATTTCTTAGCTTGCAATAGTACCTCATTTTCTTTCTTTCTTTCTTTTTTTAAATTTATTTAAATTTATTTTATTTTTTATAGGAAGGGCTGGGGGGTTGTGAGGAGAGGTGTTCAGTTGCCTTGGTTTGTTTTTGTTGAGACAGAGTCTCCCTCTGTCACCCTGGGTAGAGTGCAGAGGCGTCATTGTAGCTCACTGCAACCACCAACTCCTGGGCTCAAGTGATCGATCCTTCTGCCTCAGCCTCCGAGTAGCTGGGACTACAGGTGCTCTCGCAACACCTGGCTGGGCTTTTTTTTTCCTTTCTTTTTGGTAGGGACAGGGTCTCACTCTTGCTTAGACTAGTCTCGAACTCCTGAGCTTAAGCAGTCCTCCCGCCTCGGACTCCCAGAGTGCTAGGATTACAGGCTTGAGCCACTCCACCTGGCCAGGATCTCATTTTCGTGACCTGACCATTTAGATTTCTTTAGCCTATCTCCTGCTCATCTTATTTATCTATATTCTCAGTCCACTTGGTGGCTAGTAGTATGTTTTTATTTAGAATTATAAGATTATTAGAGATCATCAAGTCCAATGCTATTCTCAGATAAGGAACCTGAGGACTGATAAGTGCCTAAGGTAAGCACTTACTAAGATTTGCTAGCCAGGGTGTGGTGCTTCATGCCTGTAATCCCAGCTACTTGGGAGGCTGAGGCGGGAGGATCACTTGAGCCCAGGAGCTATGATCATGCCACTGCACTCCAGCCTGGGTGACAGAGCGAGACCCTGTCTCAAAAACAAAAACAATAACAACAAAAAACTTGGCAATGAATTCAATGTCTGATTTATTCCTGTATCTGTAGTACCTAGCATGCCTCCTGGCATGCTATGAATATTGACTAAATAGTTTTTGGACAAATGGGTAGACAAAGAGATGTAAGAGGTGGAAGTAGAACCCAGAACTTTGGCAGCCAATATAGTTCTCTTTCTATTTACCTTATACTGCTTCCTCCCCCCATCCCCCAAGACACTTCTTTAGATTTCTTTAAACAAGGTAACTCTATCATCTTCTTAGGTCATTTCTTACTTTTTTGAGTTTTCTCTATAAAATAGGGATAATAGTACCCACTTATTTCAAAAGTGCTTTGATGATTAGGTGATATGTATAAAGTATCTGGTATGCAGTTGGGCTCTTACTAGTTACTAAACAATCAGCAGCCATTGTTTTGTTATTAGTCATCATTATATCCCCAGCACCTAGCACAGTGACTGGTACAGAGTAGGCTCTCAGTAAATTTTGAAGGAATAAGGAGAAGGAGGGAAGAAAGAAATAAAGGGAAGGAGATGGGAATCTAATGAGTGAAGGACGTCACAGCAGAGAAGTATGAGATCGGGTTTAGGAAAAGACTTCTGTGATTTGTCTGTCCTTGCTAATAAGTAGCCCTCTAATATGGCAAGGAGAGTCTGGGACACATAGCCAATGTGAGAGAGATTGTTCTTGCTTTGTAGATGAATAAAAATTTCATTTGGATGATCTGTTGCAACTGGGCAACCCTTCTAGATGGACCATAATCAGGGAGACTTTTCTGCTTATGAGTCATGTGGAGACAGCAGAAATCCTGAGAGAAAACAAGGGGATCATCTCCACTTGCCTACTTGGTTTATAGCAAATATTGTTTTTTAGAACACTGATAGTTGAAGTCTGACAATTCCTTTGAGCTATTTAGCAAGGAAAAGCTGTCTTCTGACCTCTTAGGTTATCTATGTAGTCAGCCTTGAACCAGCTCACTTTGAGTCAAAGCTTCTTTGCAAAGAAAGCCAGATTTGACTTTTAAAAACAAAATTTGACTCCCCTATGACAAATTTTCTCTAAAGCATGAGAGAACAAGGGTGCATAAACCCTCATAAAATAATACATAAGAAGTACAATACAACTTAAAATTACCATTTCTGATCTCATTTAATCCTTACAACAGTACTGTGATGTAGAAATTTCTATTAAAACATCCATTTTACAGATGAAGAAAGACTTATAAAGGTTAAAAAACAGTTACAAGGTCATACTGCTAGTAAACAGTAGAGCCAAGACTAGAGTTTAGGTTCATTGGCCTCCAAATCCAAAGCCAGTTCTCTTTCCGTTCCACCAAGGTGTCAGCCAACACCTCTTTGGGTTTCAGAGTGAATATAAGTAGCGAGTGTATGTCTATCTCTGATACCGGTGTGATGCTAAAACAAAAAGCAGATGGGTTAAACCTGTCAGGGCAAGAATCAGGTACGTTAAACGGTATTGCTATTTGTTTGTGACTGATTTACTTTCCTGGATCACAAAATGATTTCCTACCTTTGTAGAAAAGAACACCTTTTCTCCTAAAGCAGGAAGTATTGGTGTTGTTGGGTTGTTAGTATTCTCCTGCTTACAAATCCTTCTTGACTTCCTGTTCTCTATAAAAGTTGTTTGTTTACTTGTCTATCTTTCTAGACTGTGAACTCCTTGAGGGAAGAAATCATGTACTTCCTGTCCCCAGAATAGACACTTAGTTACTCATCAAGTATATGTTGAGTTAAATTATTATTACTAGTTTGTATTAATTACGTTATTGTTGCTGTTAATTATTATAGTAATAACTACCATTAATTACTGTCACTGGAGTGCTAGGCATTTAACAGATTCTTTAATTCTCATGATAATCCTTCAAGGGAGAGCTATTATTTTACATATGAGGGAATAGGTTCAACTAAGTTAAGTAACTTTCCCAAAGTCATATAGTTTATAAGAGTCTCCTTAAGTGAAATATGGATATACTTTTTTTTAAAGAAGCTTATCATGCTAATATATACATAACATAAAATTTACCATTTTAGCCATTTTTAAGTATGCAATTCAGTGGTATTAAATACATCTACAATATTGTGTACCATACCCGCTATTTCCAGAACTTTTTCATCATCCTAAACAGAAATTCTGTATCCATTAAAAAATAACTCCCCTTTCCCACTCCTTCTAGCGCCTAATAACCCCTAATCTGCTTCCGGTTTCTGTGAGTTTGCCTATTCTAGATATGTTACTTAAATGGAATCAGACAATATTTGTTTATCTATTCATCTGTCTTTTTAAATGCCTTGGAATCTGTTTCAGCCAGTAGAGGTTGAAACCACAGCTGTCAGCCTCTGTATTGGCCTCTCAGTGACCAAAACCAGCAATCAAAATGCAAAACTCTGATACTGGAGGACTAGGTCCTTACTGCCCACCCTAGCTCCAGCAAGCAGCACCAGGGACTGTGGGGATGGTAGCTGCTAGGCAGAAGGCTGAAATTCTCTGAAATTTACTAGGCTCCTCATCAAGCTCTCCCCTGGATGCTGCAAGTATTCTGACTAGACTCCAGAGTTCCAAAATAGTTATTTCAGGCATTTTGTTCCTGCTCAGTAGTTGTTCAGGTGGAGTGATAGATTCCTGGAGCTTCCTATTCTGCCATTGTTCATAACATCACTCCCAATATAAGTATCCTTAAAAACAACAACAACAACAAAAACCTCTGGTGTCATATAAAAAAAGGTTTTTTGCCATTGCATAAAAGTAAGTATCAGGTAAGGATTTTTTTTCTTTACTGGGTAAGTTCTTGCTATATCACAGTATGCTTTGCAAATAAAGAATAGCCATCATCCCACGTTATGGTAGGAGATGTGCTTTCCACGTATCCATTCACAGTGACAGATTCTCACAATTAGCTGAAGTCTTGTCATAGCAGTATATTTAGTCATTGTCATATTTCTATAAAACGATGGAAAATTGTCCTATAGCCCACTTTGTTACCTGTCTTCTGCCCTGGTGGAGAGAAAAAATCTTTACTCATTACTATGCTGAGAGCTTTGAGTTAAGATTTAGGTGCCTGAGGCTGGGCACGGTGACTCATGCCTGTAATACTAGCACTCTGGGAGGCCAAGGCAGAAGGATTGCTTCAGCTCAGGAATTTGAGACCAGCATGAGCCCTGAGCAAGAGTGAGACCTCATCTCTACTAAAAATAGAAAAAATTAGCCGGCTGTGGTGGCGTACTGCTGTAGTCCCAGCTACTTGGGAGGCTGAGACAGGAGGATCATTTGAGCCCAGGAGTTTGAAGTTGCAGTGAGCAATGATGATGCCATGGCACTCTAGCCTGGGCGATAGAGCAAGACTCTGTGTCAAAAAAAAAAAAAAAAAGAGATTTAGGTGCCTGCTTATGTCTGGAGAGATTTCATTTAAGGTTTTGCATTAAGGTATTTCAAATCTGCTGCCACCCTCTTGGGTTCTGGTGGTTACATCTTTTCTCTGGAAAGCCATTCTTTGGTTTGCTGAACAGAGCCTTGGGGAACACCAGATTCCAGCTCTGATTCAAGTTAATAGTAATTCTGTGTGGCTGTGAGCACCCGAGTTGTACCAGGCATGAGCTGGAGGCTTTATATATTTTATCTCACTTAGTCCTTATAGCATCCCTGGAAAATAGATATTATTAAGTTTTATAGATTAAAAATCTGATGCAGGGAGGTCAAATGACTTTTCCAAGGTCATAGAGAATTTCCTTCTGGTTTACCCAGCTCTAAAGGCCTTTTCTCTGTCCCATACTGAAAGAAGGAAAGGCCTAGAATTTAAAAAGTCCTTTATTTTGGCTCCATTTCCTCATTCAGAAAATGAGGAGATTGCTCCTCATGATGCTTAGGAGCTATTAAAAGAGAAGGAGTAAGCCAAAAAAGTGCTCCCTTCCCCTCCAGTAGAGATCTGCTCATTCCTATTTTATAGATTGGGCTTCCGGGTGAGATTTTGTTTGATGACAGGGTTCTACTGCCTTAGGAGGGGGCCTAAATGAACTGGACTGGATGAACTTTGACCTTCCAGTTTTGTTATATACTCTGTTCCTCAAATCGTTAGATTATCAGTTTTGTGAAGATGCACACACAGTGACTATGTGTCCTTTGTGTATATGGTTTCTCCTAGACTCCCCTGCTTAACCAGCACAGATCTGTAAGAAATGGAAAGACATAGGTGTGTAACGAGACTGTTACAGTTCACTGAGACAAATCCTGTCTCAGAGGGATGTGCCACTATATTCCAAATGCCTACCCTAATAAATATATGTTCGCATTGCTGTGGAAGCATGGTATGTGGGGGGAGGGTCACTACTCTGTCAGAGGTTGTTGTCGTGAAAGCTTTCTGTGAAGGCAAGTATGGAACCAGATTTTTTTTTTTTCATGTCAGACGGGTCATGTGACGACGTTGTAACAAGGTTTAAGGGAGGTACATCTCACACATGAGGGAGAAACCTAATTATCTCACTCTCACGAACTATGAAAGGACCTGGAACTAGGTCCTGAAGCATGAGGAGGAGTTCTAAGTTCCAAGTCTCATTCTACTACTGATGAGCGGGAGACACTGGACAAGTCCTACCCGTTTCTCTTGCCTTCACTTTCCCATCCAGGCTATGAGGGGCTCATGTGAGTTATTTAAAAATTTCCTTTCCAGTTCTAACATTCTAGGCATTAATCTTTAAATTTTTGTTAGAGCTCTTTCATTGTAAATCAACTGGCTAACTCCTTCCCTTAATCTATTTCTTTTGTCTCTTATTGAACATAATTTTCTGTGCCACTTTTTGGAATCCCTGGTGTTAATGAATGGAACAAGTAAGATGAGGTAAGCTCCCGGCTGTCACTCAGATCCCTCTCTACACTGCCAGTAGCTTCTCTCAGCCTACGCTTCTTTCCCCAAGGCTCCTGATGATCTTGGACAAGATCAATAGAAAACCATGAAAGCCTGTTCCCAAGTATCCTATGAAAGGTCAGTTATAGCCATAGCTACCACCAGTGAGTGAATTTCCCTTTCCTGCTAATTAAGCTCATGCAATTTAATTTAGTTTTCTATTAGTTACTTATGGTTTCCTAGTCAATGGTAATATAATTTTTGTGTCCCTAAATACAGCTGAAATTCAGTGGGACATTGACAAAGGACTTGAAGAGCTGTGCTGCATAGATTCTTACTGGAATGACTTCCCGTTGCTTAATGTAGTGGGGGGAGTTTACACTTCAAGTCAGAAGACCTGAGTCTGACTCCTGGCTCTACCTTTCAAAACTTGAACAAGTCACTTTACTTCTAATGGCCTCATTTCCCTCCTCTGTAAAAATGGGAATAATACCTGTCCTATCAATTGCTTGTGAAACGTTTAAGGAGATAATTGAATCTGTAAGAGTTTTTTTTTTTAGAGGGAGAGAGATGGGGTCTTGTTCTGCCACTGGGACTGTAGTACAGTGGTGCAATTATAGCTCACTGAGGCTTCCAACTTTTAGGCTCAAGGGATCCTCCTACCTCAGCCTCTGGAGTAGCTAGTATTACAGGAACCACCATGCCCAGCTATAAAAGACTTTTAAGACATTAACTGCCATGAGAGTAGTATTTAACTCACACTAATTTTGAGCCCAGGGCCTTGTGAAGCATATGTAACTCACACGTCTCTTCACCTTGGGAACTGTGCGAAGTATTTTTCAAGTTGCGTATAACTCACACACAGAAAACAATAAAAAATAACAAATTTTTCATTAAATTAGAAAACATTGTTTTGTTTTCGAAGTTTTTATGCTGTTTTCATAATAAAACACTGTGGCCCCAAGGAAATATTTTTTTTTCCTAGTGTAGCAGTCAGTATGTTAAATGAGGCAAATCTAGTCATGGAGCTCAGTTGATAATTGGACTGACTGTTCTTGTCCTGAAGGTTAACTGCTTGAAGGCTCGGCCAGGAGTTTGTTGAGATTAGCAACTTTAATAGTGCTGAAATGTTCCTTTTCTGTGTTTTGAAGAGAACTCCCTGGCATTTGGAGGCAGAATTGGCCTGCTTCCTGGAGTTCTACTTTTCAGTGGAATCACAGGGCTTCAGAGCAGGAACTGGAGAGGCCCACAGCTTGGAAAAAAAAGAATATCTTGGCCCGGCGCGGTGGCTCACGCCTGTAATCCTAGCCCTCTGGGAGGCCGAGGTGGGTGGATCGCTCGAGGTCAGGAGTTCGAGACCACCCTGAGCGAGACCCCGTCTCTACTAAAAATAGAAAGAAATTATCTGGCCAACTAAAAAATATATATAGAAAAAATTAGCCAGGCATGGTGGCGAATGCCTGTAGTCCCAGCTACTGGGGAGGCTGAGGCAGTAGGATCACTTAAGCCCAGGAGTTTGAGGTTGCTGTGAGCTAGGCTGACCTCACAGCACTCACTCTAGCCCTGGCAACAAAGTGAGACTCTGTCTCAAAAAAAAAAGAACATCTGGGTAGAGCAGATACCCCCTACTCCAGTTATGCTCCACATACCACAGAGTAAGTTTGTTTCTCCAGTGGATGGGTTAATAATAACAGCTATCAATTATTAACAATAATGGTTGCTATTTGTTGAGGATCCATTATGGGCCATACACAGTGTTCTGGAAACTTTTCTACCAAAGTGTACCTGACATCGGAGGGGAATTAATTCTTCTCTGGATTGATGTGGGAATGAATAGCCCACAGCAGCCATTCCAAGGGTGAAATTTATTTGAAGTCCATGTCTTATCTGCAAAATTTATAAGAGTTTTGCCTTATGGAACCATTATATAGTCATGCTTGTTTTCTATAAAAGAGATACTTTAAATTATTTACCATCTAGTAAAATTAACACCCCAGGAAAGTGTAGCATATTTACTCAGTGCTTTCATGTACCTTCCAGTATATTATTATTGAGTAAGCACAGGGATTCCTGTACCCAGTTTGAGAACTATGTCATCATTATTTTATTTAATTAAAAAAAATTTTTTTTACAAAAAACTCCATGCCACTTTATTTGAGCCTTCATCCAAAAATATAAAAGTGTTAAAAATGTGTAGATATTGACCTCCAATCCTCATAGACAGGTGAGAAGAAAGGATCAGGATAGAAGTTCAGAGTTCTTCCCACCCCCAGAGAAAAAGGAAAGCCCTAGGCATGGTATAGGATCAGAACACCAGGGCCCTATGGAGAACAGCCCCCTTCTCTCCTAGTATTGGCCCAAGTCCCTCTCACTCAACCCCCACCCTAAACTCTCCTTTTCAACCAAGAAGAAACATTTAAAATTCTTGAATCTTGTTCAGGAAGATGGTGCATAGTACATATAGCTGAACAAGGAGGGCTAGGCCTGCTTCCCTGCTTTTTGGCAGGAAGGAAAGGGCACAGCTCAGCTTCCTCCTCTTCACTCTCCTCTTCCTTCCTCTCCTCTTCATTGCAAACATCATTGCTTATTGTAACTTGGATTGACAGGACAACTTGAGATAGGCCACAGGGACTGTCATCTCCTGGTGATCATGGTTCCAGGTTACAACTTCTACCAGATTACATTCATTCTTAGCGCCCTCAGTGAGGCAGAGTGTGGTCAATTCCAGCACATGCTCCACATCATCCTCTTCCCCCATCTTGAAGGTGAAGGAGGGAATGTGGTCCGAGAGCTCACAGACGAAGAAAAAACTCTTCATAGTGACTGGGGCCAGAACCCCCAGACCTCTGACCTAAACCCCAGTAGGCTGAGTGATTGACATTATTATAATTATTTTCATCATTTGAGTACCAGTACCCATTCTCTAATAAGTCCAGTGCCAGGGGTTAGGACTGCCTGCTCACAGACCTCCCAATCTGTTTAGGAAGGGGCCAGCTGCCCCTCCTGTCATAGCTGACACATGTGTGATAGCTAACACATGACCTTACATGGAAGATATAGTTTCCAGCAGGATAGCCAACAATTCTGTCTTTTTGCTTGCACATCTTAGGAAAACTAAATAATCGGCCCCAAAAATTGGCTTTAAAAGGACTCATGTTGGGTAAGGTCAAAAGTGTGATTACTTGAAAATTGCTCAGCTGGTGGGAAAGGTACTTGAACTTAAGTGTCTAAATCAGATTTTTGCTATTACTGCTCACAGCAGGAGAAGAGGCAGAAAAATCCATAGTCCTTGGTCTTGTTTGAGCTACAAAACCACACTTCTGTTACCTCCAAAGGTCTCTGTCTGCCAGGGAGAATCTTTGGCCTCCACTGTCACCACAAGTGCTGTCACAATATGTAAGTTTATGTTGAGTTCACTGAACTGTGTTGTGTTATGCCTGTATGGCAGGAGGCCTGGAATCTTTGCAGGACCATAAGATAGGTAGGGGTGGGCAGACAGTCAAGACCCCAGACCTTTCCTCCTCTTTCCCTCCTTTGGGTGGACATGAGCTGGGAGAACTGAATTGAAATTCAGACAAGAGGGCACAGTGTTCAAAGGGGGGACCTGTTCCTGAACAGCTGTTATAATTGGGGTTACTGACAATCCTGAATTTCCAGAGAAGCTTGGAGCCTTCAGGAGGGAGGCTGAGTGATTGACATCATTATAATCATTTTCATCATTTGAGTACCCCATTCCCTAATAAGTCCAGTGCCAGATTTTTCTCATGTAGCTTAGTAGTTAAGAACTGTTTACATTTGAATCTCAGCTCTATCATTTGATCACTGTGCATCAGTTATAAATGCCTTAAGATGCTACTGGAAGACTTGATTAACGGTAGCTTAAATAAATAGGCAAACAGGAGGTATGTTTTTCTCACATTAAAAAAAATGTCTCAAAGTTTTCTGACTTGGGGGAAAAAAAAAGTCTGAAGGTCAGTGGCAGGTGGCATTATTAGGCCAATGATTTCAAGACCAATATCCCCATGACTCTTTCCTTTCCCTCGTGATCTAAGATGGCTACTACAGCTCTAGGCATCATGTCTGTGATCGAGGTAGGAAAAGGGGGGTATGGGGAACATCAGTAATATCTGTCCTTTTCCTAGGAAAGCAAAGACTTTCCCAAAATATCCCCAGCAGACGACTGTGTACATCTCATTGGTCAGAACCGTTCTATGTGGCTACTCCTAGGAGCTAGTGAGGCTGGAAGAGTGAGTAGTTAGCTTTTCCAGCTTCAGTAGTAGAGGCAGGCAAGGGCAAGAGGGTTGGGAATGAATGAGCATTGAGTTAGCTAGCCCGTGATATCTACCACAATGATGTGGACAAATAAACCAGCTTCTCTAGTTGGTTTTCTCATCTGTAAAATAAAGATAATAGTAGAACCTACCTCATGAAGGGGTTGTGAGGATTAGATGGGATTAATGTGAAGTGCTTAGCTAGTGTCAATATTAATACTTGACACATAATAAATAATACTAATTGTTTCTATTATTAGCATTATCATCATCTCGACTCTGCCAAGTAATTATTATCCCATTTTACATGAGAGGTAGCTGAAGCCCAGTGAGTGGAAGTAACTTGCCTGCAACCACAGTTTGAAATGACATAACCGGGATTAGAGCCTATTTCTGAATCTAAAGTCCATGCTTTTTTTTCTGCAGTGGAAATTGAGTCAGAAGGGAAATGGTGGTTAGCAGGTAGGTTTGTCTTGGCCAGACCCAAGGCATCATCATAGGCTTGGTGATTAGGGAAGGAGGAAGACTGAAAAGAACAGGTTTGGGTGGTGAGATCCCAAGCACAGGGAGAACCACAATTTAGGGGGTCATCACTGGACTGATACTAGATCACTCAAATGGGGGATGAGCATTTGCTAAAAGTAGAAATGTAATTTGATAAAGATTATAAGAAAAACCAGTTATCGGAGTAGCCAGAAGGAACCTCAATGTAGCCTGAAGGGAGGAGATCAAGGGAGACTTTTTGGAGACAGAAGTGAAGTGAAGGGCAAGGGAAGGACTATCCAAGCATTGAGGACAGCCTGAACAATGCATGGAGTAGAACAGTCAGATGGAGTGTGTTAGAACAGCTGTGTGTTTGGTGTGAATGATGTGTAAAATGCCAGGCCAGGCTTGGCAAGAGAAGAAATAGGATTTCTAAATATATAGGAGCCAGAGTTGGAGGGTCCTGAGACCATACTAAGAAGTTTGGAACTTTATCCTTGGTGATGAGAAACCACCAGAGAGTGGCATGATGGATAGACTGGGCATTTCTGAAAGATCTCTCCATATGCAGTGAGGAGGATGGATTGGAGAGAGAAAGAAAATGGAGGTCAGAAGACCAGTTAGGAGACTCTTATAATAGGTCAGTTGAGAGACCTGAACTTGGGGTGGTACGGGATGCAGAGAAGAGGACATGTCTGAGACATTTTTGAGAGAACAGTGTCTGGCATACAGTAAAAATTCAATTTTTGTGGAATATGAGTGAATAAGTTGGGACTTGACATTAGATTTGAGGAGTGAGGGAAAAGGAAACATCTGGACTTATCCCAGGCTTCCTGTGCCTTAGGTGATAGGTTGCATGGTTATGACTTTCACTGAGTTTTCAGGAGTACTGAGGCCAGTGTGTGTGTAAGAGAGCTTTCCTTTTAAATGTTTCTCAGGTAATTTCTCATAACCCTTGGGGAATCCCCCTTTTTCCTAGCATCGAGCATTTCTAAACTTAATATATCTTTGTAATTGTGAGGCAAGAAAATGCTATTTCCATTTTATAGATTTGGAAACCAAGGCGCAGAGTAATTAAGTAACTCACTTGGGATCCTCCAGCTACTCAGAGTGAGCAAATGTTCCTTCCTCTACAGCATGTTGCCTTTGTTTAAGACTCTTGGACTTCTTATTGTAATTTCAACTGATTATAGGCCATAATAAAACAAGCAATAAAATCCAGAAGATTAGATTGATCTAATTACTCAGCTGTTAAGATGAGGCCATGAGTTAATTGTAATTCAATGCATCTTCTAATTTAATCCAACACAGTATACAGTATCATTTGCATTATACAAAGACAGTTCTATTATATTAATGTCTCCTTAGTGTTAAAAGGAAAAAATAAAATAACTCATAGAGTCTAAACATTTCCCTACCCTCATTCTCTTTTATCAGAGAGATCTGGTTTCAGTCTTAACTGTCACTTACAGAACTATAAGCCAATTACTTAATCTTTCAGAGCCTCAGTTTTCTCACCTGTAAAACAGAATGTGGGAAATGTTGATTTAATAGTAGCTGTTGGGCTGGGCACTGTGGCTCACGCCTGTAATCCTAGCACTTTGGGAGCCCAGGCAGGAAGATCGCTTGAGGCCAGGAATTTGAGACCAGCCTGGGCAACATACTGAGACCCCATTTCTACAAAAAATTTCAAAATTAGCCAGGCCTGGTGATATATACCTGTGGTCCCAGCTACTCAGGAGGCTGGAGGATCGCTTGAGCTCAGGAGTTTGAGGCTGCAGTCAGCTCTATGATGATGCCGTTTTACTCTAGCCTGAGTGACAGAGAGAGACCCTGTCTCTACCAAAAAAAAAAAAAAAAAGTAGCTGCTGTTATTTTGCAGATGTGGAAACAGAGATTTAGAATTTGATAAGGACAATAAGGGTTTTGCCCAAGTTACTTGGTAACCTAATGATAGCTCTAAACAAACAGGCTAAAACATGTTTTGAAATGGTAGTATTTTCGGGGGGATCTTTGATCTAAGACATGTTCCTTATTTTAGTTTATTTGAAAACCCAGTCCTGGTGTGCATGTTGCACATATTTCCTGCCTTCCTTTAGGACCTCAATAGTGGGTTGACAAAGTCTCTAATAATAACAGCCCTTTAAATTTGCAGGGCCCTATAGGAGTTTTAAGGACATTTTTACATATATTTAGAAAACCTGAGGTGGGCGCAGTGGTTCACACCTGTAATCCTAGCACTCTGGGAGGCCAAAGCGGGAGCTCCTTTGAGCTCAGGAGTTTAAGACCAGCCTGAGCAAGAGTGAGACCCTGTCTCTACTAAAAATAGAAAGAAAATTATTCTGGACAACTAAAAATATATAGAAAAACTTAGCCGGGCATGGTGGCACATGCCTGTAGTCCCAGCTACTTGGAAGGCTGAGGCAGAAGGATTGCTTGAGCCCAGGAGTTTGAGGTTTCTGTGAGCTAGGCTGACACCATGGCACTCTAGTCCAGGCAACAGAGTGAGACTCTGTCTCAAAAAAAAAAAAAAGGAAAGAAAAGAAATAGAAAACTTGGGTATTGAATTCTAGTCCCAACTGCCTGAATAATGAGTGGCTGTTATTTGGACCAGATGAAATGTCTAGCAATGGGAGATTAATTGAACTACCTAAGTGTCCAATAATACGATCATTTTATGGTTTCTCTTGTTGTTTTTTCTTATTTCCAAAACAATATCTGCTCTGCTTTATTTTATTTTATTTTATTTCATTTTATTTTATTTTATTTTGAGACAGGGTCTTGCTCTATCTCTCAGGCTAGAGTGCAGTAGCATCATCACAGCTCACTGCAACCTCAAACTCCTGAGCTCAAATGATCCTCCTGCTTCAGCATCCCAACTAGCTGGGACTACCGGCATGAGCCACGACACTCAGCTAATTTTTTCTATTTTTGGTAGAGATGGGATCTCAGTCTTGCTCAGGCTGATCTTGAACTCCTGGCCTCAAGGGATCCTCCTGCCTTGGCTTCCCAAAGTGCTAGCACTAGAGGTGTGAGCCACTGCACCTGGCCATCTGCTCATTTTAGAAAGATCAGAAAATATTGACATACGAGAAGAGCATAAAGAACATTCATAATTCCCCTGGCTTAGAGACAATCACTATTAACACTTTGGTGTATCTGTTTTTCTAGATCTTTTTAATACACAGACACACATTGTTTTTCTTTTTCTTTTCTTTTTTTTTTTTTGAGACAGAGTCTCACTCTGTTGCTCAGGCTAGAGTGCTGTGGCGTCAGCCTAAGCTCACAGCAACCTCAAACTCCTGGGCTCAAGCAATCCTCCTGCCTCAGCCTCCTGAGTAGCTGGGACTACAGGTGTGTGCCACCACACCCGGCTAATTTTTTCTATTTTTAGTAGAGATGGGGTCTTGCTCTTGCTCAGTCTGGTCTTGAACTCCTGAGCTCAAGTGATCCTCCTGCCTCGGCCTCCCAGAGTGCTAGGATTACAGGCATGAGACACCATGGCTGGCCGTTTTTCAACAAAGATGAGATTATATGCTATGTATGATTCTATAACTCACCTTAATTTACTTAAGGAATTCTGAGTTGGGTCATTTAGATGTGTTTTAGCTAATTCCCTGTTGGTAGACATTTAGGTTGCTTGAACATTCACTGTTAACCCATAGCACAAAGCAGAAATAATAGACTGAAATGAGTTAGAAATAAAAGGCAAAAATGTGGTGGTACTTTCATTTACAAATTATTTTTATGGTCTTGTATTTGGTGAATCATTTACAAATTTTTAAAGTGGGACAAAAATATTTTAAAATGCACAAAAGATTGTAAACATACATACACACACAATAATACACAAAAAAATTACCTGTATTCAGAGAATAATAATTGGTTCAGTTTTTCCACAAAAAGCCATGCTGATTATAAGCTTGCTTTTGTCTAGCTTGTCCTTGGCCAAACAGTAATAGGCCTAACCACCTGGAGCCATGTGAGTGAAAAACAGGAGATAAGGCACATGATTGAGGATTTGGAAGATTTTCATTAAGTAGTCTTAAAATCCATGGCCAACACAACCATTTCCAGCAGGGAACTTTTTTTTTTTTTTTTTTTTGAGACAGGGCCTTGCTCACTGGAGTACAGTGGCCCAATCATAGGTCACTGTAGCCTTCAACTCCTGGGCTTAAGGGATCCTCCTGCCTCATCCTCCTGAATTAGAGCTGGAATTAGAGGTATGCGCCACCACGCCCAGCTAATTTTTTAACTTTTTGCAGAGATGGGATCTCAGTCTTGATCAGGCTGCAAACTCCTGGTCTCAAGCAATCCTCCTACCTCAGCTGCCCAAGTACTGGGATTACAGGCGTGAGTCATTACCCTCAGCCCAACTGGGAACTTTTAATGAAATGGGTGGGGGACTACCGTTTATTGAAATACCCACCCCATGCTGTCTCTTAATTTTCTAGCCTGCATGTAGGATATCCTTGTGTTCCTGAGGATCTGGTGAAGGGACTTGTCTATGATTTCATGTCTGATAAATGGTACAGTTGACTTTTAAATCCACATTTGCCTGCCTTCAGAGCCCCTGTTCTTTCCACTGGACTGTGATAGTTCCTTTAGGAGGGCCAGAGGAAGAAACCTCTTCTCTTGACTCTACAAAGCTAGTTCAATACTGCCCTGCTCTCCTCCTTAGCTGGCCCACATTTAGATACAGGAGAAGGATAAAGGGACAATGGTGCTGACATACAGTAGGTACTGAAAAATTATTTATCAAATAAGTAAATTACTGATTGTGTCTGTTTTTAAAAATATCAAAACCTAGGCTCTGAAAATTGGAGTGATTTGCCAAAGTCACGGAGCTAATAAGAAAAAGAGCTGGGATTTGAACCTAAGTCTGCCTATAAATGAAGCTCTTGCTGTTGTGTGACACTGTGCAGTTTGTCTCAGTTTGACACCTGTTCTCAATGTCCACAACAGTAGCGGGAGTTGATGGCCCAAGCACAAGTAACATCCCACTTAAGGTATCTCCTGTCACTAACTTGGAGTAGCAGTGGCCGCTCCAATCCAAAAGCCAGACCAGATTAAAATTCTTTTTGTCTTTTTTCCCTGTTTTCCTACACCACTATTTTTTTTTTAATCTCCCTCTGTGGTGGTCTTTTATCCCAGGCTGCCTAATAACAAGGTTATTTATGTGCTTGCTTGTCTTTCCTATTAGATGGTGAGTTCATGGAGGGCAAGGATTATATCTTTTCATTTTACATTCATTGTAGCACTTAGCACATATTAAGTGTTCAAGTATTTATTTAGTTGAATTGACCAAAGTTTGTGTACTTGGCTCACTTTTGAAGGCAATCACACAGGTATTGACATACAACAAATACATAGTTCATGAGTCCCCATCTCTGCAAAAAAATAGAAAAATTAGCTGGGCATAATGGCACACACCTGTAGTAGTACCAGCTACTTGGGAGGCTGAAGCAGGAGGATCACTTGAGCCTAGGAATTTGAGGTTGCAATAAGCTATGATGATACTACTGTTCTCTAGCCTAGACAACAGAGTGAGACCCTGTCTCAAAAACAAAACAAAACAAAACAAAAAAGAGATAACAATTCTTTTCTTCTTCTTTTTTTTTTCCTTAGAGCGTGAGAGGGAAGTGGGAGGGGGCAGGGAGCAAAGATATAACAGTTATAAACATATGTGCACCTAACAAAGCCCCAAAATACATAAAGTAAAAACTGACAGAATTGAAGGGTGAAGGAGACAATTCAACAATAATAGTTAGAGACTTCAGTATCCCACTTTCAATAATGGATAGAACAACTAGGTAGAAGGTCAACAAAGAAATAGAAGACTCGAACAACACTGTATACCTAACAGATACCTGTAGGGCACTCCAATAACAGAAAAATACAATTCTCAAGAACACATGGAACAGTCTCCAGGACAGACTACATGCGAGGCCTTAAAACATCTCTCAATACATTTAAAGGATTGAACTCATACCAAGGTATTTTCTCTGACCACAATGGAATGAAATTAGAAATCAGTAACAGAAAGGAATTTGAGAAATTCACAATTATGTGAAAATTAAATAACACAGTGTCCTAAATAACCAGTGGATCATAAACAAATCACAAGGGAAATTAGAAAATACTTTGAGATGAATGAAACATAACATACCAAAATGCAGCTAACATAGTACTTAGAGGAAATTTATAGCTGTAAGTACCTATATTAAAAAAGAAGACGGCCAGGCATGGTAGCTCACTCTTGTAATCCTAGCACTTTGGGAGGCCGAGGCAGGAGGATCATGTAAGGTCAGGAGTGCAAGACCCTAGCTCTATAAAAAATGAAGAAAAAAAAATTAGTTGGGTATGGTGGCATGCACCTATAGTCCCCACTATGGCTGAGGTGGGAGGATCGAATGAGCCCTGAAATTGGAGGCTGCAGTGAGCTACGATTGTGCCACTGCACTCCAGCCTGGGCAACAGAGTGAGACCGCCTCTCTTAAAAAAAAAAAAGAAGAAGAAGAAGAAAGATCTCAACTCTATAATCAAAGCTTTCCCCTTAACACATTGGGAAAAAAAGATAAAATAAAACCTAAAGGAAATAAAAGGAAGGAGATAATAAAAAATTAGAGCAGAAATCAGTGCAATAAAATAGATAAAAACAATAAAGAAAATCAATAAACTATAAATTGGTTATTTTAAGAGATCAGCAAAATCAACAAACCTTTTTAGCTAGACTGATCAAGAACAAAAGAGAGAAGACTCCAGTTACTAAAATTGAGAATGACACAGGGACCATCACTACTGACTTTTGTAGAAATAAAAAGGAATGTAAGGGAATACTATGAACAATTATATGCCAACAGATTAGCTACTTAAGTGAAATAGACAAAAAAAGAACACAAACTACCAACACTGACTCATGGAGTAATAGAAAATATGAATGGACCTATAACAAACAAAATATTTCCCACAAAGAAAAGCCTAGGACAGATGGTTTCATTGGTAAGTTCTACCAAATATTTGAATAAGAATTAACACCAGTGCTCCACAAACTCTTCCAAAAAGTTCAAGATGAAGGAACACATTCTAACTCATTCTATGAGGCCAATATTACCTTGATACCAAAATCAAAGACATCTCAAGAAAATGATAGACTAATATCCCATTGGAATATAAATGCAAAAATCCTTAACAAAATACTAGCATTGTTTCAGATCTTTTCCAACACTAGATATTATCAGACTTTAAAATTTTTGCCCATCTGATAAGTGTGAAGTAAAATTTTATTCCATTTATGTGTATTTCGCTGATTACTGGTGTGGTTGAACATCTTTTCTGTTTCTCTTCCCTCTCCCCAGAAAATTGAGTGATTTCTTCTGTGAATTGTTGGCTGATTAGATTCTTTTGGCTTAGTTTCATTTCTTATTGATTAATATGAGTTTTTTTATTCTGGATACTAGTCCTGTGTTAAGTGTGTTACAAGTGTCTTTGTGTGCTTGTTTTTTAACTTTATTTATGATGTCTTTTGTCATACAGAACTTTATGTTTTTGATGAGTTAAATTTATTATCCTTTTCTGGTTCTTCCTTTTGATCTCATCTAAGAAATAATTTCCAGTGCCAAGGTCATACTCATATTCTTCTATTTCTTTTTCTAATAGTTTTAAAGTTTTATTTTATGTTTAGGCCTTCGGTCTTTCTGGAATTGAAGAAGTATGAGGTAGGAGATCTAATTTTATTTTTTTACATGGAAAACAAATATCCTGATATAATTTATTGAATCTTACCAAGATTCTTCCCTTTGCCAGATCTCTTTAAACAGAATAATAGAATGAAAGAGTGAATTGGCCCGGGAGAGAAAGGGATTCATGGACCAAATTATCATTTTGCAAAATTTCACCTTGTTTTTTTGTCTGTTTTTAGAAGATAAATGCACAGATGCCAGGGACCATTCACCAAACAACCTATAAAGTGTTGAGTACCTCCTAAGTGCCTTATAGCTGTTGTGGGGGGCAGGGAAGCAGCAGCAGCAGCAGCAGCAAGCAGCACACTCCTAGAGTGGAAATTGAGACAGAATAGGCCATCTGCTTTCCATTAAAATTTCTCCCATACCAGCAGATAGGGGAACTACAGAGATATTTTTAGATTTGTTAAAGAATATTTTCCCCTGAGGAACAGCACACCCATAGCCTTATGTTACTTACCTCGGAACAACTGTATTATTAGCATCTAAGCAGACTATTTTTTTTTTTTTTTGAGACAGAGTCTCGCTGTGTTGCCCGGGCTAGAGTGAGTGCCGTGGCGTCAGCCTAGCTCACAGCAACCTCAAACTCCTGGGCTTAAGCAATCCTCCTGCCTCAGCCTCCCGAGTAGCTGGGACTACAGGCATGCGCCACCATGCCTGGCTAATTTTTTCTATATATATATTTTAGTTGGCCAGATAATTTGTTTCTATTTTTAGTAGAGACGTGGTCTCGCTCTTGCTTAGGCTGGTCTCAAACTCCTGAGCTCGAACGATCCACCCGCCTCGGCCTCCCGAGTGCTAGGATTACAGGCGTGAGCCACTGCGCCCGGCCCAGACTATTTTCTTATCTTTTTTTGTTGTTGATATTGCCTATACACTAAAGACATATCAAGTTAAGCCTGCTCTGATTTTAGCAGCCTTTCTCTGCTAGGGCTCAGCCTAGGTGAATGACCCAGAGATTGCTGGTCTTTAACTTGTATGGGCATGTCTTCCCTGAAGATGCAGCACAACTCTGAGCACAATTGATTACTGGATATTTCCCCTTTCTTGCTACCTCTGGGGGAGTTGCCTTGCCCAAGCTAAGAACAGTGCCTCACTAGCATTCACACCCTTTACAATTCCCTGGGGCTCACCAGTTGTAGGCTGGGTGGGTAGGCTTTGAATCCAATATACAGGCTACCTCAGATTCAGCACTACAAAACTGCTGCCTGCTTGGGCTGACCTACATTCTCGCCAGTATAGCACTCTCAGCAGCCAGGCCTCCCAGCTAGTAAGAGGAATTCACATTCAGGCATTTTTCTGGAGCTAACAGATTCAAAGGTCTGTTTAATTTATTTTCCTTCCTTCTGCTATGAAAGAAAAGAAGGGGGAAAAAAAAGCCTGTAAGCCCTGCAGTTAGAATGTTTCCCATCTTGCTTTGCAGCTTCTCAGCCCACAGCACTAAAAAATAGGTCTTGTTATCAGGATCAGATTTTGTGGCCTTTGTCTCCTAAACATCTTTGTAGTTCTTCCCTCTTCATCCCATTGCTACTGTTTTGGCATTTCCTCTGGGCTACTGTGAATAACTTCCTATCACTTCCCCCACTGATCTTACCCACTTTGAACCCCTTTTACACTGCTGCTGGAGTAGTTTTGATACAAATCTGAAATTCTCCATTTTGGAATGCTACAATAGTTTCCTATTATTTCCTGATAAATTCTGTCCCTTAACTTGGCATCCAAATCCCTTCACAATCTGTCCCCCAATCTATCTTTTTATCTGTGTTTCCTGCCATTTTTTCCCAACACACAGTAAACTCCAACCATAGTGAACTATTTGTCATTTTCCCAATACGTCATGCACTTTCATGCATGGAATGAATATAGATTACTTTGTCCCCACCCCCATACACCTAACAAACTCTTCCCATTCATCATTGTTTGAAGCCAACTAAAATGTTTCTTCCTCTAAGAAACCATTCCCAACTATCCCAAACCTGTTTGTCATTTCCTCCTCGGCATTCTGATAACACCCCATAACATTCTCTAATTACATACATATATATATATATATATATATATATATACATACATATATATATATATATATATATATATATGGAGAGAGAGAGAGAGAGAGAGAGCACCTGTAGATTAATTTAAATAACCTATATTATTTCCCCATCAGAGTGTAAGCTCCTACATAAAGAACCTAGCACCATGATTGCCACAGAGTAAGCATTTGCTAGATGCTAACAACTATTATGATGAGGATGAAGAAATCTGGATTAAGTCGCTTTAGGCCTTCACTGACCACCATCACCATGGTTTTGTTATGTCCATTCCATTAAAAAATTTTTTAAAATTGGGGAAAAAGCCATCAGCAGAAGAGTGAACAAGACAGAAAGAAAAATTTGAATTACTTTAAGAGAAGGGAATTTGTAAATTGAAGTCTGATCAGAGGTGAGCAGTCAGGATGGGGGAGGATTGAAGGAATTGGGTCTATTGGGTTTGGACAAAAGAAAATTCAGGAAGAATAACTTATATCTTCGTACAAGGGTTGTCCAGAAGGATCCAGCCATGTAATATGAAAAATATATTCACAATGGCTTGATCCTTTCCAGACAACCCTCATATATCTTCATGCTGTCCTGGAGGAGAGGAACAGACGTGTTGTTCTGTGAGGGTAGAAGTAGGACCAGTGGCTGACAAGGTGTTCAGGGTAAGATTCCTCATTAGGCAGATTTTTAGCTCAGAGTGAAGAATTTT
Organism: Lemur catta; assembly: GCF_020740605.2. Lineage (NCBI taxonomy): Eukaryota > Metazoa > Chordata > Mammalia > Primates > Lemuridae > Lemur > Lemur catta. Next base: position 58,837,600 of record NC_059134.1, read on the forward strand.
CTAACCTCCAGAGCTCTCCAGCAGGAGCTGGAACTGACTGAAGAGGTTCTGAGCATGCGATCATTAGAAGGGTCTGCTAGCTGGGTTATGGGCATACCCGTATAAAGGGTATTCCTGTGCTGAGTGACAAATTGACTCAATCATCTCTAATACCTCTTCCAACTCTATAATTCAGTGCCTGTGTGATACTTTTCAATAACTCGAGCATGACCTACATGAGAACACTGATAGAATGGCTTTGTTGTTTTGTTGTTGTTAGCAGAAGAAACATCTTTGACCAAATTGATTCTCCAGAGTAATTTCCTATTTACTCTCATTTTGAAGATGAAGTAAAAGAATCTTGGCAAAGTAAATGACAGCCAAATCAGGAGGTTTGCTCTGAGTAGACTCATGTTTTGAGGAGAGGTGGGGAAGTTGTAGGAGTGGACTTTGTCTCACTCAGCAGGCCTGGGTTTTGTCACCACTCTCTACTTACTGGCTGTGTGAGTAAGATTAAGTCTCAATATCCTCATCTCTAAAATGGAACTAATAATATATTTGTAGAGTTAGGGTGAAGATTAAGTCAGATAAAGAAGTGCCTAGCCCAGTGCCTAGAATATAGTACCGATCCAAAATTATATCCTTCTTCTTGCCCTTTATTATTTTGAGAGAATAAAGATTTTTTGCTTTGTTTTAATTTTGGTCAGCCTGGGGGCAGTCCTTGAGGGGCAGCTTTCTTTTTAATTATAGGCTTCAGACCTAAAATGTCTTCATTTCCTAAGTGTTTCCCTGCTCACAAAGGAGTAAGCTTCTTTGTCTTTCTGAGCCAGGGAGTTAGTCTTCCATTATTAGCTTTTTGATACTCTGCTATTTTTAGCTGCTAAAGATCAAGTATTTTCGGAAATAGTCCCCTGATTTCTGTTGAAATTAATTTCTAATTTCCATATTAATCAAAAAATGGCTTTATATTTCTTTAGTCCTAATCCTAGTTACAACAAGAGGATTAGATTGTATTGACATCTATAAAGCAATTAAAATGCACATATCAGAATCCCAGGAAACCTGATCACTACTATAGCCTTTGGGATATAAAGGAAAAAAATTCACTGTGTCCATTTATTCTCTTCATTCTTGACCTTCAAAAAATACAAATACAGAAGGGGCAGATTTGTTTCCCAGGACTAAATCATAGTAATTTGGTAGGTGTGGGAAAGACATTGCTGTTGGGTTTCCCTTCCCTGTTTTACCACTGACTTGCTGAATAATCTTAGCCAAAAAGTTATTTCATCTCTGAGCTTCTATTTGGCTATCTACAAAATTGGAGAAATAACATTAGGGACCCAGCGCCGGTGGCTAATGCTTGTAATCCCAGCACTTTGGGAGGCCGAGGTGGGAGGATTGCTTGATGCCAGGAGTTTGAGACCAGCCTGAGCAAAAGTGAGAGCTTGCCTCTACACAAAATAGAAAAAATTAGCGGGATGTGGTGGTGTGCACCTGTGGTCCCAGGCTGAGGCTGGAGGATTACTTGAGCCCAGGAATTTGAGGTTGCAGTGAGTTATGATGACACCACTGCCCTCTAGCCTGGGCGACAGAGCATGACATTGTCTCAAAAACAAAACAAAACAATCATTAACATCATTAACAAATCAAATCATTGGTTTGAGGCTCAAATGAAAAGCAGGTGTGCAAATGTTTTTTGTATGAGCAGTGGGTAAAAAATATATATAGTATTTTATTTCAACTCAATATACAAACATGAGCAGCTTATCAAGGGGATATGTTCTAAGAAATGCATCATTAGGCGATTTCATCATTGTGTGCCCCCAAGGGAGTACACTTACACAAACCTAGTTGGTATAGCCTAGGCTATAAACCTGTACAGCATGTTACTGTACTGAATACTGTAAGCAATTGTAACACAATGGTAAAGTATTTGTATCTAAACATAGAAGAAGTACAGTAAAAATACAGTATAAAAGATAAAAAATGGTATACCTGTATAGGGCACTTACCATGAATGGAGGTTGCTCCAGGTGAGTGAGTGAGTGAGTGGTGAGTGAATGTGAAGGCCTTGGACATTACTGTATACTACTGGGGACTTTATAAACACTGTACACTTAGGCTACACTAAATTTATAAAAAATATTTTTTCTTTCTTCAATAATAAATTAACCTTAGCTTTCTGTAACTTTTTAACTTTATAAACTTTTAAAATTAAAAAAAAATTTGACTCTTATAATACTTAGCTTAAAACAGATTGTATAGTTGTACAAAAATATTTTCTTTATACCCTTATAAGTTTTTTTTCTATTTTAAAATTAATTTTTTTTTTACTTTTTAAACTTTTTTGTCAAAAACTAAGACACAGACACACATATCTGCTTAGGCCCATACAGAGTCAGGATCATCAGTATCACTGTCTTCCACCTCCACATCTTGTCACACTGGAAGGTCTTCAGGGACAGTAACATGTATGGAGCTGTTATCTCCTATGATAACAGGGTTTTCTTTGGGAATACCTCCTGAAGGAAATTCCTAATTGTTTTACAGTTAGCTTTTCTTTTTTCTTTTTTTTTTTGAGACAGAGTCTCGCTCTGTTGCCCGGGCTAGAGTGAGTGCTGTGGCGTCAGCCTAGCTCACAGCAACCTCAAACTCCTGGGCTCAAGCAATCCTCCTGCCTCAGCCTCCCGAGTAGCTGGGACTACAGGCATGTGCCACCATGCCCGGCTAATTTTTTCTGTATATATTTTTAGCTGTCCATATAATTTGTTTCTATTTTTAGTAGAGACGGGGTCTCACTCTTGCTCAGGCTGGTCTTGAACTCCTGAGTTCAAACAATCCATCTGCCTCGGCCTCCCAGAGTGCTAGGATTACAGGCGTGAGCCACTGCACCCAGCCCAGTTAGCTTTTCTTTATAAACAGAAGGAGTATGCTTAACTGATAAAAAGTATAGTATACTAAATGCATAAACCAGTAACATAGTCATTTGTTATCATCATCTAGTATCATGTACTATGCATAATTGTGTGTGCTATACTTTTATATGACTGGCAGTGCAATAGGTTTGTTCATACCAGCATCACCAGAAATACATAATGCATTGTGCCATGACATTAAGACAGCCTACAGCATCACTAAGTGATAGGAATTTTTCAGCCTCTTTATAATCTGATGGGACCACTGCCATGATCTCAGTCATTAATTGAAACATCATTATGCAGTGTGTGACTATACTTTACCCCCCATGAGCTTCAGCAGATCCAGTCAGTCGTTGCACTCTGCTCACTTGGGTAGGGCTGAGCCTATCTAAGGAGTCTTGGACTGTGCTGAGAGGAGAATATTCCAGCAGGGAATAACCACAAACTAACAAGTGCTCATGTGACTGGAAACATTTATTCTAATGGTGAGAGACAAACAGTGATCACATATTTAATACAAACAAGAAAATATATAGTATGTCAGTTAGTGCCGTGAAGAAAAAAAAACAGAATAAGGAGTATAGCCAGTGATGAGAAATGAGAGTACTATTTTAGAAAGAATGTAAGGTGACCTTTGAACCAAGTTCCAGGAAAAGGGAACAGAAAGGGTAAAGGCTTTGAGATTAGAAAGTGCTTGACACATTTGAGGAACATCAAGGAGGTCATTGTGGCTGGAGAAAATTAGCTAGAAGGCAGATAATGGGAGAGGTAGTGGGGGCTCAAGCAGTTATTAGAAGGATTTTGCTGTCATTGTCATGAGAAGGCACTGTAGGGCTTAAAGGAGTTACGTGATCTGACTTAATGTTTTAACAGGATCACTCTGGCTGCTGTGGGAAATAGGCTATATGGGATCAAAGGTAGAAGCAGGGAGACCAGTTATGAAGCTGTTGCAATAATCTAGGTGAAAAATAATGATGATTTGGGCTAGAATAGAAAGTGTGTAGTCAGTGAGATATGGTCAGATTCTGAATATATCTTGAAGGTGGAATGAAAAGGATTTGCCCATGGATTGGATGTAGATAGGAGGGAAAAAATAGAGTTAAGGATAACTAAGGTTTTTGGCCTCAGCAGCTGGAAGAATAAGTTGTCATCCAATGTGCAGAAAACTGCTGAGAATAGGTTTGGAAGGGACTCAGAAGATAGGAAGCAAAAATTTATTTTTGAATCTCTTACATTTGAAATAATAATAGCTAACTTTTTGAAGGCTGAACTATGTGCCTGGCCTGCTTTGGGATCTTAACTATTTAATATTTCTAGCAACCTATTATATTAGGTAAATACTATTATTAGTCCCATTTTACAGATGGGAAAACTAAGTCAGAGAGTTTAAAGGGTACAAATAATAGTGTTGCTAGGATTCAAACCTAGTCAAACTGGCTCCAGAGCCCACGTTTTTTTTTTTTTTTTTTGGAAGCAGAATCTTGCTCTGTCACCTAGGCTAGAGTGCCGTGGCATCAGCCTAGCTCACAGCAACCTCAAATTCCTGGGCTCAACTGATCCTCCTGCCTCACCTTTCCAAGTAGCTGGTACTACAGGCATGTGCCACCACACCTGGCTAATTTTTTTCTATTTTTAGTAGAGATAGGGGTCTCATACTTGCTCAGGCTGGTCTTGAACTTCTGACCCCAAGCTATCCTGCTGCCTCGGCTTCCCAGAGTGCTAGGAGTACAGGTGTGAGCCACCATGCCTGGCTGAGCCTATACTTTTAACCACTCTGCTACATAGCTTTGATATCTAACAGGCATCCAAGTGGAGATGCCAAGTAGGCAGTTAGATACTATATGAGTCAGGAGTTTGGGCTAGAAGTGCAGTGTAGCAATTTGAAACTTGGGTATAATCAGTGGACAGATGAAGCTATAAAGGTAGGTTAGGGCCAGCCTCCATAAAGGGAAACATGGTCACCAGAAGGCAAAATGATGAAATCAAGTCCCCAAAAAGTAACCTACCTTCTCTGATTTGCTGCTCCTCAGAGCCAAGGAGGGCACAAGCCAAGCCACTTACAGATGCCCCCCAAATGCTAAAAACCTCCCTCTCCCACTTCTGCCTGGAATGTCCTTCCTCCTTTTTTTAGTCCATATCCAGGGGCACCTAGTACCCTGGCAAATAATAGGTAATAAATAAATGATCATTGATAAAGGCTCCTTCTCACTATCTCTGTCATGGCACTTTTCAGGCTGTATTCTAATTGTCCACTTATTTTTCTCCCTCATCAGTTGTTGACTCTCTCAAGGTCAGGGACCCTGTTGGATTTGTTTCTTTTGTTTTTAAACCACTCAGCTCCAGCATACAACCTACCTGGTAATTTCTTCACTGAGTACCTATTCTCTTCCTTATCTGTGCTAGCCAATAGAGATGCAAACATCATCATCAACAGAAGCAGCAAGTTGAAAAATATCAGTTGGGGACAAGGAAACATAATAAACAAAACAAAATGAAAATGGCAAGAGAAGTGGGGAGGAAGCCCAGCTAACCTGTGATGCCCTTTTTGGACAAAGAAAGTTGATTGTGGGGAAGGATGTTCTCTACTGGCTAAACAGGCTATGAGCTACCCTGCATTTGGAAGTTCAGGTGCTTGCTGTACATGCGGCAGAGAGGGAGGATGGGGTGGTGTGCTGACAGAGTGGGAAGTGGGAAGGAGGAACTAACAGCTGTTGCATACAGGCTAATGAGACATAGCTGTGCCTTCAAGGAGCTTACAGTTTGGGGAAGGAGTAGAGGATAGAAAATATTAATATAAACAAACCATTGAAATGCAGAGTGCAGTAAGTATGGTGTGATAAGATAATTGGGGCATGCATGTGTCTTCAATTTTGTTCTGTTCTAAAGGGTAGAAGCTACAAGTAGTCAAGTCTGATGCTATATGAGGAGGCACTTTCAGACAATCAGAGTAGTCTCACAGTGGAATGGGGGTCTCAGGAAAGGAAGGAGCTCACTGTCAGTAGACATGTAAGGGCTGAGATGAATGATTCCATGAGGGTGTTGTAACAGAGGCTCTAGCCCCAAATGTGAGGTTGGACTAAATGGCCTTTAAGATGCTTTCTAACCTTAGCAATCTATGACCCTAAGTCCCTCCCCTTTTCTGGGCCTCAGGATGTCATCTATAAAATGAAGAAGGGTAGACCAAGCAAAGCTCCCTATACTACTGCCATCCTGTAATATCTGCCAAATCCAAGTACATTAAAGATAATTCTACTTGGAAACATTAAAGGAAGATCCCATAATTGCCCCTAAACTAAAAGGCATCTGAAATGACAGGAGTGTGATTACTTGTGGCTGCACAATATCTCACATGAAGCTGAATACTGATTTCAGCCATGAGACTGGATCACTTGGCTTTCCAGATTAGACTCCTTTCTTCTTGAAAAGTGGCATACCTGCAGATTGCTAATTAAGTAACAAGTTGGCTACCTCAGTTCTAAAATCAGAAAATGATTAATGGGTAAAGAGAGATGAATTTTCTTTGGGGTTGGAAAGGATTTAGGGAAAGGCATATTAATAAAGATACATTATTAAATCTCCAATATTTACAAATCCCAAAGAAGCTTTTAGGGATTTAAGGATTTAATCTTTGACTTCTAAAACCAGCTTTCCATTGTCAGTCAAAATGCCAGTGAGCATTTAAAAACTGCAGGGAGCAAGCAGTAAAGCAGGCACTTACACATTGCTAGTGCAAGTACAAATTGATCGTCTTTCTAGAAGCAGTGTGGCAGAGTATATGAAGACTCTTAGCATGTCACTTCTTATCACCTCCACTGCTGTTTCCCTGGTCAGAGTCCCCTCATCCATTGCCAGGAGTTTGCAGTAGCCTCCCAGCTGGTCTCCCTGCTTCTCCCCTTACAGTCTGTTTTCGACACAGCAATCAGAGTGAACCTTTTCAAACCTAAGTCAGATCGTGTTATTCTTTTGCTCAAAACCTTGTGATGGCTTCTCATTTCACTCAGAATAAAAGTCTAAGTTCTCACAGGAGCCTGTAAGGCCCTAAATGAACTGACCAGCCCTTTGTCTTTCTGACTTCCTCTTTTGCTACTGTATCCTCCTCATTCTCCTCCTCCTCCTCCTCCTCCTCCCCCTACCCCTTTTTTTGAGAGGAGTCACACTCTGTTGCCTGGGCTAGAGTGCAATGGCATCATCATAGCCCACTGTAACCTCCAACTCCTGGACTCAAGCGAGCTCCTGCCTCAGCCTCCTGAGTAGCTGGGACTGACTGCAGGCATATGCCACTATGCTTGGCTAACTTTTCTTATTTTTTATAGAGATGGGGTCTTGCTGTTTCAGCCCAGCCTAGTCTTGAACTCCTAGCCTCAAATGATCCTCCTGTCTCAGCCTCCCAAAGTGCTAGGATTACACTTTGCCCATGCCCAGCCTTTCCCCCTTATTTGTTCCAAAATGGATCAATGATCTCAATATACAAGCCAAAACCATAAAACTCTTAGAAGAAAACATAAGGGTAAATCTTCATGACCTTCGATTTGGCAATGGACTCCTACATATGACACTAAAAGCACAAGCAACAAAAGGAAAAACACATAAATTGGACTTAAATCATAATTGAATTTTTTGGCCGGGTGCGGTGGCTCACGCCTGTAATCCTAGCACTCTGGGAGGCCGAGGCGGGTGGATAGTTCGAGCTCAGGAGTTCGAGACCAGCCTGAGCAAGAGTGAGACCCCCGTCTCTACTAAAAATAGAAAGAAAATATCTGGCCAACTAAAAATATATATAGAAAAAATTAGCCAGGCATGGTGGCGCATGCCTGTAGTCCCAGCTACTCGGGAGGCTGAGGCAGTAGGATCGCTTAAGCCCAGGAGTTTGAGGTTGCTGTGAGCTAGGCTGACGCCACGGCACTCACTCTAGCCAGGCAACAGAGCAAGACTCTGTCTCAAAAAAAAAAAAGAAAAAAAAATTGAATTTTTTTTACATCAAAGGCATTATCAAGAAAGTGAAAAGACAAGCCACAGAATGGGAGAAAATATTTGCAACTAATATATCTGATAATGTTTTAATATTCAGAGTATATTAAGAACTTCTGCAATGCAACAGCAAAAAGGCAGCCCAATTCAAAAATGGGAAAATGATTTGGGTAGACATTCCTCCAAAAAAGATACACAAGTAGCCAGTAAGCACATGAAAAAGATGCTCAACACCATTAGTTGTTAGGGAAATGCAAATCAAAACCACACTGAATCCCACTTTACACCTACTGTAGAGGATAACTATAATTAAAAAAACAGAAAATAACAAGTGTTGATGAGGATCTGAAGAAATTTGAACCATCATACATTGCTGATGGTAATGTAAAATAGTACAGCCGTTGTGAAAAACAGTTTAGTTGTTCCTTAAAAAGCTAAACATGGGAGCCAATTGTACTGGTGCACACCTATAGTCCCAGCTACTCAGGATGCTGAGGTGGGAGTATAAGTCCAGCCTGGACAACATCGTGAGACCCCCCATCTCTTTAAAAAAAGGCTAAAAAACAGGAAATTACCAAAAATTCTTCTACTCAATATAGATCCCAAAGAACTGAAAACAGGGACTCAAAGAGATGCTTGTATGTCATTGTTCTTTGTAGCATTATTCACAGTAACAAAAAGGTGGAAATAACCCAGGTATCCATCAACAGAAATGGATAAACAAAATGTGGTATATACATAAAATAGAATATTTTTCAGCCATAAAAAGGAATGAAATTCAGACACATGCTACAACATGGATGAACATTATGCTAAGAGAAAGAAGCCACACAAAAAAGGACAAATAGTGTATGATTCCACTTACATAAAATATCTAAAATAGGCAAATTCATAGCGACAGAAAGCAGATTAAATGTTACCACATTGGGAGTTGGGGAATGGGGAGTTACTGTTAATAACTTGCAGAGTTTCTGTTTGGGGTGATGAAAAGTTTTAGAAACAGATAGTCATGATAATTGTACAACATTGTAAATGTAATTAATGTCACTGAAAGGCACATTTAAAAATGGTTAAAATCGCAAATTTTATGTTACATATGCTTTACTACAATAAAAAAATTTCAAAAAACCCCCCCCAAACTATATATAATATGTTGAAGTGAGCTGGAGCTGCCTCGTGTGAGCTCTCGAGAGCTGGTCATGAGCACCTCTTCTCAACTACTCCTGCGATGTTGGTAGCTTCAGATTGGCCACAGTAGGAGTGTTTACTCCAGGGCAAATGCTACAAAACAGCCCCTACCCCCACCCCTTTGGAGCCAGTTTTTAAATACTTACAAGCGCATCACTAAATATGTATATACAAATACATAGAAAACCATCTAGAAGGATAGATGCGAGACTGTTAACAGTGTTATGTGTGGGGAGGAGAGTAGTATTGTGGCAGGAACATGAAAGTAAACTTACACATAAACAGTGTTAACACTTCTGTATCGCTTCCTTTTATTTTTTACAGTGAGCAATATAGTAGGTATATTTCTTGTATTGCTTTTAAAAAATAGACCTAAAATATGCATATATTGGAATTGTGATATCGGTAACTTTTCAGAGGCTGAAAGCTGGTCACATGTACTATCTAAAATAGCCCACGAAGAGACTGAAGACTGAATCCTGGGAATTGGATTTTATTTCCTCAGAAATCTGCTGTTTTTCTTGCCCAACTAAATGAGGCTTTTTCTTATCTCTCTGTAGGTTACCCCACAGCCTACCCGGCAGCGGCCCCTGCCTACAATCCCAGCCTGTACCCCACCAATAGCCCCAGTTATGCTCCAGGTAAGGAGTAAGTGGGGGCAGCAGTGGTGAGTGGGGTGGGAGGTGGAGCTCTATTTGGAAAAACAAACCCAACTACTAGCCTTTTCCTGTCCTTAATTGCTCTGGGCTCAGCCTTTCTAGGCTTGATTCTCCTGGGAGTCCCCTCTGGGAACTGGAGCAGATCAGCCTCAGGGTGGGGGGTTATCCTTGGGACTTAAGGTTGGCCCATCTCTCCTATGTTGGAATGTATGAGACATGCATTCTCTCACAGAACCTTTTCTACTCTCCCAAGCAATGTCCAAGTCCATTCTTTGCTGACTTTTCCCTGAGGCTGTTCCACACACACACACACACACACACACACACACACACACACACACACACACACTCCTCGGGTGTGGATTTGGAAGAGAGAGTGAGAGACTTGCCACCAGAGGGTATACTTGTTTTTCAAAATAATAAAGTCCCAACACTTCCAGGATACAGGTTGAAATGGGTTTAAAAATATTGAAAAGGTTTGTTCTATTTTGGGCCAGGAGCATTGCAGAGGTCTTACCTCTGACGTTAACCCTCATGCTCAGCTGGTGCTTTAACACTAAAGAACACAAAGACAAAGCATAGGCTCTGTGGTCAGTAAGTCCTGGGTTTGAATCCTGATTACCTAACTCACTAGTTGTAAGGCCTTGGGCAAGTCACCTCAGCTCACTGAGTTTCAAATGTGACTACCTACCGCAGGGTTATGGATGGTTTTATGTAAATTTCTCTTCATTTACTCAACAAGTATTTATTTGTTGAATGTTCTCCATACTGGGATAGAAAAATTAAAAGATGTCATCTTTGCCTGAAGTAGCTTATAGTCCGTTTGGGAGCCTGGCATATAAACAAATCCATTGTAGTACAATGTGAGAAGTATTGTAATAGGAATAAATCTAAGAAGAGAGGAGGGAATAACAGTATGCCTGGGGAAGAAAGTGTAGGGGTGCCTTCACAGAGGAGGTAGCAGTAGAGACTTGAGGGAGAAGTAGGTGGTGTTCTTTTAAGCACACAAAGGAAGAGTGGGCATTTTAGGCAAAGCAGAGCCTGGGCAGAGGCATGGAGATACGAGAACGCAACACTGTGAGGAACCTACAAGTAGGGGAATGGTTGAAGCATAGACTGTGGGGAGCTAGATGAATCTGCAACAGCCAGATTTGGAAAGGCCTTCATTGTCATGATAATACCCCATTTTCTTGCTTAGCAATTATTATTATGTTAATAGAATTAGAAAGCTTCAAAAGACCCCAGAGGTCCTCCATTTCATTCTCTTCTCTTGACAAGGGAGATCCAGAGAGAAGCATGTTTTCCCCCAAGTTACCTAGTGAATCAGCAATAGCATATGGACTAGAACCCTTGGCAGATCACCTTCTCTCAGTCCCATGCTTTTCTGTGCCATTCTAGTTCTTATTCTATTGTTCCCTTTCTTCTGGGACATTTAAAGGAGAAAAGAACAGAGGCTGTGTCTGAAGACCTAGATTTGAGTCCTGACTCTGTCACTTCCTATATTAGCAACCTTAAAGTCACCTGACCTCTCTGAACCTCTATTGCCCCATCTCTACAGTAAGAATCATATCATAGTTATATTACACACACACACCATGAAGTTATCAGACAGCCCCTCTTTTTTGGGCAAACCAAAACTATTTTATGCAAATAAGTGATATTAACCCTAAAAGTGTTCATGTAGATGTGTCATTCCACAGAGATTTAATTTGGCCCTGTTAAGCCTGAGACATTCCGGAAGGCGATGCAGGTTATTCAAATTTGAGGAAGCTGTAATAGCTGCCCTCGGAGATCTTATGAGGAGAGCAGTGACACGTGGGCTAAAAATCTATAATGGTATCTCAGCATTGATTTTATATTCACTTTTAGTCAATAAGATATATAATATTTCCCAAAAAATCTATAATAGGAGGCAGAAACAATAAAAGCTACAGAAATTCTCTCTGGTACAATACTTAATCAAATTTGATAAATTCTGTCTTAAAAACTATGACTTTGATTATCACATATATCTAATATATAAATGATTTAAATCCAAGTGCTATGAGATCTGGGAATCGGCTTTATAAACTGTCCAGTTTAAAACAAAATGAGGTGAGCTGCTGCAGAAGGTTGGGTAAGATCAGGAGAGAAGATTCATTGTCTTTACCATCAGGAGGCCATCAGTGACCTCACTGGAAGCAACGTCAGTGAGGTGGGAGGCCAGAAACCAGAGTGCAGTGAATCTCAGTGAAGAAGTAGATCTAGCAGATAAAGCCTACTCTTACTAGAAGCTTGGCTACCAGGGAAAGAAAAACAAAAAGACATTGACTGGAAGGGAATGTGGGGTTGAAGGAGGGTTTTTCAGGTATGAACATGATTAAATAAATAAGTACTGATGGGAAGGAGCAAGTGCAAAGGACAAGTTGGCGATGCAAGAGAAGCAGTGCCAGACAGAGCTAGGCCTTCGCAGAGGCTGCTGTGGGAGTGGGAAATCCAGAGCTCAGTTCTCTCCTTTGTTTTGGGGAGTTGAGTGGCAGGTGGAGGCGGTGCCTCTCATGGGAGGGCAGCTCTGCACAGGAAAGATCATGGGTGGATGTGCTTAGAATAAATCGCCCAGTGGAAAGTGGAGAGTTCTTGTGTAATGACCTTGATTTGCTGAGACAGACGGGAGCTAGGGATAGAGGGAGAGTTCTTAAGGAGAGAGGTTTGGGTGTGAGAGCCTCATAGGAAGGAGTGGGAGCCGAGAAACTTCCAAAAGATAACACAGCAGGCCTAGCTGAATGGTGGAGGCCGTGAATTTGTCCAGACTCTCATCCCCAGCACTGGACTGTTTTCTCATAATGTTCACTTCTGATGACAGATTGTGGGATTGTTTTAGGATCAGTTCCAGAAGAAAGTGGAAGGACAGGGAATAAATAGCCACTATTTATCAAATGGTTCCTATGTGCCAGGAACTAATTTAAGTTCTTTATGGATATTAACTTGTTTTATACTACAACAAACCTTTGAGGTCAGTACTGTTGTTATTCACATTTTCCAAATGGGATAACTAAAACTTAGAGAGGTTAGGTAACTAGCCCAAAGATCCAAGCCCTGGCGTCCTGCCACCACACCCACATAAGCTCTGAACTACTACATTGCCAGAGAGAAATTGAAGTGTTAGGGGCTGGGTGCAGTGGTTCACGTCTGTAATCCTAGCACTCTGGGAGGCTGAGATGGGAGGATTGCTTGAGGCCAGAAGTTTGAGACCAACCTGGGCAACATAGCGAGACCGTGTCTGTACAAAAAATAAAATTAGCTGGGTGTGGCAGCACATGCTGGTAGTCCCAGCTACTCAGGAGGCTGAGGCAGGAGCCCAAGAGTCTGAGGTTGCACTGAGCTATGATGATGCCATTGCACTTTAGCCAGGGCAACAGAGTGAGATCCTGTCTCAAGGGAAAAAAAAGAAAGAAAGAAACTGAAGTGTTAGACTAGAGTAACCAGGCCAGAGAGTGTAGACAGGAGGTGCCTGAAACTGAAAAAAATTGAGAGTTTGGAAATCTCCTGGCATGTGTAGAGTATTAAGTTTTAATTTTAAAACAAAAAAAGCCCGCATCTAACCTGATTTTTCCCAATTTTGTGTTTTTAAAAGTCACCATATTTGTAAGCTATGACTAAAGTCACCGAGACCATTTTCTCAGAAACCTGCAAAATCTACAAGAGAGGGCAGCATTAGCACACTGTGTTAGAAAGCCCCAAACTGGGACTTGGAAGACCTGGATTGTAGCACTAACTCTGTTTCTAATTTTGGTGTGATCTTGGGAAGATCCCTTTCTCTTTTGAGTTACACACGCACACACAACTGGGTCTGTTTCATATTTTGGAATGCTCATCTCTGCATTCGCAATGCGGATTTCCTGACTGCAGTGGGGGACTTCCTGCCATGGAGGAGCTGGCTCAAGGTCAGAGAGGACAGTGCAGGTTACTCTCTGCTTCCTGCCAGAGCTAGCCATTTGTGATCCGTAGAGGTGTCTGCAAAGGAGCCAGGCTCTCAGGTTTAAATTTCTTTCAGCTGCTTCAAGGAGCTCAAGGAGTTGTTTCAGAGAGAGCTATTTTTAGCAGCTCTGAGTACCTACCCTAAGATGTCATCTGTCCAGGATGTAGGGAAGCGGTTCATTCTTTCATTGCTTCTGAAAGCAGTGTGGGTACGGTACTTGGAGCTTTTTTCCAAGCTTGTAATGATTTCAGGGATGTTATGTAAGAACAATTTGGCCCCACAGGAATCAGGGGCCAGCCAAGATTTGGTTTTCAGAATCTGGAGACCAAAGAATTTGTCCTATTAGTAGTAATCTGACTTGATTACCATTTGATTTCATAGCAACCCTATAAAGTACAAATATATTATTTGTATTTTATATATAACAACCTGGGGAAGGGCAGGAGAAAGGAATTTGTGCTTTCTGAACACCTCTGTTCCAGGCCTCGCCCAAGGCATGTTACAAACATTTTTTTTGTTTTTTTAATTTCTCCACTTTTGAAGGAACAAATATTCATTTTTACCTTAGTCTTGTGAGTTAGAGCTTCTTGCCCCCAATTTGCTCAGGGAGGTAAAATAAGTCGTCCAAAGTTATACAGCTAAAAAGCAGTAGAGCTGGGATTCAAACCCAACTTGTGTGACCCCACAGCCTGTGCTCCTTCTATAGCACCTCACTGCCCCAGAAGCTCCAGGGATGGAGTGCCTCTGCATTTGGTCCTTGCTCCCTGGGGATTCACAGTCAACTCTTTAGAGGCAAAGACAGTGAGATTGTCCCTGAGCCTTCACTTCCTCTAACACATAAAGTCTTTGTCGTGTGTGAAATCCCGCTGAAGTTCTTGGGAGAATTGAAATGTATTCTGAATATCAAGGACAAGCAAAGAGCAAGAGCTTAGGCTTGTTTACCTCCAGGCAGCTTCTGGGCCAGCTGCTTGGAAGACACCATGGCATCCAGGGAGGTGCCCCTCGACGATGAATGGACTTTCCTGGATGGCAAGTCTATCACCCTCTGTAGGGTAGAGGCACTTTATACCCTCTGCATTCACTGTTTCTTGTGTAGCCCAGGGGAAAATCTGTTTATGTGACTGCAATGTGTACAACTTTGCACAAATTCTTAGTGGTAATTTCAACTAACATTTCTATCCAACAGAGTTTCAGTTCCTGCATTCAGCTTATGGTAGGAGAGCTATTTTTCCTCATCTGTATTACAGCCTATGAATGTGTTATCTTGTAACAATGATAGATCCCTTCTCCTTTCCTCCCTAAATCTCATCCCCTAGGCTTGGGCTCCCCCCCAGGTGGCTCAGCAGCAGTTCCTAAAGCATGCAGGAACATGTCTGATGGTGCAAAATCATGGGTTGGAGACACACATGAACTGTCCCCTAGGGCAGCAATGAAGGATCATGGCACTAAAAGGCGTCTCTCACCCTAACCTGGCTGTAGAATTCAAACAAACAAATGAACAAAAATTCCAGGGCCTGTATGTGGCTCCTCTGTTGGCTTTGTGGCAGCCTCTGTGAAGAAGTACCTGGATTATGCCTATTAGAACCCAAAAAACTAGTCTGCCCCAGGATCAGGTTTTCCATCTCCATCAGCAGTCTGACATGTTTGAAGACCTGGTTGACTTTAGGTACCATCTGTTCCCTTAGCCCAGATCTTGAGCTCTGGGCTCATTTTCCTAGATGGTGAGAGGTGGGGGCCAAGTGTACTAATGAGCCAGGGACCAGAGCTGGGTTCTCTGGGCAGTGTGGACTCCAGGCCCAAGGCACCACGGGAACTTCTGGGCACCTGTGAGGGTCCCAGCAGTGTAACTTGACTAGGTCCTTTTTGTCATAGACAGGAAGGGACCATGAAGGGACTTTACACTTTTACCACACTCACCTGGGCTGCTCAGGACAATGTTTTTTGAAAATCTCGGCACACGTTCTCAACTTTTAATCTTGAATTATTTGGATGCTAGAAATTGAATTTGTGTGTGGCACATCTTTCAGGAGATGAGCTGTGAAATTTTTCCTTGCCACTGCTGTGGGCTGCGTGATCTTGGGCAATTTGCTAACATCTCCAGGCCATAGATAGAAT
Source organism: Lemur catta (assembly GCF_020740605.2). NCBI lineage: Eukaryota > Metazoa > Chordata > Mammalia > Primates > Lemuridae > Lemur > Lemur catta. Next base: position 58,853,385 of record NC_059134.1, read on the forward strand.
GTTTTATTCCACATGATCTCTGAGGTCCCTTTGAATGCTAACACACTGTCCTCTTATAATTTTATTATTTTAATTTTGCTAGTCACAGACCTGTTTCTCATATCACTTGGGGGGATCATTTTGCATTTGCTTCAGGATGTAAGACCAGAAGACTCCATAGAAAGTTGGAGAATCTGACTGGGTGTGGTAGCTCACATCTGTGATCTCAGCACTTTGGGAGGCAAAGGCGAGAGGATCGCTTGTGCCCAGGAATTTGAGACCAGTCTGGGCAACACAGTGAAACCCCATCTCTACAAAAAACTTTTTAAAAAAATTAGCTGGGCACAGTGGCACATGCCTGTAATACTACCTACTTGGGAGGCTGAGGTGTGAGGATCAGCCCAGGAGTTCGAGGCTCAAGTGATCAGTGAGCCCTGATCATGCCACTGTGCTCCAGCTTGGGTGACAGAGTGAGACCCTGTCTCAAAAAGAAAAAAAAAAAAAAGAGAAGCTCTCGTGCTTCCTCACCCTTCCATATTCTGAAGTAGATATGCTTAAAGAGTATGGATGGCGCTCTTCACAAAATATTCTGCGCCAGGCCCTAAGCTGGCCCTTTGAAGATACAAAGACCAGTCAGACAAGGTCCTTGTTCTCAGGGAGCTCACAGTTTAGTGGGGAGACAGACAAGACATCAAGTAGAGGGGCTTCTAAGAATCACAGGGACTGGGCTGTCAACTACATGGGAGGCATGAAGAGGTTTTGATTAAGGGGTGGGGAGAAGAAAAGCCTTTATAGTAGAGGAGAGTCTTCTGATGATTGACGGGTTAATAAACGTTTACTAGGTGGAGTTTGGCGAGAGACACTCCAGAAGGGGTAGCAGTGTGGACGAAAACACGGAGATGTGAAGTTGCTTGGCATATTCTGGGAATGATGAGCAGTCTCTGTGGCTGTAGTGTGGGTTGGAGAGTGTGAACAATAAGAGAGTCTCTAGAGAGATCATTAGGATTAGATCATGGGGACTTTGAATGCTACACAGGAGCTCAAACTGTAACCTGCGGCAGTGAAGAGCCATGGAATGTTTTTAAGAAAGAGGTTTTTGCGATTAGGTTTAGGTCTTAGAAATATCAGTCTGATTGCAGCTTGGAGATTGGAGGGGGCAGGTTTAAAAACAACAGTGAGGAAGCAGTTGCAGTAGTTCAAGTGAGAGATTAAATTAGAGCTGTGCACAACTGTGGAGATGGAAGGAGTGGCTAGATACCATAACTAGAAGATACAAGACTAGATGACACTTTATTTTTGACCCTCACATCAATATTATGAAGCAATCAGGGAGTGATGATTATTGCCGTTTTATGAGACAACAAAACTAAGCTTAGAAAGGTTAGGTGACTTGCCCAAGGTCCCACAGCTAATAAGTGGCAGAGCCCAGGCTAGAACTCAGATGTCCTGAGTCAGTACATTGTTCAGGATGATGGTCCCTTGCTGCCTCTCCTCCTTGTAAATGTGCTTAACAGACTGTTCAAGTGTCAGAGGGCGTGAGGGCCCCGTATCTAGGGAAGTGAACAACCCAGCACCTGGATGTGGGCAGCATGCTGTGACTGGGCCCATGGCCCTTCACTGCCAAGGGTTCTCTCTTTCTCTGTTTTGTTGTTGTTGTTGTTGTTGTTTTTTAAATTGAGGGATAACATACACAGTAAAGTGCATAAAGCACACTAGTCTTAAGTGTACAGACTTAATGTTTTTACACATGTATATGCCTATATTTAACTACCGCCCACTTCAAAATATAAAACATTTCTAGGAAGTAGAACCTTTCAGGCACCCAAGAGCAGGTATGCCTGTCAGAGTAGCCTCTTCTACCACCATGGCTCTAAAAGTTTCAGCTGGGACTGTCCTCATCCCACAGCTGAGCTCTGAATCACTACCACCAATGATGGGTTACTTTAGGATTGTACATGGAGGAGCTGGATCTTATAGTACAACTAACTAATGAGGAGGTCACGTTGCCAGCTAATATTTGTTTTTCGTTTTTAGTTTTCACATTTATTCAGTTGTTTAAATTATTAAGCATTCAAATATAGTACAGAAAATACTAATTTGTTTTCTTTATAATGAAACCAGAAGAAAGTACTCTTTTGTTCAGAAAAACAGAGTGTAGTTCACGTGATCAGTTGGAAAAGACATAATCAAAGGCACAGCCGCACTTGCTTCTTTCCTGGTTAATCTGAAACATTATTTCACTGTGTATCATGCTGTCTTGTTCACTCCCTGGTTGGCGTGTGGCTGTGTTGCATCCCCAGCTAGACCATAAGTACCTTGTGTGCGGTGACCGTGACCTTATGTGTGTTCCCGTCCACCGCGGCGCTCCCCTCAGTGCTGAGTGCAGTGTAGGCCTCAGCACTCTTTAGTTAATTTTGATTTACTTACTTGGTCACACTAATGTCAGACTTATGGCTTATGATAAAAATTATGGTAAAGGATGTACTACTTGGGGAAAAATACTGGAATGGAAAAGAACCTCCAAATTCTCCAAATTCCTACAGCCAAATTCAGGCCTCCTGCCTGGTGCAGTTCCTATGGGGTCTTGAGAGCGTGGGCTTGCTCTATATCACTTTTCAGAGCTACGTGTTTTACTTTTTAGAGAGTGGTTTTGGGTGACCACGGCTTTGCAGCCATGTGGAGTGGCAGGTTCTAAATTTAGAGACATCTTGATAAGATTTTTCAACACTAATTGGATTCTTTATCTCCCTCCTGTCGCCACCCCAAAGAAACCCAAGATGATTGCTTAAAATGGATTCCTCTCCTCCTGCGTTGTCTGCAGAACCATGTCTTGATGTCTAGCAAAGGCCCTGGACTCTACAAGGAGTTCTGCTGGGTCTCCATTTCGCTGGCCAGAATTCTCCTTTTAGTGTCACTTTCCTGCCCATGATTTCCTTCTCATTTCTCAGCATCTGCTGTATATATTGCGGGCCATTAATGCAAGTGCAGAGTCAGCCTACAACAGCCACACTTCTAGCCTTGGTTCAGCAAAAACAGGAGAGTCTCTGACCTTCTCTGGCCCTGGTACTCCTGTGATTGAAGGAACCAGAGGCATTACCTGTTACCCAGGTGGGCGGAGGGGGTTACGATATCTCTCTGGGGATAGAATATACTTGTCCTGATGGAATTAGAGTGTATATAGAAATATTTTCTTCTCATACCACCCTGCCTTACCTTAGCCCCTTGTTAAAGTGTTTCAAGTGTATCTGTTACCAATGCAGCCCCACTTCCTGCTAATATACTTTAAAACACCCCATATCCATGACTCCCAAGACCTTATTTGAGTGTAAAACAAAAATTGCTAAAATCATTCTTTTTCCCATAAATAGAAATTTGGGTCAAGAATGTTTCTCCTAGCTGGGCATGGTGGCTCGTGCCTGTAACCCCAGTACTTTGGAAGACCAAGGCAGGAGGGTTGCTTGAGGCTAGGAGTTTGAGACCAGCCTGAGTAACATCAGTGAGACCCTGTCTCTACAAAAAATACAAAAATTAGCCAGACGTGGTGGTACACGCCTGTAGCCCCAGCTACTTGGAGGCTAAGGCAGGAATATTGGTTGAGCCTGGAGTTGAGGTTGTAGTGAGTTATGATGACGTCACTGCACTCTAGCACGGGCAATAGAGCGAGACACTGTTTCAAGAAAAAAAAAAGAATGTTTCTCCTCTAATGTTTGAAATTATAACAAGGGAAATATCTAAAAAGTTAGGTATTTCCCCCCTTTGGAACCTTATTTCCTCTCTTTTTCCCCTCAGGATACCATGAAGGTAAGTTTTTGAATCACCCCCCACTTTAGAACATATGAATTATCATCCTTCAAATTTCTCAAGCTGAACTCTGAGCCTGGGAAGTCTCTGCAGATCTCAAACTGGGCCTCATCTATATTTCACACCTGCCCCAATTGGCATTTCCTTTCCAAATGGCCCAAAGGATCATCTCTAATTCATTAGGAGCTATCTCAGGTGGGGCAGCCCATAACACCCCAGCAGGAGATACTCAGGGGTGCGCAAGAGGTATGTCTGTCTGGCCCCAGCTGAGTGTACAGGAAGAGTTAGCAAGGAGTGCGCCACTGGGTTAGTAGGTTTAGTAAAGCCACACTGCCCGGTGCCTTTTAAGTTACTGCGGCCATAGCTTAGTCCCTTTAGAAGGCAGTCCAGCAAGGTTCATGGAATGTGGTAATTATTTGTGGGTCTCTCTTTTTGAAAGCAGCTTGTTAAATACACAGATGTATTAAATCTCCAGATGAGATTCCAGACAATAAAGAGTGCTTCGTTGATCTGGCCCACTGTACAGTTAAAGGCTCCCAAGTTGCTACATGTTAATGAGAAAGTGGCTGAGGAATATACCGGAGCCTTGGGCCACAATGTCAGTAGTAGATGGCAGTATTCGTGGGCATCTTTGTGGTTTTAGTAATGGGTATAAAATCCTGACTCGCTTCGTATAAGTTCAGATTTCCTTGGTTTCAAATCACTTGGAAGCACACATCAGCACTCCTTCCAACCCACTCACCCACCTGAGAAAGGCTGAACCGTCCTGTGTGTCTGAACAGGCCCCTTGGGTTATATGTTTCCGTCCAGCACAAGACCCTTGCTTTGTGTCTGTGATTGGTGGTACCCACTTCTTATTTCTGCCTAATTCCATTCTTGTGTCTTCCCTTAAGCAACTCTGCTGATGAAACAGGCCTGGCCACAGAACTCGTCTTCCTGTGGCACTGAAGGCACCTTCCACCTCCCAGTGGACACCGGGACCGAGAACCGAACTTACCAAGCATCCTCTGCGGCTTTCAGTAAATACAGCCTGTCTCCTCCTTTCCTTGTTCCCCTTGGTTGGGGCTGATTTGTTTCTTAGGAAGAAAGGAAAGGGAACTTTTTAAAATGATATTTATAATGTAAACACTGTTTTAAGAGGTTCTCCTGCCTATGTAAAAATTTGGCCCTCCTCAATAAAGAAAAGTCATCCTTTCTGATCATGCACCCAGCTTTGAGGGTACACAAAGCAGTGAGGGAGGGAGAAGGAAGTACTCACCTGGTCAGCAAGTTTAGTTAAGGAAGGACTACATTTGGGGGAAAGGACAGAGGGCACATTTTGAAGGCCTGTGGGTCTTTGGACAGAGAAGGCTCCTCCCCTAGCACAGGGTTTCTTAACCTCAGCACTATTGACATCTGAGCCAGATAATTCTTTGTTGTGGGGAGCCGTCCTATGCATTGTAGGGTGTTTAACGGTATCCCTGGCCTCTACTAGATACCAGTAGCACAGCATTACTGTGACAACCTAGAGTGGCTCTAAACATTGCTGAATGTCCCCTGGGGGACAAATTTGCCCCCTGCGTGAGAAACACTGCCTAGTGGAAGCTACACTGTGGGGGCAAGGTACATACGAGGAGTCCTCAGGGAGGCCAGAAGCCAGCTGGTCACATTTGTCTTGAGATTCAGTGGGGTAACTGATGCTATCACTTTCACATCTGATTTTTAACACAAAATGATTCCACTGGGAAATGGGGACCAATGTTTAGAAATTACTGAGTGGCATTTTGACTCTGTAGAAGAACTTTGTGTCTTGTCTGAGCTATGCAGTAGAGGAATGACTGACTTTGGATGTGGTGAGTGCTAATCTCTTAAGTTGTGCCAGCAGGGGCTGGACAAGCCCTCAGAGAGATGTTCCAGATGAGGCCTGAGAGTCTGTGGTTTCGTGAGTTATTAATCTACTAAGTAAGTAGATTAGAAGAATTCATTGTATTTTTTTCTTTTCCTTAAGACATCCATTGTCATTTTCTCCTTAGGTTTCATTGCCTCTAGATGTCAACATTAGCTTAATGTTTATACATTATAACTGACCTTTGGGAGAATTTGCTTTCATGATCACCCTCTCATTTAATCTATACTACTCTCGTATTAAGTTATTTGGGTGGATTTTCATCCCAGTTTGAAAGGTGAGGCTCAGGAAGGTAAATATGCCCAATGTCACCCAACCAGTGAGCAGCACAACTAGAAAAAGATATCACTCAGGTTAGGATTCTATTACTGATTTTTTCATGAGATTGATTTTACTCTTTTAAGAGAGGGATGTCAGCCATAAGGAGTTTTTACAGGTACCTCAGGTAGAATTGAATGAACATATATAAGATTATATATATAAATGGACATATACATATTCTCTCTTACATCTACACATACGGATGTAGATACATATAGACACACCTGCTGTACCATAGCAGAAAGAGACCTGCAGGGGAAACCCAAAGGCTTGGATTGTAGACTTGGTTCTATGTAACCTTGGATAATTCATGTCCATGCTTTGGACCTTGGTTTTTTCAACTGTAAAATAAGGGAACTAGGTCATCTTTAGATTCTCTATAGCTATTACACTCCTCATTCTCTCACCTTGGTGACATGAACTCAGCATCCTGCACCCTAACAGAGATCTCCTCTCTAGCTGCCCTTACCAGTAGCTGGCCAGCAAGCCTTTGCTCACCTGCAAGGATAGGAGACTCACTGCCTCCAGAGGCAATCCTTTCTGCAGTTAGAAAGTCTGAGTATAAGAAAGCCCTACCTTCTACTATGTTGAAATCTTCCTGAAGGCCCATTAAATGTGCAATAGCCATATCCCATTGTCCCCTCCCATACAGGCTGTCATAGTCTCTGGAAAGGACGAAAATGTACCCCTCTCTTTTAATTAAGTATTGTATAGACCTGTGCAATTTTTTTTAATAGAGTTGGGATTGACTGACCAGCCCACACCCACAAGGTCCCTCTCAGCATTCAGATTTTATGGCTTCTAGTGCTACAGAAAATTCAAGGCACTTTGACAATTTCAGTTCAATTTCACCAACACTTGCTAAGCCTGTTTGTAATTAGGTCTTTCTCCTACTTATTCATCATTCTCTTGTTCAGCTACCAACAGGGAGACTTAGGGGTCAAGGCAAGATTCAGACATAGAGCTTTGTTTTGCCCAGACATATAAATCTGATGATCAATAAACCAATTAGTCTAAAAGGCATCTGTGATGTGAGATCAATGCCTTTGGAAGTGGTAGGGGCTCTACAACTGAAAAAGATTTATAACAGTGAAGAAGGATTGAAGAGGAGGCTGAAAAGGTTTTATCTTGCTAATGTACATACTCTCTTTATTATCCTGTTTGATGCAGCCTAAAATTATGGTTAGGAACCTGAGAAAAAGAACAGGACGTCATAAACAAAGCCTCTTTTATAAGGCAGAGCTGAGACTTCTAGTGATTAAATTCCTTTTTTCTCTCATGATATTGCCTTTAGTGAAAGGGGGACACAAAGGCCAGTTTATCAAATGCCCAAGATTGGACTACAGAGACCTTTAACTCAGCAAGAGCTCTGTCCAGGACATGGTGAGCCCTGAATTCTGGGCTCAGCTCTGCACTGATGTGCTGTGCAATTTTGGGAAATTGCCGTTCTGGGCTCCAGGTTCTTCCTCTGAAAGGGAGAACGTTGAATGCAAGCCTTTACTGTCCTTAAGGCATAACATTCCAAAGTCCTAATTCTGTGACCTTCAGACTTAGAATTCCTTTCAGCATAGCTAGGCCTCCAGTGAGTGAATTGAGTCTAAGTTCATTTGGGTAAAATCCATGAGATTTTTTGCAACAAGCCTAATAACTTCTTTTATTTAGATGCATAAAGTAATAAACCTTGATTTTTGTGTTACCGAAGATAGCTCAGGCCATATAGCTCCGGGGGAATTTTCAGTGGTCCTTAAGAGTATCGACAGGATCGCCAGTCAGTTGTGCAAAGTTCTGTATAGTGATTTTCTCATAAAAGTCTTTTGAAATACTCAGAGACTTGGAATGTCAACACTAGAAAGGCCCTCTGATTATCCAGTCCAAATGAGGATATTCCCTGAGAGAGGAATTGCCCTGACTCACTGACAGAGCCCAGGATGAGGGTCCTGGGGCAGCTTCTGCAGCCTCATGTAAGATCCTCCTGACATAGATGGTAAATTTGAGGGCCACTGTGGCTAGAGGAAGTAGCACTGAGTCCTGGGTCCCCACAAACAGTCTTTCTTTCAGTGTCTATTGGTTATCTCATCTGTGAAATGTTTACATTGGTCTTAATTTTCTCTAAGATCTCTCCTAGCTCTACAGTTCTGCTTCTCCCATCTCACACTATCTGGACAGAAAGGCAAGGGCTTCTTCTGCAGCATCATCTCTTTGGCTGCCAAGGGTGTTTTGGCTACTGATTTGTATTCTGAGTATGTGTGTGTGTCTCATTTCATAACATGAAAAAAGGGAAGCGTTCTCAGACAAGGTTATTCTTAGATATGGAAACCAAATTCTACTGCAGTTTCTTGGAGCCTTTTGATTTTCCTCAGAGAGACAGTCTCAACACTTTGTAAATGGTTGTCCTTGTGGCAGAGAGGGGGTAGTGCAGTTTCCCCGGGGAAGATAAAAATTCCAGAGCACATTCTCCAGGAGCATAAAGGAAAGTTGTCAGCATCATTGGCTTGTTAATTTTAAAGAAGCATAAAATCATGGCATTTTAAGATATAAAATTTTAGCATCTTAGAATCCTGGAGTCTGTATTCTAAGTTGGAACAGGCTATAGGAGTCATAGTTTAACTTTCTGTCTCTTTAGTCTTTCAGACCAGTCTCTGCTGCATACTCCCAGGACAGGAAGCTTACCATCTTTCTATACAGTGAGAGAGAGAAAATAGTAATAGCTAATCTTGATAAAGTACTTATGTCAGACACTGTCTAAGTGTTCATTAGTTAATGTATTTATCGCAGGAACCTCATGGAGCAGGTACTCATACTATCCCCATTTTACAGATGAGGAGACTGATATATTCTACAGTTATTAAATAGCAGAGGTGGGGTTGGACCCAGGCAGTCACTCTGTCTCCAGACTGCTCGTGGCCACTGCTCTGTGCCGTAGTCTTTCAGAGACAGGCATCTACTGATTCAGCAGTGTCCTGCTCTCCTGCCTAGAACAGAGTTGCTCCCTACTCTGGCAGGACTCTCTACACCTTGTTTTCTTCCTTTACCTCAGGGGTCGGCAAATTTTCCTGCAAAGGGCCAGATGATAACTATTATATTTTAGGCTTTTCAGGCCATAATGGTCTGTGTCAAAACTATCATTGTAGCAACAAAGTAGCTGTAGTTAATGTGTAAATGAATGAGCATGACTGCGTTACACTAAAACTTTATTTACCAAACAAGCTGCAGTTACAAAAAGCCATGGCTGAAGTTTGCCTGTCCTAAATGTTAATAGTATGAATAAAAGATTCTGCGGTAAAATGAATTTGGGAAATAGTCTATATATCTCTATCTTAGAGATTCGCAGTTCACCCTATCATTTAAAAAACTTCTCAGGGTCAGTGTTACAGCTGCAAATTCCAAATTCACTGGAAAACCCCTTAAAAAAAAACCCAACTTCTCAGCGTCATGATATAAAAAAAAAAAACCTATTTCCATTTTATATTGCTACTTCACAAATTTATGGAACTATAGAACTCTTTTCTTTGGCAAAACAATTAGTAAGACCCCTTGGAATTGATAGTCCATATAGTGTATGTACATTTAGGACATGTCCATCTTTGGTTTATCTATAACACCCTTTGTTTTATAGATAAGTAACTTGTGTCTCCAAGGTGAAGTACCCTTCTGGATGTCTACAAGGCTAGACTTCCTGTCTTCCCTTACAGTATCTGCTTCTCATCTCATGATTAGCTCCACAATCTAGAAACTTTGAGGAATCTGCTCTAGACATCTCCCTCAACTGACTCACATTCCACTTCCAGTTAGTTTCTACTTCTTATCAATGTTACCTTCTCTTTAACATATCCTTTCCATTGCATCCTCATTGCTACTTGTTTCCCAAGCATACCTGACCACAAAACTAGTATTTTTCGTGGAACAAACTGAGGATCTGCAGGTGGAAAAATAAATGACACGATTCCAGGGGAGAGGACAAGACATCTTTTGTGGCAGCTGAACAGCAGCTCTCCTATCCTTCTGAGTCATCAGGAGCAGGGGGTACCAAGCCAAAGCTGTGATGTAGACTGAGAGAGATCTGTGACATGTGGTAGCTTGCTTTTACTTGGGGTTAGAGTAGAGGAGACCCAGGGTCTTTACAACCATGGAATTTTAGTTTAGGAAGAGATCTTCATTCTTAGCCTCCTGATTTTACAAAGTGAGAAACTAAGGCTCAGAGACTTGACAGTGTCACCGCAAATTAGGGGGAAAGGTAGGGCTGAAGGCTAAAAAGACTTTCACTTTCTGAGCCCCAGGATCTCCTTGTGTAAAGTGAGAGGATTGGGGTCACTTGATCACTTGTGTTTGGTAGAATGATTCCATTTTGTCATTCTGTAAGGAGACAATCTTGTTCCGGAGTGAATCATATTTCAAGTTTTTCCTGTGAACATAGGATCTGCCTCTCTCTTCCAGAGGATTCAAAGGGAGTACAGTTTGTTTGCATGGCCAATTGTGAGTCTGACTTCTCAGCCCCAGCTTTTTTCCATCCTGCTGAGGCACAGATGTGGCCTAGGTTCCAGGGTGGTGTGAATCTTTGTGATCCCTGACTTCATGCCTTTTAAACAGAGGTGGCCCTGCCCTGGGCCCCAGCAGGAGGAAAAGGCAGCTCTGTAAAGCAAAAATTTCAACATCCCAGAAGATGAGGATCTCTGAATGGTGTTTTATATGGGGTTTTCACCTTCAAACTCAGGGAGGAGAAAGGGGAATAGGTGGAGGGCAGTCTAGAAAAGGAGAGAGATATAGGAGAAAGAGAAATGGAGCAAGAGTAGCAAGACAGAAAAAAACAGAAACAGCAGCAGAAGATACTCTGGGATGTTTAATTGAGAAGGAGAAAAGTAAGAAGATAGAGAGTAGCAATAAAGAGTGAGTGTCAGCCTGGACAACATAGCAAGATCCTATCTCTACAAAAAAATTGAAAATTAGCTGGGCATGGTAGCATATGCCTATAGTCCCAGCTACTTCGGAGGCTGAGGTGGGAGGATCACTCAAGCCCAGGAGTTCAAGCTGTGATCACTCCACTGCACTCTAACCTGGGCGACAGAGTAACACCCTGTCTCTAAAAAAAAAAAAAAAAAACAAAGAAAAAAAAGTGAGTTTGTTCTTCGTTGAGGGGTGTCCATCCATGTGCACCTGCTTGTCTCAACACAGACAGCTCAGAATCCCAGGTTTTCAGAGCTGAAAAGGTTCCGTAAGAGACCATCTGGTTCCAGCCTCTTATTTTATAGATGCGAGCCCTGAGACCCAGAGAAATAACAGATGCCCAGGGCTGGGCGTGGTGGCTCATGCCTGTAATCCTAGCACTCTGGGAGGCTGAGGTGGGAGGATCATTTGAGCGCAGGAGTTCGAGAACAGCCCTGTCTCTACTAAAAACAGAAAGAAATTATATGGACAACCATATATATATATATATATATAAATAACATTAGCCGGGCATGGTGGCGCATGCCTGTAGTCCCAGCTACTTGGGAGGCTGAGGCAGGAGGATTGCTTGAGCCCAGGAGTCTGAGGTTGCTGTGAGCTAGGCTGACGCCATGGCACTCTAGCCCAGCGTTTTTTTTGAAACAGAGTGAGACTCTGTTTCAAAAAAAAAAAAAAAAAGATGCCCAGAATTATACATGCAGCCCTGTGCACCAGGACCAGGGCTCTCTGGGTGGAGCCCTGTTCTCTGTCTGTTCTCATCTGTGTTTCCAGCCTGAATTCAGCCCATCCTTGTCTAGGGAGTCGTGACTGAGACCTTCTGCCTTCTGGTAATGCTTTTCTGCCAACTAACTGGAAGTCTCTCTTATTGCCTTGGCACAGGATATACTGCGGGGACACCATACAAGGTCCCACCGACTCAGAGTAATACTGCTCCGCCCCCCTACTCCCCATCACCCAACCCCTATCAGACGGCCATGTATCCAATCAGAAGTGCCTATCCCCAGCAGAATCTCTATGCCCAGGTAGGTACATATGGAAGCCTGGGCCCATGTCTTCTGCAGGTAGAGGAGCCTCCGGCTGGGATGGGGTGTGGTAGAGTTGGGTGGGGTGGGGTGAGGAAGACAGGGAAGGAGAAGAGAGTTCATGGCTCTGGCCAGCCATCACTGTGTAATATTCCTGCAGTCTGCTCACTCCCTCACTCCACCTCAGTCCCCCAAGGGGTGAGGCACAAAGTCATTTAGATTAACAGAGTCCAGAATGTCAGAGGGGCAAGGGCCCTTAGAGATCATCTACCTCAACTGCTTTGTTAAACAAGTGGGGAAGCTGAGACCCAAGAGGGGAATGACTTGTCCAAGGTCACACAGTGAGCTATTGGTTGAGTCAGGATGAAACCCCCTGTGTCTTGGTCCTCTCACCCTAACCCCAACATCTTCCCTTCCTTGATAAAGTCTATGAGACTAGTGGGGAGGACAAAAGTACCCAGCCTCTATCACCATTGTATGACCTTGGGCAAGTTATTCTGTCTGTGCTCTTTTAGCTGGCAATATGTGCACTCTGAGGCGACTGGCATGAGACAGGGACTGTGTGAGGCTCTGGTGCACCCATGGCACATTCTTCTGGAGTGACAACTCTAAATGAGGTGTAAGTGGTGAAGAAAACACTTTTTTAGTTTAAAAAACTGTATTATAGAGTAGACGGCAAAACTTAAAAAAATAAAATAAAACAAGAGGTTTGAGATCAGTTTTTCTCATTTTGCTTTGGATTATGCTCTCAGACCTCTGGGGTTACAAACCCACATTCTGAGGCTCTTGTTATTTAGTAGAAACATTTGAGGATTTCTGAATTAAGATGATTTTAGGGGCCCTTGTCTACTCCCCCCAGAAGTCAGCAGGCCTGTGGACTATGGCAGCAGGAAGCAGCATTCAGGCAGTGAGAAGTCACCTCAGACCACTGTCTCCATCCTCACCTTTTTGCTTAAAGCGAAATAGTCAGTAAGAGACATCTTGGGAAATGCTATCCGTTTGTGACTTTTTTTTTTAATATGTAAAGTGCCAGCATTTGCACCAGATGATAATACCACTAATAACCCTTCAGTGCTTGTGCACAGTGCCCTGGAGTTCACCAGCTTCATTCACATGCCTAGTAACTGATCCATTGTAGTCCCTACCTTTAAACTTCAGGCAGTTTCAGCTGGGCATGGTGGCTCTCGCCTGTAATCCTAGCATTCAGGGAGGCCAAGGCAGGATGATTGCTTGGGGCCAGAAGTTCGAGACCAGCCTGAGCAACAAATGAGACCCCCATCTCTACAAAAACTAGAAAAAATCAGGCAGGTGCTGTGGCACGCCTGTAGTCCCAGCTACTCAGGAGGCTAAGGCAGGAGGATCACTTGAGCTCAGGAGTTTGAGACCAGTCTGAGGAAAAGCAAGACCCTGTTTCTAGTAAAAATAGAAAAATTAGCCAAGCATCGTGGTGCACGCCTATAGACCCAGCTACTCAGGAGGCTGAGGCAGGAGGATCGCTTGAGCCTAGGAGTTTGAGGTTGCAGTGAGCTATGATGACCCCACTGCACTCTAGCCAGAGTAACAGAGCGAGACTCTATCTCAAAAAAAAAAAAACAAAAAAACCCACACACAAAAAAAAATTAGGCAGTGTATAAAAAGTACATTGCAATAAAATATAAACATTTTAAAATGCTAAAACCAGGATTAAGGGAGTAAAGCTCTTATCCCATTAGATCATCATAGCAGTCTTAGAAGCAAGGCAGGACAGAGTTAGAGCCTTATTGTTCAGACCAGAAGCTGAGCCCAGCACTGAACTGACCACAGTCATGTAGGAAGCAGAAGCAGTGCCCAAGCTGGGGCCCAGACCTTGTGTCCTGGGGCCAGTGCTTCTCTCATCCCATCCCTTAGGGTCTGGGAAGAACAGAGACTTCCCTTCCCTCTGCTCCTCTCCACATCCCGCCCACCTCTCCAAAAGCTTGTGTGACCTCAGCCTCTTTCCTCCAGGGAGCCTACTACACACAGCCGGTGTACGCTGCCCAGCCCCACGTCATCCACCACACCACGGTTGTCCAGCCCAACAGCATTCCTTCCGCCATCTACCCGGCTCCTGTTGCCGCTCCCAGGACCAATGGCGTGGCCATGGGCATGGTGGCAGGCACTACCATGGCAATGTCAGCAGGTGAGGGCAACATCTGCATCATTGTCCATCCTTCTTCTCCAGGAACTCATGACGGAGTGGAGAACGCAGTCATGGAATCAACAGCTGGGGCTATGGGAACCTGGAGGAAGGAGCCTCTAAATCTGTCTGCAGGGATGGGGAAGATTTCACCAAGAAGGGCATATTGAGCTGGGCCTTAAGGGGCAGACAGAGGCTAACCAGAGAAGTGAAAGAGGGAAGGGCACTACAGGCAGGAAGAACTTGAATAAGGCTTGTTCACAGAATGGAAAGGGTCCAGGGCTCTTAGGAAATCGTCGTTTGGGTTAGAAGGGTGGCTGGAGCGCTGGCAAAGATAAGATGGTGAAAAGTCTTGAATGCCTTTTGGTAATGGAACTCACAAAGGGGGTTAAAACAGAGGAGGGATGTGGTTGGGTTTAAACATTCTCTGGCTGCAGGGCGGAGGCAGGATTAGAAGGGGAGAGCTGGAAGCAAGTAGGTCAGCGAAGAACCTGTCAGTGTAGTTTAGGGGAGAGATGATGACGCTAGGACTCCAGCAGCAGCAGGGGGCCCGGAAAAGAGGGCGCAGGGGCAATGTCACTTAGCAGGCAGGAGCTTGAGGACATATCCATCCAGTGATTCACTGCAAGGGATGAGAGAAGCAGGAGTCCCTGAGGACCCCTTCCCTGTTTCTGGCTTATGCCAAAATTTAGGGAAGAGCAGATTTAAACATGTCTTTAGGTGAGTTGATACCTACTGAGTAATGTGAGCATTTCAGTGAAGAGCATGAGAAGACAAGAGGGCTACGGATAACCTGTAGAGACCCAACTTTTAAAGAACCAGCTGGGTCATGCTCCAAGGGAAGAAAGTGCAAGGGGTAGAGTGGCATTTGGATTTTATTCTGCCCCTAAAGGAAGGGCGTTGTTGAGGCCTCTCACTCCCAAGATTGAATCAGCAAGCTGTGGGATCTCTGCTCAGTGCCAGGCTGGTGGTTCTGGTCCTGGGGACCGGCTACCAGTAAATCCGGAGGCCTGCCCTTAAGGAACACTCAGGTTAGAGTGGGAAATACACTCACAGACACCAACAATTACTACTCAGTGTGATATTTGTGCAACAAGAGAAACGCACAAAGACAAGTAAAAGGAGGCCTCCAAGGGAGAGTGGTTGACTCTGTCTTCAAGCACCAGCAGAGGTTCCCCTAAGCAGGTGAAGCCTGGCAAGGTGGAGAAGGGCGGATGGTGGTTCCCCAGGCAGGCAGGGGAGATGGGGGAGCGCAGGCAGCGGGATCAGCCACACGGAAGCCCGTGGCTTCATCTTCTTCATCCCTGTGCCCTGGTACGGCCTTGTCACGTTCACTCTTCTCTCTCTGGATCCTCAGGTACCCTGCTGACTACACCCCAGCACACCGCAATTGGGGCACACCCTGTCTCCATGCCCACGTACAGGGCCCAAGGAACCCCTGCGTACAGCTACGTGCCCCCGCACTGGTAAAGCCTGCAGCCCATCCAGGTGAGTGGGGCCTGGGTGGGAGAGTAGGGAGGGGGATACACATAGGAACTGCCCCAAAGCCCCCAGTCGGGAGTGCAGGTGTCAGCAGCGGCAGGTGACAGTTTTCAAGTTCTCAGTTGCTTTCCTGCTCCAAGGTCTGTAATATCATTCTTAGTAATAGTTGTCACTTTACATGTTATCTCATAATCCTTTCAGTAGCTCTGTGAAATAAGAATCTCTATTTTGCAGATAAATATGTAGTTCAGCATTACTTAGCTTGTAAAAACTGAGTGAGTACTTAAACTCCAGTCCTCTAGTACTAAATTCTGTACTCTTTACCTTACGGTCTTCAGACTTCTTTTAACTGTGGGCCCTATTCTTCAAATGAGATCTCACCTAAATTGGATGTTAGCTTTGGTTGGAGACCTTGGGCTGACCCAGCCGAACGGCGTCCTTACTGCTCTCAGCAGCTCCTGAGGCAGTGCCGGTGAACTGCAGGGCTCCAGGGATGTCACTTTGAAATCCGCTGCCCAACCGCCCCATCCACCTGCCTTCTGCCTCCTCCAGGGAGGGGTTCTTGGCACTAGAGCACAATAACTTCCATGGGCGGGAAGCAAGCAGCTCCACTGGGAACGCGCAGAGTGCTCCATTTAGGGCTCCCAGGTTGAGGGGAAGGGGTCCCGAAGCTTCAGGTGGCCCCTGGAATATCACTGTCACTAATGGCTTTCCCTCCCCCCCCAGATCTGGAGTCACACATTGTATGCAACTACTCAAGTCTTACACCGGTGCTGGAGCAGTTCCCTAGCAGCACCACCTCTATTTGCAAGAAAAGACAACGGAAGTGCAAGGGTCACTTTATGCATCTTTAATGGTTTTAGTTTTTATTTTTTGGTTTTTGTAAAAGCTGCTTTTTCTAATCTCCTGCCTCTCCCCCACCTCTCTTAGCCGCTGCCCTTCTAGCTCTATCCCCTCCTCCTACCTGACCAGGCCACGGTCCTCTCTGCTCTTCTTTTCTTCTGTAAGCATCCTGTCCCCGGGGATCCCCGTCTCGTGGCACGCAGAGAGTGGGGTTTATTGCAGTGGTTCAGCTGAAATCTCAGTTTTATATGAAGAACATAAACAGATGTGGCCCTCAGTCTAGGGTGGGAACTCAGAGCTGTTGAGCAGGCCACATCTCTAGGGAATTGTTCTTTTTTTGTTTTTTCTTAAGCAAGATTAATTCAGGACATTACCATGTCCTGACACAAATGAAACGTCTTCTGAAAACCATCGCAACAGACCAAGAACAAAACCACCTGATTATGTAGGAGTGGCATTAGCAGCTTAACACCCCAGGCTGAGAACCTGGGGAAACCAGAGTCTTTCTTTGGGAGAATTTGGGGGATGGAGGGAGGGCACTGTTGGGAAGGAGAGGGAAGAGGAGAGGTGCTTGCCTGACAGCTTTGGTTTGAAATAAGGTTTGGGCCCAGATTGTCTGGGCCTGGACCTTCTGATTTGCACAGTGATGTTAACTGACCTGGCACTTCCCCAAAAGGTGATTTTTGACCTCAGACCTGCCAAGCAGCTGCAGTGTGCTGGGACCCAGCATCCTGAGGCCTTGGAAGGCCAGGTGCCCTGTGTAATCCAGACCTTGGCCTCCGAACTGTCATGAACCCACTCTGATAAGGAGCTTTCTCCTGATTAGAGTGGGAATCTAGGGCATTTCTCTCCCTTTCCCTTCTGCCCTTCCCAGTGCCAAGGCTCACCCGTCTGTAGGGCTGGCAGGCAGGCCAAGCTCTTGGTTACCTTGTGCCACTCATGGCCAAAGTGAAGGAACCACATTCCAGGTGGGTGCTGGCGGCTCTGAAGGTCAAGATAGTGAAGGAAAAGCAATAGCAATAAACATTTCATAGACTCATGGAACTGAAGGGACCTTAGCAATCATCTCATCCATTCCCCTATTTGACAGATGAGGAAACTGAGGCCCAGAGAAGAGGAAAAGAGTTCCCCAGACCTCGCAGTAAATTAGCATTAAATGCAGCCTTCCTACCTAGTGGCATGTTGCCTACAAAAATTTACCTAGGAATGGATTGGCTTGGTTTTGTAAAAATTAGGTCAGCAGCGCCCACACCTGGTGAGCTCTGGAACAGTCTCTGGGCTCTTGTTTCTGCTCTTTTCCTCCACGGACTCCAAAGGCGGGGGTTGAAGACTGGGCAGAGGCCACATGGGGGCAAATGGCAGGAACAGAAATTGCAAATGAAGAAATAGCATTTGGAAATTCTGTGAAGACATCTGGAACTTTCGTCCTGTGCCTGACTTCACCTCTAGGAAATGAAGCAGGTGGGCTGGCCGAAAAGGAGAGGCCATGCTTTTCGGGCAGTAGCGCCTCATCCTGAGAGGAGAGGAAGAGAAGGAGGAGAGTGGGAGTCACCAGGAAAGGAGGACGAGGATGAGGCTCAGGAGACATAGGCTCGTCTGGGAGAAGAGGGACCCCTGGGACAAGGAGGCCCCTGCTAGTCTCAGCCAGGAGCCTGGATTGCCCAGCACTACCCTCCTGCACCCAGCACCTGGCTGGGCCAGCAGCCCCTCTGGGCATAGGGCAGGAATATTTTACTATACAAAATGGGATCACTGACAACATTTGGGACTTTTAAATAACTATTTTCATTTTAAATTCATGCAAACTTGGATATACCCTTCCCCCTGCCTCCCATGTCTCCCTAAACAAGGAAAAGTATCAGGAAGCCCTTGGGCTGGAAGGACCTCAGAAGCTCTCTAGCTGCTCCCAGGAGGGCAAAGCCCATCAGCATCCTTGTCGCAGAGCCAGGAGTTTGGGGCCCACCTTCCTGGGCTTCCAGGGAACTTCAGGACCAGTAAGAAAAAATCCTACTGCTCTAAATCATCTGTTCTGGGGTGCTGATGAGGTTTCATTTTAAAACCACAAAGTTTTCCAGTGTTAATCCATTTTTGCAAATGCCTCCCACCCTCTTTGGTTTTGTAAAGGTGGGTGAAGGTTGTTCTAGATCATGTCATGCGTGTTTGAAAAATGCCAAAATAATAATAATGATAATAGGAAACCTTTGCATTTGTCAGGTGCATCATAGATTTCAAAGCACTTCACAGCTTTTAATTTACAGGCCCTGAGAGAGACAGGGTCAGAGTTATTACACCCGAGTGACAAATGAGGAAACAGCTTACAGAAGGAAAGGGAACAGACCACAGCAGAATACTGGTCTCCTGCCAGGCTTCCCCGAATCCTGCTGCCTCCAGGTGGGCTGGGGTAGAATCACAGAGAGGAAGAAAGAAAAGAAGGAGACCGAGGAATGACCTTGTAACTTTTGTTCTTTCTACACCATTAAGTAAAATTAACATCTGGACCTCACAGTTCATAGAGCAGTTTCAAATATATCATCTGTTTTAACCCTGTGAAATAGAGATTATTCCTCCCATTTGACCCGCGAGGAAACCGAGGCTCAGAAAAGTGTCTTGCTAATAAGTGACAGAGCTACTTTAATTCTAGGCTTTCACCTCTTTCCCCGCCAGTCTGACCTCACATAGGCTCATGTACTGAAGCATCTGTGCTCTGCGCCCTGTCTTACCCTGTGTAATTCAAGAGCAAAGGGAGGTCTCAAGGTGGAAATAAGGCACGGACAGGCTGTGGTCTGGGAGAGCCCAGGCCCAGCACCCCTTTTCAGCATGAGCACGAGCCCCAGTTCAGCTGGCCTCACCCTCTTGCTTTGATGGAGATCCACAAGCCTGGCCAAGCTTGGTGAGTCACTGCAAAGGGACAGAGCCCAGCAGAGCAGGGGCAGTCGGGTGTCTTTGGTAGGATGAGCACAGCTTTTGGTAAGGTCACAGGTGTCTGGTGGAAGGTGCCATAGGTATTATCCAAAGATTCTGGATGTCCCAGTGGTCAAGCTGGACAGAAGATCAGAGCTGGGAGGGCCCTCTCATTGTAGGAAGGCAAGCAAGCCAGAGAGGACAAGGGATGTGTCTGTGTGACATAGTGAACTCTAGCACTGGCACCAGCATGCAAACCCCTATCTCATTCCCACTGCCTCTCCCCAGGTGCAACACCGTGGTGGCCAGTGTCAGGGGTACAGGTGGTTCCAGTCACCAGCCAACCCTCTTGGCTTCCCCCACTTCTACCTTACTCCCCCTCCTCACCAGCCTGGGACCCAGGAATTTTGAGTCTAGAAGGTAGATTGCCCCCAGGCAGTGAAAGCCTGAAATATAATCTTTTGCCACGTTTTGAAAAAAATACATATTTAATTTCTTCCCCATGAGATAGAACAGTTGCCGTTCCTTCTCTTCCTTTCCTGGCAATGACCCTAAAGTGCATATCCCCTTCCCTGAATATTCAGCAGGAACACACACACCTCTCCAGAGCTTTTTTGATGTGCAAGGTACTCTGACATGGATTGCCAAAATCCAGATTTTATAGATGCAAAAACTAAGGCTCAGAAGGCTTAAGAGACTTGCCAAGGTCACACAGCTAAGGGAAAGAGCCAAATTTTAACTCTTCAAATCTGCTCTTTCTGCTGCCACCTGCTGGGTCTCTGAGTGGCAAGCATGAAGGGAGGGGCTGCCTGTCTGTCCCCAAACAGAAGACTGTATGGAGACCTGGGAAGCTCAGTCCTCTTAGCTGAGCAGACTTTTATGAATTATTGCTTTAGACGGGGCCTGTGGGGACCCAGAGGCAAATCCCGCTGGCAGCACAGGGAGAATGAGAATTTGCAACAAAAGGCTTAACTTGGACAAAACACTTTGGGGTCATGTTGCCCAGGATGCTCAGGACATGTTCAAGGGCAGATGAGGCATCTTTCTGTTGAAGACCCATGTCCCTGGGAAGCCCATGCATCCCGGCTTTCTGACCCCTGAGAATCTGCCCACTGCCCAGATCCAGTGAGTTGGCACTTCCAGGGGACCCAGTGTAGCCCTGAATAGCCAAAAGCATATGGACTAAAGCCCCTGGACTTGCTTTTCCCACGGGTGAGAACTGGGACCTAGAGACTCTGAGCCTGTAGGCTCCGTGCATACTAATGCTTACCCCTGGCCACCCAAATTGTTCCAAATTTGAGGTATCCCACTCCCAGAGATCTAGGGTACTTCTTTGGAGGGCTTGCTTTGTTCTGAATGGCTTTGAGAAATAAATCATATGGAGCATAAAAGTAGGACAGGCCCCTTGGTCACTAAGTTCTAGCATCCTCATTGTGCAGACAGGACTCATCCAGGGTTCTGGTGACGCACTGCATGTCAGATTCCTCAGCCCTGCCCTGGGCCCTGTGGTCTTCATCACAGCATTCTGGCTGGACCGGTCATTTCTGTATCACCACGGCATTCCTCCTCAGCTGCAGCTGAGTGAAGTATGTGGAAGCTCTGTCCTCTCATCCCACTGGTGAGCAGCCCCAGCTGCTTGCCAAGCTTGAGAATCAGGGGCAGGTTGTGTAGTGGATGGGGCAGGTGGAAAGCAGGCTTCCTGTCACTGTGCAGCCCCCAGGGCCAGACCCCCACTCACAGTGGAGGAACCCTGCCTGGCTAACTGGTCAGATTCCACACCTGAGCCTCTGAGCGCTCAGGCTCCCATGGGCATGCCAGGCTGGCTGCAGGGTTTGTCCTTAACTTGTCCATGTCCCCCTCTCCTAGAAAACTCCTTGTTTTTGAAATTAGGCATTACATGGTTCCAGGGCCCAGCCTTCAAAATTCCTGGCAGGCCAACTTCAACATTCCACGGCCAACCTTGTCTGAGCCAGACTTGGGTCCCACTCCCTCAATTTCTCCAGTGGGTATTTTCTATCTTGCATGCTGTTGAGTCCAACCCAAAGGCCAACCGACTGGCTGCCACAAAGCCAGAAAGGGACCCGACAGCACTTGCTTCCTTATGGCTGCATCGATAGTCCTGGCTATCCTTGCTGTGGCAGTGAGGCCCTGTTCCCATTCCAGCCCGACAGGGGGGATTTTCCTTCCTGAAGAGAACCGATATAACAGCTCTGCAGATAAGTACCAGCCCACAGGAATCAAATGGGTGAAATCAGCTTTGGGCCTGACCCCAGCAAGACCAGCATCTCCAGGCTCCAGCCTTCTTCCTCAGGCCTAAGAGAGTCAGGGAAAGGGTGGGACTGGCCAAGAAACCTCCTGGGGTCAGCCAGACTGTCTGGATCTTTGGTGTAACTCAAGCTCCTCCTTACCCACGGGTAGGTAAGGCCAGGCCTCTAGCAACATGGAGTTGTCTGTACTGATCATTAAGGGCCCGAGGGCCTGTCCCCATCCTGACTTCAAGGCATCTGCATCCCTGTTTCATATCACATGACAGAGAAACCTGTTCTCATAGCATGTAACATCCCTGTGAAGAGAGCGTTGTATATGATTTTGTATTTTTTAATTCATTTTAATCTACAGGTTGGAATCTAATTTTTAAATTTTATTGGAACTCACATTTTAAAAAGAAATAAACATTTAAAATAATAATAATAATAATAATAAACCTTTGACCGGTGTCTTCCACGTAGTTTAATCAAAGATTTATAGGTGTTTCCAAAACACAGCCTGGAGGGTAAAGATTGGAAAGCCCCAGGGCCTCGCTTGTGCGTATGACGTGTAAATCTGGTTTTGTTTTGTTGTTCTGGATTCTTTTGGGTTTTCGTTTCGTTTTGTTTTGAAGATCAGATAGTGATCACTCTGAAAGATTGAAGCCAAGAATTTGTAACTATGATATTTACTGTAAGCTGTAGAACATTCAATAACTATTAAAAAAAAAAAGTTTCCAAAAAAAAAAAAAAATGTCCAGGTGACCAGACTGAGTGGTTTTTGGGGAAGGGAGCAGAAGACCACACTCTGGGCCGGTGAGTCCCCTGGGCTTCTCAGGTTCTAATCAAGACAAACCTGTGCCGCATCTCATCGCAGATGCAGCAGGGGCCTGCCCTCGGGGTCTCTCAGGTGATGGGGAGCTATGAAGTGGCACCTTTAGCACCTGGACTCAGTTGTATGACACTGAGCCCAGCGAGGCCATTAAGAGCTCACATCTGGTGAGCTGTCGGTGCAATAAAGCTGACATCTGTTGAGTGCCTGCTGTGTGGCTGGCACACGCTACTCACTAGTTCCTGTAATCCTCACAAGTCTGTAAGCCCAGCAGTTAGCCCCATCTTAGCCGGGGTGGGGCAGCTAAGGAGGGTGAGTACCTTGGCCAAGGGTGCAGAGCTGGTGAGGGGCAGAGTTGGAACTCGCCCTTGGTCTGGCTCCGTAGCCCAGGCAAGTAAGCCCCATGTTCTGCCCATCTCAGAGGAAGCAAAGCCTGAGCTTTCTTAAAGGGTGGATTTATCAGAAACCAAGGGGGACAGTTAAGGGAGGCCATGTGGTCTCCACCCAAACAACCATCAAGTGCTGTCAGTTCTGCCTCCTAAACTTCTGAATCTCTTCTCCCCCCGCCCCCTCGCCGCCCCCGGGCAAAGCCACTGCCCTAGTCCAGGCTTGGGCTTCTCTCCTGCGTTATCCGTCCAGCATTCCTTCCTGGGCCTGGCCCCTACACTCCATGCTCCATGTGCCCATAGCCACACCGCCAAGAATTCAACCTCCTCAACTGGAGAGAAAACAGGCCGAAAGAGGCCAAGTAACTTGGCTCACACTGCAGCTGGAATTAAAACTCAGGACTCCTTACTCTCCGTGGCTTCCCTCCAAACCTCTCCCCTGCCTCTGCCCAGCCTTCCCTCCTGTCCTTGACCCAAACCCAACATGAAACCCACCCACTGCGGGGGAGGAGAGGGTACCTCTGGCCACAGGCATTGCTGGGGCTGTGTCACAGCAGTCAGTTTCTCCGGTGCCAGCCTCTCCCAGAGGCTCCAGGTCACAGTGACAGGGCTGAGGGCCGGGAACAGATGGAGAGGTGGAGCCTTGGGCCCCAGCCCCCACCATTCTGGCCCTTGGGGTGGAGGGTGAGTGGCGTGAGAGGTAAGCTCAGAACACCCCCTCAGTGGCCAGCCCAAGCCCCACCCTGACCCCAGCTCCCACTTCTGCCAGTGGCCTGGACCTATCTTGAGCTCAAGAGCTGACAGGGCTGCAGGGACAGGACAAGCCAGGAAAGCTTCCAGGTGAGGGTGTGAGCCCTCAAGACCAAGGACGTCAGACACACCCCGACGTGATACCTCAGCTCTTCATCCCACTCTTTTTGGAGCTGGCCTCAACACCCCGAAGGACAGGTGAAGAAACTGAAGCCAGGGCCATACCTTTCTCACCTTTCAGCAGGCAGAAAATTGGGGTGGGGGGACAGTGGTTACTGTGATGGAGGTGTTCACACCTGGCCCGGGAAGCCTGGACCCGCCTCGGTCTCCACCCTGGCTCGCATCTATATGGCTTCTCCCAAGGAGGGCACGCAGGTGGGGAAGAGGGCATCTGGGGGCCGCAGGCCAGCCTTCCCTGGGGAAGGAGGCTGAGGCCTGAGAGTCTGTCCCCGTGTGGTGATGTGCCACCCAAGTCCTGGGTGAAGTGGGTGGTTTGGCTGGCTGAGGGTCAGCCTAGTTGGAGAAGCCAAACCCTGAGATGCAGCTGAACAGCTGGCAAATGGGGACCCCAAGTGCGTGTGACAGCCCGAGGGAATACTTCCTTGGGAGCACTGGGGATGCCTGCTAGTCCCCTACAATTGACACCCTGTCCCAGACTTTGGCAACCTTTGCTGTTGCAGAAAATTCCTTTTGATGCCCAGCCTCCCTATCTCCTTCCTCTCTCCTAGTGCAGCCAAAACCTTGTCTCCTGTGTCCTCAGAGGTGCCCGTATCCTTCTCATGGCCACCTGAGAAGACCCAGAGAGAAGCCTGTGCCCTAGGTACCCAGGGAGAAGCTGGGAGAGGTTGGATCCCAAAGCACATCTGCCCCAGGGCAGGGGTTTTCTCTGTAGCTGCTAGGCCAGGCCCCACCTTGGCTCCTGCCAGGAGAAAGGCCCCTGCTCTCTGCAAAGCCAGCCCTCCTGCAGCCCCAACACGGCCGGGCCACGCGCTGCCTCCCCAGGTTCCGTCGGGTCACTTTCTAGTTCTTCATCCTCTCTGTGAGATGGCCATTAGCATTTAAATATGTTCCCCTCTTCCATCTTTAAACAAATACCAAACACCAGTAAAACACCAAATTAACTAAAAACCAGTCCCTCCCCAGAACCTAAGGCCCCGCCAGCCACGGCATGGCATAGTCGGGCTTCTGCAGGGAGCAATCCACCTGGACCTTGCCCTGCTCTCACCACTGCCTTGAGATGATGCCCACCAAGTGCCTATGTCCACGCACCAGGGCGTGCAGGCCCGGCTTTGCAGCCCTCCCTGCTCCCACACCCTCCCCTGGCTGCAAGGACACTGCCCTCTCCTGGTTTACTGCCACCTCCCTGGCAGTGCTCTCTGCCCTGCCCTGGAGCAGCCCAAGATCTGCCCTGGGCCCTTCCCCAGGGTGTGCTCCCTCCAGGCCCAGTGCCCACCTGAGTCCTTGCAGATATTCTTGCCAGCCAAGTCTGTCTCTTCAGAGCTCCAGGCCTTCACATCCAGATGCCTCAGGACATCCACCAGGGCTGTCAGAGGTGCCGGGGCTGCTCCTCCTGTTGCCCCACCAGCTGGGCCTAATCCTTGACCCACAAGCCTATTACCAACCCCTGGCAGCTCTGTCCTAGGACTCTGTTGGACCCATCTGTCTCTCCACCTCTTGCCTGGGTGGCTGCAGCAGCTTGCTCGGGTACCCCTACTCCCGTTGCTCCTCTGCCCTCCACACTGTGACCAAGAGGGAGCTGACAAATCCTGCTCCCTGCCTCCCCCCGAATGCTTTGGAGGCTCCCTGACATCCTTGGCATAAGGCCTGTGTGCCCACCCTCTGCAGTTTGTCCTGTTTGTTGGTGGGTGGCCTTTGCACATGCTGCTCCCTCTCCTGGAACACACTCCCCCCTCCCGCCCTCTCCAGCCCCCTGCCGTCCTCACCGCCTCTCGCCTCCCAGGCTCCACACGGCGCTGCCACTAGAACTGCACTGTCCGGTGGGGCGGCTGCTGGCCACATGTGGCTGGTGAGCCCTTGAAATACGCTAGTTCATATCGAGATGTGTAAAGCACATACCAGCTTTCAAAGCAAAGAAAAATAGCCCATTTGTAATTTTTATATTGATTTTATATTGGAATGAAAATATTTTGGATATACTGGGTTAAAAATATATTATTAATATTAAAATTAAGTTCATCTGTTTCTTATTACTTTTTGAAACGTAATTAGACAATTTTAAGTCACATATGTGGCTCACACTCTATTTCTGCTGGACAGCCCTCACCCCAGGGCCTTCGGTGAGAACCAGAGGCGAAGGGCCTCCTCCGGGCCCCGCTTCCCTGCCGCCGAGGAGCTGGCGGGCAGGGACAGGCTGGCCAGCACACGCCACACAGCAGGGCCTGAGCGGTCTGTGTTGAACAGACAGACAGCTGGGAAAGGGGCACAGAGAAAGGAAGCTCCTCTTGACGGTACTTTCCCACTTTTTATTACTCAACAAACGGATGGGGATGGAGAGGCAAGGATAGGGCCACAGCAAATTGCAATAAATAAGAGAAATGGGGACGGGCGGCGGCCCGCGCCTACACGGCCCCACATAAATAACCAAGTTGCTGAGCCGGAGCGGAGGGTGGGGCTGGGCCTGACAGTCGCCTGTGGTGCCCAGACACGCTGGCACCACAGGACACGGAAGCCACTGAGGCCAGAGGCTTGCTCCAGCCCAACACTCCTCTCCCCGAAGCTCCTGAGATCTTGCCGGGTGGCTGGGCAGGCCGGGGCTCTGCGCCACAGCCCTGCCCGGGTCAAGACTGTTTTTTCAATTTCATTAAAAACAGCGGGGTGGGGCAGGCACATGCATTAAGCCCCGTCTGTGGGCAGAGCCATGGATGGACAGCCCCGAAGGGGCCTTGAAGGCAGAGGCCCTGGGAGCAGCAACAGTGGGGCCAGGTAAAGCTACTACCGGGAGTGGTGGCAGAGTCCAGCTCCCCCGCCCCCCACAGCCCAGCCCAGACCCTGCAAGGAGCCGGAGAGGCCCTGGGTGCTGAGACGTCATCTCCTCTCACCTCACAGTCAGAAACACCAGGACCCAGCAATGGCCGGGAGCGTGCCCAAGGTCAGAACCCAGGACAACTCAGCCTCCCAGCGCAGGGCTTCTGTTGCCCTTCCCTTTACAAGACCTGCCAGAAGAGGAGGGGGAGGCGCATCTGCTCCAGGGCCTGTACAGGGACAGAGGAGTGGCTAATTACCAAGGGAGGGGGCCAGGCGCGCCAGACACAGGCCCCTGCCTCCCACCAAGCCTAGCCCCCGGCGGTACAGGGAATCCCGTGGGCTCCTAGATCTGGCCAGTGCAGGCACGGGGTCGGGAGCATCCTGCAGGCGAGGAGCCGAGGCAGCAGGGACGGGGACGGGGCTCTCAATCTGCTCCTGCACGCGGCGCTCGCCGACCCGCCTTGCTCCTCACTGGGGCGGACGGTCCCACCTCCAGGCCGTGGCCTTCACTGTTTCTTCTGCTGAGCCATCGCATCTTGGTCCTCACAGTCCCGCTGCGGCTCTACCTCCTCCAGGAAGCCGCCAGAACCTCCCGGGGCAGGCTGCAGTGCTCTCAGCCCAGGCAGCCCTCAGATGACCAGGTTGCTCTCACTTAGCCGGACCACATAGCGGTTCTCCTGGGGCACGGGGTCAGGGGTCAGACCTGAGTCAGCGGCTGGCTTCTGGGTTCCAGAGAAGTGGCCCCTACCTAGGGCCCCCTGCACATCCACCCCTG
The DNA here is from genome assembly GCF_020740605.2 of Lemur catta. NCBI lineage: Eukaryota > Metazoa > Chordata > Mammalia > Primates > Lemuridae > Lemur > Lemur catta. The sequence continues at coordinate 58,880,689 of NC_059134.1, forward strand.
CCCTATCTTCGGTCAGATCCCTCCCCCAAGCCCTCACCTCGGCTTTGTTCTCTGTCGGGGGCTTCAGCCACTTCGCATGGCTTCCGCCACTTCCTAGCAGTGCCCGCTGCTCAGCGGGTAGGCCAGGTCGTGGGGAGTCAGGGAGGTCGTCCTCCGAGGGCCCAGCCTCTGTGATGGCCTTCACCTCAGACACCACAGAACTTGTCCGCTGCTCGGGAATTCGAGCCACACGGAACCTGTGAGGAGAAGTGGTGCGATCGATCCCATTAGAGGAGGAATCCCTGGTGTAGACAGGGCAGCACCTGCCCAGGGTCACAGAGCCAGTTCATGGATCAAAACCGGAGCCTCCTGACACCTGAGCCCTTCCCAGCTCCCACCCACAGACAAGGGCTTGACTCCACCGCTGTTTGTACCCAGCCCCCACCCGCCGCAACTCCAGGTTGCACGTAGACAGGCCCCTGGCCTGAGAGGCCCCAGGTGCCATGGGGCCAAGACCCCGCCCTGGGGACCCTAGGGCTGCACATGAGACACAGCATAGCTGGGAAGTCCTGACTTCCCTCTGGCCACCCCCACTGCCCAGAGAGGCCCAATAAGGGCAGGGCCACCACTAAGCAGGGTGGTTAGGGCTCAACCTACGGCCCTGCCCTGCCCCCCCAGGCTGTCTCCCTGACCCTGTCTGTGCCCACCTCACCTGCCCACAGACAAGATGGTGATCTCGCCCTGGCGTCCTGCCTTGGCCCCGGCCTTGGGAGCCCTGGCTGGATTGGGCAGGAGGCTAGGAGCAGGAGAGGTGGCAGCTGCAGCCTCAGGGGACAGCAGCACCTCTGGCCACTTCTTCTGGCTACAACGGGAGCAGCAGGGGCCAGAGAGTGAGGCCAGGCCCTGCACGGTGTGGAGGTGGTGGCGATGTGGGCAGATGTGGGGCATGCTGGGGCGCGCCGGTGGCAGCCTGCAGGAGGGCACAGGTGGGGGAGCAGTCAGGAGGGCAGGCCAGGAGGGGCCGGGGGACATGAGGAGGAACAGACGCAAGTGGTGAGCCCCCAGGAGGCAGGCTGACTATCTGCAGGTTCTGGCCCGCTCTCTCCCACCGGCCCGCTCACCTGGGCACAGGCTGGTGGCCCGTCTGCACCAGCTGCTTGCTGTGGTACTCTTTCAGCAGCTCCTCCAGGGCCGCGGCGTTCTCTGTGAGCAGCTGCAGTCAGAACCTGGCTCTGGCGACACAGGGCAGCCCTCCCACCCCCTGCCCCAGCAGAGAACCCACTACCTACCCACTGCCCTTCCCCGGCCTGGGCTGGGCCTTCCCCTCCCCCCTTTGTCAGGGGAGAACAGGAAGCCAAGAGGCAGCACTGCTGGGCCAGAGCGTGCCAGGCGGGGCTGACCATCCCAGGGCACGACTCTGACCCCCGCAGCTGCCTCACAGGCTCTCGGAGGAGACCCTCCTCTCCTGGGCATTGGGATGGGGTCAGACCTTCCCCTCACCTTTCTTTTCTGTGATCAGGCGCACCAGGACCCCGATGGTGTCCTCGTTGGCATCCTCGGCCCGGTAGGCAGGGTTGATTCCTGGGGAAGAGAAGAGAAGGACTATGATCCTGCAGAAGAGGGGGGACTCCAGGCTCCCACACTTATGCCAGGATCAGCCGGCAGAGGGCACCCCCGGCCTTCCTAAGAGTCACAGCAGAGCCCGTGCGTATGTGCTTGGGTGACAGAAGTCTCCCAGAGCCCTGCACCTGCGGGATCAGATGAGGCCCATTGTCTCCTTTACTGTTTCCTGCACCCAGAAGCCCCAGGTGCTTAGAGGTTTCAGAACCACCTGAACTCCATAGTCCCCACAGAGTGCATGTATAGAGGGAGGCGGGGTGGGGGGGGTCAGCCTCTTCCAGGCCTGCTCTGTCCCCTTCTCAGCCTCAGGCGGCTGTGGGTCACCTGCCTGCCCAGAACTCCCAATACCTATAGCAAACTCTGCCATTCTAGGCCCACCACCTCCCTGCACACCACCCTGTCTATGTAACTATTTAACTGAGGGCCCCTGGTCAGCTTTGGACCTGAACCTCTAGGGCGTGAGAATTGACCACTGTGATCAATCCTGAGCCCAGCAACAACAGAGCTCCCAGGACTTGCCACCCAGGCAGCAGCCAGCACTTAAAGGAAGTCACCAGGCTGGGAAAACAAGTGCGGTCTCAGGCAAAATGGCCCTGAGCCGCCACCTTCCTTCCTGCCTGCCTGCCCAAAGCTCCTGTCCCCTTCCTGCCTCCTCCAGACTTCAGTGTCAGGAGTTGGAAGGGACTCTGGCCAGCTGGGCAGCTTGGGGTACTGGCATGGGAGATGCTATTTTACTCTTGACTTGGCCCAGGGCACATATGTGCATGTGGGAGCCCCTGCCTGTCAGGTGACAGTGGCGGGTGGAGAAGAGAGGGCCCAGCCCTGGGGTCGGGGTGGTAGAACATGCCTCTCTCACTGGTTCCAGGACTTGTTACTCAAACCACAGCCTGGAACTGAAATCTAAGCCCCTCGTGGTGCCCGCCCAGGACAGCTGCCCTGCCAGCCCGCATGACGCAGAGCGTTCTCCCACTCCAGGCCAGAGGTCAGAGGTCACCTTGAGTATCTCAAAGGCCGTCTGACCCTGAACCACATACACAACTGTGGCCCCAAGAACCCAGAACCCGCAGCTTGGCAGGGCCTCGCCCAGGGTGGGAATCCTGCTGAAGCCACTTGACTGGCTGCCCGGCCTCTGCTCCGCCCCTACTGCCACACCTCGGCCCCTCACCCTTCCTCCCACTTTGTCAGTCTGCAGCTGTCGCCTCCCGACTAGCCCTTGCAGGCCTCTCCCTGTCAGACCCCCACGGCCAGGGAGGTTCCTAGCACGTGCCCTTCGTCCTTCCCGCCCGGACCCCAGCCAGCCTCACCATTGCTGCCCCCGCCGGGGCCGGGCCCGACCTCCTTGTGAGCTGTGCAGTGGTAGCCCTTCCGCTTGAGGAGGTTGCACACCAGGATGCCCAGCAGCCCCATGAGGCAGAAGACAGGCACGATGGCGATGACCGCGTACTGCGCGGCTGTCTCCTCATGGCCGCCCGCCCGCGTGCTGTTCCCAGGCTGCTGCGTCTCACCACCGCCGCTGGCCCCTGCGGCCACCTCCACACCACGCCGGGCTCGCCGCCCCCATTCTGAGCGTCATGGAGGGTGGAGGCAAGACAGAGGCGAGAGAAACGCAGACACAGAGAGGCAGAGGCCCGGGGCCCGAGTTAGCGTGGAATGGGGAGGAACTGATGTGTCCTGGGGAGCCCACTCCCACCATATTGGAGAAGCAAAGGCCAAGTCGCCCCCCTGTTGTTCCCTTCTGGCCGTCTGATCAGTCAACCCAAACTGGGCCTCCTCAGGCCTCAGGACGGCCCCAACCTCTGAGGTCCGAGGGGTGAACAGATGGCACAGGGACACAGGATCCTGCCACCACCATGGCCTGGGACGTGAACTAGTTGCCCCAGGTGACTGGCTCTGCCGTGAGAGGAGGTGCGCATGTGCATGGATGTGAGTGTCTGTGTACATACGTGTGCTCATGCTCATCCGCATGGGTCTATTTGAGGGGATAAGGATAGGGGACTGGTCAGGAAGTGAGTCCCCCAGTCCCCAGTTGTGGCTGCCGCCTGCTGGATGGTCTCTGCCACCCAGGAGCAAGGTGGGCAGACTCAGCCAGTGGAGCGACTGACTGTGCCCTGCTGGACACCCTCCGGCTGCACACCCTTCCCTGGGCTGGGGCAAGGACCCCACTGCCCCCACAAGGACACTGCGGCAGCTCCTGGGCTTAAGCTTGGCTGCCCCCTCCCACGCACCCCCACCAGTCCTAGTCCCAGTCTGCCACTCACCGTCACAGCCGCGAGTACCAAGAGGTGCCCAGGAACATGGCTGACATGGAACTCGGGGGACCCCCCAAGGCCCAAACCACCTGCAGGGAGGGAAGATGTCACTGCGGGCTGGAAGTTTCCCCCAAAAAATCTCCCTAAGAGAGGCTGGGTTCCTTCCTACCAGGTACCCTGATTGGCCCTGCACCATCTCATTGCACAGCTGGATAGACTGAGGCCTGCTCAGGTTGGGGTGAGGCTAGGACCCCCGGATCCAAAGTCCTGGTCACCCAGCCATGAGCCCCAACCCCAGCCCCCTGGCTTACCCAGGCTGGCAGCCTCCACACAGTGTATCTTGAGTTGCCGTGCCCAGCTGGGCCTCCAGCCGCCTTCGAAGGCTGCAGCGGGCATGGGGCTGGCATGGGCTGGAGCCCCATGAGGCTGAGAAGGTGCCCGGGGGGCAGGACCTGCATAATGTGTCCTGCCCCTGGTCCTGTGGGAGGTAAAGGGTGAGAACAAGGCCAGGAGCTAAGGCTGAGGTCCCGGGGGAAGCCAGGCCTGGGACTCTGTCCCTGCCCCTCAGGAGTCTTCCCAGGACAGGGTAGATGGGCGGCAACACTCACCAGGTTGGGCTCCTCCCCAGGTGGGCACTGCCAAGGGGTTGTAGATGTTGGAGTGGCCAGAGACCAGGGCAGCAGCTGAAAGAACAGCAGACAGGAGCACGTTGAAAGAGGCAGAAAGTGCTGGGCGTGTGGTCTCTGGGGTCATCTACCCACTGTCTACTTCCTGAGGCCCTGGTGGCGGCGACCACTGACCACACAGGGCCACTCCACCCAGGCTTCAGGGAAACCCTTCTAACCTCAATCCCTCATGCTGCAAGGAAAACTTGCCCTGTCCCAGACCTGTTGCACTGCCAGTGCCTGGGTAGGGAGAGAACCACATCTACTCTGGAAAGTGCTAGAAAGCCCCAGACAGGGCCAGATCAGGATCGTCAAGCCCTAGGGTCTGTGAGTCACAGCCCTTTCAGTAACCAGATGACTACGACGAGGAAATGCTTCCGAATCTGAGGTCCGTGTTCCTGCTGCCTTGGTCCTCCACCTCCAACCCCATCACAGCTGCTCCTGTCATTAACCAGCCTCTGTTTATCTCCCTGGAGCCAAGTCTGCAGCTCGTGCTTCCTATTCCGGGCCCTGGGCTGAGTTTCCAGGACCACATCCTCCTCCTCGACCTCCCCAGCGACCTCCCCACGAGGCGAGGCCACCCCATTCACACCCGTGCACCCAACGAGGGCATGCCAAGGATCTATCCTCTCAGTGCACGTCCTCCAGCCCAACCACTGGGAGCTCCCTCTGCTTCCCATTCATAGGTATGGAAGTGTCTGCCCTGAATCCCTCCTCCAATTTGTCCCAAGCTTGGGGGGGCAGCAGGCACAGGGCGGAGCAGCTACCCTGGAGGTGGAATGTTACACAGAGGCTCTGCGGATGTTCTCAGGCCCCAGACCTGCTCCTGACCTGCTAAGGCTGCCAGGCCTCCCGCACAAGCAGCAAGCCTTGGAGGGGCCCGAGGCCAAGTCTTGCCCTCCCTGAGCTTCCAGCATCACAGGAGAAAGATGGCCCCAGAGCGGACTCCGAGGCGCTGCACGTCTGTAGTCCAGAGTCATCTGAGGCTCTGATTTCAGAACCTGGAATCGGGGGTCCCTAGACCAAAATGGATCTTGAACCCCAGCATCTAAGATGCTAAGGTTCTCAGGCTCCAAATTCCAGGCCTCTTCTGCCCAGTTTCCTCTAGGCCCCCTGCCCACCCTCCCTGCTGGGCTCGGTTTTCATGCCTCCCTACTGGCGGGCGTCTTAACCTCAACCATGCCTGCCTCTCCTATGAATGCCAGCGAGTCCGTCCTTCTTCTCCATCCCCCCACAGGCCTGGGTGGGCACGGTTTGGTGCCTTGAGTGGGGACAGCCATGGTCTCCACTCCTGGGTCACCATCTCATGCTGGGGGTGGGGTCCGAAGTTGCTTCCTAGGGTCTGACTGCTTCAGATTCTTCAAGCGCTGAGCAATGAAGCCCCACCCCAGCACTGGGCTCCGGAGCAGCATCTGCACCCCCCTTGCTGGGGGCTGGGGTGCAGGACTGAGGATTTGGCTTTCTGCCTTCCCCAGGGTCCCTTCCCAACTCACCACAAGCAGGCAGGACAGCGGCCAGCACAGTGGGCTCGGCTTCATCCTCAGGCCCCAGGGTGGTCGCCAGCCTACGGCAGATGGAGGGGAGACTCAGCTGGGCAGCAGGGACAGGCAGGCAGCTGGTGTCCCCTCAGCACCACTTTCAGGATGACAGGACTTGACAGTGTGAACTAAAATCAAATTTTAAGGCTCACCCCCCCCACCGGCTGACTGAATGGACCCCCTCATGACCAAAGGGATATCCCAAAACTAAATTGCCTGCCAGGAGGAGGGAGGTCAGACATGCCTCATCATGCTCCACCCCCTTCTTGGGGACATCCTTTGTAACTCATTAACAGGCCTAAGGGTATGCAAGATAAACCTGCAGGTCCTCAATTTACACATCAAATCTGTGTCTGGTGGCTTATCTCTGATAAACAGCTCCTTATGTTAAAACATTCCAAGCCTTTAGACAAAGCTTCCTGTCTTTAACCAATTACAAGCCAAAGAAATCTTTAAACCCACCTATAACCTGTAAGTCCCCCACCCTTGAGATGGCCCACCTTTTCAGGCCAAACCAAGGTATGCCTCCCACATATTGATTTATGACTTTACCTGCAACCCCTGTCTCCCTGAAATGTATAAAACCAAACTGTAACCCAGCCACAGCGAATCCACTTGCTCAAGGCTTCTTGGGAGTGGCTCAAATTTGGCTCAGAGTAAATTTCTTTGAAATTATTTTACAAAGTTTGGTCTTTTTTTCCCCATTGACAACAGGAAGTTAGCAAGGTGCTGCTGGGCAGGCAGAGCATGGGGTGGCTACCCCCCCTCCCCACCTAGGGGGTGGCCTCACAGGGCAGGGCAGGCTGAAGGGGCAGGCAGAGGGCTCTGCAGGCTGGGAGGCTTCCCAGAGGGGGAAGGGCTTCCTTCCCCTTCCTTAAACAGCCAGGTGTCCCCCAGCAAGGGAGCCTGGGAGGAAGGAAGTATGTGTCTCAGGGTCACAACACACCCCAGCCCCAGCCCCAGCCCCCCGTCCAGCCACAGCTCTCCAGGTTCCTGCCGCCCACTCCTTGCAGGTCACAAGCGCACCCTCACCTCTCGAGCTTATCTGCCGGACTCTTTTTTTTTTTTTTTGAGACAGGCGCTCTGTGGCCTGGGCTAGAGTACCGTGTGGCGTCAGCCTAGCTCACAGCAACCTCAAACTCCTGGGCTCAAGCGATACTCCTGCCTCAGGGACTACAGGCGCACACCACCATGCCTGGCTAATTTTTTCTATTTTTTGTAGAGACAGGGTCTCACTCTTGCTCAAGCTGGTCTCGAACTCCTGACCTCAAGCGATCTTCCCACCTTGGCCTCCCAGAGTGCTAGGATTACAGGCATGAGCCACCGCTCCCAGCCTTCTGCCTCACTCTTGCTGGTTCTGCTCCAAGAAAGGCCCTTTCCCTCACCCTTTGAAGCCAAAAGCAAAGACGTCTCTTTCCAGAAGCTTCTCTAGAAGGCTTCTCCAAGCTGGGTCTGGCTCCCATAGCTCCTGTGCATCCCTCCACCCCCACCCCATCTAGGTCTTGGTCCTTCCACACAGCCACCGGCCACACCTCCTCCAGGGGGCGCCAGGGCATGTCTGATTGCAACTCGTCCTGGGCAGACCTATCTATGGGGTAGGGCGGTCACAGCAGCCAGTGTTCAGCCTTTCGCCATCTCTCCAGCACCTACTGTGCGCCAGGCACTGCCCTCGGCACTAGGAAATAGGTATGAACACGACAGACAAGGTCCCTCTCCTCAGGGAGCACCATTCCAGGGCAGACCAACAGCAAACAGACAGAGAACGGTCCCCCCTGCCAGTGGTGGGAAGTGCCAAGAGCCAACATAAAGCAGGGTGTTTTATAAAGCACAGTGTGTGACATTTCAGAGAAGCCCCCAGGCCCAGGCCATGGCCTGGTCTGAAGAAGCCTCCATCCAGTATATAAGGCGGACACAGCAGGAAGAACTCGAGTTAGACAGCGGAAGGGACTGCAGCAGATTGAGGAAGTCCGCGATGTACTTCCAGGGGCCGGGCTTCAGGTGCAAGAGGGTGAAGGAAGCCGTGTTCCTCAGGTGTCAGCATAGGCCGCACTGTAGCCTCTGAAGCTCAAGGGCATATTCAGAGCCCCAACCATCGGCCTGGGCCCCCTGCAGGCTGAGGAGCCCCGGGCTGTCTTGACGCCAAGCCTAAGTACATTCCAGGTCACTCGGGAGCCCCTCTCCCTGTGGCAGTCTGGACTTCCCGCCTGGAAAAGGAGCCCAGGAAACCGATCTGCCCACCTGCCCTCATGGCCTGGCCAGGCACAGACCCGGGAGGGGCCGGGGTTTCGGTTACACCCAGGGGAGGGAGAGGGGGAGGGGCAGCGGTCACATCATCCTCGGGACTCTCCAGGTCACTGGCAGCCACTCTGTGCCCCAGGCAGCTCAGGGGAAAGCCAGGGACAGGAGAAGGCTGGGCCGCAGAGTAAAGTGAAGGCCACACCTGGGAGCTAACACCCAACAGATGGTACCCCTGGCCCACCTGTCCCTCCTCAAATTTGGCACAGGTCTTCCTTCCAATTTCTGCCCCAAGGTGTCCCTTCCCCCTGCCCAGGCTGAGCTCCCACCTCAAGCTGTCCCCTGTCCTTTAGAGAGCTAACCCACAGACCTGACCAAGAGCTCCAAGTCCCCGGGCTGTCCCCACAGCCTAGCCCCCAGCTCCCCACCATGTGCCCAGGCGGGCCTGGAGGGCTGGGGCAGGGGTGAAGAGTAAGAGACAAAACAGCCCCAGAAGAGACAGCCCCAGAACCACCCCCACCCCCGGTGGCACCTGTGGGTGACCTGAGCCCAGGGAGGCGGTGCAGCTGCTCATGGCAGGCGTGGAGCTGTATGATCTAGAGACTTCCAGGAGGAAAGTGAGCGTCCAAAGGCCCAGACTCAAAGCCAGCAAGGGCCCACTCAGGCACACTCAGACGCCCGCCACCTAGGGCCCCCGAGCCTTCTAATTACGCACCTTCTAATTACCCCAAACCGGCACTTACCCTAGTCTGGCTCCCTGGCCCCACACTCAGCTCAGACTCAGCCTCAGCTGGACCTGCCTAGTCAGGCAGAAAAGCCCCGTGCGCACTCGAGTACATGCGTGTACACACCTGCTGCTCAGGCCCCCCGCACCCCCTTCCCCACTGTGCCTCCATCGTCTAAGACGGAGCCCTGGAACCATAACCAAAAAGCAAGTTCACGTGGAAGCCCCTCGGCTGGGAGGGTGATCTGTGAAGGCTCCACCCCCACGTCCCCTTCATCCTGAAGGCTGGGCGGTCAGTGACCTCCCAAAGGCCAGGCTTCCTGGAGGGCAGTGGTCAGAGATGGGGAGACTGAGGCCCCAGGGCCTCCCCTCCAACTCCAGGTCCCCACTGAGGGCAGCCACGCCCCAGAGGGTTTTACCAGAGAAGGAAGTTAGTAGAGTCTACTCCTCCCCCAAATTTACTAGCCTGGGGCCCTGTCTCCACTGCCACCAACTCCCTGTGGGCCCTGGGCACCTCACTTCACCTTGCTGGGTCTCGGTTTCCTCATCTGCAAGATGGGGACGTTTATCTCCATGGCACAGCTGTCATGAAGTTTAAATGAGGTAATGAGCCTAAAGTAGGTCATGGGATTTCCTCCTCAACACCCCTTTCTTTTCCTCTGCACCTCTGGCGGAGGTCTGTGTTTCAGTGTTTGTTTGCTTACTTGTTTACTCCCCGCTGCCCCTCCAGACAGCAGTGAGGGCAGGACGTCTGTTTTATTCACCACAAGACTCGGCACCCAGCCCCCTGTCTGGAGCAGGAGGCCTCCTCTCAACAGGCTCACGAGGTTGGGAAGGGCTTCCTCAGACTCAGCCCTCCCAAAAAATGCCCAGACAATTAGAATGAGAAATTCCCTGGATAAAAGCCAACTAGCAAAGGCCACGACCAGGGCCCCAGGCTGAGGTGGAAGCCAGAGGTGGTGGAGCCCCAGGAGGTGCACCCTTGGAGGCCTCAGAGAAAGAGGAAGCTGTGTCCTGGGCCCAAGCCACAGGCAGCTTCCCCTTTCCCAGAAACGAAGCCCAGCGGGGTCACCCAGTCCCCTGCCACGCCCCTGCCCTCCCCAGCCAGGCCCTTCCCTCCATACACGTCCCAAGATCTCCCAGGGCCTGCACCCTCTCCCTGGCCTCCAGGCCAGCCGCCCACAGCCTGGGTGTCTTGACACAGACCTGGCCCTGGGCCAGCTCCCACCACCCTCAGGACGGCGTCCTGACGCACCCCTGCCAACCCCCAGACACATACGCCAGCCACTCGGAGCTTCTTTCTGTCCCTCCGACACACTGTACCTGCTGCTTCCTCTGCCCAGAAGCACCTCCCATCACTTGGCCAACACCTACTCTTCCTTCAGAGCTCAGCTCAAAATCACTTCCTCCTAGAAGCCCCCACCCGCCACCTCCACCTCCGCATTAACAGCCCTGCGCATGAAGACCCTACTTACCCAGCCTCTTCCCCACCAAGAGCTGTCCTCCACTCCCAGTGCCAAGTGCCATGGGGGAGAGGGCCCAGCTATGCCAGCGCAGGGGGGGCCCAAGAGCGGGCTGATGGTGAAGGAGCCCAGAGGCTGGGGTCAGGCAGGGGTGGGTCTGAGCCTGGATCTGAGCCCCTAGGCTGACTTGGGGTACAAACCATGGAGAACCATCGTGCTGTTCCTCACTGGCTCTGTGGCTGTGGACCCCCTGCAGAGGGAGGTGGTGAGGGTGAAATGAGGACTCACATCAAGTACTCAGCACAGGCCTGGCACGGAGTAAGCCCTCCAGTAAGCATTCACCACTCTTCACTGTGCCTCAGTTTCCCTACTGTAAACTGTGGAGGGGGAAGGGCACACACCTGACAGGGAGGTGTGCGGTATACACGAGATTCTCTTTTATATTTACGATCAGTGCTCCGCACAGGGCCTGCTCCACGGAGGGGCTGGATTAGCCATGGTGAGGATCCGTAGGTGGGAGGGTGGAGGAGATGAGAAGTCTGCGGGGTTGGTGGGCCGTGCCCAGGTCACATCAAGCCTCAGCCGAAAGCCAAGAAGCTTGTACTTCCCCAGGGCCTGTGGGAGCCACAAAGGGTTAAGCAGGGGAGGGAGAGGCATGGAACAGTCTGCGTCTCAGCGGGCTGGCTGCCGGGCTGCCTGCCAAGTGAGGCTGCACTGGGGGAGCCGGAGGTGGCGGCAGGTGCCCACCTGGAGCAGGGCGGATGGGGAGGCAGGTACTCTGCTTCCCAGCTAGTGGCTCCAGGGCCCGTGGACCTCCTCCCGGCCTCCAGAGGCTGGGGTTGCCTGGAAACACAGCTGGACATGGCTTTCCAGGAAGACAAAGGCTGCCCATCCATATAGAAATCCAGGTTAGCAAGGAACCCAGTGGTTCCCTGGCAACTGGGGCTGAAGTAGGGCACTGCTGGCTTCCCCTCCCCCACCTGTACAGGGAAGGGACCGACCCCAACCCAGTGTGGGCCAGGCCCTCATCCTGGGTCGCCTCCACTCCTCACAGGAGAGGTGAGCATTCCCATCTCACACCTGGGTAAACTGAGGTCAGGGGAGGTCATTTGTGGGGGTCACACAGCCAGTAAGTGGTGAAGCAGGAATGGAGCCCAGGACTATCTTATCTCTGCTTCCCTTCACCCTGCAGCCTAGCCCAGGGCTTGGCACCCAGGGACATCCTCAGGGTACCTGCCCAGCTGATGGTGGGGGCCAGGGAGCCAGCACACACAGTAGGTGGTTCAACTGAGGGTCTGTTACAAAGGACCCAGGTAGGCCCCGGGGGGAGGTGCTGGCCCCACCTGCAGTCCCTGGGGGCTCTGGGATTTACCTGCATTCATACCCATTTGCATATTATCCTGGTCTGTGCCAACTCTGGCAGGAAAGGGTGCTGGGAACTGAAAGAAGCAGGAAGACTGGGGAAGTCTGGGAATTCCCAGAGGGACAAAGAAGAGGTCCCCAAGTGCTGCTGCTGGGGCTGGGGGCCCAGAGATGCGCAGAGGCTGACAGGGGCCACTCAGTGAGAAGGGTACCCCTACTCGTGCCCCTCCCCCCAGCCTTAGGCAGCCAAGATCTTCCAGGCCACCCACCTGGGGTGAGTATTCCTCAGTGCCGGACTCCTAATCCTGCACCACCGAACAGCCAGGTAGCAGCTGCTCCCTGGGCCATCCTCAGCCCCCAGAGCTGGGCACGGTTCTGCCCCTCAGACCTCCTGGCTGCCACCAGGCCTGGGCTTCAGTGGATCAGGTGGATGCGGTGGGCAGGTGGGGCTGAGGGGGCTAATTGCCCCCTTGAGGCTAAGAAAAGGGCTGAGGTGGCCAAACCTGGCCCACCCGGCTCCTCCCCGTCTGGACACGGTACAGATGCAATCTCCTCCCCGATTCCCAGGCAAGTCTGGGGCCAGAGGAAGGGGTGTCTGGGACCAGACAGTCATCTCTGAGGCGGAGCTGGGGCTACCCAACACCCTCCCCACTAAGCACCTACTGCATGCACCATTTCCTCTCCAAGCTGGGTTTCACCGAACCTCTCAAGGACAGGGTTCCATGCTTCACAGTTGAGGAAACTGAGGCTCAGAGAAGCTAAGTGGTAACCTATAACTACTTGGTCTCAGAGAGACAATTACAATCAGGACTTGGCCCAGGTGCCCCCTCTTGCAGGAAACCTCCCCAGCCTTCCTGTCTGGGGGTCCCCTCTCCTCTCTGGGCCCCCTCAGCTATCAGTCTTTAGTCTCCCTCAACCCCTGCCCCTGCAGGAATGGGGGAGGCTCCTTGGGGTGGGAAGGAGGTGAGTGCACGCGCTGGGCACACAGTGAGGCTGTGCAGGGCAAGCATAGGTCCCTCCTCTGGAAGCCCGCCTTCCTTCTCTCTCTACCTTCCTTCTCCCTCCATGCAAACCTGCCTCTAATGGCTGTAGAGGTCCCCTCCATCCCCCTGTCTGTGCCAACTAGCCAGGGCACTCACTCGCTCCCAGCCACATGGGCAGTTTATTTATAGAGCTCTCATCTTTCCCAGGGTGGCCTAGGAAAGAACTCTGGCCTTCAAGGCCGACAGACCTGAGTTTGGATCCCAGTGACACTAGGGTCTTGCAAGTGTCTTCCCCTCTCTGGGCCTCAGTTTCCCTTTCTGTGCCTGGAGGGACTGATGATGACCCTCCGGTGTATGAAGCTGAGGATATGACAGCCTCAGGGGCCCTAATCCCAGGGCTGGGCACATAGTAGGGACACAGCATTGGCTCCTATCCTCTCTGACACCCCAGCAGCTGGGTGGAGCTGCCACCCAGGAGCACCAAGCCTAGGCCCAGGCACACACGGGCTCAGCACACAATGGGTGCTAGCTGTGCCCAGAGGCCACATCCCTGCACCCCCCAGTGGAGCTGCCACCCAGGAGCACCAAGCCTAGGCCCAGGCACACACGGGCTCAGCACACAATGGGTGCTAGCTGTGCCCAGAGGCCACATCCCTGCACCCCCCAATCCAGAGTGGACAGGGTCTGCTGGGTGATCTCAGGCAAAACCCCTCCCTCTCTGGTCTACCTTCTGCCCAACTGGCAGAAGGGCTGGCCCCACAATGGAGGGAGTCTGCTCTCGCCCAGCCAGGCCAGGTGCTGACCAGCCTGCCAACGCGTCCTTCTCCTGCTTCAGGTAGGCCAGCCTGGTCCTTCTCTGGAAACAGATGCAGAATTGTCAAATCACTCCCAACCCTCATCTTCAGCCTGGAGACCAGGCTGGGAGCTGGGCAAGAGCTAGAGTGCCAGACCCCAGCAGAGGCTCCCCCATAACAACTTGGGAAGGTGGGGTCCCCGTCAGTCCTGCTGTGAGGAGAGACTGAACCAGGGGTCTGGCACACAGCAGGGCCTGAGCAGGGACAGTTTCCTCCGCTGGCCCAGAATGAGGGCCTTGTCTGAGGAAGGCCATGGCAAGCACCAAAGCAGCCCCATACTCACAGGGAGCCCTTGAGTCTTTGCCCCTAACTCCCAGCACACATTCTGACTCAGGCCATGGCAAGCATCAGAGACCCTGGGTGCAAACCTCCCTGTGCCTCCCAGCACACAGGTGCTGGGATCCCGGGGTGGCTGCCCTTCCTCAGGAAGAGGCCTCGCCAGCAGATATGGCAGCAGGGGGGGGGCAGGCCACTGGCTGGGCTGGCCCTGCCCAGCATGTCCCACACCTGTGCCTGTTCCCCAAAGGGAGGGGGATGGGTCTGGGGGGGCACACCTGGCAGGTGGACCACAACAATGAAGAGGGACTAACATTGGGCTGGGAGGGAAGCCTGAGTGAGGCAGGGCTGGGGCTGTACCCTGAATGGCCAGGAGGGTTCTAGAAAGAGGAAACAGTGAGAGCAAAGGCAGGGAAGCACTGAGGCATCTGGTAGGGAGAGATGAGGGTGAAGGTGTAAAGTTGGAAAGGTCTTGGAAGAAAAGGCCTCAACGCCAGGATGAGGAGTTTGGACTGTATTTTGAAGGCAAAAAGCAAGAGTTACTTTGGGAGGTCACTCTGGCCGCGTGTGGAAGAACTGACACGGAAGCAGAGAAGCTGGCACAAGAGTCTGGGGGCGGGGGGCAAGGCCGAGCTGGAAGGTAAGAAGCCGATGTTGGGAAGGTGTGTCTTGGGGCTGCTTCCAATGCCGACCCATGTCCGGCCGGCCAGGTAACATGTGGCCACAGGACAGGGAATGCAGGACAAAAAGCAGGTCTGGAGGTTGTGTTGGAGAGTAAGGACAAGAGTATCGGGGCTCTAGGGTACTTGGGCAAGTCTTTGCAATTCTCAGAACCTCAGTCTCTCCCTCTGTAAAATGGGGTTGGGCCTGTTCGCTCTGACTCCTGACCCTATGAGCAGGGGCAGGTGCTGACTGTCCCTCAATGTCTCCCTTCCTTGGCCAGACACAGGCACCTCCCCCCAGCAACTATCACACCAGTCCCAACTGTGACCTCAAGCAGAAACCCAGCCTGGCCCCACTATCACCCCCAGAGTCCGAGGTTCTCAGAAGGGTTTGGCTTGGGCAGGGCATAGGGTGGGGCTGGGGGCCTCCATCAAGCTGGGCTGAGGAAAGGTTAACTCTTCCGCTGTCTCTCCCCATCCCAGCCCTGAGCTATTTCCACCTCTTGCTGGGGATGGAAATAACTCGGGCTCAGCCCCTGGAGACCAAGACAGCTATTTTCATCAGTCCCAAGAAGCACAGCTCCAGTCATTCCAGAGAGGACCGAGGGACACCCTGATCCCCAGCCCCAGCTCTTGGCCAAGTGTCGACAGTAGTCAGCACTAGAAGTGGCCTCTGGGAAGAATAAGGAGATAGAGGCCCAGAGAGAGCAGGACACCAGCTCAAGGTCACTGCCTGTCTGCTTCCCACCACAGCATGTGGGTGGGCTTGGGAAAATGACTCTAGAGGAACTGCAAAGCATGGGATGGGGGCCTCTCAGGTATGGTGAAGGTCACCTGGGGCTCTCAATTATCCCTGCTACTCCTGGTCTGTGCTAACTCCAGACACTCTTCAAAGCCATGTGGACACTCCCAAAGCCACGTATAAACTCTAGAAGG
Organism: Lemur catta; assembly: GCF_020740605.2. Classification (NCBI taxonomy): domain Eukaryota; kingdom Metazoa; phylum Chordata; class Mammalia; order Primates; family Lemuridae; genus Lemur; species Lemur catta. Next base: position 58,896,235 of record NC_059134.1, read on the forward strand.
CAGGATACAGGTGTTTTTGGTGACCTCTGGCTGGGGATGAGGACAGGAGGAACAGAAAGACCATGTAACCCATCCATCACCAATGTTGTAGACGTGTGCATATACACACCACACTTAGAACTCACAATGGGACACCCTGGCAAGGCCATGCCTACCAGCCCAGGTTTGAGAGACAGAAGCCCAGTAAGCCATGAGCAGGTACTGGGAAGGCAGGTGATCTCCAAGCATCTCACAGGGCTTCTGGGTCAGAAAACCTGACTTTCAGTCCCGACACTGTCCTGACTCCATATGACCTTGGTCAAGTTATTTTGCTTTTCTGAATCTCAGTTCCTTTTTCTAAAAAATAGTCACTCTATCGCTGTGAGGATTCAACACCATAAAGTGTTCAGAACAGTGCCGGCCACTGTGTCCCCCACCCCTAGAATGCAATCAACATGTTCAGAGTGATGACAGCAAAAGATAGAACTTCCAGATCCTATAGCAGGTGCTGCCCCCACCCCACCATCTCCACCACCACCTCCTGGGCTAGGGATGCCAATTTCCACTGTACCCTGCATGAACCCATAGACCCTCATGTGGGAGTAGGGGCCTCAGAGGGGTCTAGCCCAGGTGGTGAAAGGGCCCTGCTTCAGCTCTCCAGCAAGAACTTAGCCTCCCAGCCCAGAGATCACTCCTGGGGAACAAGTCCATCCCCCTTGTCCCCCCAGCCAGGGAAATGAAGAAAGCACACCTGGGCAGAGAAGTCAACGTCTATGGATCAGGATTTTGCATGCACATTGTCTATGGATTCATTTTGGGACTGAGAATCACACAGTCTTTGGGGGGAGGCTGACATTTCCTTGACCAGTTTTGGAGAGGGCTATGTTTCCAACTCTATCACCAGCACCCGGGTCCAGCCCCTGGGCCACTGTGTAGCCAGCAGGAGTCTGCCCCCAACCTCCACTGCAGTCGTTCTGTCTGAAGGGAGGGAAGGGAGAACAGAAGCAGTTGACCCAAAAACAATAGAGGATCCCAAAGTGATGATTCACAGTCCATTCACAGCCCAACACCTCAGTGTGCAGAGGGGAGACTGAGGCCCAGCCAGGGCAGAGTCTGTCCGAAAGCAAGACTGTGCCTGGGCCCACTAGGAATATAGGTTACCAGGGGGCAGAGCTTTGCCAGGTGTGGGGACTTCAATGTGTGTGTGTTTGTGAGAAGGTGTGTGTGTGTTTGGGGGGTGGAGCCTGAGACCACCTCAGGGCTCCTCTGCTGCTGCCAGAGGTGCCACCCTGCCAGATGCGGCCCAGTCTTGCCCCTTGGCCAGGGCAAGTCCCTCAGAGTCCATCCCCTCACTAAACTGAACTCTTGACGGGTGCCCCCTTGGGGACAGCCCTGGACAGACCTTGCACCCTGGCCCCCCCAATTTCCTTGTGCCCATCTTGCTGGAAGTGTCTGGAGTCCCTCCTCTATCTGTCTCTTACTCATTGCCCTGAAACACAGACATACACACACATACACACACACACTGACACCGCTTGACCCCACATGCACGCTATGGCGCCAGTGATTCGGTGCTAGTTCTTAGTCACTTGGGCTCATCTCCGTCTGTTTCAAACTGACATTCACGAGTGGTCCTGGCCCTGCTCTGGTCACACCCCAGGCCACACGCACTCAGTGACCCCAGTGACCCCCGGTCTCTCACACACAATCACACGCACACACACTGCCTGTCACAGACACACAGAGCCCCTCTGTGTCGCCCGCTCGCCCGGCGTCACCGCCCAGTGTCCCAGCCACACGTTCGCCGGAGCCAGGCCGCCTCATGCGCCGTGTCACCCACAGTCACGGGCTGACACCGTCCAGACACCCCCCCACACACCCGGCCGCCCCGCGCCGCCGCCGCACCGAGACGCCGCCGTCCAGTCCCGCACCCTGTCCTGGTCTCGGTCCAAGTTTCCCGGGCCGGGGGTGGCTCCGCGCCCCGTCAGCCCCTCACACGGGAAGTTCGGCTGCTTCACCCCTGCGCACCTCCTGACCGCCCACCGCGCAGGGCCCAGCCCGGAGTCGCGGCCGGAGGACGCGCAGGTCCGGGCCCGGGGCCGGGGCTGGGGCGCGGAAGGCGCCGGGACAGGACGCCGGGCGGGGGGGGCGCGGGGCCCGGGTTGCCGCATCCGCCGCGCGGGCGAACTTCCTCGGAGACGCGGGGAGGCAGGGGGCGCCACACGGGTCCGCATCCCGCTGGCCGGGCCGTGGGGAGCGGACCCCGGGATGGGGACTCCGCGCGCGCTCTTTACCTGGCCGCGCCGCGGCAGCTCCAGCTCGGCTCACTCTTCGACTCGGCGCCCGGGCCCGGCTCGGCGAGCGCCGCGGCTGCGGCGCAGCCTGCGCGCCTTTTGAATGAATCGCCGGCAGGGCCGCGAAGGTGCGCAGCCCCGCCCCCGCGCGTCACGGCCGCAGGCCCCGCCCTCGACGTCAGAGTCCAGCTCGCGCCCGCAGCCCCCGACCCCGAGAGCCACGGAGGGGCTCTCATGTCTCCCGCGCGGCCGTGCTGCTCTACGTCGCCATCTCTCGCGTTCCCGGGGAACTGCAGGGGGCTGCGCGGGAGGGGCTGGCGGGGCTACAGGGCCTCTCGAATCAGCACCTTCAGGGCTCTTGACCAAGAAAGACGGGGTTGCACGATGCAAGATAAAGAGACTGGAGATACTCCTCCGGGCCTTGTCACCATTGCCAGTGTAACCGGGACCCCTTCTTGGACCTCGTCTTCCTCCTGGAAATTGGTGGCTAGGGAGAACAACCTCACTTTGCCTTGTTGATGGGGCCCAGGCTGCCCCCTAGAAACGCCCACCAAGTTGGTGAGAAGGGGCCCGGTGAAGAGTCTATAAAGGAAGCCCACCTGGTGGGTTCCTGCACCTCCCTCAGGGTCCAGCGCAAATCTTCTGCAAGAGGCGTTTCCTGCCTCCACCCCCGACCCCATCCCTCTTTGCTAGGGTAGTCTCTCCTCCAGCAGAGCAGGTGACAGAGTGCTCTCTGTCCTATACCAGCCATCCCACCCTGCCCATTCACAAAGCCAGCACTATTCTGGGGCACTGTTCTTATTGTGTTCCTAACTCTGTGAATCGCGTCCCCTGGAGCTGTGCGACGTGGTGTGCCACGATGAGCCACTTAGTGACCAGAGTTTCCCCCACTCAGTACCATTCAGGGGATCTCAGGCGGCCCTCCCAAGACAGCAGGGCTGAGAGGAGACTCAGACCGCAGGGGGAGCCTGGTGCTGGGGGCAAGAGGCCTGGCTGGGGTCAGGGTAATCACAGCCTGTGACAGAGGAGGAGGAAGGTAAATAAGTCTGTTGGGGACAGATGGGTTGGGGTGGGGTTCTAAATAGTCACAGAATCTGAGCGCAGGGATGAGGGGGTGGGAAAGGTCAGGTCTCCAGGGCCCAGGAGATTCCAGGAGGAGAACCTGACACCCTGTGGGGAGGGGGGCAGGGGGGGAGTTTCCATTTCCCTGGGCCATGCCCAGGTTGTGGGGGAAGGGCATAGCAGCTCCAAGTCCCTGATGTCAGGATGATGGCCCCAGCCCCCTCATATGTCAGTGGAGACCCCCAGGACTGGGGCCAGGGATTATTCCAGGGTCCTGCATCCTGCATCCCAGCCCATGCTGGGGACCGGGAAGGGGCCCAAGCAGCCCGGGATGCCCTCTACTCTCGGAAGTGTTTTCTTTGTAAGGGGACTGTCTATACCCCAGTTCCAAGTTCTGGAGTTCAAATGGTGGCATTTCAATTGCCTCTCAATAAACCAAATGAGGATATGCTTTTTGGCCAAAGAGCACTGGCTATTACTCGGACATCCTAGAGAGATCCAGGCCCATCTCCACCTCCAGCTCTGTCTTTGGTCAAATCTGCCCCCAGCTCAGTTTCCCCATCTGAAAACTGGGGTGCCAAAATTGTTGCCTGAAGGTTATTCTGGCTCTCTGTGGGAGGAGGCTGGCCAGCTGCCCTGGCTGCAGATCCATAAAGCAGGCCTCTCCAAGCCGCAGCCCAAACACCCCCCGACCTCTGCACCTCTGCGCCCCTCGGGTTAGGAGGGAGCCTAATTGTTATTTACTGCTGGTTGGATGGGCCAGCTCCTCCCCCAGCAGACTCTGACTCCCAAACCACTTTAGAGATGGAACCCTCCCTGAGCGTCTGGGAGCAGCACAGCCACTCCACAGTGAGGACACAGGGAGGGAGTTGTGGAGGCCAGAGGAGAGGTTTGGACTAGCTTTTTATGGAGCTTTGAGACCCACAGGCTTGAGAACAAAGGATTCTCAGAATCATAGGTTCTCTAAAGTCCTGGCATCTCAGATGAACCCATGGACTCTTAGCATGAGAATCCCTGAGCTCAGAGACCATCTGTTGAATCTCATGTAGTATAGCTGGGAAGTGAGCCCAGAGAGGGCCTGCACCTCATTGTAGATGGATGGCACAGCACGGAGCCCAGTAAGCTGGGATGAGCTATGATGGTGACATGGAGGCAGGAGCATGGGCTCCCTGTCCCAGAAAGACCCTGCCTAGGGTGGGGATCCTGGGTCACAGGATCAGAGCCACCAGGTGCAGTCCTTTGCTGGAGATCTGAGCAGATGACTGTCTCTGGGTTGTGGCCCAGAAGTGGTGGTGCCCCCTGCTGGTTGTACTGGAATTCCAAAGTAGAAGTACATCACAGCACAAGGCTGGGGGAACAGACTTCAATGCTCTGCCCTAGGCTGACCACCCGACGGCCAAGTCCTACCCCTGCAGAAGGTGGGCTGCCATCCTGTGGTTGTGCCTTAGCTCCAGCGGGAGGGAGGGCTCAGTCTAAGGAGAAACTGGAGCTAGGAAGCCAGGGCAGGAGCTGAGCTGGGGCTGTCTGGAAGACAAGGTTCAACCTGCATTTAGGTTAACAGACCCTGGCCTCACTGGCTCCCTCATGGGAGGTCCAACACTCTCGGTTATAGCCATTTCAGAAGTGCTCAGGAAGGTAGTTTTGGGGTCTTCTTGGTCCCATGGTGGGTCTGAGAGATGAACCCAGAGCCATGAACTGCAGGCAGTGAGGCTGGTGGGGGCCCTGGGGACTGCTTGGGTCAGACTTGCAGTCCAGTTACCTCTGGGCCCAGAACATGAATGGGTCAAGAGTCAGGGAATGCGTGGCCACATCCAGGGAGGTGGATGGCTTACTGAAGCATTGGAGTTAAGGAGAAATCTGGGGGAAATGGAAGAATATGTGCTTTGGTGTCACACAGATAATGGTCAAGTCCCAGTTCTGCCATTGCCAGGCTGTGTGGCCTTAAGCAAGTGACTTCACCTCTCTAAGTGAGAACTCTCCCACCCAGGCAGTTAAGAGGATCTGCTGAGACCCCATGTGGAGGGTACCGGCTTCTTCCAGGCCACTGGACTTAGGAGCTCCCTCTTCGCCCTCTTCCCTCAGGGCAGGGCTTGTCCTGGATGTCAGGGGCTCTGCCCACAACTACCCTGGTGCCTGCCCACCCTCTCCCTCCCCAGTGCAGCCCCGCAATCCACCCCGACCCAGCTTGGGATGTCAGTTCACTTGCCTTTGCCAGGCAGGGCTCCTCATTGGCCATAATTGGTCCCAAAATAGCACTTCTCCTTGCTGCTTCCTGCAACCTGGACTGTGGCTTAAGGTCTATGAGGACAGAGAGAGACTTGGTGTTTGGCAGGCAGGCAGAAGATGTGAATGGCTCTCAGAGGTCACCTAGGTCCAGAGAGGGGAAGACACTTGCCTAGGGGTACACAGTGAGAAGAGGCCAGGGCTGGAGCTTGAGTTCAGACCCCTGGGTCCCCCATCTCCTCCCCAGGCCCTGTCCAGAAGGTCTAAGGCGGGGCCTTAGCCACACCTGCTGCTCCCTCCACCGAGCCCTCCAGACCTGCAGACTGGGGCTGAGGCTGGTTGAGGTGTGCGACGGGGCCCTGGGAGGCCAGCTAGTCTAGCCTCTGCCACCCCTGGTCCCTAACGGTCATTCCCTAACTTTACTGACCACAGAAAACCTTCCTGCCTGGCTGTCCTCCCCACCCACCCTCAGCTTCAATGTTGCCTTACTGTGACCTCAGGCAAGTCCCTGTCCCTCTACGTGCCTCATCTTTCCCATGAGGTGGATCGGCTAGCTAAACCTGGCCTTCTGTGCCTAGCCCCAGGGGTCACCTGGAGAACCCCCTTGAAGAGGAGATGGCCTTTGGCCCAGACTCTCTCCCATCCTCTGGGCTGGTCTAAGGAACACAAGCCAGTCACCAGTTGCCTTATGAGTGACTATATGTGGCCCTGGCTGCTCAGGCTGTCTCTCCTGTGCTCCGGTCACACCCTGCGGCCAGCCTTCCTCTCTTTCATGAGGCGTGGACACCTGAGCAGACAGAGCAGATGTGAATCCAGGTTCTATCACTTAGTAAGTGGGGAAGACCTTGAGGAAGGCATTTGACCTCTCTGAACCTCTGTTTCCTCATCTGAAAGAGACAGCAATGGTACCAACCTCCCACGACCACCGTGAGGATTAGAGACGATCCCTGCTCCTGCCTTGCGGCAAACACTCAGTAAGTGGAGGCTGGGGTTGTTTTGTGGCATGTAAGATCTAGCGTGGGATCTCACCTGAATTCTCCAGATTTATTCAACCAATATTTATTGACCACCTACTGTGTGTCAGGTGCTGCGGCAGGCCTGGGGATGGAACGAACAAAACAAAGTCCTGGCCCCATGGAGTTCCCAATCTCACCTCCCCTGCTTTTCCTCTTTGCCCTACAGTGGGGACCCTCACACCAGGCTCCCCCACCCCTCCTTGCCTTGATTCCAGTTGTTCTCTCTTACCATCAAATCCGAGCCCCACTTTCTCCCACCCCAGTGGCCAGCCACAGCCATACCCTTTAATGCAGTTCTCCCCCTTGGTCGGCAAAACTAAACCATGGTGTCAGAAGCTAGGGTGGTGGTGGCCCTTGGAGGGTAGACAGGAAGGGGGTCTAACAGCAGCTTCTGGGGTGATGCAATATTCTGTTCTTTGATCTGGGTGTGTTCACTTTATGGACATTTGTCAAGCTGCACACTGATGATTTTTGTACTTTTTGTATAAATGTTCTTCTTCTCTTTCTCTTTTTTTTAGAGACAGGGTCTTACTGTGTTTCCTGGGCTGGACTTGAACTCCTGGGCTCAAGTGATCCTCCCTCTTCAGCCTCCCAAGTAGCTAGGACTACAGGCATGTGACACCATCCCCAGCCTAAATGTTATATACTTCAATAAAGTTTCCTAAAAATATATTGATACCTGGGTCCCACCCTGAGTTCTGATGTCATTGATTTGGGATTGGCCTGGGCCCCCCACGGAAGTACAGTGTGCGGCCCAAGCTGAGAAGCGTTGCTGTGGAGGAGCCAATCCTCCCAGGAGTCTCCGCTGGGCTTGTTCATGCCAGGACCTCCCTGCCCATGACATACTGGCTCAGGACTGAGCACCCGACTGAAGGCAGCTGCCCACAGGCTGGCCAGTGCCCTGGGATGTGGCCTTCAAAGTAACAGTGGGCTGGGCCAGTCCCATTCCTCCTGAAACACTCAAGGTGGGAAAATGGCAAGGATCTGGCCTTAGGTATCTAGCACTGAAACTGGAGCCTGCCCGGGGGCCTCTGTGTTGAGGCGGCTGGCAGTGAGGGAGGAACCAGAGACTCGAGGCAGGGAGGCCAGAGGTCCTAAGATGCAGCTCCGATGTCTGGGATGTCTGGGCCATCGTGCCCTCAGACAGCTACTTACTGACAGTTCACGTCTCTGCTAATAAGCACCCCTTCTACTTCTGGGGCGGAATGAACCTCTTCCTTGCAATCCAAAGACCTGTGCACACCAAGCAACAGTCCTGTGTAGGAAGGGCTGATCAGCCCCATTTCACAGATGAGGAAATGGAGGCTGACAAGGGACACAACTCATCTGAAGGCACATAGCTAGTCAGCAGCAAAGTCAAGATTTCAAACTGTGTCTGTCCAGCTTCAAAGCTTGTGTTCAGGCTGGGTGCGGTGGCTCACACCTGTAATCCCAGCACTCTGGGATGCGGGAGGATTGCTTGAGCTCAGGAGTTTGAGACCAGCCTGAGCAAGAGCAAGACCCTGTCTCTACTAAAAATAAAAAATTAGCCGGGCACGGTGGTGCACACCTGTAGCCCCAGCTACTTGGGAGGCTGAGGCAGGAGGATCACTTGAGCCCAGGAGTTTTGAGTTTGCAGTAAGCTATGATGATGCCAATGCATTCTAGCCTGGGCAACAGAGCAAGGCTCTTGTCAAGGAAGGAAGGAAGGAAGGAAGGAAGGAAGGAAGGAAGGAAAGAAGGAAAGAAAGAAGGAAAGAAAGAAAGAAAGAAAGAAAAAGAAAGGAAGGAAGGAAGGAAGGAAGGAAGGAAGGAAGGAAGGAAGGAAGGAAGGAAGGAAGGAAGGAAGGAAGGAAGGAAGGAAAGAAAGAAAGAAAAGAAAGAAAGAAAGAAAGAAAGAAAGAAAGAAAGGGCCTATGTTACTTCCCATGCTTTGTTTCATCATAAATTCCACATGAAGATCACTTTCTACTCTGTAATATATCTGTGTTTAAAACAGTCCCCACTTCCTCCTCCCCAGTGAAATGATGCCACAGGGAGACAGTCCACACCATGTGCTGTGGCACCGAGGACCCAGCAGACCCCCAAGAGATATGTGTGCCAGGTTGCAAAGCATGAGCCTGCACGCCCCTTTGGGAACTGACTTTTTAGAAGTTGGGCATTAGGTTGGAAATGTTTACACAGGTTTAGTAGAGCTGGGGCACGGTCTGCCCTGTTCCAGTGGTGGCCCCCTTGAGTTCTGCAGGTGTCCTGTGATGTGAAGGCCTCTCTGTCCCTGCACAGAATGGCCCCATGTTGCTGGGCCTTTGTATTCTTGTGTCTGATTCAACGACGTACCTCTTTGGACCAGAAATCAGACAGGCTTGGATTTTATCCCTGCTCCAAAGCCTGGACTCACCTTGGCTTTGTCGGGGTTCTCCAGCTGTGAGGCTTTGCTGGAAAACATTGTTTCCTGGAGGAGCCTTAGACAGGCTCACCAGGGCCCTGGTTCTTAACTTGCAGCATGGGTCAGCTTCAGATTCCCAAGCCCCATCCCAGACTCACTGCCTCAGAAGCTCATTTGTTTTGATATTTGCATATGTCATCCGTAGAGATTCTGACATGTAGCCCTGGTTACAAAGCACTGGACCAGCACAATCCTTTTATTTTCCTGATGAGGAATCTGCAGCCCAGACGGGGCAGTGACCTACCCAGAGTAACACAGCACGCTGGTGGCAGCCTTGCCACCCAGCGCTCTTTTGGGTCTCCAGGGCCTCCCTTTTGCCCACGTGAGTCAGTGTCGGGAGGCCCATGTGGCTGAGGAGGCTGCTGGCAGGAGGCCACCGTAGCCACCAATGGGGAGCAATGGTTTGGTATTTCTATTTATTGACTCTTTAAACTTCATCATCCAAAGAGAGTAGCAAGAGAAACATAATCTAAGACCACAATGACCCACCCACACCAAACAAAACCAAAACCAAACAGAACAAAACAAACCCCATCTGAAACCAGACCTTTGGAGCTGTAGCTGAAGCAGCGAGGGGGCTGAGGGTCGGACTGGCTCCCTGACATCTGGGGCCTGGGGAAATGCCCTTGGGAGGGAGCCTTCGCAGCTGACGAGGCCACATCCAGCCCCTCAGCTTTGGGGGGGTCCTTCCTGTAGGGGCTGCCCCTTGCAGGAGGAAGTATGAAGAGAGAGACTCGGTGGTCAGGGTGAGGGGCTCCTAGGTCCGAGGTGACCGTATGTGCCAGTGCATGAGACACGGGGAGGCGGGGCTGGGGCGGGGCAGCCGCAAAGAGCACAGGGGCCCTTGTCTCCTACCTGAGAGAAAGCCCTGGCCAAGGCCCCATCAGCGTCCCCAAATTAGGAAACCACTCAAGGCACTGCCAACAAACTGGGAGATGCCAAGGCCTGGGGAGGCCCCCAGCTGGGAGCCACTGCCCTCGTAGTCACCATCTTGTCCTGGACGACGGAGGGCAGCCCAATCAGGATGGGGCCTTGGGAAGTTTATGTGAAAGGGCAGTGTTTTAGTGCCCTGAACATGCAGTGTGTGTCTGTGTGTAGTGTATGCAAGGGAGGGGATTGGTCCCTCCAGGAAGGCTTGGTCAGGGTCCCAGGGTGGCAGGAATAGGGGTTTTTCCTCCTGTCATTTCCTCAAATCATCCCCTACCCCGGGTCACTGCATAAATAAGTGCTTGGGAAGGTATACATCTGAAAAGGAACATAAATACTGTACATGGGAAAGGATTTCATTCCCCAGCCTTCCCGCTGCCTCCAGAAAACTGTCCCCAAATATTGCACATGGCCCTCCCCAGCCCTGTGGGGTCCAGGCCCAACCGTGTCTTTGGTAGAAGCTCCAGGGACAGAGGTCCTGGGCAGCACACGTGCCCCCGAACCCTGTCATGACTGGGGGCACTGGAGCAGCCAGAGGGCCAGGAGAGGCCTTGGCCTGGCTGGCCAGCGGGGGTTCCATCAGGAATGCTTCTGAGCCCACGCAGGTACGTGTGCGCCCCTGGTCAGACACTCCTGGTCAAGGTCTGCGTGAGGGCTAGGAGGAGGCAGGCAGGCTGACGGGCAGGTGGGCGGGCAAGTCCTGGGCCATAGCGGGCAGGGTCACACCCTCCATAGGAGGAGGTGGTTTGTGCTGTCATCACGGCCCACGGTCTCACTGCTGCTGCCACCCCCACTGCTGAGCCGGAAGTCCTCATAGCCGTCACCTCCACTGATAACCAGCATTTTAGGCCTGGCCGAGCTGGGGCCTCGGTGCCGAGGGGAGTCCCGGTGCTCCAGGGATGGCAGCTTCTCAGGGCCTGGGGGACAGAAGGGAGGATCCATCAGCCTGGGGGCGACTGGTGGCTTCACTGTCCCATCATGGTCTGAGCTTCCACACCCCAGAAGACAGGAAGAAGGACATGCACCCTTCCTGTGGGGGATCCCACTCTCTGTCAGCCAAGAACTTATTTGGAAAGAAATGCCCACTTCCTGGCAGCCAGACTTCTTATCTCCCACCCGCACTTTCTAGTCAGGAGAGACAGAAAGGGCAACACCACTTTCTGTGTCTCTTGATTACTGCACACATGGCATCTTCCTCATCATAACGATATAACGCTCCTACTTCAACACCCTTTTCCAGTTGGGGAGCACAGGCCTGCCCTGGACCCAGACGACCCCGACCCAGGCTTTATTGCTTCCTGATTTCCACGGCCACTTCCCCTCGGGAACATGATTTCTTGTTCTGCCAAAGCAAAACGTTTCTCATCGTGACCTCCTTCGTGTACATCATTTCCTACCATTTCACTTTCTAATTCTGACAGTTCATTTCCTGTCCCATGTGCCACGCTATGTTGGGTTTGCTGCTGCTATTTCTATTTCCTGCTCTGCACCTCACTTCCTGTCCTGTACACTATTTCTAGTCCTGTTGTATTTCCCGTTGTATATAGGAAATATATACAACAGCAGAAACATATATAACTGGACATATTTCCTATATACATATTCCACCTGTGCCATATTCTACTTTTTAAGCTTACGGTTCACTCCCTGCCCGACACCTCTTTGGACAGAACTTTATGTACACACATGTGCACGCACGTGCACTATCCTAGTAGGTTTCACTTGGGGGCTTCCATCACCTATTTCCTGTAATATATGCCATTTCCAGCTCTATGTTACACTTTTCCTCCTGTTTGAAATCTCTTCTGGCAGGAGAGCAGGGAGCCCTAAACTGAAAGTCCAGGACCCCTGGCTTAGGGCAGGACGCACAGACCCACCTGTGTCTGGGGGAGGCGGTGGGGTTGGGCAGAGCAGGCTGAAGCCGTCTGGCAGCTGGACTGCAGCCAAGAAGCGCACATGGCCAGTGTGCCCCTGGCCGAGGCCAGCAGGGCTGAGTGGTGCCCGTGGGCAGCTGACAGTACCGGGCGAGGTGGGCATGGTGAGCACGACGCCGGCACTGGTGCCCACCCACAGCAGCTCCTCACACACCAGCAGCGCTGTGATCCGCAGGCAGGCGGCCTTGTGCTGCCGGATGATGGCGTCTGAGCCTGGGGCGGGAGACAGACCAGAGCTGGGACCAAATCCTGGCCCCCGCTCAGCCTCCTCAATGACAGGGCAGAAAGGCTCTAAGAAAAGGTGTGGTGGTAGCTTGAGGTCAGTACCTGCGAGCATCCTGTGCACGGGAGGGGTGACATCTACCTCTGCCAGCTGCTCAAAGGTGTCTGGATGGTAGAGACACACATGGGCACTACCCTTCAATGTCACCCATACGCCCAGGCTGGAGTCCACCATGCAAGCCACACTGCGGCTTGAGTCCTGCCCCACGTGAAATGTGTGCTGTGGGGTGGGGTAGAGAGCAGCTGGTCACTGGCAGCCCTGCCTCCCCTTCCCCTCCTGGCCTGGAGCTTCACCAGTGTCCACCCCCCCCTCCTTAAAACTCACACCAAGCCTCTCCAGAGTGCCCACCCGCGTGGACAGCAAAGGCCGCCTTGGGCCATGGTCTGGATGATTAACCTTTCAAAGCTTGGTTTCACTGCTGACTCCCAGCTTAATCCTCAGGAATTAAAATGGTGGTGCCCTTTCCCCACGAAACTTGAGTGATTTAAGGATCAGAGAATTTCAAAGCTTGAAGGGTTTTGAGACCAATCATTGGCCTCTCCCTGGACAGATGGGGAAGCTGAACCCTAGAAGGGAAAGTAACCTGCCCAAGGCCACACAGCAAGGCAGTCACAGAGCTGGGGCCTGAACCAGACTGCAGCCCGGCCAGCAATGGAATGAGAGGCAAATGAAGGGAACCTGATACCACCAGGCCAGAAACCTCTGACATGCATAAATGAAGCCAGGGCTAGAGGCCAGAGTCCAATGCTAACGGACATTGACATCAGGAAGGACCCCTGTCCTATCCCCAAAAGACCCCAACACCTGAGCCGAGAGTAGGGTGGGCAGAAGCACGAATAAAGATTCCTGATGTACATGGGCACTTACTGTCTCCCTCGTCAGCTACAGAAGAAACGAGGAGCAAAGGGCAGGGACTGGCCCAGGATCACACTGTGCTCAGGAGAAGGTCCCAACCCCAGCTGGATGTTTTTTATGTCCCCTCTATGGTCTCATCTTCCTCTCACATGGGCCCAGCTCACCCCCAGTCACCAATTCTGTCCCCTACCCCCTGCTACCTCCAGCTGCAGCGTGTCAGGACTCAGGACAAGGATGCGGTTCTGGCAGCCACACCACAGCCGCCCACCCACAGACACCATCTTGGTTATGGGGCTCCCTTGAGCACCCAGGGTCACTGATTTGAAGTTCTGGGGGTCCCAGAAACGGCCTGGAGTGGGAGTGGGGTAAAGAAAACAAGAAATTCAGTCCAGTAGTGAATTTAAGTCTCACTCTCCCCTGAAACGAGATGTTAACATCCCCATTTATAAGCAAGGACAGCGAGGCCCAGAGAAGGCCTGGGAGTTGCCCAAAGCCACACCTTCAGGAGGGAGCTCCAACACCAGCAGGGGGACTGGGGCAGGTGGGCACTTACCTGCTTCTCTTTGGTAGACCACAAGTTCTCCGTTGGCCAGAGACACAAACACCTGGTTATTCAGATACCTGGACAGGAAAAAGAGGGAGCAGTCAGGGAGTTCAGGAGGCCAAAATGGGTCACTTGGGGCCTGGGGAATAACAGACGGAATGCCTGTGGCTCCCACGAGGCCACCTCCTCCCATCCATGAGGAGTCTGAGGCTAAGAAGAAGTAGTGACCTTCCCAAGCTCACACAGCGTGTGAGAGGCACAGTTAGCCTAGGGCCAGGCCTCTGGCCTCCAGCCTCTGCAGAGAGGAGGGGCAGCAGAGCAGGGGGACCCAGGTGGACAGAAAGAGGCCAGCACATGTGGCTTAGAAGGATCTGGATGGGAAGGGCCACCCCGGGGCCTTACAGGATGCAGGTCACAGAGGCTGCATGCTGGAGCTTCATGCTGTTCCTGCGATCACGGATGCTGTCGGAGGACTGGTACACGTGGACACTGTGGATCAGGGGTGTGAGCCTGTGACACATGCTTGGTGCACACCAGTCCCTGGAGTCATCCCTCCACCTCTTTGCCTGTACCACTGCGTCCTCCACGCCAGGTGTGTGCCCAAGGTACTGAGATCCCACAGCCTCCCGTGCGCTTCAGACCCACTGGCACTCTGGCTGGCAGTACCCCTGAAGTCTGACCCAAAGCCCTCCCGTCTCTGCCTCAGGGTGCCATCTGATTTCCAGGGAGCTCAGGCTTCCGGCACTGTGCCCCCAGCCCCTCCCCTGTCCCTACCAGCCATCTTCAGTGCCCAGCCACACGGAGCTCTGGTAGGCCTCGGGGTCAACACTGAGCAAGTCCTCAAGGCTGCCCCGGGTAAAAGAGCCGTGGCTGGAGCGGCGAAGGGCTCTCCCATCCATTGGGCTGGTGCCGCAGGGACCGCTAGGCCCAAAGGAGCCAGACAGTGGCAGGAAACCAGGCTCCTGCTCCTCCTCTGAGCTGGTCGTCTCTGCCGTGGCCTCCTTGGAACTTGGGGTCTCCTCATCTGAGAGAGACAAAGGTGTCTGTCTCCATCCCCCTCCACCAGGCCTGAGATCTGATATCTTCCTAGGCCTCAGTCTCAATGCATCTCTCCTGGCCATGCCCCTCCCAAGGACCTCTTGCAGCTGTTCTCCCATCCCAGAGGCCTCTGCATCTGCTCAGGCCTCTTACCCTGTTCACTGACAGCTCAGCCACACAGGCGCCTGTCCTAGCATGGCCTCCCTTCCCTAGGGCCCCCCGCGGTTTGGACAGAGGGACCTACCACTCCACCCACCACCCTATCTTCCTTAACTGGGCACTCCAGGGTCTGTAGGATCCTGTCTGACTGTGTCACTGTCCTTGGGTCCTTGGTGAAATGGCCCCCACCCACCTTGCTGGCTCCCACTGAGATCTGACTCCAGGCCTCTGGCTACGCTGGTCCCTCCTCACACCCTCTGGGCAGCCAGCCCTGCCTGCCAGCCCCAAGTTGGACACTCACTGCCAAAGCTGGAGGAGATGGTAGACCGGCTGGCCTGACTCTGTAGGGTCCCGGAGGGGCTGGGTGAAGACTCATCATCAGAGTCACTGTCGAAGGGCACCAGCTCTGGGCGGGGGTCGCCCTCGGCAGGGCCCGGCGCCATGTCCAGGCCCGAGCCTGCGATGGAAATGTGCAGGCAGGGCTGGGGCCCTGGCTCCGCCAGCGTCGCTGCTTCCTCATCCGCGGCGGCCTCCGCGTCCAGTTCTGGTCCGGCGGGCTCCGGTGCCGTCTCGCGGGGACCCCTCAGCGACGGAGGCCGCTCCCTGCGAGACACACGGGATTGGGGATAAGAGCTGGCAAAGGCCAAACTCTGCGGACTTGCAGCCCGTCCTCCCACAGGCCCCGCCCACAGCCATTGAGCCCCGCCCACAACCAGGTGGGGATGGCTGCAGCGTGCTGGGCCGGGGCAGGGGCTTGTTCTCCCAGGCCCGCAGCGCGCCCACCCCGCCACCCAAGCCTCACCGGTGGCAGCGTCGCTGCAGGCCGGGCACCGCCCCGATGCAGAGAATGCGCGCGGAGCAGACAGCGATGCAGGCCTCCACGTCCGGCTCAGCACGCAGGCTCAGCAGGCACACCTGGCCCACGTAGCCGTCGCTGTTGCACACCCAAACCTCGGGCGAGGGCTCCGGGCAGCTGTTCAGGGTGGGGGCCGCGCACGAGAACTGCGGGAGGCGCCAATGGACAGGGAAGGTGAATGGAGGCATTGCTGCCAGCTCCCCAGTCTCCAGGGGGACCCCAGCAGAAAGGAGGCGGGCTTGCGTGGGTGTGTTATGGATTCCCTACACACCCTTCTACACACACATGCACACATGACACTTCACACATCAAATGCACTCATGTCCACGTGATACAGGCATTTCCTGTACCTGCTTGTGCACATACGTATCCCAAGCATGATCACGAATACATGTAACAAATGTGACATTGGTCACCTTTGTACATATGTATGCAGACTCATACAGGCACATAAATGAGACATCTTCCTATCAATCATATAGCCTTTGTTCACATGCACAGATATAGGTATGCATGAAACATACGCATACACATGGGATACATATGCAGTGTCCAGGTGCACGTACAGAGAGCTGTACGTACTCAAAGACATAAGGAATAATAGCAATGTTCCAGGCACATATGCAACGTTGTAGACAAAACAAAAATTCATGAACACCTGCTGGCTTTGAATGCACGCGCCCACACGACCCACGTGTGCACACACCTGCATGCCGCTGCGGGTTTTCATGATGGGGATGGCCTTCAGGAATTCCGGGTCTAGACAGCTTTTGCCGGCTGCTGTAGTGGAGATGGACGGACAGACACAGGGACAGGACAGAGGGAGGCAGGCCCCCCTTAGCATCTACCTCACCCCGGTCCTGCCCCTGCCCCATTTCCCTTCCTCCCCTGCCCCTTAGGGTCTCTCTAGGGAGGGCCTGACCCCAGCCACACTAGAATGAGGCAGTTGTGCATTATGCTCTGCTTGCTCCTGACCTTGACCTTTTCCCATCTGTACTGTCTCAGGGTTAGACTCAGAGGTCTCTAAGAATCTTCTAAGCCATGAACTCTGATCGATAGCTTTCCCTGACCAGCCCTGCTGACACTGTGGGGGCAGAGTATGGAGAGGGTCTTGGCCATCCATGCCCACTAAGGAGCAGCCAGGCAGACAGTGATGACCCTATCCACAGAATCCCCTCCCTGCTAGGGAGGCCCTGGGGAGGCCTCAGCTATTATTCAGTCTGTTTCACTACCGAAGTCTCAGTCCACCCTCCCCACCAGGTGGGGCTAGAGCACACGGCACTGCAGTTCTGGGATTTCCGGCTCCTGAAGTCCCAGACAGCTGAGGTGTGGCCCACTGCTTACTGCCCACTGCTTACTGCCCGGAGTTTCTAGGAGAGCACCAGTGTGTGCCCTGGCTCACCCAGCTTCCTCTTGGCCTCATCGAAGGCCTGTTCGAAGCCGAGGCGGGCGTCGGGGTGGGGGAACTCGAAGATGAAGGAGTCGGTGCCCTCGGGCCGTGTGGCACAGAGCTCCAGCTTGGTTGGTGGGAAGGAAAGGGCGTAGCACAGCGCCTGCTTCTCCGACAGGTCCCGGTGCATGGCGGCAGACAGGTCCCGCAGCGCGTCATCCAGGCTCTGCAGGGAAGGGGGCCCAGGCCTCAGGCCCAGGTCTCACCACAGCCTCCGCCTGCGTCCCCACTTGGAAATGTGTGGGGGACCCGCCTCTCTCCTCAGACAGCAAATGGGACTGTCTCCTCTCTTAGACCAGGAGGTAGCCTGGATTCCCCCGGACTTGGGCCCTCTCTCCTCCTGAGATGGGGATGGAGCTCTGCCTCCACCCTCAGACTTGGAACATGTCACTTCCCTCAGATGTGGGGGAGGCTGTATTTTCCCTCCCAGGTACATGAAAGGGATGTCTCCTCCCTCATGCAAATGCCAAGGCTAAGTCTCTCCCTCAGGGTCCAGGGTCCCCCCAACTCCCCAGTCT
Organism: Lemur catta; assembly: GCF_020740605.2. Taxonomy (NCBI): domain Eukaryota; kingdom Metazoa; phylum Chordata; class Mammalia; order Primates; family Lemuridae; genus Lemur; species Lemur catta. The sequence continues at coordinate 58,913,798 of NC_059134.1, forward strand.
CAGGCAGAGGACACAGACCTGGTGGGGGAAACCGAGGCTCTCAGAGAGCTTGCTCATTTGGCCCAGGGTGGTGAGGTCCTCATCTAGGCGGCTAATGGCTTTCTGGATGTTCTCCCGATTGGTGGCTTGGGACGCCCCTGGTGGGGATGCAGGAAGGCCATGGACAGATACAGAGACAGACAGACAAGGTCCGGCTTGGACAGACACTCCTCCCTTCACTGCGTAACTTGCAGCTGGGCATGGGGAGAGGCGTGACAAACCCAGAACGTATACACCCCAAGCTTTTGGGAACAAGGTTAACAGGCAGCTCTCAGAGAAACCCCAGGCCCGAGAGCAGAGGACCAGGCCTGATTCAGAGCCATGTGGCACAGGATGTTGGGCTGTGGAGAAGGCCCCGGGAAGGCACACAGCGTAAAATGGCAGCAGCTCTGCAGGCTGCGCAGGCTCCAGCTGACAGGGAACTGCTGCTAGTGCAGCCACCCCAGGGGAGTCGGCCAGGCAAGCAGAGCCTCAGGCAGGCAAATCTGCTGACCAGGAGACTCACTGCCCCACAGAGGAGGGGCACTGGGCTGATGGCCTGGATTTCTGTGGCCCTATCCTGTACCTGCCCATTGCCAAGCAGCTGGCCCTACTGGTAGCTCAGCACCCCCATGCCCATGTTGCCCGGTTCCAGGTGTACACTCTGGACCATGGGCCCATACATGGGGCTCTTCCTCCTGTCATGGGCTGGGACACACACATTCCTACTGTTTATACATGACCCAGTCTGTGGTGCTTTTGTTAGAGAAGCTCAAACAGACTAAGACCATTGCCTGCTTCTTCTGAGAGAAACTGTCTACCCTAACCCTCATCGCCAGCCACATTTTCTTCCATACGACCCTGCCCCTCTCCTGGCCACACCTGACTGGACCAGGAGTGGGCGCCTAACCTAAAGGTGGTCATTTTATTGACTGGCCTATTCTCTAGTGAGAGATGAGTTGGACCAGTAATAATAAAAATCAGCCAGGCAAGCCCCTCCCTCACCCTGGGGGCCAAGCTCCAGGTGAGCACCCATCTAGGTGACCCTGGAGACAGAGGCTGGGCCTGATCACTGGAGTCATAAGAAAGCAGAAAGCTAAGAGCAGCTAGAATGGGCCAACTCACAGCAAGAGGGGCAGAAAGACGGACACAGCAGGAGGGCGGGTGGCTCCTGAAGCTGCCTCAGCTCCCGACAGTCTCAGACCCAAATGACAGGGATTGTTCCAACCAGCCCTCTGTTTGCACTAACTTAAGTGAGTCCCTGTTCCCTGTGTACAACACCATTGAACCAGAGTAGTGCAACATCATCTAATGTTAGGTGCTCAAGTGAGTCTGTACAGATGAATTAATGGCTAATTAGTTATGTCTGTTCTCCCTGCACCACCCCCACCTGGCCCCACCTGCCCGTCTAGGTGCCCACCCGGTCAGAAGGTGGTGTGTATGGACAGGCTGGTCTGGCTCTCGATGCCAACAGGTCCTTCATGCCAGCGCCCTTGTAAGGGATGGGAAAGCAAGGCTCAAAAGCAGGAGAGTGGATGGACAGGTAGCCAGACAGGCTGCAGCTCAAACCCTCCAGGAGGGCTTCTGAGAGGAAGACCCCAACATCCAGAACCCTGGGGCAGGCCCGAGCCAGCCTCACCTTTGATAATGTCCGCGTCCTCCAGTGGCAGCTTCCACAGCATCTTGTACTTGCTGGCTGTGTCGATGACACTGGCTGCCGTGTACCTGCGGGGAGCCAATGGGGCACTCTGGCCAGGGCGGGGGAGTAGGGCCCAGGGAAGAGCAACTGCTCCCCCTGCCCGCACCACCTGAGCCCCGCCCCGGCCACTCACAGGCTCATGGAGCTGCGCCGCAGAGAGCCTGACTTTCGCTTCAGGGTGGTGCAGACGATGAGGTCCGTGAACAGGAAGAGGGAACGGTCCTTCTTGCCACCAATTGCCTTCTGTGGGGCCCAAGGCAGGATTCAGGCTGAGTAGACACAGTCCAGAAGCCCACCCATATGCCCATAGGGCCCAAGGGGACAGCAAGGCCCAGGGAGGGGCGAGGACTCTCCCCCTGCTGCTCAGGGAGTCAGAGCAGGGTTGGGATTCGACCGGGGCTCCTGTTGGGGTGGGAGAGCAGGGAGACCCATGGGCAGCAGGTAGGAGCCAAAGAGTAACAAAAGGGGGAGGTGGGGACAGGTGGGCAGACACTGGGGTGCTTCTTACCACTTCAATGACCATCTCCTGCCTCAGGAACCGTCGCAGAGGGGCCTGGAGCTGTGAGGCAGGAGGGACAACGCATCTTAAAGGCTGGTTACTAATCCCTGTCCTCTCCACAAATCCCAGGGACCCCTCGGCCCCACTCCATGGACCAGGCCACTGGAAGCAACATCCTGTCCACCCTCCAAACACTGTGCTGTCAGGCCAAGGGACAGATGGTCAGAGACAGATGAGGAAGAGGACGCGGACAGGTGGGGATGTGTGATCAGAGACGCTGGCAGACGTGGATGCAAATACACTGCAGCCCCAACGTGGACACACACGGCCACGATTCCAGGTGACAGACGCAGACACAGAGGCTGAGCACACACAGACGTGGGTGGGGCGGGGGGGGCAGCACGCACATCCTCCATGCCCTCGATGTGAGCCTCGATCTCCTGCAGCACTCGGGCATGCCGCTCTGCCTCCTCTGCGCTCCGGACACCCTTGTTGATGCGTTCAGCCACCCGCTTGATGTTCCGCTGCGCATCCAGCAGGAGTGGGTGGTCTGGGTGGTCCTCAGGTGTGTGCTTCAGGAGGTCCTGGGGTGGGAACGGGGACCAGACCTGCCTGCTTAGCTGCCCCTGGGGCCCCAGACCGACTGTTGGAGTAGGAGGGACTATGAGTAGACACCAGAGAGGACTTCCTTTCCCACCTGAACCCTGGAGACCCTGATGCCAGGCTCAGCCAGGCAGGGGCCTCAGTAGCCCTGTATCCCCCCATGGTTCTAGGCCTTGCCTGCCTTCCCACCCAGCCCCATGCCCACCTTCACCAGAAGCTCATAGCGTGGGATCCGCTGCACGGGCTTGATCATGAGGTCAGACAGTGCCTGCTTCTCCTTGTTCTCACGCATGCTTTGCTGAAACCCAAAGCAGGGTGGATGAGCGCCCGTGTGAGGAATGACTTGCCCGGAAGGGTATGCCCAGGGACAGGCCCCTAGCAAGCTCCTTCAGCTTAGCCCGAGGTCAGAGGCTGGCCCAATGGCTAGGGCTATGGTGCCCAGACTAGGAGCTCCTGGGGCCCTCCAAGCTGGCCCAAGGTGAGGTTCACCTCCATCCCCCTGCCCTAGCCCACAGTACCTCCAGGAACTTGAGAAATGCAGGTCTTGCCTCCTTAGCCACACGCACGGCCTCCTTTGCGTTGAGGAAGTTATCGATATAGGCGGAATAGATGTTTACCAGGACATCTTTGGAGAACTGTGGATGAGGAGGCAGGTTGGGGACTCTCAGGGGACCCCTCAGCCCATCTTGCCCAGTCCTGGTTTCCATTGATTCATGAGTCAACATCTCTTCCCTCCAACTAGAAATGATACAGTCTCTAAGGGATCAGTCATGTGCTCCTGTGTCTTGTGGCTAAGTGTGTATATGCTGTGTGTGTGACAGGTGAATAGGTGTGTGTGTCTATGTGTGTGTGCATACACATCTACAAGTGTACATTTATCTGAGTGTGTTTGTGTGTACACCTACGTATGTGTGCTTGGATGTGCACTTCTAACCAGGCATTTCCGTCCCTAGGTCTCCAACCCCACCAAGTCCAGCCAGGAGGGTCTCCCTCCTTCTCGTCTCTGAGTGACACAGACTCATTCTAGCCACCTGGCTTTTGCTTATGCAATTCCCTCCACTAGGAATGCCCTTCCCCATCCAAATCTCACCCGCCCTCAGGGCTGAGCTCCAGTTCTGCCTGCTCCAGGAAGCACTCCCTATCCTGACTAGGGCTCTGCCTGGTACTATACTGGGCCTCTGGCTTCTCCAGACCCCCCAGAACAAGTTCTCCCTTTCCAGGAAGAGAAGTTCTCCAATCCCACCCACTGTAAAGCCCTGCTCAGGGCAGGGCACACGGCTGGTGGCTAATACCTGCTGGCCAGCTGATGGCAGACTAAATATGGAGGTTCTCCGTCCGAATCCTTGGCTGGGAGTCAGGACACGGGTTCCTGTCTCAGCTGCACCATGGATAGGCTAAGTGACCGTTAGTGGTGTTTCTGGCTCCCTCAAGGCCCCAGAGTCCTTCTCTCTAAGGTGCCAACTGTCCCTGCCTCTGCACACAGCAGGGCGGGATGTGAAGCTCAGGGAGGAAGACAGCCCTGCCCGGCCACCCCCATCCTGGGCCAGAGCATGCTGGGCTGACTGCTGCCTGGGGCCCGGGCTTCTGCCATAGTCTGTGACCAGCATGCAGGTCCGGGCCGGGGGCTGAGCCCAGTGACGCTGAGGGCTGGAGATGTCAGCACTCTGTCCAGGCTGGGGTCCCGTCTAGTTACATCAGTTTCCAGCTCAGCAGGGACATTCTAAGACCTTTTTAGGTTCCAGTCCCCATACCACATAATAAAAAACACATTAAAACATACCCACATGCCACAAAAATAGATATAATTTTCTTTTGCTTGTGAAGTTTTGGGAAAAATTTTTACAATTTTGCTTTTGAAAGTACGTGGCTCTGAGTTTGCATTTGGTTTGCATTTGGCTGTGATGTATCAGTCATCATCATATATCCTTGGGGATTCTGGCAAAGTAACAAAATGTAACTTAAAGTTTTTCAAATGTAGTTCAATTCTTATACAGGAATACTAAATTTAACAATGGAAGAAAATGGCATGCTATGCTTTACAGATGTTTCATTATATGTTGATTAGTTCTGCTTTTGCCATTCTTTTTGAATTTTGAAATCAATGCCTTTTCTAAGGTCTCAATCACTACTGTGGGAGCTTGACAAGCTTTCAGGGGAAGTCTGGTCCGTGATGACAGGGAGTATGGGGCAGGGCAGAGCCTGGGCGCTGGAGCCAGGTTTCCTGAGGTCAAAGCCCCACCACTTACTGTGACTTTGATCAGATTACTTATCTCTCTCTGCCTCAGTTATCAACTTTGGAATCAGGGTAATCATTGTACCTTCCTCCTAGGGTTGTTGATATATATAACCTACTTAGAATAATGCCTAACACATAATAAATGACAAATAGTGTCAGACATTATTATTAAAATATCTGATGGAGAAAAGAGCTAGTCAAGACTAGGTCAGGGTCAACAGCAAGCCCAAGTCCAGGGTTAGGATCAGGGCAGTTGTTTAGGTTCAGGAAAAGACAGGGGTTGAGGTCGGTACCAGCATCCATTTGAGGTCTGGGTCAGCATTGGCACCAGCTCAGAGTCAGGACTAGGGTCAGGTCAGTGAGAGCCACTGAGGCTGGGTCCAGGATCAGGGCAGTGTGCTAACCAACCTTGGGGTTGGGGTCCATGCCAGAGTCTGGCCAAGCTCTGAGGGTAGGCAGTGTCCAGGTCCAGGTCCACCTAGGGTATGGGGTCAGTGCCAATGTCTAGGCAAGTTCTGGAGTCAGATTTGGGAGCAGAGTCAGTATCCAGGAAGGGTGGGCTGGGGATGGGAACCATGGTAGCATCCAGCCCCTTCCAGGAGGGCCCAAGCTTGTGGGGGCTGGCAAAAGTGGGCAGCAGGGCCACTCACCGACTGGACAAGCATGGCTCCCACCTTCTGCTGGGCATGCCAGGTCTGCACACAGTGCCGAACCTGCTCCAAGAACTGCTCGTGGTGCTCCAGGAGCTCGGGGATCTGGTCAAAGATCTCGTCCACCAGCGATGGGTCACACAGCAAGGAGTTCTCTGGCTGCTTCAGTGGCTGCATGTAGCCCTGAAGGACCCACAGGATTAGCACACATGCTCTCAAAGACAGACGGCCCCCACCCCACCTGCACAGGCCCCTGTGTGAGTGTACGTGGATCGTGGGGCCCACAGTTCAGTGCCCTGCCTCCCCCGTCTCCCTTGGAAGACCAGAGGCTCTGGGAGGGAGATGGGAAGACCTATGCCCTCACGGCCCAGCCCAGGGCCTGGCACAGGATGGGAGTAACGGGGCTCAGGAAAGGTTTGTTGAATGCATGAATAAATAGAGCTTGGAATGAGGCAGCAAGACAGGGCACCCTGGGAGATCACCCCATACTAACTCAGTGAAGATTTATTGAGCACTTACTATGTGCCAGCACTGTTCTAGGAACTAGGAGACAGCAGTGACCAAGAAAGACCAAAATCCCTGCCCTGACAGAGCTTAAAATCTAGTTGAATGAAACACATACATAAAAGAAATAGGAAAAAAAAATCACATTTCATCAAATCTAAGTGGCACCATCATTTTTATTTATGTTTAAGAAAAAAACGTGCTGCCAATTAAGTTATGAGATGCCACCGAATATAGGATGAACCCTGATTTCGGAGATGTTACAATGTGAAGACCATGTGTCTCAGAATGGATCCACGTGGAAATCACGGTGATATTAAAAGGCAAGAACTGCTGTGAAGATAGGGGAGCACGGGAGGCCACAGGGGAAGTGGCTGGAGGCTCTTAGTGACACTATCTGAACCTTGTGTTAGTTTTCAGATCTGCTGGTCAGTCTGTGACTAAAACTGTGATTTTACCTCAAATCTGCAGGCAGTGAGGTTCCCTGAGCGTGAATAGCACAGCGCAGTGGCGGGCGCGCTTAAGGGGCGGTCGCCCTCTGCTGGCCCACACTGTCACTACAGGCCCAAGAAACGAGGGTGTTATTTGAAAAAGCATATGTGATGTTGCAATAACATTTATATTAAACATTTAAAAAATCTGGCTTGTTTTGTAAAACAAGCTTGAAAAACTAAAGCTCAACAGAATCCTCTCGCCTGGTTGGGGATTCTGGAAAGGCCAGGGGTGACAGTGAGGAGACAGGCAGGCAGCCTCCCTCGCACAGCTCTCCGACCAGGGTGGGCTGGCGCCTCAGTCCTGGGCTGGGTCAGGGTGGTCTGGGCTGGGTCAGGGTCGCTGCCAAGCCCAGGCCGCAGCAAAACTGCTCGCCTCCGGGTCCCAGTGCCCAGCACAGAAGCAGGCACACCGTGGGGGGAAAGGATAAACAGCAGCTGGGAACTCGGTACGGAGCCTGCTTGGAGCCAATACCTGCGTTCGCTGAACAAATGCTCCCTGAGCAATGACCATCGGTGCCTGCTCGGCATTTGGCCATCTCAGTCCACAGGCAACCCCCCTGCGCTTGTGGGGCTCCCCTGTGAGTGGGGAAGCACAGCAAGTCAGTACCTTACTACATACAACGCTAGAAGGTGGTGAGTGCTACGCAAAGAGTAGAGTGCCAAGGGAAGGGGGGCTTGCCAGGGTGGTCAGAGAAAGCGGGGGTTGTTCAGCTGTTGAGTGTCGGTGTTCAGGCAGTATAGACCAGTGGGTGACAGGGAGGACCTAGAGTCTGACTGACAGGGTTTCAACCCAGGCTATGGCACTTTCTAACTCTGTGACCTTGGACAAGATGCTTTACTTCTCTGTGTCTCAGTTTCATCATCTGTAAAATGGGGGTTACAGTCAGGTTTATATGAATTAAGTCATGAAAAGCACAGAACAGTGCCTGGCACACAGCAGGCACTCAATAAATGTCAGCTATTACTACTTACTAGATGGATGACCCTGGACAAGTTTCTTGACCTCCCTGAGTCTTGATTTCCTCGTATGAAGAAGGAGAATGTCTACCTCATAAGGTTAAAAGAAGGATGAAATGCAACTCTATCCATGCACGCATGCAAGTACACAGAGTTGCAGGCAGCATGCTAAATTATACACATCTCTCTCTTGTCATCTGCACTGTTACTATCCCCAGTCTACAGATGAGGAAACTGAGGAGGAGACTGGTTATGAACATGCTCCAGGTCACACAGCTGGTCAAGAGGTCGAGTCAAGTTTGAATGCCCGTGGCTTGGCTCTGGAGCCACGCTCTGGACCACAGGGCCAGACCTCAGTCCTCCCTCCCACACTCCAGGGCTGCCTCGAGCAACAGTCCTTGGGTTCAGGCGACATCCTCCTACACCTTCACCCCTACCCACCCAACACTCCCAGTTTCGCTTCCTCCACCCACAGGTCCTGAGCACCCTGTGCTGGGCCTGGGAGATTCGGAGGTAGAAAGACACACCCAGGCCCTGTCTGCTCCCAGCTCTCCACTGCTCCTGCCTGCTGCCTGCGAACAGGCACGGTGGTGTCACTTTTTAATCTTCTCACTGGGAGATGGGTAAGATTAACGATATTTTACAGGCAAAATCAAGGCTCAGAGAAGTGAGGTGATTAGTCTGGTGTCACCCAGCAAGGAGGCAAGTGACTCAAACCCTGGACTGTCTGATCCTAATGCCTCCAACTCTCACCTAGGGGATGGCAAAGGACCACCCCACCCCCAGGGGGACCCTGCATGTCTACTCCTCCTGCCTGGCATTCTGGTTGTGTCCCTCCTGTGGCTTCCGTGTACATACGTTAAACCCAGCTCCACGGCCCAGCAGCCCTCAGGCCCTGCATGGCCTGGTCCTGCCTCCCTCTCGCGGCTACACTGGCCACCTCTGGTCATCTACTGCTCTAGGTTCCCTCCAGCCTTCTGATCCTTGTCCCTGCTATCCCCTCTGCCCAGAAACATCCCTTCTGAGTTCTCTCACCTGAAATCCTACCTACTCTTCAAGTCTCAGCTAAACACTCCAACCTCAGAGAAGCCTTCCCTGACCCCACACCAGGGTGGGCCCCTTCTGTGTTCACACCTCTTCATGTATTTTTTTTAAAAACAGAAGCAATGGGGGCCAGGCGTGGTGGCTCACGCCTGTAATCCTAGCACTCTGCGAGGCCGAGGTGGGTGGATTGTTTGAGTTCAGGAGTTCGAGACCAGCCTGAGCAAGAGCGAGACCCCATCTCTACTAAAAATAAAAAGAAATTAGCTAGACAATAAAAATATATATATATAAAAAATTAGCTGGGCATGGTGGTGCATGCCTGTAGTCCCAGCTACTCGGGAGGCTGAGGCAGGAGGATCACTTGAGCCCAGGAGTTTGAGGTTGCTGTGAGCTAGGCTGATGCCATAGCACTCTAGCCTGGGGAACAGAGTAAGACTATGTCTCAAAAAAAAGAAAAAAAAAGAAACAGAAGCAATATATTTTTTCTGGTAAAACGTACAAAATATAAAATTTATGATTTTAACCATTTTAAGTGTACGGTTCATTACATTCACATTAAGTACGTCCATGTTCTTGTGCCACCATCACCACCACCCATCTCCAGTACTTTTTTTCAACTTGTAAAACTGAAACTCTGCCCCCATTAAGCACTAACTCCCCACCCCCTCCTCCCCCAGCCCCTGGCGACCATCTTTCTTTCTGTCTCTATGAGTTCGACCACGCTAGGTACCTCGTATAAGCGGAATCACATCTGTCCTTTTGTGACTGGCTCCTTCACTTAACATAATGTCCTCAGGGCTCACCATGTTACAGCACATGTCCAAATTTCCCTCCTTTTTAAGGTTAATAGCATCGTATGTCTGTGCTCTGGGCGTGCGCTCTTGCATCACCCTGCATCACGTGTAAGCTCTGTCTGGCTTGCTACCGTCAGTCTCTGCCCCAGACCCTAAGCTCCAGCAGACAGGCAGGCCCACATTGCTCGGGCACTGCTGACCCGGCCCCCACAGACAGCACTGCTCGCAGCACTGAAGGGGGCTCACTGTACGTCTGTGGAGTGAGTGTGTGAACGAATGTTCTGGATGTTTCCAGGGCTCTACCTTCATCCTCTGCTCTCGCTCTGCCTGGGTGGCCTGAGCAAACTCATCCTCCACCGTGACTGCCAGGCCCCAGGGCCATGTGGGCATCCAGGCCCTGGACCTCCCCAGAACCCACACGTCTGAACCTGAACTCACCATCTTGCTCCAGCCATGCTCATCCTCTGTGCTCCACCTTCCCAGGCCAGGAGCCCAGGCAGCATCCTGGGCTTCCCCACCTTGCCCCCCACCTCTAACCAGTCACCACGCCTGCTTGACCAGTCCACCTCCTGAGTGTCTGTCCCCAGCGCTCCCTCCCTGCAGCCTCTGCCCTCACCTGACCTCAACGGCCTTGGCCTCCTCTTCTGCCACCCACCTTCTCAGCCATCAGATTCATGAAGCATTAATCAGGCACACACCTCCCCTGCTCAAAACGCTTTGCCGACTCTCCCGGTTCCCCAGCGGAGCCCACGCCCTTCTCCTGGTGTTCAAGGCTCCCACAGCGTGGCCCCTGCTGACTCCTGCAGTGTCACCATAGGACCAACCCCTAGGCTCTGTGGTGGCCACATCAACCTCTGAGTGTGCCAGGCCTTCTCCTTACTTGACTTTGCATGTGCTGTTCCTGCTGCTGAGAAGACAGGTTTTGGCAGAAGCCAACACCTCCTCCAGGGAACCTTCCCTGAGCCCACATCTGGCAGTGCCCCTCGATGCTTCTAGAGTGCCCCATATGCTCAACTACGTCCTGGGCAGGACTGAGAGCTCCTGTGGCAGAGGCTGGTCACTCTTACTCCTCTCTATGAGTCCTGCACCTGGAACAGGGCCTGCACATAGCAGGTACTCAGCATTTAATTCCATTCAACTAGTATTTTCCCGGCCAATGAATAAAATGGAGGGGGCACACCAGAGGGGGTTCTCAGATCTAACCTCAGGCCCAGGGCTGCTGGGGAGGTGGGAGGACAGTGGGGAGGGCTCCTGCCCTGAGGTGGCCTGGCCTGGCCACTCTGTATTCTCTGCTGCCAGGAGGGGGCCTCCTCCTCTGGGGCAGCCACATTCCGGGTTCTCCATGGAAGGATGGTGTGTCCCAGGGTCAGAGCTCTCTGGCCTCAGCCCCTTGTCTGTGAAGAGGGTTTGCTCATGCCTGTCTGACAGCCTCCTGGACTCAGAACAGTCGTTCTCAGGGGCCTGGGCTGTGACCTTACCTGCATTAGGGTGCGCAGTGACTCCACGTATGACTGTTCCGTGTCCAGCAGGGTCATGGTCACATGCTTCCGCATGTCCTGTGGGGACAGCAGCAGAGGGTGAACAAGGGTCTCGTTCCTCTCAGACCCCATCTCCTGCAGCCACATGGCCCAGAGAACCCATCCACACTCTCCCCCTGGCCTTCAGGGCTTGCACTCCTGCCACCCAGGGCTCCTGGCTGTTCCCCCAAGCCCTGGATCTCCTTCTGGCAGCCCTCTGCTTAGGTGCTCCCCACCAGGAATGCCCCCTCTTGCCACGTCTCCAACACGCCGCCTCCCCAGAGTTAGGCCCTCACTCCCCCACCCCGCCCCACCCCACTGCTGTGGGCAGATCTGGAGGTCTCTGGTTTACTTCTTGGCTCTCTGCTGAGGCTCGTGAAAAGGACTCTTAAAAAAAAATAACCTTTCACATCTGCAAAGGACGATGCCTCCAGGCCACCACCCACTCTAGCTGCCAATTCGTAAAACCCTACCTTCAGGCTGAGCGCTATGGGGACAAGCCCCACCTGGCTGGGCTGCACACCTCTCCAAGAGCAGACACTGTCACCTCCTGCTACAGATGAAGACACCATGGACCAGAGAAGTGACGTCAGTGCGAAGGTCACACAGCTAGCTGGTGACAGGGGCCAGCCCCTCTCAGACCAGGATGGAGCCCAATTCTCTCATTTAAAATGGCTAACTGAGCCCTCTTATGCACCAGGCAGTGTTCTAAGCATTATGTTATTAAATACTCCCAACCACCCTGTGAGGTGGATGTTATAATATTATTATAATATTATTCTCCTTTTAAAGATGGGGAAAAGGAAACCCAGATACTCATGCCTCCATCCTGAGGAGGTGATGATCTGAACTACAGAGTCCCCAAGGGTCGCCCAGCCTCCGCACTCACACCCCCAGGGACAAGGCAAGCTCAGTCCTACGGGAGGCTTTGCTGGATGCCAGCCCAGGAATGCCATCTCTGCCCTCAGCCCCCTGGGACTGAGCTTACCTGCTGCTGGTTCCCACCAGTCTCTACACCTCCGGCCCCCTCTCCTCCAGGAAGCATTCCCAGATGGCACCAGCACAATAGCTTCCCTTCTCCAGCAGGGACTCCACTCTCCAAACTAACCCCTCTAATCCCTACAGTGATGCTGGGCAAGGCCTCTAACTGTTCTAGGTGGCTCGAGCATCTGTCTGGACTCTGCGTCAGGCTCCAGCCACCAAGGCCTGCTGGTTCGAGCAGACACTTTGCAGGACGCAATGCCAGGGTGAGCGTCCATGTCAGTGGCATCCCTCCACACCCCACCCCTAGGAGCCCCTCAGGGTAGGGACTCAGATTCAACCAGTGGGGATGCCCTGTCATTGCTGTGCCCAGGGCCCATGTCTGCGTGGTGGACCTGAGCCCCAGGCCTTGTCTGGCTTACCGGACCCAGCCACTGCTCATCCCTCTGCTTGTGCTACACCTACCTCAGGCCTCCCACTCCCTGACCCAAGGATTCAGGGACTCAGGGTTCAGGCCTGTCTCCCAATGTCCTACAATGAGGCAAACATGGAAAAGTGGGCTCCCATGCTAGAACTCAGTAGGTTGGGTGTGAATGACACCTTCTGGGGTGGGGGTGGGGTGCAGGAGGCTGGCTTGCCCCACCCTTGCCTGCCCTGTGCTCTGATGCGTGAGAAGGCACTGGGCCCCGCCTTAGGGTCCCCAGATACCAGACCATCCATCTATCCTCCGTGCTTCTGAGGCTCGTAAAAAAACAGGGCAGCTTCTGGCAGGAGGCGGTGTAAGCCAGGCCGGCCCCAGGACGGAGAGCTTGGGACAGCACCAGGGCCAGGAGGGCCTTCCAAGGAAAGGCCAGACATGCCATCCTGACCGAGCCTGCCCTGAGGGACATCTCAGCACCTCACAAACACGGCTTTATTTCAGCCACACTCAGCTCTGCGACAAAGGTGTGTCATGTCCCACTGCGCAGATGAGGTGTCGAGTCAGAGAAGTGATGCGACTTGCCTAAGGTCACACAGCCAGTGATCAGCAGAGCCAGGACCAGAGTCTCTTCAGCCACCTCATGCTGAGTCTTAGGGCCCCAGCACCCAGAGTTCTCTCGCATACTGACCAGGCAGCCACGGGCCACAGGGTCCCCAGCTCTGCCCTTACTGGCTGTGTGACCTTGGTGGTCACCTAACCACCCTGTTCCCACATTCTTCTCTACTTCATAAACATGGAACTGACAACCCCTCTGTCTCAGTGTGTGAAGGCGACAGGAGGCAGGGCAGCTCTGTCCACACACGGGGGCCTCGACGCCATTCTCATTCTACCTCAGTGAGGCTACACAGAGCGCCGGGCCCCTCAGCCACCCTTCCCCACCCACACTCGTGGCCCGGTCAAGCCAGCGGGCACAGTGAGGGCCAGGGTCAGGGAGGCTTCCTGAGAGGCAGGGCTGGCACTGGGCCTGATGGCCGGGAGGCTGGGGTAACACAGGGAGGCTGACGCTGCAATGCCTGCCTCTCCCAGCCTTCTCCCTGCTGCAAAGCACAGTGGGCTGTCACTCAGCTGTCAGGTAAAGGCACGGAAAACAAGGCCAGTTCCCTGTGACTGCATGGAGCACCCCTCCACATGTGCCCACACACGGGCATAGTGCATGGGGGGGGCCAGGGGGAGGACAAGGGAAGCAGGAGATGGACAACGCAGCTGTCAACCAGAGCAGCAGGCCCACCTGTTCCGGGCGGGACAGCCCTGCAGGCCCAGCCTGCCCACAGGGCCCCTCACCCCTCAACAGCCCCATCCTCTGACCCTCACTACACATGGCACCGAGGTGGGACGGGGGGGTGGGGGGTTACAGCAGGAAGACCAAGGGAGCCTCTCCTCCTAGTGTGATTGGGGCATCATGACCCGAAGACGGAGACCTTGCCAGCGTGAAGACAGAGACACAGGCACACAGAGAGAAGCCATACAGGCAAGACACGCCACCCAGAGACAAAAAATGCAGCCAAGCTACCCAGCTGAGAACCAGGCCTTCCAGCCCAGAGACTTGTGACTGTTGAGACACAACACAGCACAGGAGGGAGGACAGAACCACAGTCCCCACTGGAGCTGACAGAGTGGCACCACCAGGGTCCAGGCCCAGAGACACACACAAAGACATGGAAACAGCCCCAGGAAGCTGCTCCCACCCCCACAGGGGAGCACACCCTGCGCCAGGGAGGGGGACGCCGCTGTTCCCACCACAGTGTAACACCTCCAGGGCCTAGCAGTCCTGCAGAGGGAGAGGATGGCACCAGAGGGGCAAACTGGCTATCGCCAGCACATACACCTGGGAGCTGCCTCCAGCCTGAGAGGAGGGCTGGAAAAACCTCTCCTTCCTGCGCCTGGGGACCCAGGATGCCCCTGGCAGCAGCCTCTGCTTCTACACTGACCCATTTCGCCAGCAGAGTGCCACCAGGCCTTGACTCTCAGCGCCCTGCCAGCCACACCATCCGTTGCCAGGGCTCCTGGCCCTCAATCTCCCTGCCCTCATCGCTGGTCACAGAGCCCCCAGCCCCGTGGCCAGGCCCTGCGCCCCATGCCTCCCCTAATCTCCCCTGGTCCGCTGAGTTCTATGCCGTGGCCCAAGTCCCTGGCTGCCCCTCCCCTTCCCCCGTACCTGGGCCTCCCCGGGCTCCTCCGCGTCAGCGACGCTGCCCCCAGCCCGCTCCTCGGTGGGCTCCCCGGAGGTGGCGGCCGGGCCCAGATCGCGCATGTCTTCCAGCGCGATGGTGAACTGGGCCAGGGTCTTCACCATCTGCAGCATGCGGCCGGCCCGCCGCCCGGGCGGGGGCGCGGGTTGGCGCAGGATCTGGGGACACCCCCTTCCGCCCGCCTCGCTCCCTCAAGGGCTCAGCCCAGCCGCGGCGGCGGTCGCGGTGTCGGTTCCAGCGTGGATCTGAGCGCAGCGGCCCGGCCGGCAGGAAGCGGCGCCGCTGCCTCCTCCGCGCAGGGAGTGCGCCGCGAGCCCCGCGCAGCGCCGCTGGGGGAGGGGGTCCCCGCCCTCTCCGCGCCGCCCCGTCTCCCCCGACAAGCCACACGCTGAGGGCCGCGCACCCCTCCCCCAACACTGCGGGTCTGCTGGCGGACCCATCCCCCGCCCCAGGACACAAGTTGGCATACACTGGTGGACAGAAGCGAGTATATGCCGTGACATGTACTTTCTGTCCACACCTGTACCCAGTGTGGACGCACACTGAACGCAGATTCCCACCGAGGATCCACGGGGGCACGCACATACCTACACTGAGTAGGCCATGTGCGTGGGGCCCTGCCCTCGGGCCTTCATCACTCTGCGGGCCTTCATCACTCTGCGCAAGCGGGTCAGGGTCAAGTGCACCCACACAGCGTAGTCCCATACAGACCTGAACCCTGACACACATGAACCTGACCCATCCCTGTGAGCAAAGACCCGTGCTTTCGTGTTCACACAACTACGGCCAGGCAGAAACAGGCACACACGCCCCGGCACAGCTATTCAGGGATGTGCACACTTACACATCCCTGGAAATTCCACACCCGCCTCTGACGAAAGGGAGGAGACTGCCACCCAAAGGGCCCACCTTAAGTCACCCCTATCCCTACCCCTACCCCGCCCAGCTTGACCTGTGTCCTGTACCTGCCACAGTCCTGTCCTCTCCACCTGGCTCTGGCACTTACTGCCCCACACACCAGACTGTGCTCCAGGATGTCTCCAAGCAGGATCCTCAGAATCTACTTCCTCAAATCCCAGAGCGATGGCAGAACTTATCCCAGACCCATTTAATCAGACGGAGGGGTGGGGGTGCTCTAACGCACCCTGCAGCTGTGCCTCAGCCCTGGCTGACTTCATGTCCCCCTTAGTGTACTAAGGGCTCCCACACTCATCAAACACCCAACTGACTCTCTTTCCCAAACCTGCTTCCCCCTGGGTTTCCCGTGCAGTGGAGACATCCTGACCCCATCACTCGAGGTAGGCCTACCTGTCCACTCCTCTCACCCTCTCGCTTGATTCCAGCCACTTCTGTTATAACTTCTAAAAAAGATCATGCTCTCTCCTGCCTCAGGGTCTTGGCCCATGCCTTTTCCCTCTCCTAGGAATGCTTTTTCTTTTCCTTCAAGACCAGTTTCCATGCAAATATCACCTCCTCAGGGAAGCCCTCCCTGATCCCCAGATTAGGTCATGTGCACCTGCTCTGTGCTCTCAAATATTCTCTGATTTACTCACCTTAACCAGGTAATTATACATTTGAGCAATTGCCACATTGAGGCCCATTTCCTCCCGGGAAACTATATGTTCCCCGAGGGCAGAGTCCCTGTCCCTTTTGTAAGGTAGGGCACTGTGGACATAGTGGGTCTGGCTAGTAAGCAAGCCCCCAATAGCTCTTCCTTCTCCCTTCTCCCCACAGGCCCAGCAGTCCCTGACTGGGAGGGAGACCAGCCTGAGCACCTCTCAACTCAGGCACCTTCCCTAGCATCCCCACGGCACAGGGTCCTGTGGCCCCTGCAGCCTTCTGCGGCCCCTGCAGCCTTCTGCGGCCTCACTGGATTTCCTGGTCCAAACTGGAGGCAGAAGAGGGCTTAGCGCCTGCTTGGAGGACGGTTGCTTCTGCTACGCAGGGACAGAAGGGTGCTCTTCTCCCCCTCCTCCATTCAGCCCAAAACCAGGTGGGTCCATACCCCCATCCAAAGGAACCATTCCTCATCTTCTCCTGAGAGGGCAGGCCATGGGCCTGGGCACCACTGGCCTCCTCAGAGTCCAAAACATCAAACATTAAAATTTTAACTCCCCCAGCCTGGGCAACACACTGAAACCCTGTCTCTAAAAAAAAAAAAAAAAATTTAGCTAGGCATGGATGGATGGCTTGAGCATAGGAATTGAAAGTTACTGAGCTATCATCAGGCCACTGCACCTCAGCCAGGGTGACAAAGCAAGACCTTGTCTCTTAAAAAAAAAAATTTAACTTCACAATAGACAATCCCTAAACAGCCAACAATGAAAACAGGCCCAGAGAATTCCAAGAGAGCAGCAAGATGAAAACCAGTGTGACGCCAATCCCAGAGCAGGGAGCACGACACAGACAAGATGCAGGGATGCTCCCAGGGGCTGCACTGGGGGGTCGGAGCCTGACACTTGCTACATGCTTGGTAAGTTTGTCCTGTATAAATGAATGAACCGCCAGTGAACTCATCTGTCTCCCCTGGGGTCCCACAGGGCCCGACTCAGAATAACTGTTCAGTTAGTTTGTTGAGTGAACAAATGAATGAAGGCATGAGTGTGTGCTCCGTACAAACCCTCTTTCTGTTCCCTCTACAGCAGTGGTTCTCAAAGTGTGGTCCCTGGACCACGAGCTTCAGCATCTCCTGGGAATGTGTTAGAAATGCACATTCTCACATCCCCCACACTTCCTACTGAATCCAAAACTCTGGGGTAGGGTCCCAGAAATCGGTGCTTTGACCAGCCTTCCAGGTGATTCTGATGTTCTGGCAGCACAGAGACTACAGGGCCTGGAGCCTGCCTGGCCACCATTTCCAGTCCTGGGGCAGTGGGTTCTTGCCAAGCCCCTTCTGTCCCTGGGTGGCAGAAGCAAAGGTCTGACAGGTGGTCCCCAAGCTCTCCCTGCCTCCACTTTGGACCAAGCAATCTAGAGGGTCTACCTGCCTCTTATCCAATGGACTGCGGGCTTCTCTGGGCATGGGGCCTGCTCCTCCTCTTCTTCCTCTCAGGGCTGGTGTGTATGGAGGGTGGGGGTCAGGACAGCCAGCCCAGTTGGGGGTTGGTTTGAGAGGGAGGGTGGATAGGCCCATGGTCCAGTCCACATAGCCAGGTTATCCCACAGACAATCCCACGTGAGCATGTGGACTGGTGGTCTGAGGGCCCCACCCCTGGCCCATTGCTTGGTCACTGTAGATACTTAACCCACATTTGGCTTTCTGTTAGAAATGAATACCTCCTCTCCCATCTCACCCTCTCTTGAACTATCCCACCTAGAGGGTCAATAGTGCGTAGCTCAGGATCTTTAGGGTCCATTTCCTCACAGCTCCAGCAGTATGGGACCCTGCAGAGATGAATCCACCTTTGCTGGCCTCCCAGAGCTCCCAGACAACGCACAAGGCTTCTCTCATAGGGCTCAGCAGAGGGAGTCACCTCTGCTTGGGGGAAAAGCAGGCAGGAAGGGCTTCCTGGAGGAGGTAGGGCTTAAACAACGTCCCAAGGTTAAGAGATGCAGAGGCATGTGGGTGCCCAGAAGGGCAGAGTTCACTGGAGGCCCCTGTCACAGAGAAGGGGGCAGGACTTGGTGCCAAAGGCACTGCTTGCTGCTGCTCCTTCATTAAGGGTGGCTAATTAGATCCAAGCCTGTTGTCATGGCAACGTGGGGGTGGGGTGGGGCGGGAAATGAAAGGAAACAGGAGCACATGGGTTGGTCGGTTGCTTGGTCAAGGTCTCCAGGGATCGCCCCACAAGAGCACAGGCATCAGACCCTTTCAGGATGAGGTCATCTGGGGTGGGGCTGAGGGCACCAGGTGTACCAAGGCACCCTGTACATGCGGTTCTGTTTTTCCTTTGAGCTTCTGTTTTGGGTACTGATTTCATTTTTCTTTTTGGGTACGTGCAGTTGTTTAAAGTAGGTCTGACTCAGAACAGCTTTTGTAAGTGTACAAGGTGGTTGGTGAAGGCCTGCCCAGCCCTCCTCTCTATACCCCACACCCCACCACAAACACCTCCTCACCCACCAAAAAGGGGAAGGCAAGGGACAGAGAGGGGAAAGGGCTCTGCCCCACAAGACCACCCCCAGCTCCAGGAGGAGCAGGCTGGGCACCCCAGCTCTGTGGGACCAACCTTCTGCCAGCCCTGGGGAACACCTAACCCTCCCTACTTCCACCCAGTCTGCCCACAACTTCCCCATCTCGGAGGGAATGCCAATACCCTGCTTGCCCAGCTCTGGACATACCGCCCAGTCAGAGCCCTGCCAGGAACTCCTGCACCTGGGCACTGCCCACTTAGGGGACACTTGGTCCTGCAGCTGATGCTGGACCGATTGGGGGACCAATGATGAGAAAGGTTGGATGGACAAATGGACGGATAATGAGTAATGGCTGAATATATGTGAGGATAAAAGGATGGAATAATGACAGATGAATAAATAATAAGTGGATGGATAAACAGAATGCTCCATCAATGACAGATGAACACATGCATGGATGCACAGACGCATGGTTCAATGATGAATAGTTCATTGAATTTTTATTTTATTCAGTTGTTGACTAGTTCAATAAATACTCACTGAGTACCTACTAGGTGCCAAGCACTGTGCTGGGGATCGATTTAAAGGTAAGAAAAGCGGTCTGTGCCCTGCTGGGCACCGGCACCACCGTGTACACAGGAAGACAGGAATTGAGAAAGGAACACGTGTGACGCAGGCTGCGAGGAGAAATGCTGGTTCTGGGCAGCAGGTCTCATAAGGCTCCTGCACAGCTCTATATAAACATCTGTCAAAAGAGTGCCTGGGCCCCAGAGTGGCCCAAACTGAACACTGGGAACCCCGTAATCTTAGAATCCTCACCATCACTGATGTTGCTGGAACAACTTTCAGGGCCCAGGCACCCGACCACTGCTTCACAGCCCTGGATCCTTTCATCCCTACAGCAACCCTACATCCAGGGCTCTGTTACTGTTACTCTCCCATCTTTCAAGCCAGGAAACTGAGGCTAGGGGAGGTCACCTAGCTGGTAAGAGGTAGAGCCCAGCTGGCTGCCTCCAGAGCCCAAGCTCTTATGCCCCTGCCCCGGGAGGAGATCCCATCGCCGCCACCTCCCCTGGCCTCGTGCACTACGCTTGGTTTTCCCCAGCCTCCCTGGGGCACTGGCTTCCTGAGCTGCCTTTCTCCAGCCTCCTCTGTCCCAAGACAGTGATGTGAACAGATTCTCCTGACCCAGGAAGGTTTAGGTGGTAAACAAAATGCCACCACAGGCAAGGCTAGGATTAAGGAAGATCCTCTTCCCTGGGACCCAGCCCTGGCTAACGGCCCAGACAGACTGTCTGACTCTCCTGACCTCACCGATGTCCACAGCATGGAGCTGGTACTGCATGTTCCCAACCTAATGGGCTATCCATTTCACTGGCGGCGGCTGCCCTCCTCAGGTGCTCAGTTCGTCAATGAGACGGACGTCCCAGAAGACGGACTTCTTGGTATAGAGATTAAGAGGGCAGGCACTGGAGCCAGAAAGATCAGGATCAAATCCTGGCTCTGCTGCTTTTTGGGGGAGTGACCTTGGCAAGACACCCTCACCTCTTGGGGCCTCAGTCTCTCCATCTGTTCCTGTCTGAGACCCCTTTCCCCTTCTTCCCATCATCGGCCCCTTGTCCCTGCCTTCCCAATCACATCCCGTTCCCTGCAGACCCTCCCTTCTGGCAGGAGGAGCCTTTCAAGGCTCCACAGAGTTCCCAGGCCTCATAGGCAGCTGGGAGGGCGGTCGCAGGGCCCCCTCAGGACCAGCTGCTCTGGGTGGGCATAATTCTGGGGAATGTGCATCAGGAATGGGAAGGAGAGCTCAGGGGCCCGAGGAGCATCAGGACTTTCCTGCTATGGGGACACTGCCCTGCCTAGGTGGGTCAGTGTGTCCCTGGAGGGTG
Source organism: Lemur catta (assembly GCF_020740605.2). NCBI lineage: Eukaryota > Metazoa > Chordata > Mammalia > Primates > Lemuridae > Lemur > Lemur catta. The sequence continues at coordinate 58,934,424 of NC_059134.1, forward strand.
GCTTATGAGTGACACCACTTGTGTTTCATTCACGTGGACCCCCCCACCTTTGTGTGGAAGCCCGTCTGTCAGGGGTCTGCTGTGGACACGAGACTGTACAGCTGGTCTGAGGGTGTCGGTCCATGTGTTTCTATGGCAGAGGTAAAGAGTGAGAGGCCACTTCAACAATAACCAAAACCAGCTATAACTCCTTTACCAAGTACCTGCTATGTGCTAGGCATGGGCTAAATACTTCACATCACTGCCCCATTTTCTCCTCATAATCATCCCAGGCAGGTGTGGCAGATTGTATTTTTCAAAGACAGCTACCACAATGTTTTCCATTCCATGTGCTCTACTAACAATGTGGTGCTGACACTCTTCCCATAGAGTGATGAGGTCCAGGTCCCCTCTGCTTGAAAATGGGTAGAGCTTTGTGACGGCCTTGACCATAGAGCACAGCAGAAGTGTATGTGACCTCCAAAGCTGGTTCATAAAAATGCCATGTACTTCCACCTTGAAACTTCCATTCTTGAAACCCAGCCTCCATGTTGTGAGGAAGCCCAGGCCATATGCAGAGGCCATGGGCAGGCAGGTATTCCAGCTGACAGCCTAGATGAAGTCCCAGCCAAATGGCAGCATTAATTGCCACATTTGTGGGTGAGATTGCCCTCAAGGTAATTCCAGCCCAGCTCTGTCTGACCACAACTGCAGGAAAGACTCTGAGTGGTAACTACCTAGCTGAGGAAACTGAGGCCCAGCCAGGTGGAGAGGCCATGGTCACGTAGGCAGTAAGTGAAAGAGCTAGAATATGAGCCCAGGGTCCTCACTGTGTTGATGGAAGAAATGAAGCAAGGGGATGATTTCAGCACAGACTCAGTTTTCATCTATTGGCACATAGGGGTCCAGCCAACCTCAGCAGCACCAGAAAACCGCACCACCGCTTCCAGAAACTGTCACTGCTGGCTGAAAGGAGGGTCGAGGTGGCAGGTCTCACCCCCTATGCTGGGGCTCAGGACCAATTTCTGGCTGCGGAACCTTACTGGTGCACCCCCTAGCCCAGAGGCTGACCCCCTCCTGGACCTCCAGGAATGATGTGCACTCCCCATATCCTTAGTAGGGACTTACTTCTACAACTAGCTAATGTTTAGTGAGGTGCTGTTTCTCCTGTATTATCTCATTTAGTCCTCACACCAATCCTCAGAGTTATGTATTCCTGTTATCACCATTTTACAGAGGCTGCAAGAAGTGAAACAACTTGCCTTGTGACAAAGCTGGGATCTGACCAAAGTAACTGGCATATCAGAAAAGTTGAATGACTTTACCAGGGTCATGAGCACATAAATGAGGATTCAAGCCAAGCCCACAGCACCTTGAATTCTGCGGTAGGGGGCTGTATTCTTTTCCCTGGATGTCTGGGAGACAGAAATACGAGGACGGTCTGAATCCTCCCCATCAGCTATAAAACCCATAAAAGCAGAGACCAGGTCTCTTGACATACAGCTGGTGTGCAATACGTATCTATTAACTGACAGTCTTGCCCTGTGGCTTTAGCTAAGTTCCCCCCACTCTGGGATTCAGTTCCCCACTCTGTCAACAAATGGGGGAGGAGGGAAGGTGCAGGTGGACTCTTAATTCCCCACCAGGCTCCCCGAGTGGAGGGGGAAGTGATATCATGCCCAGAGACAGGGACGGCAGTCTGACCTTCCTGATTTCAGGCATCAGGATCAAGCCTTCGGATCTAGTGAGGAAGCTGGGGCTCCAGGCACTGCACTTCCACCAGACGCCCAAAGGTGGCAGCAGAGGCCCGCATGGCAGGGGCTGCGGTGCATGTGGTTTGAATTTAACTCCAGTCGTTTTTTCATGTGGGTTTCTTCCCTTTCTTTCTTCTTCTCTGCAACACCCGCCCCTCCCAATATCACGAAAATGCAGCTGGACCTAGCCTGTGACGGCAAAGTTTCTTAACATCATGGATAATGGCCGGAAGCAGGAGGTGGGGGCAGGGTAGTACATAGACAGACCCCCAACAGATGTGGAAAACATCTGAGGAGCTCAGAAATGCTGAATTGAATCATCTTCGCCCAAGAGGCTGGGATTGTCACCCCCATTTTACAGTCAGAGAAACCAAAACCTAGATCTTCTGGGTGTCACAACTGAGTCTGGGGGGCAGGATGCCCTGCCCTCGGCAGCTAGAGCGGACACCAGTAGGGATCTGATGAAGCCTTAGGGTAGGACTTGCTAAATCTGGCAACTCCTACTTTAGGGGCTCCCAGGAAATGCACCCACCCACCCCTAAACACACACACATTGGTCTGGCTCTTGGCCCCGGTCCTCATCCTCGCCCTCATCCTGTGGATGAGCTGACCTCCAGGGGCCCTCCTTTCCCAGCCTAAAAATTATTTCGTTCAAAATGACTTTGCTCAGCGACAGAACATGCACAGGGAATCAGGCACATGTGGTCTGGGCCCAGCACCACCACCTTCTGGCTGTAACCACTCCTTCCTTTCAACTTCCGTTTCTTTACATGAAAAATGGAGGTGACCACCTACTGCACCATAGGTGCTTGGAAAGGAGGGCTCCCTTCCCTCACCTCCGCCCGTCCTCTAGCACGCAGGGAGGCTGGGATCGTGGGAACGGAAGTTATCCAGGGTCTGTTTCCAGCCCCTCTGTTCCCTCCCTCCCTCAGACCCAGGCACAAGGGGGGTTCCATTTGTGTGTTGTCGGGTGGGATGGGGTGTCCTGTCTCGGGGGCGGAAGATGACTCACTGGGCTATGGGCCAGGCACCCTGGGAAAGGCCAGGCCAGCCTCAGGCCAGAGCCCCAGGGAGCTGAGAGGCAGGGCTTGCCTGAGCTGAAGATAAATCAGGGGCTCTCAAAGAGAGCCCACAGCCAAAAGAAGCCATCTTCCCCACTTACCACAGTTCCAGAAATTCCTCCACTCAGGCCACAAAGGCCCAGGGAAGCCTGAGGTATAACCAGCCTTCGGCAGCCTACTCATGTGACCTCCCAGCCTCTGCGGCCAGGGTGGTCTCTTCACCACTGCCCAAAACCAGGCTCGTCCCCGCCTCTCCACCTCTGTCAGGCTGTCCCCTTGCCTGGGTCACCCTCCTTGCTCTTGACCCTGTTCAAGACCCATCTAATTTTTACACTCTGCCTCTTCTGGGGAGTCTCTTTTAAATCCTCCATCCTCCCTGACCTCTTCTTCCTCAGTGACTACCCCCACTACAGACCAGGGCACTGAGCAAACTGTCCTGTGATACTCCCCCCCCCCCACAATCAACATTCTTCAACATGTTGCAGACCTACAGTGTGCCTGTCCTGCACTCAGGCGGGCTTGTGCTCTGGGTACTAAGGGACATGTAATAAAGTCCGTGAGCTCCAAAAGGGCGGGAGGCCTCTGCCTTGTTCCAGCAGTACCCTGCCTAGAACAGAGCCTGCTCAGTACACATTTGTGAATTAGTGGATGAATGAAAGCAGGTATCGGTGTAATGAACGTGCACAGCAAGTTTAGAATGCCCATGTTTGATCCTCCCTTGAAGGAGGGAGGCAGAGAAGGGACCATTTTTTCCCATTTGACAAATGGGCATTGAGGGCCAGAGAGGAAAGTGTCTCATGACCCCCAGGACAGCAGGTAGTCAGCTGAGGTAGAGCCAGCCCAGACTGGGCCTTTGGGGCTCTTCCACTGAAGCTTGTCCAGGGAGGCCCAACCAGCTGGGATGCACTGTAGCCCCACGTGACACTCCTGGTGGACAGTAAGTTCTATCCATCAGTCAGTCACTCCAGCTCTGGCTCTGGTGACCCTGGCCCAACCCAGAGCCCAGGGAAGTCCCCTTCCTTCACGCCAGGGTGGTCATAATGCTCAGGGGCAGTGACCATGCCCTGTTTAACGATCCCTCCACCCCAACTCTAGCAGAAGTGGTCTGACCGCCAGCAGCACTTTGGGCTTTTAGGCCTTACTGTACTTTGTCCACAACTGGTGACCAGCTCTAAGCCGCCACCTCCAGGAAGCCATCCTGATAGCTCAGACCTGCCCCTTCTCCTCCTTCCTCTCAGCTTCTGGAGTTGCAGCCTTGAAACCTCAGGGTCTCTTTAGTCTTGTTACCATGATTATTGACAATAAGTGGCACCACCCTTTGAGTTTACAAAATGCTTGCAGGGTGTAATCTCATGAGACCCTCACGACAACTGTGTGGGGAAACCGAGGCTCAGTGAGAAGCCATAAGTTGCTCAGGTTCTCAAGAGTAAGAGGTGGTGGGGCTGGGGCTCACATCCTCCCTCTGCCACTGACCTGCTGTGGGACTTTGGGCAAATGACTGAACCTCCCTGAGCCTGAGGACAGGAAGAGCACAAAAGCAAAGCATAAAAATAGGTGACATCTATTGAGGGATTCCTCTGTGCTGCTTACTAAGCACTTCACAGGCATTTATTTTAACCTCACGATAAGCCTTCTGGCTGGTAGGCCCCATTATTACCATTTTACACAGGAAGAGGAGGCACAGGGAAGTTAAGAACCTCCTCAAGGTCTCTCAGGCAGGCAGGACTCCTGCCCCCAGGAGACCCCAAGTGGAAGGGGAGTCAGGATAGCCACGTCCAGCCACAGTGCCAGGACAGAGGGGCACCTTCTGGCCTGAGGGATAACTCTGAGAGCAGCCCAGGCTCCCAGCACAAGGAAGGCACCTACATGGCCTTTTTCACAACGGGGAAAATGGGCGACAACCTCAAGGTCCAACCACAGGGAGGGCCCAATGAGTCACGGCACTTATGGAAATCTCTGAAATCTATGAAAAAGTGCTCAGGTGTAACGGCAAATGAAATAAGCAAGAAGCATACACACTGCACCATCTTAGCATTAATTAAAAAATAAACACACACACACACACACACACACACACACACACACACACTTGGAAAAAAGGCCTAGAAGGAAAAGATACCTGCCCAACCTCCAGGAAGCCCACATCTGTGCCTCAGTTTCTTCATCTATAAAATAGACAGTATAAAGGGCTTACATAGCACAGTGCCTGGAACAAAGAGAGCATTCAATAAATATTAGCTGTTATGAATACCCAGAGAATCTTAGAAGGCAGGCCATCTCACAGTGCACCTGGACCAGCATCCTCTCAGCGCAGGCATCTCCTGGCAGCCCTTGCTTGCATATGCCCAGGGCTGAGGAGCTCACCCCCTCCAACAGTGCCATGGTAACTCCTTGCACTACGGGCATGTCTGCTTGGGAGAAAGTCTAAGCTGGGCTGGACCCCGCAGTCTCTGGGTAGCCTTAGCATTGGATGGCAGTGACCTTGGGAAGGATCTTCCTCCACCTCCCATTCTAAACTCTTTTGGTCTCAGGCCCTTCTGTGAGTTGCTTCTCCAGGTGAGAGGTTGGAAGAGGTTTTCTGGGTAGCTCTCTTGTCTCCAGCCCAGATGACCACCTCCATCCCTCCCACTCTCTGGGAAAACAGTAGTGTTTGTTGGCAGTACTTTGTGCCTTTTCCATTTTCCCTGTTGGAAAACAAATGAGAAACCAGCTGGGTCTGACCTCCTCGACACCCCACCCCCAACCCTCCAGTCCCCCAGGCACAGGAGGCCCTCTCAGCCTCAGCCCTGGACAACAGGGCCTGGTGGAGAACCCTAGAGGAGGGGCCCTGTGAGCTGGCTGTTGCCATGGCAATGGCAGCCCTGGAATTTGACCACTGGGGCCCAGAAGTGGGGGTGGGGAGTTGGTACAGGCCATGCAGGGGGCGCGGAGGAGGCCCAGGAAAGCCAAGAAGAGCAAGGCAGGACAGGGGTCCAGGGGCCTCTCCATGACCTCAGTTTCCCCATCTGTAAAGGAGGAAGAGGCATGGACCTCAAGATCTCTCTTTCCAGCCCTAATCCATATTGGGACCTGGGTAAGGGCTGGGAGGAAGAGGCAGCCAGGACAAGGCCAATTTCCTCCTTTGATGGATAGGGACCCCAGGGGACAGGGACTCACCTAAGGTCACACAGCAAGTCCAGGGTAGTGCCAGGACTGGATTCTGGGGGGTATGTCTGGCCACTCTGGCTTTCCTAATTCTCCATAGCAGAGGACAAGGGTGTCTGCTTCATAGTGGTGAGAAGAGGACCCCCCTACGAATGGCTATGGCTGGGCTGGGCCCACAGTCCTCAGACAGCGGATGATGTGCCCGCCCATAGAAACCCCTGGCATTCCTGGATCTGGAAGGCTGGCACAGGGCCTGCCCCCACCCCTGCCTGCTGTGCCAGGCTGCAGTGGATATTTTTAAATGGTTGCCCGCCCCTCTCTGCCTTCCCGCCTACCCACCCCAGAACACAGCAAATTCTGCTGCCAGATCTCCATCCACTTTGGCCAAGCCTGAGTGGGCACTAACTAGATCCACTGCCATCCTCTGTGGCCCCACCTCCAGGACAGCTCCCTCTTGCTGGCCGCCTCTTCCCTCACAGTCAGCCCAATGCCCTTCCCAGCTATGGTACTTTGGGCCCAGAGAGGGGATGGGACTTGTCCAAAGTCACACAGCATAGACAAGGAATTTGGGAATGCTGTGCCACCACCTTCAAATGCCCACCAAGTCCTACTGGTGCCACTTCAGGCCCTTCTCTTCATCCCTCTATCGCTGACTCTTAACAGCCACAGCCTTGCTTCCTCAGCTGGCCTCCACACCCACCCCAGAGAGACACTCTGATCCTGACCAAGTTGCTCCTTAGCTTAAAATATCTGCCATCTGGGAAAAAATAGAGTTGAAGCCATAACTCACACCACACACCAGGATAAATTCCAAATAGATCAAAGATTTAAATGTAAAACAAAACAAGAAAACTTAAAATGCCAGAGGAAAACATAGGAGAATTGCTTTATAACCTTGGAGTGGGAAAGGCCTTTCAAATCCAGAAGCCATAAAATAAAAACTTGATAAGTTAGGCCACATAAAAATAAGACCTTTTGCACGACAAAAATACACCATAAACAAAGTCAAAAGTCAAATGACGAATCAGGAAAAAATATTTGCAACTCATAACCCAGACCAAACACTAATCTCCCCAATAAGTAAAAGCTTCCTAGAAATTGATAAAACAAAAGACTAACAACCCAACAAGAAAATGGACAAAGAATATGAACCATTCTCAGCAAAGGGAATCCAAATGTCTCTTAGACATAGAAAAAGACGCTCAGACTCACTCATTAGAAGATAAATGCAAATTAAAATACGCTGAGACACCATTATTTCACCTATAGGATTGAGAAAATATTCAAAGGTCAGAATTGGTGAGGTTGTGGGGAAACAGGCTTACCTCCCGCCGGTGGCAGAGCCCCGTGGACAGCAGCAAAATGAGAATCACATCTCCCTCTATCCCAGTGACTCTACTCCCCCATGCAAAATGACCTATGAACAAGCTCATTCATGGCAGCATCGTTTGTAATAATCAAAGCCTGAAGAAACCTAAACATCCTTCACATGTGGTTCCATATAGTTTGGTGATCTGTACAGTGGAACACCACGCAGTACAAAAAGCAACGTGGATGCTCTCGAAGTGCTGACAGGGCAAGATCTGCAAGTGACACCAAGTGTAAAGAGAAAGGGGCAGAGCGGTGGCTGCTGTCTGTGTGGAAAGTGGAGGACAGACAATGAGTCTGCTGGAATTTGCAGGTAGAAGGACTCACAAGAAACTGCTAACTGGGTGGCCTGGGGTCAGGCAGGGTAGGTGATAAGGAGCTGGGTGGGAAGGCGATTTTTTATTCTTTTTGATTTTTCTTAACCAGTTGAATATATTATCTATTCAAAATATTAAATATATAGATTAAATTTTTTAAAAAATCCATCTTGCAATCTGGCTACTACTGCCCACTCCAGCCTCATGTCTCAGCTCTCAACAGCCTTTGCATCCTTCATCTTCCTTCTCCCTCCACCCTCTGGGCTCTCCTAACCTCAGGGCACCTCTGCCCCAGCCCTGATCACCCCTGGTGACACAGGCCTGTTGTCCCTGTCTCTGTCTGCCTCCTCATAGACTGGGCAGTGGCCTGTGTTCCCAGCCTACATACAGGACGAAGTCCTAAGTTGGCTCCCAGGGAATGAAAACTGCACGGAAGGATGGGGGTGCCACTCTGGGGCCCTGAGTTTAGAGCTTTCTCCCTTCCGTTGCCTCATTGGTCTCCTCTTGGACAGTTCCAGTCTCACATGGGGTGTGTTCCTCCAGGAAGCCCTGGCACTCCAGCCCTTTCTGCAGAAAACTGTCGAATTCCTCCTTCAAGCCAAAGGCCCCCACCTCCACTTTAGGCTGAGCAACCTCAGGGCTGGGCTTTGACTCAGCTAGAGCTTGGAAATGAGTCCCCAGCTTAGATGAAGGCCCTGAGGTCAGAAATCACTGGGTGAACCTGGCACTCCTGTCCCTCTCTGGGCCCCCATCTGTATGGCGAGGAACACAGACCAGCTGATCCACAGTCGGTCATGGGCAGCTTTACAGCAGGGTGGGGATTCCTGCTGGTGAAAATCCAGCAGCTCCCCAGTACGCAGAGTGCGTCCCTCCTCCATGCAGCTCGGCTCCTTTCCTAAGGACAGTGCCTGGGGGATTCCCAGCCTTCCTCAGGGAACCCAGCTCATCCCCTACCAAAGATGACTCTCTAGGCTACCCTCAGGGACCCATCTACTTTTCTCCATCCCTGGGGCCCTTCCTCAGCCAGGCCTAGTCACCACCCTCCCTCCCCTTCCAACTTGCTTTATGGCTTCCCACTGATCCCCAGTGGCCTGTGGTCCAGCCTAGCCATCACAGACATATCACACTAAATTCTCACAACCACCCTATAATGGGTGCTGTCATCATCATCCCCATTTTACAGGTGCATAAACTGAGCCACAGAGGGATTAAGTACTCACTCAAGGTCACACAGCTAATAGGAAGAGCAGGGTCTGAACCAAAGCCATCTGGCTCCCGTCTGTTCTAACCATTATACCAACCCAGCTGGATGCAGGATCAAGTCCAAGTACTTGGGGTAACCCCCAACACCTTTAGTGACCTGGCCCTTGTGGACCCAGCCGCATCAGATTTCCCCACCTGTGTCACGCCCTAGCTGCAGCTTGTTCTGGCCGCAGCAGTTCCTCCAACCTATCACACTCTCTTATACCTCTAGGTCTTTGCACATCTTGGTCTCTCTGCCAGGTGAGAGACCTTTCTATTTTTATGTCTGGCAATTTCCTACTTATGCTATGTTTTTGGTGGCCAAAGAAGCAGGAGCCTAGGTGATATGGTGGGCCAGGAAGGCTGGTGCCTAAGGTGGGCAAAGCCCAGGTCCTGAAGAGCTTTGGACCTCCCAGCCCCAGAGCTCAGGCTTTCTCCTGCACACACTTGCTCACACTCTTCCTTTTACTCACTCTAAACTCTGGGGAACTCTTTCCTGATTCTAACCTAAATCACCTCACCCTAGAGGAGTCAGGAGGACTTCTGGGCCCCTAGAGAAGGTGCCACTGCCTGTCCCCAGTCAGTGTAGCTGAGCCGGACCAAGACAGTGTTCACATTCTGGGAGCATGGCTGGTAGCCAGCTCCGACCTCCCTCAAAGGGCCTGTACCTCTCCAGGGGGCAGCAGTGGGCAGGTGGAATCTTGCCACCACTCCAGCAGGTTGTCCTCCAGATTAGGTGGGGCCCCGGGTGGGGGCATCGCCTGCTCACAGGAGCCCTGGGGCTGGGTGGAGAGCTCCATCAGCCTGGCTCCCTCTGAGACACGGCCCCCAGCAGAGTTTATCCCAGCCCAGGAAACCTGGATGGCTGAACTTCTGAGCCTGCAGAGATGCTAAAGGGAGAGGCCTGTCTTGCTCTCAGCCCCTCGTCAGCCTTCCCTCTGCCTAAAACAGGGGTTTTCTGACTGAGTCCTGCAGGCTCCACGGAAGTACATGGGGTAAGACGTGATCCAGGGGGCAAACATGCCCCCACCTTCACTTAAGTCAATGAAGTTGGCCTATTTTATAGTTCTGGGTCAAGATTCCTCTAGAAGAAAGGGTTCCGCTATTTTTAAATGCTTGGAAATTCCTGCCCTGGGATCAAGTCCAGATTTTCAGGCCTGGCCTTCAAGACTCTCCAGGGCCCACCTGACCTCCCCAGACCAGGGAGCTTTTGTGGCACCCCAGACACGAAGGGCCCTGGCCATTCCTGCCTGTCAAGGCCCCACTGGTCCTTCAAGACTCCAGCCGCTGCCCCAAGTTAGCCTACCCTGCCCTCATTCTTCCTGGCCCCCAGTTCTCTGATGGTGTCCCTGGGGCAGGAACCCCTTCTCCTCCATCCTGTAGCCCCCATGCTAACCCTGCACAGACAGGCACTAGTGGCCCACAATGGAACTGAATTTTAAAGGTTTCCCTGGGTTCCCCAGGCCCAGAGTGTATTCCAGAGTTAATTAACCACAGCTACTTAGAAAAGTTAGGAGCAGTCAGTCCAATGACAGTGAGCACCCTGTTCTCAGTCAAGTGGCTGGGCTCTCCCCATGAGAGTGAGGTCTGCTCCCAGGCAGGAAGTGGGCCGAGCCCTCTCCCCACTCACTTGGTTCTAGTATCTGCTACTCAGCCCAGCCCCATGCCGAACACTCAGGGGGTTTCATGCAGGGACAAATTGCTCTGTTCACACTTCTCCAGATGGATAATGCCTAATTACAGTACTTGGTAAGTTGACATCTGGTTGCCTTGATCTATTCCAACTTTGCTGTCATCAAAGCTTGCTCCAAGGAAGGTCTGAGGGGTTCTCAGCCTGGGTCCTCAGTCCTGATATCTGCATAGATGTCTTTGTGGGTATAGAAATCTGCTAGGGATTGAAAAGGAGTGTGTGTGTGTGTGTGTGTGTGTGTGTATTTGTGTGTGCACACATGTGTATACATGCCTATGTGTTGTGCACCTCTGGCTTTGCCCATGTTCGGATGAGTGGGGGTCTGCTGCCAATGTACCCCACCGTATGGGATTGTTGGTTTCCATGTCTCCCCTCCAGCCTGCGGGCTCTGCCAGGACTGCTCTCTCCATCTTTAGCCTGAGCACAGGGGCCAACCCTGGGCCTTTCTTCCCTATCACCCACAGCCCGGGCCTGGCCACATGGAGGGTGGCCTGGTGACTGAGGGGAGGGGGCCACAGTGCTGTCTGAGGCCCAAGAGTTAAACTTGTGGGACAGAGCTCAGGGCTAGGGGCCCAGAAGGAGACAGGGCAGGAGGCCGGGGGTGGGGGAGTCAGCTCAGGCTGGCTGTGGGTCTGGGCCTGGGCTCTTTGTCCAAATATGGAAGGTTTTTTTGTCTCCATTTGAGTCACGCCGGCCATGGCCCAAGAGATCTGCTTTCCAGATACTGCAGACGGGACTGCGCCACGCTGCCTGGCCTGCCCGCCCCCCTTCCCCTGCCCATGGCCCATCTCAGCACCTTCCCAAACTCCTGGGCTGAGCTCTTTCCGCCAACAGAAGGCCTAGCACTCACCTCGGCTCTTACCTAGCACTCACCAAGAAAAGGGTCCCTGGGCCCATGAGGGGAGGAAACACTCATTCCTCTGCCTGCCCCTTACCTCCTCTCACCCTCCAAGGGCCTCTCAAATGCAACCAAATCATTCAACTAATATTAACTGAGCAACTACTGTGTGCTAGTTCCTGGGGCTAGGACCATGGACTGTGAATCCAATGAGGTCATGATGTCCAAAGCTGAATTCACCCTCTCCTGCTGTGCCCACCTTGGTGATGGCACTGCCCCCCACCCAAGCGGTCCTGAAAGGCAGGAGCCCAAGCAAGCCCATGGGTTCTGGAGCCAGCCTGTCAGGGCCCGAACAGCCTGAACTCCAACCTGCCACTTAACTAGCCTTCCTCACCTGGGAGAGCTGCCTCACAGGATGTGCCTCGGGGTCCCCATCTATAAAACAGGGAAGACAGTACCTCCCCACAGGGTTGCTGTGAAGGACTGAGTGAGTCAACACATGTAAAGTGCTCGGACCAGAGCCTGGCCCACAGGAAGAGCTTTACAAGCTTTGCTACCACTACTTGTGACTCTCTGCCCCTTGACCTGTGCCATATCCGGTCAGGTACAACGGACCAGACCTCTGAAGACTTTATCAGCTTCTTCCCTGATGTCTCTGCATTAGGCAAGATTCACTCCCGCAGCCTTGGAGTGAGGCCAGCCTGGGTTCAAATACCACCTCTCTCTTTCTGGGGTCTGTGTTCTGAGCTAGGCACCTCACCCTCTCTGGGCCTCAGTGTCTGCTTCCTTCCTCCACCCCCGATCAGTACTGACACGGGACAGTAATCTTTGCTCATCCTGCCTGGTGCCCAAGGCAGAGCCAACATAGGGCTGGGCAGGGGTGGTGAGGGGAGCTTGGAGTAGCCTGGGACCTCCCCCAGGGCAGGGCTCGGCTGTCTTCCTGCCTCCCCCATGTTATTCATTCAATAAATGTGTACTGAGGCTCCACCATGTGCCAGGGACAGGAGGGCTTGGCATGGGTGGGGCCACCTGAGCAGAACTAAGTATGGGGTCAAAGGGAGAACTGGGGCTCCCACCCATATCTGCCTACCCCAGTGTCTTTGAGGTCTGTTCCCCACTAAGCAGAGAGGAGCTGCTATGGCCGTGTGTCCTGGGGCGGGGGCAGTTCCTCACACCTGGGCTGGGAAGCTGATGGGGACACAGCCCTACACAGGGGCCTCTTCCAACAGCTAATTCCTGGCCAGGGGCCTCTGTCTGGCTCTGCGGAGGGAGGCAGGGAGATATATATAGAGGGTCAGAAGAGACAAGAAACAAAAGGAGCAAGGCCCAGGAAGGAGAGCAGGGTGAAGGACAGAGGAGGAGAGGAGGGAAGGAGGCAAGGAGACCCCAAAGAGAGAGAGGCCTGGTGTGAGTGAGCAGAAGAACCAGGCCTCTCCTGCCGAGGCCCTGGGCCCAGGTGATGAGGTGGGGCGTGCAGGATGAGCACCCTGCCTGGCCCTCCTCCTCCTCCTCGTCCTCCTCCAGTCTTGGGGCCAGGCCCAGGACTATATTTAGCTGGGGCTGAATTTAGCCGTTTCCTCTGAAATTCCTCACCCGCCCCAGGCAACGCCCCCGCTGGCCTTGGGGAGAAGCCTGGAAGCGGCTGGTCCAGGCAGGGTGGGGGGTGCAGGAGCAGCAAGGAGCTAGCAGGGTACTTGGGCGTCTGGTGGGGAAACAGGCTCAGCTCAGGCCCCAATCTGAGTTACTCCTGTCGCGACAGCCCCTGCCCTGCTCTTCTCTAGGAAGCCCTCTGGTGCTGCAGGGCCAGCAGAACAGCGCTGGTCTCGGGGGTCTGTGGTACAAATACGACAAGGGTTCTTTGTCTCTGACTGTAGGACCCCCATGAGCACTGCTAGCAAGACCACCTACCTGTCTACCTACCAGTCTCTGGACCTCCAGTGAGCGCCTGCATATTCCAGAGCTCCACTGGGCTCTGCCACATCTGGGACTCCTGCTTCGCAGATGGGGAAACTGAGGCAGAGTGACTTGTCTTGGGTCAGCGCTAGCAAGGCAGCACAGGCCTGCTCCCTACACCACGCTTCTCCCGGAAGGGCCAGATTGGAGGTGTGGCTGGAGCTCTGCTGCTCCCCAGTGGCCCCCTTGGTGGCACTCCCACCGGAGCGGCCGGCTGGAGTCAGACAGGAGGCACACTGGGCATGGGCAGCGACCTGAGCTGGCGCAGAGCCCCTCACCCTCGCAGAATGCAGAGGAAAGTTCTACTCGGAAGCAGGGGGATGACTCAGATCCTGCATCTGGTCCCACTGCCCATTTTCTAACTCAAATAGGGGAGGTGGGTCCTGCTCTCCCACCCCTGTTTCTGATAGGACCCTTGCACCTAAATTTAAATCCTCAGATTGTACCTCCCAATCATCTCCCCAGTCTGTCCTCCTCTCGCCACCTCCACATCCTCTGCTCCCCTAAGCTCAGGATTGTCCCCTCCCCATGGTCTAGTCCAGCCATCACCTCACAAGCAGAGGCTGCGCTGTAACACGCAAAACTGGCAGCCCCCTTCCCCATCCTTGCCTCCTCCACGGCTCCCCATGCCAAGGCCATTGAACTCGGCACTCAAGGCCTTCAGTCTGGCTCCTCCCTATGTGCTCTGGTGGAACTGAGACCTCCCTGCTCCCTTGGCCTCAGACACATACAGGGCTTTGCTTCCCTGCCCTGGCTCAGACCAATTCCCCAAATGACAGGTGAATCATGCACCCTCCCCTCTCAAGACTTGTCAGGGGACCCTTGTACCCAACAGTTCCAGTGTGGGGCTGGGGCAATGGTCAAGTGCATGGGGAAGAGTTCTGGGTCTGATCTGCTACTTTGTGGTATTGGGTAAGATCACTCCCCTTACTAGGTATCAGTTTCCTAATCTGAATAATGCAGGGGTGAGGGAAGGTTCAAAGACATGGCTGGTTTCTAAGGGTCTCTACAAGTGGACCATCCTGGCATTCAAGGCCCTGGCCCTCTTCTTTTTCCTCCTCCTGCCCTGCTGGCCTGCCAAGAAGCTGGACATCTCCCCACCAGGCCCCTTCCCAGGGAGACAGGGAGAGGCAGGGAGATGGTGAGAAACCAGGAGTGAGACTTCAGTGATACGGGTAGCCAAGAAAGATGGCGCCAGCAGGACTTTTATTGGGGGGAGGGGTCCCTTCCCATCCTTCCACCCCTTCCCTTCCACATCTGCTTCTTAACCTCCAGTGCCCTGTCCTGGGAAAGGACTGAATGTTTGTCCAGGCAATGGGGGAGTGGGGTCTCAGCAGTCCCAGGAGGCCTGGCTGTGGGGCTGGCTGGCGGCCAGGAACCTGGGCCTCCCTCCCTCCTGCTCCACAGTGCCGCGAGGGAGCAGGGCCTGCTCACCCCCTGGGAACCAATAAACAGGAAACAGACACCAACCTTGCGTTTGCTCCCTCGGCCTGGTTCCCGCTCCCCGTCACAGTGCCCCCACTGCCCTCCAGCTGGCCCACGACTTGCCTCGCCCTGCCTCGCCCCTCCCCGACCCCACAATCTCAGGACCAAAGGCCACCAGAACCAAGAAGTAACAATCTCAAAATAATGAACAAAATCACGAGGGCTGGACTCTTGGAAAAGAACTCAGAATCCTTCATCCTGAAACCACACACTGAGTGGCCACGTTTCTGAGAGCTGTCTAGACCCAGGGTCCTGGGCCGAGGGCTCCACAAACATTATCTCGTTGGCTCTCATAACTCCTCAGTGTCCCCGCTTTGCAAAGCAGGAAACTAAGGCTCAGAGTTGAGGCCTGATGACCCAGTGAGGGAGTCAGTGTCAGAGTCGAGATTTTAACCCTTATCAGTCTGACCCCAAAGCCCACCAGGCACACAGAGCCTCAGGCTCCTGCCGTGGAGGGGCTCCAAGCCCAGGATGGAAAGCAGGGAGACCAAGTTTCATCTCATAGGCTGGTTCTAGTGGGTCTGGGGCTTTGACCCACAAAGGGCTTTGGCTCTACCCTGCCTGCTCCCATGGGCTATGCTATCCCAGACATGTCCTGGGCTGGGGCTGGTGGTAACAAAAGTAGAGGGAGAGCTAGAGAGAGGAGAAAGGACAGCGGGCACTCAGCTCACCCTCCCACATGGTTCCTCTCCTTCCTCCCCACCTCCAAGGGCCCAGGCTGCTGAGCCACTGACTCTGCCTAGGTGCAGCCAGGACGCTGACTAGCCTAGAGCTCTCTTTGTCTTCCGCTTCATGGCTGGAGAGAGGTGCAGAACAGCTGAGAACCTTAGAGTCATAAAATCTTAGCATCTCAGGCATGAGGAGAGGAACTAACATTTCTTGAGCACTTATTATGTGCTCAAGACACATAATTTCATTTCATTTAATCTCAACAGTAATGCTTTGTGGAGCAAGGGGATACTGCCCCCATTTTGCAGATTCAGGGGAGTAGGTCAGTATTTGCCCAGGTCCTGAAGCCAGCTTGGGGGAGAAAGGAATGCTGGACAGCGCCCTTTACCCTCTGCATGCCAACTCCCTGGAAGCCCCTCAGCCTCTCAGGTCAGACAGCACCAGCGTCCCCAGTCCCCAGCATGGAGCCCCCAGCACATGAGGATAGGGAGCTCCTTTCCATCGGCCCCTGTGGTTCCAGCTCTGCCCTCAGCTGGGACAGCCTGGCAGGACGTGACTCCAGCCCATTCCCTAGGCCCCTGCCTTCTCTCCTTGCCCTGGCTCTAAACTCTTCTACCAACTGCACTTTTTGAGAGCTGCTTTATCCCACTTTCTAGTCAGCAAAACTAGGGCCAGCCACCCCTTGAAGCCAGGCCTGTCCCCAGCCTCCCTCCAGACCTCACCTACCTCAGGGGACTAGAACCCTTGTTGAAAATTCCTGGCAAGCAGGGATGGTATGCAAACTTTCCCTGCGTGTCCCCACTGTCCATCATGGGGCTCAACAATTGACTGCTAAACGAATGAATGAATGAATGAATGTGTGAATAACAAATGAACAGGGGAAGAAATGAAGGCAGGATAAATGCAGTGGGCTTGAGTTCCTAGGCTGTGCCCCAGTACCAGCATCTACCGGGGGCTCCGAATCTCAGGAGTCAACAGCCTGGTCCCGCACCTATCAGTGTGGCAGGCAGAATAATAGGCCCCCAAAGATGTCCATGTCCTAATCCTCAGAACGTGTGAATATGTTATCTTACATGGCCAAGGGATTATAGATGTAAGGAAGGATTCTGAGATGGGAAGAGTATTGGATTATCCAGGTGGGCCCAATGTAATCACAAAGGCCCTTAAAGAGGGAGGAAGGGGTGCACAGTGAGAGCTGAAGATGCTATGCTGCTGGCTTTGAAGACGGAGGAAGGGGCCACAAACCAAGGAGTGCTGGCAGTACACCACAAGCTAGAAAAGGCAGGGAAACCGATTTTCCTCTAAACCTCCAGAAAGAAGGCAGGCCTGTTAGCACCCAGTGAAACCCATTTCACACCTCTGACCTCCAGAACTGTAAAATAAGAAATGTGTTCTTTTAAGCCACTAAATGTGTAGTAATATGCTATAGCAGCAATAGGAAACAAATACACCACTCATCAGTCAGCCTATACCTCTGGAATCAGCTCTTGTCCTTCCCACCCAAATTGACCTCTGCACTCCCCTCTCACTTTCTCCCTGCCCAGGCAGGGTCTTAGAGCCAGGTGATTTCCGCAAGCCCCACCAGAAACAAACCAGAGGAAATTTTAATGTCCCATCCGCAGCAGTATCACTTCTAGACAGGCCCCAGAGTGAGCACCACAGCCTGCCACAAATGTGGGAAAAGACCTTGTCTGCAGGTGGCGGACAGGGGAGCCCGGAGCAGGAGCTGGTGGTAGGGGAAAGAGCCCTGGGGGCAGACCTGGCTAGGCTCACGCCACTCTGAGCCTGTCTCAGCTGCCTGCCAGCTCTTCAGTCTACAAGTGAGATCCTACTCAGGACTGTTGCCTGTCCCAGCAGCCCTGGGAGGAGGTTTTATCCTGGTGTCTGAGCGTATGGGGGAATCTGTGGCTCTATGCGCTATCCCAGGCCATCTCCAATGAACCCCACAGCTACTGGAGGCCGGGGTCCTGGAAGCACCTCTGTGGGCTCAAATACCCTGGTTGGGACCCCAGGCCCCTGAATGTCACAAGCTGGAGCTTACTCATTGCTCAGAGCCCAGCAGCAGGACAGTTTTCCTCTGCTTCTGTCCACCCCTGGAATGCTCCAGAAGCCCTGGGGGCTGAGAAGTGGGAGGACAGGGAGGATCAACTCCCATGGGTGGGGCATCAGGTCCAATAGGC
Source organism: Lemur catta (assembly GCF_020740605.2). Taxonomy (NCBI): domain Eukaryota; kingdom Metazoa; phylum Chordata; class Mammalia; order Primates; family Lemuridae; genus Lemur; species Lemur catta. The sequence goes on from NC_059134.1 coordinate 58,952,104, forward strand.
TTCTGCTTCCCAGGGGACCTAGGGCCCCCATTTCAGGGCCTGCCAACAAGGCGCCAGGCTGCCTGGGCACATTTCCCAAAGAGTGCGCCAGGGTTTCGAGCCTTTCTGGGAAACATGGGCTCCCCCTTCCCCCTCCCTGCCACCGCCATCCCTGCCAACTCTGCTCAGTGGGACTTCTGTGGGGCCAATGTATGGCCTGGAAGTCAGGACACCTGGGGCCAAATCCCATGCTTGAGCCATGGGGCCTCAGGCAAACCTCTGCTGGCTCTGGGCCGGCTTCTTTATTCTAATACTGGAGCCGTGGCAATGCCTACCGACCTAGCTGGATGGGAAGGACAGGGGCTGCCTTGCAGGGTGGGAGGATGAGCTCCCTGTCCCAGGAGACATGCAAGCTAGAGCTGGATGGGTGCACGGTGGCTGCAATAGGATGGGGCACTGTCCCCTTCCTCACTGGGGCCCAGTGGGATATGGCTGTCAACTGCCTCACAGGGGCCCTGTAGCAGCGGCACTCTCCTAGCCTTTGAGCCAAGCCAATGTCTGTCTGCTGGGGGTGGTCAGTACAGCCCACAGCACCGTCCGCTTTGGGGGCTTTGTCAATTTCCCTCTTCCCACCCTAAGTGACCCCTCACACATCACCCAGCAACACAAGTGGTCGTAGCTCTGCATTCACATGGATGCTGTGGTGAGGCCTTGGCCTTAAAGCCCTTTGGGTTGCTGCAGAAACCCACCACCCCACCACCTCTGCCCTGGCCCAGGCCACCATTGTCTCTTGCCCCGATTATTCTAGTGGCCTCCTGGCTAGCCTCACTGTTTCCATCCAGATCCCCAGAAATCTACTCCCATGGAGCAGCCAAAGCAGACCTGAGAATACCTACTCAGAACCTTCCGACAGTGCCTACCCCATCTCACTACGAGTAAACGCTGATGTCCTCCTATTGGCCCACAAGGTCTTCCTTGCCTTAACTCACCTCTGTGCTCCCTCACTTCTCTGAGCTCTGATCTCCTGCTTCTCTGTTCCATCCCTACAGTCCTCTTGACTGTTTCTCAGACACCTCAGGGCCTTTGCATTTGCTGCACCTCTCTGCCCAGAATGCTCTTCCCCTCAGACAGCCACTGGATTTGCTCCCTCACTTTCTTCAGGCCTCTGCTCAAACATCATCTCCTCTGACAGGCCTTCCAGCCCTTTCTATCTAAAATAGTCCCCCCACCCTGTCATTCTCTTTTCCCTTTTCCTGCTTCATTTTTCTCCCCAGCCCCTACTGCTCTCTGACACGTGAAGTCTCCATTTACAGACAGGTCTCCTCACTAGTCTGGAAGCTCCAGCAGGGCAGGCCTCTGTTTTGTTTGCTGCTGTATCCCAGGCCTAGAAGAGTGCCTGACACATCTAGGTGGTCAGTACGTTATCTGTTAAATGGATGAATGCATTACCCTTCAAGGGCCACCCAAGTCCCTGAAACGAATACAACTTGCCAGGTTCTTTCCCACCTCCTAGCCTCTGCTCATGCTGTGTCCTCCTCCTGGAACCCCTCCCTTTCTTCTGGTGTTCAAGGCCAAGCTCAGGCAGAGTCTCTTCCAGGAAGGCCCCTGCCAGCCCCCAGGCTAGTCCCTCAACATCCTAAGCCCCTTCTAGTCTGATTCTGGATCCTAAACTCTCTGAGTATCTTGGCTCCCAGGCAGCCTGGGGGTGCCTCCACCCCATGCAGGGCAGCATATGTAGCCTGAGAGATCACAGATGGGAGGGAGAGAGGGAAGCAGGAGGGGCAAGTCCCTCCATGGGGAGAGGGGGCTGGGGACAGGATTAGCAGCAGCCTCCCCGCCTCCCAAACCCAGCTGGTCCGGGAAACATGGGGCTGGAAAATGTCAGACTCAACTCTAGTCCAATCCCCAACTCTTCCTCTCTGGGGTGGATTCATTCCTGGATGGCATCTCCCCAACAGCCTAGGGCCCTTAGGAAGGAGTTCGGGGGGATAAACAGAGAAACAGGACAGCCCTCTGCCTGTCCTCCCCCATCCCATCCTCCTCCTGCTGGGTGACAAGACATTTAATTATAGATATTTGGTACTGCTCAGAATTCCAAGTGTCCTAATCGCCTCCTCCCTTCCCCCCAGAACCAGTTTCCATGGAAAAATCACAGTAAAGAGCCAAGGAGAGGAAGGACAGAACCCCCACCCCTGCGGGTTCCCTGCCAAGGGGAGACAGAGAGAAGGGTGATTGGAAGAGGTGCCGGCTTTCATCAGCAAGGCAGGGAGCTGGCCAGGCGCGGGGTGGGGGGCTGTCTGCTGGGGGTGGAGAGCGATGAGGCCAGGGTTCTGGTGCTTGGACCTGGCTCTGCACCAGCCTTGCTGTGTGACCTCAGACCCAGCATTCTTCCTCTCTGCGTCTCAAAGTTTTTCTTACCTCAACCCCAGGCTCTGGTGAATCAAATAACCACTATGAAATTATTCAAGATGTTGGGAATATGCAGGTGACACCCCTAAACATCCCCCGACTTGTCCTCCCTACTCAGATGGCAGGCCAATCCCACTGTAAAACAGGGATCCCTCAGGCCCCTCACCTCTAAGACCCAGATGTGCTAGGAGTCAGAGTGAATCGAGCAGTCTGCGAGTCTAAGCCCGCACTGTGAAACAGACCCAGAGCGTTCACATTCCAAGAATGAAACAGTGTCTGGCATATAGTAAGCATTAATAAATATTAGCCATTGTTACTGCTATTCCAACAGGCTAAAGTTCTGTGAGTTCATCCATCCATGATTCTGAGAGACAAGTCACTTCCTGTATCTGGGCTACAGTTGTTGCATGTGTCAAATGGGTATCAGGTACCTGCGGGCAGAAGGTTGGACTACAAGACGCTGCACTTGAAGGCCAGAATGCAGAAACCCTGGTACAAAGCGTTGCTGATCAACCAGGCTATTGGGGGCCTAAGTGGAAGTAATGAGGGGCGTGGGAGGCCCAGACAGCTCTGCCTCTTCACCTCCAAGCACACAAGCAAGCAAGTGTTCATGGAACAAATGACCCCTGAGCTGTCCCTTAGTCCCTGCACTCCTAGGCTCTTACAGCTACTGCAGACAACTGCCCTTCTCCCCCTCTAGCCACACCCCTGACTCCTCCCATTTCCCTTGACCATCCTGCAGGCTAAGTCCTTCCCACAGAGCCTCAAAGACCAGGCAGTCTAAACTCCCACTGTACAGATGAGAAAACTGAGGGCCAAAGAGGACTCTGTCCAGGTGTCAGAGAAAGTTCAGAGACTGAGCCAGGCCTGGCATTCAGGCTTCCTGCCTCCCAACAGTGGGGCAACACCACCCAGAGCGTGAATGTGGGTTCTGGGCTGAGAAAGACCGGAGTGTGAGTGACCCCCCACAGCCCGGGGTTGGGCCAGGGGTCCCCTCAGCCCCCAGGGCCTCTCCTGTCAGCCCCTGCCTGGGTTCATACTTGTTTCTGCCCTATAAGCAAAGAGTGATAGCTCCCCCCATAGCCCACATCACGCCATCCCCACCCACAGCCCAGGGAGCGTGACTGGAGCCCCAGGCCTGAAACAAGGCAACATTGTCTCCTCAACAGAGGCCAGCAGGAGGGGGTGGACAGCTGCTCCCCATCTTCCTGGAGCCAGAAGGAAGGGGACAGCAGGAGGGATTCAGGGTAGCAGATGGGAGAACTTCCAGGCTTTATGGGGGTGGGAAATTAAGAGATGGCGAATCTTATCTGAGCCAGTTGAAGCTTATTAGGTTACACCGAGGCCCCCACGCACGCAGCCCTGTGCTCACAAACCAGCAGAGAGGCAGGGAGGAGGGGCCAGGCCTGGTCACTGACAAGCAGCTGGAGCAGTAGGGGCTATTTTTCCTCTCTCCTGCTCCCGGGAGGAAATGGTCATACCAACCACTCACTGTGCAAGAGCCTGCCAAGCAAAGACCATTGTCCCCATTTTACAGAAGGGGAAAGTGAGGCATAGAGCAGGGATGTGACAGCTCCTAGGCCACACAGGGATCTGCAGCCAAGGCTCAAACCCTGCTCTTCTAATTATAGACTCACCAGCTCTCTCCCCTGAGGGGTAAGAGGGGACATCAAGCTGGGCCTGGAAAAGTGGCAGGACTGGAGTGGGCAAAGACTTAGGGACCAGAGAAAGCCTCTGATCAAGGCAGGGAGAAGCCTGTCCCACTTCAGAGCCCCTCTGGTGTGGGAGGAGAATGTGAAGGGAGGTGGGGCAGGAGCCAGTTCTGTAAAAACTCCCACCTCCTCTCTGGGTCTCAATGCCTCCTCTTAGGAGCACTCTCTCCCACCCCTAGTCTCTGAGTCCCATGGTTCATCCCTGCCCTGTCCCCCAGTTGAGCCTTCAAGGTTCCCAGACGAGGTAATTATATGGGAAAGGAAGCTAGGAAGGAGCTCCCTGGCAGGAGCTGCCCCTGCTCTCCCCATCTTCTCCCCCACCTTCCAAAGACAGAACTGGCGCTGGAGTTTAGGGGCACCTGAACTGCCCTAATAGGGTCTCAGAAGGAAGAACAGGTCCCAAATTCCCCCTCTCCCCACTCCCTGCCTGCTGACACTCTCTGCAGCCTCCATGAGAAACACCAGAGCCAGGACCAGGGGGAACTAGAGACAAGGAGAGAAAAACAAAGAGAAACGGAGTTCAGAGGGGCCATGAGAGCGCTGGGAACTGCAGTGACCAAATTAGTCCAGGGTTTAGGGTTTCCAGGCTTCTCACACATTCAGGGAACACAGTGGGAGTGCAGGCTGCAGTGGAAATAACCCCAGGCAGTCCCTGAGCTCGGCCCAGAACCCAAAGCCTAGAATCTACCTTCCAACCCAGATGCCAGGGCATATGCTGCCTACAACCTATCTGAAACCACAGCCCAAACTCCCGGGATAGCTGAAGCCAGAAGGCAGAAGTGGGGCCTCTGGGGCGAGTGAGCCCTGGGGCCTGGCAGAAAGTGGGGAGCATCTCGGAGTCACCAGGAAGGGGGTGGGGAGGGGAGAAGATGCAAGCAGGCAGGATGTGGGACCAGGACATACACACCCTTCCCCAAGCCATAGAGGCAGCCCTGCCTGTGGCGTCCAGAACCACTCTGGACCTCTCTAAAGGCCCCTGGCTGCTCAGCCTCTGCAGCCCACCCGCTTCCTCTACCCTCCCCTAGGAGCCCCCAGCTAGAAGCTGCCCTAATCTGAAGAGGCTATGGCAGACCTCAGGACCCAAGAGTGCCCCAACCCAAACAGGCAGACTCCTCTAAATCTGCACAGTACCAGCTGGATGGAAACATAGGCATCACTTTGTCTACGCTCCCTTTCCCGATTTTACAGATGGGGAAGTTTAGTCACAGAGAAAGGCCAATGTCACACAGCAAGGGCAGAGCTGCAATTAGAATCCTGACTCCCCTCTGCTACTCCATAAAGTAAAGCCTTGTACCTCCCCAGTTCTCTCAGGGCCAGGAACAGCCCTACATTCTGACCTGTCACAGGAAAGCCACATGAGGAAGGGCAAACTCATGTCAACTGTGGGCCTCCAAGCCAAACATCCTATAAGGGGACTGGCCAACAGAGCAGCAAGGCTCAGAGAGAGGACTGAGCCTGAGCTGGGTGCAAGACAGGAATTCTTTGTAATTATCATTCAGAAAACTCGGGGCAGACAAGCACCTTTGACATTAGCACCAGCAGAAGCACGAAACCTCTACAAGGCCTGAGTAAACAGAGCCTTGTGTCATTAACACTCTTAAAACTGCCTGGGCACTTCCAGGACCAGATAAGCACCCTTGGGACCTGGTCATCTGCCCCAAGAGTACACTACAAAAGGCTCCGTGGAAGTCAGTGCCCACGAAGTGGCCTTTGGCCCCATCCCAAAGCCCTGCCACAAAGGACTCACCACCTGTGGCTTGCTGCAGCACTTGCTGGCTGGGGCAGGGTCCTCAGGAGGCCGGGCTGCCTCAGGGGGCTTGGCCTCTGCAGAGGGTGGTGCAACCAGCGTCAAGCAGGGCATGTCCACAGGCCCTGGGGCAGGGACCTCGCCTGAGTGGAGGGTCAGCATGTACTGCTTGGTAACATCCTCAAGCGATGGTGCCTGTAATGCAGGGTGGGCTCGGGCAGGGAAGCCCATGGGCTCTGGCACAGCCACAGGGGGGCTGACAGAAGTCGGTGGCTCAGGCACCGCAATAGGCATGAAGGTGGCGGGCACACTGGCATGGCGAATGTGTTTGGAGGAGGGCCGGGCCCGAGACAGGCAGCCAGTCTGGTCCTGATTGCTCTCCTCTCTCCGAAGCTCCTGGTGACTGCTCCGAGCTGGGCGCTTCTTGGAGCCTCGGCGAATGAGCCTCGGGGACAAGATGTCAGCCAGCTTGGGGTCAAGGTGAAAGTCCCGGTGGGCAGTGGAGGAGGTGGGCAGGGTCTCGGGTAGGGCCCGCTCAGACTTTGCTCGGCCCCTAGCAGGACTGGGCTCTTCTGGCTCTGCCCACTGCTCTGCGAGGATGGGCTCACTGCTGGACGGAGGCAGCATGGGCTCAACTTCTCGGATGGGCTCCCCTCCAGGGCCCTCGAATCCAGGCCCAGCCAGCTCCCCACGGCGGCTGGGGTCACTCAGAGATTTCTTCTTGGGGGCTTTGCCAGCAACCCTGTCATCCACCACACACCCCAAGGCACCAGGCCCCTGAACAATGCTTTGAATAACCTCCTGATATCCCTTGCTCTCTTCACTGCCCACAGACCAATCACTGTGGCCACTGGTCAAGCCGTCATCCACAGCTGGGGTTGCTGGGAGCCCAGTTTTGGGGCTCAGTGAGCCCAGCAGGTTGCTGTCCATGGAGAACCCAGAGGGCTCCTCGGAGGCGGCAACCCAGTGTCGCTGTGGAATTGGGTCACTTAGGGACCTGTAGGCCTCACCTGCCTCCCCATTGTTCAGTTCAGTCCCACCAGGACCTGAAGGCGGGGCTTTTCGTCGCCGGCGGAGGGCACCTGGTGTGGGAGGGGTCTCAGGGGACACCAATGGCCACCCGCCCAGACTGTCCTCAGTCCCGGGGCCATGGTGGTTTGTCTGGGCGGAAGATGAGGAAAGGGGTCGCCACACTCCTGTTGTACCCAGGCCACAAAAGGCTGCAACAGGGGGCTCAGGGTCTGCCCCAATGCCCTCATCTGTCAGGCTGGACTCAGGGCCCGAGAGCTCTTCTTGAGACCGTTGCCCTTGGGTAGTGTCCCCTGCCCAGTCAGGGCTTCCAAGGGGCGCATCGTTTCCATCATCCTGCTGGGCACCCATGCGCTGGATCTTCTCAAAAACCTGACGGGCCTCCTGCACATACTGATCCTGGACGATCAGGGGCAGTGGGTCCTCCTCGGCACCAGGGCCTGCCAGCAGGAGCTCAGAGGAGCTGGGCTTCAGGGCACTGGCTCGGGGCAGGCGGCGGCCCATGGGCTTCTCAGAGCAGGTAAATGACTTTGCCCTCCGCAAGGTGGCTGTCAAGTCCTTGAGAGTGGGGCGGGCGCCAGGCGATGCTGGGGCTGGGGCGGGCATGGGCCCAAGTTGTCCCACAGGATCACCTGCTGATGGTGAGCCTCTGTCATCTAGGGGGTTGCTCCCATGGTCCTCTGGGCCCCCACTAGGCTTTCGGACCCGAAGCTCTGAAAGGTCTGAGCACAGGAAACTGAGCAGCGTCAGGGTCTCTGAGGCAATATCTGGATTTGACAGGGACTTCCGCTGCCGGCTCTTGTCCAGCTCCAATCCTCCATCCCTCAACGGTCTGGTGGTGCTCACAGGTCCCTTGGCACGGGTTCGAGCCTGGGACCGCAAGAGGAGCCCTTCCCCCGCTCCAAAGCTAGGGGAGCGGTACACACCCCAGCCCCCAGAACCCCGGCTAGACCACAGGTCGTCGTCCTTGAGGGTCTCTGTGCTGGAATAACGGCTGCTGCCACGGGAGCCCGTGGGGCTGGCCAGGTACGCTGGAAAGCTCACCTTGGCCACACGGAAAGCTCCTCCTACGGTGTCAGACATAGGCAGCAGTCCCTCCTGGGGACCTGGGACACAGGGCGGCGGACCCCACTCCTGGAGTCCTTCCTCTCTTGGGGCTCTTGGAGACTTTGGGGGCTCGGGGCTCCTGGCTCCCCCTGCTGAGTCCATGCTGCCCAGATTTAACCCATCACTGTCAGGCCTGCAGTCCTGATCCAATAGGGAGTTCCCAGGCCTCACTCCCAGCCTCCCTTCCCAGCGGTGACCGCCCTCACCGTCTTGGTCCTCGTCACTGCCCGAGGAGTGGCCGCCGTGGTAGGCCGGACTCTGTGCCCCAGGCGGCTGCGGCGGGCCCTCCTCTTCCTCCTCGCTGGAGCTGGCAGCCCGGCAGCGGCTGACAGGATAGGAGGAGGCGACCGAGGAGGAGGAGGAGCAGGAGGCCCGGGCCCCGGCCTGCGGTTGGGAGAAGCTATGCCAAGAATGTAAACCATCCGCCGGACGCTGAGCCCGCTCCTGTTGCTGTTGCTGCTGCCGGCGCCGCCTCCCCTCGGTCCCCGGCCCGGTCAGTGGTCGCGCCGAACGCAGACCCGCCAGGGGGAAGCACGTCCGAGGAGGTGGCGTCGGTGGCTGCCGGGGCTCCCGAGCCAGGGGCTCCCACGCGGCACCGTCGGGGCTGGGCGTGCCCGGGGCCTCAGAGTCGGCGCTGGGCCTCTTGGAACCAGGGCCGCCGAAGAGCTTGCGCATCTCGGTGACGCTGGGCCAGGCCCCGCGCGTGGCGCTCTCGGCCGCTTCTTCCGCGGCCCCAGGGAAGACGCCCCCGTCCCGGGCCCCAGCGGAGTCGTCTTCCAGACGTGGCGCGTCGAAGCGCCGGGAGAGCTGGCGCACCGACGGCGAGAGGCTGCGGAGCGGGCGCGGCTGCGCGGAGGCGGCCGGGGGCCCCGACGCCAGCTTGGACACGCGCCGAGAGGGCTGTCCCGGGACTGCCGTGGTCGGCCGGCACGAGGCGCGGCGCCGCAACCCGGCGGTGTCGGTGTCCTCTTCCCTCAGTCCAGGCCCGCCGCTCCAGCGCTCCAGCAGCTTGAACGAGACGCTGCGATAAAGCGGGGGCCGGGGTGCCCCGTCCGCCATGGTGGCAGCACTCACTCCGGGGGGGCTGGCCTCGGGGAGCCGCGGCCAACCCCCCCTGCGCCCCCGCTCCAAAGGAGCGCAGCGGCTCTGCGCCCGAGGCAGCGCGCGGGGGGTCGTGAGGAGGGTGCAGAGACCAGAGCAGAGGTTTATCTACCGCGGTTCAAGTTTCTGCGGCCGCAGGCGGCATCGCCTCCATCCCAGCGGCCCCTCCCGCCTCAGCGCCGACCCCCAAGGCCAGCCCCCACCTCGGCTGGAGCGACCCGGGGCATCGCGGGTACGCCCGGGCAGGATCCCAGCGCTCGGTTCCTCAGCTCTGCGCCCGCCCGGCGGCCGGCCTGCCTCCCCTCGCTCTCCCGCTCCGGCTCCCGCTCCCTCCCCCTTGGCTGCTAGCTCTTCGCTCCCTTTTGTTGCAAATAAACTTTGTGGCAGAGGAAAGGGGGCGGGGGGCGGGGCCTCGCGCCCAAAAGAGGGGGTGGGCTCCGGGCGCGCGCGAGGCTGGGAACCGGGTGGTGGGAGGGAATTGGGGAGGAGCCGAAGAAGAAACAAGACTGAGCATTTGCAGAGAGCAGTGACTCTTCAGAGAAGTCCCTCGGGAGCCCAGCGGGCCCAGCTGCGCCCCAGGGACTCGCTCAGACACACGCAAGCTCTGAGTGTGGTCAGCTCCACAGATACACAGCCAGGGCGGCGCGCCCACCGCGGTTCAGCCGTCTTCGCGCGCAAGCACCTCCTGCCCGAGGGGCTCCAACATGGCAACCTCGGACCCACAAACTCTCGTACACACAGACCCAGGTACACGCAGGTACCTTTTTCCTGGCCGGGGATCGGGTGGGACTGGGCGCCAGGGGGAGCTGTGGCCCACTAGAGCGCTCGCCGCTCCCAGGCCCGCCCCTTACCCCGCCCAGGCCATCCCCCTTGTCCAGCCATTGCCGCGAATTCAGTGGTAACCACGCCCACGCCCCGCCCCCACGGTCCCAATCGCCCGGCTGGTCCCATCTCCCTGCTGCTTGTCCAGAGCTGACCGCCCCCACGCCGCTCCAGACGCCCCGCCCTTCGTGCCACGCCCCACCCCTATTCCTCCTGCTGCCACGCCTCCCACCTGCCCCCGCGGTCTCGGCGGCTCCTCTCTAGATGCTCCGCCCGTCGCCCCGCCCCTTTCTTTCTTCGCGCTCCGTGATACGCGGCTCTTGCGCCCTCTACCGGCCTGATTTTCCCAACCCACGGGGAGATAAAGCAGCACCCACCCCCAAAACCTGGAGACTTAGGAGTACTTCATTTCTTTTCGGTATGTTTCCGTAATCTTTTCAGACTGCCCCTCCTTAGGCCTAAAAGGAGCTTCAACGGGAACGCCTTCGACTTCCCAATGCCAAATCTACACTCCTGCCTGTGGCAGCTCCACCCCTTTTGGCAGGGATGGTGTAGGTCGTTTCTCCTGCTTCGTGCTGATCCAGCCCTTGATCTCCCTTCACCCCTCTGCCTGGGTCTCACATTGTTCTCAGTACTGGGGCGTCATCCCCTTCCCCACCCCCACCGGCCTCTGCAAGATCCCATTCATCCTTCCAGGCCCGTCTTAAATGCAGGACCCTACATCTAAATGAATGAATGAAAATTTATGGAATGCCTAGGATGTATGGGTAATATCATTTATTTTATTTAAGCCTTGAACCACCCTTGGAGATAGATATTATTACTCCTTCCATGTGGGTCATGAAGGAGAAGTAACTTTGACCAGAGTCAAAATCAAGAAATGGCAGCTCCTGCTGTGACTCAAATTCAGATTTTAGGGCCTTCAAACACCGTGCTCCTCCAGACAGCCTTCTCGGTCCCAGATCCTGATGAAGAAGGAGATTCTCTCTCCTTTGAGCCCCTAGTAGCGTCCTTCTCCTCCTTGGGCCTGAACTCACCCTCCCTGGGAGCAGAAGATAACCTGGTCTGACCATGCTCCCCTCAGCCCTGCTCCAGCCTTCTTCAGGTCCGGTCGCCCTCAGTAGCAAGGCCTCGGGGAAAGACATGGGTAGGTCGGCAGTCTGTGTTTTGCCCAGCCAACCCCTCTGCCACCCCAGTCCCAGGCAAAGAGACTGTAGCTGGGCTGGATGAGGCTGGGAGGCGGGCTCAGATGAGAGGGGTGGGGTGAGGGTAGTGAAGGGTGGCAGACACTCCCTTGAACTCATTCTGACAACAGAATGAGAGAGGGAGGACTCAGCTGAGACCCCAGATCCTGCTTGCTACTCACATCTCCCCCAAGATGGGGAGCTCACTCTCTATCCTCTGGGCAGCCCCTTGTGTTGTGGGATAGCTCTGTAGGGAGAAAATTTTTCCTCTTTGAGTTGAGACCAGTCTCCCTTGTCTCAGCTCTGCCTCCAGGGAGCCAAGGGGTAAATCTCTCCCTCCTCACTAGCTAACTGATGATTGGTGGGCAAGGAAGGGAGCCTGGCCTCCTGTCTCTCTGCCGTGCCTTGCTCTGGGTCCTTGGGTGAAGCTCTCTGCATCCCTGGGCCTCAGCTGTCTCATCTGAAAAGTGAGGAGTGGGTCAGGTTTCCCATGGGTGCACCTCTGAATCTGGCATTTAAAGTCAGATTCTTACCTCCTTTAGTCTTTTCTTTCTTCTGTTTTGGGGCAAGTTTTGGGGTGTATATGTGTGTGTGTGGGCACAGGGGACCTCACATTCCAGGAGTCACTCTCTCCTCCCATAAGGATGGCCCCCACCATCTGAAATTTGTACTTTTTCAGACTCCTTCACCCACTGTCATGTTCTGCCTCCCTGTTAATTCTAGGACAGAAATCTTCATCTCATATCAGAGATGGGCAAACGGATGGAGAGAGTGGAGACTTGGGTCACAGGCTCCCACAGTCCTGTGGATTGGCTATGAGGTGAACTGGCTGGGGCCTTGGGCCCCAGAATCTCCTTGGTGGGGAGGAAGGGAAGCGGGGAGGGAGGCTGTTTAGGGATCTAGGCTGGGTCTTTGCCCAAAGGGCAAGCAGACAGTGGCTTGGTTGCTTCCAGTGCTTTGTGAGTCCTCCCACCCCCAGCCCCGTACAGTCCAGGACGAAACAAAGTTATCTTTCATGAACAGAGGGGGTCTGGAAGTTTTCAGCCCTGAGAAGACTGATCTTGGGGTGGGAAGTGTCGAGGGGGGGCGCGAGGGGGGGCGGCGCTGGTAGCACTGGACACCAGGGTGGAGAGTAAAAACCTAGGCTGGGATTTTGAAGCCAGGCCCACATGCAGATGTGCTGGGTGACCGTCAGCAGGTCACCCCTTTCTCTGGGCTTCGGGCTCCTCATCTATGAAAGGGCAATGAAAACAGTAACCCCCCTCTACCCGGTGAGTCATGGCGACCAATGAGGTCAGGGCCATAGAATCCCTTGCAGAAATCACGATGGGAAGATTTTGATGGTCACAGTCACAACCAGTGATGGGCTTCAGATACAGATGGTCCCCAACTTAAATGATGGTTTGACTTATGATTTTTTGAGTTTAAGATGGCACGAAAACAATATGCGTACACATTCAGTGGAAACTGTATTTTGAGCACCCGTACAACCATTTTCTTTTTTCACTTTCAGTACAGTGTTCAATAAATTACATGAGATATTTAACACTTTTTTATAAAATAGGCTTTGTGTTAGGTGTTTTTGCCCAATTCTAGGCTAATGTAAGTGTTCTGAGCATGTTTAAGGTAGGCTAGGCAAAGTGCCAATGTTTGGTTGGTTAGGCGTATTAAATGAATTTTCGGCTTATGATATTTTCAACTCATGACGGGTTTATTGGGGCATAACCCCATCGGAAGTCAAGGAGCATCTGTATTGAAGAGGAAGAGAAATGACGAGTGAGGGGACCCCCAGAAGCAACAAGCTCCAGGAAGGAGCTGTCTGAGGGGGCAGTCTGGCTCCTGACTCTATTCTAAAGCCAAATAGAAACTATCTGAGATTGGCCCCTTTCCTATATAATTAGATCTAAAGCACACAGGATTGGATTATTTATAATCTTTTGTTTATGATACATTCTCACCAGTTATTTAATTGGCTCTCACCAAAAACCAAAACAATACAAATAGGACTTTTACAATAACCTACATCTCATTATACAGTTCCCTTCCCACACATTCTCCTGCTATCCCACCACTCAGATAAACATCATTTCAAATCCTGTGTTTGGCATTCTCTTGCTTTCCTTTTTATGTGGTTTTATTGCACCTACATATTCCTTCAAACTATATATTTTCATTTTAGTTGTTTTTAATTTTATGAAAAGGGCATCTTGCTCTATATAATTTTTTGGGACTTCATTTTTCTTAGTATTATACTGCTACAACTTATCTATATCGTTGCATGTTGGTATAGTTCACCCTGGCAATGTGGAATATTCTAGTGTGTGAATATAGCACATGTATTCATCCACTGTCTTATTGATGCGCATTTGGGTGTTCCCAGGTGTTTGCTAAGTGTCGTGCATGACTCCAAGTGCACCTGGACAGAAACGCTCTGGCCCAGGGCATGCAACTGTTCAACATTAGGAGGCATTGCCAAGCTGGGCTCGAACATCTCTTCTGTGTTTTCTGATCATCTGTTTCCTTTAATACACAGTGCCTATCGGTGCCTCTTGCCCATTCTTCTGTTGGGGTATAGATTTTTAGTACTTCATGAAATTTTTTTTTTTTTTTTTTTGAGACAGAGTCTCACTCTGTTGCCCGGACTAGAGTGCTGTGGCATCAGCCTAGCTCACAGCAACCTCAAACTCCTGGGCTTAAGCGATCCTACTGCCTCAGCCTCCCGAGTAGCTGGGACTACAGGCATGTGCCATCATGCCCCACTAATTTTTTCCATATATGTTTTTAGTTGGCCAGATAATTTCTTTCTATTTTTAGTAGAGACGGGGTCTCGCTCTTGCTCAGGCTGGCTTCATGAAATTTTTGCTCTAACTTTTCTATTCTCATTATTCCTGGTGGCTTACGGAGGGATGGTAGTATTATCACTATTTTATAGGTAAAGAAACAGAGGCTCAGAGGAGTGAAGGTGCTTAGTCAAAGTCGCAGACTCTGTTGCAGCCCTGCTGCACTGAGCTAATGCCTCTGAGGACTTCAGGCCTCAGCTAAGAAACCTCTGTGCCTCAAGTAGGTCAGAGGCCCTCTGGTCCCAGCATCTCTCAGCCACTGACCATTCCATGAGCTCGTCCTCTCCCCAGTGAGAACTTCCTGAGCCCTGGCCCTCTGTATATTGTTCTGAGCTCTCCTTCCCAGCTGTAATGGTTCAGGTGTTTATGTGTTTATTTCATTATTGCTTGTCTCCTCCCTCAGACCATGTGCTTCCTGAGGGCAGGGACCCATTGCCCAGCATGATGACTGGCATACAGTAGGTGCTCAATAAATGCTGTTTACCAGATGAACTGTTTCTTTGTCTGCGCCCCCAAACCCCTGGATGCTTTCCAAGGGAAGGGTCTGAGTTTGAGGTCTGCTCAGAGGCACACAGCAAATGTTTGTTGAATCAATAAATGAGGGAGGAAGGGGCTGGCTATGGCTACTGCTAGGACAGACCAAGTGCCCTGGGCTTTGCATGCTTGGGAGGAGAATCTCTGTAAGATAAGCCCTCATTCCTGGCTCTCTGGCTCCCCAGTCCTTGACTCCACTGCTCTGGTTCCCTGTCCTCAACTGCCAACAGCCCATACTTGAAGGACATTGTTCTAGAAGCCCCTTCCCTGCGCTTGGCCTCCCTCAGAACCTTCCTCTCTCTTTTCTTCATCCACCACCTCTACTTTCTTCTCTCCATCCCCTCCTCGCTCACCCACCTCCACTGCCCCATCATGCCACCATCATTTAGGGATCCCCAGGCTCCTGCCTTCTACCTCCTCCTCCTTCCCAGCCCCCTAATGTTGGAGTTCCCAGGATTCTACCCAGGCCCTCCTCTCTTCTCACTCTCTCCCTCAGGAAACATGTCTGCCCCATCAGCCTCCAAGCAGTTTGGAGCTGACCCTTCCCCGGGCTTTGTACCTTTTCTAAGAAGTCTTCCTGGGTGTCCCCAGACCTAGTTGACTCTTAGCTCCCACCCAGGTCACCAGCTGGCCTCTAATCTAAGGCCCACCATCTAAGGATGGAACCTGAGTAAAGGGATTAGTTTTGGCTGTGGGTAACAAAGCCACTGAAAAACTAGTGGCTTAAAAAGGACAGACATTTATTTCTTTTCCGTGCAAAAGTCTGGATTTAGGTGGCCCCCAGTTGGAATGGTTGGAGGCCCAAGCTGTTTCCAGCTTCCTGCTTCACCAGCCATAGAAGAAGCCCCTGCTGTCATGGCCCAAGACGGTGCTCCAGCTGTCACATCCACCTTGTCAGCAACAAGAAGGGACAGAGGAGGCAAAGACACTGTGGATCTCTTAAAGACCCTCCCCCCGCCCTGTCTTAGGGCACTTTGATTGTATCTCATTAGCCAGGAGTAAGTTGACTGGCCATACCTAGCTGCAAGAGAGTCTGGAAAATGGAGTTTTCATCCTAGGAGGCCATGTCCCCAGCTAAAGGGGAGAACTAATATGGTGGTTGGCACCCAGCTGCTTCTGTCACACCTTCTTGGGGGTCCCAAGAAGGGAGACTGGGCAGGGAAGGTGGGCACTTGGATGGCAGGTGAAGAAGGAAAGGGAAAGGAGGGAAGGTGAGGGGGGTGAGGGGGATCTAGTATCTCAGTTAGAGAAAGAATCTGTGACCTTGGCAAGTCAGTTCTCACATCTGGGCCTCAGTTTCCCTACCTGAGGTATTATAAGGAGTAAATGAGAAAATGCGTGTAAAGCATATTGCATAGTGCCTGGAACATGCAGGACCCAGTAAATGGTCACTGCTGTCACAGTTATGGTGCCCTTGTGCTTCCCTGGACTGGCACCCAAGGCCTTCACCCTCCAGGTTCATCTCCAGCCACAACCCCTCCTATCCTTCTTCCAGCATCCTCCATGCCTTTGCCTGTGCTGTTCCCTGCACCAGAAACACCCTTACCCTCTGTTCAGTCCAGTTGCTTCCCTCCTTCAAGACCCAGTTGCCCTGCTCCATCCCCTGGGAAGTCTTCCCCAACCCACAGGAAAGTCACCTTGGACCCTTCTGAACCTGCATAGTCCCCTGGCACCTCACCACACTCTACCTCCACACCTCTTGTCTGTCCCCTCTGTCTCCCACCCCAGCATGCAGAACATCCCTAGGGTAAGCCCCCACCCCTCGCCCTCCACTGAGTGTGCTCTGGGTTAGAGTGAGGAGAAAGAAGAGGGCAGGGAAGAGGAAAGAGACAAAGGGAGGGAGAGGGGAAGGGGGAAATCAAGCCCCCAAACATCACTTGGAGTCCTGGGCACTGGCATGTAATAAATGGTTTTTCCTTCTTACAGGAATACATGGGACTCATAGATTATGGTCCTAATTCTCAAAAAAGTATGATGAACTTTTTTTTTTTTTTTGAGACACACTCTCACTCTGTTGCCCGGGCTAGAGTGCCGTGGCATCAGCCTAGCTCACAGTAACCTCAAACTCCTGGGCTGAAGTAATCCTACTGCCTCAGCCTCTCTAGGAGCTGGGACTACAGGCATGTGCCACCATGCCTGGCTAACTTTTTCTATATATTTTTAGTTGTCCAGCTAATTTCTTTCTATTTTTTTAGTAGAGATGGGGTCTCGTTCTTGCTCAGGCTGGTCTCGAACTCCTGAGCTCCAACGATCCACTCCCCTCAGCCTCCCAAGTGCTAGGATTACAGGCGTGAGCCACCGCACCCGACCAATGAACATTTTTTCTTAAAAAATTATGCTGCCTTTCAGGTAAGAGAGAAAGAGAAATGGTTGCAACTCCCTGCTTCAACCCTCCTTTTTAGAAGCCCTCATGCCTATTCCTAGAGATGGACGCTAGAGGAACTTGTGTTCCAAAAAGGCAAAATAATTATAAAAGTAACATTCACTGCATGCTTACTGTCTTTCAGGCATTTTTCTATTAATAAGTGCTTTGCACATACTAATCCTCACAACTTTACAAGTATCATTTTTCCCGTTTTATAGTTGGGGAAGTTGAGACACAAAGATATTAAATAACTTGCCCAGAGTAACAGTAAATGGTAGAGCCCCGACACACAGTCAGGTGGTCTGGCTCTGGAGTCTGTACCCTCCATGCTTTCTGCTTCCAAAGGGAAGCTGGGAATGGAATTTACCTGTGGGCCACAATTTCCACTCCCAGAAAAGTAACCAAAGGGTCACAGCTCTTGGTAGTTGGCTGGGACCGTCATTGGGGACTCTACAGGGCTCAGCTGGGCTGTGGGCAGAGGCCCCCTGTCTCCTGTTTCACTCTCCCCGGCCCCCATCCCAGGCAATCAAGGAGACTGTCTCAGGCTCGGGACTAGATGCCAGGTGGGTGCTATCTGCCCTGCTTGGCATGGCATTTCACTGCACAGCAAGTAAGAACCAGCCTCTGTCTCCTAACGTTCCCATGTGCCTATCTCAGTGTGGTCAAAAAAGTCAAAGTTCCTTCTGTCCAAATGGTCAGTCTCTCCAGCAAGGACACCTTGGATGGATTCCCAGGGTGGGCTGGGCCTGGTTTCCACACTTCCAGGGCCAGCTGCAAACATGCCTCTGACATTACTATGGAGTTTAACTTCTTCAAAGCCATGCTCTCTGAATGGCCCTGTTGCCCAGCAGCCTTGGGAACTAGGCAGGGCTAAAAGAAAAAATATTGTGTAAGTTATATAGTCCTCCCCCTCCCTGCTCTGTCCCCTGCCCTTCCCTCTCTGGCTTTACCTTCTAAAAAGGAAGACTCTGCCGTGGCTAGTCCTTTTTCTTATAGGTTCTGTGTGTTGCACCAGCAGCTGAGGGCAGGCCAGATTGTTCTACATGTGAAAAACAGATCTGGGAGGAGGGAATAAGGACTGGGGCGGTGCTCAGAGGGGAAGAGGATTCTTGGGTGCCACAACTCCCCTTTGCAACCTCCTCCAGAGACCTTCAATAAAGATGCCTTTCCAAGATGTTTTAGGTCTGTGTCCATACAAGATGGCTTCAAAGCAGCCTTCTGGGCCCCCACAGGTGGGAATGATGGACCTGAGAGGGCAGGGCGGGGACACAGTGGGAACAGTCTGTCATGAGACTGGTTAACAGCCTTCCAGCCATGGGCCCTCCATGTAGTGGCCCCCTGGTGGCCCTGAGTCTCCTCAGTTGCTGGCCTCTCCTTTTAGAATGAAGCAATGCTGTAGGGCTATGTCCCGTCACTTGGAGGCCTGGTGGAGGTACCCCAGACACTGAGGATATCCCAAGGTTGGAAAAGCTGCATTTGAAGAGGTGGGTGAAGGAGAGCTGGGTCGGGGCTCTTCCTAGCATTTCATGCTCTGGCAACCCCCCTCCACACAGCCTACCCCCAGGTTTCATGCCTTATAGCCATGCTCAGCTCATTCCTCCCTCCGGGTTTTGTACACATCATGCCTTCCACCAGGAGCAACTCCACTCTCTCTGCTCTTTGAATTCTTCCCAGCTCAAGCCCCACCTCTTCTAAAAAGCACCCCCCACACCCCATTCCTCCCTCTGCTGAGTTCCCACAGCCTGGGGTGTCTCGCCAACTCTTGCCCTTGTCTGGAGGTGGCTGTGGGACAGACAGCTCTTGTTTTCTCAGCTTTCACGCACATGAAGACACCCGTCCTCCACCCCAGTCCTCTGCTTGTCTGGCCCAGGCTGCACTGTGCTCCCCGCTTCTGTCTGCTGAGCTCCCACTCAGCCTTTGACTCCTGGCTCAGATGCTCCCTCCTCAGAGAGGTCTTTCCTGACATCCTCCGGGCACCCCCTCTCCCAGCCACACTTCCCTCTGTCACAGCCCTGATGAGGTGTCAGTCTATGCCTCCAGCAGTTGGGAGCCTATATGGGGCAGGGCTGGGGCCCCAGAACCAGCCCAGGCCTGAGCAGTGTGTCAGTAAAGGTTTGCTGAATAAATGGAATATCACTCCCCCACCCTAAGAGCTCATAATCATCCCTCAAAACCCAGCTCAGATACCCCTTCCCAGAAGCTCTCACTTCTTCCTCCCATCTTCCCTCATCCACTTCACTGGTGACTCCAAAGCATGTAGCGCACCCCTTGTTTACATGTCACACTATATTTTTGTGAGCAGTTTAATGCAGTTTCCCCAGCTCCCCATGGCTGACTTCTCAAGAGCTGGGCCCAGACCTGTCTCTGTGCCCATAGGGCCTGGTCCAGAGAAAGGGCTCAATAAATAGTTGTCAGTGAGGTTCTGGGGTCTGTGAGGGACTTTACTCCATGCCCAGCTGAACCGAACTCTAATTCTCTGCATGGTTGGGGGTTGGTGGGGCTTCTGGATAGCTGCCCGGGCCCTGGGAGTCCTGCCCTGGTGGACTCAGCGACCCCGCCGCTGCCATTTGACTGTGAGTTTCCGTATTAGCTCACGCGGCCGCTGGCGGAACTTCTTCTGGGTGAAGTAGAAGAGGATGGGATCGAGCACACTGTTGGCGCTGGCAAAGGGCCGCATGCCTTTGTAGGCGGCTGCAAAGGCCTCCAGCACGGGGCAGGGGACACCTGGTGTGGAGCGCACCGCCAGGTAGGCTGTCTTAGTGACGTGGAAAGGCAGGAAGCTGATGGCAAAGGTGGCTGCTACCACCACAGCCATGCGGGCCGCCTTAGCACGCCGCTCCTGGGCCACGGGCCCTGCTGGGCCGTCCTGGCGGCACAGGCGGCGAGCCAGGCGACAGTAGCAGGCCAGCAGAGCTGCAAAGGGCAGCAGGAAGCCGATGACCGTGAGGGCCATGCCGTAGGGCATGTAGTGGGTGGCCAGGGCAGGTGGGCTCAGGTCGTAGCAGACGGTGCGGTTACGCTGGATGCCTGTGGCGGCAAAGACAGCTGTGGGCAGGCACTGGGCTGTCACAGCCAGCCACACGGCTATACACACTAGCCAGGCAGCCCGGTGGCCCCCACACTTGTGCCAGGGAGCCAGTGGATGGCAGATGCCCAGGTAGCGCTGGAAGCTGATGCAGGTGAGGAAGAGGATGCTGCCGTGCAGGTTGACGTAGAAGAGGAAGCGGACCAGGCGGCAGGCGAGGTCACCAAAGGGCCAGTGGTCGCCTTGGGCGTAGTTGTAGATGAGCAGGGGCAGGGAGCAGGCATACAGCAGGTCGGCTAGGGCTAGGTTTAGGGTGTACACGGCTGTGCGGGTCAGGGCCCGGCGGGATGTGCAAATCTGGGCGATGACACAGAAGTTCAGGGGCAGGCCAGCCGCCAGCACCACTGAATACACAGGTGGCAGCAGCAGTCGCTTGAAGTTCTCGCTGTAGACGCAGGTGGTAGGTGGCAAGCCCAGAGCCTGGCCGGTGCCATTGTCCCACTCCATGGCTGCCCAATAGGGTTTCCTACATTTGGAGAGGCTGGGGAAGCAATACACAACCTGTCAGTGACATGCTTACTCACCACCCAATAGGTGCTGTCCCTCTCTGGGCCTCAGTCTCCCTGTCTGAACAGTGAGGGCACCGACTTTGTCATCTGTTATACTCGCCACCCCATGGAGGCCCCACACAGCTCCTGCTTCAAGGAAACTTGGAATACAGTAAAGCTCAAGCTTGGGAGAAATCCAGTTTACTTTCTTTCTGTAGTACTCATTTCGCTTTAGCCTTCCTAGTGAACTTCTATTCATGCTTCAAAACCCTGGTCATATGTCTCCTTCTCTGTGTCAGTACAGGTTGATGGACTTGGGTTTGAAGCCCAGCTCTGCTATGGATTAGCTCTGTGACCTTCGGGTAGTGATTTACCTTCTCTAAGAGCCGGGGAAATGCTGCACCCACCTCTCCAGGATGTCATGAGGTTGGAAGTACTAAATCATGCTACGCACAGCTGCCCCTGGGCTCCCTGGGGTGTGGAGACTGTGATCATGGTGGATCTGTGTGTCTCTCCCAGACCGAACCTCCTGAGGAGAAATGCCAGGTCTGGTGTCTCTCTGTGCCTTAGAGCCTGGCCCCGGGTCTAGGGCAGAGAGAGCCCTGATAACTTTTAGTTAACCAGTGTGAATGGTCCACACTGCAGACAGCGCCCACCTCAGCCTGAACTCCACCTTCCAGATCCCCGGTCCTTCTTTGGGCCGCAGTCTTGTTTTCTGTTAAATAGGGGAAGGAGGTGATTCAGGAGTTCCCTACCACCTCCTTCCCCTTGACTTGAGGCTGCAAAGGTGGGTCGAGCAGAGCCACTGGCACAACAGCGGCGCCCCCTGGTGGCCAGAGTGAAAACAGCTTTCCTGAAAGCCAATGGGTGAGGGACCAAGGCAGCCGCTTACTTTAAAGGGAAGGAAATCCAGGCAGCGTGAGGGGCGGGGACCACTCAGCGTTACTTCGTGGGTTGGAAGCAGAGTCAGAACCAGAACCCAACTGCCTGATTCAGAGGACGCAGCTTAGTGTAGCCCACGGACATGGGACGTGGAGGTTACATGCATGGCTCAGGGCTAGGTGGGTTCAAATGTTGGCTCTCTCCATGCTGCACGACCCAGGTCATGTCACTTGCCTTTTCTGGGCCAGGGTCCTCATCAGTGAAATGTGCCATGGGCCTGACAACCAGTAGGTGCTTAATACATGCCATGCCATTGCATCCTACACCTTGTCCCTCCTCTCATCCTTTCAGGGTGGGTTGTGGGGGAGCCAGCAGCACAAATGCCTTAAGGGTTCCCTGGTGAGGTAAGTCTGAATCCTAGATTCTTGCCTCTAAACTGACTTTTCCACATTACTGGTGTCTACAGAGAATTTACAACTTACATCCAATGGACCCAAAAGGCAAAGCCTTTTAGATAGTGAATCTAAGCTTCCTCTCTTCCCGTTTCATAGATGGGAAAAACTGAGGCCCAGAAAAAAAAGGGAAGCCCTGCAAATGCGCTCAGTAGGTGGTAAAGCATTGAGGTCAAGTACACGGACTCTGGTCCAGATGCCCAAGTTCAGATCCCAGCTCTGCCATGTGTGAGCTGTGTGGTCTTGGCACATTATGTAACCTCTGTGCCTCAGTTTCCCCATCTGTAAAATGGGATATATAGTACCTGCCTCATGAGGTGGTTGTGAAGATCAGAGCCTGGCACAGGGCCAAGTGCCAGCTGTTTTTAATGTACCTGCTAAGTAAGGTTATGGGATTTGAAAAAGCTGTGTTAGAGCAAAATGTACTCCTCCCAACTTAAAATTTGACTGTGATGAAACCATTTTACCTAAATTCTGGGCAAAATGGTAATGTTTGGATTCTTTAGTCTGCATCCCACAACCCATATCACCTTTAGTTATCAAAGACTCTTTGTGGGGTTTCAGCCCATGTGCTAGGAGTGCCGGGTGCCCGGCCAGATGAGGCTGGCCCTGGAGGGAGGCCAGAGGAAGGAGCACATGTGTCCCCCACAGTGTCGGCAGCAAGCCAGGATTACACAGGCAAGAGAAGTTCGTTCATTCATCTCCTCATTCATTGCATCAGGCCATCGCCTCATTCACACATTCATTCTCCTGTTTTCACACGCCAGGCGTTTATTGAGGACTCACGGCCTGCTGGGTACATGAGGGCACAGAACACAGATGGAGATAGAGCTACAGGTGTGCCAGTCTGAGAGAGGAGACCAGTGCAAGCCCAGGCCGGAAGCGACTTTTCAGAGGAGAGTGAAGGATGGTTGAGGAGGATTTCCATGGGTGGAGAACGGCGGAAGGATGCCCAGCTAGGAGGAAGGTGTGGTAAGCAGGGTCTGAGAGGAGGTGAGTCTGCCAGGGCAGAGGGTTGCCGTGAGGAGGAGCAAGTGGGCAGAAGGGTGCTGTGTCCCTAAGCCTTCCTTTGGGAGGCCTGTTGCCCTCAGACCCTGTCGCTCCCAGCCCCAGGGAGAGCCCTCTGTCCAGGTGACTGGAGACTGCAGTCGTTTTCTGTCCCCCCACACTCCCTGGTGAGATGGGTCCTCCGGGGACAGCCTCCCCTTCCTCTTGGAAGGAGGCGGGGGGCTGCAGGAGGGGATGCAGGGAGCTGTCCTGCCCTCCGGGCAAACCCGAGGGCTGTGCCAGGAAAGGCCTGGCTGCCTCCCTCCGCTTCCCGGCTCCTTCATCCGCTCTGCCTTCTGAGGACTCAGGAGCTCCGAGCTGTTGTCCTGGTTCCTGGCAGGGGCTGGCCTCAAGGGAGGGCTCGCTCGGCTCCCACCTCAGGGTAGCAGCTGACATTGGCTGTCACATTTGTCATCTGCTCTTGGGTCTTAAATCCTGGACCAGCTCAGACCCCAGCCTCTTCCTGGGCCCCAGCCACTCTGCTAGGGTGGGAGCTGTCTAACAGGTGGCTCTGGCTACATCCTTCCCTACATCCCTCTGCCCTTTGGAGAAAAGCCCAAACCCCTTTCCTGACATTCAAGGCCCCTGCCGACCCCTCCAGCCTCATCCAAAGTATCCCAGCTCCACTCCACTCTGCCCCTCGTTCTCATCCCTTCCTCTGTCATCACACTATTCCCAAGACACGGTGACTGCCACACAGCATAGGCAGCCAGAGATCCAGATCCCCTCCGCAGCCTCCCCATCTCTGCTGTTCCCTTCGCACAAAGTGCCACTCAACCCACCTCCACTTGTCAAAGCCCCCGGCGTCCGTCAGGCGCCAGATCCCAGCTGCTTGGAATCCCTTCCTCTGGAGCTCCCAACTGTCAGCGCTGGACCCAGCCTGGCTGCCCAAGGTCACAGTTCCTTGTGTCCAGCTGCCCCCACCCCACCCCGCACTGGCCCATGGCCCCAAGACACACCGACACTCACGTGCAGCCTCCCGGCCTGTCCCTGCAGCACAGTGGTGGTCCCAAGTGTGTTCGGGCACAGGGAAGCCAGACCTGAGGCTCCCCACTCTCCGGCCCTCAGCTAGGCTGAGACACCTCCGGTGGGGCGGGCAGCTTCCTCTGTTTCCTGGCAGGGTTGTCTCTGACCGAGAGAGCCCCTACGGGGGCCACCACCTCCCTGCCACCCCCAACACCACGTGGAAACTGGGCCTAGAGGAGCATGGAGGCAGAGAAAAGGCGTCCTTCCCGGAACCTCCCCCACCCCAGCAGGGGAAAGAGGGGATGGGGGTAGAGAGAGGGGTGGAGGACCAGAGGCTGCCTGTCTAAGGCCAGCCCCACAGACCCTGCAGTTTTCTTTCTCCTTAGCCCTCCCTCAGTCTTCTTATCTGCCAAATGGGCAGCTTGGTGACTAAGGACCTCTTGGCTTCTCCTTTAGCTTTAGAGCCACAAGGTGTCCACTCATCTTCCCAGTCCTCCATCCTGCCTTCCCTTCTCATTCATTCAGTGGCTCATTCACTGAGATGTCATTCACTGAGATGTCCTTCCAACTAGCCCTCTATGTGGCAGTCCACTTACGTCGCCACTGTTCCCTCTCTCCTCCCCTCTTTCCCTTTTCTGTACACACATTTATTGAGCACCTACTATATGTCAGATCCTTCCACATTCTCCCAGCTAGTGGTCACTGCCCTTCTGCACAGCAGGCCCAGAGCTCCCAAGGAGTGAAGGGTGTGTGCTGTGGAGAGAGAGGGGCTGCCCTCAGCTGAGTGAGGTCTTCCTGCCTGTCCCCAGCCCTCCCCAGCCCTTCCTCACCACCAAACCAGGCCTCAGAGCTGTGAGGAGGCTAGAGGAGGAGGTGTGGCTCCTCATTGTCCCCTGGCTCCAGGGGTGGAGGCAGCATTCCAGGAGGGTGGCCTGGAGGAGGTGGGTTTTGGTTCAGAGCAGCAGAGGCAGCAGGGGAGGGGACAAGGGGCAGCAGAGAGTCCGAGGCCCAGGGTCTCATTCTACCTTTGCCCCCACTCACTGTCTGACTCTGGGCCCCTTGCCCTCTCTGAGCTTCCTCCGTAGCATGTGGTCATACTGCCCACCTGCAGACCGGGAGGGTGGAGTGTCACTGAGGGCCCTTCGTCTTTTATCCTGTAAGGCACTGAGGGGACCCCTAGACCCCAAGAGCAGCAGAGCCAAAGGTGCCTAAAGGCACTGATGTCACCCAAACCCATTTTTACAGGCAGGGGGACTGAAGAACTGATTGAGAGCCAAAAGTTTGGATAAAACTCAGAAAATTCAGGTTTGAACTGCCTGGTAAACCCTTGGTCTGTTGTGCACAGATTGAGCACCTACTGCTTATTCAGGTCTGTGCTAGGAGGCTGCTCATGCTGGCTAAGAGCGTGGACCTCCTGGTCTGATTTGAGCTGTGCTGGGGACCAGGAGGGTGAGGTGTCCTAGCCTTCAGCCCAGCAGCCCATCCTTTGCTGGGTCCCCAGGACAACCTCCATGGCCACCTCCAGCAGGGCAAGTCACTGTCTGTCCCTGGAAGGGGAGCAGCTCTGAGGGCTTCCTGGGGGTGTCAGCCCCGATTCAGGGCAGGGCTGGACTCAGACACCTGAGGGTTTCAGTTCCTGCCCCCTGGACGGGAAACACAAGGCTGTCCCCATCAGGCCTCAGCCGAAGGACCCAGACATGCAGATCTTGAAACCTCTAATCCCACCCTCTGTTCAGTAAGGGCACTTGGACCAACTTCAGAGGGGAAAGGGAGGCTCATGGGGTCCCACTTGACAGACAGAGAAAGAGACTTAGGCCAGTTGCCCCTTCCCCACCCTCTTCTCAGGGGTTCAAGGGCATCTAGGATCCCTGGCCTGGCACCGCAACAGCCAGCGAGTACCCATTACCCACCCAGCCTTTTAGTCCGCTGCCTTAGTACAGAGTCGAGGGTTGAGGGCTCGCGGACCTTGGAGCCGCAGCATGATGGGGCGTGGGGTTTCAAAGACCCTCTGGACGACTGAATCAGAGTGCAGGAAATGCCCAGCTCTCACCAGGTCTCGGCTCTGCCTGTGGACCTGGCCAGGCCTGGGGGAGGGGCAGGGCAGGTCTGAGGGGTCACGGGTGCACCTGGGAGGCAGTAGCCTGGAAAGCTCCTGGGGAAGGCCTGTCTGTTGCTGGGCATTGCAGGGCTGGAGGGACTTGGACGCAGACAGCGAAGAGGGCCTCTAGGCAGGATGCCTGGTGTGAGCAAAGGCAGGAGCCTAACCGGTGTGACAAGTAAAGAAGGAATATTGTAGCCAGAGCATGCGGTGAGTTGTGGGAAGACAGGGCTAGGTGGAGGCCTGAGGAGGGCTGGGCTGCCTGGAACCGGCCTCAGCCTTCCCCAGCAGGCCTTCCAGCCTCCAGGCCTGTGCACAGGCTGTTCCCACTGCCTGGAACGCTTTCCCCCACCGTGTCTGAGTAATTCCTACTCATCCTTCCTCGTTTTCTTGTCTGTAGGACGAGAGTGATCATTGGCACTTACCAATGAGGCTGTAAGAATTAAAGGAAACCATGTCTGTGGCCTGGTACACAGCAGGGACTCGATCAACCTTTGTTAACTGAATGAATCAGTCCAGGTCTCACCCGGATGCCCCTACTTTGGCCTCCCTCAGCCCACTGAGGTCTCCACTCATTTCTGGGCCCTCAGCCCTGGGTGTCATTTCTGAAATGTCTGTTCCGTGCCAGATGTTTTGTCGGCAGTTCTGGGCAAGGGGTGGGGGGATTATTCTCTCCATTTTACAGATGAAGAAACCAAGCCTCAGGAAGGCCAGTGAGTTTCCCAAGGTGACCCAGGCAGGTGGCACTTCAACACGGTCTTTCTGACTCTAAGGCCCCACTTTCCATTGTTCCCCTGAAGTCCCTGCTTAGATGCTCAAACCAGGGGGTTCCCAGGCCAGTTGTGTCCTCCCTGCGCTGAGGGCCTGTGGCCATTAGATGGCGCCAGCGGACAGGCCAGGACGGACAGCCTGGCTCGGGTAGGGCCAGTCTGGACATAGCAGGGGCCTCCCCTCTGGGGCTGGCGCTGAGCAGCCTCAGGCCTGGGCTCCCAGCCTCAGTTCCTCCTCACCCCTCCCCAGCCTTCCTCCTACTTACCCTTCCCCAAAACGCTCAAGCCTTTGCTCTCAGGTCCTCACCCTGGTCAGTGTGGCTCACAGGAGCCCCTAGGGACATTGGCAGTGGCAACAGGGCCCGTGCTGAGCCCTGCCTGTCTGAGGTGGAGGCCCTGAGTGCGCCCGACGCCAGGCATCCGCTGCCCATCTCCACTCCAGCTGCCCCAGCGGCAAAAACACTGCAGTCCCTCAGCCCACAGCAGAGACACCCTCTGCCAGTTCCCTTTCTTCAGCTCAGGTGACCACATGGGGTCAGTTCTACAGCAGAAGCAATTCAGTTTAGACCTAAGGAAGAACTGACAAGGGATGAAGCTCTTTGGGCTGCTCAGGTCCTACGGTCTCAGGATAAACTTTAGATGACCTCACAGCCTCCCCTGCCCCCTCAAGGCCTTCCTATCTAGAGGGGATGAGGGGGTGTGTTGGCCAGAGGCAGGAGCTGGAAGCCTGAGTCACCGCCTGCCAGCTAGCCAAGGCAGGAACCAGCCCAGACCGGGCCGGCCGTGGGAAGAGGCTTCCCAACCTTGCCCTGCCTGCCTGCTGGGAAATAAGCCCTGGAAACCCCCTTGCCGGGTCCCTGCCGGTGAGCTTAGCAGCGAGGGCACAGGATGACAGGGGCTTCCTTCCCCTGAGGAGTCAGACAGACTGGGATCTACCACCAACTTGCTGTGTGACCTAGGGCGAGCCACCTACCCTCTCTGAGCCTGGGTAAAAAGGGCAGCTATGGTACCTATCCTCCATACAGGGTCATTATACCCTCAGTGCTCCTGTCAATCATCACCCCAGTCCTGACCCTGGGCAGCATCCAGCCTGGGGCAGAGATGCCCGGGCCCTACCTCAGGCCAGCCTGAGGCCAGCTTCCTGATGCCAGTGCCTCCCTGGCACCCATAGGGCGGAGGCAGAGGGCAGAGTCCCCCCATCCTGGAGGAGTCCTGGTCACACCTGTGGTGTCAGGCTAGACACAAAAGCAGACGGACCTGGCAGGAGGGTGCAGGGAGGGCAGGAAACCTGATTTCTCTTCTCTTTTTCCACTTCCCCTTCTCACCTCCTGCTCAGCAGGAATTAAAGCTGGAACCGAAACAGCCATTTTGAGTGCAAGGAAGGGGAAGCCGCAGCTTTGGGGAATTTGGGGGTTGAGGCTGCTTCCTTTGTCTTCTCTCCCCGCTCTTCAAGCTGAGCAAAGAGGGAACTTGCATCCCCTGATCCCCTACTAGGTGCCAGGCCGCAGCCGCCCATGAGTGCGTTCCCAGGAGCCCCACCGCGATCTGGACAAATGTGTGTCTTGAGCATTGACAACGCAACAAGCGTTGTGCAAAATGCTTTATGTGCCGTATCTCATTTACTCGCCACACTTATTAACACTATTTCCCCTTTACAGGTGAGGAAACTGAGGCGTGGCCAAGTTAGCAAGAGGTTCTGTCTTGGGAAGGTGAATAACAAGGGTTGGAGACCACGGCAGCCCTGGTGGGCGCAGGGCTGAGAGGTCAAGGGCAGCCCTGGGGCTGAGGAACTGTGAGGCCCCGGGGACAGCAGCGGCAGGGGAGTTCCTGGTGAGCAGAGGGGAGCCCCTGGTGCCCGGCCTTCCAAGTCCACGCAGCCCACAGGGCCACGGCAGCTCCCAACCCGAGCTCCGGGAGATCCCCCAGGGCCTTCCCTGGCGCGAGTGGGAGAGGCTCTGTTCCTTGCCTGGAACCCAAGGCTTCCCATTTTTTGTCTCCCTGTGGAGGAGGCCACTTAGCTCTCCCTCAAGAAGAAACCTGCTGTTTAGTTGCAAGGAGTGCAGTTGGCTGACAGCCTCAGTAAATGCCTTGGGGATCCAGCCATCGTCCCAGATAACCAGGCTCTGTCTGCTGGGGCAGAGACGGCCCATGTCTGGCAGGCAGGCATTGTTCTGCTCCTCTGTAGCTTCTTCCCACCTAGTTCCCAGACCCCCTCTCACAATGCCGGCCCTGCCCTGTTTGTCCTTTGGGGGATGTCCCCTTCTCCCTTCTAGAGTCTTGAGGATCTGGGAGTGGTGAGCCTGTGACCCAGGCCTGCCAATGAGTGAAGAGGGGGCTCTTCGGGCCCTGTCACTGGCTCAGGAGTGGACAGGCGACCCTCACGGGGTGCCTCGGAGTCAATTCTGGGGCTTTTGTTGGAACATGGGGAAGGAGACAAGTTTTCCACTGGGTTTGCACAACGGGGAGGAAGTGAGGCTGGAGTTGCTAACGCCAGTTGGACTATGTATGTGCCAGGCACTGTCCTGGGCACTGGAGATACTACCAGGGAGGAGACTGTCCAAAAATAAAACCAAGGCATGGGGGAGTTGAGATATGGAAATACACCATTCCTGAAACACCACTGAGTGCCTGGTTCCAGCCATGCCTGAAGCTTTACCTTCCACTGGGCTTCTTAGTGGTGTGAGTGAATAAACTCCCTTTTTGCCTTAGTCCATCTGACCTAGGATCTGTCACTTGAAATCAGGACTCCTGCCCTATACACCTGCATCCCATGCCCAAGAAGAGAGGTGACATTTCTCTGCGGGAAAACTGAGCCCAGAGGGATTGGGAACTTGCCCAAAGTGCACAGTAAACCCACCATGACACCCCACCTCTTAGGAACAGAGTGGCCTAAGAAAGGACAAAGAAATAGAGGTCAGGAGTCAGGACACAAGGTCAATGTCAGAGAGACTTCCTGCCTTCCCTTCTCTAACTTTGTTAGGAACTGGGGACAAGGTCTGCTTTGCCTTTGAGGCCTCAGAGAATAGCACAGGCCTCAGCTCCCAGGAGGTGCTGGGAAATGTTGGATGATTGTATCCAGTCTATAAAGATGAGCCACAGGGCTCTGTCCTCGTGCTGCCTGGCTCTATACAATTTTCTTTTTTAAATTTTTGTCTTGACTGATGATAGAGAATATTTGCCAGGGGGAATGAAGGTGATGGCTGCAGGAGCAGCGCCTCTGAGCCTGCTTGGGTCCTCCAGCCCTGACTTCAGGAAGGGCAGACCACCCACACTGCCTGTGTGTTTATCGTGGCGTCATCCTGCCCATTTCTCTAAGACACTGAGGCCCAAAGGAAGGCAGTTTTGTAGACCACAACTCTGACTGGTAAGGCTTGGGTGTGGAGGGAGACTCAGAGAACCCCCACCTCCCATGAAAGGCAGCTCCCTGCTTTGACTTCTGCTCTGACCGTCTCTAGCACTTCCTGGAGCCTGAGCCTTGGCAGAGACAAGACATCCCACTGGACCCCAGAGTCCAGGGACCAATGACAGGGCTCTGAGTTCTGGACCCTCAGGATCAGAGATGCCTTAAGATTATCTGACCCAGAGCTACCCCCACCCCCAAGAATGAGGCTCCCTGACACCTTTCTGACAGGGCTTCTCTGGCCCTTGCTTGCATGCTTCCCTTGACAGGGAGCTCACTCCTCTACCAGGCTGCTGCATTCCACCTTGAGAAAGCTCACTGGGAGATGTGCTTTCTCACACCAAGCCCCAAGATCTGTCCCTAGTCACTGCTTTTCCCCCCCCGTCCAGCCTGCTTCTGGGGCCACGGAGCTTAGCTGCCCTAGGACAGCCTGCAGAGATTGTCCCAAGACTATTCATCTATGGTCTTCATCCCCACTGGGCAATTCCAGGGCTCATGTCCAGGCCCAGGGAGACCTAGTGGTGGATCCCATAAGACAGGCAATGAGGCCAGGGGGCCAAGGCTGTTTCCAAACCTGAAGACAAAAGCCTTTGCTACCCTCTGTCCTGTCTTATTCCCTGCCTGGGGCCTATGAGGGGCGCATGGTCTCTTCTTACCATTTTGGGAGGAGAAAACTGAGGCCCCCCACAAAGCTTAATAACTTGCAAGGGCTGCCAGTCAGTCAGTGATCTTCCAATCAGCAGGACTATCTTCTGCCAAACCCCAAATCCTCACCCTCAAACATCAGCCATGTGGGACTGGGGCCCCATTTGTGGCCAGTGCAGTGTGGGAGGAAGAGGGCTTTGTGGGTGATGGAGAGGTGGCCTGGGAGGGGGAGATCAGAGCCAGGGGTGGCTGCCCGGTTCAGAGTGCAATGTGGGAGGTTGGCGGGTGACAGGTGGCTCCTGCTGTGGAGTGTGCTGTTGCATGTGGAATGTGTACGAAGAACACAGGACAGGCCTTACTTCCTTGGGTGGTCACACAAATGACACCTTCTCAAATGGGGCCTTCCCCCACCACTCTGAGCTGAACCGCCTACCATCCCCCCGTGCACACATGCACACACGCAATTCCTACACCCCTTCGCTGCTGTATTTTCCTCCTTAGCATTTACCATCTTTTAACAGATGATTCTGTTTGTTTGTTCACTTTATTGTGTCTCTCCCCCACCAGAACGTAAACTCCACCAGGGCAGCAGTCTTCATGTTCTTTTCACTGCTATATCTCCAGCGCCTAGGACAATGCCTGGCATATAGTAGGTGCTCAATAAGTATTTGTTGAATGAATTAATGGATAAATTTCCAGGGGTGGCTCAATATCGTCTACACAGAGAGGACTTAGGGGCAGAAATCTGACCGGGTGCACAGGGGACTTGGCTTGAGGCTGTCTGTATAGCAAGCTGTAGTTTCACTCATAGTATGTTTATCGGGACTTGGGGGTGGATGGAGATTAAATGTGGGAGCCGCGGGCCTTTAAACCACCCTGGGCTGCCTCTGTTGGCTGTGTGTGCAAGGTTCAGACTGTGAACAGCCGCAGCCTAGAGGGGCGAGCAGGACTCGGCCTGGTGGGGCAGGCGGCCTGCTTCTCCCTCCTGCCCCGTCTGAGGTCTTCCTGCTACTCTCACCTCCTCGCGCATGATCACTCCCTTCCACCAGGGCCCTTGGCCCGGGATCTTGCTGGCCTCTCCCCTTTCCCTTGCCAGCCTGTACCTCCACCCCAGGACCCAGGCTCCCCGTGAGCACAGCCGGTCAATTCATACCCCTTGTTCACCGCACCGCACCATCCGACTGCTCTGTCCTGCTCTGCGGAGCTGAGTGTGGCTGTAGGATGCGATTCAGTCAAGCGCCTGAGGCCCCACAGACCTGGTCGCTGCCCCCTTTGCCTGGGTCCCCAACCTTTTGTCTGTCCTGAGGTGGCCTCTCTCCCCTCTCTTCCAAGCCTTGGCCCCATCTTTCTTGTCAGCTCCACACCCTCCACCCCAATAGCCCTCAGCTGCTTCTTTCAGAAGGGCTGGCTTCAACTTCCCACCACATACGTAACCCCTGTGTCCGCTCCCTTCTCTCCGCAGCCCTCCGTGGCCATACAGGGCCCCAGGCCACCTCCTCCTGCCCCCTCCTCTGCTGGTTCCTTCCCCTCAGCCCAAACACTCTCAGTCTCTCTCATCCTGGCAAACCTTCCTTGGCCCCACGTGCCTCTCCAGCTGTGCCTCTTCCTCCTTTCACAGTCAAGCTTCTGGATGAGTCCAGTTGAGTCGCCTGCAATCTCTGCCTCCACTTCCTCCCTGCCCCTATTCCTCACATTCCAATGGTCAAGGGTCAAGCTGGGGACAGAGCAGGGAGCCTTTGGGCCGGGCTGCGTGCGAGCAGTGGGCACCCTGTCTTGTAGGCGAGGCTGGTGGGATGGGACTGCAGAGCCAGCAACTGTCTGAGCTCCATCACAAGGCAGTCTCCTAAGTGATCTTGACAGCACAGACCTTGGTGCGGGCTGGGGGAGGGGAGCCGCCCCTGTGGCTTCCAGGAAAGGGCATGGACTCTGCCTGGAAGGTGGGCGAGCTCAGGGTAGGCAGTGGCGCCTCCAGAACGTGTGTGTAGGGGGCATCTGGGGAATTCTGGAAGGGGTGGATGAGGGGACTGGTTGGGATGATACCTTTGCATGGCTCATGACATTGGTTTGAGAAAACCTCAATGGTCTGCACCACAGAATTGGGGAGCTGCCGATTATGGAGCAGGTGGGGGGGCACAGGGCTCCCCAAACTACCCACCGGCAATGCCCTTGAGGATTCAAAATGTGAGGCTTCACCCCTAGAACAAGACTCTCCTCAGAGCTCCCTAGAAAACTCAGAGCTCTTTAAGCCCCATCCCAGGAATTAGATCCACCCATTCCTGGCATTTGTACCCCTGCCACCCATCACTGTTCCCTCTGCAAAGCTTGGCCCCCGACGGACTTGGTTCCCATCCTCATTCTGCAGCTTGTGAGCAGCGACTTACCTCTCAGAGCCTTAGAGTCCTTAGTTATAAAATATTATAAACAATCACAGCATTGTTGGGGGCTCAAATGAAATAACGGATCTAGATCACCTAGCCTGACATCTGGTGCACAGTAGATATGCACTCGGTGGGGCTTCTATTATCACTCATAACGTTAACACAGACCAGCTAAACTCATGAGAAATGGCCTTCCTTGCAACCTTTACTCCCTCCCTTCCTCCTTCACTTATTCATTCATTCATTCATTTGACATGCATTTGCAGTGAGTCTCATGATGTGCAGGGATCTATTCTTTGAGGAGTCCCAGCTGGTGGGAAAGGCAGATGAAGATGGAGACCCAGGGGTCCCTGGGAAGACACAGGAGGCCTCTCCCCTGCCTGGGGTATCAGGGAAGGCTCTTTGGTGGAATGTGGACGAGGAAAGGGAAGGTGTTCAGGCAGAGAGACCTGCTGGAGATGTGGGGGCCCGGGGTATCTGCAAGTGTTTGTGTTTGCAGGTGCTGGAGGGCCCTGCAGGAGGTCAGACTGAGCCAGGCCCAACAGGTCTCCAAATGCCAGGCTCTATATTTGGAGACTGCATTGTGGGTACCAGCTGAGGAGAGCCCTCACTGGTTTCTAAAGCAAGGCAGAGGCATTGATCAAATTTGAGATTTAGGAGGTCCCTTGGGCTGTTGGATGGGGGACAGACTGGTTGCGGTTAGAGTCCAGGTTGGAGAAATTAGGGCCTGAAGAGGGGCCATGCTTGGAACAGGGAGGCTCCAGGGGCCAGCCAGTGGTAGGGACGAATCAGGGGCCTTGTATATCAGGCTCACATCAGTCTCACACCCCTCCTGTACACACCCCTCCACAAGCTCTGACAGTCAGAGTGTTAGGAAGACAGATGAGACTGGTGTCAGGGGCCTTACTCCAGCCCTCAGGTCACAGATGGGAAGCTGAGGCCCAGAGCAGGCAAGAGGATGCTACAGCCCCGCTGGGAGCTTGCAGGGGAGCCTCCCATCCCTGTGCCTGGTCCCCACGCCTGCTGCTCCAGTCTGGCTCTCTTCTCCTGGGGAAGCAAGGGCACGGCTTTGGTATCTGGGACTTTGAGGAATCCCAAAGGACAACCTGCTCCAACTGCCAGAGCTTCCGGAGTCCTCTCCTCTCATTCACACCCATTTTGCAGTAGAAGAAACTGAGGCCAAGAGAGGAGAGGCATTTGGCCCCTGGGATAGCATAGCCATCTGGGCAACAGGATGGCTGTCAGGTGCGAGAGACAGTACACTTGGCCCTGGCCCTGCCGCTGGGCAGCTGGATTCATGATTCCTGGAGACCCTCAGCTGGTGAGAGGTGGGGCTCCAATGACACCAGTGTCTGGTCTGCATCTGGCCCTTGTTCCCAGCACTGTTCCCAGGGGTCAGTCCTTCTATTCCAGCCTGTGTCTCTCAAAGCATAGCTGAGGAGGACAAAACAGGAAGGAGCTACGTGCCGTCTGCGCCAGAGCACTGTGGATCTGGGCTGATACCTTGTTGGGTGGAGGAGCCCAGACCTCACCCTGCCCAAGGGAGCCAGTGTCCTGGCACAGCTCCGCTAGGCTGTGCCCCTGTCCTCAGCCCGGCCAGCTCTCCCAGGGTGGGCCTGGTGGGGAAGCTTGGCTCTGGTCCTTGGAGCTTGCAGACTCTACCAAGCCCCCTGAATTTCAGGTCCTGTGCTTGACCTGGACTCTAACAGGGGGTGGGGATGGGTTGAGGCAGTGTTTGGGATGACATGGAAGATATGGCTATTGACTGTTTAAAATGGTCAGTGCCAGGTGCCTGCTATCCTCCAATCCCATCTGGAGAGGCCAGTGGGGCAGGGCCTCCTCATTGCCATTTCCCTGGTGGGAAAACTGAGGCCCAACTTCAAACAAATCACCAAGCACTGTTTGTGCTATGTTCTTATATCTGTCAAGCTCCTCTTCTCTCACTCTGTGGCCCCTGCCCCAACCTAGACCACAGCCATCTCATGTTCTCCAGTCTTCCATCTCCCTAGCCAATCCATCCCTTTCTACAGCCAGTTTGACTTCATCACTCTTTCCTTCCTAAGTCCTCTAGAGCTCCCAGTGCCTAAGGATAATGGCAAACACAGGCCCCACTGACCTCTCTGTACTCAGCTATCACCCCTGGCCCTGCACATGACCTGTCGGGCCCTGATTCACTTTCACTTCCTGGGATTGGCTGTGCTCTCTTTTTTCCCTGGTCAGTGCTGTTTCCACTCCTGGTCTGCCCTCTCCCCGTCTCTGCAGCTGGCAGACTCCCACTGTAAACTCAGTGACACAGGAGACCCAGGTTCTGTCACAGGAGCTCACTGGGGACAGGGGACATATGCCTGAAATCCCACAATCCAAAGCAAACGTCAGGGCCCCAGAGTCCTGGCAGGGAGGATGGTTCCACAGGCAGGGAAGGCTTGGTGAGGAAGTGGTCAAGTGTGTGTAAAGCAAAGGGCATTTCAGGCAGAGACAACAGCGGGACAGAGGCTGGATGAGGCCTGTTGAAGGATGGTGAACAGAGCTGGAGCTGCCAATGTGCCAGCAAATGTGCTTGAAAAAGAGGCCCAAACTAATAATAATAATTATATAATTATTGAATCCTTACTGTGCACTAGAGTGCATTCCCCCTGTTTAATCCTCATAAAGACCCAGAGGACAGATATGTAAGCTATGTAGGTGAGGTACGACTGGCTATTTTCTTCATTTTATATTTCTGGTGGGGAAACCAAGGCACAGAGGTTAGCTCAAGGTGGCACAGGTAGAAGGAATGGCTACTGGGCTATGAACCGATGCAGCCTGGCTCCAAAGTCTACATGCTTAGCCCCTACAATATGCCAGGGCTGGGATAGGGAGGCTCTTGGGTGGCAGGGAAATCCAGCCCCTCTACCGCTCTGACCCAGCCTGCCTGGGGCCCAGCCTGCCCTGGGCTCACCCTCCCACCAGTCACAGGGCCTCATAAATGCTGCCTCCCCTAGGAAGTCTTCGGGGACCAACTAGAAGGATTCCCTCTACTTCTCCCAGGCCCCCCACAGGAAGCCTAAGGTGAGGAATGTCCTTCAACGCAGAGCTTCCCAACTCTGACTGCCGGTCAGATTCCTGGACTCCTTCTGAGGAGGAATGTTTGCCTACCTAGCATCTATTCCTGTTGGGAACCTCCTGCCCATTCAGTGGAGAGCTTGTTCATTCCAAGTAGTCACCTGACCCAGAGCTGACCAATCAGAGCATCCATGCAGGCCACTCACCAGTGATTGGTTCAGGGGCAACCAATTAGAGTTTACCCAGCTTTTTTTTTTTTTTTTTTTTTTTGAGACAGAGTCTCACTGTGTTGCCTGGGCTAGAGTGCCGTGGTGTCAGCCTAGCTCACAGCAACCTCAAACTCCTGGGCTCAAGCGATCCTCCTGCTTCAGCCCCCCGAGTAGCTGGGACTACAGGCATGCGCCACCATGCCTGGCTAATTTTTCTCTATATATTTTTAGTTGTCCAGCTAATTTCTTTCTATTTTTTTAGTAGAGAAGGGGTCTTGCTCTTGCTCAGGGTGGTCTCGAACTCCTGAGCTCAAATGATCTGCCCTCCTCGGCCTCCCAGAGTGCTAGGATTTCAGGCGTGAGCCACCGCGCCCAGCCTTGCCCAGCAATTTTGATGGAATCTGAATGAAAGGTCCTCTGTCTTTTCCTCCTGGGTATTAGCTTTGAGGACCACGGAAGCCTGGTGCTTCTGGAAAGAACTTGAGTGAGAGTGTAGGAACCCAGCAGAAAGTCAGGAGAAAGAAAACAAAGGGAGAATGCCGTTGGCATCCTTGTAACTGCTGGATCTATCATGTCAGATCTAAGACTACCTTAGACTTTTTATTTACGTGAACTGATATACATTTTCTTGCCCAAGCTAGTTGAATTTGTCACTTGCAATCAAAATGGCACTGACCACTATGACACCAAAAGCACAGGCAACAGCAACAAATTAGATAAATTGGATTTCATCAAAATTTAAAATTTGTGTGCATCAAAGGACATTATTTATCAACAGAGAGAAAAGGCAACCCACAGAATGGTAGAAAATCTTTGCAAATCATCTATCTAATAAGGTAAATCCAGATTATAGAAAGAATTGTTACAACTCAATAATAAAAAAGAAACAACCCAATTCAAAGATTGGAAAAGAATTTGAATAGACATTTCTCCAAAGAAGGACAAATGGCCAATAAGCACATGAAAAGATGCTCAACATCACAATTCATTAGGGGAATGCAAATTAAAACCACAAGATACCACTTTACCCCCATTAGGATGGCTACTATCCGAAAGAAAAAAAATAGGAAATAATAATGGTGAGGATGTGGAGAATTATTGGTAGGAATGTAAAATGATGCAGGCTCTGTAAAAATAGTATGGTAGTTTCTCAAAAAATAAGCATAAAATTACCATATGACCCAGCGATTCCACTTCTAGAATTCCAACCAAAAGAATTGAAGGCAAGGACTCAAACAGATATTTATACACCAATGTTCACAAAGCATTATTCACAATAGCCAAAAGGTAGAAACAATTCAAATGTCCATAGATGGATGAATGGATGAACAAAATGTAGTGTACACATACAATAGAATTTTATTTGGCCTTATAAAGGAATGAAATTCTGACACATGCTACAACATGGATGAACACTGGCAACATTATTCCAAGTGAAATAAGCCAGTCCCAAAAGGACAAATACTGTATGACTTCACTTATATAAGGTATCTAGAATAGTCCAATTCATAGAGCTAGAAAGTAGAATGGTGGTTGCCAGGGGCTCGGAGGAAGGGGGAATATGGAGTTATTGTTTAACGGGTATAGAGTTTCAGTGGATGACAAAAGAGTCCTGGAGATAGATAGTGGTGATGGTTGCACAACAATGTACATATACTTAATGCCCCTGAATGGTATAATCAAAAAGGATTAAAATAGTCAATTTTGTTATGTGTATTTTACCACAATAAAAAATAAATGAAATAACAATAAAAAACAAACAAAATCCAGCCCTGACCAGCACATTTACTGTATTGGGAAACAATTCTCCATGGGCCTCTCATATTTCTGCATGTCTTGTGAGCAGAGACAGACTGCCTTTTGTTCCAGATGATCTTTTCAAGGATTTTTTTTTTTAATATGAAGGGGCGGGGGGGTTGTGAGGAGGGGTGCTCAGTTGCCTTGCTTGTTTTTGTTTTGACAGAGTCTCACTTTGTCATCCTGGGCAGAGTGCAGTGGCGTCATTGTAGCTCACTGCAACCTCCAACTCCTGGGCTTAAGCGAGCGATCCTTCTGCCTCAGCCTTCCGGGTAACTGGGACTATAGACATGCCCCGATGCCTGGCTGGGTGTTTTGTTTTCTTTCTTTCTTTTTGGTAGACACAGGGTCTCACTCTTGCTCAGGCTAGTCTTGAACTCTTGAGCTCAAGTGATCCACCCTCTTCGGCCTCTCAGAGTGCTAGGATTAGAGGTGTGAGCCACCGCACGGGGTCCCAAGGATGTTTTTAGAGCAAATAGCGTTGGAAGATAATAATAGTGTCTTCCTCTGAAGCAAAAAGCAGGTTTATCGACTGTCTGATGTAACAAAGATGGCTTCCTCTGGAACAAGGTCAGGCAGGCTTACTGCCCATTATAAAAGATGTGGATTGCCTGAGCTCCAGGTTCCTTGCTCGTCACGCAACCCATTGCACACCCAGGTATTATTCAGCCCTCTTTGCGTTGTCCTGCGGGAATTGGGAAACCAGTGCAAACACTGATATTCTGGCTACTCCTATTGCTGTGAGGAACAAAGTTCTTTATCGCTATCCAGGAGTTTTATGTCTTCTGCAGCATCTGTGGCAGGCTAACTTGTCAGTCTGATCCTCCGTGCATCAGAATCTCAGATGAGAGACATAAAAACCCTGTATTTCTGACAGTTCATCACAGTGCAGCAGGCCAACTCAGTGTTGTAGGAATCTCGCCTGAGAGCTAAGCCCCTGAAGAGCTAGCTTCCCTCAGGAGTTATAGCACTTCCCTCCTCTTGAAAGCCGATCCTCCCTTTTCACTCCAGCCGCCAGGAAACTCATTGTCAAGTTTCCCTGTGCTCCTACCTTAGGATCAACCTAGTCTCAACCTTCTACATCATTCCTATATTCCTGCTCCTGGTTTTTAAAAAATTAAGATGTAATTCACATACCATAAAATTCAAACTGTCAAAGTGTACAATTCAGTAGTTTTTAGTATATTCACAGATTGTGCAACCATCACCACTAATTTCAGAACATTTTTACCACAGAAAGAAATCCTGTATTCATTAGCCATCACTTCCCTTTCCTCTTTCTCCCCATCTTCCAGGAAACTACTAGTCTCCTCTTTGTACTTATAAATTTGCCTATTCTAGACATTTCATATAAATAGAATCATACAATACAATATGTGCCTTGTATGTCTGGCTTATGTCACTTAGCATAATGTCTTCAAGGTTCATCCACGTTGTAGCTTGAATCAGAATTTCATTTTTATGGCTGAATAATATTCCACTGTGTGGATATATCACAATTTGTTTATTCATTCATCAACTGGTGGACATTTGGGTTATTTCCCATTTGGGGCTATCATAAATAATGCTGCTATGAACATTTGTGTACAAGTCTTTGTGTGGATGTATGTTTTCAGTTTTCTTGGGTGTACACATGGGAGTAGAACTACTGGGTCAGCTGGTATCTTTTGAGGATCTACCAATTTATCTTCCAAAACAGCTGCATAACTTTGCCTTCCCACCAATGTAAAATTCCAAGTGCTCCACGTCCTCACCCATAGTTGTTATTGCCCATCTTTCTTTATTGTAGGCACCCTAGTGTGTGTGAAGTGGTATTATATTGTTTTGCTCCTTTTTTATGTTGTCATTCATATTTTTTCATCTCATTCCATGTATATCTGCTGAGTCCTGAGTACCACAAGGAGTGGGAGAGTCAGGGGTTTCAGGGACAGATAGTCCTGATGTGAATCCCCCCACTGCTTCTATTAGCTGTATGACTTTGAGCAAGTTATTTAACACTCTCAGACTCTTGCTTGTTGCTGTTACTGTAAGATAAATCTATAATAAAGCCCTGGTGTGGGCCTGGCACAAAGTGAGTCCTCCGTGAATCTCACCAGTGGCACCTGGAGTTGGAAGGGGAGACCAAGGCTGGGCACTGTTTAGGTTTTGATCTATTATCTGTTTTACCCCAGCAACTTTTTACAACAGAAGCATTTCTGTGCCAAACATTAGCCTCTTTGTGCCTCTGTTTCCCGTCTGTGGCTTGGAGACATGTCCACCTCAGGAGCATGGCAGACACCAGTGTGAGCCCATGAGAAATGGACTGTGCACCCTGATGTCGAGTATTGGTGAAGTGTAGGGTAGATTCTAACATCTTACAGGTCTTGTCTCTTGCCTCAGCCATCAGACTAGCTGCTGCCTAAGGGAATTTCTCCTCCCACAGACAAAGGACTCTCCTTCCTCTGTGCAAAATCTGTCCCTGTCATACCCCTTGCCCCATAATAGAAGGCACAAGGTGCTCAGGAACTGTGGGCTGACCCAAATTGCTGGTCCCCATCCTTCTGGCGTGACAGAGACAATGTCATCCCTCACTCTGCATTGAGATCTGCCTGCTGGTGCTATAGAACAGCCCCCCACTCTATCCCAGGCCGTGAGGACGAGCACTGCACAGGGAGTCAGGATGCCAGGCTCTGCTTCAACTGCTGCAGACTTAATTCTCCTGGGGCTCCGTACCCATCCTGTGAGTTCCTAAGGGGAAAGCTGGACCTACTAGCTCCTGGGTCCCTGGCATCCTGCACAGAGCTGGGCACAGAGGCCACTGACCCAGCCTAGGCCGTCTCCACAGACCAACAACTGCATTTTGTACAGGCCCTGCCCTCCCATGGAGCTACCAATGACAGGCCAGCCATTGGGCAAGGGGAA
Organism: Lemur catta; assembly: GCF_020740605.2. Taxonomy (NCBI): domain Eukaryota; kingdom Metazoa; phylum Chordata; class Mammalia; order Primates; family Lemuridae; genus Lemur; species Lemur catta. Next base: position 58,993,093 of record NC_059134.1, read on the forward strand.
CAGCAAGACACCTCCCCATGCTGGGGCCAGAGCATTGGCCCTAATACTAGACAAGTCAATAGTCAGAGAGAAAGAGTCTGGGCTGCCAGGTCCCCAACCCATACTAAAATTGAAACCCATTTCAGAGACAAATGGGGAAATGGCCCCAGGGCAGGAGCGGGTGGGGTGGGGTGTTGCACCCAGCTTCCTGAGAGTCTCCACTGGCCCCAGGTCCTCTGCTCTAACAGGCACCTGTCACCAAGCTCTGCAGACTCGTCCTCCCCTGGAGAACCCAGAAAGCCTGAGGTCGGAGCTCTGGGTCTGGAGACTGACAAACTGTGATCCCAGCTGTCACACTGGACAAGGTGCTTTAATTTGTCTGAGCTTCAGCTTCCTCAACTACAGATGGAAATAGCAATGATCCTGCCTGCGCTCACTTTTGTGTGAAACGCTTGACACATCAGAAGTCCTCAATGATAATCATTGTTAATATTGCTTCACCTTCTCTTTCAACCCAATAGTGATCAAGTGATCTATTCATTTGCTCATTCATTCAGCCAACCAGCCAGCACACGCCCACTAGGTAAGCCACAGCAGTTAAGAACAAGGTTTTTGGAGGTAGGTAAGAGTTGAAACTCCAGCGCTGCCGATAGTTGGCTGGGTAACTCTGGGAAAGCTATTTCACCTCACTGAGCCTACATTTTCTTGCCTATAAAATGGGAGCAATAATAGCATCTCTGGAGGGCACAGGGATGTTCTAAAAAGTCAGTGGAACAATGATGTGAAAGCAGCCAGCAGGGGGAAAGCAGGTGGCAGGTGGGTGGCATAGAGGAGCCAGGCAAGCTTCTGGCCCTGCAGCCAAGGCCACGCTGGGAGCTCTCGCAGTCGGGTCTCCAGGGACAGCCACAGGAAGAGGCAAGGGCAGGAGAGAAGAGTCTGCAGGGTCAGAGACAATTGCTAGGTTTCCGGACATGGCCCCCTCCCTTTCTGGTAAACTAAAAAATAGTAAGGAAAGGCAAAAAAAGATTGTAAGAATTTTAGAGGAGAAAAATCCCAGCCAAACAGGAATCTGGGGCAGTGTGGAGTTACCCCCACCCAGGCAGGCCTGGAGAACATGCCCAGGCGCACACATGCGCATACACTCACAAGTTGCACATTCCCACTCATGCACACACACCCACGGGCTTGCACACACATGCAGATGCACCATCAGAGGCACAGCCCTTGAGAGTTTGCAAAGAGCCTTCTCATTTTTCATCTCATTTGATACTGAGAGGCAGAGAGACTGTCCCTGAATTGGCTTAGGACCCATTCTAGAGCTGGTAAGAGATGTGAATCTCAAACATCCCCTCTTCAAGAACTCAGAGCTGAACGCACGGGCTGTACTGCCTCTTTTCTCCGTGGCAGTATCAGCAGAGCTGAATGGCAGTAGAAACACCAGAAAAGTTTTGTTTTTTTTTTTTTGAGACAGAGTCTCACCCTATCACCCTGGGTAGAGTCCAGTGGCATCATCTTAGCTCACTGCAGCCTCAAACTCCTGGGCTCAAGCGATCCTCCTGCCTCAGCCTCCCAGGTAGCTGGGACTACAGACACATGCCACGATGACGGCTGGCTAATTTTTCTATTTTTTTGGTAGGGCTAGAGTCTTGCTATGTTGCTCAGGCCAGTCTTGAACTTCTGCCCAAGCCTCTCAAAGTGCTGGGATTACAGGCATGAGCCACCATGCCTGGCCCAGATATACTCTTTCCCCCTGTTTCAATCCCCTTTACAAAAGTCACATCTGGACTCCGGGACTCAATTTTCACACCAATCACCTGGGATCAGCTCCAGGCTGCCTTGAGATATCACTGGGTGACAGAAGTAAGCAGCTTCCCAAAGGCCTCCTCTGTGGACTCCCATTTGGTCACTTAATCCTACCTACCCGCTCTCCCCACCTAGGTTTCTGGGGAGCTCTGAGGGCAGGGCCCAGCCTCCTCCCTAGAAACCCTCACCAGCATACTACACTTAACAGTTTACAAACACTCAGGGAGAGTTCATTGTTACCCCCATTTTAGAGAGTAAGAAATTGAGACCTAGAGTGGTAAAGTGTCCTGTGCCATTTGCAGCTCAAACTCAGACCTATGTGGCTTTGAATCCTGCCTCCACTATTCCATTCCTCCGACACAACCCAGCCCTGATGTCTCCAACTCCTCCCCTCCTGTCCGGTGTGCCTCACCCCTCCATGCTGTGCAGCCCATGGGCTCTAGACACAACCAGGCAGAGGAAGGAAGGAGGACCCCTACGCCTGCCCCACTCCCACTCCAGCCCGCGATGAGCTGCAGTGGCCACAAGTGGACGGCGTGCGCTGGAGAAGCTCCTAGAGGAGCTGGAGCACAGACTCTTCCTTCCAGAGCGTTGACCCAGAAAACTCACCCGGGACTTAGCGAGTGCCCCACCTGCAGTCCGTGAAGTGCTGGAGCAAATTCCTCCTCCCCGAGCAGCCCCCACTGCCAGCCAGCTCCTGTGCTGCTGATCCGGAGAGGCAGCAGATGAGGAAACCGAGATACCCAAGGAGGGGAAGTGACTTGCCACAGAGCTGGCCAGGACTCGAATCCTGAGAACCTTCAAGCTCAAGTCCCCAATGCCAAGGCTGATGGAGCCACCCTGCTGAAAGGAAGTCACTTCACCCTCTGAGTCTGCTCACCCAAAGAATGGTGTCATCAGTTGAGCCCCAAAGGCTGTTGGGAGGATGGAGTGAGATGACATTTAAGTACTGGGGCCTGGCACAGGGAAGGCATTCATCAGATGACCACTTTTTCTCCTCCTCCCCACCCCCACCCCAGCCCTCTCCTGGCCTCTCTTGGTCTGGAGATGGTCCTGTTCCTGCTCATTGCTGCAGGGAACAGTTAACTTGGTTTTCTCAGCAGTGCCTGGAAGGTCCATTAAAGGACACTGAGACCCCAAGACTAACAGCTGCGCTGTCTGCAGCTCCAAGCCCATGGGTCCAGATACCCCACCCCAGGGACTGAGGATGGCTCCTCAGCTGGCTGGTGATTTGGGGGGGAAAGGCTGAGCCCAGGTACCCTCCTCCTCCCCAGCTCCAACCCCTCCTTGAGCTTGGGCATTACGGGGAGAAGGCAGCCAGGTGGCTCTGCCTGGGCCCATGGTGGGCCTGGGCCAGCCCCTCCTCATCTGTAAGGTTATTCACTCTCCCTCCTCTTCTTTCTCTTCCTCTTCTGTTTAACAAGTGCTTACTGGGCACATACTCTGTTCAGGTAACGTTCAAGTCACTCAAGGGCACAAAACAAAGTCCCCGCCCTGAGATGCTTATATTCTAGCAGGGGAGACTGGTTTATTTTAGTTAATGAGTAAACATATAGCAGGGCAGGTGGTGATAAGAGCTATAAGGAAAAGTAACGAAGGGTAAAAGGCTGAGATTCAGGGGCTGCAACCTTGGATAGGCGTCATAGTTACCACCTGGGCTGGGGGGATCCCCTCCCCACATCACCTCCCACCCCTCTAGAGAAGCCCACCCAGCCTGGAGGAGACCCTGCCCTAGGCCCTGAACCCCCATTGTGCCAGGCCCTGTCTCAGCAGATCTCAGCAGCAGGCCAGGGCCTGCGGCCAGGGCTCCCTGGGCACAGGCTGCCGCTTAGGACAGCCAGGGCTTTGGCATGGGGCATCTCGAGCTTGCCTTCCACTGCTGGCCCTGGGGGAAGCCCTCTGCAGCCCAGAGAGGGAGCACATCCCCCAACCAACCCCGGGGGCTACTGTAGAGAGGAGGACGCTGGGCCCAGAGAGGGGCAGGGGCTTGCCTGGGTCACCCACAAGGCAGAGGTGTTCTTGCTCCCCTCCTGCTCTCTCCTCTGGCAAGTGCTAAAGGCAGATTCAGGGATGAGCCTCCCAGCAGAGCACTGGCCTATGAGGAGTGGCTGTGCCCGCAGTCAGCTCCTGGTAAAGGCATGTGAGTGAGGTGCTCCTGCATCAGGCCCACCTGGCAGTCCCATTCCATCCTCTCGGCTTTGACAGGCTGAATTCGCATACCCTAAGCCCCAGGAGGCTGAAAGCACTTTGCCCCCAGCCCAAGCTCATGAAAGTTTTGGTCAACTCTGCCTCAACTTGCTGTGTGACCTCAGGCAGGTTCCAGGCCGTCTCTGGGCCTCCGTTCCCTCATCTGCGAAACAGATGAAACGAAGGCATCTGTATCTTAGGGGTGTCATGAAGAATGAGCAAGACACTGGCAAGATGGCAGTTTGCAAACTTTTAGGTGCTACCCAGATGACAGGCGTTGTTATGTGCTCATCTGAAAATCAGCCTCCTCATGCTGTGGAGTCCTGAGGTAGCTCCAGAGCAGCTCCAGATCCTTGATGGGAAGTAAGTAGAAATTCCACAGAACCAGTTCTTCAGAAAAGACAAGGCCACCTCTGCTCCCAACCAGCCAACAGGAAGGGCCCCTCCTCTGTCCCTGTGGTAAGGTGAGTGGGGAGAGTCAGGAAAGGGGCAAGGCCGGGCCTGGGAAAGTTTGCTCTGGGAGGAGGCGTTAGCCCTGAGGTAACTGTGAGAGTCACCCATCCCCTGTCTCAGGCCCCGGGCTGGGAGGGGACATGGACAGTAACAGTACTCGAATGTTCGGTACACATGTGTCTGCCTGGGGGCTCATCAGCCATCTGTGGGCCTGACCTGAGAGACGCACATGTATTCACAGCAGTACACATGTTTGGATGCACCACGTGTGCCCATGTGAGTGGCTCTGGAATGTGTAGGTTTGCTCACATACGTGTTTGCCCATGCCTGTGTCTCTGCATGTACCACACACACATGCCACTCCCGGGGAGCCCTGCAAACCCACAGTCCAGACGCCGTGGGAGATGTGTGGGGTTCCCAGGCACTGCAGGCTCTTGTTTCTCTGGGAACAAAAGCAGTTACATAAGAGGAGGAGGAAGCCTTAAAGGATTAACTTGGGCTCAGGCTCTCCCAGCTCAGCCCACGCTGTAGGGGAGTGGGGGAGCACCCAAGGTCGAACCCCTCAGATCCTCGTTGCCTGTGGGCACTGACCCATCAACAGCCACCTCCGGACCTCAGTCTCCAGCAGGAGCCCCCTGGCTCCTGTGCAATAAGTCAAGTGCTTGACAGTTCATACCCATATGCCTTGTGGAGGATGCTCACCACACACTGGCCAGGCTGACCTGAGAGCCCTCCCTCAGGGGCCCTGTCCCCAGGCAGCCACCACTAGCTCAGTCTCAGGGTCCTCCCGCCTGGCCCTGGACTGGGCTCACAGTTCAGTGCTGGCCACTCCCTCAGGTGGGTCTCACCCCTTCCTGAACCTTGGTTTCCCCAGCTGTGGAATGGGGCCATGCATGCCCACATGAGCTAAGGGCTAGGAAGGGTCTCTGTGGCCTGTGATGAGCCACTGGCAGGTGGGAATGGTTCCGTGCACATCCTAGGCACCTAAGGCCATGCCCATTGGCCCCTTGCTGCTCCCAGGTGACAGGTGGGAAACGCTACCCTCAGCCCTCTGTCTGAAAGAGGAGACCCCCTGGCCCCAGTCTGCGGGAGGAGACGTGGTTCCTCTGGGATTTAAACCAGATCCTAAAGGGAGTTGACCCCGCTTGGGACTTGCAGGAAGCATGCTTGGTGGTCTCCTCAGACAGAAGGAGGATGGTCCCTCTTGCTAAGCCTCAGCTTTCCTTCTCTGCATCCTGAGCGCCTCGTTCTGTCCAGGGCCTTGGATCATCCACCATAGGAAAGCACAGAGGGTCCCCAGAGACCTGGCAGAGCAGTAAGGAGCACGTGCCCATGGGTGCAATCCCGCACTGGTACATGCTCAGACCCCGACGCAGCTCCATGTAACTCACACAGGTGCACATGTGTGTGTATGCACGTACACGCGGGCATCTGCCACACGGGAGCACCCACAGCAGGCACACATGCACCCACATGTACGCACCCACGTCCAGCCTAGCAAACGCAGGGCTCTAGCTTAGCTCAGCAGCAAGTTGCACTCGAAGAACTTTCAGAACCAGGAGAGGCAGAAGGGGAAGAGCCGAGTCCTCCATCGCCGAGGCCCTTCCTCTGCTCCCTCCCAGAGAGGCTCAGGGGTTTCCCCCACCCCCGAGGACGCAGACGGTCTGTCTGTCTCCCCCTCTCCGGCCATCCACAAAGTCCTGGCCAGAATATTCAGCTTGCTGTGGGAGTATAGCCCCTGACTTGCCCAGTGGGTCACCAGTCCTGCTTGTCACCAGCTCAAAGTGAGGCTTCAGGCAAATCTCTGAATTTTGGAGCTCTCTGCTTCCCAGCCTGTGTTGAGCTCACACAACGCTGTGCATTAATGACGCTGCTTCTGCTCAGGCCTCTACAACCTGTGGTGCCCCAGAAAGTCTCTCAGACAGAAGGAGGTTTGCCTGTGGCGTCTCTTCAGCCCTGTTTATCATCCTCTCCCTTCTGCCTCTCCATGGCCCTTCAGGTACCCAGTGACCCCACAATCCCCTCATCCTGCAACACAGGATCTGAACCCTTCTCTCCCCCAAAGCCACCCTCTCTGCCTGGGAGCCATGAGGTACTCTGATCACCTCCACTGCCCTGATGAGGAGGGGCCTCTGGGGCCCTATCATCCCTCCCAGGGAGCACATGGCCATTTTACCAGGGTCTTTCCTCCACCCTAGGCTGGCTGTGGGGGGAAGGGACCTTTCGTGGGGCTTCTTAAATAATTCTGCCAAAGTGACCTCTAGTATATCTTCCCTGCTAGTTTATAAGCACGAAAGCATCAGACTGCCAAAGCCAGGGTCAGAATCCTCAAACATTTGAGCTGGAATTAGGGAATGTTACAGTTGGCGTGTAGAAAGTTGGAGTTTGGATCGTAGCCTTCTAGAATGTTTGAATAATTATAGACTCTTAATGCTAGGACTGTGGAATCATAAACAATTATAGCCAGAATTATGGATTAAAGGAAATCGGGGCCAGAAGTGACGCCAACGTCACCCGGTCCCTCCTCCTCGACAGCTGAGAAGAAAGATCTGGCCTCGTCACTCAGCAAGTCAGGCCAGGCCAGCCTCCTTCTGCCCAGCAGGGCTCTGTCCTCCAGACATTGTGGAGCAGCTCTCAGGGCCTCTGGGGCAGAAGTACCCAGCCTGGGCACAGTAGGCACAATGGGGACAGTGGTGACAGTGGTCTGCCTCTGCCCCACCAGGCCTGTGCCGGCCCATCACAGCACCCCGCCACCACAGGGATATATTTAGGTGCCCTCCCCAAATATGTTTCCACAGTTCCGACACTGCCTTTTATGTCCCCTCGTCCTCCGAGGCCTCCAGGCACCTTCTCGAAACTGACCCGATGAAGTCACCGGGAACAGGGACTCTTCCTCTGCCAATGCAAACGTTTGAGCCCCAGAAACAAAGCCCAGCCTGAGGGGTCTCCTGGTCCCCTTCTGCCTGCAGCTCAACTCTGACCTCACAGCCTCTCTTCCAGCTCCTAGGGCCGTCTTGGTCCAGGGACCAAACATCCTGATCCCGCTCGTCTTGGCTTTCCTCATTTCAGGCAGAGGGTACCCCAGTCCCTTCCCTACCAGTTCCCAAACACCGCCCTGCCCCCCGGTGCACTGGCCAGGATTTTTCCGTTCCTCCATCCACGCCCATGGCTGCCCCTGCATTTCTCCCCCACCCTCTCCCATGATCCATCCCAGGCCTTGCCAGAGACTTGCATCTTCCCCTCTCTCACTCCATCTTCCCAGGAGTCAGATGGTCACTGAAAATTCAACAAGGATACAGTCTGGGGACAGGAATGCATCTCCCAGACATATTCAGATGGGGAGGGGGCTCTCAAATCCCCGCCTGCGTAGCTCATTGAAATCATTGGCTCTGTGAGAACTGAGACTTCCTGGGGTGGGCAGGGCCCCAGTCGCGTGGGGGGCTCCATCGCTATCATTAAAGCTTTGTCACCAGCTGCTGAGTGTTTCTATGTGCCAGAGATTGTGCCAAACTCTTTATATCCAGGAACTCAGTCAATGCTCACAATAACCTATGAGGCAAATACAACCAACAGCTCCATTTTACAAAGGAAGAAACTGAGACACAGTAAGGTTTTGCCCAAAGTCCTGCAGGTAAAGTGCCAGAGCTGGGATTCGAACCGAGCTTGGATGACACAACCACCTCAACAGTCCCAGGTGGCAGTCTGCGACGGGAACCCCCTTCTCTGTGGTTCCCCTGGGTCCTGCAGCCTCTTCTTGCCCAGAGAAGACGTGAGAACTTCATGGCCAGTCAGGGCCCCTCCCGCAAGCCCAGTTCCCTTGCCCCTGCTCTAGAAGTGACCAAGACAACCCCCCACCCAGCACACTGTCACATACCTAACCACACAGCCACACTCCTTTGTGTGTGTTTGTGTGTGTGTGAAGGTGAGCCTGGGACCTGTTGTACCTCCTCCACCCAGATCAGGGTGAGCTTTCCGTCTCCCAAGCCCTCAGGGGTGCGGGGCGGAAAAGGCAGAACCCCCCTGGGGTCATGGAAAATGTTCTGTCCGTGGTAACCTCTGCGCAAATGTGCCTCACCTTCCATTACCTGGCTCAGCACACCGCAGGGGCCACGGATGTGCCACACAAAACACACACCTCACAACTCGCACAACACACACGCAGTGCAGCATCCCGCCCCGGCTCCTACAACACGGTGCACTCACACGGTGGACCCCTGGGCTACCCTGGTGCAGTGGCTCACGCTATAGATGGGTACCATGCACGCTTCTTGCAGGTGGACGCACACGGCACTGCGCACGCCACGCACACATGGCACACTGACTACATACAACCCATTGCTTGCAGTAATCACTGCCCACACCACCCGCACTACAGGACTCTCCCCCGGAATTCTACCCTGCAGGCCTGCCCTGCACACCCAGTGCCCCGCCACCCCGTGCCCCTTTGATCCCGCCCCCGCGCAAGCCCTCACCTGCTGGGGGCAGCACCAGCCGGCGCTGGGCCAGACCGGACCAGGCAGTCTCTGTCCTCAGCGCTGGAAGCGGAACATGCGAACCGAGGCGCCCGCGTAGACCGTGGCTGCAGCTCCAGCCACAAAAGCAGCGAGAGCAAAGCCGCAGGGAGGGGCTGTGGCCCGGCGGCCTCGGCACCGCGCAGGAGTCCCGCCCAGCCTGCACTGAGCCCGGCTGCCCGCCCCTGGGGGAACGAGGGGGAGGTAATACAGTGTGGAACAGGCTGTCGTCTTCAGGGGACCGCTCCTCGGCTGGGACCCCGGACCTGGACTCCAGTACTGGATTCCCTCACGACTTTACCCTTCCTTGACCTCAGTTTCCCTCTTTGTATTAGTGGGGTTGGGGTTGGGGGAGGGAGGTGTTAAATGGTGATTTCTCCCATCCTTCCAGCTCTGACATTACAGTTCTGGGATGGTAGGGGGCAGGGAGGAATAATGTTAAGTGTTATTTCTTGAGTATCTACTATGTGCCAAGCTCTGTATTAGATGTTTAAGTGCATACCTCATTTAATCCTCATAGCAATTCCAGAGGTTTAGGTTCTCATAGTAAAGATTGGTACCAAAAAAAAAAAAAAAAAGAAAAAGAAAAAGAAAAGAAAAGAAAGAAAGAAAGAAAGAAAGAAAGAAAGAAAGAAAGAAAGAAAGAAAGAAAAAATAAAAGAAATCAAACAATTCCAGAGGTACTATTACCCCCATTTTATAGGTGGGGATGGAGGCACAGAGATAACTTGCCCTTGGTCACATAGCTGGTAAGTGGCAGACTTGCAATATGAAGCCACGCAGTCTGACTCCAGAGCCCAAGTACCCCCGAAACATGGGATTTTGGCTCTTTCCATACCATACACTGCTTCCTGGTCCTCATAATAATCCCAGGAGTTTGGTGTTACTAACCCATTTTACAAATTAAGAAACTGAGGCTCAATGATATTAGCTTGCTCCAGGTCACCCAGCTAATAGGACATCACACTAAAGATGGGAGTGGAGATGGGAGTGATGCTCAGGATGGTGTCAGAGTAGTGTGATGCTGCCGTCCCCAACCCTGCCACCTGTTAGAAACATGGCGAACAGCAGGAGGTGAGTGGCCAGTGTTTGAAGCTTCATCTGTATTTACAGCCACTCCCCATCGCTAGCAGCACCGCGTGAGCTCCATCTCTTGTCAAATCAGCAGCGGCATTGGGTTCTCACAGGAGTGCAAACCCTTCTGTAAACTGCACATGCGAGGGGTCTAGGGCATTGGAGGAACTGAAGTTTTAACATTAAATTAATTTACATTTAAATTTAAATAGTCTCATGTGACAAATAGATACCATCATGGACAGTGCAGCTCTATACTTTGCAGAAATCCTTGGTGATTGCTGTAGTTTTAAAGAATTTTAATGATATTTGGGGAAAATTAATTTGGATTTTTGGATGGGCTGGGAACATATTATTTTTCCCTGTCAAAATTCTGTAATATGAGCTTTCACTATTCACAAATTTGCTATCAGGACGGGACTATAGTCTAATAGTAAGGGGTGACTGTATATTCATATAATAGGGTACTATACAGCAGAGAAAATGGATGAGCTAGAGCAACACACATCGAGAAGGCTAAAACCACACAAACATGCTGTGAACAAACAAAGAAATATATAGAAGGGCACATACAGCATGACACTATGCACATAAAGTTTTAAAACATGCAAAATAATACTATATTTATGTAGAAAACATACAAGATATAAATAGGAGTGACCACCAGGGTAGAGGTCACCTTTGAAGGAAAGAGGGGTGAGATTGCATGGGATACATGGTACCTTCTGTTTCCCTCCTGACCCCCCCCATGTCCCCAGCATGCTCTGCAAGGACAAAGAGGACAGGCAGGGCCGGCACAGAGAGGAGGCACCTCCCTCAGGAGCCTTTTCTGGCCTCCTCCCCACCAGACAGGGCTGAGGGCCTCCTCTGGTCTCTCAAGTCCCCAGTGTTGGCCTCTGTGACACCGTGATCACTCTGGCCCGATGTTGTCTCTCTCCACATCTCCCCCCGACCAGCCTAGAATTTCTTCCAGGGCAAGCGTTGCATCTGTTGTTCACCAGCCTATTTTCCCCGCCCTTGGCACCGTGCTCTGTAAATATCTAAATGAAGGAAGGAAGATAGGATTCTTGAGGGATTTTGTCATCATCATCATTCATTTATCCTCTGATACCTACTATGTGCCCAGGCCTGTGCAGGGCACTGGGAATACAAAGATAAATCGTTCGTGGCCAGTGCCCTCTGGAAGTGCCAGAGTGGAGGAGAATAGACCAGAACATGGTGGGCTTTGGGACAGAGTGACATGCACTGAGGCATAGGAGCCCAGAGGGGGCCCTGGCCCAGCCTTGGGGCAGAGAGAGCAGGGGCGGTCAAAGCACAGGTGTGTCCCAGGCTGAGTGCTCAAGAACAGCTAGAATGATTTGGGTAAAGTAGGAGAAGATGTTCCCTTTACAGAGGGGCAGCATGTCAAGACCTGGAGGTGGGGCTGAACATGGCAACTTGCAGGAACCTCATCGAAGTCAGCCTACTGGAGAGTCTGGCGGAAAAGGGAGTGGGAGAAGACAAGCTGAAGCGAGAGCAGAGACCAGGTCTTGCAGGGTCTTGAATGCCAGGCTGGGAAGCTTGGTTATCATCAGGGCAGTGGGAGCCATGGAAGGTTTAAGCAGGGGAGGGACATGCTCAGAGTTGTGCTTTAGGACGATGGCTTGTCCTGGCTGCTGCGCACAGGGGCAGAATACGAGGCGGGGGGCCAGTGAGGAGGCCAGGCCAGTTATCCCTGCAAATGCCAGGACAGTGGGGATGGAGGAGGGGTGACAAACGGGCGATGATCAGAAGATGGATTTGGGGGCCTTTTAGGAGGTAGAATCAGGAGGACTTAGGCAGACTGGCTGTGAACGTGAGGGGCAGGGAGAGGGTTCCCCTAGAAGCAGACCCTGAGGCAAAGACTCAAGTGCAAGTAGTTTATGTCGGAGGTGATCCAGGGAAAAGAAGGAAGTCAACTCAGGGTGGTTAATGAGCAGATCATCACTGAGGTCATTCCTGTTGGGAACCTCTGGGAGACGACACAGAACCTGCCTCAGAGATGTCCCACCTGAGGGGCAGGGAGCCAGAGCATTTGTCTACCCACTCTAGCTGTCATTGGGTAAAGGCTGATCCTCAAACCTTCTGGTCCTGCTGGCCAAGTGTGCTCCAAAGGCCAGAGAAAGCCCCCGGGCAGCGGCCGAGGCTCCGCAGTGAGAAGCTGTGCAGGTGAGGGACTCGGTGACTGCTGAGGGTCCCGGGCAGGGACCCACCCACAGCATCTGCTGCAGGGCGAAGGAGCCCTGTCTGCTCCCAGTAGGCTGAGCTCCGGTTCTCCAAGGTTGGGGAGGCAGTCTGTGTAGGAGTTGGGAGGATGGGTTTGGATCTGGTGGCCCTAACTGCTCCCCAGCGTCCTCCCCTCAACCCTCAGTCTTTCTTGCCTTGCCCACCCACTGTCCCCAGGTCCTCCTGGATGTGCAGAGCCCCACGCTGATTTCCCTGGAGACTGTGCTCCGATCTCTGGAAATGCTCACTCTGATCAGCTTAGCCAAGTGGTCTGACCCGCACACCCACATCAAGGCAGAGACACTTGGTGTCTCTTTAATAAAATCAAATCCTGTCATCTAGGGTTGGCAGCAGGCTAGAAACACAGATTTAGAATTTACCAGCTTAATGTCTGGTCCTCCAGGCCATAGGGCAGGTGAGGTCACTTCTACCCTCTTTAGGATGGAGCCATCACTTAAAGGAGGGAGGAGGAGATGTCCAGAGACGAGACGAGGAGGAGTAAGTAAGATGAGAAGCAGAGCAGTGTGGTATCACTAAGGCAGAGGGAAGATGGGCCTGGGAGAAGGAGGGACAGGGCTGCAGGCTCAGAGCTGGTCCCAGGAGGCAGGGCCTGTCCCCACTGGCCCCAGGAGAGGTCAAAGAGCCCTTGGTTAAACTGCCTGGCAGCAAACCTGCTTCCTCTTCCCTCTCCCAGGCTCAGAAGCCCGAGCAGTTGGCAGGTGTCCAGCGAGACCCGGTGCTGGATGATCTACGCCTGGCGTTCCCACAGCTCCTGAGACTTCCCGTTGTCCCTGTCAGCCCCAGCCTTGGTGTGCCCATGGCCTCCTGTCAAGGCCAGTGCTGCTCTTTCAGCCCAGCCGTAGCTCCAGGACCCCTGGACCCCACATGGCTCCCAGTTGCCCTGTCAGTCTAGCAGCCATGGCCAGCCCTTGTGCTGAACAGGAACACCCCTTCCTGGAAGTTGCCGCTTTAACATTCCCACCACATTCCGGCTGCCTAATCAAATGTTAATTCACAAATTCATGACCCAGGAATCCTGCCTTGGCAGCTCTTCGTCTGAGCTCTGGATTCTTCTCCTGTGTCTAAGCACATTGACGGGATACCCCACGCAGCTCCCTCCTATCAGACCCATGCCCACCAGAGCTGCTTATGATACAAAAGTTAATATGCTCTCTGGCAGCATTAAAAGGAGCATGGTGCCTATGACAAAGGAGGTGATAGTCCACAGAGATCTGCTGCTCAAACTGCCTGTGGAGCCCCAGGACCTCTGCAACATTGTCTGCTGCCCCTGGGACTGCAGGGACACAGAGGGTAATGAAATCAACACGTGTAACAAGAAACCAAGTTAATGAGAGTCAAACCTTGGGATCAGGGGGCAAATCTTTCACCTTGGTACCAACAAGTACCTGTCCCTTTTAAAGCAGACTTATTGAGTCTGAGATTCAACTGGACATTATCATTTGACAAAATAGTTTAAACTTCATAGTGAAGAAAAAGTTGATGTTTTCATTCATTTCTGCTTTTTAAGAAATCAAGAAATCAATATTGAACGACTAGAAATGACCTGTCTATTCATAGGGAACTGGTTAAATAAATTATGATTACTAAAACAGAACAAGGAAGCTTTTTATGTAGAAAGACCTTCAAAAAATCTTCAGAAGAAAGCTAGGTGTAGAAATATGTGTATAGTTTGTAGCCTTTTGTGTATAAACGAGGAAAAAAAGGACACATAGCTTTTAGGGCTTATATATGCATATAACTATCTGGGAAGATAAAGAAGTAATCACTATTTATTAGGGCCAATAAGAGGAAGACTCTTCACTGTGTACTTTTTAGTATTTTTTTGTTTGAACCTAGTGAATGCATTATTTAGTTGAAAATTAAGTTAAAAAGAAACATATCACTTTCTAAAATCAAGATGTCACATTTAACAAAGGTGCCCCAAATGCTGGGGGCTGATGGTGTCCCATTGTTGAGAAAAAATGGGAAGTTTTCATAAACAAGGATTGATATAGGGATTTACCATTTTCTAAGTAGTTTTGCATAGGTTAACATATTAACCTTATTAAGCCTTTTATAGCGCAGTCGATTACTCCCATTTTTCAGAGGGGGAAACAGGCTCAGAGAGGTGAACGGTCTTGCCCCAGTCTCCCCCACCCTAAGTCTTGGAGCCTGGGAGCGGGACAACAGGAACAAAAGAGAGAGCAGAGCACAGAACAAAGCCCACAGAGAATAACCCCTGGGCTGAGCAGGCCTGGGTTTAGATTCTGGCTCTTCTACTGATAGCTGTGTGACAAAGGCAAGCTCCTTCACCTCTCAGCGCTCTAGTCACTTAGTCACTTGTAAAATAGGGCTAATAATTCTGTTCCCCTGACTGACTGAGATAGTGTATGTAAAACTCTTAGCACAGTACCTGGCACAAATAATCAAAATGTTTAACTTTTTTTTTTTTTTGACACAAGGTCTCACTCTGTTTTCCAGGCTGGAGTGCAGTGGCATAATCACAGCTCAGTGTAACCTCCATCTCCCAGGCTCAAGTGATCCTCCTGCCTCAGCCTCCTGGGTAGCTGGGACTACAGTCATGTGCCGCCATGCCTGGCTAATTAAAAATATTTTTTTTTGGTAGGGACAGGGTCTTGCCATAGTGCCCAAGCTGGTCTCAAACTCCTGGCCCTGAGCGATCCTGCGGCCTTGGCCTCCCAAAGTGCTAGCATTACTGGCGTGAGCCACCATACCCGGCTCAAAACTTTGAACTACTGAAGTGTTTTGTTTAAATAACAGAACCAGATATTCCAATTCAACTGATAGTTCATGGACTCCCTATATGTCTGTCACATAAATTAAGAAGGGGAGAAGCACTGGAGAATTGAAAGAAGTATAGGAAACCATCTTTGCCTAAATGATGCTTATGGTCATGTTGGTGAAACAAACTGTAAGTCAGTCCATAGACCTTTTCTGGGAATACACTTTGTCATTGCCAATAGGCAGCTTATTTTTCCACACTAAACCTCACTGTAAAA
This sequence comes from Lemur catta, assembly GCF_020740605.2. Lineage (NCBI taxonomy): Eukaryota > Metazoa > Chordata > Mammalia > Primates > Lemuridae > Lemur > Lemur catta. Next base: position 59,008,364 of record NC_059134.1, read on the forward strand.
TTAAAAAGCAGATGAACTGTTATCCAGTTTTATGTGTAGTAGTTTTAAATGACAAGTAACAAAATTCACAATAAGAACTAAATGTTTTTTTCAGAATATTTGATGCCATTTTAAATAATACTGTGTGCAATGTTTGCACTGCCAACCACTCTCTACTCTGACTGAGGTCCTGGGTACATGTCTAGGCCTCCTCCAGTCATCCTGTATCAATGCTGTTTTTGGCATTAATGGTGCCAAAATGGTGGTGTTGTCATGTGCTCTTTTCATTATCTAATGTTTTATTGTATTGACATCGATGACACTCCCTTTGGGCTTCTGGAAATCTGCAGACCAGACAGATACTAACAGATTAGTGCTGAACTTCACTGAAAATGATAAGAAACAGCAGACATTCCACAATGTGTACGTATATCAAAACACCGCATTGTACCCCCTAAATATTTACAATTATTATTTGTCAATTAAAAGTAAAAATTTAAATTAAAAAAAGAAACACCAGAATTGTTCTTTACGGCTTATTATTTTTTCCAAAAGTTTGAGAATAAGGGGATGCAGCACGCATCTTAGAGGAAAAACTCCTGACTTCTTCTGTCTTGACAGGGCCACACAAGTCCTTACTCACCAGGGAGACTGGGTTGTGCGGAAACACCTCCACCTGCCACCACTTGAGGGTGTGGCTGGCAAAGGCTCTCAGGTGTCGTCATTCTCAGAAGGGACAAGAAAGGCCAGAAGAACAAAAGCAAGGGTAGTAAGGACGATAGCACAAAAGGTTGAGACCAAGGTGGCTTGGGTCCACGCTGACCTCTCACACAGGCCGGAAGGGAGGAACTTCATTGCAATCCTGCTGCCTCTTGCAGTAAGAAAGCCAATGACAGGAGAACCCCTTCCACAGTATTTGGCCCTTCTGGGTTTAGGTAAGAAGACTGCAGTGCTCAGCTTTTCTCCAGGTGATATATGGACTCCAGGATTTGGAAAAGAGCAGGAGACAGAGGGGTGCCAAAGCACAATGAAAAAGTGTCTATGTCCCTTGTATGAGTTTGACGTGTCATCGCATTTCTGTTGTTTCGTATGGATTTAACACTCACTCCTCTCCCCTCCTGCCTCCCTCCCACCGCTTCTCACTCCAGCTCCCTGTGAGCAGAAGCTGGAGGAAATGGAAAAGCCTTTGAAATAGGGAATATACTGAAATGGGATTGTGATTTAAATGCTCTTTGGGTGTCCCTCTTTCCCAGACAACCCTGATGTGGACAATGTCCTCTGCGGACACCCTCCAACTCATGCGGCATCTCTCACGGGCCAGATGTGTGAGTTCTCCGTGGAGGGAGCGGCAAGGCCGAGGAGAGGGGTGGTGATCAGCACGGATCACAGAAGAGGGGATTTGGAAGTGAGACTTGGAGGAGGCAGAGGCGCCTACCACGTGAGCAAGGGAGTGAGAAGGACAATGCAGATGAAGGGGCAGGCACTGCGGGAAAGGCAGGGTGCCCAGAATGGGGTCTGCATGCGCCCGGGGCCTGTGGTACTCCCCAGGGATGCTGCTCAGCTGCTCTGATTTTTCTGGAAGCCCAAGGCCATTTCCTAATGTATTTAATAATAAGCAAATAATCTGGCGTCTGCTCAGCTCAGTCCATGGTCTTAGAACAAATCACCCAATTAAAAGGCCATAATAGGGGAATTTAGGGGAACTCAGGGGAAGAGTAGAAATCCATTGATCAAATCAACACCCAGATGTCCTGGGGCTGGTTTGTGACTGGCTGTGACGGAGTCCTTCCCTCCACTCTGCTCAGTCCTCTCCCCGATGCTGCCCTAGACCCAGGGACCTTCCTGCCACCCTGGCACCACCCTCTACTCCTCCACCCTCACCCACCGACCAGCCGCGTGGCCCCTCACCATACCTTCTCTAGGTGTCAGGTTAGTTTCTCCCACCACCTCCTCCCATGGGATCCATCAGGAATCCTGTCGGCTCTCCCTTCAAAATACGTCTGGCTTTGGTCTCCTTCTCCCCACCTCCATTGCTGCCACCTGGTCCTGGTACCCAGCTTGAGCTCCCGCCTGGATTCTGCAGCGGCTCCTCCCTGCTCTTCCGACTTCTGCCCTTGCCCCACTGTGGTCTATTCTCACACACGGGGCTGACCCTGCTAAAATGTGTCACATTCTATCTCCTGCTCAGAAGCTCACCACGGCTTCCCACCTCACTCACCGTCCTACCAGATCTCCCCCACCTCTGGCCCCCTCTCCTCTCCTCCTGGCCCACTTCACCCCGGCCACAGGCCTCCTTACACTGGTGGCCAAGCCTTAGGGCCTTTGCACTTACTGGTCACTCTCTCTCTGGAAGGCTCCTTCCCATTGGCTAACTTGCACACCTCCTTCATGTATTTGCCCAAACGCCCCTTTTCACCCTCTCCTGAGGTTTCACTTGATCGCTCTATTTAAAATTGCACCCTCCCTGCCCTCCCAATCCCTCTTCCTGCTCTGTTCCCCCCAAGCTCTGACACACCATATAATTTACATTTTATTATGTTGCTTATTATCTCTTTCCCCCCACTAGAATGTAAGCTCAAGGGCTGCATCTTCATCTTTCTGATTCACTGATGATTTCCGAGTACAAAGATGTAGAGCAGTACTTGGGATATAGTAGGCACTTTTACATATTTGTCAAATAAATGAATGAATGAATCAATAATATAATAATAAGGTTCCTGCCTCAAAAGGCCATTGTGGAGCTTATATGAAATAATTAATTTGATTTGCTTTGTAAAGGAAAAGAATTAATATATAATGCTTATCCACTGGTAATAGATATTCTGCAAAACAGTTTACACAGTTTATCTCTATTTCTCACTACAAACCTTTTTCATTCATTCACTTATTCCACAAGTAATTTTTGTGCACCTACTATGTGCCAGGCACTGTTTTGGGCACTGAAGATAAAGCAGTGACCAAAACAGTCAGAGACCTTGTCCTCTAGGAACTTTCATTCTAGCAGTGGGAGACAGACAATATAAATAAAATGTGACATGGGTATAATTATCCTTTTTTTTTTATGATGAGGAAACTGAAGTGCCCAAGGTCACCCAATTAGTGAGTGGCAGAGAAGGGATTCTAATGCAAGTCCCTGCGACCCCAGGGTTTCTTTACTTTCTATGCTTCATGAATGAGGGCATCCAGGCTTAAGTGGAATAAGAGCTTGTGGCTAAGAGGTGTGTAGGTCTAGAGCGAGGATGTGAGGGGTGTTTCTGGAGGGCTGGCTAAGACTTCCCCTCTCATCTTTATGCTTCTCACTCCACCCAGGGGCCCAGCCCATGGGCCTCGCCTTCCACATGACTTCCACATGCTTCAGACACATTTGACCTACAGACATGCTGGTGGGATCCAAATTGCAGCATCTCGTGGGGGGTGAGTGGACCCTAACTTCTGCCCAGATTCATTCACAGGGGAGCTAGGAGGACCAACCTAGCTGGTCACACTTCCCAGGGGATGGATTTCAGGTTTGGAAGCTGTCCTGTGAGAAGACAGGGACTTCTAGGGGCATAGACAGGACAGAGTCTCTGATGGGAGTGGGGCCACTGGAGTAGGGCGGGGGGAGGGAGTTGGGGGTGGCCATCCTGGAGTAAGTGCATGGTTGTACCCTGCCCTGGGCTGAGCAGATATGCTCTGTGCCCCTGAGGCCGAGCTAGGGAGGCACAGGGCTCCTGTGAAGAGGAGGAAAAGGGGTTGCCCAGCAAGGCATGATCTCCACCTCTGGCGGGGCAGTGGGGATGGGAGATGAACATGGCTTGGTCAGGCACCATCACATTTTTGGCAAGTCAAGGTGTATTGGCAAGTCACGGTGTGCAAATTGTGTTCTCTCTTTCAATTCTCAGTCCTACCTTTCCACCACCACCCCACCCTCAACAGCCTGGCTGACAGCCTGGTCATTTTCTGGACCCCAGCCCCAGTTTCCTGCCCGTGCTGCCAGTTCTGGCCACCAGGGGGCAGCAGCACAGCGTCAACCAACGTGGGACCCTCGGTAGACTGAACAGCCAGGAAAGAGCCCAGAGCCAGCTCTGAGAACGAAGGAAGGGCTGAAGCCCTAGACTGTCCCGTCTGCCTCCCTTTGCTCCCAGGCATTCTGGAGACAGGGAGAAAAAAGGGGACAGTGACAGGGGAGGGAGAGGGGCTCCACAATGCTGGCAGCGGGATCCTCTCTTCACACCCCATCTCTCAATGCCATGCCCAAGCCTGTCCACTTTCACCTCCTGGTTTTGGTCTGACCTCCTGGCAGCCCCTTGTTGTCCCTCTGTGACCTGACCGCCCACCTGTAGCCCTTCTGTCTCCAGGTATCACTTGGCACCTGCCAGAACTACCCCCCACACCCACTCTCCCTTGAACACAGACGTGATCACGCAACACAAACACGCGTGTGCGCACACGGACACAGCACATACTGTGTGTCAGCTCTGCAGCCAGCTTTTAATTTCCTGCCCCACAGTTTTACAATCACTTTGGTCACAAAGGCTGATCTAACAGTTTAATCCTGCACAAGGGGGGACTTTTCACATGGCTGCTGATTTGGAATTTGGCTCCAGGACATAACTCTGAGGACACACGGGAAAATAGCCCACTTTCTAAAGAAACTTGAAAACAAATGGGGCTAGACACCCTCCCAGAGTTCCTTGCCCCAAATCTCTACACCTCCACCCTGCCCCCACACGCTGAGCCCCGGGCTCCGTGAACTTGAAGACATCTTTGCAGTGCGAGACCTCAGCCTGGCAGGGAGGGGGCGGGGTGCAAAGGGGACAGGCTTCTACACCCCAAGCCCAGTGAAGGGGCAGTCTAGGAAAATCACTCAGGGGACTGGGAGGTATCTGTCAGGGTCTCAGCAGGAAAGACATAGCACATGCGAATTGGGTAACTTTGGGATACTTTAATGAAGAGACTTTTTCACAAAGATGTTGGCTGAAATTTGGAGGGTTCCTTGCAGGGGACATTAATGGCCAGAGAAGCAGGGACAGTGAGGGAGGGCCTAGCAGTGCCAGGGAAGACACACTTTCCTCCCTTCTCTCCCCACCCTGTGCCAGCACCTAGAGGAGAGAGGGACCCAGAGGAGGAGTGAGGACGGTCCTCCCAGCATAGGGGAAGAGGAGGGGTGAGCATTAAATCAGGTAGGGGACCGAAATTTTAAACTCAACTTTATTTGTTACACAGAAGTGACTTGAAGTTTTGTAGTTTGCCAAATATCCAGTCCATGCATGGGAAAGGGACATCACCCATTACTGAGCAGGCATCATGGATGGGAGGAAAATGAGACAGTTGTGTGTGTGTGCCTTACTGCCTTCTCACCGTCCGTGAACTGAGGAAAGAGGTCTTCCCTGTTTCCTTTACAGATGAAGGAACTGAGCTTGCAGTCACAGAACTGCTGGTGGCTGAACGAGGCTAGAACTCTGCTCTTGCCTCAGCTGCCCTGTGTCCCCAGCCCTCCGTCTTTCCCCAAAGCTGCTACTTGGTAACCTTGAACTCAGTGCAAGCTAACGCCACTGTCTTAGCTTGGGCTGCTATAACAAAATGCCATAAACAACAGACATTTATTTCTCAGAGTTCTGGAAGCTGGAAGTCTGAGATCAGTGTGCCAGCACGTCGGGTTCTGGTGAAGCCATCTTCCAGACTGCAGAGTACCAACTTCTCGTCGTAGGCTCACATGGTGGACAGAGAGTGGGAGAGCTCTCTGGGTCCCTTCTATAAGAGCACTAATCTCATTCATGAGGGCTCCACCTTCAGGACCCAATTACCTCCCAAAGGCCTCACCTTCTACACCATCACCTTGGCAGTTAGGATTTCAATATATGAAGAGGGGGGCATAGACATTCAGTCCATAACAGCCACGTTTGGTAAAACCAGGACTGAATGGGGAGAATGGGCTTTAAGTTCAGGCCTCTGCACTGAGCTCACTGCTTCGAGGTCAGAACCCAAGATGCACCCCTCCCACCCACACCACCCAGGCTTCTTCCCGGGTTGCCCATCCTGGACTTGGAAGGTGAGCTCTCAGCTCCAGGAGACACAGACTAGAGATGATGAAGTTGGCCAAGGCAGTGGGAGCAGCAAGAGAGCCCTGGGCTCATGTCCAGGCTCCACCCTGACTGCTGTGTGACTCTGGGCAAGGTATAGCCCTCTCTGGGCCTCCAGTCCCACTGAGCAGCCAAATAATCCCTGGGGCCCCTGCTGGGAGGAAAAATTGATTCCAACTGGTCGCATCTCCCAGGGTTCTCATGTGCCGTTTCACAATGCCCTTCAGGAAACCATGTCAGGGAGGGGAGGTGAGGAGCAGGCCAGGGAGGCCCAGAGGGTAGAGACAGGGATATTTTAGGGCAGGTGGCTCCCCCACGTCACTGCTGGACAATGGTCCAGGGAAGTCATTGTGCTGGGACTGGAAAGTCCTTTTCTGACTTTATCTGCAAGGGCTGAAAATAGTCCAAGGTTGTGGGTGGAGCCCCTGAGGACAGGGTTTGGGGCCAATGAGTGACTGGCCCTGCCTGGCCCATTGTCCCTGGCTAGGACAGGGCAGAGACTGGACACTGGGTTGGACTAGAGCCAAGACAGAGGAAAGCCCAGGAATCCCCTACTGGAGGAAGAGTGGCTGGGCAGGGCCAAGCCCCATCAAATAGGGGGAAACTGAGGCCCAGAGGGGAGCAGTGACTCACCCAAGTCACAGGGTGCGTCAGGGCAGAGGAGGATGAGAGTTTGACTCTGGGGCTCAGTCCTCACCCCCACCCCTCATGTGCACAAGCACATCCCCACCCTGTGGCCCAGTCACTCCTGGCCAAGCTACACCCTCCACCCTGCAGGAGCTTCAGACTTTGCACCGTGTGGCACTGTGCAGCGGCAGCGGAGTCACTTCACCTCTCTGGTCACTTGATGCCAGGAGAGGCCCACTGCCCCCACTCTAGTCCTCAGAACCAAGAGCCTGGTGCGTGTCGGGAATGGCGGGGGAGCCGCTGTTGCTGTGCCTGTGATGAGGATGTCACAGCCGAGGTGGCGGAGCTGGAACGCGGGAAGCTAGGTCTCTAGGCTCCAGAGTGTGGCCCAGAGAAGGCAGGCAGGTGGCCTCCAGTCACACAGCAAAAGTTGCCCATTCACTGCCTGCCCCGTACCTCTCCAGGTCAGTCCTGCCACACTTGATCTCCCGACTCTTGGCTGAACTAAGGTGTGGCTGCAGACCACCACGGCGGGCACCGCCATTCAGGGAGAAACAGCTCACCTGCTGCCACGGGTGGGCGGGAGCTCGCTAGCCTGCAGGGGCCTCTCTTCCTCCTCCCACTGTCCCCTCTCCCTGGCCCTCCCACAGCCAGGCACCTGGACAAGGCTCTGTAAACAACTCAGGCCAGGCAGGGCAGAGGCTGGTCCCACGCCTCCCCCCAGGATGGACCTGCTTCTGTCCTCCCACCTCCACGGGGGGTCCCCAGAGATGTCAGGCCCCCTGTCCCACGCTGCCCGGGCACACTGTCCTCTCGTTCGAAATGTTTATCCCAATGTGGTTACATGTTAAGTGACGTCAACTCCGTGAGGCAGGGCCCAGCCGGTTTGCCTCTGTAGCTCAGGGAAGCCCCCCAAATGCCCTATGCGGGAGGTCGTATCTCATTGAAGAAATGAGAAAACTGAGGTGCTGCAACACTAAGCAACTTGCCCAAATTGCCACAGCTGGAAAAGTAGAGAAAACATTCAAACCAAGGCGATCTGGGTGTAACATATGTGCCCTTAACCCCATCCCCGCTACACTGTCCCTCTCATCTTGAATTGTGTGACATGTCACTTACAGCCCCTCCCGCCCCGAGGGGCTTGTGTGTGCTGTAGGACACTAGAAAGGGCCTGAATCTGGACATCGGGTGGCCCTGGACTCAATCTCAACTCACCCACCCTCTGCCTGTGCGACCTGCCCGAGTCCTCCCTTGTCACCCCATGTCCCATTTCCGCATCTGCTAAACGGGGATGATGTTGTCCGTGTCACAGGGCCGTTGTGGAGAACACATATGTGAGAGAGTGGCGCCTGGAACATGGGTCAATACATCGGTTCCCTCCCCCATGTGCCTGATTCTAAACACATCAGCCCAAATCTGCCATGACAAGGGTGGCAGAAGGGTAGATTTATTTGGTGGCTTTACCTGAACCAAGACTGAAGCAACTGTGTGTGGAGAGCATGTTGTCTGTGGACTCTCCTAACCTTGGAGGGTGAGAGTGAGGACGTCCTCTGGACTCCCCCTCCCTCCTGGGTGCCGGGACATCTGCCACCCAGGGCAAAGACCACTATGTGCCACACAGCCCCAGTGGGAACAGCTGCGGTGGGCACATCGGCAGGCACCCCCACCACCTGACTCTCTACCCTCTCCCGCCTCCCACCCCCTGCCCATGCCCCTGCCTCAGTTCCAGGGCTCTGCTCTGTTCCCTGGCCGGGAAGAGCTGGGCAGTGTGGGTGACAGCAGGATTCCCACGATGGCACCGACCTGCACTGAAGCAGCAAGAGCAGCCTGAGCCCCTGGCTCACATCCAGGCGCCGCGCTGACCTGCCCAGTGACCTTGGGCAAGGCCCCGCCCCTCGCTGGCCTTGAGTCTGCAGCTGGCCTGGATAATCCCTGGGGTCCGGTCCCATGGCTGGGCGACTCACTTGCCCTTTCACAGTGGCCTTCATGAGTCAACAGCCCCAGGAAGTGATGTCAGGGTGGGGAGGTGGGAAGGGGCAGGGAGGCCCGGAGAGTAAGAGGAGATATTTTGAGGGCAGGCAGGTCCCCCCACGTCACCGCTGGACAATGGTCTGGGGCTGGGAGTGGAAAATCCTGGTCTTACTTGGGCTGAAAATAGCACAAGGCAGCAGGGCAGCAACCTCACCCTCAAGGCGTGTGCCTGGGCACCAAGCAGCAAGGCCGATGTTATACCTAGGGGCCAGGCAGTCCAGCTGGGGTCCAGAGGTGGGGGCGTGGGCCTGTCCCTGGTCCCTGAGGGTCTCCGTTCCCCACCCCCACCCACATCTGCCACAGGATTAGATGGTGAAGAAGCCCCTCCTCTGGTGCTGGGTTCGTAGGGTCTCCAGGGCAGCTGCAGGAGGGCTAGGTGGGCAGGACCTGAGAGGAACGGGACCTAAGGGACCTTGGGGCTGTGGCTGCCATAGCCCCACCCCCAAGCAGAGATGAGCACTAAGGACCCCCAAAGTCATGAGGTACAACCCTTGCCTCCAGGTCTAAGCAGGTCTGAGAGGGTCAGAACTCAGCACTCACGCTCTTGGCCTGCAGGGGAGGGGCGCCCTGTAAACTGGGATGGGGTTCAGCCAGAGCAGCAGCTGGTAGGAAAGAGATAGGCTTGGGCCTGCGGGAAAGGTCAAGGACAGTGTGTAAGAGGCAGTCACTAAGAAAGCTCAGAGGGACTCTGGCGACATTAACAGAAGTATAGAACCTAGAATGTGGGAGGTGAGTATCTCACACTATTCTGGGCAGGTCACCCACATTGTACAATGCAGAGTTATCATTTGGGTGATAACTGTGATGAGTCTCTGCCACATGAGGGAGCTGTGGAGTCAGGCTCTGAATAGAGCAACCCCTGGAGGTGCCCTGCCTTTGACAAGGCAGAGTGGGAAGGGTAGAGAAGTTGTAGGAGGTAGGCAGAGTTGGCCCACCGGGCAAGGGCTCTCCCAGAGGGAGAGCAGTAAGTCCCTGTCTTTGAGGTCAAGAGTGAGGCCTGTCAGCTTTGTCCTGCTGCCCAAAGGCTAGGTGCTGGAGCCCATCCAGCTGAGCTCCACAAATTGTCTCAGAGTAGTCCCAGCTGGACCCAGGACCTGTCATGGGTGAGACCTATATCCCTCATTTTAAGCCCTGATCAAGCCTGAGCACCAACCATCCTGCCACACAGCTGGGATTTTGCCAGAAGGCAGGGGCTGCGAGGGAAGAGGAGTGAGTCTCTCTCACACTTACCCCCGGTGCAAGGGAAGCCTCATGGTCAGGGCAAGGAGGGAGCCTGCTTTGGCCTCCTTGAGGCCCAGCCCCAGTCTCGAGCCTGTACCCACTGTCTGCCTGCTTATGGTTCCCACACACCGTGCTCTTTTGCCCCCATGTCTTTGCCCAGGATGTATCCTGCACCTGCGTGTTCTCCTGGGGAACTGCTTTCCTTGGAAGCTACAGATCAGGAGTCTCCTGCTCCGTGAGTCCCTGGCACACAGCCCCATCCACTCAGCATTACCCAGTGGTGTGCTGGAGCAACCTGTACCTGCTTGCAAGAGCCAACAGTCAACTTTTCAGGGATTTTACAAGGAGGTGGACATCAGGTTTGTAGTTTGAAATTGGCCATGGTAGGAATATTCGCACCATGGCAATCGGCAATGCTACAAATAAGGGGGTCCCCTCACCCCCCTGGAGATCCAGTTAACTGGATTAACATTTACCAGCAAGTGACTGGTCATCACCTAAACTAAGGCATCCCAAGGACTGGGACCCCACCTGACTCCTCTATGCTCGGCACAGAGCCAGGCACAGGAGCCAGTTGGCTTTAAAGTGGGGTTGATCTGGGGTCTGGAGAGGGGATCCCTGATGTGAGACTGTTAACAAACCCCCAAGGGGGGTTTAATGTTCACTGCATAGAAAGCCAATTATTGAGATAATGAGGATTGTCAAGGAAGAAAGGATTTATTTTAGTGGACATGTCAATTGGGAGGTTAGGAGGTATAAACCGGTTTAAATCCCCGACCAACAGGGTCAGGGGGTTTTTTTGGAGATGAAATGAATAATGCATCAGGGGAGTGAGCATCACTGCATGTTTGGGGTGGAGTGCAGAGCACACAGGCACGGTGAGAAATCATGTTAGTACATGTGTCCCATGATCAAAAAGGGATACGTCCCTCCCAGAGCAGGGATTTTAGTACTATAATGAGCTAGGGGTTAATACTGGTCATTCTTTTAGCCTAGTGTGTACTCTCAGTGGGTCTTTGGGCACCATCTGTGGTGGAGAATTGCTTATCTTGTGTTCTCTGGACAATAAGTGGTGTAAGGGTGTGTAGTTATCTCGTGGCTACAAGGAGGTTCTGCCATTTCTGGGAAAGAAACTCAGAAGGGAATGCATCAGTCCAAGAGAAAGTTACAAAGTTCAGGTAAGCAAATCGGCCTGGGAACTGAAAATATAGAGAACTACAAAAAAACCTATGAAAAATGTTTTCTTGCTTACGGAACTGGTTATAAGACTACCCCTGAGACCACTAGTCGGAAGGCAGGTGGCAGAAGACGACAGATTGGAGAAGGGACCCTTGTGTGGGTGTTGAAAGTTTCCCAGACCATATCCCCGTCCTCGGACCACACAATAGGGCACAGCTTGGCAGGCAACAAAACCTTTAGTATAAGTTACAGCTTCACACTGGCTCCCGTCCCGGGGGAGCCTCTAGAGGAGTCTGTGACATCAGTCCCCAGATGTTCATCACTTGGGCAGGGGGTACTCCTCCAGCTGAGTCCACTGTGGCACCCAGTCCTGCCCCAGACCACCATGGGAACGCAGCGTGACTACTTACCAGGGTCCTCCAGCCAACCTGTGACTCTGCCCCCACCCCAGGTGGCTCAGACTCAGACCTTGCTGTGTGACCTTTGTAAGACACCTTCCTCTCTGGGCCTGTTTCTCCATTTGACTTAAATAGACTGGACTCCAGCCTGGGTACCTTGGCAGGTACAGCCAGCTAATCTGCATGGGAGTCAGGCCAGGGGCAGCACTGGCCATGAACACTGGACTTTCTTGAAACCTTATTCCCCCAATCACACATACAAATGATAAGTGGGGACTGTGGCTATGGGGACAGTTGACTCTCTTCTGGACCATGGAGGAGGGAGTATCTTGAGCCCCTGCTACATGACAGAGCAGGGGGTCATGGCTTCCTTTATCATCTAGCATGAGTCCCTGATGGTCCCTATCTGGGGAGACCATGCCACTTGCACAAGTCCTGGTCCTCAACATCTCCCCTTCTCTCCAAATAAACTTGCACAGGCCCAAAGGGTTCAGGACCTACAGCTGGATATCCTTAGTGTTCTGGCTACCGGCTGGCGTGGACTCAGTCCGCCTGGAGTCTTCACTGCTGGCTGACACATCTTCTGCCCTCCGGAGGTCAGGTCTGTCCGACCTTCGCAGGCCCAGCCTGCGACGAGCCCGGGCAGTGGGGGTGGGGTCTGTGGGTGGTTTGGCGTCCCGGGCGAAGCGCACGAGCCTCTGCCCAGCCAGGAAGTAGAGCACGGGGTCAAGGCAACTGTTGGCGCTGGCCAGCGGCCGGGTGATCTTGTAAGCCGTGTTGATGGCGTCCAGGGTGCGACAGCTGAGGTCCAGCGAGCGGAAGGAGTAGTAGAGGGTGCGGGTGACGTGGAAAGGCAGGAAGCAGAGGGTGAAGACCGCCAGCACCACGGCGATGGTGCGCACCGACTTGCGCTTGGCCCGCGGCAGGCCTCCCGTGGTCCCATACGCCGGCTTCAGCAGCCGCCGTGCCATGAGCACGTAGCAGACCAGGATGACGGCGAAGGGCGCCGCGAAGAGCAGGCCCAGCATGACGGAACTGTAGGCCACGAAGTGGCTGAAGAGCTCGGGCGCCGACGTGTCGTGGCAGGTGATGCGGCTTCCGCGGGTGCTGGTGGTGACGAAGTAGAGCACGGGCGCCTGGCAGGCTAGCACCAGCGCCCACACGGCCGCCGCCACCCGGCGGGCGTAGCGGGCCCGGCCCCAGCGCAGGGAGCGCAGGGGGCGCAGGACGCCCAGGCAGCGGTGCACGCTGATGCAGGTCAGGAAGAGGATGCTGCAGTATAGGTTGGTGTAGAAGAGGAAGCGTACCAGCTTGCAGAGCACCGTGCTGAAGGGCCAGTGGTCGCCGCGGGCGTAGTAATAGACCAGCAGCGGCAGGGAGGCCGCGTACAGCGCGTCCGACACGGCCAGGTGGAACATGTACGTGGTGGAGGCGTTCCAGGTCTTGAGGCGGCACAGGAAGATGTAGAGCGCCGCGGCGTTCAGACCCAGCCCGAGCACGCACACCGCTCCATAGGACACGGGCAGCAGCAGGTACTTGAAGTCCTCGTTGAAGCGGCATTTGTAGCCCAGCTCATCCCCATCCCAGGTGCCATTGATGGTGCCATTCCCGGGGCCTTCCGCCATCGCCCTGCAGAGACCGGGGAGTGGGGAGAACAGTCAGGGTCACGGGAGGCTTTGCCAGGGGGCCTGACACACCCACCTGACCAGGGCCTCGGTTGCCATCCGACGTGGATCTGGACCCAGAACCTCCAAATCCTGGAACCTGGAGGATGCACGAGATCCGCAAATGTAAGGAACATATGATTCTCAAACTTTAGAACAGAGGTAGGGAAACTGTAGCCCAAAGCCCAGACCCAGCCCACCAGTCTGTTTTTGGAAATAAAGCTTTATTAGAATACAGCCATACCCATCTGTTAACAAAGACCATATGGCCTGCAAGATCTAAAATATTTGCTATCTGACCTTAAAAAGTTTGCTGACCCTGCTCTAGAACTTCGGGATCACAAAGTTCTACATCTAGGATTCTGAGTTCTACAGTCTGAGGAGTTGGGAGTGCCAGAGGAGTATAGTCTCAGATCTATGGGAGGGGGCCTTCCCGGCTGGCTGGCCCTGCTTCACAGCCAGTGCCCACTGCCTGCGGAGGCCTTTCTGGCCGGTGGGCAGCCCGTAGCCTCCCGGGGGCACTGCCAACTTCCTTCCTGCAGCTCATCTTCCCACTCCCTGGGAGGCTCTGGTCCTGTGCCTGGTATTTTGGTATTTGAGGAAATATTTCCAAGGATCTCCCTCTTCAGTTATTCATTTAATCACTCAGTAAATATTTTTTGGATATTCCTATATTCTGGCACTTTCTACATCTGCAAACAGAAGTCATGACCCCAAGACCTGTGAGGCTACCAGATGGGACAGTGACCCTACTGAAGAGTCTAGGGAAGTCTGTGGTGGAGACGGGGATGGGAGGGGAGGGCAGAGAGGGACTTCTGTGAAGTTTCTTCCACGCCTACCTAGTTTCTCTTTCATGACATTCCCCTACCTTGTCCCTAGTGAGCATATGACACACCCATGGGGACTGAGTGCCCAGCAGACAGTGAGTGCCCAGACAGCTTATCCACCTTCCTCTTCTCCCCACCCCTACCAGCGTCAGCAAGAATAGCTCTCTCTCAGCTGGGATGCAGGGGACAGACCCCAGTCTGGAGGGCAGAGATGTGCCCAAAGTTCCCAGAAGGCAGGCTGGAAATCACAGCAAAAGTCCCAGGTGGGCAGGTTTAAGAAAAACGCAAAGAATAACTTTCTAGGCCGGGCCTGGTGGCTCATGCCTGTAATCCTAGCACTCTGGGAGGCCAAGGCGGGGTGGGGGGTGGGGGGGAATCGCTCAAGGTCAGGAGTTCAAGACCAGCCTGAGCAAGAGTGAGACCCTGTCTCTACTAAAAAGAGAAAGAAATTATCTGGACAACTAAAAATATATAGGAAAAATTAGCCGGGCATGGTGGCACAGGCCTGTAGTCCCAGCTACTCGGGAGGCTGAGGCAGAAGGATCACTTGAGCCCAGGAGTTTGAGGTTGCTGTGAGCTAGGCTGACGCCACGGCACTCACTCTAGCCCGGGCAACAGAGTGAGACTCTCTCAAAAAAAAAAAAAAAAACAGAAAAAAAAAAAGAGTAACTTTCTAACAGGGTAAAGGTACTACTATGTGTGCTTTATTAAAGTTACTTCATTTAATCCTTACCATATGCTCTGGGAGTCAGGTCACCACCCCCAGTTTTCTAATCAAAAGGCAAAGACACAGATCATTTGAGTAATTTGGTCAAGGTGACACAGCTAGGGATGGGCTGCGGTTCCTATCCTGGTCCATCCCACAAGGGAAGGGGCTGTAGGGAGGAGGTAGTGAACTCCCTGTTCATAGAGATAGGCAAACAGCTGTCTAGTAGAGGCTGCAGGAGGGCTTGTGCCCTGTGCATGGGTGTGTCTGGAAGGCTAGAGAGGGCAGATGACATGTGAGTCCTCCCCACCCTGAGAATCTGAGGCTGTACAATTCCCTTCATTTTGGATCCTGGGGTCCTGAGAGGCTGGGACTGGGGAACTCTACAGGGCAGCAACATCCACTCCCTTAGACCCTCAGCTTCCTGCCCAGCCTTGGCCTCCCAGCAGCAGTTAAAGGCCCATGACCTTGAGATTAGGGGGCCTGAGGGAGAATATAGGTCCCTCAGTTTCCCTTCTTTCTCCATTTCCCCCGATCTTCCCTGTTTCCTGTTGTCAGCAAATGTACAACCTAGGAGGAAAGGGACCTGCACCGTTGACACCCCCTCCATGGACCCAGATGGCTCCCCAAAGAGCCAGGGAGGAGCCAAGAGGAGGAGGCAGGGAGAAGCTTATGTGATGCCAGGCTAAGAGGAGACAGGTAGTGGCTGGAGTCTGACAGGGCCAAGTGGCTGGACCCCTCTTGCCCAAGGGTCAGGACAATTCCTGCACCCCACCCTTGCCCCATGCCCCAGCCCAGTGCCAGCGTCTACCTCTCATTGCTGGAACATTGCATCAGCCTTCTTCCTCCAGCCTCAGCCCCCTCCCAAATCCAAATCCAGAGGGGTCTTTGTAAAAGACAAAGTCATTGCCCTACTAGAAACCCTCCTGTGGCTCCTGCCTTCTCTTAGGAGAAAGCCCAGCTCCTTTGTCTGGTACTCTAGGTTTTCTTTTTTCTTTTTCTCTTTTTTTCTTTCTTTCTTTCTTTTTTTTTTAAATGGGATCTCACTGTATCATCCAGGCTGGTCTCAAACTGCTGGGCTCAAGCAATCCTCCTGCTTCAGCCTCCCAAGTAGCTGGGACTACAGGTGTAAGCCGCCACCCCCCCAGCTCCTGGTACTTGAGGTTTTCATAACCCAGCCTCTGCCAACCACATCACCCCCATCCCCTGTGACCTGCGGTTTCCTGAATGTGCTCACCACTCTCCCCTCACAGCCTTAGTTCCTGCGGCTCCTTGTACCTGGATCCAGTCTTTTTTTTTTTTTTTTTTGAGACAGAGTCTCACTTTGTTACCCGGGCTAGAGTGAGTGCTGTGGCGTCACCCTAGCTCACAGCAACCTCAAACTCCTGGGCTTAAGCGATCCTACTGCTGCCTCAGCCTCCCGAATAGCTGGGACTACAGGCATGCGCCACCATGCCCGGCTAATTTTTTCTATATATATTTTTAGTTGTCCAGATAATTTTTATTTCTATTTTTAGTAGAGTTCAAGCTGGTCTTGAACTCCTGACCTCGAGCGATCCACCCGCCTCGGCCTCCCAGAGTGCTAGGATTACAGGTGTGAGCCACCGCTCCCGGCCCTTGAGCCTCATCTCCACTCGCTGAGCTCTTTATCCTTTAGTGCAGCAAACTCTAGTGACTAGAACCTGGCTTCTGGGGTCAGACTGCCTTTGTCTCCCTGGCTGTAAAATGAGCTGGTTGACAGAATCTCCATCATAAGACGGCTGGGGAGATTGAGTAATTCGTGCAAAGTGTTTGGAGCAGAGCCTGGCTCATAGTAGGTACACTGCGGTGTTATGAGCGTCCAGGCTCAGCTCATAAGTGGCCTTTTCCAGAACCCTTTGGGGAGCTCTCTCAGGCCACGGGCGGAGGAGGGGCTGTGGAGGAGATGAGGGGAGACCTCAGAGATGTTTGGGAGGGAGGCTCCGGAGACCGTTTCCAGAGAAATTTGGTGTCAGACACGGTAAGTGTGGGTGGGGATGGGTGCAGGCTGGGGCTGCTGGGTCTGGTGCTTTGGAAGGCAGGCTGGGCATCGCTGGCCCACAGAAGCTGCAGGAGGAGCGTGGAGAGGCCGCAAGTGTGAGACTGAGGAGCTGTAGAGGGGCCATATTCCCTCCTGGGACAGAGCCCTGGCCTGGGACTCAGAAAGCTTAGGTTCCAGTCCAGCTCTGCCACAGAATCCTAGGTGACATCAGGCATTTCCTTCCCTCCCGAGTCTCAGACCTCTCATGGGTCAAATCCCCCAGCTGTGCTCCTGTCCCAGGGCCAAGGCCTGGCTGGCCTCTCCCCAGATTAGGGGAAGGGCCTTCATCTTCCCTTCGTAGTCAACATCTCATTGCTCCGCAACGAGAGTTTCCTGCTAATCACTAACGGTGGAATCTCTGACACTGAGAAGAGGGGTGGAGACTTCCCTGTCTCCCCACGAACTGAGGGAGCTGCCCCTTCCACCTGTTTTAAAACATCCTGGCCTCCACCCTCCCAGGCCAGCTGGGGACTCCATCACTGTGGGCCCTGGGCCAGACTGACCCCGCCCACCCCCTCCTTCCACGGGCTGCCTCACCAACCTGGGAGTATGTCTTTTCCCGCCTCAGCCTCGGCTTTAGGGAGACAGGGAAGTCCCCAGGCCTCTCCCTCAGGCCTCCCCTCTGCCTCTCCTGACCCTGGCTGCCCTTGGGACCTCCCCCCAGGCTCCTAGGGAGCCGGGCTCCACCTGACTTTGTCTAATATCACTCACTAACCCCTTTGGGCCCAGTTCTGGCTGGCCCTGCCCTGAGGAGCTCCCAGTCTGGAGGGGAGGTGTGAGCCATTTAAGGGCCCTTCCAGGCTTCCCCACCTTTGCTCATGCTGTCCTTTCTGTCTGGAACACCTTTCCAGACAGAAATGTCTTCTCAAATGTCACCTTATCTCTGAAGCTCTCCCCCTCTACCATCACCCCTCAGGGCATTCCTTGCTGGTAATTTGTCCTTCCAGCCTCTAATGCGACACATTCCAGGTGCTCCTTGAAGGTTGAGTCCATCTGATGTTTTTCTCTGTCCCTATCATCCATCAAGAGGCCCAACCCACAGCAGGTGTTACAGGAAGAAGAGAATGAATGAATGAATGAATGAATGAATGAAGCACAAGAGGCTATGGGAGCCCAGAGGAGGCTGAGCCTGATGAAGGTGCATCTCCTTTCCCTTACTTCTCTGAGGGCCTCTCGGAGGACAATGTTGCTTAAAGGTTTCTCAGCTGCTGACCTAGGTGGCCAGGGGACAACCCAGCCCTCCTGGGGGCCCAGCACACCTGGGACCTGCTTATTCCTGGACAGGCCCCTGGACTGTCTCTCCTTCAAGAGCTTCAAGGGCCCAGAAGTCTCTGCGCTTCCCTGGATAGCCAGGGAAACGGCAGGGGGAGGGGAACTAGACCCAGGCATTCTGGAGACTGATCGGCTGTCTGAGGCCTGCCACATATTTCTATCTGGCTCAGGTCACCGGCCAGCCTGATCAGCAGTTCTCCATCCTGGAGCCCCCACTGCCAGCCACTCTGCTTGGTGGGGGCCAGATCTGGGCTGAGCAGCTTCTACGCAGCCTCTTCATTTCATCCCCATCCCCCACCTCCACCCCTTGGTAGGTACTGCCATAGAGGTCAAGCTATTTGTTCAAGGTCACACTGCCAGGAATTGGAAAAAGTGGGCTTGACACCCAGGGCTGTCTGGCTCCAAAGCCTGAATTCATCACAGCCTGGGATGAGGAAGCGGGTCAGGGCACCTGCCTTGGGACCCGCCAATCTAACCCCAGTTTAGTGCACACACGTGCACAACATACACGCGTACCTGCTCAAGCCTCCCAGCCAGTGGACCCGCCCTGGCACCCCTGTACCTGACCAGCCCCTGCTCTTGAGGTCAGGATGCTCAGCGCCTGCTCAGGTTCCTCGCTCATGAATGCACACGCCTGGACCAGGCTGCCAGGAACTCTGCGGGAAACAGGAAAAACAGGTCCCCAGGCCTGGGGCCACGCCCAGCCTCCAGCATTTTTCAGGGCAGGCAGTGCCACAGCCCGCAGGGGGCTCCTGCAGACACAAGAAGGTGGAGACAGCTTGGGTTCAGGGTCATGGGAAGCCAGCCAGGCCAAGCCCTCCCAGGGCCACTGCCTCTTTTCTAACCTTGGCCTGAAAGAGGCAGAGGGGTGGCCTGGTGCTTGTCCTGGTCACAGTTTCCTCTTTATACCCAACCTCAGCTGTGCACCCCAGCTCACATGCTCCAGCCTCCTTCCCCAGGTGCCCCCTTTCACAGGAGTGTGGCTCTGCCGGGGGAAGGTCTCCCCCAGTGTCCTATAGAACTGAGCCAAGCCTCCAGTGTCCCCTCCCTGAGGCCTGGTTCTGTGCTTTGGCCCCACAGCAGGAAACGGTCAATACCGTCCTTGCCCAGGACACACTCTATTGTACTCCTCCCAACACACTTTTCCCAAGCTGGGTCTCTGTCTAGAATATCCCTCCTCCCCACTCGCAGCTCTAAGCATTCCTCCCCAGGCACCAGAAACACAAACCCCACACCTGAGCATGCAGGCACAGATACACCAAGATGCACAGATGTACAGAGGCACGCAGAGCCACGCTCAGACATACATGCAGTGGACACACACATGGTCCAGGCAGTCAGGGCCTGGAACAGCCTCCAGAAATCACCTGTGCCAAACGCCCTGTGACAGAGGAGGAAGCCAAGGCTCAGGGCCTCGCAGTGAGTCAGGGACAGAGCCAGGATGAGAACATGGCCCTTCTGCGTTCTGGCCCCAGCTTGGTCTTGCCTTGGAGCCCCTCATGCACAAGAAGCACAGGGCTTCTGTGAGGGGTGCCTGGTAGAGGGCCCCCTCTGTAGGGGCAGATCCCAGCATCCACCAGACATATAAGAGGAAAGCAACATCCCCTTCCTAAACTACCTTCTCCTATCTGATTCTTTCCCCTAGAATGGGGCAGCGGGTCTGAGACAGCTGCAGCCAGGTCCCCAGGCTGGAAGTGCAGTACAGGTGCGGGGAGGGGGGGATGTGGGAGAGGAGATGGGGCCCGCAGGAACAGGGCTGGAAGGGGCGTGGGAAATGCCTCTGGGCCACTGTTTACTTAGTGTACCTTAGAGTGCTGGGTCCTCTCAGGCTGACATGGCCACTGGGCTGGTAGCTGTCTGCCAGTGTACTCTAATGCCTATGACAAGGCCAAGGGACATCACATTTTCACCCTGCTCCACCCGGGTGCACACCCTGTTTTCTCCTCCTTAGGAGATGCCTCCACTCAACAGGCTAAGATGGAGCACAGCATTGTCTCAAAGTCATTGCCCCATTTCTGAGAAGGGCCTCCACCATCCTTCCAGGCTTCAAACCTCAGATGTAACCTGACAACCTCTCTCTTCCACCCCATTTGAACCCCATCACTCATCAAGTCAGTTCAACTGTGAAGCCCCTCAGACATGCACCCCTTAGACCTGCACTTCCCCACACCACTGCCCCAGCCCCTCCCTGGACTCCTTGCCACCACCCCTGTCCCATCTGTCCAGCCTTCACACTGCAGTAATGAGGTCTTCCTAAAACACAAATCCAACCACATACTGTTAAGTTCAAAACCCTTCCATGGCTCCCTAGTGCCCTTGGGCTAATGTCCAAGCTCCTCCGCCTGGCACCCAGGCCCTTGCTGATCTGGTCCCTGCCAACCCACCCTCTTTGCCTTCACACCCATCTTCTTGTCTCAGGCACAACAAAAGCAGTCCCATGGTCATATCTTTGCTCAGGGACACCCTCCCTTATCTTCTAATGCCTGTATCCTAAGAGTTTAGTGCTGTCTCTACCATATTCTGTGTTAAGATGGCTTCATATTCCTCTTGTCATTTAATCCTAAGAGACTCAGAAAGGCTAAATGACCTCCCAGGGTAACCAAGCTAGCAAACAGCAGAGCAGCTCTGGTCTGTCTGATGACAGAAGCTATGACCGTGACCACAGCTCTTACCTGCGAGGCCCAGGCCTCTGCCCAGGAAGCTCCCTAACCATCCCTCATTCAGTCCCACAGCTCTGCCTGTCTGGTCGGTTCTCCACCAGAGGAGTGCCCAACCGACAGGGCCCTGGATTTACTCTTCTTAGTACTTCCCTAGTGTGAGGTGGCCACGATGGTTATTGTACCCATCTAAAAGGTGGAAAAACTAAGGCCAGAAGGGGTAGCTCAAGGTCTCAACAAGATCATAAGTCAAGGGCAGAGCCAAGGCTAGCATGCAGACCATGCTGACCTGGCTCTGCCCCCACCCTAATCTGGGTCTTTCTCTCTGTGGCCCTAGGCTAGGGAGCCTGAAACTAGGGGGAGGGGCTGGGGCAGGTCCCAGGCTGGCTGCGGAATTTCCAGGGTGGTTGGACAACATTCCAGCAGCTCCACTAGGGTGTGCCACGCAACCTGGCTGGTGGACCCTGTCCAGCCTGGCAGGGGAGAGTGTCCTGTCACCACTCTGGAGACCCCTGCTGCCTGTCTCTGCCAGGGGTGGAATGCTGCAAGGGGAAACAAAGAGCCTGCACCCTGCCATCGTGAGGGCAGGAGAGGGCACTGGGCAGGTGGGAAATCTCAGTTCTGCTATTCCCAGCAGGACTTGGACAAATCTAACTCCAAAACCCAAATCTCAATTCCTCTCAATATCAGAACAGTACCTGCCTCAGAGGGTTGCCCAGATAGTTAAATGAGATGATTCAAACTCCTTTTAGGAACTAATAAAAGAGGATTTCAGCAAAGTGGAGAAGGCAGGGACGATGAAGCTATCTCAGGAAGACAAGGGAGAGGGCAGGAAACCCCACAGGAATTACGGGCAGGGGCTACAGGTAGTGAGGTCATGGTCAGACTGTCCACAGATCAAGTTTCCAACACTGACAGCATCCTCTGGGGAGGCAGTTCAGGGACCCCATGCAGGAACTAGACACCTGCCATACTCCTTCACTCACTCGCCCTTCACAAAGGTTGCCTGTCCCTGGGCAGGGCACGCGGGGACTCAGAGGCAGGTCAGACCCTTCCTTGATCGCAAGGAGCTCACTGTCAAGGCGGGAGAGGCACACTCAGAAACAAGCAGTGACAACTCAGGGTGGTCAGGCCTGAACAGAGCCAAGGTGGTCCCGAATGGGAGTGAAGAGTGGCTACAGAAGGCTTCCCGGGGCAAAGGACATCTGACCTGCATTTTGGAAGATGAGTAGGAGTCAGCTGGGTGGAGAGAGAGGAGGAGCAGAGTGAGCAAAAGCCAGAGCAAGAGATGACATGACATGCTTGGGGACTGTTAATTATCCCTATGGCTTGGGAGTGGAGAGGGCAAGGCTGGGTTGCACAGGCTTAGAAGCTTAGAAGTCACCTCTGTCCCCTCCCAAATGTCCTCCAAGAAACCTTGCCTGATGTGCTGCTGCACCGTGAGCACTGGGGCTGGTCTGCAGACACAGCCACGGGGTAACCTCTGAAGTTATCAGCCAGTGCTGTTGCAGTGTGAGGCCTCCCCCTCAGGAGGCCCTTGGGCCTGTAGCCCCTCCCAGGGCCTCTCTCCCTCTAGGGAGCCCCAGGATCCTGGCTGTGGGGGCTACTCACTGAGGCTGAGCTCAGAGCATCTGAGTGTGTGGGTCTCAGATCAGCCAGGCTTACAGATGAGGAAACGGAGACCCCCTAAGGACGAGGGGCCTTACTCAAGGTCTGGTATTCTAATTATTTCCAGGGTGGGGTTGAGCAAACAACCCCTGACCCAGAGCAGAACTCCAAACCACCCCTCCCACCCCAACTTAGCACAGCCCAGCACAGGGCCATGGAGATGCGCTACTGAACTGAGCAGGTTCAGAACCACAATGTCCCGGACGAGACCCCGACCTATCACACCCAATGCCTCCAGCCAGACTCAGGAGGCCAAGAACCCTGTGTTCAGGCTCCAACTTGGAACCACCCATGCTGTGCAATCTTGGTCAAGTCAGTCCTCCTCTCTGAGACTCGGGTTCTTCACTGGTCAAACAGGGAGAATCACCACTACCTGGGACAGCTCATGAGGAATGAGTAAGATGGGGGCAGGTGGGTGCTCCCCGGTGCTGGCAAATTGTGCACTGCCCTGATGTGGAGGTTGTGTCTGCCTGTCACGACAGGGAGTCACTGAAATCCAGAGGCCCATGATGGATTCTCAGTGGGGGTGAGGGGGAGCCTCCCAGGTGTCCCCAGCAGAGGGGCAGAGGTCATGGTCAGAGCAGTCAGGGAAGGCTTCTGGAAGAGGAGTTGTGATCAGGTTTAAGGAGGAGCAGGAAGGGTCCCGCTTGGGAGGAAAGAGGGAGAATGGAGAACCCGAGGTGGAAAAAGGGGTAGAAGTGTAGAAAGGATACCTGCCAGTCTGATTCTGAGTTCACTGGTTCTCAGAGTCCAGTTCCAAGAGTCTCTGGTTCTAGGAGTGAACGCTAAGTGTTTCTTTAATTCTGTTACTTGTTGCTCCTGATAGCCTTTGCTTCTGAGATTTTCAGAACCACCCGAGTCTGGAGTAATGCAGTCATAAATTACACTCCCAGGAGACACAAAGTCCCAGCAAACACTTGCCAGTGCCCTCGTGTGCCCAGCCTCAGAGCGACCCTGTGCACCCAGGCCCAGATCACACCCTGTCAGGCCTTTGAGGAGCGCACGATCTGGCTGGGGAGAAAGACGCGCAGATAGGGACTAAGTCCGCTTGGGTGATTAAGCCATGACCAAAAGAAGCCCAGGAGCCACAGAGCCCAGAGCAACCCCTACCTGGCCTGGGGGAGGTGGTCAGGGAGCATTTCCCAGAGGAGGGGCCATTGAGCTGGGATTTAATAAATGATTAGGAGTTTGTTAGGTAGAAAAAGGGTAGGAAGGCACTGAAGGCAGGAGAGGCATGTGCAAAGACTTGGTGGTGTCAGAGTGTGGCCTGCTGGGGACAGGCCAGGAGATCACGAGTGGCTGGTGTGGAGGATTAGGTGGCATGGAATGTGTGGGGGCCTGAGGAACTCACATGAAAAGGCTCAAATGCCAGGCTGAGGAGTTTGGCCTCTATTCTGAGGAAAATGGGGAGCCATGGCAGGGCTTCAGAGGGGGAGGACATGGCCAGAGTTGACCTTTAGAAAGATGGTGCCATATGGAAGGTGGGTGGGACTGGGGAGTCTGGAGGGAGGGAGACCAAGGAGGAGACTGTATGTACAATGGGGCCGTGACAGGAGTGGGTCCCTTGGCCCTGGATTTCCTGCAAGAGGGGAAGCATCCTTCCCTGCCCACAGCCCAGCCATGGCAAGAAGTCCTCCTATACGCTGGGGCTGGAGGCTGGGCACTCACAGGGAATCCATGCCAGCACCAGGAGGCTCTCCTCAGACAGAGGAAGAAGACAGGGCCATGTGGGCCCCAAAAGTCTGAGGGAGGCCCTCCTCCCTGGCCCCAGTGCCCAGGCCTCTCCTCTAGGGAGCTGCAATGACAGGGACAAGGATAGACCCTTTACAGGGTAGAGGGCCAACAAGATTCCCAGCAGGGCCCAGGCTGCCTACCCTCCCAGCAGAAACTCCAGCTGCTCATCCTGGACCAGGAAGGATTCAGACCTAGGAGATGGGGTGTCAGGAGTAGAAGAACTCCTCTGCTCGAGAGCCAACTGTGGCTCTCCATGGAGCAAGGACCTCCTCTTCTACTGTGCGCCTGCCTTCACCTGGTCATTCATTTCCCAAATACTCACTGGCATCTGCTCTGTGCCCAACCTGTGCTGGGTGATGAGGACTGAGAGAGAAAGCAGGGATGGCCTGGTCTAGTCCTGAAACTGGCCTCTGGGAGTACAGTGGTCAGAGTGGGCCTCCACAGCCAGCCTCCCCCCTCAGGGACCAGTAATAGGGAAAGGCCAGGCCTGAGGACCCAGTGGCAGCCCAAGAGGAAGGTATGGCCCGAAGGGTACACCAGAGAGGCCTACAGAAGGCAGTTTGGGGAGAGGAAATATTTCATTGCGGCACCTCTTCCTCCTCTCACAAGATCAAGGCTTCTCTGGTCCTACGGGCAGGCATTATCTTATCAGCAATTGGGTAATCAGGCCACAAGAAAGCCCCAAAGACAGGTTCCCAGGGCAGAACTCAAACTCCTTTCAGCCTGGAAGCCAGAGGACCAGGCCTTACCCTGATGGGGCTCCTGTCTTGGATGGGGAGGGCTAAGCCGGAGCAGCAGACAGGAGCCCCAGATTTCACCTTGGCTTAGTGACCTTGGGCAAGATACTTTCCACGCCTCTATTTCCTCATCTACAAGATGGAGACAGCAATTCCTCCTGCATAGGGGTGTTGGAAGATAAAATGAGGGATTTTTGTAAGTTGTTATTCGTAAGCTATCTCTGCAGAGGGTGCAAGGGGAGAGAAACGCATTCAATAATTAAATTCTAATGACCAGCATAATCCCTTGCTGTTGCACCCGTGTTCTATTATAGTCTTCAAAATGCATCTAAGTCTATGAGTATCACACTCCTCCCCTGAGCATTGCACTTTAAAGCTTACACAGCTCTTTCCTGGCCAGTATTCTTAAGAATTCTCATAGCAACTTTGCACTCGAGGAGGCAAGGCTCATCATTCCCAATTGACCGATGGCAAAACGGGCGCCTAGAGAGGCATAATGGCCTCTCGAAGGAACATGGCCACAAAATCACTCATGAGGCCTTGGTGATGCCCTCACACTCTCTTAGCTGATTCTAGGGGGTTCCAGAAGGCTCAGAGCCCTGTGCATCCTAAGCAGGAGGGGGACAGGAATGGAGGAGCCATAGCCTCACTCTGCAGCTCAGCTTGGCAGCTATTTCTTTTTTTTCTTCTTCTTTTTTTACCCTCTCTCTTGGCAGCTATTTCTGAAGGTTACCCACTACGATCCTCCAACCCCTCTGGCCAGACCCTAGGACAGCCTAAGACAGGCAGAGGAGAAGAAAGAGTGACAAGCCTGTGCCAGAGCCTCCCCCTTGCTCCCCACCGCGCACACTCTCAAACGTAGGACCTTACTGGTTCTGGCCTCCTTTTAGAGGCTGGCAGGGCAGGAACTATCCCATGGTCACCCAACAAGTTGAGGGCAGAGCTGGGATGAGATCAATTGCAGGTCCACTAGGCCCCCCTGGGAGAGGGAGAGTTCTAAGTGTCCCCAAATTCCTCAACAGGAGCATCTGAGAGCTCAGGGGAAAGTGTTTGGCCAAAGGGGCAAGGGCTAACTCAGAGTTTAAAAAATGCCTGGGTTGTTTCTGGTGTCAGCATCACAAATGCCCTGACCTTCCTGCACTTGGCACTATTCAATCCATTCTCCACCTGCAGCCAGAGAGACCTTTCGGAAATGCTGCTCTGACCATGGATCTCCTCTGCTCATAAATTTCCATGGCTCCCTGTTGCCTTCAGGATGAAATCTAAGTCTTCAGCCTGCACACGCTGGGTCCTGCAGTGCTGCAGACCACACTGTGAAAACCTGTGCCGCTTGCTTTGATGACCAGATTCTGGTTTACCCTTCTTTGTAGTGACATAGAGCTCCACTGCAGACAGCCCTTCACTGGGGAAGTTGCGGGCAGAGACAAGGGGATATGGGGCTGCTGTGGTTCTCTCAGTTCAGCTCATCTCTGTGCAGGGTGCTGGCAACACAGAAATAAGCAAGCCACAGTTTCAGCCCTGCAGGAGCCCCCAGACTTAGAGAGAGGGAAGGAGGAGATAGATATAGACCATGACAGTCTAGGGTAGGACCAGGGTTGTCAGCACCAAGACTGCAGAGGCCCAGAAGACACTCCAACCCAGCTGGGGGATCAAGGAAGGCTTTCTGGACGAGGGGACATCGGAGCTGGGCCCCAAGTCTGGGTAGTTCTCCAGTTGAGGAAGGTGAGAGTAGCTGGGCATGTCAGGCAGTGAGCACAGAATATGCAGTGGGCAGAGGCAAGAAACAGCCCAGTGCGTACAGGAGTCTACAGGCAGTTACTGTACGGTAAAGAGTGAGGTGGGAGAGGTGGCTGGAAAGGTCTGCAAGGACCGGTTTTCGAGGCCTTAAGTCCCAGGCTAAGGGGTTCAGGCTTGGTCCTGTGGAAGTCTTGTGAAAGTTTAGCCTAGGGAGAGGCATGGTTGGGAGCTTGGTTTCAGGAGGCTCCCTGTAAGGACTGACCCTCCACCCCCAAGCTGTGGGCCTGCCCAGGGGGACACTGGTGCTGAACATGCCCCACACATCAGCTCCTCAATAGCCCTCAAGTTCCACATCACTAGTATTCCTTTTTCACAGATGAGGCCATTGAGACTCAGAGAAGGGCACCTTGCTCAGGGTCACACAGTTGCCAAGGCTGGATTGGAACTTAGGTCTCTGAGTCTCCAGAGCTCTTTTGTGCACCCCATGGACCCTGTCTGCTCAGAGAATCTTCTTCCTCCCACTCCCAGCCACAGATAACTGAGACTTCCCTGGGGCCCCAACCTGATCCTCAAAAGCTCGTCATTACTCCAGCCTAGATCCAAAACAAACCGGGAGATCAAGCTGCAGACCCGGGGAAGGGAGCCGGGATGCCCGGCTGAGAGGAACAGCCACGGACCCCAGAGATCCAGACTGACCACGCTGGTCTCTAGCAGGACCGGACCCGTGGGCTGGGCTCCTGGAGGACCCCAAGCCTGCCACTGGCTGCCCTAGTGGGGGAGTAGGGGACGGACTTTCTCCTGACTAACCTCCTACAGCTCCACCTGCCAGATTAAAAGTCCTCTGACAGAGGCTTAACTGTCCTTCCTTGCCGCTGCACCCTCCTTTCCACTTCCTCCCTGTAACTGCCCCCTAGTCTTACTGGCGGCCAGGACAGGCGGGCCACCCAGAGTGACCCTGGGGTAGGACTGGGCGCAGGGAGTCTCTGGCCGCAGCGCCTCCCCGCCGGGGCGCTCACATCGGAGCACACGCACAGACGAATCCCACAAGTTCAGCTACGGCCCCCGGGGCGCACACACTCACCCACTAACACACAGACTTCCCAGATATGCGGCCACACACAACCTACTTACGACCAGGGTGTTTGTCCACACTCACCGAGATCGACACTGCGGTGGAGACAAAGTTCAACCACGGACGCACAGGCGCGCGCTACACAGCAGCCCAGAACAGCGTCCCAGTAGGACCCACACGCACGCGCCTCTGTCCCTCTCTGGCCGGAGCTGAGTCGGCACCTGCCAGTCCGACCCACCGCGTCCCCAGGCCACGCCCGTGTCCTGCCGGTGTCCTGCCCCCTCCAGGCGACCCACCCCTCACCTCTGCGCTGCGTTCCTCCGCCCGGGGTGCCGTCGCCGCCGCTCCCGGGTGCCAGCGCCCAGGTCCCGCCGCCGCGGGGACCCACGTGCTTGGCAGCCCGGTTGTCCCAGGCGTGCCTCGCTCCCCACCCCGTGGCCCGGGCGGGCGCGGGGCGGGGCGGACTCTGGACAGACCCTGGCGCCGCCCCGCGGCCGCCCCGACAGACACCTCGCCACCCGCTCCGGGACGCCGCCCAGCGACACGGCCGCGGGGTCAGCGCGTCTGCAACCGGGGCTGCGCGGGGAGGGGCCGGCGACGAAGGTCCTACCTACCGCCTGGCCAGGAGGACGCTCACCTGCCTCACGCTGACCTGGAGCGCGTGAGCAGAGGTTTTCAGAGGCGCCGAAGTTTTACAGGTTTTCCTGGTGCCCGCGTGGCCCACTGCGGACCTTCTCGCCGAGCCTCAGCTCTGCTCCACCTCTGCCCCGCTCCGACCCGCCTGGCTCGCCGCGAAGCGACCTGCTCCGGAGAGACCCGCTCAGGAGCCCCTCGCTGAGAACGCACCTCCCTGGCTCGAGGCGGGCGGGGCGGGGCTCTCCCCATCGCCCTGGGAAGGGAAGCAAGGCGTTCAGATCCAGCCTTCCTTCCCAGCTCCGTAGGAGGCAGGCGGCGGAGGGACCCTCTCCTACGACCCTCCTCCCCTTCCCTTTCCTTAATCTCAACAGCAAATGGTTCCTCATTTTGAGCTGCCTTTAACTCCCTTGTCTGCCCTTAACCCCACTCTGATGGCCTTCCGTAGTCTGGGACCCTGTGTCTGTCCCCTGTGTCTGTCCCTTTCCTGGACTGTGAGCTCTGGAGGGCAAGAACCACGTTGGGAGGTGCTCCATCCTCGAGCGTGTGAATGGATGAATGAGCAAGTGCCCCCTCCCCGGACCCCCCACCTCATTTGCGGTCCAGGACTCAGAAGCGTAGGTTCCGGCCCAGCTTCAGCACTGACTCTGGGAGACCTTGTCCCAGTTCCAGTCCCTCTCAGGGCCCCCTTTTCTGTGAAATGGAGCCAATCACACTGATACTCCCACCTCCCAATGCCCATCCGCCCCATGCTGTGGCTGGTGCAGTGGCAGGACAGGTGCAGAGGAGGACTCTTCCTGTGGCCCAGGAGCTTGCTCAGGGCCCTGAGGCCTGGGGCTCTGCGAGGCTCCATATCAGCTGCCAGCCCCAGGAGGGGTCCAGGAAGGGTGCTGGCTGCAGCCCTGCCAGGAGCAAGAGGGCAAGTGGACAGACAGCCCTGTGTGACTGAGCCGCCTCTGCAGTCCCGCTGGGAACTTCGCTTGGGAGACACAAAGGCCCCTTGTGCAGCCTCCTCCACCTATTGTCCAAGCTGGTCCATGCAGCTTTCAGGGGCTTAGATATTCCCATAGCCCCACGTTGTGGGGCCCAGGCCTTAGGGTCCTAGTGTGGGGAAGAACATTTGGGCACTGGAATCTCAGCCAACTCTCTCTTTCTTGTCCCCATTCCAAGCCTTCAAACCTTCTACTGTCACTGCGGTTTAGCCCAGGAGGAAAAAAGAAATTCCTTTGATGCCAAGTTGAGGACCCAGGCTTGGCCTTTGACTTCAGCAGAGAGACCTGGGTGGTGGCCTGTCCAGGGCTCTGCCTCTGCTCTGGTTCAACTCCCTTACTTCACAGCCAAGCAGCTGCATCCCTGAGACACGGTGTCTCAGCTACCACAACAGTCTCTTAATAAGGCTGGAGGAGCAGAGGAAAAGGCTTTGGGTTCAGATTTCAGTCTTGCCTGTCCTGTGACTCCTCTCTGAGTCTCAGTTTCCTCCCCTGCAAAATGGAGTCATAATAATCTCTTACTTGCTGGCCTATCTTGAGGTTTTTTTTTGGGATTTTGCCCATCATCCCGAGCTTCCTGGGTTCGAAGGGTTAGTACCCCCTTTAATGAGGGCTGGAAGTCTAGGTCCCCTGACATCTTCCCCAGGCACTTCTATCACTGGGATTTAGAGGTCATCATGTCCAGCAGGCTTCAAATCCCCCACCAGAGCCCCCTTACCTGGGGCTGCCTGGCTTCAACTGGAGCATCACTGCTTTTATATTTTAATTTATTTACATTTCCTGGTAAGACTTGGTTGCAAACACGTAGAAGACTCTACAGCTAAAAGAATTTAAAACTATCGATCAGATCAGGCAATTGAGGCCCAGTGAGTCACATGGCAAGCCTCACACAAGAGGCCCATCTGAAAGGGTAGAATAGCATCGAGGAGTCTCCCTGGGACCAAGCAGCCAAGGCAGGTTAATGGTGAAGGTCCAGGCACAGTAATGGTCCCCACGAGGTGGGTAATGGAGCCACGGGGGCGGGGGAGTCTTCCATTAGCAGCAGCAGGTCAGGAGGGGCAGGGCAAGCCCCAGCCTCGGCTGCTCTCCATGCATTAGGAGGCTTCCTGTCTCTCCAGACCCAAGGAGGCATTTGGCTGGCTCAGGCCTTTTCATCTTCCCTCTCTCTGCTTCTCTCATCACCCCTGAGAAAACCTTCTGCTCTGAGAATCCATGCTGGGGGTGGAGCCCCTGCGCTGGCCTAGGCTCCAGCCCTTCCTTCCCAGGCCCCGGTGATGTCTCTGTTACCCCTTGCTGCCATCACCTGCTCACGCTCTCTGGTGGCTCCATCACCCTCTGGATAAATCCCAGCTCTCCAGCCTGCCTCTCCAGCCTCCCCACGTCTCTGCCTCACCTCCTGCCCCTGAGCCAGCCGTGCTGAAGTGGCACCTGCTGCTCCCTCTGCCTGCAGGGCACCTTCATGCTTCTCTGCCCTTGGCCCCCAGCTCCTGGCTCCCTACCTTCGCTCCTCTCAGACTCAGGCCAGGTGCCCTACCATTTATCATGCTGTTGTCACTATCAATGTCTATCTCCCCAAAGAGATTTGATGGGAATCTCTTTGAGAGCAGAGCCAGGGGCCATCCTGTTCACAGTTAAATGCCCCACACCTACACTGTCCCTGAATATTAGTTACAACATGAATATTTGTTGTGAGCAAATGAGTAAGGACTCTATCTAGTGATCACCTTCTTTGTGCTAGTCATCGTGTTCAGGTATTTCATTTAATGTCCACCAGAACCCTGTGAGACAGGTGTTATTATTTGCATGTGACATATAGAGAAACAGAGGTTCAGAAAGGGGAAGAGAATGTCCAAAGTCATACAGTGAGTCTGAGGTGGATCTCCTGGCCCTGGGACTGCAGCTGCTGGGCAGAAAGGCCCTGTTGAGTTCCTGCAGTGATGGCTGGGCCATGGCCCTGGGACCCACCCTGGTGGCTCCGGTTACATAGGGCTGGGCTGATTTCGGCAGCCTTTTCTTACTTGCTCTCTGGGCTGCTGCATTGACCTGTGCTGTCCTCCCTTCCTCGCCAGCCGGGAACTGTGCTCCTCAGGTTTCCTGGGCAGGGGCCAGGGCCCTGATGCCAAATGCAGTCTGGAAGCTCTGGCTCTCTGCATGCCAGGATGCAGGCACCCAAGGGAGGCAGTCCTGGGAAGCAGGACGCCTGGTCCAGGCCTGGACAAGCCTCTGCTCTACCTCCCCACAAGCAGGACCAGCTACACATTAATAATTTACAGAACCCAGGGCAAAATGAAAATGTGGTCCCCTTGTTCAAAAATTAAGAATTTCAAAATGGTGACAGCAGAGTATTAAACCAAGTACAGGGCTCTACAAGTCATGGGTGCTGTGTACCTGTGCAGATTATATGACCTACAGCCTCTCTTCAGGCCTTGGTTTCCTCATCCGTCAAATGGGAGAATGGTAGCCACTGAGGTGGGAGATGTAAGGAGGAGGTGCGGTGAACAGCATGAGCATTGGGTAGAGGTCCCTGTGGACATCATTCGTTGTTTGGGTCTCACCAATTCTTGCCCGGAGCTTGATTCTTTTT
Source organism: Lemur catta (assembly GCF_020740605.2). Classification (NCBI taxonomy): domain Eukaryota; kingdom Metazoa; phylum Chordata; class Mammalia; order Primates; family Lemuridae; genus Lemur; species Lemur catta. The sequence goes on from NC_059134.1 coordinate 59,040,200, forward strand.
TTTTTTTTTTTTTTTTTTGAGACAGAGTCCTGCTCTGTCGCCCAGGTTAGAGTTCCATGGCATCAGCCTAGCTCACAGCAACCTTGAACTCCTGGGCTCAAGCGATCCTCAAGCACCAAGTAGCTGGGACTACAGGTGCTTGCCACCACGCCTGGCTAATTTTTTGTTTCTATTTTTAGTTGGCAGGCTAATTTTTTTTCTATTTGTATGTAGTAGAGACGGGGTCTCACTCTTGCTCAGGCTCATCTGGAACTCCTGACCTCAAGCGTTCCTCCCACTTCGGCCTCCCAGAGTGCTAGGATTACAGGTGTGAGCTACCTCACCCCTCCAGGAGTTTGATTCTTTACAACAGCTCCTTTTCACAGATCAAAAAAATGAAAACTCAGAGAAGCAAAGTGACTTGCTCAGGGTTGCACAGAGATTCAATGGGGGAAGCCAAGGTCAGAGCCCTGGTCTGTCTCTCTGCAAAGCTGGTGATTTTTGTAACATAGGCAAGAGAGAGAGAAGGGCAGGAGGGAGGTGGGACGGACAGAGGAGCTGCTCAGGACAAAGAGGGCCACTGTGCAAACACAAAGACCTGACCACAGAGGCCCCCACGGGGGCTGGGCCAGACAGATGGCTAGAGCTGTGTAACTCTATCTGTGTCGACTGGGGGAGCTGCCAGGAGCTGCCTCCTAGATCCTCCCTGGTTGTGCCGGGGTGAGGGTGTGTTGGTGTGCAGGAGCCAGGAAATGGGTCGGGGAGGAGAAATGGACTAGGCCCCGTTCCGCAGCCCCAGGCCTCCAGAGCCAGAGCGGCCCCTGGCTCCTCCTGGGCAGCCTGCCAGCTTAAGGAATCCCCCTCACACCACCCACCACCCCACGTTCCTGCACTTCAGTGGGGGCTGGGGGAGTCAGGCCACGGACTGTCTGACAGTCCCAACCTCACAATCCTCCCCCTACCCCACCTCTCACAGCAGGAGGGAGCACCTGCTCCTCCATTAGTCGAGGTCCCCTGTGACCCGCACTGTTGACCTTTCCACACTCACCTGTTCCACTCTTCATCAGCCTCCCACACCGCAGTCACATGGGATGTCCACCATTCTCCAAACCATTCTGTCCTTTCACTCCTGCCCGTGTGTTTGCTCGTGCCTTTTCTTCTTCCTGAGGGGCTCTTTCCACTGCTCCATTGTGGTCTGAAGTCCCATTTCTCCTCCACGAACGAGCTCCACCAGCTAGCTCTCCTTCATGCCCACGGCTGGGTTTAGCGTCACACATGAACCTGTTACTCCACCCTGCCACGAATGTTGGATTTACCCACTCTTGCAGTGCTCGTCCCACGCTGGCTTGTGTTGTAGTTGTTTGGATCCACAGAGCCTGCCTGGAGGAGGGGACATTTGAGCTGGAGCTTACAGGGCAGTGGACTGCACTAGTGGCTGGCAGTGGTAAGCAAGTAACCGGAGCTCAGAGAGCCAGGGATACCAGCCCTACCTCCAAAATTTTATCTCAATCAGTCTGGTTCCTGAGTTCAGATAGCAAGGAATTCGTAGTTCAGAATGGCAGGGGCATTGTCAAGGGCCAAGTCATCAAGGGTTTTATTTGCCATACTAAGGAATTTTCTGGTTTGCTTGTTTAAAAAAACACTTGAATTTATTTCTCATTTCTATAGTTACTAAATAATTAATTTCTTTTATCTTTACTATTTTCTTCCTCTTAATTACCTTGGGGCAGCTTTTTTGCTCTTTTTCTACAAGCTTATTAAAATGAATGCCTATTTTATTTCTTGTCATTCTTTTTAAAAGTAATGTAGGCATTTAAGGCTATCATTTCCTTCTGAACTCAGCTTGGGCTACATTACATACATTCTGATATGTAAAGTTTTCCTTATCATTATTTTATAACTAGCTAGTAATTGAATTTTTAATTACTCTTTGACCAAACCAAAAGTCTTTTTAGGAGAATATTTAGGTTTGGGTGTTCTTTTTATTGGATAAACATGTTATGAATTTCTAGTTTTATTGCAGATGTAAGGGGTTAAATCAAAGTCTATAAATAAGGGTTAAAGTCTGTAGTTGTGTATATTTTATTTTTTTAGAATTTACATTTTATGCATTCCATGGCTATTTTAAAAGGAGGTGTAGTTTTTTTAAATAGGATCCACTTCTTGATATTTTATTGGTCTAGTCGTACTATGTATGTACATACATAACACACGTATGTAATATTTAAAATAATGTATATCCATCTTTATTTTTAGCCTCTCTAACCCATCAGGCTGAGAATGATGTGTCTTCCACTTTTTTGTTTATATCAAACTCTCCTTCTATTTCTATTTCATCTATTTTGATGCTCTATTATTCAATATATAAAAGTTCATCAACACTCTTATCAAGAAAATGCCTCCCTTTTGTCCATTTAATGCTTTTAATGATTTTCATTATTTCTTATGTCCCTATTAACCATTTCCTATTTTATTTCATTTGCTTACCCTACAGCTTTGTCTGTGCTTCTTCATGTAAACTTTCTAGATTAACTTTTTTATTTGAAAATTTGAACTAGTAATTTATTTACATAGTCCAAAAATAAAAATATGCAGAGAAATGTCTCCCTCCATTCCCCATCATTCATATGCCCAGTTTCTACTCCTCCCCTCACTCCTAACCTGGAAAGTGGTTTTATTAGCTTCATGTACATTCTTGAGTTTCTTTGTGCAAATATAAACATTTTCACTTATTTTCCTTTAAAAAAATATAAATTGTAGCAGAAGATACACACCGACCCTTGCATTTTCTTACTTAATGATGTATCTTGGAGGCTCACCCCTATAATTCTAACACATTGGGAGGCTGAAGCGGGAGGGTTGCTTAAACCCAGAAATTCAAGACCAGCCTGGGTTATAGTGAGACCCCCGTCTTTACAAACAATAAAATAAAATTAGCCAGATGTGGTGGTGCACACCTGTAGTGCATACTCTGGGGGCTGAGGCAGGAGGATCACTTGAGCTCAGGAGTTGGATACTGCAATGAGCTATGATAGTGCCACTGCACTCTAGCCTAGGCAACACAGCAAGACCTGTCTCAAAAACAAAAACAAAACCATATATATATGTTATATTTTATATATATCGTGGGTATCTTTCCAAGTCAGTACATGGGAAACTTCCTCATTCTTTGCAGGGGCTGCATAGTATCCTGTTGTATAGTTGTACCATAACGTATAATATTTAACTAATCCTCCACTGGTAGACATTTGGGTTGTTACCAGTTTTTGCTAGTACAAACAATTCTGCAATGAATAATGTTGTACATACTTTTTGCTTGGGTGCAAATATATGTAGGAAAATTTCACAGAAATGTTAATACTAAATCAAAAGGATTGCACATTTGTGTATTTGATAACTACTGCCAAATTGCCCACTATTAGGCTTGTATCATTGCTCCCATCAGCAATGTATGAGAATGCCTGTTTCTCCAGCACTGTGATCAAATTTATGGATTTTTGCCAATCTGATAGGTGAAAAATCATGTCTCAGTGTAGTTTCAGCTTGCATTTCTTTTGTTTTGAGTGTATCTGTTCATAACAAAAGAATCATTTAAGGCTGGTGCCATGGTTCATGCCTGTAGTCCCCAACTACTTGGGAGGTTAAGGAGGGAGGATCACTTGCGTCAAGGAGTTTGAGGCTACGGTGAGCTATGATCCCACCACTACACTTCAGCCTGGGTGACAGAGAGAGACCCTATCTCTAAAACAAAAAAGGAATCATTAAGATCCATTTGCATGTCCTTTTCTGTTATAGTCATGAGTTGCTTAACAACTGGGATACATTCTGAGAAATGCATCAGTAGGTGATTTTGTCATTGTGTGAACATCATAGAGTATACTTATACAAACGTAGATGATATAGCCTACTACATACTTCAGCTATATGGCATGGCCTATCGCTCCTAGGCTACAAGCCTGTACAGCATGTTACCATACTGAATACTGTAGGCAGTTATAACACAGTGGTAAGTATTTGTGTATCTAAACACATCTAAAGATAGAAAAGGTAAAGTAAAAATAAGATATTATAATCTTATGGGACCACTGTTGTATATGTGGTTCATCACTGAACAAAATCTTGCCATGTAGCACATGACTGTATATCCTTTAGCCATTTTTCTATGAGATTGTTGGTCTTATTGACCAATTAGCTTTAGCTTTTTTGTATTTTTTTGAAGATTATCCATCCCTCTGTCTGTCACCTGAGTTGAAAATGATTTTTCTTGGTTTGTCATTTGTCATTAGAGTTTACTTAGTGTCTTATTCTGTTTTCTGTTGCTATAACTGAATACCATAGACTAGGTAATTTATGAAGATTAGAGGTTTATTTAGCTCATGGTTCTAGAGACCAGGAAGTTCAAGAGCATGGTGCAGGCGTCTGGTGAGGGCCTTCCTGCTGCATCATGACATGGTGGGAGGCATCCCATGGTGAGATGGAGTAAGTGTGCTAGCTCAGGTCTCTCTTCCTCTCCCTATAAAGCTACCAGTCCCACCACAGGGACCCTACCCTGATGACCTTTTCTAATCCTAATTATCTCCCACCTCCAATAAACATATGAATTTGGGGATTAAGTTCCAACATGTGAGATTTGGGGGACACATTCAAATCATAACACTTTGGTTTTTCTTTTTTTAATGTAGAGGTTTTAATTTTTCTGTGGTTGAATTTATCAATCTTTTCTTTTATGGATTCTGGCCTTTGAGTCATAATTAGAAAGGCCTTTTCTATTCCAAGATTTCTTCCCCATATTTTCCTTTAATACTATTTTGTCTCTTTTTTACATGTATCTCTTTAATACATTTATTTGGATGTTCTGTGTTATTTTAAGTATTTCTTGTAAGCAGCATATTGTGTAGTTGATTTTTGTTTTAAACATGAGAATGAGAGAATCTTTGCCTTTAATAGCATAGCTTAATTTATTTATACCTATTTTATAACTAATGTGGCCTCATTTTTTTATTTTAAAATTTTATTTTTATTATTTTTTAAGACACCAGATCCTGGTTACCATCCCCAAGAAGCTAAGAGTTGAGGTAAGTAACACACTGTGGTCTCATTTTGTTTCTTTATTTTTGTGCTTCCTTATTGCTTGTTTTTTGTTCTTTGCTATACAGTCTAGTTTTTTCTTGCTTTTTTCTTGTATAATGATTTAGAAAGTGGAAATCTAGTTTGTAATTCTATAAATCTTGAGAGTAGTCAAGCACATATATTTAAATTCATATGTATCAAATTGCCAAAGTCAATAAAAGGTGCCATTTATTATAGGTACTGGCTGCTTTTACTAGCAACTCATGATTTAATAAATCTCTACTATTGTATGCATTTTACAGACAAGGAAACTAAAGCCAAGCATGCTTAAGTAGTTTGCCCAAGGTCACCCAATAATTTTCGATGATCTCTGGATGGTGAGAAATTTAGCAGGCTTAAGCTAGCCAGGGCCACCCCTGGAGCTGGACTGAAGGAAATCTCAGCTAAATGACATTGCTGAAAGTGAGGGAGGGGTGAATTCCTCAAATTAAAATCCCTATGGCCTCACAATCTTTGATATCAAACTCGGATTTTTGCCCATCTGGTAGGTGAAAAATCATGTTTCCCTGTAGTTGTGGTTTGCATTTCTCTTACAAGTGAGACCAAGCATCTTTTCATATGTTTGAGACCATTTGCATTTCCATTTCTGTGAACTGCCTATTTGTATCCTTTGCCTACTTGGGAGACACCCAGCAAGTCACCACTACATCAAAGCTTCCTGGATGTTTGTTTTGAGAATACCAAACAGATGTCTTTTAGAGTTTTACTCTGTTTCTTACAGAAAGTCATTTCAGAGATAATAAGCTCTTCATCTGAACCTTCAGAAAAATTTCCTTCCTCCTTGTGCTGTAGGATATTTTCACAGGTCCCATGTTGATTGTGTTGTTCACTCTCTCTTGATCAGGTGAAGGCAAAGCCAGGCCAGGCACTGCCTCCTGGCCTTCTCAACCTTACATTGGATTGCTCAATAATTAATTGTAGAAGTCTCAGTTCCACCATTAGACAGACAGTACAGATACAAAAAGAGAAGCTGACGGAGTGGATTAGGGGAATTGTGGTCATCATTATCATTAATAATAGCTGCCTGTTAAAGGCTACATATGTAAATTTATTTATTTATGTATACATACGTATGAGTGTGTGTGTATGTATGTATATACACCAAATGTTTATATGTTGAATTTATACACACATAAATTTAGTTCTCACAGCAATTCTGTAAAATAGGTACTGTTACTATCCTCATTTTACAGATGACAAAGATGAGGCATAGAGAGGTTATATAGCTTGTCCAAGCTCATACAACTAGTAACTGGTGGAGCCAGGACTCTGCCTACATTATTTGGCCCCAGAATCCATGCCCTCAACCACTCTGACTGGCTTGGAAGGTCATTCCTGTGTTGCTGGGGTATGGCCAAAAATCCATCTGGTTAGTGCTGCCCTGGGTCCCTGAGACAGGGGTAGGCAGTGGGGATTAGCCTGTCTTATCTACTTCAAAACTATTAGTTCTTCATTCATTAATTAATTTAATCCTCTGATTCATTCAACAAATATTTATTGATTGTCTACTCGATGTGTGCCAAGCCCTGTGCTAGGTGCCAGAGATACCATGATAAATTAGGTATGGTCGATGTACTTAGAGAACTTGCAGTAAAGGGGGGTGGCAGTAAGACATGGTCAGTTAATGACACAGGGTGACACATGCTGTTCTGTTTCAGAGGGAGAAGCAAGTGGTGTGTCATCCAAGAATGGGTTTCTCAATCTGGCCCCATCTACCTTCTAGTTAGCACAACTTCTCCCTTGCACTTTGCCCTGTGATCTTCTCTTGTCTTTAGTTTATATAGCATGGCTGAAAGTTTTTGTCTTTTTTCGTATCTTCCTTAGCATTTTCACAGAGTATAGAGATTAGGCTGATCAGTCATATCTGCTGTCATTTTTTTTATTATCCCAGAAAAGTGGCTTTGTTCCCCTGAGTGATAGGGAGCCAGGGAAGGGTTCTGATTAGGGCAGATGGGCACTTTAGAATGACCACTCCAGCTGTAGTGTGGGAAATAAATTAAATGGGGGAGATGAGGCAGGCAGCCCAGTTGGGAAACCACGCCACAGCCCAGGTAGAACATGAGATCTCTGAGCAAAGCCTGTGGCTGGGGAAGGAGAGCTGGGTATGGACCCAAGGAATATTAAGGAAATGGAATTGAAGGGATTTACTAATTCGATCAACAATGTTTAATTAGCATCTGCTAAGTGTCAGGCACTGTGCCAGGTGCCAGGAATACAGCAAGGAACAAGATAGACCCTAGTTTTCTGCCTTCATTGAGACTGGACGGGGGAAAATGGACAATTGGAGCCTTTACAAAAATAAAATATGATAAATGATGCAACAGGAGAAGTCCAGGACATTACAGTGAAACAGAAAGGGGCACATGAGGGGGTGTGAGGGAGGAGTCTTGGCTGAGGCCGGATTTCTGCCTTGGTTGCAGGAGTAGATGGTGGTGCCATTGTCTGAGCCAGGGAACTCAGGAGGGCAGAACCCTGTGGATGTCTCTCTGGGTCCCCAAAGCCCAGAACAGGGCAGGAGCAGGGGAGGCGGTAAGCAAGTGACTGTTGAATGAATAAATATGAATACTCCCCAGCCCCCAGCCTGACCCTAAAAGAGGAAGATGAGGAATGGTCCAGAAAGAAACTCGAAGTTTCAGGAAGACCAGTGGTTACCCAATACCCACAAACCGTCAGCCTCTTCCTAGTTACCCAATGGGCCATATGAGGCAGCCGTGACTCCCTAATGTCCAGTGGGCAGACTCAGCACACCCCTGAGGCTAAGTGTGGGCCCCAAAAGTTATTAGAGACCTTCCTGGAACAGGCAGGGAGGGAAGAATCAGCCCTACAAAGTCCCTGGGTATGTGTCCCCAGAATTGGGGTCCTTCCTCTGACTCTTGCACCTCCTATGTGTCCCTCTGGCTCAGCATTAGCCCCCTGGGTCTGGGTCTGTCTGCCTCCATCCAAAAGCAGAGACTGGTGATTATCCTCTGTGTCCCCAGCACCCAGCCCAGATACCCCTTCCCCCTGCACATGATAGAAAATGTTTCTTGAGTTAGTTCAGAGAGAGCTGTACCCTGACCCCCAGGGACAGTCTCTCCCGCTCTCAGGAGAAGGCTCGCCTGCCAGAAGCCACACAAATGTCTGCTCCATTCTTGGCATGTGGCAAGGATGCCCATGGTTACATCCCTGAGTGGGTGGGCTGAGGCTGTGACAGTGTCTGACCCAGGGTAGAGAAGGCATCAACCCACTGCCCTGCCTCTGCCCCCTACCCCTGTCAATATCTGAGAGTCTTAGAATTGGAGACTCTTTGAATCTAACAGATAGAAAGGCCCTCTGTGGTCATGTGGTCCACCTGCCCCCCCCCCCTTTTTTTTCTGTCTCCTTGGTCCGTTTGTTTTCCCTAATAATCATTTACTATCCCTCAAAAACACTGTCTACATTCTCCATCTCCTCCCTCCCCTATGAAAAAGGGCGTATAAGCCTCTGTATCCCATTGCAGGGCTGGGGTAATCAGTCTGTGCCTCTCCCCAGGGCATGTTAAATCTGTTCGCCTTTATCCCATTAATCTGCCTTTGGTCAGCTGGATCATTCGGTGAACCTTCCGAGGGCACAAAGGAAGTTTGCCTTTGGCCCCTAAAGTCACCGGCCAGGTGTTTGTCATCAGCACAGGGTCACACGGAACTGGCAGGGAAAGACTTCTGTGGCCTCTTCTGCTTCTGTCACTGCCAGTAGGTGGCAAAAGGCCCAGCAGTCCCTGGCAAGTGCATCTGTGTGTGTGTGTGTGTGTATGTGTGCGCACTTGTGAGTGTTTTTCTCGGTTGTGGTTATTTTATCCATAGATATTCATATAAATATATTGCTATATATTTATATATACATATATGTAATTATATATACTATATTTATAAACATATAAATAGATATTTTATGTGCATATATATATTTAATACATAACTTTTTCTTCTCGCCTACATGAGGAAACACCACCACAGACTGGCAGACAGCATTATAAATTCATACATATAAATATCTATATTTTAATTTTTAGTTATTTATATATTGCTGCATATAATTATATATGTAACATATTTCTTATATATTCAAAAGTATAGACCTTTTATTTGTGTGTGTACATATATTTCCAGTTTTGTAATTCCTTGTGTCTGTCCATATGAAACATTCCAAAGCTACACTGTTTCTCAAGAGCAGTGGTTCTGAAGCCCCGAGAGCCCACCGAGCGCTGTCCTCTGGTTTGATGTGAGGACGCAGCTGTACGCGGGACTCTGGATGTTAGGGCCATTTGTTCTCGTGGTGTTTCCATGAGGTGCAGCTCCCACTCCAGGAGAAGGCAGAGAGTTGACTGGCTATTTTGGGGCCAGTAACGTCAGGTGGTCTCCCATTCAAGTCCTGTCTGGTTGCAACCCCTCTGAGCATCTAAAAAGAGGAGAGGGACTCTTTTCAGCTTGCTCCGCAGTACACTTGTCAACCTAGGCTGGTGACCTAAAGGCCGGCTCAAAAACTCACATTGTTCCTCCCTTTTGAGGAATCCCAGCCGACCTGTCCCGCCCTGATCACAATGCCCTCAGCAACAGGAACTCTCCCCAACCTGCCACCCAGACCAGCCTTCTATTAAATGTCACTTCCCCGAGGGTCTCCTCTCATCTTCAAGGCCACGGAGGCCTCACCTTGCCCCCAGGGCCCGGAACAGCCCATCAGAGCTGGGACGGGGGTGGGAGTGGCGGACCTTGCCATCCCTGAGAGATGAGGAAGTGAGCAGTAGATCCTTGCTCAAAGGCCACAGCTGAAGTGCCATCATGTGCAATCACCAAACCATCAGTGGGGCCACATCGAGGCCAAGAAAGGCAAAAGACAGGCCATTCTGCCAAGCAGGAAGCTGAAGTGCTGCGGCTATTCCGAGGCGGTGTGCAACAGTGGCTGAGAACACCTCTGCCGTGTGCTGGCTGCGTGACCTGGTGCTTAATCTTTCTGAACCTCAGTTTTCTCTTTTCTTTTTTCTCTTCTCTTCTCTTTTCTTTTCTTCTTCTTCTTCTTCTTCTTCTTTTTTTTTTTTAAGAGGCTCTTGCTCTGTTGCCCAGGCTGAACTTGAACTCTTGGGCTCAAGCATACCTCCCTCCTCCGCCTCCCAAGTAGCCACCAAACCTCGGTTTTCTTGTTGGTAACATGGGGTAATGATGCTGGCCTGGTGGGATGGTGTGTGCATTGAATGACTGCGTGTAAAGCAAAGGTCATCCCCGTGCAGCCCTAGGGAGGTGCTCTGTGAATCTGTGCTCTCACTTGGCAGTGCCAGGAGACTGAGGGGCACACACTGCCCCGGCTCCTCAGGGCCCCTCTAGGCAGCCCATGGTCCCCGCCAGGGCTGGGCCTAGGCAGGCTGATGCCAGCTGTAGCTGGGAACTGCGGCAGGCACTGTGAGGGGAGAGGCCTGCTCCGCCCTGGGATTGCCCAACACCAGCGCTGCACCCATCTGTGGGCTCCCCACCCTCCGGGTCTTTTCTACCTAAGCGTGAGCTAGGGCTCTCCTTCCTGCCCCAGAATCACTTATGTGTATGGCTCTTCAAGCAAGACGTCATGTGTTTACCAAAATTTCCCAAGTGTCTGCCGGGAACACGGTCCTGGTGGGGAGGTCCAGGGGACCAGGAAAGTAGGGAAGGGGAGGGGATGCCAGGCAGCTGGCCCTGTTACATTAGCTCTCAAGTGTTAAACAAAGGGTTTTGTTTTTTCTGACTCTAGAAATAACGCCTTTTCATTGCAGAGCATTTGAAAAATACAGAAAATGAAAAAACTCGACCGTCCTGAATCACACAAGTAATGGATGTTAAGATTTTGTTGTGTCTTATGCCAGGTTTTCTATGTATTTTAACCTAGTCATAATGTGTATAGATAATTGTATATCCTGCTTTTTTTTCACTCACCATAATGGTACAAGGATCTTCCTGAGTTTTCACAAGCCAGCCAGTTAAATTCTATCCTGTTGATTTTAGCCCATCACTCTAACGAAAATCCTTAACTTTTGCTGGGATTTAGCTGTGTGGTCCCAGCATGGACTGGTGCTGGGTGCCAGCCTGCAGGGAAAGGGGGAGGAAGGTGGGGAAGAGGAAGAGAGGAAACGGAGAAGGAAAAGAAGAAGGAGACAAAACCAGCACCAAGGAGGTTCATTCTCTCTGCCTGTCCCTTCCCCTCAGGCTAAATAGTTTCTCAATATGAAAATGACAGGCCAGTCACCTGACTCCCAGGGTCATCTGGACTCACCTGATGTCCTTCTGAGTCTTCTCTCTGCTCACTTTGCACACCCCACCCTTAAGGGAAGGGAGCTCACTCCCTGCCTGGAAAAAAGCCTTCCTCTTTGGGGGTTATCCTTGAAGACCCTGGGCAGCAAAGACCCCTGCCCCAGCCACTTTGCTTCCACTTGGCTCCTCTGCCCACTTGCCACATGACCTGGTTTTCAGGCCTCTGTAGTTTTATCACCTTCTCATGATCCAGAGCATTCTCCAACATGTCAGAGAGGCCCCAGAGCTCCAGGTGGGTCTGGCTGAGTGTGCAGCAAGATAGGGCAGTCCCCTTCTCTGTTCTGGATGCTATACCTCTGTTAATGCAGCCTACATGCACATTTGCTTATTTGGCAGCCACTGCCTTTGCTCTCATGTAGAGCTTGTGGTCAGCTCAAATTCTAAGCTCCTTTTTGTATCATTGTGGGTAAACCAGTTCTCTCATATTCTGTGCTTAGACAATCTTTTGAAGAAACTACATACAAGCCATGGCCCTTTTTATATATTTGCATTGTGATTTTGAGCTCTCCTTCCTGGCTTCTTGTCATGAGTGAACTTGGTATATGTGCACCATGTCTCTAGCCAACCTATTGATGTGGTGATAATCTGAACCTGGACCAAGACAGACTTCCCACAGGCCCTGGTCCATAACCAGAGCCGCAAGTTTGATCAGCTTCTTAAAAACCTGTGAAGAAATAGCATGTTCTTTAAAAATCCAATCATGCATTAGTATACACACAAAAGAATTGAAATCAGACACTCACATACTTACACACAATTGTTCATAGCATACTACTCACAGTAGCCAAAAGGTGGAAATATTCCAAATGTCCATCAATGGATGAATGGATAAACAAAATGTGGTATACATACAATGGAATATTACTCAGCCATAAAAAGCAATGAAGTTCTGATACATGCTACAAAAACATTATGCTGAGTGAAAGAAGCCAGACACATAAGGTCACATGTTATATGATTCCATACATATGAAATATCCAGAATAAATAAATCCATAGAGACAGAAAGCAGATTAGGGGTTGCCAAGGACTGAGGGGTGGGGAGAATAGACAGTGACAGCTTGATGGGTACAGAATTTTCTTTTGGGGTGATTGTCAGGTGTAGGGACCAGATGTCAGGTCCCCATGTTCCCTGGTTCTTGGTTCCCAGTACCAAAGAATGGTTACTGGTACTGAGTTGTCTGAGCAAATGAGCATACCAAGCAGATGCAAACAAGCAAAGTGCAAAAATTTGTTAAGGCATAGTGCATTCCAGAGAATGAATGGGTCAACCCCCGAGAGTGGAAGAGACCCTGAGTTTAACAAGATTTCCCCTTCTATGCTGATTCCTTGATTTTATGTTAAGTGGGGGGTGGAATATTCATGGTTTTTCTTGGGAAAAGGTGGAGAAATTCCTGGAATGGCAAATCCTCCCCTTTTCTATCCTTGCAAGGCAATTTCTGGGGGTTGTGATGGTATTTGTAAACTGTCTTGGCACTGGTGGGTGTGATTTTTACTGTGTCAATGAGGGTAGGTCACTTGAGGATACTGTCACCTTGTACACATACTCCAAAGACCCTCATTTGTGATCTTGGTCATATCTCCACTTTGTGGCCTTTCTACCTCTTTCTGGTTGGTCAGTCTTCAGAGACTCCTTATTGTAGACCAAATATCTGGTCAATCCTTGGGGACCCTTTGACGCATCATCTGTTCTTTCTTGGAAGCCCCCCTTCTGGTTAATTTGTTCCTCCTAGTAGACAAAGCATCTCCTAACGTCATCTACTGCTCAATGGAACACCCCCAGACAAAGCATCTGTTCCCCTCCCTCCTTGTCCCAACCTAACATGATGAAAATGTTTGGGATCAATAAGGGTGGTGGTTGCTCAACACTGTGAATATACTAAATGCCACTGAAATGTACTCTTTAAAATGGCTCATTTTATTTCACGTGAGTTTCACCTCAATTAAAAAAATCATTTGCAAAAGAAAAGAAATCTGATTATGCATTCAACAGACAATCTTGTGCTAGGTATTGGGATCACTGAAATGAATTAGATCTGGTTCCTGATTATGCTAATAGAGCCCGTAGCCTTAGAAGCTGAGATGGGGCAGCTGAACCCAGAACTTGAACCCTACTTTCTGAGATTTACCTTCTATGTGGGTTCTCTTACTGGTTACTACTGCCACCGTGCAGACTCCCAGGTGGACTGCTCCTACCTTCTTGGTGTTCTGGGTTGGTATGACACAGAATGCATCCTTCTAGTAACTTTGCTGTGGAGAAATCTGACAATCACTAACTCTGCCTTGTGATCGAGTTTAATATTAACAGTGATGTGTCATGAATGTACTCTTGATATGATGCAATGAGAATGGCACTTTATCTCTGTGATCTTCCTTCTCAAAACTCCTAACTCCAGTTTAATCATGAGAAAAACATCAAAATGCCCAAACTGAGGGACAGTCTAGAAAATACTTGACCAATACTCTAGACTGTCAAGGTCACCAAAAACAATGAAAATCTGAGCAGCTGTCCCAGACCAGCAAGAAGGTAAGGAGACATGATGACTAAATGTAATGTAGTACCTTGGATGGAAATCTAGGGCAGAAAAAAAACATTGGTAAAAACTAAGGAAATCCACATAAAGTATGGGCTTTAGTTAGTGCTATGTTGCCCACGCTGAATTCGAACTCTTGGGCTCAAGCGATCCTCCCTCCTCAGCCTTCCAGGTAGCTGGGACTACAGACACACACCACCAAACCTCGGTTTTCTTGTTGGTAACATGGGGTGATGATGCTGACCTGGTGGGATGGTGTGTGGATTATATGTGTGGAAAGAAAAAGGTCATCCCGGTGCAGCACTAGGGAGGTTCCAATATTGGCTCACCAGTTGTGGCGAATATAAGATGTTAACAATAGAGGAGAGTGGGCGGGGAGATACGAGAACCCTCTGTACCATCTTCCCAACTTTTTTGTAAATCTAAAACTATTCTTTGAAAAAGTTTATTTATTTACTTAAAAAGTTTATTTTAAATGTTATCTTTAAAAATGCATCCTTTTAAAATGCTTAAAGTGGCTGTAACAAGGTTGTTCAGACACAGATGACAAGGGAAATGAACAGAGTGGAGTGTGACCTACGGAACGGTTTGTGAATAAGGTGTCACGTGTTCTCCAGGTGCTAATCGACTCCAGGGGGAAACTTAAGGCTTTGTCTGATTGCCACACTCCCTTTCCGGTTCCTGACCTACCTCTTTTTAATAGACTCTTGATTCAGGAGCACCTTATAGACATCAGTACCTTTCAAAGTCCAGACTAAGAGTCGGGGCCTCTCTCCCGCAGCCATCGGACCCACAGCACCTGCTTTCCAGGCCGTGGACCACACATCTTCCCCAGGGGACTTGTACCAGGAAGAACTTTAAATGAGCCATTTCACTGCTTTACCGCAGGGGTGTGGCCTTGCTGCCGGATGCTTTTGTTCTACATCAACAGTAGAATGGTATCTTAATCCAGCATAATATCCATAGATGCTTCCGCCCACTCACCAGGGTAGTAGAATGTTTACTGTACTGAGTGGACATTCCTCCATTTGGTACATAGGGTACCGTGGATACCTTTGCCTGGGGCCTTCCTTAAATACCAGTGCAGCTCAGGGCCGTGCAGTGGAAAAGAGGAATGGTTTGGAATAGACAATCCTAGATTCAAATTCGAATTCTATCACTCGTTAATTTACTTAAACCTTATGACCTTCAGTTTCTGCAACTGTAAAATAAAGGTAATGATAATGTCTGCTTTATAGGATTGTGGTGAGATTAGATGAGTTAATTCATGCAATGTGCTTAGTATAGTACCTGGGACAAGGCAATCACTCAAATGTGATACTGCAAAATGACATCCTCAGCTCTCCTCATCTTTCAGCTGTTGGACACTGTTGGAACGAAAGGAGGCTGGTTGGGCCAGTGAATCCATGCAGCTTTCTCCTGCTCACCCCCTACCCCCAACTGGCCGTGGGCTGACAGACCTTCGGGTAAATGACAGGACCTGGAATGTTGCTGACAGAGTCTAAAATCCTCTCCTCTGTGGTTTCTACAGTTTACCTTTCTGAAGGTTGGCTCTCCGGTCTGCAGGTGTTTATGTTCACTGTAATTCCAAGATTTCTGACAGTGGTTCTGTGAGCACAGTAGTGGACTCCGTTGTGCCCGGGCTGCAGTTCCGTCCAAAACTCCTCTGGAGCAGTTGGGGGAGGCCAGGAAGGTCTGAAGCTCACTCATCCTGGCCTTCCCACCCCTAAACCCTGTGGTCTCCCTTTCCCAAGCCCTTGGCTCCCAGGTCAAGCAGGGGAGGTCTTGTTCTATGATTCTTTTGTGTCTCTGAATCTTGTCTCCATAATCAAACTAGAAGCTACCCACAGGGCATATCTCCTCCTCTTCTTGACTCTCCCTTAAATGTGTAAAGGTAAGGTCAAGGCCAAGGAATCTCAAATGCTGACTCACACACCTACTGTCAATATCCCCAGAGAGAGATATCATTCCCTGGTTAAGGAAAACTATTGTTGCCATTGTTAGTGATAACTCCATAATGACGACCAAGAATCACCACCTTCTACTTGGTAGGCTGAGATGGAAGATCACTTGAGGTCAGGAGTTTGAGATCAGCCTGGGCAACATAGCAAGACCCATCTCTGAACAAATAAAAACCAAATTAGCCAGGTGTGGTACTGTGCACCTATAGTCTCAACTACTCTGGAGGCTGAGGCAGGAGAAACACTTGAGCCCAGGAGTTTGACACCAGCCTGGGCAATATAGCAAGACCTCATCTCCAGAAGAAAAAAAAAGTCACCACTTTTACCATACCATCAACCACCATAACAAATCTTGGTCTCAAAACAATGCCTTTAATGATAGTTACAATTTATTGAGCACCTAGTATGTGCCAGACACTGAAATAGGGCTTTCCACATATGACCTTAACTGAATCATCTAAAGTCCATGCTCTTAATACATAACCCTGCTCTAGTCCTGGTCCAGGAGTGCAAAACCCTCCTTCCTTCTGGTGGGAAACATTTGCATCTGCTTTTTTTTTTTTTTTTTTTGAGACAGAGTCTCATTCTGTTCCCTGGGCTAGAGAGCCGTGGCGTCAGCCTAGCTCACAGCAACCTCAAACTCCTGGGCTCAGGTGATCCTTCTGCCTTAGCCTCCCGAGTAGCTGGGACTACAGGCATGCAACACCATGGCCGGCTAATTTTTTTGTATATATTTTAGTTGTTTGGCTAATTTCTTTCTATTTTTTAGTAGAGACGGGGTTTCGCTCTTGCTCAGGCTGGTCTCGAACGCCTGAGCTCAAACGATCCGCCCGCCTCGGCCTCCCAGAGTGCTAGGATTATAGGCATGAGCCACTGCGCCCGGCCTGCATCTGCTTTTGTTTCTGTTTTTTTGCCACTGTGACCACTGCTCAAGGACAGGTTCTAGAAGACCATCCCAGGATGTGTGAGCACACCTGAGAGGGCAGACCTGGAAACCTGAGCTGGGTACTCAGCATGCCAAAGGTGTCAGCTCTACCCATGAGCTAAGAGCTGGCAATGACCTTGGAACCAGGAGCTGGCATAATCAGAAACTTATTAAGGCTCCACCAGAAGACAGGGACTTTAACCAGGCTTCAGGCTCCTGTCAAAGTTCTTGGATGGAGTCGATGAAAAGTCCACAGGTTCCAGGGAAGTGACACCTGTCACCAAAGTCACAAGTCCATTAGTGATACAGATGCTATAAAAAAAAAAAAAAGAGAGAGAGAGAGTACTAACTGGATCCTGAAACCTGTAGAAGAAGAGGAAGGTGTGACAAGGAATTTGCCCATGGCCAAACTTGATTTTGAAGAGACTGTCACAGAGTGGCTCTCAAGGTCATGTGCATGTCTGTACCCAATAGTGCTTCATATTCTGCAGGGCCATCACCAGGGGAATCATCGTGAAAACTGTCACATATCCATCCCAGTGAAGACCTGCCCTGTACCAGGCATGCACCTGGAGAGGCCAGGGAGGTCTAAGACATGGGTCGATGTGGCCTGAGCTCCTGGAGCCCCCCCCCGTGTCCCCCCCCCCCCCGGTGTGCCAGGCATTAGCCCCTTAGTTGAAGGACTGTGAGGAGGCCCAGGAAGTGCACCCAGGGGCAGCCAGGGTGGTAGAGCACTTGGAGGTCTCAGAGCAGCTACAACTGTACCATTGTGTGCCGGCTGCACATCAGCCCCAGCTGTGCCCTGGCACACAGTAGGTGCTTACTGAGCACACAGATGAGAGGATGAAAGGTCCCTGCACTTGAGGCGTTCACGGTCTAGCAGGGCAGGCATGGCACACTGATGACCCATGAAGACTCTTCCGCAGAGGTAGCCTCAGATTATGGCCATTAAGAACCCTGAGGTAGCAAAGCACCTCCAGGAGCAGGTGGAAGGTGATGCATGGGGGGAGGTGTGAGCTGATCCGCAGAGAAATGCTGCGTGCGTGCACAGGGCTTAGCTGTCTAAAGACATGACTCAGGGCAGGGTGGCAGGCTGGAGGAAGGGTGGGGCGACCGGGGAAAGTGCCAGTGAACCCCAGGAGGAGCCAGGCTCAAACCTGCCTTCCTGCTATCCTCCCTCTCTCCACAATTTCCTGCTCTGGGCAAAAGGCACCGCAGATCACAGATAAGCAACAGCTGTGATGGCATCTGCACCATAAGTCATAAAGTTCAAAATGGGATAAAGCTGGAATGAGTTTCTGAGTGCCAAAAATGAGTATTAATAATATCTCAGAGATTACTTCAAAAAAATGGGGAAGCTCAGTGTAACAGAAGGAGCTTGAGCCTTAGCGTTAGACAAATCTGTTAAAATCCTGGCTTAGCCACTAGCATTGAAACTTCCTGAGGCTCAGTTGCTTCTTTAATCTGGGTGCTGGAGATGATGTCTGTAGGGGGCCTGGCTCATTCAGTCGGGGATCAGTGAAGGGTAAGTAGACATGGCCCTGTCACTGTCACTGCTTTGTCTCAGACCATAGCTGTGAAAGGGCCCAGGCAAACAGATGCTAAAACCACAGGGACCTCCATGAAGGGGAGAAAGTCACTCACCTCTTCTAATATTGCAGAGTGATTGTGTTACCTGCTAAAATCGCCCCAAGCAACATTCTGTGTAGAGGAGAGAGAACAATGTGGTGTGACTGGTCCTCCCAGCTTAAGCAGAGCAGCCACACAGTGAGTGTTATTTCCCTGCCATCAGCTCTCTATCAATCCATCTCCTGGGTCAGGGCTCAGCCCAGTGCTAGAGGGGATGAGAGAAGAGGACGATCCAGTCCCTGCCCTCTAGAAATGCAGAATCTCGCAGGGCCAGGCTCTGAGCAAGGGCATGCCATGATGCTGACCTCACTGCAGCACTAGCCGGGGCAGCCTAGTTCAGGCTGTTTGCATGGTGGCCTCTCAGCCTCATCCCCACTGATCCTGCTCCGTGGCAGCCACACCCCACCCTTGTTCCTTCACGGCACACTCCAGGCCTTCCCCTGTGCTGTTCCCTCCATCTGGAAGGCCCTTTTTCCAACTCCAATGCCTTCCCTCTTCGGGAAGGTTTCCTGGGAGGCCCCTCCCTGCTCTGTTCTCCCTTAGCACCGTCAGTGATTCCACTACTATTCACTGAAGCCTGCTCTGTGGTGCCTGAATACAACGGAATGTGGTCCCTGCCTGCAGGAAGCCTCCAGTCATGTGGACCAGTCAGTCCCGGTGAAAGGGCAATTAATTCTGTCCTGGTTGTGTGATTGTTTGTGTGTCTGTCTCTGCACTACACTGTGTGCTCCAGAGAGGCAGGGGCTGTGTCTGTCCTGATCACTGTTGAGTGTGTCCACAGCCTGCACAGTCCACAGAGAGGGTGCTCGGTTGATTGAAGTGCGACTGACAGCACCCCAGGAACTCAGAGGAGGTGGTCATGATGCTAAAGAACAGCCGAGGAAGGGCTGCTGGAGGAGGAGGTAGCGTTTGTACAGGAGAGAAAGAGGCAGGGCGGAAACAGGCCGTGGAGGTGAGAGTAGTCTGGGCTGTGCAGGAGACATGGGGAGGAGGGTGGTGAGGTTAGCTGCGTGCGGGGCAGGAGGAGTTCAGGTGCTGCCTCCCTACATAGCTCTTGGTTTCCCCCAGTCCTGGGTCTCCCTCCCTCATCCCCCTACCTTGCAACAAAGCATCCAGAAGTCCATGAATAAGGGACCCAGAGGGCATCAAGGCAGGTGGCAATAGGTCTTGTTGTCTGAGAGTCTAGGACCTTCCTCTGTTAAAGTACCAGCTCCAATCACTTTTCCTACCTAGAATTGCCAAAGTACAAGGCACCCAGTTAAATTTGAATTTCAGATAAACAATGAATAATTCTTTAGCATAAGGAATATTTGGGACATGCTAAATAATTTTTCATTGCTAATTTGAAATTCAAATTTAATGGAGCATCTCATATTTTCATTTGCTAAACCTTGCAAACCCTTCCCCCACCCTCCCATTTCAAAATCTGTCACTCACCCCTGTCCTGAGTCCCCAGGGAACCATCAGAGGCTGTGGGCCTCCTGCAACATACTCAACAAAACAGTGATTTAGAGCTGCAGGGAACACTGAAGACTGTCTAGTCCCATCCCTCCCCCCATAGGTGGACTAGGAGGCCGAGACCTGGAAGGAACAGGCAGTGGCAAGTCCTTCAGCAGCTCACTCCTTGGCTGTAACTGGGGCCTCCCGGAGAGCAGAAGGACCCTCCGTGGGGGGCTGCTCAGTAAAGACCTGTCCATCATTCTAGGCAAGGCAGGGCATGGAATCCCCAGGTTTCTGCCCTCACCCCAGGCTGTTGTTTCCTGGATCCTGACACCCCCAAGCGAGTCACCTCTATCTCCCCGGCTAGATCTTGTGCAATGCCAAGGCCCCTGGGGCTCAGCTCTTACCTGTCTCCCTGGCTGGAGCCAAGTGGGCGAATCAGGGGAGGCTCTTCGGAAGGCCCGAGTGGGCGGGGCTGGACCCAGTGGGCGGGGCTGCTCCTGCTGGAGGCTCTTTGCCCAGTGGTCTTCAGGCCCCTCTAATGGCCTGGCCAAGAGTGGCTCTCAGAGATGACCCAGCTTGATTCCCAGTGGTGCAACTGGAGGCGGGGGAGGAAATGGACTTGATCAAAGTCTCCCAGCCAGTCAGGCAGGCCGGGCTTTCTGTGAAGCGGCCATTCCCGCTCTCTGCTGAAATTACCCACTCCTCTGTGTTCTGTGTTTCTTCATCTGACTTTTCCCTCCTTGACATTATAGTAT
Organism: Lemur catta; assembly: GCF_020740605.2. NCBI lineage: Eukaryota > Metazoa > Chordata > Mammalia > Primates > Lemuridae > Lemur > Lemur catta. The sequence goes on from NC_059134.1 coordinate 59,060,842, forward strand.
GTCCTGGTGTGCTTATTGCTAACCTTCAGTTAGAACTTAAATCCTGTCCACTGTCTGGAGAGCGCAGAACAGTGGCACTACTGAAATTGCCCTTGTGGCATTTCGCCTTGTGTGGCACATGGTACATGAAGCCTCCGTTTTCTGACACTCAGATATGTATCGCGGCATCCACCAGGAGACTGTCTGTGTGCAGGGCTGTGTGCTCTCCCGGACTGAGTCTGCAGCTCCCTCCTCTGATTATAACAAGGAATAGCCTGGAAAAAAACAAAAAATGATTTTCTGTCTCTTTGAAACTTCCCCCACTCTTTTAACTGAAACCTGCATCCCTGCCTCAGGCCAGTGGTAGGGAGAGGCAGGGAGAAGGCCTTTTGTTCTTATCCCGGGTGGCTCTCGCTGCTGGCTGGCTCACAGGCTTTGTCTTTGGCAGAAATGAGAATAAATAGTTAACCACAATAGCTTAGAACTGGGAAGCCCTCCGTTTAAAAGCTCTGTATTTCTGCCTATGTTCAGGAAATTTGGATTTTGAGACGAGGTCTACCATTTTTCCTCCTTTGCTGGCAAAATAAAATCTCTTTCCTCATCCCCAAAACATCTGTCCTCGTTCTAATTTGGCCTTGTGGACAAATGCCAAGTTTTCAGTAACATGATCACAGCCCAGCCTGGATCCTGGGACTGAGAAGGTAACAGCACGGGGTTGGGATGGGCTGATGGAGTTGGGTTTAGGGTGCTCCTCAGTGAGGAGTCGGGCTCTCACTTACCTGTTCCAATGCCTTTGCCTGGACCGCACAGGCCCACAAATACCTAGGCATGGCCCAGGAGCTCAATCTCAGAGCCACACTGAACTGGCTGCTCCCAGAAAGTCTGGCCCAGGGTACAGCTCTGAGCCAGGAGCTGATGGCCTGTCTGCCTTGCTGTGTGACCTGCTCTGTCCCTAACCTTGCCGGGTCTCATTCTGCCTGTCTGTACAATGACAGCTCTGACTGATCTCTAAGCCTTACCAGCTCGGCCCGCCCACAGCTTCTTCCTACTCCCTCTCCACCCCAAACCTCTGTGCCAGTGGCTCCTGCCCTGCCCTGGGGTGTCCCTTATCCTGGAGCTCCAGACCCTCCCCTTCACCCTGGTCAGACCCTTTGCTGACCCTATCCTCTGTCCTTCCCCTGTCTATCTTGGGAACCATGGGTGATAGGGACCTAAGGGACTGTCCCCAGGATACTTGGGATACTTTAAGTCATCCAGAAAAGATTTTTCAGAGAAAATCTACCCAGACTTGCCTGGCCCCAGCCCTTTAACCAGCCCAGATATCTCCTCTGGACACCTGCTCCCCTGACATGCGCAAAGCAGAACTCTTCGTCTTTCCCCAGGCCTGTTCCTCTCAACCTCACCAAGGGCACCTCCAGCCAGCTGGTCACCCGGGCTGGGAGCCCAGGAATCACAAGCCTCTTCTCACTTCCCCCTGCCCTACCCAGTCCTTCACTAAATCCTGGTCACCCCTCCGTGATATCCTGGGGATTGCCGCCTTCTCACCATCCATAGAACTGCCTCTGTTAATACTTCATCCTCTCACCTAAACCTTGGAAACAGAGGGCTCTTGACACCTCTGTCTCTGCCTCCAGACCTTACTTAGTGCAGCAACTAGAGAGGGACCCTACTGGCAGCAAACCCGACCTGTTGCTCCCCTGCTCAAAACCCTTCTATGGTTCCCATTGTCCTCAGGATAAAGTCCAACTCCTTGGCCTGGCATTCGAAGCCCTACATGCTCTGTACCCTTCCAGCCTCATCAGCTCATCCCTCACTGTTGTTCCACTGACGGCTGAGCTTTCTCCAGCTTCAGCCTTGGCTCCAGGTGTTACCTCCACCTGGAAAACCTCTCCTATTCCTAATCGTTAGGTCCTCCATCTTGAATCATCTGGAGAGTCCACTGTGGGAATCAATGTGTTATCCAGGGAGGCTGAATAAACAAGGCTTTTCTCAGGGTGCATGTGTGTGCTTTTAGTCAGTCAACATTTATCTATTTATTCATGTACTCATAGCCTTGTTTCAAAAAGGATTTGAGGCAGGCTGTTCAATATTTACTGCGTGCCACCATGTGCAGCAAAGCCCTGCACGCACACACGTACACTCATTCACCTCTCACTTGCACACCCAAGACCCTGGCACCAGCGGACAGGCAGAAGCTTGCAGGGGGCCTCAGTGGGCCAGGGTGAGTTAGGATGAAGCACCTGGGTTCAGAGGGAGGCCCACCTGGCTCAAGGTGACATAGACAGATGTGGAGTTGGGGGTTCAAATCTGGGGTTTTCTGAGTCCAGAGTTTATGGAGCTGCCCCTAGAGCACTGGTCCTCAACCTTTTTGGCACCAGGGTCCAGTTTCATGGAAGACAATTTTTCCATTCACGGGGGTGAGAGGGGTGGTTTCAGGATGATTCAAGTGCATTACGTTTATTGTGCAGTCAAACCTCTCTGCTAATAATAATCTGTATTTGTAGCTGCTCCCCAGAACTAGCAACACCACCTCAGCTCCACCTCGGATCATCAGGCATTAGACTCTCATAAGGAGCGGCCAATCTAGATCCCTTGCATGCACAGTTTACAGCAGGGTTCACACTCCTATGAGAATCTAATGCAGCAGCTGATCTGACAGGAGGCGGGGCTTATGGGGTGATGCGACTGATAGGGAGTGGCTGTAAATATAGATGAAGCTTCCCTTGCTAGCCTGCTACTCACTTCCTGCTGTGCAGCCAGTTCCTAACATGCCCCAGACCGGTACTGGCCCTGGGGTTGAGGACCACAGCCCTAAAGGACGAAAGCCAAGCCCTGTCTTCAGGGAGTTCCTTGGTTATTGGGAGAGAGGGAGCTCTGGAAAATTAAATAAAGCCCCCAGGGTGCTCAGTGCCCCACCCAGCTCAGGCCCCCAGGGTGAGGGAGCTCAGGGGACAGCTGGGACGGGGAGAAAGGGGGTGCTGGGGAGGTGGGGAGCACTTGGAAGGACAGAACAGTGAGAAGGGCCTGCCAGGTGCAGGAACGGAGGAGCAAAGGCTGCAGTGGGGGATGGGAGACTCACAGCTTCCCTCCATGGCTCCTGCTTGCATTTCCCTTCCCTCTGTTCCTCTTTCCTCCTGCAACATTGCCAAGTGGGGGCGGGGAGGGGTGAAGACTGTGGTCCCTGCTCAGGCTCTAGGTTCCCCATGGGAGGGAGCCCCGGTCCCCAGCTGCAGGCCAGCCCCATGGGCACAGTGGACTCCAGAATTCCCAGCATGCTTTCTAGCCTCCCTTCATCTCCTCTGTCCCTCCCAACCAGTCTGTGAGCACCTACACTGCACCCATTTCAGAGCAGGGGAAACCAAGGACCAGAATATCGGTGACAGAGCAGGGATTCCATCTCTTGGTTCTCAGAGGCTAAAATCCTTCCACTATCAACTATCCCAAGTGCTATCTGCTCTGATCCCTGACAGCTTGGCACAGCAAGGGATCTCAGAAACACGTGTTGGGTTGGCGTCAGGGAGGGTCTCTGACAAGGGACCTTCTCCCTCTGCAGCCGCCAGGCAGGGAGGCATCAGTGCCCAGTTTTGACCTCCATGGGCTGTTTTAAATCCTGGGCCCCTTCGCATTTTCACCCACAGGGCATGGGGCCTGGAGCCCAGCTGAGCACCAGGAGGTCCAGGCTCCAGTACCAGCTCTACCACCATTTGCTGTGTAACTCTGGGCCACGACCTTGGTCTCTCTGGCTTTTCCCTTTTGCAAGTGAGGCACTGGGCTAGAAGGTCTTCAAGAGCCCTTTCTATCCTAGGCTGTCTGATCTTTGTAACTTTCAGGTTTCTGCAGGATTTGGTTGCAGAGGGTGTTTCAGACTGGGAGCCGGACCAGCTCCCATCCCATTCTGCCAGTTAGCACTGAGGTGGGACTCTCCAGGCAGTGGGGAGGGTGGACAGGGGACAAGGATTCTAGTTTCATCTGTTGCAGCCAAAGCTGGGGCTGGCCTGGCCCACTCCCCCGTGACCCCACCTGACCCCAACACTCAGTGGCTGGGAATTGACGCAGGTTGAGCTGAGGCAGCTGTCAAAGCAGCCCTAAAATTAGCCCCAGTAGGGATAGGGAGGGGGGAGCTGGCCCAGGCTTCAGGCTCCCTTGGCCCCAAGGGATTGAGCCCACACCCTACTCAAGACGGAAGAGGTCAGCCAGAGTTCTGGCAGTGACCTACCGTGATGCTGGGTGGGGAGATTCACAACTAGTGTGAGCGTGTTTCAGAAGGGGAACTGAAGGGTAGGAGATGCCCCTGCCAGTGTCTTGGTCTTTGATCCCAGCCCCCAGCCCTTCAGAGCCCTGGGAGAACCAAGGAGGGACCTTGCTATTTACAATCTCCTAGAACAGGGTTGAGGGGACCCGTCTGTCCTCCCAAGGCTGAACTAGATAACCTCACACCTTAGCAACAGCTACCAAGAGCAGAGGAGGAGCCAGGAACTATATTAGCCTGATATAGGAATAGATTGCGGACACCAGGGACAGGCCCAAAGCCAGTCCCCTCCCACCCAGGGATACAGTTCCAGCTAATTCCCTCTTCTCTGCCTTGGTGCACTGAGGATCTTACTAAAACGTAGATTCTGTTGGGTGCAGTGGCTCACACCTGTGATACCAGGGACTCCAGAGGCTGAGGCAGAAGGATCACTTGAGGCCAGGAGTTCAAGACTAGCCTGGGCAACACAGCAAGGCCACCCATGTCTTAAAAAAATAAATAAATAAATAAGAAAAATTAGCTGGGTATGGTGCATGCCTGTAAACTCAGCTACCGGGGAGGCTGAGGCAGGAGGGTCACTTGAGCCCAGGAGTTTGAGGTTGCAGTAAGCTATGATCACACCACTACACTCTAGCATGGGCAACAGAGTGAGACTTTGTCTCTAAAAAATAAAATAAAATAAAATAAAATAAAATAAAATACAGTTTTTCTGATTCAGAAGATCAGGGGTGGGGTGTGAAATTCTTCAAGATTCTAACAAGGTCTCAGATTAGTGTGCAGACCACACTTTGAGTGTGAAATTCACTTCTCAGCCAGCTTGGATGGGCCCCAAGGCCAGCGTCCCTGTCTTCTTCTGTACCGCAGGTATCCCCTGACCCTCGCCCACAATACAGCCGGCACAGGCACAGGTACAGGCACATAGGCACATGATATACCAGGTGGCTGACTGTTTTACTGTGGGTTCCTGCACGGGCGTGTAGGTGTGCATGGCAATCCCTCTGCCTCTGCGTATACTGCATGTGGCTTATTACATGTGTAGAGAGTGTACAAAGATGCACACATGCAATAATAATGAAATCAAAATAGCTTAAGTTGTAAAAATAGCTAATCTTTGTCAAGCACCATGCCCAGGCAAGGTACTAAGACTGTTACACACACAATATCTCATTTCATTCTCATAACAACTCCAACGTGATGAGAAAATTGAAGCTCAGAGAGGTTAAGTGACTTGCTCAAGGTCACATAGCTGAGAAGTGGCAGTCAGGGCTGGGATATACATGTGCATCCATGTCCATCAGTGTACCCGCCTTGGAACATGTGGGCATGGGTGACGCAGGAGGCAAGCAGCAGCAAGGAAGGAAGGGGTGAGGTAAGAGCCACGCACGGTGATTCAGAGTGTGAGCTTTCTGCGGGTGGGGAGGCAGAAGGAGACTCAGGTGGAAGGAGACACAAAGGGAGCCAGGCGAGTCTGGGCCTGCGTCTTCATGCTGCCATGCCCAGCTTTGACGTCCTCTTCTCTGAAATGAGTGTGAGGATATTTGCTTCACGAGGCTCTGCTGTGAGAAAGAAACATGACAACAATACAAAGTGCCCTGCCCAGGGCATGCCTGGCACACAGTAGGTGCTCAGGATGCGGGAGCTGGCCCTTCTTCTCCCCTGTGACTGAACTGCTTGAACGGCCATTCATTTGGGGAATGGCTTGTGCCCTAGCTAGTTGCTACCAGCTCACCGGATTAATAGGAGTGATCCTGAGGAGGGTCAGGGATAAGCAGGGACAAGGCACAGAGAGTGCTGAGAGCAGCTGGGTGGGAGGGGGGCAGACATCTGAACAGAGCTCAGAGCCTGGCCCTCTACCTCTTGCAGCAACAGGAGAGGCTGCAAGGCTGGAGGTCCCCTGACTCAGGAGAAGCCCTCCCAGGAAGCAAACACCCTGTCCCTTGACTCAACTTTCAGCTATGCCGGACACATCAGTCCTCACGGTCCTATAGGCTGTGCTCACTGGAGACCAAATCTCCTCTGGGCTGGGCCGGATATCAGTTAGGCTGGGCCTTCAGAAGTCCCTGGTGACTCATCTTCCCTTCCTCCACCCGTAGTCCTGACATTCGCTCCTGGAGCTGTGGCCTCCCTGAGGCTGCCCACACCTGGGTGGCTGGGAAGCATGTCGGCAGACCCTTACCCATCTGCCTGTGTTGCCAGCAGACTTGCTGCCTGAGTCACTGCTGGTGGGTGATAGCTGCTTCCCGCAGGCCTCAGTAAAAAGTGGGAAGTTGCCTGCGTGGGTGTTAGTCTCACCTGGGACCCAGAGTGGAGGAGTCACTCAGACGGATCTCTTGGAAGCAGGTGCGAGGTTGGAGCCCAGAGCACACTGTTGATGAGGGCTGGCTCATGGTGGGCGATTGCAGCATTGGTGGATCCAGACGAATCACTGCATCCACCTCCTTCATTTTCCACGTGAGGACTCTAAGGCCAAGTGAGGCCTAATCATCAGGCTTGGGTCATCTAGAACAGGGGCACAGAACCCATCCCAGCCACCCACCCATGTTGCTGACCAGAGAGCTTCCAGAGGAGGCTGTGAAATACTGGCTCTGGTGCCCCCACGTGGCAGCAAGGAGGAAAGACAGGGCTGGGCAGAGTGATTCCAGAGCAAGGTGCCTTTCCCGGGTAATACGGTGAGGGCCCTCTCCAGTTACACAGGCTCTGTCCCTACCAGTCACTGCCATCCAATATCTACCTCTTCCACCAGACTGAGAGCTCCCCAAGGGTAGGGCAAGATCTGGTCCATCACATCACGGGAGCACGCTGGGAGGGCATTGTGAGGGTTTGAGGAAGTGGTTTGAACTGAATTGAATTCAGTATCAACGGAAGGAAACAGTGAAGAATGTGGACTAAGACTTCTGCACAAATATGTTCATTGAATCAATGTTTGTAAAAGCAGAAATTGTGTTGATAATTGTTGAAATGGGTGATGGGCACAGCGACTCATTATACTGTTCATTTTTGTGTGTGTTTGAAATGTTTTGAAACAATGTAGTTAACAGAAATTATAAAGGTCCAGCAATAGAAATCTAAATAAAGCATGATGCAGCTGTTCAAAGGAATAATGTCTAGAGACATTAAAAATTCTGCCACGGAGGGTTTTATTGTCTTTAATTATAACATCTTTATTGATATATAACTCACATACCATGTTATTTACCCATTTAAAGAGTACTATGGTTTTTAATATATTCACAAAGTTTTGTAACCATCACCACAATCAATTTTAAAACATTTTCATCTCCCCCCGAACAAAACTCCATCCCCATTAGCAGTTACTCCCCTTTTTCTCCCCAAATCTCCCTGTCCCCAGCCCACAAATCTACTTTCAGTCTCTGTAGATTTGTCTATACTAGAAATTTTAATTTATTTTATTTATTTTTTGATATTTTCATGTCATCCTTGCGCAGGGGCCATGCTAATCTTCTTTGTATCGTTCCAATTTCAGTACATGTGCTGCCAAAGCGAGCCCTATTCTAGATATTTTATATAAATGGAATTGTACAATATGTGGTCTTCTGTGTGTGACTGTTTTCACTTAGTATAATGTTTTCAAGGTTCACCTATGTTGTAGCATGTATCAGTACTTCATTCCTTTTTGTGACTGAATGATATTCCATTGTATGGGTATATCACATTTTATTTATCCATTCATTAGTTGATGGACATTCGGGTTGTTTCCATTTTTTTCTTAGCTATTCTGTATAATGCTGCTATGAATGTTCATGTACAAGTTTTTATATGGGCATATGCTTTCATTTCTCTTGAATATATACCTAACAGGGAAATTTCTGCATCTTATAGTAATTCTATGCTTAACTATTTGAGGAACTGCCTAATTGATTTCCAAAGTGCTGCACCATTTTACATTCCCACCAGCACTGTATGAAGGTTTTGGTTTGTTCTATTTGTTATTATCTGTCTTTCTTTATTCTAGCCTTCCTAGTGGATGTGGGCCATAATTTTTAATGACATGCAAAAATACCCTTGGTGTAATGTTAGATTTGTAAAAGCACACTTTAGAACTGTTTATACAATGTGATCTCAATTTTCCTATATATATATATACACACACACATATATATATCTACAGAAAACAGACTCAAATAAAATCTACCAAAATGTTAATATGGTTGTCTGCAGCAATTTGGAGTGATTTTTAAATTTTTGACAATGCAGACATGCATCAATAGGAAAAAACCTCCAATATTATGAGGTAACAGAAAAACAATAAATGTTAATAGAGAGATAATGAAAATAAATTTAAACTTTAAAAAATATACTGAATGAAGCTGATTAAGGACTGTGGTCTGGGCACTCAGAGGTGGGTGTGTGAGTGTGGTGGGATGGGCAGAAGGGTCAAGCTACTGATGCCAGCGTGTGGGGATATCCAGAAAAGGAGTAGTCACTCTCAGTGGGAATCAGGGAAGGCTTCGTGGAAGAGGCAGCCCTACAGCTGGCTGGATCAGAAGCAAGAGGAGGATTTAAACTCATGGAGATGGGTAGGGGTGAGGGGAATGCAGAGCCCAGATACATCAGGCTGCAGGGGTTGCAGACAAGGGCACCAATGGCTCTAAAGGCACAGACAGGAGTCTGAGTGACCCTGCCTCTGCCCTAACTTGGGGTGATCGACCTTGCCAGTACGCTGAGGATGAGTTCCCTTACCTGGCAAATGGCCCTGCTAACCTCCCTTGGGGGTTGCTGTGAGGCTTGAGTGAGATCGTGTGACACAGCTCCAGCACAGGCCTCTCCCACAACGGGCGAGCAATTTGCTGCAAGGATAGAGTGAGAGACAAGGTTGGCTCTAAGGGTGGTGATGTGGTGGGAGGTTTGACAAGGATTGACCTTCAGCTGGGCTTTGAAGGACGGAGGGCTGCTAGAGGAGGCGCTGTTCCAGGCAAAAGCAGCTGGGATAGGCCTGCTGGGGGTGAGCTGTTGGAGGGAGGGGCTCCCAGCCATTTACAATAGAGAAGTCACCACAGCAAAAATACAAATAATCTCCTGGGAGAGAGGCCAAGCCACCACCTTATCTACTTTTACCAGCTAAACCCAGGGAGGGGGAGCTGGCTCAAGGTCAACTAGGGAAATCTTGGCCTCAGCTTCCCAGCAGAGGGCTCTTCTGCAGAAGTGGCCCCAGGACTGGGGGTTACAGTGGTATTCAGGGATTTGTACCCCAAATTCCAGGGAGTATCTGAGCCCTGTGTGTCCTCCCTACCCACCTCTCAGGCATGTGGCTCTCCTGGTATCATGAGGTTGGGAAGGAACAATTTTATTTTCTTTTTCCTCTGTTTTTTCCAAGCCTTTCCTTGCCCCTGGGCAAGTCCTACCTTTGTCACTACAGTAAATGGCACACCCACACCGGCTGCTGTTGCTGCTTTTCCAGGACCATTTCCAGGGCAGCTTGCTTAGGCCTTGCAAAAAGTTGGTTACAAAATCCTGCAACTTAATGTCAAATGGCTCTGGCAAAAAAGTATCCAGGGAGATAAAGCAAATGTAGCAAAATGCTAACAATTGTGTTTGTAAGCAAAAGGTATGCTGGTGTTCATGGTACTAATCTTTTAGCTTTGCCATATATTTTAAATTTTTTAAAAAGTTTTTTGGGGCCAGGCACGGCGGCTCATACCTGTACTGGCAGCACTTTTGGAGGCCAAAGCGGGAGGATCATTTGAGCCCAGGAGTTTGAGAACAGCCTGAGCAACATAGCGAGACCTTGTCTCTACAAAAAATTAAAAAATTAGCTGGCCATGGTGGCATGCACCTGTAATCTTAGCTAATCAGGAGGCTGAGGTAAGAGGATGGCTTGAGCCCAGGCGTTTGAGGCTGCAGAGAGCTGTGATCATGCCAGTGCACCCCTGCCTGGGCAACAGTATGAAACCCTGTCTTAAAAAAAAAGAAAAAGTTTTGGGGAAAAATGGCAAAGATATAAAACCATACATAAAATGAGAACCAAAAATTGCATGGAGGGAACACCAAACAATAAAACAAAATTTTTTTGACCTTGAATTAGGCAAAGATTTCATAGGTAAAATACCAGAAATATGATCTATAAATGAACAATATTGACAAATTCAACTACATCAAAATTAAGAACATCTGCCCTTTGAAAGACACTGTTGGGGGAATGAAAAGACAAGCCACTAACCAGGAGAAACTATTGCAAATCACATATCCAAGAAAGGATTTGTATCCAGAATATATAAAGAGCTCTCAAAACTCAATAATAATTCCTTGGGTCTACAGAGGAAGAAAAAAAAAACCAAGACAAAAAAGCTTAGTAATAAGAAAATAAACCACCCAACAAAAAGTGGGCAAAAGCTTTCAACAGATACTTTACCAAGAAGGTGTATGGATAGTAAGTAAGCACATGAAAGATGCTCAAAAACATCATTTGCTACCAGGGAAATACAAATTAAGACCACAATGAGATATCACTATACATCCATGAGAATGGCTAAAATTAGAAAGACTGACCATACCAAGTGTTAGTGAGGATATGGAGCAACTGGATCTCTCATACACTGCTGATGGGACTTCCAAATGGGACAACCATGTTGGGAAACAGTTTAGCAGTTTCTTAAAAAGTTAAATGCAAATCTACCATGTAACCCAGCCAACTCCACTTCCAAATATTTACTCAAGATAAGTCAAAGCATATGTCTAAAGACTTTTACACAAATGTTCAAAGCAGCTTATTTGTAATAGCCTAAAGTGGGAAATGACCCAAATGTCTTTCAACGGGTGAATAGATAAACAAATTGTGGCACATACATATATTGGAATACTACTCAGCAAAAAGGAGTGAACTAGTGAACGACTTCTGGAATGGTGGCATGAGGAGCTCTGCAGACCCTCCAGACCTTCTCCCTAGTGAAACAACTATAACTGCTAAAAATGATACATATATAATTATGTATTTATATCTATATGGGTATCAATGTAGATATATGTTCCCTGGAAATTGTCCTAAGGGCATACAGCAAATAAAGGAATATTTATTCAAGATAATCTACTAAATCTCAGTAAGAATGGTAGGAATCAGTGGCATTTGAACTGTAACTCACTCCTTCCCTGCCACCAGCTCAGGATGATGGAAACTCTACTCCAGGCTGGTGAAGCTGAGAACACAGGCTCCTTCTCTCAGTCAAAGGATATGGTATCTCCCTGATACAGGCTACCAGCATTTCTCATCCTCTCAGTTCTGCATTGCTGGGACACTTGGTTAGCCCCATGCAAAGGAACAGAGTTGGAACCTTATCTCACACCACATACAAAAATTAACTCAAAATGAATCAAAGACCTAAACTTAAGAGCTAAAACAATAAAATTCTTAGAAGAAAACATAGGGGTAAATCTTCATGACCTAGGATTTGGTAATAGATTCATAGGACACCAAAAGCACAATCAACAAAAGAAAAAGGAAAAGAAAAGAAAAGAAAAGAGAAAATACATAAAGTGGACTTCATCAAATTAAAAAACTTTGTGCTTCAAAGAATACCATTAGGAAAATGAAAAGGCAACTCATGCAATGGGGGCAATATTTGCAAATCATATGTTGGATAAGAATTTGTATCTAAAATATATAGAGAATGATTACAATTCAATAATAAAAAGACAACCCAATTTTTAAATGGGTAAAGGATCTAGTTAGACATTTTCCAAACAAGATATACAAATGAACAATAAATACATGAAAAGATGCTTGACATCATTAGTAATCAGGGAAATGCAAATGAAAACCACAGTGGAAACCACCTCATACGCATGAGAATGTCTATAATAAAAAAGTCAGATAGTAACAAATGTTGGGCAGGATATATAGAAATCAGAATCCTCATAGATTGCTGACTGGCACGTAAAATGGTACATTTACTTTGGAAAAGAGTCTAGCCATTCCTCAAACAGTTAAACATAGAGTTACCATAAAACTCAGCAATTGTACCTCTCGGTATATACCCAAGAGATACATATGAAAATGTGTCCACACAAAAACTGGAACACAAATGTTTATACCAGCAGTATTCATAATAGTCAAAAGGTACAAAAACCCCAAATATTCATCACCTAATGAACAGATAAACGAAATGTGGCATATCCATGCAATGGAATATTATTTGGCTATAACAAGGAATGAAGTACTGATACATGCTACAGCATGGCTGAACCTTGAAAACATTATGTTATGTGAAAAAAGTTACAAAAGGCCACATATTATATGACTCCATTTATTTGAAATGTCCAGAATAGGCAAATATATAGAGATAGAAAGTAGATTTGTGGTTGCTTAGGGGCTGGAGTTGGGGGTGAAGCAGGAATAGAGGGGTGATAGCTAAAGGGTAGGGGATTTTTTTTCCAAGGTGATGAAAATATTCTAAAAATTAATGTAGTAATGATTGTATATATCTGTTAATGTCCTAAAAGTCATTGAATTGTACACTTTAAATTGGTGAATTATGTGTGAGCTATTATTTTTTAAACGTGTATTTACTCAAATTAAAAAGATTGGAAGGAAATATATCAAAATGTCAATAGTGGATAGCGAAGGTGGTGGGATTATAGATTATTTTCTTTTGTAACTTTTTCCTATTTTTACTATTTTTCTCCAGTGAGCACAGAAAAATTTTAAAGGTAAAAAAAATCAGTTAAATCTGAGGTTTTGTACCCCCATGAAGAGCTGAAATAAAAAATTATAAATAAATAAATAAATAAATAAATAAATAAAAAGAAAAACACTGATTTAAAAAAAATCAGTTAAATGGAGAAAAAAGTGAACAATTGTTTTAGATTTTAAAAGAATGAACAAACATTGGTTGGATTCTGGATCCCTCCTCCATCCCCCCAAAACAGCTACAAAATGCATTTTAGGAAAAATGGGAGAAATATAAATATGGATTGGGTATTAGATGATGGTATGGAATTGTTATTGCCTTTCTTAGGATTGTGGTTGCAGATATGTGAAAAAAATCTTGGGAGCTTCATGCCTGGGTCTTGGGGGCCATCTAATGTCATGGTAGCTGCAATTTACCTTCAGATGGTTCAGATTAAAACAACAGAAAGTGATGAAGCAAACAAGACAAAACGTTAGTTGTTGAATCTAGGGGAGCATATAGATGCTCATTTACTTATTGTATACTTTTTTCTTTGTACTTGAACATTTTCTGTTTAAAAATTGGAGGGAAACATGATAAACAAATCTGCTGGGCACACAGTAGAGCCTCTCTGGGCTCAGGAAAGGATAAAGGAGACCTGAAGCTTGGGGGTGGGCAGCCCAGGTGGGGCCAAGATCTGCAGCCGTGGAGCTTCCCCCTAGAAAGAATGTGCCCAAGGGGATGGGCAATGGGGAGAAGCCCCTTTACCAGGCATCAGTGGCTGTTTTTTTATGCATTTTCTCATTTAATCCTTACCACATCCCAAGAGGCAGGCACTATTACTATCCCCATTTTATTGTTGAGGAACCTGAGATGAAATAACTGCTTAGAGATCCTTCCACAAATCCAAGGGCTGTGTTTAGGTTCCTGGGGGCCAGGGAGAGCATAGGATTGTGTCCCCCAAAATCAGCCTATGGGCAGCCTGATCCAGCCCCTGGCCTGGGGGAAGAGGGGAGGCTTTCAGGAATCAGGACCCCTCCTGGGGGTCTGTACCTGCCAGGACACTGAGGGTCAAAGCAGGGGGTGGGTGTGGAGTGCAGGTAATTGCAGAGAAGCTGTGTTGGCCACAGGTACCCAGGGCTGTGACCTTTCTGAACTCATATTCTGGCACTTCCTCTTCTGTCCCCCTCCTCTCCACTCCTGTCACCCTCAAGCTTATATACATAAATACTCCTCCGTGCTTGAGTGTGGAATGCCCACTGTTCACAGAGCAAATTACTATCATTCTCCAAGACCAGCTCCAAGTCCCTGGCTCCAGGATCCCACCCCCACACCACCCTTTCCCAGCAGATCATAACTGATTCCTTGAGCGTCCCCAGGCCTGCACAGAACCTGACCCAGAGGATAGTCAGTGAGAGTTGTACTAATGGCAATTCCTCTCATCCATGCCCTGCAGTGCTCAGGGCCCCTCCTCTGCCCTGCACTTTCTGCTGTCACAGCCTCCGCATCCCAATTGATCACTTTCTGTGGGCCTTCTCCCCTCACACCTGGGGTCAGAATCCCTTCTGTACCCCCAGCTCCTAGCTCAGGGAGGCACAGAGGTTCCGCGGTGAGAGGTTTGGTGGGGGCACCCTCAGCAGGACTCATATCACACCAGTTGGGCTCCAGGCGGCGCTGTTGACCCAGGTAAGGGTTGGGGAGCGGAAGGCGTAGCCTCTGGCTCCGGTGCAGCCTGGCACTCTAAGGTGGGGCGGAGCTGCTAAAGCCCCAAATTCCAGAGCTGCTTCTCCATGCCCTGTCCAGTGCAATCATGTCTGATTTAAAGGCTTAGAATGTCAGGGACGGATCGACAATGGGGACCCTCCAACCCCCAGATGCATAGAGGAACAGTGACCCTCACAAGGCCACACAGCTCAACCAAGAGGACCCAGATCTCCCGAGAGCTCGGGGGTGGGCAAGCAGCCACCTAAGCACCAGTCATTTCTTCCAGACTCCACTGAAAAGGGCTGTATGATGTAACAGCCCCTTTCCCTCTCTGAGTCCAAACCTACTGTCCCCTGTTGGTAGTAAAAACTGAAAATAGGGCCAGGGTACTGGGTTCTGGTCCTGATTCTGGTCCTAGTGTGCTGCTCTGGCCTGTGCCCACTCCCCTGGGACCCTGATTGGGAAATGGGGGCCGGACCCATGAGCTCTGAGCTACCAGGCCTCCAAGATCCCCACTGGGTGGGCCAGGCCTGGGTGTGGGGCCAGTCGGCACCTTGGCCAAGGACAGGCCACTCTGGAAGCTGCCAGACGGGAAGCATTTTCCGGGAGCCGGAAGGGCTGGCAGAGCCCAGGGCCAGGCTGACAACCACAATGGACCCTTGTGCGGAGGTTCAGCTTGGACTCCCCCGCAGGCCCAGCCCCTGGGCTGGGGTGGGCCCTGCTTTCTGATCTGCAGCCAGACCCAGCTCCTGAACAACCCGTCCTAGGCCCAGATAAAGGAGCATAAGATGGGTTCACAGTCTAGCTCCAGAGGGATGCTCACAGGCTTGTGGCCAGCGCCTAAATTTCCATCATCAGCCTTCCTGGAATTCTCTTGCCTAAATAACTTCATACAACATTTAATGACCCATCTCCCCAATGAGATGGGAGCCCCAAGAGGGCAGGGGGCAGGTTTTCTCCCCCTCAAGCCAACTCAGGGAGCTCAGGACAGCCTATTGGACCAGGCTGGTTTGCTGAAGATCCCCGGTTAGGGAATCCACCTGGGAGACCTGGGCGCCAGTCCTGGTGGAGCCTTAGTTTCCTCCTCCGCTAGTGGGAGGGAGGGAAGGTTGATAATACTCATTTGAGGGGACACAGACACTGGTGGGGGGAGGCCTTCAGAAACATCTGCACCCTCTCCAACCTCCGGTGGGACTCCATCCAAACCAGCCCAGATAGACCCCACTCTTCCTTCCTTCCTCCTGTGGCTCCAATCACACTTGCTCCTGGAGCCCTGTCCGAGACTCTGAGCTGCCTCGGGGGCAGCCCTCAGGAAGCCCTCCTGGACACACCACGGCTGCACCCAGTTTCCCCTTCCCTGGACTCCCATAGTATTGAATTCATCGCTCCTCGGGGCATGGGGTCCTGCCAGCCTAATGTTCATGGTCATCTCAGCAGCTGTTGCTGGGGCCCCCCTGCTATCACTAGACATACGGGACACTTCACACCTGCTGTCTCTGTGAGGTCCAGCAAACTGTCCTAAGCAGGAAAGGAGATGATGCAATGTGAAAGGGCTATATGTGAACTGTAAAGCACTGTACCACTATGAATTGCTAATATCTGCAAGAGGGAAATTAAAAGAGAAATGTAAGACCATATACTTGCATCACATAAAAAAGGGCTGAGGTCTGGAGATGGCAGGAATGCAGTGGGATGTGGCCAGCACAAAGATAGATTTGATGTCTGGCTACATTAGCAGAGGCATAAAGCCTAGAATGTAGGAGGTGACCAACCGGCTTTTCTCTGAAGCTTTGTTCTCATTTCTTAGGAATGGCTTCAGTACTGTGGCCCCTGCCCAGGTAGTGTCAGATCCAGAGCAAAGCAGATGTGGAGTCACTGCCCTCTCAGCTTAATAGGGCCATCTCAGGGCCAGGGGGCAGCTGACTTTGGCTCCCAAGGGAGACTATAGGAATGTCACCAGAGGCTGGTCTCAGCTTAGAGTGCAAAAGACAGTCCCAAAGCAGAAGGGGCTGCTTCTGGAGATAGCAGTGAGGGTGTGAGAGCAGGATGAGCCAGCTGGGCAGTCTGTGGAGAGGATTCCTCCCCAAGTGGGATGGACAGAAAAGCCTGGGAGGACTCGCCATGTTAGGGCTGAGAGTCTAAGTTCCTAAATCAATTAAAGAATCTGAGGTTCTGAGGTGATGGTGCCTTGGCCTGAAACCACTTGGTGGTGAGTATCTCAGCAAGCCAGGGGCCACGCCATTAGTCCACCAGCCATTTGTTGTGTGTAGCTTTATTGCTGGGTGTGGATCAATATATCTTTTTTAAAAAGAAAAAAACCCTGTCAGTGGGAGGCAAGGCCCTGCTATTCAAGGTCACTTCCGTTTATCTTTATCACTGGTACAACTGGGCGGCTGGGAGCTCGGGCAGTGCCTGGAGTTTACCTCTGGCGTCCTCCTCCCTGCCATGTCCTTACATTGCCAGCCCTGGGTCCTAAACCCAACCCAGCCTGGGTAAGGACAAGAGCACAGGATTTGGATGTGAGCAGACTTGGACTTGAGTTCCTGCATTGCTATCTACGTTGCTTCGTGACCTTGGGCAAATCGCTTTGCCTCTTTGAAGCTTTGTTCTCCAATTTGTTAAACATAGGCAAGAACGTCTGCCTCCAAGGCTGTTGTGGGGATTAGAAAGAGTGTGTGCATACTAAGTGCTCAGTAAACATGAGCTCCTTTCTCCCTGCTCTCTCCTGTCCTGGGGAGACATAGATGCAGTGAAAGCCCTGGCCTGGGGGTCAGGACACCTTGGCCTGGTGGGTAGATTTTGTTGCTCACCGGCTGTGTGACTTTAGGCAAGTCCCTGCCCCTCTCTGATGTTCATTTCAGTATCTGAGAAATAAGGCAGAGACAGCAGGTGGTCTCTCTAGGGGCCCTTCCTTTTCCCTAGGCCCAGATATGGGGCAGCCTGTCTGGGTTTGACTTGTTTGAACATGGGTAGAAGATGGTCTGGACTGTCAGGCAGGACCTGAGTTTGAGGCCGGACCCTGCACCTGACATACTGGGTGACCTGAGACATGCCCTTTTCCCCTCTAGACCTTGGTCTTCCAATCAGTGCAATGGATTGGATGCTGTGGGCTCTGTACCCCAAGGGTCCAGTGATTCTCATGAGGTCAGGTAGGCCCAGGCAGACCCCCGTCTATGGGCTCCCCCGTCTGTCCCGTCTGTCCACTCACCTACAGCAACAATGTCAGCTTCCACATTCTCTGTGGCAGAATCCAAGCTCTCTCCAGCCTCATGGTTTTTTCTTCGACGTCTTATCCAAGACTCTGAGAACTACTGAGACTCATATCCCATTGTTCCCTTAGCAGCATTCCACAAGCCTCCAAATCTCTCTAGGCCTTTCTCCCCTGAAATCATGGGGTTTCCTCCAATAGGGTATCATCGTGACCCCTTTTTACTCATTTCACAGGGACAGAACCTGAGGAAAGGTTCCCATGTAATGGCCCATACCTACAAGCACACTGTTTGCCTTCCCATCACCACGGAGACTTCCCTTTCCTTGAAGCTCTGCAGAAATGCAGAGCAGGTTGAGCCAGAAGCCATGCCCTTGGAGAAGTAGCTAGACCGCTTGACAGCCCTGTGTTTGGGTGTCCTGAGCTCAAGCACGTGAGGCAGGGCCCTGCCAGGTTAGTCTGGTCCTGGACAGCTGGCAAAAGGCAGGTCCACAGCGTTGTGCCCTTTGTGTGGGCCATAAGGTTCACCTGGGACAGTGAGAGGCCATCACACCTGCAGGCCCCTGAGCAGTGGCACCATGGGGCCATGCCCAGATACTGCTGTCCAGCAGGAAGAGGGCTGCCAGGTGGGGAGGCCTGATCTACCCTGCCAGACCTCTGGCAGGGACCTGTCCCGTGCAGGATCTGATTCTCTTCCTGGGGAGGAAGCTAGAGGTAGAACTCAGAATTGTGTTTCCCTCTGGGACTGCTGGCTGCGTTGGCTGCCCTGCCCATCAGGGAGCAGTGGGAGGAGGCTAGGAAGGTCTGGCTAGGGAGTCCCCCTAGAAGCTAGGGGCCTCCTCTGGGCACTCCCAGTCTTGGGCCCTGTTTCTCACGAACTAGCTGTCCACGTCAAGCATGGTAGTCAGCATAGTCCCCAGCCCGAGTGCTCTTAGGGAAACGCAACTGAGTCACCTTGAACCCTAGGCCCTATTTTAGGGGTTGGCACAAAATAGATACTTATAAAGTTTCTCCAATCTACACCGTTTTGAGTCTTCCCAGCACTGACCCATAAAGGCTGAGCAGGGGGCCTCCTTCCAACAGAAACAAAGAGGCCTCAGAGTGGCACTTTTAGTTCCAAATGATGGAATGCTAACATTAGCCTAGGAGCAGATCCTGAGGGATCTTTGTGTCCCTAGGGCTCCCAAAGTGGAATGGAAAGAGCCCTATGGCATCCCACCAATCACTGATTCTTTTGTTTATGATCCCATCCCACTCTCGGCATGGATTCTGGGCTCCTGCCCACGTAGACAGAGTGCCTGTGGACTGCGGGATGTCTAGGTATTGCATTTCAGTGCCAAGCCTCTCACTATTTTCTCCACTTGGGGTGCCCTCCTCATCCCCTTCTTCCTGGAAACCCTCCGGGCTCCAAAGTCCACTGATGATGGGACACAAAAGTAACCTTTCCTCTCCAAGTTCCCCAACACTCCCAGTTTCTGCTGCTTATCAGCCCACCTAGTCCCACAGTTATTGGTGCTGTTATCTTATCTGTCTCAGGAGTCTGCTCTGACAGAAAGCAAATACCAGCCTCTGCAGCCTCAGTTTCTCCCACTTTAAAATGGGAAGAGTGATCCCTACTCTTCCAGGTTGATTTAGGGATTAAATAAAATGAGTCAGCTCAGAACCCAACACAGAGTCATCTCAGTTGTCCACACACATGGCAGGTGGTAAGGCACAGCCAACCTCCACCCAAGATGCAGGTGCCTCAGAGGTGGGGTTCTCAGCCCTGTAGAAAATCTCCACTAAGTGGCTGAACAACTCACTTCACCACCCAGGCACGGGGAGGAGTGCCCTGGGGATGTGCGAAGCCCAGAGGAGAAGGTAAGCACGTGGTAAGGTGTCCACTAACCTCCACTGGGCACCTGCTATGTGCTGGACCCTCTGCTAAGTGCATCACAGACTCTATCACATCCATTCACCCACAGCTCACAGGCTGCTGGAGGAAGTACAGGGGACACTGCCTTTTCCCACTGCCCCTGTGCTGTACCAATGACACCAGGGTACCTAGAGGCACATAAGTGTTTATTTATATATTTAATCCCAGCTGTGGTGCTCCTCCACATAGTAGAAGTGAATCTACACCAGAGGGTGATAGGGAGAAACTGACTTTTTAAAAAAATAGACTTTATTTTGCAATAATTTTAGACTTACAGAAAAGTTGCAAAGATAGTAGAGAGGTCGCCTTACCCAATTTCCCTCATTGTTAACCTCTTACATTACTACAGTACATTTGTCCCAACAAGAACATTACATTAGTAACATTACTATAAACTGACTCCACACTTTAATTGGATTTCACCTGTTTTCCGAGTAACGTCCTCTTCCTGTTCCAGGATCCAATACAGGGTAACACACAGTACTTAGTCATCACGCCTCCTCTGGTCTGACAGGAGAAACTGACTTTTTAACTGATGGCTTCATATGGGAGAAAGGAGAGGGCTTTTTTGTGGCTCCCTTCACTTTCACTTTCACAACGTCGCTTCATAAAATCACCATGGGACGTGAGTTTTCTCAGGAAGCAGCCCAGTACTGTTCTGGCTCCATCTTGATGCCCAGCCCAGTCTCCAGGCCCTGGACACCATTTAGGGGAGCTCTCTCATTTCCTCTCTCTCCCTCGCTCCCTTTCCCTCCCGCAGGGATATTTAATTCTGCCCTGCTACTCTGTACACACCATTTAACATTGTCTTTAAGTATGTCAATGACTATTATTCTAAGAATTATAAAACACCTGAAATTTTAGTTTTTTCTTCACTCTCGTCTTCCTAGAAACTTTATACTCTCACAGGAGTGAATAGGGTAAATCCCCACTGCAATATTTCCTCACATTTGTCGTCCTTCCCCTTTCCCCCTTCCCTACAGTTCCGTTTGTTTTGGGAACACGGGTTCCAGGAAGGCCAACTCCAGAGGAGGAAATATGAGTAGGCTTGACCAATCAGTACATTCCATCCGTCAGCCATAGTGATTGGCTCAGGAGCAGCCTTGTGACCCAAGATGGTCCAATCAGAGTGAATCTCAGGCCTTCTCGCCTTCTTTTTCGCTGGGGTTGCTGGGAGGCACCTAATGGACATGCGAAGGCAGGAGCCACGTTGCGGCTGCAAATGGTTGTTGAGGAATTTCAACTGGTTGAGGTAGACACGTGGAACAATTCTGCTTTTTTTGTTTTTATTTTTTCCCCCTAGTCACTCGCTTTGCCCTTTCCTCTTTTTATAACATCATAGGTGGAATTTATATAAATTCCTGGTCTTATTCAATTATTAAAATGGACCAGTCTCATCTCCTATCTAATTCATGGCAATCCTCCTACCTCACCCAGGCTAGAACTGTGACTCGAGGGGCTTGGTGTGGGGGGGCATAGTATGCCAGTTACACACTCTGCTCTTTTCTGGTCGCTCAATGCAGTGGTGGGGAGGAAGCTTGGCGAAGTCTCCCGCTGGCCCGACCCCTCTCTGCAGCGGAAAGGGCTCCCTGGCCGTGCTCTGGTTTTGTCTGCCCTTGGTGGCCACTGTGATGTGATGGTTTCCACAGAGGTGATAAATGTGTGGTTCTTGTTCAGCTCCTTTTACAGGAGATGGGGACCTCAGAGCTGAGGCAGGCAGGGCCTACCTACTGCTGGGAGGATCAAAGATGTAGGGCTGGGACTTGGGACTTGTTTCTGAGGGCAGAAGAGGTGAGAGAGGGTCTAGACTGAAAATTCCACCAGCCCCCATACCCCTTTTAATGCTAATGATTCTATGTTTCAACCAACAGTGGTTCCAAATCTCCATGTTTCTCCTCCCCATCAAAGCTAAGTATGTATGTAGGGGTAGGATACGGTGGAGGCATCCAAGAGGATTCCTTGAAGAGGGGGGTGGTGATGCCTGCAAGAAGGGCACCGGCACTTCTCCCAGTGGATGCTCACTGAGCTAGAACCCTGCAGGCTCATCCTGGTGCTGCTGCTGCAGTAAAGTGTGGTAAGGAAGCAGGACAGTGGGCAGGGAGGACCCGGACCATATTCCTGTGAGACTGGGGGTGTTCGTGAACCCTGATGGTGGACCAGAGAGTTCCAAAAGTAGAAGACCCATGGTGGGGCCTATGTCAGCAGAGCTTGTCAGGACCAAGGTATGGTGGCCCCAGGATGAATACAGAGGCATCCCTCCCAGTTCCTCATGCTTCCCATGGCTCCACGTGAAAAAGCATGGGGGCAGGAACCAGAGAGCCAGTGGCTCTTACTCTCTGAGGACTGCCCAGCTCACCCCCATCTTCCTCCTCCTGAATTACCCTAACTAATAGGGAGCATTTCAGGGATAGTATCATTCAGGGTTCCAACAAAAACAGATGAAAATGGGAGGAGGTTAAAGGGGTTATTTAACAAAGTACAAGGGACCCTCCAGTGCAATAACCTGGAGCTAGCAGCAGAGCTGTCACCACCTCTAGGTCTGAATGGCCAGAGAGAGGGAGCAGTTACCAGAATCTAGAATGAGAAAGAGTCACACAGAGTCAGCCACTTCGAGAGGAGTAGTGACGTTTACTTGAGGGACAGAGCCAGCCAGAGGCAGTGCCACAAGAAGGGGTGGCTGTGGGTGGGGGATAAGTACCCTGAGCCCACTCACCTCCTATCCTCTGATCTCCAGCTGGGCCTCTCCGTTGCCTAAACCCAACCTGAAGCCAGAAGCACAGGATTGCTGTTAATTAAGTCTACAGAGTTCAGCTTCCTGGGGCAGAGAGCAGGGTGGGGAAGGGTAGAGAATGGAAAATATCCAGCATAGGGACAGTTTCCAGGGAATTCAGTTTTTTTCAGTAAGTTTTCCCTATCATTTGCACCCATGGATACCTGCTCCAGCAAGGCCAGATTCTCCATGCTGTCTGTGGTCAAGTGCACCTTGTCATGGCTGGCACACAGGTCTCTTCAATCTTAATGCATGGGGGGAGCACTTTTCTCCTTCCTATGTCCTGTGGAATCCAGGCCTCCCTTATCACTGCATATTCCTTTAAGTGGCACTGGGCATTCTTGTACAGGGATGGAGGCACTGATTTGTGGCTTTTAATCCATGCTTGATTCCTCCTACCAGAGGCTCAAATTTTTTAATTTTTGCCTCTTCTCTGCCTTCATTCCACCACCATACTGTAATATTTTGATGGGATGCTCTAACCACAATCCAGCACCCTCTTCTCTTGTTCCTGGGGCTGCATTCCTGCAAATTTCTGTCCTTTCTTGTTGCATGTGGCCTTGACCAAGGTTTCAGTGCTTGTCTGGTAGGCAGCCCTGCAGCAGCAGCTCCAGTTCCAGGAAATCCTGTCTCTGCAGCTAAGGCCAAAAGGGGAGGGAGTAGGGACCCAAATCAGCCAAGGGTATCTGCCCCAGTCCACCTCACCCCTTCCTGGAGATACTCTAGTTTCTTAATAAATCATGTGTCCTTCAGGGATAGATGAAACATCAGTTTCCAGCCTGGGTCACATAAGGAAGTTTGGGGGTTTTTTGACATCATTCTCATAAGCTCACTTCATAGGCAGTGTATCTCCATTTTTCACTGACTGCTGTTTTGCCATTCCCATTTCTGCTATCAGCACCCTGATTTCCTTTGGGAGACTTTCCTGCTTCCACTTTTCCTTCTTTGTTTTTTTTAAATTTTTTTTTACTTCAGCATATTATGGGGGCACAAATGTTTAGGTTACGTATATTGCCTTTTCCCCACCCAAGTCAGAGCTTCAAGTGTGTCCATTCCTGAGACGGTGTGCACTGCACCCATTAGGTGTGAATATACCCATCCCCTCCTCCCCCCTCCCACCTGCCCAACACCCGATGAATGTTACTATTATATGTGCATGTAAGTGTTGATCAGTTAATACCAATTTGATGGTGAGTACATGTGGTGCTTGTTTTTCCATTCTTGTGATACTTGACTTAGTAGAATGGGCTCCAGCTCTATCCAGGATAATACAAGAGGTGCTAGATCACCATTATTTTTAGTGGCTGAGTAGTACTCCATGGTATACATATACCGCATTTTATTAATGCACTACTCATGTATTGATGGGCACTTGGATTGTTTCCACATCTTTGCAATTGTGAATTGTGCCGCTATAAACATTTGAGTGCAGATGTCTTTTTTATAGAATGTCTTTTTTTCCTTTGCATAGATGCCCTGTAATCGTATTGCTGGGTCAAATGATAGTTCTACTTGTAGCTCTTTGAGGTATCTCCATATTACTTTCCACAGAGGTTGTACTAGTTTGCAGTCCCAACAGCAGTATATTAGTGTTCCTATCTCTCCATATCCATGCCAACATTTATTGTTTTTGGACTTTTTGATAAAGGCCATTCTCACTGGAAATAAGTGATACCTCATTGTGGTTTTGATTTGCATTTCCCTGATGATTAGAGATGTTGAGAATTTTTTCGTATGTTTCTTGGCCATTAGTCTATCTTCTTTTGAAAAGTTTCTGTTCATGTCCCTTGCCCCCCTTTTGATATGGTTGTTTGATTTTTTTCTTGCTGATTTTCCTGAGTTCTATATAGATTCTAGTTATCAGCCCTTCATTGGATGTGTACAATGTGAATATTTTCTCCTATTCTGTAGGTTGTCTGTTTGCTCTTGTAATAGTTTCCTTGTCTGTGCAAAAGCTTTTTAATTTGATCAGGTCCCATTTATTTATTTTTGTTGTTGTTGTGATTGCCTTTGGGGTCTTCTTCATAAATTCTTTGCATAGGCCAATGTCTATAAGAATTTTTCCAATTTTCTTCTAGAATTCTTATAGTTTCATGCCTTAGGTTTAAGTCTGTTATCCACTGTGAGTTGATTTTTGTGAGAGGTGAAAGGTGTGGATCCTGTTTCAGTTTTATACATGTAGCTATCCACTTTTCCCAGCACCATTTATTGAATAAGGATTCTTTTCTCCAGTGTCTGCTTTGTCAAAGATTAGATGGCTATATGAGGATGGTTTTGTATCTGGGTTTTCAGTTCTGTTCCACTGGTCTAAGTCTCTGTTCTCGTGCCAGTATCATGCTGTTTTTATTTACTATAGCCTTGTAGCATAGCTTGAAGTCTGGTAAATTGATGCCTCCCATTTGTTCTTTTTGCTTAAGATTGCTTTTGATATAGGGGGTCTTCTCTGGTTCCATATGAAGCGTAGAATTATTTTTCTAGATCTGCAAAAAATGATGTTGGTATTTTAATAGGGATTGCATTGAATCTGTAGATCACTTTCGGTAGTGTAGACATTTTAATAATGTTGATTCTGCCGATCCATGAGCACGGTATGGTTTTCCACCTGTTTATGTCCTCTGCTATTTCCTTCATCAGTGTTTCATAGTTCTCCCTGTATTGGTCTTTTACTGCTTCCACTTTCAGTTCAAGGAGTTCTTGTGTGGCTGACTCCATCCTCCCAACTTCAGAGTTGGAGAAATAACACAGTCAGTCACATGCGAGTCAGTCCTGGTACTTTCCCCAGAACTATTGGGAGGATAAGCTCTTTCCAGTAGGGCTGATGATGTCAAGGTGGAACTCTTGGGTGTCATTTTTCTACCACATGGGGAGAGAAACATGAGAGGGAAACCAGCCCAGAGGAAGGCAGTGTAGTGAGATAGAGACAGATTCCTGGTGACTTGACTTGTGTGCCTTCAGGATCTAGCCATTCCTGAAGCTGGTCCTACTCCTGGGTTTCACATTTATGTGAGACAGTAATTCCACCTTCCCTTTTTATGTTTTGGGATTTTGTTTATTTGACTTGCTTAACACATTAGAGATGAATTTCCATGATTTGCAACCAAAATAATCCTGATTAACATACCTTCTGAAAAATCCATTGATTGTCAGGTCAGAATGCTGATCTCACAGCCAAACTCCCATCTGGCTTTCCAGAGTGTGTTCCAGCAGCATCTCTGTTTGGGCTGGATCAGGCTGCCCTGGTACTTTAGCAGTGATGGAAAGGGAGGTGCATGTTTGGTTCTTTATTTAGGGTAGTGATTAAAACCCAGATTCAGCTGAGAATTGAACGCCCCATCAAAAACTCTGAGTAGGAGCCCCAAATGCAGTCCAGGTATGTCTGCCTTCCCACAACTGCCTCAACTTATACCCCGCACCAAGGAGCAAGGCTCAGCACTTCTCTTAATTACCCCAAAGTAAATCTTTACCATAGTGAGAAATGGTCATTGTATTGTAGATTCCTGTCTAGAGATGGAGTATAGCGGTTCCTCAGTATGGGGGTTTGGGGGATTGGTTCTTGGACCCCAATGACCAAATTGGCACATACTCAAGTCTTGCAGTTAGCCCTGTGGAACCACCTATAAGAAAAGTCAACACACCATATATTTGTGTTTCA
Organism: Lemur catta; assembly: GCF_020740605.2. Lineage (NCBI taxonomy): Eukaryota > Metazoa > Chordata > Mammalia > Primates > Lemuridae > Lemur > Lemur catta. Next base: position 59,086,940 of record NC_059134.1, read on the forward strand.
AATAGCACAAATACTGCATCAAGCTCATTTGATTGAAAAAATCTGCACATAACTGGCCCTGCAGCAGTTCAATCCTGTGTTGTTCCAGGGCCAACTGTAGGGTTTTACAGCAATTCTCCCTCCACTCAAGTAACCCCAGGCTCCTCTCTTCTTCAAAGTCTCTGCCATTTCCACCTTTCCTGCCCTCCCCTCGCCCCCACATTTTTTTGGAGCACAATTAGTTCTGGAGTTCTATCCCTTACCCATGGTGTAAGGCTGTGATCTCGCATAGGAAAGACCATCACCCTGAATAAATAAGGCTTTGTACTCAGCAAACAAAAAAACCCTCCTATTACCTGGATATATCTTCCTTAGAAGGCATGGAAGAGTTTTAAATTTTTCTTTTTTTCTGATTAGGGGTTTATTTCATTATAGTAATATAATTATGTCATTTCAGATATGATTTTTTTATATATGAGCACAATCACTTGATTTTTAAATCACTGTACATGACTTGGATGCCAAATTACAGAATAAAATAATTATTTTCAGGCCCAGTGTGGTGGCTCACGCCTGTAATCCCAGCATTTTGGGAGGCCAAAGTGGGAGGATTGCTTGAGCCCGGAGTTCGAGGCTGCAGTGAGCTATGATCCCACCACTGCACACCAGCTAGGGCAAATGAGGGATACCCTATCTCAGTTATGCACCCAAAAAGAAAAATATTAATTTGAAGCCATATTTGGTTTTTTTCAGCTTTATCAAGGTATGCTTGAGAAATAAAAATTGTACATAATCAAGGTATACAACATTATGCTGTTTTGTTTTGTTTTGTCACCTACAGGGACAGGGGAGGCACAGAGAGGGGGTCACAGAAGACACAATCTGCATCTTTACCTGCAGACAGGCTCTCCTGATCATACTAGAACCAGATAGGGATGTTAAGAGGGGAAAAACTTTAAAAAATATTTTTTCACAGAGCTGCTTCAAAAATGTTTTTTCACAGTCAGAGCTGCTCCATAACAGACCAGGTACCTTTGAAGATAGTGAGCTCTCCATTTGGCAAGATTGTAAGGGACAGAATCCCTACAATCCCACAATGGGTGAAGTGGTTGAGTTAAATGGCTTTTGAGCTCTCTCTCAGCCCTGAGTTTTGATATTGGAATATTTAGTTCAACAAATGAAGATTGAATGACTACTTACTGCTTTGTTGGTTGAATGAAGGTTGATTTGTTAAAAAAAAAAAAGAATGGATAAATCAATGAATGAAATTAGTTGCTTGTTTCAATAAATACAGGATGTTTGATTGAATGAAATTGGCTCATTCACTGATTACTTGAATGAAGGTTGATTGGTTGTTTATAGGAATGAACTAGTAAATGGAGAGCATAGATGAGCATTCATTGATGATTCATTGATTAGTTGAATGAAGGTTTGATGGCTGATAGGATTCAGTTCCTTGATTCTTGCTCTATTCTCTTACCTTGCCCTTTCTCCTGCTTATCTTTCTTTTCCTTCCAAATGTAGTCAAGGATAAATGTTTTAATGTGTGAGCTGGGTGTGGAAAACATTGCAGACTAAAGATTCCTTTTGCATAATCAAGATTTCATCTTAGGCAAATTTGGTTGCCAGGCACGTGTTCATGGTGACTGGTCTAACCTGCTTCAGGACTGATGGATGATCTGAATTTAGTACCTTGGCTTAGGGAGTGGAACTGAAGGTCACAGCTGGAGCTGGGCCAATTTGGCCCAGAGGCCTGGACCTCATCTAGGCTCCATCATGTGTAGGCAGAAAATGCTGTCTTCTCTGCAGGTGAGCAGAGGGTGCCTAATATTTGGCAAGAAAACATCTTCCCAAATATCCTTTCTTTTTTTTTTTTTTTAAAAAAAAAAAACTTTTATTTTTTAGAGACAGTGTCTCACTCTGTCACCAGGCTGGAGTGCACTGGCACAATCATAGCTCACTGCAGCCTTGAATTCCTGGGTTCAAGTGATCCTCCCACCTCAACCTCCCAAGTAGCTGGGACTACAGGGGCACACCACCATGCCAGGCTAATTTTTTTTTTTTGTAGAGACAAGGGTCTTACCATGTTGCCAAGGATGGTCTTGAACTCATGGCCTCAAGTGATCCTTCCACCTTTGCTTCCCAAAGTGCTGGTATTATAGGTGTGAGCCACCATGCCCAGCCCAAATATCCTTTCAAAGTGCCTAAAACCACACCAGTAGAATCATACTTTCTTTGCATAACACAGCTGAAAGGCTGCTGAAGTGGTACACTTTAACAACTTTTGCTCAGATTATTGTGCCTTTGGAGTAATTATGATCCCTGGTAAAATGTGAGTGGAGTCATGGAAGGGAGGCATGTGAGGCCCTTATTGGCTGGATTAACCAACTATTGCCATCAGCCCCTTAGGTCCATTTGCTCTATCAACTGAGCTCAGCATTCCTAATGGGACACAGAGGGACCTGGGCACAAGTTGGATAAGCTTTGCAGAGGGAGTGAACAGGAAATAGCCTATCCTGGGCTGTAGTGGACCCCTGAAGATGAGGAGCAGTTACTTGGGAAGGATTCGTAGGGAAATGAAGTAAGGAAAGAGGCCCAGAGACTCTCTCTCCCATCCACAGGTTGTGTGGAGCTGGCCTGGGTGTAGAAAGGAATAATACACTTGTCTGGTTGCCCTCATCTTGCCCTACCTCTGGAGCTAGAGAAGCAAAGAACTTGAGAACTCCATGTAACTGCTATGGTCACTCTACCAGCTTAAGGTAAGAACTATGGTCACATTTCCCCCCCATTAATTGCTTGATCTCCCATGAGATCTTATCAGCAGGAAGTCCAACCTGGCCCTCTGGAGGCCTTCTCAAAACCCCACCTCACAGGAGTGTTCAAAACCCTCAGAGACTAGCTGATTTCAAACAGGATCACTGTTGATTGAGCCCCAGTCTTGCTCTACCTCACTGCTCAGAGCCCCAGCATCCATGAACACATGACCCCAAAGACCACACTCTCATTCACACTCCTAGCTCAGTTTTCACCAGGAGGAAGGTCCAGAGGGGCTTCTAGGTCTTCAGCCTCAGAGCTAAGCCCGGTAACCAGTCCAGTGCCCCTTTGCTACACCATTGAGTTCCCCTTGGGGGCTGAGGGGTTCTTTCCTGCCATCCACTGGGGCTCACTGGGATGGTCATCTTAGGATTTGAATAACTTTGAACCTCAAAAGGGAAGAGGCTAGGCCTTTTTCCATGTGTGCCCTGGAAGCTCCTTTGTCCTCTGCAAATGTGTGGCCTTTCTCTGCACTCTGCATCTCATTGGATCTTGGGAGATGCAGCCTTTTTCACCCCACAAATGGTCCAATTTTGTTCTCCCAGGGCCTATTCACATTTGATAAGCTCAAGTAACTGCTAAAACAGAGAGGGCCTCCTCCAAGGTGACTTGGGAAGTCCTCCCCCAAGGACAAAGGAGAGAAACTTCCTGCCTCTGTTACATTTGACCTTCTCCAGGTTAGTAGCTCAGAAAGGAAGTTGACTTCAGTGACCTTTAGTAAGGGAATTTATAATGTACCACTGGGTTCCTCAGAAAGGCCCGGAAGAATTCTGCGTGGGGCAGAGCAGGCAAAGGGAGACCAAGAGAAAGTGCTCTCACACATGAGCAACCCCCCCCCACACCCCTACCTCATCAGCCTCATCTGCCCGTGAGACCTCACCAGCCCCTCTCGCCTCCAGTGAACCACTGCCAGCTCCTCCCCTAAAGGATTCATATAGCCTTGGGTAACTTTTCCTCTGATAAAAGGACTCTGCAGCTAAATCATATTAAAAAAAAAAAAAACAGCCCGGGCACGGTGGCTCACAGCTGTAATCCTAGCCCTCTGGGAGGCCGAGGTGGGTGGATCGCTCGAGGTCAGGAGTTCAAGACCAGCCTGAGCGAGACCCCGTCTCTACTAAGAATAGAAATAAAAAAATTATCTGGACAACTAAAAATATATATAGAAAAAATTAGCCGGGCATGGTGGCGCATGTCTGTAGTCCCAGCTACTCGGGAGGCTGAGGCAGTAGGATCGCTTGAGCCCAGGAGTTTGAGGTTGCTGTGAGCTAGGCTGATGCCACAGCACTCACTCTAGCCCAGGCAACAAAGTGAGACTCTGTTTCACAAAAAAAAAAAACATATCCAGGCCAACCACAATGAGATACCACTTCAGACCCATTAGGACAGCTATTATTTAAAAAATAAAAAAGGAAAATAACTAGTAATTAATTGTCCAGGAAGTATAGAAATTGGAATCCTAGTGCCCTGTTTGTGAGAATGTAAAATGGTGCAGCCATTGTGGAAAACAGTTTGGTGGTTCCTTAAAAAGTTAAACATAGAGTTACCATGTGATCTAGCAATTTCACTTCTAGGTAAATACCAAAAAGATTTGAAAACAGGGACTCAGACAGATACTTGTACACTAATGTTCATAGCAGGGTTATTCCCAATAGCCAAAAGGTAGAAATAACCCAATTGTCCATCAACAGATAAACAGATAAACAAAATGTTGTATATCCATAAAGTGGAATATTCTTCAGCCTCTAAAAAGGGATGACATTTTGATACATGCTGCAACATGAATGAATTTTGAAGACACTATGCTAACTAAGTGAAAGAAGCCAGACACAAAAAGACAGATACTGTATGATCCCACTTACCTGAGGACCTAGAATAGGCACATTTATAGACACAGAAAAAATTTAAAAAAAGATAGAGAAAAAAATATAGGCCCAGAAAGCAGAATAAGAGGATACCAGGGCTGGGGGGAAGGGGAATGGGGAATTACTGTTTAACAGTTAGAGAGTTTCTGTTTGGTATGGTGAAAAAGTTTGGAAATGGATAGTCGTGATGGTTACACAACATTGTGTACATATTTAATGGCACTGCATTGTACATCAAAAAATGGTTAAAATGGTAAATTATATATTATATATATTTTAATCACACACACAAAATATCTATCTGGGGTACTCCTCTTTTCCAGGAGCAAAGCTTTGATAGCCCAACCTCAGTTCAAAGGCCCTCTCTGCCCAAAGGTGAGTTCCATCAGCTTCCCATGGGCAGGGGTATTTCTTTCTTACTCCATGGCTGTGAGATTAGATGGGATCACTGATATAGGAGCACCCAGCCAGCACTCTGCACACAGGAGCAGTTTCTTCTAGACTGTCCTCACCAGAGGGGCCCTTAGAATTTACAGAGTCCACCTCTTCATTGTACAGACGGGGAAACTAAGGCCCAGAGATGGGAGTGTGACCTGCCCAAAGCCATATACTTTCTTGACTCCTTGCTCAATGCTCTCTCCCCTGGGCTAGTATGCTGAGAACAGACCACTTTGGGTCTAGGCAGGGTTTCTCTGGCAGGTGATGACCTATGACCTCTGGGCTCTGAAGCCTCTTAACTGGGCTAGGATGGGGACCAGGTCACTGAAAACTAGGATGATCCTACACCCAGATGAAGATACAGCCACCTCCACCCAGGTGTGGTGGGGACACCCCACCTACCCCTGAGCATTTCCACATTCACACTCTCCCCTCCCATCTGATATTGTCCCTAGGAGACCCCTTAGGGTACAGAATGACAAGATAGGACAAACTGATGGGCTTGGGCATAGAGTGCCCAGATTGGTTTATCTGGTTAGTGTACTGTCACATGTAGACAAAGGCTGCCTCACGCTCTGGCGAGCATTGACTTGGAGGGCAGGCATGCCTGGGGGCCCAAGATCAGAAGGACACTTCCTCCTACCCCAGGTGTCCTTCCAGCCCTGGAGTTCCCTGGCCAAGGGACAGAGCTTCAAATCTTTTCCTAGCAAAGTGAGAGAGGTGTCATCTCCACAGTGTCTGAATTAACAAAGGTAGCAGGGAATGTGCAGGGAGAGACGGACAGGAAACAATTACAGTGGATCAGTGCAGGGAAAGAGGGCAACACAGACTGACAGTTGGATGAAGGCCCTGACCTGGCCTGGGGTGGGAGATCTGAGACGGCTTCCTGACAGAGGAGACTCCTAATTTGAGATCTAGGCAATCTATGGGAATCGGGCAGGCCCAAGGTTTGGAAGTTGAGGAAGGTCAGCTAGTCAGAGGTGTGCATCTGACTCTGTCTGGGGACCCCTGTTTCCTGAGGCCCCATTGTGAACTGGGATGGGGGAGGGGATTGTAGGAGAGGGTGGCTTTATAGGTCCCTGGCCACATAGTGGTAGTGGTGGTGGGTGATGGCTGACAGTGAACCTCAGAGGGGAATCCCACACAGGTGAGGCCTAGGCATCCTGACCTCCCAGGACCCCAGGATGTGGATTCCAGAGAGCTGGGCGAATGAACCAATGGAGATCAAGTGCTCTGGACACAACACATCCTCTTCCTGTAACAACTCTGTACCTGTTTACCCAGAAGGAGGCAGAAGAAACTGGAGCTTTTCCACAGTAGGCCTGAGCACTGGCCTCTAGGGAAAGGCAAGATCAGCTGACCTTGGTGAAGTTTGGACCAGGACTGAGGCTGCCTCTTCTGGTTCGCCTTCTGCTGGCCTCCCAGCTTCTTTGGCTCAGCAACGCCCAGGATTCCGGGCATGTCTGCCTCTGGCCTTCTAAAAATACCCCGGCTGCCCAGCACCTCCCAGATGTCTGAGTGCTGAGCCTGTGATTTCCCTGCCCGTAATGGGACAGCCCCAACATGGGCAGCCAGGGGTGGTGCAAACAGCTCAGCCGCTTCCTCTGCCTTCCACCCTCTAGCCAACCAGAAGCTTCGTCCAGCCTCACCTCCAATCCTTGCAAGGCAAAGAGGGCAGAGGCCCAACTGCCTGAACAGACGGACCTCAGAGATTGTTGACTCCAGTCTCTTCTTAAGACAGATGAGAGAACTGAGGTCCAAGGACTTGCTCCTGGCAATTGCAACATTAAGATCCTCCCCACCCCACTCCCTGGCACTCTGTTCATGCTGGCTGCTGCCTAACTTCCCACATGCTGCCTGGGGTCCAGGTCTCTGAACCCAATCTGACTTCCTCCACACCAGCTGTAAACTCCTGACAGCGGTGATGGGGTGGATCCCTGTGATCCCCACAGTGCCTGCAAGAGTGTCCAATCCAGAGCACCAATCAGTACATGTAGATTGGAGTGAACAATGTAGTGGCATCCAGGGCCATACATGGAGCCCTGAGCTGAGGGACAGAGCCTCTGGATTCTAGTCCAGGGCTAGCACTGTGACACTGTGTGTCCTTATCAACTGCCCTGGACAAACCTGTTTGATGGGGGCTGGATGAGATGGTGTCTAAGGACCAAGTGAGCTTTGCTGTCCTGAACTCATGAGATGAAGTCCTGTTGGGTATTCCTGTCCCCTCCTCTGTTCCACTGTATGTCAGGGAGAGATGCCACAACCTTCTGGTTCCAACAGCTCCAGGCTCTCAGCTCTTGCTCCTCCCTCCTCCCTTCATGCCTCTGAACATCCCACCACCTCTGGTACGAGACCCCCTAGGTCCAGCTTTTCCAGTGGTGTCACCTCTGCCTTTGCTGCCGGGTACCCAGGGATGAATGCACACCTCCCATCCCAACCATGTGACCTTGGACAAGGCATTGCCCTTTTCTGGGCCTCAGTTTTATCACCTCTAAAATGGAAATAATAGTACCAACCTTAGAGGAATGTTATGAGGATACAGGAAGTTCCATATCTCAGATTTCATATCATAAATCACCTCCTGCAAAAAGTCTTCCCTGACTTCCCAGGATGGCTCGGGTACCTTTGCTGGCTCTCCAGTTCTGTCCTTCCCTTCTTCACACCATGTCCACACTATGTGGTTATTGTCTCTCTATGCATCCATTGCCCACCAGACTGGGGGTCCTTAAGGCCAGGAGTCTGCAGGGCCCAGTATAGGATCTTCACAGATGAAGGGCCCGGGAAAATTTGTTGACTGACAAAATGAGTGAATAAAGCTTCATGGAAAGGCACAGTATTGTGCAGAAGTCAGGGAGTCTGATTTAGGAGGGTCCTGATTGACAGGGCATGTTCTGGTGGTAGAAATATTGAGAACTGCTTGGAGCCCTTCCCTGTTTGGTGAATTCATCTCCTTCCCCGAGAAACCTTGCTCTCTCCTCTAGCACATTACACACTCCCTGGTTTCTTTGCATGTTTGTCTCCAGTGCCCTCCTCCACCAGATAGTGAGTTCCCTGAAGGCCAGTCCCTGTTCAATCTCACAGCACCAAGCATTGGATCTGGCCTGATTCTGATAAATGTTCTGGAGAGAAAGAATGGATAGAGGAAATGATTTCTGAATCTGACTTGGGGTTGAACTGCCCGATCTTGAATGCCTCTCGCAGCCTTGGGGATGATGGTAAGTTACCAATGTGAGAGACAAGGAGGGGCAAGCTGGGGTCTTCCTTCCAGAGGCATCCAGCGAGCATGTGTGGGTTAAATATGAGCTGGTGAGAGGACTGACAAAGAGCAGTGAAAATACATTCCTGAATCCCATCTTAGTGTGTGAACTTTTCTCCCCACTGAAACCAGATTCTAAGCGTTCAAGGCCTCTGGATTTCCAAAAGCTCTTCCCCAAGCCCTTGACCAAGAGCACGTTTACTCGTACTTCCCACTTTCACTTTACACTTTTAAGCCTGTGGTGATCTGGTTGTAAACAGTTTAAAGGTTAGTTGGCAGCCAGTGTTGGGGTGAGAAGCTGCTGCTGTAGGCAGGTGCTCACCAAGGCAGCAGAGAGAGGAGGCACCTGCCAGGCTGGTAGAAAGGAGGTAGAAAAACAAAACAGTATCACACAGGCGAAAGCATTAAGGGCACCACAGATTAGGACCATTTAGCACAGGGTCAGGCCTCCCTAAAAATAAATGCCCCTGGGTACATCGCTGCTTTTCTGCTCTGGGAAAATCCCTTTCTGGGCCCTAGTCTGCCCATCTATAAGATAAACAGGTTACATCAAAGGCTTACGATTCTCCAGAACTTTCCTCATGCGTGGCCTTTCTGTCCCCAACCACACAGGTCAAATGAGGTTTCATCAAGGTCAAGACCCCAGTTTCCGGGTGTGGTGGCTCATGCCTATAATCCTAGCACTCTGGGAGGCCGAGACGGGAGGATCGCTTGAGGTCAGGAGTTTGAGATCAGCCTGAGCAAGAGTGAGACCCCGGCTCTATAAAAATAAACAAACAAACAAAAAAAGACTCCAGTTTTCAGGGCTTTGGGGTAATCAGGCTTTCCTGCCACAAACCCCGCAAGGGTGGAGTCTGTCCTTAGAGAGAGTTCACAACTGGCATTGTCTGGGCTGAGCCTTGAGGAGAAACAAAACTCTCCAGGAGCTAGCCCGGAGGCTGTGGCCCACAGTCTGCTTGCTGCCCCAGGAAGAGACAGAAAGGAAGCCTGGCTCTGGGTGAAACGGAAGTGCTGAGGTCTGACAGTTGCTCTCGGCATGGTCTCTGCAGCCTGGAGGGAAGTAAAACTGGGCATCTGGTAGCTTTTACCCTGTAAGCCCATGGGACAGCAACAGTGGAGGCTTGGTGCAGGCCTGCTGTCTGGTCCAGAGCCCTGGCCTGGGCCAGGGGCAGTCCTTGGAGAGTAGGCTGGCCCAAGGACTTCGGGGAGGGCAAAGGAAAAAGCCCTGAAGCTGGTTTATGACCTTGGGCAAATCTCTGTACATCTTTGGGCCCAGTTTCTCCATTTGCAAAATTGGAGTTTGGGCTGAATTTGCCCGTGCAATAAGGATTTATGGAATAGTGGGCACTGGGGATACAGAGACAGTTTAGTTACAAAGAACCTGGACTGTTCCAGACTCAAGCCCTGCTGGCAAGGGACTCCTAGCCTGGTGGGAGATAGTTACAGAATCATGGGATAATCATGGTTACCAGTGTACAAATAGGCACTGAAAAGCTCTGGACATAGAGACTAACCCAGCAGTAATCCAGCGTGGGGGCTCAGCGAGAGCTCCAGAGAAGGTAAAGTGACTTGCCAAGGTCACATAGCTAACAAGTGATCCCAAGTCTTGAAAAGAAGGGGAATTTAGAAAAGGACATAGCTAAATAGAGAAGTCTAGAAGTCCAGCCAGCTTGTGCTTAGTGCTGTCATCAAGATCTGGGCAAGGTTATGGAGACCCAGACATGGGAGAATTAATTCTGACTTGGGAGAAGGAAGAAGGCTTTACAGAATGTCTTGAGCTGGGGTTTAAAGGGTGAATATGAGTTTATCAGGCAGAGAAAAGGGAAAGGGTTTTAAAAGTAGAGGGAAAAGTCTATTCAGAAGTTTGAAGTTGCTAAAAGAGGCTGATGTTGCTGGAAAACTGTGTGTGTGTGTGTGTGTGTGTGTGTGTGTGTGTGTGTGTGTGTATACGTATAGTGTGTGTATTTGGAAAAAAAGATAACTAAAATGGTAGAATGGTGAGACTGAGAGAGGAGGTTGAGTAGGCTGGCTGGAGTCACACAGTGAAGGGCCTTGAATGTCACATTAAAAAGCTTGGGCTTAATTTGGAGGGCAGTGAGGAGCCATAGAAGGGTCTTGAGCAGAGGGGTGCATAGTCAAAATAACCTATTAGAAGGCTTGAGTGTGTGTCTATAATCCCAGTTACTCAGGAGGCTGAAGCAGGAGGATCACTCAAGTCCAGGACTTCAAGACCAGCCTGGGCAACATAGTAAGACCCTAAGACCCTGTCTCAAAAAAAGAAAAAAAAAAAAGAAAGAAAAGAAAGTAGCTTGCTCTGGCTGTTAGGAGGGCAGAGGACAGGAATTCAGGGTTGAGGGACAGGCAAAAATGACTACAAGGAGGCAGTGGCAGAGGATTGAGGGTGTTAGGTAAATGTTAGGCCCAGCCCCTGTCAAGAAATTGAAACTTTTCAAGAGCCTACATAGGTGTAGGAAAAATGAGAATTGAAACCTGAGTCCTGCTGTGGCTGTGGTCTGAGCAGGTGTGGTTAGCAAGGGAAGTGAAAGGGTTGGAGGGGCTGGCAGCTCAGCCTTGGGGGGGGGTAGCTTGTGGGTGATGCTGGACGCCTGTCTGCAGGCTAGAGTCCTATCCCAGCGTGGGGCAGGGTAAAGGGCCATGCCCTGAGGGAGGCCAAGGGGCACAGAGCCCCATCAAGTCCCTGCCTCTTGCTGTTGCCCTCAGGGATCCTACTTCCCTCTGCCAAGCCTTTACTCAACTCTTTCTCCTGAGATAGTCCTTCCCCTATTCCCCCTTGGTTCCTCCCAACCTTTCCGGCACCCCCTGCCAGGCCCTCCAAAGAGCCCTCCCTGAGCAGCATGGGTTCTTTGGTTTCCCACAGCTATGCTGCTCATGCTGCCTGAGCAGTGGCATGACCATTTTCTGCCTTGAGGCGTGTTTTGTTCTGTAGTGTTGGTTCACCACATTAGTCACTGTTACCTTGTTGCAGGTGCACCTGTCTCATCTGACTCTGCCCACAAGAGTTCTTTGAGAGTGACAGATAAGTCAGAATCAGACCTTGGGCCCCTGAAAGAAGCTAGCGCTGAGTGTGCATGGCCTAAAGCAGGAATACTGGAAGGGGCTGTTCACGGGCTGGGGAAAGTCTTACCTGCTTGAATTGCATGGGCACACCCAGGTGGAGGGTCAGGTATTAGTTAGGGGACCAGTAGAAAGCAATTCACCCCTAAGGTCCAAATGAAGAGACTTTAATGGAGGGGCTACTGCACTGAGGTATGGGCAGGTTAAGGGAACCAATGAAAGGATGGTGAGGCACCCACCCAGAGGCCGCCAACTGTCAGAAACCCTTATGCCCTAGGACTCAAGGGCATCAGGAATCATGTCACTGGAACCCAGTGAGAGCTCAGCTGCCTGGCAGGAACCGTGATCATGGAGGGAGCAGGGAAAGAAATACCTTGACCTCCATCTTCTCTCATCCTCTAATCTCCTCATTGTACAAAGCCAAGTGGAAGCCAGTGGGCAAGGGGCCTGGTGGTGCAGCCCACAGGGGTCAGCCTCCTGGGGCACAATGCAGGGTCTGGGTGGGGGTGCAAATGGAGATGAAACATCTCCAGATGTGCCCAAAAGATCATTACCCAGAAGCAATATCTGGAAGGTGCCTATGTCACTTCTCTATGATCAGTGCTGGGTTGGAGAAGGTTTCTCCAGCTGCTCCAGAGAGAAAAGATGAAGCATCACTTTTAGATTCATTCTGCCACTATATAGAAAGCACTCTCTGGTTTTGATGGTTACAGAACTAGAGAATGACAGAGCACATGGGCCTCAAGGGTGACTATCCCAACACATGCAGTGACTGAAGCCCAGAGAGGGTCAGAGCTGTGCCAAGGGTAAACAGGACCAGTAGAACATAGTGGAGGGAGGTGCTGTGAGATGATGGTGGAGAGGTTTGCAGTATCCAGATTATGCAGTTAAGGCCATGTAGCTAGAAAGCAGCAGGATCAAAGGTCAAACTGGTCAGTTTGACTTAGAACTTAACCCAACTCTTAGCCAAGATCCTATGCTAAATGCCCAATGTGCAGGGAGGAAAGGCACTAGAGTTAGTGTGACAAAGCCCAAGGTGTCTTGTCCTTCAGACCCACCCCATGCTTTCCTTTTGGGCCACTCACTCACGAGCATCCCCCTGGGTGGAGTAACAGTGAGGTCATAGTCCCAGCTCAGCAGGTGAGGACAGAGGCTGAACATGAGCAGAGAGGACAGGCTCGTGCAGGCCCTCAGGCACATCCTCTCTTAGGCTGCGGGACTGGGCCTTCTATTCCGTGACCAGGCTGCTCACTGTTAATGTTCCACTGCTGGTAAACCCCTGGGTCTTCAGGCCTTCACGTCCATCCATCCAGGGTGCCTGCTGGGTGCCACACCTTGTCCTAGGTGCTGGGGATCCAGTGACAAACAAAATCTCTTCCCAGAGGTCTGTAAGGATGGGAGGACACTGATACATGATGAGATGGCTGATATATGTGCCTATTACAGAGTGTGATAAGCACTTTTAAAAAAAATTTAGAGCAAACATCAAAGAGGCCACCCAAGGCCGCAGTCCACCTTTGCAGGCTTATTTCCCAGCATTCTTTATTCACGACTGTTTCTAAACATGGCCCAGGCCCACCTAGCCTGTAGTTTTTGCTTTCTCTGTCCCTCTCCAGGATGTGCCCACCTCCCATGTGTCAAGGCCCACTTCCAATGCAGACTTCCCGGGATCCTCCTCTAGACAGAGGCGGCCTTCCTCCACTTGGAACTACCACAGCACTTTGATCCTGTGCTTTGGAATTTCTTACTCAGACTCAAATAATAGTAAGGGAATTTTAGATCTTGTCTCTCCATCTATATTGAGAGATCTGGGTGAGTCCAGCAACTATCATGGAGCGCTTAACCTCTGGACACTGGAGCAGGACCATCTGGGTTCAAATCCTACTTCTTATTAATTGTGCGCTCTCAGGAAAGTTACTTAACCCCATTCTTAAAATCAGGATAATTGAATGTTGTGAGAATCAATGGGTTAACACAGTCAAAGCCCTCAGAGCTGTGCCTGGTACCCCCTAAGCATTCAAGAAATGTTAGCTATTATTATTACAGCTATTATTAGGAGCCAGCCGGGCATGCTTATAAACAACTCCCCACACCCAAGCAGAGCTGGAGCAGACACACACTGGCTCAACACAGAGCCACACTTGGAAATGGGGGAGGGTAGGGAACTATAAGCCCATTTTAGAGATGAGAGGAGGCTCAGAGAAGTCTGGGGCATTCATTCATTTAACAAATATTTATTGAGCAATTTCCACATGTCAGGCACTGCCTCTCCTCCCACATCAAATTTACTGAATCTTCAGAGCAGGGGCTGGGGGCCATGTATTTTAAATAAGTACCCCCAAGTGATTCTCACCTTAGGCACATCTGGGAAAATGCTTGGATTCTAAGATACCAGGGCAAGCATCTTACCATGCTCCAAGTTTGGACCTGGATTTTATGAGTGGTCCCACCACTATCTTTTTGTGGCAGATAAGTTTAGCAGTTAATAGCACAGACCCTATAGCCTGATTATTGGGTATAACTTAGTTTGCCACTTACTGGCTGCATGACCTTAGGCAAGTACTTAACCTATCAATGCCTCATTTGTAAAATGGCGCTAATAGTAGTACCTACCCCACAACTGTTGTGAAAATTAAATTAGTTTTTTTCATGAAGTGCTTGGGATGGTGTCTGCAACATAGTAACTATTAATATTATAAAGCATGAGCCATTATCATTAATGAGCCTAATGTAGATAAGCATCAGACAGAAGGCTGGGGCTGGTGGATAGGATGCTCCTTACCCCACGATTGGCTCTGCCTACAGCGTTGGCAGCGTCTGCCTCTTCAGGGAGACTCACCACCTGCTCCCTTCTGTTGGAAGAGCTTTCTCAAGCTGGGGAATTCCCTCCCATAGTGACGGACAGCAGCTACCGGCATTCTGATGCCACATGCTCTGCCCACAGCAGCATAGTGAGAATTAGATCACGTCTCAGGGCCAAGGTTACATGGGGAAGACAGGCAGGCGTAGGAGTTGGAGGTGTCCACTTAGGAAAGCCAAAAATGGGAGGGGGAGTGCAGACCCTGGGGAGGCTCCTCTCCAGAAACTGAGCCGACTTTGTGGCTGAGGGTGGTGCCACAGACAGGGGAAGGGCGGATGCCCACGGAGGAGAGGCAGGATGCCAGGATGTCTGCCAGCCCTCCGGCAGGGAGCAGGCAAGTGTGTTTTGTTTTGGCATTAACTGGGGAGGCTGTGGGAAAACAGGCAGGCAGCTTTCCTGGGCAGGGCCTGCTCATGGTGGTGACAGAGCTGCCACCTCCCTATGCTGCTGTCCCTCCCCAACTCCTATCTCCCTCCCCTGGTCCCTGCCTGACCCTGCTTCTCCAGCTCAGCCTGCAGGGTCCTCTCCAGGGAAGCGGCTCAAGGACTGGGAGCATCCTGCACTTCCCAGGCTGGGCCTTGGAGAAACTCCCTGGTGGAACCCCTGGTGTTACAGATGTGAAAACCGAGGCTGAGGGAGAGGCAGGGACTTCCCAGGTCCTCATAATGAGTAAGGAGGAGAACAGGGACTCTAGTCAGGCTCAATTTCCCCCATGTGAATTCCTCTTTTTGTTTTATTTTTCTTGTTTCCCCCCTCGTCTCTGTTTTATTTTTTTATTTTTTTGAGAAAGGGTCTGTCACCCAGGCTAGAGTGCAGTGGTGTCATCATAGCTCACTGCAACCTCAAACTCCTGGACTCAAGCGATCCTCTTGCCTCAGCCAAGTAGATGTGGCTAATTTTTAAAGATATTTGTGTGGAGACCAAGTCTCACTATGTTGGCTCAGGCTGGTCTCAAACTCCTGGCCTTAAATGATCCTCCTGCCTCAGCCTCCCAAAGTGGTAGGATTACAGGTGTGAGCCACTGCACCTGGCTTCTGTTTTATTTTTTAATTTATAAATAAAACCAGAGTAAAATGAAGAGAAACTGAAGAAAAACTCAACAAAGGAAACTCATATTTGTGGGCCAGCATGGCTGCAGGCACTTTACATAAGCATTCCCATTTAATTCCCACCACGACCCTGGAAAGAACCATTATCCTCCTTTTATAGACAAGGGAACACAGCTCAAGAGAGGTTTCAAGATGTGATTAAGAATTCAAAGCCGGGCAGAGGAGGAACCAGACTTCTAACTCATTACCCAACCCCCGTGTAACCTCACCCCTCCACCCAAACTTGACTGTTTTACTCATCGGTGCCAGTTGTCAGAGGTGGACTCACAGTGCAGCTCCAGGAGGAAGGGTCTCATCAGCATTCAGTACAGCAGTCACTCCGTCACCGATGCACCTCAGGATCAGCAGTCACTTGCTTACATGGCTCCTCAGCCCTTTATAGATGACATCCTGTTACTTCACTTAACCTGCACAGCCCCTCTAGAAGGAAGACAGAGTTTGTTACAGATGTGGAAATCAAGGCTAAGAGGACAGTGATGTGTCAGAAGTCACACTCAGTGAATACCTGGCAAAGATAGGATTAGAACTGTGGCTTCCTGCCTCCTGATGTCAAAACCATGTGCCTGTCAGCAACTCCCATATCCCTGGGACTGAATTCTCATCCCTCCATCCCCTAAGTTGTAATATTTCCTGGCAGGGGCACTACTTGGCAGGATAATTCCTGTCCTGGTGCCTGCCTCTTAGGGCTTGCCTCTGGCCTTTGTTCCCTGCTACCACCTGGTGGGATCTGGGTCCCTATGACTCCCCTGGCCACGCATGTCCTGATTCACTGCTGTGACCTTTGGTCCATGTGTTGAGATTGAGAACTCCTGGTGGGCAGGGCCTGGGTCACCCCAGAAACCTGCTTATGACTAAGCCCAGAATAAGGGGCTTGCTGAGTGACACTGGATGGAATTAAAGACTTGGTTCTGCCACAAACTTTTGGTATATCCTAGGAGAGCCCTTGCCTTCCTCGGGTGGCCACCCATCTTGAAGCTTTATTCCACTGTGCTGGGATTCTGTCCTGAGAGGTGACCATTGAGGAGACAGGCACATTCCCACCCAAGTCTGACTGGTGGAATTGGCTCAGGGAGGAGCAAAGGTGGATGGGGGTGGGGGGGTGGGGAAAGGTGACTGGGGGTGGCAAGGAGGTGAATGGGGGGGTCCCCCCCACATACAATGCTAGATTGCACTGTCTGCAGCAGCATCCCCAGCTGGGATTGGTGGGGCTCAGGCAGGGAATGGCTGGCATCTGGACCTGCTGACAAGCATTCCCGAGCAGCCTGTGCCAATGTGGGTGGGGTATAATGACACAGAGGAAGAGGCAGTAGAGAAGGCTGTGGACCCCAGGTGCAGGAAGGGTGGGCAGTGCCTCGGTACAGTGTGGGCAGGTGGACTGGTGGTTACCTTCTCTGGAGAGCCTTGAATGGAGTGTTAATCTGTCCTGGGTGCTTGTGCTGGACTGGGAGTGGGCTGCTGCTTGTATGCTAGCCATACTAAAGGGCTGCTGCATACTTTGCCTCCCTGCACTTTCTCCGGGAAGCCTTGTGGAATATCAGAATAGCTGGTCTTCCAATGCCCACTCATATACTTGCTCCAGGCCAGCTTTTAATCCTGGCTCTGACAACCTTTAGAATCACATTCTTTCTGGGAGACTGAACTGTAGCACACTTCAGAGAGCACAGCTTCAGAGCCAGGGACCAGGCCTCGTTCTCCTTCACTAGCTATGTGACCTTGGGTAGGTCATTTCACTTCTGAACCTCAGTCTGTGAAATCTGTGAAATGGGGTCATATGTATCACAAGTGGTTGTTGTGAGGGTTGGACACAATGTAAATAACACGCCTACTTCAATGCTTGAAACATGAAGAGGCAAAATAAATGGGAGCTGTTACTAATTTCTTTCCAGGGTGAGAATCCTACCTGTGGCCTTTTGGTGGAAGTCAGCACCTGCTCGCACAGCCCCAGGGATGGGGAGCTCACCCTCCAGGGGCAGATCTGTCTGGAAAACCTCCTTCCTGAGACACAGTTAAGACTTGTCCCAGTTCTGTCTCTGGGGCCACAGTGCATGCTGCTCAAAGAATCTCAAGAGATCTGGTACCACGGTGCTTCCTTGCATTGCAGGAGCAAGGTTCTGGCCATCCCCAGTCTTGTTCAAAATGATACATTTTAAATCAGGCTTATATAAGTCACAGAAATCTCTTGCCCTGTCTGGTGGAGTTTGTAACATAATTGATTATATCCTCCTACGGCTGCTTTTTTCCTGAGTGAACACTCCCAATTCCTTTGAAAATTCTTCATAGAAGAACATTCCTCATGAGAGAACTGGGTTCTACTCCCAAATCCATCACTTCAGGGCAAGTCACTTATCTTCACTGAGCTTCTAGTTCTTTATCTGTAGAAATGAAGAAAACAATACTATCTCATAGGGTTACAGTGAAGATTAGCTCATAAAAATAATACGCAAGTTTAGAGTTTGGAAAAGGCACTTGGTAAATATTAAAATACATTTTAAAAAATCACATTCTTGAAAAAGGAGTTAGCAGGTAAGCCCATCTGGTATTACTCTTAGTTCTTTTTAACACCTCCAAAGGAAATCATTCCAGAAAGTCAGTGCCACTCCTGGCTTTAGAATGATGGCAAATCAGGTAGAGGATGCTCTCCTAAATTCATAAAATAAAGCCCCAGAGTCTGACTTCATCTGTGAAAAGCCTACTAAGTTCTAGGCTCACGTACCCACCTTATTCTGTCGTTGGGCACCAAGGCCCAGAGAAGGCCCAACAGAGCAGTGGTAGAGGCTGGATCTCAAGTCTCCTAACACCCAGCACCTTTATGCCTCAGAACTCACTTTCTGAGAGAATTGGAGGGAGGTTAATCTCTGGGCAAGATCAGTTACACTCAGGACTAGGATTCAACAAATCTTTGTCAAGCACCTGCTAAGTGCAGAACGCTGCGTCTGGGCAAGCACTGCGTTACCCTTCTTCCACTAGCCTAGTGACATTCATGGAATGGTTGGTTTGGAATTCAGGCTTGGTGAAGGCCTAGGGTGATTCTATCTTGCTCACCCCTATATCCCCAGTGCCTGGCACAGGCTTGACACAAAGCAGGACCTTAGTAAATATTTTTTGAATGATGAATCGATGAGCCTTTATTGAGCACTATGTGCCAGGCCCTGTGGGAAGAGAAATTCTATTTAATACAACAAGCCTGTGAGGCTGCTATTATACCTCCATTATACAAGTGAAAAAACAAAGGCTGAAAGAGGTAAACTGACGAGCCCAAGGCTTCATAATGAACTGATGATGCAGCTGAGACAGGAGCTCAGCCTACCTACCTGTAGCCTGGGCTTTAGCTGCTGCCCCACAGCTGTCAGGGCCTGGGGTCTCCACCCACCTGCTCCCTTGACCCAGACCCAGGCCTTCTCTAATCTAATTAAGGATTCTGTTGAAGGGCTGACTGACTTTTGAAACTGGAAATAGGAAGACTGGTCTCTTAGTTCATACACACACAGCACTAGATTCATTTGACTCAAGCATAGCTCTGATTTTACCACTTTTCTTTATAAGAATCTATGCTAACTCAATGTAAACAACCTGAGTTCAAGTTCCACCTTCCCGATTTCTGGCAGTCAAGGGCAGGCAGAGTGGACTGGCACCCAGACAGAGGTCCTGACTCCCATACAAGGCCTTCCTCCATGGCCCCTCCTGCCTCCTCTACTTTTCCTCATGGTTATCATCCTGCACCTGTTTTTTTTCTTTTTACATAAATAGCCCATAGAACCCTTCCTGACCCAGAGATTTTTTAGTCCTGCTGTGTGACCTTCACAAAGTCTTCACTCTATGGGCACTAGCCTCTTCATCTGTGAAATGGGGGCCCTGGCCTTAATGACCTCTCAGCTCCCTTCCAGCACAAGGGCCCGCGATCTTTGACTTGAGAGTCCTGTAGTAGAGAGCTGTTTTCTCCTTTGCCTGGCAACTGCCTTTCCGCCCCACAATCGCAATGGCCTGGCACCTGCGGCCAGCCGCAAAAGGACTTGTCCTTGCTCGCCCCCTTCGTGAACATCTAGCTGGCAGGGAGACGGGGATGTTGGGGGACAGAAAGGAAGCAAAAAATGGAATTCTCCTACTCCCACAGGCATGTTGCCCCCTCCCCACGGCTCACAAAAATTTCACTGTGAGAGCCGCCCCCCAGCCCTTCCGTACACACATACTCTGCAGCCGCAAAGCCAGGCAGGAGGCGGGGGCGGCCTGTGCGCGTGCGTCGGCGCAGAGCCCTCTCCAGCCCACGTGCGCGCCCCCGACTGGAGGCGCGCGCCGCGGAGGGCTGGCGGGAAAGCGCGCGGGAAGCCCCCGTCTGGCTCCCAGTGTGGGGGAGGGGGGACAGGAGGCGTTTGGAACGTGCCACTCTCGGCGAGAAAGGGGGGATTTTTGCTCTCCGCTAGCCTTGCTATCTCTCCCATCCCCCGAGCAATCCGTTAGTTCCCCCCATCCCCCGCCGCGATACGAAGCCTCGCGCTGCGGCCCCGCTCCCTCCTTGCTGCCTGGCTCGGCCCCTCGAACCCAGCTCTGGACGGAGCGGTTCCCTCCGCCGCCGGAGCGGGGCGCCGCGCCTCGCGGTGGGGCCGGAAATTCCCGCGGCCTGAGTGGTGGAGCCCTAGCGGGGAGTGCGGCGCCGCCTTCCTCCTCCCCGGGCCGGGCGGGGGCGTTGGGCCCAGCGAGGGCTGGACTGCCTGGGTGGGTGGGGTGGGGGCCGTCGCGGCTGCCGGGAGCAGCAGAGCCGGCGGCGGACCCGGACTGCGGACAACGCGGCAGCTCCTCAGCCGCCGCTGGCGAGCCGGGAGACCCTCACGCCCCCGCTCCGGGGCCCCCGCCCCCTCTCGGTCTCCGCCTCCTTCCTCACACACCCCCCGGGCCGCCCGGGCCCCAGGCCTTCCCGGTGCTCCTCCCCCTTCTCTTCACACTCGCTCTCCGACCCGGGTCCTCCAGTCGTCCGCCGGCCTTGCTCCGTCCGGGGCCCGTCCTCCTCCTCAGGCGCTCATTTTACACACACATACACGCGCGCGCGCGCCCGCTCCCCGGGTCGCCCCCTCCTCTCCCGCCCTCTTCCTCCTCCTGGCCCTTGCTAAAGCTGCCGTCGTGGGAGGATTGATGTCCCTTCAGCATCATGCAGCCACCGCCGAGGAAGGTAAGGGCGCAGCTGGGGGCTTTGGGGTTTTGGGGGGATGCGTACAAGGAACGCGGCTGGAGAGACCGCTGCGCCCCCTCCCCCTGCTCGCAAGGGGCCGTGACCGCCCTCGCCTCGCGCTTGTCACCGAGTTGCCGCCGGCTCCTAGCGGGGAGCGCGCGCGAGGTGCCTTTCTGACCTAGGGGCGGCCGGGGCTTGTCCTCTGCACCGGAGACCCCCAGACCACAAGAGTTTCAGGTGTGCATTTGTGTGTGGCGTGCGCGCATGGCAGTGCTGTCCGCTGCAAAGTGCATTCTCGGGGCTGCACTGAGGGGAGGCGGGGTAGTCTCTGCAGCTTTGCAGTGCCTTGTGCGTGTGTGATTGTTTAGTCTGCACCAGGTTTGAGTCCTCCAGCCGCTTGTCGCCACCCCCGCCCGTTTGCAAATTTGCGTGGGATTTGTTTCAAGCCTAGCCTTAAGGTTTGGCCTGCTTTTCCCACGAGGCGACCGAAAAGAAGTTGGAATAGTCACTGCCTCTCCACCCCAGGGGAAAACAAATTGGGGATCGACGGGGCCTGCCTTCCCCCCGTCCTGCCTCCCGGCTAGGGGGCAAGGAGGCGGTGGTGCTGTCCCTAGGAAAGCGAGAACAAGGCCGTGCGTGGCGTGTGCACTGCGATCCGGGCTTGGATGGCTAGGGGTGGGAGTGACGGGTGCTCCTGGCTTGTCAGCAGCTTCCCCACTGCGCCCTTCCGTAGCTTTCCCAGGGGCCGAGGCTGTGTCCTTGTCTTTTTAATCCTGCAGATGGATACTGAGTGTCTACTCCGGGCACTAGGTGGAGGAGGCCGTTCTATCCTCCCCTCTTGGGCAAACATTTGTCGAATGTCTGCTTCCTCTTCTCTCTTTCTTAATCCGGGTTTCTCCAGTTAAAGGTCTTTTTCTTTCGAACACGCACCCCCATCCCTCTGGGTAGTCCCGCTCTGGCGGCCGGGATTCTTGACGTAACCTCAAACCCTGGGGTCCCGGCCTGAGGGGCGAGGCTCTAGCCAGCTGGCATTTGCTGTTCTCACTGTTTGAAGTGGAGCCGCCACGGGACCGGCTTGCTGGGGTAGTTTAAAAGCACTGCATATGCTGGAAGGTCACTTTTGCTTTCTCCTTTGTGAGAAAGAGATTGTGATTTGATGCGCTGTCAGTGAGTGGTGGGCATCATCCTGAGACAGTGTGCTTTCTCGCAGCCATTATGGAATAATTTATGTGGTCGATTCATGCATATTATTTCATGATTGTGTAAATTTCGGTCATTAAGTGTTAGGTATTCTTAGGTTTCCGTCTGCCATCTACACTCTGCTCACCTCTCCTGGTAGTTAATGCCTTTGAATCCTTTTTGGGAGAAATAGGCTCTTAAAACTCTAAGAACACCTAGATGTGTATTGAGCTTGTGCATGAAATGGAATGACTGGCAGTTCGTTTTGCATCTCTTTACTCTGTAATTTTTATACCCGTGTATTTTCTTTCAGTCTCAAATAACCTGTTTCAGGTTATTTGGCTAGTTTTTTCATTAAGTATCTTCAGTAAATAAAACTAAATGGCCAATAATGGATTGATTTATGGTCTTTAGGGGAGAGGCAAGAGGTATATATTCTGACAAATGTGAAGTATTTTCCTTAAAAGCAGTTTTCTTTTTTTGTTAAAGTTGTAGTAAGGCCTTCATAAACATATGGTATATTTTAGGTGAAAGTTACACAAGAACTGAAAAACATTCAAGTTGAGCAGATGACAAAACTTCAAGCCAAACATCAAGCAGAATGTGATTTGCTTGAAGATATGAGGTAAGGTTATAGTAAATAGTTGAAGAACTTTTATATCTCTGTTTCAAAGAATCTTTGAGTTACCAAGCCCCAGGAACTGATGATGGAATTTCCTTTTGGATTTCCTGCTTTAAGGCTGTTAGAACTTTGACTCAGCTGGAAATTATAACTGGAACTAATACAATACAAACTTTTTCCTTCAGTGGGGGATCCTATAGTGTACAAATAACTGTTATGAAAATACAAGGACCTTAAAAGTCTATCAGTCAAATTATATCATTGAAGTAAGAATTCTTATTTAAATAATCTTTCCACTGAATTGTAAAATTATTTATTGACCTTAACAATTTTATGTGTAGTTTTTTAAACCAATACCTGTGGTTAATGGTTAATATCTGGGGTTGAGCCAGTCAACCCCAGATGATTATATGCTAGCACTATTTGTTAGAACGTGACAAATAGAACTTTGTCTTTGAGTGTTAAATTCAGTGAGAAGTGTGTTTATCATATTTTATTTTATTATTAAAGTTACTTGTATTCATAATTAAGATGACTTTGAATTTAATAGATAAGACATCTCGCTAACATTGTGAAAATCTGTATCTTTATAGAGGGAAGCATGACTTATTTTATTGACAGAAATACCACTTATTTAACAATCCTGTAATATAAACTGACAGGTCAACGAAGGTATTTTTGTAGGATGGAAGATGATTTGTATGTTGAAACAGAGTGGCTACAATTCTTTTTTTTTTTTTTTTTTTTGAGACAGAGTCTCACTCTGTTGCCTGGGCTAGAGTGAGTGCCGTCGCATCAGCCTAGCTCACAGCAACCTCAAACTCCTGGGCTTAAGCGATCCTACTGCCTCAACCTCCCGAGTAGCTGGGACTACAGGCATGCGCCACCATGCCTGGCTAATTTTTTTCTATATATATTTTTAGTTGGCCAGATAATTTCTTTCTATTTTTTTTTTTAGTGGAGATGGGGGGGGGGGGTCTCACTCTTGCTAAGGCTGGTCTCGAACTCCTGACCTCGAGCAATCCACCCGCCTCGGCCTCCCAGAGTGCTAGGATTACAGGCGTAAGCCACCGCACCTGGCCTACAATTCTTATTTTCCTTAAGTAATACATTTATCAGATTGGAATTGAGTCTGGAAGCCTTATCAGTTGCCTATTTTTCTTGTAGCACACTAACATCATGATGGTTTCATGAAAAATATTAACTGTATGTTATGATAAAATTATATATGTTTGGATAGCTGAATTGTTTATAGCCCAAAGATTTTAGTTTAAGGGTTTCCTTTTTTTCTCACCCATATTTAACTTAGGGACTGTTTATGAACATTTCTGTTGTATACTTGTCTTTGCAGGGTTTCTGATTAAAGCATATGAATCTATTTTCATACAACTTTGATATATCAAGACATATCAAGTTGTTTTCTGACTGAAAAGTACTCCATTTTAATTTCATATTTGTCTTTTTTTTTTTCTTTACTTCTTGTGGGCACAAGGAAATTTTTAGACTTAAAAATCCCTGTGCAAGATATCTGAAACTTTTCATATGGTTAAAAATTCAGGGTTTTTAACATGTTAGGTGAACTAAGGTGTTTTGGTAGAAATCTCTAGATGAGGGAAGTAATAAATTTTCAGAAGCAGTTCAGGATGGCAAAATTAGTGTGTAAGTGAAAATCCCATGTGAGATGTGGGTGGTCAATGGCCATTAAATCTTGTTGATTATATTTTCTAAAGACTTCTTGATTGTAATTTTTTCTCTTTTCCCCCTATTACCTGTACCTTGGTGCAGGAGCTTATGGTCAGGAATATGGACATTGGAGTCAGACAGTCCTGAGTCTGTGTCCAGACTCTGTCACCTGCTATCTGTGCTGATTTCTGGAAATGACTTAATCTTTCTAAACTTCAGTTTTCTTATTTGTAGAATGAGGCAGTAATGGCCTATATTCACAATGGTTGTGCAGATCAACTGACAGTGCGTGTAAGATGTGGCGCCCATCTAAGCTAAGTTGATGTAGGCCATTGTCCCTGCTGCTGTTGTTTAGTTTGTATTAATTGCTGATCCATTACATTTCACTTGTGTTTTTACAGTAATATGCTAATTATTGCAGTAACATCCTTGTATCTTCCATTCCCCATCACTGCTTTTAAATATGTCATCTATGTTGCTACCAGTTAGCTTTCTAAAAATATTGTTTATTATATATCACCTCTTTGTGGCCTTCTGGATAGGCTGAACACCTTGTCATGGTATATATGGTTCTCTGTGACCTAGCTGCAAGCTTACTTGATTACTATTTAGCTTAATTATATACTACCATTTCATGCCCGTGCATCCTTTTTATTCCCTCTGCTCTGGCCACTCAGGACACCTGGTTATCTAATTGTGCACTCTACATTCATACCTTTGTTTGTACTGTTCCCTTTGCCTGTTGATACCCTTCCTCTCACATTTTCACTGGTAAATTCTGGTTACCACTAACTGCAAATTTATTGTTCTGTGTGGTCTCAAAAGATTTTGATTTTGCACATGCTTCTAGCTTCCCCCCTCGTGTGAATTCCTTGAGATTAGGGGCTCTTATTCATTTTTATATCTTTTTACCCTTTGTTTAGGCTGGCAGAATTATTAAATGAATGTGACTGGTTATATTTAAATGTACCGTATTTGTTCTTAGGTGAGATATTTTATAAGCTGTGTTTGTAGGGGGCTATAGGAGTATCTGTTCACCTTGTGTTATACTTTGATTCATGTGTGCACTTTAAATGTGCTATGCTATTTGATGTACACTGTATCTCTATTTATATATAATAGGTAAATGCAGAGATTGTTGGCACTACAAGGATTAATAGACTCTTTATTATTTTAAAGGACTCAGTGAGTTCTTTTATTTGTGTTAAATTAATGGAATGAATCCCTTCACTCCTGCATAGTTGTGAATAGAATACTATATTACCTACTAAAACATGAGGTTAGGTTTCTAATTTGCTTTTTTTTTCAATGATAATACTGAATTGAAAGTTGAAACTTGCCTACTCTTGATATTCATGATAACTAAAGTTGCTTGAGGAGGGAGGTGGTCTGGCTTTTCTGGTCTGCCCTAGCAAGTGGAATGACCTTTTAAAAATTCATTAGACATCTCTGAACTTGGGTTTTTGTATATATCAAGTTGTAAAGAATCTTGCCTGCTTTTCCTTTTTGACACTTCCTTCCACTACTCTCCTCCCTGAAACTCCACATATAGTGTTCCTTCTCACTGGTGTCACCCTGCCAGTTTTATGCTCTATTTAAGTTAGTATGAATTCACTCAGAAATGTGCAAATATCTTTTTATTCTTTTTTAAAAATTGTTTTTAGTTTTTTAGAGATGGGGTCTCACTCTTGCTCAGGCTGATCTCGAACTCCTGACCTCAAGTAATCCTCCCACCTCAGCCTCCCAGAGTGCTAGGATTACAGGCATGAGCCACCGCGCCTGGCCTGCTTTTCATTTTTAATATGAAGAAATTAGCAGTAGACACAGAAAAGTTTTTATGACTAAGACCAAAACAACCCCCCACAATACATTAAACTGTAAATAGGAGAATTTTATGCTGGATTTTGGCTAACAGCTACCCCTTTACCCCCTTCTCATCTTCTGTAATTTTGAAGGGAGGAGACCAGTTATGATACAGATTTTTTCCTTGGCTCTCCTTCCCTTCTTCAGTTCATTTGTTTTAGGGATGCATTTGGAAGCTGGTATGTTAGGAGTGAAGTATGAAAAGGAAAGAAAATTCATTTGTTGTTAATCAGGGACATTCCATGCTTTGGAGAGATTTTATACTGATATGTTTCCTGTTGACTTTTGCTGTCAGCAGTAGAAAAGCACACTTTACTTTCTTTTTAGTTTATTCTTTTTTCTCTCTTTCCTTTTTAAGTCCACTTAACAAGTAAGTTTCTGAACATTAGAGCCTATGTAATCTTGGATTGTTTATCCTTATGATGTAACAAACAGAGTCAGTTAAGAAAGGTTCTTTCCTGGGGCTACCTTCTTGGCAGACATCTTTAGGAGATCATTATATAATATGGAAAAATCACTGAATTTTAGTCAGGTGGATATTATCACATTTGTTCATTTTATGGAAACTGAGGCACAGTGAGAAGAAGTAAATTACATTGGTGTGGACTCTAAGCTATTTGTCCTAATTTCCAGACTAGTGCACTGTCCCCTATATCTATGTTTCCCAAGCTTTTAACCAAGGAACTCATCATAGGTTCCATTTTTTGAAATATTTTGCCTATCAAAAAGTATGTTATTGACTAATACTATTTTAAAAAATTTTTCATACACTGAGCCATCAATCAGCTTTGAATCAGTATTTGCAAACTACTAATGTGAGTCCAGCCAAAGGCAAAGACACTTAAAACTTTACCCAGAGAAGGCTGGGTATGTAATTTCTTATAGATATTCTAAAAAATTGAAACTGGCTAAAGAAACACCTGACCTACCTTTGCAGACACCTGGAGATATAGAGACATCATGTGAGGAATTACTGTACTGTATGTTACTTTCTCTAAACTGTAGATTCACAGGAGTCAACTGAGGATTGGATTCTCAAGTTTGTTTATAGATGTTCTAAGACTTTTTTTCATCATCTCAGAGACGGAGAGACTGTTATATCTAGAAAGAGATTTTAGAGGTAATCGTTGTAGAGTTTTTAAAAAACTTTATTGAGATATAATTTACATGTCATCTAAACATGATATGACTACATATCACACATGATTCCATACCATACAATTAACCCATTTAAAGTGTAGCATTCAATGTTTTCGAGTGTATTCAAAGAGTTGTATGACCATTACCATAATTTAACTGTAAAACATTTTTGTCTCTCCTAAAAGAAACCCTGTACCCATTAGCAGTTACTCCTCATCACCTTCTCCAGCCATAAGCAACCACTAATCTACTTTCTGTCTCTATAGATATGGAATATGTTTACATGGAATCCTACAATATGTGGTTTCTCTTGACTGGCTTCTTTTAGCATACTGTTTTCAGGGTTCATCATTTTGTAGTATCAGTACTTCATTCCTTTTTATTGCTGAATAATATCCCATTGTGTGGATATACCACATTTTATTAATCCGTTCATCAGTTGATAGACATTTACATTGTTTCCACTTTTTGGCTGTTATGAATAGTACTGCTGTGAACATTCATGTACAAGTTTTTGTGTGGACACATGTTTTCATTTCTCCTGGATATACACCTAAAAGTGGAATTTCTGGGTCATGTGGTAACTCTATGTTTAACTTTTTAAGGAACTTTCAAACTGTTTTCCAAAGAAGATGTACCTTTTTATATTCCGGTCAGCAATAATATATGATGGTTCATGTTTCTCCGTATCCTTGCCAGTGCCTTTTATTGTCTGTCTTTGATTATTGCCATTCTAGTGGGTATGAATGGTATCATAAGTGGCTTTGATTTGCATTTTCTTAACAGCTTATGATGTTGAACATTTTTTCATATGCTTATGGCTATTTGTATATCTTCTTTGGAGAAATATCTATTCAAATCCTTTGCCCATTTTATAATTGGGTTGTCTTTTTCTTATTGAGTTGTAAGAGTTCTTTATATCAGGTTGAGTGCAGTGACTCATGCCTGTAAATCCTGGCACTTTGGGAGACTGAGGCAGGAGGATTGCTTGAGGCCAGGAGTTCAAGACCAGCCTGGGCAACATAGTGAGACTCTGTCTCTACAAAAATAAAAAAAATTAGCCAGGTGTGGTGTGCATGCCTGTAGTCCCAGCTGCTCCAATGGCTGAAGCAGGAGGATCGCTTGAGCCCAGGAGTTCGAGGCTCCAGCTTGGGTGACAGAATAAGACCCTGTCCCCCCCCCCACACAAAAGAGTTCTTTATATCTGTATCTTATCAGGTATATGATTTGCAAATATATGCAGTATTTTTTCCCATTCTGTGACAGAATCACCTGAGGTGATTTTTATGTGCATTAGATTTTGAGAACTGCTGAAGTAGTGGAGAAAATAAGGACATTGTAGGTAGACCAGAGATTGAAATCCAGCTCTGCCACTTATTAGCTGTGTAATCGTGAGCAAGTTTCTAAGCTTTTCTGAGCCTCATATCTCATATATGTAAAACAAGATTAATGCTTATCGTTTTCCTTTTCTATAAAAGTAAAATGAGATATGTGAAATGCTGAGCATGGTAGGTATTCAGCATTGGTAGCTACTATTATTAGTGGAAATTGAAGTTCAAGAAGGATGTTGTCTTATTTAAGGTAACAAAGGAAGTTATTGTGTTTCATAAATTATACCTTTTTTTTTTTTTTTTACATTGTGAAATCAAGATGCATCTTACAGTTGCTTTTGGCTGTGATGCAGTTGTCATTGTCTCTTCATGCATAGAACTTGCAGGATAGGTATCAGCAGGCTTGAAAGAGAATCCCAGAGACAGTGGTTGGAATACAAATGTTGGATCACCTGGGCTTTTGATGGCATAGGTGATGATAATGTGTGGAAAAATGTGGATATCAATGACTAATTCAAAAAGCGATTCATAAGTCTTTGACTCTGAGTGTGACCAGTTTATGTACCAATTTATTTCAGTTATTTTTTTTATTATGCACAAGAGTAATATATGCTAAACATCTGACTATAGTTTAAAAGAGATCTTTTATTAAGTATAAACAAAAATTCTAAGTGATAGAGTATTGTGTCAATTGACCGCATTTTTTCTTAGTGAAATGTAAAATAATGTGTCTTGCAATCAATGGTGTTTTATTAAATGGATATGATGAAAACTGAAAGTAGAAGATCAGGTCCTGGACTCAGGTTTTTTTTCATTCACTGAAGAATCATTGCTTCTCAATTAGTGTTCTTTCAAATAGAGCTTAAAAATGATGTAAACCTTGAGAGGAGGAATTTTTTAAAACTGAGGGCTGCAAGGAAAAAGATCAAGTAGGACCACACCTAAATAACATTTGAGAGGGGAAAAAATGGAACTTCAGCTGACTAAATTAATTAAAAATTTAAATATATACTTCCATATTATGGTCAGTTATTGAGGGGGAGACTAAGAAGGAAATGCTAACTAGGCAGAGGAGGAAGTATAGTTTGAGATGGTCTCTTGGAAAAATAAATTTTTTTTGTTACAGACCACTGCTTACTTGAGTCAAAAGAGTCAGGGTTTTAGTAATACTACTCTTCCTATTGTTGTTAAATGGTTTCTTAGCTCATAAACTATTATGCATAGGTTCTTAATCTGCTCCTAACATTTAAAAAGTTTGAGTTCTGCATGGGATAGCCATTGCAGCCCACTGCAGGTGAAGTTATTTTATGATTTATAGACTTGAATGGAGGATACTCTCCTGATGGAATTAAACTAAGATCTAATAATGAACGTTACCTACCATTAGGGCTAAGAATAGAAGCATTAAGCTGGCACAGTGGCACGTATCTATAGTCCCAGCTACTTGGGAGGCTGAGTGTGAGGATTGCTTGAGCCCAGGAATTTGAGGCTGTAATGCACTAATATTATGCCTGTAAATAGCCACGGCACTCCAGCCTGGCCAACATAGAATCTGTCTCAAAAAAGATAAAAAGAGAATAGTGTTGGGTGCAGTGGCTCACACCTGTAATCCCAGCACTTTAGGAGGCTGAGGCGGGAGGATCTCTTGAGGCCAGGAGTTCTAGACCAGCCTGAGCAACATAGGGAGACTCTGTCTCCACAGAAAATAGAAGAATTAGCTGGGTATGCTGGCATGTGCCTGTAGTCCCAGCTACTGGGAAGGCTGAGGCAGGAGGATTGCTTGAGCCCAGGAGTTTGAGGTTGAAGTGAGCTATGAGCTGTGAGCTATGATGATGCCACTGCACTCTAGCCTGGGCAACAGAGCAAGACCTTGTCTCCAAAAAAAAAAAAAGGAATAATTTTGTATTCACTTTTCCTGGCCACACCCAGGTATATAAATATGAGAGATTGTGAAGGTAATCTGTGTGGTAGGACAGATGTGAGATGCTGGAACAAACACTAGTTTAGAAGCATACAACCTGGATCTGATTCCTAGTTCTTAATCTCTTATTAACTGTGTGACCTTGGATGCAAGTCACTTCAACATCTCTGAGCCTCATGTTTCTCATTTGTAAAATAATAACAATTATAATTCCTTATGGGCTTATCTTGATAATTAAAATAATAGGGCCAGGTGTGGTGGCTCACGTCTGTAGTCCCAGCACTTTGGGAGGCTGAGGTGGGAGGATTGCTTGAGCCCAGGAGTTCAAGGCCAGCCTGGGCAACATAGTGAGACAATGTCTTTTAAAAAAAAAAAAAAAATGACTTGAGGGCCCTTAGACCACCATTTCTCCAAATTATCAGAAGATCAAAAATGGCAAGATTTTTAACCACCTTTATATTCCTTAGAAGAGAATTCTAAGAGACCATTGGCCTAGTGGCCCATTACCCATGACAAATACAAAAACTTACTTCTGAACTAACATACTTAATTCAAAAGGAGTTGGTTGTTTCCTTGTGTAGAGGAAGGAAAAAAAACAACAACAAAAAAAGAAAAAAAGAATAATAAAAAATAAATAAATAAAAAAAGGAGTGGGAAGAGGAAATACAAATGGTTTCCAAAGAGTCCCTTATTCCCAGTCTGTTTGAGACAACTGGAATTACAGTGATATCCCTCCTAATCTAAACCCAACCCATTTTTTAATACTTTCATGGGAACCACTAGGAGTAAATTGGAAATGGGTCCCTGTGACAAATAGGACAAAATAGTAATGTAGCAAAAGCCACATTACTGCCTCC
This sequence comes from Lemur catta, assembly GCF_020740605.2. Taxonomy (NCBI): domain Eukaryota; kingdom Metazoa; phylum Chordata; class Mammalia; order Primates; family Lemuridae; genus Lemur; species Lemur catta. The sequence continues at coordinate 59,118,090 of NC_059134.1, forward strand.
ATTACCTTCTTTCTTGCTGGCAAAGACCCACCTCCCAGAAGATAATCACATCCCCAGACTCCTTTGCAGCTAGGCAAGCACAGGCATATGAAACAAACTGGAACAATGAGATAGAAGGGAAAATCTTTTGGGATAATTTCAGGTAAAAACTGTCTTCCCTAATGGAAGAAAAGAAGGAAGGTAGGAAGGAGACAGGAGGAAGGAGGGAAAATGAAGGAGGGAGGGAGGGAGAGAGGGAGGGAGGAAAAATTTGCTTAAAGAGAAATCATCCTTTCCTCTTCTTCTACCTAAAATTGTTATACAAAAATATAATGCTTGGAGTTGCAGAAGCTATCTAGCAATCATGAGGAGAATCATTATCAACATACAGAAAGATGGAGGGGCCTAAGACTACTGATCTTGGTGAAAGAGATTTGTTAGCATCACTTGAGTTCTTTAGCAGTTTATCTTTGAGGTCGATTTCATTTTTCAACCTACAGGTTAACTCTTTAGGGGATAAACCACAAACCATAATTTCTAAATTGATGTTCTCAACTACTTACTAAATTACAGTTAACATGCATTTATTGAGCATCTATTACATTCCACATGCTGTACCTTTTATAGGCACTACTTTGGGGTTTGGGTTTTTTTTTTAAAGTATTTTAAAGATGGGGTCTCACTCTGTCACTCAGTCTGGTGTGTAGTCATGCAATCATAACTCACCATAACCTCAAACTCCTGGGCTCAAATGATTTTCCTGCCTTAGCCTTCCAAGTAGCTGGGACTACAGGTGTACACAACCTTGCAATTGTATTTTTAGTGAACGCCATTTTACTTCTCAGGTGAAAGCATTAGTGAAATGGCTAAACTGAAAGGAAGGAAGGACAAATAAGAGCTAGAGTCGCCCCTAGCTGAATAATTTGCCCCTTAATAATTGAGAATTGGCAATTCAGTCTTGAAAGTAGAAAGCCTTTTACCTTAGGAGACCTATGCTGGTAAGTTGATGTTTTTCTTTGTAAGTCCTTCAGATGTTCATTGGGGTACCAAAGATGCCATTGTTTTGTTGGTGTCAGTCTTCAGGAATGATCTGATGCATAAGAAGGAGTTAGTTTTGTAAGTCTGGTTTGTGTTGCTGGCTTTTCAGTGACTAATTTGGGAACTAGGAACAGAAACTTGTAACCATGTTCTTTGTTTCACTTGTGCAGATTTTCTGTCATGTGTTGGTCAGGACTAATTTATATATCTAGCTGATATTTTTGTTTATTTTATTTTGTTGTGTTCTTCCAGTATTCCTTGGTCATACTTTATTCCATTTGATCTTCTTTTTGGCATTCGTATGTGAATCTCTTGTCATCCAGATGTTTTCTGTTTGGTGAGCTTTAAAATAATCCCAATTCAAAAAGAAATTGTTATTTCTTGTGTTATGAAAAGTGTTACCATGTCTGTGGTCCCACAGGAAACTATTAGAGTATATATATCCCCTGATTACATAGTAGTGATATTTGTTTTTCTTCTTTATGGGTGGCTGGGGGATGGAGGGGAGGGGACAGAGACTTTTTATTGTATATCCTTTTTGAATGTTTTTTTAATTTAAGCATATTATGGGGGCAAAAAAGTTTACGTTACATATATTGCCCTTGCCCCACCCCCCCGAATCAGAGCTTCAAGCGTGTCCATCCCCTAGATGGTGCACATCGCACTCATTATGTATGTATACACCCATCCCCTCCCCCACCCACATCTACCTCACACCCGATTAATGTTATTCCTAAGTGTGCTCTTAGGTGATGACCAGTGAAACTAATTTGATGGTGATTTTTTGTATGTTTTGAATTTTAAACTATGTGAATATTACCTACTCTCAAAACTAAAATTAAATGATTCAGTAATATTGGTTACTTTATTGCACGTCTGTTAAACATAACAGATATTGTAAAAGTTTATATTATTTGATGCTAAAATGCCATTTTTGGCTTTTAATGAGTTTTTAGTGAAGTTATTTTCATTATTAATAGACTTTAAAATTTATTTCTAATATGTACAAGTATTAAGCATACTTGATTACTAAGGTTTCCTTCATAAAATGACTGGTTTCCAGTTGGTTATAGCTCAGAGTTGGGGAAACAGGGTTTATGTACTACTGTGTTCCTTTCTTTTTGCATTGTGGAATTCTTTTGTCCCCACACAAGCAAACATATTAGGTGGTTAGATTCCTGTCCAACCTCAAATTTTATTTTAGCTATCGTTATCCAAAGGTTTTGTGTCATAGTCATCAGTTAAAACATTGTTTCTGTTGTAAAATCCATTTTGCATTATTGGCCAACTTCTTCTGTGGGGGAATTGTTTGGTCTTTTTTACTAAAAGTGATATTGTCTGTAATAGTTTTCCTTAGTTATATTGAGTTATTAATCATTGAATATTGTTAGTATTCCATTTTATGTCTTGCCTTGCATTTTTAGCTGTTCCTCTGTTTTTAAAGTGCTTGTTCTAAGGATTACATCATGTATTCTTTTTTTTTTTTTTTTTTTTTTGAGACAGAGTCTCGCTCTGTTGCCCAGGCTAGAGTGCTGTGGCATCAGCCTATCTCACAGCAACCTCAAACTCCTGGGCTCAAGCAATCCTCCTGCTTCGGCCTCCTGAGTAGCTGGGACTACAGGCATGCGCCACCATGCCAGGTTAATTTTTTCTATATAGTTTTAGTTTTCCAGCTAATTTCTTTCTATTTTTAGTAGAGACAGGGTCTCACTCTTGCTCAGGCTGGTCTCGAACTCCTGAGCTCAAATGATCCACCCGCCTTGGCCTCCCAGAGTGCTAGGATTACAGGCGTGAGCCACCGCGCCTGGCCTATCATGCATTCTTAATTTATCACTGTCTGCTTAGAGTTAATGTTGTACCATTTTACATAAGACCTTACAGTAGTCTAATTACAGTTACTGCATCCCAGACTTTGTGCTGCATACTTATAAACCTCATAATACAATGTTACTTTTGCTTTATTTTTTAAAGAGATTAAGAGAAGGAAAAAAGTCTTATATTCACCAATTCTGACTCTCTTCTTTCTTTCCTAAGACCAACATACAGGTTTGAGTTTCCATCTGGTATCATTTCCTTTCATCCTGAAGAGCTTTCTTCAGCATTTTTAGTGTAATTCTGCTGCCACCAATTCTCTTAGCTTTCATTTATCTGAAATTCACCCTCATTTTTTTTTTATAGCTGCTGCCTTTTATTTAATGCTGCCTGTCTTACATACTTTTTATAAGTATTGGACATATATTATCTCTTAATCCTTTTTTAGTGAAGTGGCTACAATTATAAATTCTCATTTAATTTCTCATTATGAGTAAACTGAGGCACAGGCCATCTTGCTGGAAAGTAGGAGAGCTGGATTCAAACCACCCTCATTTTTGAAGGATATGTTTTTGGATATAGAATTCTGGGTTGACAGTTGGAAGCTCCATTGTCTTTGGCCTTCATTGTTTCTGATTAGAAGTCAGCTATTATTTATATTCCTGTTTACTTCTATGTAATGTGCCGTTCCCTGCCTGATAGCTTTTTTTCTCTTTACCCTTTGATTTCCTACAGTTTTGGGTGTGATGTGAGTAGTGTGGTAACTGTAATTACCTTGTTTGGAGCTTTTTGGATCAATAGGTTGATGTTTTTTAAAAAAAACCTGGGAAACTTTTGGCAATTATTTCTTCAAAGATTATTTTCCTGCCCTATGCTCACTCTCTTTTTGTTTGGACTCCCATTACACTTATGTTAAACTGTTTGATAATACTCTGTGTTCTTCAGATTGGATAATTTGTATTGATCTGTTTTCTAGTTCATTGGCCCTTTCTTTTGTAGTTTTCAATCTACTGTTAAGCCCATCTAGTGAAGTTTTCATTTCTGATATTGTGCCTTTAAGTGATTGAATGTATTTATAATAGCTGTTTTAAAGTTCTTTCCTGCTGTTTCCAACATTGGAATCATCTCGTCATCTGTTTCTGTTGACTGTTTTTTCCCCCTGATTATGGGTCAAATTTGCCTGCTTATTTGCATATCTGGTGATTTTTGATTATTAGGACATTGTGGATGAAACATTATAGGAATGTCATTGTATTGTCTTTTTTTAAAGAGTGTTGAGTTTTGTTTTGGCAGGCGTGAAATTGTTTTTGATCCTTTCAGGATTGATTTTATCATATGTTGTGGCAATTATATTTAAGTTTTGGTTTTTGTTCTAAGACTTGGCCTTTACTCTAGTGTATGACTTTTCTAGGGTTTTAGCTGAAAGCCTGAGTGCCCAAGGTGTGCAGCAATGTCTCTCTGTTCCAAATGGACTTGAATTCCAATGTCTTCCAGCAGAGAGCCACTTCTTGTATCTGTTTAGCTCTCAGGCTTCCAGCAGCAACTCTACTAGCCCTCATGGAGTCCTGCCCTGGCTTATGTGTAGCACTACCCACAGCCAAGGGCACTCAAGGAATCCCCATGCAGACTTCTGGGGCCACCCCTTTTGCATTGATGTCTTTTCTACAGTACCCTGTCTTATAAATTCTATTAATAGCTACTGCAGTAACCCAGAACTCTGATCTCTGTATCTTAGCTCAGTGACAGGATCATGCTTGGGCTTAGGTTCTACCTCCTTGTGGTGTAGTTAGGAAAGTGTCATACACAGAACACTGGAGTGAATGGTATGCACTTCTTGTGCTGCCTGTTGTTTAGTACCTGAAAATAATAGAGTCATATATTTTGTCCAGTTTTATACATATTACCTGGGGAGGGCTAGTCTGGTATCATTTATTTCCTCATGGTTGGAAATGGAAATATGCTTCTCAAATCTATTCTAGGAAGATATTGTACTGTTTTTAAATACATAATTAAGATGATGTATTTATACATATTTAATATCTATATAATCTTTTTTTTTTTTTTTTTTGAGACAGAGTCTCACTTTGTTGCCTGGGCTAGAGTGAGTGCCGTGGCGTCAGCCTAGCTCACAGCAACCTCAAACTCCTGGGCTTAAGCGATCCTACTGCCTCAGCCTCCCAAGTAGCTGGGACTACAGGCATGCGCCACCATGCCCGGCTAATTTTTTCTATATATATTTTTAGTTGTCCAGATAATTTATTTCTATTTTTAGTAGAGACAGGGTCTTGTTCAGGCTGGTCTCAAACTCCTGACCTCGAGCAGTCCACCCGCCTCGGCCTCCCAGAGTGCTAGGATTACAGGCGTGAGCCACCGCGCCCGGCCTATATAATCTTAATTAATCCTCTGTTTTTGGATATGAGTTTGGATATTTCATATATGATTGTATGTACACTGTAGCATAGGAATTTTTAGAACAGATTTATTGAAATATAATTTACACATCATGTAATTCACCAATATAAAATGTATAATTCAGTGGCTTTTAGTATATTCACAGAGTTGTACATCCATTACCACAGTCAGTTTTAGAACATTTTTATTACCCCAAAAAGAAGGCCTGTACCCCTTAGTCATCACCTCTCCACTTTCTCCCGATTTGCCCAGGCCTAGGCAGCCACTGATTTATTTTTTGATTCTATAGATTTGCTTATTTTGGACATTTTATGTAAATGGAATAATACAATATGTGTTCCTTTGTGACTGGCTTCTTTCACTTAGCATGTTTCTAAGGTTCATCAACATTTGTAGCATGTATCAATACTTCATTTCTTTTTATTGCTAAATAATATTTCATCATATAGATATACCACATTTATTAATACATTCATCAGTCAATGGACATTTGGGTTATTTCCACTTTTTGCTGTTATAAATAAGATTGTGATGAGCATTCATGTAAAGTTTTTTCATGCATATGTGTTTTCATTTCTCTTGGATTTATACCTGGAAGTGGAATTTCTGGGTAGTATAGTAACTCTATGTTTAACTATTTAAGGAACTGCTAAACTATTTTCCAAAGTTTTTGCACCATTTTACATTTTCACCAGCAGTGTATGAGGGTTCTGATTTTGCCACATACTTGTCAATGCTTATTATTGAACATTAATTATATCTCAAATCCTCACAGCATCTATGCATTCTATTATTATTATTCCCATTTTATAAATGAGGAGACTAAGGCTTAGAGTGGTTAAGTGGCCCAAGATTGAAGAACGAAGAAGTGGAAGCTGGATTTGAACCTGATATATACCCGACTTCAAAATCTGAGCTCTCTCATAAAAACTATTTCTAAAGGTATATGATTTAGTGATTGAAATGAAGTGAAATTTTCATAGTATTTCCAAGAAATAAGAGAGCCTATTTTAGACATATATTTATCTTCTCACCCCTTGTTAGATCTTGGCAGAAATCTGTTGAACATAGGACCATCTTTTCTTTGGTTTTGATACCTGTCCTCAATTTCCTTAAAAGTAGAAGACAGATGTTTTTCACTCAGGATTATTTTAAATAATTGGGGCACAGCATTTTCAGTCCCCACCATGACAAGACGCTGTGGATGGAGTGTATACTATCTTATTTCAAGAACTACTACTTGGAATAGATACCAAAGAAGAGGTGTAAGTTTCAGTGTCTTGCAGATCTTTCAGTCTGGCTGATTAGTACTGGGTGGAAGAAGATCCATGGTCTGGAGTTTCGTGTTTTTTCAGCTCTAGGATTGTTGAAGTGTTGTGTCAAACACTGGACTTTTGTGGATCTCTTGGCTCTTCTGATAATTGTATCTGGTGTTTAGGTTACATTTTGAGATATTTCCACAGTTGAAAATGCCTTTTTTGTCTTAAGTTACGACCAGGCAGTTTTGTGGTGACAAGTGAAGGATACCCAGTTTCTGAATAGAGCTAAAGTCTTGCTATGTGTTACAGCAAGATTTGTTTCTGGTCAAGTAATTATGTTTATTTTTACCTTTGGCAATGTACCTAAAATAAAATATACTCCACGAATAGCTTAGAATCAGCTCATATTGGTGGTAGCAAGTGTATAATCTCATGCTACTTTATATTAGTTAGTAAACTCTCTTTAGTAAAAAAATTTCTTTACAAGTTTGAAGCCAATAGGTTTATAAAAGTTGTTGAAGTGCTTCTTACCTAGAAAATAAATTGTTATTTTCCAATTTCATTGTTTTGTTTTGCAGAACATGAGAACAAATATTCTGAAGAGACACAATAGTCCCAAATTACTCTCAGGAAAATAACTAGGTTTTCAAAGTTCTGTTAGTTTATAAAATTTTAAAAATAGCTTTGACAATGGCCTATTTTGTTCTGGTGTATTTTGTCATTGATCTAGGTCTAATTTTGATATATTAGTACACATGTATTAAAATTAAGTCTTCAAACCTCCTATATGTTATGTGTCAGCATCGTTTTAACAAAGGAGTGTTTAATTTTATGTGACTCTGCCAGGAAGAATGCTGTGAAAGATTTATGATGTATCTTTTAGATGTACAACATAATTGAAGGATGAGATGTATCTTGCACTCAAAATGTTTAAAGGCAAATGTAGTAAAAATTGTATGTTAACTTATATTTGCATCTTATACAAATATCAAAAATTTTCATTTTTTTTTTTTTTTTTTTTTGAGACAGAGTCTCGCTCTGTTGCCCGGGCTAGAGTGAGTGCCATGGCGTCAGCCTAGCTCACAGCAACCTCAGACTCCTGGGCTTAAGCGATCCTACTGCCTCAGCCTCCCGAGTAGCTGGGACTACAGGCATGAGCCACCATGCCTGGCTAATTTTTTTTTTGTATATATATTTTTAGTTGGCCAGATAATTTCTTTCTATTTTTAGTAGAGACGGGGTCTCACTCTTGCTCAGGCTGGTCTCGAACTCCTGACCTCGAGCGATCCACCCGCCTCGGCCTCCCAGAGCTAGGATTACAGGCGTGAGCCACCGCGCCCGGCCTAAAAATTTTCATTTGATTAAAATGTTTAATATGTGTTCTCTGTCATGATCTCAAAGGAACATATGTTCCACTTTAATAAAGAGTTGTCTGACTAATGAATGTCTCTCACTTTTTTCCTGGAAAAGAATACTAGGCATGTTAAACTGGGTCATAAACAAGATGAAAACATTTAAAATCATGGTGTGCAAAGGTGAACTTGATTATAGATCTGCTGACAAGATGATTTTGGCAAGTTGATTAATATTGATAAATTTGAATGGAAAGTTATATTTTTATTTGAAAATAGTCTTAAAAAAAAAAAAAGAGGGCCAGGTGTGGCGGCTCACACATGTATTCCCAGCACTTTGGGAGACAGAGAGGGGAAGATTGCTTGAGGCCAGGAATGCAGGACCACCATGGACAACATAGTGAGACCCTGGCTTTAAAAAAATAAAAAATTAGCTGGGCATGGTGATGTATGCCTGTGTAGTCCCAGCAACTTTGGAGACTGAGGCAGGAGGATCACTTGAGCCCAGGAGTTTGAGGTTGCAGTGAACTATCATAGCACCACTGTACTCTTGGACGACAGAGGAGATCTTGTCTCTTAAAAAAAAAGAGAGAAAGACAATGCAGTCTTAGTTAGGGGTCTTAACTCCTATGCATCCCTATTTATATTTTTGTGAACTATGACAGCAACACTTTTGAAAAATGAGAGAACATAGTAGTCTTCTATTGCCTATCAATTTTTGCTAAATTGATCTAAGTTGTACATAAAGAATGTTATGATAAAAAGCATTGGAGGATTTCTATGATTCCATTCCGATAAGGCCTATTTATGACAGACTTCAGTTTCTTTGTGATAAGATTATCTTTTTTAGGTAACTCAGTTTGATGACATTATTTCTCTTGATTTATAATGGATCAAATCTGAAAGGCAAAGAAGTTTAAAGGTTAACCATTAAAATAAGAGTCAGTTTTCTGATGCATGTAACTAGAGAACAAGCAGCTCTGTGTAGACAGCATTTGATAAGTCTGATACGTGATGCTCCCCAGGCTTTGTTGTGAAGTGGTAGAGGGGGATAGTTATATGATGAAAAAGATTATACAGTATTTTCAACTTCCTGAATATTGCCATTATGATGTGATGATGACATAATCTTTGAAATATTTTTAATTCCCAGAATTAAACACAGCTTATTCAAATACAAGTGCCAGCAATGCTTTGTAAAAGCAACTGTCACCTGTGCAATTTACGTTACAGATCCCCAGGCCCTACTCTTAAGATTCTCAGTTGGTAGATGATTCGGGGAGAGGCCTGGGCATGTGTGTTTTTAAAAGCCATAGCAGGTGATTCTCATTTGTAGTTAAAGATGAGAACTGCTGTTCTAGGAGTTATCACTTTTGTTTAGTGTGCACTTCAGATCTTTTTTCTGACCTCAGACATTTCAGGAAATACTGGCTTGGCTAAGAGATACTGTGGGAGAGGTAGAATTCCAAGATGTACAAATTTATTAATTGGATCATCAACCTTAAATTTGTTGTAGGTTGAAAATGTCAGTGAAATAATTGGTGATTTTTCAAGTTTATTTTACTGAATGATAGATTAATAAGAGAGTGTTGGTTTGGCTTGTTTATAAGGTGTTTCTCTCCCTTTCGTGTGTATGTGATTTAATTAATTAAAAATATATACTTTATATGTCTTTTTAAATTAATTATTTTGTTATTTCTTTTGGTAGGACAAGGAAGGATTAGGCTGCTTATGGCTTCATAAATGTTTGGTGATTAAGAGAAACTGTGCATATCCTAAATATAACTTGTATTATACAGTATTAAAACATTTAGCAATGAGACTAAATGACATTTACTTATTCTGTATATTTTGTAGATTGTTTCCAAATGCTATACTATACTTCCAGCCATACTATAAAGCTATTTCTTGCACTCTTTCATAGAGTGTAATGCACTTTAGGATGGCAGATTCATTCTTAGCAATTTCACAGAGTCCAATACAGACATTTTTTTCTAAGTGTACCTAGTTTAAAAAAATACCATCTTCGGGGCATCTGAGTAATAGATACTTCAAATTTTGCCATGCCTTCATTGGACTAGATTAATGCCATTAATGAAATATTTCTTCCTTTTTGCCATCATGAACACTAGTTTTCTAATTTTGCCTGTTTAATTTTACAAAGGCAATTTAAGTTTCTATTCCTTAGCCATGTGGTTCATCTCTGCTTCAGGCCAGCTTTTACAAATAGCCATGCCTGTGTTCTGAAGAGCAGACCAAGTGAGAAGATGGCTAAATGGTGACATCTTTGTGTAGGATAGTGCCATCTGCTACTGAAGGGTTGCCTATGTACTAGCTTTCCTTGTGGGGTGGTTTTTTTCTCTGAGGCCACTAGGGTGCACTTAGCTGTAGCAGAGTCTGTGTCTCAATATTTCTTCCTATAGTCTTAGGCCTCTGATATGTGGCAATTTTTGTACCTGTAAGAGTTTGGGAGTCATTTACTATCAAAGTGTCATTATTTTTCTTTGATAAAACATAAAATTTGATTCATTTTCTTTTTTAATTATTATTATTTCATTTAAATCTAAGTAACCAAATAGGTAGATATTATTATTCACTTCATATAGGTGAGGGAAAGCCCAGAAAGATTCACTGATTTGTCTAAGATCACAGTTTTAATTTTTGATTTTTTTATTCTTTTAAGGTTATATATTTATAACACTTTAATCCAGGAAGCCTTTTCTGGTACCCCTCCTTCTCTTTTTCCTTTTTAGGTATCCTTCCTCTGTGCAGAGTTGGAATAATGGATTATCTAGCTGAGTGGGGTGTAACAAAACAGTATTTGAAATATGAAATGAGGGAGAAAATTGCATTTACCAGAGCTCCTTCTGGGATAAGGATGAGAGAAATAAATAGAAACAATTTTCTTGGTGTGGGTGTGTGTGCGCGCGCGTGAGTAGGGGAGAGAGAGAGAGAGAGAGAGAGAGAGAGAGTGAGAGAGAGAGAGAGAGAGAGATTGATCCCAAGGGATATGCTTAATTGCCTTTTAAGAAAGTTTAGTAAAATTAGGAGTAAGTTTTAGTATGATATGCAAGTTTCGAGCCAGAGCTAAATTGCTGGGAAAGAGAAGAGGCTGAGCCCTGCAACTAGTGGCCATTATTTACTGTCCTTCCTCTTCTTAGCAGCCCACTGCCTCTTTTCTAAACAAACATTGAACAACAAACAACAAAATTGACTCGAGGGGTACCAGATCAGATTTCATAGGGAGCCTATGTTTTTGACTGCCTGTGTCCTCCGTTAACACCCAGTATTTGTCACTGTTAGAATACTCATCACATTGTATGTTAATCATTTGTTTTTTGGTATGTCTTCCCCTCCAGACTGTGAGCTTTTTGAGAGCAAGACTGTTTTTTTATCTTTGTATATTTCAGAGCCTGGTATATAGATACTGAGGAAATGTTTGTTACTGAATGAGACATTGTTGGACAATAAATATTTAATAGATTTCTAAAATGTAGACTTCTTGTTCTTAAAACTCAAGTTTTATTTTTCTTTGTTTGCATGAAGACCATATACTACACTATAGTATGTAATTTTCAGTGTTCTTATTCACATCCTTGTGTATTTATGTAACTTTTTAAGGATAAATTATAAGAAATAGAATTGATGGGTTAAATAAATGTATAAATGGCTATTATACTTTCTGCCAAAATTACCTCCACCACTATGTAGGTACCTTATTTCCAAACCTGGCAACATGTATTATCATTATTCTAATATTGTTCTAATATTGGTCATTGTGATAGGCAAAATGATTTTATTGCTTGAGTTCTGGATTTCTTTGGTTATTAGCAAGTTTGGATTTTTTTCATATTTGACTTTGTGACATTATTTTATGTATTTTGTTAATCACCCTTACTTTGCTAATCTGTCCTTAGTCTGATTTTCTATTTGAATGTTAATTTTTCTTATTTTTTAAAAGTTTTTTATATTTTAGGCTGTTAATTTTATTTATTTTAAGTACTTCCCCCCAGTTTATTGCTTTTTAACTTTACTTTTTTTAACCTAAAAATTATAAATCTAAATTGGTACATACTTGTAAGATATCTAAAAAGCATAATGATACTGAAAATTGAAAACAAAGCAATAAAATATTCAAGGAAACACTTCTAGAAAGAAAAATGGTATTGTATTATTATTAAATAAGATTGGAGTCTAATCATTAATAGGGATGAAGATACTTGTAAGTGAATGGAATAATCCATTTGGAAGCACAACATGCATGCAGATTTATTTACCTAACAACACACATTTGAAATATAAAAAGTACAAATTACAAAATTGTAAGGAGAATCCATAGATCTGTAATCATAGTGGGAGATTTTAACATACCTCTCTCTGAAATGGATATATCAAGCAAATAAAAAAATTAAAAGTATATAGATTTGAGTTCCATAATTAAGAAGCTTAATTAGTTGCATACAGAGTTCTATATCTGGTATAGAGAGTATGAATTCTTTATAAACAGAAAAATTGATTATTTATTTATTAGCCTGTAAAGGAAGTCTCAAAGAATTCCATGGAATTGATGCCATACATTTTGTGTAGTACATGAAGTTAAGAGAGGCTCAGGAGCCAAATTGGGGTTCCCCCTAGTTGTATGACCTTGGGTAAGTTATCAAATACTTCTGTGCCCTAGTTTTCTAATCTGTAAAATGGAGATGATAATAGTGGTCCCTCAGAATTGTGAGAGGCAGAGTTCAGAACAATGCCTTTTATATGGTGAGGACTTAGTTAATGTTTCCTATCATCATTATAATATTATCATCATATACTCTGAGCACAATGCAATGAAAATAAAAATTAATAATAAAGAGATAACATCCTCTTCCTCCCCCCAATGGAGAAAAATCTCCGTATGTACCACTCAGCAATGAGAAGGAGTGAATTATGGATGCAGTCAATGTGGGTGACTCTCAGAAACATGCTGAATGAAAGAAGCCAGATACAAAAGGAATACATACTGTATGATTCCAATTAAGTTCTAGAACAGGCAAAACTAATTTGTGGTAGAAAAGAAATAAATGTAGGAGTGGTTTTCTTTGGAGGTTAAGGGTGGGCATTGACTAGAATGGAGCATGAGGGAACTTTTCTGGGTTGATGCTGTCATTTTATATCTTGATAGGTGTTTGGATTACACAGATGTGTACATTTGTCACAACTCAGATAATGTATATATTTATGCATTTTATTGTATGTAGTTTTACATAAAAAACTAAAGAAATTTTGGACTCTGGTTAATACTGTGCATGCTGAAGTATTTAGAAGGAAGAGTACAAATGTCTACAATTTGCCTTTTTTTTTTTTGAGACAGGGTCTTGCTCTGTCACCCAGGCTAGAGTGCAGTGGTGTCATCATAGCTCACTATAAACCTCAAACTCCTGGGATTAAGTGATTCTCCTGCCTCAGCCTCCTGCGTAGCTGGGATTACAGGTGCATACTATCATGCCCGGCTAATTTTTCTACTTTTTGTAGAGATGAGGTCTCACTCTTCTTGCTCAGGCTGGTCTGAAACTCCTGGCCTCAAGCAATCCTCCTGCCTCGGCCTCCCAGAGTGCTGGGATTACAGGTGTGAGCCAATGCTCCTGGCCCCACAATTTGCTTTAAAGTCACCAAAAATAAGATGGATTAATGAATGGCTGGAGAGATGGGTAAATGAAGAGTTATGTGATAAAGCAAGTATAATAAAATGTATGGCAGAATCTCGGTGGTGGCTATAATAGTGCTAACTGTAAAATTCTTTGCTATATGATTGAAAAATTTCACAATAAACTGTTGAAACTTTCCTTCCATCCTCCCCTACTTGTGCTTGGAAACTAAAAACAAACAAAACTGTTTCTGAGTTAAAGTAGAAATCATTATGAAAATTACTAAATGACACACAATAATGAATGCCCTGTATAACAAAACTTACAGGGTATACATGAGTCAAAAGGAAATTTGTAGCTTTTAAGGAATTTGTTAGAAAATAGGAATGATGGCCAGGCGTGATGGCTCATGCCTGTAATCCTAGCCCTCTGGGAGGCCGAGGCGGGTGGATCGCTCGAGGTCAGGAGTTCGAGACCAGCCTGAGCGAGACCCTGTCTCTACTAAAAATAGAAATAAATTATCTGGACAACTAAAAATATATATAGAAAAAAAAAATTAGCTGGGCATGGTGGCGCATGCCTGTAGTCCCAGCTACTCGGGAGGCTGAGGCAGTAGGATCGCTTAAGCCCAGGAGTTTGAGGTTGCTGTGAGCTAGGCTGATGCCACAGCACTCACTCTAGTCCGGGCAACAAAGTGAGACTCTGTCTCAAAAAAAAAAAAAGAAAAAAGAAAATAGGAATGATTAAAAATTAGTGGGCTTAATGTTCATCTCAACAAATTAGAAAAAGAGCAAAATATGCTTAAACATATAATAAGAGGGAAATAATAAAAACTAAATCAAGGAGTTTGAGGTTACAGTGAGCTATGATCATACCACTGCATTCCACCTGGGTGACAGAGTGAGACCGTGTCTCTAAAAAAAAAGAAAGAAAGAAGAGAGACATAAAATTATAAAATTGTCATCATTATTAAAATAATAAGATTGTATAGCTAGAAAAATCTAAGAGTAGGTGCAAAATGTAAGAACTAAGAAGAGTGTTGCAATATAATTAGTTATAAAATCACCATAATAGAATCAATATTGCTTGTATACTCTTTGAAATTGTAAAAGTAATAGATCCCATTCACAAGAACAATAATAAATATACCCAATAATAAAGACACTCATGAGTAAATCTTAAGTGGTATGCCAAAACTTTATAGAAAGAATTAAAAAATACTTTTTGAAGGACATAAAAGAAGGCCTACATTAATATAGAAATACATACCATATTCATGGATGAAGAGACCCAGTATTAGAGTATCATTTCTCTCTCTAGCCTAAATTTTCTGTCATTCCAATAAACACCTCAAAAATTATTTTCTCATTAAATATTTCAAACTGTAAATTTCACATGTAAGAGTAAGATCCAAGAACAGCCAAGACAATTCTGAAGTATCAGGTGATGTTTGGGAGAATTACCTTATCAAATATATATTCCTATTACAGAGCTTTAATAATTAGAGCCATATGGTATTGGCATAGGGATAGACAAATAGATCAGTGAAAGACTAGAGAACCCAGAAAAAGACTCAGACATGTATCAGAAATTGGTGTATGACAGCAGTAGCATTACAGATGAATGGGAAATGGATTGACTATTCAGTAAGTGGTGTGGGACAATTGACTTCTCAATGGGGGAAAAATAAAATTAGATCCCTACTTCATATTATGTTAAAAATAAATCTCATATTGACTAACAGGCTAAATATATAAAATGAAATTAAAATTCTTAAAAGGAAATATACAATCTGTTGGGTAGGGAAGACTTAATTTTTTTTTTTTTTTTTAAAGAGACAGAGTCTTTGCTCTGTCACCAGGCTGGAGTGCAGTGGTGCTGTCTTAGCTCAGTGCAGCCTTAAATACCTGGGCTCAGGTGAGTCTCCTGGCTCAGCCTCTCGAGTAGCTGGGACTACAGGTACATGCCACTGTGCTTGGCTAATTTTTTTATCTTTTGTAGAAATGGAGTCTCACTTTGTTGCACAGGCTGGTCTTGAACTCCTGGCCTCAGCAATCCTCCCACCTCAGTCTCCCAAAATGCTGGGATTATAGGCATGAGCCACTGTGCCCAGCTACTTTTTAAAGACATAGAACATATGAACCACAAAGAAAGAGGTGAAGATACTTATCCAATGTCAGGATTAGAAAAATGTAGGTCTTATGATTTTTTACTTGTCCCCTTTCCACTTCCCTGGTGTATCTTTCTTTTGGAGTTCTTCGATAGGAAAGTAATGTCAGTGAATAAAGAGCCTGTTAGATTCTGGGGCATGATGGTATCTTGTTTGAGGGTGTACTGCGGACAGTGGAAGGGAAGGGGGATAAAGCAAGGAGTAAATATAAAATTGATTATGATCATGTTTCATTGTCCTTTTTCATTGGTTTCATTTTTATGACCATCTTTTACAACATAGTATTGTGGAAAGAGTCTTAGATAAGATTGATTCTAGGTTCTTTTCCCAGTTCTTCCTCCTACCTAACCAGAACGACTAGTAATTTTATGTGTGTCTTTTAATTGCCATGATTTGTACTTTCTTCATGTATCAAATGGAAATAACCTATTCTGGTTACCTCACAAAGTTGTTATGAAGGGTAGATAGGGTAAGATGGGAAAGGACTTTGAAAAGCATAAAGTGCTTTACTCATGGGGGGATTATTATTACTGTTTTAATATGACAGTCTCTGGGGCTCTGTCCATGGCTAAGCTCCTTCTAAATACATTTTGAATGTATAAAACTATATTGCATAATTTAGAATTTCACCATTTTTATTCTAGCTCTCCTACTTTAAATGAAAAATTGTACTGTCTTTTCTGTTTAGGAGAAGCAGAGTAAAATGATAATACCATGTGTGCTATTGTATTTAGTTGTACCAGGTGTAAAGTGTACATAGCATTTCTCACTAATGCCAAGTGGGACCAACTGAGCTGGACTGGAATTACAGCCTTAGCCACTAGCAACTATGTTACAGCCTGCATTTAAGATGAGCTCTGTGCACAGTAAAGTCTGACTGTCAGGTCCTTAGGAGCTGTTTAAAGGGTTTAATAATGGAAATGTTTCTTTGCATTTTTGCCTTGGCATTTGTACCAATAGTATTTACTAGGACCTTAGATACCTTGTTTCAGACATTACAAAAATAAAAGATACAGGAGTGCTTTTTAAAAATTTAAAGGCTGTTACAAACCTTCTCTGGAGGAGGGTTTCCTTGGTTCTTGGGACTGTTAGAAGAATAGCACATCAAGTTAATGTGGCTTATTATAATTAGGTTTAATGAACATCTAAAATTTGCATAAATTTAAAATGACACGAACGGTGCTCGTATTGATAAGCCCTTTCTTTTCCGTTTATTTTTATTTTGACATTTCTGAGCTTTTTTCTTAAAAAGTATATTTTTCTTCACTTGGCAGTAGTAGTATATATATTTTATGTGTACATTTTATAGAGGTTCATTTTAGTGTAATTGAACTTCTGTGTGCCAGCATGAAGCTAATGCTTGGGGCTACAAAGATGTACAAGAGAGGTAGACACAAATGTAGATATTTTCAATGAAACATAGTTAGCAGTAAAACAGATATGTGCTTTGAGAGTACCGAAGATAGATACTTGGTCCAGCATAGGGATTCAGGTAATGATTTCTGGAAGAGAGGATACCTAAACTAATCAAATCTTAAGAAAATGGAAGCAGGTTAAGTTTTCTGAAACAAAAAACCAATATATATTTTTTAATTTCAGTGTTTTTTGCAGGTTCTGAAGTAGTGGTACATAAAGGAATAATGCTTGTTATTTTGGTATTTATCACTTTTATTTTTTACTAACCTTATTGAGATATAATTTATATACAATAAAATTCATCCATTTTAAGTGTATAGAGTTTGATACATTTTAGTAATTGTATTAGTTGAGTAATCACCACCACACTGAATATATAGAACATTTCCATCATCCTAAAAAGCTTTCTTTTGCCCTTTGATGCTCCAGCTTCAGACAACTGCTGATCTACTTTTGTCACTATAGTTGTGTCTTTACTAGAATTTCATATAAATGGAATCATATAGTAGGTACACTATGTTTGACATCTTTTACTTAGTATAATGATGTTTTTGAGATTCATCTATGTTGTGTATATTAATATTTCACTTTTTAAGTTGCTAAATAGTTTTCCATAGTGAGAGTTTGTCTTGACTTAGACCATTTTGTGCTGCTATGACAGAACACCTGAGACTGGATAATTTATAAAGAAGAGAAATTTATTGGCTCACAGTTTTAATGACTGAGAAGTCCAAGATCAAGGTGCTGGCATCTGGTGAGGGACCTCTTGATGCATTATCACATGATGGAAAGGCAGAAGGGCAAAAAGAAAGAGAAGGGGACTGAATTCACACTTTTATAACAGCATTGATTCCACCCATGAAGGCAGAGCCCTCATGGCTTAATCACATCTTAAAGGTTCCACTTCTTAATACTGTTACAGTGGCAGTTCAATTTCAACATTAATTTTGGAGAGGGACACACATTTAAACCATAATAAAGTATAACCGCTATTTGTCCATTCATTAATTGATAGGCATTTCATTGTTTCCAGTTTCTGGCTATTATAAATAATCCTGCTATAAACATTTGTGTATGTGTCTTTGTATGGACATATGTTTTCATTTCTCTTGGATAAATACCTGGGAGTGTGATTACTTAGAGTCTTTTGACAAAAGAAACTATCAGAATATTTTCCAAAGTGGCTGTACCATTTTGCATTCCTATCAGCAATGTATGAGCATGCCAATTGTGCCAAATCCTTATCAACACTTGTTAGTGTTAGTTTTCTTAACTTTAGTCATTCTAGTTGGTGTTTAGTGGTATCTCATTTTAATTTGCATTTCCTTGATGACTAGTGACGTTAAACATCTTTTCATTGTTACTGACCATTTGGATAGTTTCTATCATGAAGTGTCTATTCAAATCTTTTGCCCATATTTAAAAATTGGGTTGTTTGACTTCTTATTGTTGAGGTATAAGAGTTTTTTGTGTATTCTTGATCCAAGCCTTCTGTCAGATATGTTTTTCTTCCAGTCTGCTTTATCATTTGGCTTGATCATTTCTTTTTTTTATATGTTTCTTTTTAAAGACATTTCATTTAATATACATTGATTCATTAATATTGAACTCATGATCTACAACGCTATAACTCATACGTGAATGAAGCTTATCTAACACATGTATTTTCTCCATAAGGCACAACACAGCCTTCTTGCACTTAGAAACACTAGATAGCACTTCAGCACTGTGCTTGGGGGCCATTTTAAACAGCAAAATCACTAACAAGAACCACAAAAATGCAAAAACGTGACAACAAAGTAGACCATGGAAAAGGATGCTTGTTTACAGTATGACAGCTGAATCAAGAAGGCAGAGCATTCCTTGTTTGACCTCAGCTGGAATGTGTGCATTGGGGCAATTCAAATTATTTGCCACTCTGTGCATGTCTGCAAATAACTGAGAAAGCATCACAGTATTGATTTTGGAGTTATAAATAAATTTTAGCTAGTAGGCAAATTCCCAAATATAAAATCCATGAATGAGGATCAACTATACCTTCTTTTGGCATTGTTAAGTACTCCAGGTTGCCTCATCTGGAGGATGGGAACTTAAGAGATTTAGACCAGTTACAAACAATGAAGAATCTTTTTTTTTTTTTCATACCCAAGATGTAGTACTTAAGTTTTTGTCTCTACCTTACTATTATTTAGAAAAATAGAATTCAAGTTCTATAAGGGCAAGGATTTTTGTCTTTTTTGTTTATGCTGTGTATGGTCAGCAGCTAGGACAGTGCCACACATATAGCAGATATTCAACTAGTTGATAC
Organism: Lemur catta; assembly: GCF_020740605.2. Taxonomy (NCBI): domain Eukaryota; kingdom Metazoa; phylum Chordata; class Mammalia; order Primates; family Lemuridae; genus Lemur; species Lemur catta. The sequence continues at coordinate 59,137,463 of NC_059134.1, forward strand.
TTGTTCAGTGAATCAGGGAATGAAAATCACATTCAAACCAATACACATGGATTAAACTACTGTTGTATCATTGGTTTATGATATTTACAATTCCACAAGTTTCAAAACTTGACATATGTGAAGGGGAAAAAAAAACCCAATTTTCCAGCTTTGGAAAGGTCTGGGGCCAGTGAGTCAGAATTCAATGATAGGATATTCTCAGCTGAACTAAGGACAGAGAATAGATGGTATGAGTCAACTCCCTGGCTGACTGGTACCTTATAGTAGATAGGAAAATTTCTTCCACAGCCACAGGGAGTAGAAAACATCAGTAGCTGGATAAGATTTCAAGTCTGCACTGGGAAAGATGTTGATTCCATTTGGGATGTGGAAGTCCCAGATGAAGGCCAGTTAGGTAATAACTGACATCTCCTCCCTGTCTCTGCTCTCAGATACAGGGTTAATTATGCTTTATAAATACTTTATGAATTCCATCCAGATCTCCTCAAGGTCATCCTCAAGATTGGAGTGCACCAGCTTCAGCTTGTTCAAGGGTGGTGACAAAGACAGTCTTCCGTTATCACCTCCAGAGCCTGGTTTGTGGTGTGTAATTACCAGGCACTGAGTATCCTGTAAGAACCGCTGCTGGACAAGGGAGGAATACCACATTTCTATTTCCTTCTGGTGATTTGGGATGTCAGCATTGAAGATGATCACCACTCCATGAGCATTCTTCATTGCGGCCGGCCAGCAGGACTCAAACTTTGCGTCACTGCCACAGTCTCATAGCTCAGATTGTGTATGAGTTCTCAAATTCCAGGATCCTTACTCTTTGGGTTACATTGTATTCTGTGATATCAGAAAATTCTGTCAGAAAGGTAGCCAAAACAGTTTTTCCACTTTTGCAGGGCACCATGAGGAGGATCTTGGCCTTCAGTGTCGTTGTCCGTTGCCTGTCATTTCTTAACTGTGTCTTTTAAGGAGTAAAAGCTTTAAATTTTGATGAAATCTGTGTCATTAAATTTTTTTTCTATGGTTTGTGCTTTTTCCTTCTCTGTTTAAGAACTTTTTGATTATCCCAGTGTCACAAAGATTTTTCCTGTTTTCTTTTAGGAACTTAATTTTAGCTCTTTATTTAGTGTAATGATACATTTGCAGTTCATTGATCTGGCACCTTTTTTTTTTTAAGATCAGATCTTGCTCTGTCACCCAGGCTGGAGCACAGTGGTGTGATTGTAGCTCACTGTAGCCTCGATCTCCTGGGCTCAAGTGATCCTCGTGCCTCAGCCTCCTGAGTAGCTGAAACTATAGGCATGCACCACCATGCCTGGCTAATTTTTTAAATTTATTGTAGAGCCACTGCACCTGGCTGGTTTTACTTTTTTTTTTTTTGTGAGACAGAGTCTCACTTTGTTACCCGGGCTAGAGTGAGTGCCGTGGCATCAGCCTAGCTCACAGCAACCTCAAACTCCTGGGCTTAAGCGATCCTACTCAGCCTCCCGAGTAGCTGGGACTACAGGCATGCGCCACCATGCCCGGCTAATTTTTTCTATATATATTTTTAGTTGTCCAGATAATTTTTATTTCTATTTTTAGTAGAGACAGGGTCTCACTCAGGCTGGTCTCGAACTCCTGACCTCGAGCGATCCACCCGCCTCAGCCTCCCAGAGTGCTAGGATTACAGGCGTGAGCCACCGCACCCGGCCTGGTTTTACTTTTGATTTTCCAATTGATATGCCTCATTACTTGCCTTTTTGCACTATGTTGGCCTCCAGCACAATGTTGAATAGAGGTGGTGAGGGTGGACATCCTTGCTTTCTTCCTGATCTTAGGGGAAAAGCATTGAGACCTTGAGCATTGTATATGTAGCTGTGGATTTTTCATAGATGCCCTTAATCAAATAAAGGAAGTTCTCTTTTATTCCTAGTTTCCTGAGGACTTTTTAAAATTTTTTTTGGTTTGTTTTTGTTTAAGTCATGGTGTTGGATTTTGTCAAATATTTTTTCTGCATCTATGGAAATGATCGTATGGCTTTTTTCCTTTATTCTATGTGAGTCACGTTGATTAAATTTTTGAATATTGAACCGTGCCTGTATTCCTCAGATAAACCCCATTGGTAATTATGTATTGTCCTTTTTATATACTGCTGGATTTGATTTACTAATATTTTGTTAAGGACTTTTACCTCTGTGTTTATAAAGCATACTGGCTATAGGTTTTGTCATATAATAATCCTGTGTTTAACTTTTTGAAGAACTGCCAAGCTATTTTCCACAGCCAGTATACCATTTTACATTCTTCTTACCAACAATGTATGAGGGTTCTGATTTCTTCACATCTTGGCCAATACTTATTATTTTCTGTTTTTTGTTTGTTTGTTTGTTTTATAGCCATCCTAGTTGGGTATCAAGTAGCATTTCATTGTAGTTTTAATTTGCATTTCCCTAATGACTAGTGATGTTGAGCATCTTTTCATGTGCTTGTTGACCATTTATATATCTTCTCAGAGAGCTGCTTATTCACGTCCTTTGCTCATTTTTAATTGGGTTGTTTGTCTCTTTGTTGTGGAGGTTTAAGAGTTCACCTTATCAGGTAGTAGACCCTTATCAGACATATGATTTGCAAATGTCTGTCCCATTCTGTTGTCTTTTATAGTCTTGATAATGTCTTTTGATATATAAAAGTTTTAAATTTTGATAAAGTCCATTTTACCTATTTTTTCTTCAGTTGTGCTTTTGGTGTTCTAAGAATCCATTGCCAAATTCAAGGTCATCCCTATGTTTTCTCTAAGAGTTTTATAGTTTTAGCTGTTAAATGTAGGTCTTTGAGCTATTTTGAGTTAAGTTTTATATTTGAAATGAGATAGGGGTCCAACTTCATTCTTTTGCACATGGAAATCTTGTCCTAGCACCATTTGTTGAAGGGATTATTCTTTCTCAATTTAATGGTGTTGGCACCCTTGTCAAAAATCAGTTTGTCATAGATGTTTGGGTTTTTCTCTGGACTATCAATTCTATTCCAGTGAACCATACTATAAACCAGCTAGACACAGTAGGCATATATAGACCACTCCACCCAACAAAGCAGAATATACATTCTTCTCAAGTGCACATAAAACATTCTCTAGGATAGATCATATGTTAGACTGTAAACAATTATCAGTAAATTTAAAAAGATCAAAATCATACAAAGTATCTTCTCTGCCCACAGTGGAATAAAGCTAGAAACCAGTTAACAGAGGGAAACTGGAAAATTTGCAAATATGTGGAAATTAAACAACACACTCTTAAATAACTAATGGGTCAAAGAAGAAATCACTAGGGAAATTAGAAAATATTTTGAGGCTATTAGAGATAAAAATCACAGCATACCAAAATTTATGGTATGCTGTGAAACTAGTATTCAGGGGAAATTTATAGATGTAAAGGCCTGTGTTTAAAAAGATGATCTTAAGTCAACAACCTAACTTTATACGCTGAAGAACTAGAAAAAGAGCAAGGTAAACCCAAAGCCAGCAGAAGGAAGAAAATAATAAAAATTAGATCAGAGGTAAATGATATAGAATAGAAAAATAATAAAGAGAATGAATAGAACCGAAGTTGGTTCTTTGAAAAGATCAACAAATTGACAGAACGTTGGCTAGATACACACATAAAAAAAGAGGCACGATGGTGCGCATCTGTAGTCCCACTACCAAGGAGCCTGAGGCAGGATTGCTTGAATGCAAGAGTTCAGGTCTAGTCTGGGCAACATAGGGAGCGACTCAATCTCAAACAAACAAGCAAACAATCTATCTAAAATCAGGAAATAAAGTGGAGATATTGCTACCTTATGGAAATTGAAAGGATCAAGAGAACACTGAACAGTTGTTCTCCAGTAAATTAGATAAATCTAGAGGAACTGGGCAAATTTCCACACAAATGTCTAAAACTGATTCCAGAAAAAAATAGAAATTCTGAGCAGACCTTTAACAAGTAAAAAAACTGGATCAGTAATCAAAAAACCTCCCAACAAACAGACAAGTCTAGGACCAGATGGCTTCACTGGTGAATTCTACCCAACAGTTAAAAAAGAATTGACACCAATCTTACTCACTCTCTCTCTCTTTTTTTTTTTTTTTAAATTTCAGCATATTACAGGGGTATGAATGTTTAGGTTACATATATTGCCTTTGCCCAACCCGAGTCAGAGATTTAAGCATGTCCATACCCCAGATGGTGCACACCACACCCATTAGGTGTGAATATACCCATCGTCTCCTCCCCCTACACCTGCCTGACACCGATGAATGTTACTACTAAATGTGCACCTAAGTGTTGATCAGTTAATACCAATTTGATGGTGAATACATGTGGTGCTTGTTTTTCCATTCTTGTTGGTGTTTTTTTTTTTTTTTTTGAGACAGAGTCTCACTTTGTTGCCCGGGCTAGAGTGAGTGCCATGGTGTCAGCCTAGCTCACAGCAACCTCAAACTCCTGGGCTTAAGTGATCCTCCTGCCTCAGCCTCCCGAGTAGCTGGGACTACAGGCATGCGCCACCGTGCCCGGCTAATTTTTTCTATATATATTTTTAGTTGTCCAGATAATTTTTTTCTATTTTTAGTAGAGATGAGGTCTCGCTCTTGCTCAGGCTGGTCTCGAACTCCTGACCTCGAGAAATTCACCCACCTCGGCTTCCCAGAGTGCTAGGATTACAGGCGTGAGCCACCGCACCCGGCCTCCATTCTTGTGATACTTCACTTAGTAGAATGGGCTCCAGCTCTGTCCAGGACAATACAAGAGGTGCTACATCACTATTGTTTTTTGTGGCTGAGTAGAACTCCACGGTACACATATACCACATTTTATTAATCCACTCATGTATTGATGGGCACTTGGATTGTTTCTACATCTTTGCAATTGTGAATTGTGCTGCTATAAACATTCGAGTGCAGATGTCTTTTTTTTTTTTTTGAGACAGAGTCTCACTCTGCTGCCCAGGCTAGAGTGCTTTGGACTCCTCATCTATGAAAGGGGAATGAAAACAGTAACCCCCCTCTACCCAGTGAGTCATGGTGACCCAGTGAGGTCAGGGCCATAGAATCCCTTGCAGAAATCAAGATGGGAAGATTTTTTTTTTTTTTTTTTTGAGACAGAGTGTCACTTTGTTGCCCTGGCTAGAGTGAGTGCCGTGGCATCAGCCTGGCTCACAGCAACCTCAAACTCCTGGGCTCAAGCAATCCTCCTGCCTCAGCCTCCCAAGTAGCTGGGACTACAGGCATGTGCCACCATGCCCGGCTAATTTTTTCTATATATATTTTTAGCTGTCCATATAGTTTCTTTCTATTTTTAGTAGAGACGGGGTCTCGCTCTTGCTCAGGCTAGTCTCGAACTCCTGACCTCAAACAATCCGCCCACCTCAGCCTCCCAGAGTGCTAGGATTACGGGTGTGAGCCACCACGCCTTATGTTGATTTTTATTAGTTGTTATCCCAGATTTGTTTTTTTTCCTTTGCAACAGGAAACTATTAATAGTTTATAGACATGTAGCTATTTAATAATAACTAAAAATGCCACTGAGGATATTTAAGTCAGTTGATATGTATGTTCAGAGTAAAAGAGTTAGTTCCTATTTTCTCTCAGACTTCACATCAATATCCTTATTTGAAGATGAGTTAAGTCTAAGATTAAAAGGATAATCAATAATTTAAATATTTACTTGTATCTTTTATAAAATTAAAAAAATCCCACCTCATACAAATTTATAGGTAAGTTTTTAGGTTTTTTTTTTAATGGTGAAAGTGTGAGCTAGTTCATTTTAGTTAGTCTCTTTTGCTTAGGTATTTATATTGGTTGGTCGGGAGATAATATATTTGGTAGCACTAGTCATAATAATTTCTAAGTCCAATTTTAGAAAAACAACATGAGTGTAAAAATGATACGAGCACATATTTATGGGTGTGCATTTTTTAAAAAAGAATTTTGTTGTTTTCAAACACAATATATATACTTTTACTAAAACAGCAGAAATTATAGAAAGCAAAAGGAGAAAGTGAAAGCCTGTTATCCCATGACCCAGAGAAAATTTTCAATACTATTTATATATATATGCAGTATATATACACTCATGCATCACTTAATGATGGGGATACGTTCTGAAAAATGTATCATTAGGTAATTTCATTGTTATGTGAACATCACACAGTGTACTTACACAAATCTAGATAATATAGCCTACTACATATAGGTGATTGCTCCTAGGCTACAAACCTGTCTAACATGTTACTGTGCTGAATACTGTAGGCAGTTGTAATACAGTGGTATTTGTGTATCTAAACACATCTAAATATAGAAAAGGTACAGTAAAATTACAATATAAAAGATAAAAAGGGGTATACCCATATAGGGTAGGACTGGAAGTTGCTCTGGGTGAGTCAGTGAGTGAGTGGTGAGTGAACGTGAAGTCCTAGGACATTACTATTCACTGCCGTAGACCTTATAACCACTGTATACTTAGGCTACACTAAATTTATAAAAAAATGTTTTTCTTTTTTCAATAGTAAGTTACCCTTAATTTACTATAACTTTTTTACTGTATAAACTTTTAAATTTTTAAAAAACTTCTTGACTGTTATAGTAACGCAGCATAAAACACAAACACATTGTACAACTGTGCAAAAAAATCTTCTCTTTCTTTCTTTTTTTTTTTTTTTGACAGAGTCTCACTCTGTTGTCCGGGCTTGAGTGCCGTGACGTCAGCCTAGCTCACAGCAACCTCCAGCTCCTGGGCTCAAGCAATCCTCCTGCCTCAGCCTCCCGAGTAGCTGGGACTACAGGCATGCGCCACCATGCCTGGTTAAATTTTTGTTTCTATTTTTAGTTGCCCAGCTAATTTTTTTTTATTTTTTTAGTAGAGACAGAGTCTCACTTTTGGTCAGGCTTGTCTTGAACTCCTGAGCTCAAGCAATCCTCTTGCCTCAGCATCCCAGAGTGCTAGAATTACAGGCATGAGCCACTGCGCTCAGCCTCTTTATTTCTTTGTTCTATAAGTTTTTTTCCATTTATAAAAATTCTTATTTTTATTTTTACTTTTTAAACATTTTTTTCAAAAACTAAGACACAGACAGACACATTAGCTTGGGGCTACACAGTGTGAGGATCATGAATATCACTGTTTTCCACCTTGACATCTTGTTGTACCAGAAGTTCTTCAGGGTCAGTAACATGCCTGGAGCTGTCACCTCCTATGATAACAGGGCCTTCTTTGATAATACCTCCTGAAGGGCCTTCCTGAGGCTGTTTTACAGTTAACTTTAGTACACTCTAAAACAATGATAAAAGTATAGTATAGTAAATACAAAAACCATTAACAGTTGTTTATCATTGTCAAGTATTATGTACTGTACATAATTCTATATGCTATACTTTTATATGACTGGCAGCACAGTAGGTTTGTTTAAACATCACTATAACATGTGAGTGAGTGTTTTGCTATGACATTATGATGGCTACAGTGTCACTAGGCCATAGGAATTTTTCAGTTCCATTATAATTGTGGGACCACCATCACATAAGCAGCTTGTCATTGACCAAAACTTCTTATGTGGTGTATGAATGTATATACAGTATGTATATATTCATACAGTATATAGATTTGCATATATAATAGTTTATATGTTTTCTCTTAATGAGACTAAAATATTTGCATTTTAAAGTATTATATATAAAAGACTATGATATATATTAAATGTTTCATAATAATGTACAGTATCCCATGGGGAAAAGGGTCTTCCCTTTTTTCCTCTAATTTTTAAATTGTGGTAAAATGTATATAACATAAAATTTACTGTCTTAATCATTTGTAAGAGTACAGTTCACTGGTTTTAGATACATTCATATAGTTGTGCAACCATCACCACTGTCCATCTCCGTTCTTTTCATCTCACAAAACTGAAATTCATTAAACAAGAACTCCCCATTTCCCCATCTCCAGTCCATGGCAACACCATTCTACTCTCTGTCTCTATGATTTTGACTATTTTAAGTACCTTATATAGTTGGAATCATATGATACCTTTTTGTGACTGACTTATTTCACTTCTCATCATGTTCTTAAGGTTCATCCATGTTGTAGTATATGTCAGATTTTCCTTTTTTAAGGCTGAATAATATTCCATTGTATGTGTATACCACATTTTATTGATTCATTCATCAATGGACACTTGGTTTGCTTCCATGTTTTAGCAGTTGTGAATAATGCTGCTAGGAATATGGGTGTATAAATATTTCTTTGTGATCCTGCTTTCATTTCTTTTGAGTATATAGCCAGAAGACATTTATTTATGTCTTCTTTAATTTCTTTCAGAATTGTTTTATAGTTTTCATCTTTTTGGTTAATTCCTAAGTATTTTATTCTTTTTGATACTATTGTAAATGGACTTTTTCTTAATTTCATTTTTTATGTCTTGATTTTTGTATCCTTCTACTTTGCTGAATTGACTTATTAGTTCTAATAGGTATTTTGTGGAACCTGTAAGGTTTTCCACATTTCAAATCACAGCATCTGTGAACAGAGATCATTTACTTCTTCATTTTTAATTTGGATGCATTTTATTTTTTTCACTAGCCTAATTGCTCTGGCTAGGACTTTCAGTACTCTGCTGAGTAGAAGTGGCAAAAGTGGGTGCCCTTATCTTGTCCCTGATCTCAGAGGAAAAGCTTTAAGTTGTTTACCACTGAATATGATGTTAGCTGTGGGTTTTTCACGTATGGCTTCTAGTATATTGAGGTAATTTTTATTTCAAGTGTGTTGACTGGATGAAAGGATGTTGAATTTTGTCAAATGCATTTTCTGCATCAACTGAGGTGATCATGTGTTTTTTTCCTTTCATTCTGTTACATTGATCAGTTTTATATGCTGAATCTTCCTTGTACTCCACTTGATCATGGTACATAATCCCTTTAATATTCTCTTGAATTTTGTTTGCTAGGTTTTTGTTGAGGATTTTTTTCCATCAATGTTCATAAGATATATTGGTCTGTAGTTTTCTTTTCTTGTAGTATTTTTATATGGCTTTAGTGTCAGGATGATACTGGCCTCAAAGAATGAGTTAGAGAGTATTCCTTCCATTCAATTTTTTGGAAATGTTTGAAAAAAATTACGGTTGGTGCTTTAAATGTTTGGGAGAATCCACCAGTGAGGCCATCAGGTCCCCAGGGCTTTTCTTTGCTGGGAGAGTTTTGGTTGCTTTTTCAATCCCAGTTATAGGTCTATTCAGATTTTCTATTTCTTTGTGGTTTAGCCTTTGTAGGTTTGTGTTTCTAGGAATTTGTCCATTTCATCCAGGTTGTCTAATTTGTTGCTGTACAATTGCTCATAATAGTCTCTCATAGTCTTTATTTCTATAGAACAGTTGTAGTGTTCCACCACTTTCATTTCTGACTTTAGTAATTTGATTTTTTCTCTTTTTTCCCCCTAAGTCCATCTAGGTGAAGGTTTGTCATTTTTGCGATCTTTTTTGAGGAACCAACTTTTGTTTTCATTGATTTTCTGTATTACTTTTTGTGTTCTCTATTTTGTTTATATCAATTCTTTATTATTTCCTCCCTTTTGCTAATCTTGGGTTTAATTTGTTCTTCTTTTTCTAGTGCCTTACGTTATAAAGTTAGGTTGTTGGCTTGAGATCTTTCTTGTTTTTTAATGTAAGTATGTATAGCTATAAAATTTCCCCTTAGCACTGTTTTTCATATTTACATTTTGCTCACATCTAGTTTTCTTTACTTTTACCATTGTTTTCCTTTAATTGTTTGAAAATCTTTAAGACCATTGTTTTAAAGTCTTTGTCTAGTAGATATACTGTCAGGTCTTTTTCAGGGACAATTTGAATCGGCTTATTGTTTTTCTTTGAGTGGGGCATACTTCCTTGTTTCTTTTCATGCCTTGTGAGTTTGTTGAAAACTGGACATTTGAATATAATAGTGTAGTAACTCTGAAGATCAGATTTTCCTCTTTGTTTGGGGTTTTCTGATTTTTAAAAAAAATTTTAATTTGTAATTGTTGTAGGTGGTTTGTACTGAGGTATACTAAGCTGTGCCTGATATGTTAACATTAGGTCTTTTGAGGTCTTTTCTGAACCTGCACCCTCCCCCAGGCACACATGGTGACTTTCTAATTTCTCTTGTGTATCCTGTTGCTTTTGATTGTCCTAATCTTCAATGCCTGCCTCACAAAAGGGGAACAAGAGAAAAATGAAGGGGAGGAGGTTTCGTGGCTCCTGCCTGTAATCCCAGTACTCTGGGAGGCAGAGGTGGGATGATTGCTTGAGGGCAGAAGTTTGAGACCAGCCTGGGCAAAATAGCAAGATCCCATCTCTACACAACATTTTAAAAAATTAGCCAGGCATGTTGGTGTATGCCTGTAAGTCTCAGCTACTTGGGAGGCTACAGTGGGAGGATCCCTTGAACCCAGGAGTTCAAGGCTGAAGGGAGTTTTGATTGTGCCACTGACACACAGCCTAGGTGACAGAGTGCCACCCTGTCACTTAAACAAAAAAAAAAAAAAAGAGAGAGAGAGAGAGAAAGAAAGAAAAATGAAGGGGGAAGAAAAAGGCACTAGCCCTTTCCCTTTAAGTCCTCTGGAATCACTTCAGCCAGAGAGAGGAGGAATTGCTTCAATGTGAGGGAGATGCAACAATAACAGCCGCCCCCCTCTTTGTACCTCTATGGTAAGAAGGAGCAATCTGTGAACAGAGTACAGATCTCCAGTATTTTAAGGACAGGGTCCTTTTTGCCCACTGTAGCTCTAGTAGCTGTTTGAAAGGTGTTCCAGGAACATATGCGTGGCTGCCTGCCATGGTCTTAGGTGTTGGGGTTAGTGGCTGCTACTGTGTTAAGAGCTGAAAATGGCCAGAATTAATCACAATTTATCATCTAAGGCTTCCCTGGAAGTAGCAAGCCTTCAGTTAACTCCAGAGTTCCAAAATTGTTACATGAGACAAATTCTGCCATGTCATGGTCGTCTAGGTGGAGAATCAGATTCCTGGTGCTTCCTAATCCACCATCTTCCCAGAATCCTCTCCCCTTGCTTAATCTTCCATCCACCAAAGACATTTATTATACAGAATCTTAGTTTTATTATTATTGGTCTTTTAAAGCACCCTTAAATGAGCATCAATCTTTAGATTTAAAGTGAGACTTTTCCCTTTTGTTATTTTTTTATATTAAGAAATTAGTTAGGCCGGGCACGGTGGCTCACGCCTATAATCCTAGCACTCTGGGAGGCTGAGGCGGGTGGATAGCTCGAGGTCAGGAGTTCGAGACCAGCCTGAGCAAGAGTGAGACCCCGTCTCTACTAAAAATAGGAAGAAATTATCCAAACAACTAAAAAAAAAAAATATATATATATATATATATAAATTAGCCAGGCATGGTGGTGCATGCCTGTAGTCCCAGCTACTCGGGAGGCTGAAGCAGGAGGATCGCTTAAGCCCAGGAGTTTGAGGTTGTTGTGAGCTAGGCTGACGCCACGGCACTCAATCTAGCCCTGGCAACAGAGCGAGACTCTGTCTCAAAAACAAAAGAAATTAGTTACTTAAAACAAATATAGTGAGATCTTGAATAGTTACTTATATAAGAAATCAACATATTGGTAAATTGAAATAATTTTCAGAGTGGGAATTTTGGCTTCTTGCCCTTTTTTCTATTTCAGCCCTTTTCTTTTTTTTTTCTTTTTCACACTTCTTATTCTATATCTCTGCCTTGGTGGAGTGGTTTTAAGAGCACAGATCCCTGGCACATAACAGAAAAGTCTTTAGAGTCAGGATATTCAGGGTCAATTATAATATTATCATATTTTTGTTGACTCTAGAATACCTTTGTTTGTAAGGTACACTGTTATTTTATATGCCATTAAGATAGAAGAAAATACTTCCAATCATAATTAAAAGATGCATCTCAGTATCATAAATTTTTTTTTTTTTTTTTTTTGAGACAGAGTCTCGCTCTGTTGCCCAGGCTAGAGTGCCGTGGCATCAACCTATCTCACGGCAACCTTAAACTCCTGGGCTTAAGCGATCCTTCTGCCTCAGCCTCCCGAGTAGCTGGGATTACAGGCATGCGCCACCATGCCTGGCTAATTTTTTCTATATATATTTTTAATTTTCCAGCTAATTTCTTTCTATTTTTAGTAGAGACGGGTTCTCACTCTTGCTCAGGCTGCCATAAATGTTAATATATGAAAAGTATGTACTGTAGAATCTGTGAAATATAATACATGCATAGACGGTATGCCTCCATCATATCACAATTTGTAGTGGCTTTGTAATTTGTTTTGTAAGTCTTGTAAAAAAGTGGAGTAAAGGAATGATTTGACCATTTTTTATATTCAGAAGCTGATCAAAATTTTCTTTTCACCTTGTTTTCTGTAGTTCTATGTTGGTTGTTAGGTTCAGTAAACATTTTTAGTGCCTACTACATAGTAGCTATTCTTATAACAGTAGCCATCATTTATATAGGTTTTACTATGTTCTAGACACTATTTTGAGTGCTTTATGTATTTCAAATAACTAAATTTTACAATATCCCTATGAGGTGAGTGCTTATTTATCCCCATTTTACCAAGGAGGAAACTGAAGCACAGAGAAGTCAAATGACTTGGCCAACGTCATACAGTTAGTAAGTGGTATAGCTGGGATTTGAATGGAGATCCTCTGACTACAGAGACCATGCTGTTAGCAGTACTTCTAAGCATGTAAAGGTGAACGAAATATTGTTCTTTCTCTCACACATCTTACTAGGCAGTATTTGAAGATGTGTTGATAAATTTACATGAAATTATTAAGTTATACTTTTGGTAATTAATTTTTATTTATATTTTTAGGACATTCAGTCAGAAGAAGGCTGCTATTGAAAGAGAGTATGCACAGGTAAGCTTGGAATTGGAGGCCCCATTTAGGTATACCTCTTCTCCTTGGCTTAAGGGCAGATATGCTCATTGGGAGAGAAGCCTTAGTATCCCCATATCCTCCTTTTCTTATTTCTGGCTATTGAATCTTCAAGTGGGGACCTAAGTAGCTCCTTATTACAAAGAAGGTTGTGAACATTCTGGGAGATGACATTTTCTACAATATTTGTAAAATATTTATAAATAAGAGTAATAATGAATACATTTTACAAGTATGTTTATTTATTCTCCTTTATATGCCTCATTCTGTCCAGTTTAATTTTTATGTTTATTCAGTCAGGCACTTATTTCTTATTATGATACTGTTGACAAAGAGTGGTATGCTTTCAATAGATGGTATGGAGCTATTTCTAAGGAAATTTAAGCATTTCTTTCTTTAATTTTAATTAGACCTTTATTTGTGTCTCGATGGCTAAATGTGCCAAGAAAAAATTATGTCAATATTTCATTTTGTTGTTGTATAAGAATCAGTAATTATTCTTACATGTACAAAACCAATTTAACATAATTGGAAATTTTGGGCCTTTTAAGTAGTTACTTTCTATGTGGGCTAGAATTCTAAAATTGTTACCTCTTGCCCTCAAATTATAAAAGTTGTATTTATAGCAAAATTTTAAAATACAGGAGATTGTTAGGAAAAATTGACATACAGTGAATGTTCTGCATGGTAACCACTATTGCTGCTGCTGTTGTTATTCTCATTGTAAACAATGAAATTGGGGCATAATTTTCTTTTTGTGTGTGTGCTTTGTCAGGTTTTAGTTTTAGTTTTATTCTAATTTTATTATAGTTAATTAGATAGCTGTCTGTCTTTATTTGATTTGGTAGTTTTAGAAGAAAATTATCTATTCCTTGAAACCCAGATAGAACTCATTCAGTCAGTAGTTGTTGAGTGCTTATCATCTAACAAGTGCTTTACCTAATGAATAGCATCAGTTTTAAAAATTATGTTGAACCCTTTTTCTATGTATATATAATAAATACTAGTAATGATAGCTAACATTTGTTGAATCCTTACTTTGTTTGAGGCTCTTTGCTGAGTATTTTTTATATGTTATCTGGTTTAATCCTCTCAATAATCCTGTGAAATAGGAACAATTATTATATCCTTTATAGATACGTTTTCATATATATAAATATAGAACATGTATATTTTTAAAACTGGAATAAAAGTTTATGATATGTTTTAAAAAATATAATACGAAGTGAAAAATTTTATATGATATGTTTTTCTGTAAGAAGATTTAAAGTTTTAATCAAGCAAATAGGACATGTTCATGATTAAAAATGTAAAATATTAATAGTACATTAAATTATATGAAAAGTACAGTCCTCTGCTCTAATCCCAGTCTCTTTCCTAAGAGAAAATATTAAAAGCAGATGCCTACTTTGGTTCTCCCGGTGATTATTTCCATATCTTTAAATAATGTGCTTATCACTGATTTTTGATTTATCAACTCTAGACATATTGCTTGATTACTTGTAGTAAATGAGAAACTTACTAATTCATTCCTTTCCAGCCTACTCTTTTCAGTATAATTGTGGCACTATTTTAGTACCTTTGTTACTTTAGTAACTCTGAATGACATATTTAAACTTCTCTTTTCCTATCAAATACACATATATACACACACATTTATGTTATATATAGGAATATGTATACATGTGTATATATGTGTGTATATACTACAGGGAATTATATTTTACAGAATGGTCAAATTAACCCTTGAAAATTTTCTTTAAATGTCTATCAAATATATTATACCTGGTTTTGTTTATATACTCCTATATAATAATATATGCAAACTATATAAGATATCTAGCAATGTATATTTCAAGATTTCATAAAGTAATCATTCAGAAATTAAAATGCTCCAGTGTCTCTCTCCTTGGGACAATTGAGCACATTTACAGAGAGCCAGTTGCTGATGTTGTCATCATATTTACCCTTTGGATGATTTTTCTCAGTTTATCTTACTCCTCAATGTTTTCCTAATTAATTTTTTAATTTATGTCCTGAGTATGTAGACAAATATATGTCTGCCTTCTTGTTTGGTTACCTAAACATTATTTTTACTTCTTGTCAGTAGTAGAGAAACCCCTAAAACAATTGATGTGTTCTTTCTATAGCTTTTGTCACCATGCACTGATTATTTCAGGCTTATTTGCATTTCCTGTATGAGGACATACCTTCATTGGTGGATAACACATTTTGTTTATCCATTCACCAACTAATGGACGTTTGGATTGTATCGTGTTTTGGCTGTTATGTATGATGTTCCTGTAGACATTCATATTCTAGTCTTTATTTAGACATATGTTTTCATATTTCTTGGGTATGTACCTAGGAGTGGAATTTCCTGGCCATTTGTAAATTTATGTTTAACTTTTCAACAAATGGCCAAACTGTTTTCCAAATTGACTCTATGATTTTGCATTCCCGCCAGCAGTGTATGAAGGTTCCAGTTCCTGTAATGTCCTACCCAGTACTTGTCATTGCCTGTTTTCTGTGATTATAAGCATGATAGTGGCTCTAATTGTGTTATGAATTGTGCCACTGAACATTCTCATATGTGTCTTTTGGTGACTGTATGAATGTGGTTTATTGGGGCTATACTTATGGAATGGAATTGCTAAGTCATAGATTATATGTCATGTAGCTTTAGAAATGGTTTTCTGAAGTGATTATTGCAATTTACAATCCTATGAGCAGTGAATAAGAGTTGTAATTGCTTTAAGCACTCGATTTTGTCTGTGTTTTTCATTTTAGCCTTTCTGGTGAGAATATGATGGGAAAGAATTGTGGATTTGATTTGTATTTTCCTGATGACTAATGAAATTGAGGAACTTTTCATATCTTGATTGGGCATTTAAATATTTTGTGTTATGAAGTCCCTGTTAAAGTCTCTTGTTGGCCTTTTTCTTGTCAATTTATAGTATTTCTTTATATATTCTAGATTTGATTCATTTGTTGGGTGTATGTATTGCAGATACCTTGCAATCTCATGCAGAAATGTCATGTTTGGTGGCTTGCCTTTTTATCTGTTAATGATTTCTCTTAATGAAAACAAGTTCTTAATTTTGATGAGATATAGTTTATTTTCTTGTGTAGTCAGTGCTCTTTATGTCCTATTTAAGAGTTTATTGCTATCCTAAGGTCTACCCTGAGGTATGTTATTCAATGTTCTGGAATTTTTATTGTTTAATCTTTCACATTTAGTTCTTTGTTCTATCTGAAGTAAACTTTTGTATGTGGTGTTGGACCGGATTCAGGATTTTTCTATACGGATATCTAGTTGAGGAAGCATCATATTAATATATTGAAAAGTCTATCCCAATACCTGCACACCTGCCCTGTATTGAAGTGGTATGTTTTGGCAAATTAGGTGACTGTGTATGTATAAGTCTGTTCCTGAAATTCCACTGATCTATTTTTATAAATATTTTGCCAGTATTATACTGTTTTAATTACTTGGCTTTACAGTAATAAACCTTGATATCAATTTAAGCACCTTCACTGTTCACTATTCTTGGCCCTTTTTATTTTCATATGCATTTTAGAATCAGTTTGTTAATTTCCCCAATATGCTGCCTGAGATTTTTTAATTTAATTTTATTTTTTAGAGACAGGATCTTGCTCTGTCACCTAGGCTGGAGTGCAGTGACATCATCATAGCTTACTGCAGCCTGGAAACCTGGGCTCAAGCAATCCTTCTATCTCAGCCTCTGAAGTAGGTAGGGCTACAGGCTTGTGCCTCCAAACCCAGTTAATTAAAGTTTTTTTTTTTTTTTGTAGAGTCAGGGTCTTGCTATTTTGCCCAGGCTGGTCTTGAATTCCTGACCTCAAGCAATCCTCCTACCTCAGCCTCCCAAAGTGCTGGCATTACACTTTGGAGAGTCTGCTAGTAGTTATATTGGAAATAGTATGCGAAACATCTTTCTGTTACCCTACTGTCTAATCATAATGTTTGGTAATAACATCATTATAGAGCTTCTTTTTTAGGAATTTCCCTTATTTTGGCTATTATTTGTCATTGGTATGTAATCTAAATAGGTAAGATTATTTTTTTAAAGGTATGCATCAAATGAGGTTACTGAGGAGAGAAAGATAGGTTTACAGAGCAAGAGCAAGATACAGGTTTACAGAGCAAGAGCAAGATACATTCGCCACAGATGACAAATGGACCTCCTTGTTGTAACACAAAAACCAGGCAAGACTATTTCATACATCAAAAAGAAATGGAATTGCAATTTATGTGGGCAGTTGGGTTTGAAGTTTTCATTTCCTCTATCAGTTTTACTAGTTTTAAAACAATCTTTAAAAATATGGGGGTGTGTTTTGGTTCCTTTTTAATATTTTTGTCTGGTGGTTTGTCTCTGTCAGGAGCTCACTCTTGTGAGTGTGAAGAGAAATGGGAATCTATGCTCTAGAAGGATTTGCCACATTTTATTTTTCGATAAAGTACTATTTTAAAATTAGAAGTTTATTTTAATATCTACTAGTTTTTATATGTTGAGAAAATATTTATTGATCACTCTTAATGCCCAAAAAGGAATAAAAAAGTTCTTGTATTATAGAGTTTCTATTCTCTGGTTTTGTGTAGTCTTCCAATTAAATATATTAACTTCTTTCTCTTCAAAGCCACTTAAATGGCATTATGGTTAACTGGAAAAGAATGACCTTTATAGAGTTATTGCTAGTGGTGTATGCTGTTATCCTCTATACAAAGTATTGATTAGGTAAAAAGATTGAGTATTTGTGAGAGTCATAGAGTATATAGATAAGCCATCCAACAGAAAAATACTGTGAAGGAAATGATTTCAGGTGGGATTGATCATATGACAGCAGTTGGAAAAATTGTATCTCAAGCACATGCAAAGTAAACTTATAATACATTTTAAGGGGAATGTTAGAAGAAAGAAAGAAAATAGTATTGCAGAATCTTATTTACAGTTGAAGGGATTTGAGCAGTGAATTTTGTCAAGTTGTTTGGCAGTTTAAATTTCCTACAAGAGTATTAAATTTTTTTTAATTTTTAAAATTTTTTTATTTTTTTAAGAGACAGGCTTTTGCTCTGCTGCTGAGGCTGGAGTGTAGTGGTGTGATCATAGCTCACTGTAAACTCTAATGCTTGGGCTCAGGCGATCTTCCCACCCCAGCCTCCCAAGTAGCTGGGACTACAGGCCGGCACCACCATGCCCGGCTAATTTTTCTATTTTTTTTTTTGTAGAGATAGGGTCTTGTTATGTTGCCAGGCTGTTCTCGAACTCCTGGCCTCAAGTGATCCTCCTGCTTCACCAAAGTGCTGGCATTACAGGTGTGAGCCACTGCGCCCAGCCTAATGTTTCATTTTTAAGCATGGTTTGTGATGTTCACTTTATAATTCTCCAGAAATAACAGATGTAGCACATATCTATTTCTATAAACAACAAATGAATCTCTGAAAACGCAGAAGCCATATAAGAATCACTGAGCAGCATTGATAATTAGGGGAAAATCAAGTGTGGCTTCTAACTGCAGTTAGCTAACCACTGAGGTGTCGGTAAAAATCATTTGCAGTACTCAAACTGAAATTGCTACAGGCAAGTTCTGTGTATTAATGTACTTCCTGTAGTCTTTGGCAGAATGCTGCTAGTGAAGGAAGGATACAAAAGGTTACTGTGGCTGGAGAGAAAGAGCAGGAAAAGATTGTGGACTTTAAGGGCGGCTCCTTGCCTAAGGACAAACACAGAGTAAACATGGACATGCCGGCAAATACCCTGTGGTATCACACTCTGGCACCTAAAATTTTTTGCTATTTTTATTCTTTTAAGAAACATATTTACTTTATAGCTATTGAAGTATTTTTTAAAAAGGTGAAGAAAAAAAGAACATATTTAAGAAGACCTGGGCATACTATCCAAGAAGTTAGTTTTATGTATATGTGGTAGGGGTTCTTTTTTGGTGAATTTCATCTTTCTAGAAACTTAAAAATGTAACTTAATTTAGCTGTGTGCAGTTGGCTTTCTGTCTGATCCTGTTAGAGAAATGGTGGACTTGGAGCTTTTCTCTTTTCCAGTCTCATCCTGTATAAAAATAGGGAGACAGGATAACTATCGTGACAGAAAGTTCATCAGAGCAAAATTGAGGGTTGTGTGTGTGTGTGTGTTCATGTTGATGCATATTTTGTAAATGATTTTTTATTCTTATTTTATTTTTCCTTAGCTTGCAACAGTGGTTAGAAATACATATGGAAAGAAGAGCAGACCATTTTTTAAAATTTTTATTTTATTTTATTTTTTTTATTATTACATAATAATTGTACATATTCATGGATTACATGTTACATCTTGAAACAAGCGCACAACATACAATGATCAAATCAAGGTAACTGGGACAAGATTCACATGAAACATTCATCATTGCTTTATGTTGGGAGCATTTGAAAACTTCTAGCTATTCTGAAATACAGTAAACTATCATCAACTATAGTTGCCCCATTGTACCACTGAACATCAGAGCTTCTTCCTTCTATTAAATGGAATTACTCCTTCACCAACATCTCTTCATTACCCCTTCCCACCACCCTGACCAATCTCTGGTAGCCACCATTCTATTCACTACTTCCTTGAGATCAATTTTTTTTTTAAGTCCCATATTTGAATGTGAAAGTGAAATATTTGTCTTTCTGTGCCTGGTTTATTTCACTTAAAATAATGTCCTCCAGATCTATCCATGTTTCTGCAAATGACAAAATTTCCTTCTTTTTGATGGCTAAATAATATTCCTTTGTGAGCAGACCAATTTTTAATCTCAAAATACTTGATATAGTTTGATTTTTAAGGTTTTAAAACAACTACATTAAAATAAGAAATGGTGGATATTAGTAAATGTTAGTACTCTTGGGCACAAATTTGCTAGTAAGTTTTCATCTTTTTATGATTATTCTGTAGCACACCTCTTAAAGGGGTGAGAAGAAATCGTTGCTTATGCTCCTCCATATTCTTTTCCTCCCCAAATCTTTTGTTTGTATTAATGAATTTAGTGGTTAGGCCAGGCAGGATAAAACGGGTAGATATAGGGGAGAATTCAAACTAGAGCTATGGTTTTGAGCCTTTTGTATGTTAATGTGCCTCTTTTTCTTTTGGCTTCTACGGGGCATACTCGTCTGCATGTGTCTTTACTCATTTACTGGTTGCCTGGTCCTATGAGTTGAGTTTGAGTCCCCTGCTCCTCCCACTGATCAAAAAACGATTTTTTTTTAACAGTTCTCCTGTCTCAACCTCTCTATATAGATTTCAATTTATGCTGTGGACTCTAACTTTCTCAGTATTGGGAGTTAAACAATCTATATTTAGACCTTATGTCTAAGGCACTGTTCTAAGCACTTTACATGCATTAAATCACTTACATTTTCCCAATAACCTTCTGGGGATATAGTATTATAGTTACTGTTAATACCATTTAACAGATGTAGACTTCAGGGGAAGTAAAGTAACTTGCTAGAGTCTTCTGTTTTCTCCTCCCTCCACTTCCTTCCCTTTAAATAATCTAGTCACCACTATTTCCAGAACATTTTCACCACCCCCCACAGAAATTCTGTACCCATTAAGCAATAATTCCCCATACGCTGCTCCCATAGACCCTGATAATGTCTAATCTACTTTCTTACTCTATGAATTTGCCTATTCTAGATACTACATGTAAGTGCAATCACAATATTTGTCCTTTTGGAGTTCTTAAGGATATTTCTACTTCTCTACTCTAGGGATTGTCTGTTTAAGTAGTGGTCTTCAAATATATTTTGATTGTGAGTTCTATCTATAAAAAATTTTAAGTGATATATGTGTATGTTTATTTCTAAGTTATATACCTGTACTGTGTACTGATATATTGTATACATTATAAAATATGCATAAAATCTTAAAAGAATGAGATAAATATTTTGAAATATATTATCAATATCTTTTCCCTGATTTAATTCACATTGTATGCGTGTATCAAAACATCACATGTGCCCTGTAAAGATACACAACTATTATGTACCCATAACAATTAAAAATAAAAAATTTAAAAAAAGCTTTCTAAAATGAGAAAAAAATCTTTTGATGTCTTTCTGCTATTATTAGCTTATATTTCCAGGGGCAAAACTTTAGTTATCTTATTTCTTATCAGATTTTATTGGTCATTTTATCTACTTTATATTGCTACTGATAAAGAGCTCTTTGTATGGGTAGAAAGTGTCAGCTCTGCCATTTGCTTGTATTTGAATTATTAGTATTTAGTGTTTCTTTATTAGAATCTTTTAAAGCCACTTACCTATTTTGTGTGAGTTCAATTAAAATGATATTTAAACCACAAATAGACTCAGCCAGGTACATATAAACTATAATTATTCAAATACATTGACAGTGAATGCTACTGTAACCACTGTGTGTTGTAGAACATCATTTCTTCCCCAGAATACCTTGTGTTCTGTACATAGCATTTGACTATTTGATATTCTGTCCAAGTGAGGGGCAAGTGTGGAATGCATCAAAGGTGTATCTGTGCTTAAATGTTAATACAATTTAACTGCTTCTTTATGCAGAGAGTTCAACAATTTTCTTTATGTATCCTTATAGATTGGCTTGCATACTGCTGTCAGGCACACTCTCCTCAGGCTTACGGATCTAAAGTAGCTATACTGGGTTGAATAGTGTGCCCTCAAATTCATGTCCATTATAATCTGTGGTTGTGAACATATTTGCAAATAGAGTCTGTACAGATGTAATCAATTAAGATGAAGTCATACTGTGTTAGAGGAGGCCCTAATTCAATGACTGATGTCTTTTTAAGAAGAGGGAAATTTGGACAGAGAGACACACAGAGATGAGACAACATGTGAAGATGGAGGTAGAGATTGGAGTGATAAATCAATCTACAAACCAAGGACTGCCACGGATTGCTGGCAGCCCCCAGAAGTCAGTAGAAGTCTGTAGAAGTCAGTAGAAGTCTGTTCTGCATGGAACAGATTCAATCTCAGAGCCTCCAAACACAAACTAACCCTGCTGACACCTTGATTTTGGACTTCTAGCCTCTAGAACTGTGACTGAGTAAATTGCTGTTGTTTTAAGCTACTCAATTATGGTATTTTGTTACAGCAGCCCTGGGGAACCATTATAGTAACTAAGTATAATTTTCCTATTCAGGTATCAGTTTGAGCCTCTAGATGTGGCTACCTCTACAAATGTGATTGAAAAGATGATATTCAACCTCCTAAACTATAGTAATAGCCATGAGTTTCTGGAACACTAATATATAAATATATATTACTAATATAAATATATGTTAGTCACCACTATTTTATTTAAATTTTTATCTGAATTTTTACACCAGTGCTGTGAAGTATAGACTATTATTCTTACATTTTTATTGATACATAATAGTTGTACATATTTTAGAGGTACATGTGATATTTTCATACATACATGTGATGTATAATGATCAAATCAGGGTAATTGGGATATCCATCACCTCAACTATTTATCTTTTCTTTATACTGGGAACATTGCAATTCTTCTCATCTAGTTGTTTTGAACTATACAATAAATTATTAACTGTAGTTGTCCTACTGTACAATCAAACACTAGATCTTATTCCTTCTGAGTGTATTTTTGTACCTGTTGGTTAACCAACAGGTACAAAAATACACTCTCTTCATTCCTTTCCAGTCCCGCCATCCTTTCTAGCCTCTGGTAACAGCCAATCACCTCTCTACCTCCATGAAATCCATTTTTTTAGCTCCCACATATGAGTGAGAACATGTGGTATTTGTTTTTCTGTGCCTGACTTATTTCACTTAACATAATGATCTCCAGTTCCATCCATGTTGCTGCAAATGACAGGATTTCTTTTTTTATAAATGAATACCATTCCATGTGTATAGGTACCACATTCTCTTTATCCATTCATCTGTAGATGGGCAATCAACGTAGGTTGATTCCATATCTTGGCTATTGTGAATAGTGCTCCACTAAATGTGGGAGTGCAAATCTCTCTCTGATATACCGATTTCCTTTTTTTCCTCATTATATACCCAGCAGTGGCATTGCTGGATCGTATGATACTTACATTTTTAGTTTTTTGAGAAACCTGCATGCTGTTTATGCCTGTACTAATTTACGTTCCCACCAACAATGTACATACATACAGGTGTTCCCTTTTCTCTGGATCCTCACCAGCATTTGTTATTTTTTGCCTTTTTGATAAAAGCCATTTTAACTGGGGTGAGATGATATCTCCTTGTGGTTTTGATTTGCGTATCTCTGATGATCAGTGATGTTGAGCATTTTTTTATATACCTGTTGGCCATTTGTATGTCTTCTTTTTAGAAATGTGTTTAGATCTTTTGTCCATTTTTAAATTAGATTATTTTATATTTTTTCCTATTGAGTTGTTGGAGCTCCTTATATATTCTAGTTATTCTATTAATACCTTGTCAGATGAGTAGTTTGCAAATATTTTGTCCCATTCTGTGGGTTGTCTCTTTACTTTGTTGATTGCTTCCTTTGCTGTGCAGAAGCTTTTTAACTTGATGTGATTTTACTTGTCCAATTTTGCTTTGGTTGCCTGTGCTTTGAGGATATTACTCAAGAAGTCCTTGCCCAGACCAACATCCTGAAGCATTTCCCCAATGTTTTCTTTTAGTAGTTTCATACTTTCAGGTCTTAGATTTAAGTCTTTAATCTACTTTGATTTGATTTTTGTATATGGCATGAGATAAGGACCTAGTTTCATTCTTATGCATGTGGATATCTATTAGTAGTTTTATCCAGAACCGTTTATTCCTGTATCTTAAATCAGCTGGTCCCAAACATAACTTCCCGATTGGATGAAATGCCATCCAACCTTTTGATATGATGTATAGAAAAAGACTAATGAACAGAAATTTACTTGTGTAAGCCAACATTATTGTAGCCTAAGCTGTTGCCCTTTCTAATTCTCTATGTTGGCTTGCTTCTTGGCTTTTCTGAGAAAGGAGCAGTGATCTAATGCTTTTATTTTAAAAGAGGGAACCAACAACTCTCTAGAAAATATTGCATGGTTGCACTCTCACCTCACTCTCCCACCTACAAAGTCCTGAGTACAGGATTATATGTTGTTTGTTATTTATTTCTAATGCTTAGTGCAGTGCCTGGTGTATCATCAGTGCTTAAATAACATTTGATGCATGGAAAGTGGATGCTCTCTTCATATCTGCTGTGTTGAAAATTACATTTCAGAGTACGAATTGATAAAATGTTATTCTTAAGCTGAGAAAGTGGTATTGCTACAAGGAAATTGAAGCATGTCTTTTTACTAATAATTTAGAGTCAAAAGTAGCTCATAGTATACATAATTCCCTTATACTTTCAGAAATTAATCATTTAATAAAGTTTACATTTGAATAGTTTAAAGAAACTTTGTATATTTCTTTTAGTAGAATTAAACTCTTATATCTATTTAATAACTTACCTTTCTTCAATTTTCACAACACTTTATATACATATATATGTCTATCATTTAGCAGAATTATACTCTTAGTCTTTATAAACTAATAAATGTGAACCAAACGTTATTGATTCAAGGAATATTTCTTTTTAGTGAACTGATAACAAAGGGTTCAAAAGAAACATTCTTTTTAGAGGCTCAACATAAGTAAATGGAACTCAAAGGGTTGTTAAATAATATGATCATATGCTGTCTTAAGTCAGTTTTTTTGGGTAGATGCAAAGTTAAATAAAAATTGATTTTCAAATGGTTTATAATCAAGTAGGATAAACAGATATGCAAATAACTATAGTATAAGATGAAATAGTTTCCAATTCAGAATTATATGCAACAAGATTATAAGCAAAAAGAAACAATATGTGCTAGTAATGATGAGGAAAGACTCTCTGGATAAGACATTCAATATTAATTACTGTTGGAATAAGGTACACCAATTCTTTTTTTTTTTTTTTCGAGACAGAGTCTCGCTTTGTTGCCCAGACTAGAGTGAGTGCCATGGCGTCAGCCTAGCTCACAGCAACCTCAAACTCCTGGGTTTAAGCAATTCTATTGCCTCAGCCTCCCAAGTAGCTAGGACTACAGGCATGTGCCACCATGCCCGGCTAATTTTTTCTATATATATTTTTAGTTGTCCAGATAATTTCTTTCTGTTTTTAGTAGAGACGGGGGTCTCGCTCTTGCTCAGGCTGGTCTCGAACTCCTGACCTCAGCGATCCACCTGCCTCGGCCTCCCAGAGTGCTAAGATTACAGGCATGAGCCACTGCGCCCGGCCTGAAGGTATACCAATTCTTAAACATTGAAGTCCCCTTTGGCCCATTTGGCTCAGATTTTTTGCCTGTTTGGCTTAAACAGTGAAGCCCATTTTCAATATTTTTAGATTTTATCTGTTTTTGAATATTTGCTAAAAATGGTTTTCTGGAGGAAAAGAATTTGATAAATGGTGAGTAGAGACTGATAATTAAGAATATGGTTTGAATCCCAGCTCTGCCACTTACTAGCAGTGTAACCTTGGGCAGTCTATTTAACCCCTCTGCTTCAATTTACCAATCTGTAAAATAGGATAATGATATTACTATATAGGGCTGTTATCTGTCTGTATTTCTTATTAAAGTGTGCTTTCTTGTGAAGAGACACTTCATAACAGAATAAATGCCTGGAGATTCTAAGTAGACATTGTGTGTGTGTGTGTGTGTGTGTGTGTGTGTGTGTGTGTGTGTGTGTGTGTGTATGTGTGTAGATTAAAAATCCAGTTGTAGTGCAGTGAAATTAGAACTATCCTGAAAACAACTGCAGGAGACTTGAGTGAGGAAAATCTGAGTGTTTTAAAACAGGTTTTAAATCCGGAATTTTAAATCTGTGTACAGGGCTTCAGGCAGAGAACAACTGCTTCTTTGCTACCAAAGATTTTTTTTTTTTAAGAGGACATTGACTTAGATTTGGAACAGTTCTATAATTGAGGATTCTAGAAGGTTGGATGGCTGTTATCTAAGTACCATCCCCACTTGAAAAAATATTTTCTCTGATGTCTTAAGTGCAAAATTAATGAGACCTTCTCACTTTCTCCTATTTATTTTCTGTTATTCTTTGTTTGCTGTTAATTATTTCTCTGTATTTCTGTATTAGTAATTCAAATCATTTGTATCTGTTCTTGTGAATAAAATTTGGCACATGTAGCCAAGTGTATTACACTCACTAAATTCTTAAACTATTAATAATATCATACTGAAAGGAGGTTAAATATGCTTTATTTTGCTCTCTTTATTTTGAATATTTCCAAATATGTAGCAAAGTTGAAAGAATATTAGTTAACACTCATATGCCCACCATCTAGCATATTTGCTTTATCCTACATCTATCTAATCTATTGATTCTTCTCTCATCCATTAATCCAATTAGTTTTTTGGCACACTTCAAAGTAAATTGCAGATATCAGGACACTTTACTCTAAATTCCTCAAGCATGCTTTGTTTTTAAAAGTTCTGTCCCTACCCCGATACACATACTTTTTATTTCATTTAGAGTTGGTGTTATAATACTTTTTCCTCTCTCTGTATTTATATGCTTTAGTTTTTAGACTGAACCCATTTTGGCTAATTCTGTTGCTAAGCCTTCTCATTGTTCATACTCAAAATTAGATTTGCTTTTTCTTTGGTTTGAACTTTTTTTTTCCCCTAAAAGGTGCTCCATAGTAATTTTAGCTCATTTTATTGAGTATTTTGTGGCATATATAATTGTAGTATTTTCCTTCTACAGTTTGCAGTACTTTAGGACATGATTACTGATAGGAGTTTTGAAAGCAAATTTTTCCATACCATTAGACATTAGAAGCATTGCTTGCTTTTAAACCGTTTAGAAGACCTCAGCTAGTTATGAATTCTTTGTAGTCAGGGATTCTATATCATCATTCTTTGTAGCTTACAACCTCTTGAAAAGAAGAACTCAAATAGTCTTGTCAATAGATTGACTATTTGATATCAATACTCAAAATATTCTAGCACTATTGTTCTAAAGTTGAAATTTTAAAAACAAATCCCAACTTATGTATGTCAGCAACTTTCAAGAATTTATATTCATTATGTATATGATTTATATTGTAATAGAATTCAGAAAATCATAGTAGGAAATTATTCAAGAGGTATGTAATAATGAGGCATTGTTCTCAGAATAACAGGATATCCTTCCATTTTATAGACTTTGCATTTCTAAACCATGAAAGAATATAATGACATACTCTAAACAAAAGTTTTTACAAAAATATTTTATAATTTTAAAGTAATTGAACTGTGGACATTGAGTTAGATTAAATATTATACATTTAATATAATATTTTAAGACTAGAGTCCAAGTAGCAAATAAAATCCAAAGCACATCAAGCTCAAGTTATCTTTTCTACCATTTTGGTTGTTCCTTCTTGAAATCTATATAGGATATCATTTTTTGAACATGTAGTTAGATAAAAATTATAGTGGGAGTAGGTCCTTTCTCTCTCTCTTCTATTCTTCCTCTTTCCTTCTCCCCCTCTTTTCTTCCCCCACCAATATAGTTAGAATACTTATTATGTATGTGAATTCTTTTTGGTCTTCTGGATTTGGTGCTTCTTGCCCTATCTGGATTAGATCATAACTTTGATTCTTTTTAAATAAAAATTAGAGAGGAATTTTAGGATACCAAGAGACAGAGACTATGTTGAGGGGTTTACATGCCCATCATTCCCTAGCAAAGGTAATACCTAAACAGTATCTAAGCTTCATTTCTTCTCTCTCTCTGTCTAAAGGTCAGAATGTTTTATTTGTCTTAGGAGTCCTGATAGTGCTGTCTTTGCTTATTGAATGATTGGGGAAGGAAAATAGAGAAGTAATCCAGTGGGTTTTGTTCAGCCATCCACAGCAGGGGTTGGCAAACTTTTTTTGCAAAGGACTAGACGGTAAATATTTTATGCTTTGAGGGCATATGGTCTCTGCCAGATTACCCAACATTACTGTTGTAGAGTGAAAGCAGCCATAGACAATTGGTAAACAAATGGATGTGACTATGTTCCAGTCAAACTTTATTTAGTGAAACAGATGGCAAGCTGTAATTTGCCAACCTGTGCACTCAAACTATCTATTGCGAGGACCTTTTTTCCCCCTCATGTAATTTATGGATGGAAATTTTTGTAAATATAATAAAAATGAATTATTGGATAAAAAAGATAAAACACACAGACTTAAAATTTTTAGATTACACAGACTACAAATTATATTTCAATAAATATAATTTGAATAATCATACATAGGAAAACCAAAAATAATTAGGAAAACTGTAAATGTTACTACTTGAAAGTATCTTCTAGCATATTAATATAGAGAATTGCCATAAAACTTCTTTGTCATTCTACAATACTAAACAAAAAGTTGAGTAAAATTGAAACTCTCCACTTATTAAATGCCTTTATACACACACTAAGGAAACATTGTGTATATCAATATTTAAACATTTTAATGTGACATAAATTTGCTTTTTGATATTAATTTATGTAATCTAGGTTGCATTGACAGCAGTACTACTCATAAGAGATAATGTATATGTAAATTCTTCCTATGTTTTGTTTCAAAAACACTCAGTATAGAGAAACCAGACTCAGAAGTATGTTGATGAAAATCGAAGAAAAGATTTAAAAGAAATTTTAGCAGCTCAGGATATTCATGTCTAACTTTTTCCAAGGTGAAGCAAGTGATTTTTTTCAGAATTCATTTTCAATCTCATTAGTAGTCAATTCCAGGAATTTATTCTGTCTAGTTACAGTTAAATTTAAATCATCTCTTAATCAAAGAAATGGGTTGTGGATCCATAACTTGCGTTTATGTGGATCTTCTTTTGATAGGAAAGAAGATTGAAAATGTTCTATCAAATTTGTAAGATGTTAAGTGATAATCTTACAGGTATGATATCTGATTATACCTACTTCATTGAAAATTATTGTTAAATTGTGGAATATGTCATAAGTATCTGTAGAAACTTAGGTATGATATCTGATATGATATCTGATTATACCTACTTCATTGAAAATTATTGTTAAATTGTGGAATATGTCATAAGTATCTGTAGAAACTCTGATCTTTTCATGCTATTAACTTACCTTTTTGCCCCTTGATTTTTATTGGCCATTGAGTGATAACTTGTTTGCCTTCCTTACATGGAAGTATGAAGATTATTAAAAATACCACATATATAAGACAAGTAAGTCTGGCTGTCCAATTCAAAACATTAGGACCAAACCTTTTTTTATCTTGCAGAAACACTAAGAATTCATTTCATTGTTCATTTTTGACAGAATATTTCTCCTTGACAACCATGGAACTTCAGCATGGAGTAACAGTAGTGTATCATCAGTTTCCATATCATCACTTTCTAGTACATTGCATTAGCCTTTAAGTAATCCACAGTTACACTGTGTCACTAAGCATACTGTTTAGACTGGGCCTTTTTTTTTTAATCATAATAAGAGTTTCTCAATGAAGGAAGTGGTGCATTGATTTATACTCTGGAGTAAACTCCTTAATCTGGGTAACTACTCTAAAATATTTTCCTATCATTACAGTTGTACCATCAGAATATAATATTACACAGAATTTAAACTACAAACCACCTTTGTTGACTATGTAATTTTTCATAGATTTATACAGTTTGAAGTTAGTTATGTTTGGCAGGGAAGCTGAAAAGTTATTCTTCCTTCACAACATCATCATATTCAAAGCACACATGTACCAAAGGAATTGCCATGTTATCTTTGCATTTATCAAATTTTAATTAAAAACACTTTGATAGATCTTTTCTATGAATTGGTCTTGTATTATTAGCCAATTTCTGAATGTATGAAATTGTGGCATCATTGGAAATTGGTTCTTTATTGTAGATTCATTGAACATTTCCAAGCAAACATCTTTGGTGGGGTTTCCCCTAATGCCCATGCTAGTGTGTGTTTTTATGTGTTTATATACCATATTAACAGCCTGAAGAGCTACTATATAAGAAGCCTGAAAGCACTAATATTTATATGTGAAAATAAATGTTTACTTCTATTGGCTTTGTAATTCCATATTCTTTATTTCAAATACATTTTTTTTGTTGTAAACTTCTTTATATATTCTACATAAATGCTACTTAAATCTTGATGGTTTTATTGTTTCATAGCCAGTATATCTCTACAAATAACATACTGTGGTTTTGGCACTTCACTGTCCATCATACTTTACATAAAATAGTGCGAACTCTTTGGTCTTTACTTCTTTGAAATTACTTTGATTATTATTGTTTGGTTTACTACTGCTGCCTCAGTCAGAGAAGTTGTATCTTTTCTTGCCAAAGGCAAGTTAGGCTTTTTGCTGTTTGTAAATTAGAGGTAAAATACTTATTTACTTCCTTAATTTAACTAAAAATATTAAATTGTAAATTGATTAAAATTATAAATTGATTAAAATTTAAATGATTATACAAATTATGAAAATAAATGCTTACATTTTCTGAGATTTTTAAAATACTTGCATTATAGTTGGCAAATTAACCAATGTCAAATTGCTATAAAAATTTCTGAATGCTTACTCTAAGTTTTACATTTACCTGTTGTACACTAGAAATATACACTTGGAGGACATTTGTTCTGACCTATGGAGTAATAGAGGACCATTGTAGCAAGGGGAAGGGGTGTTCTACTAGGGTAGAAATTCTGTGCCTTTGGTGAAACCCGATTATAGCTTTCCTTTGGTTTGTTTGGTATTCAGTGGGACAATTTTTTCCCCATATCTGTATATGGAGACATAATACCTAACAAATATAAAGAGGCTTTAAGCAGACAATTTGTAAATGTCCCCATTATTTCCCCATGTAGCTTTTGAAAGACTTGTTTAAAAACCATGGTCTTGGTTGATGTTGTCTTGTTTGTTCACCTGACACTGAAAAATTATTATGGTGGTACCTTGGTTCCTGTATCTATTTTTTGATTATTCCAATGTCTTCCCACAAAAGGGGCCTATTTAAGAGCCTTATGTATTCAGCAGCTATGTCTCAAATCCACTTTAATGAGGGTGACCTATTCCATGTGTGTTTATAGTAATCTTTCTATGTGTATCATAAATGTACATATACATCTGCATGTGATATGTCTCTGTGTCTATCTAAATAGGTCCTTTGCGCCACCAATTTCAGCATATCATTGAATTGCTTTAATGACTTTTTATGGAGCGTTGAAGCTGGAAGTGGTATGAAGGTCACATAGTCCAACCCTCTTTGCATTTATTCCCTCTTTTTAATGTAGAGAAGAGGTTGACAAACTGTGGCCATCTGGCCTGACA
The DNA here is from genome assembly GCF_020740605.2 of Lemur catta. Lineage (NCBI taxonomy): Eukaryota > Metazoa > Chordata > Mammalia > Primates > Lemuridae > Lemur > Lemur catta. Next base: position 59,168,723 of record NC_059134.1, read on the forward strand.
CCTGTTTTTGTAAGTAAAGTTTTATTGGACCACAGCCGCACCCATTTGTTTACATTCGTCCATGGCTGCTTTCTTGCTACAGAGGCAGAGTTGAGTAGTTGCAATGGAGATCTTATGGCTTGCAAAGCAAAAAATATTTACTCTCTGATCCTTTACAAAAAAGTTTACTGATGCCTGGTAACTTCCACGTGAATTTATTCAGTGACAGTTTTTCACTGTCTCTAAAAGCATTCATAGTTAGAAAGTATCTATTTAATATTTATATTGAGCAAAAATCTTCCCTTTTAAGTAACCTTCCTGAGTACATGATAGTCTTTTAGGAATTTGAATACAGCTTTCATTCCTGTTCTTATCTCTTTTTACTGGTTGACATCCAATTGCAGTCTTCCTAGTTCTAAAATGTATAGTTTATTCAGTTCACAACTGAATGTCTGATGAAACTCAGTTTTAAACCTTTTACGTATCTTGTTCCCTGTCATTATTCCTCAGGCATTGAAACAAATCAGAACCCAATTTAATGTTCCTGTGGTTGTGATTGGCTCAGGCTGTTCTTTCGTGTTTTTATGTTTTCTCTAAAGTTTTACGGTGTATTTCATATGCTCTGGGCACTGAACTATGTTTTTACTGTAAATGTGAGCTAAGTTGATTATCTGTTTAGGCAGAGCTATATCTCATTAGTGGCTCTTATTGAGCTTAAACTCAAAACCACAAAGCCTTTTTACATGTCTTGTCATTAAATCAGATCTTCTCCATCGTATGCTGAACCCAGGGCAGGACTTTTACCCCTATGAGATTCCATTGTATTAGGTTTAGCCTGTTGTGCCAGTATGTTGAGAAGTTTTTGCATCTTGATTCTGGTATTCAAATTTTACTGTTCCTCTTAGCTCTTTGCCACATGAGGATTTGATAGTAGTGAGTTACTTGATCAACCTTGCTATGTTTACGTGGTCATTAATGAACACAAGTGAAATTGTTCTGGGAATTTCTCTTAGAGTTTATGGTAAATTGGATTATTGCTCAGCAAATATTAATTCCCCACCCTTTCTCTTGAAGTGAGGTATACATCCCTGCCTTCCTGACTTTGGACTTGGTCATATGGCTTGTTTGGGCCAACAGAATGGAGATGAAAGTGACCATAGGCCATTTCTAAAATGAGGGTTTAAGAGGCATGGCAAGTTTCTTTCAGCTCTCTTGTACTTCTGCCACTTACTGTAAGAAGAAATTTTACCCAGAATGAAAGATAATGTGAGGGAGACCTGAACTTGACCTGCAACCTGAAGCAGAGATGCTCTAGCCAACTCGCAGATTCATGAGCAAGAAATTAGCATTTATTGTTGTAATCTATTTGTATTTTTGGAGTTGTTACATAGCATTGATTAAGCAATAGCTGGCTCATATGCAATTAACCAAGCTGTTTGGTTTTGGGGGAACTGTCTCTGAAATGCCTATTACCTGTAAATAACAAATTAAGCCAGTATTAGACCATCGTAAACTCTGGATAAAGGGAGATTGGAGGTAAATTTTGGGTCCCATAAGTGCTGAGGTACATGGCATGAGGTGAGGGATCCCTCTGAACAAGGAACTACAGTTGTTAAACAGGATATACAGATATATCCTACTGCTTTAGGTACACCTCATATGCTTTGGGTCACATTTTTACTTTTTGATGTTTGATTTGCTACCATTATCAAATTTTTTTATTACTTTCTATTCTGTTTTTCTATTCCTTCTTATCTTCTGTGATTTTTTTTTTTTACTTCCTACCCTTTTGAAAATAACTCGTGTTGTCATAGAAAGTATGTACTATGTAAAGAAATAACATAAGACCATTAGAATTCTAATTCTGGCTCTACCATTTGTTAACATAATTACCCTACATAAGTTACTTAAACCATTTCCTCCTCAACATAGTAAGTAGGGTTAATAAATAACTCATAGTTGTTACTCAGCTTAAATGAGATAACAAAGTCATGAGCTCAGCATCATTTGTATCTATAGTCATTTAGCTAATATTTACTGAGTGAATTCTGAGGGATACAGTACATTTCACATTATAAAAATGTCAATACATTTTATAACATTTGCTAGTCATAGTCCTACAAGAACTTTTGGATGTCATGTTGATGCTAAGTGAAAGGAAAAGAGAAAGGGGTTCCATTCACATTGTGGAGGAAGGAGCATAACTATCTTTGCCACTAGAAATCATTTAACAGTTTTTATATGTGTTTTATGTTATATCATGGCTTAATACTTTATTTTAGGGCTTCTTTTTGCATTATCCTTGGCAGGAATAGCTGCTGTCAATGGCCAATATTTTTTGTTCTATGTGAGGATATGAATCCAAAACAAAGTACAAGAAGATTGCTTGCTTTCTGTTTACTCTTCTAGTTAATTTTTTTGAAGTATAAATCCAAGTACATATTACAGTATTTTGTATTATGGGTGATTGTATTCTTATAACCTTGGATAAGTTGAAATAAAAACAATGAAACTGACAGCTTTTCTTTCCTATTATTTGGCTAAATAGCTTCTACCCAACATTTTGATGTTCTGTTTCATAAGATTCTTTTTCTTTCATTTAAGAAATAGTGGTGGTTTTAAGAATTCAAATAATACAGTAAAACATAAAATTAATTGCCTTTTATTTGTTTTCAAATGCACCCTTATGTTTGGCATGAATCTTTTCTTGTTATGTGTGCTTGTTAATAGGTAGAGTTTTTTTGGCCAGGCATGGTAGCTCACACCTGTAATCGTAGCACTGTGAGTGGCCGAGGTGGGAGGTTTGCTTAGAATCAGGTGTTCAAGACCAGCCTGCTCAACATATTGAGACCCTGTCTGTACTAAAAAATTAGCTGGGCACGCTGGTAGTCCCAGCTACTTGAGAGGCTGAAGCAGGAGGATTGCTTGAGCCCAGGACTTTGAGGTTACAGTGAGCTATGATCACGCCACTGCACTCCAGCCTGGGCAATAGAATGAGACCCTGTCTCTTAAAAAAATATATAGTTTTTTTTTCATTTATAAAAAAAGATTATATCCAAATTTATTTTGCATCTTAGCTTTCATATTTAACAGTATATTTATTGCTGTTTTCCTCAAGGGAATACGTAAAGATCTCATTTTTTATTGACAGCATTATAGTTCATATTGTGGATGTAAATTATTTGATATTCACATTGGTTGATCTATATTCTATGATTTAAGTTGTTTAAAACAACTAGAAAACTAGACTAATATCCCTTATGAAGATAGATGTAAAAATCCTCAACAAAATATTAGCAAACCAAATCCAGCAGCACATCAAAAAAGTAATTCACCACCATCAAGTGGGTTTCATCCTGGGGATGCAAGGATGGTTCAACCTACATAAATTGATAAATGTGACTCACCACATAAATAGACTTGAAAAAGAAAACATATGATCATCTTAATAGATGCATTTGATAAAATCCAGCATGTTTCCATGATAAAAACCCTCAACAAACTGGGTATAGAAGGAACATACCTTAAAATAATAAAAGCCATACATTGCAGACCCACAGCCAACATCATGCTGAATGGGATAAAGTTGAAAGCATTCTTCTTTAAGAAATGGAACAAGACAAGAATGTCCCCTCTCACCACTTCTATTCAACATAGTACTAGAAATCCTAGCCGGAACAATCAGGCAAGAGAAAGAAATTAAAGAGCATCCACATCGGAAAGGAGGAAGTAAGAAAACTATCCCTATTTGCCAATGATATAATCTTATATCTAGGAAACCCTAAAGAGTTCTCCAAAAGACTCCTAGCATTGATAAAAAAATTCAGTAAAGTCTCAGATTACAAAATTAATGTACACAAATCAGTACCATTTCTATATGCTGGTAGCCAAGCTGAGAATCAAATCAAGAACTCAGTACCATTTATAATAGCTACAAAAAAAAAACCAGACAAACAAACTAGGAATATACTTAACTAAGGAGATGAATGATCTCTACAAGGCAACTATTAATACAAAATACTGATGAAGTCGTACATGACAACCAAATGGACAAACATCTGCTCATGGATTGGAAGAGTCAATATTGTTAAAATGTCTGTACTGCCTAAAGTGATTTACAGATTCAGTGCAATTCCCATCAAAATGCCTGTGTCATTTTTCATAGAATTAGAAAAAGCAGGCTGGGCGCGGTGGCTCACGCCTGTAATCCTAGAGGTCGAGGCGGGTGGATCGCTCGAGGTCAGGAGTTCGAGAACAGCCTGAGCGAGACCCTGTCTCTACTAAAAATAGAAATAAATTATCTGGACGACTAAAAATATATATAGAAAAAATTAGCCGGGCATGGTGGTGCATGCCTGTAGTCCCAGCTACTCAGGAGGCTGAGGCAGTAGGATTGCTTCAGCCCAGGAGTTTGAGGTTGCTGTGAGCTAGGCTGACGCCATGGCACTCACTCTAGCCTGGGCAACAAAGTAAGACTCTGTCTCAAAAAAAAAAAAAAAAGAAAAAAAGAAAAAGCAATCCTAAATTTCATATGGAATAAAAAAAGAGCAATCCTAAGCAAAAAGAACAAATCTGGCTTCAAATTATGCTACAAGCCTATAGTAACAAAAATAGCATGGTACTAGTATCAAAGTGGACACATAGATCAATGGAACAGAATAGAAAATCCAGAAATAAAACCATATACCTACAACCAACTGATTGGTACAACTTCTGTGGAAAACAGTATGGAGATTCCTCAAAGAACTAAAAGTAGACTTACCATTCAATCCAGCAATCCCATGATTGGGTATCTACCCAAAGGAAAAGAAGTAATTCTATCAAAAAGACACACATGCTAATGTTGGAATATAGAATTAAGAGACATGGAAAGTTTCAGGAGTTTTGCAGGGCTTTGCCTTCAAGGAATCTGTGGGCGTGTTAGTTCACAGACCAGAAGCTGCTTAGCAACAAGCGGGGCATTTCACCGATCAGGGGCGACTGCAAAGTAGCGCCGGATCTCAAGGCCTGCCATCCAGCACCTGGAGCTTGTGCAAGGCAGAGCTTGGCATGGGGCCCAAGGCTAAGAAACTGATTGAAAGATGCCAGCCCAGCAGACAACTTGTAGCTGGAACTATCATAGTCTTCAAGGCTATTTCTGCTTCACTCCTGACCACATGTCTCAGTATATAGAGAAATAGATTAAATTAGTATGTAGACTCAGAGTTCCTGCTTTATGCAATTTTATCTTTAACTTGTATGTTCAGTTAGGTCTATTCTTAACTTAGGGCTTAAAATGTTTATCTTAGAAAAATTTTGTAACCGTTTACTCTTGTACACAGAATTAGGTAAGGGTCCCTTGAAACTTCTGGGGAGCCTTGAAACCTAAACAAATGATCTGTACACATAATTCTATGAACAAGGACAACTGTTTGCTGTAACAATAAATACTGATATGGGACTTTGCTCAGTGCCTCCTGGCTCACCGGAATGCTGGAGGACCCCTGACTTCCCCATCTCTTTACACTACACTTTGTGTCTGTCTCTATTATTTCCAAATCTCTTGCGATGATCCTGACTGGGACCTGTTTTGCTTGGATGCTCATTTGTTTATCATAGCACTATACACAGTTGTGAATTTGGAATCAACCAAAGTGCCCATCAACTGATGAATGGTTAAAGAAAATGGGATACACACACACACACCATGGAATACTACTCAGCCATAAAAAAGAATGAAATAATGTCTTTTGTAGCAACCTGGATGGAACTAGAAACCATTATCCTGAATGAAGTATCTAAAGAATGGAAAAATAAACACCACATGTACTCACTATTAAATTGGAACTAACCGATGAGCACACATGTGCACAGAGGGAAGTAAAACTCAATAGAAATAAAGCAGGAAGTGGGTAGGAGAGAGTGGGCAAAATCTTCCTTCCTTCAGGTTAATTAAGCTTTTACTGCATACCTGTATATAGTAATAATATATACCAATGGTATAAAAGAAGTGGGAAAATAGCATAATTAGGAGAGAGGGTTCTTCCAATTTAGTAAATGTTTATGGGTAAATTGATATATACCATCTAAGCTCTAAAGATTTGATGGTCCATTCATTTAAAATAAACTTTTTTAATTGTGAAAAATAATAGAAGTAAATACAAATGCAAAGAATAGAAATGTACATGAGATAGATAATTATCTGGCAAATTCTGTGTAACTGTCATCTAAGTAAAAAAAAAGAGACATTGAACATGGCAATACTGCAGCACCCTGATAGCTCCTGATGTGTCCCTTTTTATTATACCCTCTTAACTTGTTCCCCTAGAGTTCATAAGAGTCAACCTATATTATTGTTGAATCTATTGATTGAAAAATACAGAAATAGTATTTTATTGCTATAATTTGTTTAAATTTTATTGCTGTATAGTTTTATATTTTGTGTACATACCACAATATATTTATCTATTCTATTGTTGATAGGCATTTGAATTGTTTTCATTTATTGGCTTTTGTGAAAAATGTTGTGATGATCATTCATATGCATATCTCCTGGTGCACACATGCATGAGTTTCTCTATATCATGTGCTAGGAATAGAATTGCTGAGTCATAGGGTTAAATGTGCCTCCAGTTTTACTAAGTAGTTTCCCAAAATGGTTGTAGCAATTTACACTGCATCAGGAGTGTGTGAGATTCCCATATCATGCATTTTCAATACACTAAGTGTTACCAGATTAAATATTTGCCAATCTGGTGGGTAAGAAATGGTATTTTATCTGCTTTTAATTTGTATTTCCCTTATTGTTAAGGAGATTGAAAACCTTATTATGTTTTAAAACCATTTGGATATATCCTCTTGTGAAGAGCCTTTGCAAGTATTTACCATTTTTCTGTTAATTTGTATTTCTTTTTCTTATTGACTTATATATTCAGAATAAAAGACTTGGTAATATGGGTTAACATATCCTCTTCCAATGTGTGGCTTATGATTTTTCTTTTTAAAACTTTGTTATTAGAATGATTGTCAAGAACCATGAAGGGTCTGAGATTTTACCCTACTTGCAAACTAACAAGATAGCCTGCCATACTTCCCTGGATGTTGGAAGAAGAAACAAGGCTCTTGGGTCAGAAACAAAAGACTTTATTATTCATGGCAATAGCAGTAACAGTAGTGTTAGCATTTGGGTGCTAGTTCCCTGAGCCTCAATTTCCACAGGGCAAAGTAGAGAGGGTCAAATGCGACAGTAGGTTGCATTACAGTAGAGGAACCCCTAGCTTGGGAAATCTCAGTCTTTTATAATACAAAACCAAATCTGCCCTTTGCTCCCTAAGGAAACACTGTTTCTGTCTTTCGGAGCTATTTGTTATACAGACATCCTTGAAGGGATTATTTGGAACAAAGTCAGTCAGTGCCTCCTGCTTTTAAGGCATGCAGAAATGCAAGATGCCCATGGTTTCTTTTATAGTATTTTTAGATCCATAATTTATCTGGAATTGATTTAGTCTATAGTATGAAGTAGGGTTCAGTTTCATTTTTTTATATGTGGATACCCAGATGTGAGCATCATTTATTGAAAATACAGTGCTTTTGTGTTGATCTGCAAAGTCACTTTTGTCGTAAATTGTCCATATCTCTGTAGGTCTGTTTCTGGGATGTTTTTTCTCTTTAATTGGTCTATTTGTCATCCTTACACAAATAACAGACTGTCTTGATTCGTATAGCTTTCCAGTAAGTTTTGATATCTGGTATATCATGTCCTTTCTCATTGTTCATTGTTTTGACTATTCTTGTCCCTTTGTACTTTCATACTAATTTTGGAATCAGTTGGCAAGTTTTGCTAAAAGACCATTTGGGGTTTTGGTTGAGGTTACATTTATTTATAGATCAGTTTGGAAGGAATTGACAATTCTGTAACATCAGATGTCTAATCAAGTAATGTGGTATATCTCTCCTTTTTTTTTTTTTTTGAGACAGAGTCTCACTCTGTTGCCCAGGCTAGAGTGCCGTGGCGTCAGCCTAGCTCACAGCAACCTCAAACTCCTGGGCTCAAGCAATCCTCCTGCCTCAGGCTCCTGAGTAGCTGGGACTACAGGCACGTGCCACCATGCCCAGCTAATTTTTCTATATATATTTTTAGCTGTCCATATAATTTATTTCTATTTTTAGTAGAGACGGGGTCTCGCTCTTGCTCAGGCTGGTCTCGAACTCCTGAGCTCAAACAATCCACCCACCTCGGCCTCCCAGAGTGCTGGGATTACAGGGTGAGTCACCATGCCCAGCCTATCTCTCCATTTTAAAAGGTATTCTTTAATATCTTTTAATAAAAGTTTTATAATTTCTTGATATTATTAGTTTTTGAAAATTTTTGTTATATTTAGTCCTAGATATCTAATGTGTTTTTTGGTGCTGTAGGAATAATTTCTTATCTGAAACCCTTTAGGCTAGATGTTTTCAGAATTCAAAATTTGGGTTTTAGGAAAGTTATGCAGTGCATGTACCATATATTACATCCCCCACAGCATCTGGGATAGCACCCTAGAATCCAATATACTAATATTAATATTTCCCAGTGAAAAATAAGAGTACTCACACCTTTTGTGATACATGAAAACTGTAAATAGCTTTACTTCAGTTTAGAACAGGTTTTGCTGCCAAATGAGTTAGAGATAAATTTTGCTGTAAGATCATTTTGGATTTTGGCATTGAGGACCATTAGTGTAGATTATGTCTCTTAAGAAACCTATTTTTACATATTTGCTTATGTGGAATTTGAATTTTGATTTTGTATTAAACAATCTTGCTGGACATTTCTAATTATAATAATTTATCTTTTAACTTTATACGTAATATATTATCTGAGGATAATGGCAGTTTTGTTTCTTTCTGTCTAGTCCTTACAATACAGACAGTCCTCATTTTGCACGATAGTGTGGGATTGTGCAAAAATGACCATGCAAGCTGAAACTGTGCACAGTGATCTTAATGGGGAATGGTACATTGTTCTGTGATCTTTACATTTTTTTTCCCTCAGAATAGCATCAAGTCACACTGAAGGAAACCCACATCAGACTAATAGTGGATTTTTCAGCAGAAACCTTCCAGGCCAGGAGACAATGGGGTGATATATTCAAAGTGCTGAAAGAAAAAAGCCTGTAGTCAGGTATATCATACCAAGCAAAGCTATCCTTAATAAGTGAAGGAAAAATAAAGTCTTTCCCAGACAAGCAAAATTTGAGGGAATTCATTACCACTAGACTGTCCCTACAAAAATGCTTAAGGAAGTCCTACATCTGGAAGGAAAAGGACAATGTACCATCAGGAAAACAAGAGGAAGTATAAAACTCACTGGTAGAGCAGACACACAAATGAGAAAGAGAAAGTACTCAAATGTTACAACTACAGAAAATCACCAAACTGCAGTGATAAACAATAAGAGAGAAAGAAAGGAACACAGGATAAACAAAACAACCAGGAAACAATTAACAAAATGACAAGAATAAGTTCCTCACCTATCAATAATAACCTTGAATGTAAAGGGATTAAATTCCCTACTTAAAAGATATAGACTGGCTGAATGGGTAAAAAACGTGACCCACATACAGGCTGTCTGCAAGAACTCACTTCACCTGTAAAACCACATATAGACAGAAAGTCAAGGGGTTGAAAAAGATATTCCATGCAATGGAAACTGAAAGCAGGTATGGCCATAAGCATACTTACACCAAATAAAAGAGACTTTAATCTGAGTGTGGTGGCTCACGCCTATAATCCCAGCACTTTGGGATTCTCCAAGGCAGGAGAATCACTTGAGGCCAGGAGTTTAAGACCTGCCTGGGCAATATAGTGAGATGTTGTCTCTACAAAAAATCAAAAATAAAAATTAGCTGAGCAAGGTGGCATGCGCTTGTAGAGCTAGCTAGTCTGGAGACTGAGGCAGGAGGATTGCTTGAGCCCAGGCGTCTGAAGTTACAATGAGCTATGATCATGCCACTGCACTCCAGCTTGGGTGACAGAATGAGACCCTGTCTCCAAAAAGCAAACAAAAAAAATCAGACTGTAAGTTAAAAACAATAAAAAGAGTCACAAAGGGTCATCATATAATGATAAAGGGATCAATTCAGCAATAGGATATAACAACCTTGATTATATATGCACCAAACACCAGAGCATCCAGATACATAAAGCAAATATTATTAGATCTAAAGGGGAGAGATAGATTACAATACAATAGTAGTTGGGGATTTCAATATCCTACTGTCAGCTTTGGACAGATCATCTAGACAGAAAATCAACAAAGAAACATGGATTCAAACTGTACTTTAGACATGGACCTAAAAGACATACCCAGAACATTTTATTCAACAGCTGTAGAATACACATTATTTTCATCAGCACATGGAACAGTCTCCCAGATAGACCATATGTTAGGCCATAAAACAAGTTTCAGGAAATTTTTTAAAAATCAAAATCACTTCAGCTATCTTCTCAGACCATAAGGGAATAAAATTAGAAATCAATAGTAAGAGGAACTTTGAAACTGTACAAATACATGGAAATTAAACAACATGCTCATGAACAACTATTGGGTCAATGAAGATAATGAGAAGAAAATTGAAACAAATGAAGATTGAAAACACAGCATATCAATCCTTTGGATACAGAAAAAGCAGTGCTAATAGGGACATTTATAATAATAAACACCTACATAAAAAAACTGGAGATTTCAAATAAACAACCTAGTGATGCACCTCTAAGAAGTAGAAAAGCAAGAACAAACCAAACCCAAAATTAGTAGAAGGAAAGAAATGTTAAAGACTAAAGCAGAACTAAATGAAATTGAGACTAAAAAAAATACCAAGGAACAATGCAACAAAAAGTTTGTGTTTTGAAAAGATTTGAAAAAAAAATTGATAAACCACTGGACTAACCAAGAAAAAAAGAGAGAATACTCAAATAAATAAGAAAAAAGAAGACATTACAACTGATACCCAGAAATACAAAGGATCATCAGAGACTATCATGAACAACTTGTTCAGGGCCAAACTGGAAAACCTAGAGGAAATGGATAAATTCCTGGATACATATAACCTACCAGGATTGAACCAGGAAGAAATAGAAAATCTCAATAGACCAATAATGAGTAACAAGATTGAATCAGTAATAAAAAGTCTCACAACAAAGAAAAGCCCAGGACTTGATGGCTTCATTGCTGAATTTTACCAAACTTATGAAGAAGAACTAACACCGATTCTACTCAAACTATTCCAAAAAATTGAAGAAGAGGGAATCTTTCCTAGCTCATTTTGCAAGGCCAGCATTACCATGATAACAAAACCAGACAAGGACACAACAAAAGAAATTACAAGACAATATCCCACATGATCACAGATGCAAAAATCATCAACAAAATACTAGCAAACTGAATCCAACAGCACATCAGAAAGATGATACACCGTGACCAGTAGGATTTATCCTAGGGATACAAAGATGGTTGCAACATACACAAATCAATAAATGTGGCATATCACATCAACAGAATGAAGGACAAAGACCATATGATTGTCTCAGATGCAGAAAAAGCATTTGATAAAATTCAATATGCTTTCGTCATAAAAACTCTCAACAAACTGCGCATGGAGGGAACATACTTCAATATAATAAAGGCCAAATATGACAAACCCACAGATAATATCATACTGCACGGGAGAAACCTAAAAGACTTTTCTTTAAGAATTGGAACAAGACAAAGGATGCCCACTTTCACTACTCCTGTTCAACATAGTGCAGGAAGTACTAGCCAGAGCAGTTAGGCAAGAGAAAGAAATAGAAGGCATCCAGTTGGGAAAGGGGAGGTCAAACTGTGTCTCTTTTGGTAGATGACATGATCTGGAAAAACCTAAAAACTCCACCAGAAAACTCTTAGAACTAATAAATGAATTCAGTAAAGTTGTAGGATACAAAATTGACATACAAAAATCCAATATACTTTCTCTATGCCAATAATGAACTAGATAAAAAAAAATCAAGAAAGCAATGCCATTTACAATAGCTACACCTCCCCCTAAAAACAAAACAAAACAAAACAAAACAAACAACAACAACAACAACAACAACAATAAAAAACCAGCTAGGAATAAATTTAACCAAGTAAGTGAAAAACCTCTACAAGGAAAACTACAAAATGGTGATGAAAGAAGTTACAGAAAGAAAATAAAATACCTAGGAATATACTTAACCAAAGAGGTGAAAGATCTCTACAAGGATAACTACCAAACACTGATGAATGAAATCATAGATGACACAGACAAATGGAAAAACATCCCGTGCTCATGGATTAAAAGAATTGACATTTACCCAAAGTGATTTACAGATACAGTGCAATTCCCGTCAAAATACCAACATCATTTTTCACAGCTCTAGAAAAAATAATCCTAAACTTCATAACTTCATATGGAATCAAAATCAACCTGAATAAACAAAGAAATCTTAAGCAAAAAAAAAAAAAAAAAACAAAACTTGGAGGCATCATAATACCTGACTTCAAATTATACTACAAGGCTACAGTGACTAAAACAGCATGGTACTAGTATAAAGGTAGAGACATAGGCCAATGGAACAAAAATAGAGAACCCAGAAATAAAACCATTTAGCTGTGACCAGCTGATTTTCAGCAAAGCAGACAAAAACATACACTGGGGGAAGGATGCCCTATTCAATAAGTAGTGCTGGGAAAATTGGATAGCCACATGCAGAAGAATGAAACAGGATCCCTGTCTCTTGTCATATACAAAAATTAACCCAAGATGGATTAAAGACCTAAATGTAAGACCTAAAACCGTAAAAATTCTGGAAGATACCATAGGAAAAATGCTCCTAGACATCGGCCTAGGCAAAGAATTTATGACTTAGACCCCAAAGGCAAATATAGCAACAACAATAAAGTAAATAAATGGGACTTAATTAAATTAAAAAGTTTTACACAGCAAAGGAAATAACATAGTAAACAGACAACCTACAGAATGGGAGAAAGTATTTGAAAATGTGTATCCAACAAAGGGCTAATATCTAGAAACTACAAAGAACTCAAGCAAATCAGCAAGGAAAAAACCAAATAACCCCATTAAAAAGTAGGCAAAAAACACGAACAGAGTTTTTTCAAAAGATATATACAAATGGCCAACACACATATGAAAAATGCTGAACGTCACTAATCATCAAGGAAACGCAAATTAAAACCATAATTTGTTACCGCTATCAGAATGGCCATTATTCAAAAATCAAGAAACAGTAGATGTTGGTGTGGATGTGATCAAAAAGGAATGCTTATACATTGTTAGTGGGACAGTAAGTAAATTAGTATAACCTCTATGGAAAACAGTATGGAGATTCCTCAGAGAACTAAAAGTAGACCTACCATTTGATCCAGCAATCCCGCTACTGGGTATTTACCCAAAGGAAAAAAAGTAATTATATCAAATGTACCCAAATGTTTATGGCAGCACAGTTCACAATTGCAAATATATGGAATCAACCTACATGCCCATTACTTGTTGAGTGGATAAAGAAAATGTGGTATATACATACCATGGAGTACTACTCAGCCATAAATAGGAATTAAATAATGGAAATAATGTCTTTTGGAGCAACTTGGATGGAGCTGGAGAAGATTATCCTAAGTGAAGTATCTGAGGAATGGAAAAGCAAATATCACATGTTTCCTCTAAGAAATGGGAGGTAAACGATGGCTACACATGGTCATAAAGTGGTTTAAAGGACTTTGGAAGCTAAGAAGTTGAGAGGGTGGGAAGGGAGTGCGGGATAAAAACTTACCTGTCAGGTACAATGTACACTATTCTTGTGAAAGGTACCTTAAAAGCCCTGACTTCAGCCTTATACCATTCATCCATGTGACAAGAACACTTGTACCCCATAATATTTTGAAATAAAATTATATATATATTGTTATATATATTATATATATTTATATATAAAATTATATATAAAAAAGAAATTGTAGAGGACACAAATGGGAAGGCATCCCATGCTCACGGATCAGAAGAATTAATATTGTTAAAATGACTATTCTACCTGAAGTAATCTACAGATTCGATGCAATCTCTATAAAAATACCAATGACATTTTTCACGGAAATAGAAAAAACATTCCTAAAATTCATATGGAACCACAAAAGAGCCCAAATAATCAAAGCATTCCTGAGCAAAAAGAACAAAGCTGGAGACATCACACTACCTGACTTTATAATGTACTACAAAGCTCTAGTAACCCGAACAGCATGGTATTGGTATAAACACACATAGACCAATGGAACAGAATAAAGAACCCAGAAATAAATCCATATATTTATAGCCAACTGATTTTTGACAGGGTTCCAAGAGCATACATTAGAGAAAGGACACCCTCTTCAATAAATGGTGGTGGGAAAACAGAATATCTGTTTGCAGAAGAATGAAACCAGACCCCTGTCTCTCACCCGTATAAAAATCAAAATGGGCTAAAGACATAAACATAAGACTCAAAACTCTGAAACTACTAGAAGAAGACATAGGGAAAACATACCAGGACATTGGTTTAAGCAAAGATTTTATGGCTAAAACCTCAAAAGCACAGGCAAGGCCGGGTGCGGTGGCTCACGCCTGTAATCCTAGCCCTCTGGGAGGCCGAGGCGGGTGGATCGCTCGAGGTCAGGAGTTCGAGACCAACAAGAGCGAGACCCCGTCTCTACTAAAAATAGAAAGAAATTATCCGGCCAACTAAAATATATAGAAAAAAAAATTAGCCGGGCATGGTGGCGCATGCCTGTAGTCCCAGCTACTCGGGAGGCTGAGGCAGTAGGATTGCTTAAGCGCAGGAGTTTGAGGTTGCTGTGAGCTAGGCTGATGCCACGGCACTCACTCTAGCCCGGGCAACAAAGCGAGACTCTGTCTCAAAAAAAAAAAAGCACAGGCGAGAAAAGCAAAAGTAGAAAAGCTAAAAAGCTTCTGCACAGCAAAGGAAACAACCAACAAAGTAAAGACACAACCTGTTGAATGGGACAATATATTTGTAAACTATTCATCTAACAAGGGACTAATGTCCAGAATATATAAGGAACTCAAACAACTGAGCAGTGAATGAACCAAATAATCCCATTAAAAAGTGGACAAAAGATCTGAATAGACATTTCTCAAAAGAAGATGTATAAATGGCCAACAGGTGAATGCAAAAATGCTCAATGTTACTAATTATCAGGGATACATAAATGAAAAGCACAGTGAGATATCATTGTATCTCAAAATGGCTATCATCAAAAAGGCAAAAAATAACAAATGTTGGCATGGATGCAAAGAAAAGGGAGTTTTTATACACTGTTAGTGGGAATATAAGTTAATACAGCCATTGTGGAAAACAGTATGGAGGTTTTCAAAAAACTGTAAATAGAATTACCATAGAATCCAGCAATCCTGCTGCTGGGTATCTGCCCAAAGAAATGGAAATCAGTATATCAAAGGGATCCTGCACCCTCATGCTTATTGCAGTACTGTTCACAATAGCCAAGATGTGGAATTAAGTGTCCATCAATGGATGAATGGATAAAGAAAATGTGGAACATATACACAATGGAATATTATTCAGTCATAAAAAAGAATGAAATCCTGTCATTTGCAGCAATATGGATGGAACTGGAGAACATTATGTTAAGTGAAATAAGCCAGGCACAGAAAGACGAATATCACATGTTGTCATTCATATGTAGGTGCTAAGAAAGTTCAAAATAACTATAAGAGAATATTTGAAATGTCCCCAACACAAAGAAATGGTCAAAATGATGGATATCCTAAGTACCCTGATTTAATCATTACACATTGTATGCTTGTATCAAAATACCATATGTACCCCATAGATATGTACAAATATTATGTATCAATTAAATACAGCAGATCCTTGAATATCATCATTTCATTCAACATTGTTTCCTTATAATGTCAATGAGAAAAAAAATTGATCCCCCGCCAGGGCTACTGTCTGTGTGGATTTTTCATATTCTCTCTATATCTGCATGGGTTTTCTCTGGATATGCCAGTTTCCTCCCACAGCCCAGAGATGTGCACTTTAGGTGAATTGGCATGTCTACATTGTCCCAGTCTGAGTGAGTATGGGGGTGTGTGTTGAGCGCACCCTGCAATGGAATGGTGTCCTGTCCAGGGTGGGTTCCCTGCTTGTGCCTATAGCTGCCAGGATAGACTTTGGCCTCTTATGACCAGGACTGGAATAAGTGGGTTGGAAAATGAACAAATGAATGAATATAAATTATTGTAAATAAAAATTATTGAAGTATATGATAATTATACAAATATACAAGAGTAAACTGTGCAGTGTGAAAGTGCTCAGCGAGCCCTCCATATATCTTAACATTTGATTTTGAACTGCATGATGGTTTTAAGGTACTCCTTAAAATTTTTGCTTTGCTAGCATTTATTCCTTGATTTAACCCACCACCGCTGTGACTACTGTCACTCACCGATGCACCAAAAATTAGGTAAATAATTATCTTATTTGTTTTTATTAATAAAGTTTTTCTTAAATTTATGTATAGCTTGCATTTATTTCAATTATTTAATATTAGAAGTGTTTTGGGTCTTTATTTAGGAATTTGGTAATATTTTTGTGACCAGAAATATGCTGTAAGAACTTAACTCTTATTTATATCAATTTAGCCACTGGAAAAATTGGTTTTGTTATATATTGTTTTGCTTAAAGTTGCAGTTTCCAAAAACCTATTGATGATATTAAGTGAGGACTTACTGTATCCCTCAGAGTTCCTGCAATGTGAAGTTCTTTGTGAGCAATACTTCATCTGGGATAACGTCATCCTTTTCATCACAACCCCTTTCTTTTATGTTGATACATTCTCCTTCACCCTCTGACTGCCTATTTAGGGTCTCTCACAAAGCTGTAGGTCAACATTTCCACAGTTATCTATTTCTTCTGTAACTCCATGTAAGTTTGATTAGGATTTCACTTCTATTATCACTTTTTTTCCCTCAGCTGCACTTTCATCTTTGCTGGCCAGTTCCCTCTTTTTATTATCCTTTTTTTGTAAACTGTCTTGTGGGCTTATCACTGGGAGACAAGGACACCACACAGTTACATGCTTTACTGGCTGTACGTGAGCTGAATAACAGATGCTCAGTGAACAACCACTGACAGATTTTGAAAGAAGTGTTGTGATTGGTCACTGATCATGATACCTATATGTTTGCAGTGATTTGTGGACCAGTGAGCTGACAGTTAAGTGTGCATTTTATGCAATTATTCATATTTAGTATACCATGGTAACCAAAATTTAAACTTTTTGGGGGGATTTTTCATTTAATTAAACTGTAGCAATTAAAATTTGTGTATATTGGACCCATGAAAGTGAGGACTGCCTGTGACTTTTGATTTCTTTTTTAGCTTTATCACATTGTCACAGTCCTTCAGTACAGTAGTGAATGAAAGTGGTGACTACAGCATGTTTGTCTTGTTCCTGTTCCCAAAGAAAAACTTTTTGATCTTTTATCATTAAGTGTGATATTTGCTGTAGATTTTTTGTATATCAAGTTATGATGCCTCATTCTGTTGTTAGTTTTTTAAGAATTTTTATCATGAATGGATGTTGGATTTTATCAAATACTTTGTTTTATCTATTGAGATGATGATATGATTTTTCACTTTTAATTTGTGGCAAAAATTGATTTTTCTAATGCTAAACTATGTTTGCATTTTGGGGATAAAGCCAACCTGATCTTGACATTTTACCTTTTGTTAATATATTGTTGGATTTCATTAGTTAGTGTTTGTTCATGAGTGAAATTTGTAATTTTCCTTCTCATACTTTTGATATCCAAGATCATGTTAGTATCATAAAACGATTGGAAAATGTTCCTTGTTTTCCCTTATTAAATAATTTCTGTAAGGTTGGAATTACAGTTGGCCCTCTGTATCTGTGGGTTCCTTATTCATGGATTCAACCAACTGTGGATCAATTTCAGGAAAAAAAACTCCACAAAATTCCAAAAAGCAAAATTTGAATTTGCCTCATACTGTGTACTACGTTCAATCCATACAAATGAAGTGATGTGTAAGCCTTATATTAGGTATTATAAGTAATCTAGAGATGATTTAAAGTATATAGGAGGATGTGTATAAGCATATGCAAAATACTACACCATTTTATAAAAGGAACTTGAGTCACCATGGATTTGGGTATCCTTTGGAGATACTGGAACCAATCCCCAACATATACCAAGAAATGACTG
The DNA here is from genome assembly GCF_020740605.2 of Lemur catta. Lineage (NCBI taxonomy): Eukaryota > Metazoa > Chordata > Mammalia > Primates > Lemuridae > Lemur > Lemur catta. The sequence continues at coordinate 59,186,983 of NC_059134.1, forward strand.
TTTTTTTCTTCATTGTTAGGAAGTCCTTTTTGGTGAAGCTGTCTGGATCCTGGAGTTTTCTTTGTGGGAATATTTTTAAATTATTTATTTTCTTTAATGGTAATATGACTGATGTCTATATGTGTATTTCAATAAAAATTTAATATAAAAAACACACTTCTAATATCCATTGTTCTGAGGAAAAATCACAATGAAAATCAGAAAGTATCTTCAACTGAAAATTAACAAACATTACATGATGAGTATTATGGAATGCTATCTTGATGTTTGGTCTTGATGTTTGATCTATTTTAACATATTGATGAATTTTATTACTTAATATTTGTTCATTAGTGAAATTGGACAGTAATCTTCCCATGTAAATTTTGGTTAAGTATTTATTTACATTTTTTTCAGGAATTTGTATATTTTATCGGATACTCAAAATTTGTTGGTGTAATGGCTCATAATAACTTTGTATTTTCCTTTTATTATTTGCAGTTTCTGTATTGATTTCTTCTTTTCTATTCCTAATGTTGATTATTTGTGCCTCTTTTTTTCTTTTTCTTGAATAGTCTCATTAGAAGTTTGTCAGTTTTATTAGTCTCTTCAGAGAATTAACTTTTGGCTTTGTTGATCTTCTCTATTATGTTTTCTATTCATTTATGATTTTGTCTTTTATTTCTAACTTCTTGGAGAAAAGAAAAATGCTTGGATTGTTGATTTTCAGACTTTCTTCTTTTTGAATGTAATTATTTAAGTCTATGTGTTTCTCTCTAAATATTGCACTGACAGCATTCCATAAGACTTATCATGTAGTGTTTACTTATTTTTCAGCTGAAGATATTTTCTGACTTTCATTGTGATTTCTCCTTGGACTAATAGGTATTAGAAGTGTGTTTCTTTTTTAACATTAACTGTTATTGAAATATAATGTACATACAGTCATATGCACATGTATTAGTATGCAAGTAAAGTGCCAGTTGTGAACAACTACCCAGATCAAGCACTAGAACATTTTAGCACACTAAAACCCTCCCTGTGCCCATTACTGTCATTAACTCCTCAAAACACAATTATTATCTTGACTTCTAGCAGCTGGGTTAGTTTTGCCAGTTTTTGAATTTTGTATAAATGGAATCATATAGTAATATACAGTTAGTTAGAATCATATAGTTAGAATTATGTTTGTGAGATTCATACATGTTATACAGTGTACAAAAGTTTGTTCTCATTGCTGGGGAGTATTCTGTTATATAAATTACTATTATTTATTTGTCTTGTTGAGGGACACTTGGGTTTTTTCCCATTTTTGACAATTATGAAAAGTGTTCCTTTGAACATTTTTATAGATGAAAGTATATATACATCTTTGTTGGGTATATACCTAAGAGGGTAATTCCTGAGTCATAGAGGAGTCAACTTTTTGATGGCCGGTTTTCCAAAGTTGTCCAATTTACATTCTCTAGTGTAGAATATGGTTGTTCCAGTTGTTGTATATCTTCTCTTGATATTTCAGTCTTTTAAATTTTAGCCATTCTGTTTATTAACTAATCTTTGTGCAGATTGTGAAGTATTAACTGTTTCCTTTGTGTAGGCATCTGTCCAGCCTGGTTGCTGTTTAGCCTCTTGGTTTGTTTATTTATTTTTTATTAAAAAATGCTTTTTTTTAGAGACAGGGTCTTTCAGGGTTAAAAACTTTTTAAATGACTCATCCCATACTGATACATTATATTAATACATATTGAAAGTATATACAAAATAGAAAATAAAAATATAAAATAAGTAATATTTTAAAATATCTTACTTATTATTACAGCCGCTGTTTCTTTTTTTTTTTTTAAGACTCAAAGTATTGCCTTGTCACCCAGGCTGGAGTGTGGTGGCCTGATTATAGTTCCCTATGGCCTTGAACTCCTGGGCTCAAGTGCCTGCTTCAGCCTCCCAAGCTGCTGGGACTACAGGCATGAGCCACTGCATCTTGCCTGTTTTATCATAATATATATTAATATAAAGGTATAGCGTACACCTTAGGTGAGACTGTGTGGTAGCAAACAAACCTAAAATATCAGTGGCTTAGAAAAGCAAAGGTTTGTATGTTGCTCATTTTATAAATACAACGTGGGGTGGCAATGACTCAGCCCCACATTGTCATCCCATCATCATCATTCTGGTACTCAGTCTGAGGGAGTAACCTCTATCTGGAATATTTGCAAGTGGAAAAGAGAGCATGGCCAACTATGTCCTAACTCTTACAGCTTCTGCTTTGAAGAAACATAATGCATCATTTCTATTCATAATTACATCAACCAAAGCAAGTCACATAGCCAAGCCTGATGCTGTTGGTACTGAAAAATATAATACTTCCCTAGAGAATGGCAGGGAAAAAAATGTATATGTTTAATAACAGCATTATTGAGAGATAATTCAGTCATATAGTTTATCCTTTTAAAGTGTACAATTCAGTGGTGTTTATTATATTCACAGGTTTGTGCAACCATCATAACAATCAATTTTAAAACATTTTCATCACCCCCAAAAGAAACCCATACCTATTAGTAGTCACTCTTCATAGAGAGAATTGTTAAATCAGGTGTTAGATCAGGTAACTTAAAAACTGCCATTTAGAAACTAAGGAAACTGATGACTTTACTCAAAAACAAAAACACTTTGATAACATAGCAATGGTTAATAAACTCTAGGGGACAGTGTTCCTTTGTCAGTGTTGTACTTCAGATCTGATGGGTTTCTATCTTTAGCCTGTTTCATTATGCCTCTGGATGAAAAGGAAAAATGCTGTATGTACATGAAACAAGAATGTTTTCTATTCCTGCTTTACCAGAGAATATTTATCTCATGCTTTTATAAGGTGAAGTGGTCAGAAGAGAAGATTTGAAATGTTCCCAATGCAAAGAAATGGTAAATGTTTAGGGTGTTAAATATCTTAAATACCCTGATTTGATCATTGCACATTGTAGGCATGTATCAATATATCACACATACCCCTTAAATATGTACAATCATTATGTATCAATAAAAACAAATATTTTTTAAAACAAAAGTTTATAAATTTCTGTATATATCTTATTGGTAAGGGAAGGTGTAACCAACAGAGAAGATATTGATAAGAAAATAGAGGTGCTTAACAAGGAGAACTTGGGGAAGAGGATGGAACAAGCTGTGTATGGTGTTTGAGAAATACACATCAAACACACACACGTGTATGTGTGTGTGTGTTTGTACATCTCACACATATTGTAGTAGTGTCCTTAATGAAAACACTGCCTACAGCAAAAATAACAATAACAACAAAAATCCCCAAAACAACAAAAACCAAAAAAACCCCCTCTGCTTGTTTTTCCACATGACTGCCAAACAATTACAGCTTCTACTAGGAGCCCTTCTCCAGTTCCTGGGAAAATAGCTGGGTTGGCTGGCATTTGCATAATCATCTTTAGGGCCATTGTGGGCGTGTTTGGGCTGTGGACACAGAGCTGCAGACTGGCCACCTGTCCAAAACAAATGAACTCAGCCTTTGTGCAACATTATCTGGTTCTCTACAGTGTTACTTCTAAGTAATGAATAATTTGGTTAAAATATTATGAAACTATTATTTAGGAAATATTTGTCTTGAATTTAAATCCTTCATTTTGGGAGGAGAGAAATTTACTCTGTTTTCTACTGGCACAACTATATATTTCCATGCCCCTTCTGGCATAGTTTTGTAACTGCTTTTGTGAAATTATCCTCATGAATATTAATTAGGGATGTGCAAATTTAGAAAGAAACTTCAAAATGATTTGTATTCATTCTTGTATAAATTATAAATTGTGTTGTCTTTTTTTAGTAATCCATTTCATTTATGTGGAATAATTAGTTAAACATTTAAAGTGAGCAAAAAAATAAGAAATATATATCTAAGGTCTTGAAATAGTAACCAGTCCTACTTCATTCATTCATTGGATAATTAATCCAATGACTCATATGTGAATTTAGGAAGTCTTTGTCCCAATAATGCATATATTGCTATGTTGAGTAATTTTGTTAATCATCTATATTCAGCCTGTGATGAATGTTTACATTTGCATTCAGTTTACTTTTAAAACTTAGATGTGACATAATGTTGATATTTCAAATACAAAATGACCAACTAATTAAATTTATATATTAAAATTAATTGATAGACCCTATAATCATACTATGTATATAACAAAAGTCTCAACATCAAATAAATGGTCAGTGAACTAGTAAACTTTTTTTTTTAATTACTTGCCAGAGTTGTTTTGGGAAAAATTTATCTGGTTATGATAGTAATCACTTTTGCTAGAGCTCATTAAATATTTATTAAATGAATGAAAGATTGAATACTGCTACAAGGCATTGTTGGGTACCTGCAATAGTATACACATCAGGTACTTTATATTCATTATTTCATTTGATTATCACAACAGCTTTTTGAGATAGTTGGCATTGTCCTTAATTTTTTTAATAGACTAATTTTTAGAGTAGTTTTCAGGGTATATTTGTTAACAATTGGTGAACCACACACGTTATCACCCAAAGTCCATGATACATTAGGGTTTACTCTTGGTATTGTACATTCTATGGGTCTTGATCAATGTATAATGACATGTATCTTCCATTGGAGTAGATACATAATACATATAGTCATACATAGTGGTTTTACTGCCTTAAAAATCTTCTGTCTTCATCCCTCTCTCCTCCCCACCTTCTGGCAACCACTGATCTTTTTACTATCTCTATGGTTTTACCTTATCCGGAATGTCATATAATTGAAATCATACAGTATGTAGCCTTTTCAGATTGGCTTCATTCTCTTTGTAATATGCATTTAGGGTTCCTCCATGACTTTTAATGACTTGATAGCTCATTTTTTTTTTAGCGCTAAATAATATTCTGTTGTCTAGATGTACCATAGTTTATCCATTCGCCTACTGAAGTATTATCCTTATTTTACAAATGATGAGAATGAAACTAAGATCAAGTGACTTGCACAACTTCACATATATAATACATGTCAAGTCTAAGACTAAAGCTCATGCTCTAAATCAGTGGTCTCTAAAGTATGTTGTTCACATTCCTGAGGGTGTACAAGATGATTATATATATACGTATGAGGAGGGGTTTTTAGCAGCACCTCGTTTGTTTGCCTGTTTGTGTTGCTAAGCATATTTACAGATGATATTCTCTAAATTAAACTATTTCATAAACTGTATAAATAGTTTTACAGTATCACTAGAGATTCCTATTTGCTCTGTTGATTGTTTCCTTGGCTGTGCAGAAGCTTTTTAATTTAATCAAGTCCAGTTTATTTTTGTTGTTCCTGTGATTGCCTTTGGGGTTTTCTTCATAAATTCTTTGCCTAGGCTGGTATCTAGAAGAGTTTTTCCAACATTTTCTTCTAGAATTCTTATAGTTTCATGTCTTAGGTTTAAGTCTGTTATCCATCTTGAATTAATTTTTGTGAGTGGTGAGACATATGGATCCTGTTTCAATCTTCTACATGTGGCTATCCGGTTTTCCCAGCACCATTTATTGAATAGGGATTCTTTTCCCCAGTGTATTATTGCCTGTCTACTTTGTCAAAAATCAGATGGCAGTATGTGGGTGGTTTTATGTTCTGTTCCACTGGTCTATGTCTCTATTTTTGTGCCAATGCTGTTTTGGTTACTATAGACTTGTACTATAGCTTAAAGTCTGGTAATGTGATGCCTCCAGATTTGTTCCTTTTGCTTAAAGTTGCTGTGGCTATTTGGGCTCTTTTCTGGTTCCAAACAAAGCATAGAATTATTTTTTCTAGATCTGCAGAAAGTGACGTTGGTATTTTGATGGGAATTGCACTGTATCTGTAAATCATTTTGGGTAGTATGGACATTTTAACAATGTCAGTTCTTCCAATCCATGAGCATGGGATGTTTTTCCATTTGTTTGTGTCATCTATGATTTCTTTCATCAGTGTTTTGTAGTTTTCCTTGTAGAGATCTTTCACCTCCTTGGTTAAGTATATTCCTAGGTATTTTATTTTCTTTCTGCAACTTCTTTCATCACCATTTTGTACTTTTCCTTGGAGAGGTTTTTCACCTACTTGGTTAAATTTATTCCTAGGTGTTTTTTTTTTTTTATCGGCAGGGGTCTTAGCCATTGTAAATGACGCTGCTTTCTTGATTTCTTTTTTATCTAATTCATTACTGGTTTTTTTAAAGGTGGTACTTTGTACCCAGAAGCTTTTTAGTTTTGTCAATGGACACATTTGTAGTCTTAGTTCTTTTGATTTTTAGTGCTTCCATAATTTGTTTTCTTTTGCTACTAACTTCTGTGTCAAAATTTACCTGATCTTTGATAAGTAAATTGAAATACTGTATTTACTTTTACTTTAAAATTTGCAAATAACCTTCATTTTGTGCAAATCAGTTTATTGAAATTGAAAAGAAATGGCAGTAAGGTATGAAGTATCAGGAGTTGAAGCTTTCTGTGGTTGACTTTTTCTTTACTATGAGTGGATAAATATGCTGAGTTCTGAGATATTATGTTTTATTGATGTGGTTCAAAACTTGAGATGTTTTCACAAGAGTGGGAACTTTGATCTTTATTTTATTAATACAGGCTCAGCCTCTGGTACCTAATTTTAACATTTCTGTAACAGTTTCTGGTGAGTAATCTTTGTAAGTTAGACAGCTGAAAATTGCTTCTATCAGGAAGAGTAATGTTTGCATCTTTATGTGCTCCCGAAGTCAAATTAGACAAGATACTTGAGAATTTCTAGCTTAATATTTTAAAGCAAGTGTAAACACTTGATCTTAAAAGCCTTTTTAAAAATTCAGCTTTAACATATCTATAAATGTATTTTTAAAACTTTAGAAGGAAAAAAGCAACTCTTTATATATTTGCTAATAGTATTAAAATTCTCTTAAATTTTCATTATTTCTATTTGTAATAGTTACATGGTAAATAAAATTTATTTAAAACAACTTATTGAATATTTCTGTGTTATAAGCATTGTTCATCATCATATTTAAATTTCACAGTCATACCAGATAAATAAATACAGTATACTAGTTTTTAACTGGAGATTGGAGAAAACCCACCTAAGCTTGTTAGCTTGGTGACTTATCTAAGTATACCTATAACTAGTATATGGCAAAGGCAGTGCTCGAAATCAAATGTTGACTTCAAAGCACTGATCTTTTTACTATTGCCAATAGCCATAAATTACTGAAATTTGGATAGCACTCGGTAGTTTGAGTATTTAATTAATACAGTCTATCTCTGGGTTGGGAGGGTGTGTGTGCTTGTAGTTGCTTCATATCTACCTTAATGTTGGAGAAATACTCTTGTGGATAATGTCTTGTGTGGCTCCTTGTAATTCCTCCATTTCTATACTAAATCTAGTATAGCTAAAATGTTTGGAATCACATTATGTTTAGAAGTGCAAACCTTAAGTATCACCTATTTATGTCCCTTCAGTTCATTATTCTAACATTGTTTCCACTAAAACCTGCCCCATATACGTCTTTCAAAGCCTTTTCCTCCATACTATGTCCATCATCTTTGGCTAGGACAAGAGTAGAAACCTCCTGCTCTAGTTTAACTACTCTTAATGCATTTTTCTCACACTGCAGCTAGAATGATTTTTAAAACACATTTTAATCTGATAATGGCATTCATCTGCTTATAATAAAATAATGGCTTCATAATATTTTGAGTAGTCCAAATATGTTTGTGTGATCTGGCCCTTGCTTAGTTATCCAGCCTCACCTTTTAGCCATTCTCCCTTTTATAATCTCTGTACTAGCCATACTAAAGTGCCTTGAAGGTGCCATGATCCCACTTGTCCCCTGCCTCTCTTTACAAGTTCTGTTTTAGATTTCAATTTTTATTTCCTTCAGGAAGACTTCCCTGACCCCATCTCTCTGCCTTATGTTCCCATATACTTTCCTTTTGTAATACCTATACCAAGTGGTGACTTCTTGAGTTTTCAGTTATAAAAATAATAAACATTTACTTTAAAATATTAAATAATTCAGAATTATTTATTAAGAATAAAAACTATTAGTAAAAGCAATTCTACTTCCAAGTTTATATGTATTCTGGACCATATATGCTTACATATATTATTTTTTAAACAAAAATAGGATCATGCTATCTATATTTTTCTGCAGCTTGCATTTTCATTAAATATTTGAGACCACCCACATAATATTGTGTAGAGTATTGATGACCATAATTTAGTTAGTTAGTTTCCCCTTCATGGATATTAATTAATTAAATAACTTAATTAATCCCTGGCAGAATATAAGCACCACAAGGATATTGATATGTATTGATATATATTGATGATACTCATAATATTTACTATATATCAATAATATAATATATACACATATGTATAGATGATACCCGTGATGTTTACTGCTATTTCCCCAACATCTAATACAGTGCCTGTCCTGTCGAAAGCACTTACTAAACTTGTTAAGCAATGAATGTGCTTTTTCTGTGCAAAAAGGCTGCTATGCCAGCTCTTGCCTTGTATTTGTTGGTTATCTATACTATTAATACATCAGTTTACATCAATGATGAGAAATAGAATTATGAAAATGAGGACTGGCCTTCGAGTCAGAAGACTTAGCTTGGATTTCTGGGTATAGGCAGTGTTGCTTTCTAGGTAGACATGTCACTTCATTTTTTGTATAGTCCCTTATTTGTCAAATTCTAGTTGACTACTGCACTTGGTTTTAGTGAAGATCAAACAATAGAATGCATATAAAAATACTTTGTAAGTATAACACCCAGTACAAATGTTAGTACTATTATCCCCCCGTCTCCAACCCTGGTAACCACTGTTTTATTCTCTATCTTTGTGTATTCACCATTTTTTTTTAAGATTCCACATATAAATGAGATCGTGCAGCATTTTTCTTTCTGTGTCTGGCTTATTTCACTTAGCATAATGTCCTCCAGATTCATCCATGTTGTGGCAAATGGCAGGATCTCCTTTTTTAAGACTGAATAATATTCCTCTGTGTGTGTGTCTATCTCCCACAGTTTCTTAGGTCAAGGATACAAAATGTAGAATGAACTAGTCTAGAGATCTAATATACAACATGAAGACTATAGTCAATAATTTTGTATCGTATTTAGGATTTTTGCTGAAGAGTAGATTTTTAGGTGCTCTTGCCACAAAAAAAAAGGTAAACACATGAGATGATGGGTATGTTAATTTACTTGACTGTAATAACCATCTCACTATCAATATGTATATCAAAACATCTTGTTGTGTAAATTTTTTAAATGTTAGTACTATTAATTTCTTTTCCTTTATTGATTTGTATCTCCAGTGAGGTTTCTAAATAGATTAAAGTTTTGACCACTGTCTTTAAAAAGTTACAGTCATCAGGTGAGAGACCTTATAATGCTCAAGAAGCTGTAACATTATTCTTGAATGTTAAACTCTGTGTTTAAGGCTCTGGAGACATATACAATCCTTCTTTTTTGCTTTTCCTGGTTGGTGTAAAATGATATACTCACTAGAATACATTTATGTATGTTAAATTGAGTTTTGTAAATTCTGTTAAGAAAGTTACAAGTCCTACTTTTTTTCATTGTCTGTAATCTCTCTAATTGCATCAGCTCTTAGAGGACAAGACAGGGACTTTGTCTTATACATACCCTTAGAATCTGTCCTAGTACCTATAAAAAGTGCACATTGTCCAGCAAGTATCTTGGCTTTTTGACAAGATATTGTGATGATACATATACACCTACATACATATAGAAACTAAGCAGTCATGGATTGTGTATGTGTGTGTGGGGGATGCTACCATGTAGTAATCTTACAACTGTCGGCAAAAATATTTTCAAACTGGTGGCTTTCCCTTGGGTATTTTTATCAACTGAAAGTCCTTGCATATATTATACATTGCTATCCTTGATTGGAAGAGGCAACTGTTTGTGCCATACAAAAAAAAACTGGTACAAATGTTAGTTAGAATTCATGCTTTACGAAAGGAAAATCCCACACTCTTCTCAGTTTGTGTGTAATGCTTTTAGATTTAAAATTTTTTTAAATTTATTTTTAATTGTAAAATACACATGACATAAAATTTACCATTTTAACCATTTTTAACTGTACAGTTTAGTACTGCTAAGCATGTATACATTGTTGTACAGTCAATCTCCAGAACTTTTTCATCTTGCAAAACTGAAACTCTATACTTGTTAAATAATTTCTACCTTCTTACAGCCCCTGGCAACCACCATTTTATTTTCTGTGTGCATGAATTTGACTATTCTAGGTACCTCTAGGTATAATCATACAATAAAGTGTTTGTCTTTTTGGGACTGGCTTATTTCACTTATGTCTTCAAGTTTCACCCATGAGCCTCTTTCTCTTTACAATGAATCCTCCATATAAGCACTGTGGTCATCATTCTGACATAAAGATCTGATTATGGCACTCTACTTTAAATGTCAGTGGTAATTTAACAATTATTACATGCCTATTTTACAGGTAAGGAAGTTAACTGTTAAAGGAGAGGTACAACTTATTTAGCATTATACTACTAGAGAGTGGTGGAACCAGAATTTAAACCCAGTGTTTTCTCACTCCCCTATTCCTTTGTTCTTTTATACTTGACACTTTTGTTCATGCATATACTTACCCCTCTCCTTGGCCAATGAGAATCCCGTCTTCTTCTTCTTCCTTCAAGGTCCAGCTCAAACATCACTTCTTCTGTGAAACTTTCACTGGCTTTCCTTGGCTTCTCTCTCAAATCTGCCCAGTGGTTTTTGCTCTCAACTCTGCTACCCCATAGCAATAGCACTTCTGTTGATAAAAGACCATTCAAAAGCAGAAAAGAGCACGTTACTTTGTAACCAAGATTTATTTAATTGAATTTGTGAAAATTACTCTATTTACTGGTATTGTTAGAAGCATTAGGAGTGGTAAATTACTTATGTATGTATTTATGGGGCCCAGTGCAGTGGCTCCTGCCTGGAATCCTAGCACTTTGGGAGGTGGAGGCAGGAGGATTGCTTGAGCCCAGGAGTCCTAGGCTGCAGGGAGCTGTAGTCATACCACTGTCCTCTAACCTGGGCAACAGAGCAAGACCCCGTCTCATAAAAAAACAAAAAACCAAAAAAAAAAAACCCCTCTGTCTTTAAAAAAAAAAAAAAGAAAGAAAAGAAAAGGATATCATTACAGATTATCCATGTTTTTTTTTTTTTTTTTAGAGAATAGGGCATATGTCAACCCTATATTATAAATATTTATTTATTTATTTATTTATTTTTTATTTCAGCTCTTCATGGGGGTACAAAAGCTCAGGTTATATACATTGTCCGTGTCCTGCCCATCCCCCTGAGTCAGAGCCTCAGGCGTGTCCATTCTCCAGACAGTGCACCTAGCATTCACCATGTAGTCATACCTCCATCCCCTCCCCCTCTCCCGCCTCCCTGAGTCAGCACCTTCAAGCATGACCATTCCCCAGATGGTGCGCAACGCACTCATCATGTAGGCATACATCCATCCCCTCCCCCCACACACCCCCCCCCCCCGTCTCAGTCTGATATCCAGTTGGTATCCTTCCCCGATGTGCATTTAGGTGATGATCAGGGAAACCAATTTTCTGGTGAGTACATGTGATGCTTATTTTTCTATTCTTTGGATACTTCACTTAATATAATGGGTTCCAACTCTCTCCAGGAGAACCAAAGAGATGTCGTATCATCATTATTTCTTATAGCTGAGTAATACTCCATGGTATACATATACCACAGTTTACTAATCCATTCGTGGATTGATGGGCACTTGGGTTGTTTCCACATCTTTGCGATTGTGAATTGTGCTGCTATAAACATTCGGGTACAGGTGTCTTTGTTATAGAATGACTTTTGTTCTTCTGGGTATATGCCCAATAATGGGATTGCTGGATCGAATGGTAGGTCTACTTGAATCTGTTTAAGGTATCTCCATAATGCTTTCCACAGGGGTTGCACTAGTTTGCATTCCCACCAGCAGTGTATGAGTGTTCCTGTCTCTCTGCATCCATGCGAACATGTGTTGTTTTGGGATTTTTTGATACAGGCCATTCTTACCGGAGTTAAGTGATATCTCATTGTGGTTTCGATTTGCATTTCCCTGATGATTAGGGATGTTGAGCATTTTTTCATATGTTTGTTAGCCATTCTTATATCTTCTTTTGAAAAATTTCTATTCATGTCATTTGCCCACTTTTTGATAGGATTGTTTGATTTTTTCTTGCTGATTTTCCTGAGTTCTAAATAGATTCTTGTTATCAGTCTTTTATCTGATGTGTAGTATGCGAAAATTTTTTCCCATTCTGTAGGCTGTCTGTTTATTTTAGTGACTGTTTCTTTGGCTGTGCAGAAGCTTTTTAATTTAATCAGGTCCCATTCGTTTATTTTTGTTGTTGCTGTGATTGCCTTAGGAGTTTTCTTCATAAATTCTTTGCCTAGACCAATGTCTGTAAGAGTCTTTCCTACATTTTCTTCTAGAATTCTAATCGTTTCCCATTTAAGGTTTAAATCTGTTACCCACCGTGATTTGATTTTTGTGAGAGGTGAAATCTGTGGGTCCTGTTTCAGTCTTCTACATGTGGCTATCCAGTTTTCCCAGCACCATTTATTCAATAGGGATTCCTCGCGAGAGCTATCAGGCAAGAGAGCAGAATCAAGGGTGTCCAAATAGGGACAGAAGAGATCAAACTTTCACTCTTCGCTGATGATATGATGTTGTATCTGGAAAACCCCAAGGACTCAACCAAGAGACTCCTGGAATTAATTAATGAATTCAGTAAAGTCTCAGGTTACAAAATCAAATCAGAGGCATTCATATATGCCAATAACATTCAATCGGAGAACCAAATTAAGGACTCAATACCCTTCAAAATAGCAACAAAGAAAATAAAATATCTAGGAATATATTTAACTAAAGAGGTAACGGACCTCTGTAGAGAGAACTATGAAACACTAAGGAAGGAAATTGCAGAACACGTAAATAGGTGGAAAACCATACCATGCTCGTGGATTGGAAGAATCAACATTGTTAAAATGTCTATACTACCCAAAGTAATCTATAGATTCAATTCAATTCCTATTAAATTACCAACATCATTTTTCACAGATTTAGAAACAATAATTATACACTTTGTATGGAATGAGAGAAGACCCCGTATAGCAAAAGCAATTTTAAGCAATAAAAACAAAATGGGAGGTATTGATTTGCCAGACTTCAAACTATACTACAAGGCTGTGGTTCTTAAAACTGCCTGGTATTGGCACAAGGGCAGTGACACAGACCAGTGGAACAGAACAGAAAATCCAAATATAAAACTATCCTCATATAGCCATCTAATCTTTGACAAAATAGATTATCCATGGTTTAAGAGAACATGATGATGACTGAAACTTTCAAAACAGCTAAATAATGAGGCAACGATTTGCACTGTAAAAATTTCTTATTTTATGAAGTGTTTGAGGTTTTTTCATTTTTTACAAAAATTTAAATTATATGTAATTTTTCAAAATCAGTTCACTGCATTAGAGTGAAACACACCTATGTATGATTTCATACTTAATTGTCAAATCTAACCTTGGAGCCTAATTTTTTCTTTTTTAGGAATCTGGTCCCTAAAGATTCCTTTAATGACAACCTGATGTTAAAAGTAGATATTAAATTAAAACCTCTGCTCTGTGAAAGAAACTTTTCAGATAATGAAAAGATAAGCCACAGACTGGGAGAAAATATTTGCAAAACATGTATCTGATAAAGGACTTATATGCAAAATATACAAAGAATATTTAAAACTCAACAATGACAAAACAAACAACCCAGTTAAAAAGTGGGCAAGAGACTCAGACACCTCAGCAAAGAAGATACATGGATGGCGAAAAAACAGGAATTGTCAATGAGACCATTACACACCTATGTGAATGCCTAAAATCTAAAACAATGACAACAGCAAATGCTGGCTAGGATATGGAGCAACAGGAACTCTTGTTCATTGCTAGTAGGAATGCAAAACAGTACTACTACTTTTGAAAGCCAAACAGTCTTAAGCGGTTGTGCTCCTTGATATGTATCCAAATGTACTGGAAACTTATGTTCACATAAAAGTCTTCACATGAATATTTATCAGCTTTATATCAGCAATTATAATTGCCAAAACTTAGAAACAACTGAGAATGGATAAGCAAACTGTGGTACATCAGACAATGGAGTATTATTAAGTGGTAAAAAGGTGAATGGATCAGCAAACTGTGGTACATGAGACAGTGTTACTCAGTGGTAAAAAGGACTGAGCTATTAAGTCACTAAAAGACATACAGGAACACTAAATGCATATTGCTAAGTAAAGAAGCCAGTATAAAAAGGCTGCATACTATATGATTCCAAATATATTCTGGAAAAGAAAAAATTACATATAGAGACGGTAAAAAGATTATTGGATGCCAGGAGTTTGAGAGAAGAGGAGGTGGAAGGGAGGATGAGTAGATGGAACACTGAGGAATTTTAGGACAATGAAACTATTGTTATAATAATGCAGTGGTGTACACATGATGTTCATTTGTCAAAGCCCATAGAACTATGCAACACAAAGAGTGAATCCTAATGTAAACTATGGACTTTAGTTAATAATGTTTCAATGTTATTTCATTAGTTATAGCAAATATATCATTCTAATTCAAGATGTTAATAATAGGGGAAACTATTGGCGGGGTTAGAATGTAGGAACTCTGTATTTTTTGTTCAATTTCTCTGTAAACCTAAAAATATTCTAAAAAATAAAGTCTATTAATTTAAAATGTGTGTGTAATTGTTTACCAAAAATGGGTAATGAATTATTTTAGCAGTTATTTACTGAACAAAGACAATGAGTTGTACTAGGTTTTTATAGCCCTCCTGTGTAAAGAACTTATAGACAGCCCTTAGCCAAAACGTATAGTGATTTGAGACAGTACAGTCATGTGTTGCTTAACAACTGGGATACATTCAGGGATACCTTCTGAGAAATGCATCATTAGGTGATTTTGTCATTGTGTGAATATCATAGGGTCTACTTACACAAACCTGGATGGTGTAGCCTACTACACTCCTAGGCTATATGGTATAGCTATTGCTCTTAGTCTACAAACCTGCACAGCATATTACTGTACTGAATACTATAGGCAGTTGTGACACAGTAGTATTTGTGTATCTAAACATAGAAAAGGGACAGTAAAAATACAGTGTAAAAGATAAAAAATGATGTATCTATATAGGACACTGAGCATGAGTGGAATTTAAGGGAATGGTAGTTGCTTTGAGTGAGTGAGTGAATGTGAAAGTCTAGGACATTACTGTACATTATTGTAGACTTTATAAACACTGTATACTTAGCCTACACTAAATTTATTTAAAAATTTCTTTAATAATAAATTAATCAGCTTACTGTAACTTTTTTACTTTATAAACTTTTAATTTTTTTAATTTTTTGACTTGTAATAACACTTGGCTTAAAACACCAAACACATTGTACAGCTGTACAAAAATGTTTTCTTTCTATCCTTACTCTATAAGCTTTTTCTATTTAAAAAAAATTTTTAAACATTTTGTTAAAAACTGAGACACAAACGTACATGTTGGTCTAGGCCTACCCAGGATCATCAATATCACTGTCTTCCTCTTCCACATCTTGTCACACTGGAAGATCTTTGGGGCAGTAACATACGTGGAGCTGTCCTCTCTTATAATAACAATGCCTTCTTCTGGATACCTCTTGAAGGTCCTACCTGAGACTGTTTAACGTTAACTTTTTTTTATAAGTAGAAGGTGTATACTATAAAATAATGATACAGAGTATATAGTATAGTAAATACATAAACTGGTAACATAGTTATCATTATCAAGTATTATGTACTGTATAACTATATGTGTTATAATTTTATACAACTTTTATATGTGTGGTCTGTCATTGACCAAAGCATCGTTATGTGGCACAGGACAGTATATGATTATATCTGAATGAATTGAGTAGTCAAAAAGTGTTTTAAACTTTGAAAGAAGACCTGGAATTGAATCTATGCTTAACTAGCTGGGTGATCTTATGCAAATTATTTAACTTTTTAAAACCTTGGTTGCATCTACTGCAGAAGTAGATGTAAGATGATTGTAAAAGTTCATTAACAAATGTGAATCATCTGGCACAGAGTAAGTACTCACATATTAGTTCTAATGATTACTTATATATATTTTCCATCTGAAGGGAAGTGGAGTTTAAATGGCTCTCCATTGCCTTGAATGCTTCGGTTCAGCCAACAGTTTTGGCTGCTCTTCTGGATTTCCCCCCTCTATATCCGGATAAGTGCCGTCAAGCACATGAAATTATTATTTGCTTGCTGATTTAATACATTCCATTTTGTGCTTGAAAGAAGGAACTGCTTTTACAGCTGTCTTTGAGATCAAGTGGGCAGTTCAGTCATGCTACTATAACACTTTTTTATTGTTTAAAAACAACACTCACCAGCTTGTTTTTCCCTCAGTGAAAACCTTCATATCAGAGAGGCTTACAAATAGGTATAATCATGGCTTTGAAAGTATAACTTTAATAAAAACGTTTTTAAAATTACAATTTTAACAATGTTTAATGACTCATTATTGTTCTCAGTAAGCCAAAACTATAGACATTTTACTTTAAAAATCCAAAATGTATAATTTATGCTTTCCAGTTGATAGTGTTTTAAATCATTTAAAATAATCTCCCTCAAATTCAATTTTTGCCATCTAATAATTTAAATCTTTATTGGAAGATGACTATAACAGTGAAAAATATAATTTTTCTAATATTGTTTTACCAGTAGCTTCCAGCAATTTGGAAAGAAAAGTGCATAAAATACAGAAGTAAAGAAGCAGTCACAAAAGTATAACCGTTTCTTGATTAAGCAATCTACTGAAAAGTGGAAAATGAATTAAAAACTGTTGAAATCTTAGAGCAATGCTCAGTTAGTTCCTTCTAGTGTATAGGGTTTTTTCTTGATTACAGCTTACGTATAAATTGTTTTGGGAATAAATGGAGCAACCCTACAGGATAAAACAAGACTTTCTGGGGGGAAGAAGAAGGTTGAAGTGAACTTGAAAATAATTAGATCACTGGCATTTAATATTTAACATTGGGTAGATTTGGTCTTATGCCTCCCTATAAGGGAGGATACCTTTTATTAAGCAAACTTCCAATTTATACACTCATACTGACAGCAGCAGTATATAAACTGGACAGCTAATATCTCCTTTGTGTTTAAGTCTAGCAGGATTTATGCACATACTTTTCTTTTATGAAATTGCCATAATAATAGCGGCATTCAGTGGAGAACTAAGCATATTTCAGATAGATGACTTCTGTGTCTCTTGTGTATTTTAAAGGCAACACCATGAATTTTGTGTAAGCAGAATAAATTAATTTAAGATGACACATCCTAGTTATTATTAGAACTGTAACTTTCCAAGGAAACACCTTTTAAGATGTTTTGTGATTCTCTTAAGCACTATGATAGTAATAGTGTTTTTACTCTGAATTGAAAGAAAGACATTGGAGGGACTTTCTTAAAGAAAGAGAATAACTTCATGGAAAACTAAAAGTAGAGATCTCCTGGGCACTAAAGAAAAATTCATTGTATACAAGCATAAAAAAGCTTTTCTAAACCAGTTCAATGCTTACAAGTCAAAAGTTTTATTTCACCAACTCATCTCCCACATTTCTCCTGCTATTTTTGATGTCATCATCTTTTTTCTAACTTAAATTATGCCAAGCCCTGGAATGCCTTTCTTCCTTTTCTCAGATGGTCAAATTCCTATTTACTCTTTCAGACCCAACTCCATTGTACCTAATTCTACATAAGTTTTCCTGATATAGTTCACTTTAGGAGAGAGAGGGACTTCTCTTTTCTTATACTTCTGCCATACCTTGTATGGTCAGGGTTAATCCAGCAACCTTTTCTTTAAACAGCCTACTAGTGTATTCATCCCTGGGGACGATACCATCATCCAACCAATTATATAAAGGCTAAACCCCATGGGTGATCATTGCTGTCTCCTTCCTTTTTATCTTTTCCATAGCTAGACCATTACTAGTTATGTAAGTTTTCCCTGCTAAGTATCTTTGTGGTCAGACCAGTTCTCTCTATTTCCAATGCTTTCACCACAGTTCAAACTTTCATAATCTCTACTGAATACTGCAGTAATCTTCTTTGGATCTTAAAGTATAGCCAGCATATAGTTGGATCATTTTTAAAAAATTATTTCTGCCAATTTCTGTCTTTTGATTGGAGAGTTTAATTCATTTACATTTAAAGTAGTATATATGTGATCTTTGGCTGGGCATGGTGGCTTATACTTGTAATCCTAGCACTTTGGGAGGCTGAGGCCTTGCTTGAGGCCAGGAGTTTGAGACCAGCCTGGGCAGCATAGCAAGACCCTGTCTCTAAAAAAATAAAAATAAAAAAGGTTAGCCAGACATGTTGATGCACACCTGAGACAGGAGGATTGCTTGAGCCCAGGAGTTTGAGGTCATAATGAGCTATGATTGTGCCACTGCACTTTAGCCAGGGTGACAGAGCAAGACTCTGTCTTAAAAAAAAAAAAATGTAGTTACTGATAAGGAGGGACTTATGTCATTTTGCTGCTTGTTTTCTATATGCATTATAGCTTTTGTGTTCTTCATTTTATACATTACTATCTCTTTTATGTTTGCTTAATTTTTTTGTAGCAAGTTTTTTTTTTCCTTTTGTGGTTTCTTTGTGGTTACCATGAGGATTACCTTTAACATCTTAAAGTTATAACACTCTAATTTGAATTTGTGCCAGCTTAACTTCAGCAACATAAACTCTGCTCATTTACAGCTTCTTCCAACCCATCTCATTTATTAATGTCAAAAATTATTACATTTTTAAACATTATGTGTCTTATAAAAACCTAATAATTTTTAGTACACTGGTCTCTTAAATCATGTACAAAACAAAATGTGGAGTTACAAACCATTATTATAATAATAATAACTTTTACAATTTCCCGTGTATTGATGTTTATTGAGATCTTTATTTCTTCTTACAGCTTCAAGTTACTGTCTAATGTCCTCTCACTTCACCCTCCAGGACTGCTGTGAGCATGTCTTGCAGGGCAGGTGTAGTGGTAATGACCTCCATCAGCTTTTGTTTATCTGAGGATGTCTTAATTTCTCCTTCACTTTTTAAGGACAGTTTTGCTGGTTATAGGATTCTTGTTAAATGTTTTTTTTTTTTTCCAAGACTTTGAATATATTAGCCCACTGTCTCCTGGCCTCTAAAGTTATTGACGTGAAGTCTGCTAACAATCTTAATGAGGATTCCTTGTATATGATGAGTTGATTCTCTCTTACAGATATATACATCTATCTGTAATTATTTTTGTATATATATTGAATTAGATGTCTCTGATTCTAATTCATCCCAAAATGGTTCATTCTTGTTTCTCCCTCTTGCTTATCTGTAACTCCCACTCTCCAATGTTGAGCAACCTGGCTCCCACTGTCTGTCATCTGTTTACTTATTTGTTTAGTCACAGTACATACATACACACACGCACACACACACTCACCCCAACCATGTTTCAGAATTATTGACCTGTACCCAGTGAGAAGCAACTTTATCAACTAGTGTACAGTGTTTATATTTATATATAGTTCTTTTTGTCTTTAGTCTTATACTTTTTAGCCAAAATACTGTTTTCCAAAGTTACTTGGGTCAGTTTGTAAAAATATTGTTTTACAGAGTTACAGAATTTTCCCCTTCCCCCTCCACACCCATCTGTGTGATTATATCATACATTTATGATACAGTTAGATTCCTGCAGCTTTGTAGTATACCTTGAAATCAGGTAATGAGAGTATTCTGATTTCGTTCTTATTTTTCATAATTCTTTTTGCTATTCTGCTACATTTATCTTTCCTTATGCATTTTCAAGTCAGTTTGTTGCTATCTACAAAAAAAGTTTCTTGGAATTTTGACTGGGATAGGATTGAATGTATAGATCAAATTGGGAACAGTTGACATCTTAACAATGTGAAGTCTTCCATCTCTGCTCCCTGCTCCTCTTCTCAACTACTGGTAACCATCATTCTAATCTCTGTCTTCACAGGATCAAGTGGTTTTTTTGTTTGTTTGTTTGTTTGTTTGTTTGTTTTTGAGACAGAGTCTCACTCTGTTGCCCAAGCTAAAGTGCTGTGGCGTCGGCCTAGCTCACAGCAACCTCAAACTCCTGGGCTCAAGCAATCCTCCTGCCTCAGCCTCCCGAGTAGCTGGGACTACAGGCATGCTTCACCATGCCCGGCTAATTTTTTCTATATATATTTTTAGCTGTCCATATAATTTCTTTCTATTTTTAGTAGGGATGGAGTCTTGCTCTTGCTCAGGCTGGTCTCGAGCTCCTGAGCTCAAACAATCCACCCACCTTAACCTCCCAGAGTGCTAGGATTACAGACATGAGCCACCGTGCCCAGCCAGGATCAAGTGTTTTTATATTGAGCTCCCACACATGAGTGAGAATACGCAAGATTTGTCTTTCTGTGCTTGGCTTATTTCGTTTAACATAATGTTCTCCAGTTCTATCCACATTATTGCAAATAACAGGACTGCATTCTTTTTATGACTGAATAATATTCCAGTCCATTTACATGGAATATCTCTCCATTCATTTTGATATTCTTTGATTTCTTTCATCAGTATTTTAGCATTTCCACATACAGATCTTGCACATATTTTATTAGATTTATACCCAAGTACTTCATTTTTTAAAAAAGTGTCAAATTCTAATTGTTCATTGTAGGTATGTAGAAGGGCAGTTGACTTTGGTGTGTTGACCTTGTATCATGCAACCTTGCTAAACTCAGTTATTATTATTAATAGTCCCAGGAGTTTTTTGTAGATTCGTAGGGGTTTTTTGCATAGACAGTCATGGCATCTGTGAATAAAGGTAACTTTGTTTCTTTCTTTCTAATCTGTATACCTTTTATTTCTTTTTCTTACCTTATTGTACTAGGTAGGTCATCCAGTAAAATGTTGAAAAGAAGTGGTAATAAAAGACATCCTTGCCTTATTCCAATCTTAGGCAAAAACATTCACTCTCTATTAAAAAGTATGATGTTAGCTATAAAGTCTTTATATATATCCTTTATTAGATTAAGGAAGTTTCCTTCTACTTTTAGTTTTTTGAGAGTTTTGTCGTGAACGAGTATTAAATTTTATCTATTTTTTATTCTATGTTTGGTCTTTAAATGAAATAGGATAGGTCATTTAAAATGTCAGTAGATCTTATTTTTTCTTACATAATTAATTTAAATAAAATTTTTATTTTTATAAAAGGGAAAGGCTAAAATATATCTTTAATATTTGATACATATAACATATATAACCTGAGATTAATATTTCATTTCATGAAATTAGTGGAAAAGTCAGTAAAGGCAATTTATTATATAATTTAAACAATATACTGTTTAATATTTTTACCTTATACAATTATATACCACACAGAACAATTTCAAAACTTTCGAGTGGGAGCAATCTAAGAATACAGTAAAGACAATCATTGCATGATTTATATCAGTCTGATCAGTATCCAATTTATGCAGTGAACTTGTTCGTTTTATAAAAGATCATTTGCATAATGCTGGGAATTTCATGACAAAAATGTATAGTATGTAAATAATATGGTTTCCTAAAATTTAAAAGAGCCATCTGATATCAATCCTTTAGTATAATTGAAATATTAGTTTCTCTGTATGCTGGGGGAGAAATGGGTACAGAATAACCTGTGCCGGAGCCATGGAGCACACTCCTGCTCAGCTTGGTGTGGAAAAGGGGCCAGAGGTTAAGTCATCAGTCCATTTCCCAGTGTTACTCAACAGTGGCTTTCTTTGTTTCTTCACTTGAGAAAGCAATACAGCAAGTGTTATTGAGAGGTAAAACAAAGCAAGTCTAACATCAGACACTGATGGCTTTTTTAAAAGTTGGAATGGGATGTTATTAGATGTTTCAAAGAGTTTATTGATAGTACATCTTTGTGGAAACCACTGTTTGGAGTGAACGGTACTGAAATCAAATCAAGATTATGCATCAGTGATGCCCATTCAGGTAAATATAAATAAATATTAAATGTATAGTAGACCAGTTTTGGAGGGCAATACTGTGGGCATAATTTAATAAAAACAATTTTCCTGTGGGCTGGGGGAGAGAATTATTAAAAAACACTTTTTAAAAAATTGCAAGCCATAGGTTTACTTTCCTTAGCAAATTAATGAGGGTGAATTTTATTTTTATGTAAGTAAACCTTTTATTCATGAGATGTAGCTTTAAGCATAACTTAAAAGAGAAACCGGTTAATTTAAATATAGAATGCTTTCAGAGACATGAAATATTATTTAGGACCTTCTCTATAGTGGCCACAGAGTATTTCTGAGCATCCATGCAGATTAGATCTTGAACAGCTGCATGGAACACACAGAAATCATGATTCCTGCCTCTGTGAACTAACTTGAATAAAGTCTTTCATCTAAAGATCTCATTGTTTGTCTATTTCATGAATCCCTCATCTCATCTCTGAAGGGCTCATTCAGTTTAATACAGTTCAGCTTTGTGGTTTAGAGCTCTAGAAATTGCTATTACAATTTATAATGCACAAAAAGTTAATAAGTTAAAGTAATTTCACAATTTCTTTAAAGAATTAGATAAATTCCACTCTAAAATGATATCTTTTGCAAAGACTTCTGATAACTTGTGATTCCAGCTCAAACTTAACTAAATATGAACTGTATGATCTTAAGTAAATTATGTGTCCTCTTAATGTCCAGTGTCTTTGTGTAGCCCTTTATAACAAGGGCTAACATAGAGTTAAGAGAAATAAATGTGTGAAAGTACTTGTTTAGTTCATTTGTTCTATATAAATTTAGAGTGCTGTTGTTCTGCCTTCCATCGTAGTCCTACTCATGAACTGAGGCTCATCTTGGATCTCATGTTCTGTAAACATTTTAGCAGTGATTAAACTGAAAAAGTCACTATTGTATTATTTAAATGTGATTTGTTAAGAAAATATCAGATGATCTTTTCCTTATTTGGGTACTTATGTCACATTTTACCACTTATTTGGCAGTAACCCTTGTGTTGCCTGGCATTTTATGTTGCGTACTTATACATCTCAACAGGTAATGCATTCTTTGAATTCAGGGACCTTGACTTATTTGAACCTTTACAAAAATTAATGTGTAGTGCCTTCTAATAGGGAATAAACTTCAGTGGGGTTTTTTCTTTTCTTTTCTTTTTTTGTTTTTTTGGTCTTGCTTTAGAATATCTACACACGTATTCTTTTCCAGTAATGAGGATGATCCAAAAAAAAATTTTTTTTAAGAGATAGGGTCTCTCTCACTCTGTCGCCCAGGCTGGAGCGCAATTGTGCGATCATAGCTCACCATAACTTTGAATTCCTGGGTTCAAATGATCCTCCCACCTCAGCCTCCCAAGTAGCTAGGACTACAGGCACACGCTACCACACCTGGCTAAATTTTTTATTTTTTATAGAGATGGCGTCTTGCTATGTTGCCTAGGCTGATCTCTAAGTCCTGGCTTCAAGCTGTCCTCCTACCTCAGCCTCCCAAAGTACTGGGATTATAGGTGTGAACTACCACATCTGGCCTTGACTGTAATTTTACTAAGAAACTTATTTATTAAAGCCACCTAATCATAAATCTCAGAAATCTGGTACGGTTTTTTGTTTGAGTATATGAAAATTAGGAACCAGAGAAAGTTTGATCCAAACATTTCTAACTCAGAATGGCAAAAACACAAAAGGAGATGGGTATTATACATTAGAAATGGAATAATGTAGGTGGCATTTATTCATGCGGTCAGTAGATATTACTGGCCTCAACTAAATTCTAGGCTCTCTTCTATAGCTTGGGAATATAGTGATTTAAAAAAAAGACAGACAAGATCCCTACTTGATGGAGCATTTAGTGAATAAACAGACAAGAAAATTTAAACCATAAAGTAACAGTCATTAAGACATATAAATAAATAGGTTTGTGTGAGAGAGAGTAACTGAGTAGAGGGTGAGCTACTTTGTATATATACAGTGATTAGAAAAGGGCTTTTGGAGAAAGACACAAAGACCTGAAGGATAAGGACTGGCCTAGATAGTGGTCTCTGGTTTCTCTCTGAAAGGAATCAGGATTCCTTGGAGAACTAGCATATTGGAAGTCTAGGACAAGAACTGTAATAGAAAACAAAGAAGCAATCACAGTCTATTGGAGTAATGATATGGGAGCCAAGTTGGAGGGGCTCCTTCAGGCCACAAATGTGACAATTCCAGCATCAGCATAGTGACTGCAATTAATTGGAATACATCTATTATTTAAAATACATGAGTTCATAATGTTACTTTAAAAATGCATCGTTTGTTTTCAGACCAAAACTGGACAATCAGGTATTTATCCTGTCTTTCCTCTAAGAACTATACCTCAGTATAACCAAATAGTTCAGGAGGCATAATTCTTAAAAGAATATAGCTAAAAAATGCAGAAAGAATGATAAAACTATTATACTTTAATGAAATGAAATTAAATACCTAGGCACTGAAACTTTTCATATTTGCGTATGTATACTTAAGAATGTTTTATGTTAGGAAATTTAAAATCAGTTTAAAAAGAGGGGTAAGAATTCAGCATGTAGGAATGGGAGTGGTTTAAAGGTATTTCGTGCAATGGGAACAGTAGGAACAAGGTAGAGAAGTGAAAAAATACATATTCAGAGAAGACTTAGTAATTGGATTCCTCAAAGTATAAGATATGTTAAGTGGAAATATTGTGGATTTGAGTTCTCAGAATATATAATACCTGGAAGTAGTGAAACCAAACTATTGCTAAGTTCAGGAGGAACTTGAGATTCAAAGAAGCTTCTCTGTAGTTCCTGCTACCCTTTGGATTCATTGAACTAATGGTAAACAGAGGCATTAAACAATGGATTTAATTGAGTCAAATTGATTTGGTAGCAGACCTTAATAGAAAGGTACCATGTATATACATGTATATAGAGTGTGGCATTCATTTTACTTGAACAACCCTTGCTTAAAGCAGGCAATCTGTTAACTAATGTTATTGTTCTTTACTTCATCATTGTATTCTTGTCAGAGTTGCATTTGTATAAATGAGTATCCCAACATTAATGATTTCTATATCCACATTAGGCCCTGTTATAATGTTAGGATATCACATATGTACCTATTTAAAAGTAATACATTTAGTGAACTCATTTTCAACAAAAGTGCCAAGAGCATACATTGGGTAAAGGACAGTCTCTTCGATAAATGGTGCTGGGAAAACTGGATGTCAGTATACAGAAAAATGAAAACTAGACCCCTATCTCTCACTATATGCCAAAATCAAATCAAAATGAATTAAAGACTTAAATATAAGACCTGAAACTGTGAAACTACTAAAAGAAAACATTGGGGAAACACTCCAGGACATTGGTATTGGTAATGATTTCCCAAGTAATGCCTCAAAAGCACAGGAACCAAAGCAAAATTGGACATATGGGATCACATCAAGTAAAAAGCTTCTGAACAGCAAAGAAATTAATCAACAAAGTGAAAAGACAACCCACAGAATAGGAGAAAATATTTGCAGACTACCCATCTGACAAGTGATTAATAACTGGAATATATAAAGGGCTGTAACAACTCAATAGGAAAAAATCAAGTAATCCAATTTAAAAATGGGCAAAAGATCTGAATAGACTTTCTTAAAAGAAGACATACAAATGGCCAATAGGTATATGGAAAAATGCTCAACATCATTATTCATCAGAGAAATGCAAATCAAAACTACAATGAGATATCATCTCACCCCAGTTAAAATGGCTTTTATCCAAAAGTCTGGCAATAATGAATGCTGGCGAGGATGTAGAGAAAGGGGAACCCTCGTATACTGTTGGTGGGAATGTACATTAGTGTAAGCACTGTGGAGAACAGCATGGAGGTTCCCCAAGAAACTACAGATAGAAAACTACCACATGACCCAGCATTCCTACTATTAGGTATATATCCCAAAGAATGGAAATCAGTATATCAAAAAGATATTTGCACTCCCATGTTTATCACAGCACTATTCACAATAGCCAATATTTGGAATCAGCCTACGTGTCCATCACCAGATGAATGAATAAAGAAAATGTGGTACATATATACAATGGAATATTATTAAATCATAAAAAAGAATGCAGTCCTGTTATTTGCAACAATGTGGATGGAACTGGAGAACATTATATTAAATGAAATAAGCCAAGCACAGAAAGACAAATCTTGCATGTTCTCACTCATGTGTGGGAGCTCAATATTAAAACATTTGATCCTGTGAAAAAAGAGATTAGAATGGTGGTTACCAGTAGCTGAGAAGGGTACCAGGGAGCAGGGATGAAGTGGGGGTGGTTAATGGGTGCAAAAATATAGTTAGATAGTTAGAATGAACAATATTTGGTAGCCCAACAAAGTGATTATAGTCAACAGTAAGTTTTGTGGTGTACTTAAAAGAGTGGAACTGGAATGTTCCTAACTCGAAATGATAAATGCTTGAGGTGAATGGATACCCTGATTACACTGATTTGATTATTACACTTTGTATGCCTGTATCAAAGCATCACATGTACCCTATAAATATATACAACTATAATGTACCCATAATTAAGAATAATCAGTGAAGAAAACAAAAGTAATGCATTGTATAATTGGAATGCATAGTTTAATCTCACTTCTTAACAAAAGGATCTTCTCTGTTCCAATCCCTATACCTCCCTCCTCCACATATTATAGTTAAATATTCTGCTTTATCTAGATTCATGTTGTATGGATGATAGTAAGTGGATATATTTCTTTTTAAAACTATTTTTTTTTCATTTGAAGTGACTTGTGCCGTGATATTTTTTTTTAAAAAAGACCCTTAAAATCTATCTTCAGAATTTCTATCTTGAGAATTTCTAATAAACAGCACCGAGTTTTGTTTATTAATTTTACAAGCCAATGTATATTTGTCTGCTCCAAATTGAATATGTTTTTTAACTCTCCTGGTATATAAGAGTTTGGCCGCTGGGATTTATAAATGCAGTATGTGCCACAGCTGAGAAATAGTGGGAAACGGAGATTTCAAGGTGTGTAAGCAGAACTCTGTGGAGATGGACAGCTGTGTTCCCTGTGACATGTCAGGGGTAGTTTGTTTTTATGGCTAGTTAAATAGTTTGGTGAAGTGAAAGACATATCAATTAAGTTTCAATTTTCTCATCCTTACACTTACTCTTTTCCTAGAAATGGAAACTGGACAATAATGAAAATAAGTTGTAGTGTTCTGTTTATCATCAGTTCTTTACTTCGGAATTAAATTTAAATTTGGAAAAATGGGATTTTCTTAGTAATACATTTTAAGGAAAAGAGATTCCTTTACAGCACGATACTTATTTTAGAAAAAAATATGTATTTTTTAACAGGGTATCCAGAAGTTGGCTAGTCAATACCTGAAGAGAGATTGGCCTGGAGTAAAAGCTGATGATCGGAATGATTACAGGTAACTTACTAAGTAGTTTTTGCCTGTTTTCTTTAAAAATGAGCCATGTCAGAGCCATGTCACATATAGATAATGTCATACTCTCGTTTTTAAAAGAATTACTTCTTTCCTCTGCTATGTAATAGTATAAAAATTATCAAATTTTTAATGTTTCATAACATGTAGATAACCTATATAAATAGATCATTTTCATGTGTTTAAGCCAAGATTATGATTTATCTAATTAGTACCTACATATGGAATTCAAAGAAGATAGATGACAATGGAACACAAATGCTTTTCTGAGTGACCTACAATGAAACACATTATTGCAACAAGTTTCTAAATAAAATATTTTAAGGAAAAGAGCATCCCTTTAGCACAATACTTACTTTAGAAATGTGTTTGTATAAACAAGGTATCCAGAAGTTGGCTAGATAATATCCCATTTACAAATTTAAAGAAGGTAGATGACAACGTAATACAACTTGTGTCCTCAGTGACCTACTGATATCTTAAAAGTGTAATTTTGTTTAGAATGTGATGTCTTTTTTGATGTTAATTTGAAAGTGTTTATGTCTTTTGTATTTAGGGTTGTTCTTAGTGTTGAGGACCCAGAAGAGAAAGACCTCACAGCTTACAGTATGGTTGATATTAAGACTAATACCCATGAAACAGTAGCAGAGAATCCAGGGTAATTAAGAGCTCAGTATTGGAGTATATGGTTTGGAGTCTGAGTTGAAATCAAGTCACTGAATTGTCAGTGAAGACTGACATCATTAGAGAATTTCTTAAGAATGTGGCAGTGAGGGTAGAAAACTGAAGGATATACAAGAAACCTTAATAGTTCTTCACAGTGGCAGACTGATAACTTAGAAGGTGGCATGGTAGCTATAAATAATAAAATGGTATAACTACAATAGAGAATAGAGAATATTAAAACAAAACAGGAAATAAAAATAAGATTTCCTTGTGGACTTTCCTGTATCTACAAAGTTCAGCTAAAGGGGAAGAGAGAAGAGATGAAATTCTAGGCAAAAAAGACATAGAATAAAACTTTGAGGTGAGAGTGAGCATGATATGTACAGTGTTGCTGGTATAAGGGAGTCAGCCTGACCAAGAAAGAGATTGCTTGTTGTGGAGTGAAAAAGCATCCAACTTATAGATAGCTATTTTCCAAGTTTATTTGAAATTCAGGATTCAGGTTACCAAAGAAATAAGGATAATAATCTATGCTTCCAGACTAGTTTATAAAACCTAATTTTAAAAAGTGTTTTAAGACAACATTTCCTAAGTATTTACTATATGCCAGACACTATGCCAGGAAGTTTAACTCATCTCCCATGATTATCAAAACAACCCTGTGAGGTAGATATAATTATTCTCATTTTATATGCTAGGAAACTGCATCTCAGGTTATATGCCTTACTCAAGGTCACATAGCTATTTAAACACTCATTCATTCTTTCTTTATTCATGAGATGTATATGAAATACCTACTGCATGCCAGCTGTTAAAGTAGACTTTAGGATTAGAGAGACCAGGAGATGTGGTACCTGACCTTCAGGAGCATATAGGAGATAACCACTATAAACTGTTGCAGTATTGGGTCATAGTAGAGGTGCTTTGGGGCCATAGAAGAAAACCGAGGCTTGTAGAACTGGATCTTAAAGAATGTGCAGGAGGTTGCCAGGCAGTTTGGTAAAAGGAATTCTAAGCCAAAGTAACACCTTAAAGGCCTGGAACATGAGAAAATGTGAGTATTGGTAACAGCGAGCAGTTCAGTATGGCTAGTGTGAAGTGTATGGGTTGGAGGATAAGTGGAGTGGTGGAGATGGAGGATACATAGGTGGGTGTCATAAGGGAATTTTCATGTTATGGGGTTTATTTTTTTATTTGAAAGATAATGGAGGCATTGTAGAATTTCCACAAGAGGAATGACGTGATCAACTTCACTTTAGTAATAGTATGAAGGTGTATTAGAGGAGGAGTGTGAGGAAAAATTCAGAAAGGTTAGAATTACAGCAATTTAATCCCTTGTCATCTCTTGTTTGAACCATGGAAATTATTGTATAAATCAGGTTGTGGGGGAGATTTCAGACCCTGAAGCTAGAGGACTTGCAACTGATTGGGCAGAATTTTGGTTTTTTCGTTTGTCAAATTTCTTCTGAGGCAAATGTATAAACAGTTTTCTCGATATCTAAAATAGCTCTTGAAACATAGAAGGTACTTGATAAATATTTACTGACTGAAAGAATGAGGTAGAGGAGGGAGAGGAAGAATTATACAGTGGCTCCCAGGTTTTTCAATTTAGGCAGTTGAGAGGACGGTGGTGCCATTGTGGCAAAAGATAATAGAAAGATTGAGGGTGAGAATGGCAATTGCCAATTTTTTTGTTTATTTGTAGTTTATTGTACTTTTAGTCATTTTAAATTTTCCATTTAATTTGTTTCTATTTATATTTGCATTGGTAGTTTTAAAAATCTTATCCAAGTATTACATGCTTTGTATAAATACGTAATAGTACAGAAGAATATAGAGTATAAAAGTCCAGCCTTAGCGCATTCCTACTCCCTTAGAGTAATTGCTGTTAAAAGCATGTGGTCTTCTCTTTCATATTTTTTTCTGTGTGATTCATACATGAACATACACAGTTTGCTGTTTTTAACAGAACTGCAATTATTATTTACCTACACTTCTATAACATCCCCACGTACTTAAAGAGTCTATTCTAGACATCCTTTCATGCCAGAAGGTTCAGATCCGCCCATTTTTTTAAATGATTGCTTTAGTTCAGTGCCATAGTTTAGATAAACTATGGTTTTATTATCCATTCCCCTATTTGTAGTTGTTTAGTTTATTACTATTACAAGTAATGCTGCAGTGAATAACACACGTAGGTATATCTTTGTACATTATGAGATTATTTGTTGGGTAAATTCTCAGAGGGGGAAATCCTGAGTCAAAGGATTTATACATTTAAAATGTTGATATTGGAAATTGATCTGCATAAACTGTATCAATATATTTTATATTTCTTCTAATGTGATTTAAAACTGCTCCTTTTTATTTATTACTAACAGTGCATATGATCAGTCTTTTAAATTGTTTGCCAATCTGATGATATGTGCACCATTTAATTTCATTAAACCACCCTAATTTGCCTGGAAACTAGACTTTTGTAATGCTATTTTCTATTGACCCTTTTTTTAAAAATCAATCTTTGAGGACAAGTTTTTATTTCTTTCTATGTTTCTTAAAGTTCCCTCAGTTAGTGACTCTTCTAAGTAATCTTATCCATATTCCTGTCTTTAAATATTGTCTATAAACTTATAATGATCATACATTTTTATTAACTTTTTGGCTTGGGAAACAAGTCAGCTGCTCCCAACTTCAACTTCTTTCTAGATGTCTTCTTTTTGTATCTGGAATGTTAAGCAGCTGCTTCTCTGCTTGTGATCACTCCCTTGCACAATTCCATTTGCTAAAATGCCACAAACTATATCTTTACAAAATAGGCCTACTGTCACTCTCCTGCTAGAAAATCTTCTGTTGTTTCTTCTTGGAAATGGAATGAAATTTAAATTTCTTTTTATGATATTCAAAGTCATGAGGAAACCTGGCCTCAACTTACCTTTTTCTCCTAAACTATGGTCATTTCTCTTCCTTTCATCCTCGGTTCCCCAACCCTTGGGCACTGCAGCTGCAGTTGTATTTCAGTTCTCATCACACCTCAATATAGTGAAATCAGTCTTCTCCGCCTTTACTTCTGTTACCTGGGCTTAGGATATTCTCCCTTCCTACCATCAGGAACAATAATACATGAACACTTGCTTATTAAAACACTATACCTTCTCCTTGTTATCAGTTGCTATGTAAATTAGTCTTTTTTTTTTTAATTTAGAGATAGGATCTGGCTGTATTGGCTAGGCTGGACTACAGTAACACCATCATAGCTCACTACAGCCTTAAACTCCTGGACTCAAGCCATCCTCTTATCTCATCCTCCCAAGTAGCTAGATCTATAGACACATTTCACCATGCCTGGTTAATTTTTGTTTTATTTTTTGTAAAGACGGAGTCTTGCTATATTGCCCAGGCTGGTTTTGAACTCCTGGTCTCAAGAGATTATCCTGCCTTGGCCTCCCAAAGTGCTGGGATTACCTGTATGAGCTACTGTGGCTGTGTTAAATTAATCTTAGATAATGAATTTATCACATTTTTTAAGAGTCTTCTTGAGGTGTAGTGCTAGTAGGAAGCTATATTTCTAGGACTAGGGAAGATCTGCAATTTTATTTGTTATATTAAAAAAAACTTTTAATTTGAGATGATTATAGTTTCACAGGCAGTTGTAAGAAATAATACAAAGAGATAGGAGGATCACTTGAGGCCAGAAGAGCTGAGATAAGAGCTGAGGTTTGGGAGCCAGACAAATCTGGGTTCAAATTGAGGCTTCATCATTCCCCTGCCCTCCTACAGCAAATATTTATTGAGTGCCTGCTATGCTATACTCTGTTCTAGGTGCTGTGTATATAGCGGTAAATATTAACAAAACAAACTTCCACTGCATGGAGCCTACATTCTAGTGAGGGAAGACAGACAATAAACAAGTGAATAATTAAACATATATGTCAATTGGTGATAAGGATCAGTAACCATAGTAAGGAGAATACAGAGTGCCAGAGAGCAATGGCATTTCAATTGCTGTACTATGTAGAGCATAGACATTGGCGGGTGGCGGGGTCGGGGGGGCTGGGGGGGACAGGGCAGAAACAGAGGGCAGCTAAGATGTTGGAATGGTCCAGACACAATGTATGACAGTGGCTCAAAACAGGGTGATCACAGTGGAGAATGTAGGCAGTAATCAGATTCCATGATATTTTATAAGTCTAGCAA
This sequence comes from Lemur catta, assembly GCF_020740605.2. NCBI lineage: Eukaryota > Metazoa > Chordata > Mammalia > Primates > Lemuridae > Lemur > Lemur catta. Next base: position 59,219,484 of record NC_059134.1, read on the forward strand.
AGAGGATTTCTTGATGGAGCAGATGTGGGATGTGAGAGAAAGAGGAATCAATGATGATTCTAGGGTTTTTGACTTGAGCAACTAGAGGGTTTGAATAAGCTGTTAATGAGATGAACTAGATTGACAGAACAGATTTTAGGGAAATCAAAAATTTTGTATTGAACATGTTGGATTTATGGTGCCTACTAAATACCCAAGTTGGATATGTTAAATAGGCAGTTGGGGGTTAGGGAAAATGTCTGGGCAGGAATTAAAAGTTCGGGAGTAGTCAGCATATTGGTAGTCTTTAAAGCCATGAGAATGGATGAGTTCATCTAAAAAGAGAATGTAGTTACAGAAGAGAAGAAGCCTGGGGTCTGACTCTGGGGCACTTCAGCATTTACAGGGCAGTGAGATGAAGAGGAAACAGTAAACGTGGGAGCAGACCAAGAGAGTGATGTCCTGGAAGCCAACTGAAGGAAGCAGTTCAAGAAGGGTTAACTAGGTCAGTCCTGCTGCTGTGTTGAATAATAGGATCAAGACTTGAATTAACTATTGCGATTAGCCATAGGGAGATCTTTGATCACCCGGGCAAGCAATTTCAAAAAAGTAGTAGATAACTGTAGTCTGATTTGAATGGATCAAGAGAAACCAGGAGGAAAAAACAAGGAAATATTTGAGACAATTCTTTAAAGTTTCTCTGTGAAAGGGGGCAGATATTAGGGTAGTAGCTAGAGAGAAATGGGGAGTTGATGGAGAGCTGTATTTTTTAAAATGGAAATATAGCATATTTATTTGCTCATGAGAATGATCCAGTAGAGAGGGAAAAATTGACATTGTAGGAGATTACTGGATTGACATTCTTGAGTGAGAGGTTATATAATGTAGCATGAATGTGAAGGATTGGCCTATAGGGCATGGGAGCATGGGTAGTTCATACACGTAATAGGAAGGATGGCAGAATGTGTGGGTGCAGAGATAAGGAGATTGTTAGATGTGGTGGGAACATGTGGACATTGCCTTCTGGTAGCTTCATTGTCAGCTGAAAGTATGGTAATATTAGACATTTGAGAAGAGAGGATAAGTTGGGAAATAGTTGTGTAGAAGAGTAGGAGAATAGATGGATTAAGGCTGCGGTCCCCAATGCCCAGGCTGTGGACTGGTACCAGTCCTAACAGGCCACACAGCAGGAGGTGAGCAGTGGGCGAGCAAGCAAAGCTTCATCTGTATTTACAGCCACTTCTCATTGCTCAGATCACTGCCTGAGCTCTGCCTCCTGTCAGATCAGTGGCATTAGATTCTGCATTATGGTGAGTTGTATAATTATTTCATTATATATTGCAATGTAATAAAAATAGAAATAAAGTGCACGATAAATGTAATGCTCTTGAATCATCCTAAAACCATCTCCCCTGTCCCCAGTCCATGGAAAGATTGTCTTCCATGAAACTGGTCCCTGGTGCCAAAAACGTTGGGGACCACCGGATTAAAGGACCAGGTAGCAGCACTAAGTGATTACTAGAATTTATTTGACATCAATTTAAAGTGAGACCAGGCAAAACAATTATCTTTTTCTCCAGCCACATTCTCACACAGACCTTGGTATGGTGTAAACAGAGTTTTGGATTTAACCAAGTTAGGAGCTTGTAGGTTATAAAGATGGAAGGAGAGATGCAAGGGTAATAAGGGTATACGTAAAGGAGTGATTATGAGAGACCATGAATCCTAGGCTGGGTAAGGAGCTGAGAAGGGAGACGATAAGAGGGGTGAGAGACCGTAGAAAGGAGGTAGGATCAAATGGATCGTGGGTTCTTATAGTGTTGAGTAATTGTTGGAGTCACATTCCTAAAGGGCATGAGTGGAATCAGGAGGTGCTGGTCAGAGATGATTGAAGTTGGGATAAGAGCAGAGCGGTGGTTATTAGTAATGACAAAGTCTAGGTTATGACCATGGAGGTGCTATTTCCTAGTAAATAGCGTTAGGAAAATTTCACAACCTCTCTGAGCCTCACTTTTCTCCTTTGTAAAATAGGGATAATGTCTATCTTACAAAGTTGTGCTGAGGATTGAATGATGGGATAAATGTAAAATACGTAACACAGTACCTACCATATGATAGGTTCTTAAAAGAATCTCCTTTCTTTTATAATTTTTAGCCTCATTTCCTGAACTGAGCGGAATAGCAAAATACCATACATGCTTGATACCTTTCCTTATCCTTCAGAATTGCTTCATGTGAAACCTGATGAAGTAAAATTCTTTTAAAAATCACTCTATGACCCATGACTATTTTTTCTTTTTCTTTCTTTTTTTTCTTTAATTTCAGACTCATGAAGTAGAACAGCAATATTTTTTCTTAATCAGAATGGAAACGTCACTACCATTGGAACTACCACTGTTATGCTAACAAGATTTCTATTTCTGTCACAATTCTGCTATTATTACCATTTTTTCATTTAAAAGAATCTGTGTACTAAGAGTTTTCACATCTTTTGCATTTAATTGTTAAAATAGTCCTGTGAGTTACATGGTGCATGTATTTTTGTTATTTCCCCATTTGCCAGCTGAGGAAATGAAAGTATAGTGAGGTGTGCTACATATGATTATATTGGTTAAACAAGAACTTGAATGTCGGTCTTCTGACTGGTAACTGAATTCTATGCTTTTCGCGGTACCTCATTGTTCAGGATATTTTTGCCTGCTATATAAACCACCTAATCTCTAAAGGTCTCTTTTTAAACTCTCTTTTTATTAAAGAGATTTATTTTTTTATTGTACGGTCTTCATAATTTGTACATTTATCCATTCATTCGTTTATTCAACACATATTATTGTAACCATTCTATACTTACTGGGCCCTAGGAATACAATAGCAAGACATACATCCCTGCCTTCATGGAGTTTTCACTATAGTGAGAGGGATAGACATTAACTAAACCACATAAAAATATTTGTAATTTGGCCAGGTGCAGTGGCTCATGCCTATAATCCTAGAACTCTGGGAGGCCGAGGTGGGAGGATCACTTGAGCTTAGGAGTTCAAGACCAGCATGAGCAAGAGTGAGACCCCGTCTCTACTAAAAATAGAAAAATTAGCCGGGTGTGGTGGTGCATGCCTGTAGTCCCATGTACTCAGGACCCTGAGGCAGGAGGATCACTTGAGCCCATGAGTTTGAGGTTGCTGTGAGCTATGATGACACCACTGCACTCTACCCAGGGCAACAGAGCCAGACTCTGTCTCAAAAAAAAAAATTTTTTTTTTTTTTTTTTTACAATTGAAGGAGAAGTGCTCGAGCCATGAACAAATAACAAAGAGCAACTTGACTGATTCTGGGGGTTGGCTTGGTGGTGATCATGAAAGACTTCCCAAAGGAAGTTACATTTAAGCTGAGATTTGAAGGGTAAGCAGCAGTTAAAGGGGCAAAGGGATGAATGAAAATGGAACGTTCCTCCCCCCATCACAATTCATAATGGTTCTTTTTCATTATGGTTCCATTAAGTATAAATTAATAGTTACAAAGCATAGTACTGAATTTTTCTCTCAGTGTATTTTCTGGGAAAATTTATTTGGACTGCTTACGAGGGCCTGTGATGAGTTGATACTGTAAGTTCCATTGGCTGTCATGCTGTAAGGCCATGGAGGGCATTAATTTTGCTATTCTTAATTCTCAATCTTAAGTCTAAGACTTAAATCTTAAGTCTGGTGCTTTTATGCTGATAGTTTATGCTGAATCTTTCCAAAGGGATGGTGATACACCTCTGCCTATTTAGTTAGTTAGAGACAGGGTCTTGTTCTGTTGCCCCAGCCTTAGCCTTCTGAATAGCTTAGACTATAGGCATATGTAGAGACAGGGTCTTGCTATGTTGCCCAGGCTGGTCTTGAACTCCTGGGCTCAAGTGATCCTCCCACAATGCTAGGATTATAGGCGTGAGCCATCACACCTGGCCTACCTCTGCCTAAATGAATATTTCTATCCAAACAGATTCATCTGGTGTATGAACTAATTCATTAGCCTCCTTGGTTGAAAACTATAGTTTGTCAAGTTTTTTTTTTTTTCTCTTCTAACTAGGATAAGGACCAAGGCAATTTTTCTTTTTCTTGATTTTACACTTTCAGCTATTGACCCACAGCTAGAATTTTATGTAGCATATGGTCTTACACATTGCTGTAGTAGAAAATCCATATGAACAGAAGGGAAATCTCAGGAGATGAATATCATAATCTATCAAAATTTTACTGTACATACTCATTTTTGAAAACAAAGTACTTCCCATTGTTATAAAATGTGTTTATAACTAGTGTTAAGAGCATGCTGGATTGGCTAAGGCACTTACCAACATAGGAGAGAAGCTTGAAAAGGAAAGTGGCTAGAAAAAGCAAAGGCTGAATAATTTTTTGACTTTACCAAGAGATTGGTGAACACATTTATCAAGCAAAGGTGATGGGATTTGCTTGGAATGACACCAAAGCACAGTGTGATGCTGGCTAAGCTTTGTTACAAGAGAGAGAGACAGAGGTAGAACAACAAATTATAGATTTTTTTTTTTTGTCAGACAAAATAGACTTCTCAATCACAGAAGCAATTGTTCATGATATATTTTTCCAGCCACATCAGTTTATGTAAAATATGATTTATTTGAAAGAGAATATATTAATACTTTAGAAGTACTCAGCTTTTGTCTTATATGTCAATACTGCTACATTCTTGTTTGACCTAGAATGATTATCTAAATCTCTCTGAGCCTCAGTTACCTCATTTGTAAAATTAGGAAATGCCTTAATGAAGTAATAAAACTTGATATTCATAATGATGACCCTGTGACCATGAAAGGCTTGGAGAGTCTGAAATATTGACTAATTTTTATAGTGTTAGCTTTGTCTAGAATTGTATTTCTTGTATCCCTTTGCTCCATTATTATTAATGGCTAAAACTCCCTATTGTTGAGCTATAGAGGAATATAGTATATGCCATGCTTCTTCTTATATGTGCTGATACTGCCTATAAACCAGTCTAAATACATTTACAGTTATAAAGAAGACATTTATTCTGTCAGTGTTAGCCAGTGAAGAACAGGTTAGCCAACTTCTTCCCTTTCCCTGCCTAATACTTTTCTATCCCTCTTTGAATTTAGGAGCATGTATCCTGTTTGGAAATCCTTTCTCGAGGGAACAATGCAGGTAGCCCAGTCTCGGATCAATATATGTGAAAACTATAAAAACTTCATTTCTGAGCCTGCAAGGACAGTGAGAAGCTTAAAAGAACAGCAACTAAAAAGGGTATTGTTTCTATTTCTATTTTTATATGCATTTAATATGTCAGTACTACATTTGTAACCTGCAAGATTATGCTAAATTGTATTTAAAACTTTGAGCATCACAAATGTTTCTGGTTGACATTTTACTGGGATTTTCTCATCTTAACATGTTTCCATTAACTACTGTATTTTACTAACTGATAAAAGTGATTGTAATGTGAATCTATGGATGTTTGGAAAGCTCAGCAAATACTTCTTAGAAATAACACTTTTCAGCTTAACTCAAGTAAACAGATCTTAGTTTCACAGTATTGGTATAGTTTGGCTTATATCAAAATAGTTACAATGTTATTAATCCCACTATTTCTTGAAAAGCAAGAATTACATTAATTTCTTAGTTTTAACGTTTTACATAATAATTTAAAGGAAGTTGACACATTTTGACTGATATAATAAACCTATTTTTAAAAACCCAATGGAGGCTGGGCATAGTGGCTCATGCCTATAATCCTAGCACTCTAGGAGGCTGAAGCGGGAGGATCACTTGAGGTCAGGAGTTTGAAATCAGTGTCAGTAAGACCGAGACCCTGGCTCTACTTAAGATAGAAAGAAACTAGCCGGACAGCTAAAAATAGAAAAAATTAGCTGGATGTGGTGGTGCAGGCCTGTAGTCGCAGCTACTTAGGAGGCTGAGGCAGGAGGATCACTTGAGCCCAGGAGTTTGAAGTTGTTGTGAGCTAGGCTGATGCCATAGCACTTTAGCCTGGGCAACAGAGCGAGACTGTCTCCAAAAAAAAAAAAAAAAACCAATGGAGTCTAAAGTTTAATTATATAGGTTGCACATGAGTAAATGTTTTTCAGCTAGACCTATTTCTTTGATTATACAGAAATAAAAAGTTCATAGGAAAATGTCATTGTTTAATGTGATTTTTTGTTTTTAAAGTGCTGTCAAAAGTAGATGATTGAATTGTGCCCTTTTGGAAATAGAGTTATAGAAATGGAGATTTCCATGGTACCTAATAAGTAATTGTTTTCTTGTGGAAGTATTAATACTTTAGAAAATATTAAAGTAATTATTTAAAAAATAATATTTTAGAAGCCATCTAGTGTTTTGATTATAATTGTTCTTTGGATTTTCTGAACTGTTTTACAAATAAAAACTAAAAAACCCTAATCTTCCCTGTTTGCCAAAGATGATTTCAATAGCATGAAATCAATATATTAAAGGTATATGTGGGCTGGTAGTAGTGGCTCACACCTGTAATCCTAACCCTCTGGGAGGCTGAGGTGGGAGGATCGCTTGAGCCCATGAGTTTGAGGTTGCAGTGAACTGTGATGACAACACTGAATTCTATCTGGGGCAACAGAGCAAGACTCTATCCCCCCCCCAAAAAAGTGTATGTTTATATGTGTAAAAATTTTTTAGAGCATTTGCCTAATATCAGTTGCTTTAAATACATTTGTTTAAGAATGCCTATGTTTTACTTTTGTCAAAAAATATTTCTTTCAAAACAAACATGGTGAATAAATGTTATGACCAATGACCAGTGATTTTGAGTTGGAAGAAAATGTATGTGTGTTTCTGATAGTGCAGAAACTGTGGAGAAGGTAAAGGCAGAGAATTAATACTAGTATAACTTCCTAGCCAGGAGGAAATACTGCTTTTAAAATTTTCAGTGCATTTACCAAATCTCTAATTGAATTACTGGAAAGTTTTACCTTTCTCAATATTATAATGTTTTAAAATCATTTAGCTACCTCTGGTGCTTTTCTCTTCCCTTCATGGCATGGCTCTCAGAGTTGAATTTAACCAATATTCCTGGGCAATGTTTGGTGAGATTTGATGGGTCCTCATATCTATGAATTAGCTTATTGTATACTATAGCTGATAATAATGCTGTTTATGTTCCATCTAAGCAATTGTTAAACGTTGAGTACATACAGGACATACGTGTCAGGACTCTGACATTGCAAATGACGGAAAACCACTTCAAATTGGCTTAAGCCAAGAAGAGGATGTATCAGCTTGTATAACTGAAAATTCTACAACTTCAGGCATGGGGCTGAAATGATGGTATTAGAATTTAGACTTTCTTTCCATCTATTAGCTCTGCTTTTCTCAGTGACTTCATTCATTTGCAGTTCTCTCCAAATGGTAGCCCCCAAACTGCCATATTTATAAATCTTACAGATAGCCATCCAGATTTTCCATCTTCCCAAATGTTTCAATAAAATGACCAGAATTGCTTTCCATAATAGCTGCATCATTTTGCACTCTCACCAACAATATACAAAGGTTCCAGTTTCTTTACAACCTTGCCACATTTTTAATCTTTTTTTAAATAACCACACTAACAGGTGTGAGGTAATATTTTATTGTTGTTTTAATTTGCGTTTCCCTGACAGTTAGTCATATTGAGCAATCTTGTATATTTTTTGCACTTTTATTTTGTATTATTAATTTTTCCTCCACTGTTAGCCTCTTAATTTTATAATCCTATATTATTCTTTTAGTAATTGCCCTTGGGATTCCAATATGCCTCCCTAACTTATTATATTGCCTTGAATCGATAATTTTACTATTCCCCAAACTTTGTTCCAAATTAATTTATTATGGTTTACCTTTAATTAGTTTTTTACCACCTCATGAACAATATAAAAACCTTCCAACAGAATAATTCCATCTACCTCCCAATTATGACTTTTGTGCTGTTAGACCTTTTGACTCTGTCCAATATGTCTTTTGTATTTTTTCTGCATTTTCTGTATTTCCACTCTTTTCTCTCTGTACTGCAATCTGAATATTTTACATCGCTCTATCTGGTAGTTCATTAACACTCTTTCTGCTGTTTCTAATCTGATTTTAAAACTTATCTTTTGAAATCTTAATGTATTTTTCAATTCTAGGATTTGTATCTGACTTTTTAAAATTATATTCTGTGTTTCTGATACAATTCTTCATGTTTTTCCTTTATCCTCTTAAACATGTTACTCCTAATCTCTTTTATAATTTCATTATCTGAATCACTATACATTTGTTTTTACTACCTGCTCTTTTTCTTGGTTTTCAGTTATTTGAGTCTGCTGTTTTAGTATGCCTCACAGTGTTGGACATTGTGGATAAAAATTGTAGAGGCTCTGGAACATGTTATTTCCAAAGAAGGTTAAATTTTCTTCTGGCGGGCAGATGGCATGCTATTAGATCACCTTGGTCCTGTTAGGGTCTGATTTGAGGCTTTTTAGGGCTGGTCTGTTTCACTTACTCCTAGGGTTTTAACTGAAAGCATAGGGTGTTAACCAAGACCCTTCTACTTTAACTTGAACTCTAACTTTTGTCTTCTCAACATCATGTATCTGCTCTGATCCTCTGATCTCTGCTCAGTCATTAGCCTCTCAGCTACTGTTCTCTACTGGATTTCTTGGAGTTTCACCAAGCACAATTACTAACTCAAGGGGAAATTGCATACAGATTTTTGGACTTGTTTTTCAGCAAGTTCCAGATCTTTGCCTCTCAAGTTCCTGCTCTTTTGGCATTGCTGAACTCCAGCCTCTGTCTCCACTGTCTAACAAGAATGTCACCTTTTTAATGTCATATTTCTTTCTGCCCTGATTCAACAAATGCCCTGAGGAAAAAAAGTCAGCTTTAATGTAGAGCTCACCTAGGTGTATTTCCGTTCTCACAGGTCTCATAGTCCCTTCAGATCAGTGTACATTGTTGTTCTTTAATGCTGACAGTTTTAAAAAATGTATTTTGTCCAACTTTTACAGTTTCCAGACTAGAGGAAGGTAGTCTGATCCAAGTTATTCCATCATGATCTGACCAATTTTTATTTAAAATTATCTCTCTACAACATTTTAAAGTTCACGTTCTTTTGAAAATTTTCTCTACCAGGGCTGTTTTCTTTTATAATATTTGGGGATAAACACAGGCACATTACAATTATGAATGGCCTGAGATTATAATGAGAATGATAATGAAAAATTATGATGAGAATTATATCTTAGCCTTTTCCAAATCATTTTCTGTATGCTGACATTTGCTTATAAATCAGAACAAGAGCCACAACAAACTAAGACTTTTGGCCATTCTTATATTTACTTAGCATGCTTTTGTCTATACTTTCTCATTTATACTAGGTTTACTCACCTTTCTTGAAATATTGATTTACATTTTTATAACACTTTAAAGTTTATAAACTGCTACCATATTCCTTATAGTGTCATTTGATTTTTAAAACAATGTAATAGTTATAAAAGTATTATTTAATATTATTTTACAAATGATGAAACTAAGGCTAGAAAAATATTAAAAGAGACTTAGGTAGTAAATAACAGAGCAGGAATTTGAATATACTACTTCCTAATTCTAAATCCTATACAATCTTTAAAAAATCCTTATAGGCCGGGCGTGGTGGCTCACGCCTGTAATCTTAGCACTCCGGGAGGCTGAGGCGGGCAGATCATTTGAGCTCTGGAGTTTGAGACCAGCCTGAGCAAGAGCGAGATCCCGTCTCTACTAAAAATAGAAAGAAATTAACTGGACAACTAAAAATATATAGAAAAAATTAGCTGAGCATGGTGGCGTATGCCTGTAGTCCCAGCTACTTGGGAGGCTGAGGCAGTAGGATTGCTTTAGCCCAGGAGTTTGAGGTTGCTGTGAGCTAGGTTGACACCACAGCACTCTAGTCCGAGCAGCAGAACAAGACTCTGTCTCAAAAAAAAAAAAAAAAAAAAAAAATCCTTGAAGCTTAATATTTAAACAGGTTTACAAAAAAATACATATAACTCTTAGATAATAGGGAAACTACTTAATTCTCTTACTCCTTTTATCCCTTAGTATTTATAATAGTTGTAATTAGTACATAATGTTTTACGGTATTCCCTTTCCCCCATTCTTTCCATTCCTAATTAATTGTCTGTGTTTCTACACAACCTTTATGTTTATTATTTTTTTATTGCTAAATGAATTTTCCATTTATTTTGCTTTAATTATACCTATGTTTTAGATATTACCACTGAGTCTGCAGTAAAAGTTAACTTTTTTCTTTTAATTATTTTCTTAGGATAAATTTCCAGGCATGATTACTAGGTCAGAGAACTTAATAGTTTATAGGACTTTGATGTTTTGGCCCAGGTTACTTTTTTTATTTCTGTGTTCAAATTATTAACAAGTCTGTTATAGAATCTATGTCATACTGAGTGACCATACTTTTAATTTCTTCAGTAGGATCGTGAATTGTAACATCCAAGTTTGTCATTTATATGATCCCTTAGCCCGAATGTAAACTAATGTAAGCATTAATGCACATCATTTTTGTGCCTGCTCATTGCAGACAACTATTGGGAAAGAACTGTGCATATGTCACATCAAAGGTTTTCTTTTTTATTTTTTTTCCAGCTTTATTGAGGTATAATTGACAAAAATTGTGTATATTCAAGGTGTACAACATGTTTTAATATATGTATACACTGAGAAATGATTACCAAATTCAAGCTAATTAACATATCTGCCACTTCACACCTTTTTGTGTGTGTGTGGTGATAATACTTAAGATCTACTCTCTTAGCACATTTTAAGTGTATAATACATTATTATTAACCAGTCACCATGCTGTATGTTAGGTCTCCAGAACTTATTCATCTTAAAACTACAAATTTATACCCTTTGGCCAACATGTCCCCATTTCCCCCACCCTCTGACCCCTACTCTCTCTTTAATGTCTCTTTTGATCTAAGGATCTCCTTCGTTTTTTCTCTGAAGAATATTTGTTGAAGAAAACAGTCATCTTGTAGTTTCTATATTCTAGATAATGATGACTGTATCTTGAAGTATCATTTAATAATTTCGTGATTTTTTATTCTTTTTATTGTATAAATTTAAGGTATACAACATGATGTTTTGATATACATATACATAGTGCACTGGTTTCTATAGTCAAGCAAGTTAACATATGCATCATTTCACATAATTATCTTTTATGCATGTGTGGCAAGAGTACCTAAAGTTTTAGAAAAAATCTCAAATACAATATAATATTAATAAATATACTCCTCATGTTGTATACAATTAAATCTCTAAACTTACTCATCTTACATATTTGCAATTTTGTATCTATCTCCTCATTTCCTCCCCTGCCCCACCCCTAGTAATCACCATTTTATTTTCTACCTCTGTGTATTCAACTTTTTTCCTGTTCTTTTTTTGTTTTTTTTTTAAAATATTCTACATTTAAATGAGATCACACAGTATTTTTCTTTCTGTGTCTGGCTTATTTCACTTAGTATAATGTCCTCTAGGTTCATCCATGTTGTGGCAATGGCAGATCTTCTTTTTTAACACAACAATATTCTATTGTACATATATACACCACAGTTTCTTTATCCATCTACAGTCACTTTGGTTGTTTCCATATCTTGCTGTTGTGAATAATGCTGCAATGAACATGGGAGTGCAAATATCTTTATAAGGTAGTGATTTCATTTCCTTTGCGTATATACACCAAGGCTTTTCTTAATATAGGCATTATTAAGCTTCTGTTTAAGTATATAACTTAGTCCACTCCAGAAAACTGGATTCCTATAGAAGAAATTTATTTTAAAAATTGGAAAGGGATTCCCAGGTAATCTTTTCTTTTGCAAATTAAGTTTGATGACTTTTATTTAATAAATATTTTTGGTATTTTGCTATGTACAGAGCATTTATAAGAATCCAAATTACTCTGAATTGAAACAGTTCACTTGGGTGGTAGAAAATATTTCATTGCGAATTTACTAAATGCTAGAGAAGAAAGGATCATGGGAGATCTCTTCATTGTACACACAGGCTATTTCTAATAATGTTCGATGCAGTATTTTAGAAACTTATGTAAAGGGGCGAAAGCAAGTAGAAATAGAATCAAGTTGAGTTTACTAGAGAAATTCTTTTAAAGATATAAATTATAAGAAAATACATCTGGCATTGTGGCACATATAGAAAGTAATGTGTTAATTAAAACTTCTTATAGATGAAATGAATTAAATAATCTCCATAAGATGTTTGGTCTCAGGATTAAGGACAGATGTCTTGTTCTTCCAATGAGAGAGGTAAGGAGCGAGTGGCTATGCACATATTTGTGAGTGCATGTGTGTGTGAATGTTTGCTCATGCACAGGTACCCATGATATTTATTTGTATGGATATATTGAGACCCTCTCCAGATGGTGTGCAATTCCCAGGGAAACCTTTGGCTTACAGTGTTTACTTTCCTCTTACAATATTCAAATTAGCAGACCCGTTGTTGTTGTTGTTGTTGGGAAATTTTTTATTGTTGCTTCAGTTTTGTTGCTTGATATTGTTCTGTTCAGGATTTCTGTTTCTTCCTGATTGAGCCTAGGGAGGTTGTGTGTTTCCAAGAATTTTTCCATTTCCTCAGCACTTTGAAGTTTATGTGCTTAGAGATTTTTATAGTAATCAGAGATGATATTTTGTATTTCTGTGGTATCAGTTGCAATATCTCCTTTTTCATTTCTGATTGAGCTTATTAGGGTCCTTTCTTTTCTATTTCTGGTTACTCTAGTGAGAGACCTATCAATTTTGTTTATCTTTTCAAAGAACCAACTTTTTGTTTCATTAATCTTCTGTATAATTCTTTTGTTACCGACATCATTTGGTTCTGACCTTAGTTATTTCTTTTCTTCTACTTGGTTTAGGATTGGTTTACTCTTACTTTTCCAGTTCCTTGAGACAATTCATTAGATTGTTGATGTGTGATCTTTCTGTCTTTTTGATATAGGCATTTTAAGGCTATGAATTTTCCTCTTATGACTACTTTTGCTGAATCCCACAGATTTTGATAACCTGTGTCTCCTTTGTCATTTAGTTCGAAGAATCTTTTGATTTCCATCTTGATTTCCTCCTTGACCCTATAATCATTCAGCAGTAGGTTGTTTAATTTCTATGACTTTGTGTAGAATTGAGTGTTTCTGTTTCAGTTGATTTCTGATTTTATTCCACTGTGGTCTGAGAAGATACATGGTATAATTCTATTTTTTTAAATTTGTTGAGACATGTTTTGTGGCCTAAGGTGTAATCAGTCTTAGAGAATGTTCTGTGAGCTGATGAGAAGAACATATATTTCTTGTTTTGGGGTAGAATGTTCTGTAAATGTCTGTTAGTCCCATTTATTCTACAGTCCTATCTAAGGCCATTGTTTCTTTATTTATTTTATGCTTGGAGGATCTGTCCCATTCTGTCAGTGGGGTGTTGAAGTCTACAGCTATTATGATGCTGCTGTTTATCATTTTGTTTAGATCAAGTAGGGTTTACTTTATGAATCTGGGCACACATGTGTTGGGTGCATAAATATTTAGGATTGTGATGTCTTCTTGTGAAATTGTTCCCTTCACCATTATATAATGACCAACTTTATCTTTCTTTACTTTTGTTGAGTTGAAGTCTATGTTATCTGATGTGAGAGGGGCTACACCAACTTTCTTTTGCTTTCCATTTGTATGGAATATTGTTTTTCATCCCTTCACCTTGAATCTGAATGAGTCCTTGTGGGTTAGATGGGGAGACAGCAGATACTTGGCTTGTATTTTTTTATCCACTCAACCAGCCTATGTCTCTTGAGTGGGGAGTTCAAGCCAAACGTCCCAAAACAACCGCTGCTGTCATGGATGTGGAGAGAAAGGAACACTTATCTACTGTTGGTGGGACTGCAAACTAGTACAACCTCTGTGGAAAGTAGTATGGAGATATCTCCAAGAACTAAAAGTAGACCTACCATTTGATCTAGCAATGCCATTATTAGGTATTTACCCAAAGAAAAAAAGTCATTTTATCAAAAATACACTTGCACTCAATTGTTTATTGCAGCATAATTCACAATTGCAGATATATGGAATCAAACCAAGTGCCCATCAATACATGGGTGGATTAATAAAATGTGGCATATGTATACCATGGAGCACTACTCAGCCATAAAAAAATGGTGAATTAGTGCCTTTGTAACAACCTGGATGGAATTTGAGACCATTCTTCTAAGTGAAGTATTGCAAAAATGGAAAATCAAACAACATATGTACTCACTATTAAATTGGAGCTAATTGATCAAAACTCATGTGCACATACAGTAGTAAAACTCAACAGAAATCAAGCAAGTGGGAGAGGGGAGAAGGAGATGGGTAAATACGCACCTGATGGATACAATGCACACTATTTGGTGATGAGCACACTTATAACGTTGACTCAAACTGTGCAAAAGCAATTCAAGTAACCAAAATGTTTGTACCTCTGTAATATTCTGAAATAAAAAAATAATAAATAAATAAATGCAAAACAAATAGAAGAAAGGTAATAATCAAGGTCAAAGTGGAAGTCAATGAAATAGAAAACAAAAGCAATAAAGAAAGTCAATGAACTAAAAAATAAAAAAGAAAATTAGCAGACCTTTTCAGTGCATGTATATTACTACAGGACTTTTGGGCTTCCCTTCGGCCTAAACCATATTGATTAGTTTACCTGAGGCCAGGCACCTTCAGTTTAGAACACTTTGGATATAGATACCTTATACCTGACTCTTTGAAATAGCCTATCACATTTTCTCATTAAACACACTTGTATTTTTCAGACCATGCCCAATTTTTGGTTCTTATTATCAAATTGTAGCCATGGAGCACTCCCTCAGCTCTTCACAACTGCAAGCACAACATTATTAGGATGCTTAGCACTTCTCTGTGGGAATGTCAGATTGTCATTGTATCATTTATTAAATAAGAGCTTTGTATACAATAAGGACTATTAAATTTTTTTCTTATCCCCCCAGGGCTATTAAAATTTAAGGGGAAAGATTTTTCTATAAGATAAATGCTTACTTTTAGTGTATGCATACAACGAGCAGAAAAAGGAATGAAGTACTGATACATGCTATAACTTGGATGAACCCTGAACACATCATGATAAGTGAAAGAAGTGAGACACATAAGGCCACATGTTATATGATTCCATTTATATGAAATATCTAGAATAGGAAATCCAGAGGACATAAAATAGATTAGTGGTTCCTGGGAGGTTGGGGAGAAATGAGGAATGGCTGCTAATGGGTACAGGGTTCTTTTTGGGGTGAGGAAAATGTTTTGGAATTAGATCATGATGATGGTTGTACAACCTTGTGAATATACTAAAAACCACTGCATTGTATACTTTAAAAAGGTGAATTTTGTGTTATATGAATTTTTTCAAAAAGCTTACTATTGTAAGGTAAAGTATCTCTGTATGAGACCTTAAAAACATGGTCATCACAAAACTAGGGTACACACTTTAATGGGTTACATGGTCATTACTTCCTTGGTATATGACTTTGAGCAAATTATTTAACCTCTGAGTCTGTTTCCTCATCTTAAAATGGGACTACTACTCCGAATAACTTTTTCACAGAGTCGTTTTAAGAATGAAATGTGATAATACCTATAAACTGCGAAACATAGGGCCTGCGCAGTGCCCACAAGGGTCTTTTTAAGTGTAACTGAGCATTCAGACTCTCGTGATTATCGTAGGCCACACCTCTCAAGAGGTTACGTAGAAGGACATAGTACAGGAATTGCACTTTGCCAGCAAAGTGGCGTCTGGCATTAATGGAATTAATTCTCCTACCAGCGTATGTCTCAGTTCACACAGCCTACCAGTCATTCTGTTTGGTTCTCCAGGTGAGAGGTCTGGGGCAAGGGAGTGAGACGCACATGTGTGGGGCCAGCCTTAGGCCCTAAAGGAGACTAAAATCTTTTATTACACCTCTATAGACAGAGCTTCTAGGGTCCCTACAAGGGATATGCCCAGATACAGGAATCACTGTACTCACAGAAGCCGAAAGCCATGGTTTCTTTATCAGATATTTATAGTTCATTTGTAGTTTTTTTCAAACTGTTGCAATTTACCTGTCAGGGTTCATAAGCAATGTTGCCTAATAACACAGCTGACACTAGGTCTTCTCATCAGGTTTCTATTGAAACACAGACCTAGAAAGTTAAACAAAGGTCCAATTTTTGTGCAGAAGAGAAAGGGTTTTATTTTGTTTTTTTAAAACTGTTTATTCACAGGCTGACACTTACTAAGTGCTTGATAAATGTGAGTGGTTATTTTGCTTTTACCTACCCACACAGAACCTTATAGATCTCTCACCCCCTGTAAAGTAGTCCTTTCTTAACACCTAACAGTTTCTGGGGAAGTAGCCTGTATGCCATATGTGTAAGTTTAAGTTTATTCTTGCTTTATCCTTGCTCTTCTCATGTCCTTGGTCACCTCCACACTCTTCAGCCTTGCACAATAGTCCTTCACCAGTGTCTCCTGCTTTCCTGAGCTTTTGTCAGTTTCTGCCAGTGGTATTACAGGCTCAGAAGTTTTTAGTTGGTGACTTCTCTGAGCTGGCCTTGGGCTATGAAACTTCTCAGTGGTGTGTTTCAAACTGGGGGAAATGACTTCCCCTTTGGATAACAAGAAGGATCCAATGTTACTTTGGCCCCAATGTGTCATAAGAATTTATTGATTAAACATTTCTTTGAATTATCATGTCCATCCCTTCTCCTAGAATGTATATGTGTATCCAAGTGGTTGGGCAGGGGATAGTTTTGATGAATAACTGTTATGTGATCAGAGGATTGAAGAACATTATTAAATAAATAATTGTTTGTGGTATGCAGGTTTCCTGCTTCTCTCCTTCATCTTGGGCTTATCAAATCAGAATTCTCAGGTTTCACTCCATGACTAGGGGTGAATTCTTCAGTACCCTTTATACCATCAGTTACCCTAAAACATGTAAAGAGATTTTATTAAGATTATGAAGAAATATAGGATTGCATTATTCTTTTGCCTTTATTACCATTACATCTCCCGACAGTAAGAGCATTTTCATAGTAGCTCTTTTTATGCCTTACCTTAATTTAATGTCAGTCAGCAGCAGCACTCAGGTTATTTCTGAAAGCACAGTTGTTAGGCAAACTGTGACAATATTTGATGTAGTACGTGACATGGGAGTACCAGCTGTTTACTGGATTTGAATGAGTAATTTGAAGGACACTAAAAGTGCTGATTCTTCTCCTGGGTTTCCATCCTGAAGGCATAATGCATAGTCCTTAGGACAAAGTCATTTTCTGTAAGCCTGAAAACTAAAATTGTAATAATTGCACTTTTATGTTTTACAGTGTGTGGACCAGTTGACAAAGATCCAAACTGAATTACAAGAGACAGTGAAAGATTTAGCTAAAGGCAAAAAGAAGTACTTTGAGACTGAACAGATGGCTCATGCAGTACGGGAGAAAGCTGACATCGAGGCAAAGTATGTGTTTTAGCATTTCTGAAGAAATGATTATGCAAATAAATGTTATCTTTGCTAATACCTTTGTTAATACAGGGCATAGACTCATTCTCAGGTAGTATTGATTTCATTTGACCTACATAGGTTATATACTTTAGATCACATTTTTTATATTGGCTGATTTTTATTCAGTTTAATATAGCAAAATGGGAATATTTGCTACATTGGGTTTTTTCCCACATTAAATTAAATTTTGAAAAGGAAAGAAGATAAGTGAACATTGTATTTACAGACATGAAAGCTTATCAAAATTCTAGTTAAAGTTGCTATGGTGTCTGAATATCAGGGTTTAAGAGCCTCATTTTTCTCATGCTAGACTCTAAATCAGTTGTAGTTGGAAATCTCTGATCCTCAGGATGCCACGGGAGGACCATGGACACATGAAATGAACAGGAGCACTGACCTCCATATAGAAACCCTGCCCCAGGCATTGTTCTTTCTTCTACCTGAAATTCTAGTAAATATACTTTTTAATGTATGCTTTAGCAATTGTGTGAATTTCCCTTTCAATATATATGAATTACAAGTCCTTTGTTTTGAGAACAACAAGGAAAGGAACTGGCAATTGGTAATAGAAGGAGATACAAAGCAAGTGATGGAGATTTTTGCAATGATGAGGACAGGTAAAAAGTTGATGAGAAAAAATAAACCTATGTTATAGAACTGTACTCTGAAGAGGTCTGTGAGAAGGAGAACTGAGACTCTGGTTCAATGTGCTGACCGATACAGATTCTAGGAGTCTGAATTCCTAGTCATGAAATCAGAAAGGCTTTGAACACTTATACAAACAGACCAGCCAGGAGGGGCCTGTCTTTCTAATATGGTTTTTATCTGCAGGAAATTTAAACAACCTTATTAGCAACTTGTGAAAATGCAGGGGCTCCTAGAACATTTATTTAGTAGCAAGAGATGGTAAATGAGTACTCATCAAGTACTTGATGTTACAGAAAAACATACTTAATATTTCCCCAATTTAGTTTATTCTTTATTGTTTTATTTTTTGAGCATACAAATATTTCCTGTACTTTCATAGAGTCAGTCAACCCATCTTCTCACAAAGACGTGAAGTTTTTACATTTTTTTAAATAAATAATTTATTTATTTAGAGACAGAGTCTCACTCTTTTGCCTGGGCTGGAGTGCCATGGCGTCAGCCTAGCTCACAGCAACCTCAAACTCCTGGGCTCAAGCAATCCTACTGTCTCAGCCTCCTGAGTAGCTGGGACTACAGGCATGTGCCATCATGCCCGGCTAACTTTTTCTATATATTTTTAGTTGTCCGGTTAATTTCTTTCTATTTTTTAGTAGAGACAGGGTCTTGCTCTTTCTTAGGCTGGTCTCGAACTCCTGACCTCAAGTGATCCTCCCGCCTCGGCCTCCCAGAATGCTAGGATTACAGGCGTGAGCCACCCCGCCTGGCCAACCTGAAGTTTTTAGATTAGTAGATCCCATTAGGAATATCCTGGCATGGTGGTTTTTAGGAACTTCTTTTTTAAATTCCCAGGGATTCTACAACAGAGAATTGACAAATTGGTAGAGCATATTTAAATACCTAATTTAGCCATAGCTCACTGGGTAAAAATGAGGACAGTGGTAGGCTATTCCTAAGAAGTGTAGATTTGATGGTCTAATTCACAGAGCTGATCACAAGGAACTGCCTTCTAACATGGGACAAAATCAGAGATGTACGACAAGTTAGACATAGTAATTCAGTGTGTAACCTTCCTGGAAAATTAATACAAGAGAAAGAAGTGCCTCTTTATCTTCATTCATTCACTAAATGTTTGTTGAGTAATTTCGTTATATTGGGTACAAGAATGAGTAAGCTAAATTTTGTGCCCTCAAGAAGTTTAAAACCTAGAATTAGAAAATGTGTTTAAAAGTAACTTTATGATTTGTTTATTCACAATAAGCTTGAAGAAATTAAATGCCTAAAATCACTCACCTAGGCACTAGTAATTTACAGTAGTAATATGAAAACACTGTTATGAAAGCATGAAAATATAGAGATTAATTTTGCTGAATGATAAGGAAAGGCTTTATAGAAGTGACATTTGGGCAGAATCTAGAAGAATAAATATGATTTTCCTAAGTAGAGATAGGAAGGAAGATCAGGAAGTGGAAATGAAACTGGACTACATATAGTTTTGATAGATGATTTAACAGATGATGAGAGACCATAGAAGGAAGAGGTATACAATTTTGAAGGACATAATGAGTTCCATTTTGAATATGTAGATTCTGAAGAGCCTGGGAGATACTGAATTAAATATGTTTGGTAGGTAGTCAAATAGCTGGCTTAGATGAGAATTTAAGCCTTAAGATCTCACTTTGGGGGTCAGTTGCCTATCAGGTGATAGTTATAAGGATGAAATCATTTGTAGAATGAGATGAGAAGTTGAGTTTGGAACCCCAGGGAATGTTAACATTTGAAGGGTAGATAGTAAAGAGTAGCATGCAATATAGTTCAGTATTTGTGTAGCATATGGTTTGTAAAAATCCTGTCTTATTTTTTCTAGATTGTTATCTTTGATAGAAAGTATTCTCTTATTCTATCTCTGATGCCTACCTTAATACCATGCAAGAAGTATATGAAGATTAGCAAATAAAGCAGAAGCTAGAAAGTTAAAACCTTATACTGGAAGATCCAGGTGCAACTCGGTCTATTTGGATAATGACTATGGAAAAAGAAGAACTGGAAATACCCCATAAACAATCTTTCTTACCCTGAAAGGCTCTCTCTCTAAGATTTGAGTTTGTGGCCTTTGCTTTTCTAGATCAAAATGAATAGGAATCTGATTAATAAAAACAAAAACTCCATGAAATATGAATATGACAAGGTAGAAAATAACAGGAATATCTTAGACCAGTGTTTTTTTTTAATGATGGGCAAGTAGTTGGGACGCACATGTGTTCATCCCTGAATGTTTTCTCTCTTGTTAGAAAGATAAGAGGCTGCATTTGCTATCCCCTTTACATTGGCTCGGCAGAGGCTGGCTGCTCCATCTTACAATCCCAAGTTGGTCTGCAACTTTACTTCATGGGGCATAGCTGCCAGCACATGCATTGAATTCTCCCCTGGCAATCACCATGACAGTGCAGTCAAGACAAACATTGCACCTTCAAAAAAAAATCACTGGTCCTGGGAGTGTTGCTTGCTCCTTAGCATTTGTGTGTTGACTTTCACCCTATGGTTATCTCTAGTTGTTTGGGTCAAATCAACATATTTTTGCTACTGACTGTTAGATTATGGTTCCCTTCCTGAACTGAAAGGGATCAAGGGAGATAAGAACACCAGAGTGGGAGAATATTAAATAGAGAACAAAATATACAGGGCAGAGGGTCCAGGGACTTTCTCAGTAAGTTGGGAATACCCTTAAGAGTAGAGGGGGCACATACGCAGGTACCCAAACAAGAAAAACTTTTAATGGGGGAAATAAGGGCTTTCTACAGCCTGTAGATCACATTCCTGGTGTTGTTACAGCCTTTGACACACAGCCCTGAAAGCCTGCTTAACCCTTGCCTCTATAGGTTGGTTGTCCCTGGGTTTGTCTGACCTTCCTTGCAAAAACTAAAGTGTGTAAAGTTGTATGATACTGGAAATAACCTATAGATTAGGACTGTCGTTTATTAGGAGACACCAATATATTTTGATGTTTTCTTTATCAAATTTTTTTGTCATTCAGTATATTGTTATTAATCCTAATATTTCTTAGTTTACCATAATATTAAATTCTTCCTGTAATAAAATAAAGGAAAATAATAATTGCTCTTGGTTTTCCATTTTCAAATTCATTTTTAAAACAGTATCTTCAAAAAGTCATTTGAAATAATTCAGTAATATTTAGTAATTTTATTATGATATAATTTGATTATTTTATTAAACATACTTTTCTATTTTTATTATAGATCTAAACTTAGTCTTTTTCAATCAAGAATCAGTTTACAGAAGGCAAGTGTAAAGGTGAGTTTTTAAAAAGTGTATTTCACAATTGAGAAACCTCTCAGTTTATAAAATAAAGAACTGGATCTTTTTGAGGGCTGGAGGTGGATTATTTCTACCGTAGAGAAGCATTTTAAAGTCATTAACTCGTAACCCTCCATCCTAGTTCATGGAGGTTTTTCACCTAGACATCAACACTTTGGACACAGCTTGCTTCTCAAGACTGCTTTAGGGATAAGTTTCTATACCTTACCTGCTTAGGTAGGCTGTTGTTTTAAGCTCCTAGTCCAGAGGCTTTAGAAAGTTCTACAAAATCTATTTCATTCAAGCATAGACCCTAGTGCAGATATTCTGGGCTAGATGCAAGTGAGTTTTGCCTGTGGAACCTTCCAGCTGTGGAATGCCTGATTAAGTAAGCTTAGCGACCTGGTTTTGGCTGCCAGGCTCCCAACTAGCATGCAGTTCTTCTGGCACATTAGGGGTGCTGATTTTTTAAAAACTATTTTCTAACTCTGCTAGATTTACCCATGTCTTCAAAGACAAGGTATGTACTTAATTTTGGAAACGTTATTATCTCATCTGAATAAAACAAACAAGATATTTTGAAATTTTCTAGAAAGCTCCAGAAGTCTGTTAAGCGTAATTAATAAATATTTGAAAATGTTCTTACCATGTGTAACAGGACTAATCACTGTTTCATTCCTCATTAGTGATGAATAATTATTATATACACATAAATGTTTTTCCTACATGGTTGCCTTATTCTTGGTGTGAAGCCATCAACTGTCAACTGAGAGTAGTATTCTTATATGTTTTGCAGTGCAATATGAGTTTTCAATGACTTTTTTTCTTTTACTATGTTTTAGTTAAAAGCCCGGCGATCTGAATGTAATTCCAAGGCTACCCACGCAAGGAATGATTATCTTCTTACACTAGCAGCAGCAAATGCACATCAGGATCGCTACTATCAAATAGATTTAGTTAACATTATGAAGGTAATACATTTAATATTTGTGGTAATTTTGCTTCATTAAAAACAAAAACAACTGATGAGTTGGGTGTTGAGTATATGGGATTGAGTCTATAGGGTAGTAGTCAGGCTACTTTGGATTTCATTGGAATATACTTGATACTGTTTGGATAATCTCTGTTTCAGGTAATTCAGAATTAATTTTTAGTGTAAGAAAATGTTTAAAGCCAAATCACAGTAAGGGATTGTATTATTCCCTAGCTGTGGCAGATATTTGCTATATAGTATTGATATGTATGATATAAGATTGTTATTAAAAAATGAGATAATAACTCCTGAGCTGGGAAACTGCTTCTGAGCTATTTCCTGAGACTCAAGGCATCATTATTGATCAAGTATTGAAGCCAGGCAGAATCTTCAAGTATCTTCTGAATCATCAGAGAAAGACTAATATTTTTTTTATTGTTGTTAGGTTGTATTCTTATTTTCTGAAAAGCATTTATGTAAAAAACTTTTACAAAAAATGGTATTTTATAAAAATATTTTTATAAAAAAGCATATTTTATATATCTCATATTAAAAAGTATATATTTTTAGTGTATCTCTTAGCCTGAACTTTTTATTAAGCAGAATTTTGGCCTTCAACCATGTTTGATGATAATTAGGTTGGCTATTTTTTATTTTCAAAAAGCTTAGATTTTTAAAAATTTCATAATTTTATCCTTAATTTATAGGTAAAATTATACATTAATACTTTATGATTTTGAGTTGCCTATGGGACAAACAAAAGAAAGTTTAGTAGTTATATGAAGATGTCTGTACTCTAGGTATTATTCTGAAACACGGATAGGTTGGATTACAGTTTGTCAAACCAAACTTGATCTTGTCTTTCCCTGTTTATACCACCTATATGCATGTATCTTTAACTTTCATTGAAGTAAAGAGAAAGGGTTGGAGGAGAAGAAAACATTTTTAACTTTCTGCCAGGTTCCCTACTGTTGCTGGCAAACAAGCTCTGCTTTGGATTGTATCTCATTCTCTCCTGTCTCAAGAACCCAAACATTTTTATTTTTTCTTTCTCTTATTTTCAACCCATCCCTCTCAAATGTGTTGTTCTTAATCACTGTCAAACCAAATACACTGCTGTAGTTGAATTGCGTGGTTTACGAATCAGCAATTGAAATTGGGGATATAGCCAGAGCAGGTGCTCTTTTTTCAATAGTGGCTCTGGGAAAGAGATCAACTCTGGCCAGAAACTACAAGTTCTTTCCTTGAAAGTAGAGACAAGACATATCCTGGGACCTTCGGGGAAAAACAAGAGTGTTGGAGGGAGTCAAACTGGACCAAGAAGTATCTTATTGCAAAATTTTTTCTTAACTTTTTCTTGACTGCCTGAAATCCCCATTACCTAGCTTCAATCCTGTTGTGACTTCTGCTGGTTAGAATAAGCATTAGAATATAGAGACAAGGAATTGTTTTGACATCCCAGATGACAACTCTGCATACATGTTCCTTAAAGTGTTAGACTTAGAGGTTCAGGTGTGTTAGTGTCCTATTAGGTGTTACATAGTGCTTCACACTTACAAGGACCAGCTGGAGACTTGACCTCCCATTCTAACATGGTTTCTAAAGGGAAATAACATATACTCAGTTTCCAACATGTTTACTGAAGATGATTTTTAGCACAGCTTGCTTAAAGTTCTGACTCTATATCCTATATATGCCTACCATTAGATCAAAGCTGTATATGTTTTTGCTTATGAATATTTTAAAATGAACATTAGCTTAAGCAGCAGCAAAAATAAAATCCTTTGTTTTTTAAAATTGAATCTGTAGCCAAAAAAGATGGCCTTTAGTAAACCAGGGATGGTACATTATTATTTTGGGAATCTGCCCTCTACCAAAAACAAAGAAGTTAATCAGCCTGGCCAGCGCTCAGATTATTATGTGTTCTTGAACTTACTCTGAAGTCCTCATGCATATGTTTGATCAGCATTGGGCAGATCATGCTTCAGAGTATTCATTTTGTGAAACATTGTAGGGTACTAAATTGATTAAAAATAGAGGCAAGAACCCCTCTTGTCCCTTAAAATGAGAAAACATATTCTCAGTTTTCATGTAGTATATATTAACTCATTTTCTTCCTCATGCTAATTCTATAGTCTACAGTACTGGAAAACTCCCATCAATCTTACTATTAGCTACTTAGTAAATGTCCATCGTTGAATTGACAATGGCCCTTAGATGCCTTTCTTCAAAATATTTATTTTTGTGAATTGATGTCAAGGTGATAATGCCCTAATTAGAATGTTCTTTTCAAAAATTATATAGATAGCTTGGAAGAAGGGGATTTGATTCATTGATTTAATCATATACATTTAATAGTCACAGTGTCCCATCTACTGGGTTAGGCTTTGGAAAGAGGCAAAAATGAGTAAGACTCACTACTCATTCTCAAAGAGCTCACTGTGATGGAAGAGAGAAATATATAGAAATGATTACAAATTAGAATAATGAAATCACTGTTAGAGGAGTGTGGTTAGTAATAATAACAGCTGTCATTTTTAGAATTGCTTAATAATGCCCTGGAATCATCCTAATCACTTTAGATATATTATCCTTTCTCATTTTCTTCTTTATCCTGGTTAGAGTTCATAGTTCATTATTTAAATACTACTCTAACCTGTACTCTAATCTTGGCCCTCTGCAAATGAAATGAAATGAAATCCTAACCCTGATGAATCTAGATAATCCAGATAACCAGATAATCTGCATGTAAGCAGCCAAGTACTGCTGAAGAAAATTTTCAAGAGAGCAGATTGATGATCGATCATAAATTAGTAGTGGAACCAATGGAGCAGTCTCAACACTGCTCAGGTATCCTAGCATTGTTGTCCCACTACCTGCTTTTGTCTATATTCAAGACTCATCCAAGGAGTCTCAGGAGTGGAGTTTTTCCTGTCTCTTTTCACCTCCTCTTTGGATCATATCTCATCCCTTCCTGCCTTCTTAGGGACCAAAACAATTTGTTACTATATTTTCTCCTTTTATGTCCTAGACATTCTATTCTTATAGGATCTTGGTGATGACAACCCTCATTATGTCTGCTCTTTTGAGTTGCACTCCTCTGGTCTGGATTAGTTGTCCTCTGTGCCCAGTGCAAGCAGTTATGTTGAGATTTTCCTTTGCTTCTCTCCTGTGTTGAACTTCTAGTTTTCTGTATCATATTGTCTTCATTTTTCTTGGTTTACTCTGCCCTTTGGTAGAACACATCCTCCAGTATCTTCTTGAGAAAGTGGGCACGGGAGGTAAGTTTTTTGAGATTTTATGTTTATGAAAATGACATTATTCTGTGCTCTTGCTTGAATATAGAATTAAAGATTGAAAACTATTGTCATTCAAATATTGGCGTCAATACTTCATTGTTTTCTTATTTACTATGTAGGTATTGAGAATCCAAAGCATTACTAGTTCTTGATTCTTTGTATCTAATCTAGTTGTTTGTTTTTTCCTTTTTAGAAGCCTATGGAATGTCCTCTGTATACCCTTTGATTTCTTGGATTAATTCTTCCCTTTTGTTTTCTCTTTCTGGAACTCCTATTATTAAGATATTGGAGCTGGGCGCGGTGGCTCACGCCTGTAATCCTAGCACTATGGGAGGCCAAGGTGGGAGGATCACTTGAGGTCAGGAGTTTGAGACCAGCCTGAGCAAGAGCAAGACCCCGTCTCTACTAAAAAATAGAATGAAATTATCTGGACAACTAAAAATATATAGAAAAAATTAGCCGGGCATGGTGGCGCATGCCTGTAGTCCCAGCTACTGGGGAGGCTGAGGCAGAAGGATCGCTTGAGCCCAGGAGTTTGAGGTTGCTGAGAGCTAGGCTGATGCCATGGCACTCTAGCCAGGGCAAAAGAGCGAGACTCTGTCTCAGAAAAAAAAAAAAAAGATATTGGATTTCCTGGCCTGGTTCTTTAAGTTTCTTTTCTCTCTTATTTTCCATCTTTGTCATTATCTTCTACTTTCTGGTCTATTTCTTCAACTTCATAGTTTAACTCTTTTATTGAATTTTTAATTTTTCAAAATGGTTTTAATGTCCAATTATTCCTTTTTGTTCCCTAAATTTTTATACCAAATTTCCATGCTATATAACTGTATATTATCTTTTTAATTCTGAGAGTATCAATAATAGAATTTATTTTAAAGTTTTCTTCTCCCTCTATAGCCTCTGTCTTTACCTGTGGTAAGACTTGTGAACTTTGAGCTTCATTATAGGGTGATCTGATGGATTGTTTGTGGGGAGAAAGCCCAATATCAATATCCTTACATCTCTCATCCTGGGCTAATCAAACACCTCTCTTTGTCATTTGTTCAGATCTCTTTTCTTATGTGGTTTTCTGAGGAAGACTTCCCTGGGCTCCTTAACCTGGTTATACTTCCCACCAATAAAGTGGTTTACCTAATTTTTGTAGCACTTAGCTTAGTTGCAGATTTACATGTATCTGTGTGCATACACGATAAATGTTTTATTTCCCACTCAACTGTACATTCTGTGAGGACAATGATTATGGCTGATTCACTTGAGACTTCATCCTTGCTATGTAGTACAGTGACTCTTAATACATATTAAATGTTTGTAAGTTAATACTTATTGAACAAATGAAGGAACAGTCATGTTTTAATCATCACAGGATGAATCATTCCCATTTTACTAATGAGAAAATTATGACAAATCTTGGATTCAACTCTGGCAGGTCTCTCTGATAGCAGAGCCAGTGCTATTAGCTCTTTGTATGATACTAGCTCTTTGGACCTATTTCATCTTCCTTGGTTAAGTGGGAGATAATCTTGTGCTTTCTTATCTCCTTTGGCTTCTGTGAGGAGCAAATGAGATAATGAAAAGTGTTTTTGTTAATTTTGAAGCTTGGTATATATGTTATATATTGTCTTTTTAAATAATGAAAACTCTATTAATATTATATTTTAAATAAGTTGTTTTTTGTTTTTGGTGGGATGGGGGAGTGAGTGTAGAAGAGACCATCAGGGCTTGGGAGTAGGAATGGAGCAACTATTTAGGTGCCCAGCATTGTTAGGTAGGTACTCCATTGTTAGCTACTCTGTCTAGGTACTTTAAAACTGCAGTCCCCAACCCCCAGGCTGCGGACTGGTACCAGTCCATGGCCTGTTAATAACCAGGCCGCACAGCAGGAGGTGAGCAGTGGGCGAGTGAGCAAAGCTTCGTCTGTATTTACGGCAGCTCCCCATCTCTCACATCACCACCTGAGCCCCACCTCCTGTCAGATCAGCAGTGGCATTAGATTCTGCATTATGGTGAGTTGTATAATTATTTCATTATATATTACAGTGTAATAATGGTAAAAATAAAGTACACAATATATGTAATGCTCTTGAATCATCCCAAAACCATCCCCTGTATCCCCAGTCCATGGACAAATTGTCTTCCATGAAAACAGTCCCTGGTGCCAAAAAGGTTGGGGACCACTGCTTTAAAAAACATCATTTTGTTTAGTTTTTATGTCTTTCCAGATAAATATCATTATCTTTGTTTTGTAAATTAGGCATCAGAGGCTCAGTGAGGTCTAGTTAATATGTATAATAACCAGGACTTAAATCAAGATCTCTGTGACCTCAAAGCCTGGGTTCTTTCCTAGATACAATGCTAGCTTCTTGTCTACATACCAGTCCAATCTTGATAATAAAAATTAGTATAATAATCAGTAGTATACTTTAAATGACATAAATTCTGAGAGAATTGTAAAATAAAATTATCAATTGAAATTTTCAAATTCTCCCGTTCTACTTATTTTGAGTAATATGATTATGTAATTATCTAAATACAAGTATTGAAACAGATTCCCCAAGGAATACTTTTTATTCCTTATGCCAGTACTAATTAGAACAGATACAAAATATATTACTGTGTCTGTATATTATCAGGCAGAATTTTTTGAACTCTAAACTAAAATAAACAAACAAAAAACTATTGCTAGATCCTGGAAATCAGATAACTGATTTCATCAGATCTATAGAAAGAAACACAGCTGGCTACTGGGAAGTGAGGTAATTTGTTCCTCAAATGTTCCT
Source organism: Lemur catta (assembly GCF_020740605.2). Taxonomy (NCBI): domain Eukaryota; kingdom Metazoa; phylum Chordata; class Mammalia; order Primates; family Lemuridae; genus Lemur; species Lemur catta. The sequence goes on from NC_059134.1 coordinate 59,248,081, forward strand.
TTTTTACAGCATGTTCTTGTGTAATATATTAACTAATATTTTTCTTTTTTGAAGTTTGTGGAATATTTTCTTTGTGGTTTGGATGAGGAAGAATGAGTACAATGTGTCATAGTAGAAGAGAGAACAAATGTCAATCTAATGACTTTAAAAGCTTAATAAGACTAGGACCTTATTTCTAGACAGATGTTTATCATCAGTGGAAGCTAAACATATATGGACTAGTTGATAATTAGGCAAAGTAATAAAAGCTAAACATCTTTCTATATGACAGAGAGCTAGAAAATATAATTTGATGTATCTTTTGCAGAATTTTTTAGTCAAGTGAAGGGAAAAACATTATTGGTGTCCAAGTCCTTTTTTATTGATACATAATTATATATATTTATGGGGTACATGTGATATTTTGATGCATTCATACAATGTGTAATGATCAAATCAAGGTAATTGGAATATCCATTACCTCAAACATTTATCATTTCTTGGTGTTGGGAATATTCCAAACCTTTTCTTCTAGCTATTTTGAAATATACAATAAATTATTATTAACTGTAGTCACCCTGCTGTGCTATCAAACACTAGAATGCATTTCTTCTAACTGTATTTTGGTAGCTATTAACCAACCTATCATCATTCTCTCCCCCTACCATTCTCAATCTCTGGGAACCACCATTCTCCTCTCTACTGCTGGGTAGAGATCCACAAGAAAGGAAATGATTATGTTGAAGAGATACTTGCACAGCCCTATTTAATGCAGCACTATTGACAATAACAAAGATATGGAATCAACCTAAGTGTCCATCAGTAGATGAATGGATAAAGAAAATGTGCTTTATATACACAATGAAATATTATTCAGCCATAAAAAAATAAAATCCTGTCATTTGCAGCAACATGGATGAGCCAAGAGGACATTATGTTAAGTGAAATAAGCCAAGGACAGAAAGCCAAATCCTATTATGGCTTTCCTGACTGAGCATTAATTATTCCAAAAGGCTTCCTCATTCATATGTAGATTGTATAACTCATCTTTTTGATTTTGAGTCCAGTTGTGGCTTTTCTGGTTTCTCTGCCATCTCTCTAAGCTGTTGTACTTCTGATTCACCTAGTAATGTTTGTTCACTTAAGTAAGTTAGCATGAAAGTCCCCAGATCTCAAGCTTCTCTCTGCTTCTCTAGTTTTACATCCTCTTTCTTTACATCCTCTTTCCTGGAGAGAGTAATCATTTGGCCCAATTCTATAAATATTGTATGATTCTCTTATCTATTTATAGTCTTGCCATTATAATTATCCATTTGTGTGCCTTCCCCATTGCTACCTGTGACTATTTAAATTAATTAAAAATAAATAATTTTTAAAATTCTGTTCCTTAGTTACAATAGCCACATTTATGGTGCTCAAAAGCTACATGCAGCTGGTGGCTACTGTATTGGACAGTGCAGATATGGAGTATTTTCATCATCTCAAGTTCTGTTAGACAGTGGTACTCTAAAGCTTATTTAGTTTTTACTTGTTACTATGGTTTGAATGTGTCCCCCAAAATTCCTGTGTTGGAAACTTAATCCCCAATGCAACAGTGTTGAGAAGTGGGACCTTTAAGAAGTATGTAGATCATGAGGGCTCTGCCTTCATGAATGGATTGCTGCTGTTATTGTAGGAATGGGTTAGTGATCATGGGAGTGGGTTCCTGATAAAAGGATGAGTTCGGCCCCTTTCCCCTTTCTTTCTTTGACTCTCTTTCCCTCACACCCTCCATCATGGGATGATGTAGCATGAAGACCCTCTCTAGGCCCCTAGACCTTCCCAGCCTCCAGAACTGTTAGCCAGATAAACTTATGTTGTTTATATAACAGATTACCCAGTTATAGCAACACAAAATGTACTAAGACATTTGTTATCCTCCATTCCCTACCCCCCCATCTGTTTTTATCAGCTCTGCTGGTCATTTTTCCCAATAACCATGGCCATGATTATATTCAGTTATTTCACAGTTAATTGCTTCTTCATTTGTACTCTAGACCTGCAGTCCCCAACCCCTGGGCCATGGCCCAGTACCGGTCTGCGGCCTGTTAGGAATGGGCCGAGTATTACCACCTGAGCTCTGCCCCATACCTGGTCTGTGGCAACATTGTCTTCCGTGAAACTTAGGAACCAGGCTTCACAGTAGGAGGTGAGTGGCAAGTGATAGAGTGAAGCTTCATCTGTGTTTACAGCTGCTCTCCAATGCTTGCACCATCACCTGAGCCCTGTCTCCACACACTCCCACACACTCCTCCCATGGAAAATTTCTCTTCACGAACCTGGTGCCAAGAAGGTTGGAGACCATGCTTTAGACCTTTACTTGTAACTTGTTATAGAGCAGAAGTTGGCAAACATTTTCTGTGAAGGGCTAAACAGTAAATATTTTAGGCTTCTCTTTTGCAGCTGCTTACTTTTGCTGTTGTAGTACAGCTGTTGACAATACATGAACAGATGAATGTGGCTGTGTTCAAGTAAATCTTCATTTATTTAATGTAAAACTAGGTGAGAGCTGGATTTGGTCTGGAGGCCTAAGTTTGTTCACTGTTGATAGAGAACTTTAAAACTTATGAAATTTTCTAACTGTATAAATATGCTCAAAGAATAGTAAAATAAACACCCATTTACTCACCACTAAGCTTCACAAATGAAACATTCCTAGTACAATGGAAACTGCCCATGTGATTCCTCCAAAAACACCTCCCTGTCATCTACCACATTGTAACCATTACTCTGACAATAGATGGTATCGTCTTAGATGGTGTTGTACCCTATAATATTCTGCAATTTGCTTTTTTCCCCACTCAACATTATATTTGTTGAATTTCATTTACATGGATTTTTAGCTTTGGTTTATTTTTATCTTCGCCATATAGTATTTCATTGTGTATATATTACAAGTAACTTACCGATTTGCTTAATGGAAATTTAGTTTATTGGTTTACTGTTATAAACAATGCTGTTATCAGTGGTCTTGTACATGCTTCCTTGGTCTTGTACACTTGTATAAGAGATTCTTAAGGGAATCTACCTAGAAGTGGTATGTGTTAGGAGATTTACAAAAGAATGCCATATTTTGTTATAGTACCTTTTATTTTACCTTTCAACATTGTTTGCATGTCATTTTAAACTCAGGAAGCATTTGAGTTTGTCCTAGGTGATAGGCACTTGGTGATATAGAGATAAATTGGACATGATCCATACTAGCAGTGAGCCAGGAACAAGGGATTATAATTCTCTGGAGCAGCCCCCAAAGAGCTTATGAAATATGTGGTAATAGATCCTTTCCCTGCTGTATTGGTTATATTATGATTGGCTCCCTGTGACACAGAAAGAGAAGATTAGGATGCTTCTTGCCAATCCTTAGTAAACTTCTAAAGCAATGATTTTAAAACATTTTTAGCAGTTGAACAACTTGTTAAAACAAATTCCTACAAAGAATCTTTATATATAAAGCCCAAAAAAGGGAAGTTATTTGGTTAAAGCTTATGAACCTGTTTCCTGTTAGTGTGAAAACAGGAAGTCAGTCGATTTAAAACATGAATGGGATTCAACATGCCTTTACCGGCTTGGTAATGGACAGATTCATGTGCAAAGGACCTAAGAGCAACCTCTAGGAGCTGGCCTACAGGGTCATTTTTTTTTTTTTTTCTTTTGAGACAGAGTCTCACTCTGTTGCACGAGCTAGAGTGCCCTGGTGTCAGCCTAGCAATTCTTCTGCCTCAGCCTCCTGAGTAGCTGGGACTACAGGCATGCACCACCATGCCCGACTAATTTTTTTTTTCTATTTATTTTTAGTTGTCCAGCTAATTTCTGTCTTTCTTTCTTTTTTTTTTTTTAGTATAGACAGAGTCTCTTTCTTGCTCAGGCTGGTCTCAAACTCCTGAGCTCAAACAATCCACCTGCCTCGGCCTCCCAGAGTGCTGGGATTACAGGCGTGAGCCACTGTGTCCGGCCCTGTTAATGTGTTTTCCCCACTCCCCACACCTGCCTGGTCCACCTTCTACTTCTTTCCCTTGGTTCCTAAAGCATTAAGCTGAATACTAGGGCTCCTTGAAATATAGTTTGGAAACAAATGTTCTAAGACAATGTTTTCCAGCTAGCAAATTTTTTATAGAATTCTAAGCTTTACCTAAATGATCTTCATTCTAGACGTTTTCGAAGTAATCTCTTAAAAATGTAAATAAGAACATGGTAATCTATTGACACCCTTCAGTGAACAGGTATAACAGGCAATTGAATAGTCTAGTTTGAGAGCTAATTAGTGTCTTCAGCTGGGGAATGAACAATAAGTGAGGGATACTGAAGCAGAAAATGCATAAAATTATTCATGAGAGTAATGTATAGGGTGACAAGAGTTTTAAGGGGAAAACTTTAAAGAAACCAACTCTTTCTTTTTAAATTAACTTTATTGAGGTATAATTAACATACAATAAAATGCATCTATTTTATGTATAAGGTTGGTTGAATTTTGACAAATGTGTATAACCATGTAATCCCAATCAATATTTAGAATATTTCCATCCTCCCTAAACTCTCTCTTGTCTCTTTGCAGTTATATTTGGTTTCTGTTGCTATGTAACAAATCACCACAAACTTAGAGGTTTTAAACTACCTGCCATTTATCATCTCACAGTTCTGTAGGTCAAAAGTTCAGGTGGACTTACCTGGGTTTTCTGCTTAGGGTCTTCAAAGGCCGAAATCAAAGTGTTTCTCAGGCTGTGTTCTCATCTGGAGGTTCTAGTGAAGAGGCCACTTCCAAGGTCATTCAGGTTGTTGACAGAATCCAGTTCCTTGTGGTCATAGAAAGAAACAGTTCCTTGTTTTCTTGCTGGCTGTAGGCCAGGGTCATTCTCAGCTCGTAGAGGTTGCTCTCAGGTCCTTTGCACATGACTCTGTCCATTACCAAGCCAGCAAAGGCATGTTGAATCCCATCCGTGTTTTGAATCTCTGACTTCTTCTTTTGCTACTAGCTGTAGAAAACTCTCTGCTTTCAAAGGGCTCATATGATTAGGATAAGCCCACCAAGATAATCTCCCATTTGCCATTTAGCATAACATAATTACAGGAATGATATCTCATCATATTCATGTGTTCTACCCACACTTAAAGAAGAGGGGATTTTACAAGGTCAAGAGTCATTGGGATCATTTTATAATTCTGCCTACTTCAGCAGTCTTGCACACATTTTGTTAAATTTATTCCTAAGTATTTCATATTTTTGCTGTTACTATACCTGTTATATTTGAATTCTACCATTTAATTCTTTTTATTAATATATAGAAATACAATTGGTTTTTATATATTGACCTGTTCTAGTTACTATGTTAGTCTGCATGACAAATTACTGCAAAGCTTAGCGGCTTAAAACAATAACATTAAGTTTGCTCTCAAATCTATTCTTCAAGCAGGGCTCAGTAGGGATAACTTGTCTCCATACCAATCCACATCAACTAGAAAAACTCAAAGGCTAAAGGCTGAATTCTGAGAACTTACCTTTTCATATATTGGTGATTGATACTGCTTATTCATGGAGACCTTGTTGGGGTTATCTGCTGGAGTTTCTGCACTTGGCATCTCCCTGTCACTTGGGCTTCCTCACAATGTTCTGGTTGGGTTCCAAAGGCAAATATGAGGGGTAAGTGGAAGTGGAATGCATGCCAGTCACAAGCAGTATCACCTTACATGAAATAGTCTCAGAGGTTACATAGTGTCCCTCCCTCCTTGCCTTCCTTCCTTTCTTAATTTTTTTTAAAACTAGGAGTGCTTAGCAGTGAAGAATATAATGACCAGTATTGCAGTTTAGTGCCCAGTGCCATGGCCTGAATTCAGGCCAAGGTGTCCACAGTTTCACCCACCATTGCTTTTGTATCATTGGTGTAAATGTGAACACAGTGGAAAAAAGAAATAACATCTTAGTATTGATTTAAAAAATAGTTTTGACTTAACAACCCCCCTGAAAGGGTCTCAGAGACCTCTAAGAGCTTGCAGATTACATTTTGGAAAACTTTGATTTAAAATGTGAAAAGAAGGCCAGACAGGGTGGCTCACACCTGTAATCCTAGCACTTTGGGAGGCTGGGGCTGGCGGATCATTTGAGCTCAGGAGTTCAAGACCAGCCTGAACAAGAGCGAGACCCTGTCTCTACTAAAAAATAGAAAGAAATTAGCTGGACAACTAAAAATATATAGAAAAAATTAGCCGGGCATGGTGGCACATGCCTGTAGTCCCAGCTACTCAGGAGGCTGAGGCAGTAGGATTGCTTGAGCCCAGGAGTTTGAGATTGCTGTGAACTAGGCTGATGCCACGGCACTCTAGCCCAGGCAACAGAGTGAGACTCTGTCTCAAAAAAAAAAAAAAATTAAAAGAACAATTGTAGATGAAAACTTGACATCAGAAAGCTTGTAACTTTTATTTTCTTTATTCTTTAAAGAATAAAGTGCCTCTTTACCTTTAAAGAATAAAGTATCTTGTAAGTGCCTCTTTACCAAAGAAGTAAGATGAATGCTTTGTGAATCATGGCCGTCAGAGACCCTAAAAACTAGAAGTAGAGCTAAGACATCCACACAAATAACTATAATCTAAAAGCATGTAATAGTAATAGTCATCATTTATTGAGCTATTTCATATACTTTACCTTCACGTTATCTCATTTAATCATCAAAACAACCCTATATGTGCATGAATTGCTCCCTTCCAATCATGTGTTTCTATGAATGCAAGTGGTACAAATAGCTTTAGGCCACAGATGTCACCAGAATGTAAGCTTCCTGGGAGCACATACTTTGTTTTGTCCCCTGTTATATACATAGCACCTGAAATTGGTGTTGAATTAATGAGAGAGGAGAAGTTGCAGTGGTCTTCTTTTTCATGGAGGTCTTTTCTTCATAGAGCAATTAGCATCTCAGCCAGGCTTTGTACAATGAGTAGGATAGCAGCAGGCTGTGGTGGCAGAGGGTGGGATTTCATAGAGATGAGCTCTTAGGAGAAGGGGAGTGAAAGTGATGTACAGGAGAAACCACTGGCTCCTCTGGTCTAGAAGAGAGGCGTGATAGTACTTGCTAGGAGTGCGGGCAATAGATTTTTTTAAATGGGATTGAAAAAAAATTATTTGACCTTGAAGAAAGAATTCTAAAATTCCAGTAAAGTAGCTTTTTTTTTAACCAAGCAGGTTTAAGTGTGAATATATGGTTATTTATTATCTTAGTTTTCAGTGCAGTTTTCTATAAAGTATGATATTTTTCCATTAGATTTTATTATTGTAGAGTTTTTTGTATATAAGGCCATTTTCATACATTAGAAATGGCAAATTATTTTTACTTACTGGATTGTAGCTATTAGGTTTTGGCAATCTTCCTAGATTCTGTAACATTTATTGTTGGTTAAAAACTTAAGGCAGTGGATACTGCTAGCATTTGCTTTGGGGTTAAGAAAGGAAGTGGGGGCTGGGCATGGTGGCTCATGCCTGTAATCCCAGCACTTGGGGAGGCCAAGGCAGGAGGATCGCTTGAGGCCAGGAGTTCGAGACCAGCCTAGTGAGACCGGCAACATAGTGAGACCTGAGAGCCCCATCTCTGCAAAAAATTTTTTAAATTAGCCAGGCATGGTGATGCACACCTGTAGTCCTAGCTATTTGTGAGGTGCAGGTAGAAGGATCATTTGAGCCCAAGAATTGGAGGTTGCAGTAATTGTACCACTGTATTCCAGCCTGGGCAACAGAGTGAGACCCTGTCTCAAGAAAAAAAAGGGAAAAAAAGGAAGTGGTATATGAATAGATACAATCTTTAACATTCTTAGCCATTTGTGGCTTTAGCAAGTTTTCTTGGTTTATCAGCCATTTATCACCTCTCTCTATTGTTTTTCAAACCATTTTGAAAAGGCAAATAGCATTTATTTTTCCAGTATTCCAGTGCCTGTTAATTATGGTTTTCAGGGTGATGTAATGATGTCACAAAATACAGTAGAGATTATGTTCTGTCATTGAGGTGTTTAGTCACAGTTTAAGATAGTCCCTGACCACAGACAAGGGTTTTTCTGAGCACAGTGCCTAATTCCTGTAATGAGGGTCAGGCCTCACTATGTGATTTGGTCGTGTTTTACCCAGCATGACCAATGTGTAGGTTTAAATTTCATTCAGTTAAAGCATTTCGACCTAAGAATTTAACTTCTTTATAATAAATAACATGGTATAGAGTTTGCAGAACTCCATTCTCAGATACGGCTTTGTAATTTCTAACTTAATTGCATGTCAAGACGTTTGAATTGTTTTCTTATTAAATTAACTAGTCAAAATGTGCCATATTTCCTTGATTCTAAGATTCGAGCTTTTTTCCTAATCTTTTAATGTTTTTTAAATCAGCGATGCTTCTTGTATTCTGTGGTGTCTTAAAGCAAAGGGAAGATAATTTTGCCTAAATTTCCACTTTGTACAAGACACAGAGCAAGAAGTAAAGAAATAAGACAAAGACTGGTCTTTTGCCTCTTTCTGCCTTGTCCTGTGTTTCCCTTTTTCTCTCTCTCAGACATGCACTCTAAAAAGTTGACTGACAATACAAGGTGGTAAAACCTAACTGCCAATTAGCTATTCTACACAATTCATTAATCTGATTTTTATTCCAGATATAAATAACTCAAAGCCAAATTAAATGAAATGAAATCATTCTAACATGATCCAAGAAGGACAAAGTCTGTAGATGAAGATAATAAGCATTAGGATGCAGCTCATTCTCTCATAAGGTTTTTGAAGGGAGTAAGTAGACTGTTATCATTGAATTTGTCATTCTACACCAGAGAGTTTAAGTATTAATTTAGTCCTAACAACAAGGATGAGGCCCCTGGGGTTCAAGAAAATCAGCCGCCTAAGTGATACCCCAGGTATACTATTTTAAATTGATTTCAAAGAAAATCTATATAAAAGGAGGTAATATATGTATGTGTGTGTGTGTGTGTGTGTGTGTGTGTGTGTGTATAACAAAAACCATGTTTTTCATGTAAGATGAATCTTGGACGAAGCCTTAATATTATTACTTTTCAATATTTGAAGGGAAGAATAGCTGGCTTTTGTTTTTGTTTTGGTTACCAGTTTGCAGAAATATCTTTTAACATTACTATAACAAAACCATTAAAGCATCAAGGAGAAGTGTTGGCCAGAAAATGAAAGTTGGGCACTTAGAAGCGCACTGCCGGATCTCTGGAGTGAGGATGACTGGTCAAAAGCATCCTGACTTCTGTAAGCAGGCCTTGTGCTCGGAGAGTAGTTCGAGGCCTTTAATCCTGACAAGAACAGTAGAAAGTTTCCAGGGTTTTCTGGAATTCCGTATTAGTACTATCATTTTGGAAATCAGAATAACCCCCCATTTATGAAAATTGTAATTTATCATCTATCAGTTTAATTGGAAATAAATATTATTTGCAAGGATTCCCATTAAGGACTCCCCACTGAGATACCTGTGCCAGTTATTCTAATCCTGCCTGTTGCAATCTCTGCCCTAGTTGATCTTCATGGATTATCTTTCAATGACACATCAAGACATAACTACATATAAGATAGCACATCTGACAAATGACCTCTGGAGAGGAGTAGCCCTTTTGAACAAAAGCTTAGGACCATCTGAAGGGGTATTTTCTAGCAGCATTATAAATTAGTTTCAATTCAAAAGACAGAGCTCTCTGTGTTAAGAACAGAGTACTAGGTTATATAAGTCTTTTTGTTTATTCAGAAAGTAATTTTGGAACCCAGGCACAGTGTCGCATGCCTGTAGTCCTAGCTACTCAGGAAGCTGAGGTGGGAGGATCAGGAGTTCGAGGCTGCTGTGAGCTATGACAGCGCCACTGCACTTCTACTTGGGCAACAGAGTGAGACTCTGTCTCTTAAAAAAATAATAAAATTTTAGAGCATCTATATTGTACCCTGCTTAAAACTTTTAGTTAGTTCTTATTGCTCTGATGATGAAATTGGAAAACCTCAAGATAACTTACAAGGCCCTGTGTGCTCTGTTCTCTCCCTACCTCTTTTTTTTTTGATTTACAAATAATTCACATGCCATAAAATTTACCATTTGAAGATGTACAATTGGTGGTTTTTAGTATATTTACAAGGTTGTACAGCTATCACCACTATCTCATTCCAGAACATTTCCAACATCCCCAAAAGAAACCCCATTAGCAGTCATTCCCTGTCCTCCCTACTGCCCAGCTCCTGGCAACCACTAATCTGCTTTCTGTCCCTATGGATTTTCCTCTTCCTGACATTTCATATAAATGGAATTATACAATATATGGCCATTTTGTGTCTGCCTTCTTTCACTTAGCATTGCATTTTCAAGGTTCATTCATGTTGTAACATGTATCAGTACTTCATTATTTTTTATAGCTGAGTAATAGTTCATTGTATGGATATACCACATTTTGTTTATCCATTCATCAGTTGATGTACATTTGGGTTGTTTCTCCTTTTTGGTTATTATCTGCCTATCTCTTTATCCTCATCTCATATATCTCCCACCTCACTCTCCGCATTTTAGTGGCTCTCTCCTAAACCAGGGTCTATGCACATATTGTTCCCACTGCCAAAACAATCCCTCCCCCACTATCCCCATTTACTTTCTTTACTCTTAATCAGGTTCACATCTCAGTTCAAATCTACTGCTTTAGGGAAGCCTTCCCCAAACTATTTAATATATTGAATTCTATTAGATATTCTTCTAGCATCAGGTTTCTTTCGTTCAAAATATTCCTCTTAATTTGTAATTATATACTTGATTGTATTGTCTCTTTGCATTCCCCTCTTACCCCTAGTATACTATAAACTTCATGAAAGCAAAATTGTGTGTTTTCTGCTCACCATTATGTCCCTGGAGCCTAGCATAGTATCCTAAACATAGATCTGTTATATGTATTAATGTATGAATCTGTTTGCAGTGTTAAATACTAGGGACAGAAAAATGAAAAAGCACAGTGTCTACATAGAGCTTACAATGAAGTAAAGCAGACAAGTAAGCAATTATTTTGCAATAAGAAATGCTGTAATGGCAGTAAATACAAATGTAATGAGAACATAGGAAATGGAAGGAAAGTCAATAAAGGCTTTATAGAAGTAGTTTTTAAGTTAAGACTTATTTTGTCTCACCTGGTAGAATATAAGGCCTTGAAGGGAAGAACCATGTGATGTTTACTACTGTTTTACTGCATAGAAGAGTGTTCAGTAAAAATTCATAGAATTGAATCAAATTCAGTTTTCCTGGAAGACAGGCAAATTGAGAACATTCCAATTATAGAAACAACATTAATTCTGGACTACAAATATAAGTAGTTCAGTATCTCTATTGTATAGTGTTTAGTAGGGGTGTAGCAAGAAATGGGGTTTACAACCAAGAGTTTGAGACCAGCCTGAGCAAGAGCAAGACCCCGTCTCTACAAAAAAATAGAAAAATTAGCCAGGCATGGTGGTGCACACCTGTAGTCCCAGCTACTTGGGAGGCTGAAGCAGGAGGATCGCTTTAACCCAGGAGTTTGAGGTTTCAGTGAGCTATGATGACACCACTGCACTCTAGCCCAGGCAACAGAGCAAGACCATGTCTGAAAAAAAAAGAAGTGAAATACTGATCTGATTGAGATTAGTACCCATAAAAAAGAGGCCCAAGAGATACCCCTTACCCCTTCCACCATGTGAGAGGACACTGTGAGAAGGCACTGTGAACCAGGGAATGGGCCCTCACCAGACACTGAATCTGCTGTTGCCTTAATCTTGGACTTTGTAGCCTCCAGAACTGTAAAAAAATAAATTCCTGTTGATTATATACCACTCAGTTTATATTTTTTTGTTATAGCAGCCTGAACAGCTTGAGACAGATAGTAAGTATTTTGTGGAGAGACTATGCCAATATCCTGTTCCTCATCAGACTTCCATCTACCAACCATTGCATACTTTTCCCATACCTTACCTTATGCATCTCTTCTATCTAACTGTTTGTGTGTATCTTTATAATATTCTCTATAATAAATGGGTAGGCATGAATGAAGTGTTTGCCTGAGTTCTGTGAGTTGCTTTAGCAAATTGATTGAACCCAAGGAAGAGGACATAGGAACCCTGATTGTTATAGCTGGTCAGTCAGAAGTATAGAGGTCACAACTTGGGGCTTCCAACTGGCATCTGAAGTAGGAAGCAGTCTTGTGGGACTGAACTCTTAACCCGTGGAATCTGATGCTGTCTTCAGGAAAATAGTGTCAGAATTGAATTGAATTAGAGGATACCCAGCTGATGTCTGGTGGAGAATTGTTTGGTCTGTAGGGAAAACCTCCCACACATCTGGTGTCAGAAGTGTTGAGTGGTGAGTGAGAATAGGAAAAACACTGTGGTTTTTTCCTATCTCTATTATATATACATCCTGCTGTATATATTTCTATATCTGTGTGTTTGCATATGTATAGATGTAAATTCACATTGAAACGTCCAATTCCAATCCAATACTTAAGGCTTCTTTCTAGCCTTCCGCCTTTCTATATGTGTGTTTCACAATGGTAAATTTGGCTTCCACCATCCTAATTATATTTACGTATTTGCTCAATCTTTTTGTATATCTCCTGACCACCCTGGTTACCTACTCAGGCTTTGAATTTCCCCTCCCAAACTTGCTACTCTTTTGATCTTCCCAATCTCAGTAATGGCACCTACATCTTTTTTTTTTTTTTTTTTTTTTGTGAGACAGAGTGTCGCTTTGTTGCCCTGGCTAGAGTGAGTGCCGTGGTGTCAGGCTAGCTCACAGCAACCTCAAACTCCTGGGCTTAAGCGATCCTACTGCCTCAGCCTCCCGAGTAGCTGGGACTACAGGCATGCGCCACCATGCCTGGCTAATTTTTTTTTTCTATATATATTTTAGTTGGCCTGATAATTTCTTTCTATTCTTTTTAGTAGAGACAGGATCTCACTCTTGCTCAGGCTGGTCTCGAACTCCTGACCTCTAGCGATCCACCTGCCTCGGCCTCCCAGGGTGCTAGGATTACAGGCGTGAGCCACCGTGCCCAGCCGGCACCTACATCTTTACAGTTGCTCAGGCTAGATGTCTTATTGTCATCCTTGTTGCTCCACTGCAAACCCCAAATCCATCCCATCAGTAATTCCTTTAAATGGAATTATTAAATGGAACCATTTTTCCCCACCTCCACTGCTATCATTATAATCCAAAACACTATTATCTTTGCATGTACTTTAGCAAAAGTCTTCTAATTGGCTGTCTGCTCCTTACCTACCTTTAATATCTGTTTTCTACACGATAGTCAAAGTGATCCTTTTAAAACCTAAATCAGATTATGTTATTTTTTTACTCAAAACCTGCTAGTAGCTTCTCTTCTCATACAGTTTAAAATGCAAAATTCTGATCGGGATCCTCTGTTATCTACCGCTTTTCCCTCACTGTAATTTAACCATTAATGTTCCACATCAAGCACACTCTTACCTCAGGAACTTTGCACTTGCTGTTTCCTCAAGCAAGCTCTTCTGCCACCAATCCACATTAACTTAGCATCTGCTCACTCCATTTGGGTCTTTTTGCTCAAATCTGACTTCATGAGTGAAGCCTTCCCTGACTACCCAATATAAGATACCATCTTTTCTTCACTCTCTATTCCTTTACCTTGTATATGTTTATTGTATTTATTACAAACTCATGTAAAACTTCTTTTATTAAGAGCAAGAGTTTTTGTCTTTTTTTCTCATGTAATATCTCCAGCATCTAGAATAATGTCTGACAAATAATAGGCTCTTGATAAATATTTGCTGAATGACATTTTGTGAATTCATGTTTAATAAATTCATTTGGTCGAAATTGATTTGGGTGATATATTTGGCAGTATCTTTTATGAAACTGTAAATTAGATAGATGTTTTATTTGTTTTACAAGGAGAATTAACTCAACTGGCCTTGAGAGTTTACTTTCCACATGTAGATGTTTTAGAAATTAGAGATCTTTTGAAAGAGAAGCTGTTAGTAGAATTGGTGGGAAGTGTACTTATTACCAGCCATATGTTCTGGAGATCTAAGATATGGAAATTACCTTGTTGCCTAAGTTTCTGATGCTTGCCATCTTTTCTCAAGACCATTTCTCAAAGAATTTTCTTCTTCCTAACTATAACCTTTCTTTCTGACCCAACACTATTAGATATCTCCTGTTTTCTGGCATATTTTATTTTCTGATGAATACCATATTTTATTTCAATTTCTATTGGAATACAATAATTTTATAAGTTCTCCTTATTTTTTCCACTTTCAGTAACAAAACTTTTGAAAGTTGAAGTGTGTTAGAACCAGTGGAGGAGTAGTTGTATTTGTTTTAAGATAATCTGAGGCTTTAGAGAGGGTGAACTATTAACCTTGAGAAAAAGCAGATAATTCTATCAAGAAAGCCTTCTTCTAGGAGTAGACTTTCATTGCTTTATTGTATTTCTTAACCTGTGAGATCCTGTTTCTTCAGCTATGGAAATAAAGCTAACAACATCCTTTTCATTAGTTGTAAATAGGTATAAGTGCCTGGCACATAGTAGGTGTTCTCTAAATATTCATTCTCTTTCTATCTTCTCTCATCTTCCACTAATCAATATAACTTAATGTCCCATCTTTATCAGTAATTTTTTGTGTATCTTAACCAAATTTTCTTACCAAAATAGTTGGTGAACACAAGTAAACAAAAAATTATATGGAAATGTTTTTCCTCTAAAAATACTGAAGGCTAATATTAGATTAGTATTTTCCCTTATGGGCCATATTTATCTTTCTGGCATTAAAACAGAGAAGAGAGAGTTGCTTCATCTGAGTGACCAACCAAGACCCATATAAATTAAAGTACACAGGGAGTTTCCAAGCATTAAAACTTGTGGGTGCTGTTCCTCCCTAACTTTATCTTCATTTGGTAAGACATGCACAAACATACCATGAAGCTTTGGGGACTTTTTTGGTTCTTACCAAAAATAAAAATGCTCTAAAGTGTGCCTGTTGAGAGTGCCAACAGCATATGGATTCTAAGAGTTATCTTTTAAGTGAAAGAAAGAGTGTGGCTGTTATAGTATTCTTGTAAAACAGTATTTTCCCTAAGCTTTATGGGAGTAAGAACTTTTTCTGCTATACTGAACTCTAGCCTCATTTCCTCAGCAAGCATGACTGATTTCAGTTAGATATTAGGAACTTATAAAGAGACCATGAAAAGGTAGAGTTCAAATAATTGGGAAAATCACATTTATTAAAGTAGTGATGTTGAGACTCTTTAGAAAAAGAAAACTTTTGGTCCTTACAGCATACCAGGTCCAAGTAAATTATAGGTTTATTAAAGAGAGATGTAGTAGAGAAAAACATGGGTGAATGTTTATCTGTTCTTAGTGAAGCAATGAGATTTTTAAGTATTCTAGCAAAGGCAAGCACTAGATAGAAAAATGGTGATATATTTGACAATCCCAAATTTTAAAAATGTATAATAATAGTAACAATAACAATAGCTAACATTTGTTGAACTAATAATAGTGCCAAGCCTTGTAGTAAGTGAGTTACGTATAACTCAGAGTCCCAAGGTTGAGAAACTCTGCCCTAGAGCTACAGTCTTGAACCCTAGTCTGCCTTCCATGTTCTCGCCAGATGTTTTGCCATGGTATAAAAAATACTGCTAGCTTCCCAATCTGCAGCATCTGTTTCCTCACTGCCTTGCAACTCTACCATTTATCAGATGCCACCATTATTAGTTTTTTTGTTACAGCAACGTCCCACTATAAGATACTAATTCTGTATTAATTAGGATAAAAGCTAAAGAACTAAAATAGAAACCCAAAATGCAATGGCTCACACAAGATATATGTTAATTATTTCTCATGCAATAATTCACGGTAGATAAGCAGGTTCTGCCTCATTAAGTTATTCAAGGACCCAGGTAGCAGGGTGGCTCTACCACTTTCTGTCATCATGGCCTGGTTAAACCTTAGTCATTGGCTTAGTAGGGTTCTGGCCAGTGAGTAGGGGAAAGAAAGCATGGAGAAGACACACCTGTTCTCTTAAGATCTAGTTCTGAAAGTGGCATTTATTACTTTTGCTCACATTGTATTAGAATGTAATCACATGGCCATACCTAACAGCAGAGGAGGCTAAGAATTGCATTCTCACACTATATACCCAGAAAGAAAGGGAGAACAGATTTTTGTGGACAACAACAAATAGTTTCCACCACAACCACTATTTGTGCTGCCTCTAAATATCCGATAAGCCAAATGATAACATGGGAGTTAAAGTGTTCTTATAAATCAATAAGAAAAATAAAAATTACACCCCCAAGGTGGCTCATTTCTGTAATCTCAGAAGTTTGGGAGGTCAAGGTGGAAAGATTGCTTGAGGCCAGGAGTTTGATACCAGCCTGGGCAATATAGCAAAATCCTGTCTCTACAAATAATAAAAAAAAATTAGCCAGGCATGGTGGTGTGTACCTATAGCCCCAGCTCCTTGGGAGGCTGAGATGGGAGGATCACTTGAGTCCAGGAGTTTGGGGCTGCAGTGAGTTACGATCATGCCACTGCACTCTAGCCTGGGTGACAGAACAAGGTCCTTCCTCAAAAAAAAAAAAAAAAAATCCTAAAAAAGAAATAAGGAAAAGCTACAAATTCAGTTTAAAAAAGAAATGCAAAAGAATAGTGATTGTATATCAATGGTCAATTGATTTTTGACCAAAGTACCAAAAGAGTTCAATGGAGGAGAGAATAGTCTTTCAACAAATGATGCTGGTACAGTTGCATATCCATATGCAAAAAAGAATGAAATTGGACCTCTACCTCACACCATATGTAAAAATTAATTCAAAATGGATCAAAGACCTAAATGTAAGAACTCAAACTATAAAACTCGTAGAAGGCAAAAAATGTAATTCTGTGTGACCTTAGAATAGGCAGTAGTTTCTTAGATATCACCAAAAGCATAAGCAACAAAAGAAAAAATAGATTGCATATTTTGAAATGTCTGCATATCAAAGGAATCTATAAAGAGAATGAAAATACAAACTATAGAATCAGAGAAAATATTTATAAATTATATATCTGATAAGGATCTGATGTCCAGAATATGTAAAGAAGCTTTACAACTTAGCAATAAAAAAAAATAACCTGATTTTTTTAAAGGGCAAAGAATTTTAATAGACTTTTTTCCAAAGAAGACATGAAAAGATGCTTAACACCATTAGTTGTTAGGAAAATGTAAATGAAGACCACAATGAAATACCACTTCATACCCAGTAGGATGGCTAGAATTTAAAAACAAAACAAAACAAAAAACACAGAATAACAAGTGTTGGTAAGAACATGAAAAAAATTGGTTGAGAATGTAAAATGATGCAGCTACTGTGGAAAAACAGTTCAGTGGTTTCTCAAACTGTTAAACAGAATTACCATATGACCTACAAACTCCACTCTTAGGTAGAGAATTGGAAACAGGCATTCAGACAAACTGTACACAAATATTTATAGCAGCATTATTCATAATAGTCAAAAAGTGGAAACAACTCATGTTCATCAGCTGATGAATGGATAAACAAAACAAACATGGTATACCTATACAATGGAATGTTATTCAGCCTTAAAATGACATGTAGTACTCATTCATGCTACAACATGGATAGACCTTGAAAACACCATGTTAAATAAAAGAAGCCAGACACAAAAGACTATAATATTGTATGATTCCTTTTATATGAAATGTCCAGAGTAGGCAAATCCATAAAGGCAGAAAGTAGATGAGTGGTTTCTAGGTGCTGGGGTGGGGGGAAATGGTATTACTACAGCTTAATGGGTGTGAGGTTTCTATTTGAGGTGATGGGAATGTTCTAGAATTAGATAGTAGTGATGGTTACATAACTTTGTGAACATGCTAAAAGCCACTGCACTGTATACTTTAAAATGATGAACTTTATATTGTGACTAATATCACAAATATAAACAAATTAAAAGACTAGTAACTGCGAAAATCCACTATCCCACCAATAATGAAAGAAATGGAAATTATAACAATGTTAATGTTAATTGTATCCATCAAAATGGCAAGTTAAAATTTTGTGAATACATTCATATTCTGTTGTTGAGAGTGTAAATTAATACAGTTGTTTTGGAGGGCTTATTGGTAATATATATCAAATGCCTTAACATAAACTATACTTTGCTGTGGCAATTACATTCTAGGAATTTATTCTGAAATAAATAGATATCTGTGAAAGTATTTGTCTACATGCGTGATGATTATAATGGGCTTGAAAATTGAAAGCAACTAACATGTTCAAAAATAATACATTCAGTCATTTGAAGTAATCAAAATCTTGGTAATAATCAATAGATAATTTATGATATATCCATGTTATGTCATAAAAATTATGTTGTGCAGGGTTATAACATTATATTGCCATGAGAAATGTTAACACTATATTAACTGATTAGAATGGGGATCATAAATGATATGTAAAATAGATTTCTAAATTTGTTTTTAAAGTCTATTTTATAAGTATATGTTCACATATTTATATATATTTATATATATGGATAGTCATCAAATACTTGGAAGGGATTATCTAGATAGTGAGATTACCTGTGATTTTTGTTTTCTTTGGATTTTTTTTACACTGAACATGTATTACATCTATAATTAGAAAATTATGTTTTTAATATATATTTTTTTACTGTAGGGGTTTTGGCACACTGACTTTAATTTGTAATTAGGAAAATCTATGGACTAACTTTTGGGAGATTTCAAAGTAAGGGCTGTTCCAACAGAATGTGCTGGAGGGTGGGGGTTCTTATATGTCCATTAGGACCAGCAGTAGAGTTGTGTGATTATTAATCTTTTATTATGATCCTCTTTCGTGCTAGACTTGGTGACTATGTCTGATTAGTTCATTTGCATAGAACAAAATCTTGTGATCAATTGCTATGTGAGTCAAGTAAATACTGACGTTAGCTTTAGTTGTAGTCAGACAATTTACAGGTATGTATCACAGGTCAGAGGGGGCACTATGGGAAAAACCTCTTAAATTCTGCTCCTCTGCTGGACTTGGGCCTGGGTGTGAGTATGGAAGAGAAGAGCTCAAGCCTCTCTTGTGACACATTGTATTTCTTACCTAAGGGAAGTGTAAACAAATTTAAACATAAAACCTAGGTCTTCCACTAAATTTAAAGCTGTTAATTGAGGAATAAGATATATTGGAAAATGCTCAGGCCCCATTGATACCGCGTACCACCTAGGGATACCAGCAAGAAGATGTGGCTCCTTGATGTGGGACTTGTAAGCATCCATAACTATAAGAAATATGTTTCTTTTCTTTATAAATTAAAAAAAGAAAAGAAAAGAAAATGATCAGACTTTAGAATCATACAAACCTAAGTGTAAGTTCTATAATAATGCTGCCTTAACTGTGAGGGCGGATGAGGGGAGGGGCAGAAACCCACCTAACAGGTACAGTGAACACTATTTGGGTGATGGGCACATTTATTGCCCTGACGCAAGCTATGTAACGAAAATATTTGTAAGCCCTTAATATTTTGAAATTAAAAAAAAAAGTTCTAATACTGCCTCTTACCAGTTGTGTAATGTTGACCAAGTCTCTTAATGTGGGTAAAGGTTTAAAAAATTCTTTTCCCTTCTGCATGATAATTTGACCTTGTGTTAACTTTTTAACTCTGTTGTCCCAAAACATTATTGTTCCCCTAATGAGTTTTTTAAGACTTTTTTTCCCTAATTGCCCTCACCCATATGAAATGTTAACACCACATATATACTGTATATCTGTTCATATGCTGGGGCCCTTTGGAGGGCCACACGTTACTGTTAATATCTAAGAAACTTTCTCCCCCCAACCAATTTTTGACCCATTGATGGTTCTGTTTCCCCTGTTAGTAATTAATGCATGGTCTAGAGTCCTGATAAATGTGCTATGTCAAAAATGTTTAGTAAACTACATCCAATTAAAGACCTATAAATATTTTGTAAGAGACTACCATATTATTGAGTTTACCCCAGGACAGTCGCTCTAGTGACTGCATGTCCCTTTCAGGGACCGACCTGCAGTTTATACCTATAGCATTGCTATAAGAGATGTTGGCCCCTGTGGAGCATGTGGCTGTTAAACCAGAGTGACTCCCAAACTCACTGATGTGAGTCTCATTTTCTTGGACCCGAATCTCACCTGGAGCATAAAAATGGGGGCTGGGATGCAAGGAGACTAGCTCTTGGGTAGCTGTGTGCATACCCAAGATGCACAGATGACTGCGAAGACTATTCCCACAAAGAGGAACATCCGGTGCTGCCTTGTTGCCAGACTATCATTTTTGTCCTATATCTCTTTGAGTAGACTGGTGCCAAGTATGTCCTATAATAGTCTTGTGAGTATGAATGTGTAGTTGAGCCTGAGAAATTCCCCTGGGCATTATATTTAATATCTCAGGACTCAAGTTTCTTGGTCCATAAAGTGAGAATATTATCTACTTCACAGTGTTGTGAAAGCAAGAGATACTGCACAAAGCTCCTGGCGTGTGATAGATATTCCGTAAATGATAGCTATTACTCTGTTTATACCATCATATATTTTAATGTAATGTATGCTAGATATTTCCACAATGCATATTTTCACTGACTTGTATTAGAGGACATTATCAGGTGTTAACATTCTGAGCATTGTAATTATTGATGATGCAATTCTTTAGTTTTAATGCCAGGTCATGCAATAAAAGTTAAAGTTGGCAGCATCACAATGAATAATGATAAAAGTCTGAATATTTATTAACCAGTCTATCTTTTTTAAATTACATATTATTATATTTG
Source organism: Lemur catta (assembly GCF_020740605.2). NCBI lineage: Eukaryota > Metazoa > Chordata > Mammalia > Primates > Lemuridae > Lemur > Lemur catta. The sequence goes on from NC_059134.1 coordinate 59,268,917, forward strand.
AGAAACTTTAGGTGTCTCTATGTTTTCTTCCCTTTTAAATTTCAAAGTAAGTTTATCTTAATGTGTACTTAGCACAGCAGTTTAGAATGTTTTTATGTACCTTAGAACAAATATCTCAATTATAGATATGCTAACTAAAATTTCTTGCAGCTAATGAACTAAGAAAATATCAAAATGTAACATTTACGTATCTTGTCTTATTCATTCATTCAGCCAGTATATCTTGAATAAACACTAAGTGTTAGGCACCATCCTGAGCGCCTGAGATCAGTGAGCAAAACAGACAGCATCCTTTCCCTTGCAGGATGAGTTTATAGCTAGTAGAAAAAGACACAGTAAACAGCAAACAGTAATTAATGGTGTTAACAATGATTTTTTTTTCAATTCAGTTTTTAAATTATACGATTTTTTGTTTATTTTTTATTTGTGTCTACTCAGGGACTTCTCACTTCCGTCTCTATCCCCTTCACCTCCTTCTTACCCAACCCCCTCATCTCATCTGTCCTTCTCTTCAATTTCCTCTCCTTTCATTGAAACTATTAATAACTAACTAAGGTAATGTGAATTTCACCTCTACTGCTTTCCCATAATCCAAGGTAGAAACTTTAATGATCAGTGAAATTAGGGAAAACCAAGAAACAGAAGGGAGTTTTTTTTTAAAGCCCCTAAATTAACTATAAACTAGATCCATTTCCTAGAAAAATTCGCTGTAAACTAGATCCATTTCCTAGAGAACTGCAAGTCTCCACCCAGGATTTGAGCCTTGCATATCATCTGTGCTCTCCTATCCCATGATCTCCATACTGTTCTGTGCTGCCTTTCTCCTGATTGGGCCTCTTGCTAATCTTTTTCCTCTCAGAGCTTTTCTTCAGTCATCTTGGACTTCTATCCAGTAGTAAAGAAATCCCTTATTTCCTCAAATTAGAAGAAAAAAGAAAATACTTCAAACATATAGAAAAAATACAAAGAATAATATGTTTATATATCCCTTGAAATTAGGAAATAGTAATTTCATTCAATTCAGATAAATTTTTTAAAGAAATCAAACAGCTTAAATCCTGTTGTATCACCCCCACCTATTTTATTCCTTCTTTTCTCATTCCCTCCCACTTCCAGAGACAGCCACTCTTCTGAAGATAGTACCATTTGTTTCTGACCACATTTTTAAAAATCAATTTCTTTTTCTTCTTTTTTCTTTTTTTTTTTTTTTGAGATAGGGTCTCGCTCTGTTGCCCAGGTTAGAGTCCAGTGGCATGATGAGCCACTCAGCAATTTCAGTTCTATGAAAACATGTACATGTACATGTTTGTATGTACAGATGTATATGAAAGTATGTACAAAAATGTTCATAGCAGCATTTTAATAATAAAATATTAGAAACAACTCAAATGCCTTTCAATAGCAGACTATATAAATCAATTGCAATTTATAAAATGGGATACAATACAGAAGCTAAAATGAATTGAGTTACATATATTTTTGGATAAATTCCAAAAACACAGTGTATCATTAAAAATACCAAGTTGCAGAACAGGACAATGCCACTTTACATAATTTCTTAAAAGCCTAAAACATTATTGTATATTGTTTATGAATATATAATATATTTATGTGAAATTTAAGAAGTACTAAAAATGTGGTCGGATTCACTTGATCCCAGGAGTTTGAGGTTGCAGTAGGCTATGATCGCACATTCAGATTGGAAAGGAAGAAGTAAAATTATCTGTATTTTCAGATGACATGATCTTATATAGAGAAAATCTTAATCCACAGAAATACTGTGAACTAATAAATGATTTCAACAAAGTTGCAGGATATGAGATCAACACACAAAAATTAGTTGTATTTCTGTATGCTAGCAATGAACAATCTGAAAAAGAAATTAAGAAAATAAATCCATTTACAATAGCATAAAAAATTAAGCATTAAAATCTTTAGGAATAAATTTAACCAAGGAGGTGTAAGACTTGTACATTGAAAACTACATAGCATTGTTGAGAGAAAATAAAGACCTGTAATAAGTTAGTGGAAAGACATTCCATATTCATGTATTGGAAGACTTAATATTATTAAGATGGCAGTACAGGCAGTACGTGAGTTACAGATGACCCGACTTGTACTTACAAACAGGTTCTCAAGGCTCCCCATAAGTATAATTTATAATTAAATAATTAAATTAAGAATTCAGGAACTAGTTTCTTCCTGGAATGTAAACAAACCCACATAGCATAAGTGGTTTGTTGGCACAGCATCTTTATGCTAGCAGCTAGTATCGTTGTTTATATGGTCACTTATGCACAGCATCACTTTTGTCTTAACTTTTTTTTTTTTTTTTTGGAGACAGGGTTTTGCTCTGTCACCCGGACTAGAGTGCAGTGGCATCATCAGAGCTCACTGCAACCTCAAATTCCTGGGCTCATCTCCTGAGTAGCTGGGACTACGGGCATGCGCCACCACGCCCGGCTAATTTTTTCTATTTTTAGTAGAGATGGGGTCTCGCTCTTGCTCAGGCTGGTCTCGAACTGACCTCAAGGCGATCCTTCCACCTCAGCCTCGCAGAGTGCTAGGCATAATAGTTCTGTAACTTATTACTACAGTACCGGGGTATTATTACAGTATTGCACTGTATTATTACCACATATGAGCCATTATAGTATTATTAGTAGTAGCATTACCATGTCTGCACTGTTCATCAGGCATCTGAGTTACATACAAGTCCAACCTAAAGGCATTCTCAGGAACATATCTCTTCCATAACCTGGGGACAGCCTTTACTCCCTAAATTGATGTACAGGTCAATGCAATCTCTATAGGATTTCCAATTGTATTTTATACAGAAATGGGGAAGCTGATTCTAAAATTCTTGTGGTACCTTGAAAATTCTAAGAGTACCTTGAATAGCCCAAACAATCTTGAAAAGAAGAACAAAGTTTGAGGACTCACCCTTCCTGATTTCAAAACTTACTACAAGGAAGCCAGGTGCCGTGGCTCATGCCTGTAATCCTAACACTTTGGGAGGCCAAGGCGGGGGGATTGCTTGAGGCCAGGAGTTTGAGGCCAGCCTGGCAACATAGCGAGATCCTGTCTCTACAAAACATTTTTAAAAATATCTAGGATGGTGATGTGTGGCTATAGTCTCAGGTACTTGGAAGACTGAGACAGGAGGATTGCTTAAGCCCAAGAGTTCAAGGCTGCAATGAGCTATAATCTCGCCACCACACTCCACTGTGGGCGAGAGTGAGACCCAGTTTTAAAAAATAAAAATAAGGCCAGGTGCGGTGGCTCACGCCTATAATCCTAGCACTCTGGGAGGCTGAGGCGGGTGGATTGCTCGAGGTCAGGAGTTCGAGACCAGCCTGAGCAAGAGCGAGACCCCGTCTCTACTAAAAATAGAAAGAAATTATATGGCCAACTGAAAATCTATATAGAAAAAATTAGCCGGGCATAGTGGCGCATGCTTGTAGTCCCAGCTACTCGGGAGGCTGAGGCAGTAGGATCGCTTAAGCCCAGGAGTCTGAGGTTGCTGTGAGCTAGGCTGATGCCACAGCACTCATTCTAGCATGGGCAACAAAGCGAGACTCTGTCTCAAAAAAAAATAAATAAAATAAATAAATAAATAAATAAAAATAAAAAACTTAACTACCATGATATAGTAATCCAAAACAATATGATACTTACATAAGGATAGACATATAGATTAATGAAATAGAATTGAGAGTTCAGAAATAAACTCATACATATATCATCAGTTGCTTTTCTACAAGAGATATAATAGTCTTCAACAAATGGTGCTGAGACAACTGGCTATACACATGCAACAGGAAGAAGTTGGACCCTTATCTTATACCATGTATAAAAATGAACTCAAGGCCGGGCGCGGCGGCGCACGCCTGTAATCCTAGCACTCTGGGAGGCCGAGGTGAGTGGATCACTCGAGGTCAGGAGTTCAAGACCAGCCTGAGCAAGAGTAAGACCCCATCTCTACTAAAAATAGAAAGAAATTAGCAGGCCAACTAAAAATATATAGAAAAAATTAGCCGGGCATGGTGGCACAAGCCTTTAGTTCCAGTTACTCGGGAGGCTGAGGCAGAAGGATTGCTTGAGCCCTGTAGTTTGAGGTTGCTATGAGCTAGGCTGACGCCATGGCACCCTAGCCCAGGAGACAGGGCAAAACTGTCTCAAAAAATTAAAAAAAAAAAAATTTATAAACATAAATTCTATGGTTATTATTTCTATAATTTATATGTTTATAAATATATAAAGTATTTATATAATTTATAATTTAAGTATAGTACTTACATCCTCTTAGGTACTATTTTAGTCATGGAAGATATGGTGATTTTTAGCAAATGTTTTTATTTCAGGCCATTCATTTATAATTAAACGAATATTTACTGAATACCTTCTGTGTTTTATTCACTGGGGACACAATAGTGAACCAGACCCATATGGCCTCTGGTCCCTTGAAAGAGAATAAAAGTATTAAAATAGCTTTATTTATTGACTATTTATTACTTGCCACACATTGTGCTAACCTCATTACATATATTATTTCCTTTAATATTAAAATATTTGGCAACTGTGTTTTAGATATTAGCATGTTTCTGATCAAACCTGTTCATATCAACTGAAATAGTAACATACTTTACAAAAGGCCTTTCAGTATCTAAAGTATGATGCATGTGTCATAAGCACAGTATAAACACACACACAGCCATTTAAATATTTTTGTGAGACTTTTCAGTCTGTAGAATCTTGGTGGTGATGTGTTTAAAAGGTTAAGGATGATGGCAAAGCTAATTCCTACTTAGGGCTAAAATTTATTTGTCCTACTTCTATGAAATGAGAGCCAAGAGTCATCTGTGGTAGGCCATAAATGGCTTTTGAATTTGAATTTGCTTGCACTTTCTACACAGGCTAGAGCCCTGCCGTATAACACACTAGGGGACTCTTGCCAGAGGGGACTGTATAAACAGTCCACAGATGTTCTCGAAGAAGCTCCCTGGGACTTTACTACTTGGTAATAGAAAGAGTCACCAGCCGTCTTCCCTGATTTCCTATAAGAGATCAAAATCTGGCAGATAAACTGAAATGTTTTCACCAAACAGGCAGCTTTTAACATCTGTGTAAACCTCTATACCACTTTAAAGAAAATTAAGTTACAATATAACTTTGGAATAAGGAAACTAAAACCTGATTTTTGTTTTATAATTTTAAATCCATTCCTTAGAAAGGTTTTTTAAGGCATAATATATTGCGGCCACACTTTTACTAAGTGTGGAAAAAAATGCTTAGTTGTGATTTTTTAGGGAGGAATTGCTGTCATTGTTCTGAGAATTGGATTCTCTTTCTTGACCTTCCGTCCTTCCTGAACGTCCTCAGCTAATGTTTTTTCTGTAATTCAGATACAGCTGAGCACAGCAGAAGTTTTTGCTGGAATTGACTTCAGTGTGGACATCTGAGTGTTTATAATAAGGAAAGCCAAATTCTTTTTTCACAGGCACTGTACTTGAACAATTTGATATTCTGAATAACTATATACCCCCCAAAAGGAACAATTTGGCTACTGTATTAAAATTTGAAAATAGCTTGCATTACATATTTAGTAGCTCAGAGACCACTTTTATTATGTGTAAAGACCAAAACTTCTGTGGCTCTATACTAACTTATTTTTTTAGAAAATATTAATAATCTTAAATCTGCTTTAGAGTACAACTCAAAGACCATTTTAAAACCTAATTAATTCATTTACTGAGAAGATAGAAGTAGTCAAAATGATAAATTAGTCTTGAGTTAGCTTTGATAACTATTGATTTCAATAGTTTTAAGAATTGAATCATTCTGTTAATAAAAATTGTGACTAATATAATTCTGAACGACTTTCAAGACAGGTCCCTTCCCCACTGTTTTAGTAGAATCTGGGTAAAAAAATGAAGAAAATTGACCCTCTCCTGACAAACCTATAGAGACTCCCACTACCTGCTGGCAGATGCCTAAGCTTCTTCATCTAGTAAGATGTTGTGATCTGCTCACCTCTCTTCTAGGAAGGAAGAGGACACCCTGTGAGTCCCTGACTTGTTTTCTTGGCTATAGGCACACATAGACCCCAGGATAGTAGAAAAAGAGCGGAAAGGGAGCTAGATTTGGTTCTTCCCAAGGCTGCTACTGCTTTGGACACCCTTAACCAACTACCCTAGGCCCTTCTTGTCTAGATCTTTGAGACTTTCTCAATTCTTTGGGCCTTTCCAGGTTTCTTGAACTTCTTAAAATGGCGTTATCTAACAGTCTTAGTGGGGCTAACATCTAAATTCCTGTATGAATCTTAGAATTCAAAATCCTCCACAATCTGAATTTACCTTACTTCCCAAGCCTTACCTTCAGCATTCTTCATTGTTTTACCTCAGGCAACTAAATTATGCCACTGAGGGTGCTGTGGGTGTATTTCCCTACCTGGAATGCCTTCTTCCTATCTGAATTCATGTCCCGCTCAGAGACATAGTCCCTGGAAACTCCACCAACATTAATCTGCTGTTTTCCTTGCTACTTAGACATAGCACTTATCCTTACTTTGTTCCATATTTTAATTAAATTAAATTAACACATTATTCTGTTTCACATATTTTATCTTATGTTCTATATTTCCCATGGTGTCTTAACATAATACTGAATATATTTAGACATCATTTCCTTCAGAAAATCTTTTTTAAACCTCCATATTTGTCCAGATGCCTCTCTTCTAGTACCCCATGTAACTGAAATTATCCTGTTACATGCTTGTTTCCATTGCTTGGCCAAGTTCTCGTGGTTATATATTCAAAAACACATACAAACACAGACTCAACCCTTAGCATAGTTCTTGGCACAGAGCAGGTTCTCAAGAAATACTCTACTGAAGTGAACTGTTGAATATAATTATTTTATTATTGTGCTTATCACAGGCTTTTTTTGTCATAGTATCCCAAATTACATAGATAAAGCAGGTGCAGAGAAATTTAGCTGTTATATGAATATACCATATGTCTAAGATTGTTCCTCTTGGAGGCTGTCTTGGGGCTGTAAAGGATAAGACCATGTTTAGTGCAACCACCAATTGTTATTTTGGAAGACAGCAATTGAAACTCCTAAGGGGATCAGACTATTTCTTTTCCATTAATGGTCCCATATGTCCAAGAAATGTATATTGATCTTCCCTAAAATTTCAAGGTAAGGAACAGTCAGATTGCCAAGAGCAGGGATGTTGCTTCCTAAACTAAAACTGAAGTTATATATGTTCTTCATGCTAAATACTTTCTGGTCTTCCAGCTCTAGTTGCCACCAGCTCTGCAGCTGTGTCCATATCCTCACTACCTGTTAGTCATCAGGACCATAGCTAAGGAAGAGATCCTCTTTGTTATTGGGGTGGTATGGTTGGTGAGCAGAAATATGCTATTTAAATGTTTAGTTTTTTTTGTGTTTTTTTTTTTGTTGTTGTTGTTTTATTTCAGCTCTCCATGGGGATACAAAAGCTCAGGTTATATACATTGTCCGTGTCCCGCCCATCCCCCTGAGTCAGAGCCTCAAGCGTGTCCATTCTCCAGACAGTGCGCCTGGCACTCACCATGTAGTCATACCTCCATCCCCTCCCCCCACCCCCCACCTCCCCGAGTCAGCACCTTCAAGCATGACCATTCCCCAGACGGTGCACAACGCACTCATCGTGTAGGCATACACCCATCCCCCCTCCCCACCCCCCGTCTCATTATGAGACATGTAGAGAAACAGAAATGTATAGCCCATACACAGGGGGAAAAGGAGTCAATAAAGACTATACTTTTCAGGGGTCATTTCTATAGTTCGTTACTAGAGAAGTTTCTCCGAAAGATGTAGAGCACTGGAAAAAAAATTTTAAATTAAAAAAAAACAGAGTCAGTAGAAACATCCCCAAGGAAGTCCCTACATTGGACATACTAGACAGAGATTTAAAATTGCCTATTTTTAATATATTCAAAGAGGTAAGGGAAACCATGTCTGAAGAACTAAAGGAAAGTATGAGAAGGATATCTCACTAAATATAGAATATCAACAAAGGGATAGAAATTATAAAAAGGAACTAAATAGAAATGCTAGAGTTAAAAATATAATAACCAAAATAAAAATATACTAGAAAGGTTCGGCAGTAAAATTGAGCTGGCAGAAGAACGAATCTGTGATTGTAAAGATCAGTTGAGATTATCTAGTCTGAGAAAGAGTAAATAATATAAAGTCTGATTTAAAAGACAATGCATAAAGCAGTAATTATAAAACATTGATGGGCTTATAGTGTATAAAGATATATTTCTATGATTAATAATAGCACAGAAAAGGGAGAGAATGGAGCTATGCAGGGGCAAAATTGTTATATACTGTTGAAATTAAGGTTACATTAATCCAAACCAAATTGCTTTAAATTAACATGTTAATTGTAGTATCTGGGCAGCCACTACAGAGGTAACTTCAAAATATGTAGTAAAAGAAATAAGGGAATTAAAATGGCACATAGAAAATATCTATTTAACAGACCTCATGAAGAGATAGTATTACTTTATATTATTTTATAGAACAGATGATACTACTCAAGTATATAAAAAAAAGTATATAATAGAGTCTGACTCAAAAACCAAACCTGGCCAGGCACAGTGGCTCAGGCCTGTAATCCCAGCACTTTGGGAGACCAAGACAGGAGAATTGCTTTCTTTTTTTTTTTTTGACAGAGTCTCACTCTGTTGCCTGGGCTAGAGTGCCATGGCGTCAGCCTAGCTCACAACAACCTCAAACTCCTGGGATCAAGCAATCCTCCTGCCTCAGCCTCCCGGATAGCTGGGACTACAGGCATGCACCACCATGCCCGGCTATTTTTTTTTCTCTTTTTAGTTGTTTGGCTAATTTATTTCTATTTTTTAGTAGAGACGAGGGTCTCACTCTTGCTCAGGCTGGTCTCGAACTCCTGAGCTCAAACAATCCGCCCGCCTTGGCCTCCCAGTGCTAGTATTACAGGCGCAAGCCACCGCGCCCAGCCGAGAATTTCTTGAGGCTAGAAGTTCAAGGCAACATAGCAAGACTCCGTTTCTAAAAATAAAAATAAAAATAATTAGCTGGGCGTGGTGGCGCGCACCTGTAGTCCTGTTTACTCAGGAGGCTGAGGCTGAAAGATTGTTTGAGCCCAGGCGTTCAAGGTTACAATGAGCTATGATTGCGCCACTGCACTCCAGCCTGGATGACAGAGGAGGGAACCTGTCTCAAAAGAAAAACAAACAACAAAAAACCAAGTCCATCACCAAAATTCCATACTGTAGTCCTGTAACGGATATAGATGAAATTCTCTGATAAAACATAGAAATGGTTAAGCTTTACTATTTTAATACAAGTACCATACTCTTTTAACTCCATCAGATCAGGAAATTAAAGCTCAAGAATGGTCAGTGTCTTCCCAGAGTAATGTTGCTGGGAAGTGGTACAATGGAGATTTGAATGCACATGTATATGGTTTAAGGCTTTATATTGGACCATACTGTTTTGGGGTTGCAACCTAAATATTATGTGGTTTTAGCACACTCACAACCAGATGACTGTAAGTAGTACACCAAACCTCTTTCAGGCATCTGACTTCTCTTGCATGCTAGTTGATGACTCAAGAGGATAACATGGACTCTGATGAAAAGCAGTATTGAATTTTTTCTTCCCTGGTTTCATAATTCACAGACAGAAACTTTGTTTACTCTTTCATAGAACCTGAAGTAACTCAGTGATTTTAAATAAAACAACCAAGTATAAAATTAGGTGATGTGTTTCTAATTTTACTTTATATCAATGACAAATTCAACCTCATATTAAGATATTTACAGTGTTGCATATGCAGCCCAGTATTTACTTCGATGTTTTAAATTTGTAAAAAGTTACTTTCTCTTTGCAACCTAGTTAGGTACAGCTTGGAGTCTTCTGAGAAAGATGACAGGCAATCAGTATTTTCTTCTAATATCAGCAGAGGAAGACTGTACAATTTCATGATTTGGTTTTAAGACAATTCATATTTATCATCATCTTGACTTTTTACCAAACACTATTTTAGAAAAGCCCACTGCTCTGAGAAAAGAAGAGTTTGTTATTCTAGGCCGCGTTAAGGAAACTCAGAATTTCAGCATAACTCTGTGACTAAAGCATCTATGCCCTTCCTTGATCCAAATAAGGAGGCCACTGTTTAAAGTTCTTACCGTAGGGGAAATTGCATCAAATGCTTAGAAAAATGACACATTTTTTCTCCTAATTCCTAATTCATCGTAATTTTCCTCTTCAAACAAGTTCCAGGGGATTTATACTTTCCAGTATAATAAATATTCATTGGAACACCCTAGAATTCTAAGTTTCTGAATTTGTCTTTAGAATAACCCAAATTTTTTTTACTATTTTGAATATTTACCATTATAAGTTTGGGTTCCAAACTCTACTGATTTTAGGAGTCAGGTAGAGCAAATGAGTAAAGAGGGCAGAGGTAATATGTAAGGGAGTGTGTGGTCTAATAGCTACCTGGAAAGAACATGGCTGCATAAAGGCATTCCAAGTCCATTTTTTAAAAACACCACTGGATCATTAAAATATATTGCTTGCTGATCAAAGGCCCTGTGTTTTCTGAGTTTACAAATTACAGAATTTTTCCCCTAGAATTTGTATCAAATAGTCAAGAAAAAGCTTGACGATTTTTTAAATGCATATTTGGATGAGTTACGTACCAAATTTTTTCATATTGGAGCCTGTCAAGGAACTGCCAGATTAACTCATATTTGTATAAACCTCGAAAGAATGCTTCTCCTACCATTTCAGAGCATATATATGAACGCTAAGGTCTCATTAAGAAATTTATTGGTCTTCGTACAGGTCTCTTTGAATTGAAATTTGTGCACATCTGCTCACTTGAAATTGAAGAAACAAGTGTATTTTGAGAACATTTTGTGTCTTGCTCACTTAAATGTGTAAAAGCAAGAGACAAAAGAGGATTATTGGAGGAACCAAAAAATAGGCACTGTAGGGAAAGTGTAATGGGGAAGGGAATGGGGAGTAGTAAGTAATAAGTGAAGAAGCTTAAGAGGTAAGCCAAGTTCAGATAACATGGTCCATGATGAAGATTTTTTAAAACCTTTTCCAAAAAGGAATGGGTAGGCAATGAACAGTGTTGAGCAGTCAAGTAAACGTACAATTTAGAAACATTCTCCTAGCTGCAGAATGGAAATGAGTTGGTGAGAGGGACAAGTAGATTCGGGCAACAGAAGATTGTTGCAATAAACCAGATGAGACAGAATGACCAGAGGGTAATAGCTGTGGCTGTTAGGAGGAGGGGTTGGATTTGATAAATATTTAAGAAGTAGAGTCAACAAGATTTAGTAATTAAATGGATGTGGGAGGATGAGGCAGAGGAAAAAATAAACCTTGTCTTCCAGGTTTCTGCCATAGGCAAGGGAGTGGATAATGGCATCACACACTGAGCTAGGAATACAAAAAGAAAAGCAGATGGAGAAGAAAATGGTTTACTCTAAGAGATAGTTTGATTTATAGGTTTGAAAGTCAGAGAAGGGAAATAGTGTCTGGTCAAAATGCAAGTCAGTGTGATAAAAATGTAAAACAACAATAGCAAAACAATTAGCATTGACCCAGAATGCTATTACAAGATTTTGTGAGGGTGTATATATAGGCGTCTGACCTTGTCTATACAATTCCATTTGACAAATGTTTATTGGATGCCCTATTATGCAAGATTTAAGGGGAGGTTAAAAAATTAAAAATTTAAAAAAATTTGTCAGTTTGAATAATTACATTGTCAAAATCAAATAAAATACAGAGACAAATCCCTAAATTTAAAACATTTTATTTGGGAAGAGGAATTGCAATTCAGGGCATACACACAGACTGGGTAGTCTTTGATATGTCTAAAGAACAAAGAGAAGATTGTAGGTTTTATAAAAAAGAAAAGTATTACATATTCTTTTGAAAGAAAGTTTATTGGCTCCAGTAAAGTTTTGGGGAACTGGCAAGCTCTGATTGGTGAGTGACAGCAGTGGGTACAACTAGTCTTAGAGTCACAATAGGTTGTGCTAGTACCTAGTAGATAATACTGGTATCAGATTACATACCACAGGCAGTTTCAGCAGCTGGGCTTATAAAAAATTTAATTCTTGGAGCAGATGTTGTGTGCTTTCTTCCCCTGGCCCCTCTACTCTGATTTAGTTGAGTATGATAAGAATGACCCGATTTCATAATCAACTTTCACAACATATTTTTTTCACCAGAATAAAGGTGACCCAATTAAGATAAATGCCTTGTTCTCTACTCTCAAAATGTGTCTTTGGTGCTTTCCCTCTTATAAAACTGGGGTCTGCTTTTGCAGCTCCCACCCTTCTCAGTTCAGTTCATTTCAGTTATTAGAGGCTTTCTCTGCTAAGGATGGAATAAAGGGAGGCAGGAAGGAAGTGCTGCCTGTCTGGAAGGAACGAATGGTCTGTTGGGGAAATCAGCTGTATATATAAATGGTTTGAATACAGTGTCATAAGTACTATGATGAAGTAGTTTGTAGAAAGTATTTTCAAGCTCTTTGATTTGATTATATTTTGATTCATTTCTAATCATTGGCTTTTTAATCAAAATGCATATAAATATTTATGGAATCTGCCTTCTAATCACAACCCATGTTAAAACAGTACTACCCAGAATTGCTTTGAACTTCATCTCTAGGTGCCATCGTTGGTAACTTAAGGTAGGGGGCTAGAGCCAATCATAGGGTTATCATCTACTTCCTGTGCTTTGAATTCCAACCATTTTTTAATTTTCACACCTCCTGCATTAACTCTATGCACACTAACAATAATCCACCCAGGCTGGAAGGCCTCCAGCTATCTTATTCTTACCCACCAGAAAAATTAGTTCATATGCAGGTTAATGAGTACCACAGTCTTACAAAGGTGATCATTAAAATTCAGGGAATTCTAGGTGTTGAATAGGGTGAAAAAAAATTAAGATTAATCTCTGCTGAAAGAGTCTTTCAATCATTTGGGCTGCCTCCCACCTAATGTAATTTCATTAAGCTTTACTTGGGTTATCGAAGCCAAGGGAAGCCTTTACTGTGTTCGGTATATGATGATTAATGGTACATTTTCTTTGGGCCAGAATATGTTGGGTGTAGCTTGCCTGTAAGCTAACTAATTTGATGCATATTTGTTACAGTACTTAACTCTAGAGTAAGGCATTCATTTATTTATTCTGTAAATATTTTTGAGCATCTGCTATCTGTTAGGCAATGTGTCTTGAATAAGACTGAATCCACTGTTTTGCAATAATACTCATACAACATATAGAAGAAGACTGAGGAGCACTGAGGAGGAGCTAGTTGAGTCAGTTTTATAAAGCACTGGGAACGTGGTAGGCCATTAGTGAATGTTAGTCGCCTGTGTTAGCCATCATTACTAGTATTTAAGTGGGAGAAAGGGGGGAAGAACATTCGAGGCCAAGGGAATAACTTAATTGGAAACATGAAAATGAATGTCATTTTCCAAAATGACTCAGTGTGATTGGAATGGAAAGTACAAAGCAGAGAACAGTGATGAGAGATGGTGCTAATGAGAGCTAGGCTGAGACTAGATTGTGAAGGACTTTAAACACCAGCTAAAGAATTTTGACTTTTCAAAATATACAGTGGGAGCCATAGGAAAAAGTTTTGTGAAATCAGTTTATTTTCCTAATATGATATTCAGGTTTTCTTTTTGCTTTTTATGGAAAATTTTTAACATACACTGAAGTAAAATAAAAAAGCAGTATAATTACCCCCACATACTCGTTACCCAGTTTTAACCATTATCAATATGTGGCCAATCCATTGAAGAGTTTAAAGCAAGGCAAGAAAAGAGACTAACACTGTGCCGCATCTGTTACCTTACTTAATCTTCACTGTGTCCTGTGGAGTATGTGGTATTTTCACTTTCCCTAATTACAAATGAGAAAACCATCAAAATGATCAGGTAAGCAAAAGCTCTGGGACTCGAACCTATATCAAATTATTTCAGAGCTTGAGCTCTTTCCTGGTCTGCATCTGAAGTAGAGTATGATTCTCAGTTGAAAACAGCTGCTGCTCCATCCACAATAATAGTACCTATTGGTGGTGGTGATGCAATTCAGGATGATAGGCTTCTCTGCCTCCAGCCACTCTACTTCTGCTGCAGAGTCACCGGAATCTGTCTGCATGAATGCTCAACCTGGTCAGCTAAAGGAACTGGATAGTCCAGCAGTTTTCAAAGTATGGTCCCCAGATCAGCAGCAGGTTATTAGAAAATGCAGAATCTCAGGCCCCACCCCCAACCTCCTGAATCAGAGACTCTGGGGGTGGGGCCCAGCAATCTGTGTTTCTATTTTTGTTTTTTTTTTTTTTTAAGTAGACTTTATTGTTTAGAGCAGTTTTAGTTTCACAGAAAAACTGAGCAGAAGGCACAGGGATTGTTTATACCCCCGCCCCTGCACACACTCAGTTCTCCCACTATCAACATCCCCCAACGGAGTGATACCTACATTGACACACTATCATGACCCAAAGTTCATAGTTTACATTAGGGTTCATACTTGGTGTTGTACATTCTATGAGATTAGACAAATGTATAATGACATGTATCTATTATCATTAAAGTATCATACAGTATAGCTTCACTGCCCTAAAATGATATGTGTTTAATAAACTCTGCAGTGAACCCTCATACACACTTAAATTTGAAAACAACTGATAGACCTTAGAATATAAAAAGCAGGGAATATTTGAAGGATCTTCCTTATTCCTAAAGACCTACAGTTTTTACCTACCAAGGAAGGAGAGGGCAGGACTGAAATATACTTGTGTTGTGCTTGTTTGTTCCTCACTCTGTGCCCTGGGCTAGAGTGGAGTAGCATCATTATAGCTCGCTGCAGCCTCATACTCCTGGGCTCAAGCAATCCCCCTGCCTCAGCCTCCTGAGTGCTGGCACTACAGGCATGCACCACGACACCCACTTAATTTTTCAATTTTTTGTAGACATGGGGTCTCACTGTGTTACTCAGGCTGGTCTCAAACTCCTGGCCTCTAATGATCCTCCCACCTCAGCCTCCCAAAGTGCTAGGATTACAGGTGTGAGCCCCACCACACTCTGCCCTTGTACTTGTGAACTGTTAGTATAGTAAAAACTAGGATTTATTAGTGTTAAGTAGGGCTTTACCTTTTTTTTAAAAAGTTCAATAGGCACAAACCCCTATTGGAAGTAAATCTTCTAGTATAAGTAGTTAGGTACTACTTGTCACCAAGTTGCAATGGTTTTTATTATTATTTTTTAGCTCTTAATGGCAACTAATAATGGCACATCTGTAATTCTGGTTGACATTCCTTGAACTTAAGTGAAGAAAGATGTTTGTACATCTAAATTCAAAACTATTAAAATATCAACAAAAAATCAGTATTTCTACTCATTCTCCACATGGTAAGGCTTTGACAACCAAGTTCAGATCATCATGTCTGCTGACATACCCTGGGATTTGTGTGTCAGTTATTATCTCATGACCTAGTGAGATAATATATTTTTATAGCTAAAGTAAAATATACTGTAGCAACAGGTTACTTCTTGAACACCTTTATAAAGTGTTTAGAATTTTTATGGTAGGATTTAAGAAGCTGAATGAACATACAATTCCTGATTTGGGGTGTAGTTTGATCAAAATTAATAGTATAGTTACTTTAGTGGGAAATATTATCTTCAATCAGAAGTAATCCTGATTACAGTAAGGTCAAAAACAGAAGTAACAAAAGGACTTTGATTTCTTTTTCTTTTTTTTTTTTTTTACCCTTTCTCTTCCCTCTCACTCACATGCACAGTGCCCTGGCACAGTAGATACTCAATTTATATTGCAGTGAGATCATAGAAACTGTGTGTGCCTTTGGTTCACCTTTAAATGCATGCCTTCTTTTTCTGAGCTCATGATGCCTATATTACCATTTGCTGTATTTAAATAAAATATTCCATTGGTTTCTGGCAAACACAAAGTTATGATCATCCACCAAGAGCATTTCTAAGGCAGAAACCTATGTCAGAAGACGTTATGTTTCTTCGTTTAACACGTTCATGAAAAAGCATGTCCTAAGGTAGGAAATTTTATTTAGACTTAACACCAACAGTCTCTCTGATGATGTTATATAATTATATGAACATTACGTTAAAGGTATTTGCACTGCCTATATCTAAAGTGCTCAATGGTGCCATCTAGTGGTATAAGCACTATAGAGGGTGCAGCTTCATTACTCAATACTTTTGGGACAATTTGTGTATTTTTAAAAAATCAGTTTTGTAGTAAAAGTTTAATGGAATAGCCAAACATAAGATGCAAAAAGAATCTCTTTATTATAAGACCTCCATTGAGGATTCTTAGAGAGAATACCAACATGTAAATAACAAAAGAAAACATAGCTAAGTTATACTGTATCATTATCTTTTGTACATCAAAAGACACTATCAGGAAAGTGAAATGACAGCCCACAAAATGGGAGAAAATATTTGCAAAACATATATCTTGTAAGAGTCTAGTATCCAGAATATATAAAGAACTCTTACAACTCAACAACAAAAAGACAATTTAAAAATGAGTTAAGGACTTGAATAGACATTTCTCCAAAGAAGATATACAAATGGCCAATAAATACGTGAAAAGATATTCAACATCATTAAACATTAAAGAACTGAAAATGCAAACCACAATGAGATACTATTCCCTATACCCACTAATATGGTTTTCATAATTTAAAGAAACAAAACAAAACCTCCCAAAACAGAAAATAGCAAGTATGGGCAAGGGTGTGGAGAAATTGGAACCCTCGTAAATTGCTTGTAGAGAGGTAAAATGGTGCAGTCACTATGGAAACAGTTTGAAAGTTCCTCAAATAGTTAAACAAAATTACCATATGACCCAGCAATTCCATTCCTAGGTATATTCCCATATATTCCCAAGAGAAATAGAAACAGGTGTTCAAACAAAAACTTGTACATAAATGTTCATATCAGCATTATTTATGATAGCTAAAAAGTGGGAAAAGATCAAATTTATATCAGCTGATGAATGTATAAACAAAATGTGTTTAGACAGTGGAATCCATACAGTGGACTATTATTCAGCTGTAAAAAGGAATAAAGTACTAACACCTTGAAAATATTATGCTAAGTGACAGAAGCCAGGCACAAGAGGCCACATATCATATGATTCCATTTACATGAGATATCTACAATAGGTGAATCCATAGAGATAGAAAGCAGATTAATGGTTGCCAGGGCCAGAGTGAAGGAAGGAAGAGGGAGTGACTACTTAATGGGTATAGGGGTTTTTGGAGGGGTGATCAAATGTTTTGTAATCATAGTAGATAATGGTGATGGTTGCACAACATTGTGAATATACTAAAAGCAACTGAATTGTATACTTTAAAATTATTAAAATGGTGACTTTTGTATTGGGTGAGTTTTACCTCAATTTTTAAGAAAACATTGATGGGCCAGACTCCAGAACCTTTTTTATTATTATTATTATTTTTTTTTTTTTTTTGAGACAGAGTCTCACTCTGTTGCCCAGGCTAGAGTGCCATGGCGTTAGCCTAGCTCACAGCAACCTCAAACTCCTGGGCTCTTGTGATCCTCCTGCCTCAGCCTCCCTAGTAGCTGGGACTACAGGCATGCACCACCATGCCCTGCTAATTTTTTCTATATGTATTTTTAGTTGTCCATATAACTTCTTTCTATTTTTTTAGTAGAGACAGGGTCTCATTCTTGCTCAGGCTGGTCTCGAACTCCTGAGCTCAAACGATCCACCCGCCTCAGCCTCCCAGAGTGCTAGGATTACAGGCGTGAGCCACTGCGCCCAGCCAATTATTATTATAGTTATATTTTTCCATAGTTGTTAGTATGTATGTATTCTATTTGTTCTGCTTTTTGTAACCTAAAATTATTCGATACATACTTTTCATCTATAACTGTTTCCACAGTTTTTATTTTGGTGGCTGTATATATTTTAATGAGTATATGCATCATAGCTTAATCTTTCTCAAATGTTCAGTGGGTTTCTCTTCATTTTTTCAATTTCAAAGAGTCCAGCTATAATGTTTAAGCAAATGAGAGTGTTTAAAACCCTTCATAGATACTACATTGGTGTTTCTTCTACAAAACAGTTATCTCTGAACTGTGAGTTACGGTTTTGTTTTGTTTTGTTTTAAGAGACAGAGTCTCACTCTCTTGCCCAGGATGGAGTGCAGTGATGCAGTCATAGCTCAACTGTAACCCTAAACTCTTGAGATCAAGCAATCTTCCCACCTCAACCTCCTGAGTAGCTGGGACTATAGTTGCACACTACTGCACTCACTTCTCTTTATTTAATGTTTCCACTGTTTGCTGGGTGTGGTGGTTCACACCTGTAATCCTAGCACTTTGGGAGGCCAAGGTGAAAGGATCACTTGAGATCCCTTGAGATCAGGAGTTTGAGACCAACCTGGGCAACATAGACCCCCTATCTCTACAAAAAATAGAAAAATTAGCCAGGTGTAGTGGCGCACACCTGTAGTCCCAGCTACCTGGGAGGCTGAGACAGGAGGATCACTTGAGCCCGGGAGTTTGAGGTTGCAGTGAGCTATGATGATGCTATTGCATTCTAGCCTGGACAACAAAACAAGATTCTGTCTCAAAAGAAAAAAAAATTCTATTGTGTTTCTTCTCTGACTGCTCTTTAGTAAATATACCTGTACTAATTTATGATCCTGCCAATAATGGATGAGGAAAAATGGAGGAGATTAATGTTTCTTGAGTATCTACTCTGTTCTAGGCGCTGCACCTGAATCTTTTCACATTTATTATTTCATTTAACTCCTACACCCACTCTGTTATGAAGTGACTACAGAAGTTAATAAGCAGATGAGCAAAGATCACAACCCAGCATTCTGTCTCCAAATGCGTCCTGTTCTTCCACAGCTTTACCAATATTGGATCTTACCTCTTGGTTCCTCTTTATTAGAGATTCAACATTTTCCCAAGTGATCATTAACTGTACATATTTGCTTGTGTACAGTCTGTATCTTTTGTCCATTTATTATTATTAATAGATTTCAAACTGAACATACCTACTTTTCTCATAGGCAGAAGGCATTAGGGGTCAAAGCTTTATTATAATTGTTTTGCTTTTATTTACTCCTCTGTTACAGGCTCTTGATGGAAATGTGTATGACCACCTCAAGGATTATTTAATAGCCTTCAGCCGGACTGAGCTAGAAACATGCCAAGCTGTGCAGAACACATTCCAGTTTTTGTTAGAAAACTCTAGCAAGGTGAGTTACCTTTAGTGCAATATGTGGTGTTTTCCATTTTAGAATCTAAAATGTTTTTGCATACAAACAAAATGAAGGTACCAATGATATCAAAGGAATGCTTTAAAGGACAAATTTCCTGGAAACAGCATTCCTTCTAGCAAAGTTGGAGGATATTCTGTTCTCCTTGTTGATGTGTTGGTGAAGGTGGCACCAAGGGCGAAAAAGGAAGTGATGATACAGACTAGCTCACAACATCAGTCCATTGCCATGTGCATTGCCTTTGAGAAGAATGGTTTAAAGAGTTTTATCTTCTGGGTGGGCATGGTGGCTCATTCCTGTAATCCTAGCACTTTGGGAGGCCGAGTCAGGAGGATCACTTGAGGCCAGAAGATCAAGATCAGCCTGGGCAACATAGACCCCCATTGCTACAAAAAAATTAAAAATTAGCCGGATGTGGTGGCGCACCTCTATAGTCCTAGGTAATCAGGAGGCTGAGGCAGGAAGATCACTTGAGCCCAGTAGTTTGAGGCTACAGTGAGCTATGATCCCACCACTGCACTCCAGCCTGGGTGACAGAGTGAGACCCTATCTTTAATAAAAAAAAAGAGATAAAGTTTTATCTATCGCTCAAATGAATTTTCAATGCACCCAACTCAGTCACATGGTGGGGAACAACAGGTTATGTGCAGAAAATAATAATAGAGCACAAAGGAGAAAGTAGCATTTTATAATTGATTAAAAAATTAATACTATAATATCTTGGGTTTTTTTAATTAAATTTTACTATTTATATGCTGTTATTGATAGTATTCTTTTCCTTTAAAAGTGTTAAGATCCATCAAGTTTGTTGACATTTCACACTGTGTACAGAGAAAATAAATATAATCTCTTTCCTTCAGGATCTGATAGATTGACACGTTTTGCAGTAGTGAAACTATCCTTTGGAAGATAAATTGTTCCTGTGATCAGTAAATGTTTTCTTTTGATAAATTCAATGCACAATAAATATTTATTGACTGCATGCATTTATAAAAATATATGCATTTTATGACTACTGCTTTAAAAGATCCAGTTCAATTCTCTTGTTTGTCAGGAAGAGTGAGAACTGGCTAATACCTTAGAAATTATTTAGAAAGGGTCCAGAATATTCACTTTCATGTAGTAGTGTCCAAAGACAGGAAAGAAAAGAGACACAGACTCTTCATCCTGAATGCTTCTTGTGTATATATTCTTTATTTTCAGCGTACCAGAACTCCCAATTCTATTTATTAATTTATTTACTTATTTTATTGATTTATTATTTATTTATTTATTTTTGAGACAGTGTCTCACTTTGTTGCCCAGGCTAGAGTGCAGTGGCATCATCATAGCTCACTGCAACTTGAAACACCTGGGCTCAAGTGATCCTCCTGCCTCAGCCTCCCCAGTGGCGGGACTACAGGCACGCACCACCATGCCTGCCTAATATTTTAATTTTTGTAAAGATGGGGTCTCACTGTGTTGCTCTGGCTGGTCACAAACTCTTGGCCTCAAGTAGTCCTCCCAAAGTGCTGGGATAACAGGCATGAGCCACCACACCTGGCCCCAATTCTATTTTTAGAAAAATAAAAAAATGCTAGGTTGATATGGAAATATAAAGATTACTAGCCTGGTGCTTTAGAGTCCTGCCATATACCTATTTTCCTGTATTTTTACCTCCCAGAATATAAGAAAATGTATAAAAGGATTGATATGTAGAAAGAAGAATTGAACGAATGAATAGATGGGTAAGATAATAAATTATGTGAAAGAAAATATAGAAAAATATTAACTGCAGAATCTAGGTAGTGGGTATATAGGTATTTATTGTATAATTCTTTTGATTTTAATGTATGTATATTTGAAATTTTTCATAAGAGAATATTGTTCCTTGTATGGAATAGTTGATTTTTGACTAATGATCAAATTTTTTGTGTTTATTTGTCCATTCAGGTGTTCTGTTTCTTTTTCAGTATATTTTAGTAACTTACATCTTCCTAGACAATTATCCATTTCATTTAAATTATCAGACTTGATGGCATAAGTTGCCTTATAAACTTGTTTGCCTCAAGAGTTCTCTCCTTTTATATCTAATATTGTTTGTGATTTCTCTCTTATTTCAATCATACTTACCGGTCTTTTTATTAATCTTTACCAAGAGCCAGCTTTTGTTCTGCTTTTCAGTGTTGTTTCTGTTTACTTAATTTTTGGTTTTATCTTCATCACTTCTTTCTACTTTCTCTACTTTTATTTTTTTTTTGAGACAGTTTTATCTACCACTCAAATGAATTTTGAATGCACCCAACTCAGTCACTTGGAGGGAGCAACAGGTTATGGGTCAGTGCAAAAAATAATAACAGAGCATAAAGGAGAAAATAGCATTTTATAATTGATTAAAAAATTAATACTGTAATTTTTTAGTGTCTTGCTCTGTCACCCAGGCTGGAGTGCAGTGGCCAGATCATAGCTCACTGCAGCCTCGATCTCCTGGCCTCAAGCAATTCTCCCACTCCAGCCTCCCAAAGTGCTAGGATTACAGGTGGGAGCCGCCTCACCTGGCCTTCTTTCTACTTTCTTACAGTTTATGTTCTTGTTCTTTTTCAAGCTTTTCTATTTGTTCTTTTTTTTTTTAATTTCGTTGAGGTAAAATATATAATTTGTCATCTTTATCATCTTAAAATATATAGTTCAGTAGTAATACATACATTTATATCCTTCTTTCTCCTTTATCCCCTTCTTTTTCTATTTATGTCATATGTTTTCAATCTTTCTTTTTTTCAAGTAAACCCATGTAAGGCTAAAAAATTCTCCTTGTTCTTTAACTGCATTCTGTGAGATGTAGCGCTTTTGTTATTTCTACATTTTTTCCCCTTTATTAACCAGTGATTATTTAAAAGTGAGTTTTGTCATTTCCATTCAGTGGGAGTATGTGGTAGGATGCCATTTTTCATTTCAAATTTTATTAGAAATTGGATTTTATTTTTATTCTATCACATTTGTCCTAATTTTATCAGAGAGGTTATCCTCTAACAAAATTCCTTGAAATTTTTTTCTAAGAATAAGTTAGACTGGATACACTACCTTTGGTTTATAAAGTAGATAAACATATAGTCATAACAAATAGCTACTATTTTACACATTCTTAACAATTTCCTGAGAGTTTGTAGCATATCATATATCTTGAATCCCACAAGTTTGGTATTACCATGCTTATTTTATAGAAAGGAAAGCGGACTTGGGAAGTTTATTTGACTTGCTTGAGGTCACACACTCATACATAGTGCTTTCCATGATCTTCTATTGTATTATCTCTTTAGCTTATATTATGTTAATAGAACATGAATTATGAATTTATAAACTAGTTTGGACACATAAAGAGGTAAGCTTTCATTTTCTGCATTTACTCATATGAGTATCTCACTCCCCCCCAGATGAGAAATAAATGAGATGCTCTTACATTTAGATTGAAAGTGGTAGGAATAAAAATTTAATAAGAATGATGTGTCTAGGAGATGTGCCCTTTTGTTCCAGGTACCAGAAGAGCTCACACCTAGAAGTTTTATGCCATGTGTTTTTCTGTTACAAAGAGCTTGTTATGCTGCTATAAGCAACCCAGTGATTTGATAATCCAAAGGGAAGTTTGAAACTGTTTAGGTTTTCTATTTTACACCATTATTACTTCGTCTTTGGGAGGAAAAAAATCTATTTTTTTCCACATGTATAAATGTGACATATTCCCAAAGATATCTTGGTGGTAATTCATACTGACATACTGTAAATGTTAAAGTGCTGTCTGTATCGTTCATCCCCTAAATGGAAACAGCTGGCCCTAAGAGCTTTTGTTAAATTTCAATTGTTTATAAAGCTTGCTTTTCTCCTTAATATTTTATGAAATGCTTTGTATATGTAACTGAAGTAGATATTATCATAGATATTTTTTCTAGGACAGTAGCTACATAGATAGCTCTACTGGCCTTTATAGTTTATTTACATGTGCTTGCTTTGTCTCCATGAGGAAATTCCTACCAATTAATAACATAGTTCTTTTAACAATTCAGAAAATAACAATGTTATTCTGTATATCTTTGGAAATCAAATTGTCTAATGTTAGACTAACTAAAGACTAACTGAAGACTAACCAAACAAAGTAAATTTAATAAAATGAAGGAAATGATCATTTCAATAGACACAGAAAAAGTATTTAAGAAAATTCAACTCTCTTTTATGATTAAAAAAATACACTCAGCAAACTAGGAATAGAAGGGAACTTACATAATGTGATAGCATTTGTGAAAACACTACAGCCAATGTTATACTCAATGATGAAAGGCTGAAAGCTTCCCCCACCAAGATTAGGAACAAGAAAACGATGCCCACTTTCACCACTGCTATTCCCCATTTTACTAGAAGTCCTAGCCAGAGCAGTTTGGTAAGAAAAAGAAATAAAAGGCATCCAAATTGAAAAAGAAGAATTAAAATACCTCTATTTGCAGATGACATGATTATATGTAGAAAATCCCATAGAATCTGTAAAAAATCTTCTAGAGCTAATAAATTCAGCAAAGTTGCAGGTATAATATTAAAACACAAAAATTAGTAATGTTTCTATACTCTATCAATGAATGACCAAAAAAGAAAATTAAGAAAACAATTCTACTACAATAGTACTCAATAAATAAAATACTTATGAATAAATTTAACCAAGTCATTAAAGACTTGTACTCTGAAAACTACAAAACATTGCTAAAAGAAATCAAAGACCAAATAAATGGAAGTAATAAATGTTCATAGATTGGGAAATTTCTTTCTTTCTTTTTTTTTTTTGAGACAGAGTCTCGCTCTGTTGCCTGGGCTAGAGTGAGTGCCATGGCGTCAGCCTAGCTCACAGCAACCTCAAACTCCTGGGCTTAAGCGATCCTACTGCCTCAGCCTCCTGAGTAGCTGGGACTACAGGAATGCGCCACCATGCCCGGCTAATTTTTTCTATATATAGTTTAGTTGGCCAGATAATTTCTTTCTATTTTTAGTAGAGACAGGGGTCTCGCTGTTGCTCAGGCTGGTCTCGAACTCCTGACCTCGAGCAATCCTCCCACCTCGGCCTCCCAGAGTGCTAGGATTACAAGCATGAGCCATCGCGCCTGGCCGGGAAATTTCATATTGTAATATTCCCCAATTAGGAATAGAAGGGATTTGTGGATCTACAGATTCAATGCAGTCCCTATCAAAATTCCAATGGCCTTTTTTGCAGAAATTGAAAAGCCAGTCCTCAAATTTATATGGAACTATGAATAGCCCTGAATAGCCAAAACAATATTGAAAAGGAAAAACAAAGAAGACTCGCATTTCCCAATTTCAAACTTACTATTAACGTAAAGTTAACAGTAATCAAGATAGTGTCATACAGGCATGGGGATACACATGTAGACCAATGAAATAGAATTGAGAATCTAGAAATAAACCCAAACATCTGTGGTCAATTGATTTTTGACAAGGGTATCATGATCGTTCAATGGGGAAAGAATAGTCTCTTCAACAAAAGGTTCTGGGACAAATGGATATCTGCATGCAAAAGAATGAAGTTGAACCCCTGCTTCATAAAAATTAGCTCAAAGTGGGTCAATGATCTAGCTACAGAAGAAAAATCTTTATGACCTTGGATTTGGCATCATATTTTTAAATTTGACATCAAAAGCATGAGCAACAATAGAAAAAACAGGTATTAGACTTCATCAAATTAAAAGCTTATGTGCATCAAAGGACATTATCAAGAATGTGAAGAAACAACCTATAGGATGATAGAAAATATTTTCACATCACTTATCCAATAAGAGTTTAATATTGGCCAGGCGCGATGGCTCACGCCTATAATCCTAGCACTCTCGGAGGCCAAGGTGGGTGGATCACTCAAGGTCAAGAGTTTGATACCAGCCTGAGCAAGAGTGAGACCCCATCTCTACTAAAAATAGAAAGAAATTAGCGGCCCAACTAAAAGTATATGTAGAAAAAATTAGCTGGGCATGGTGGTGCATGCCTGTAGTCCCAGCTACTTGGGAGGCTGAGGCAGGAGGATTGCTTGAGCCCAGGAGTTTGAGGTTGCTGTGAGCTAGGCTGACGCCACGGCTCTCTAGCCCGGGCAACAGAGCGAGTCTCAAAAAAAAAAAAGAAAAAAAAGGAGTTTAATATTGAGAATATATAAATAACTCTTGCAACTCAACAACACAAAACCCAATTTAACAATGGGCAAAGGTCTGAATAAACATTTCTATGAGAAAATATACAAATGGTCAACAAACACATGAAAAGATGTTCAGCAATCATTGGTCATTAAGGAAATACAAATCAAAACCACAATAAGATACTTCCCACCTGCTAGTATGGCTTTAATTAAAAAAATAATAATAAGTGTTGACAAGGATGTGGAGAAATTGGAACCCTCATACATTGTTGGTGGTAATGTAATGGTGTGGTCACTGTGGAGTTTGGCAATTCCACAAAAAGTTAAACACAGAGGTACCATGTGACTTGGCACTTCCACTCCTAGGTGTGTACTCAAGAGTATTGAAAATAGGAGTGCAAACAAAAATTTGTACATGATTGTTCACAGTAGCATTATTGATAATAATCAAAAAGTGGAAACAACCCAAATGTTTTTCAACTGATGACTGGATAAATAAAATATGGTATAGCTATACAATGGAATATTATTCACCCATAAAGAGGAATGAATTACCAATATATCATACAATATGCATCTCACAGAATAAAAAATATAAATAGCCATTACCATATAAAAAGGTGTTGGTAAGGGCTGAATTGTGTCCCCTCCAAAATTCATATGTTGAAGAACTAAACCCTGGTACCTCAGAATGTGACTGTATTTGGAGATAGACTCTTTAAAGAGGTAATTAAGGTAAAATAAGATCATATGGGTGGGCCTTAATCCAGTATGAGTAGTATTCTTATAAAAAGACGAAATTGGGACACAAACAGGCACACAGGGAAGACCACGTGAAGGTACCAAAAGAAGATGGCCAACTACAAGCCAAGGAGAATTACTGTCAGAAGAAATCAGGCCTGCCAACACCTTGATCTGCACTGCTAGCCTGTGAAGAAATAAATTTCTGATATATAAGCTACCCAGTCCATGGTACTTTGATATGGCAGCCGTAGCAAACTAATACAGAGACTTTCCTCATTAATAATCAGGAAATTAAAGCCACCGTGAGATTGCATTTTACATGCATGAGATTGACAAAAATAAAGACAGACAGGAATGAGTGTTGTGAGAATATGGATTAACAGAAACTCACACACTACCCTGAGGGGTACAAATTGGTACATCCAATTTGAAAACATTTGGCATTATCTAGTCAATTTAAAAATGTACTTACTTTCCGACCTGGCAGTTCCACTTCTAGATAATATATCCTAGAGAAACTCTTGCACATGTGTTCCAGGAATCTTTCAGAAGAATGTTCATAGCAGCTTTCTTTGTAAGAGGAAAAAGCTAGAAACAAACCCAACTGACAGTTGGATGAATAATGGAGACTATCATACAGCAATAAAAATAAAAGATCTGTAAGCACATACATTAATACGGATGAAACTCACAAATGAGCAAAGAAAGCAAGTTTCAGATAAATACACAAAGATGCCATTTATACAAAGTTCAAAAATATCCAAGACAGCAATCTCATTTTGAAGTATATCAGATGTAGTAACACTATTTAAAAAAAAAAAAAAGAAAAGAAGAAGGAGAATGACAAACACAGAATTCAGGAGGGTGGTTACCTCTAGGGCCTGCATTCTCAGTAAGGGTGCTATCACCCCCAAGGAAGTAAAAGTTGCTTCCAGATGGGGGAGGGGTACAAAAAAAACCTTAGATATTACAGTGGGCTCACAGTACATAAATATACATGGTACATTTATAGTATTAAAATTTAATGGATTGCTACCAAATGGTATGTTAGAAAAAATTGAGCTTTAATAATGACAATAACTGCAGGAAATTTATACAATTATAAAATACACATTGAATATTTTTTCATTCATAAGTTCATAGTAATAGTTTATTAAAGCTGTAATTGGTCATTCATTGGAGGTTGCTAGGGGAACAACTCAATTTGAAAACCAGATAATGAAGAAAAAGAATTAGCATTTATCCTCCCTTGCTTATACAAACTGTAACTCAAGGTAACTAAACTGTACCTCAAAGTAGATAAATAGTTGACTTGGGAAAGTTTCTCTTATTGAAGTATCTCAGCTAATAAATGAAAAGGAAATGATAGAATTCGAAAAATCTCTATTTTTTGCAACACCTAATGAATTTAGGCATTTATCATCAAAGGCTGTTTCATTAGTTTTATAGGGCTGCGTTAACATATTACCATAAACTGGTGGCTTTTATAAGGACACTTATCATTGGGTTTAGGGTCCACCCAGGTAGTCTAGGATGATCTCCTTATCTCAAAATTGTTGACTTTATTACATTTTCAAAGTTCTTTTTTCCAAATAAGGTAACATTCACAGGTTTTGAGAATTAAGACATGGACGTATCTTTTTGGGGGTGGGGGACTACCATTCAGCCCACTACTACTGTTAATATCATAAAAAGGGGCAAGTCAGAGGCAAGCGTCCTTATGGAAGTAAACATCACCTTGCCAAAAATAAAAACAAAAACAAAAAGCCACGCAGACCAAAAACAAAATAAAAAAAAACCCTGAATCCAATTAAGGCTCTAGATCCAAGCACCAATTTATAGGAAATACAGGAAACAGAATGCAGTCAACAAAATTCAGACTGTAGGAATCTGTAGAGCAAAAACCCAGTTTCTTCAGCAATTAAATTATAAGAGGTGAAGAATTACAATAGGATGAAGAAGCCTATATATGAAAAGAAACCTAAATAACAACATCATCCAGTTGTACTGTGGGGGCTTTATTCGGATCCTGATTTGAAAAACTTTTTTTTAAAAAAAGAAACAATCAGGGAAATTTGAACACTTATTGGTTACTTTGCAAGGATTGTAATTTTAATATGGATATGTTTTCTTAAAAGAAGCCCTTGTCTTTTAGATATCATAGTGAAATATTT
Organism: Lemur catta; assembly: GCF_020740605.2. NCBI lineage: Eukaryota > Metazoa > Chordata > Mammalia > Primates > Lemuridae > Lemur > Lemur catta. The sequence goes on from NC_059134.1 coordinate 59,297,370, forward strand.
GTGGATGAAATTATGTGTCTAGGACTTGCTTCAGTAGAATTAGGGGTGAAAGAGGTAGGTGGCTTTATAGGTAAAACAACATTGGCCATAATGGGATGTTTTTGATGAGTGGATGTTTTGGAAATTAGGTGATGAGAACATGAGGCTATATTATACTGTTGTTTTTTGGATTTTTTGTTTTGTTTTTTTTGTTGTTGTTGTTTTTTGAGACAGAGTCTCAAAAAAGAAAGTTTTTAGTGCTGGAGGATAGGTTTGGCAACTAAAGGCGTGATCCTCTTAGCTTTTCTGCATGGTGATTAGTGAGGCTCTGAGGGCTGTATAATGAGCTTTCATAGCTATTCTAGCTTAAAACTAGAATCTGAGAAGAGAACAAAACACATTTCCCTTTGAGAATATGTTCAGCCAGCCTTCCCTGACCAAATTCTTCCATTCACTTCTCATCTCACATCTTCAGTCTGATTTACTGTCACTATCTTGTTCTCTCCTCCTACCTTCTACATGCTTCCGTAGTATATTTTAATTGTGTAGCCTGTTTGGTTGTCCCAGTTTCCAGATTATATTCATAAATTCCTTACAGATACTAACCTTGTTTGTTCATCTTACTCATCTATATATCTATCCCCTCACCCCTGAGTTTAACACTGGAGCTGGTGAACTCTGCCCTGGTTGAGTGAGGGGGAGGAAAGCAATAGAGAACTGGGATTGCACTGGTAAATAAAATGCAAAATACACCTACTACTTTCTATACCTCCTCAATAATCCCTTTTCCCTGGACTACTAAAGTAGCGCCACAGAGCTACTCTGACCTTTCCCCTGCCCATCCTCTGGCAAAGGGGCTAACGAACTATAATGTACTGTAATAAAAAGATGAATAAAGGGTGGGCAATGTAGCAAAATAAAAGGTAGGTTTTTACATAATCAAATATTACTGATTTCCACTGTTTCCCAGGGTATATAGTGCAATGAATTCTTCTTAGATAGCTGGCTTTCTGTGTGTCAGAATTCTCCTTATACGAAAATTCCTTTCTGTTCTATCTTCTTGATATGCTTTAAGATAGTAATTAGAATGTAACCTTCTTAAAAAGGTGCCAAGAAGTACTCTAAAAATACTATTTTGTGCTATGGGATTATCTGGCAGTTTCCTAGTGGATAACAATCACCGTAAAACAAACTTTAAGAGGCCCATGAAACTGAAGAGCTGGGAGAGACCAAAAAGACCAGTGTCCTTTCCTATTCCCCCTCTCCCATTACAAACAATAGCTTTTTGTGTAATAACTATCTTCTTGTTGTCTTAAAATATTGCATATTGTCTAATCCCCAAATCTGAGCTAGTTGCTGAACTATTACTTTCCAAATTTAGATTCTTGAGAAAATAGGACATGTATGTAATTCCTGTTATCTAAAATAAAAAATAAAATGTGTAACATTATCATTTCTTTTTTACCACATAGTATTGGATGATTTTTCATTTGTATAGAAAATAGCATAATAAATCTTAAACTTTAGAATGTAATTACTGGACATTTTAACCTTATTAAAGACCTAAAGATATTTTATTTTCTCTTTAGGTGGTACGGGACTATAATCTTCAACTGTTTTTACAAGAGAATGCTGTATTTCACAAACCCCAGCCCTTCCAGTTCCAGCCTTGTGACAGTGATACTGTAAGAGAATTCCAAGTTTTCATTTTATTTTCTGGTCATTTGTGTTTCTGTTCAGTTATCCTTGGAATAGACAGAAAAAGCTAAGTGTGGCCAAGTGCTGTGGCTCACACTTGTAATCCTAGCACTTTGGGAGGCAGAAGCAGGAAGATAGGAGTTCGAGACCAGTTTGAGCAACATAATGAGACCCTGTCTCCACAAAAAAGTTTTTTAAAAATTTAGCCGGGCTTGGTGGCGCATGCCTGTAGTCCTAGCTGCTTGGGAGGCTGAGGCAGTAGGATTGCTTAAGCCCAGAAGTTTGAGGTTGCAGTGAGCTATGATGTTGCCACTGCACTCTGCACTCTAGCTGGGGCAACAGAGGGAGACTCTGTCTCCAAAAAAAACAAAACAACTGTGAGGATGAAGAGAAACTATGGCATTTCTTCTTTTCTAAAATGTGGCTAATACACCCACCATACCATAGTCTTTATGCTAACAACTTTCTACTAAATGAGGTTAAGTTATAAGACAAGTTACTGAAATCTGAAAACAACTGAGGGAAGAAGAAAAATATTCAATGTATTTATTCATATATACTTTCTATCCATGAAATTCATCATGTTGTACCATTCCAAAGAAACCAGTGGTTAAATTTTAACCAGAATAGAATTAATAATTGGAATAATTAATATGTACATGCAAATATTTTGGTTGGCCTTATAAAAAATTATGGGCCTTTCATAATTCCTTTCAGATTTCATTGTATGTTAAAGTACCAACATAAACCTCAAATTGGCAATTTTTAAAAAGCATTAATCATATATTTTTGTCCTTGAGTTTGAGTTTGCTCTGTGAGAAATGTTTGCCATTATTTGGATTTTAAAAAAAGAACCAAAATGATAATTTAATAACATAAAATGAAATTAACTTCTACAAAATGAGAAGGCACTTGGCATTACTAGCACATTCTCTCAATGATATAGTTTCAGAGTTTAATGGTATCAGTTTAATAGAAATACATTTGCTGGAGATACATTCATTACTTTTCTTGCATTTTAAGAAGCCCTGTTAGTGGCTATATAAAGAAATCTGGAATCAGCATAACCCTGGCCCTTTTTTTGATCATCATTTGCTAATGACTCAGTCACATTGTTCTGTAATTTGACTGCTGTGAGGCCTGGGAGGAATGAAGTAGAGCATTAGAAGATAACAGGGTATGGACAAGTTTGTCAAGCTTGACCTAAAATGGTGACAAATTTGAGATTATTTTATGTTTGCCATTTTCCACAAGGAAAATAAGAGTAACGGTGACTCTCATCTCACCTTTGCAAGGCTCAACTACAGCCCTAAATGCTTCTTTATTTCTTGATGCTGTGTGTTTCTAGACAGTGTTCTTAGCTGTTGTGTCCCTGTTTGCCTTAAAATTCTAACTCTATGCTATGTTTTCTGTCCTTGTGCAATCTTTACTGGGCAGAGTTTAAAAGCCGCCCAACTGGTGGATATTGAGCTCTCCCCTGTCAGTGCTCTGAGAATGACCATAGCTGAGGTATATGGGGTGTGGGTTAAGGGGGGCGGGGTGGGTTCGCATGTTATTGGAGGGTGGGACCTGGTATTGGGCCACTGCATGCATCAGCTGTGGCTTTCTGTTTTCCCTTATAGATTAGGAATTTCCTTTCCTGTTTATAGTGAGAAGATTGAGCTTCTCACTTTTCATCTTGTCTGAAGCATCTTATTTTACCTCAATAGGGGTGCTGGAAAGAACCTCAGAGCTAACCTTGTCTTTATTAAAGGGGAAACTGTAGCCTAGACAGAAAAAAAGATTTGTCCAGAGTCATATAGTAAAATTAATGATAAGTTACTGTTGTGATTGCAATTTTAATGTTGTTTCTGCTATGCTATTCTGTTTTCTGAGAAGAAATGTTCAGCATTTGGGGAGCAATTAGTTTTTTCATAATGGAAAAAGATAAATGCTTAATGCTTTTATAAAAATCATTCCAGATTATCAACCATTGAAAAAGTCTTTAGAGTGATTTTGAAAATATTTTTAACTACAAAATATTTTTGTGTGTAATTTCTGTTTTATTGTAAATTAGCTATTCTTTCTGCCCACAAAGAATAAAATCCCAAATACTTATTTTTACTCAGTTAGATTGGTACTGTTCTTTGTGAGGATAGAGCCACTGTTTACTTGCTTTTATAGTTTCCTCATGGAGTTGGTAGCCAACTCCTGTCATGGAGTGGAGAGCACCAGCTAATGCCAGTTAACTCACTCTTCCCGCCAGGTGAATCTCGGACATGTAGGCTGAACTAAACACCTCTATCTTCAGTTGTATTTCTGAAGTTGCTATTGTTCCCATCCTGTTCTGAAGCACATTTCAATTTAATAAACAGTGAGCTCTTAATGTATGTGCCAATCACTCAGATAGATGCTGAGAATAGCTACTACATACTAAACTACAGACCCCAAACTATAAATGAGCTCCCTGACATGTTCACAAATAAATAAAAGGCAATAAGGCGTGTACTGTATATGATAGAGTGCTCTTGGTGCTCAGTGATTGGTACAGTCAGTGCATCCGGATGTGGTGCTATTTGTTACATTATTGAGGCATATTTACATCATATAATTCACCTATTTCATGTATATTCAGTGATTTTTAGTAAATTTACCAAATTGTGCAACTATCTTCCTAAATAAGTTTTAGAACATTTTTATAACCCCAGTAAGATCCCTCGTGTCTATTTACCGTCAATCTCCATTCCCACCCCCTGTCGTAGGCAACCACTAATTTACTTTCTACAGATTTGCCTTTTCTAGACATTTTACATAATTTGAATCTTAGAATATGTAGCCTCTTACGTCTTGCTTCTTTCACTTAGTGTAATGTTTTTGAGATTCATCCATGTTGTCGACATCAATAATTTGTTCCTTTTTATTGCTGACTAGTATTCCATTGTATGTGTTTATCACATTTTGTTTCTCTGTTCATCAGTTGATAGACATGTAGGTTGTTTCCCACTTTTGGCTCTTATGAATAATTCTATTATGAACATTTCTGGGCAAGCCTTGACATGAATATGTTTTCATTTCTCTTGAGTTGCTAAGTCATATGGTAAATTTATGTTTAACTTTTTAGGAAACTGGCAAACTGCCAAAGTTGCTGTACCATTTTACATTTCTACCAGCATTGTGGTAGGGTTCTTGTTTCTCCACATCCTTGCCAACCTTTGTTATTGTCTGGCTCTTTGATTACAGCCATCCTAGTGGGTATGAAATAGTATCTCTTGCGGTTTTGATTTGTATTTCCCTAACAACTAATGATGACGTTGAGTACCTTTTCATGAACTTATTCACCATTCGTACATCCACTTTGGTAAAATATCTATTCAGATCTTTTGCTATTTTATGATTGGATTGTGTTTTCATGTTATGGATTAGATCTTGAAGGTGAATTGAAGTTTACTCTGCAGAGATTGAGAAACAACCTGCCAGGAAATGAAAACTACAATTGAAATAGATGACATTCTTCGAACACTTATTTCATGCTTGACATTTTTCTGATTGTATTACCTATATTAACTCATTTTATCTTCAAGACTATTGTGGGTATTATTTTTAATTCCCATTTTACAGTTGAGGAAACTAAGGTTAAGAAATTTGTTTAAGGTTACTCAGCTAGTAAGTGTGAGAGCCAGAGAAGTTTGAAAGTACACAACCTATACATGAAATGGCAGGTAATCTTGGGGTAATGAAAGAGAAGTTAAACAATACCATAAATGTAGGTTGCAACCAGATTTTATGTTCGAGTTCTATATATGATGGCAGATGGAGAAGTATGTATTCAGGTAGGATAGTAATGATGAGATTCATTGCAGAGGCAGGACAGTATTGTTCCTTAATTTTATTTTGAATTTTATAATTTTAATTAGGAATTTTGAACTGCTTATAGGTTAAACATATTAATTTTCCATTTACTCAGTAGGTACTTATTATATATCCTTTGTATATGCCTTTGTCTTATCTAAATTTAGGTAAGATATATTTAGGAAAGTTTATAGGACTTTTAAAGCTAATGCTGTGATAAAATGTAATTCTTATTTTCTTCTGAAGATTTGCATATACCCATCTTAAAATTTTTAAAAAACTTGTTAATGTAATCCCATTCCAAATTGCAACATTCTTCCTATAAAAGGCCAAAGTGTCCAATTGAATACGTATGGTCACAGTATTATCATAAGAATTTAATTAAGGCTTAGAATTATTGTACATTTTTGGCTTATCTTTTATTCTGCTGATAAATCAAAATTCCTTTTAATTTTATCTTAATATATGATTTTTTGTTGTTGTTGAGACAGGGTCTTGTTCTGTCACCCAGGCTAGAGTGCAGTGGCATGATCATAGTTCACTGCAGCCTCGAATCCCTGGGCTCAAGCAATCCTCCCACCTCAGCCTCCCGAGTAGCTGGGACTACAGGCACACGCCATCACACTCAGCTAATTTTTTAATTTTTTTGTAGAGAAAGGGTTGCAGTTATTGCCTAGGCTGGTCTCGAACTCCTGGCCTCAAGTATTCCTCCTACCTCAGCCTCCTGAAGTGCTGGGATTACAGGCATGAGCCACCATGCCCAGCCAATATATGACTATTTTGTCTCAGACTTTAAAATGATATTCTAGGCCAGGCATGGTGGCTCATGCCTGTAATCCCAGTGTCTCGAGAGGCTGAGCCAGGAGGATCACTTGAGCCCAGGAATTTGAAGCTACAGTGAGCTGTGATTGCACCACTGCACTCCAGCCTAGGAGACAGAGCAAGATTCTGTCTCTAAAAACAATTAATTAAACAAAAAAAGTTTAAACAATAAGAAATAGAATGATGTACCAAAAGGAAATAGAATGATGTCAAAATGGTTTTATAATGCCACAAGTATGTCTGTTCTCTACAGCCACAAAATTGGGAATTTTAGAATTAACCATATGATGATTACATGTAACAGTGACCAATGGCAAGTTTTGTGTGATGTAGTAACTTAGTAGCTGTCTCATGGTTAATATTGAAAAAAGATTCCCTTGTCTATATTTCCATATAGAGTTATTGCTTTCTAAAGCATCTTTTCCAGCCGGGCGTGGTGACTCACACCTGTAATCCTAGCACTCTGGGAAGCCGAGGCGGGCAGATCATTTGAGCTCAGGAGTTCGAGACCAGCCTGAGCAAGAGTGAGACCCCACCTCTACCAAAAAAATAGAAAGAAATTATCTGGACAACTAAAAATATATAGAAAAAATTAGCCGGGCTTGGTGGTGCATGCCTGTAGTCCCAGCTACTAGGGAGGCTGAGGCAGGAGGATCGCCTGAGCCCAGGAGTTTGAGGTTGCTGTGAGCTAGGCTGACGCCACAGCACTCTAGTCTGGGCAACAGATTGAGACTCTGTCTCAAAAAAAATAAAATAAAATAAAATAAAGTATCCTTTACTTATATCCTCAAATACCATTTCTCAGATAATACCAGAAAGTCAGAAATTCTTCTAGAAAGGGTAAATTACACTTTTCTTTGCTTAAATGCATTTTTAATGCAGAGTTATTCTAAGGAGGATATGGAATATAACATAAAATGTGCCCCTCCTCATCAAAAAGCATATTCTGTGAGAGAAAGTTGACAAGTATATTTATTAGGATCTCAATGTTGGAGAGTTATTCAGCTATCACAGGGATCATACTGGTATTAGAGATTCACACAGGTGTTGTACAATGGAGAAGTCATGGGTATTGGTGTCCAAAACTATCAGTTCATTGTATTTATACATATTTAACTTTTCTTCTTTTGATTTTTAGAGACAGGGTCTTGGTCTGTCACCCAGACTGGAGTGCAGTGGTGCTATCATAGCTCACTGTAACCACAGACTCTCAGGCTTAAGCAGTCCTCCCACCTTAGCCTCCCAAGTGGCTAGGACTCCGGGGACATGCCACCATGCCCTGATAATTTTTTTTATTTTTTGTAGAGACGTGGCCTCACTGTGTTGCCCAGGCTAATGTCGAACTCCTAGCCTCAAGCAATCCTACTTCCTCGGCCTCCCAAAGTGCTAGAATTACAGGCATGAGCCACTGTGCCCCGCCTATTTTTAGCTTTTCTAATTCAGCTTCCTCATGTCTAAAATAACAAGGGTCGTCCCTCAGTATACATGGGGAATTGGTTCCAGGACACCCTGCGGGTACCAAAATCCACAGATACTCAAGCCCCTAATATAAAATGGTGTAGTATTACATATATGCATATCCTCTTGTATAATTTAAATCATCTCTGATTATAATACCTAAAACAATGTAAATGTTATATAAATAGTTGTCATACTGTATTGTTAAGGGAATAATGACAAGAGAAAAAGTCTATACATGTTCAGTACAGACACAACCATTTTCTTTTTTTTTTTAATATCTTTGATCTGCAGTTGGTTGAATCCATGGATTCAGGAGGCCAATTGTACCTTACCGGGTTTGAAAATTAAATAAGATACTTAAACATTTGACTCAATGCCTGGCACATAGTAGTAGGTACAGAATAGATGTTAACTGACTTTCCTTTTTTTTTGGTACCTTTCCACAGGACAAGCATATTTCCTTTTTTTAAAGGTTTTCCTCCTAATTTCTACAGGAAATACCAAAATACCAAATATAGAAGACATTACAAAGATTATGAAATCTTATAATACTTTTGCAGTCCTAATCCCTAGCTTTCAACTCCCTTATTGGATTGATCACTAAAAGTACATTGGGACTTCAGTTCTCCTATTTTATTCCATAAGGAAGATCTCATCATCTTCTCTCTTAGCAGTTTATAAGTATAAAAGGCAATCTGTGTGGAATAAATAGTAGCAAATACCACTCTGATTTTAAATACGCAACTTGTACTTTTCAGCACCTCTGCCCTGTATAAATCTCAGTGAGTCTTCCTTTCATTACCTGACCTGGTAATGAGTGTCATTAGAGGCATTTCCTCACATCCTGTGAAAAAGGACAAGATCATCTGGAATGGGAAATAATGTGGGAAACATGCATATCCACAAAACTTAGGGAAGTAGATTGATACAGGCAGGAAAAACTTAAGGAAACTTTCTCCCCAGATTTCCTGGTGGGAATGAGAAGACCTTTTTCTCTTTACCTTTCTTGAACTGCAGATAACAAGGTCTTCACAGACAATAGCAAAAAGCTAACATTAAATTTCGGACGTGATCTTTTTCTGTTATTCCAGCCACTATTTCTGATGTTTAATTCTGCCTTCTATAGATTAACAATTATAGTAAGTAAACTGTCTGCTTGCTGTAATTTAGGACTTTTGCACAATAAAGTTTTACTTAAGGATGGAATTTTATACATCTGTTAAAATAAATATGTAGCCCTTGTCTATAAAAATTAAAAATTGCCCTTGTCTATAAAAGAGTATATGGGGTTAGTATACCATGTGGGAAATGTACCTGAAAATTCTCATTGTTATGGGTGGCTCTTTCGCTGATAGCAGTTTTGTATTGCATATGTCATTGTCTCATAAACAAGTCTGTGATAGAGAATCTCTGGGAAATTCTCTCATTGGGTAAATAGGTACCATCCTCTTACGTTATGCTGGGCACAGTGTCCAAAAATGAAAGGGTTTGAGTAAAGACATGAGTGTCGCTTTCTAGACTCGGCAATACTGACAATTAAGTGTTAAAGGGGCTATCCTGTTTTCTTCAGCCTTTCTTTTGATAGAAATCCTACTGTCTTACATGGTAGACCCTCTGCTGGTTTAGTCACCTTTCTCTTGATCTGGTTCCTTCTCTAAACAGAGCTTCTCTAGCTACAGCTTTGCATAGACTCCCTAGTAATGTATTAACACACAGGAGCCTGGAAGGTCACCTTTTTGTCTAGCTTGTGATTGTAGGTCTTAAAGCAAAGTCTCTACAAAAGCTACCAAAGTAAAGGCATATTCCTCCTAAGGCTGTTCCATTTAGCTATGCCTCTAGATATGTTCTAGAGAGTATTAGACACAGCAAGATTTTTTGTTTTTTATATTCATGTCAGTACTCAGGGATATATTTTTTGCTTAGACTTACCTTTGGTATTCTAACCCAAGACAAGAGAATGGTGTTCCTTTCTCAAAGTTCTCATCAGTTTCTCACAGCAACCTTAATGGGATTGTATATCCTTTTCCCCAGCTGTCCAGAGTTTTCCAGAATTGTCCCAAGGCTCAGCCCACACCAGTTGTTCTCCAGTTTACTCCCCTGAGAGACTAGGCACACTCAACCCAATTACTCAGATGAGTTCCCATTTCTCTTCTAAGTAAAGGTGCTGCTATCCAATCATAGAGTAAATTAAATTATGTCTCTTAAGGGGCACCACTCCACTCCTCTCCAAGGAGTATGATATGTTCAAAATATGTGACTTAAAAGTCTATAATCTCTTACCAGAAGCCTTTGGGCCAAATGTGTTTCAAAATTCAGAATTTTTCAGATTTTAGAAAGGTGATCCATATACCATATGTTGCATAGCACCCAGATTAAGGTATAGGGAAACACCCCATGATCACACACAGTATTTTTGCAGTAAAGCATATGAATATTTATACCAAGTGAAATAAATAAAAACTATAAATAACCTCCCTTTAGTTCAAGTCAAATTTTGCCTCAAATGGGTTTTGGCTCCAAACTTACCCAAAAAATTTACAATTCTCAGAGCATTTTGAATTTCAAAATTGTAAGATTGTGAACCTGTACAAACATGAGTGGTTGGAATGCAATAACCTACAAAAATCCAGATGCTTTTTACTTGAAGAGGTTCTTTTGGAAACAAATAATAATTAACAGTATATTAGTAAACTTCATAGAGAAAAAGATGGATCAGGACAGGCACAGTAGCTCAGGCCTATAATCCCAGCACGTTGGGAGGCTGAGGCAAGAGAATTGGTTGAGGCCAGGAGTTTGAGACCAGCCTGGGCAATATAGCAAGACCCCATCTTTACAAAAAAATTTTTAAAAATTAGCCAAGTGTGGTGGTGCACACCTGTAGTTTTAGCTACTAGAGAGACTGAGGCAAGAGGATCACTTAAGCCCAAGAGTTTGAGGTTACCGTGGCTATGATCATGCCATTGCACCATTGCACTCTAGCCTGGGCAACACAGTGAGACCCTGTCTCAAAAAAAAAAAAATGAATAAGATGGATCAAATTTTTAAATCAATACCTTTCTTATCTACCAGTAAACTGAAAAAGATAAGTAGTACAAATCCCTTGAATGAGGGTTAGTAAGATAATTCCTGGCATATGACATTGGCATAACAACCCCCAAATTATTTTTTTCAAATGGATTAGAATATTAGTATTTTACTATGTTAGTGGTTTTCATTCATTATATATGACCATCTATTTTTCTGTCCTTCAAATAGTTATATTTTGATTACAGACTTGAAAAACAATAAATCAGCTTTTCTAGCCATGCTCACTTTATTCAGGTATCTATCTGAGCCTTCTATGCCCTTGTATTAACTTAAAATGAACTGAAATCATATCTTAAGAGGGTATCTAAGGACAAAATAGCTAAAATGACTTAAAGACTAATATATCAAGAATACTGGAATGTTAATTTCCTCAGTTTAGTTCTTTAAAGTTATTTAGTAATTTTATATATTTTGAAAAGACTTTAATACTTTGTTCTAAAAGGACTGGGAATTGTTAAAAAAAAAAAAAAAATTGCTAGGCTTTGAAAGCCTTCTCTGACTTATTTGAAACAGTGGCTTTTGTTTTTCTAAAAACAAAATTAAATCCACAGATGCCTTACCTCTAAATAAAATCCTGGCCAAAACTTCACTCAGTGAATTCTTGTTTTTCCCACACATGATAATCTTGTTCTTCACCAGTTAGAAACTGGTTCTAATGCAGTACACTTATTCTCTTGTCATTTCTGAAGGCACCATTCCAATAATCTGGGACCCTGGCTCTCACATAGGAATCGGGGGATTAGATTATATTTGTTTAACCAACATTTACTGAGGACATTCTATGTACTATTAGGCAAGGTGCAGGATGCCAGGAATGCAAAGATTAAGATACTGCTCAGGCCCTCACCTTGCCTAAAAACAAACAGGAAACCAGGCAGCAGTCACAGCATGATGTGATATTTGCCTGAGAGTGGCAACTCAATAAATATCTAACAAATGAATAGATTGATATAATAGAGATATGTCCAAAGTAAAAGAGCCCTTGAGTCAGTCTGGAAAAGGCAGGGAAGATTTCACAAAGAAGGTAGCACTTGAATTGAGATTTTAAGAATGACTAGGAGTTTGTTAATGAACAAAAACAACAAAAAGATAGGAAAGTTATTCCAACCAGAGGGAAGAGTATTCAAAAGAATAGGCTTGTGTTTAGATTGAAACTTATTTTCCAGAAAAGACCTATGTGCTTCTAAAATTGTTTACTAAAACTTGTGTGATTTCTAAAATTCTGATGTTTCCAAAGATCTCAGGAATCACATTTACTTTACCCCCTTTTACCTTATAGAATAGGTAACTGACACAGACAAAGGAAAAGCTACTTATCCTATACTTAAAAGTTGACAGAGGCTGGGTGTGGTGGTTCACACCTGTAATCCCAGCACTTTGGGCGGCCGAGGTGGGAGGATCACTTAAGACCAGGAGTTCGAGACCAGCCTGGGCAACATAGCAAGACCTCCATCTCTACAAAAAATAAGAAAGATTAGCCACGCATGGTGGCATGTGCCTGTACTCCCAGCTACTCAGGAGCCTGAGCAGGAGGATGGCTTGAACCCAGGAGTATGAGGCTGTAGTGAACTGTAATTGTGCCACTGTACTCCAAGTCTGGGTGACAGAGTAAGACCATGTCTCTAAAACAAACAAACAAAAAAAAAGGGTTGGTAGAAAAGTTCTTTTACAGCATTCTTCTTCAGGTTCTAATTTATTTGAATTATTATTGTGCTTTGTGCTACTATTATTCTCAACTGTTGTGTTATTATGTATACCTCTTTAAAAATAATCCAGTTGAATAAGTGAACTTTTGCAGAGCCAGACTACAGTGGTATTTGATACTTAATTTTTAAATTCTTATATTTCTGCTTTAAGAAGATAAAAATGTTATTTAAATTGTATGCTTAATAGCTTATATACTGGGAGGCTTAGCTGGGATATCACTTGAGCTCAGGAGTTCAAGACCAGCCTGAGCAAGAGCAAGATCCCATCTCTATAAAAAATAGAAAAATTAGCCGGGCATGGTGGCTCATGTCTATAGTCGCAGCTACTTGGGAGGCTGAGGGAGGAGGATCACTTGAGCCCAGGAGTTTGAGGTTGCAGTGAACCAGGATGATGCCATTCCACTGTAGTTAGAAAGACAAAGCAAGACTCTGTCTCAAAAAAAGAAAAAAAAGCTTATATATTTGTTATTATTCTTTTATATATTCCAAATACGTTTTTTAAAGATAAAGGAAAAATGCTAAAAGAATGAACTAAATATTAAATTAGCCAGCATTTTAAAAAGAAGCAGTCATTAGCAATTCCTTTGCTATAATCGACCACTATTAATACCACCATCTTAAAAGATAATGATCTACGGTAGATCCTGATTTATGTTGATCTTAGATAGTGGAAGGGGCATTAGAACATTTCTCTATGTATTGTTTAATGACCTGGGCTGTATTTTGCTTTCTGTGAAATTCTCAGTTGTCAAGATTTGTCTTTTTTTTTTTTGAGACAGAGTTTCGCTGTGTTGCCCGGGCTAGAGTGAGTGCCGTGGCGTCAGCCTAGCTCACAGCAACCTCAAACTCCTGGGCTTAAACGATCCTACTGCCTCAGCCTCCCCAGTAGCTGGGACGACAGGCATGCGCCACCATGCCCGGCTAACTTTTTCTATATATATATTTTTAGTTGGCCAGATAATTTCTTTCTATTTTTAGTAGAGACGGGGTCTCGCTCTTGCTGAGGCTGGTCTCAAACTCCTGACCTCGAGCAATTCACCCGCCTCGGCCTCCCAGAGTGCTAGGATTACAGGCGTGAGCCACCGAGCCTGGCCAAGATTTGTCTTATAGGAGTTTCTACATGTCTTCCATGGCTTGATTTTAGAATTCATGAAAAGGATAAATTAATTTGAATTTTAATTACGTGTCATTCCCCACCCAGAGGATCTCAAAATCACATCTTTTAATTAGTGGCATTTATCTGTCCTGATCATTGGACACTCCTGTCTAAGTAATAGTAAACCCATAGAGAATGGGGGGAAATCCCTGTCTTAACTTACCCAGCTCTTAAGCACAGTGAATAGTCAATAAAAAGGTACAGATTCTGTGTGGCAAGTGGCTTATGGCCTGTGTGCCAGCACACATTTAAACCCAATTACTTATTCCTGAAAAGCTGCTCTGTAATAAAATTAAATTTCTTCATCAGTTGCCTTCTTTCTTGTCTGTCCACTCCCCACAAATTTTTTTTTTGAGGTCTGCCTTAATCTTTCAGTGTATCTTCAGTCTTGTTTTTGGTTTCTTTAGGCTCTCAAGAACCTAGTAATTATCTGAATTTTTCATGAACAGTAATGAGAAAATTTTTGTTTCAGGTAATTTTCAACTGGGTCTTTAACATTATTAATTACTATTATTGGATACTTAATATATGTAGATACTATACCAGAATGTTTTAAATATGATAGGTGGCATATTCACCATTTTCAGATTTAGCTAAGAGTCATAATAACATACCCAAGATCATAAAGCTCGTAAATGGCATAGAGTGGATTCAAAACTAAGCCTATCTGACTCAAAAGCCTATTCCTAGACTCTTCAGAGTATATCTTTCTACGTTTATACATCAGATTCCTCTGGCTATTGTACATTTCATTTACATCTGCATTCAGGGTTTAACGTTTTAATGTCCCCAGCTTCTGAAAACCGATATAAATTTGAACACCCAAATCCATTTGCAAAGCAAAATATAATAATAAAGTTGATTCCCAGATTTGTAATAACCCAAAGAATTAATTAGAAGTTGGTTAGATTAGAAATTTGATTATTTTGCTCTATTTTAGTTCATTTGTCATTATTATATAATCTAGCTTTCGCAGAAATGTCTGCATAGAGCAAAAATTTTTCAACCGTACCTCATCACAGTCCCTCAACAAAAATATTAATTTTTAAATCTAGTTTAGCAAATTCTGCTTATATCATCAAATTTGAGCTATGTGACCTAGCAAAAGAATTTCTAAAATTCTTTTCATTTTAAAATTTTGCTTTTTATATTAAAAATCTTCTTTGGATAATTCATATTTAAGAAATTTTCTTTCCTGATTAATTTTGATAAAGTTTGTTTTTCATAGGCTCTTGAGAGTTTAGAGAGAATTAAAATAAGTTAGTGGTTAATAGCCCTGATTCTAGAATCAGACTTGTTTAATTGATGTTTAACACAATATCTGGGAGACACTGGAAAAATTTCTTAACCTCTCTGGGCCTTGGTTTCCTTTTCCATAAAATGGTGTGTGACTCACATCATAAGGTTGTTATAGAAGTTATGTGAAGCACTTTCCGTAGTTCCTTGCACAAATTAGGGGTTAACTATTACTACAATTTATTTAGATTTTACAATTTGTTCTTTGTGAAACAGAATCATAGCATTTTAGAGCTAGAAGAGACCCTTAATGCTCATTTGATCTAGCACCCTTATCTTTTATATGAGGACATTAAATCCCAGACAAACTAGGGCAAAAACTAGTTTGAGGTTTGGTGGAAAGTTGGTGATGTACCTCTAACTAAATGAAACCCAGCATTTTGGGATGGGAGACAAGGGGAGGATTGTGTTGCTGTTAATATATTGTTTTGTTCTGTTCACTTCTATTCAATAATTCTTTAATCACATTGTTGTTTTCATTTTTATCTGTGCAGTGATGTTAGCATCATATAGTAGATTGGCATGAATACTTTTTTCTTCTTTTCTTATCATAGTTTCCTTTACACCCAAAGATCAGTCCACAGTATTAGAGATGAAGCTTTCATGTTCAGCAATGTTAAGACAAGAAGCCTGTGTTCATTTATGGTTTCATACTGTCTTCTTAGTCTTCTGCTGACTCTCTGTGACACGAGACATTGCTTCTGACCGTAGTGGAGCATGCCTCGTGTTTCGAGTGCTGATTAAGTGAAGGCCCTTCTGGTCCAACTGCAAAGTGTTGGTGGTTGCAATCAGGATAGCAATACTTTTCTCTCTGTTCTCTCCTGTGTTATAGAGCCGGCAATTAGAATCAGAAACTGGGACCACAGAGGAGCACAGTCTCAATAAGGAAGCTCGGAAATGGGCCACCCGTGTGGCGCGTGAGCACAAAAACATTGTTCACCAACAACGGGTAAGTGTAATTGAGAATCCTGGCTACATTCACCTTAAGCCAAATGTCAAGCCAACTTAAGGAGTTGAGCTTCATTCATATGAAAAATATCCCATATATGTTTTTTCTGTACTTTTTCAACACAGTCAGCAGTATGTTCTCAGTTATCTGCTTATCTTGGAAATTCTTTAAGCTCTCTAGCAGCAATACACTAATTCACTTGTTTGCCATAGAATTGTCTAAGAAGGCCAGTGACAGTGTGTTTTAGTCTTTTGGGAAGGGGAAGAGACATACATATGTTAACTTAATGTAGGTTTTCATCTGCCAGGACAAGATTTTTGAAGACACAATTGTAGGTTCCATGAAAATAGATCTTCAAGACTAAACTCTAAGCACAAAGAAATTATTTTAAGTTTAGTACATTTTTTCTCAATTTCATTTATTTATACCTATATCTTCCTCTTTATTTGCCTTTACATCAACTTCTTAGAAGAATTGTCTATACTTATCTGTATATGTTCACCTCCCACTTATTTTTTAGCCTATTACATTTTAGTTTTCTCTGTCACTAAACTTACCAAAATCACCAAAGATGTCTATGTTGCTAGCTCCAAAATGGACACTTTGATTTCTCATTTTTCTTAACTTTTCATAGTTTCATCACAACTGACAGCTCCTTTGCCTTAAAAACATTCTCTTCTCTAGTCTTCCATGACTCAACATTGTCCTGGCTTTCTTTCTGCCTCTCTGGCCATTCCTAGATTTTTCTATAGATTCCTACTTGTCCATCCTACAAATATTTAAATTCCTTAGATTTCTGTACTAGGCTGTCTTCTTTTCTTACTCTTTACCCTCACTATAGGCAGTCTCATCCACCTCCATGGTTCCACTTATCAGCAAATCATAAATTAATATCTCCAACTTGGGCCTCGTTACTGTGTATCCATGTGGCCTCTTGCCTGCTTTGATGTCTTTTCACTATCTCACAGCATCTCAGATTCAATGGCCCATTTATCTAATGTTGCATAACAAACCACCTCAAATTTAATGGCATAAAACAAGAGCATTTTTTTTATTATCTCTCACTACTCTGAGTATTAGGTGGTCTCAGCTTGGCAGTTTTCATATGGGGTCTCTCACGTGCTTGTAATCAGATAGTAGCTGGTCCTGGTGTCATTTCACAGGCTTCCCCACTGAAATATCTGATGCCTAGGCTGGAAAGATTTGAACAACTGGGAACTGGAGCAGCTGGGGCTCCTCCTGCGCCTCTCTCTCTCTGGTCTCCCTACACGGTCTCTCCAACATGGCAGCTTCAGGTTAGCTATACTTCCTAAATTGTAGCACAGGGCCCCAAAAGGGTGAGTCCCAACAGTTAGACAAATAGAAGATGTATCATCCTTCTGACCTAGCCTCAGAAATAACATGGTGTTACTTGTGTCATATTTTTACTAATTGAAGCAGTCATAAAGGCCTATCCAAGTTTCAGAGAGAGAGGACAGACATTCCACTTCATGGTGGGGAAGTAGCAAAGTTCTGGAAAAACATGTGGAATGGGAAATATCATAATAGCTATTTTTTAAAAAATCACAGTCTGTCACAGTCTACCTTTGGCCATAACTATTCACATCCTTCTCGCATGCAAAATATACTCACTTCTTTTCTTCACCCAAAATCCCCCTGGCATCAGGCTTCAGCTCATCATTTAAATCAGATTTGAGGCTTGTTGGGTACAGTTCCTCAAATATATTTATCTTAGTCAAAGAATTTGTGAACAACTTATCTGTCCTCCCACACATAAGATAAATAGTGGTAAAATTAGTTATTGCAGCTTTATACCTCAAAATATAAGGCACAGAAAAAGATTTTCTTCCACTAGAATACTTGGCTATATTTGAAAGTAAACATATGACTACATGGTGAGTGCCAGGTGCACTGTCTGGAGAATGGACACGCTTGAGGCTCTGACTCAGGGGGATGGGCGGGACATGGACAATGTATATAACCTGAGCTTTTGTACCCCCATGAAGAGCTGAAATAAAAATAAATAAATAAATAAATCTGCTTCCTCACTCTGTTGTCAAGCATATTGTGTCTTTCTTTTGGGAAGTAGAGACAGAAAATTTCAACAACTTTCCCCGCTTTTATAGTATGACCTATGATAGGTTTTAATCTAGTAAGGTATATTTTAAGCAACAAAATGAAGAATTTTTTTTTTTTTTTTTTTTTTTTTTTAGACAGAGTCTCACTCTGTTGCCTGGGCTAGAATGCTGTGGCATCAGCCTAGCTCACAGCAACCTCAAACTCCTGGGCTCAAGCAATCCTCCTGCCTCAGCCTCCTGGGTAGCTGGGACTACAGGCATGTGCCACCATGCCCAGCTAATTTTTCTATATATATTATTTTTAGCTATCCATATAATTTCTTTCTATTTTTAGTAGAGACGGGGGTCTCGCTCTTGCTCAGGCTGGTCTCGAACTCCTGAGCTCAAACGATCCACCTGCCTCAGTCTCCCAGGTGCTAGGATTACAGGCGTGAGCCACCGTGCCTGGCCATGATTTTTTTAAACACTAAAGCTAATTCTTCTTCTGGCCTTGCTAAATTAACAGGTCACCCTTGCCCTCCTGTATAAACAACTATAAAACTGATCCAAGTATATGAAACAAATGTTTTCAGACATTGGACAACAAGCAATAGCAGGAGTATGATGCCTGAGAGAAAGGGAACAAATGAAGTTAGCCCAAGACCTCCCAGGTTTTCTGCCTGGAGGCCCTTTCTACAGTGCAATGCAGGGAGGGAGAACACAAGCAGAGCACCACAGACTCACTGAGTTGAGATAACAGAGTTCAGAGAGCCTGAAGGGGCATGAATTTTCAGGGCAGAGTACCAGACAGCAGGGAAATGCAGAGAAAGAGTTTCAGAATTCTACATGGTTTCCCCTTCAATCTGTTGCTGAATACTAAACCATGCTTGCATAGGATTAACTCCATAAGACTGGGCAAAGAATGACAATGGAGATATAAGCTGGGTAATTCCCAGGGTTACATAGAGTTGGAAGACATTCAACTTCTGACCAGACAAAATTGAGACTACAGTTGACTCTTGAACAACACATTTAGGGACACCAACCCCACACACAGTCAAAAATCCACATACAACTTCTGACTCCCACAAAACTTAACTACTAATAGCCTACTGTTGACTAGCCTTACTGATAGCACAGTCAATTAACACATATTTTGTATGTTATATGTATTATATACTATATTCTTACAATGAAGTAAGCTAGAGAAAAGAAAATGTTAATAAAATCATAAGGAAGAAAAAGTATATTCATTAAGTGGATCATCATAAAGATCTTAATCCTTGTCGTCCAAGTAGACTGAGGAAGAGAAGAAGAGAGTTTGGTTTTGCTGTCTCAGGGGTGGCAGAGGCGTAAGAGGTAGAGGAGATGGAATGGGAGGCAGGAGAGGCAGGCTCATTCCATGTAACTTTATTGAAAAAAATCGCACATAAGTGAACCTACATAGTTCAAACCCGTGTTGTTCAAGGGTCAACTGTACTTGTGGAGCACCTGGGGCACTCAGGAGACTACAGAAGGGTCATACATTAGCAATGGGGCTCGATTAGCCCTATAGTAAGACTATTTTAGAACTAACATACAGAACTTTAAAACAGGTTTCCAGAAGATAAAGCTAATCCACAAGCAACTTTTCTGCCAGAAAAAAATATACTTTTTTTCAAAGGAAGAAAAAAAAAAATCCATCATTGTAGCATTCACAATGTCAGAAATCAAATAAAAATTGCTAGATATTAAAAGAAGCAAGAAAATATAATGCATGACCAAAAGAAAAATTAATTAAAACAGACTCATTAATGCCAGTGATGATAGAATTAGCAGCTAAGGACTTTACAATAGTAAAGAAGCTCAAAGATTAAAAACAATGAATATATTGAAGAAAGAAAAAATGTACAAAAGAACTGAGTAGAACTTTTAGAAATGAAAATATAATATTGAAATGAAAAATTCAATGGATTAGACACTGCAAAAGAAAGAACAGTGAGCTTGAAAGCTGAGCAGCAGAAACTTTCCAAACTGAAACATAAAGAGAAATAAAATACTTTTTAAAAATGAACAGAGAGCTGGGCGTGGTAGCTCATGCCTGTAATCCCAGCCTACTTGGCAGGCTGAGGCAGGAGGATCATTTGAGGCCAGGAGTTCAAGACCAATCTGGGCAACATAGTGGGACTCCATCTCTAAAAATCTAAAAAATAAATGAACAGAGCATCATTGACCTATATGGGACATATGTGATCTAGCATGCTTGTATTGGGAGATTGAGAAAGAGAATAAAGAGACAGAAAAATCTCTGAAAAAAAGGATATCTGAAAACTGTCCAAATTTAATAAAAACTATAAACCAAGATCCAAGGAGCTCAACAAACTCCAGGCAAGTAAAACACAAAGAAAATCATATCATAACCAATTTCTTAAAAAGCATTGATACTCAGTGGCAAAAGACTGAAAACATTTCCTGTAACATCAGGAACAAGATAAGGATGACTGCTTTCTCCACTTCTATTCAACATAGTTCTGGAAGTCCTGCCAGAGCAGTTAGGCAAGAAAAAGATAGAAAAGACATCTAAATTGGAAAGGAAGAAGTAAAACTATCTCTGTTCATAGATGACATGATCTTATATGTGTGAAGCCCTAAAGATGCCACCAAAAAATGAATAAAATTATTGGAGCTATTATACTAATTCAGCAAAATTGCAAGATACAAAATCAATGCACAAAAAGCAGTTGCATTTCTATTCTCTCACAATGAGCAATCCAAAAAGGAAATTAAGAAAACAGTCCCATTAACAATAGCACCAGAAAAAAAAATACTTAGAAATAAATTTAGACAAGGAGGAAAAGACTTGTACACTAAAAACTCAAGTATTCATGAAAGAAATTAAAGAAGACATAAGTAAATGGAAAGACATTTCCTGTTCATGGAATGGAAGATATTGTTAAAATGATAATCACACCCAAAATGATCTACAGATTCAATGCAATCCTTATCAAAATTCTAACACTTTTTTTTGTAGAAATAGAAAAACCCATCTTAAAATTCATATGTAATTTTGATGAACCCTGAATAGCCAAAACAATCTTGAAAAAGAAGAACAAGGTTGGAGGACTCATACTTCCTGATTTCAAAACTTATTATAAAACTAGAGTGATCAAGACAGTGTGGTACTGGCATAAGGACACACATAGACCAATAGAATAGAAATTTCACTATTTAAAAAAATACTAGTTATCTCCAAATTGATCCGTATAGTCAGTGCAATCCAGGTCATACACCTAGTAGGGTTTTTGTAGAAATTGATACGTTGGTTCTCAAAGATATATGGAAAATGAAAATCTAGAATAGCCAAAACAAGTTTGAAAAAGAAGGATAAAATTAAATGGCATAATCTACCTGGTTTCAACACATAAAACTACAGTAATCAAGATGTTGAGGTATTGGTATAAGGATAGACTTATAGATGAATGGAACAAAATAAAGGGTCTAGAAATAGACCCACACATAATACAGTCAATTAATTAAGAATTTTTGACAAAGGTGTAACCAACTTTTTTTTTTCTTTTTCCTTTTTTTTTTTTTTTTTTTGAGACAGAGTCTCGCTCTGTTGCCCAGGCTAGAGTGAGTGCCATGGCGTCAGCCTAGCTCACAGCAACCTCAAACTCCTGGGCTTAAGCAATCCTATTGCCTCAGCCTCCCGAGTAGCTGGGACTACAGGCATGCACCACCAAGCCCGGCTAATTTTTGCTATATATATTTTTAGTTGGCCAGATAATTTCTTTCTATTTTTTAGTAGAGACGGGGTCTCACTCTTGCTGAGGCTGGTCTCAAACTCCTGACCTCGAGCCATCCACCCGCCTTGGCCTCCCAGAGTGCTAGGATTACAGGCATGAGCCACCGAGCCCAGCCTACCAACTTTTTAAAATGCTAAATATAGGAGGCTGGGCGCAGTGTCTCACGCCTGTAATCCCAGCACTTTAGAAGGCCGAGGGAGGAGAATTGCTTGAGGCTAGGAGTTCAAGACCAGCCTGGGCAACATAGCAAGATCTCATCTCTAAAAAAAAATAAGAAAAATTAGCCAGGCTTGCTGGCTTACACCTGTAGTCCCAGCTACTCAGGAGGCTGAGGCAGGAGGATTGCTTAAGCCCAGGAGTTCAAGGCTATACTCCGACCTGGGTGACACAGCAAGACCCTGTTTCTTTAAAAAATTTACCAATGTAATAAGCTGCATTTACAGAGTAAACAAGAAAAATTCTATAATTATTTTCATAGTTCCCAAAAAGGCATTTGATAAAAATTCAGTATCCCTTAATGATTAAAAAATAAAATATCCAGCCAATGGGATAGAGACTTTCTGATTCTGACTTTTTCACTCTTGATACATTCAGGTATCTTCTTGAAACTTAAAATAAACGTTATACTTTCATATAGTTTTCTATTGCTGTCATAACAAATTACCACAAACATAGTGGCTTAAAACAACAAAATTTATCTCACAGTTCTGTAGGTCAGAAGTCTGGATGGGCTTGGCTGCCTCAACTGCTCAAACTAACACAGCCAAAATCAAGGTTGTTACTATGCTCATTCAAGCCATTGTCAGAATCCAGTTCTTTGTACCTATAGGACTGAGTTCCCTGTTTCTTTCCTAGCTGTTAGGTGGGGACTACCTTTAATTCCTGGAAGATGCTCTCCCTGGCATGGGTTCCTACATCTCAGAACTAGCAGTGGTGCACTGAATCCTTCTCGTGCCTGGAATCTCTGATTTCCTTTCTGCACATCTCATGTTTCAGTCCAGTCAGAGAAAATTCTCTGCCTGTTAGTTGTCCTGTGATTAGATGATACCTCTCATAATCACTCAGATAATCAAGAATTAGCTTACTATCTTAAGGTCCATAACCCTAATATATCTGCAGATTACATCTGACATATCCACAGTTCAGGAATTAGGGTATGGACATCTTCAGGGCCAGTCTGCCTGTTAAAATGATAAAACAAGAAAACAATACCCATCATCACCACTGCTTTTAAGTGTCCTAAGAGGATTAGTCAATGCATGTGTGAAAGAAAAATAAAGGATTTAAGTATTAGGAAAAGGTACATCTGTCAGTTATTTATAGATGATATGATACTGTACCCCTAAAAATATAAGAGGCCCAACTGTCCATTAGAGTTCAGCAAGGTGAGTAGATATAAGGCTACATTTTTTTTAAATGTTTAGTTTCCTATTAACCAGCATTGGTAAATTGCAAATGCAGCTGGAAAAAAATTATTCACCACAGCAATAAAATACTCATGAATAAACCAGTGAAATCTTATGACCTATAAGAAGACAGACCTTTTTAAACCAGAGTATAAAAGAGACATGAGTAATTGGAGAGATGCAAAAAAATGTGGATTTTTACTAAATTTATGTGTAATCTTAATGTAATCCCAGTGAAATTTATAAGATTTTTAAAAGCAACTTGACACTATGGTTCTAAAATATATCTGGAATTTTTTTTTATGTATAAGAATAGCCAAGAACAGTAAAGAGATTTACATGCCTTTTCACATACTGAAACATACAATAATAACCATAGTAATTAAAACTGTGATATGATACAAAAGTTAACAATAAAATAATAAAAAAGAAAATTATTGGTGTATATTTGGAAATTAGGTGTAAGAACTTATTTAGGTACTAATTCAAACCAACCAGTCATGGAAGGCCATTTTTGAGGCATGCAGGGAAATTACATGAGGAACATCATATTAGAAATTATTGTTAGATCTGACAGTGGTATTATGGTCATATAAAAATTTTTCACGTTTAAAGACTGTTACTAAAGCATGTAGAAGTGAAATGATATGATAATCTGGAATTTGTCTTAAAACGGTTTAGTAAAGAAAGAAAAGAGGAATAGTAAAGCAAATGTGGAAAAATCTTGACCCGTTTTGAATCAGTGGTCAATATATGGGAGTTTGTTGTACTATTTTCTCTACTTTTGAGTATATTTGAAATTTTTCATAATAAAAAACATGGTAATGGCATTTCAAATCTTCAGAGAGAGGATTGAATAAATGGTGTTAGAGCAATTATGTGTGTATTTGGGAAAAAATATTAAGTTAGATTCCACTATAAACAAAATAAATTTCAGAAAAGTTGAAGACAAAGTGCTAAATACAAGATTAATAAAGACTGAAAAAATATGGACTATTTTTGACATATTACCAATACCTTCTTAAGCAACACACAAAAGAACATAAAGAGAAAGGCAATAAAGTGAGAGGAAATATTTGTATCATCAATAACAGAAAAAGGACTAATACTTAAAAAGAAATATATTTAAATAATAAGAAGGCAAAGTATAAAAATGGATAAAAAGCTATAAGCTACCAGTTGATAGAATTAGAAATACAGATGGCCAGCAATATATGGAAGCATGCTGTCTGTTAATCAAAGACATTAACAAAAATGAAAATAATGAGATCTTTTTAAAAGATATCATATTGGCATAGTTTTAAAGATTGACAATATCCAACGTTGGTAAAATAGAGGGAAACGTACTCTCACACACTGTTAGTAGAAAAGTAGGTACAACTTTTTGGGACTATTTAGCAATGTCTATTAAAATTAAAATGTATGATTTTCACTTATGTGTTTTTATTTAAATAAATATTCTCATAGACTATTCAAAGAGTCATTGACTAGGTTGTACAGTACTATTTATAATGTTGAGAAGTTTGGAATTTTAAATAGTAGGAGAGTAAGAGTAAATAAAATATGATACTGTTAAATTATTAAGTCTGTAGATTAATTAAAAAGAAAACAGGAAAAGATTTCTTAGACACATTGAGCAGATTATATCTCTCATTTCATTTTTTTTTAAACAAAGCTTTCTGTTTGTGCCAGTATGTATGGAAATAGATAAGAAATGGTTTGGAAAGATGCATATAAATTGATAGGACAGTAATTATCTTGGGGTGGAGGAAACATGGTAGATTGTGAGAGTATAATGGAGACTTTTTGTCATTTTTGTATTAGTTCTTGCTTTACAGCAATACTCTATATTCACGTAATTTTTTTTTAATTAAAGATATGCATGTTAAAATTTGTGCATCCCTAATAAGGTCTAGGGATTGCACCAGTATCAGTTTCTCAGTTTTTACACTAGACTGTAGTTATATAAGTTGTTACCATTGGAGGAAGCCAGGTGGAAGGACTCTCTGTACTAGTTTTGCAACTAGTGAGTCTATAATTATTTGATAATTTTAAATAAATAAATAAAGTTAAAGGTTTAAAAAAAGGAATAATGGCTACTAGTCACTAAAGCCTTTTGAATTATCCAAATACTCTAGTCACTTAAGGAAAGAAGATAAAAATTGAAAACACTCATCATTATTTTCCTGTTTAATAGGTTTTAAATGATCTGGAATGTCATGGAGTTGCTGTATCAGAACAAAGCCGAGCAGAGCTGGAACAGAAAATAGATGAAGCTAGAGAAAATATTCGTAAAGCAGAGGTAAGGCGGCAGCTAATTGTGGCATTTTGCCCAGCTCTAACAACAATGTCACAGCCGTGATATACGCATTTAAAACTGAGTTTCCACACATATTATGATGAAGATGATTCACCATCTTCATTTGTGTTCACGGTAGTATTGTTGAGTTACCTGCTCTATAGACAGTAGTACCTGTAACAAAAAGGCACTGAACACACTGTGAAGAGTTTACAATCATGAAACATTAAATAACAAAAGAATTAAGTCACAATGAAGATACTAATTTTAAAATTTTTGCAAAATACGTAATAAATTCATCAAATTAATGGGAGAGAAATTGACATATAATTTCAGGAGCCTAGAAAATCTACCCTGAAAGATTCCCTGGATTAAGGGGCGTGAGCTGGACTTTTAGGAATGGGGAAGGTTTGGTTAAGCAGAGAGGGAAAAAAAATTATAGTAGTGGATTTTCATGTTTTTGGAGTCATGGGACCCTTTGAGGATTGTATGAGAGCTCCCACAAAAAAGTGTACATTTTGTGCATGTCTAATATTCATGTACCCGGGGCTAATAACTCCCTGCCCAAAAGGGGAGGAGGTTGAGATGGGCAACAAGAAAGTATTAGCAAATGGGGAAGACACAGGGCATAGTTTGGTAGTTGGATATGATTAGAGAAGTTTTGTAAGGAAATGTGTTAGAAAGTAGGTAAACTCATTGTGGTTATGGCTAGTTCATGGAGGACCTGTGTATACACATTTTTCTACTCAGCAGCAAAATGGTGAAGGGATAAGAAGATAGACATTTTAAAAAGAATGAGACTGACCAGGTCTCAAGAGATTATGTTCTTGTTAGTGTTACTTCCTAAACAGAAGTGTTCATTTGCTTGGTGGATATCAGGCCAACAGACCCAGCAGCAAAATGAGTTATAGCAAGGGGGTTTTATTACTTGGTACAAGCAAAGAGCACACTGGGGATGGTTCCCAAAGCAGTGTGTCCTCGAACAAGGGGGTTAGGCTGGTTTTATAGTCAGAGGGTAACAAGCTGTGATCTGGTAGGATCTTGCGATGGGGTGATGCCAGGAAGCGTGCTGTGACTGGATCCTGCCATGTGGTGACACCAGGGCTTGTTCTGATTTGATCCTGAATCCTGGCATGCAGTGTTCACCTCTTAATTAAGTCTCTGCTCCTGGGTCTGAGCACTTAAGTTACACCTGTGGGTGTGCATACTTGCTTTATCTGGTCATGCTTGGGTTATATGACCTTCAACCTGGGGGTCCATGGCAACTGAAAAACAACTCACAACTTTGTTATATAAAAGTTGAACCAGATTGGTCTGGTGCAGTTACATTAGGAAGGCATAAAGAATGCTGAAGATAACTAAGGCAGTAAAGCCTAAGTGCCAAGCCCTGGTGTCACCACATAGCAGGATTCAGAGTGGTCTATGTAGTTAAGGAAACTGGAGGACACAGAAATCACCGTGGGAGGAGTTGTCAGAGCAGGTAACACAGAAGAGAAGACTTAAGATTGGTATTGGCAGATTGGTTGTATTTGACTAGTCAGAGAAAAGGAGATAGCACAGATTTATGCCCTGCAACCTCAAGAGGCAGAAATTGAATTAAAAGATGATGGTAGGAAGGAGGCAGGTGTGAGTTTGGTATTGGCAAATACTTTCTAACAGTCACATCTTCCCAGCGACAAAATAAGCACCCTTGGGACATAGTGCATCACTAATAAGTATGTGAGAAGATTCTGGACAAGCATCAGTCAAGGACTCTATATATGATCACAAACAGGAAAAAAAAAAGGGCTCTATATAAGGAATTCTTGCATTGGTGAGGGTTAATCTAAACTAGTGATTTTCAAACACCCCTTCAGGACTCTAGAGCTTTTGAGGAAATGCCTCAGTGGTTGTGGGGTAAGGAGAGAGGCAGCGCAGGCAAGCATAGGGAATATGAGCATGTTTTTGGCACAGCCCCATGGAAGCGATCGGAATCAGAACAGGCTTGCCATCTGTCTGGTCTAGAGAAACCCCAGCGACCCCACCTCCACTTCATTGCTGGTACAGTCTGATCTACAGCCTCATAGCGATGAGGGCAGGGTGTGCAATGAACAGCCATTTTCCCCTCTGAATTCAGAGTAATGGCTAAACCACTACCCTACAGTGCTGGCCAAGCACGGTTGGCAAGCCCTTGCCTAGTGTGAGAAACATTGGCCTGTGGTAGAAAAGGTTTTCCTGTTTGTTTCTCCACGCTCTGGATGAAGCCAGTTTCAGACCTTGGTGGAACAGGAATAATTATTTTGAGACAAGTCTCAAAAGTTTTCTGAAGGGCGTTTCTTGTATTTTCCATTTCCAGCCTCCATCCGTGGTGTCACTGTCTGGTACTCTAACTCCACCAAATGCCCCTCCCATTCCCAGTAGTAGCAGTAGTAGGTATCAGTCGCACAGAGTCTTCATTTAGGCAGAATGACTTATTATTTCCATGAATGTGCTAAACTAGACGGTGTTTGTTACTTTAAAACTAAAAATATAAAGTAAAATTCTCAGAACACAATGTCTCACCCCAAACATTATGGCAAAATCAACAATGGTTTAGTGTCTGTCACCATTCTGGATGTTGACTGTGCATTTATTTTGCTGGTTTTGCCTGAGGTTACTCAAGCTGCTGCATTCAGCCAAAAGGTCAACTGGAGAGCTGGGCTCAGCCAGGATGGTTGGACTTTTTCCCCGTGTGGCCTTTCATCCCCAAAGAGTCGAAACTTGGCTTCCTCACATGGTAGTGGCACATTCCAAAAAGTCAAGTCTCAGTAGCACTTACCGAGGAGCCTCTGCTTCTGTCAAATTGGCAAATGCCCCATTAGCCAAAGAAAATCAATGGACAAGCCCAGAATCAAGGTGGGAAGGGACTACATGAATACCAAGAAGCATAATTCTTTGGGAACCATTAATATAGCAATTTTCCACAGTCAGTATGACCTTGATTAAATCATTTTTCTCATCTATAAAATGGAGTTTATGATATCTAGTAAGAATTGTTTTGTGGATTTCATGAAATAGTATAATAATATAGTTCCTAGTACATATAAGAAAAATGTTTTTTATTTTGGAGTATTTTATTTTAAGATACTAAAGATGGCAAATATCCTTATCTACCATTATTGATTCCCTACTAAAGTAACAGTTTAGGGTTCTGCCAAAGGAATACAAGGGGAAGGCTTTTATAGGGTGAACTTGGAAGCAAAGCAAATAAAATATTTGATTGGTTAAAGTGGAACAGTAGGCTTATTTGCATCATTCCAGTGGAAAGTCCGTAGTTAGTAACTTAGGAACCCAGGATGCTAGAGCTGCCTCAGTCTAATGACTTCCCAGTTAATTATTTTAACAACCCCTACCTCACATCACATACAAAAATTAACTCAAAACGAACACCTAAATGTAACAGCTAAAGCTAGTATAAAACTCTTACAAGAAACCATAGTGGTAAATCTTTGTGACCTTTGATTAGTTTCTTATATATGATAACAAAAGCCCAAGCAACAAAAGAAAAACTTGGTAAATTAGACTTCATCAACATTTAAAACTTACATGCTTCAAAGAACACTATCAAGAAAGTAAAAGAACACACAGAATGGGAAAAAATATTTGCAAATCACATATCCAATAAGGGACCTGTTACTAGAATACCTAACAAGTCTTATAATAGCTGCGTGCAATGGCTCACACCTGTAATCCCAGTGCTTTGTGAGGCTGAGGTGGGAGGATCGCTTGAGGCCAGGAGTTTGAGGCAAGAGTGAAGGATGATCACATATTGCACTCCAGCCTGGGTGATAGAGCAAGACCCTGTCTCGGAGAAGATGTACAAATGACCAATAAACACATGAAAAGATGCTTGACATTATTAGTCATCAAGAAAATGCAAGCAAAACCACAGTGGGATACCACTTCACACCCACTACAATGGCTAGAATCAAAAGGCAGGCCTTCAGTCTTTACCAGGGTGTAGAGAAACCCTCATACCCTACTGGTGGGATCAAATGGTATAACCACTTTGAAAAACAGTCGGGCATTTCCCCAGATGGTTAAACTTAGGGTTACTCTATGACCCAGCAATGCCAGTCCTAGGTGTATACCCAAGAGAAATGGAAACATATATCCACACCAGAACTTGCACACAGATGTTTATAGCAATATTATTCATGATAACTAAAAAATAGAAACAACCTAAATGTCTATAAATTGGCAACCAAATAAACAAAAGTGGTATATCCACACAACAGATTGTTATTTGACCATTAAAAGGAATGAGATAATGAAACATATTAGAGCATGGATAAATCTTGAAAACATGCTAAGATAAAGAAGCTAGTCACAAAAGACCACATGTTATATGATTTCATATATATGAAATTTCCAGATTAGTAAATCTATAGAGACAGAAAGTAGAATAGTCATTGTCAGGGGCTGCAGGAAACAGGGGCATAAGGGAGCAGTAGCTCAATGGCATGGGGTTTCTTTCGGAGGTGATAAAATGTTCTAAAATTTTTTGCAGTGATGGTTGCATGTACTATGAATATAGTATAAACCACTGAATGGCAGGCTTGAAATGAGGGAAGTGTATGGTATATGAGCTATATGTCAATAAGGCTTTTACCAAAGAAAGAGAAATTATTAAAAGAATAAACAGATTTTTGCAAAAGTATTTACTAAATGGTATACCTCTAAGCTAAAAACTCGGATTATGTTATATAAAGATCTATATGATACCCAAGCCCATTGACTTGTGCACTTTAAAATGGTTAAGATGGTGAATTTTATATAATGTGAATTTTATCTCAATTTCTAAAAATCTATATGATTAAAAATCCTAGGATAACAAAATTAATTCAGCTTTGAAATTCCAGTAAGGCAAGTCAGAGCACAGATTTGTCTTTGATACCAATTCCCCAAGCAGAGAATCCAGAAGGTAATCAAAACTGTGTACCAAAGGGATCAGTGAGTGCACTTGTTTGTCCAAGAGTCCCACAGAGCGGGGAGGAGGGCAGGGACAAACTAACAGGTACAGTGAACACTGTTCAGGTGATGGGCACGCTAATAATAGCCCTGACTCGAGCATTACAAAAGCTAGCCATGTAACAAAAGCATTTGTACCCCCTTAATATTTTGAAATTTTAGAAAGAGTTTCTCTGGACATGTTGCATTTGAGATACGTATTAGGCATGTTCAGAGACAGGAATCAGGAGGGCAGGGTGGAGGAACATCTGTGCTCAGCAGGGAGGTCAGGAGTGAAGACATCCAATGGGAGTCAGTTCTGATTGGCTATCTTTAAAGCCATAGAGTAACTGAATATGAGTCATGCAGGACACTGTCACAGTAAAAGGTGGGCAGGGAAGAATTAGCCAGTGAGATGGGAGATAAACCAGGAAGGGTGACAGGAGACAGTCCTGGAAGCCAGGGTAAGTACAGCAATCACTTCAGATGAACCAGAAGTACGAATTTGTTAGAAATCACCTATTCAGTAGCTCCTGTGGCTGTGTTCTGCCAAGGAAAAAGATCAAAAGGCAACTCACTCTCAGCTGAGTGAGAGAATAATTCTCCCTCCCCCACCTTCCTGCAAACACTCCACTCTTTTCCCCTATCATGAAAATACCAAGACAGAAACTCTTATAATGCAGAAAATTTGAAAATCTTATTTGCAAGCAACAAAAGACAAGAAGCTTTAAAAAACATGCAACCCAGAGCCAAAAGTTTTTAAGTACCCTGCTGTCTGGTCACCTTTCCCTCTTACAGTTAATGTTCTTGGGGTGTCAAAAAACACTGCTCTAACACCCAAATAAATATATGGACTTTTCATTAGCAAGAGGTAAACTTCATGTCAGTAAGGGCTCTGCTTTATTCATTACTACTTTTGAGACTTGGCAAAAATGATAAAATTAAAATTACCCATGGACATTAGATGTAGACCTTTTGTTTCTAAAGTTACGGAGCAAGATTAAAAAGAAAATCATAAAGCATGTTTTAAAACAATAAACTTTATTAATGTATGTGTTTAAAAAAAAAAAAGAGAGAGTCCCACAGAAAGCCACCAAGTGAGAGCCTTAAAAATTAATTCAGTGGAAACTTAAATGTTAAGGAAGGGACCACCACTATCATATGTGAAACAATGGAGCTGAAATAATTGCTTTGCTAAGCAAAAGAGAATGATACTTACAAAACACATTCTGTTTCAACAAAGCAAAAACTGATATAGGGATTGGCAGGTTTTCAAAACCGGGAATGTTTTGGGGATTGGCTCACTTTTAGCCATGGTACTTAGAGATTGGAGGATTATCAGAAGCAGAAGTAGAAGCATGATTATTGGAGTAAGGCTGGGCTCACTGCCTTTCCAAAGCACGGAGCTGTCACTGATTGGCTGACTTTCAGAGGCATATCTGTTGGAGCAAAGCACTTAATGTTTGATCAGGACAGGTTTCAAACTGGTTCTAAGGATACTTGCTTATGGTTTATGGAACGAGGGATAAAGAGCAGACAACATTCCCTTTCTTGAATTTGGAGAATAGGAACTTTTTATTCTCAGTCCCTATTACTTTTGACAGCTGCATCATAATTTAATTTAAAAGCAAAAAGACTTTACTGTTAATCGAAAAACAAGTTAATCAACAAAAGATGGCCAAGTCAAAGGCGAAGTTTTTTAAGCTTGTGCTGAAGAATGTTAGAATATTAAAGAGAACTGCTTTAATATTAAAAATTATTATTATTAAAGAGAAACAATAGTTCATAACTTAGTATCATTGAAAGCAGTCTTTTCAAGGTTAATTTCAACTGAAGTGGTAGAGTCTGTTCAAAGTAAAATCTTTTCTTGGGAAAGTAGAATTGCTTTTATGTAGGTACTCAAAAAAGATTACTGAACACATAACAGGAGAATAGTGTTAAGTATTGGTGCTCAAGTCATAAGGGAGCTCTCAGTTATATCAAAAAGGTTTTCTTAGTTAAACAGCTAAGTATAATTTAATCCCTATCACATTATAATTGGATCTATATGTTAATGGAATGCTTTAGGAGCATAGAGAAAGGAGTGATTAACTGCCTCAGGAAGGAGGAGAAATACTTAGGAAAATCTTTGTAGCAAGGATAATATTAATACTTGAACTGACCCTTGAAAGATAAGAGTTCACCAGGCATCAGAAAGGAATGAAAAGACCTTGTACGCAGTGGAACTGGCATGACAAAGGCATGAGAGCACGTGATGTGTTGGAGGAACAGTGAGTAGGACAGTGGTGTGGGAGCATAGAGTATGTGGAAAGGAGTAGTAGAAGGAAGTAAGTCAGCCAAATGGTGAAAGATATTGTATTCCAAATTAAAAATATGTTAATTCTTTACTTAGTAGGCAGTTAGGGGTAATACTGATATGATGAGGTCGTTCATAGATTGTAAAAGATGAATTATAGAGCAGAAAAGTCCAGGAGATGAGTTAGAAAGCTACCGAAAATGCTGGATTTCAGGATATTCTGAGGTATGGCCTTGAAAACAAGAAAGAAAGCAGACTTTATGGCACATTAATCTCTTTTAAGTTATATTTACTGTACCATCAATATTGTGCTCTTATCAAAATGCAAGTATGATATTTGCCATTGTCAGGAGGCCCTGATTCTCATTCTTGTGTTCATGTTCTTTCTCTCTCTCTCTCTCTCTCTCTCTCTTTCTCTTTCTCTTTCTCTTTCTCTTTCTCTTTCTCTTTCTCTTTCTCTTTTCCCTCTTCCTCCCCTTCTTCCTCTCTTTCCCTCTTCAAGTATAAAATTAGCATCTAAGTCAAGGAAGAATTGCTGGTGAATATCAAGATTGTTCTAATTAATAAATCGGGAATAACAATTAATTTGCAAAAAAAATGCCTTGATTTTTGACCATTTTCTTGGTTCTCTTAGATAATTAAGTTGAAAGCTGAAGCCCGGCTGGACCTGCTAAAGCAGATTGGTGTTTCTGTGGACACGTGGCTAAAGAGTGCCATGAACCAAGTAATGGAAGAACTAGAAAATGAGCGATGGGCCCGCCCTCCTGTAGCGACCAGTAATGGCACTTTACACTCGGTACAGTTTCTTTTCTTGGATATGATACATTGACTTTCATTGACAAATGCTGTTCTTTGACTCTTTAGCCAAACTTAACAATAGTCAAAAAATTTTTTTAAAGATAATGGTTTGCTAGTGGTTTGGGATTTTTTTCTTCAGTCTGGCACTAATTGATTTAAACTTATTGCAAGAAAAGAAAGAGACAGGAAAAAATTAGTGTGTTGCTTTTTTTAATGAGCAGCAAAGAATGTTTTGTCACTAATTGGGTTATCAATGCCTATCTTCCAAACTCATTATCCCATTCATGGAGTATATATGTTTCTTGCCTGGAAGTAGTGGAATAGAAAACTTAATCTAGTATTTCTGAAGTTCTCAGAGGTCTTCTCTAGTGTAAATGAAAATAAACATCCAGACTAGTTAAGACTGGTTAGACCAAAGTAATTCCTGCTGCCACCTCCCCACCCATTACTCTATTATCCTCTTTATTTCCTTAGTGGTATTTATTACAGTTTGAACTTGTCTTCTTTTTTTTTTTTGAGACACAGTCTCACTCTGTTGCCTGGACTAGAGTGCTGTGGCATCAGCCTAGCTCACAGCAACCTCAAACTCCTGGGCTCAAGCATCCGTCTGCCTCAGCCTCCCAAGTAGCTGGGACTACAGGCATGTGCCACCATTCCCGGCTAATTTTTTCTATATATTTTTAACTGTCCAGATAATTTCTTTCTATTTTTAGTAGAGACGGGGTCTCACTCTTGCTCAGGCTGGTTGAACTTGTCTTCTTTATTGTTTTCTTTTATTTATTGTCTGTCTTCCTCTCTAGAATGTAATTGCCATATATGCCTGGTTCACTGCTCTGCACAGCAAAGCGCCTGGCACATAGTAGGTACTTAGTAAATATTTGTTGAAGGAAGAAATGAACAGATAGATGGGTGGGGGGGTGGAGGGTGGAACAGTGGCAAACTAAAAGCTAAAACTCTAATCTCCCAACTTCCCACTGTATCCATAATTTCTCTTTAAAATGCTTGTGCCCTTCAGATATAAGGCATCTTTGCTAGAGAAATTGGCCAAAGTTTAGAAACATTCCTGGAAGTTTTGTCAATTTTTTCACATAGCATTCTGATTTTCTAATGGGAACACACTTGCACATTTAAAAGGATTGCATGTGGGTGTATATTTTAAGGAAAAACAACCTATTGAAGGTTTATTTTTATTTCACTATTAATGATAATCCAGCTGGGGGGGAAAGCATACATCACCTGCTTGACTTTGGGATTAGAAGAGCTTTCCGTGCTTTCATTAGAACAGAGTTGCTCCATATCGTGGAATATCTCTTCCTGTTTCATCTTTTAAAGGTCGTGATTCTGATCTACTTCAAATTGGTCTGTTGTATAGTTTTTGATGACAGCAAATTCCAGGCACAAAATTGCTTTTGGCTTCTACAACAACACTGTTTCCAACCAATCAAACCCATAATTTTCCTTAGGGTAGCACCCTTTTTAACCAAATCAACTGAGCAGGCACATATCCCCTGACGGTGGGTACTGTGGGTACTTCCTGGGCACATTGGAGATGAACACAGAAGCTGGGAGCGCAGACAGATACAAGGTGATGTATGACTGGACTACCGTGTAGCAAACTTGAAATTGCTTACTTCTAACTCCAGCACTCCTTGAAAAACATCACTTTTCCCAGGTTTCTGAGAGTAAGTTAGGTTAGATGACTCTAAGGTCTCCTCCAACTCCAGAATCTCATGATTCTTTGAAATGCTATCAGAAAAGCTCAGTATCAGCTAGAAGAATAGGGAAGAAAGTTTGCCTCATGAAGGAATTGTCATTTGAGATAATCCTTGAAGTTTAACAGGAATTAAAGAAGGGCCTCTGAGTATGAAGGAAGGGAATGAAGGAGATGTGCCAACACTTACTACATTGGCATATATTAAGTGTTGAATAAATTGGGTATTTTTGAGACTTATCTGAAGATAACAGCCACTTTAGAGACATGTCACATCCCTTGTGAAGGGAGCATTTTGTGATCACATCCCACTTTTTTCTCCCCTTAGTCAGTCTTAAGGAGCCTGTGTCTTTGACCTGAGAGATTAAATTTTGTGGAAGAACTACTAACAATATAAATAAAAGGGAGATGTAGGCACAAAATAGCTTAACCCAATATTTATTTAATCAGCTTTTAAATAACAGCACTGAAATAATTTAGAAAAGGTTCTGTCTCTTCACACTGACAGCTAACTGGCTGGGGAACATGAAGCAGAATACACATTCTGGGGACCTGATTATTTCTTCCATTATAGATGCCAACAAAAGCATTAGTCATCTGGAAAACATGGTTAATACTACTGTTAGACATTAACTTTATAACTGAAAAGTACCTTATTGAAGATAAATTTTTTTAAATATAAAGTCTATTTACCTTATAGAATGAAGAAGGAACTATACTTACTTGAATATTATTAATAACTCTTTGCCTTCTGTATCATGCTGTGGTACAGAATATAGGACTGGGAAGTAAAAACAGGAAAGAATCCCAGAATGTAGCAACATTTCTCTAAAAGGAGCGCAGTCTACCAATGTAGTTACTCAGTTGATGAGTAACCGAGCCTGCGTGCAGCTTCCGTGGTCGGGTCGCTGCCAGTGACCCCTGCTGTCACTCAGCCTCCCTTCTCCTGTTGTCCTGCTTCTCTTACTCAAAACCCATACTCAGGTGACAACCCAACTTTTGAAATTATATTAATTTTACAATAGAAAAAGCTATATAACTAGATTACAAAAAAATAGAAAATACAAGAGAGAAGAAAATGATCAATAGCTGCATCCTCAGAACAGCACAGTTAGCAATTTGGTGTATTTCTTTCCTCTTTTATTTATTTACTTTTAAATTGACAAGTAAAAATTACATATATTTACAGTATACATGATGTTTTGATAATGTATTCCTCTTTCTGCTATTCTTTTTAAACATATTTATCATAATAAAGTTAATTTTGTGCATTTTTTATGTAACATTCCGTATTGCTGGGTGATCTTTATGATTCTTTTAATGTCCATAATAGTGTTTCATAAGAAAGGTGTACGTTAATTCACTTAACTATTAGTATTCCCTTATGGGTTCAGTCTTTATATTGCCTCCAGATTTTCACTATTCTAAATAATATTCTATAAAACATTTTTATATGTATTTCTTTTTTCCATATTGTGGATTTTTTTAATATAGATTCTCAGAAGTGTGATTACAGGGTCAGAGATCTATAGACCTTTGTTTAAGGTTAATTTATTTTTATTCTTTCTATTCTTTTTTTCTTAGATTTTCAAACTATAGCTGACAATGTTTACATCATTTCCCTGTTTTCAGCTACTTCCTGCGACCATTGTGTAATACAAAGGCAAACTGACAGTCTCCTTTATTGTACAGCCTCCCTAAAAGTGTGAACATCTGTAGAGTTGCATAGAAATAAATTCTGTCTCCACTCATTATGAAGACCAGGTGGAGTAATGTGGCTGAAAGGGGAACAGATTAAATATTTTTAACTTTTTGGATGGTATTTTGGTTCCCAGCTGCCTCAGTACTGCCTCATAGTATTTACAGTCCAATGGACTTTGTTTTTGAAATATGAAAATCTGTTTGTCAGGTTGAGCTAATTTCAAAGAAAAGAAATAATGGATTTTTGTAATGAAATAAATGTAGACTGTTGAAAATAATAGAATGCGCTTGCAAAAATCTTCAGTTGCTTTCATATTTATGGTATTTCCAAATGGGCAATGAATGATCTTTTTATTAAACTAAACTCCATATTCAAAATGCCCATACTTTTAGTGAAATTGTCATTTCAAATTCCCAGTAGGGGCCGGGCGCGGTGGCTCACGCCTGTAATCCTAGCTCTGGGAGGCCGAGGCGGGTGGATCACTCGAGGTCAGGAGTTCGAGACCAGCCTGAGCAAGAGTGAGACCCCGTCTCTACTAAAAATAGAAAGAAATTATCTGGCCAACTAAAATATATATATATACAAAAAATTAGCCGGGCATGGTGGCGCATGCCTGTAGTCCCAGCTACTAGGGAGGCTGAGGCAGTAGGATCGCTTGAGCCCAGGAGTCTGAGGTTGCCGTGAGCTAGGCTGATGCCACGGCACTCACTCTAGCCCGGGCAACAGAGCGAGACTCTGTTTCAAAAAAAAAAAAAAAAACAAATTCCCAGTAGGATCAGTCTAATTCAATTCAATAAGCATGTATTGAGCCCTCATGAGACCCTTTGCTAGGTGCCACAGATTGCACATATCAAAATGTACATTTGATATATTTTGATATTTGTATATGCCAGTGAAATTATAGCCACAATTAAGATAATGGACATATCCATTTCCCCTAAAAGTTTTCCTCATGCTCCTTTGTATTCTGTCCTTCCTGTCCCTCAGTCAACCACTTTTTGTCAATAGATTAGTTTGCATTTCCTAGAATTTTATATAAACAGATTCGTATAATATGTACTCTTTTTTGTCTGGCTTCTTTCACTCAGTGTTATTTTGAGGATCATCCATGTTGTTGCATGTATCAGTAGTTCATTTATTTTAATTGCTGAGCAGTATTCCATTGTATGGGTACCACAGTTTGTTTATTCATGTACCTGATGATGGACATTTGAGTTGTCTCGGACTTTTACAAGTAAAACTACTATGAATATATGCTTTGGCTGGGTCATATAATGGTTATATGTTTAACATTTTAAGAAACGAACTGTTTTCCAAAGTAGTTGTACCATTTTGTAGTCCCATCAATAGGATACTAGTGTTCCAGTTGTTCCACAGCCTTGCCAATATTTAGTATGGTCAGTCTTTTTAATTTTGGATATTCTAATAGGTGTGAAGTAGTGTATCGTTTTAGTTTTAATTTGCATTTCCATAATAATGCTGAGCATCTTTTCATGTGTTTATTTACATCTGTATATCTTCTTTGATGAGTATCAATTTGGATCTTTTACCCATTTTTTTATTAGGCTGTTTTTATTGTTTTAAGACTTCTTTTTATACCCTGGGTGTAAATCCTTTATCAGATATGATTTACATAATTTTCTCCCAGTCTATATCTTATCGTTTCATTTTCTTAACAATGTTTTTCAAAGAGCACAAATTTTTAATTTTGATGAAATGCAACTTATTAATTTTTGTCTTTTGTGGATCACACTTTTGGTGCAGTAGCTAAGAAATCTTTACCCAACACAAGGTCATAAAGATTTTCTCCTGTGTTTTCTTCTAAAAGTTTTATAGTTTTAGATTTTGCATTTAAATCTGTGATCCAGTATGAGCTAATCTTTGAATGTGGTAAAAATAATGAGTCAAATTTCATTTTTTTAACTCTCTTTATTTTGTCCATTTTTGGGAAGACTCTCCTATCTGCACTAAATTGCCTTTGCATCTTTGTCAAAAAGTCAATTAATCATATATGTGTGAGTCTATTTCTCAACTTTATGTTCTATTCCATTGATGTATTTCGCTTGATGCCAGTACTACACTGCTATAATTACGGTAATTTTATAAGTCTTGAAGTCAGGTAATGTAAGTCCTCCAACCTTCTTCTTTCTCAAAGTTGTTTTGGGTATTCTTTGTATTTCCATGGGAATTTTTAAATCAGTTTTCTACCAAAAAAGCCTACCAGGCTTTTTTATTAGGATTGCATTGAATCTATAGATCAATTTGAAGACAATTGACATCATAACAATATTGATCCTTCCAACCCATAAACATAAAATACTTCTCCACTTATTTAGGACTTTAATTTCCCTCAGCAATGTTTTGCAGGGTTTTTTGTTTGTTTGTTTGTTTGTTTTTTGTTTGTTTGCTTGAGACAGAGTCTCATTCTCTTGCCCGGGCTAGAGTGCCATGGCGTCAGCCTAGCTCACAGCAACCTCAAACTCGCTCAAGCGATCCTCCTGCCTCAGCCTCCCGGGTAGCTGGGACTACAGGCACACACCACCATGCCGGCTAATTTTTCTATTTGTTTTTTTAGTTGTTTGGCTAATTTCTTTCTCTTTTTAGTAGAGACAGGGTCTCACTCTTGCTCAGGCTGGTCTTGAACTCCTGAGC
Source organism: Lemur catta (assembly GCF_020740605.2). Classification (NCBI taxonomy): domain Eukaryota; kingdom Metazoa; phylum Chordata; class Mammalia; order Primates; family Lemuridae; genus Lemur; species Lemur catta. The sequence continues at coordinate 59,337,026 of NC_059134.1, forward strand.
TCAAGTAATCCTCCCGCCTTGGCCTCCCAGAGTGCTAAGATTACAGGCGTGAGCCACCTCACCCGGCCAATGTTTTGCAGTTTTCAGTATATAGACCTTACACATCCTTTGTCAGACTTATCCCTATTTCATAATTTTTGACACTATTGTAAATGATTTTTAAATTTCAATTTCTGATCGTTCATTGCTAATGTAGAAAAATACAATTGATTTTTGTATATTGATCTTGTATCCTGCAACCTTGCTAAACTCACTATTAGTTCTAGTAGCTTTTTTTGTAGATTCCATAGGATTTTTTAATACAATCATGTAACCTGCAAATACAGTTTCACTTCTTCCTTTCCAATTTGGATGCTTTTTTCCCCCCTTACTATAACAACTGGAATCTCCAGTAAAATGCTGAATAGAAGTGGTGAGAGTTGACAGACATCCTTGCCCTGTTCCTGAACTTGGGGAGAAAGCATTCAGTCTTTCACCTTTATGTATGGTGTTAGCAGTAGGGTTTTTGTAGATGCCCTTTATCACATTGAAGAATTTTCTTCTATTTCTGTTTTGTTTGCTGATAGGAATGGATGTTGGGTCTTATCAGATGTTCTTCTTTTATAATCTATTAACATGATGAAGTTGCAATTGATGATTTTTCAAATAGTAAACGAACTTTGCATTCCTGGTAAACCCCACTTGGGTCATGATTATAGTATCCTTTTTATATATTGATTGGAATTGATTTGCTAAAATTTTGATAAGCATTTTTTCATCTCTATTCATTGTCTTGTAATGTTTTTGTCTGGTTTTGTTATAATGCTTGTCTAAGAATGATTTGAAAAGCATCCCCTCCTCTTCAGCTTTCTACAAGCCTTTTATAGAATTGTGTGGAATTGTTTTTCGTCTGTAACTGGTAGAATTCATCAGACCAGTTTTCTGGTCATGGAGTATTGTTTATGGGAGTTTTTAAATAAAAAACCAATTTCTTTAGTAGATACAGGGTTATTCAGGTTATTCTCGAGTGGACTTTGGTTATTTGTCTCTTTAAAGGAATTTGTACATTCCATCTGAGTTACCAAATTTATTAGCATAAAAGTTGCTTATATTCCTTGATCCTTTATCTTTTGATTATCTGGAGAATCCATAGGGCATCATAGGAATCCTCTCTCATTCCTAATATTGATTGTGTCTCCTCTCTTTTTTTCTGATCATTCTGCTAGAAGTTTATCAATTAGATGGATCTCCATGAAGAACCAGTTTTTTTATTTCATTGATTTTTCCCTATTGTTTTCTTGTTTTCTATTTTATTAATTTCTGCTCAGGATTATATTATTTCCCTTCTTCTGTTTAATTTGGATTTAACTTGCTCTTTTCTAATTTTTAAGGTAGAAGCTGGTCACTGATTTGAGACTTTCCTTCTTTTCTAATATAGGCATTTGGTGCCAAGCATTTCCCTGTAAGTATTGCTTTAGGTCCATTCCACAAATCCTAATATGTTGTGCTATTTTCATTCAGTTCAAAACATTTTCAAATTTGCTTTTTGACTTCTTTGACTGGTGGGTTATTTAGAAGTATGTTACTGAGTTTCCAAATATTTGGGGATTTTCCAGATATCTTCTATTATTGATTTCTAATTTATTTCCATTGTGGTCAGATAACATACTTGAATCCTTTTAAATTTATTGAGACTTATTTTGTGATTCAGTATACAGTATATTTTCCATGTGTACTTGAAAAGAAAAGAATGTATATTCTGCTGTTGTTAGGGGTTATGTTCTATAAATGTCAATTAAGTCAAGGTAGTTGATAGTGTTGTTCAAGTCTTTGGTGTCCCTACTTGACCCTCTGAGTACTCTACCTGACGCTCTGTGCCTTATGAGGTTTTATTCTCAAACTTGTGTGAGCTCTGAGGATTATTTTTTAATCCTTTTTGGTAGTTGTATCCCTGGCTTTGGATAGTTTCTGCACATACACGTACTGATCAATACTCAGCTGAAGACTAGGGGGACCCTCTACAGATTTCTCAAGCTCTCGCTATGCATCTCTCTCTTCTTCATTACCGTAGCCCCTCCTTATCTGCAGGGGATACATTCCAGGACCCTCAGTGAGTGCTTGAAACCGTGAATAGTATCAAACCCTGTATACACTGTGTTTTTTCCTATACATACATACTTATGACACAGTTTAATTTATAAATTAGGCACAGTAAAAAGTTAACAACAATAGCTAATAATAAAATAGAACCATTATAACAATGTGCCACATCACTACTCTTATGCTCTGGGGCCATTACTAAGTAAAATCAGGGTTACCTGAACGCAAGCACTGTGATACAGGATCAATCTGATAACCAAGATGACTAAGTGACTAACGGGCAAGAAACATGTACCACATGGATACACTGGACAAAGGGATGATTCATATCAGGTTAGGCCTGAGGTAGACAGTGCGAGGTTTCATCACGCTACACAGAATGGCATGCAATTTAAAACTTATGAATTGTGTATTTCTGGAAATTTCCATTTAATATTCTCAGACCACATTTCCACAGTTGACTGCAGGTAACTGAAACCTCAGAAAGCAAAACTATGGATAAGGGGGGACTACTGTACTCTACGGTCTGAATTCTAGCCACTTTGGCTTTCCTGTATTCTTACTTTCATGTCCTCAGTCGAGGGAGATCACTATCCTCTGCGTGGGTTTCTACTCCCCATGTCTCAGCCTAGACACTTTCTGCACACCGTAAGTTTTGGCAGCTGTTTGTTTCCCATCCCCCAGGGATCACTTGCCTTCGTGCATGATATCCGGTGTCTTAAAAACTATTCTTTCGGGCCGGGCACGGTGGCTCACGCCTGTAATCCTAGCACTCTGGGAGGCCGAGGCGGGTGGATTGCTCGAGGTCAGGAGTTCGAGACCAGCCTGAGCAAGAGTGAGACCCCGTCTCTACTAAAAATAGAAAGAAATTATCTGGCCAACTGAAATATATATAGAAAAAATTAGCCGGGCATGGTGGCACATGCCTGTAGTCCCAGCTACTCGGGAGGCTGAGGCAGTAGGATCGCTTAAGCCCAGGAGTTTGAGGTTGCTGTGAGCTACGCTGAAGCCACGGCACTCACTCTAGCCCAGGCAACAAAGTGACACTCTGTCTCAAAAAAAAAAAACAAACTATTCTTTCATATATTTGGACCACTTTTTCAGCTGTTTCTGATAGGAGTTTAAATCTGGTCTCTGATACTCCATCTGACCTGGAAGCAAAAATCCATTTTCCTGATATTTTTAATGTCTTCTTTTATAAGATGTTGTATTTGGAATAATGGTCACTGGATCACTTCTCTGTCCAAAGGAGTTCAGAGGTTCTACTAGTCAATATTAAGGAACTGCAGGCCAGCGCGATAGCTCATGCCTGTAATCCTAGCACTTGGGGAGGCCGAGGCGGGCGGATCGTTTCAGCTCAGGAGTTCGAGACCAGCCTGAGCAAGAGCGAGACCCCATCTCTACTAAAAAAATAGAAACAAATTAGCTGGACAACTAAAAATGTATATAAAAAATTAGCCGGGCATGGTGGCGCGTGCCTGTAGTCCCAGCTACTTGGGAGGCTGAGGCAGGAGGATCGCTTGAGCCCAGGAGTTTGAGGTTCTATGAGCTAGGCTGACGCCATGGCACTCTAACCTGGGCAACAGAGTCAGACTCTGTCTCAAAAAAAAAGGAACTGCCTTCTTCTGTATTGGATATTATCAGATTCTTTATCTAGAGTCTCCCTTCCTCATAAAAACAATAAAAGTTAATGATTTATTCAGTACCCCCACAGCATCAGTTATGATAACCCTATGAAGAAGTAATTATCTTCATTAGAGAGATGTGGTCATTGAAGTTGAGAAGTTAAATAATTTGCCTAAGGTGACGCAAGTAAGTGGCATAGTCAACATTCAGACAAGTCTGCCAGACCCCGTGATCCCCCGGTTTTCTACTTCATGACAGTACCACAAAACAAAGCCCTCCAGAGGTTATTTTGCTGAGTACAAGAAGCTGGCTACTAAAACCAACTCAAAAAGATTCTTCTTATCTGCCCTTGCAACAAGAGTAAGCATTTTACATCTAAGGAAGAAAAAATGCAAGTATAGCTAGAAAGAATAGTTTTGATTGAAGTCCTGTCAAGTGACAGGAAGAAAAACGGATGAGAGAGCAGTCCTTGAGAAACAGAGGAAGGATGTGATTTTAGAAATGCAGGGTCAAGAAAACATTGTAACAATTAAGAGGGTGGAAGAGGAAAAAGGAAGAAATTGTTCTAGGATGATATGCTTTGGAAAGCTGCTAGAGCAAAGCAGAAGCGTATGACAGTAACCTCTGTTGTCACTGAAGCCTTTTATTCCCTCCCATGAGAATCAAAAAATGAACTCAAAATAAAGGGAGGGGAGAAAGGAATGTTTAGTATCAACCATTGTTGCCAAGATATTATAAAATGTTTTGGATTAATTCCCAGTACCAAAGCACAGTACATATTAACATTCTGTATATATTTTTGGAAACGTGTTCTTTACCCACATTTTTTTTTCTTTTTTTTTTTTTTTTTTTGGAGATGGGTTTGTGCTCTGTCACCCAGGCTAGAGTGCAGTGGCGCAATCATAGCTCGCAGCACCCACAAACTCCTGGGCCCAAGTGATCCTCCCACCTCAGCCTCCCTAGTAGCTGGGACTATAGGTATGCACCACCATGCCTGGCTAATTTTGAAATTTTTTGTAGAGACGGGATCTTGCTGTGTTGACCATGCTGGTCTCAAACTCTTGGCCTCAAGTGATCCTCCCGCCTCAGCCTCCCAGAGTGCTGGGATTACAGGTGTGAGCCACCACGCCCAGCCTCTACCCACATTTTTATAAACATGAGTGTTTTGTGTTTTGTAATACTGACAGTTTTTTTTAAATGTCTATGCACTTTCCTAGAAGGTAAAGGCAGTGTCTTCTAAGCATATAAAGTATGTTTAAAGTTAGCATTATGGCAATTTCTGCACGATTCTTTTATGTGATATAACGTCCTGTTGGAAAAAAATAGAATCAAATATGAGATTTGAGAGGTCGAGATCTGAGCCTCTTTTTCCACTGACCTGACTGACCATAGATGAAGAATTTATAAAATGAGGCACAAGATTGCCTCACTCAGTTATGGAGAATTTTCTTTTTTCGTTTCTTTTCTTTTCTTTTTTTTTCTTTTGAGACAGAGTCTCACTCTGTTGCCTGGGCTAGAGTGCTGTGGCGTCAGCCTAGCTCACAGCAACCTCAAACTCCTGGGCTCAAGCAATCCTCCTGCCTCAGCCTCCCGAGTAGCTGGGACTACAGGCATGTGCCACCATGCCCAGCTAATTTTTTTTCTATATATATTTTTAGATGTCCATATAATTTATTTCTATTTTAAGTAGAGACAGGGGGTCTCGCTCTTGGTCAGGCTGGTCTCGAACTCCTGACCTTGAGCTATCCACCTGCCTCGGCATCCCAGAGTGCTAGGACTACAGGCGTGAGCCACTGTGCCCGACCGAGAATTTTCAATAATAGTTGTAAGGGCCAGGCATGGTGGCTCATGCCTGTAATCCCAGCACTCTGGGAGGCCAAGGCAGGAGAATCACTTGAGGCCAGGAGTTCAAGACCAGCCTGGGCAACATAGCAAGACCCTATCTCTAAAAAAAAAAATTTTTTTTTAATTAGCTAGGCATGGTGGCATGCACTTATAGTCCCAGCAACTTGGGTGGCTGAGGTGGGAGGATCACTGGAGCCCAGGAGTTCGAGGATGCGGTGAGCTATGATCACACCACTGCACTCCAGCCTGAGGGACAGAGTGGGACCCTGTCTATAAAAATAATAATAATAATAACAATAATAGTTAAAAATGAGACTATTTCAGGGGCTTTGAAGTTGAGGCAATAACTGTGGCAAGAAAAAGATACAGTTTATTCTTTTGGAACTCCCACAATTCTATGGGATTATTTTCCTTTTATTTTTAATCAATACTTAATAATTATACATCTGTGGGATACAGAGTGGTATTTTGATACATATATACAGTTCTATAGAATTTTATTAGGGAAACAGTAAGTAGGAAAGTTTAAGAGGAAAGTTAGTTTTAGAATATTGGTGATAATGCTCAAGAGAAATTCCTTTAATTCATTAAGAAGTGGAACTTGACTATATAGGAAGCCTCTACTTCAGACTCATTGTATCACAGGGCACCTTCCCTGGCCCTCCTCTCAGGTGGCCTCTTCCACATTCACAGGGCCTCCTGTACCTGGCATCTCATTGTGGTAGTTCTTCACTCTAGATTGTGAACTACTGAAAGCAGAGACTTGTGTCCTTCATTTCATACCAAAGAGCCTAGCATAGTGTTCAACATAGAGTAGGTATTTGATACTTTAATTAAGTAATGCTTCTACTGTGAACTCCAATCCTGACTGTCCATTCCTTGTAACCTTAATATGTAAACCTTGATGCCTTTGTATGCTTGAACATAAGAAATCGTAGCCAAATAAGTGCTTATATGTAGCAAGAAACAAAGAAATCTTTGAGGCTGTTTTGTTTCTTCTTTATTGGATTTTTAACTTAACAAGTAAAACATGCTTATTCTAATAGTTCAAAAAGTACAGAGGAATATAAAAAGCAAGTCAGTCATTTCTGCTATTCTCTGGTCTTTATTTTTCTCATTCTGCCTTCTCCTATTAGATATCTATGCTCACATAAATATTATGTGTACTTAATATATCATGGACAATGCTCTAGGTAAATACATGTGGATGTAACTCATTTTTTTATACTTAATACCATTTTAATCAATATATGCCTCTTAGCTATGGTGGCTGATATACCTTGAAACTGGGTTAAAAAAATTATTTTTCTTGCATTATATCCCAAAAGGGACTGTGCTTTTTATTTTTGCTTGTGTCTGCGTGTGTTAAAATATGCCAATGTACCTTTTCATTTATTTATTTATTTTTATTTAATCATTTTTTTTTATGAGACAGAGTCTTGCTCTATTGCCCAGGCAAGAGGGCTGTGGAGTCAGCCTAACTCACAGCAACCTCAGACTCCTGGGCTCAAGTGATCCTCCTGCCTCAGCCTCCCAAGTAGCTGAGACTACATGCGTCTGCCACCAAGCCTGACTAATTTTTTCTATTTTTAGTTGCTCAGCTAATTTCTTTCTATTTTTAGTAGAGATGGGGTCTCGCTCTTGCTGAGACTGATCTGGAACTCCTGACCTCAGGCAATCCTCTCACCTCAGCCTCCCAGAGTGCTAGGATTACAGGTGTGAGCCACTTCACCTGGATGCCAATTTACCATTTTTAAGTAAACAGTTCAGTGGCATTAAGTACATTCACATTGTTGTGGAACTATCCCCACCATACATCTTCAGAACTCTCTCCATCTTGCAAAAGTAAAACTCTGTACCCATTAAACAATAACTCCTATTACCGAGCCTCTGACAATCACCATTCTACTTTCTGTCTCTATGAATTTGGTTTTTTGTTTGTTTGTTTGTTTGTTTTTTGAGACAGTCTCATTCTGTTGCCCAGGCTAGAGTGCTGTGGCGTCAGCCTAGCTCACAGCAACCTCAAACTCTTGGGCTCAAGCGATCCTCCTGCCTCAGCCTCCTGAGTAGCTGGGACTACAGGCATGCGCCACCATGCCCGGCTAATTTTTTATATATATATTTTTAGATGTCCATATAATTTCTTTCTATTTTTAGTAGAGACAGGGTCTTGCTCTTGCTCAGGCTGGTCTCGAACTCCTGAGCTCAAACAATCTGCCCGCCTCGGCCTCCCAGAATGCTAGGATTACAGGCGTGAGCCACCACTTATGGCCTCTAGTCTTGAACTCATTTTTAGCAGGTTTTATTCATCTACAATATGAATACATCAGAGTTTATTCAAACATTCCCCTACTGATGGACATATACATTATATCCAGACTTTTGTCACTACAAGCAATGTTGCAGTAAACATATTAGAATATACAGTCTTAACTTCCTAGTACTTTTATTTCTCTGTAATGTATTCACAAAAGTAGAATTTTTAGGACAAGTGGTATGTTTAGTTTTTAATTTCAGGCAGGTCACTTTTTTTAAAGGATGTATGAATTCACATTTCTCTCAGCCATAGATGAAAGCCTGTTTCTCCACACCTTTGGTAGCACTTAGAAATCTTTTTAATATTTCCTAATATGACCATTTAGAAATGGTAAAAGGTCTTTGTCAGTGAGTATTTTTTGGTGAAAAGTGAACAATACTGACAAATATTTCTCATATATTTCAAAAACATTTTACTCTTGGTTATAAAAAAAAATCTCTATTCAGCCGTACATAGTGGCTCACATCTGTAATTCTAGCACTTTGGGAGGCCAAGGCAGGAGGATCACATGAAGCCAGGAATTCGATACCAGCCTGAGCAACATAGCAAGACCCCATCTGTACAAAAAATTTAAAAATTAGCCAGGTATGGTAGCGCACTTGTAGTCCTAGCTACTTGGGGAGGCTGAGGCAGGAGGATCACTTGAGCCTAGGCTGCAGTGAACTATGATCATGACATTGCACTCCAGTCTGGGTTACAGAGCAAGATCCATCTCTAAAACACACAAACAAATAAACTCTGTCCTCTCAAAACATGAGAAATGCAAGTGAGGACAGATTGTCATTTCTATGTGGAGTTAAATGGGTAAATTAACATTTTTAAACAATCAAATTTTAAGTGTTTTTCCTGCTTTAAGCCATTTTGAAGTAAGCAAAATAGCCAATGGCTTCTCATTTTTCTTAGCTTAATGCAGATACTGAAAGAGAAGAAGGAGAAGAGTTTGAAGATAACATGGATGTTTTTGATGACAGCAGTTCCAGCCCTTCTGGCACCTTAAGAAATTATCCACTCACGTGCAAAGTTGTTTATTCCTACAAGGTTTGTATTTCTCCAACATATTGCTGTTACTAAATTGTGATAACTCTGAGGATACATGTGAATGTATCTACCCAGCCTCTCATACTGTGCTTAGCCTAAAATTCTTGTAGGGTTAATAATATTAGAGGTAACATAACATAATGGTGAAGAGTTTAGGCTCTGCTTCAAAATACCTGGGTTAAAATCCCGTCTCTGCCACTTATGAGCTGTATGACCTTGCATTAATCCCTTAGTCTCTGTAGGCCTCAGTTTCCTTATCTATACCATAGGAACAACATTGTAGGGTCCACATGAAGATCAAATAAGATAATACTTTTATAGCAAAGCACTTAGCACAATGCCTGACATCTAGTAAATTTTCAGTAAATAGAATTCTTAATCCTTATTATCAGTCACCTCCTTGGCATAGGAACCTCCATTAGGATGACCCTCAAAATTGATGTCAAAGGAAAGTTGTATTACAAAGCAGTTTTTAAAACCTTGCCTTTCTTCATCCCAATGTAAACAACTCTAGTTATCCGTGTTAAGGAGGGACCTGGGTAGATAGATGCCAGTTTCCAAACCTGATTTGGTATGATAGTTCTTAATCTCTCTCACCCCTGCCCTGCTTTCCCACTAATTTTTTATTCAGCACAAAGTAAATTGAGTTTCAATTCCTCCGTTCCTTTCTTTCCCTCACTCCTCTCCTCCTGCCAGTGCTATTGAGTCCACCTCCAAAACCCATCCTGAATCTACTCACTTCCACCATCCCTGCTGCCACCATCTCCGTCTAAGCCATTGCTTTGATTACTGTGAAAGGGAAAAAATCCTCCTAATTGGTCTCCCTCTTTCATACTGGCCTTCCAACAGTCCATTTTCTACTCTGAAGCCAGAATTATTGTTAACACATAAAGGAGATGATTTTAATCCTCTTCCTTAAAAACCCTTTTTAAGCTTTCCATTACATGTAGAAAAAAACCCAAACTCTTCCCTAGGGTCTGTTAATGTCCAGCCTGATCTGGCCCCAGCCATTCTCCCTGGCTTCATAGCTTCAGGTTAGACCATTCCCAGCCCCACCCACTCACTGCACACCAGCCATTCTGGCCTCCCGTCGGGCTTCAGAAGCACCAGGCTCCTTCCTTACTTCATGTCTTTCACTTGCTGGTCCCTCTACCTAGAACTCCCTTTCCCCAAATCTGTTGGCTGCCCACTGCTCCTTACTGAAGCTTAGCTCAAATAGTGCCTCCTGGTGTCACCCCTAGCCGCCTAAATATATAATCACCTCCTCAGTCACTACTCTCTATGCCCTTACCTCTTTTATTTACTATATAGCACTTATTACTTACTTGTTTTCATATTTCTTTGTCTGACTCCCCACTAAAGGTCCATGAAGAAATCTTATCTGTGTCTGTGTACCGTGCGTCTTCAGCACTTAGGACAATGCCCGGTGCATAGTAGATCACCAGTAAACAATTGTGGGGTGAATAATGAATGATGGAAGGAGGGCATGAATGACGAATCTTTCTCTGGCCCCTATTCTGATGGAGACGTCAGTGAGAAAGGGCAATGCCAAGCGATAACAGCAGAGGGAGGGTCTGGAGAGAATCTTCAACTATCATACCCTGGACAGTCTCACGCCCACCACCACCATCCTTGTGTAGCCAAAAGGTGGCAGTATTTACTTCTCAATATAAATGCTTTTCAGACTAATCAGTGAGAAATTAAAGGAGTTTAATATCCTTTCATTATATATTTAAATTTATAATACTTTCTGTTTTCTAAAAGAGTTGGTTTTTTTTCCAATGTAAATTGTTTTTATAATCTTTAGAAAATTTGAAATCATCTTCTGAGATACTTGGAAAGATCTTTATATATAAGGTATTATAAAACTAGGGTTGGGAATGTTTCCCGATGTCACCTCTTTTTGTTATATTTACTTGAAAGTTCCAGAACTAAAATTTAAGGTCCTTAAATGGAGAAGGGTCCTAAGTGTCTGAGTGATTTTAAACAGCTCACATTCATCCAACATTCCTTCTATTGATGTATCCCAGGCATGTCCCTCTGGTAAACCAGACTATAAAAATCTATACAATCAGTTAATCACTGAATAAACATTTATTGAGTGCCCAATACACGATAACTTTTGGGGATGTAAGAATGAATATGACATTATTCCTACCCTCCAGGAATGGATAATCTGGAGGGGGGATAAATATTAAATGGGAAAATAGACACCATGTATGAAAAGATTTATAGCAAAGGTAAAGCCACTAATTCAACCTGTGATAGTTGGGAGAAATTTTATAGATGAGGTGGCATTTAAACTAGATCATGAATAAGACCTTTCTAGATACAGTGAGAAGGCAGAGAATGGAAAGAGCCTTCTAAGCAAAGAGTACAGCAGCAGATACAGAATGTGATAAGAGTATAGGGTGTTCAGGAAATGTTAAATTCAGTGGTGTGGGAGCATCCAGTGAGGGAATAGCAGCAGTTGGATGTAAAGCTGTTTATTTTCAGATACTAAAGGGCCTTTGTACCAGACTCAGAAGTTTAGTTTTTATCCTGGCTAGTAGGATCCACTGGATGTCCTAAAATCAGACTGGACTTTGGAGAAGGTAACCCTGCTCATGTTATAGATACCTTAGAGGATAGATTAGAATAGACAGAGACTGATGTTAAGCCTAATCATGATTCCTATAGTCCAGACCAACACAGAAGGCCTAGAATAATCTGGTAAGAACAAAGAAAAGCTTTGTTAGATTCAAAAGCCTTAAAAATGTTAATAGCTTTTGACTTTATTAATCCATCCCAAGGAAATAAATCATAATATAGAAAAATGCTTTAGATATAAAAATGTCTTTTCATTATAGTACTACTTTATATACTTTATAATAGCTCCAAGTTAGAAGTCCAATAAGGGAATAGTTAAATTACCACTCATGTACCATAACCATAACATGATATTATGGAGATTATTGAAATTTACATAAGTAAGTTTTTATGTAAAAAGAAACACATTGTCAAATAAAAAAGTAGGATACCAAATTGTATGTACCTTAAGACCTCAGTTACGCATATTTTCCAACTTTTCTGCAATGAACATGTATTTTATAATCAGGAAATTTTGTTTTTTAAACATATTGTTTTAAAAGAAAAGACAGAAAATTTGGAGAGATATTGGTGGGAATGGAGTTCTGGTTGTCACTGGACTTAAGGAGACAGTATGAGACCATGTGTGTATTTAATAACTATTTACTGACCACTTGCTGTCTTCAGTTGGGATGAGTGAGAAGAAATACAGTCCCTGCCTGCCTTAAGTCTTTCTAGTAGGAAGCCCACAGGACTAACGGCTAACTAGAGTGCCATGGTGGTCAGTGTTAAAGGGATACGCAAAGCCTTATAAGAACAAAAGGATGAGGATGGCTGGTGGGGGAAAACAGAGAAGATGAGCCTCAAATCATGAGTAATAATAACTACAATAACCCTATAAGGAAGACATTATCAAATACCCCATTCATTTAACAAATATTACTTGAACATCTTCCATATAGCAGTGCTGTGCTCTTTCAAGGCTCTGGGATATAGCATTAATCAAACAGACAAAAATCTCTGCCCTCGTGGAGCCTTATATTCTAGTAGGAAAAACAAAAGAAAACTGAGGCTCAAAGACATCTTACAGTTGCTTGCCCATAAAAACAGACTGAAGCTGAACTGAAACCCACAGTAATCTAAATCCATCCATCAGATAGAAAAAAGGGAGCAGAGCATGCTGGGCAGAAAGAGCAGCCTGGTAAGAACATAGAGGCAAGGGAGAACATGGTGTGCTCAGAGAACAGGTGTGCTGAGTCCAAAGCAACAAGAGGCCTATGGGACCAAACTCTGTAGGGTCTTGATCGCTGTCTAAAGGACTTGACCTTGTTAAGTGGAAGAATTGGACATCACTGCCTAAGGATGGTATGATCAATCTAGTGTCTGCTTATGTTGGACAACTAGTGCTTCAATGTTGGACAACTCGCATGGACCTCTGTGACTTTTTTTTTTTTGAGATGGGGTCTTACTGCATTGCCCAGGCTGGTATCAAACTCCTGGGCGCAAGCAATATTCCTGCCATAGCCTTCTAAGTAGCTGGGATTACAGCCATATGCCACCAAGCTTGGCTTCCATGGCTTTTTTTTGTTGTTGTTAACAAGGGCAGCAATATATTTAAAGGTGCTCTATCCCTCCTGCTTTGCTCTCACATACATCAATGTCTGGTTGTGTTGGTACTTTTTAAGTCTTACCATGGAATTAGGAAAACATCTTTATTACAAAGGTACCTTTTGCTGATATATTCAAGGCATAGTGTGGTTTCAGAGTAGCAAATAAATCCACTGGAAAAGCTACCAAAAGTAAATGAGCAAGTTTTTTTCCCCCTCATATTTTGAGATAAGAGGTGATTTTCTTGAAAACCTGGTCCTGGAATATTCTGATTAGTCAGCTATTTTCAACATAATTTTTCTCTCTCAGTGAGCTATGGCAACATCCAGAATCTGGGTTTTGATGAAATGTTTTAGTGTTCATGAAATGGGAACTGGGTTTAGGAAAGTGACCCATTTTTTTGCCTTGTTTTTGCTTACATAACTTGGAAAGATTTTACACTTTGAGATTGTGAGATTTGAAGAATTCTATGTTCTTAGGTGATAGTTTTAACTGATCTCGGTACTTGGGGAAAGCTTTTAAGACTATTTACTAGAGAGCCAGAAGAATCCAGCAAGCTGCTGCCTATCACAGTGGCAGGCAAGGCTCTTTAGGAGGCAAAGCCAAGTGGACTTTCTGACCCTTCTACAGAGCCTCTGAGAGCTTCCTCTCAGGTTTTGCAATCTCAGGGGCAATGTCTAAGGGGCTGATGCCAGTGGATTCCTGCTGTCAGGGATAATAAAACCATTACAGTTAGCAGCTCGTGCAGAAGAACCCAAGTGGATCAGCTTAGTCTTAACAGTTCAGTTGGAGCATAATAAATGCAAACCTTGACTGATCGCAATCATTTCCTTTCCCACAATTTTCCCCTTTTGGCCACTGTCTTACAGTGATTCCAGATCAACCCTAGGCACTGCTCAAGCTATCATCTAATTCATGTACATAGTTCTTTGCATTTTCGCAGCATGCACCTCCATTACAGCAGTTCCAACTCACTGCCACCTTCTTTGCCTCTGTTTCCCAAGTCCTCATGTTCTGTGCTTATTCATCCCACATTGCCCCCTCTACCCCATTCTCCGGAGAATGGCAAGACTGTCGTTTTGAAGAAATGGAGGCATCAAGTTGAATAACTTACCAGTAGACACCTAAGCTGGAGCTGGGACCCAGGTCTTCTACTTCCAGCATGGTGCTCTGTCCGTTGAACCTGATTGCCTCTTGACGATTCAGTTTCTCCAGTTTTTGTTGTGGTTTTATTTTATTTAGTTTTTGAAAGTAAAACTTCACCTCATTATGATAGTTTTACAGCATTGAAATTTTTCTGTTCAATACGTTTCTCAAAATCATTTCAATATTTTAATCTCCCATTTTTGTTATGATCAGTTCACATCTGCTCTTTATCTAACCTTTTTAATTTTGTCCATGACCATCCTACATTGCAGGCTTCTCAACCAGATGAGTTGACCATTGAGGAACATGAGGTGTTAGAAGTGATTGAAGATGGAGATATGGAAGACTGGGTAAAGGTAGATTCCTTTGCTCATATCACCCCTTCTTGTGACATTTTTAGGAGTTTGTTTTGGTTCTTGTTATGCCCTATCCAAATTGTGTGTGCAAACTTGTTTTGTCACATGTCTTTTACCCAGGCTCGAAATAAAGTCGGCCAAGTGGGTTACGTGCCAGAAAAGTACCTACAGTTTCCCACGTCGAACAGCCTGCTGAGCATGCTGCAGTCCCTGGCTGCTCTGGACAGTCGGTCCCACACATCCAGCAATTCCACGGAAGCAGAACTCGTTTCAGGCAGCCTCAACGGAGATGCCAGTGGTAAAGACTGAAACAAGGCACTCTTTATTTGGTCACATTTGACCTAAACTGTATTGCCCTGGAGCAAGCCTTCAGTAGGTTAAAAAGCACAACTTTATTGCTATCCTATAATATGTTTTCCTTTATTTGGTCACATTTGTCCTGTACAGTAGAACCTAAAGTTGATCTTCAGTGAGTAAAAAAAAGAAATTACAACTTTACTCCTATTCTATGTGATGCTCTTTTAGTTGTCACTGAGCAAAAGGGTGGTTGGGGAGCAGCCTGGCTGCCAGCGTTCTCACCAGGTTTGTCTCTCTCTTGCTCCCCAGTCTGTTTTGTGAAAGCACTTTATGATTATGAGGGCCAGACAGATGATGAGTTATCTTTTCCTGAGGGAGCGATCATCCGTATCTTGAACAAAGAAAACCAAGATGATGATGGCTTCTGGGAAGGGGAATTCAGTGGGCGGATTGGAGTTTTCCCATCGGTGCTAGTGGAAGAACTTTCAGCCTCAGAAAATGGCGACACTCCATGGATGAAGGAGATTCAGGTACCTGAGAGGGGAGGAAGCTGAATTAAAATATGTTTAAAGAAAATTACTCCCAGGGGTCTGTTGAGCCAAACAGAAGTGGGCTGTAGTCTCTGCCTCACCCTCACCACTCCAGCCCTCAGTGTGTCTGCAAAACTGAATTTGAGAAACCAGAGACTTGTCAGGCCCTTGTGGAATATGGTCATATTACACCTCCCTTCTCCCATATTCTATTCTCTGAATCGGTTAACCAAAATGCTAAGTTGTACGCAACATACCAAAGTTTGGTTTGGTGGAGAGAAGGAAACAGACCAGAGAGGGAATGTTAGTTTATGTAGTAAAACTCTTGGCTATTTCTCTCCCTCACTACCAGAGCCTCCCTGCCTAGCTCAGATCCTGCCAGTACATTTCAGAGAATTAACCAGCTGCTAGATCCCCCATTCCACTCTCAGATGGCCTTGGACTTAGCTCGTCATAGGGAAACTTGCGGTCACAGTTTGGTTTGTCCTGTCTGCGTTTCCCTCAGCAGGCCTGGCAGGTGGAAGAATAAAAAACGTGGTTGCCGATCTCGTTTGCATGGTGACTGTGACCACTGAGCCTGACATGTACAAAGCCTGGGGAAGTCAGAAACTCAGCCAGTTATTTTATCTTCACCAAAAAATATACGACCTGTCCCCTTTTTCGTTCTTCACTGAGTTTACTAATTGACTAATTTGGTATGTTTTCAGTAGAACCTTAGAGAATGGTCTGACTTGATAACTGTTTAAAATAAACTAAAATCAGTAATACGATGAGATCTGTGAAAGTAAAAAGTTTAGTGCAACACAAAATTGGGGTTTAGGGTGGTTATTTTAGGCTCCTTTGCTTCCAATGAGGCTGACAAGGTTTAATAGTCTTAACTTAGCTCCAGAGAAAGGACCATGTGCCGAGCAGTCAGAGAAGCAGCCAGGCTCTCTCCTGCCTGAGGAGGTGGGCGCCTGGTAACCTCCTTCCCTTTGCTGCAGATCTCTCCCTCCCCCAAGCCGCATGCCTCCCTGCCTCCACTGCCGCTGTACGACCAGCCTCCCAGCAGCCCCTACCCCAGCCCAGATAAGAGGAGCTCCCAGTACTTTCCCCGGTCTCCTTCAGCAAATGGTAAGGGTTCTCCTGGGCATGGGTCTATATGCATTTTCACTTCAGAAATCCACATATTCGCCTGAAGGGCAAACAGATCTGCATTAGCATTTTCATTTCTCAACAACTCAAATAAAGTGAACTGCTTTGGTTTTCTCCCTTAGAAAACAGCCTTCACGCTGAATCTCCGGGATTCTCACAGGCATCCAGGCACACTCCTGAGACCTCGTATGGCAAACTGCGACCTGTAAGTCTCCTCTCTGCAGGATTCCGGAATGCATACTTCTTCCAGATACACACTTAGAAATGGTTCCCCGTGGCCCATGTGTTGTTGCTGATTCTGCCAAGCAAGGGGGAAATGGGTTTGAGAAGGTAAAAAGAGCTATTGAAAAGGAAGCGATAAAAACCAACTCATGGCCGGGCGCGGTGGCTCACGCCTGTAATCCTAACACTCTGGGAGGCCGAGGCGGGTGGATTGCTCGAGGTCAGGAGTTCGAGACCAGCCTGAGCGAGACCCCGTCTCTACTAAAAATAGAAATAAAAATTATCTGGACAGCTAAAAATATATATAGAAAAAATTAGCCGGGCATGGTGGCGCATGCCTGTAGTCCCAGCTACTCGGGAGGCTGAGGCAGTAGGATTGCTGAAGCCCAGGAGTGTGAGGTTGCTGTGAGCTAGGCTGACGCCACGCCACTCACTCTAGCCCGGGCAACAAAGTGAGACTCTGTCTCAAAAAAACAACAAAAAAAAACCCAACTCATCTTAGAACGTTTAGTCTACACTGGAACTTTTTTCACTGAGCCATGGTGAGATCGCAAGATGATAACTATGAAAGTGTATTTAAATTATAACAAGCTTTGTGAGCATTAAAGTGGTCTCATTATGAAAAAGAAGCACTATTTTCTCAGCAAGCACTTATTAACAACCTCTTTTCCAAGCCAGTATTTGCCTCCTTGAGGAACACTGAGATGAAATCATAAGATACGCATCATGGCCTCAAAGAGCTTCTATTCTCAGGGTGAATATATTCTTGCAAATAATTGCCTCCACTCTCCCTCACTTCACTGACATCTCAGTTCTGCCCCTCACTGCACTCCAAGGTCGTAACTGTCACCTTGGTAATCCAGCACATAATCTGCAATTTTATTTTCCTTGAACTTTATCAGCTTTTGATACCATTAGTTGAACGACTGGCTTCCTTTGGCTTCATCTATTCAGCTGATGTGTGTTGAGTGTCTTGTTAAGGACTTGGGTCTTTATCCTAAATGTGATAGAAAGCCATTGTAAGGTGGTAAGCAGGACAGTGTTGTGGCAAGTTTTGCATTTTAAGACATTGCTATGGCAGCCGAGTAGAGAATGAATGGAAGGTGTCAGAATGGACATGGGGAGCCCTTACAAGGCTGGAGCAGTGTCCTAGAAAGAGGTGTTGGTGGCATGGCCTTGCGGGTGAGGGTGGGAACGGAGTGAAGCGGACGGATGTGCATGCTGCACTGCGCTTTCCTGGTTTGCTCCTGACTCGCGGGCCCTACCTGTCCATGCCACAGGCTTCTCTGCCTCTACTCATCTCTGCTGACACTTGTCATGGTTCTGTCCCTGGGCTGCTTCTCCTAAAGTCATTGAAAGCACTCTTCCCAAGTGATCTAATCTATTCTCACAGCTGTGATACCCACTCATATACCCGCAACTCCCAGATTTCTAACTACCCATCCCATCTCTTCCCTGAGTTTCAGACTTGTGGAGCGTCTCAACTTATATGTCCCAAACCCCCAGAACTCAGCAAAAATGAGTTAATTATCTTCCCTTCCAGACATTCTCCATCTCCCATATCACCTGTCTTGGTGAATGGAACCCTCATCCTACAGGTGTTCTGGCATCCGTCTTGATACCTCCCTGGCCCTGCCTTCCACAGTCATCACCAGGTCCTGCCAGGTTGACCTCGGAAACAGCTCTCAAATCTTTCCACCTCTCTACTACCCCATTGCCGGCACCCTAGTTAAGGCCAACGTAACTCTCATCTAGTGGACTCCAAGTCTCCTAAGTTGTCTTCTTACTTGAACTCTTGCCCACCTCTGATCTTTTCTCCAAACTGTTACCTGAGTTGTCATTTCACAGATCTAATACTGCTTAACATCCACCAAAAACTGCTCTTTGCCTACAGAATAAGGCACAGATTTCTTAGCATGGCTTAACAAGGCCCTTCATGACTTAATCTCAGCCTGCCTCTCTAGCCTGGGCTCTTGCAGCTCTCCTCCTAAGACAAGCTGAAATGATTTCAGTTTTCTAAACATTGCTCCCTCTTGCTTCCAACTCCAGGCCTTTGCTTTGGAGAAGGATTTTGGGACTACAGTGACTCTTGTGCCCCTGTGACTCTTGTGCTTTCAGCCTAGGCAAGAACCTGATTTGTAGGTTTGACATTTCATTGAGAAGAATAACTGCTTCCCTGTGTGGGAAATAGTAAAGATTAGGTTGAAAGCCTGTGCTCGGAGCATTTCTGAGACTCCTAGGGTACCCGCGTCCTTGGACAGATGAGTAATTGGGTTTGGGGGTGCTTCAGACACTGCGCCAGGAAGCTGACTGACCATCCATGTGGTTGTTTCCTGCTCAGGTCCGGGCAGCTCCCCCTCCACCCACGCAGAACCACCGAAGGCCAGCAGAAAAGATCGAGGACGTGGAAATCACACTTGTGTGATGATGGGTTTGCCCACCCGTTACTGCTACAATCAAGGCCAGGCTGGGGAGTTTGGCCAGTCTTGCGTTAGGCACCTTTGCATGATGATGACTCTTGAACAGAGCAAAAACAAGGAGGATTACATGTGACTGGGTGGCCTGGTGGACTCCTCCCACATTTTGAATATTTTGTGCCTTTTTTTGTTGTCATTTTCTATGTCATCTCTCTTACCATAGCACAAATCCTAGTGGACCCTGGGCAGAGAGAGTGGGGCAGCCCTCATGCCTAACAGTGGTCCGTTTTTATATGAGACTCAAGACCAGGCCTCGTTCCAGGACACAGTCACAGAATTACCGATCGAGTGCACTTGTACAGTATATTACTGTGGCCACAGGATGTGGCAAAGATTCGCATCTTTCTTCAAGTGGCTTTTGCTCATCTGATTAAGTATTAATCAGATCATGTTGGCTATCTAAGGAAACAGAAGGAGGGATTTCAGGAGAGGCTGGCTCCTCCCCAAGGTTAGTCCCCAGACCGAGAAAGTGAAAAAAGTGGACTGCCCTGAGTTTAGCACCAGTTGCATTAACGCACATCTCTTCCACAACTAACACATTTAAAATGATAACAGTGTCCTTTGTATTAATACCGATACCATTCATTTAGAATTAGTGGAGCTAATATGGAGGGGCTGAACCAGTAGCCACATCTTGTCCATCACATAGACTAATAGAAGGGAGGCTACGGCTAAAGCAGAAATGGAGCTTCCAGATCTGAAACAAGCCGATTTAATGTTCTTTTTGTATTTGGGTATTTTTCATCTTAATTTTTACAGCATATACTCTTCTTACCAGTATCCTTAGAATTTGAACGTCTAGATAAATCGAGGACACATACCTGCATTGTTGAGCTTCTCTATGGGGAGGCCTGTAGCATTATTTTATTCTCAAGCCAGTGCACCGGTCCAGTCCAGCTGTCACCCATGGAAAATGCAGCTTCCAGGTCCCAGTGCCCTGACATTTTCTTGGGAGGAAGAACCTGTGGGCTCCTGGAGGAAACCAGCTTCCTGTGAGAAAAGACTGACAGATTGCACACCCTGCACAAATGCAGATGGACAAGAAAAAGACTTCGTGTGTCTTCGTGTGTCATGGGGAGAGCCAGGAGTGGCGTTCTCTGTGGACCAGCAAGCCGCAGCAGCAGGTGCCCAGAGTAGGACTCTGTCCGCTCCTTTGGAAGGTAGGGGTGCAATACCTAAGGACTAAGGGATGTGTGCCAGTTGCTTTTTTTACTTTTGTTAAGAAATCAGATTTGCAGAATTTAATCCAAAAGTTGTCTTATGCTTTGAAAACTCCATCCCTCCTAAGAATCTTTAAAAACTTGAAATGCTCGCCAAATGTCCCCATGGGATTTTTTTGACCAAAAGTAAGGTCATAGCTGAAGAAATTTTCAGTTAGTCATTTGATCACTTCGGTGACAATACCCATTGATGAATCTTCTCTGTGATTTGGGGTTTTTTTTGTTTTTGTTTTTTGCATTTCTTAACCTGTTGATCTATTTGAGGTCTTTTTGTGTTTATCAAACTTATTCTTAAGTTTAAAAAAGAAATGTAAAGGGTGGTTTTTTTTTAAGATTTTAAAATTTTCTGACATACTAAAAATCTTCAACGTGCTTATAAATAGAGCAGTTCTTACCACCCGGTCTTGTATTTTCTCTTTAGCTAGCCAAATTGTCCTTGAATTTGGGTTTTCCACCACCTCAGAGGGTTATTTGAAGTCTTTTGTTATATTTTAAAATATTTTTTGGAAGAGCTGCTAATTTTATTTTAAAAAACAAAGTTGTAAAAATATGCCTCCTTTTTAAAAAATAACCCCTCCCTCCAGGACATGTAACCCAGCATCACAATGCACAGGGCAGGGCTCAGGGGGAGCCTCTGTGCAGATGTGCTTTCTTTACAGTGGCTGTAAAAAGTTTGTATTTATTATGTATAAAATGTTGAATAATAAAACAACAGAATTAAATTTTCTGAGTTTCCCTATAGAAAGATTTGGGTAAACAGACTTTTCCAAAAAGACCATGCTTCTTACAGATATTCCTGGGCCCTCCTGTAGACCACTTAACAGACAGAGAGGAGGAAGTCAGTTAATCCATCCGTGGGACACACAGTCCCTGAAGCCACCACCTGCCAGGTACTAGAGGTGGAAATAAATAAGTTATGGTCTTTACTTTGCCTCTCTCCTTTCCTGAACCTCCACCGTGAGGAGTAATAAGTCGTGTGAAAGGAGATTTTATTGGTAGACAGAGGACTCCTGTTTAAAGGCTGAGTCCCTCTGGCTTCCAGCCAGCCACCCTGAGGACCAGGGCTTGGCCTGTTTGGGGAGGGGCCCTGCAAGCTCTCCTTTCCTAGCACTGGGGACATGCAGTGTGTATTCTTACAGGATATCTCTTTCCTGCATAAAACTCATAATTGTACACATTGCTTGGTTACATAAATGTGTTCTCATATAAATATTGGGTAAATTCCTAAAGGGGAATCAAAAAGGTGTGTATATTTAATTTTGTTGGATTTTGTCAAACTGGCCTTCAAAAGGATTATATCCGTGTCTGCTCCCACCAACAGCATATGAAACATCATGGACTTGGGAGTCAGAAGGTCTGAGTTAAAATCCGGCTGCACCACTTGATAGCCATGGGGACTGGGCCTCAGTGTCCTCGTCAGAGCTGAGAATAATGCTGTGGATCCACACATACAGTGTGTGGCACAGGACGGTCACCACAAACACTCCTCGCATGCCCTCTCCCACCTCCTCGTGGTGTGCTCACCCTCACAGCCGGGGTCCCCGACGGCCTCCCAGGCACCCGGTAACACAGGGTTATGTGGCCCACAGGAAGGAGTGTGTGTGAAGTGCTTCACATACATGTGGGACATGAAATATCATTTCCAACTTCTGCCTTCCCTGCCAGGAAAAGCTGCTCACATTCGAGTGTGCTCTTGGCACTGGAGGCCGTCTGGGACCAAATGCCTCACCCCAGTGTCATAGCTAAATTTTGGCATCCTTCATCACAGGAACTGACGCGATGCAGTCAGGCCACAGATTCACAGCCTACATCCCTTCCTCTGACCCCAGCACCCTCGCCCACAAGCAGGTGGGAGCACGTCATCTGGCCTTAGCCCTGCCACTGCTTGAGGGGTGAGCTTTGCCTCTGAGCTGCCACACCCCCAACTTTACAAGGATGGAAGGAGGAGATTTCCAAGGGCTCGCCCTGCTTTTATGTTCTGGATCAGTTCCGTTTCTAGTTGCCGAGTGAGAGGTTATCGTATTTGAGAACAGACTTACTAATACATAAACTTCTTCAGATGGCCAGGAATTGAAAACTCAAGCCACTGGACTCTCCCCCTGGGACACTGGGACAAAACAAACCTCCATCTTCTCGGTTGCAGTTACCTCGCAGGCCGCGCTGTTCACTGACTGCCCGAGGAGCCCAACCGCAGCTTCCGGCTTTAGGGCCAGTTACTGCCCAGCCCTCTCCTAGTGGCCTTCAGACAAAATCTGGCTGCTCGAATCTTTACATTTATTCTTTTCATTATGAAGTTGTTTTTCATGACAAAAATACAACCAAATGACAGAAATTTTAGGTTGGCAGGGGGAGAATCGTAATCTGTCCTGAAATCCTACAGTTAAGTTTCCTCCTTGACTCCTCCTGTGTTTGCTTTGTTACTGCTTGATCTGCCAAGACCCAAAGGAATGCCAAAGAGCATCTTGTTCCTGGATTATTTTTCTCTCGATCCCAGTGGCCAAAAAAATACACTTCTGCCATGTCTGCTTCTTAGAGCTCTGGTCTGGGAATATTTTCCTAGAATGTTTTATCCTGAGACATAACAAATGAATCCATGAACAGGGTTCACGCCCCTTCCACACTGTGTACTGAACACGCCCTACGCCCTCCTCCGCTTGCTCTGGTGACGGGCAGGGAGGGGCAGGGTCAAAACTTTTCTTCAGGTCCCTGTGCCACTGCAGATTAGCTGTGACTTTAGGCCCATCCCTTCACCCTTCTGGGCCTTACTTTCTCATCCGTAAAGTGGGAAGGAGAAGATAATACAAACTTCCTAAGATTCAGGGAAGATCAAATACGATAATGTGCAGGTAAGCTGAAAATATTTTTGACGAGTGGATGTACATCAGAGCATGAAAACAGCCTGTGCCCACACAAGGTATGTCTGAATCTCACTGATGGGGTCTGGTAGTATCAGAATTTCTCCACAGACCACCTCTGTTCATTTGCTCTTTGTCCCTTCAGCAAACATACTGCCCTAGGCCATGTTCCAGTCCCTGGGGCCCTGCTCTGTTGCCCAGGGGCTCACATCTGGCCAGGGAGACTCGGGAACAGCAGGAGATGACCAAGGGGCAGTAGGGGCCCAGAACAGGGGCTTCTGTCACTTCTCCTTCCCTAGGCGTTCAAGGCTCACCAAGGCCTGAGACTGCAGGACACGCAGAGGCGGCAGTACTCACGCCTACACAACAGCTCTGGGAAAGAGCTGTGTCACCTTTAGGGAGGCCCAGGGCCTTGGGACAGGAACAATCTCATAGATGGGGACATGAGAGCCTAAGTCGCTGTGACTTGCCCACGATCTCTCAGGAAGACAGAACTGAAGCAAATCTAGACCAGGGCCTCCAGAAGACCAGGCCAGCCCCTCTGCAGAACTTGAATCCAGTTTTTAGAAAAGAGACAATCAGTGTTCCGATTCCAGCTCTGCTGGGGGACCTTGGGTGAGCTCCTGCCCCCTCTCTGGGCCTTAGTTGCTTTGCATAGCAAGAGTGCAGGCCCTTCCAGTTTTGACCTGGGGACTCAAATTCAGGCAGGCAGCCCCTGAGCGCCTAAGCACTGAGACTGAAAGCCCCGAGGGGCTGCTAGCACTAGGGGTCTATGCCCGCCCCTCTGCTGGAAGAAAGGTCCAGCCTTCCCAGCTGGCCTCCCCCAGGCCTCTGCTCAGCCTGTGCTAGCGCCCTTTTCTCCTGCCAGCCTCAGTCCCTGGGACGCCTCCGCCTGTCTCTGGCCTTCCAGATTTGCTCCTCCTCCGAGCAAGTTAAGGTGAACATGTGCTCCCTGAGGTGCGGTGGCTCCACCCCCGCAGTGACAAGCATATGCGGTAAGAGCTGCCCCCATGAAGTAATAGGGAAGGCTTCAGGGGAATGCAAGGGTCACTGTCCCAGGGATAGAGTCAAGTCACTTCCTGAGCCCCTCTCTGGGTCACCCAAGCAGGCTTGACTGCAGTCCTGTGAGGTGGGAGAGGAACACTGAGGTACTTGCCCCCAACGGTGCAGCTGGTAACTGCAGGATTCGAGTTTCTGTCACTGCAAGGGGACCTGACCCTCCAGGCGCAGCCCCAGGACCGAGAGAGACGGTGCGGGGAAGGAGTGAGGTCACACACAAAGCCAGGATCACACCAGGCAGGGGGCGTACGCCTGGGGGAGCCCTGCCCAACTGGGAGCCTGAATTCTCTGACATTTTGTTTAAAAAAAAAAGAATGTGTGTGATGCAGTCACAATCCAGCTGCGTCACTAGTTGCTGAGCCTCTCTGAGGCTCCATTTTCTCACGTGGAAAACAGACCCTATGTCCACCGCAGAGTGGCTGGGAGGACAAATAAGATGCTGCCTACAAGGCACAGGGCGGGCCCGACACACCTAAGCGCTCAGTAGCGGTGGCGGCGGGAGCGCCTCGGCCGAGACTGGGCGGCGGGCGACCCCTGGTGGCCACTGGCAGCCAGGGCATGCGGGCTGGGGCAGGGCTGAGACGTCTCAGATTTGAAGAGTGGTTGAACCCTAGAATCTTAGACGGTGAGACTTGTGGAGACCTTGAATAGGAGAATTTAACCACTTAATAAACATTCCCTGAGGCTTTCTCTGTGCAAGGCCTGATCCCAGGGGACACTCTGTTCCCATGTGGCTTCTTCCAAGAGCCCCCGGGTTAAAATGGAGGGAGGCAGGTACCAGCAGGGGTGTGCAGGGACGGAGGGGGCCTCCACCCAGCCCAGCAGACGAGGGAAGGGCTCGCAGTGTGTGGGGGGGGGGGCGGGGGGGGTCCTGAAAGAAAAGTTTGAGTTGGGTGCTCGGGGGAAAGAACATTCCGGGCAGAAAAGCGTGGGTAAGACATTCAGAACAGCGAGGAAATGAAGATGCAGCTGAGAAGCCAACAGGGTCGCATGTCACGCTGGGGGGTTCTCTGAAGGCAGCAAGGGAACCCCTAAGGGTGGGACACCTGGGAGAGTCACTGTGGCCATGCAAGGAGGGGACTGGGTGGGGGCAGCAAGTCTAGCAGGTGGCTGCTCTGGCACCCACGGATATGGGCTATGAGGGGGAAAGGTCGCATGCAGGAGGCAGCTGGATATGTCATCTGGAGCTCAGGGCAGTGACGATCTGGGAGTCAGCAGAGTGGAGATTTTGACATGTAACTAACGCTTGTCCACCTCCACAGGCCTGCGCCCAGCCCTAGGCTGGTGAAGGAAGTGGCGGGTCCCGGCCCTGCCCTGCCCTATCAGCTCTGCCCTGTGCGCAGAGGCTTGCGTGCAGATTAGATCGGGTGCCCGTGTATGTGAAGCCTCCGCCCGGCCCGGCCCGCGCTGCCCTCCCCCAGGCACAGACACAGGCCCGGGCTCCGGCTCTGGAGGAGGGACGCGGCCCCACTCAAAGGCAGGCCTGGTGTACCCAGGACTAGGATGACATTCTCTAGGGCCCTTCTGCCAGGACCCCTCTAGGCTGCCTCGCCTGCTGCCTCCTCAGAGCTCCCACAGCCCCTCCTCAGCCTCAGTCTACCCTGGGTGCCTGAAGCAGGATGGCCCAAGGTGTTGGTTTGGCCTCAGGACCAGGCTGGAGCCAGGATCCCACCCTGCGGCTCCTTGCTGCCTCTGGGCCCATCTTCCTGCTGTTCGCACGGTGAGCCTTGGGCAGCACCCATCTCCCGGGCAGAGGCGGCCGGCGCTGCCCAGCTCTGTGCGGGAGGAAGGGGCCAAGCCTGGACCTCCCCGAGCCCACCAGCCCAAAGGTCCCCCTGTACCCTGAATGCTGCGGGGAGGCAAACAGACAGTTTAGATACAATTTTTTCTCCTTTGGGGAGAGAAAGGGAGCAGACAGAGATAAAAAAACCAAACAAAAACCACTATATTCCACCCAACCTATACTTTGTTTTTAAACCAACAGGCCAGGTCCTGCCGGGCCCTTTCCCCATTAAATCCCAAGGCCACCCCCACTCCGCCCCCGCCCCACTGCTCTGGAGCCCTGGGGAGCCAAGGGGACGCTGTTCTTCGAGGGAAGCTGTTCTTCAGGCTTCGGACCAGAGCTCCAGCCCAGGCAGGGGTGCCGTGGCCCTAGTGCCAAAGCACAACCTTCCTGCCCTGGTCCACGCTCACCACGGAGCTCCCGGAATAGCACCAGGCCACGGCGTTGACGGCGGCGCTGAGGAGACGGAGGGGCAGGCTCAGGGGGCACCGGGAGCTGGGCCTGCAGCCCGGCTCTGCCCCTCCCTGTTGGAGCTGGGCAGTCTGCGGCCCTCGCTGAGCCTGTTTCCCCATCTGTGAAAGGAGCCCGCAGGGCTGTGCTGAGGACAGACCCAGGTGCGTGTGGAAAGGTACCTTGAGAACCGTGATGGGCTCTGGTGGGTGCAGGGACAAGGGCTGGGGATTCCAGGCTCCCAAGTATGTCAGAGCCTGGAATCGGCTCAGCAGGACTGAGGCCGGTCGGCGCTGGCCCTGGAGCTGGGGTGGGCAGGCGAGTGGGTGGTGGCCCTGCTCACCAGTGGGGTCCCCACTCACCAGTGGGGTCCCCGCAGGCTGCTCTCCAGTTTCCCGGTGTCTACGTTCCAGATGTAGAGGGCTCCGTCCCAGGAACCGGCCAGGGCATAGC
This sequence comes from Lemur catta, assembly GCF_020740605.2. Lineage (NCBI taxonomy): Eukaryota > Metazoa > Chordata > Mammalia > Primates > Lemuridae > Lemur > Lemur catta. The sequence goes on from NC_059134.1 coordinate 59,364,089, forward strand.
TTCTGTCCGGGCTGCAGTGGCCGCAGCAGAGCGAGAGAACAGGGCATGAGGGGGAGGACACACACAGGGGCCGACGGGGCGCACTCAGGCACAGGCGTACGCTCTCACGGACACACCTGAACACAGCTTTGGTCCAGTCAGAACCGCACTTGAAGCCGTCAGCCCTGAGGACAGACAAGGTCGGGGTCAGAATGGAGGTAGCCACCAGGCCCTCCCTCAGCAAGGAGCTGCAAGACGTCCTCTCTCTCTTGAGGGGTCGGGTATCTCAGCAGGGCCTGGTCTGGAGGGGCCTCCAGAGGGGGCGCCAAGAGGGCCTTTTACAGGAGAGGCTCGGCTGCCCCAGCAAAGGCCCCGGAGTCAGTGGGCATGAGGCTGGTACCTGAATACCTGGCGGATATTGCTGACACGCAGGTCGATGACCTTGAGTGTGTCATCTCGGGAACAGCTGAGCAGATGTAGCTGGTCATGGCTGAGGCTCAGGGAGGTGACACGGCCCTGCACAGGGATGACCTGGGTGCAGTGGGGCCCCCTGAGGAGCAGGGACAGAGACAGGGATGAGGAACAGCCCGCCCTGGCCACTCCTGACAGGCAGGGGCTGGGCACGGCAGCTTTCCCAGCTAACGAAGTCAGTCCAGAGGCAGCCCAGGGCCTCGGATCCCTGGGGCCAAGGCTGACGGTGACGGACCTCCCTTTTCCCCACTGCAGCCAGCTCCCTCCCTCAAGGAACTTAGGCAGACTCTGATTTGACAGCTGGGGAGGCCCTGAAACCCTTGGGTCACTAAAATGAGCACTGGGAAGAAAGCAAGGAAAACTCTGTCTTTAAAAATGTGAAAGAGGCTGGCCACGGTGGCTCATGCCTGTAATCCTAGCACTCTGGGAGGCTGAGGCGGGAGGATTACTTGAGCTCAGGAGTTCGAGACCAGCCTGAGCAAGAGCAAGACCCCGTCTCTATAAAAAATACAAAAATTAGCCAGATGTGGTGGCACACATCCGTAGTCCCAGCTACTCGGGAGGCTGAGGCAAGAGGATTGCTTGAGCCCAGGAGTTTGAGGTTGCTGTGAGCTAGGCTGACGCCACGGCACTCTAACCCAGGTGACAGAGCGAGACTCCATCTCAAAAAAAAAAAATGTGCAAGAAATCCTGAACACTTAGGGATTAATAAATAAATAATACAAATGTGAAAGAGAGAGGCAGGTTGCAAACACAATTGCTGCAGACTAGTGAATAGAAGCCTGAGGCAGGCCCAGCATGGGCTCTAGCTTTGCTTTTATAAACTGTTCAAGCCCAAAGTTGGGCTCTTAGGTTTACAAAACAACTAAAGGAATTTTTTTCCTTTGATGAAATAGCGGTAACTGAATGGGAAAAGGTGCTTCTCCATCTTGGCTACTGGACTAACGGCCACTAGGATAGTGGCACAGTTTCCTGGGGAGCTGGGCCCTCAGGGGCCAAGCCCAGCACCGAGGCCATCAGCCTCACTTCCCCAAGATGCCACCACGACGCCTGCTGCCGTGGCCACAGGAAGGAATGAGAGCTTGGAAGCCCTGTCCCAGGCCTCCACCACCCCACCCACAGCCAGCGCCTGTCACCTGCTGTCCCAGAACCGGATCTTCTGGTCATTGTGGCCACTAATGATGATATGGTCCCCGCACACCACATCGTTACAGTAGGAAAGGACATTGATGGTCCTAGAGCCTGGGGACCAAGGAGCAGATCCGGGGCCTCAGAGGACGGTTGTTGGGAGCCAGCCCATGGGACATATAGAGAAGCTGAGGCCCAGAAGGGTCTAGAACCAAGACTAGAACCCAGGTTTCCTGCTTCCCAGCCCAGGGCTCACTCCACCCCTTCACCTACCCAGAGCCTAAGGTCACCAAGAAACTAGGCAGAAAACACCAATGGAGGATGGAGGAGGGCCTGTGAATCTCAGACCCACCCCCAGAAAGCAGGGCGAGGTCCCTCATGCCCCGGCAGGGGGTTCCAGGCTGGTGGGGAGGGAGGTGGGGGCTGAGCCTCACAGTAGGCGCGGCCGAGGTCCCACTCCTTCACTGTCCGGTCTCGGCTCCCAGTCACTGCCTGGTGCCTCGTTAGCTTGAATTTGGCAGCTGTCACCTTGTCCTTGTGTCCAGACAGTGTCTCCTGCCCCGCCCCCATCCCAGGTATGGATCAAGGGCATGGCCATGACCCCGTAAGAACCCTCCAGTCCTGAGGTATGACCCCTGACCCCCAGGCTGCCTCCCCAGTCAGGCCTCACCTTGGACTGGGCCTCCCCCACCTTCCAGAGCTGGGCAGCCCGGTTGTAAGTAGCTGCTAAAAGCTGGGCGCCCTGGAGAGGGGAGTGGAAGGAGAGGTCCTGAGCCTGGGCCTGGCAGAGGCCAGGGAGCTGGGGCAGGGGCTGCCCCGGAGCCTCCCGAGGCTCAGGTCGCCACGGCAGGCAGAAGAGCCTCGGGCCCAGGGAGGAGGGTATGGGAGCCCAAGGTCACTGGGGCAAAGTTTCCTCACCGAGGGGTCGAAGTCCACACTGGTGATGCTGCCACCAGCTCCCTCGAGGGTCTGGTTGGCTTTCAGGCGACCTGGAGGGCCAGGGGAAAGGACAGTTGAAATGAGGTCAAGAACTTCCTGAAATAGAGGAACTGGGACTGACAGCGGGAAGATCAGTCTTCTCCAGGTTAGAGGACAAAATCTCTGGGTCTGTTCTGAGGGCCTGGGCTGGAGGCTGCACCTCCCTGAACTGCTGCCAGTGGGTCTCAGGGAGCAGCCAGTCATTTCACAGGCTGGAGAGGACCAGAGAGAAGAGAAGAGACTGTCCCTAGGTCACACAGCAAGCCAGGACCAGGCCAGCTGGAGACTTGCCTTTTCAAGGAAGCCTCCAGGGCCCCACCCCGACCCCCCTACAGAACACAGAGCTGGGACAAGGCAGATACTCAGCTGAGACCTGAGAGCCCGAGTGAAGCTAGAAGAGGAGGTGGCCTGATGGACTTGGGACTTGCTCCCCAGGGCCTGTCCCTGTAGGACCTCACAATAGGGGACCCTCCCCACCAGGGACCATCAGAGCTCAGCCCTCCCCATCCTGCAGGTCTGGACCCCAGGGGCTGGTAGCGTTCACCCTTCATCAGGGCAGCGAGCTCAGAGTCTCACTCTTGCCAAGGACTTATCCAGCCACTGCCACGGAATGTTCCAGGTGGGGAAACACAAAGAGGTCCAAGACCTTTGCCACCAAGGCATTGCTGAGGATGGGGTCTGGACAGAAAGTACTAGGTTGGCCTGCAGGGAAGGGGTCCTTACCTCCCACAATGTTCCAGAGGTGGATAAGGCGGTCAGCCCCTCCAGTGGCCACGAGGCTGCTGCTGGGGCCAAAACAAACAGCACTGACCTCAGAGAGGTGGGCAGCCTGTGGGGAAAAGGGCAGGTTGGGGCCCCAGGTCCTCCCCACACAGTCCTCTTTGCGCACACACACAGGCTGTTGCTCACACGTGCCCGTGCACACCTCACAGCCTTCTGCTGACTTGTTATCCCTGCCTCAGGTCTCTCCGTCCAAAACCTTGAGTTGCAAACCTGACCCCACCAGGCCTCATCGCCTCTGCCCGGACCCCTGCAGCAGCCTCCCAGCTACGCCACTGCCCTGCCTGGCCTCCCGTCTCTGCCTCCCCAGTCCCCGCCCCCGTTATAACGTCCTGGAGTGGCTCCCACCACAAGCTGTGGAAGGCAGCCTCCTGCCCCTGCCAAGGAGCCCAGCCTCACATCCCCAGCCTCCTGGGACCACCCTGGTGCCTGTCCTCCCTTCCCGCTGCCCCACACGTGTGACCCAGCTCCTTCCTCACCAGCACGTCCTGAGCCCTGGTAGGAAGTCGGGCGACCACGCACACAGGGATGCTCTGGTATCGCTGCTCAGAGGCTCCCCCAATTGAGTGACCTCTCCTCTTCTTGAAACTGGGGCAGAGGGACAGGAGGGCATTCAGCAGAGCCTCTGACAGGGGAGCCTCCAGCTGCCCTGAGGCAGCAACAGTGGAAAGCAGACATGGCAGGAGGCAGAACGCGGCCCCACGGTACAGCGAGCACATTCCCCAACCCAGCCTCTGACCCCAGGGTCAGTGTGGAGATGGGGCAGGGAACACAGAGACAGACACAGGTGCGGGGCAGGGCGGTGGGTACAGAGAAACTCAGGACTGAGGTTTCAGTCCTGCCTTGCCACTGCTTGGCTCTGTGACTCTGATCAAGTCCCTGACATTTCTGAGCCTCAGTGTCCCATCTGAGTGGGAGTTCCTGTCTGGCCTTGGGTTGGAGCTCTTGGTTCCCTATGAGGCCTCTGGGTGAGGACAGAGCCTTGTAAGGACAGAGCCTGGAAGATAGCTGAGCAGGGACTGGGGATGAGGCCACACACCTGGCTCCTACCTCCTGGGCCCAACAGAGACTCACAGACAGCCAGGCGCTATATGGATGGACAGGCCAAGCACATACACAGACCAAGCCTGGGCTCAGGGAGTCTCACACGGGGTGCCAGGGGGCCCAACCCCTTCACACACATAGGGACACACACACAGAAACACACACTTACTCCAGAAGCCCCTTTACCACATCCACACAGCGGGACAGCGTCAGGGAGGTGGCTGAGGCAGACCTGGGACAGAACCGAGAGAGGTGCTAAGGGACTGGCCCGTGTGTGTGCAAACAGCCGTCATTCATCCCTACACCTTGCCGGAGATCTGGAAGCTCTTAACCTCTCAAGCATGGGACAAGAACTGGACTTCTGCCTTACCCCATGAGTGCCTGCCAACAAAAGCTCCCGGCAGACTGGGGCCTATGGGGAGGGGAGAAGGCAAAGGTACCCCCAGGCTGGAAAAGTACAAGGCTGGTGGGGGGAGCCTGGGCTTGCTGAGCAACCCCAGAAATGCCCAGCAAAGAGTGTGTCCTGGGAAGACTTGGCTGACCAGGGCTGCTGATGACTTTGGGACCAGCACCTCATGCCTCTCCTCAAGGTCCCCTCACTGCCCTGCAGCCTGAACACTGGGGACCTGCAAGGAAAGGCTGAGGAGAAGAGCCTTCAGGTTGGGGAATGGGTCAGAGGGAGCAGCCTCAGTGACAGGCAAATCGAGACAGATGGGGAAGATGGAACAGAAGGCACCCAAGGGTTGAAGCCCCAGTCAGGCCCCATCAGAGTGAGCGCATATCTACACACGCTCGTAAGTCCACAGGCACTCAGGTACGCACACTCAAGCTTGTACACACATGTGCCTCACGTCCCTGAGTATGCACACGCTTGCACGCCTGTGCCTGCACACATGTGCCTGGGACAGCTGAGCCCTGGGCCTTGCCCACAGGCTCTCCCTGGTGACATTCAGAAGTCTGACATCCCATCCCCCTTCTCAGTAGGGGGCAGGGAGTGGGGTCCCTGAGACCACACTGATCTCAAGTGGCTCCAGGAAAGGGAGGTCAGACCAGTCCTGGGAGGTCTGAGTTATACCTCAGCCTCTCCCCAAGCTACCTTCCAACCCAAGAGCAGGCCCCAAGATCTTGGAGGAAGATTCTGGCAGCCTCTGGGCTGGGGCTCAGCTCAGAACTCTGGGGCAGCCACCTGGGTCCTCACCTGAAGGGCCTCTTCCACTTCTCACAAGCCTCTCTCTCCAGGGACTCCGGCTCAGCGGCCAGGGCCGGGGCCTCAGCCCCCTCCCGGATCCCACTGCCTAGGGTGCTTGGGCTCCTGGGAGAGGGAATGAAGCTCAGAGAGGCCAAGGATCCAGGCCGGCCCCTCCCTGCCCCAGCGCGGGCACGGTGCAGATGCGAATTCCCAGTGATGAGGGGTTCTGTGGGCGCACGTGAGGTATGCACGCGTGCAGGCTCCTATGTCTGCACGAATCCCGTGGACCCCGTCTATTTGGGGACCTGGGGACCGCGGCTGTGCACACGTGCAGTCAGGGGTGCGGGTAGCGGCACATAGGAGGGGGCGGCGGGAGGCAGAGCACAGCAGGGCGGCTCTGGAACACAGGGGTCAGAGCCCACCCGTCCCCGCTCTTACTCGCTGATGCTCACAGTCCGCCTGGCAGCCTTCTTCAGCTCCTGGGATACCTGCGCCTGCTTGGCCCTGGAGGGTAGAGAAGGATCCTGAGAGCCAGGCGCGCCGCTCGCCCGGAAGTGCGGCTCGGGACGCCAGGCCTTATTCCTCAGGGGGCGGGGCCTACCCTCAGAGGGGGCGGGGCCCAGCTTCCTACCGCTCCCGGCGCTCGTTGCGCAGGTTGCGCTCGGCAGCGGCGCGCGCCTTGCGCTGCACAAGCCGCTCCAGCAGGTCGCGCGCCTGCTCCTGGAGCCCGCGCAGGGTCGCCTCCTGGAGCCCGGTGTTCGCGTGCAGCGCCTCGTAGGCCAACCGCTGCTCCGCGTTCCGCGCCTGCAGCTCCGCCACCTGCCCGGCCTGCTGCGCCCGCGCCTCTCGCAGCTGCGCTACGCGGACCTCCAGCGCCGCCAGCCTGGAGGGCAGGGAGAGCGGTAGGTGGGTCCCGAGCCGCCTCCGACACTGCGCAAGGGAACCCGCCTCAGAGCCGAGACACTTGCCCCTGGCCACGCGGCCAGCCCGCTGGGTAAGCCAGCTCTCCAACCAAGCCTTCATCCTCAGTGGCCTGCCGTTCGGGTCCTCTGATGCCAACCACAGGCCTGGGGGCGTTTGGGAACGTGGGCCAGCTCTCGGGCCCACGCCATTCCCTGCCTCCGGCAGAGTTGGTCCCGAGCCTCCCACTGGTGGGCGCGATCCCTCTCCGACCCGCCAGCGCCTCACCTGCTTTGCCGTTCCTGCAGCTTCAACTCCAGGGCGGCCAGGGCTGCGGTCTTCTCCACCACCTGGTAGGCCATCTGGGGGCGGCGGACGGGCCGGAAAGGTGGGCATGGGCACCTCTGTGCAGGACTCACACCCGGCCTGCAGCCCCTCTCGGGCAGACGGGGCTGATGGGACAGTCCGCTACTCCACCCGCCCACCTCTCTACTGAAAAGAAAGCTGAGGCTTCAGGAGTCTGACACCTAGGTTTCCATCCTAGCTGTGCCACTTAGTTTCTGTGACTCTGGGGTAGTCACTGAACCTCTCTGGCAAGAGGAATCTGCTCCATTTCCTCACCTGTAAAATGGGAACAATAGTGCTTACCTCATACGGTTGCGCATTATGAGGAATAACATTTCAAATACTGGCAGACGATTTATAGCACTTGCATGTGCCATGCCTTGTTCTGAGCTCCGCACTCTGCACACATTCTTTTAATCCTCATAACACCACAAGGTAGGCACTGCCATTCTCCTTTGACAGACGAGGACATTGACACAGAGAGGTTAAGTGTCTTGCCCAAAGTCACACAGCTAAGTGGCAGAGCTGATATTTGAGCCCAGGCCAACTAAGTACATTATCCTCCAGGTAGCACAGGTCCCCAGCCTTTTTGGCACCAAGGACCGGTTTCATGGAAGACAACTTTTCCAGGGGGCGGGTGGAAGCAGGCGCTGATGTGCCCCCAGCCAGTTCCTAGCAGGCCACGGACTGGACTGATAGCCGCCAGCCAGGAGTTGGGACCACAGAAGTAAAGCGCTGGTCTACAGGAGGGGTTCAAGGGATGTGAGTTCTGTTCCCCTTGTCTCCAACAGCTGGCTTCCTGTGCCAGCCCCAACCCCTGCCTGCACAAGTACAGTCTCAGAGAACAGGGAGGAGCCCCGAGCAGAGGCACACAAGGCTAAGAACAGCAAGGCACTGTGGGAGCACAGGGCCCAGACTCAGTGCTGAAGCTGCCCCACCAGGCTGGGCGCGGGGTGAGGGTCATTTCATCTATACCCCCGTCTCACTCCACATTCCCTCAGCTAACAGCCAAGAGCTAGCGAAGCCCTATTCCCGCCTTTTGGTGCTGAGGGGGTCAGTGAGAAAGGCAGACCCCAGGTAAGGGACTTCTCACCATTGTGGCAAGAGGAACATGAGGGCCACGGGCTCTGAGTGCCTCTGTCCCAAGCCACGGCTGGGGGCTCTTGTTGTTAACCTGTTCCTGTGTTCTCATGTGGGCCTGGTGAGGACGGAGTGGGGAGCAAGGCTGGTGCTGGCCACCTGCACCACGACTCCTTGTGTGAATAGGTCTGGGGAGGGCAGGACACCTATTTTCATAACTGGCCCAATTTATAACATGTACAATTCTTTTCACCACTGAGCAATCTGATCACCACTTCTACTTCCTCATATGTCACTTGCTTTCATTGGTGTGTTACACCATTTGATATTTTTTTATTTGATGCTTTTCAAAATTCAAGTAAGATGTGGAAAACAGATTAGTGGTTGCCAGGGGTTAGGGATGGTTGGGGGAAGAAGGTTGAGTGTGACTAAAAAGGGGGAGTAAGAGCCAGGCACAGTGGCTCACACCTGTAGTCCCAGCTACTCAGGAGGCTGAGGCGGGAGGAGTTTGAGGCTGCAGTGAGCTATGATGACGCCACTGCACCCCAGCCTGGGCCACAGAGCAAGACTCTGTAGCAAAAAGGAGATCTTTGTGGTGATGAAATAGTGCCATATCTTGATGGTTACACAAATCTACATGTGATAAAAGAATGAAGAACTATATGTACAGTTTCATACCATTATCAGTTTCCTGGTTGTGTGTACCATATTTACATAAGATGTAGCCAATGGGGGAAACCAAGAAGGGGTACACAGGAACTCTCTGTACTATCTTTGCAACTTCCTGTGAATCTCTATTTCAAAATAATATTTTTCAAAATAAAACGTTAAAATAATAATGATAAATGGTTGTGTTATGGGAAACAGTACTAAGGAGAAATAAAGGAAAGGCCCCCTCCATCCTGTGGCACACCCAACAGGAACAGACTGCTGCGTGCCCAGGGAAGGAGTGCTGAGGGCAAAGGGTGCACAGGAGCCTGGGGGCAAAGGGAGCTGTGAGCTCAAAGAGATGCCGCAGGGGGCTGGAGAACCCGATGGGGGAGCTGGGCTGAAAAGCTCTGGAAGATCTATATCACGCTGATACTGGGAAGAGGTGGTGAAAGGGGCTTTTACTTTTTACTCTATGGGCTTCTGTTCTCTCGAATTGTTTACAACAAGCATGTTTTGTGTACTGCTTGGCTTTAATGGAGATCATTTTTGTTATTAAAAGATATCACTTTGAATGCTATAGGAGGAATCGATGAGAGGTGCCAAAGGAGGAGTTGTCCAGGGAGGGATGAGGGTGACTTAGACCAGGTCAGATGTGGTACAGGAAACAGAGAGAAGTTGATGGATTTGGAGGCAGAGTCAAAAAGCTGGTGACCAGCTCTGGACAGAGGGCTGGGAGGGGTCAGAGTGCCTTGAGTTTCCAGTGTGCATGGCAACCACTGGGGGACAGTTACGGGAAGGACAGTCCACCTCATCGGCACTCAGCCTACACATACTCATTAGTACGGACTGTGGAGACAGGCCCCAAGGATACAGCAGTGGCAAACTAAAGGCATCCCAGGTCTTGGGGGGCTCACAGCCCAGCAGCTAGGGTCAGATGTTTGAGAATCACCTCTCAAGCAAACATCAAGTTGCCACTGCAACAGCAGCTCTGGGGGAGAGGCTCTCAAATGAGTTCATACCCCATGCCAACACCTTTGTTGGGCAGGTGACTTGCATGCTGTGACCGGTTGTGTATTTACTGGCCTATCACAGTCTCCTCCAGAGGACTGGAAGCCCCATGGGGCCAGGTTTGCTCACCACTGCATTCCCTGTTCCTTGGCTGTAGCAATTGTCAATAAACGTTGAATGAATGAATGGAGATCACAAAAGGTGGGTTTGTATGGGAGGGGGTTCAAAGCCTGGCTCCACCTCTCTAAGCCTCAGTTGCCTCTTCTGCAACCAGAAAGTTGTGAAGGATTAGCTGAGAAAATGCTTAGCCCACTGCCTGCAGGGAGTTGATGGTGCTGGCCATATTATTACATGGGAGATGGCCAGTCTGATTTTACATGTGATATCTAAAAAGCCACCGAGCAAGAGAGTCATGAGCTCAGAACAGAAGGCTGGACTACAGACAAACCTGGGAGTCAGCAAAGAGATAGTCCCTGATGCCATGGGAGTCAGTGAGCCATCCAAGCTCAAAGAACACCCATACTTAAAGGGAGGGGAACAGGGAGGAGGGAAAGGAGCCGGAGAAGGAAGTTCAGAAGCAACAGCCACAGAAGTGAGAGGAAAGCCAGGAGAGTGTGGTGAAAGAGAAGCCAAGAAACAGCGTTGCATTGCAGGGGGTGAGGCTGGCCAATAGTGTCAGGTGGAGGGAACACATCCTACCCACGGACTAAATAAGCCTTATTCGTTTAGTCTGCAAATGTACATTGAACACAACTGGTGCTAGGCTCTGGGGGAGTAGAGGAGTGAGCAGAGCAGGCTAAGCTATCTGGACGGGGAGTGGGCTGCCCCTGCATACCTCACTCCCTCCAGCTGCTATCGGAGCCCACTTCATCCTGGGCTGCCAAGGCTACTCTGTCCCCTGCCCAGCTTCAAGTCTGGGCCGGGTACACACTGGTGCTCACTCAATGCCTGTAGCAGTTGAGTTGGGAAATGCAGCGAAGACAGCAAATACCCCTCACTTGCTGGCTGCCTTAGACCACGTCTCCCAGCCCCAAAGTTCTGGATCTTGGCCACCCCATTCTCGGACCCCTGGCCAGCTTACCTCACCGCACACCAGCTGGAGCCTCTCTTCCTTCTTCTGCCACTTCACCCTCAGAGTGGCCAGTGATGGGACTTGGTCTGAGTCAGGCCCTGAGTCCTTCTCCCTGCCAACCAATCAGAGAGTGGTGCTCATCGTCCCTCCATTCACCCCAGTGCCTGAGGCACCAAGGGGATGCCACATGAAAGGCCTGAAACAAGAGCCATTAACTTCCTCCTGGGGAAGACGGAAGCCAGCAAGCCAAAAGGGAAGAGCAAGTCTCCAGAAATGAGCAGTCTGTGACTCTTCTGCTCTGGGAAGCCCCCATCCTCTGGATGCCCCAGCCAAGGACCCTCCTCAAGAAGCACCTTGCAACTCTGAGCCCCAACCCATTCCTGGTTCTCACCATCACTCCCTCTTTGGAACAGGCAGCAAGACCCTTTCTGTAGGCATCAGGTGAGGAACAGGGGGATGGAAAAAGACTGAGAAGGGGAAAAGACAGGAGTGCAGGGTGGGAGGGGAAGGAGATAGGACAAATGCAGAGAGAGGGGCTGAGAAGGGTGGGGAGAGAGGAGATTCTAAGCAGCTGGCCCAGGGAAGGCTCAAGGGCCCGCCTCCCCCCACACCACCACCGCTGGGCAGCAGCCAGGGGCCGATGAGGTGCCAGGAGAGAACCCAGCGTAGGCATTGGGGCAGCGCCCAGGCACAGACGGCCCATTGTGACCATGGATACACACACATATACTCACCAGGGGTCCTGGTGGGTGGCAGGAGTGACATCATTTGGCTCTGGCTGCAGCTTCTCTGAGAACCTGTCCAGCAGCTCAGCCTTCTCTAGGAGACGGTTATCTAGGGGTGCAGAGGTGAGCCTGGAGACACTTTGCAGCAGACCCCTGGCACACAAGTTACCTCTGGCGGGAGGGCTGCAGGAGCCCAGGGATGCTGGGAATGGGAAGGCTTCTGGTGGGCTGGAGGGGTGTTTGTGCAGATCTACAGGACCTTCAGCCCTGGCACAGCCTCCTCATAGCACTGGCCCCCAGACCCACCCAGAAAAGGACCTGCTCTCCCACGGACAGAAGGGGGACTATGCTGGGAACATCCAGGGATGCCTGCTGAGGGTCTTGAGAGAAAGACGGGGCCTGGGATTGATTCATCCCTGCCCCAGAGCAGGGCTTGGCCCCAGAAGGGGCCCACCTACCTATGTCTTCTGGCAAGTCACTTCCCCTCCAAGGGCTCTAATTATCTAGACTAAAAAATAATCCTAACTTCCCCAGGGTTGGTGTGAGGTCCCCAGAAAACAAAGTCCTTGGGCAATTATCTGGTTGGACCTTCTTGAGTTTGGTGGTTTGACCCTGAAACACACCCCTTCCCCCCATCCAGTGTCACTTCCTCTTTCCCATCAGTTCCAGAGTAGGGTGGGGGTGGTAACCGCAGGCCTAGCTCCTCAGCAACCTTCCCTTACCCAGTGCCCTGCCTATCATCTTGAGCTCCTGGGTCTGGCCTAATTCTCACAAAAATCCCACCTCAGCCCCCAGGGCACTGCACTGCCCCACCCCCCAGCAAATCTAAAAAAGGTTCCTATGCCCAATTTACAGGTAAGAAACCTGAGGCTTGGGGAGATGACCTGCCCAAGACCACGAAGATGACTGAACCTTCAGTCTGTTTGATTTCAGCCCTCCCGGTCTCTCTAGTCCCTCAGACTTGCAGCTCCCAGAGAGTAGATGGGGGTAACTTCTCCCTCAAACTGGATAGTTCCAGGCCCATCAGAGGAGTGGAGAAGTGCGGCTGCCTGGAGGTAGGGCGCTGGCCTCATAACCCTGAAGGGAGAGGACCAGCAGCTTGGAAGGTGGTTGTGGCTGGACTTTGAACCCCATACATACAATCTCAGGCGACCAGAGGAGCTACACACAGATGCACACCTGTTCACCCTGTCTTGAACTACCAGACCTCCTGACCCATACCTCCCCGGGCTCAGCCAGCACCCTCCCACAGCCTGGGGACCCCTGACTCTCCTCAGGCTGGGTTAGGCTGGCACACAGGGGCACCACAAACCTGCGCCAGGATCACCTATCGGTAGCAGAGCCTGAGACTTACAGTTCCACTCCTTCCCCGGACCAGCCAACAAGTGTCTGCTCTGGACAGTCCCACGTTCCCCAACTGCGCTACCGGGATCCGGCCCTACCCTGGGGACCGCCGGGGAGGTCTTCGAAGGCACAAGAGACTCTGCGAAACCAACACTCAGGGACGAATTGTATCTAGGAAGCCCAGCTCGTGGGAGGCAGAGCCGGGCCCTGAGGGGTACGAGGACGGGGCTCTGCCCGGAAAGGGGTTCTAAGCAGAGCCTGGATTGGAAGGGGCAGGAATCCTGGCCAGTAGGGGGTGGGTGTAACAGACAAGTTCCAGGCGCAAGGCACAGGCCCTCGGGAGCGAGAAGGCGCTGGCACACTGGGGTCGCAGCCCAACGAGCCAGACAATCCTCCTCCCCGCGCCCAGAGCCCCGTCCCCTCAACGGCCATCTCCCAAGGCCCCCGGGGCGCACTCACAGGCCGGCACCAGATCCAGGAAGAGCGCCTTTTGCGCGCGGTCCCGCTGCCGCAGCTGCCGCACAATGTGGCGTTTCCAGCGGGCGCCGGGGGCAGCGGGCCCCGCCATGGCCGCCCTCCCGCCCCGGCGCTCACCTACCGCCCGGACCGCGCGGCCGGGCGGGGGCGGGGCCTCGCGGGGACTCCGTGACGTCAGGGGCGGGCCGCGGCGGGGAATCCCCGGGTTGTACTAAGCGCGTTCCCGGGGGAAGAACTGAACGCAGACGGCGAGGGAAGCCCTCTCAGGGTCTACACCGCTGGGGTCTCGCCAAACATTTTTATCTAAGTAGTGGTTCCTGTTGCTGTGAGGGGCAATAAGCAGGCAACAAGGGGGATGGCCTCCCCCACGCCTGGTGGCGCGCTCCGGAGGCGGGGCCCAAGGCCGGCGCTCCTTAACCCCACGGCGCCCGGACCGAATGGAAAGTGGCAGAGTCTCACCCGGGCCGCGTCAGGACCTGGCCGCGCTCTAAGCCAGGCCATGGAGACCCCTCACACCGGATTCTGAGTGGACACAGACATAAGGTACACATAGTATGGCAGCGAGATAAGAAAGCACAGAAGAGGAAGAGACTGAAGGGAAGAGGCCCAGCTTTTCGAAAATGATGGCATTTGAGTTGGGTTTGTGAGGGATCCAGTAGTAGTTGGCCGGAGGGAAAGGGAAAAGTGACTCCAGGCGGCGGGAAGAACAAGTGCAGAAGTTCCACGGCATCAAAACTCCCAATGGGTTCGGGGATGGAAGGACAGACAGTAGGCAGAACCGCCCATGTGGGGAGCAAAGTTTAGGGGCCCAGATGGTCGCCGAAAATTTAGGTCCCTGAGAGTAAAGGGATGCAGCTGATTTTATCTGGAAAGGTCCTGGCCCAGAGAAGAGAAGGGGCTTGCTTGCCTGAGGTTGGTTGCAAGGTCTTGAATGGCTGAGCTGGCAGCAGCCCAGTGTCCCGACTCAGGACCGAGCGGTTCACTCCATTTGGGCTGCTGGAAGAGCAGAGACATCTCTTGTGGTACGCTTGACAGCGAATCATGGGTTGCAGGGAACTATGATAAACTGTCTCTAGCAAGGCGCCTGTCCAGAGCTGTGCAGGCACAGGCTGGTGTGAGAAACAAAAGGAGGGATTCACTGGGCACAGCCTCACCCTGGGGCATGCCAGCAGGCCCTGGGTTCAGTGATTGCAGCCCTGGCCATCCTAAGGAAACAAGGAGAAATCGGGCGCTGTTGGGGAGCCGTGCAGGCCCTGGAGGTGATAAGAATGTTGAGATTCTGATGGGGATGGGTCACAGGATTTAGAAAGCAGTGAAGGCCAGTGACACCCCAAAGCAGTGTAGCCTGCTCTGCTTGGAAACCACAATGAACTGGGCTCAGTCCCTCACATGTCATTGTCTTAAACCCTCAAGGCCTTTGCACATGCTGTGCCTAATGTTGGGAGTATCTTCCCCTCTAGTCAGCTTGGCTGCCACTCATACATCACTTCCTCCAGGAACACTTTCCTGGCCCTGCACTGAGCTAAGGCTTCTCTGATACCAGCCCCAGGGCCCCCATAGCCCTATATGTCCTCTATCACCACAGTCATCACACTGTGTTATGATTTGTGGGGTTCCCCTTGAGGCAGGGCTTGGGTCCCAGGTACTTCTGCATCTCTAGCATCATCAGCCCAGACCTGGCCCGTCTGTTGAAGGAATACTTCTGTAGAAGGTGGGTGGTAACATTCACCAGAAGGCATGCCCAGGAGAAGGGGATGGTACCCATGAAGAACAAGGGCTAAAGTTGGCAACAGTGATGAATTCTCTTTAGGAATGACTGATTCTTGGGTGCCTAGGGACACCATAAAAGGAGCTCTGGCTGTGTGCATTGGAGGGTGTGTTAATAGGGCTCTGCCTGGCTCTGAGGTACAGAGATGCTATTTCTCTCAGGTGAGGAGTCATACTGGGTGCAAGGTTTCATAATCCTTTTTTTTTTTTTTTTTCTGAGACAGAGTCTCATTTTGTTGCCCAGGATAGAGTGCCGTGGCGTCAGCCTAGCTCACAGCAACCTCAAATTCCTGGGCTCAGGCAATCCTTCTGCCTCAGCCTTCTGAGTAGCTAGGACTACAGGCATGTGCCACCATGCCTGACTATTTTTTTCTACATATTTTCAGCTGTCCAGCTAATTTCTTTCTATTTTTAGTAGAGATGGGGTCTTGCTTTTTCTCAGGCTGGTCTCAAACTCCTGAGCTCAAACAATCCACCTGCCTTGGCCTCCCAGAGTGCTAGGATTAGAGGTGTGAGCCACCGTGCCCAGCCCTGCCTCAGTCTTCCAAGTAGATGGGACTATAGGCACGCACCACCATGCCCAGCTAATTTTTTTTTTCTAACTTTTAGTTGCCCAGCTAATTTTTTTCTATTTTTCTATTTTTAGTAGTAGAGATGCTCAGGCTGGTCTCGGACTTGTGACCTCAAGCGATCCTCCCGCCCCAGCCTCCCAGAATGCTCAGATTATAGACGTGAGCCACCGCGCCTGGCCAATCCTTTTTTGAGTCACAAAACACTCCTAGGAAATTTTAAATAATTTTGTAATTTTTGAATAGTATATGATAAAGGAGTGATTGATTTTGAGTAAAAATATTTATGTTTTATTTGTAGAATATGAAAGGTTGTATTATAAAGGAAAACTAGCTGGGTGTGTTGGTACACCTGTAGTCCCAGCTACTCTGGAGGCTGAGGCAGGAGGATCACTTGAGCCCAAGAGTTTGAGGTTGCAGAGAGCTATGATTGTACCACTGCACTCCAGCCTGGGTGAAAGAGCAAGACCTCATCTCTAAAAAATCAAATAAAATAAAGAAAAATGAGCAATGGTTTTTATCAGAAGAAGAAAAAGAAAATTCACTTTTCTAGGATGTACCCCCCAAAAAAGAAAGAAAAAGATATCATCCAGAAAAAAATAAAACTATGCATAATCAGTGAAATATAAGGTAAAATTAAAATGTGAGGTCATTTTTTACTCATCGGATTGGCAAAAATTAAGAAATTGAATAATACAGTCACATTCTGCATAACAACATTTTGGTTAACAACAGACTGCATAGACAACAAAGACACCATAAGATTATAAAACCTATATTTTTACTGTACCCTTTCTGTGTTCAGACACACAGTTACCTCTGTTATAACTGCCTACAATATTCAGTACAGTAATGCCCTGTACAGGTTTGTAGCCTAGGAGCAATAGGCTATACCACATAGCCTAGGTGTGTAGTAGGCTGTACAATCTCGGTTTGTGTAAGTATACTCTATAATGTTCACATAATGACAGAATCACCTGATGATGCATTTCTTAGAAGTTAAGCAGCATATGAATATATTCAGAGTTAATGAGGGTATGGGAGAGTTGTTCATTGCTCGTGAGAGTGTAAATTGGTTTAATCTCTTGGGAGGACAATTTGCCCGTATCTGATATATACAGGCAGTCCCTGGGTTATGGATAAAATATGTTCCTGAGAACATCTTTAGGTTGGATTTGTACGTAACTCAGATCCCTGATGAACAGCACATATATAGTAATAATAACACTATAATGGCTCATATGTGATAATAATACAGTGTAATACTGTAATAATAATACCCCTGTACTGTAATAATAAGTTACAAAAACTATTGTGCTCTTCCTTTTAAATTCAAATAAACAGAACATAAAAACAAACTCATACAAATAGTTGAGATAGGAGATAGGAGAAATTTCAAAAAAGAATATTAAAGGTTAAGACTCACTAATGTTGTATCAACACTAGGCTAATAGGAATGTTACACTCCTTTTGATCTTCTAACCAAATCAATAATAACCTTTCCATTTCAATAATTAATCTACTTGCTGGTTAGTAATAATTGATGTTTTCATTGGAGCACTTCCTTTCACATGTTCCGTTACTCCCACTTTAGCCTTTATAATTGTTCCGATAGTCCAGTGACTGAAGCCTAATGCTTTCCCAGTGAATGATGGAACCTGGCCTTTCTCTGAATGCTTAATTATTTCTACTTTCGTTTCCATTGTAATCACCTTTCTCTTCACTACAGGCTCACCTGGACTTGCAGGGGAATTTTGCTTTGGAGGCATGGACATAAGGGTAAACACAGACTCACAAAATCAAAAAAGTTAAGATGAGAGTGATGCTATGCATAAGGGACCATAGAAACAATGAGACCAGCTACTCGCATAAAGATGCTGCACCAATGAATTGCTTACGCCTTGCAGGTTTATTTATATGTACGGAAGAAACTAGTCCCAAATTATTCATTTAATTATTTAATTATAAATTATCCTTATGGGGAGCCTTGGGAGCCCATTTGTAAGCACAGGACACCGTAAGTCAGGTCATCGGTAATCTGGGGACTGCCTGTATACACACCTTTGGTCCCAGCAGTTGCAAACCAGTGTGCAACAGGACGAATGGTTACATATATCCTGGTACGTCCATAAGACAGGATCCAATGCAAGCCAAAGAAGGAGCTTGATCTCTGCATCCTGACATTGGAAATATGTGTCTAATACTTCTTAAAATTCAGCAGGTTTATTTTTTGTTTCTAATGTTCTGTTCTATTTCTAAATGATGAAACAAAAGGTTCAGAACGCTGTTTGCATGCATGCAGTTTTCACAAATAACACCTTTGGGAGTGGGCTGGTTTTATTCTTGGTGCATGAAACATCAAATGGGATATGATTGATCATCACATCTACCATTTTTTCTCTTTTCTAGAAGTGACTGTGTAGTCTTAGTGACATCTGGATGTGTTGTGTATGAGTTTTGATCAGATAAACACAAGAATCTGGCAACAATCATGTTGAGACAAATTTACAGGTATATTGTTATGCTTCTTATCAATTAATTGTTTTGTCCATAACCAATAGCCCACCAAAGATTATAATTAATTAATATAGAACCAAAAATTAAACAGTTTAAAAGTGTGATATCATTAAAAATATCCAGGGCGAGGGTTAAGTGGTTTCTTCTGTATTCCATTTGGGCTGCTATAACAAAATTCCTTAGACTGGATAATTTATAAACAACAGAAATTTATTGCTCACAGTTCTGGAGGCTGGGAAGTCCAAGATCAAGGTGCCAGCAGATTCAGTGTCTGGTAACTCCCTCTCTGCTTCAAAAATGGTGCTTTCTCTCTGCGTTCTCCTGTGGTATAAGAGGCCGGGGAGCTCCCTCAAGCCTCTTTTATGAGGACACTAATCCCATTCATGAGGGTAAAGCACTCATGATTTAATCATTTCCAAAAGACCACACATTTTAATATTATCACCTTGGTTATTAGGGTCCAACATATGAATTGGAGTGGGGGGGCATCAACATTGAGACCATTGCAAGGAGTCTTGGGACCCCTTGACCTTGCCTGCAGAACACATGCACTCACTATTGACTATTACTTTTGTAAAACATGCTAGAATCAGAGTGAAGTCCACTAGTGTTAAAAAACAAAAAACTCTAACAAATGGAGCCAGGGGAAGGATATGAAGAGAGACTTCTGGCTGAGCGTGGTGGCTCACCCCTATAATCCTAGCACTTTGAGAGGCCAAGGTGAAAGGATCCCTTGAGGCCAGGAGTTCAAGACTAGCCTGGGCAACATAGTGAGGCCCCCATCTCTACCAAAACAATTTTTTTAAAACACCTAGCCAGGGCATGGTGACATGTACCTGTAGTCCTAGCTACTCGGGAGGCTGAGATGGGAGGATCATTTGAGCCCTGGAGTTTGAGGCTATAGTGAGCTATGATCGCACCATTGCACTCCAGCCTGGGTAAAGAACAAGACCCTGTCTGTGAAAAATAAATAAATTTTTAAAAAAGAAAATTTAAAAAAGATTTCTTACACTTGTATGCCTGATAACAAACATTATCACAAAAGACTGCAAAAACCACAACCTTGCGCAAAGGCCAAAACAACCTTAAACAAAAAAATACTTCTATGAGGAAATCTGCCTAGCAACTGCCTGTCCAATCCCGGACTGGCGTCACCCTTGTTACTGGTCTTTGCAGCCAAAGATAATTATTTCAAAACAATTATGTAATCCTCCTCATTTTTCCCTTTAAAAACCTTTGTCTTTCTTTATATCCCTAAATACACACATAGTTTGCTAGGCACATGTATTCCCATTGCAATGCTCTTTCCCAAATAAACATTTTCTTTTAGAGAGCCTCTTTCTTGCTTGTTATTTAGGTTGACTCTTTAAAGGGAAAATATTATTTGGGATGGGGTAGGCTAAAACTACACCTCTCCTCCCACCAAGGAGAACAATTGTGATTTCAGCATCATTCAATATTGGCTAATGTGAAAAATGCTTTGAAATGGGTAAAAAAGTAGAAGATGACCCCATATTATTTTTTAAAGAGCTAGGTCAAAGTTACGTGAGTAACAGGAATGCATATTTCTTTGGCAGATGAGATGTGGCAGAGGTGGAGTGGGATGAAGTGGCAAGAGGGTCCTTCACAAGGATGTTATTAATAGATCCTCAAGTTGTTGAAGTGTTTGGTTTCAAGAAGTGTTAGAGAGAAAACCAAGCACAGCTAAAGGGAAGCTTCCTCCCACAGTACTCACCCTCCCTCCCAGCAGCAGACAGGCCACGGCCTGCCCCTGTGCAGATCTCTCACAGTTGGCCCCCGGAGAAAGCCACCAGGCTCAGCGAAGGCAGGTGGCTGCGAAATTCCCAAAGCACTAGAAGGGACCTGGGACTGGGTGGGGTGGAGACACTGGAAGGGTTTCAGGGAAGGGGACCATGAGAGCTCAGATCAGGAGAAGGGGGAGACAGGTGGGACCTCCTCTGCAGCCTCCACGTTGAGGCCCAACCCTTTGTTGAAGGGACAGGGACAAGAGATAGAGTAAATCAAGCTCATTTGTATCTCCTCCCACCTGAAAACCTCCAACTTTCTAATGTTTTAGGACACTGACCTATGTGAAAAACAGCTGATTCAGTGTGATGCAGTCTGAGGACAGAGGGTGAAGAAGTACCTGGCCCAGGTAAGTAGTGTCTCTCACACATTCCATGATGAGAGGTGGTTAGTGCCTACTTATTACTTGGAACATAGCAGTGAAGAGTGGTTGCCCTCCAACAAAGAAAAAAATCAGCAAAAAAAAAAAAAAAAAAGCTCAGCTTTGAACACACTGAGTTTAAAGAACTTGTGAGTTAAACAGAGGGAGATGTCCTACAGGCAGGAGAAAGGCCTAAGCGGGAAGTTAGGGAGTTGTAAGCATATGCGTGGAAATGAATGAGGTCATCCAAAGAAAGTGTGCAGAGTGCAGAGAGGGCCTGTGACAGACCTGCAGCGTACCAGTATTTCAGAGTGTCCCAGCCCAATTGGCTAAAGACCACCAGGGAAAAACCCATAGCCTGATGAAGTCAGGTTTGTTGACCCCTTGCAATGAGACGGACAGCACACTGGAGAAACCATGGGGTGTCCCACCAAACACAAAGGAAAAGATAGTTACAGGGTTTGAGGGGGGTAGAGATGTGAACTTGAAATGAAGCAAGATTTTGATAGGCTCAAAGCAAAGCAGAGCTGTGTGTAAAGGGGGTCAACATCAGATCTGGACTGCTAAGTGGACCCACAGTCCTGCTTCTTTAGAAACAATAAAGTTAAGATAGATGTGGAATGTTGTGTTCAAAACTCCTTATCTGAATCTCTGCACCTGGCTTGTAAATTCCGTTCACTTAGTGACTTAAATCCCCCAGGCAAGAGTTTTTCATTCTTATTCATGTAACTTCAAACAGCAAAGTTTCTGATATAGTAGTATATGATTTTAGAAAACATCGATGCTCAGAAAGAAGTAGTCCTCAAAGCAAGGGTCATTATATTTTACAGCAGCAGTACATACTTGGGGAAAATATTTCCTGTTAATGTCACAGCTGCTTTTCAGATTATTATCTATGTCTCTATTTTCCAGCCTGATGAGTAGCAGGGCAGATTTTACAGACCAGACTAATTTTTAGGTTTAAAGGGAACAGCGACTGAGGAAGCTGCAAAGACTGTGAGTAGTGGGTAAGCAAGAACAGGCAGGTGACTGTTGGTGTTGACGATGCAAAGAGGTCTAGTTTACTGGGCTGTCCAATATGGTAACCGTACCCACAGGTGGCTATTTAAATTTAAATTAATTAAAAGTAATTAAATTAAAATTTAAAATAAATTAGGTTAAGTGAGAATGTTAATTCTTCCATGGCATTTAGCCACATGTCAAGTGTTTAGTGTCCACGGATTAGTGGTTACTGTATTGGACAGTCCAGATACAGAACATTTCTATCACTGCAGAAAGCTCTATACAACAGCAGCAGGGTGAAAACTGGAGTTCCAAGCAATGGTGACTCCATGGGTGCAGTCTCCTAGGAGTGATGGGGGAGGAAGCCCTGCAGGAGATGCAGACAGATAAGTAGGAGTCTTTCTAAAACACAGCTCTTAACAATGTTACTCTGCTCCTAGGGCAGCTACCGTGTAACTTATGCGTAACTCGAATCCACAAGCCCAGACTCGCAGCACTTGGCTCCGCTGCCTCACAGCCTTTCCCTGACAGCACAAACCCACCACCGTCCCCAAACTCCATCTCCCAACGTGCCGCGGGCCCTTGTCCTGCTACTCTGGCTCTTAGTCTCCTGGGAAATGTAGTTTCTACAGCGATCCAGCCCCAGAAAGGTCCCAGCCGTAAACTACAGTTCCCACGGGGCAGTGCGCCAGCCGTCCCGGTCCAATTGCCCGCGGTCACCGTGCTTACAGCGATGGCGGCTAGAGCCGGCCTCTGGGGCTCGGTGTAGCAGTGACTGAGACGCTGGCGTCCCCGGTGCGAAGGAGGACGGCAAGTGTGCGGGGCCGCCTCCGGCCACCCCTCAGATCTCTGCCGCTCTGGGACGTGGAGACGCCTCAACCAAAGCGGAGCCTACAGGGGCCCCAGAGAGCCATGGTGACGGAGCGGCGACAACCACTAGGGGGCGTGGGGCAGCGCCACCCTTAGTCCGAAGTGGAGTAACCCCGGGGCCATCGGGCGGCCCCGGGCCGGAAGCGCACGCGCAAGTGCGCGGCCTCTAGAAACACCAAGGAGCGCCTGCGCAAGCGCAGCGTCTCGGGGTCAGCACGCGGGGGCGCCCTAGCGAAGATAACTAATAAATAGTAACGTAACGGTTCAGTCATCTTTCTGTCTTTTCTATTATGGTTTGCAAAGCACGGCCCGCTTCGTTGCCTCTCCTAGTTTGATCCTCACAACAGTCCTTTTACAAAAGGGTCAACGGGTCAGAGAAAGTCACGCACAGTCCCAGCATCACAGAGTGTGAAGGGCCAGAGAAGGATCAGGATTAAAGGACTTTAGGCCAGGCCCTACCTCCGACTTGCTGTGTGACTTTGAGTAATTTTGTACCCTTAGGAACCTAACTTACTAATTTTTAAATGGGAATAGGTTGTTGTGAGGATCAAATGAGATCCAGGGGTGAAAACAATTTAGTTTACTTTTGGGGAATTCACTTAAGCAGTCTATAAAGGCAAAAAATTATTGTAGTCAGGTTATTGCAGATTGAGGAACCCATTTCCTCCTTGTACAGATTGCAAAACTGAGGGCCTCAAGAGGGCTAGGGGCTTGCCCTAGGTCTCAGCATCAGCTGTCTCTGAGCAAGGGCTAAAGCCTAACCCTTCTGCCTTTGGACCTGGAGCCCTACCTTCCACCCCAAGGATCAGTGTCTGCGTTGGATACAAGCTTAGAGAGACCAACTGTACCCTGAGAACCTGGGAGAACCCCTTTTCCAACCCTTCTTCTAACCCCCATCTCGGCCTGATGGACAAGGGCCCTGCTCTATTGAGATGACCACCAGAGGCAGGAAGTTAAGGAGGATCTAGAGAATTCTGGAGGAAGAGAACAGTTTTGCTGGAGCTGTACAGACCTGCTGCTCAGGACAGTGGCCCAGGTAAGGAAAAGAGCCCAGGTTTGACAGGTGCAAGGGCAATGCTAAAGGCACAGACTCTGAATGGAAAGGAGTGGGAAGGTGTTGGACTTTGTCCTGAGCCTGGGAGGCATTGAGTACTCAGGTGACTCCACTTGGGGCCAGTGGAGCTGGAGATGATACCTGGGCTGGCCTGGGTGATGAGAAGAGGAAGTGATGCACATTAAGCTGAGGCTGTAGGAGCCACTCCCCCAGAAAGGTGGAACAGCCAGGTAGCACCATAGGCACATCGTGCCACCTGCAGGGTCATCCAGCTGCCCACCAAGGGAGTGAACTTTTCTCTGTCTCTTGTAGCAGTAGGACTGGGATCTATGCAGCTGTTTCTCTCTGGAGTGCTTTTAGAGGTTAGTGGTGCAGTTAGAGGGAGGAGCTGGGAGGCCCTGAGTTCTGATCACAGATTGGGCCTCTTCAGGCAAGTCATGAAAGGCAGGTATTTGTGGAAATGGAAATCCAAGATCCTCCCTACCTCCCAAGTATCTAATTCTCTGGGCCTTCGGTTAACATTTCTGTTTTCAGCTTTGGAAACTGAGGCTAAAGAAGGAAAAGGACTCTCTTAGGCACACAAAGGAGTTGGGGTAGAACTGGACTAGAATAGGGATCTTTCCATTACATGACAGTGATCAAACATCTTCATCAAACATTTATTGTCTAATGTATATGCTGAGAAGAGCTACCTTGGGGTAGAAAGCAGAAGCCAGGATTGCAGTTAGACCTGACTTTTACCCAGCCCTCCCAGTGACAACACTGTGACCCTGGGTGAGTCACTGTCCCTCTCTAAGCCTCAAATCGTCTTTAAAGTGGGGACACTAAGCCTTATGCAGCACTGTCTCGAGGTTTAAGTGTAAGTGAGTTAAGAACTGTTAAATGCATAGAACAGCCCTAGCCCCATGGTAAGCGTTCTTATGTTAGCCACTGTTGTTACTCATGAACACAAGTTGAGGCAGGCTGCAGATGCGGTTCTCCTAGAGCCGGGCAGGGACAGAGATGCGGCAGCCCAGGTCTGCTCTCTCCCAGATGCCTCCATACCGTGCCCTGGGTGCCTACCTTTTTGGAAGTCAAGCGGGGGGACCCATGTCCCCATCTCTTCATCTAGCCCTGGGAGCCTGGCAGGGGAGAGATGTCTCGAGTGTTTAACCTGCACATACACATGATTCCTTTCCCCACAGCCCGAGGCCTAGAGGAAGGAGATTCTTACCCAAAGCTGCATGTTACTCTGGCCCTGGATAGTCAGACCAGAACCAGAGCCTGGGCTCTGTCCAACCTCTTCACGGTGTAGGGCTGTGCATGCCTTTCCTCCCTGCAGGGCAGACATCCAGGAAAGCTAACAGCAGGTTCTGAAGTGTTTCCCTGTAGTGGAGCAGGGGCTGGGGGCAGAGGGGAGCCTGGGTGGGAGACAGGGTCCAACATCAGACACCTTACACTGGCCCACCCTGTCTGAAGCTGGAGGCCTGGCCCAGTGGTCATTTCAGTTCTGTTCCAAGCCTCCCTCATGGAAGTCTGGTTCGAACCCTTTATTTATAGAGTGGAAGAGAGAAGCTCAGAGACCAAGAACACACTGAGAGCCCCACAGTAAAGTGGGAGTGAGTCTGGTCCAACGCTCAGGCCTCCTGACTTGAGGTGAGGGCTCTGCCGGCAGCCAGACTGGAGGGACAGGGCTTGGCTCCCCCTCTCTCCCCCACTACCACCACAGTCCTGCTTGGAGTAGCCCCCAGGGTGGCCCCCAGCAGGCTCCGTTTTCAGGGGAGAGTTGGGAAGGTGGAGAGGTAAGGGCAGGGCAGGTAAAGGGCCCAGTCAGAGAGGAGCCCAGGGACTGGGAGCTCTCCTTGGGGTGTGTGGCTGCTGCAGGATTCTGGGGCCTTATTAATCAATCTGAGGCTGCAGAGGATAAAAATACCGTGGGAGCACACTCCTGGAGGAGGGGAGCAAAGCAGATTCAGGAATGAGTCACAGAGCCCAAGCCCTAAATTTAGAAGGTGCTGAAAGAGGCAGCCTTCCCCAGGGGAGGACTGGGGAGATACCCGCTGATCCAGGACACCAGGGATTCAGGGCAGGAAGTAGTGGTTGGCAGGAGTGCCCTGAACAGCAGTGCCCTGAAGCTGAGCCTGCTGTAGGGCCTGTTCTAGGTGTGGATTTTGACCCCAGGATGAACCCTGACCCAGGGAAGATCCTTCAGCCCCGTTCTCAGAGCCTCTAGGTAACCCACAGCAGCCAGCCCTGGCACAGTCCTGGGAACCAGCCCCTGGAGTGTGGCCCTCTCAGTTTTGTGCTGCCCTCTGGCTGGGCATGGCCGGACTCCCTGTGCCCTGCTGCTGTCCTGGCATGCAGTTGTCAGTCAGGCCCTGAGGAGGGGCTGTGTGGATGTGGGGAGCTAATTCCTTTGAGTGCAGACCTCCCAAAGGGACCCAACCAAGCCTTTTGCAGCTCTGCTTGCGTTTCGGGTGAGGGAGGGGGACAAGATGTCATCACACCCACCTCTGCTCCCCTGTCAACCCTCTAGGCTCCAAGTTAACCCAGGTGGAGAAGGGAGGCATTGCCTTCAGGTTGAGGAACAAAGATACCGCAAAGGGGCCATGTCTTGGGGGCAGATGCCAGACCTGGGGGAAAGGTAGCTCAGGAGACAGGAACTGATAGCAGCTGTGGCATTTATTGAGCACAGGTACAGTGCTAAGCACTCCACGTGATTAACTCACCTCATCCCCGTGGGAATGACGGGAATCCTATTGGTCTACCCCTCTTAAAAATGGGACAGCTGAGACACAGAGAGGTTAAGTAAATTGCTCTAGACCACATACTAAGAGCTTCTAACCCAGACAGCCTGGCTCCCTAGCCCAAGCCATTGTACTAGACTGCTGAGCCGGGAACTTTGCCCCAGCTCTCCTGCCTCCGCTGTCATCCTTCCCACCCTAATCCCTGCACCCCTGAGCCCTGGGAGCTGCCCTCTGGGCCTTGCAGGGGCCTGCTTCCCAGCGCACCCCCAGGCTTGGGGGAGGGAGAAGTCTAACAGCGCTGCCCACCACCACCACCACCGCCGCCACGCAGGACTTAACAGTTTATAGAGCCTTCAGCGCAGTGGAGCACCGCCACTCTGACAGGACAGGCCTAGAGAGGTGCAGGGCCTTGCAGAGCCTGGAGCAGAACCATGGGGACTCCCCCACTTAGAGAGGGCCCCAGGCCCAGGTGGCCCCCACCCCTGCATGCTGGCCCTCCTGCTGCTGCCGCCTGTGGAGCACTGCAGCCTGCAAAAACTGAGTTCGATTGCCAGGTCAATGCATCCTTCCAAAAGCCCTGGCGTTTCCTGTCAGAGGTGCCTGACCCCAGGCCCTCCCCTCAGCCCAGTGCTCAGGCCGGGTGGGGGTGGGGGTGTCTTCAGGGAGGACAAGATTGTCTAGGCCTTCTACCAAGATGGGAAGAACTCTAGCCCTGGGACAACGGCCCCTTTTCTGGCAACCACACAACATCCTTCTTTTGGTTTCTTATTAATCTTTAATCTCAAAGCTGGGCCCTCAGTGCCCTGACTCAGGACAGTTCCACCTCCTGGAACTAGAGGGGCCTCTGGGGAGAGCTCAGGATCACCCTTTGGGTGATGGGAGAGGTTGGGGGTCCAGCCCCAAAACCCCAAGGCTGTTCCTGTTGTTGAGGGAAGAGGCTCCTCTGGGAGGCTTTTCCGGCATGAGTGCTGCTTGGGGAGCCTGGACCAACCGAGGGACATAGCCTGGCCCATGTATAGCCTGACTTCCCACACCCAGGGGACTACATGCTGGGACCCCTAGAGTAGGTTCTGTTTCTTGCTGGGTTTTTACTTTCTTCCTCTGGGGCTAATGATCCTCACCGGGCCTTCCGCCTGAGGTAGTCGTGAAGGTGAGATGAAATGAGTAGCAAAGGCTCTTCCTCTGGCCCAGTGCCCCTTCCCAGAGAGGATGTGGGAGCCGTGTGCGTGTGCCCGCCAGCACTGTGAGCTGGGTGCTGGTGTGTGCATCCCCGAGGCAGCAAGTGACTGAGGTCTGTGTGGGAACTGAATTGTGAGTGTGGCACTTCAAGGTTTTACGATGTGGGTGAGGCAGGGCCTCAGGTGTACGGTTGCCTGATTTAGCAAATATTCGGGATGTGTGTCTAGTAAAAAGTTCTTCATTGCTTATTTGAAATTCGAATTGCATTAGGCGTCCTATATTTTATCTGGCAACTCCACTGTGCTGCTGCGTGTGGCCTGGTGTGACCAAGCGTGTGTACCTGTGTAAGGCTGGCTCTGGGTGAGACCCAGGTGGTGTGTATCTGTGTGGGACTGGATTGGGACATCAGGAGGAGTGAGGATGAAAGTGACCACTGGGAGTGGCTGACTTGGTGGCACCCTGAGCCTCCAGCGGGTCCCTCAGGGCGGGTTTGGGCTGTTAGCTCTGAGAGGCCCAGCAGTGCTGGGAGTCCCACCCTGGGCAAACACTTAGGTCCCGTTCCAGATGGGACTGGGATATAGGCATATTCCCACTGTAAAGGACACTGTAAAAGTCCCTCTCAAGGCCAAGCCAGCCCTGGGGGCCTCAGAGGCTGCACCCCTTCCTGAGGGCCTCTGGAACCACCCCTCCATTCTGCTGCTTCCTGGTGACATCACATAGGTCACTGCCTAATCTTCTAGAACTGTGCCCCCAGGACACTGCCTCATTGCCCTGGACAACCTGGGAGTTTGATGGACTGGAACTGGCAGGCAGGGTTACTTCTGAGGAGGGGGTGGGGAGGGAAGGGGTGAAGGGGGGCCTTCTCATCTCCCAGGGGGAGATCGAGGCAGCCATCCATCCGTCCAACTAGATGGTGAGTAGGGGTGGGCACCCAGGAGCAAGTCAAGACTTTTGGGCCCCTCGTTGTCCAGGACACTGGGCAGGGTGTGGGGCACTGGGAAGGCTGAATCTTGAGGCTAAGAGAGCGTGGTCACTGTGCCAAGGTCACCCATGGGCAGATGGAAGGGGTGGTGTGTAATGGAGGCCAGGAGCCTCAGGTTAAGAGCTGGGAGACCGGGGTTCCTATTTTTGCTTTGTCCCTGCTAGCTGGGCCTTTGTTTTTCCATCTGTATAGTGAGAGGGTAGGGCCAGGTGACTTTAGTCTGACAGTCTTTAGTTCTGGTGAGGGAGTTGAGGGCAGTGTTAGGGACCAGGTCATGGGGTGGCTCCAGGCAGGTCCCCTGACCCCTGCTCCAAGAGCTGTCAGTGGGCAGTGAGCAAGGGCTAGTGTGAATCTTTCCAAGGGACCCCCTCCCCCCATTCCAGGAGTCACAGTCCGTCCTGAGGTACTAGAGGTCCCCTTGTGGGTTCTGACTTGCTGTGTGATTCAGGGGAGGGCAGGCCATGCCTGCCACGGCCCCAGCTGCACTCTCTTCAGAGACACGTGTAAGACCCAGGCTTGCCCAGCGCCCTGGGTAATGATTCCTCACATTCTCATGGTGCTTCTCAGTTTGCAAAGCACCTTCTCATACAAGCTCTCACCTTTTACACCCACTCTGGCTCCTGTTCAGTGATGCCCCCTTCTGGAGCTGGGACCAGAGAGGAGCCAGAGCTGAGCTCTGCCCTGGGGGCTCAGGGAGACACCTCCATCCACCTCCTGTGGAGAGGACTGGGTCTGGGGCAGGGGACTGCAGTGTGCAGAGCAGGGGTCAGGCTTTGCCAGCTGTTTCCACTGTTTAATCTTTCATGAGAATCTTACCAACCATCATGTCAAGATGCTACCTTAACACTTTTTGTTGGAGCCATGCATTTTTGGACAGTGTATTTCCTCCCTGCCCTACCTACTCCCACCAGTTATATTTTTGGTTACTTATCTAGGGGTAAAACTGTAACATGTACAACTTTTTTCAGTGCAGTAGTTCTCAGATGATAGGTGGTATTATTCCAGATGAACAAA
This sequence comes from Lemur catta, assembly GCF_020740605.2. Lineage (NCBI taxonomy): Eukaryota > Metazoa > Chordata > Mammalia > Primates > Lemuridae > Lemur > Lemur catta. The sequence continues at coordinate 59,393,107 of NC_059134.1, forward strand.
CTGAGGCTCAGAGAGGACACATCACCTACTTCTGGTCACACAGCTAGGAAAGGGTAGAGCCAAGATCTGAACCGAGGTCCACAGGCCCTTTATACTGCCAGGCTGTGGGTCCTCTCCAGATTCCTCCTCCAGAGCCCCTCCCAGCCCTCCTGGGCTCAGTCTTCTGCTCTCAAGCAGATGGGCCCTTTTCACTGCTGCTCAGGGGTGTTTTGAGACAGGATATGAATCTGCTTTGTCATGTTTGAGAGGCTGTCATGAGCCCACAGCGGAGATAGGTAAATTCCTAGGGTGGGGAGGGGTAGGGGGGCTTGCAAGCGTAAATTAATGAGTAGGATGAAGTGATGCCCACCTGCTGGCCAGGTAGCTTGGCCTGAACCTAGGACATAGGGATGAGCCCAAGAGTCCTAGGTAACCCACCTGTACTGACCCCAAACTCAAAAGATTCATTGTTGGTTACTCTGTGTTTGGATTTGAGTAATAATTTGGTTCTTGCCATCTCTACCTCCTTGGGTTTCTGTCTGTCCGTCAGACTGGCAGTTCTCTGGGTAGGAAGTCCTTCTGTCAGTCTGCCCTCACTGCTACCTGCTGTGTCACACAGCCTTATCTCTTTTACTCTGGACTGGATGGTAGGTATGAGAGGGTTACTGCCCTGGTGACTGCTGTCTGCTGGGATGTGTGTTATTGAGGCCCTAAAAAGGCAGGAGCCACCAGTCTAGAGCTGTCATCTCTATTCCTCATGGCAGATCCCAGAGAATACTGTTCACAAAGCAGGCTTTGTCTCTACTGCGGTCCCCTTTTGGTTTCCCACCACCCTGGGAGTGAGGGTGTCAGATAAAACCACTGAGGCCTGGGGAGGGGCAGTGACCTGCCTAGAGTTGGGCTAGAGGCAAGGTATGTAGATAGCAGAGTCAGAGCCTGGGCCTCCTGAGCCCAGAGCCAGCCCCTTGCCACCCACTCATTCCCAGACACTTTGAAAGAGTGTGGTTTAGAAGGGGTGGGGTGATTATCTGACTATACCTCCCACAGTGCAGATGGGAGGCCTGGAGATCTAAGGTCATTCACGAAGGCCTCATGGGGACCTGCAACTCATTGTACTGGATTCACTTTGCAGAATGCCCTTTGGGGTCACTTGCCGTGATGGTTCCCTGCTCACCTCCACTCATTTTTAAAATGTGGCCTGATTTGCAAACATTTTGGAGCCCCAACACTTCAGGAAGAAACACCTCTATTTGTGAACCCACCGTGACGACTCCTACACTCCTTGTTTTTCTCTTAGCACCTTCAAGAAAAGCTTTTCCATCCCATAGCTCTAGGCTGGTGAGCCTAGGAAGTGCCTCAGGGTTATACATTCTGATTCTCTTCTTCTGTACGTAGGAAACTAAGGTGCAGAAAAGATGGGGCAGCCAGGGCCGAGAAAGGACCCCTGGGGTGAGAGGGGGCTGAGACCTGGGCACTGGTCAGAATGGTCAGGACTTGCTCTGACACTGGGCAAGGGGCAGGCATGTGTTGGGCCCGGTTAGCTGCCCATCCAGAGGAGTTCACCACAGGCCGGTGGTCCAGAACCAGTTACTGGGGTGAGTGAATGGTCAGCCTTGGGCCACGCTGCCACACTTATACTGGTCTGGCATCAGAGAAGTTGAGCTGTTGGCCTCAGTTAAGACAGAGTAGATGGAGGCAGAGCTGGGACTAGGACCCAGGTGGCAGGGCCAGCCTCTCTCCTCGGCTGGAAGGGGTGGCCGGAGACTTGGAGCTCTGGCCAGCTCTGCCTGGGGAGGGAAGGGAGCCCCAGAGCTCTGCAGTCAGATACACTTGAGAGCTAGTCTAGTTCATGGGAGGCGTGTGCACGCTGGTGGACAAGGGCCCAAGAGTCTGGGGCTGGAGGGGTTCTGGTTAAAGCTCCCAGGTAGGAGTGAGGTTGGAGTGGGGATTTTGCCCAAGTCTGGCCAGCCTGTGAACCTTGAGCCTTGTGGGTTGGATTACTTCCTGCTGGGTTTGCACACCCCACTGGGAATTGGGTAGGAGGTATGCAGGCCAGATGTGTCTCTAGGTTGGTGGGGGATGCAAGCTGTGGGGCTGTCATCCCTGCGAGTTAGTCTCTTGATTGTCGTGGGAGTGTGTGCCCATCTTTGGATCTCTGGGGTGTTGTGTGGGGGTGCCTCCGGGTTGTTCCGGGGACAGGGACAGCGTGCCTGTATGTAAATATTGCAGGTTGTTGCAGAGGTGTGTACCTGTGAGTATGGGAGGGGGATGGAGAGAAGGGGCTCACAATTAACTTCCAGAATCCCTCTTCTAGCACCTCGTGGCCCTTCCTCTCAGAGTCCACTCCGTCTTGGCCACTCCTCACCCGTCCCCAACCCTGGCCTGAGGACTGGCCCCTCCCGGGCCGGGTCCCCTCCCGGGGCGGTGGGGGCGGGCGCTAGGACCCTGCGGGGCGTGGCGGGGCGGGGCTCCGAGCTCCGTCGGCTTTACCTCCGCAGCCTGGAAAATACCGAGCCGAGGCGAGCGGAGCCCCCGGAGCCCCGAGCCTAGCCGGGAGGGGGCGCCCGGGGCGGGGGGCACGGGGCGGGGCCGGGCGGCAGGACCCACTGCTCCTCCCCCCAGAGCCCCGCGCGGCCCCCGTCTCCCGGGCGGCGGCGGCGGCGGCGGCGGCGGGGAGGCGCGCGCACCCCAGCCCCGGCGGGGCCCGGCGGAGCAGCGGGCGCAGGTGAGCGGCCCGGCCGGGCGGACGCCCCACCCCCCCCACCACTCGCCCCGCGCGCTCACCCCGCGCCGGCGCCGCTGCCGAGTTAGTTGAGCAGGTCCGGCCACCGCTGCGCGGGGCCCTGATCAGACCGCCCGACACCTCTGGTCCCCGCCGTCCCCCGGGTCCCGACGGGCTCCCGCGGGCAACCCGCACCCGATACGCAGTCCCCACGCGGGCCCCAGGGAAGTCTGGGGTCGCTCCTTGGGAGGTGGCCCCATGACCGTCCTGTGCCGGTCCACCCTCAGCTGGGGGCCGGCCCCTCTCTATCTGGAGCTCTCCACCTGCCCAGGACCCTGAACAGCCGCACCCGCGCCCCCAGCTCGCTGATTCCTGTCCCCAAACCGGTCTTGCAGGTCCCAGGAAGGTGGCGTCAGCATCTGCAACCGCGTTGACGTTGTCAGAGCCGCCGCGAAGGACCCAGGAGAGCGGGACTAGGACCACGGCCCTGGGCCTTCCCACCCCTCCCATGGAGAAGCCAGCGGCCTCAATGGAGCCCCAGGGGCCTAGGCCAGTCCTGGGCCGGGAGAGTGTCCAGGTGCCCGACGACCAGGACTTCCGCAGCTTCCGGTCAGAGTGTGAGGCCGAGGTGGGCTGGAACCTGACCTACAGCAAGGCTGGCGTGTCTGTGTGGGTGCAGGCTGTGGAGATGGATCGGGCACTGCACAAGATCAAGGTAGGGCTGCCCTGCTACACCTGCAGCTTCCATTGCACCGTTACTGCCTCTCACAGGAGCCTTCTGGTCCTCTCTCTGGGCCACAGACACCTGGTTGTGCACCTGGGCCCAGAAAGAGTCTCCTGCCAGGAACCAGGAGGAGGCACAGCCCGCTGGGCCAAGCCTGCATCACACAGATGGGCCAACAGAGGCCTGGAGAGGGGGGTGTGACTCACTCTGGCTCACTCGCCGGGAACCCAGGTTTCTGCCTGCCCCTGCCTGCTCCAGGGAGGTGGGCTGCTGCCAGGCCCATCTAGGAGAGTGGCCTCCCTCAGGGACCCTTCTGCCCATGAAGCCTTCACCTGATCCCAGGCAGGAGATTGGGCCCTTCTCTCTCTAATTCCTGGTTCTCAGCCTGAACTGGGTCTCCGTTCCAACTCTCTGCACCCTGGGGTATGAGGACTGACTCCTTCCCTTCCTTCCCTGGCGGCTCCCAGTCTCCTGCAGGGACTCAGGTTTGTGGCTGGCTCATCCTGAAGGCTATGAGCTGGGGGAGGGAGGCCTGGGGTCAAGGGAAGCGAGTGCAGAGGGCAGTTGCAGGCACATCAGCCCCTCACAGCCATCTCCCCCACTCCCCACCACCCCATGATTCTCCTCTCTTTGTGCAAGGAAGGCTGGGGGTTTGGGATGAACCCACTATGAACCCACTTCCCCCAGGGCACTAGATGGGGCAGAGGCTGGTGAAGACTCTAGTCTAGGGGCCTCAGTAGCTGCTCCCAATGCATCTGGCGTTGCTGTGAGTGCCATGTCTCCAGGGTGGGTAGGTCTCCCTTTACTGGGCTCCTGGCAGTAGGCTGTGCCCTTCACCTCCCTTTCCCTTGACTTCTCCCTTCTATTGGAACATTCCTGTTGCAGGGGCCAGGACACTGGACTCAAAGACCCACTCTCCCCTTCCTGCCTGGGATCTGGTCTCAGACTCAGCTTGGGCATCTTGGACACACATCAGGGCCTGAAGTAGCTGACCTTTCCCCTCTGACCCTGTGCTTCTCTGCCTCACTTTGCTGTAATCACTTACAGCTTTGTCCATCTGTCCATACATGATTTTCTGGCTCTCCCTTTCTGCCTTCTCTTCTCCCCTCGGTGTCTCTACTGCACCCTGGCCATCTGACCGTTTCCATGTGTGTCTCCCTCTCTGGGATTCTCTGCCCAGGCCCGAGGACCCTGACCCATGTCTGAGCCTGAGGAGCAGGGAAAGGGGTGGGCAGCTGGTATGTCTCAGCTTGGTGCCCCCTGAGGGCAGGGGCAGGTCCTTTCCTCCTTTGGTCCCCAGCATCCAACACAGAGCAGGGATGTTGGCTGAAGGAAGGGGGAAGGAAGGAACAAAGGAACAAATTGAAAAGCGAGCAAGGTAGTTTCAGGAGAGCCTGACTGTGACCTGGGAAAGGCTTGAGGTGGGCATTGAGCAGTTGGAGGTGGGAAGTGTAGTTTCCCCACTGAGCTGGCGCTCCAGGAGGGAGGGGGGAGGAGGTCTGAACTGAGGCCAGTACTCCCACCCTCTGTGTCAACAGGGCGGAGCTGCCTCCTCCATCTGGCTTGGTTAATGAATAAACCCAGCCTAGCCCAGGACTAGGAGTTGGCAGATCTGAGTCTGGGGGCCAGCCTGCCACAACAGACTACTCCTGGCCAGATCAGAATTATCAGATGGCCTTCCTTGGGGATGGCAGGGACTTGGAAAACTGGGGCAATGTAGGCTTCTTGGCAGGGCATACACCTTCCCTGGCAGCCAGGACCCTGACCTTCCTTCCCTCTCAGACTGAGCAGAGGTTGGAGATGCCAAAGAGCCCTTCACAATCACTGTTTCATTACACTGCCCCCCACCCCTGGGGTGCAGGTGAGAGTACTGAGGCCCAGAGAAAGGCAGGGACCTGCCCAGGGTCACACAGCCAAGTCCCAGCAGAGCTGGGCCCAGAACCCAGATCTCCAGCCTCCCAGCCTGGCCCTTCTGTCTTACTTTTCTCCCCATGCTGCCCCTCGGCTCTGATCCCCACAATGGAGAGAGGGTGGGGACAGGAGGTGAGCAGAGCCCAGGCCCAGGGAAGAGGCTGGGACCTTGGTTATAGGCATCCCATGAAGCCAGCCCCCAACTACTGATGGAGCTCCGGGACATGTGCAGAGGCCCCAAGATTCCAGGACTCCCAGGTTCCATGCAGCTACTAGCATTTCTCTCCATCATCTCATTTACCCTCAGGCCAGTCTTGGACAGTAGTAGGATGTCTCCACGTTACAGACAAAGAAACTGAGGCGAGAGGGGTAATGTCATTTGCCTAAGGTCATGTAGCAGCCACAGCACGAGAGGAACCCAGGTCAGCCTGGCTCCAGAGCCCCTGCCCCTTTCTGTGAGGGCTCATATTGTTAGTCTACACGGTGGCCTTTAACCCCATCAATAACTCTTTGAAGGACTGAGGGACAGGGTGTTCTCGTCATCCCATTCTTGTTTGATGTGAGAGCCAAGGCCCACAAAGGGGGCGTGGCTTGTCAAGGTCACACAGCAGGTCTGAAGCCAGAGTCCCCAGGGATGATTGGGTCACTCCAGGAGGCTAGGGCTCAGCTGCAGGTGTTTGTTCAGCTTCTGCCCCCTTCCCCTGTCCTCTCTCCTGCCCCAGCCTGTTCTGGGCCTGTCCCCAGAGCAGGGAAAGCCAGCTGGCCGCTGGACATGCCCTGTGTGCCTGATCCCAGAGTGGAGGTGGGGCTCCACCTATCTGGTCTACCTTATTGACTTCCTCCTCCTCATCTCCCTTCCCCCTTCCCTGTGTCCAGAGGTCCCTGGAAGCCACCATGGCTCTGGGCCTGGCAGTCAGAGCCAGACCAAAGGGAAGGGGCTGTGGAAGGCCCCCTTCACCCTTTCCCTCCTCCCTCCCTCCTGGCCTCCAGCCTAGGCTGGCCGCAGGCCTGCATTATGCTCCAGGTCCTGGAGAGAGGCAGACACCACCTCCTGAGAGCTCGGCCCTGCCCCAAAGACAGATGCTGAACATGGATCCTGGGTACAAGGCAGAAGGCAGCTCGGAGTCTGAACCCAGGTCTCCCAGTGCCCAGGCTTCCCCACAGCATCCGCAGTGGTGTGAGACAGACCAGGAGGTTCTGTCTGTCATTCCACCAGGGCCAGCTGGGGTCCAGTCCTGGCTGTGGTGTTTTCTTGCTGTGTGTGTGACCTTGGGCACATCCCTGCCTCTCTCTGGGCTGCTTGGACATCTGTGCCATTGGGCCCTCTTGGCTCCAAGAGCCTCTGAACTCAGCACCTGGGCTGGAGCCCTGGGAAGAGATAAGAGGTGAGGAGCAGACGGACAGACAGCAGAGCGCCTGCCCTGCCCTGCCCTGCCCTGCCCTGAGTGCTCCTGTGCTCCAGTTCTCCTGATATGTGCTGCATGAGAGACAGTGGAGGAGACCTGGACTCTTCCTCAGAGGTTTCCAGACTGTAGTGGAGAGAGGACAGACAATTCCTGGTGACCTCCTGCCTACTGCAAGCAGCCCAGGGGCAGGAGTGAAGCCTGTGAGAGCCTGGGCCTGCAACAGGAGTGGGCTGTGTGGGCAGGGGCCTCGAGGGGCTTGTCGCTAGAGCAGGTGTGGGTGATCTCTTGGGGAGTGTGGCTGAGAACCTGAAGCTCCTCTGGCCACAGGAAGCTGGTCAGTGGTGACCTGTCTCCTCTTACTTCCTGTCCCCCAACTCCTCCCCTGCCCTTTGGAGGAAGCTCCGGTGGCCCTCCCAGCCCTGTCTCACTGTCCACCTGCCCCCACACCACAGGCCCCTGGGTTCCAAGCTCCCAAGCCTGTGCTCTAGAGTGTTGCCCTCAGCACCCATCCTCCCGCTGTGACATGAGGGACGGCTCAGGGATCTCCAAGGGCCCTTCTCACTCTTAACAGTCTCTGGGACTCAAAGGGGTCGTGGGGAAGGTGGGGCAGGGATGGGCAAGGTGCTTTCTTTACGCCTCCTCACTGAGTCTTCACTATTGCCCTGTGGGGTAAGTCTCATTAACCCCATCAGGCAGCTGTGGAAACAGGCTCAGGGCAGGGAACTACTTGCACAAGGCCAAACAGCTGGAAATGGCTGAAGTTGGATCAGAACCCAGGCCCTTGGGTCGCCAAGGCTGAGATCCCCCCACTCCCTTAAACCTGGTTATTAGCACTGCTGGGCCTTTGGGTGTCCCTGTGCTGTGTCACTGTGAGAGGGCACCCTGGAGGGGACCCAGCTGGGCAAGAGCCAGTCCTTGCTATGTGACCATAGGGGTCACTTCACCTTTGTGGGTCAGTCTTCTTGTCTGTGGTGGCAGGGATGGAATTAATCTGGTTTTAGGGCCTTGGACTGTAAGGTTCTAGCTTGGCCTCTGCCCCCTCTGGGGCTCATTTTACCCGTCTTTATGGGAAGCTGCTGGGCAGGTGGTTTGTAGAGGCCGTCCTAACCTTAGGCCAGGCTGGGGGAGACTGCACTGCCGGGCACAGAGTAAGGGCGATGGCTAAGGCCTTGCCAGTCTGTGCCTCCAGAAAGGTCCCTACACGGGCACTCTGCATCCAGGGTTAGGCCCAGACCTTGCTGGCTCTAGCTCTGACTTGGCATGGGGGCAACTGCAAGAAGTAGCGCTGGCTTCAGGGAATAGGCTCCCAGTGAGTACAACCCCGGGTAGTCAGTGTCTGCACGTTGGGGTCAGGGAGCTCAGAGAAGGGAGAAGTCAGAGGTGGCTGGAGGTGTTAGGGAAGTCTTCTCGGCGAGGTGCCTGGGTTGTGTTGAGGACGTAGAGGAGAGAGCACAGGAGCCAGAGTCCTGGCTATGTGGCTCTGGGCAGGGTGCCCCGCCTAGGCTTCAGCTTCCTCCTCTGTCGTATGTGGACAGTAGTGCTGTCCTGCCTGTCTTTGGACTCTTCATTCATTCATTCGCTCATTCAGTGAACATCCACTGATAGCTTCCTCTGCCTGGCCCTGCACTGGGGGTAGAGAGGACAGTCAAACTCAAGCCCTGTTGGAAAGGAGCTCCCAGTTGGGTGCTGAGACAGATACTTATCACGCGAGCTGAGGAAACCCAGAGAGGGCATCTGAATCAGCCTTGGGGGTCAGGGAAGGGTTCATAGAGGAGGAATTCTCAGGTGATCCCTTTGGAATTGGGTGGAGAAGGAGGAGTGCAAGCTTGATAGCATCGGAAGCATTCCATACAGAGGAATGAGGCCCGGAGGCAGGTAACAGGGTAGTGCATGTGGAGAATTGTAGGTGATGGTTCAGTATGGGCTTGGAACTCAAGGGGCTGGAGGTGATTAGAGAGCTAGACCAAGGCCCCAGGCCATGGGAGGGTTCTAGACAAGGGCTGGTAAGAGGGTGCTGCTGCTGTGTTTGTCTGGGCAGAGGTGCTGATGCCCTACACTGAAGGTGTGGGGAATGGAGCAAGGGATCAAATCCAGAGGGATTTAGGAGGGATAATGGATGGGACACGGTGGTTAGAGCATAACTCTTTGCAGTGTGCAAACTGGGAAGTGTGGCGCGGGCCGGGTGCAAGATGGCACAGATGTACAGCCCCCTTGGTGCCTGCCCTCAGCAGGCCGAGGAACCCCTAATGAGTGGGAGTGGAGTGGAGGGGTGCCTTTCGTCTGTGTCCCCGCTGGGACTCAAGGAGCCCTCAGCCCAGGCTGGCTCTGTGCCCTCCATACCCAGCTCCCTGGCCTCTGTCTTTTAAACTTTAACGAGCCCCAGCTCAGTTTCCAGCCGAGAGTCTTTAAAGTTTCAGGAGATGAGAGAAAGGAGGGAGTCCTGGAGACAGATGGGTTTTTTTCTTCCCCTGCGTCTCCACGCCTGGCTGGGCCACCTGGAGCCAGGGCTGTGGGCGCCATGACCTCTGCAGGGCCCTGGGGCCTTGGCTGGGCTGTGCCAGCTTGTTCCTGAGGAGCTGGTGGCCGCTGGCCCGGGCGGCAGGTTGCCACCGAGGATAGATGGGAGTAGAAACCCTGTTCCAGCCCTGAACCACTCCCCTTTGGCCTGACCTGGGCAGATGATCATGCTCTGGCAGCAGGTGAGGGGAAAGCAGCTTAGACCAGGTGCCCGGCTTGAGGTGTCTCCACCCCTCGTGGTGCCTCTCTCGATCCCCTCTGGCTGCTTGTGCTGGCCTTGATGCTCTGGGGCCCCTCAGAAACATGAGAAGTGGAGGGTCCAATGCCAAAGCGGACTCCTTTCACCTGTCATTACACAGAGCCTGGGGCAGGTGGCACAGGGCAGCTGGAGCTGTTCCCTGGGCTTTAGCATAACCATTCCTTCCTGCCTCTCAGCCTGGGCTCCCTGAAGGCAGGAACTTGCCACTCTGATGTTTCTCTGGGCTCCTGTGTCCCGGGGCTGATGAACAGTGTCTGTACATATTTACTGCCTCCCCCACCCCGTGGGAGGTAGGGGAACTGCCACCTCCGGTCTCCCCATGGTGCCCGAGCCATTTAATCTCAGCCTTTGGGTTACAAGCCACAACCCCCAACTGCTCCTGATTCCCTGGGATCCCCTCCACCATCTCCTGGACTCCCTCTCTGTCTTTAGACTCTTCCAGATTGCTTGGGACCTGGTGCTGGGCCAGGGAGGTGATGAGTCTTGAAGCAGAGGCCCGACAGCCAGAGAAGGTGGAATTCCCTTGTGTGTCTTCACCATTCATTCATTCGTTCAACACATTTACTGAGCACATACTACATGCCAAGTATTGTGTTCTATCCAGGAAATTAGTGGCAAACCACACAGATCAGACCCTGCTGTCAGGGGATTTATATCCTGAGGGGGTGACAAGCAGAACAGAAGCAAGCAACTAAGATACCAGGCGATGGCTGGGCGTTAGGAGGACAGAATAACGTGGTGGGGTTGAGGATTGTGTCTGGGCCCTTGTGTGTGGAGCTGGATTGTGGGAGACGGTGTGTGTGATATGGCCCTCAGTTGCGTGGACTGTGAGCCCCTGACGGTCCTTCCCCATCTCCCCGCTTCCTGCCCAGGTGACAGGCCTGGAGCAGGCACTGACAAGGGTCAGTAAAAGCGTGTTGAATGTATGTGCGTGTGCCTACAGTTGTGTCTGTGCCCCTGAGTGTGAGACTCTGTGTGTGTTTCTGTGTCTGGCTTTACTCTGTGTGTGTGAGTCACACCCCCTCACTGCAGAAGCAGAGTTGTCTCTGATCCAATTATGTCTCCTCAGCTGTCTCCTGGCAGCTCTCACCCCCTGGCTCAGCCCTGGCTCTGCTGTGGTTTTCCCCTTGTGAAGCCTGCTGTCCTCGCCTCTGGGCCTATCTCTGGGTCTCAAGGTCTCCCCTTTGGGGTGCATCTTTTACCCCACCTCTGTTCCCCTCTCCCTCAGTGGTTACTGCCTCTGTCCTGAATTAACATCTCTACTTGTCTCTTTTTATCCATTTTTTTCCTGTCCATTTATTTATTCATTCAACAAACCTCTTCTCATGCCTCCCACCCCCTCTTCTGCCAGCCACTGTGCTGGTGCTAGGGGCCTGGAGATGGATCAGACCTGGGAGACTCAAGGCCTAGTGGGGAGACAGATGAGACAGCGACAGCCCTTTGTGGGAAGTGCTGGGACGGAGATTTATACTCAGACTGAGGGGCCAGTGAGTGGCAGCATTGTGGGGGGAGGGGGAGGGGCTTCCCCAGGAAGTGGTATTTGGGTGGGGCTTGGGGGCCCAGCAGGAGTCAGGTACCAAGCTGAGGTCTTGGTGAGTCCCTCAGTGAGGTGGGCTCCCCAGGGGCAGGGGTGCAGGGCTGAGGGTGAGAAAGAGTAGAGGTGGAGCCAGGGTGGGGAGGACATTTTTGGGGTTTGGATTTTATCCTGAAGGCAGAAAGAGACAGACAGACAGCAGAGGCTTTCAAGCTGGTCATTGCCAGCATTAGCTCTGGGTTTTAGAAACCTCCCTGGCTACAGGGGACAGATGGGCCTGGGAGCCAGGAGACCAGAGAAGGGGCTGTGGCTATGGGATGGTGAGGCTGCCTGGCTGGGTTGGTGAAGAGGGGCTGCCAGGAAGGTCATGGCTGAGTAGAATCCAAGGGGCAGAGTTGGCTGTGGGGAGAGCGTGGGAGCACAGGGGCAAGTCAGAACCACGCCCAGGTTCCAGGCACAGGAGGCAGGGGGAGTGGGCACCGGGGAAGATACTGTGACTGCACTGGCCATGGCGAGTGTGAGAGCCCGAGGGCTGTCCAGGGGGTGATGCCCAGGAGGCGGTTGAAGATGAAGTCTGGAGTTTTACTGGGGAGCTTCGAGGTGGTCCTTGAAGCCCTGGGAGGTGTTTTTCCTCTTGGTCTTTTGTCTATCTTGAGGTCTGTGTGTCAGTCCTGGCTCCTGCCTTGTCTCACCGGCACCGCCCATGGCCTCCCTTTTCTTCTGGCCAGCCACGCTCTGCCTCTCTTTCTCAGCCCTCCCTGCTCAGTCTGCCCCCTGCTCCCCCAGGGCGGCTGTGCAGAGCTGCAGGGCAGGTCAGCCCCTGAGATGTCCAGCAGGACTGCTGCAGGGCTGGGGCCTGCCGCTCTGGAGCCTGGGGTGGGGGGTGCAGGCGGCTGCTAGAGACTAGAGGAGGGGAAGGGCGTCAGAGCAGGGATGAGTCACTCATCCTGGATAGAGAGCAGCAGAGAGGTCTCGGCTTGGTCTGCGCAGGGAGCTCCCAGGAGAGGGCATGACAGCACCTCATTCCCCACCACAGGCTTGGAGGGGGCGGGGGGGGGGCGGTGGCAGGGGGAGGAGGTGCAACTTTGGGAGAAGATGGGTTGGAGGTAGCTGCTGCCAGATGCCTTCTGCTTCAGAGGAGAGGGCCACAGGGATTGTCATTTTCCCCAAGGGAATACCAAGCCCAAAGATGGGGGAAAGAGACCTTGTGTTGGGCTCATGCCGCATGTACTCTCCCTGCCTTTCCAGCTCCCCTGACCTGGGCCCAGCCAGCCCCAACACCCCTCCCCACTCCACACCCCCCGAAAGCCCCAACCCCTAGGATAGACCCCTCAGGGACAGTCCTCATCTGGCCAGGCACCGGCCCACCTGGAATTCCTTGAGTCCTACATAGCACAGAGCCTGATTAATGAACGGGGAGCAGCCTCAGGAATGGACTTTGGATCATACCAGGTTCCAGGATGGTTCCTCCACTTCACTTTTCTGAGCCACCTTCTATCAGGAGGCATAATCTTCCCTCCTAGATAATTGAAAGGATGGAAATAGGTGATTCCGGGGCCTGGCACAGAGCTGGCACACCATTAACATTTGCTGAATGAAAGGCTGGATAAACGAACGGTTTGAGCACCCAAAGGACAGTGCCGTTTCCTACCTCCATCCTTGTTCACTCAGTCACTTCGTGGCTGCATGAGCCCTCTCCTTCCCCCAGCCACTCCAGGCCGTTTCTACTTCCCAGACTGGTGCTATCACCCCTGCCAGGACCTTCTTCCCTGTCCTTGTCATCTGGGTGCCATCTGCTCTCCTGGGCATCCTTCAGGGCTCAGCTTAGGAGCTCTTCTCTGCACCTGCATCTCTGGCTTCCCTCTGTCCCTGTCATTGCCTGTGCTCACTACCCCCAGCTCGAGTTCCTCCCAGCCTTGGGTGGAGCTCAGGGATGCGTAAGCCCAGCCAGACAACACGGAGCATTTCCACGTTAACTCAGCATCGGTGCGGGCGGCCGCGGGCCCCAGCTCAGCTGAGTCAAGGCTTTCAGGTCCAGGGAACAAGGACTTCAGGGTTCTGGACAACACTTTTAACTGGAGGGGAAAAAGTATGGTTTTTATATATTGTGTAAGCTATATTGTAGCACCAGTAACAAGAATCCAAAAATGAAAAATAAATAAAAAACCACCCAAAGCCTCGGTTCCCTGAGTAAAACTTTCCCTTGGTTCCTTCCAGCTCTCACTTAGAGGTGTAGATAATTGACACGTAGTTTAAACCATGGCACAGGTACTAGTTTGTACCTGTTTTGTTTATTTAACATTGCATCTGTAGAATTTTCTCATATTGCTACAGAATTATTAATTCACAAACTCTTCCAGCAGCTGCTCACTGCCAGGCTTGCTCTGGGTTTGGAGGGTGCAGACCTGGCTCAGCCACTGGCCCTGCCCAGGGGACCCCTCAACTCTCAGTGGCTGTGCAGTAACCATTAGGGTGACATGTATTTCCTAACCAACCAGGCCTGCTGTTGGTGCTGTTCCAGATTGTCCTCCAATATAATTTGCTAATTACAAATGCAATAATATACTCATGAATATTATAATAGAACTTTTTATTTTATATTTTTTCCTGAGTATAAATTTCTAGTCTTGGGGTTCTGGGAAATGAATTGAAAGACATGGCACAGTGGCTCATGCTTGCAATCTCAGCCCTTTGCAGGTCCAAGGTGGGAGGATCACTTGAGGTCTGGAGTTCAAGACCAGCCTGGGCAACTTAGTGAGACCTCATCTTTACCAAAAAAAAAAAAGTTAGCTTGCCGTGGTGGTGCACACACGTAGCCCTAGCTACTTGGGAGGCTGAGGCAGTAGGATCCCTTGAGCCCAGGAGTTTAAGGTTGCAGTGAGCTATGATGACATCACTGCACTCCAACCTGGACAACAGAGTAAGAAAAGAAAGACACATTTTTATGATTTTTGAAATATTTGTCAAATTGCTTTCCAGAATAGTGGAACCAGTTTTTACTGCCACTAACTGTGTAATGGTTTTACCACATCCTCATAAGCTGTGGGTATTTTATATATTTTTGCTAAGTCACTGAGTATAAATTGGTATCTCAGTACAATTTAAATTGATTTTTCTTTGACTGTCAGACCTGTTAAAGATCTTAAAGCAAGTCTTAGAATCTCCCCTGAAACTATCTCTTGGTATTTTTGACAGCTTCCACCCCTTTACTCCTTTTTAAGAGGATGATGGCAGAAATATTAATTGTCCTCAAGTTTCATAGAGATTTACAAGAGTCTGGGGGTTTTCACGACTACATTTCCTTCTGAGTTACAGAGACCACTGAGGGCCATGGGCCAAGGCCACAGCATTCCGAAAGTCAGAGAAACTCACACAGGCACAGCCCCTTTGTTGGCTCCCCTGTCCATCCCTCTGTCCAGACAGCATTTCTTTACTGCGCACTTGCTGTCTGCCAGGCCCTGTGCAGGCACAGGGGATGCCGAGATGCTCAAGGGCCACAGCACTGCAGGCAAATTAACACATTCCAGTGTGTGCCCATGAGGGAGGTGCTGGGGTGTGGGACACGGCAGGCTACCTGGACGGGGACAGCCAGGCTGACGTCTGAAGACATGACAGGAAAGGAGCCAGTGAGGGGAAGTCCTGGGAAAGCATTCTGGGCAGACCTGGAGGAGGAACTGCCTCAGCACCCCTCATGGCAGGACTGATCAGACAGGCCCCTCTTCTGCCCTCTCTTCCCCTATCCCTCATGTCAGTGCCCTGGAGCAGCTTTGGGGATGTTTTTGCGGGGGTGGATAAGGGAAAGGGTCTTGGGGGTCTGCATCCTCGGGGCCCCAGAAACCCAGAGCAATGCTGGCCCCTGGGGCCTTTGGGAGGGGGAGGGGAGGGGGGCCTGGGAGGAGAAGCGGGAGCCTCTGACCTGCTGTGTGCCACCGGGCCAGTCTCCCCCTCTCTCAGAGCCTCCTGATCCCATGTGGCGAGGGTGGAGGGGTGGATCTGTGCAGGGCGTGCAGGGCCCTGGTGTGAGAGGGCTGCCCATCCTCTCCCTGTGCACCCACCGTGTGGAGGGATCTTCGCATTTTTTTTCCTAAACTTTGTTCCTTGTTGTCCCTGTGTGTCCTATCCTTTGGGGATTAGCAGGAAGGTGCTCCCTTGGGCAGGGCCTGAGAAGTCAGGGAAAGTTGCCGGGGCCTGGGGCTGGAGGAAGGGCGGCTACTGCCCAGGGCACTGTGTACAAATCTCAGTTAATCCTCATAGCTCTGCTCTGAAGGGAGGATTACCCCTGCTCCGCAGAGGAAGATACTGGGGCTCAGAGCTCCAGTCCTTTGCCCAAGCCAGGGCCACACAGGGCAAGGCAGAGGCCTGTCTGACGCAGACGGCCCAGAGCTGCTGTGTGAACTGTGAGCCCGTGGAGCCCCTCGGGGTCTATGGGGCCGTGCAATGGCCGAAGGATTCTCAGAGGGGGCTTCCAGGTACAGAGCCCCAGCACTGGGTTTCAGAATATCTGGAGCTTGATTTAGGAACTTTGTTCAGAGGAAGAACGTGTAAGCTCTGCCTCCCTGAAGTGCTGCGGCACAACCACCAACTATTAAGAACTAAGACATCTTCCCATTGCCGGTGTGTTTTGTTTTAGCTGGGCCAGTCCTGCCCCTTGATGAAGGTAGCAGAAAGTCCTGCCACTTTGGGGTCAGTCATACCTGGGCTCTGATTCTCTGACCTACTGCTCTTAGCTACATGGCTTTGGCCAAGCATTGTACCTCTCTGGGCCTCAGTTTCAGCATCTATAAAATGGGGGCAATAATTCCCACTGGGGTGTTGGGAGGGTAAGTGGTGATGTCTGCAAGGATGCAGCACCTGGCAGCTGGCAGAGGTGGTTTGACCTAAATTTTAGCCCTTGTGGAGTCCCTGGTCCAGGTGCTTCTGTCTCCTTAGCGGGGTGATGAATTGGTTAGTGATTTGGAGCACATGGTGATGGTTATTGAGGTTGGGCTGTTTTTGATTTGCTACTTTGTGCCCCACCCCAATCAGGAGCTCTTCCTCTTATTTGAATATGGTTCTGTTGGGAATGGGTAATTTTTGCTTAACAGTTATTCACTTTACAAAACTGCCTGCTGAAATGCAATGTGTTGAGAAGTTATCACAGCATGTGGGACATTTCAGAGCCCAAATGAACCCCTTACCCTTCCCTGGGCCTCAGTTTCCCCAGTGGTAACCCGAAGAGTAGTGGTTGAAATCATTTCCTGGGTTCCTAGGACTTTGGGATAATCTCTGTGCCCCACATGTCCCATGGGCAAGGATATCAGAGCCCTGCTAAGTGAGGTCTTGGAGAGAGGGGTAGCTTTGGGTCGACCTGTCTGTGTGTCTGTTTACTTGTAACTGCCTGGGCTTTTGGCTCTCAAGGCCAGGACACAGCCCTATGGAGGGGACCTGACTTCCATTCCCATCTTAGGTCAGCCATCTCCCTGTGTCCTGGGAGATACTGAGACCCCTCCCTCCAGTAGAGATTCCGCCTTCTCATGCTGAGCGCTGGCAAGGCATCCCAGAGCACACAGGGCAAGGGGGTGGGAGAGAGGTGAGTGGTAGAGTGAGACAGCTTGGGCCTTGGACCCAGCTCTGTACTTATTTGTTTAAGCCTCCAGGCTGCAATGCCCTGCCCTGCCCTTCAGTGGCTCAGTACCTTATCCTTTTGGGCTCAGTCTCCCTTGGCCTCTGCAGTTGCTCTGCGTCCCACTCTTAGCCCTGCTCATTCTGTCTTGCAACTTTGTGTCCCTGTCTGTTACCACTCTACTTGGCAGGGCATCTTTGAGGCAGGGCCCAGGTCTGGTTCCCCTCTGGTTCCCCACTGCCCAGTTGCACAGGGCAGGCTTCAGAAAGTGGTGAATGGGAGAATGGAAGGGCAGAGAGGGGACCAGGCTCAGGCAACGGAGGTGCCCAGGGCACAAAATATTAGGAGGTATGTGTAAATGCAGCCCAGCCCTGGACGCGTGGAAGGGTGCATGGCAACTTGTGGAAGGTTGCTGGAGTAGTAACAGCTACTATTTTTTGAGCATTTACTATGTGCTGGGCATATTACATGCATTATGTCATTCAATCACAACATCCCCATGAGATAGATACTATTATTATTCCCATTTTTCATAGGAGGAAACAAAAGCTCCTAAGAGTTTAGTCTCATGCCCAAGGGGCAGAGCTGGGATTGGAAGCCAGGATTGCCAGCCCAGAGCCTGCACGAGTCTTCCCCGACGGGCTTTCTTGCTAGCCCAGTCCCTTCTGACTGTGGCTCTGGGGAACTTGGGGTGCTGAGAGGGCAGTGCTAGTCCCAGGGGTTCTGGGCAATGCCAGTTCTCCACCTCAAGAACTTGACAGGGTTTGGAGAGAGCAGAGTACCAGGGACACAGCCTGTGGTTTCTCTGGCATCACTTGTTCCCCCCTGGCCTCAGTTTTCTGAGCTGTAAAATGGCTGATGTAGGCTCCCTGCTGTCACCACACTTTGAGGCCTTGAAGCCCAGCATGGCTCCTTGGCAGAGCAACCCCCCATCGGTTCTGGTTTCCAGGGGGAGCTCTGGGGGACCAGCCGGATGACCAGCCGAGATGACTGACTCACCCACGGCCCAGTGGCTGTAGGTTCCTATCACAGGCCTGCCCACCAGGTGTTCTCCAGTGACTCAGCCCTACCCCACCACCTGTCCCTCCCAAAGCCTCTTAGAATTACACCTTGTAGGGTGTGGCGGGGTGTGGCGGGGTGTGGCCACCACCTTCCTTTGTAGTCTTCGAAGGAACAAAGCCCAGGAACAAAGCTGGATGTAATTTCCCCCACTGGCACCTCCTGGGGGCTGTGGAAAGGGCAAGAGCCAGGCCAGGCTGGGGACACCTGTGGACACTTGCCTGACCCGGCCACTGACCTGCCTCAGTTTCCTCTCCTCTACTGCCACAGCCAGGGTTCTCACCCTCTGAGCAGGGGCCTTGCTGCTGGCCTTCCTCCACAAGAGTCTGCCACCAGCCTGGGAAAGCTTTGGTTTCCCTCTTTATCTTAAAGTGCTCTGCAGAGTTTACACTGAACTGGGCACCTGGTCTGTCTTGTGGCTCTGCATGCTCCGCCCACCGCCCACTGTCTCAGAGGTGGGCTTTGCGCTGTGGAGCCACAACAGCCCTGATCTGGGAGTCTCTGGAAGGAGGATGGGCAGTGTCAGCCCCATCCCAGTGCATCCACCTGCGGGTGCAGCCAGGCCCAGGTCCCAGGTTGGATTCTAACCTACCAAGCAGAGTCTTGTTGTTGCTGCCCCTGCATACACTTGCTGTCCAGGATAACATGTTTGAGGACTTGCAAAGCCAAACCAGCTTCCTTAGATTTAGAGGAATTCTGGTTTCCTCTGAAGCCACACTTGAGTGTTCCTTGATGGTGAAGAGTACAGGCAGACCCAGTTTTCAGTCCCTGCTCTGCTGCTTACTGCTGTATGATCTGGGCAATTTGCTTAATCTCCTGAGCTTCAGTTTTCTATTTTGCAGCACAGGAATGATAACAGCGCCCACGCTGTGAGTTTGGGGTGAAGAGTGAGCATGTACTGAATGCCTGGAGCAGCACCTGGACTTCCCTGCGGCTGCTCGGTGGGAGGTTGTG
Organism: Lemur catta; assembly: GCF_020740605.2. Classification (NCBI taxonomy): domain Eukaryota; kingdom Metazoa; phylum Chordata; class Mammalia; order Primates; family Lemuridae; genus Lemur; species Lemur catta. The sequence goes on from NC_059134.1 coordinate 59,411,774, forward strand.
CGGATGCTAGCGATGGTGCTGGACACGGCCTCTGCTGTCTTCTTCCACCCTCTTCCCACCATCGCTTCCCTCCCGTCACTTTGTTCACTTACTCACATCTCATTAGTCTCCTTCAGTCTGGTACAGTTTCCCAGTCTTTCCTTGACTTTCAGGATGCTGACACTTATAGGCCAATTATTTTGTAAAATGAGACAAACCTTCATGTTGGATTTGTCTGATGTTTCCTTATGATTAGATTTATGTCATGCATCTTTGGCAGAGATAGCACCTAAGTGATGCCTGTATGCTTTTTATTGCATCCTATGAGGCAACACCTGATCATAATTTGTCCTATTACTAATGATATTCACTTTGATCACTTGATTAAGGTGGTATCTGCCAGGCTGCTCTACTATGAAGTTATTCATTTTCTCTTTGTAATTAATAAGCATTTGATGGGAAGTTACTTTGAAACTATGTAAATCCTCCATTCCTCATCAAACATTCTGTTTATTTATTTATTCATACCTATATATATTCTGATTTCCTATTTTATGTAATAGAATATAATCTTTTTCTGTCATTACTTACTTTAATACACAGCTTGTCCCAGATTTAGTTGGTAGTAGGGTGACCAACTGTCCTAATTTGCCTGGGACTGAGGGGTTTCCTAGGACGCAAGACTTTCAGTGGTAAAACTAGGAAACTTCTGGGTAAACCTTGATGACTTGGTCACTCTACCAGTGGGAATCCTTCGAGTTGGCTCCGGTGTCCACTGGACAAGGTCTCTATCATTCTTTGAGTGCTTTCTGGCACAATAAGGTGTTCCAGGCTGTCCTTCCTCTGACCCATCCCTGGAATCACCCATTTCTCCAAGAAGACCTGGAACCAGGGGCCTTTTGAGTACTAGGCTACACCACACCATGGAGACTCAGGCCAGATGGAACTCATTCAGCTGCCCACAGGCCACGTACTCCTGCCTGCTTCTGCACCTTGGCTGGCTGCTCTCTCTGCCAGGGCCGCTTGGCAAACACCTACCTCCTTCTAAGATCTTCCATGAAGCCTGATCCCCTCCCCACCCCAAGGAGCTCATCTCCTCCTCTTTGCCCCCACTGGGCACTTTAGGACACCTCCCCATTTCCAACTAGGGCTCCTCCCTCCACTGGAAGCTTCTCAGGCCTCAGATTCATGTCTGACTCTTCTGGGCTCAGTACCGGGCCGGAACCCAGCGCTGCTAGTTAAATGATTGGATCTAGTCATACCCCTCATGAAGCAGAAAAGCAAATGGGGCAGAGAGGGAGGGTGAATTTGTTCAGGGTCACAGTCTTTGCAGGCTGGAGTCTGTCCTTGAACTTTGGTTTTCTTATTTCTAAAATGGGGTTAACACCTCAGAGCACTGCCGTAAGAATACAATGAGGTAATATGTGTAAAGCATTTAGTACAGTACCTGCACATGGTGAGTGCACCTCGGTGTTTCCGGGGAACCTTTTAAAAAATTTTTCATTATTGTAGAAGCAGTACTACACACTTAAGAAAACTGGGAATACAGACAAGTGAAATGAAAACAAATTATCACATTCTTATCATTTAGAGATTGCCACTGTTAATATCTTTAGTAATTGTGCTTCCTGAGCTTTTTCTATGCATACTTTTTTCCCCCAAATGAGATTATACTGTGCATTCCATTGTGTAACCTGCTTTTCTTAGGCAGCAATCTCCACCATTTTGTTTCTGTAAATTTTCAGTGTATCTAATACTCAGACTACATTCACATTTCTCTAGTTGTCCCAAAAATGTCCTTTATAGCTGTTTTGTCCAAATCAGTATGCAATCCAGGGTCACACTTTACATACGGTGGTTGTATCCTATAAGTGCCTCAGTGTAGCCCAGTCTCTTCATCATGACTTTGACCTGTAGAAGAGACCGGGTGAGTAGCCCTGCAGAATGTCCTACCATCTGGCTTGGTCTGGTTGTATTCTCATGTGGTGTCACCCAGCTTGTTCTTCTGTCCTCTGTATTTTCTGTAAACTGAAGTTACATCCAGTGCTTGATGAGTTATTGGTGCCTAGAATACCCAACTGGGGTTGGTGTGTCCCTCCTGTGGCATCCCCATCACCACTGTGTGGCCAAGGCCTGTCCTGGGATGTGGGGGAAGGCAATGTGACCCTTCCCTCACGGATCCCCTTGTGAGTAGAACGTGGTATGTGTGGGTGCCCTCGGCACTGTCTGAATGTCTGCTCTGGGAGACCTTTTTAAACTACACAAGAAAACTTGTCCATTTGTTGAGGGGAACTTGATCTTGGGGGTTGGGCCCTTGGGTGATAAAAAATCAAACAAGGACATTGACTGAGTTATATCTTGCTGGGTGAAAAATCTAGGGAAACCTGGTTGTGTTTTTACTTGCTTTCCAGACATGTGATCTGGGTTAAATCCCAGCTCTGCTACTTACCAGCTAGGTGACCTTGGGCAAGTTACTTAACCTCTTTGAGCCTCAAGTTCCTCCTTGGATTTCTTGTCTGGCAGAGTTGTTGGGAGGGTTAAATAAAACAAGGTGTGCTCAGCTGCTTTCTTCCTTAGTTGGAAAGCTCTTGCAGGGCAAGGCTAATAAATAGAAAGAAATCCAAAAATGTTTGTTGAATGAAAAAAAAATACAAAAAGTAGGATAGGTGGTATGGCCTGGTGATAAGTACCAGGAAGGAAAGAAAGCATCCATTTAGGCCTTTGTTTTTTCATTTATGCTTTCATTTCATTTAACATGTACCCATACGAGGCTCCACGATGAACCAGCTGGGAGCCTCTGACCATGAGCAGCTCGCCAGGGTATGGGAGGGCACAGACACCGAGATTTAGTGTGTGGGAGCCGGGAAGGTCTGACTGGGAAGGCCACTGGAGGAGACTGGGCTGAGTTGAGGGAGGTGGGCTCTGGATACAGGGTTCAGGGGCTGCCTGTCTCCTGGCACAGGTGGCTTCTAGGGGAGCTGGACAGGGCTTGTGGCAAGAAGTGAATCCATGCTGGCTTCAGAGGCCCCTGTTCCTCCCTGTCCTCCTCCTCCTCCTCCCCACTCTGCTTGTCTGCCTTCTGGTCCCCTGGCCAGGGCTCTGAGCCCTACGTGACCCTGACAACCCATATGTCTGTCTGCAGTGCCGGATGGAGTGCCGCGATGTGCCAGCTGAGACACTCTACGATGTCCTACATGACATTGAGTACCGAAAGAAATGGGACAGCAACGTCATTGAGACTTTCGACATCGCCCGGTTGACGGTCAATGCTGACGTGGGCTATTACTCTTGTGAGCAGGCACAGCGCCCTGATTCCAGCCTCCTGGCCTCCGGTCAGGCCTCCCACCGAGCCTCCTCCCACCCTCCCTCCTGTACTCACTCCCCTGGCCAGGCTGCTCAGAGACCTGAGTGCTGGGACGTAGGGCTGCCCTCCCTGACGTCCTCGTCTACTCCTAGACACTTGGGCACACATGCATACACTCACAAACATATATACACTGACATATTCATGTATATACACTCACACACACATACACACATGTACACAGTTATGTACACAACCCACAGCTACATGCCACATGTCACAGACACACATTTTCACACACACACTCACGGTCATTCTGTTTTCCCCATATACTCACGCTCACCTAGACAAACAGGCCAGGCCAGGGAGGTAAGGGCTGTGTGAGGCTGTGAGAAGCAGGGATGGCTAGAGACGGTAGGACAGGGTTCTCTGTTTTTTCCCTGGTTCCAGCGACGGGACTGTGGTCTGGAAGGGGGGTACCTGTTTGGATCAGGGCAGCCGACAGTTAATTATGCATCCCTGCGTCTCTGGCCTCTGTCATACCATGCCTTACAGGTGGGCAGGCCTGTGGTCTGGCTGAACTGTCCCTTGCCCTCCACAGGGAGGTGTCCCAAGCCCCTGAAGAACCGTGATGTCATCACCCTCCGCTCCTGGCTCCCCATGGGCACTGACTACATCATTATGAACTACTCAGTCAAACATCCCGTGAGTCAACCTGCCTTCCCTGCCGAGTGGGCAGGGGAAGGTGCCAGGCAAGGCTGGGCCATGGCTGCCACCATGACTTCCCTGGAACTTTGGCGGGCATGGGGCCCTTGGGCCCTTGGTGTCCTTCCTGTACAGTGAGGAGAGCTCCCTGGGGATCTCAAGCAGATCAGAAGAGGGCAGTGCAGCCATCTCTGTGGTGAGGGGGTGGGATGGGTTGACTTTGGCTGGTTGGGCTCTGGGACGGGGCTGGCCAGGAAAGGGGGGAGCAAGGGGTAAGAGGCAGGGTCCTCTGGCTCCCCCGAGGCTGGGCCGCCTTGCTTTCCCTGGGCAGGAATGACAGGCAGGTATGGCTGGCCTGGGCAAGGGTGAGTGTGTGAGTCTCTGGGTGCTGTGTGTGCTTATGAGCCCTGACCCCACACTGGTGGCCTTCCCGAGGGGAGCAGGGAAAGCCTCAAGAGGGGCAGGATGACCTAGTCTGAGTCTTCCCTTTCTCTTCACCCGGAATCAGGCCCCACCTGGAATAGACACCAGGGGATGTGAACTCTGTGTGTGTGTGTGTGTGTGTGTGTGTGTACTCCCAAAGACATCCCCTTTGCCCCTACCCTAAGTCTTACCTCCCTGTACCTTCCATCCCCAGAAATACCCACCTCGGAAAGACTTGGTCCGAGCTGTGTCCATCCAGACCGGCTACCTCATCCAGAGCACGGGGCCCAAGAGCTGCGTCATCACCTACCTGGCCCAGGTGGACCCCAAAGGTGAGGGCTTGGCCCTGGCAGCCTATTATGGGATCCTTCCCTATACCACAGGGGATGGGGCTTGATCTACTTAGGGGTCCAGAAAGACATCTGTTAGGAGCTGTTTTGTATTTTGGGGTAGCTTCATCTAAAGCCTTGTTTGAACCAAGGTTTGAGACTTTACATGCTTGGAAAAGAATGGGCCACGCTGGTAGCCACGGCTGTCCTGAGGAAGCCTGGAGCTCTCTTCCTGGGCTCAGACATCCCCGTGCTCTGACTTGCTCCCTGCTCGCTGGCTGCTCCTACTCTGCCCTGCTGGTGCCCATCCTCTCCCTGTCCTGGAGGCCTGGCTTGTCCAGACCTCAGTCCTCTCTCCCTTGGGAGGGCTCAGCCACTCTCATGGCTTCAGTGGCAGCTGACCACATGTCTCTCTGCTGAGATCCAGATCCCTGTGGCCGTCGGCCCCCTGGACATCTCCCTCAGGATGTCTTCTAGGCCCCCGAGACTCACCGTGTCCAGCACTGGACTCACCATCTTTCCTTCTGACCTGCCCCTTCTCCTAAGTCTCTGCCTTCCTACCAAGAACCTGTGGTCATCTGGGGCCACTCTCTCTTGCTTAGCTCCCAAATCCGGTCACTGATTCTTATTGATTCTACTTCCTAAATAGCTCCTGAATCTGCCGTTTCTCTCCATGCGCAGCCACCTTGTCTGTCTATACCAGCTCCCAGAGAAATTTTTCTAAAGTACTTATTTCCTCATGGCTCTCATCTGCTTCAAATTCTGCTGTGACTCTCCATTGCCCTCAGAGTAAAGTCTAAGCCCCTACCCAGGTTCCCTGGTCCCTCCTCACACCTCATACCTTCACACCTCCCTGTCTAGGCAGCCCTTTCCTGCAGCCTAGATACACCTCCCCTCCCCTACTTGTCCCTTCAGGGCTGCTGCAGATGTCACCTCCCTTATCCCTGGTACCCAGGGGAGTCACTGGTCCCCAGTCACTGGCCCCCTGCTCTGTGGGCCCATTCCCCTCTCCATAACACTTGGCACACTGTTGGGCCCCCTGACAGTGAGTTCCTTTCTGGGTCCCCAGGGCTAGCCCGGAGAGGAGGGATGTCACAGTGAATGTGGAGTGAGCAAGTGAGTGAGTGAATGAATGACTAGAGGATGGGTAAGCCTTGAGCATCTTTGCCTGGGAATGCTCCAAACCCCCAAGGGCACAGGGTCCCAGACCCAGGGCTCCTCCTGGCACCTCACTGAGTGTGTTGGATGTCAGAGGTGGAGCCGACACTTGGGAATGAGACAGGATTGAGAACCGGGCTGTGGATTCCAGGTCAGGCCAGGATGGGGTGTTCAGCTAGAGGCCTATGTAGTCAGGGACGGGGGGCTCGGAAGGGCAGCCAGAGGAGGGGCTGAGCATCAGGGCTTCAGCTAGAGGGCTTAGCTATGAGAAGGGACGTCAGTGTGAGTAGAGGGAGGCAGCAGGCCGGGGCTTGGTGGGTCAGGATTTCAACCCATGTGTAGCCTGTGGTTACCTAGGACCTGTGGTTTTCTTCCACGCAGTCTTTTGGGGCTCAGCAGAGGGAGAAGGGGGAATGGAGTTGAGCCTGAGGTCTGAGGTGGAAGGAAGGAGTGAGGATGAAGTCTGGTAGGACTTCCATCACATACCCCGCCTCCCATGTAGGGGCAGAGGGAGGGGACTGGGGTGTGTATATGGTGGGAGATGGGTCCCTGAGGCCGCTTCCTCCCTTCTCACTACCCTCTCCTTGCCCTCGTAGGCTCCTTACCCAAGTGGGTGGTGAATAAATCTTCTCAGTTCCTGGCTCCCAAGGTGAGTGGCCTTGGGACTTTGTGGGGTATGGAGGCCGGGGAGAGGACTCTGGGATGAGGGGGTGGAGTCAGAGATGGAGACTGGGGCTTGGGGGCGGGGTTAGGGCCGAAGGGCGGAGTTATGAAACTGGAGCCCGAGGCAGGATATTGCGGCTGAGCCGCTGGAGGGCGCTGGAGGTTCGTGGGGGAGACCTCGTCCGCCCCGGCCACCCCCTGACGCCGCGGGGTGGGTCGGCCGCCCGCAGGCCATGAAGAAGATGTACAAGGCGTGCGTCAAGTACCCGGAGTGGAAGCAGAAGCATCAGCCTCACTTCAAGCCGTGGCTGCACCCGGAGCAGAGCCCGTTGCCGAGCCTGGCGCTGTCGGAGCTGTCTGTGCAGCATGCGGACTCGCTGGAGAACATCGACGAGAGCGCGGTGGCCGAGAGCCGGGAGGAGCGCGTGGGCGGCGCTGGCGGCGAGGGCAGCGACGATGACACCTCACTCACCTGAGCACAGCACTGCTGCAGGGACCCAGACAGAACCTGGGCGGAGCCCTGGGGCGGCGGATCCTCCCGCACTTTCTCCTCTCCCCCACCCCCGCGCCTCACGGGGGCGCTGGGCTCGGGCCCAGGCGGGCGCTGCCGCCTGGCTGGACACAGCCCCAATAAATGATCCCACAGCCTCAGCCGGCTCATCACTGTGCCTACTTCCCACCTGCCAGGGCACCGCCACTGCCCTGGCCCCCTGTTCTACAGTTAATTTTGTTAATGTTATTATTGATTGCCTGACCTTTGATCCTTCAGCCTTCTCCACATTTCCCCGTGTGGGGGGCGGGGAGAGGTTGTTACCCCTCCTCTTGTTTATAGTCTGTGCGGTTCTTTCAGTCTGTTCATTAGTTAATTCTTCATCCATCCACTTGTCCTTGTTGGCCCCTATGAACTGGGGGCTGACACTCTCCTGTTGTCAGGGAAGGGAGGGGGAGGCGGCTGTGGGGCCTCAGAGCTGAGGTTGGGGCAGCATGTCCTGGAGGAGGGAGCTCAGGGCTGTAGTTGGAGGGACCAGGCTCTGTGATTCATGCCCTTCCTAGGTCATGTTGAAGACCTCAGGACTGTGTTAAATGGTGCCTTCTCATCCGGTGTTCCACCTGGTTACTCTGAGGTCTAGAGGGTTGCCTGGGTCTCCCTTGTTCTCTGTGGCCCCCAGGTGCCTTCTATTGCCAAGTTCAGAGGAGGGTCCTGAGCTCTGCTCGTCTCCGGTGTTTTTCCCCCATATGTTCTCTCCTCCCAGAAGGCTCCTTGCATTGGCCTTGCCAGTGGAAGACACAGTCTACGCAGTCCACTCTTTCCTAGAGGGACAGGGTAAATGGCCAGTGGGCAGTGGGCAGGAGATTTTATAACTCACCAAGATGGGTTTCAAGCCCATCTTTGTCCAATTCTGGCTTTGTAACTTTGGGCAAGCTCTGAAACTTCTTGGAGCTTTATTTCCCTACTCCATACTCTCTATTTTTGTCTTCAAATAGAGAGTAAGGACTGAGATAAAAGGAATAAATTGCCCAGCACTGGGCCTGGCATGTAGTAGGGGCTCAAATTAATGACACTTTCCTTTTCTTAAGGTAAACCCCCATGCCCACCCTGGTGAGAGCTGTCCTTCCAAATATCCCCTTTGTGCATATGGAGAAATAGAAGCCCAGAGAAGTTAAGGTCTCTGGCTTGCCCCAGAGGTGACCCTGGATACAGGACCCAGAAATACCTGCCAAGCCTGGGGCCCTCACCTGTATATGTGCTGGGAGGATGGGTGAGACTCTCCCCGTCTCTAGGCCTGGGTGCTGGGATCCTTGGGAGGCGTGACTGACCAGGACTCTTCCCCGGCACCTTGCCTTTGGGATATGTAGCGCCCAGGAAGAGAAGTGGAATACCCTTGAAGAATGTGGTGGGGGAAGGACTTCTTGTAGGGAAGGGAGAGTCAGGGACCACAGTTGTCTGGACTACAACTGCCACCATCGCCCTGGGGGTGTGGGCAGGTGGGGGTGCGGGGGACTTACCCCTCTCAAGGGAAAGACTCACCAGAAGGAGAGGGGCGAGCGCCGGGGAGACTCGGAGAGAGACGGAGGGGCGGTGGGGTGGGCTTGCAAGCTGCGAGAGGGGCTGGAGAGAGACGCACGGATCGACGGGTCGGGCTAGCGGACTCACCGACAGCGATTAGGCGGAGGGGCGGGGCCAGGGGGCGGGGGCGGGTCCCGGCCCCTGTCCCGCCCTTCCCTCCTCAGGGCGTCACGTGGGGCGGGCGGAAGCACCCGGTGGGGTGGGCGCGCCTGGCCGGCTGCTGGGAATTGGCTGAGGCGGCTTGAGTTGGTGGTGGCGCCGGGACACCTGGTCCCCGCGTGGAGTCTTCGCTCAAAACAGGTCAGTACGGCTGCCGGGGCCTCCCCGTCCGCCGCCCCCTCGCCAGATGTGTCCTGCAGGTTCCCCATTCTGCAGAGGGGAACGCCGGGGCCGCGCGGCGACTCCGCGCCCGGCGCCTACTTCCCCAGGACTTCTTGATGGTTTTCCTGCTTGGTAATAGCGCTGGGGGTCGCTTCCTGAGGATGAGCGGTTGGACCAGAGACGGTAGGGAGGAGGGTGAACCGGCGGGACACGGGCTCCCAAGCTCCAGAGCCAGCCCGCCCTCGGGTTCCTTGGTTTTCCCATCTGCGAAATGAAGGCTCCCCCCGGTTGACCGCCGAGACTGCTACACTAATGCAGATCCGTATGATCCTATGCCCTGGACCTGGGGCTCCAGTGACCTTGGGCAGGCTACTTCCGGTCTCTGAGCCTCAATTCCCCACCAGTAAATGGGGGCACGGCTTCCCAAGAGCCTCTACTTGGCCCAGTTGCTGAAAAAGCAGACGTGTGTTCACTGAATGGGGTCAAGCTGGGAGTTGGTGGTTGGGACTGGAGAGTAGTCTTGGAATACAGCCTGCATGGCATGGGGTGGGTGTTTGGTCCCAGATCTCCAGGGGTGGTTTTTGGTGCTGGGGTACTCTGATCATCACAGTATGGCTTCTGCCATATGCACTCTTTTCCCCAAAAGCCCATATCCTGGGCAGCCTTCCCTGATCCCCAGACTAAGTGGGAGGAGAGGTCTTCAGGGCCAGATATGTGGGGGTACTCTAGGAAGGATTTACTGCCTGTTGGGTCCCAGAGTCCCAGACAGAGGCACTCATGATGCCTGTCCTTGGAGAGCACCCAGTGCCCAGGCTCGGGGAGACCACCCAGCAAGATCATTACAGGGTAGAAGGAGCCCAGCAGAGCCACGAAGACAGGTGTAGACAGGTGCAGGCCCAGGGAGGAGGGGATGACTGGAATGGGTCTTGGCGGTTACGTGGCAGTTTAAGGATAGGGGCCGTCCAAGGAGGGCATGGCTTGTGCAAAGGCAGGAACTTGGGTGGTGTGTTTGAGGAATGGCAGGAAGATGAGTGTGGCTGGAGGGGTAGCAGGGGCAGGGGTGTAGAGAGAACTCATCCTTGTGTTCCATGCCTGGGGGACCCTGCCTCCCCATTGGTTACTTGCTCACTGGGGGAGGGTAGGAGTAGGGTGTCCCAGGCAGAGTACTGATGACTGGTGGGGTGGAGTGGGCAGAGGCCACCAGGGCATGATTACCCCCAGGCTTTGTTTGGCATTCAGTCCTCCCCACTGGGCCCCAGCCCTATGCCCTCACTACCCAGGCTCCAGCCATGCTTCTCCTGGCGTCAAGTCTCAGCCTTTTGTGTAGATTGCTTGTCTCCCTTCCCCTCCCAGAAGTTTTCTCCCCATCCAAATCCGCAGGTCCTTTGGGACTTTGGCTTTCACAGGTAGGCTGCTTATTGCCCCTCGTTCCTGCCCAGCCCTTTACTTCTATGTAGTGGCACAGCTTAGGAAGGGTCTCCTTGGAGCTCTGTGGGGAGGGGGCCTGCAGAGCCATGGGGCTGATTGGGACCTGGGGCCCAGAGTGCTTGTGCAGCCCACAGCCAGTATGTGACTCTGCAAACTCCCAAACTCCTCAGAACCTCTATTTCCCCATCTGCAGGATGGAGTGATCAGCCCTGGCCACGTGCCCCAAAGAGAGACTGTGCTGGGGCAAGAATCAGGCCTATCTGAATCCAAGTCCTGCCCGTAGCATTGAGCGTTTGAGTGAAGGAAAGGGAGAACCCAAAGGAAGGGGTCAGTTCAGTGGGGTGGGGGGCTTCTGAGAGTAGTGAGAGCTAGTGGTAGACCAAGCCTGGGACATTGGCTGCAGGGGGGAGTCCCCTCTGCTCCCCGGGGCCCTCTTTCCTTCCCACCCTATTCTCCCTTGGCCGAGCTCAAAGCCATCCGCCAATGCCCAAACAAGTGGCCTCTGTTCCCAGGGGAGGGGGAGGGGAGGCGGCCCTGGGCTCCAGGCCCATCTGTCCAGCACTGACCCTGGCCCCCGCCCCTCGCTCTGGGTCTTAACCCTTGGGGGCCTGGACTGGGCCCTGAGCTGCTTGAGGGCTGGTGCCCCCTGCCCACCCCCTATACCTCTACCCTGCTTCAGGCTCCCAAGGATTCTGTTATATCAGGAGGGGATGCAGTAGGATATCAGTTGGAAATGGGGAAGGAAGAGGGAAAGGCTGGAGCAGATATCACCATGGATGGTTAGAGACCACCGGGTCCAGAAGCTTCTGTCACAGTTGGGGAGTCTGAGGCCAAGAGCCAGAGGTCAGGCCAGGATCCCACAGGGAGCCCTGGTGGGGTTCTGGACCGACTCTGACTCCTAGTCTGGCCTCTCGTGGGGAAAGGGGAGGGAAGGGGAGGGAGCTCTCTTTCACTGAGAACCTACTGTGTGCAGACAGAGCACACGGTACTTTGTACTTTATTTAACTTTACATCATGGCATGAGACAAGGATGACCCTCCAGTGTCACAGGAGAAGAAACGGAGCCTCCGAGAGAACTGAGTAATATTATCAATGAGAATGGCACTGTCAGCAAACATGCCTATAGCACTGTTGTGGACACCGTTATATTTATTAACCAATTTAATCCTGCTAACAACCTGAGAAGTTAGGTACCATTCTGCAGATAAGGAAAGTGAGGGACAGAGAGGTTAAGGAACTTGCTGGAAATTGGAGGGGGTAAGTGGTAGAGGTGGGATGAGAGCCTAGGAAGGCATTTGCCTCCTCTGGCCTGGTTTCCCCTCCCCCAGCCTGATCTCACCCCTTGAGCTCTGCCCAGGGTTGCGTGAGGGGCTCTCCCCTGGGTGGTGGCCAAGGCAGCCTCAAGCAGAGTGTGACCCCAGCCAAACAGACCCGGCCCCTCCTTCGGGCGGCTTCTCTCAGTCCCTCCTCTGGTCTTATCCTATGGTCTTAGTCAGGCTAGACTCAGCCCCCTGCGCAGCCCTGGAACTGTTTCATGTTCCAGGGAGGGTTCAGCGTGAAGAGTGACCACTCCAGGGCCTGAACAGCATAAGGATGTGAGGGGCCCAGAAAGGCCCTTCCAGTGGGCACTCCCACAAATCTCAGGGCCTGCCACTGACTTAACACCAGTGCTCCCAGCTGTGATCAGAGAGGACATCTTGTCCACCTACCCCACCCCTGGCCAGGCCCCTGAGCTGTACGTTCTAACCAGGGCTCTGGGGAGGGCAGTCCCAGCTCAAAGAGGCTGATGACCCAGATGTCAGGGATGGTATGGGGGTAGTGCAAGATTTGTCTTCCACACGGCCTTCCTTTGGAATCTCTCTCTCTCTCTCATCCTTGACACCTGTCCTAGACCACTGGGATAGTCAGAGAGGCTGGGAGAGGATGTGGAGTTAAGTAACTAGTTCAATAACAAATTATTTAATAGTAGTAAGTTATTGTTTAGTACTAGTGATAATAGTAGCAGTGGCTATTGTTTCTTTGAAGCTTACTGTGTGCCAGGCAGTGTGCTAAACACTTTATGTACTGATTTCATTTAGTCCTCCACAGTAGTCTTGTGGGGTAGATGTGTGTCCCCATTTACAGATCAGGAAACTAAGGTCCAGAGATGTTAATCAATTTGCCCAAGATCGTCCATTACATAGAATAGCTGGGAATCTGAATTTCCATTGCTTCACAGTGAGAACCCTGAGCACTGGGAGGTGATGTAGACAGATGAGATCCAAACCCAGCCATACCCTCAGTCAGGGTGACAGGCACCCTGTCTGTCCCGAGGGCTGCCTGGTTACGCAACATTGCTGGTGACCAGCTGTGGAGCTGGGATGCCTGCAGGGGTATCCTGCTTTCAGACTGGACTAATTGCCATCAAGTTCTGAGCCCCCAGGTCCCCAACCCTGGGATGAGCACCTTGTGGAGGTCTGGTTTCTGCTCTTTTCCTGTCCTGTCCACGCTGGCTTTTTTTTTTTTTTTTTAAATTCAGACAGGGTCTCGCTCTGTCACCCAGCCTGGAGTGCTTCGTCATAGCTCACTGCAACCTTGAGCTCCTCTGCTCAAGCGATCCTCCCACCTCAGCCTCCTAAGTAGCTGGGACTATGGGCGCACCACCACACCTGGCTAATTTTTGTGTTTTTTATAGAGACAGGGTCTCACTCTTGCTCAGGCTGGTCTCGAACTCCTGAGCTCAAGTGATCCTCCCACCGCAGCTTCCCAAAGTGCTAGGATTACAGGTGTGCGCCACCATGCCTGGCCCACCCTGGCTTTTGTTTAATACAGTGGTCTCACAGACCCCATTTTGTTGATGAGGAGACCGAGGTCAGTAGAAGGTAAGTGGCTTGCCTGCAGGCCTTCAGCTGAGGGAAGAGAGAGCTGGGACTGGAACCTGGGGTGGCGGGTGCCTGAGGCCTGCACTCCTCCTCCCTGCCTGGGGCCTGGTCAGGGCCTCCTGAAGCCCTGGGCTTCCTTCAGGCGCTGCTCACACTGTCTTGTCACAGGACCAAACTGGGAACCTGCTTCCTGTTAGGGTGCTTAGGGTTTGCTGCAGTGGGTTTCAGTGACTGAACAAACCTCCAACATGGTTCCAGAGCCAAGAGCCAAGACGCAGAGCCTGCCTGGGCTCGAGTGTGCGGGGCTCAGGGCCAGAGGGGCCCAGAGGAGGCTTCAGGGATCAGAGTCCCCTCTGGGGGCATGTGGCAAAATCTTCCTCTTGTCATTACTCTCATTGTTGTGAGGACAAAGGTAAAGGTAGGGGTGGGGAGGAAGATCAGGACCTCTCTGGGCCACTCCTTTGTCCCCATTCTTAGGGCAGAGACCAGGGGCCATATGTAGAATCTTGGCTGCCCAGAGGCCTCAGGGGACCCTGGCCTGGCCCAGCCTCCTCCTGGCCAGGCCAGTGGTGGGGAGAGGACAGGGGAGCAGTGGCAGGGCTGAGCTCTCACTGCATGTCAGCCTCCCAGGTGCCTGGGCCTACCCTACCAGCTTCCCTGCTAGCCCAGAGAGCATTGCCCTGCCCTGGGCATCCCCTTTTCTTTTTCCCACAGCCATAATACAGGGGGAACCAGGGGTCTACCTGGAGTCATGAACCCCAGGGTCTGTCCTGGGCGTCTAGCTCAGCAAGAGGCCTTTGGCTGAGCACTTGTCTTCGATAGATGCAACTTCCCTGGAGCTTGGGGGGTGGGTAGGGGGTGGGACAGGAAGAAGTGGCTCCTGGGACCTCCCAGGCCCACCCCACCCGCCCCCGAGTGTGAATGGGACAAGACAGGAACCAACCAAACCGGACAGGTGAAATGAGTGTGGGGGGGTACCTTTCTCCCACCCCACCACCCCTCCTTTCACTTCCCCTCCCCATGGTGGGCAGCTAGGATCTAAGATTCTGCATCTGCGATTCTAGGCGTCAGAGATTCAAGTATTCTAGGGTTTTAAGTGCCTGTGATTCCCAGTTTCTGAATTTCTGAAATTCTAGGTTCCAAGAATCGGAAAAGCCTAGAGTTGAGCCTGGTCACCCCTGAGTTGAGACTGAGCCCTGTGCCACACCTCAGCCAGGTTGGCACTGGACAGACAAGGCCTGGAGTTTCTCAGGGCTGCCTGGTGGGTCCGAGGCCCAGCTGGCCCCCAGGCTTGGTGTGCTCTCTGTTCCTACCACCCCCAGCACACACACCCAGCTGCCTCCCTTTCTTGAAATCTGGGAACCCTGTGGACTAGGTGGTAGCAGAAGAGGCGGTCATCTTGGTGTTGGGCAGAGACAGGGGCTTCTCCTCTGCATTCACTAGTAGTAGTGGGGCTGTCCCTGGGGACACCAGGGCTGGGCTGAGGGGAGGCTCAGGGAGGCTGGTGGCTGGCTGGCTCCAAGAGCAAAGTCAGGATCATACTGCTGGACATCGGGGCCAGCATGGGGTGTGGCTCAGCAGACCCAGGTCAAGCCTTCAAGGGTCAAAGCCAGGCTCAGGGGCCCTTACAGAGAGTGGTGGGCAGAGGTCTGAGTCAGGTAGCCTGAGGCGGAGACACTGTTCCACCTTAGGGTGCAGGAGGCTGGGCCTTGGCTGAGGGGCTTGGAGTATTTCAGGGTGCCTCCCCCAGCTCTTTGTGGCACTTGTCTGAGCCTGTGGGCCCAGCAGCTGTACTCAGAGCACCCCAGGCACAGGGAAGGAGGCCTGTTCCCTGCAGGAAAGTACCCTCGGCCTGGCTGGGTGAGCCTTTCCCTGGGTCATGCTTCGCAGCCCCTGCCTACACCACAC
Source organism: Lemur catta (assembly GCF_020740605.2). NCBI lineage: Eukaryota > Metazoa > Chordata > Mammalia > Primates > Lemuridae > Lemur > Lemur catta. The sequence goes on from NC_059134.1 coordinate 59,426,921, forward strand.
CCCTTGAGGGGGAATCTGTGTGAGTGTGGTCAGATTCAATGTCCCAGGGGGTTGGGGTAGGAGGGGCCTGGCTCTACACGCCTTGATGTGTGAGCTGGGCTCAAGGTAAGGCTTTCACCCACTTGAGCCTCAGTCTCTCAGTCTCTTTAGTAGGGACCTTTATCTGGGTGGACTGCTGTGTGGGTCTGCAGCAAAGTGCAGCAGTTTGTTCCCAGTGGCCACGCTGTGCTGGTGGGGAGAACAGGACCCTCCCCTCACCGCCACCCCGAGGCAAGGCTGGGTTCTGAGGCTTTTTCAGATGACTAGAGGACAGCTTTGGGGCAGGGTCTCCCTTGCTTGATGGACGGGTGTCGGAGCCTTGGCTAAAGGCCTACCTCCCCTGCTCAGACCCAGCCTGTTCCTCCTCCTCTGTCTTTTTCTTAGCTCTGAAGATGGGTGTGTTGAGCCTGGGGAGTCTGAGGATCCAGAGAGTGTCTAGTGGTTCTCTTCTAGTTTCTGATCCAGGGAAATGAACCAGGATACTCTACTGCCCATGGCCTGAAAACCCACATTTCTCAGTGCAGAGCTGGCCTAGCCTTGGAGGTGGGAGTTGCTTCAGTATCTCTGAGGTTACCTGAGGGCACTCCATCCACCCCCCAGTTCTTCCAAGGAACAGGCTGTTGGAGGGGACTGAGCTCAGGCTGGGGGCCGGGACCGTGGTCCTGGTCCTGACCTGCTGTGTGGCCCTGGCTGGGTCTTGCGCCTCCAGGACTCACTTTCCTCTCCGGAAAATGGGGATAATTGGACTAGGTGGTTCCTAAATGGCTAAGGAGCAGTGGTTAGGGGTGTGGAGTGCTGGGGGAAGGCAGGGCTGGGCTCTGGCAGACGGGGGGCAGAGCTGTAACTAGGGGGCAGTAAGTGACATGGGAGGTACCTGGTGCTGGTGGCCGGAGGCTGGGTTCTAGCCACACTTCGGCCACTGACTTGCAGTGTGACCATGGGCAAGTCATCACTTGCCTGTGTAAAATTGGGAAATGCACATTCAGTCAGTAGACACTCACAAGTGTGCCGCCTTTGGGACCCAGGGGACTCAGCCAGGGTGGAGGTGAGTGAGAAAGTGTATATGTGGCAGATACAGTCACAGATAGTAACATCTGGTGTGATCGGGCTGTGACCCTGGGAGCCAGAGACTGCTTCCTGGAGCAGGTGACTTGAGCCTGAAGGCTGAGGTAGAGAAGGCTGTTGCAGGCAGAGGGAGCCGCGTAAGCGAAGGCCTGGCCGCGAAGTGCTTGTGTTGGGAGCTGGAGTGGAGGGATGAGACCAGAGAGTGGGGCCAAGGGGCAGGAGCCAGTGGATCAAGGCCCGTTTAGCCCCCCTGGGTAGGGGAGACCCATGGAAGGGGTAGGCAGGTAGGGGAGAGGCAGCGCCTGCTGGGGAGGGGTAGGGTTGGAGTTGGTCTCAGAGACTCCTGGAAGTCTGGGGTGGTTCTGACTCTCTCTGGGGAATGGTTGAGCAGTGGTCGGTGTGAGGGGCTTGAAAGTCACACTTCCGCTGTGTGGGTGAGGGATTCCCAGCAGGAAGTGGCTAGGGCAGCCCCAGAGGTTGAAAGAAGGGGCAGGCCCGGCCGTGGAGGGTGCTGAGGAACCTCAGAGTCAGGTCTCCGACTCCTAGACCTCTGGTCTGAACTTTGACACCTGCCTTGTCCACCTAGCCTCTCCCTGCCCCTCTCGCCAGGCGGGCCCCTGTCCCGAACCTCCTGAGCACAGTGAGCTGGGGTCAGACCCAGATCAAAGGCCTCCAGGCCAGCCCCAGCAGACCTGGCCACCCCATTCCTACCTCTGTGTGCACCCTGCCCCTGCCGCAGGCCTTTGTGGATTTCCATTCATACATTTCAGATATTTACTGAGCGTTTCCTGGATACTGTCCTAGCCTGTGGGGGACAGAGCTGTGACTAAGCAAGCCAGGGTCTGTGCCTCCCAGCTGAGGAGATGGACTTTAACAATTATACATGTAATATGGTGTCTGGTAGTGATAGGTGACATGCTGAAAAATGAAACACACTAGGGAGACAGACTGATGAGGGTGCTTTTTTAGGTAGAGTGGTCAGGGAAGAAAGGCCTTGCATTTGAAAAGGTGCCCGAAAAAGTATGGGAGGGAGTCATGTGGATGTCTGGGCAAGAGCATTCCAGGCAGGGGAGCTCGAGTGCCCATCCCTGAGGCAGGAGCACAGAGAGACAGATCCCAGGGGCCTGGTAGGCCGTGTGCCGGCTTTGGCTTTTACTCTGAGGGAGGGGGAAGTCACTGGGGGGCGAGAACTGGTTAGTTTTGGGATCCGTTTCGAAGGCATATATTTATACTTGCAAGTTTGTGAGGTGGAGCTGTCATGATCCCATTACACAGATGAGGAAACTGAGGCTCAGAGAAGTTATGTGAAGTCCCAAGTTCCACAGCAGGAGGAACCCCTATCTGTCACAGTGTGCTCCGTCCCTGAAACACCCTGTTGTCCCCGCGGCTTCCTGTTGTCTGGATGGTAAGGATGTGTCTTAGCATGGCCTTCAAGGCTCTTCTCAGTCTATACTCAACCCCCCTCTTCCACCTGACTTCCATGTGTCCTCCCCGGACCCTGCTTGTCTCCACACTGTCTCCTCTGAGAGCACCCTTGGTTCAGATTCTGGCTCCTGTGTGACATTGAGCAAATTACTTAACCTTTCTGAGCCTCAATTTGCCTCATCTGTACAGTGGGCTAAGACCACCTGCTTCCCAGGTTGTTGTGAGGATTATGTGAGGCAGTCCATGTAATGTGTTTAGCGCAGTGCCTGGTAGGATAAGCACGCCATAAGCATGACCTTTTGTTGCTTTAAGCAGGGATGGCTGGATCAGGTGAGCGGGTTAGAATGGCCCCCTGTGCCCCTGCTGGAGAACGGGTTGGAGGGTTGGGGTGGGGAGGCTGGGTCAGGGAGTCTTTCCTGTCTGTTGTCGGGTTACATAGTGGGGGAGGCTGAGGTCACACATGCAGTTAGCGGCCAAAGCCTGTAGGGCCGGTGCCTCTGCCTCCCCCTCTCCCTTCCGGCCCCAGCCCGTGCCCCTCCCCTCTGCGCACCTCCACCAGCCAACACGGGCAGCTTCCCCTTTCAGGTGCCAGAGCAAGGGGCCCGCTTATCTCCTGGCTTCTGTATTCCAGGGGCCATCTAGGGAGAGGGAGGTCTGGGTCCCTGTTCCCCTGGGCCACTGGCTCTGGAGCCACCAAGTCCCTCGTCCTCAGGGGCAGGAGCTTCAGGTTTCCAGTCACCTCACAGAGGAGCGAGCCTGGCTGCCTCCTCTACCCTCCCCCGGCAGGGCCGGTGCTGGCCCTCGGCCCCTCAGCGTGGGGTGAGCGTTGGTGACTCTGGTTCTGTCCACTCCTGCTGCTTGTGACTCTGTGGTCAGCCCTGTGTACCCCCACCCTCCTGCGGTCAGCCCCGTCTCTTCCTGTTTCTGTCTCACAGCGTTCAGAGGGCCCTGCTCCCCACGGGGCAGTCCTCAGCGTACCTCAGGCCTCCCCCTGGCCCCTTGCGGTGGGGGGGTGCTGCGGGGTCCCCAGCCCCCGTAGGGTGTGTCTGTGCCTGAGGGGGAGGGGCGGGGGCCAGGCCCAGCCCTGTGGTCCTGGTGGGGCCTGTGGGGTGAGGGATTGGGAGAGCAGGGAAGGCGGGTTGGGCAAGGACTGCGGAGCGCCCGGGTCAGGAGCTCTGCCTCGAGTTAGGCAGCCCAGTGGGATCAGATGGGAGTTAGGGGTGGGCCTGGCCGCAGAGGGGGGAGGGCAGGAGGCAGGCCGACGGGATGGAGGGGATGGTGCACCAGAAACATGGCAAACCAGGAGGGAGTTGGGGGGAAGGGGAGGAGAGGTCCTGAGTGACCGATTTGGGGATGTGAGTACTGGTGGGGCCGGAGGGGGCTCGTATGGGGGAGACCAGACCATTTCACTTTGAGCTTCATCTGTTTGTGACAGAAGTACTGCAGCCCTTCCCACCTCATCCCACCCCTCGCTCCCTACCTGAGCGTCTTCTGAGGTGGCACTTGGGTATGACGGGGGCACTGGGTGAGGTTTGGGGTGGTGGTGGGTGAGGGTCAGGGCTAGGGTGGGGTCAGATGCTGTCTGGAGGACAAACCGTGGGGACCCTGGCATCTCATGTTTAGGAGTGGGCCTCAGTCCGTTCCCACCTGTGCTGCTGGCCTCCGAGTGCTGGGGAGGGAGACCTCATTTCACTGGCTATGGCTTAGCCCCTTGGGAGGATGGGGTTTGGGGTCTCACTCTGCAGTCCAGATGGCCCAGGAAATCAGCAGTGTCACTTACAATAGCTCCTTTAGTAATCCATGCATGTTATATTTAAAGTCATAAAGCTACCTTACAGTCATGGTTTGGGGGAACAAACTGAAACAAACTCAGTTCTAATGACTTAAAATACATTTACTATTTTTTCTTCTAATTATAAAAGTGATACACAATTGTAAAAACTTCAAACCATACAGATGTGAAGGTTATAGAAAGTGAAAGTCTTTCATGATCAGATCGGAGTTAGGGTTGGGTGTGAAACTAGGGTAGGGGATGTCCACTGTCCTTAGGCTTTAATGTCCCTTAGTAATTAATAAAACTGTGGTTTAGTGTTTTATTAGGGTGATGCTGATAGGGCTGCTACAAGAAGGCTGTTAAAATGCCCTGCCTCCCACCAGGTCCTCTGTGTGGGTGTGCATGTTGTGCACCGCCAGAGAGTACCTGTTTGCGGGGGGATGTGAGAGTGGGGAGAGGCAGGACTGAAACCCAGCTTGTCCTCTTCTTGCTGAGCTGCATGCCCTGGTGTGGGGCTCCTGGAAGAGGAGGTATCTTTTTCTAATTTGCTTAAAGGCCCTGCATGGGTTGGAATTAGCTCTTCTCCCCTCTGTCCGTCCACCCTGTCCCCACCGCGGAAGGGGAGCTGGTGAGTTCGGTGTGGGATGAGGCATGTGTGGTGCCTGGGCACTCTAGGAGGGGGTCCAGGACACAGTGGTGTGTCCGGTCTGGAGCTCTGCAGGGCGACATGGCTGGAGGTGGGGTGTGGTAGTCATTGGTGTCTGGGGTAACTGAGGGGGTCTAGACTAGAGCCTGGCTATCAGCCCAGCACCCAGGGCCCCCTGGTCAGGAACAGGAAGTGACCACCTCGCAGTGGAGGAGTGAGCGGGAGACAAGCAAATCTGGTTGTGGTAACAGGTAACCCTAACCCGAACCCTAACCCTAACCCCAACCCACGGTTAGGTCATGGTTATCTGGGTACCAGGCTCTATGAGGCAGGGACCGACAGCTCTGCTTTGCAGAGGGGGAAACTGAGGCTCAGAATGTGATGTGACTTGCCAGGTCTTCAGACAAGAAGTGGTGGAGCCAGAACTGGAATCCAGACTTGCTTTGCATCCTGGGTGGGAAGGGGGCTCAGGCCTGGAGCCCAGGGACTTGCCGACAGGCCCCCAGCTCTGTAGTAGGTAGCTGAGGTAGTTCTTCATTCACCCAGGCCCTGGGGCCCCGCCTGGGTCCTCTCTGCCCTGAAGGGCCGCTCCCTGTCAGGCCCCAGCACTCCAGAAGACAGGCATCACCACAGAAAGGATAGGGCAGGAATCTCCTGGTGCCAGGGAGTGGTACAGGGCAGAGATACGGGGCTGGGGAGGGGCAGGAAACCCCAGTGTGCCTTCTTGGGACCAGTATGCAGTGAGTGCCAGTCCCTGAGAGACAGCAGACAGGCTTCCTGGCCCGGAGTCAGTCAGCTGCCCACCCGAGGGCTGCACCTGCTGCTGCCTTGCCTGGTGGGGCTGGAGGGAGCTGGCTTGTGCCCGTGGCGGGGGTGGGGGGGTACTTCTGCACCCTCTGGTCTGGGAACCCAACCCCCACCTAGTTCCTCATATCTACGGGAAGTATCTCTAAGGCTCCTTGCCTGAGTTAGCGGAGTCCTGAGAAGGCCCAGGAGAGTGGCCATCGCGGTGGCCCTGCCCAGAGGTATCACCTGGTGGTTGGGCCGGGGGACAGGGCAGGCGTGTTGAGCGTCATGGGGCCCTGGGGCCGTGCGTTGTACACAGTTGAATTGCTGTGTGTGGTGGGGAGGGGCAGATCTGCTGTGTGGTTATCGGGTGGGGTGGGAGGTGTGTGTGGCCCTGGGAGGCGTGTGGCCCTTGAGGTAGCCTGAGGGGTGTGTGTGTGGTACCTGTGGGGTGTGGCTTGCAGACCCAGACCCGGCCGAAGCAGGCTGTGTGTGTTTTTGGTTCCTGTGTGGGGAGCTCCAAGGGGTTTCTTGAGGTCTGGACACTGGGCTGCCTGCCCAGCCTGCCAATGCTGGGACACCTAGGGCCTGCGGGCACGGGTGGGCTGTGCAGGGGATGGGGCTGGACAAGCTGAGGCCCGGGGTCTGGATTCCTGGGCCTGCCTTCCTCCCTTCCTGCTCCCTGCAGGGCTGGGTCTTTCCCTGAACCCAGAGCAGGGCTCTGTGCAGAGGGGGTGCCGGGGATGCAATCAGGAGAAGAGGCCTGGCCAAGAGGGCCCCAGAGTTGGATGTGGAAGGGGTTAGGACCTTTAAGGCTGCCTGACCCAGGGCTGACTCACTCATGCAAATCACAATGCAGAGGAGGCCCCTGGGAAGCCTTAAGAGAGCGCCACACCCACATAGGCCAGCAGGCTCTGCAGGCGACTGGGGCCAGTCCCCAAACCTCTCCAAGTATCTTCTGTTCCTGCCCCACCAACATCTCCATCTCCAGATTCTCCAGATCCGTTTCTGTCCCTGGGCCTTGCACACTCAGTCCCCTTTGCCTGGAATGGCTTCCTTCCTTTCTCCCACTTACCCTCCAAGGCCCAGGTCAGAAGTCCCCTCTGGAGACCTCCCTGACTCTACCACAGGCTCTCACCTGCTCTGCAGGCTCCTGTAGGCTCAGCAAGTGACCTAGGTAAGTTTCCACCCACACGGCCTCCATGAAAGGGAGCAAGAATCCCAGGGGATGAGATGAAGGTGGAAGTCTAGCAGGGTCTGGGCACACGGTGGCCAAACAGTGGGCCCTTAGGAAATGAAGGACACTGGAGCATGCCTGTCCTTGGCGAAGGCTCTGGGTCATCTTGTTGTCGGCAAGCTTCCTGTCCAGCTGGTGAAACTGGTGTCACTAGTCAGTAGTGGGTAAGACTGTCACGAGGGAGTTGCTGAGCTAGGACAGAGAAGAGGTGATTAGATTTAAACTGTGCCTAGGGGTTGAAATGGTAGTCAGAGGACAGAAGGGCAAAAGTTTCGGCTGCAGCAAGAGGACTGGACTCAAGCCAGACCTGAAGAAGGACTGGCTGGCGAGGATTAGAGATTCTAGATGGCCCGTACTCACCTCTGGGCTGAGACTGAGTGCCCCATGAGCCCAGCTAGGTCCTGGGCTCCACCGTGGGGGGCAGGGGGCACAAGAAGGGGTACAGACTGTAAGGGTACCCCAAGCTATATTGGGAGTTGGGGGTAAGTGGCCCCCAACAAACGGAGCAACCAGAGAGCGAGTAGGAGCAGTGCTGAGCTGCATGGCTCAGCCCAGGAGCCTGAGGGGGCAGTCAGGGGGGACTTTCTGTAGGAGGCAGCCTGGAGCCAGTACCTGAAGGTGGGAGGGTGTGGTTTATTCACTCATTGTCAGCAGACAATTTCGAGGGCTCCCCGTTTGCCAGGCTGGCGCCTGGTGTAAGAAATGACATGGAGGAAGTCGTGGATGGGGCCGGCCCATCCTGGCTGGGGCTTGGGGTATGTCACTGACAACTTAGGCAAGTCACTTCCTCCCTGTGGGTGTTCGTTTCTTCATCTACAAATATCAGGGCTGCACCAAGTTGAATGATGGGCTGAGCGGCACTTGAGGGCACTGGGCACTGTGGAAAGGTTTTGAGCAGGGGTGGGACCGAGGCTGGCAAGCAGAGGGATGCTGGGTGGAGATGGGAGAAGCAGAGGCGGGGGGGATGGGGGTGCTGAAGCCCAATTGGGCCCTGGGAATGGGGGAGGAGGGGCAGTCATGGCTGTGCCGTTGCAATAGGATGACATTCCCTTCCGCTAGGTCCCTGCCTCCCTGAGGGTGAGGACTCTGATGTATCATGGCAGCTGAGGGGCTTAAACCCCCAAACCAGGACTGGGCTTAGGGTAGGGCAAGTGAGGTGCTCACCTCTGGTGCAGAATTTTAAGAGGCTGTCAAAAAGCTCAGTAATCAAGGTCTATACTATTTTAATGCCATTTAAAAAAAAATCAAAATTAATGCAGAAATCTATGATGAACAAAATATAAAACACCAAAATTTTCAATAAAGAGAGAACCAGTATTTCCTATTCTTTCTTTGCCTCAGGCTGTAGTCTGACTTGGCAGAGCACTGCTCTGGACTTGTTTTTCAGGGAGCTGCCTCCTTCGGGAAGCCTTCCCTGACTCCATCCTGGTGAGGGCCCCCTGGGCTGTTTTCGCTGCCTGGTGGTGTCCAATCCCTTCCCGCCTGAGGTTCCTGAAGCCAGTCCAGGTCTGAGGTCTGGTTCATGCTTCTAGTGTCTTCCTTGCACAGGGCTGTCCCAAAGGGGTGTCAGTGCTTAGTCCCCTTGTCTCTGACCTTGGCCAGAGACATTAGTGCTGGAGTAGGAACTTGAGAGAGGCCCAGTAGGGGGCCGGGCTCTTCTCAGGGAGAGTAGTTTCCTGTTTCCCAGACCTGGACATTCCTGTAGGGTGGTTGGGACCATCACCGATCGATCTGGGTTAAACCCTGAGCGTGGTGCCTGGCCTATAGCAGGGGCTCAGTTTATATTTTGAGGGGTTAAGAGTTGAGTACCACGCTGTCCTGTAGGAATAGAGTGCAGTCCACAAATGCAATATAAACTTTCCAGTAGTCACATTAAAAATAAACAGGCAAAATTAATTTTAGTAATATATTTTATCCAAATATCCACAATATTACCCTTTTTTTTTTTTTTTTTTTTTTTGAGACAGAGTCTGGCTCTGTTGCCCGGGCTAGAGTGCTATGGCGTCAGCCTAGCTCACAGCAACCTCAAACTCCTGGGCTCAGGTGATCCTCCTGCCTCAGCCTCCCGAGTAGCTGGGACTACAGGTGTGCACCACCACGCCCAGCTAATTTTTTTTCTTTTCTATTTTTAGTTGCCTGGCTAATTTCTTTCTACTTTTAGTAGATATGGGATCTCACTCTTGCTGAGGCTGGTCTTGAACTCACAGCCTCAAGCGATCCTCCGGCCTCAGCCTCCTGAGTGCTAGGGATTACAGGCATGAGCCACCACGCCCAGCCAATATTACCATTTTATCATGTAATCAATAAGAAAAATTATTGAGATATTTTGTATTCTTTTTTGTACTAAGTCTTCAAAGTCCAGTGTGTTCAGAAGTCACACCTCATTCTGGGGTCCGCATCTCAAGTGGTCAGTGGCCATATGAGGCTATTGCTGGCTGCTGTGTCAGACAACATGGGACTAGACTGTACTGCAACTGCCCCTTCCAAGCTGTGTGACTTTTTAACCCCCTTGTGCCTCAGTTTCTTTATCTTAAAATAGGGATAACAGTCACATGGACCTCATAGGGCTGCTGTGCGGCTTAAATGAGTTAGTATATAAAGTGCTTAGGTGCCTGGCATACAGTAGGCACTATTGATGTGGCCTCATCTTGTTTTAAATTGTCATTGGAGTAGCACCGCCATTTTTACCAATACTTTCACTCGAAGTACTTACTAATTACTTAAAATGCGTTTTTAAATACTCATTTTTAAATTATATACCTGTTTTAACCCTATTTTAAGCAATGATAGTTCTGCAGTCTACTTAAGATAAATATGTAACTAATAAAATGTAAAATGGTTATGAATACCTGATGGAGCCATTATGCAGAGCATAGTGGTGTCCGGGTTAACCCTACGCTAGTGGCACGAGACCTGACTTTGCTCCAGGCCCTGGGGTGTAGGAGGGTAGGGCCGGTGCATTCCACACCCCAGCCCCTAGCCCCACAGAGCCCTGGCCATCTGTGCAGAGCAGCAGGGGTGGTGGCCTGCCCTCAGGGATGTCCCATTCTTTATCCTTCTGCCTGGAAACACCCTCTTTTGGCCCATTTTCCTCAACCCTCCCCACATGTTTAGGGACTAGGCCCTTGGGGTCTCATGCCCCTGACTCACTTGCCCCACCTGTGCCCTCAGCCTGCTCCGTGGTCCCTAAGCTCAGTGGAGAGGGTACTGTGCCCCTGGGTCTCCCAGGGTCTCCCACCTCTCCTGACACTTGTGTTGGGGAGACCACCTGCAGATGACACTGTATCTGCCCCTTCCTCTCTGCCCTCCCTGGCAGTCCCTGCCACCGCTGCCCCTGCTCACCTCCCAGCCACCTCCCCACCTGGGGAGGCCAGAGAGCGGCAGCCCTGCCTCCCCGTTACCTGTGCGGCCCCCATGCCGGGCAGGCCTGTTGTCTGCCTTCCTCCCCCCTGCTGGAAGCCCTCCTCTGGTCTGAGCTCCACCACCGGCTTCCATGAGGTTCCCTGACCCCTCCCCTCTTCCTTCTCTTTCCCCTTCCTTCCCTTTCTTTTCCCCCTCCCTCTGCCCTTCCCCTCCTGCCTCCTCCTCCTGGTATCCTGGGTGCTCAAAGCAGACTTGCCTCATGGACTTTCTCCTCCATCCCTGTCCTTGCAGCTCCCGGCTCAGGCTGAGATGAGGAGCTGTTCAGAGTAGCTGCCGTCTCTGGGAGACCCGGGCGTCCTTGGTGGCCCAGGAGGTGAGTCAGGAGGTGGGAAGGTGGGAATGGGGCGTGGCGTGGCAGGCTAGACCCCCACATTGAGGTCAGGGGAGGCTCAGGGGAGGCTTGATGGGGCCAAGACCTGATGTCGCCTTTCCCATTTTGAGAACTGAGGTTGGGAGGCAGAGGGTGAGCCCAGAGCTTGCTAAGAGCTTCCCAGCGGGCTTTGAGGGGGACAGGGCAGGGGCTGGCAGGCTGGATTGGGGGGTCGGGTGTATGTGTCTGCTTATTGGATTCCCCACCTTGCCTGGTGAGTTTTGTTCTCTTTCTCATTCCCAGGCTCTAGTCATGATTATCACATTCTCTTTTAAGTTGTATTTATTTATTTGGAAAATAGTACAAGTTTAAAAAGATACAGAAGGTGTAGTGTCTCCTGTCTTCCCAGCTGCCAATTCTCCTCCCCAAAGGCAGTTTCTTATATCCGTTCAGAGTTTCTGCATACATCTTTGCATGTACACAGTATATGTATATTTTTTCTTTTTCTTTAACCCAGTTGTTTACATAACACTGTTCTGTACCTTGTTTTTCCACTTAACAATAAATCTTTAATATGATTTTATATGAGCTTTGGAATCTGTCTAAACAAATTCCAGTTGGTAATTTTAGGTGGGATTATGTTAAAGTTCTAGCTTAACCCGGGAAGAACTGATGTCTTTATAATGTTGAGACCGATCATATCAGAGAACATTGAGTGTATTTCTGTTTATGTCTTCCTTTGTGTCCTTTGAGTAGCCTTTTAAAATTATTATTATTATTTACATTCACATAGTTAAAAATTTAGGTGATAGAAAAGGATGTAGCATGAAAGGTTTCCCTCCCTGTGGGAAGTGGATTTTGAGGTTCAGGGCTCCTTCCAGGATCCAGAGAGGGGCCCGAGCAACATGCACACATGGTTGTGTGTTTTTGTGAATGTTTCCCAAAAGTAAGATATTCATATATTCTTTTTCTTAAAAAAAGGCATCCAAATTGTGTAAGCTTCAGGCCCCATGAACTCTGGATCTGCCTCTGTCCCCTCAGTTTTCCTCCTCAGAGGAAACTGGCAACTGCTGTCCGCTTCCCCCTGTGTCTTTTCTGAGATACTTTATGCCTTTGCCACTAGATGCGCACTGCTCCACGGTCTCCTTTGTTGTTGTTGTTTTTTTTGGTGGTGGTGATTGTTTTTTGAGACAGGGTCTTGCTCTGTTGCTCCCAGCTAGAGTACAGTGGTGTCATCATAGCTCACAGCAACCTCAAACTCCTGGGCTCAAGCAATCCTCCTGCCTCAGCCTCCTGAGTAGCTGGGACTACAGGCATGTGCCACCAGGCCCGGCTAATTTTTCTGTTTTTTGTAGCGAAGGGGTCTTGTTCAAGCTAGTCTCAAACTCCTGACCTCAGCAATCCTCCCTCCTTGGCTTGCCAGAGTACTAGGATTACAGGTGTGAGCCACTGTGCGTGCTCCCTTTGTTTTTTGTTTTTTGGGTTTTTCTTTAATTAAACATTTTTTTTTTTTTTGTAGAGACAGGATCTTGCTGTGTTGCTTGGGCTGGTCTTGACCTCCTAGCCTCAAGAGATCCTGCCTTGATCTCCCAAATTGCAGGGATTACAGGCATGAGCCACTGACCCCTTCCTTTTGTTTTGTTTTGTTTTGTTTTACAAAAAGGCAGAATGTTACACAAACTGTTGTGTACTTTTCTTTACTCATTTAACAGAATATCTTGGTGGCCGTCCCATGCTAATATGTAAGGTGTTTCCTCATTTTCCATGGCCACTTAGAACTCTATTGTGTGACTACACCATAATTTAGTTAATCATTCTCCAGTTAATGGGCATTTTGGTTATTTCCAATCTTTTGTTCTTATATGTAAAGGCTGCTGCCAAACAACCTTAACTATATATGCGTCATTTTGGGCGTATGCTAATAAAAGCGCAGGATAAATGGTTAAGGGTGGCCGGGTCACAAGACTGCATCTCTTGGGGTTTTCGTAGTTAGTGTGGCATTGCCTTCCCTAGAGGGCCGGGGAGGGGAATGTCCCCCTCCATTACCAATGCCCTGTATTTTCAGACTTTTGCTCTTTGACAGTCCGATAGGTAGGAAAGTAGTATTCCAGTATATTTTACATTTGTATTTCTTAGCGTGGAATGTTAAGTTCATTTTCATATGTTTAAGAGCCATTTCGGTTTTCCTTTCTGTGAATTTCTCTGTTCGTATTCTTTGTCCATTTTTTTCTGTTAGGTTATTGATCTGTTTTTTATTTCTGGGTGCTTGTCAACTTTCAGGAAGATGAGCCCTTTGTTTGGAATATGAGTGGCTGTGATCCCCTAGTTTATCATTTATCTCTTAGCTTTTTTTTTTTTTTTTTGAGACAAGGTCTTGCTCTATCGCCCAGGCTGGTGTGCAGTGGCCTTATCAGGCCTTATCGAGGCTATAGCCTCGAACTCCCAGCCTCAAGTGATCCCCCTGCTTCAGCCTCCCAAAGTGCTGGGATTACAGGCGTGAGCCACTGTGCCACGCCTATCTCTTAGCTTTGCTTATGATTCTTTTTACCATGCAGAAATGCTTGATTTTTATAGAGTTGAATATTTCAGTCTTTTTTCTATACTTTCTGGGTTTGTATCATTTCCAAAAGGCTTTTACCTCTCTGAGATGATTTCTAAAAATCCTTTCATGGTTTTATTTTTTATACTGAAATCTTTGATCTATTGTGTTGTAAGGTGTGAGGTAGGGGTCCACCTTAGTTTTTTTTTTATTTCTTCAGAGCTGTCTAACAACTTCATAATGCATTTTTTCCCCACTAGTTTGAGATGCTACTTTTTTTTTTTTTTTGAGACAGAGTCTCACTCTTTGTTGCCCTGGCTAGAGTGCTGTGGCATCAGCCTAGCTCACAGCAACCTCAAACTCCTGGGTTCAAGCAAACCTTCTGCCTCAGCCTCCCAAGTAGCTGGGACTACAGGCATGTACCACCATGCCCGGCTAATTTTTTCTATATGTATTTTTAGTTGTCCAGATAATTTGTTTCTATTTTTTTAGTAGAGACAGGATCTCGCTCTTGCTCAGGCTGGTCTCAAACTCCTAACCTCGAGTGATCCTCCTGCCTCGGCCTCTCAGAGTGCTAGGATTACAGGCATGAGCCACCGCGCCCAGCTGAGATGCTACTTTTATTATACATAAAATTCTGATATGTATTTGGGTCTACTTTTGAACTTTCTGTTCTGTTTAATTGATCTATCCACTTGCTGGTACCATATACTGTTTTAATTATCATGGCTTTACAATATATTTTAAAATGCAGTGAGGCCAATTCCTACTCTTTATTCTCCTCCCCACCCCCTGCTTCCAGAATTTTCCTGGCTTTTCCTGTTTGTTTATTTTTCCACATAAACTTTCAAATCAGCTTGTCAAAAAAACCGTTCTGTGTGTATATTTAATAGGATTGTATCTTATGGCATAGGTGTAAACCAAAAAAAATAAAAAATAAAAAAAACCCCTAAGATTGTATATATTTATTTATGAATTAACTTAGAATGAATATCTTTATGATGTCTTCTCTCCAGAACTTACTATGCCTTCCCATTTGTCCAGGTCCTCTTTTTGTCCCTAACACTCCAAGTTTTTCTTCATATGATCTTATATATTTCCTATGAAGTTTATTCTTGGTATTTTATACTTTGTGATGCTATTATAAATGGGGTCTTTCATCCTGGTTTCTACGTGGCTCTTGTTTATAAATGTTGATTTGTGTTATACTAATTTTGAACCCAACTATCTTACTAAATTCTTTTAATGGTTGTAACAGTTGCTCAGTTGAGCTTCTGTGCTTTCTTTTTTTTTTTTTTGAGACAGAGTCTCACTCTGTAGCCCCGGCTAGAGTGCCATGGCATCAACCTAGCTCACAGCAACCTTAAACTCCTGGGCTCAAGCAATACTTCTGCCTCAGCCTCCCAGGTAGCTGGGACCACAGGCATGCGCCACCATGCCCGGCTAATTTTTTCTATATATTTTTAGTTGTCCAGCTAATTTCTTTTTATTTTTTAGTAGGGGTCTCGCTCTTGCTCAGGCTGGTCTTGAACTCCGCCTCGGGCTCCCAGAGTGCTAGGATTACAGGCGTGAGCCACCACGCCCGGCCTGGGCTTTCCAATTCAAAACTCACATTATTGACAACTGATGGATAGTTTATCTCTTCCTTTCCAACTTTTGTACCTCCTGTTTATTTTTGTTTAGGATTTTCAGAGCAATGTGAATAATAATAATAGTGAAATGGATATCTCTGTTTCATTTCTAACTTTAATGGGAATTTTTCTATTATTTTTCCATTAAACAGGGTGTTGGTTTTTTAAGGAAGTATCCATGTATTTCCACTTTAGTAAGATTTTCATTTGTGTAAGTAAGCTGGGTATTGGGTTTTATCATATGCCCTTTAGTGTCTGTGAAGATGATCAGATGACTCTCCTCTTTGATTTGTTAATCACCTTCTCTTCTGGTCACTTTCTCTTCACATCGTCTCTTGACTCCCAACAGGCCAGTAGCTCGTGAGTACAGGAATGGAACCTGAGACCCCACTGCCCAGTGCAAGGGTATTTTGAAAGAACAAATGAATGGCCTTACCCTGCCTTGGCAGTAGGAAGGGTTGTTCACTTCCAAGGCCAGGACCCCAGAGGCTGTGTGACGCTGGCCTCACTCACCTCCAGGAGCATTTTGCTTCCTCCGGGGGCCGGAGGTGGGGTGAGGTGAGGCTCAGCTCCTAGACTGGGCAGCAGAGGGACCAGTAGTGGTGTCCTTCAGTCCCATCCGTACTCACTAAACCTCTGGGCCTGGCCCTCAGCTAGGAATTGGTGCTTCAGAGGGAATTGGGCCCTGGCCTAGGTCTTGCAGAGGGCAGTGGGGAAGAGGGGGTGCCAGACACAGCACTGATTATGCCACTGGCCAGTCTTGCAGCAGTGGCCGAGGCTGTGTATGGGGGTATGGGGTGTTATCAACGCCAGGCGTTATGGTGGATTGCCTAGAAAAGGAGAGGTGAGCTGGATGCTAGGAGGCCACAGGGCAGGGTGGGGCAGGGCAAGGCAGTTTCAGGCAGAGAGAAAAGCCCACATGTTCAGAGATGAGCTGGCAGTACCTGGCCTTGCCCGGCATATGGAACACAGGGGAGGAAGCTCAAGGACAGAACTTGAATCCACGCATGAGAGCCATGAAGGATGCCGATCAGGTGATCAGGGGACCACTCCTGGGCAGCCATGCCTCTGACCTGTGCTCATCTGTCTATTCCAGGTCTGGACGGAGCCCTGCCAGTCCGGCCTCTGCTTGCGGGAACCATGACAGAGGCCGGGGATGCTGCACTGTCAGTGGCCGAGTGGCTGCGGGCGCTGCACCTGGAGCAGTACACCGGGCTCTTTGAGCAGCATGGGCTGGTGTGGGCCACTGAGTGCCAGGGCCTCAGTGATACCCGCCTGGTGGACATGGGCATGCTTCTCCCCGGCCACCGCCGCCGAATCCTGGCTGGCTTGCTCCGGGCCCATACCCCTCCAACCCCGGCACCCCGCCCTGCCCCACGCCCTGTGCCCATGAAGCGCCATGTCTTCCGCTCACCGCCTGCGCCTGCCTCTCCACCCGAGCCGCTGCCTGCTGCTGGAGAGGATGAGGGGCCACCCACTGCCCCGCCCATCCCACCCCGGAGGAGCTGCCTTCCGCCCACCTGCTTTGCCGCCTCGTCCACAGCTGCCCCAGAGCCTGTGCTACCCCCGCTGCCCGCCAAGCGGCATTTGGCAGAGCCAAGCATTCCCCCTGTGCCTCCCCGCACTGGACCCCCCCGCCTGCTGGTGAGGTGAGTAGATGCCACTCAGGGTGGGAGGCACGTGGCAGGGGATCCCAGAGGGTGCACGGGGAGTTTGTGGCCTTGAGTGCTGGGGTAAGAAAGAGGCTTCAGGCGGAAGGAGCAGCGTGCACAAAGCTTGGAGGAGGGAAGCACTGTCTGGGCACTCTCGGCGACCGTGCGACTGGACTGTTGGGCAGGTGCAGGTGAGGCCGGGGGAGGGTGCTGGTGGGACATGCTGTGCACGCCAGGCTCGGGGGCCAGGGAAGTTTTAGGCAAAAGAATCTAAGTGCAGGAAGGATGACTGGCTGCTGGTGAGGCTGATGAGGCCACAGGGCCAGGTGAGGCCCCACTCAGGCTGCGCTAACAAGCCTGGAGGGGAGTAGGCAGATTAGAGCCAGGTGTGGGCCCTAGATGGACAGGATGGGGACCACCTGGCGAGGGGGGTGCACCATGAAGGCCTCTAGGTTTCTGTCTTGTGTGGCTGGGTGGACAACGGCGCCCTCACTGACCCAGGGACAGGAGTGAGTTTGGGAGGAAGCCTGAAGCTCAGGTTAGGACTGGCAGGTGTGAGACACTGTGGGAGGATGGGGTACATGCTGGCACCAGGAGGCAACACGTGGAGGAAATGGAACGCCTAGGACAGTGGCTCTCGGGGTGGGGCGCAGGAACTGTCCAGTCCCTGGTGCCTGTGTTCCCTCACACTCTGTCCCCGTCCCACTGCTACATGTCACCAAAATCTTGGGACATTTCTCAGGCCTCGTCCTATTCACCCTCTTTCTTCCTCAGAACTGTTTTCTCCACTCTGTAGCTCCTGGTACCCCTTGTTTTCTTGAGTTTCCTCCTACTTCTGTGGCTGTTCCATTTTAATCTCCTTCACATGTGCCCTCCCTTCCTGCCCTTTTCGGGGGTGGGACAGCCACGAGGGATCATCCCTAGACAGGATGAGATGTGTGTTCAGGGATTTATTAGAGCACTTGGGCCAAGTCAGGCTAATCTTGGAAGGCCTCTTGGAGGAGGAAGGGATGTACAGAGAGAGGTCTCGTGGTCCCTGTCATTGCTGGATTTTTTGCTTACGTGATGTCGCTGATCCCTGCAGCAAGCCTTCTGGGAGGTTTCAAGCATGGAAACTAAGGCTGAGAGCAGGGATTGGGCACTGGTTGGATCAATGCCAAGTAAATACTCGGGGTGGGCGGCCCTGTGTGTGAAGGGTCTGGGAAGTTCTCTCCACCCAGGGAGAGGCCACCCAGGGGCCTTGAAGGCCAAGCCAGGGCTGTGGTGTTTTGAGGTTTGATTGGTGGAAGCACAAAAAGGGTTCGCGCCCTTCCTGGGTTCACAGGGTTGGGAGCAGGTACTGAGTGTCTTGCTGGAAGCTCAGTTTGGAGTTTCCTGGTGCCAGTGTGCCCTCTAGTGGCCATTCTGCAGGCAGGAATAATTCCTATTTGCTTTGAACCCCATCATCTGGCCGGGGCGGGGGCGGGGGCGGGGGCTGGGGCTGGGCGAGGAGGGAGGAGACAGACTGTCTTGTCGGTCTCTCTGTCTCTGGGGGTTGGGAGTGGGTGAACAAGGGGAGGAGGCAGGGCCCTGTCCTTAGGGATCTCACAAAGGCTGAGGAGGCCAAACCCCAGTGGGGTAGTAGAGGCCTAGATTCCTGTTCATGAAGCAGGACAGCTGGGTCAGGCCCAGCTAGCCGTGTGACTCTGATGACGAGCTGCCCCTCTGGGCCTGTCTCCCCATCAGGTGCCCTCCACGGTCTTCCACAGCCTTCTGTGGCCCTCCTGGCACTGATACCCAAGTTCAGATTGGTCAGGTGAGAGTCCTGTCCACAGCCCTGGGCCCCAGAGTGCCGGCCCCTACTCTCAGAGCTTAAGTCTGAACGTAGTTACTTAGCCAGCCTCTGGGGGAGGCCAGGCCCCCATGGTCAGGAGTCTGGCCCTTGCAGTTAGAGGACCCACAGTCCATTCTGTGCTGAGAGGATTGGTAGAAAATTATTTCCTGCAACTTGGGACTATTCTCTGGGGCAGAGTAGGGTTAGGGCTGGGCTGCCAAGCCTGGCTTCCCATGTCCTGGGGTCTTTAACATTTGGAGTCGTGGGCATCTGCACTCCTTGGCTCACATGGTGTACAAAGTCTTCAAAGCCCTGTGGTAGAAAAACTCACAGCAGATGGGGCCTCATGTCAGTGTAGTGACCAGGGCAGGGGCCAACATGGAGCCTGACTGGCCATCCTGTCCCCTCTTGGCCCCTTCCCATGGCTCCCTGAGGCTCCATGGTGCATGGCGGAACACTGCTTCTGCCTGCCCCTGCCCCCCTTGCAGGGGTCCCACCACAGTGGCTCATGACATGCCTTCCTACACCAGCTCACAACCTAGGGCCTTTCACACAAGATCATGTGGTGACTGAGGCCTATCCCCAGGATCCCCAGTGGAATTTGGGGATCGTTGTGTGTGCACGTGTATACTCTCGGGGTCTTGACTCAGTGTGAGGGCATGCCTGGGCCAGTTTGTGTGTGTGCAGCCATGGGCAGGGTGTGTGGATGGTTGTCTAAGCTGTCAGGGTAGTAGTGCATCTGAGTATTTACACATTCACACAGGTTCTGAGGATGACGATGCATGATCCTAAGATGTAAAAGATGTAGGGATTTGTGCAGTTTCAGTGGTGACGTGAAGTGGTGTGTGTGTGTGAGTTCACTGGGACATGTGTGCACACGTACATGTGCTCATGTGTACTGCCGTGGTGGGCACCCCAACAGTGTGTGAGCACATTTGTGAGTATGCATACGCTGTTTGGGTAGTGGATTGACATGTGTGTTATTTGGGTACTGTCAGGTGTAAGCCAGCATGTGCACATGTGTGTACATGTGCTGCCAAGAGTGTGCACTTGAATGCACTAGAATGTCAGTTCCACTAGAGCCAGGAGCTTTGCTGGTTTTGTTTACTGCCAAATCCCCAACATCTGGAATAGTGCTGGGGACCTAATAGGCCTCCGGTGAGTATTCATCGTATAGGTGAACTGATGCTGCGGGAGTGTGTGTACTGCCGGTGCTGAGCTTGGGCTGCATGTAAGGTATATGTTAACATGCGTATGACACACTGGGCCATAGGGTTAAAGGGCCCTGAGCTCACCCCGCCAAATCCCTTTCCCGATCCCACTACCCAACCCTTGTGACCCCAGATGTCTTGGGAAGGGAGAGGCCTTCAGAGGAGGCAGGTGGGAACAATGAGGCCAAGGCAGGAGCCTAGGCTACAGACCAAGCTGTCAGCAAATCAGAAAAGAAGCAAGGCTAGGGTTGTCTCCTCCCTGCCCTGGCAAGGCCCAGGGCTCTCAGAACCAGGCTCACCATTCTGCCCGGCCTGGGGGACCCCACTCCACCCCTAGAGTCCTCAACCTCTTCCGTATGTAAGCCTGTGGTAGGGAACTTGCTGAGGAATCCAGAGATGCTGAGAAACTTGCCCGAAGTCTCCCAGCCCAGCAGAGGGAGGCCAGTGTTCAGACCCTGCCTCCTGGCCTCGGGCCAGGCCTGCCCAGCTACATGTGTCATTGACGTGAGCCCTTTGAACTTGCTTCTCTCAGAGTGGGTGAGGGGTCATTTGTGATCTGGGGTTCCAGGGTCACTCCACAGGTCCCCTCCCAGCTTGCTCTGAGCCTCGGTTTCCTTCTCTGATACCCGGGTGCCTGGGAATCCCTCAGGAAAAGGGAGCATTTGCCCAGCGGGGGCAGCTGCCCAGCTGGAGGCACACTGCACGCTTCCTTCCTGTGCCCTTGACTGCCCTGCGGCCCAGCCAATCCCCGGTCTTCCTGAAGGCTGATCACTTGTTGCTGGGGCAGAACTTGCTCCCTTCAAAGAGCCTCTTTCCCAGCCTCTCTGGGCCTCACTGTGGCGGTGGGAAGGGGGCGAGGCCACCTCAGGGGCCAGCCAGGTCAGGGCTTCCTGGGTGTCCTCCCCATAAGGCCCCAGCAGACACTGCCGGCTGTCCCACCCCAGCTTGGAAGTGGGGTGCAGCCGGGAGGCGGGGAGGAAGCGTCAGCCCCGCGGGATTCTGGGTGACTTTTATTTCTCAGTCAGTGTTTTCAGGAAGTGTGTGTTGGCTGGGGCTGCAGGGGGCGGGGGAGGGGGCAGGAAGCCGCTGGAGCCAGAGCTGGGTGCAGACACACACACACACAACACTCACTCTCTCTCTCTCTCCAGGACAGATCACAGTCACACACCCGCACGCAGAGACGTGATTCACAAACACTCAGGGACCCAAATCACAGGCGCGCAGAGCCGTACCTGGGCCCAGACGCCTCCCAGAGAACGCGGCCTCAGACACACCCAGGGAGCAGGGTCCAGGTGGGACCCAGGCTCGCAGGGGCAGGCACAAAACAAACACTCCTGTGCACACCCTGAGCCTGCCTGGCCGGAGCCGGGAGTCCTTGGCCTCAGGACCCAGCAGGCGTCTGAGGGTGAGCGAGGGGCAGTGGGCCAGCCCTGGGGGGCTGTCGGGCATTTGGGAGGGAGGCTCCACCCGAGGGCCTGGGAGGGCAGGAGAGACAGGAGGGCATGTCTGTCTGCGTGTCTGTCTGTCACCACTTTCTGTGGTGCTCTCCTCCCCTTCTCCTTTGCTCTCAGGATTCTGTCTTCTTTCACTTTCTCCACTTCTCCTCTTTTCCCTCTGCCTTTTCCTTTCCTCCCTTTCTCTCCTCTCCCCCTCTCCCCTGGGCTTTCCAGGTCTCCAGCTCCCCGTGAACCTCTCTCCTGGGTCTGCAGGAGCCCACAGTGCCTGTTTTCTGGGCCTTGCTCAGACGGTGCCCCACAGGCTGCTCCGCTGTGGGTTCTCTGCCCTTCAGAGACCTGGTGCTGACCCCCAGCTCTGGCCTCTGCTCCCTGCACCCCTCTGGAGATTCCCTTGGGGAGGCTTAGGTTGGCTTATCTCACTGTCAAGTTCACGGGGGTTCTGAACCCCCCACCCCCAGTCCAGGGTGATAGGAGATGTGCAGAGGGCTGGCACTTAGTCAGCGTGGTTCCTACCTGTCCTCCCCAGGGCTGTGGTGTGGTGGGTGTCTGTGGAGCGTAGGGGCTGGTGTCCCCTCCCCGCAGTTGCCACGTATCCCTAATGAACTCAGTGACCCAGTGCTCAGCTCACTGTGGACAGAGAGGCCTCTAACCAGGTCCTGTCTGTGCACCTACCCGCTCTATTCCTGCTTGCCGCCCGTGGCTTATCTTTTCCATGGGGCCCAGCAGACACCCGCACCTGCTCCTCCTGCCTGGCCAGCCCTGGCTGGACAATGGAGAGGGACTCAGTACTTCTGTGAGCTCCCTGAGGGCTGAACTTCCTCCCCCTGCTGTCCTCAGGAGCCCGGGAAGCACTCAGAGCTGCCCTGGGAGACAGGGCCTCCGCCGGCTCCTGCCCAGGACAGCAGGGCTGGCCTGTTGGGAAGCTTGGCGTAGGCCTGGTGGTGAAGTGCCTTGGACAAACAGCCCCATAGGTTGTGTGAGCTTAGAGGAGGGAGCAGTTGGGTAGATTTCCTGGAGGAAGGGGTGTGTCCTGAGTACAATGAAATTAATGATCCTGCGTCATTAAATGAAAAAAAAAGAAAGAAAAAGCCCCCAACAGAATGCCTGGCACGTAGTGGGTGTTTAGCAAGTGGTAGCTGTTGTCCCAGGGAGAAGTGCTGAGAGCTGGGTGAGGCCTTGGTTGTGAGGGTGGGCTCCAGGTTTAGTTGGGTGCTACTGTACCGAGAGGAGGGGGAGCTGCTGACCTTCTCCAGTGACCAGGCTGCAAGGAGGATGGTGGTCATTCATTCGTTCAATGCACACTCGCCGAAGCCCCCTCTGTGCTGGGCACTGCAGGTGGCATGGAGAGGATTGGCTCTAGGGGCGTCCAGCGTGTGCAGAGGCTGAGAGGCAGGCTGCAGACATCCCATTCTAGCAAGTGAGAGCCCAGGAAGAGCTGTCTGTGCTGGGGCCTGGGCAGAAGTGAACAGGACAGAGCCAAAAGAGCGCTGGAGGTGCTGCCCTTTGGGTCTCATGATGGAGGAGGAGGGGTGGAAGCAGCCACGGAGGAAGCAAGCTGAGTGGGACCATGGCCTGGGCCCCTGAGGAGGTCAGGGCATGAATGAGGAAGTCGGTGGCTGGGACAGCTTTCCCCTGTAGAAAGGGGACATCAGGGTAGGAGACAGATGTCCCCCGATTGTTGGGCCTACCTCACCCTGTGGCACTGCTGGTGAGGGTCCAGGAGCTGGGATTGGGCTGGGTCCCTCAGAGGCCTGCGTGACATCTTAGGGGGAGGGTCCTGACTCTAGGATGGGGTATAGGCCTGGGTCCTTGGTCCTCTGTGATTAATTCGTGTGCAGCAAACACTGATACAACCATACTGGGTGACTGGAAGCGTGGAGGCTGGGGCAGCCCCAAGGAGGCCCCAAATCAGCCTGAGGTGTGAGGGGAGGCCGGTGTAGGGGGCAGGGTCATAATTCAGGCCTTTTGAAGGAGGATGAGGGTGTGGTAGTTATGAAGCAGGTTCCTGGCTCACCTGTGGGGCCTGAGCCTCCTTCAGCCACAGCCAGGGGGAGGAGGTTGTGCTGGTGATGTGAGGGGGTGGCTCTCATTTGTTGAATTATCAGTAAGCCTGGAGACAGAGAGGAAACGGGGGCTCAGAGGTGAAGTGACCTGCTTGAGGTCACAGACAGATGTGCAGCTGAGCTGGTATTCAAACCCAGGTCCGCCTGGCTCCAAAGCCCTGTCTGGTAGCTTCAGTGACCACACATCTCATTTTGTTTGGGACAGGCCCTGTTTACACCTATTGTCCCGACACAGGTATGAATAGTGCCTCTTTTAATTCTCAGAAGTGTTTCTGGTTTATATGACTAATTACACGGTCACCCTACTCTTACCCCTTCTAGCTTGGGGACCCCCGCATGTCGCCCAGCCTCCAGATATAAGGTCTGCTGTGTGTGTTTTCCCTAATCCAGTGAAACTGACTTCTTCTTAGGGGGAGGGCCCAGGCTGGGGTGGATCAGCCCCCGTCCCTGCCCAGGGTGTCCAGTCTTGCCCGGGCGTAGTGGGGAGAGCAGATGGCTCCGCTCATCCCTTGGCTAGAGAAGAAGGGGCTGAAGGAACAGGGAGCCAGGGGCATGGGAGAAAGTGGGGAGCAGCTCTGTAGGGGCCCCTCAGCGGCTGCCTAGAGGGCGAGGCCTGTTGAGCTTGGGGGCTGGGATGGTAGGGAGAGGGTGGAGAGCAGGAGCCCTGCGAGCAAAGGCTGGGAGATGGGGCCACCGAGGACGTGCTCAGCGCTGGTGGGTGAGAAGTCACTGGGTAACATCCCCGCTGGGCCTCAGTGGGACCTCAGGATTGGAGCTGGGCCCCCCTCTTAAGGGTGCAGGCGCCTGGGGGGCTGGGGCTCCAGCTGGCATGTGGGCATTCTGTGGGCCCTGTTCTCGGCAGCAGGTCACTGCGCCTTTCCTGGGGTTTTCCCACATGCTATGCCTTCCTGACTCCACTTCTTCTTTCTTCTTCTTTCTTGGGCCTGGCCATGACTCACTGGGACTCTGATGCCCTGCAGTAGACAGGCAGGCAGGGGTCAGCCAGGAGGCTTCCTGGAGGAGGTGGCTAGAATGGGGCCTGGAGGTTTATGAGAGGGACATAGTCCCTTCCGTGTGCGACTGCTCTGCTGGGAGAGGAGCCCTTTGCCTCTGCTGCCCTCTCCTTCTGGCCATGGTCACGACAGCTGGCTGTCAGAGCTGTGATGACATTCTCTCCAGGTCCTGGATCTGGTGGTCAGTGAGAGACAGCAGGCCTCAGAGTAGCCCTCGGATCCTGGCGTGGCCTCCTTGGGCAGTGGTGCTGGACTGTTGGGGACCAAGGACAAATTACTTAGCATCTCAGTGCCTCAGTTTACTTCTCTGTAAAGTGGGATAATAATAAGCCTTACCTTATAGAGCTCTTGTAATGAATAAATGAATGAGTCCATGTAAAGTGCTTAGAAGACGGCTGGGAACATACAGACATAGACACACACACGCACAATTATTAAGAATTAATTAACCCAGGTGTTTGTTTATTACTCTAAATCCCTGCTGGGTGCTGGGGATACGGCAGTGAAGAAGGCAGGTGTAGAGCTTGCCTCAGGGCGCCGCCTGCTGGGCCGCAGGATGGGGGTGGACTGGGCTGCTAGGGGTGGGAGGGCTGATGCTGCTTGACCCTGGGGTGAGTGGGAGCCGGTGGGCAATTTTCCTCATTGCTACTCCCTTCCCCTCAGCTCTGCCCTCAGATCCGGGGGGAGCTTTAGGAGCCAGGCCCACTCAGCCCTGCTTGGCATCAGAAGGACGGAGCCTGTCCCCAACTCCTCTGGACCACAGTTTGGCCCTGGCCTGGCAGCTTGGAGTTCTGCTCTTGGCTGATCACAGGCCGGGCCTCCAAGGGCCCCTTCCTCTTGGACTCTGGGAGGCAGCAGCCTGATGGATCGATTTGCTTGTCAGGAAGCCTCCAAGGACACCACACGTGACCAGCTGGGGCCAGCACCCCGGGTCATGCTGTTGGGCCTGCGGGCATTCCCTCAGTTGCCCGGTCATCATTCACCCTTAAGTTTGCTTCCCTTCCCACATTAAGGATCAGCTTATCCACCCAGCATCTCCTCGCCAGCCACCCAGCTGGCCAGCCTGCTCTTGTTGCTGACTCAGCCACACCCCATCCTGGACTGTGGGGGCATCAAGTCAGATGCTGCCCCCTGCCCTAGAGGGACTCGGGGCCACATGAGGGAGACAGCCTTGTGCAGTGCCCACCGGGGGCGGGTTCCTAGGTCCAGCTAAACATTCAAACTCTCAAGACTACCGCAGGCCCCGCTTGGCGTCAGATGCCCAGGGAAGCATAGGGAGCAGCTTGCCGCCAGGCAGTGGCAGGTCTCCGTCTGCTGGGGGGTCCTTGTAGTGATCCATGCCACGGTCCACACGGCCAGGTGTCCAGGAGCCCTTCTCTGGGGCCCTCCAGGTGACAGCTCAGGAGTGAAGAACTGAGACTCACAGGGAGCCGGCCTGGCTTAGGGATCTATTGTCCCAGGAGCCAGGATGTCTCCAACAACCCCACAGGCCCCTGCATGAGATGTGCCCAGTTTACAAGTCACCACAGTGGGGCAGCCCAAAGCCCCGGCTTCTCATCAGGTATAGAGTCTACTTACAGTTCCTCTCGGTCCAGATGCAGTTCCTTTCTCAGGCCGTTGCTGCCAAAGGCAGCGTTGCCTAGTAGCACGGCTGTCATACCACCTTTAGCAGGTCTCTAGGGGATCAGAGCTGGAAAGCTGGCTGAACATCGCTCACACGGACGGCGAAGGGTTTTGTTAACTTTTTATGCACACATGGAGAAGAGACAGCTGTAGCACAGGGTGATGTGGAAGTAGCCACGTGTCCTAAGAAGCACACAGGCATGGAGTCAGGGTTCAGATCCTGGCTTAGGTGCTAGCACATCACCTGGCACAAAGGAGATACTTTGAAAAATGTCATTTGAAACAATTTGTATGAAGCTCCTAATGGAGGGAAGTGCAGACGGGCGGGGGGAGGGAAAAGGAAGGGTCAGGGAAGACTTTCAGAGAAGGGGCACCTGGTTTCAGAGTTAAAGAATGAGTGGATGTCCCTAGGCCAAGAACGGGGATAAGGGTATTACTGGTGGCGGCACTAGCTCGAGCAAAGGTCTGGCACCATGACCATGCCCCGGGCAGACCTTGTCACGCCCTCCCAGCCCTTCCTTGCTTTTGCGGTAGTCACACACTGTGAGTCATTGCCAGGAACATTGGGGCAACAGACAAAGCCAGAAACAACCAGCGGGAGAAGCTTCCCGTCTGCTCCGATGCCCCTCCTTGGCCCCTGCAGGACCCTGGCAGAGACAGCTGGTGGGGCCAGGCCTCCAGGGCTCAGGCACCTTGTCCAGCTGGTGGTCCCTGGGCATCCCGTATGCTGGCACATGACACATCCTATCTTGGTTAATGCTCCAGCCACCCTGCCAGGTCGGCAATACAGTCCTTGTCTTAAAAGAGGAAACTGAGGCTCAGAGGGGCTAGGTGCTTGCCCCAGGATACACAGGAACTGAGAAACTGAGGCAGGGTTCCAACCCACATCCTTGATGCCAGAGCCCTTCAGGAGATGCGCAGCCTGCAGGGAGCATCGTGACCGTGAGAGCCCAGGGGGCCCGAACCTGGCCTTGGAGAGTCGGGGAGGGTTCTTGGGGGAGTGGCAGCAGAGCTGAGGAGCTGGTGTCCTAGAAGACGAGTATGGTGGGATGAGTGAGTTTGAGGGGTCTGCGGGCACCCAGGAGGTAGAGAATATCCAAGCCTGGGCAAGAAAGAAGGTGACCTTGGGCCAGAGACCCACAATTCAGGACCTTAGGAGTTTCCGAGGCTTTGGTCTGTGCCTTGGGCTTTGCATCCCGTTTCAATCCCATCCCTTCCCTTTGCCATCAAATGCCTTCTTACTCTTAAAAGCGCAGGTCAAGCATCACCTCCTCCAGGAAGCCTTCCTGGACTCCCCAGTCTGGTCTTTATCCCTCTTCCAGAGTGGAGGCCCAGTGGGTACATGGCGAGAAAAGCTAGAGCACTGGGGACAGCGGGTTCCTGTTTTCTTCAGGCTTTGGGGAGCCAGGAAGGGTTTTGGTCAGGGCAACGAGGTGAGGAGGGCTGTGTGGAGGCGGTGCTCTTTGTGTTTGTGTGTTTGCGTGATGCATGAGTGAACTGGGGGCTTGGTGGGTTTGAGTCCTGGCTCTGTCGCTAAGTGATGCCCAACTTTTGTTCTGTTCCAGCCTTCCCTCGAAGGAGAAGTTATTGCCGCCACCACTCTCATCCCCTCCCCAGCCAGAGCCTGAGGAGCCCCTGTCCACCCTCCCCCCGGGGCCTCCCCAGCCCCCGTCTCCACCTCCCTGCCCGCCTGAGATCCCTCCGAAGCCTCAACGCCTGTTCCCGGAGTTCGGTGGGTGCTGCCGCCAGGGGACGGGGCTCTGGGTGGGTCGCCTGGGATCCGCCCCTGGAGAGTATGCAAGGATCACCCTCTGTGTTCTGTCCTGCCCTGCCACCAGGCCATTGTGTGGCCTTGGGCAGGTCATTCCGCCCCCCTGAGCATCATCTCCAAGTGCACCCGCCTGTCTGACCTACTGACTGTTAAGTGTGGGGACATGGCAGACTTTCTGAGTCACCCATGGTTTAGTCTCCGAATATTTCCCATGGCAGTGGGTGGTTTGCTTGTCCTGGGCTGTCCACTTTTCTTGATTCTTGTTGCCTTTTTAGCCTTTTTTGAACAGTCCTCCCCTCTGACCCCCAAGCATGCCGCCTGCTCAGACCTCCCTGTGGTGGCCGGGCCTCTCCTTGGCCGCCCCTGAGGGCTGTCCTATGAGGCCCCAAGGGTATAAATAGCACTTCCTGTCCCCTGTGCCTTTTTTGAAACCCAGGCCAAGGTGGGGGGTGCAGGAGAGTCTTTCTTGGCCTGGGGTGGCTTTGTGAAACCAAGCTGAGGTGCCCCAGGAGGGCAGGCCAGGCCCCTAGCTTCTGAGTGTCCCCACCCCTCTCTCACCAGATGACTCTGACTACTATGAGGCCCCAGAGGAGGGGCCGGGGGCCCCCGCCGGCGTGATGACCCAGAAGGTGGGGCAGGGCAGTGGGGAGGGTTTGGGTCGTCTGCCTGTGGGTGTGGAGGGAGGACTTCCTGGCTGCCTTTCAGACTCTGGGGACCACCAGATAGAGAGTGGGCAGCCATATTCCAGGGGAGGTCCCCCTGACGCCATCATTGGGCCATACCGGGGTCAGGGGTCGAGCACAGCCCCAGAGCCCTGGGCCACGGGTTGGAGCTGTGGTCTGGGGCTTCTGCCCGAGGCTTTGGCTGCATCTGGGTGGTGCATGTGGCCTCCTTCCTCCTCCTGTGTTTGGAGCACATCTGTCTTGGCGTGCCTGCCTCTGTTTCCCTTTCTGTGTTCCCATGTCTGGGCGTTTGTCTTATCTCTCTAGCCTGAGTCTTTTTGTTTCTCTGTCGCTTCATCTTTCTGTCTTTGTGCCCTAGGTTGGTGTCGGCCACTGGTTCTCCTGTCCCTGTGACCCTGGGCCCTGTGTGGGCTCCGCTGGGGGGTGGGGAGAGGAACGTGAAGAAACAGAAGTAAAAGTGCTGAGTTGTGTGGGTCAGGCTGCTTGGACGGGGCACATGGCAGCCCCTGGGTGTGTGTGACCTGGGGTGGAAGGGAAGGGTGACACTGCGTGGGTCTGGGGGGCAGGAGGAGCCCCCTCTGAACAGAGTCCCACGGGCCGTGCGTGTGGCCAGTCTGCTGAGTGAGGGGGAGGAGCTCTCTGGGGACGACGACGACCGAGGGGATGAGGATGAGGACGACCACGCCTACGAGGGTGTTCCCAAGTGAGCGTCCACTCCTCTCCACGGTTCCCTCCTTCCCAAAGCCCAGCCCTCCCCCAGCCCTCCCACCCCTCCATCTCCTCGGCCCAGCCCTCACCCCTCCTCTGTCCCTAGTGGCGGATGGCACACCAGCAATCTGAGCCTGCCCTTGCCCAGCCTGACCTCTGAGCCCCCGCCACACCCTATGGACGGGCTGCCTGGGGGCTCCACCCCCATCACACCCATCATCAAGGCTGGCTGGCTGGACAAGAACCCACCGCAGGGGTGAGTGAGGCCTCTTGGGTCCTGCTGGTGCTCTGCGTGGGGGCGGGCAGTGCCCCAGGACTCCAGGACACTGGGATCATGGATCTGAAAACCAGAGGGGCCCAAGATTTCTGCACACAGGTCTCCCTCCAGACAGAGTGTAACCACCAATTATCCCCTCCAAACCTATGTTTTATTGTCCTTAAAATTGGGAAGTCCTACTATGAGTCTGACTTCAGTCACTCTTGCTGTAGGTAAAGTCCATCTTCTTCTCAGTGGCCATTTGGGACCCTTCTTCCCTTGAACTTGGCTGATCCTAACTTTGTGTGTGGCTGCCTGAGGGGGCTGAGATAATCCTGGAACCTATCCCAGCCCCAGTCCTTTGCTCTGTTGTCCTCTGCCTCTCCAGATCTTATATCTACCAGAAACGATGGGTGAGACTGGATGCTGATTACCTGCGCTACTTTGATAGTAACAAGGTGAGGCCTGCCTCGGTCCCTGACACGACCCCCACTCCAGCCTAGGCTGAACCCCGACATTGGACCTGGGGGAGTCCTCCCCAGAGCTCTAGTCTGACTCCTCAAACCGTGTTCTGCTAACCCATTGGCTGGCTCTGGGCTGGGGTCAAGGTCCGCACAGGGGCTGTCCCTGACCACCTGCAGAGACAGAACTGCAGCCTCCATTTCAGCTGAGGCTGGGGGCAGGCATGGAGGTGCTGGGCCCCGAACTACAGCTCTTCCCTCTTCCCCAGGACGCCTACTCTAAGCGCTTCATCTCTGTGGCCTGCATCTCCCGCGTGGCCGCCATCGGGGACCAGAAGTTTGAAGTGATCACAAACAACCGGACCTTTGCCTTCCGGGCAGAGAGTGATGGTGGGAAGTTTGTGTGTGTGTCTGGGGGTGTGGGGGGGGGTGGGGGGAGTGGGGAGAAGACTGGAAGTTTGGCCAGAGAAGTGGGGGAGAGAAGCAGGGCACACCTGTCCCTGACATCTTACCTGGGGAGGCGGGGGGACCCTCTGTGACTGGCTCTGCTCGGCACACTCAGACTCTTCAGAACCACCCTGCCCTATTTAAAGGGGGATACGGGCTCAGATAAGTGGGGTGACTTGCCTCAGCGGCACAGCTGGGACTGTAGCCTGAGCTTGCTGGAATCAGAGAACTCAGGCAGGGTGTAGGTGGGCCCGTCGGGCTGGGCTTTCTGGCAGAGGTGCTGCCAGAGGGGCTCGAGGGCCAGGAGAGCTCTGACGCGCTCCCTGAAGGCTGAGCCCAGGCTTCACCCTCGCGCTCCTCCCGCAGCGGAGCGGCGGGCGTGGATGCAGGCCCTGCAGCAGGCGGTGGCCGAGCAGCGTGCCCGGGCCCGGCTGTCCAGCGCATATCTGCTGGGAGTGCCAGGCTCAGAGCAGCCTGACCGCGCTGGCAGCCTGGAGCTGCGTGGCTTCAAGAATAAGCTGTATGTGGCTGTGGTCGGAGACAAAGTGCAACTCTACAAGAATCTGGAGGTGCTACGGGGTCGGCCAGGCCACTGGACCTCTCCCCTGCTCATGCCCGTCCCCCTCGTCCCTCCTGCTGCTCCAGCCCCGCCCCATTCCCCTGTACTCCAGGTGCCCCCCATCCCTCCCCGGCTCTAGGTTCCCCCTACTGCCCCTGTCCCAGGCCCCCCTGGGACCTGAGCCCTGCCCTTCCCATTCCCCCTTCCCTGCACTGAGCCCAGCCCCTCGTCTGCCTGTCCCCTGCCCCTAGTTCTGAGCCCTCCTGCCTCCGCCCTGGCCCCTGCACCCCTTCCTCATTGCTACATGGGCCCAAGCCCTGCCCCAAAGCCCTGCCCTCATCCCGTCCCACCCGCCTGCCAGGAGTACCACCTGGGCATCGGCATCACCTTTGTGGACATGAACGTGGGCAACGTAAAGGAAGTGGACCGGCGCAGCTTCGACCTCACCACGCCCTACCGCATCTTCAGGTGAACCCTCCCTCCCCTCTGCTCTCTCCCACTCCTTCCCAGGAGCTCCTTTCTGCAGAGCACAGGAAGCTGCCCCCTCTCCCAGGATGGCTTCCCCAGCCCTTGTCAGCGCTGCCCCACCTGTGCGGGAGCCGGCCTGCTCCCATCCCTCCCTTCTAGGAGGTCTCATGCTCCGCCGCGCCCCTCTGGCCATCACTGCCCTCCCCTGCCCGCCCCTCTGCACCCACCGCCCTCTCCGCTGCTGCCCCCACTACGCCCCGAGAGTGCTCTTGTCCACTGACCAGCTCCTCCTTGTCTCTGGGCCTGTCCCCGCGCTCCTTCCTGAGCCTCCGAGGCTCTGCCGTCTTGGTCTCCTGACCTCAGCTTTCGCTCATTGTCTGTCTCTGTCCTTTGCCCTCTCCCTAGGCAGCCTCATGCACTCCCAGGTCTTTAGCTGCCATCTCTGAGGCATTGCGCTGTGCCCGGGTTTGAACCCTGGGTCCACCACTGACTAGCTGTGTCACCTGGGACATCGTTTGGTTACTCTGTGTCTCAGTTTCCTGGGGAGCTTTGTAGCACTGGGTAGTAACTGCCCGGTAAGCAGCGGCACTGTCACCAGCACCGCCTCTCTGCCTTCAGCCCAGATCCTCCTCTGAGCTCTAGGCCTGCCGTCCCCAGTTCTGTGGCCATGTCCTGCCTTCAGCTTCCCCAACCCCGCGCTGCCCAGGGCCCCTCTCCAGCCATGGGATTCCCGGCCTCTCCTTTCACCCCTGGGCAAACCATCCCCACCTGGTCGCTCCCTCCCTCTGCCCTCACCACAGCCCGAGGCTCCTGCCTCCTCCCGCTGGCTGCTGGTGTGGTCTGGGCCTACCCGCTCCATCCACTCTGGCTGCCAGAGGCATTTTTTTTTTTTTTTTGAGAGAGAGGCCAAGCTTTTATGTGTTCATTTCTTGCATTTGAAATACTCTTTGATGATATCCTTGGCCTGAGATTGTTTGCTATAATCCTTAACTACCGCACAACTGCGGCCAGTCACTTTGTGGGGTTTTCCCTCTTTGTCAGTTTTACAGAGGCCTACTCATTGCCCTAGTTTCTTTTTTTTTTTTCTTTTTAAAATTTTTTTGGAGACGGGGTCTCACTCTGTCCCCCAGGCTGGAGTGCAGTGGTGCAATGGTAGCTCACTCCAGCCTCGAACTCCTGGGCTCCAGTGATCCTCCCACCTCCACCTCCCAGGTAGCTGGGAGTACAGGTGTGCACTACCATGACCGGCTAATTTTAAAAATTTTTTTATAGAGACAGGGCCTTGCTATGTTGCTCAGGCTGGCCTGAAACTCCTGGCCTCAAGTGATCATCCTGCCTCAGCCTCCCAAAGTGCTGGGATTACACGCATGAGCCACTGCGCCCAGCCTCCCCTAGTTTCTTATTGTCGTTAACTTTAATTAGGTTGGTTTGGTGTTCAGCACAAAGGGCCTCTACCAACTTGACACATGTGGCTCGTCACAGTCGGATGTAAGCACACAAAGATGGGCTTGGCAGTTGCCTGAGCCTTTGGCGGCTTTGCGAATTCCACATGCCAGGATGTCGTGGACGAGGGCAGTCCCTGGCACCTCTCGTGGTGGGTGTTCACAGCCATGACACCCAGCAGCCATGCCTTCCTCAGCCGTGGCTGTGGGTTATGGGTGGAGTGGACTCTTGAACACGTGTGTGACTCTGTGGTGGTGGCAGCAGCAACAGCAGGGAAAGAGCCAGAAGGCCTTTCTTCTTTTTTATTTTTTACAGGCAGTTAGGCATTTATTGTTCAACCAGGGCTTCCCACCCTGAACAACAGGAATAGCGTGGCGGGGCCGCGGGTGTCTGGATATCTTGGGCCAATGGCATTCTTTGTGGGGTGGGGCCCCAGCGCATGTCACAGCTGGGGCTGGGATAGGAAGGTGGCTGAGGATGGGGATGGCAGAGAGGTCTTTTTAAGACATCTCTGTGCCCTCCCCTCCTTCCCATTTAAACCCTCTGCAGGTTCTCCATTGTCCTCAGGGTACACTTTGACTTCCTCTGCCTGGCACAGGCCTGTCCCTGTCTGCCTTCCAGCCTCTTCTCTGCCAGTCTGCCCTCCTGCCCGCAGGTCCTGGACTGCCCCATGTGCCATCCTGCCCCTTTGCAATGCTGTTCCCTCTGTCTAGAATGCCCTTCCACCTCTTCACTTGGCTCAGCCCTTCTCATCTGTCAAGTCTTAGCTCAGGCGTCATTTCTTCCCAGCGTCCTTCTCCACTCCGCAGGCTGGGCAGAACCCCCCAGGCTCTCCCACCCCCGTGTCACTCAGGTTCGTGGTGCCTCTGTCCACGCCCACCTTCCCCACCAGGCCCAGGTGCCTCCTTCCTCTGCCCAGGAGCTCCCAATGCCTTGTGCCCCCAACACTTCATGCTGGGCCCCCTCGTGCTGCCCCCAAGTCCCTCCGAGCCCTTCCCCACCAGTCCCCCACTCCTGTGTCTCCAGCTTCTCTGCCGACTCGGAGCTAGAGAAGGAGCAGTGGCTGGAGGCCATGCAGGGAGCCATCGCCGAGGCCCTGTCCACCTCAGAGGTGGCCGAGCGCATCTGGGCCGCGGCCCCCAACAGGTTCTGTGCCGACTGTGGTGCTGCCCAACCTGACTGGGCTTCCATCAACCTCTGTGTCGTCATCTGCAAGCGCTGCGCAGGTGTGTGGGGGTCGGGGCACCGGGCAGGGGCCTGGCAGGGCTGGCCAGTCGGGTGGCAGGTGACCTGTCTGGCAGGATGGGCTGCAGTGGAGACAGCAGTCAGAGCAGCCACTGGCACCGAGGCTTCTCTTGTGCGCCAAGCCTTTCCCACCCTGATTAACCTCCAGTCCCTGTGTCGCAAGCCAGGGATTCAACCACTCACATCGGTGTGGGGACACTGAGGCACAGAGAGGGAAAGTGGCTTGGTCAGGGTCATCTGGCAAGTGAGCCTGGATTTGCGCGCAGAACTATTGGGGTCTTGCATCCCTGTCACATCAGAAGTGTGGGGGAGGCCAGGCAAGAGGGGCCAGCAGGGGCCAGGCCAGGCGGGGCTTTGCATGCAGAGGGAGGAGCTGGTGTTTTGTCCGGAGGGAGACAGGAGGCAGGGACAGGGTCAGATTTGTGGGTCAGACTCTGGCTGTCTGGCGGAAGCTGAGTGAGGAGGCTGCTGCCGGGTCCAGGAGAGCGAGGAGGAGGAGGAGGAGGCCTGGCCTGGGGAAGCGATGAGCACTTGGGGTCGGGGGTGTTTAGGATCCGCAGCGTACAAGTCTCAGTGGCTGATCAGATGAGGAAGATGAGATGGGAACGAAAGAGGGTGGAGCCCCAGATTCATTCATCCATTCCGCCAACATCGATGAAGGATCTGCCTCGTGCCAGACACTGTGCTAGGCGCTGAGAATTCAGCCCTTGTAGGAGCTGACAGTGCCTAGGCAGCAGCTTTGGGAGGATGGAGGTGGGGACCCTCGGAAGTGGGGACCCACCGGGAGGAACGAGTCTGGGGAGGTTGCTGAGCTCAGTGAAGAACACTGAGGTCTGTGGGATTTCTAGGGCAAATGTCCAGGGGCCTTGGCCATGAGGTCTGGGTGCAGGAAAGTGACGCCCCAGCTGGGGACCAGGTCAGCAAGGCACCAGCGTGTGGGGGCATGGGCTGCTGGAGTGGACTGAGTGCTCATAGGAGGGGGCTCAGGGAGGCCAGGCCAGAGCCAGGCAGTGCCGGGCGCTGCTAGTGCCCCCCAGCCCCTCTCCCCACACAGGGGTCCCTTGTGGGGCCTGTAGCTGGGCAAGGCTCCGTTCCCTCCAGCCCCAACTCCTCTGGTCCTTTCATGCCACAGAGGTTTATTAGGCGCTTACTGTGTGCCAGGTTTGTTCTAGGCACTGAGGATAGAGCCCTAACGCAGGCAGCCAGTGTTCCTGCTCACGTGTAGCTTCCGCTCTAGTGGGGAGAGGCAGGAAATGCACACCCGCACCAGCAGAAGTATTGGGAATACCGAGTGCTAGCCAGAGCACGTGTCGTGTGTTGGGGAAGCCCTCTGCGGAGGCGACGTGCCAGCTGAGATCTGAATGACAGGAAGGAGCAGCCATGGGGAGATGGGGGAAGAGAGTCCGGGCAGAAAGATGATGTACGGGAAGCAGGTAAAGCTTTGAGATCTAATTCTGAGAGCCACAGGAGGGTTGAAAGCAGGGATTGGAAGTGAGGGATTTGCATTTTAAAGCCATCACTCTGCAGAGCTGTGCCAAGAGTGGCCTGCGAGGGGCCACGCAGGGCTCTAGGGAGCCAGTGCCAGGGGCTGGTGCAGGAGGCCAGTGAGGGTTGCAGGGCTCCCCTGGTGCTGCCCGTGGCCTCTCGTGCCTGTCGGCCCCGGGATGGGCAGTGGGGGTTGGGGGTGCTCGCGGGAAGGGGAGCGCCGGATGATCCTGGGCCCGGCCCTCTGTCCGCAGGCGAGCACCGGGGCCTGGGCGCTGGCGTCTCCAAGGTGCGGAGCCTGAAGATGGACAAGAAGGTGTGGACAGAAACACTCATCGAGGTGGGGATGCCTCTGCTTGCCACGGATATTTGGGGTCTGCCGCAGGCAGCCCTGCTGGGGTCTTCCAGCCCCCTCTCCCCCATCTCACTGACCCCAGCATCCAGGAGCCAGAAGAGACCTCTGTGGTAATCTAGTGGGTGGGGATTTTGGGAAAACCGATTTTTGGCAGAGTCAGCAAACTGGCCAGTGAGCTAAGAATGTTTTTATAGTTTTAAAGCGTTGTTAAAAAAGAAGAAGATGGAACAGAGACTGTATGTGTTCTGTAAAGCCTAAAATATTTATTATTTGGCCCTTTAGAGAAAGAATTTGCTGACCTCCCATCTAGTTCAACTCTCATGTCATTGTACAGATGTGGAAACTGAGGCCCCGGACAGGGCTGTAATCTGCCTGAGATTACACAGCAAATCCATATTGACCACCAAGCCCTGCCCTTTCTTTCCATCCACTTCCTGGCTGACCCGGGGCCGTCTCCCCTACCTTGCACACCCCTGGCACCAGTGGGTATGTGTATATACACTTCAAGTGCACACTTACGTGTACATTTGTGCCCGTGCACTTGAAGTTCCCAGGGGAGGACAGGAGGCCAGACTCAGGCAGCTACCACACAGGGCGTTGGTCACAGCCCCAGCCAAGCTGCAGGCTCCAGAGCAGTTTGGGTGTCACTCAGTTTCCTATGTCCCCACAGTGTGTTTGGCACATAAGTGCTAAAGACTTTGCGTTATGTTAACTGACTTTCACAACAAGCCTGTGAATTAGGATTAGAATAACCAGTTTACAGACATTGAGGCCTACGGAGAGAAAACAACTTGTGCAAAGACACAGAGTGAGTCAGAGTGGCAGGGACTGTTCCTGCTTCGCTCTCTGCTGTGCCCTAGTGCGCCACATAGGGCCTGACAAAGGGCAAGGTAGGGCCCAGGAATTGGCTGCAGAACAATGAGGAGAATCAACCAATGAACGAGTTCCCTGAATGCTGGCCCTGTGTTCCCCCAGAGTCTGCCCCACCCCTCTTCCCAGAGAGGAATGTCAGGGACAGGAGATGTTTCCCAAATCCCTGCCCACCCCATTGGCTGACAGGTCAGGCACCGCCCCCAGCCAGGATAGCCTCAGGAATGCAGAGTTCCAGATGTGGGACTGGGCGGGGCAACAGAAAGGGCCCCAGGGACCAGGTGGGGCCTGAGGCATCCACCTGTCAGGCTTCTGCCTCTTGTCCTGTCACCGAGCCGAGGACCTGGGCTCAGCCCAGCGGGTGGAACGCCCACGGCCACCACCAGGCCAGGCTGCCCCTCACCTTCCCCTTGGGAAAGGGGGCAGATGGCCTGGCTCTCCCCAGCCCCTTGGCCTGACAACGTCAGAAACCGAGATTTTGCCGGACACAGCCCCTGGCTGTTGGCCTGACCTCTTGCCCACACCCGCAGCTCTTCCTACAGCTGGGCAATGGTGCTGGGAACCACTTCTGGGCAGCCAATGTGCCCCCCAGTGAGGCCCTGCAGCCCAGCAGCAGCCCCCGCACCCGGCGGCGCCACCTGGAGGCCAAGTACCGTGAGGGCAAGTACCGCCGCTACCACCCGCTCTTTGGCAACCAGGAGGAGCTGGACAAGGTCAGGGCGCTGCACCGCTGGGGCCCTTGATGCCACTCCCTTCCTTCCTGCTGCCCATCCCTCATCTGTCTTATCCCATCTCTTCTACCACCTCAGAGTGATGAGCTGGCATGGGGGGAAACTGAGGCCCAGAGGGCAGGAGGGCCCTGCCTAAGCAACATGGAAAGTTGGGGCAGTGCAGGGAGACGCCAGGCCTGACCCTTGGGTCAAGGCCACTTCCCCAGCATCTGTCTGCCTCCCTCCTGATTCCTCTGTCTCCCGCACCCTGTCCTGTTCCTTCTGAATCCTGCCAAGAGGAGTGAACTTGATGGGGATGCTATTTCCTGTCAGGCTCATGAAAAACAGCTGGGCTGCTCTGACCCACCCCCATCCTCACCCCACTCACGAAGAGGCCCCGTATGGGCCCCAGGCCCTGACAGGCCGGGAGCCAAGCCTTGGGCCTCTATCTGCCTCCGCCTGAGCGGGAGGCAGCCAGCTCCTAGGCAGGGGGATGCCATGTGTGACCTCTGGTTGGCCTTCAGCCCCTCCCCCAAGCTGCCCCTCCCTGGCCGGCACAGTCCAGCTAGGAGCGCAGTAGGAGCCAGCCCTCCACCTCCCAGGGACCCAGGCGTCCTGTGTCCTGCCCCCTGCCCAGCCCAGTCTGGCCTGCGAGCCAGGAGGGCGGCAGCTCCCATTGGTTAGGAGGGCTGGGCAGGCGGTGAGGAATTCAAATGTGGGAGGAATTAGCTACAAAGCATCCCCTCCGCCCCTCCACAAGGCAGAGGGAGCCGAAGATCTGAGGAGGTTCGCTGGCTGACGGGGCAGCTGTGTCCGGGCCGCCAGCACGGGTGAGGCCCGGCAGCTGGGACCCCCGGCCTCTGCGAGGCAGCCCCTGCCCACCCTCCCTCCCTTGGCCTCTGTCTTGCTCCTCTTCTCTCTTCCTCCCTGTTCTCTCTTTCAGTCTGAGGATGGGCCGCCCCAGACTGGTGGGACTCCTTCCTCTTCTTCCCTCTCTTCCCCCACACCCATGTCCCTGCTCTGGCTCACCTCCCCTCCCTCGTCCTAGGCCCTGTGTGCTGCAGTCACCACCACAGACCTGGCTGAGACCCAGGCGCTCCTGGGCTGTGGGGCTGGGATCAGCTGCTTCTCGGGGGACCCTGAGGCCCCCACGCCCCTGGCTCTTGCCGAGCAGGCAGGGCAGACACTGCAGATGGAATTCCTTCGGAACAACCGGACCACAGGTGAGCGTGGCCGAGGACGGGGCATCCCCGCCGACAGGGTCTGGCCCTCTGGAGGGCTTGTGGAGTGGGGGTCTGCCAGGGGCCCTGCAGTGCCCTGTGCGCTTTGATTTACGCACCACTCTCAAGCTGTGATTGTGACTCCTCGAGGGGCCCTGGGTGCAGCAGTGTGTGTGCTTTGGGGTGTGTTTGGGTTTGCATGTCAGTGTACATTTGTGGTTCATATGTGTGTCCCGTTGTGTCTCTGTCCCTATGACTCTGTTTAGGTATTGGGATGTCCCTTCCTGACTTGCAGTGTGGGCCCCTCAGGGTGGTGTCCATGTGCTAGTGTCTCTGTACCCCTGAGCCGCTCTGGATCTTTGTTTCCTCGCACCTAGGGATGTTGAGAACTTCGGGGTTTGTGCATGTGCAGAGTGTCTGTGCTGCTGTTGGGGGGAGGTGTGTTGCATTTCTCCACGCATGGGTCACCTACTGTGGTGGCCCTGTCTGCTGCTGTCTCTGGGTGGAGCTCAGTCACAGAGCTGGTCTGGGTCCCGTTTGGCTCCCACTCTCACAGTGGGTGAGGAGGGGCCATGGGGGTGAGCAGCGCCGGTCGTGGCCCAGGACTGGCCTCTGGGGCCACATCCCAGGACTGAGGGTGGAGTTCAGTGGCTGGGGCTCTGGGCTCAGGGCCATGAGTGGGTGGGGTGCGACGGGCTGGAGAGAGCCCAGGTGTCTGGGGAGGCACAGGAGACCACCCAGCTGGCGTGGGCTTGGGGGGCAGACACCCCCCCCATTGTTAACTGCTGGGAGCAGGGCTGGAGCCAGGCTGCTTCCTTGAGCTGCACAGTGTCTGGGACAAACCTCTCTCCAGGGATTGTTGCTGAGTTTGCCCCATGGCCCCCTTGTGCCAGTGGACTATGCCTGCAACAGGGAGAGTGGGGTGGGCTGGGAGTGAGGGAGGCTCCCTGGGAAGGGGAGGTGCTGGAGCTGGGCCTTGGGAAGGGAGTAGAATTTCCACAGGTGGGGAGAGATGGAAAAATGGCTTGGGCAAAACCCTGGAAGTGGGAGTAGAAGCCGGAGGCTGTTGGTCAGGCAGCTGGGGAGCTGGGGCTGGAGACTTGAAAGTGAGCCTGGATGCCCGGCCCGGGTGGGAGTAGGGTGGGGACACCCCTTGGATGGCTAGCGTGACCAGACATTCTTTCCCCCTCCAAAGAGGTACCTCGGCTGGACTCGATGAAGCCCCTGGAAAAGCACTACTCGGTTGTTCTGCCAACTGTGAGCCACAGTGGCTTCCTCTACAAGACTGCTTCTGCCGGCAAGCCACTGCACGACCGCCGTGCCCGGGAAGGTGGGTCCCACCCCAGACACCGTCCCGGCCCATGGCATTCCGGCTGGGCTGCAGGGCCAGGGCAGCCAGGCCTGGCCAGGCTGGTAGACCCACGAGGGTGCCAAGTGGACTCTGGCAGAGTCACCCCAGAGGGCTTCCTGGATATGGCCTCTGGTACACAGTAGTTGCTTAATAAATGGACTAATTGGGAGTGGGGGTGGGGCACAGCACTGCAGAGCAGGTCACTGCCAGAGTTTTCTCTGGACTGAAGAAGCCTTTATTGACCTCTGGGGGCATCTGGTATCTGGAGCCCATGGATGGTAGAGGGTTTGAGGACTAAACTTAAAGGCCGGGTCCTTCTCTTATGTCAGCTTTCCATTCCCAGTAAAACCCGCGGTCCTTACCACCTCCCACAGGAGTCTGCACACCCGGGGCCCCACCTGTTACTCTCTGACCCCTCCCCCTCGCTCACTGTGCTCCAGCTCTGCCAGCCTGCTCGCCAGTCCTCAGATATGCTGTGGCCACTCCCACCACGACCTTTGCACTAGCTCTTCTCTCTGCCCTGAGTGCTATTCTGCAAATACTGTCATGGTCAGTCCCTCACCTTTTCTTTTTTGAGATGGGGTCTCACTGTGTTCCCCAGACTAGTCTCGAACTCCTGGGCTCAAGTGATCCTCCTGCCTCAGCCTCCTAAGTCACTGGGAGTACAGTCACACGCCACCATGCCCAGCTAGTCCCTCACTTTAATCAGGTGTCTCTTTAAATGTCAGCTCTGCAGAGACATCATCCCTGACCACCTCATCCAAAATAGCATGCCCGTCTCTCTCCCTTTACGCTACTTTCTCTTCACATGAATTGTATGGTATTAATTCGTCTTCTAAAGTGTATATCTGTCGATTCTCTGAACCCCATGGGAACAGAAACAACTCCTGGGCACCACCGTAGCGCCCAGTGCCTGAGACGGTGCTTAGCACACAGTGGGCACTGGCACATGTCTGCAGAATGAAGGGAGACTGAGGCAGGGCTGCTGCTTCTGGAGGGAGCCCATCCTTGGCAAATGGCAGGCCCTCACAGACAGGATGAGAGACAATGTCTGCTGTGGGGACATTGTTGAGGCCATTGCTCACTGTATCCCTCAACACCTCCTATGTGAGCCGTCCTGGGGATGAAGCCCCCCAACTCCCAGGGAGATTCCTTTGGCCGTATGCCATTCACAGCCTCACTGCCTCCGGTCTACCTCCCTCTGCCTGATAATGTCATTTATGTAACTGTCTGAGTCATCCTTTTTGCCTTGGGTGCCAGGAAGCTCTGAGCCACTGTGAAGCTCAGTGCTATGAACTGTACAAGCCTGCATGGCCTTGACATTCTATTCTTTCCACTACATTTCCTGGTCCAGATTCCCATTTCTGTTTCCTTTATGGGATGTTGTCAGTCTCCTCAGAGCCACTGGAGGAGGAGGCAGAATACAGAGTGACGGGTGCTTCTGCACCGGGGTGGGTACAGAAGGCTTCCTGCAGCACTCGGGTGGTGGGGGGAACAGGTGGGCAAAAGCTAGGAGCGCAGGGTATGTGCAGGAGTGACAGAGAGGCAGCTAGAGAGGTGGGCAGGGGCAGACCCAGCAGAGACCTGTTCTGAGGACAAGGTGGGCCATGGAATGCTTTTGATCGGAGGAAGGGTGGAGTCTGGTTTTCGCCAGGTCACTCTTAGGTCTTGGAAGAGGCCGGCTGGAGGCCAGGAGACCAATGAAGAGACTGCTGCAGAGGTCTGGGGCAGAGGATGAGGTGCAGGGTGGCTAGGGGGGCGGGGCTGCAGAGAGGAGGATGATTCAGGGGAAACTTTTGAGTTAGGATGAAGAGCACATGGGTCAGGTGGGAATAGGGTCCAGGGAGGATGCAGAGGTGGTTTACAGGTGGTGTTGGGGGCTCTCTGATGGCTCCCCTGCCCAACTTTTCCCCAGAGTTCAGCCGACGCTGGTGTGTCCTTAGTGACGGGGTCCTGAGCTACTATGAGAATGAGCGGGCAGTGACCCCCAACGGGGAGATTCGGGCCAGCGAGATTGTGTGCCTGGCAGTGCCCCCTCCCGACACCCACGGGTGAGCACCCCTGGGCACATAACTGACTAGTGTTGCTATAAGGTCCAATCCCCACTAGGGAGACAGGGAAATAGACCCAGAGAAGTGCAGGACCTCCCCAGGGTCGCACAGCAAACTGGGGCTGTACAAGGGCTGACCCAGGTCTCCTGAGGCCACAGCCCAAGGCTTTTCCACCACCCCTAGGGGGCCCAGGAAGGGCAATCAGGAGGGCGATGCAGAAGGGGCAGGGAATGGCAGTTGGTAGGGGGGTGGGCTGGGGCTGGGCGAAGTGGGCCTGAGTCCTGGCCTGTGTATTTACAGCTTTGAACACACCTTTGAGGTGTACACGGAGGGAGAACGGCTGTACCTGTTTGGGCTGGAGAGTGCGGCGCTGGCTCATGAGTGGGTCAAGTGCATTGCTAAGGTGGGCCTGGGTTAGCATGGTGTGGGTAGGGCGTGTCTGACAAGGGCAGGGTGGGGCCTGCTGGCTGATCCGTGTATCCCAGCTCCCCTGTCTCTGATGGAGCAGGGGCTGGAGCGATGGTAGCAGATACCAGGAAGGCTTCTCAGGCCAAGGGCCTGACGCAATCTGCAGCCCTCTTGGGGGAGGTCAGGAGACCTGTCTCAGCTCTGCAGCAGAAAGGCTGTGGGCCTTGTGTTCCGTAGGTGCTCTGTAAATGTTTAATAATGAATAACAGTCGGAGCCATCTTGGACAAGTATGCTCCTTGTCCCTAGGGGTATGTGAGCAGAGGCTGGAGGGAAGATACAGGGGAGTGCTCTGCCTTAGGGACTAGAGCCAGGTGCCCTCTGGGGTCCCTTGTGCTGTCTCAGTCAGTTCTCTGTGAGCCTCCAGGGGATCAGTCCTCAGAGTTCTGGGGACCTGGATGAACCAGTCCTGGTCCTGGCTCCTCAGTAGCTCCCATGCAGGTTGGGGAGACAGATGGGGTCCAGAGGGTAGCAGCAGGGCAATCAGTGCTACAACACAGGGTGAGAATGCTTTGGCGCTGTGGGGTCCAGAGAAGGGCCATCCCTGATAGTATCTGGGGAGGCTGGGATGTCCCGGTCAGGCAGGGTCGTTGGCTGATGCAGCCTCCCCTGGTTGCCTCCCCCCCAGGCATTTGTGCCTCCCTTGGCAGAGGATCTGCTGGCCCAGGACTTTGAGCGGCTTGGGCGTCTACCCTACAAAGCTGGCCTGAGCCTACAGCAGGCCCAGGAGGGCTGGTTTTCCCTTACCGGCTCTGAGCTCCACGCCGTCTTCCCAGAGGGGCCCTGTGAAGAGCCACTGCAACTACGGAAACTGCAGGAACTTTGTGCGTGCCCAGACCTGGGCCCCCCACCTCCAGGGCACCCTATCCTGGGCTCCCAGGCCCCCAGCCCCTGCCTGGAAGTCTGAACTCTATCCCGGCCTGGCCAGAAGGAGCCAGCCTGCCTTCTCACATTCTCTCCTGCCCTGGGGGTGCATCTCAGTGACCTTGTATGTTGGTGGGTGGGTCCCAGGGTTGTGTGTGCCCAGAGGGATCATGAACAAGGCCTTACCTTGACTGGCCCCTCCACAGCCGTCCAAGGGGACAGTGAGAACCAGGTGCTGGTGCTGGTGGAACGAAGGAGGTAAGCTAGGGCCTCCCTCGGGGGCTCTGAGAAGTCTGGGGTGGTCGGACAGGCCCTCAGTAGTTGCCTGTCCCGGGCCCAGGACGCTGTACATCCAGGGGGAGCGGAAGCTGGACTTCATGGGTTGGCTAGGGGCCATCCAGAAAGCAGCAGCCAGCTTGGGGGACACGCTGTCGGAGCAGCAGCTCGGGGACTCAGACATCCCGGTGATTGTGTACCGCTGTGTGGACTACATCACGCAGTGCGGTGAGCCCCGCCCCACGGCAAGGCCCCGCCCTCCCAGGGAGCCGCCCGCGAGTCCCTGGCACCTGGTTCCCGGGAGCCCTGGGAAGTGGCCCGTCCTGGCGCCATGCCTAAGGCCCCAAACCTTTGGCCCTGCTCCGCCCCAGGCCTGACCTCGGAGGGCATCTACCGCAAGTGCGGGCAGACCTCGAAGACACAGCGGCTGCTGGAGAGCCTGCGGCAGGACGCGCGCTCCGTGCGCCTCAAAGAGGGCGAGCAGCACGTGGACGACGTCTCCTCGGCGCTCAAGCGCTTCCTGCGCGACCTGCCCGATGGGCTCTTCACCCGTGCCCAGCGCCTGGCCTGGCTGGAGGCCTCAGGTGGGCCGTGCAGCCCCGTCTGCTGTATCTCAGCGTTCCCAGCCCCTTCCCACTGGGCACTAGCACTGGGCGTGCCCGGGGCACGGCCGGCTCCAGTTCCCCGGCCTCCTTGCTGCTTATCCCCACAGTCTCTGTATAGAGCCAGGGCCCCTTGACGTGCCTCATCCTTGCTGAGTGCCTGGCCTGCTTTGACTTGGGGAGCACGGGAACTGCTGCTTCCACCCAGCATGAGAGGCAGAGCAGCCAGAGGGTGGTTGTGGGGGGTTTCTGACCTGGTCTATCTCCCCCACCCAGAGATTGAGGATGAGGAAGAGAAGGTATCCAGGTACCGAGAGCTCCTGGTGCGTCTGCCCCCTGTCAACCGGGCCACAGTGAAGGCCCTTATCAGCCACCTATACTGGTGAGGGGGAAATACCATTGTGAGACACTGGGGGGATGGGGTCGAGAAGATTCTTCTACCCCCAGCCTGGCTGACCGCCCTA
This sequence comes from Lemur catta, assembly GCF_020740605.2. Taxonomy (NCBI): domain Eukaryota; kingdom Metazoa; phylum Chordata; class Mammalia; order Primates; family Lemuridae; genus Lemur; species Lemur catta. Next base: position 59,471,383 of record NC_059134.1, read on the forward strand.
CCCTGGGAACCAGGTACACCTGGGAACTAAGTATTGACTACGATCTGCCCTAATCTTGGACATTTTGTCTCTCAGCTTAATTCCTGCAGGTGGGAGAGTAGAGGATTTTTCAGGTTGGGACCAGGGTACCTTGACCAGTTCTCCCAGCTTCCCAGCCCTCCCCAAGACATGGCCAGAAGGACTGTGCCTCCCCCTTAGCTAGTGGTCCACGTGACTAGGCCAGTCTCTGTCAGAAATTGGCGAGGTGAGATGGGGAAGTAACAGGCCGGACTCTTCACTCAAGGGCTCCCTCCTCCCCTCTCCAGCGTCCAGTGCTTCTCAGACACGAACCAGATGAACACGCACAACCTGGCAATTGTATTTGGGCCCACGCTCTTCCAGACAGACGGGCAGGACTACAAGGCTGGCCGTGTGGTGGAAGATCTCATTAGCCACTACGTGGTGGTGTTTAGTGTGCGTCCCTGGCCAGTGGGCAGTGGAGGGCAGGGCTCAGCCCCCCAGATGGCAATGGACACCTGTACCTGCCCCTCTCCCCTTCCCAGGTGGATGAGGAGGAGCTGAGGAAGCAGAGGGAGGAGATCACTGCCATTGTGAAGATGCGAGTGGCCGGCACTGCCAGTGGGACCCAGGTGAAGGCCGAGGCCTGGGTGGGGGGCTGGGCCAGCCGCCTGCACCTGCTCCCTAGGCCTCCAGCTGGACCTTGTCTCCTTGCAGCATGCCGGCGACTTCATCTGCACGGTGTACCTGGAAGAGAAGAAGGCAGAGGCCGAGCAGCATGTCAAGGTAGAGGCTGGGGACCTAGAAGCCAAGGGGTCAGAAGAGTCAGGGTGGGCGGGCCAGGCTCAGATGGTCATGGGTGTGGCACTTCCATCCCAAGGGGAGCCCTGGTTTGGGACCTGTAGCTGGCTGGTGCTGGGGCCTGCTTGTAAGGACCACTCACAGCCACCCCTCTGCATCCCAGTGGGCTTAGGCCCTGAATCACACAGGAAGGTGTGGTAGAGCAGAGGCTGGGGATGGGGTAGGTTGACCTCCTTCTTTTTGGTCCCCTGCAGATCCCAGCGTCTATGACAGCTGAAGAACTCACCCTGGAGATCCTGGATCGCCGGAACGTGGGCATCAGGGAGAAGGACTATTGGACGTGCTTCGAAGTCAATGAGAGGGAAGAGGCAGGTGAGTGCCTGCTGAGATTGGTGCAGAGTAGTGTAGCCTGTCTCGTCTGGGCTGCAGCCCCTGTCTCGCCTCCCCTACCCTATGTGGGAACGGGGCAGTGAAACTAGTTTTGGATGGCAGATGTTGCTGTCACACTGATGAGCCTATGATCTCGGTGGTGGTGACGGCTGCTGGGAGGGGTTGAGGTGATGCCTGTAATGTGGCTTTAGGAGGGACAGAGAAGGGGGTGGATGGCGTTAGAAGTGATGGTGCTTTCTTAGGTGTCAGCGAGGATGGTGTTGCTTGCAGGGATGATGATGCTGAATTTGATAATGGGATTGTGGGGTGACGCCACTCTTGGTGGTCATGACCATGCAGGAGAGGAGGATGGGGCGGGGCAGGGGTTGGGTTAGGGTGGTTGTGATGGTATGACAGGCCCATGGTGATGAGGGGGTGATAAAGGCATCTTATGGTGAAGGGTGGTCTTGCTGGCAGTGGGGGTGAGGGTGTATGTGTTCATTTTTTGAGCGCCAGGCACTGGCTGGGGAGCCAGACACATAGTCCCTGTGTTTATTGGGGTTGGAGACATTACTGTAACCATCACTGCCAGTGATACATGTACAACTACAGCTGTACTAACTGCTGTGAAGGAAAGACACACAGCATTGCCAGAGCTTCCCTGAGCTAGGACGTGAAGGAAGAGCAGGGCTTACTTGGTGAAGGGGGGAAAGTGCTCCCAGGAGTGAGAACAGCGCGAGCAAAGCCCTGTGTGGCCACAGGCACAGCCCTTTGAAGGAGATGAGGGCAGCATGGGGCTTGTGGCATGGGCGGAGCTGGAGATCCTGGAGAAGCAGAGACGGCCACATGGGGCCCAGCAGCAACACAAGGCCACAGCAGGGTTAGCGATTGGGAGTTTAGGAAGATTGCTACTTGCCGCTGGGTAGGGAGAGGAAGCAAGGGAAGTGAGAGTGCATGCAGGAGACAACTTTGAAGGTCATGGTTTAGTCCAAGGAGAGGACAGTAATATGGGCCAGGGTGGTAGGAGATGGACAGCAGGGAGATCTAACACGTGGAGAGTGAGAGGCAGGAGGGTTTGTTTATGGCTTGAGCAGCCTGGTGGGTGGTGGTGCTGCTAGTTCCCTGATGGGGGAAGATCATGGGCTTGGTTTTGGACATGCTGAGTTTGAGCAGCTTTGGTCACAGCCAGATGTGTCAAGCCTGAAGCCTGGTCGTGGGGAGGGTGGTCATGATGGTGACGTGGCATGGTGCCAGCAGACAGTGGGAGTAGACAGTGGATGTGTAGGTGGTATGTGCCCACGTGCCAGCCCTTGGTGGTGTCAGGCCATGTGACAGACAGTGGGTGTGACCTCTCCTCAGAGCGCCCCCTGCACTTTGCTGAGAAGGTGTTGCCCATCCTGCACGGGCTGGGCACAGACAGCCACCTGGTGGTGAAGAAGCACCAGTCCATGGAGGCCATGCTGTTGTACCTGGGTAGGTGGGGCAGGCAGGGTGGGACCCTCTATCCAGAACCGGGGCAGGAACTGGTGGCACCAGGCAGGAGCAGCTCAGGCAGAGGGTGCCATGTGGGCGAGCCTGTATGGGGGCTGGGGCAGAATGGGACAATTTCCTTTATCCTGGGACCTGGCCCTGGGGTATCTGGGTCCGTGGCTAGGGGCTTGGTGCAGCCCATGCCCACTCCATTCCTCCCCCAGCCAGCCGTGTGGGCGACACCAAGCACGGCATGATGAAGTTCCGAGAGGACCGAAGCCTCCTGGGCCTGGGCCTGCCCTCAGGCGGCTTCCACGATCGCTACTTCATCCTCAACAGCAGCTGCCTGCGGCTCTACAAGGAGGTCCGGGTAAGTGGCCTCACTGGGTTCTGCCCTGCCATGGGCACCTGCACCCCTCAGTGTGATCAGACATTCCCCTTGGTCTGCAAGTGGGAATATCCCTATCATGGCGACTTGGGATGGCACAGTGGTGGGGAGGAGCTGTACACTCTTAGGGACCCTCCAGCTGTGGCCCTGGGTGGCCACTGTACTGCTCCCTGTAGCCCCACTAGGCCCTGGTACCTGGATGCCATCACATCACACCCGTAGTCTCTCCCCTCTGGCTGTGCCTTGTCATAGCACCCTCAAAAACATGCTCTGTGGTGACAGCCCCAAGTTGTGGGCCATGCATGCCTTGTCATGTCACAGGTTGTACCCCACCCAGCCCACACTCCACACCCACTCTGTCCACATGCTGGGTGTTCTCCCAGACCAGACTTCATCTTGGCACCCCCACCTGCACATATGTGCCACATGCCTCGCGCACACTGCACTTGCTGTCCTGGCTCTAGACCTGGGACGACTTCTTCCATAACCCTGATCCTCTATCAAACAGAGCCAGAGGCCGTGGAGCGGGGCCCCTGAGACCGTGAGTAGCTGCGGGCCGACTGCTGGCTGCCTTACACCGCCTGGGGGGCAAAGTGAGCCGGTGGGAGTGTGGGGATGTAGCCAAGGCTCCTGGCCATCCAGGCATGGTTCCCTGCCCCCTTGCCCGTTGACACTGGCCCCCATGCCAGGGCCCATGGCTTAAGCTCCTGCTCTTCATCCCTAACCCCATCCCGGGGTCCTTTCCCCAAGATAGGGTCCCTTATCAATGTGATGTTCTAGAATTTTCCAAAGGACTCTGTGGAAGTTAAGGAGCCAGTAATGGAGGCCCCTAGGTTTGAATTAGAGCTCTGATCTTCATCTCCTGTCACCCCTGGAGCCAACCCATTTCCAACCCTGGAGAAAGAGTTCCGGGGCTATCAGAATGTCCTTGTTGCTACTGCCCTGATCCTAAAATATCCGGGTGGGCCTAGAGAGGCTTATGAACCATGCTCCGCCTGTGATAGGAGTCTTGTCTGTAACCCTGGCAAGTTGCCCAGCCTCTGCACACTTCTGGAGAGGGGTGCTCATCCACTCCTCCCTTGGGGCTGCACTGTTCCTAGGGGGATACTTCTGCCTGGGAGAAGCCCTTTGCTCAGGTTCAGGTGCGAATCTGCTTCCCATCATGCCCCGTGGCTCCCACCTGTGCCTCGAGGGCCACAGAGCCTAGATGCCCTGCAGAGGTGAGCAGCAGAGACGTGGTTCCAAGCCCACGGGTCCTTCTTGAGCTGTCCCAACAGTGTCTTCAGCCCTTTTTTGCCCCTTGTATCTCCTGAGGACATGTGGACAGATCTTGGCTGTCATGGAAGGAGAGAACCTTCACCTCCTTCTCTTTGCACTTTATACCTCTATTAATGCAGCCTGGGCTCCTGCTGACCCTTGTGGGAAACACTTCCTCCACTCTCCTTTGCCTACCTCTACGATGACAGCCTCGCTTCTGAGCCTGTCTGCCCCTCCAGTCAGTCTTTTTGGTTCTGGGATGTTATCTCTTGAGCCCCCTCTCTCTAGGGGTGCTTGGCCCCATGGAGCAGAGCAAGACCGTCAGTGTGGGCAGAAGGGAGGGAGGATGGCTGAGGCACCTGGAAAAGCAGCTGCTGACCCTTTGGCATGGAGCAGAGAGGCAGGAGAGCTAGAAAAAGGGAACAGACCTAATGTTCCCTAAGGAAGCAGGCTTGGCTCCTGGCCCCTCACACTCTGATACATGTAACCTTTACTACTGTACTGTGAGGAAGGTGTTATCCCCATTTCACAGGTGAGAAAACAGGCTTTGACTGACTTGCCCAGGGCCATCTGTAGGTGGTAGAATAGGATTTGAACCCAGATTTGTTAGTGTCAAAACTCACACTTTGCATTCCTGGAAGACAGGAACTCAAGGATGCAGCAGGCAGGGGCTCTTCAGTGCAGGGTGAGTGCTACTCTCCATACCCTAGTGACAGCCAGCACCTCTGGCCTGACAGCAGCCCCGAGCAGGTGTGGTTTGGTTACCGAGGTGTTGGTAATTCTGGTTTTTGTTGGTTTATGGGGCAACAAGATAGGATATCTGTAACTGGGACAGTCCCAAGCAATTCAGGATATATGGCCACTCAAGCCTTATTCTGGGTCTCTTGTTGCTAAAGACCTTGAGGCACCTGGAAAAGGCACATTCTAGAAAGTTCTTGGTTCTAGCAGAGATCCTTAAGTAGCAAGGGTGAATTTCATTCTCCACCAATGACCTTGTACCTTGGAGATGCTGGAAACATGAGCTCTTTGATTAGAAATGAAGTCCTTTGGGGATTCATTCTCAAAAAGAAATTGCATTGACTGACATCCCGCCTTCCCTGACCCCCTCAAACTTCCTGCCTCAGCCACCCTCACGTCACACACATGCCACGCATACTCCCCGCACACCAATGCCTGGGAAAGCAGAGGCCCGAGCGCTGTGTTTTCAGAGTCTCAAGGAGCCACAGTCTGCCTTGATGCCTCAATTCCTGCAATTCTCTCTGTGCCTGACTGGGGCTGTCATCTCTGTCACATCCATGGGCCTGTCCCTTCCACCCTCGACTCACTTGACTCCTAGCTTCCAGTTCTCTTCTCCTCCCACCCACAGCCTGTTTTCCATTCCCAAAGCCTGATTCCTTCCCTACCTGGAGCCCAGTGTTCCCACGTCCTTGCTCTGCCATGCCCAGAGCCCTGTGCTTTCCATGCCTGCAGCCTGATCGCTTTTCAGCCTCTGTTGTGGTCTTTCCACTCCTTCTACCTGGTGTCTTCTGGTTTGCAGGCGGGTTCTGCCCTGCTTGCATGTAGGTTTCTCCCTTGTTACATTCTCCCCACACCTTGTTTCCTTCGTATCCACAGCCTGATCTCCCCCTTCCCACTGCTCAGTTTCCTCCCTGTCTACAGCCCTGATCATCCCCTGCCTGCAGCCCAGTTTGTTCCAGGCCCTCTTCAGCACATGTCAGGTCAGGCTATCTGTAGAGGACTTGGGGCTCTGCCATCAGGCCCTTGTCAATAGGAGGTATCAGGGTAAAGGCAGGGTGAAAGTCCTTACTAAGGCCCTCCTAAATCACACCCTTTGTGACAGCACAGAACTCTCCATCAATCTCGATGCAGCCCATTCTTTTGTGATATCACAGGGAAGTCTACCAATTCCTGAAACTTTGCACCTCCCCTGGCTCCCTTAGTCCCCTCTCTGGTTCGTGCTGAGGAGCCATGCCTGGGGGTGGCTGGGAGCAACGGTGGGAAACAGGATGGAGGCAGCTCAATTTTTGACCCCCAGTTTCGGTTGTAAGTGGATCCCCCTCTCCTGCCATTCACCCTGGTGCCCCTATGGGCTCCAGGGGTGCCTGGTAGGAGAGGGCTTCAAGCAAGTGGCCCCCAGAGCAGGAGGAAGGCTCATTAGCTTGACCCAACCAGCCTCTTCCTTGGGGGTCATTGCTCCCATCCCTCTGCCTCCACGCCAGCCTGCTCCTCCCAAGCCCAGACCCATATGCAGAGGTGGGCGCCAGAGGTGAATGTACTGGTGACCTGGTGCCCCTCCTCAGTACATTGGTCTCTCGCTTCCTGACCTGGGCTATTGGGAAGTTCTTCCTTTTATCTATGGAACAGCTGTCCTGCTTCAGCTCGAGTCATTAGCCTTTTCCCAGGGAACCAAAGAGCTGGTAGCTGCGTATCCCCTTCTGTTCACACGGTCAACCCTGGAGCCTCCATGGGGCAGGGAGGGGTGAATGAATAACCTGAGAGACAGATCCAAGCAGCCAACCAGGGCACTCAGGTTGCACCTGCTCGTCCCAGCGTGGTGCTGGAGGATGCGGCGCAGCAGGTCTCCCTCTGTGTGCACTGTCATTCCGGCTGATACTACAAGTTGATTCTTCAATTTGCAGGGCAGCAGGGTGGGGCTGGGATTCGCTGCTGTGGATGTCCCAGTTGGGACGGCTTCCTTGGGGACTGAGGGTTGACTGTCTGATGCTGCTGCAGGGCGAGAGGCCTGGGGGCTGGTTGGGCTGGATTGGGAACAGGGAGGATTTCATCAGGAGAGCTTCTTGGAGGAGGCGATCTGTGCTGGGATGCAGGGGGGGTGGGGAGTGCCCAGTCAGGAGAACTGCCCCGATGCCACTCAAACAGACTGAAGTGCCCTCTTCTCCCCTCCCTCATCCCAGAGTCACCGGCCGGAGAAGGAGTGGCCTGTCAAGAGTCTCAAAGTCTACCTGGGAGTGAAGAAGAAACTCCGGCCACCCACCTGGTGAGTGGGGACTGAGGAGACAGGCTTGCAGCTGGGGCCTTGGGGGCTAAGATGTGATGGGGGAGGCACAGCTGAGGGCTTTGAACTTGACAGAAGTCAGTGCAGTGGTTCTGAAGGTGTGGTGCCCCAGACAGCAGCATCACCGGGACATACCTTAGAAACACAAATCCTCAAGTCCCACCCCGTTCCTACTGAGTCTCGGGTTCTGGGGGTGCGCCCGGCACTCTGTGTTTGACAAGCTGTGCGGGGAGCTCTGATGCCCGCTCTTGCTTGAGAACCACTGGCTTGTATTACAGTCCTGTCACTGACGGTGTCTGGGACCTGTCTGGGCCTCAGTTCCCATATCTGAACAGAGAAAATAATGGCACACCTGTTTCCAGGGTGGTTGTACATTTTAGGAAGTTGAAAAGTGACGCATGCCACTATTGCCATTATGAATTGCAGTCACAAGACTTGGTTTTCAGACTGTCTCCTCATCCGCTGGCTGTGCCTGGCTGTCTCTCTGGGACGGGGGCAGGCCTGGGCTGGGGGTGGGGCTGGGGCTGGGGCTGGAGGGAGCCCAGGCCCTGAGAAGCCCATAGGGCTGAGAGAGAAAGAGGCCAGGATGTCCTCTTTCTTGTGAGAAGGCCTTGAACTCTGCCCCTGGCTCTGACTCAGGCTTCTGGGCTCTGTCCTGGCAACCTGGGCGTTGAGGCCTCTGCAGGCTATCAAGCGACCCCACTCCCTCTCGTCCTCCTCTGCAGCTGGGGCTTCACAGTGGTGCACGAGACAGAGAAACACGAGAAGCAGCAGTGGTGAGTGAAGGCTCCATCCTGACACTCCAGGCTGAAGAGAGATGGTAGCACATCCCCCTTGATTGGGTCCCAGTCACAGCCCAGATCTGTGCCCTGCTGGCAGAGCCTGGGCAGGGGAGATGGGCAGGGTGTCCCCCACTCAGCCAGGCCTTTGGCAGTGTCCAGACCTGTGCCCTGCCCCGCAGGTACCTCTGCTGTGACACGCAGATGGAGCTCCGGGAGTGGTTCGCCACCTTCCTCTTTGTGCAGGTACCAGGTGCAGGGTGTGGGGTATGGGGTGGGGTCCCTGGAGGCTTCCATTATAGAGAATGGGTACATTTGTGCCTTCGCTATTCAGGCCACCCATCGCTTGAAGGAGATTTTGAGTTGCTTTTAATGCATTGGTTTGTTGATTCAGTAAACCCCTCCTAGTGCCTACTGTAGTCCAGCCCTGAACCAGGCCTGCTAGGGACAGAGAGCACACAGACCCCTGCTCTCAGGCACTCCCCGTGTGAAAAGGAAATCGGACCCAGAAGCGGCCAGTTATAGCCCAGTGTGATCAGCACGGTGGAGACAAAGGAAAGCCCAGGGACCCCAACCTGGTGGGTGGGATGCAGGTGGCAGCAGGGAGAGGTTGCCACAGGAGCTGAGTCTTAGGGGATGAGGGAGAATGCGCCCCACATTAAGAGGAGGGGGACGGCTTCTACGTGGAGGACAGTTTATACAGAGGCGTGGAGATGTGAAGGAGCAATACAGACTGTCCAGTGGGGTGACAACGAAGAAGCCAGGAATGCCAGAAGCTGGCACTGGAAGGAATCTCAAAGGCCGCGCCAAGGAAGCTAAACTTGACCCGGTGTGCAGTGGAGAACCCCAGGAGGGTTTTAAGCAAGAGAGAGTGGTGTGCAGCTTAGATCCTAGAGGGCTCACTCTGGGTGTGGTTGCAGGGGAGGAGGGACAGGGCAGTGCCCAGAGGTGAGCAGGCCAGTGAGGCGGTGGCTGCAGTGGCCTCGGCAGGAATGGGGTGGGGGTGACTCCTGAGCCAGAGCAGGGCCAGAGGCTGGGTTAGACTTAAAACAGATGAGTTAAAACAAAGATTTTAAAACGAGGGCTCAGAATTGTTTAGGGAAAAGGCAGACAAAACTGCCAGGACCCTGGACTGAGTTCTTTCTTGTAGCTAAGTTTTTCTTTTGGCTCTGAGCTTCCTGGTAATCAAGGCCCAAAGGGAAACAGGGTGGATTCTATAGTTCTTTGTTCCTGGTAAGAGGAGGCTCAGACATGTTCCTCTAGGAGAAATGTTTTCTTGGTGCTGCATTCTTGGAGAGGTTTGTGGATCCGGAGATGGGAGTTGTTGAGTAACAGAGTTGGCTGTGTTTTGCCAGGGATGCAGTCATGTTCTCCTCACAGCTGCTTCTCATATCGGCTGGGATCAAAGCTGAGGGTGTCACCTCAGTTCATAGCTGGAGGCATTTCTGGGAAGGGTGGGCAGATCCGGAGCGGAGCTGAGCGTCTGGGTGAGCTGAAGTCGAGCCCAGGCCCCAGCCCCCTCCTCCGCCTGCTCCCCAGCACGACGGCCTGGTGTGGCCCTCAGAGCCCTCGCGTGTGTCCCGGGCCCTGCCCGAGGTCCGGCTGGGCAGTGTCTCGCTGATCCCCCTGCGTGGCAGTGAAAACGAAATGCGCCGGAGTGTGGCTGCCTTCACCGCGGACCCGCTTTCTGTGAGTGTCTCTCCCTCCCGACGGGGGCTGGGGACCCGGCTGGATGCCGGCCTTCTACTGCACAGCTCACCTCTGAGCACCCTCCGGGCCCTTCCCTCTGTCCCTGGCAGGACCCTTTGGTTCACGTGGTTCACAGCAGCCCCCTTACTGGCCCCGGGGACCCCAGCTGACTCAAGCACTCTCAGGCAGGGAGTGGAGAGTGGCTGCAGAAGCTTCAGCAGGGAGCCCGGCCCCTCTGAGCCTGCACAAAGTGCTTACAGAATCTGGGCTTCTGCCTTCCTGCAGCTCCTGCGCAACGTCTGAGCAGGGAGCCCACCCTGGCTCTGGGACTCTCCGCTGGAAGCCTTCCTGTTCAAGCCAGCAGGGGGTGCATGAGGAAGCCCCACCCACATCCCCGCATCCTCCATCCTGACGGCAGCATGGGGTTCCCTGGCCAGGGGTGGAGGGCAGCAGGGTCTGCCTGGGCGGGAAGCCCTCCCGGCTCTGTCCAGGTGCTCGGCCCCCTTGGCCTGACCTGCCTACCCTCGGTGTCGCTGCGCCTGAGTCTGTGGGCTGGAGAGGTGTGCATCCATCAGGAGCGCTGGAGGACCTCCATCCTTTCCGTGGCTTGAGGCCCTGGGGCCCCCGCTGGAAGGGAGCCCCCCTGCAGTGAACTCTAGGACAACAAAAAGTGGGTGCTTTACCAGAACACTCAGCTGGGTGGGGAGGGAGCTCTTGGGTAAGTTTCCACAGAGCTGAGAGCTGGACTTTGGGGACTTCAGCCCCTCTTCCCATCTGGGCTGCTTGGGAGGGTCCGGGCTGCCTGATGCCCCTTCCCCACTTCGGGGGTTTTTTGATAATATAAATATATCTGTATATTTTACCCCGTGGTGCTGAGGCCTGTGATTGCTTGAAGGGATCAGTTATCCTGGGGTAGGAGGGGACAGGAGGTCGGAAAGCTCAGAGGCGAGTGCCTAGGGCCTGGAGCTGGGACCTGGACCCTGCTCTCTCCAGGCACTGAGGCAGCTCCCCGCCATCCACATTGCACAGCCAGGCTGGAAATGCCAGTGCTGACCCAGACCTGGACAGCCCCCAGCTGGCCCTGAGCTCCTGTCCTTGCTGCGGTCTCACTCTGAGCTGGGGCCTGGATGTGTCATGTCAGTAACTCAGTGCATCCCCACAGCAGCCCCTGCTGGAGACACAAGGTCACAGAGTCGCAGGAGCTTTAGTAAATTAAATTAGGAACGACCTCAGCCCCTGTGCATACCCCCTATGCATACCCCTCCAGAGGTGGGGCCTGCCTTGCACCGGGGAGCTGCCCTCACTGGGCACTGCCTGGCTGTCTCCTGCAGGAAGATGAGGCCCTGGCCAGCAGGGGAGATAACGAGCTGTGCAGAGACAGATTTGGGACTCCCTGGGAAAGTGCCAGACACCTCGTCTGCCTCTGCCTAGAGCCTCATTACCACCCGCTCCATCACTCTCAGGCTGACCTCCCAGCGTCAGCCTCAGCCAGTGGGGCTGGGCAAAGCGGGTGGAGGATGGGTCACAGGAGCTCTGACTCATGATCTGGCTCAGCGGGGGAGCCTGGGGTCTGGTGGGGGACTTGGGGACATGGACCCCAGGTTCCTTTTCTCTGTCAGGAAGGGGAGATATATGCCAGAAGACTAGAACTGGTTCTCTGAGTCTGCTGACCTATTTCACAGGCTGGGGTTAAGTCCCTTGAGTCTCCAACCTCCTGCCCTGACCTTGGTGGGCTGCACCAGGCCAGACTGATGGATTGAATGTCTGACCATTCCACCTCCAGCCAGGACAAGGCTGATGGGCCCCCTTGTCCAAGTGCTCAGGGACTGGAATTCTTTCATGGATCTGACTTTTCACTGACCCTAATGTCACTGCCCCAGCTCAGGGGACTGGCTGCAGTACTGCATTGGGCCACGAGGGGGAGGCCGTGGACCACAGATTATTCCTGGAACCAGGACAGGGTCTGGAGGACCCCAGGGTGGTCGTCCTGGCCCAGACCTGGCTCTGCTGGGGTGTGGAGTGGGACCCAACCCTACCTTTGGCCCCAGGCTGGTGACATTCTGGAAGGTAGCACAGTACAGGAATGTGCTTTTGACTCCTGGGCTCTAGGAACCAGGAAGAGGCAGGAACAGCCTTTTACCAAGCACCTGTGAATCATGCCTGCGCTCCGTGCCCTGTCTGCCCTCGGCAGGCGGTGAGTTAGGCCCCGAGAAGGGAGGTGACTTTCTCAACGTCACACAATTCTTCTGAGTCAGGCCTGAGGCCCATTTCCACTGCCCTACTTTGGGGGGTGTCCTTCCTCGATTCCCCTTCTGATTCCAGCCATTTTCTCCTCTTACAGGTGGCCCTGTGTGTTCCCTGAGGAAGGGGCTCTGAAAGTGCCTTTCCCTGGGGTAGGGGATGACAGGAGCCTAACAGCGTTGGGTGGGTTAGGGCAGGAGGCTCTGCCAGTTCTTATCACAGGGATTCCTAAAAATCGGGCCTCTTGGGACCCTGGGTGGTTTGTTCACACATTATTTAAGGTCGGGGTTGGGGGGTTGGGCTGAGGAGCCCAGAGCCTGGCCTGCTGAGGGGCAGGGAGAGGGAGGGGCGTCCTGGGGGAGAAGGTGCTCCTGAGTTGGCCCTGAGGACTGGAAACCTTGCCAGGTGCACATGGTGGGGAGGGGTACGATTTGGGGTAGGGGTGGGAGTGTTGTGGGAACAGGGCTCCAAGGGCCACCCCAAGTTCAGGCCTAGCCCCAGCGGAGCCCAGGGAGCCCTGGGAGAAAAGGCTGTGGCAGGTCAGAGCCTGGATGGCAAGGGCAAGGGGGAGTGTGGGGGATGGTCCGGGAGGTGGGTGGACCTGCCTCTCTCCTTCACCTCCTTCCAGCTCAACCGTCTACTCTGCAGAGAGGCCTGAGGAGCCCTGGGGGCAGGGGAGAGCAAGAGATGGGCCCTGCCTCCTGCTCCCCCTGCCCTGAGCCCCGGGGCTGGAGGGGGTGCCTGGAGCTGAGGCCTTCTTTCCTGGCCCCTTACTGGTGGCTCCCCAGCCGCCTGCCCACGGCTCACTGTCTTGGGAAGCATGTGTGTAGGTGCCGACGCCCCCGCTTACAAGCTGTGTGGCTTTGGCTGAGTTACTTAGGTCTCTGATCTGCGGCGTTGTTGTCTGTACTCTGGGGGTATTAATAGTAGCTACCTCCTAGTGGGCTGGGGGATTAAATGAGCTAATACGTGTGAAGCACCTAGCACTGTCCCTTGCTAATCCCCTTCCCAGACTCTAGGCCCAATATATTTTCATTCACCAAGGGCTCATGGAACACTTACTGTATGCAGAGCTTAACTGAATGCTGAGGGGGCGCAGATGAGTAAGTGGTGTGGGGGAAGGAGAGAGCCCTTCTGGTTGGGGACTTTGGTCAGGAAAAACTCCATAGAGGAGGAGAGCCTGGAAGGTCTAGGTGGAGCTGAGAGGCGGCAACATCTCCAAGAGTGGGAATGGCGTGAGTACAGGCAAGGGGATGGGACCCTGCAGTGAGCGGCCTGTTGTGGCTGAAGCTGAGTGCTCTGGGGGCACCCCAGGGCCTACCCCTCATGCCCCCATGTTGGGTCTTTGCCTCTGCCCGCTACCTCTGAGATACGACCATATCCCAGTGTTCCCACCAGGAAATGGAACAGTTCCTATTTTCTTAGCCAGCTCTGTGAACTAAGTGACCCAGACCTGTTCTGGGGGACTGTCTCTCTCATACACACATAAATACAGCTGGCCTGAACCTCCCAGCTTCTCCTCTCCAGGAGGAGACACCTCCTTCAGGAAGCTCTGCTGGATTGCCCTCGCATCCCACTGTACTGTGTGCACTTAGGGTGTGTGTATGTGCCCAGGTCACTTGCACCCAGCTAGGGGCTGGCTTAGGGAAGAGCTGTCAGGGACAGGGTCTCTGGTCAGCTAGGACTGGCCCAGCCCTAGCATGTCCCCTCTGCCATACCACTTTCAGCCTGTGGAAATTTCCGCACTTCCTCTGCCCTGGTTACAGCTCCTACTGCTGTATTTATCACCCTGGAGACACAGTGGCACAGGCGCACACATGCCACACACACTCAGGCCCTGCACACACGTGCCTGCACACCTCAGCCTGCACTTCCAGATCTGCAAGTGCATGCTGCACACACACACACACACACACACACTCACACACACACTCAGCACGTGGATGGACACCCACACACACAGCGCTCTCTAGGAAAATTGCTCCCCTTCCCTCCTGCTCCGCCTCCTCCTCCCCCTCCTCCTGCTCCTTCTCCTCCTCCACTCTGTCCTCCCACCACCGCCCACCTCCAAACAGCTGAGACTAAAGAGATGGGCTGGACGGTGCCTCCCACCGCTTGTCAGCCTGGGGAGCCCTTCTGCCCTGGGACTCTAGTGTGCCCTCCCTCTCCCCTGCCCTCTGCCTCCCCTGCTCTCCCTACCTTCCCCCGTCCCTGCCACTTCCCTGCACTGCTGCATATCTTCCCTCCACAAGTCACTCCAAGTCCTCTCTTTGTGACTCTTTTGACTCTGAAGTGGAAACTGTCCCTCCCTGCTCTCTTTCTTGGGGGGCTCAGGATGGGGACCTCACAGGACAGCAGGACAGGCGGAAGGGACCCCAGGTCCCAAACTCAGCTCCGGTCACCTTCAGCTCCTTTTGGGAGAGGGGAGGGCTGTGTACCTGGCACCATGGAGATCAGGATCATGGTAACAGCATCCAGGTGGGCACAGTCCTCCTCCTCCTTGGGGTGTGGGCAGAGGAGGAGCTGCCAAGACGCCCTGAGGACGTGGGCCGTGTGCTGGTGCTCGCCACTGGCTGCCACGTCTGCTTCTGGCTCACACCACCCCAGTACATCCCACCCTGGCCAGCTTTGCTTGCACTGCAGCTTGTGATGCCACAAGTCACTAATCCCAGTTGGGAGGAATCCTTGCAAACACAGGCTCCAGAACTGGGGACCAGAGAGGGCAGGGGCTTGCCTAGGGTCACACAGCAAGTCTGGCCAAGCTCCTGACTCTCAGACCTCAGTTCTGTCCTCTGGTCTCCCACTTTCCATCCAGGTCAGAGGTCCCTGGTGGCAAAAGGCTCTATCCAACCTCAGTTCCAGCCACCTGGGAAGTCTCCAGCCAGTCCTTGGTGGCAATGATAATGGTGATGCAAACAGTGCTGCTGATAAACCGTTGTGGGGCACCCACCTCCTCCCGTGCTGAGGCTTTGCACGTGTCTTCTCATTTAATTCTTACACGGCCTACGAGGAGGATGACCAGCAAGTGGCGTAGCTAGGACAGGAACACGGGTCCTTCCCAGATGGTACAGGCGAGCTGAGGCTTCATGCACGGGGCATCCCCAGCGGGCGTGCTTTTCCAGAGGAATGGCAAACTGTGTTTCCAATTCTTTCTTTCTTGCAGGAGAGAGTTCATGGGGGAAGATCTGGGACTTAGTCTGGGTCTAGCCCTAGTGTTTCTTGAAAACAGAGATTATTTTTCTAAGAAGATAGAGAGGGAACAGAGCCCTCCCAGTGTGGTTAGATCTAGGGAAGACCTTCTTGGAGTCCAGCAATGCAGAGACTAGTTTCCAGTCCCTGGGTTCTTCTCAAGTCATGTCTAATGCCCAGGCTGCAGCCTGGGGATGGAGGGAAGGAGACCCCTGCCTCCTGGGCCCAGCCTCGACTTGTCTCCCGACCTTGATGGAGTCACGTTGCAGCTGCCTCCCTCCTGGCTTATGTAATAATTCAAATATAGCAGCTGCCTTTATCCCACTGAGTCACACCCCCTCCATCCCCCCCTCAGGTGCGGGGAGTTAGGGGGGAAGAGGTGGATCAGGGCTGAGTGGGAGGCTCAGGGCCTGCTGGCAAGGAGGATCCTGGTG